>NC_134138.1:189361297-191861297 GCF_033958435.1 Carettochelys insculpta | reverse complement strand
CAAACAGGCATCCAGGGTTGGGCTCCTATTGCATGGCCTTTTCGGAGGTATCGTCGCTTGTGGTGTGATAGTGTCTTGGTCTCCGTCTTGAATTTGTGTGTTCCGCCCTACGGCCCATATTCTGTTTTGTGTCATGGTGTGCTGTGTGCAAGATGGGAGAGGACAGTCAAGTGCTGGTTACAACTCCTGATTTTTGCACTGTGCCACTGTAAGTTAGAGCAGCCCTGCTCATGCTCTGTCTTATGCCAGCCGGCTGCGGTTCCCAAAAGGCTATATGCCAGCTGAGCTTTCATGGAGCACTGGCACACTTTGCCCTGTCTCCTACATGCCCCTAACGCCAGAGTTGGCTGATGCATGATTGATTTAGAAGCCTTTTAAGTTGCTTTATGTAAGCTGTGAGCTCCCCTGCATCCAAGCTAGCAAGTTTTTGCTGTCTACTTGATAGCCTCTATCACTATGGAGAGTCAGAATTCATTCATTACCTTCAGACGTGCCTGAAGAAAATGTTCCATCTAAGCTAGTGTAATCAGTGGGAGGCTTACAGTTTTTGCATAGATTGGATCCAGCTGAAGCATGGAAGACAATGCCAACATTCAGACAAAGACCCATGTATCATGCTTTTCTATTGTATATGCCTGCGCAGATGATTGCATCTGTTGCATTTATGGGTTCTCTTGGTCAGGAAATTGTATCTCTATTATGTCCCTTTTCTTCCTACTATTCATACCTAACAAATGACTACTTTAGGGGTAGATGGGGATGACAATTTCATGATTTCTTGTAAGTGACAAATCTTTAACCAATTAACTTGATTAAAGCTTGAATTTGTATGTCGCAGTGAACGAACTTGCTGGTTATAAAGGATGAGCCAGTAGGATTTTTAAACCATTACCCTGGCTAGCTTCTGTATTTGACTCTGACCTCCTACTGGGCAAAGCCAAGCTCTCTCATGGGCAGTGTGAATCATGCTGAGAGGCAATTTTCCCACAGGGAGTTAAATAATAATCTAAAATGTATCTGTAGAAAGAAAATAACCAGAAGGCATTAGATAAGATGAGGAATGGTGTGGACGGCTGGTAGTTAAGCCAATGGACGGGGACTTAGCAGATCTGGTTTCATTACTGAGCCCCACTATGGACTTCTGTTGGTCCTTAAGCAAGTCTCTATGCCTCAGTTCCCTATTGTAAAATAAGGTAATAATACTTGTATTACTTTCATATAAGAAATGGTATCAATGGAAACGGTGACATGGCCTCCTTGTATTTTCTATGAGAAAGTGATTTTGAATATGAATAGGTGTATGCTTTATGCAGAATGGGACATGTAACCTGTCATTCAAAAGCTTATAATCCCCTGACTATGTATATTCTAATTGTGTACATATATCGTTCTTGATTGTCAACTTAGAAATATGAGGTGAAAACCTGTTTATTAACCTAAGTCTTCTAGTGAAAGCCATTAGTGGTACTGAAGGGCAATGATCTGTGAATAATCTTGTTTTTCCTGTAAACCTAAACTATGGTTAGTCCTACAAAGGCATGTTACAATGCCACCTGGTACTGAAATACTTCCTGAATTTTATACTTTTGCACAGGGTTGGCAGAAATTGAAAACAAAACAAAATGTCTCACGGTTAATTCTTTTCAGGAAAAGGGAAGCGAACAATGGTTGTCTTCAGCTGGCTTCACAGACTGCTCCCCGTATCCTGAGAGGATATATGAGGACAGGAGTGAACAGGATCTGCTAGACTCAGGTCAGAAAAAAGATCACCTCTGGCTTTAGAAGAACTATACCTGAAATTAGAAATAGGGTGAGAAATCATGGTTTGTGAGAACACCTTAATATATTAGGCTTAGTTGGCATGTTTTTGGTCTATTTTAGCTTAGTCATTTACTTTGATCTGTCTGTTATCACTTACAACCACTTAAATCCTACTTTTTATACGTAATAAAAACAAGTTTATTATCAAATACAGAGCAAATAATTTGTTTCCGAGGGGCTGGCGGAGACAACAACTATGCATCTCTCTCTTTCATTGTTAAAGGGGTCAAACTCTCATGAGCTAACTCTGTATAAGCTTTATTCATAGTGAGACAGATTTATTTGTTCCTTATCACAGTTTTTGGCTACGTCTACACGTGCACCCAACTTCGAAATAGCTTATTTCGATGTTGCGACATCAAAATAGGCTATTTCGATGAATAACATCTACACGTCCTCCAGGGCTGGCAACGTCGATGTTCAACTTCGACGTTGCTCAGCCCAACATCGAAATAGGCACAGCGAGGGAACGTCTACACGGCAAAGTAGCACACATCGAAATAAGGGAGCCAGGCACAGCTGCAGACAGGGTCACGGGGCGGACTCAACAGCAAGTCGCTCCCTTAAAGGGCCCCTCCCAGACACACTTTCATTAAACAGTGCAAGATACACAGAGCCAACAACTAGTTGCAGACCCTGTATATGCAGCACGGACCCCCAGCTGCAGCAGCAGCAGCCAGAAGCCCTGGGCTAAGGGCTGCTGCCCACGGTGACCACAGAGCCCCGCAAGGGCTGGAGAGAGAGTATCTCTCAACCCCCCAGCTGATGGCCGCCATGGAGGACCCCGCTATTTCGATGTTGCGGGACGCGGATCGTCTACACGTCCCTACTTCGATGTTGAACGTCGAAGTAGGGCGCTATTCCCATCCCCTCATGGGGTTAGCGACTTCGACGTCTCGCCGCCTAACGTCGATTTCAACTTCGAAATAGCGCCCAACACGTGTAGACGTGACGGGCGCTATTTCGAAGTTGGTGCCGCTACTTCGAAGTAGCGTGCACGTGTAGACGCAGCTTTTATGTAGCATATCAATAAGGCCTTACTGAATTCACAGTCCATTTTGGTCAATTTAACAGTCATAGGATTTAACAAACCATAAATGTCATGATTTCAGCTATTTAAATCTGAGATTTGATGGTGGTATAACTGTAAGGGAACTGACCTAAAAAGCAGATTCAGGGGTTGGATGTGTTAGCAAGGTTATTGTAGGGGGGTTGCAATATTGCTACCTTTACTTCTTCTTTGCTGCTAGTGGTGCTACTACCTTCAGAGCTGGGTAGCTGGACAGTGATGGTTGCTGCCTGGGACCCATCTCTGAAAGGAGAGTCTCCACCAGCAGGGGTACAAACATAAGAATGGCACAGTATTGTAGTGCCACCAGTACTACTGTACTGCTGCCTAAAGACCTGGGCCTTCAGCCTCCACTCTCTGGTTGCATAGCTTAGAAGCACAAAAGTAAGGGTGGCATGACACTGGTGCAAATGGGGTGTTGCCTTCAGAGCTGGCACCAATCCAACTCATTTTTTTCTGTTTGTAAGTGGTCTAAATGCCACTACACGGGACAGTGATCCACACCCCTGGGTGTGTGGGTTACACAACCACAGTCCAAATGATTAAATTGCTGGCAAAGTATCTTTTTAATTTGAATTTTTTAAATTCCAGTTTCTATTCAACATCAGAATGAGGAGCTGGGAGGTCTATCAACAATCATAAATGCAACTGATTGAACAGATGAGCACATGGCATAACACAGTTCGGCTATGTCTACACGTGAAGCCTACATCGAAATAGCTTATTTCGATGAATAACATCTACACGTCCTCCAGGGCTGGCAACGTCGATGTTCAATTTCGACGTTGCGCAGCACCACATCGAAATAGGCGCTGCGAGGGAACGTCCACATGCCAAAGTAGCACACATCGAAATAGGGATGCCAGGCACAGCTGCAGACAGGGTCACAGGGCGGACTAGCGCTTCCGGGGCAACAGCTAGCCGCTCCCTTAAAGGGCCCCTCCCAGACACACTCAGCCTGCACAGCACACGGTCTGAGGAGCCATAGGCACACAGACCCCGGGTGACGCAGGCATGGACCCCCAGCAGCAGCAGCAGCCAGAGGTCCACCCAGCCCTCCCGGCAGGAGCAGGGCTTGCCTGATCCATGTTATGCGGGAGGCAGCTGAGCACCTCCTTGCTACACTGGAGGAGGAGCTGCCCCCAGGGCAGCAGGGCTCAACCCCCAACCCTGCAGCACCCCGCCCCCACCCCCGCCTCACACGCCGGCGGCTGTGGAGCTACCCCACCAGCACCGACTAGTGGGAGCGGCTGGTGCTTGGGGAGTGGGACGACGACCGCTTGCTCAGGAACTTCAGGATGAGCCGGCAGACATTTCTGGAGCTGTGCCAGTGGCTCACCCCTGCACTCAGGCACCAGGACACCGCCATGCGGCGTGCCCTCACAGTGGAGAAATGGGTTGGCATCGCTGTCTGGAAGCTGGCCACTCCAGACAGCTACCGATCCGTGGGACAGCAGTTTGGTGTCGGCAAGGCCACCGTCGGGGCTGTCCTCATGGAGGTAAGAGAACCCACGGGGGGAGGGCAGGGCAGGGGAGAGGGGCCCAGGCAGAGGAGGGCAGGGGAGGGGAGGGGAGGGCAGGGGAGGGCAGGGCAGGGGAGGGGAGGGCAGGGCAGGGCAGGGCAGGGCCACGCACACCCTGCTCACCCCTCATTGGTGCTGTCCCATGTGCTTTCCCTGCAGGTTGTGCGTGCCATCAATGCCATGCTCCTGCACAGGCTCGTGAGGCTGGGGGACCCAGATGCCACCATCGCGGCCTTTGCCACCCTGGGCTTCCCCAATTGCTTTGGGGCTCTGGATGGGACTCACATCCCCATCCACGCCCTGCATCACAGTGGAGGATGCTACATCAATCGCAAGGGCTACCATTCTGTGGTCCTCCAGGCCTTGGTGGACAGCTGGGGCCATTTCCAGGACATTTATGTGGGCTGGCCTGGCAGCACCCACGACGCCCGGGTTTTCCGGAACTCAGGCCTGTGCTGCCGGCTGGAGGCGGGGACCTACATCCCCCAGCGGGAGATCCCTGTGGGGGACACCACCATGCCCCTCTGTGTCATCGCAGATGCGGCATACCCCTTCCGGCCCTGGCTCATGCACCCGTACACGGGCCATCTCTCCGCTAGCCAGGAGCTCTTCAACCAGCACCTGAACCACGCACGCCAGGTGGTGGAGCGCTCATTTGGCCACCTGAAAGGACGCTGGAGATGTCTCCTGACCAGCCTGGATGCGGGCCCCAACAACATCCCCCAGATTGTGGGTGCCTGCTGCGCCCTGCACAATTTGGTGGAGAGCAAGGGGAAGGCCTTTTTCCAGGGCTGGGCTGTGGAGGCTGGCAGGGCCGACGTCCAGCCACCCGCTGCCCCCAGTCGGCAGGTGGACCCCGAAGGCACCCGGGTCCGGGAGGCCCTGCGGGCCCACTTCGATGATGAGGCCGCGGGGTGAACTCTGCCAGGCCCCCCACTGCCCGCCCCTTCCTCCACCACACTCCCTGCCCCAACGCCCACACCATGGAGCACCCAACCGCACCCCCCTCCCACTTTTCCTGGACAAATGACAGCACGCACTTGTGGCTGAACTTAAACTGCTTTTTCTTTTAGAACTTTTTTTTTTTTAACTATAAATAAAACAAGAACAAACTATATACAACGTGTGGAACCAAAGTAATATGTACAAATAAAACAATAGTAATAAAAAAGTTTGTTCACTAACAAAAAGAAAACCAGGGATGATAAAGGGGAAAACTATTTACAAGGGGGGGATGGGGCAAACGGGGGGCACAAATTAATAAGTCCCAACTATATACAAGGGGGGGGGGCCACGTCCCGGGCCCCTCGCCCCTAAAGTCCGGCACTGGGTGTGGGTGGCCGGGAGCCCCGCTGCGGCCGCAGCCATGTCCAGGGCTGGCTGGGGGCGGGGTGGACCGGAAGAAATGCTCGGCGAGTCTCAGCTGGCTCCAGGGGTCCCTCGGCACTCCGGCCCTTGGCGGTGGGTGGCGGGGCGACGGCGGACGAGACGGCGACGTGCGGAGCAGCTGGTGGTGCGGCGGGTGGAGCAGGCAGGGTGGACACTGCGGCGGCCGGCGCAGCATGGGGGGCCAGGTAGTCCACCAGGCGGTTGAAAGTCTCCATGTAGGCCCCCCATGCCTCTTGGCGCCAGGCCAGCGCCCGCTCCTGCAGGTGCAGGTGCTGCTCCGCGACCTCCAGCTGCCGACGGTGGATGGCCAGCAGCTGGGGGTCCGTCACCATCGGCTGGTGGTGGCGCGGGGTCCGCCGTCTAGCCCGCTGTGGGGCCGGTCGGTCCTCGGCCGAGGGGCTTGCCTGGAGCGATGGCCCCGGAGGGGTCTCCGGGACCACTGATGCCTCACCGGCGCTCTCTTCCAGTCCTTCTGATGGTGCAGCTTCGGGACACAGGAGAGGAGCGGGGGAAGAAGAATGGAGACAGGCGTTAGTGTGGGCCCCGAGCCGTGGCCTTTGTCCCCCCAGCCCTGTGCTGCAGGTTCCCCATCCCCGTCCCTGGGAGATGCTGCTGTGATGGATGGGGTTCAGGGGTCCCCCTGCACTGCACCCCGTCCCCTGGTGGGAGCGACTCTCACTTCACTCTGCAGGGTCTGACAGGAGAGGTTTCTTAGGCCACAGATGCCCAGTTTCTCCCAGGAGTGACAGCACCAGCTGTCAGAAGAGACAGTCCTTCCAACCCGTCGTGGGGAGAAGACCCCAAGGGGTGCCCCTCTGGGATGCAGCTTTCCCCCTCCTCAGGCTGGCTGCCTTCCAGCTCTCCCTTCCCCTAGCCTCTACCTGTGGCCCCCGCCCTCCCCCCCCAGTTCAAAGTCAGCTCAGCTCCTCCCTCCTCTTTGTTCAGGGCAGAGGTGTCACCTGCCAGCTGTAGCCCCAGGATCCTCCTTTGCCCCTGGGAGCTATTCGGCTCTTGTTGCTCATATCTAGCCTGAGTCTCCCTTTTGCACTCCCCCCACTCCATCACATGCTGCTGCTGCTGCTGCTGCTGGTGCTGGGTGTCCCACCCCCTCCTTCCTGGGGCCCCTCGAGGTTCCGCTCCCCCCTGCCCCGGGGATGGGGCATGGCACTGTCGTGCGGGGTGGGGTGGGGGGGCAGGGGCTGATGCACTGCTGTGAGGGACATGGCCCTGCTGTCCTTGGGGCCATGGCCATGTGAGCATGTGGGGGGCCCTGGACACATATCTATTACCCCCTGCCCCTCAAGCCCAGGAGTGTACACCAGAGGGGGGTACATACCTGTCGGTCCACTCCCACAGTCCAGAGATCCCCGGGGGGCGGAGGCCCGGCTGCCGCTCCGGGATGGCAGGAGGAGGATCTGCAGCCCGGATTCTGTGGAGGAGGAGCCCCCCTCCTCCTCCTTCTCCTCCTCCTCCTGCCGCGATGGCCCGGAGGTGGGCTCCGGGGGGGGCCCCTGGGGTGCGGGGCTTGCCTCCGGGGCGGACTCCGGCTGAAGGGCCTGCTGGGGCTCGTCGGCCTAGGTGTCAAGGGTGGCCGGAGGGGAGGAGGTGTGCCGGGGGCCCAGGATGTCCCTGAGCTCCCTGTAAAAGGGGCAAGTGACGGGGGCGGCCCCAGATTGGCTGGCCGCATCCTGGGCCCGGGAGTAACCCTGCCGCAGCTCCTTCACCTTACTCCTGACGTGATCAGGAGTGTGGGCAGGGTGACCCCGGGCAGTCAGGCTGTCGGCCAGCCGAGCGAACGCATCCGCGTTCCGCCTCTTGCTCCCCATTACCTGGAGAACCTCCTCCTCGCTCCAGAGCCCCAGCAGGTCCCGCAGCTCGGCCTCCGTCCAGGAGGGGCCCCGCTACCGCTTGCCAGCCTGGCTGCCCGCCTGGCTGGGCTGGCTGCCCTGGCTCCCGTTGGGGGGGGTCCCCTGGGGGTGCTGGGGGGGCTACCGGGCGGCCATTGAGGGTCCTGTGGCTGCTGAGGGATGTGCAGGCTGGCCGCATGTCTGGGCTGCTGCCTGCACATGCTCTCAGCTTCCTGCACAGGAAGGGAGGGGGAGGGGACCTTTAAGGGGCCGCTCCACGTGGCCACCATTGAGCTGAGGGGCTGCAGAGAGCGTCTCTCAACCCCTCAGCTGATGGCCGCCATGGAGGACCCGGCAATTTCGACGTTGCGGGACGCGCAACGACTACATGGTCCCTACTTCGACGTTGAACGTCAAAGTAGGGCGCTATTCCTATCCCCTCATGGGGTTAGCGACTTCGACGTCTCACCGCCTAACGTCGAAGTTAACTTCGAAATAGCCCCTGATGCGTGTAGCCATGATGGGCGCTATTTCGAAGTTAGTGCTGCTACTTCGTAGTAGCATGCACGTGTAGACACGGCTTTCATGTGAGAAGAGACAAGGTGCGTGAGGTCAAATCTTTCATTGGACCAAACTGGCCCTGCATGTCATGCTAATATCCTGGGATGAGTACAACTAGAACAACTCTGCAAAGTACTTACATGAGTAGATAACCTTTGGGTACCAATTCTGACTGTACTATATTTGAGTGCGTACCGCTCTTTGGATATTCAATGGACAGGTGAGGACGTGTCACTAAAGTTAAGAAGTACTACCAGTAGACAGATTTTAAAGAAAAGGTAGATGCTATACTTAACTAGCTTCTTCCCATGCTGAAACCATTATAAACTGAGTTCTGCTTCAAGTAAAGGAATGGCAAATGCCCAAGTGAATTGTACTGAATAAGTGAAAATAATTGTACTTTTGTCTACATCCCCAAAGTTGAAGGGCTTAACCGTCCCATCAGTTGCATGCAAGCAATTGGCAGGATGATTGGCCCAACATTCAGGCGTGCAGATGCAAGGTCTTAGCAAATGGGAATGAAAAAGGAGCCATGGGTAGCATCCCTATAATTCTTCACTCGGTGAAGAAACAGTTCTTTCTGGCTATATTTTGGGACAAGACAAAATTCATTCTGCCTAACTGTTAATCAAAAATCAGTAAGATTTGCTTATGCAGTTCTTTGGAGACTTGCTCAATTAGCTGTTACGAATACTTGCCCACCCTTACTCTGCTATGTGTGCATTTCATGACTTGGGAATAGTTGTTTGTGTCTAGGTAGCATTAGATTTTTTTTGTATTTCTGTAATAGTGAGGTTTTTTTTATTAATAACTTGGGGTTGGGTTAGATGATGAGTTCTTAGTAATCTCAATGCATGGTGGGTGTTAGCATTAAATTGTTTTGAAGTTTAAACTTATAATTTATTTTACAAGGTGAAAGGTTTAGCATTACCAAACTTTATGTATCAGAAACAAAAAATTATCAGGTTTCCAGTGCTCATGCTGATTTTCTTGGAACAACACACATAATGGCTACGTCTACACGTGCCCCAAACTTCGAAATGGCCATGCAAATGGCCATTTCGAAGTTTACTAATGAAGCGCTGACATGCATATTCAGCGCTTCATTAGCATGCGGGCGGCAGCGGCGCTTCAAAATTGACGAGCCTTGCCGCCGCGCGGCGCGTCCAGACGGGGCTCCTTTTCGAAAGGACCCCGCCTACTTCGAAGTCCCCTTATTCCCATGAGCTCACGGGAATAAGGGGACTTCGAAGTAGGTGGCGTGCTTTCGAAAAGGAGCCCTGTCTGGACGCGCCGCGCGGAGGCAAGGCTCGTCAATTTCGAAGCGCCGCTGCCGCCCGCATGCTAATGAAGCGCTGAATATGCATGTCAGCGCTTCATTAGTAAACTTCGAAATGGCCATTTGCATGGCCATTTCGAAGTTTGGGGCACGTGTAGACACAGCCATAAGTGTGTTTTCCTCTCAAGTGATAGCATCACTTTTAAGACTTCCTCAAGCAGTGATAATGGATGAAGCTGTTTAAAAGTGTGTTTCAACTAAGTAGTAAAAATAGATCCAAGTTAAAATACTACGTGAAATAACCAATCCTTATGTCTTCACAACTGAATTGCACCTCTGCTCCTCCCAGAACATGCTGTCACACTAGATTCATCTAGGGCAGTGGTTCTGAATCTGGTGTGCATTCACCCTCTGGGGGTTCATGATGCCCTTTCTGGGGGTGGAAGATGTGCCAGATTTTTTGAGAAGGTAAATTATTGAAAACAAATTAAGCACAGGCATGTAAGTACAACTACTTTGTTTCATCACTCCTACGTATTTATTAACATTATACATTTTTAACAATGACTGTAATATACAAATAAAAAATTATTTTCAAGTTTTTAAACTAATTGTAGTGAAATTATCTTGCTACAAAATACAGTGTTCTGCCACTTTGAGGGGTATTTCTTGACATAAAACTATTTTAATATATTTAATATGCATTTAAAAGTGCATAGGCCCTCCCATCTCCATTTTTGATTTTTGATAAGGGGTGCGAGAACATATTTTGAGAACCAAAGGGGTGCAGGTTGGAGTAAAGGTTAAGAACCACTGATCTAGGAGAACAGATTATCACAGTGTATTTTGGCACATTCAGACCCAGTACTGGTGGGGCAAGATGTTAATCAAGGAGGAAAAAAAGCTAACTTTTTAAACCGCAGAGATTGTAAACTAATAATAATACTACAAGGAGGCTTGGGCCTACACTAGAGAGGTTTGTCGACAGAAGGGGCACTCTGTCGACATATCTAAGGGAGGGTGTACGCACTTAAAGCATTCTGTTGACAGTCTTGACAGAACTCTGCATTGCCCCCGACAGTATTATCCCTCGAAAATTTGAGGCATAACAATCTGTAGACAGAGCGCTGTAGACAGACATGCAGTGTGGGCACATCTGTCGACAGAGAGGACTTCTGGTTGCCAGGGAGCCCTCTTTGCAGAGCTGCCATTCCGTTTTCTGGCACCAGAGGGCAGTGCAGTCTGGCAGCTCTCTGTCAGCAGAGCAAGTTGTGTATAGATGCCATCTGTTGACAGAGGTTCTGTCGACATTTACCTGTCGACAGTTACATCTGCCAACAGATGCTTCCCATGTAGACATGGCCAGAATGTCCACCGGATCTATAGATACTGCTACATCGATATGGGGTGTCTGAGAGCTTAGTATGCTGAGTGGAACAACTGTACCACAGTTCATGTAGCTCTGTGAAGGTCAGTGATTGTATTGCAGACTGGCTTTCAGTAGAATCAGGAATGCATTCTCTCTTCTGTCTGCATATCTGATAATAAAGCTGATGGAAGCCAAAATAGGAATTGCAAATATAAAGATTCCTCGTTAGAGGACTTCAAACATGTGATATTACCTTACTTGGAGAAACTACAGAATAAACACAGTTTTGCTGGGAGAGCTGCAAAATACTACAAAATGTAAAGGACATAATAGTGATAAAACAAAGCTCATGCCTGCCTGTTATAAAATTGAAATGAGTAACTTGCCAGCACTGTATGTAGAGGGCAATGATACTGACTTTCATTGCAAACAAGAAAAGCTTGGATGGTCCCAGAAAGTTGCAGTTTTGTATCAGTTGTGGTTACTGCAGTGGTGACCCATATCCCACATACGAAGGAAAGTACATTTTTACAAACGGTGTATAAAGCGGAGGATAAAGGAAGTAGAACATAAGGGCTACGTCTACACGTGCACGCTACATCGAAATAGCTTATTTCAATGTAGCGACATCGAAATAGTCTATTTCAATGAATAACGTCTACACGTCCTCCACGGCTGGCAACATCGACGTTCAACTTCGACATTGGGCAGCACCACATCGAAATAAGCACTGCGAGGGAACGTCTACACACCAAAGTAGCACACATCGAAATAAGGGTGCCAGGAACAGCTGCAGACAGGGTCACAGGGCAGACTCAACCGCAAGCCGCTCCCTTAAAGGGCCCCTCCCAGACACAGTTGCACTAAACAACACAAGATCCACAGAGCCGACAACTGGTTGCAGATCCATGGGCTAAGGGCTGCTGCACACGGTGACCATAGAGCCCCGCAGGGGCTGGAGAGAGAGCATCTCTCAACCCCTCAGCTGATGGCCGCCATGGCGGACCCTGCTATTTCGATGTTGCGGGATGCGGATCGTCTACACGTGCCCTACTTTGACATTCAACTTCGAAGTAGGGCGCTATTCCCATCCCCTCATGGGGTTAGCGACTTCGCCGCCTCGCCGCCTAACGTCGATTTCAACTTCGAAATAGCGCCCAACGCGTGTAGCCGTGACGGGCGCTATTTTGAAGTTGGCGCCGCTATTTCGAAGTAGCGTGCATGTGTAGACGCGGCCAAGGTGAACAGCAATGAGCTTGAGAGATGCAAATCTGAAGGATTTAAGACATGTAAATCCTCCTATACTGATTCTTGCCAAGAGAAGAAAACTTTCAAGGTGGAAGACCATTTTATACACAATCCTGACACATGGGAATCTGCAGTGGTAATCACAGAGTAAAAGAAATAAAGAATAATGCTACCAAGACAATTACTGCACACAGTTAAATAGTTGGCTTAGAGTGTGACTGAAAAAAGAACATATGGGCTACGTCTACACGTGCAGCCAACATCGAAATAGCTTATTTCGATGTTGCGACATCGAAATAGTCTATTTCGATGAATAACGTCTACACGTCCTCCAGGGCCGGCAACGTCGATGTTCAACTTCGACGTTGCTCAGCCCAACATTGAAATAGGCGCAGCGAAGGAACGTCTACATGTCAAAGTAGCACACATCGAAATAGGGATGCCAGGCACAGCTGCAGACAGGGTCACAGGGCGGATTCAACAGCCAGCCGCTCCCTTAAAGGGCCTCTCCCAGACACAGTTGCACTAAACAACACAAGATACACAGAGCTGACAACTGGTTGCAGACCCTGTGCCTGCAGCATAGATCCCCAGCTGCCGCAGAAGCAGCCAGAAGCCCTGGGCTAAGGGCTGCTGCCCACGGTGACCATAGAGCCCCGCAGGGGCTGGAGAGATAGCATCTCTCAACCCCCCCAGCTGATGGCCGCCATGGAGGACCCAGCAATTTCGATGTTGTGGGACGCGGATCGCCTACACGGTCCCTACTTCGACGTTGAACGTCGAAGTAGGGCGCTATTCCTATCTCCTCATGAGGTTAGCGACTTCGACGTCTCGCCGCCTAACGTCGAAGTTAACTTCGAAATAGCGCCCGACGCGTGTAGACGCGACGGGCACTATTTTGAAGTTGGTGCCGCTACTTCGAAGTAGCGTGCACGTGTAGACGCAGCTATGGTGGCATTTCCCAAGAATATAAGGAGTAGAATTGGAGTAACACAAATGGCTGATGGATATCTATCCTTTGTGCTTTGAGAACCTTCCCCTAAGTAAAGACACATCTCTACTTACAGCAAAATTGACTCCCTGGAGGTTGACCTTTCATGGGTCGATTTAGCATGTCTAGTAGGGACATGCTAAAGGAAACACTGAGGATGCGAAGTCATGAGGCGTAAGAGAAGTTGATGGGAGATTTTCTAATTGGACCCCTGCAGAGGGGGTGACACAGAAAGTCGATGTAAGGAGTGTCGACTCCAGCTATGCCATTCTTGTAGCTGGAGTTACCTTTCTTAGGTCAACTTTCTTCCCTCATGTAGACATGCCCTAACTTAGGTCACATAGATTTTTCAAAAGGATTGATGCTCCTAAACCATTCAGACATGTTTGGAAATCCGTAAACAAGATTAGACAGCAAAATTGCATGTTAATTAGAGTTGGTTAAAAAGGAGAGAAAATATTACCTCTCCTTAGTTAATATGTTTTCCAAGACAATGAATTTCCCCATTCTACTCTGGTTCTGTACCTCAGTGCAAGCCATATACAGATCTCAATTCTGCTCGCACTGAGTCAATGGAAGCTTTATCATTGACCCTAATGGGAGCCAGATTGGTCTCATAAGCTGTGTCTACACGTGCACGCTACTTCGAAGTAGCGGCACTAACTTCGAAATAGCGCCCGTCGCAGCTACACGCGTCGGGCGCTATTTCGAAGTTAACTTCGACGTTAGGCGGCGAGACGTCGAAGTCGCTAACCTCATGAGGGGATCGGAATAGCGCCCTACTTCGACGTTCAACGTCGAAGTGGGGACTGTGTAGACGATCCGCGGCCCGCAACGTCGAAATTGCCGGGTCCTCCATGGCGGCCATCAGCTGGGGGGTTGAGAGATGCTCTCTCTCCAGCCCCTGCGGGGCTCTATGGTCACCGTGGGCAGCAGCCCTTAGCCCAGGGCTTCTGGCTGCTGCTGCGGCAGCTGGGGATCCATGCTGCAGGCACAGGGTCTGCAACCAGTTGTCGGCTCTGTGGATCTTGTGTTGTTTAGTGCAACTGTGTCTGGGAGGGGCCCTTTAAGGGAGCGGCTTGCTGTTGAGTCCGCGCTGTGACCCTGTCTGCAGCTGTGCCTGGCACCCTTATTTCGATGTGTGCTACTTTGGCGTGTAGACGTACCCTCGCAGTGCCTATTTCGATGTGGTGCCGCGCAATGTCGAAGTTCAACATTGACGTTGCCAGCCCTGGAGGACGTGTAGACGTTATTCATCGAAATAGCCTATTTCGATGTTGCTACATCGAAATAAGCTATTTCGATGTTGGCTTCACGTGTAGACGTAGCCATAGTGTGCACTGAAGGAATAAGCTGTATTATAACTTGACGTGTTAAAAAACCAGGTCATGAACGATATCTTTAGACCAGTGCTAGCACAGCTTTGCTGAATATACACATCGGTAGGACACTGAAGAGTTAATAATCAATTTCAACTTAAACATATAACCTCCTTGTTATATGCACATTGAAAATGTATTTAGTTTACTCAAGGCATTTTAATTTAAATGTTACCATAAAAATCTGTAAGTGGAATGAGTGTGGTGCTTCTGAGATTACATTAGCAGCAAAACAGGGGGTGAATAGTTATTGTTAATTAAGCTATGTTGATAGGATCCAGTGAAATCTTAATAATATTTACATTCTTCAGGTATAAGATCACCAGCAGCTCACTTCTTTTTGTGTTTGGATAAAGGGCGAGTTTGTAAACACTTATATTGTTCCATCAAATGAGTGGAGTATTGCAATGAAACTGTTGAGTTGCCCGTGGAACAGGTTTTGCTACAACATCCTCTATGGAGAGATGCAACATAATTCATAATTATTTCACTGTGTGTTTGTTTATTAAAACCTTTTTATAGAGGTAATTTCTCCAATCAAACCAATCTCTGAAGAGCACTCTTGATTTGATCCCTGGTGATGAAAGTGCCTTCACTTTATGCCCTGCATAGAGTCACAGTTTGCAACAAATCCTGTATTTTCATACCAGATCATTGCTGCTCAGGTCAAATACCACTGACAGCTTTACATTCTTTTTTCCAATCAACGATTTCCTTCCTCTGTCCTCCACCCCGTTCAAAGTAGAAGCCTACATGAAACTGCACACAGCTGCTATGCCAGTGGGATTTATCTATATGAAGCTGACTTTCCACAGAGTTCTGGGAGCAGCCCATGAGACACCCCTATATGTCCACCTGGGGAATGGACAGTCCTGCCACATTTTTCTGTCCGTTCTAGGAAAAATTATTCAACCATTTATCCATCACTAACCCAACAGCCTCTTCCCTTAGGCTGTGTCTACACTAGCAAGTTCTTTCAAAAGATCCTGCAGAGCGTCTACACACAAAAATCATTCTTTCGAAATTGCTCTTCCTTTTCTGTTTCAAAAGAAAACATGTAGATGCTCTTCAGGGCCCTTTTTTCCTCATGGCACCTGATTTTTCAGTTCCTGGCCTGTTCTTTCAAAAGAGCAGGGGGTGCGTGGATGATGTCTTTTGAAAGAGCAGCTCACGCTTTTGATCCACTTTTTTGTATGTGGACACACTCTTTTGCAAGAAGTTCTTTTGGAAGAGGTCTTCTGGAAGGGCTTCTTTCAAGAGATCTCTGTAGCATAGACATAGCCTTAGTGACCAGTTCTTTTCTCACCTTATTTCCCTTCTAATTTCTTTGCCTTACAACTACTTTTGACCTTCAAGACTGGGCAAACTCACCAATTTGCTCTCTGTATTTCATCTCCAGTGCACTCTTGCAGATCTTGTAGTTCCTCACCACCACCATTTCTCACTCCTTCCATCCATCTCCCTGCCCTACAATCCTATATGGTCTCCAGGCTCTCGAAGCTATCATCTCCAATAGATTTCTCCACAGTTCTTTGCTCTACCCAGCCCTCCTTGATTTTATTTCAGACAGCATTAATTTTTCAGCCCCTCACTACATCCATTGTTTTGAGGGCAAGAGCCTTGCCAACACCTGCCCTTTAGAGAATTCAGCATGTTGTAGGAGGAGAAGAGTACATTGGCTCAGCCCAGCTCAGTTGATATGTCTATGCCTAGGTTAAATATTGGAGGGCCTCACTTTCCGTGCTTTCCCTGCCATTCTGGGAAAGAAGAAAGGACCTGGATTACTGGCCCCACTGCTCCCAAGGGAAGATGGTCACTTGCCACTGTATCTTTGCGTCTCTAGGTGGGATGGAGCCTAGAAACATGACTGAAGCAAGTGGAAAGGCCATAAGGTGTTTGATGTCATGGTTCACCTATGGACCTATCCTGCTTTAATCTGGCCGCAGTGACAAGCTTCCATGCTATATCCTCCCAACTTTCCTGTTGCAGGCCTCCAATCCATTCAACATTCTGCTTTTTAAATTATTTTACTCACTTGCCAATCCAATTGTCACCCCCACCCCCCACAAGCAATAGTCTCTCTCATCTTTTCCATTGGTGTGTGGGGAAAAAATTGTTGTGTGCACCAAAGCATGTGTGAATGTGCACCACCAGCAGAAACGCAAACTTAGTTGTGAGCACTCTGCTAATTAGCTGGGTGCCTTGGAATCTTTCCTGAGCAGCTTCACAAGAACTCGGCTTCCAGGGCTCAGACCTAGAATGGGGACTTTGCATTTGTCGTTGTGAGACAAATAACAGACAACCATTCTAGTGGGAAGAGCTTCCAGTTTTCTGAAGGGTCTTTTCTTTGACAGGTGAAACTTCCTGTCAGAGTATTTCTCACCAATTTTTAAACCAACACTAAATCGAACCAACTGGGGAAAAATTGTTCAGTTTTGAACTGAATAATTCAGTATGAAGCTAATTTATATTATAGTAGCAAAATGGGAGAAATTGTGTCTTAGGCTGTGTCTCCACTAGAGAGCTTACAATGGCACAGCTGCACTGAAGCAGCTGTGGGATCTCCAGTATAGTTGGTCTGTGCCTATGACAGAGACTTCTCTCATCTGCTTAATTAAACCACCTCCAATGAATGGCAGAAGCTGTGTCGACGGGGGAAGTCTGCCCCCTGACATAGTGCTGTCCACACCTGCGCCTCACCCTGTGTAACTTGTGCCGCTCAGGCTATGTCTACACTAGCCCCAGAACTTCGAAAGGGGCATGATAATGAACCAAATCGAAAGATGCTAATGAGGACCTGCCATGGCTGTGCAGCGCCTCATTAGCTTAATGGCAGCTGCAGCACTTCAAAAGTGTCGCTTTTGATCACGCATGGCTAGTCTGCATGGGGTCCTTTTTGAAAAGACCCTGCACATTTTGAAATCCCCTTACTCCTATTTGATTATAGGAATCAGGGGATTTCAAAGGCCTTTCAAAAAGGACACTGTGTGGACAAGCCATGCGCTATTGAAAGCAGCACTTTCAAAGTGCTGCGGATGCCATTATGCTAATGAGGCACTGCATATTCATGGCAGTGCCTCATTAGCATCTTTCAATTAGGTTCATTATCGTGCCCCTTTCGAAGTTCTGGGACTAGTGTAGACATAGCCTCAATGAGTGTGTGTTTTTATACCCATAAGCAACATAAGTTTTCCTGACAAAACTTCTAGTGTGGATGAATGTTTACTCACTGCCACACAGTGTGTATATGCTATCTTGTAGACTTGGAGAGTATTCTTCGTGCAGCCACTTAAGTGCAACTGCAGAGTGTAACGGGTGAGTGACAAAACAAGAAGGGTGATTATATCCATTACCTTCAGAAACTGCTTTTACAAGTCAGAAAAACACAGCCTTCAAGGCAGGAAGCAGGAGGAAATGGACTCGATCCTGGCAGGAGCTGGAGGGGGTGGTGGAAAAGTGATGACATCCCCTTGAATGAGGTGACTAATAGAAGTTGCTATTAATAGCTAGTCACTTCAAGCCATGACAGTTTTCTTTGACACTCTGGGAATATAACACAGGTATAAATATTTGCTTTTGCTTCACTTTGGAGTTCTTTAGAAAGAATAGTACTCTACTCTTCCATGGAGCACACTCATACACACACACACACACACACACACACTAGATATATGCACACATATACAATTATTATCCAGATGAAATGCAATCTTTAATCTCCTGGACCAACCTGTTACGGGACGGCATACATGTTTTGAGAAAAAAATGGTCTCTTTTTTAGCATACAGCCCATATTTTTTCCAGTTATATAGAAAAGTGGCCCAGGGTGAGGAGCTGCAGGGGCAAGGGCGAAGGGAGTCAGCCCTCACTGGTAGCGGCCATCCAGGGTCCCTGAGCTGGAACCTGGTACAAGTGTGTGGGGACTGGGTTCCTCCCAGACCATCCCCTGCCCCAAGCAAGGGTAACAGGGTTCATATGGTGGGGCCAGTGGACTGAACGATCTGAGGCCCAGAAATGAGACTGACCCTGCCACAATATATACTGGCGGGCAGAATTTAATTCACATTGCATTTTGCACTTATAGCCTGACAACAATAGCATTTTCCAAAGGGTTTATGTACACTGTTTAAACCCTGTTGATCTAGATTTGGAGTGACTTGGCAGAAAGGAGCAGGACACAAGACTTTGCAGCCTTGGCCAGAACCATAGAATCGAACAAATATTCTTCCCTCGCAAGTACATGCCACAAGACACACACGACCTTTTAAGCTCCACCATACTCCACATGCACAAATTCATAGGCTATATCTACACTACAGAGATCTTTCAAAGAAGCTTTCGAAAGAGCAGGTCCACACACAAAAAAGTGGATGAAAAGAGTGATGTGGTCTTTCAAAAGAATGCGTCCACACAGCCTCTTCTTTTGAAAGAACAGCACAGGGATTGAAATATCGGGCCCCATGAGGACTGCTCTTTTGAAAAAAAGACCTGTGGAGTGTCTATACACATTTTCTTTCAAAAGGGGATGCCCATCCTGAAAAGGAAAAGGAAGTGCACTTTTGAAAGGATCACCACATTCTTTCGATTTACTTTCGAAAGAACGCTTT
The DNA here is from genome assembly GCF_033958435.1 of Carettochelys insculpta. Lineage (NCBI taxonomy): Eukaryota > Metazoa > Chordata > Testudines > Carettochelyidae > Carettochelys > Carettochelys insculpta. The sequence goes on along the minus strand of NC_134138.1, from coordinate 191,842,214 downwards.
TTGTGTGTAGACGCTCTGTGGGCTCTTTTGAAAGAGTCCCCTTCTTTTGAAAAATCTTTTGAAGGAGCTTGCTAGTGTAGAGGCAGCCATAAACAACACAGCATTCCAGTATGGGAATGAACATAGCAATAAAAGTGAGCAGGGAAAGGCAAAAAGATGTCACGAATGTCTTGAAAATCCAGCTGAATGTCAAGAATATTCTAGTTGTAAACCTGTGCAGACTGGTGATTCACTCCATTCTAATTCTTCATTGCCACCACTTGTCTTAGGTTTGGTTGAATTTGTTCACATAATATAGGAATGGATTTATATCTTTCCACATCTCCCAAGCAGAACTCAATAGTGGGGTTAAAAAGAAGTAGTTAATTTTTTTTTCTGTATCTCTGCATTCTTAGCTGTGGTAATGTGGGATAGGAAGATGAGAGATAGCACAGGAGACACTGTTTGTTTAAGATTTGTGACCAATTTAGAAACTGACAGAACTGGAAATATCAGGAGACGTACTATTCCTTTTGAACTGGGGTTTACACGTTTTGAAATAAGACAGCAGCTATTTTGAATTTATTTTGAAATAGCAATTGTATTTTGTAGAGGCTAGGTTAGTTTTCAAAATAACTGCTGTTATTTTGAAATAACTTTGCTACGTAGACCTACCCTGGGATATTGCTGGGCCCCAGGGCAGTTACCCCCTTTGCTCCCCACCTTTGGTGGCCTGAGCTTACCTGTAACATGTATTTTCAATTTAGGGTAAAGGTCTCCTCTGTGTCTGAGGCCAATACAAGGCATCTTAAGCACTTAAGCCCCATTTAAACCTGATAACTTTAGGCAAAGAGGTGAATTTCCCCTTTAAGGAAATTTCCCCTTTAAGCCACATATTCCTTAAAAATTATTTAATTTTGCATAGGTATTGGCTAATGTCTCTCTTTAAGAAGCACAGCAGGAAGCGACAGAGGCTATGGTTACACTAGTGAGTTTTGCCAACAAAACCACGGTTTTGTCCACAAAACTGGTGGACTGTCAACACACAAAATGTGTTTTGTTGACAGTTTGTTGACAAAACTCGGCGCTTTCACTGGAAGCGTTCTGCCTCTCGGCCATGAGGCATAACACTGCTGTTGACAGATTCTGGTGACAAAAGAGCTGTGTAGACACTCAGGGCTGTGGGGGGATGACTTCTCTCAACAGATGGGGTGTCCAGGACAATGGGTAGCCCTAGCTGCTCTGCTTCTGGATGCCTGTTTTGTCAGGAAAGCGGCCAGGCACTCTGGCCATTATGACAGAGCAGAGTGCTCATCCGATTAGCTTTTGCATGTAGACGCACTCTGTCAACAGATGTTTTGATGGGAAATCTTTTCCGACAGTGACTTCTGTTGACAGATCGCTGTAGTGTAACCATAGCCATAGTCATCTCCTTTGATAAATTGGTAGTGATGACCTTTTTGACTACAAACCATTTAAAAGTATAAGTTGTCTGTCTGCTGGACAGAAACAAACAAGCAAATGAAAAAAAACAGCTTAAAATTCTGAAAAAGAAACTGGTTGTTTTGAACACCAAAGGGCCTTTTCAACTGCAAGGTTCAGACAGCTCCAGCCAGACAATGCAGAACTGTCACTCAGTCAAAGTAGGTTTATCATCTCGCATTTGAAAGCAATAATTTCCTAAATTCTGTGAAAAGATCATTCTTTTTCTCTCACAGTTTAGAAAATTATCCCCCTTTAATGCTATTTTTTTATTCAAATGCTTCTAATTATATGACTAGAAAACTAAATTGAATGGAACTATAAAAAGACACTAAAACAAAAGAAGTCTGAGAGATGTTCTGAATGTCTCAGTATAACATGCTACCAGGGGGGAAAAAAATGTTTCTTCATTGGCTGAAAGTAGTTACAACCAAAGAGAATGCTCAGCTCAAATTCATGTACTGTTCCAAACCAGATTGACTTCTGGTATTTGATACTTACATAGGTTTTCGTAAGCCAATGCTCCCTGTTTACTAGCACACATTTGAATATTAGTTCAGCCACCACATTCTCCAGTGATTAATTTAAAAAAACAGATTACAAGCAAAGCAAACAGTAAAAGCCATTTAGAATATTTCAAAAAGTTGGAAATCTCTGCAATAGTGGGCGTTTATGCCATTTTTCAGTCAGCTCAATGAAAGAGAAGTTGTTTAAATCGCCCTTCTGACAGACCAACTTTCACCTCTCCTGTTCAAGTCCTCTTAGTAATCATTTAATGTGTAACATGATTAGGCATTTTGTGATTATTAGTGACAGTCTGTTAGCACCTAAGTGCTTTAGTTGTAGACCAGGCCCTCACTGTGCCAGGCACTGTACAAACAGAGCACGGAGCTTACAGTATATAAAACTTCTGGTTTAATTCTATTGTATCTGCACAGAACTAAAACTTGCAAGCACCCATGCAGAAAATACCCACCACCAGGATGCCTGTACTTTTAGTTTATTAATTAAAATGAACTAACACCCCATCCTAGTATACTCTGGACTGCTGTGTAATTCCTCTTCTTTCCATTAAATGCTTTTTCTCTCTTCCCTTTCACACCACCCACCCTTACAATCTGTAGTGGCACCAGTTCTCCATTTGCATAATAGAGATAACCCTTCCTTCTCCCATTCTTTAGTTACTGCATTTACTTGGGTTGTACATTCTTCACTGCAAGGTCTTTTACTCATTATGTGCATGTAAAATGCCTATCACAAGTGGTACCCCCAGTCTAGATAGGTGCTCAAGGGACTAATGTGCTATGGTAGATGGGAAGAATGAGTCAGCAGTTAGGGTGCTAGCTTTGTACTTAGGAGATCTAGGCTCAGTCCTCTATGCTTCCACAAGTTTTCTACATGAGCTTGGGAAAGTTGCCTCTCTACTCTTTCATTAATTTGGCTCCTGGGAGAAGGAATGTCTCTACATTAAAGACTAAGAGATGTTCACATACTACACACTCATAGGGCCATATAAATACCTAAGAGAGAAAAATAATGAAGCCAGGAGATACCACCTCCTGTACACCTCTCCCTCATGTTCAATGTCACATTTGCCTTCTACTGTCCAATAACTTTTGTACCACTACTGAGGGCATTCCCTCACTGCCTGGGAGCAGCTTTAATTTCCACCCTCTACAATTTATTTGCATACTGAAGCCCTATTGGTTGAAATCATATGAAGCGTAAGACGTATAACACTCTAGACAAGTGGTGGGCAACCTGCTGCCAATTGGATATCAATATGTGACCCATGAGACATTTTGTTTGTGTATGAAAGAGGCAGCCGTGTTAGTCTGTAGCTTCGAGAACGAGAAATCTTGTGGCACTTTATAGACTAACAGATATTTTGGAGCATAAGCTGTTGTGGGCAAAGATCTGCTTCATCAGATGCATGAGTGGGGTGGGTAGTTTCAGAGGGGTATTTAAAGAGTGGGGTCCCAGTAAAAGGGAGGGCCAGAGCTGACAAGGTCTATTCAGCAAGGTGGAAAGGGGGCATTATCAATAGTACCTATCAAAATCTTTTGATAGTTACTATTGATAATGGGCCATTTCCACCTTGCTGAATAGACCTTGTCAGCTCTGGCCCTCCCTTTTACTGGGACCCCATTCTTTAAATACCCCACTGAAACCACCCCTCCCCCATGCATTTTGTTTATGGTCGCCCATGCACAGGGTTGCCAGATTCTGCTGTGTTTTGCCCATGTTTTTTTTTTTCCTACCGGTGTTGCATAAGTGGTATTCACTTAAAGCAAGGACATGTGAAGTAAGGTGCATGCTGATTGCACAACATTGTGAGAGCCATGTGCTCTCTGTGCATCCAATCAAAGTGCTACCACCATTCAGCTGGCACACCCTGAAAATTCTAGGCAAGGAAGCGCAGTTAGTAAAACTTCTCACTCCTAGGGGACCCTCTTGGATACAAGAATCTTGCAGCCCAGTGAGATGAAGGAGGGCTGCACATAATGTCAATTCATTAGCCTAGGTTGCCCCTCTTTGGCCTAGACAGACATTTCCAAAGTTACCGGATCTTCAATGTGTATCAAGAGATACCTAGTTTTCAAATGTCATCTCCTCATCAATGGCGAATAATAGACTCTTTTTCAGGGAATTTTTTCATTAATTCATGAAGAACCAGCAAAATTAGTGTTAGAACAACACCTCATGGAGACAGATTTATTGGAGGACAAGAACGAAGAAGAGTGGAACAAAAGAGACAATATACCAGCCTCAGATACGGAGACACTAAACATCATGGAACCTTTATCTAACTGCAAATGAAAGAACTCTGTGGGAAGGACAGACAGACAGCTGTTCAGTATCCTGCAGTGCAAATAAGATCTTAGTGAGAAAGTTTATGGACAGTACAGATAAAGTACCAAATGAAAAGTCTCCTTCCAGAAGTGTTGGGCCTTTGCTTAGGAGAATGTGTTAGGGATGTTGGCACACTATCAACGGGGCAGAGTGACTCCAAAAAGCGGTGGCAGTAACAAGTAAACAACCACATTCCAAAGTCACTCTGCCAAAATTTCTAAAAGTTTACTTTCAAGCATTTTAGCAGTGTCACTCCTCCAGTAAGCTATTAGATACAGCAGCAGCATAGAAGGGATCTTTCCTTATATAGATTGAGGAAACATGCATGATGTTTACACAGAGATGTCAGTCAAGGAAAGTAGAGGGGACAGCAGGATGATGAGAACAAAGGCTGTGCTGTGTGACAGATAAACAGGAAGCTGCAGTGAACAGCAGAAATGTATATGAGGCATTTTAAAAAGAGGTGCCATCTTTAAGTGAGATTGTGCATGTTCCATTGTACTAGGAGATCTCTCTCAAAATGGTTTGGCAGGGGCTTTAGCAGTGTGAACAGTGCCACTTCTGAGAACTGTGACCTTTCCACGCACTTTTGGTCGGGTTTAGGAAACCATTTGAATTCATGAAAGCAGTTCAGTGTATACTTAATGGAGCTGATCAGTAATTTTCCACTATAATTCTTTTTTATTTGAATGGAAAATACAGTTTACAAATTTTTGTCAGTTTGCCATCAAGAAGAATAGACAATTGCAGGGTCCTTTCAAAAAGGACCCCTGTGTAGAAGAGCTGCGTGAGATCGAAACACAGCACTTTCAAAGTGCTGCAGCTGGCAGCATGCTAATCAGGTGCTGAATATTCATTCAGTGCCTCATTAGTATTCTCCAATTTGGCCATTAGCATGTCCCTTTCAAAATTCTGGCCAAGTGTGGGCACAGCCAATATTTTGTTTCAGTCCAGTTTAACATGAAACTGCATATGCCTGAGGTGCTATGGCGCCTAATGTCAGCTGCAGTTTAGGAGCTTCCTGTCTAATGGGCCAGGATCCCTCACTAGACTGCCACCTGCCCTTTGGCCAATTTCTGCGCTGATAAGAGTTCCATGATGCGTTGTGGCCTTGGAAGATGGAGTGAAGCCATGGAGCATGGCCAACAGGGAAGAATGGGGACATGAGACACCTGAACTGCCTCTCCAATGAGGCACTGTGGTAGCCCAGGCAGATTTAGTTTAATGGTCAAGTGACAACGTGTAAAACATTCTGGCATTTCATATTGAAAGTTTTTGACTTTTTGTTCCAGAGAAACATCAGTATTCAACGTTATAGACTTAAAGGCCAGAAGGACAACGGTGATCATCCAGTCTGGCCTCCTGCACATTGTAGGCCAGAGACCCTCACCCACCCCCTCTTGTAGTAGGTCCCTTACCTCTGGCTGAGTCACTGAAGTTCTCAAATCATGATTTAAAGACTTCAAGTTACGGAGAATCCACCATTTACACTCATTTAAACCTGAAAGTGACCTGTGACCCATGCTGCACAGACCTCATGAAAGAAATCCTTCCTGAAATCCCTACCTCTCCAAACTCATCATCAGAGGCAAGTTCCCCACAGACAGGGCCACACCAATCCTATCAGAACAACAGACACAAAACCTGCAGACTTATCACTGCCACTACAATGATATACCATTCACACCACATCTTTCAAGATCCCTGGGTCCTATCTATATGATGTACCTCATCCAGTGTACTCAGTTCCCTAATACTGAACATTGGGATAGATGGTCATGTATGCCAAAAATCACAACAAAGTCAAATTTGCATGGGAGTCAAGAAGGACCAGAGTACCCAAGGGGTTGGTCTGTAATGCCATAGTCAGGCTGCAATCGTGCTTGAAAAGTTGCTACTTGTTGGTTGAAATCTAATTATAGGTTGCACAGCCAGTTTCAGGATTTTGCCCTGCTTCTTAATTGTCTGCTCTGAAGTTGGCACTCATGGCTGTGAGCCATCCCATACAAGTGATAGCATGACAAAACAATGACAGGTTATCAGCTAGCTTTCCCGTGCTTTTGAGCTTGCCAATAGTATTCAACTCAATCTTCCTGGTATGGATGAGGATCCAGATAGCACTGCTCTACCTTCCTCTGAACCCTGTCTAAAAGTGACCTGTATGGGATTTTCCAAAAGTTTAATTTGTAAAAGTTCAAAAGAGGCTAAAAAATAAGTATGTAGATTCGTCATTAGGCAGAGCTGTGTGCAGCTTTAAAATGATCTAGTTAATTCAGTGCAAATTGTTGTACAGTTACTTTAATTCCGGTTTTAACAAGGATTATTCAGTTTAGTGTATGTAAAATAGGAAGAGGTTTAAAGTAAACTGAAATAAGTCATTCTTAAACATAAATGAGTTTTCCCAAAAAGGATTGACAGTGGCTTGACTCAGCTAGTATAAAATTGTCTAAAGCCAACTCTTGTGACAAGGGAGGCAGTGTGACCTAGTGCATTTTACTAGACTCGGCAGATATTTATTCTGTTCCCAACCTGGCTACTGATCAGCTCCATGATTGCAGGAAAATCACTTTGCATCTTTGTGTGTCAGTTCCCAGATCTGTAAACTGGAGGGAATTGTATTAACCGCCTTTGTAAAACACTTCACAGTTTGCTGCTGAAAAGTGCCACATAAGAGTTGAAAAGTTCCATTAATCATACATGTTAGCAATATTATCATCCCAAAAAATTCTGAAATGCAGGTGTCTTACTTTCTCTGACAACACACCTGATTCATCCCCTATTGTGGAAGTTTAAGGAGTGTTCGATTGGCCAAGCTCAGCTTCATTGTGGTTACACAAAATAAATCACTTAGGCTATGCCTAGATTGCAGGATTCTGTCAGGAGAGAAGCCTGCTGCATCGGGAGCCTTTTGCCGACATCCAGATCATCTTTGTTTCATGAGAAAAGAGGGGTGTGTTGGCAGAGGGGGTTTTCCCTAACATTTGTCCCTGTGTGGACAGGCCAAATGTTGGGAAAGCCTCTCCCAACAACACCGGTGGTCGGAGGTAGGCAAATGCATTGTGCAATTTGAGTAGTTGTTTCCGACAATTCTTGGCAATTGACACATAGCCTTAAGTGCCCGTGTAACCCAAACACTCCTGGGTGCGGTGTTCTTTTCCCTCTAGTGACACTGAGAGTACATAAAGATTGGGTCTGCCAGAGCCTTAGCTGAGGACTATGTGGCTTTGAGCTCATGGCATAGGAGGTCCGAGTTCAATCCTACCTGCTGATAATGTACATCTCTTGGTGTTACACATTTTAATTACGTGTATATATACTGAAGAACTGTTTTCAGGATTATAAAGTATTCAGTTTCTTCCCCTCTAGGTTGCACTACTGAGCATGTAATATTTTTCTGTGTATGAACAGCCACCAAGGATGTGCAGATAATTTCCATGATCCCGTAAGAATTCTGCATAATTTGTGAAATTTAAAAAAAGGGGTAAAATTACAGGTTTATGTCAACTGTAATATTTTGTGGTTCCCAACTCTCGATGTGTGTGCATGTGTTTTACCATCAAAATGAGTGTGATTCAGCTGTAGAAGAAAGATCTGTAATATCAAGCAATTTTTGTCTGAGGTGTGGTTTTCATTCAAAAATTTACACAGTGAATACTGGAGAATGCGCACACATGGTAAAGCCTATGATGGAAATGCATATCTGGGTGCTCTGCTTTATTCAGCTACTTTCTCTGGATTACTGTTTTATTGTAGAAAACATAATGCATATAAAATAAAAAGCTTAACCCAGCAAAGTTCCAAACTGATGCAGCACTGTGGAGATCCCATGAACTTACTTTGGATTAGTCAGAAACCCTGCTTGATTTCAGGCAAATAACTGGTCTCTTGGAAACAACAATCATCATCATCATCTAAATCCATTCCAATAGAATAAATACATTAAACCTCTGAAGCTCTATCATTGTGTTACCTCCCTTGTACTTATGAGAAAAGATTAAACTGGCTTATGAGTTATCTATCTTATGTTCATGACAGAAGGATAATCATCCTTAGGGGTGATATATGCTAAATACTACATAACTATTCCAAACTGCCAGCAGTAGCTTTATTCTTTATAGCACTGCTATTGCTTCCTGCTCACATTGTAAAATCTCTAGACCAATATTTTTCCTGCTTTTGAAACCTATTTCTGAATGTTTCAACCTATCATAAAAATTTAGTTCCCTGAGGAGTTCTGAGCATTGTTAACTTGGCTGCTTGAAATAAAGCCCCCAAATTCACATTCAGACCAAGGATGCCAGACCCACCAACTGGGGGGTTGGGAAGTGGGGAAGGCAAAGAGGCAGGTGCCTTGGGGCCCAACATTTCAAAGGGGCTTGGAGCTCTGGCTGCCAAGTGGCTGTGAAGTGGGGGGTGGCAGGGGTGGAAAGGCCAGTGATGTGATCTGAGAAGTGCTAAGAGGCTGATTGCCCTAAGCCCTGCCCCTTTCCCCTCAGCTCTGCCCCTTCTGGGGTGGGGAGCTGGGAGCCCCTCCCACCTTGCCCTGGGGCTTGTGGTGGCTGTCAGTCCTGCTGAAGGACACTGGAATCTTTGTATATGTTGGGTGGGGACATGGCATGGGAACTGGGAGAAAGAGAGGGACATGGCCCCCTGTTTTTAACATGGGCAAAACTCCTGAGTGCTGCTTCTGGAAGCTCCTGAGAAGTGGAGGGGGACACCCATATATGGACCATTGCCCTGTCTGCACTTCTCCCCTGCTATGCCCCTAAGCCCCACTGACTCTTGGACTCTTGCCCTGCAGCCCTGCCTGCACTGCTACTCTTTCCTATGAAGCCCATCCTCGCTGCCCCGTTACCAAGCTCCTCTCCCCATGACGAACAGCAGGGGAAGGCAGAAGGGAGTACATGGGGAGGAAGGAGGGGCTCAGGGCTGGGGTGGAAAGGTTTAAATGCCATATCCTGGCTCCAATGGGCTGGAGGGCAGGGGATCCGGCTTTCAGTGGTTACTCATTTACTCATCATCCCAGGCATGGCACTGAGCAGATTTTGGAAATGAGTCTGTGCTCCCTATCTAAGTTAATGTATTCTGTGGTGGATTTGAAACGTTAATGCATTTCATCCTTGGTTAGCTGGCTGTACACACTACTATGGCTACGTCTACACGTGTATGCTACATGTAGCGACATCGAAATAAGCTATTTTGATGAATAACATCTACACGTCCTCCAGGGCTGGTGCCTTCGATGTTCAACGTCAACGTTGGGCAGCACCACATCGAAGTAGGCACTGCGGGGGGGTGTCTACACGCCAAAGTAGCACACATCAAAATAAGGGTGCCAGGAACAGCTGCAGACAGGGTCACAGGATGGACTAGCACTTCCGGGGCAAGAGCTAGCTGCTCCCTTAAAGGGCCCCTCCCAGACACACACAGCCTGCACAGCACGCGGTCTGCAGAGCCACAGGCATGCACACCTCAGCAAAGCAGTTATGGACCCCCAGCAGCAGCAGCAGCAGCAACAGCACCAGCAGCAGCCAGAGGTCCACCCAGCCGCCCCTGCAGGAGCAGTGCTCGCCCTGCTCAATGCCATGCAGGAGGCAGCTGATCACCTTTTCTTTGTGGAAAAGGAGCTGACCCCAGGGGAGGAGGAAGCAACCCCAGACCCTGCTGCCCCCCACCCCCCCGCCGCACATGCTGCCGGCTGTGGAGCTACCCCACAAGCACCGACTGGTGGGAGCGGCTGGTGCTCGGCGAGTGGGACGACGACCGCTGGTTCCAGAACTTTCGTATGAGCTGGCAGACATTTCTGGAGCTCTGCCAGTGCCTCACCCCCGCACTGAGGCACCAGGACACCGCCATGTGGCTGCCCTCAGCGTGGAGAAATGGGTCGGCATCACTGTCTGGAAGCTGGCCACTCCAGACAGCTACCAATCCGTGGGGCAGCAGTTTGGCGTTGACAAGGCCACCGTCAGGGCTGTCCTCATGGAGGTAAGAGGACCCACAGGGAGGGGGAGGCAGCCCTGGGAGGGGAGGGGAGGGGAGGGGAGGAAAGGGGAGCCCAGGGAGCAGAGGGGAGGGGAGGGGAGCCCTGGGAGGGAAGGAGGAGGGGGAGGGGAGCCCTGGGGGTGGAGGGCCAGACACACCCTGCACACCCCTCATTGGTGCTCTCCCATGTCCTTCCCCTGCAGGTCGTCTGCGCCATCAATGCCCTGCTCCTTCACAGGCTCGTGCGGCTCGGGGACCCAGATGCCACGATCGCGGGGTTTGCCACCCTGGGCTTCCCAAATTGCTTCAGGGCTCTGGATGGGACCCATATCCCCATCCGTGCCCCGGAGCACAGTGGAGGATGCTTCTTGAACAGGAAGGGCTACCATTCAGTGGTCCTCCAGGCCTTGGTGGACAGCCGGGGCCGCTTCCTGGACGTTTATGATGGCTGCCCTGGCAGCACCCACAATGCCCGGGCATTCCAGAATTCGGGCCTGTGCCGCCGGCTGGAGGTGGGGACCTACATCCCCCAGTGGGAGATCCCTGTGGGGGACACCATGATGCCCCTCTGCGTTGTTGCAGACGCGGCATACCCCCTCCAGTCCTGGGTCATGCACCCTTACACGGGCCATCTGTCAGCCAGCCAGGAGCGCTTCAACATGCACCTGAACCACGCGCGCCGGGTGGTTGAGCGCACATTTGGCCGCCTCAAAGGGCGCTGGAGGTGTCTCCTCACCCGCCTTGATGTGGGCCCCACCAACATCCCCCAGATTGTGGGCACGTGCAGCGCCCTCCACAACCTCGTCGAAAGCAAGGGGGAGGCATTCTTTCAGGGCTGGGCTGTGGAGGCTGGCAGGGCTGACGTGACGCCACCCACTGCCCCCAGTTGCCAGGTGTACCCCGAGGGGATCCGGGTCCGGGAGGCCCTGCGGGCCCATTTCGACCAGGCCTCAGGGTGAACGCTGGCAGGCCCCCCACTGCACCCCCCCATCCTCCACAACACTCCCTGACCCTACACCCACACCACAGAGCACCCAAGAGCACCTCCCCACCTTTTCTTGCAAATAAAAATAGACCTGTTGTTCGTGAAACCACAAAATGTTGAATTCTTCTTATTATATTATTACAACAAATATAAATATTATATATTATATGGATAACCAAAAAACAGTGGAACACAAGGAAGGGGAGAACTATTTACATGGGGGGGCAGGTATCATAACGTAACAGGGGTCTAATACAAACTATATACAACACAAGTAAAAGGAGAAATGTACAAAAGGGGAGGGGGGGCACGTCCTGGGCCCCACACCCCCTAATGTCCAGCGCTGGGGGTGGGTGGCCACGACACTCGCCTCAGCCTCAGCCCTGGCCGGAGCTGGCTGGGGGCCAGGCAGACCGGAAGATATGGCCGGCGGGTGTCAGCAGGCCCCAGGTCCCCCTCGGCGGATGGCCCCTCGGTGGCGGACGGCAGTGGGATGGCGGGTAGAGCACCGGGTGGAGCGGCAGGTGGAGCAGGCAGGGCGGGCAGAGCAGCGGCCTGCGTGGCATGGGGGGCCAGGTAGTCTGCGATGTGTTCAAAAGTGCGCATAAAGGCCCCCCATGCCTCCTGGCTCCAGGCCAGTGCCCGCTCCTGCAGATGGAGGCGCCGCTCCTCCACCTGCAGGAGCTGCTGTGAGACCTCCAGCTGCCGCCGGAGGATCGCCAGCAGCTGGGGGTCCATCGCCGTCCGGGGGTGGTGCTGGGTCCGCCGTCGTCCCTGCCCTGGGGCTGGTCGGTGCTCCGCCAAGGGGCTGGCCTGCAGTGATGGCCCTGGTGGGCTCTCCGGGACCACTGACACCTCGCCGGTGCTCTCCAGTCCCTCCGATGGTGCAGCTGCGGAACACAGGGGGGGAGAAGAGTGGAGACAGCCGTTAGTGTGGGACCCGAGCTGTGGCCCTTGTCCCCCCACCCCTCTGCTGCTGGTTCCCCATCCCCATCCCCGGGAGATGCTGCTGCTGCTGATGGGTGTCCCACTCCCTCCCCCTGGGGGACCCTAGGTTCCGCTCCCCACATCCCCAGGGATGGGGCAGGGGCTGGTGCACTCTTCTGAGGGACATGCCACTGCTGTCCTTGGGGCCATGGTCATCTGGGCATGTGGAGGGCACTGGTCATGTCTGTTGCCACCGCCCCTCAACCCCCGGGGGTGTGCACCGGGGGGGGTACATACCTGATGGTCCGCTCCCATGGTTGGGGGACACCCTGTGGGCGGACACCCTGCTGGAGCTCCAGGACAGGATGGCGATCCGGAGCCCCCCCGTCGCTGGAGGAGGATTCCCCCTCTTCCTCCTCCTCCGGCATCCCAGGGGTGGGCTCCTGGGGGGGCCCCTGGGGTGCGGGGCTTGCCTCCGGGGCAGACTCCGCCTCCGGGGCCTGCTGGGGCTCATCGGCCTAGGTGTCAAGAGTGGCCGGTGGGGAGGAGGTGTGCCAGGGGCCCAGGATTTCCCTGAGCTCCCCGTAAAAGGGGCAAGTGTCGGGGGCAGCCCCAGATCGGCTGGCCGCATCCCGGGCCCAGGCGTAACCCTGCCGCAGCTCCTTGACCTTACTCCTGATGTGGTCAGGAGTGCGGGCAGGGTGACCCCGGGCGGCAAGGCCCTCAGCCAGCTGAGTGAACACATCCGTGTCCCGCCTCTTGCTCCCCATTACCTGGAGTACCTCCTCCTTGCTCCAGAGCCCCAGCAGGTCCTGGATCTCGGCCTCCGTCCAGGAGGGGCCCCGCTGCCTCTTCCCTGGCTGGCTGCCGGCCTGGGAGCCCTGGCTCCCCTTGGGGGGTTGCCCTGGGGGTGCTTAGGGGCCTGGCGGGCGGCCATCGCAGCGGGGGGGATTTCTCTGGGCTGCAGGGAGGCATGCAGGCAGGCCGTGTGGCTGTGCTGCTGCCTGCACGCTCTCTCAGCTTCCTGCACAGGAAGGCAGGGGGCGGGGAGCTTTAAGGGGCCACTGCACGCGGCGACCATAGAGCTCAGGGGCTGGAGAGAGCGTCTCTCAACCTCTCAGCTGATGGCCGCCATGGGGGACCCCGCTATTTTGATGTTGCAGGACGGGATTGGCTACACGTGCCCTACTTCGAAGTTCAACGTTCAACATCGAAGTAGGGTGCTATTCCCATCTCCTCAAGAGGATAGCGACTTCGACGTCTCGCTGCCTTACGTCGATGTCAACTTCGAAATAGCGCTCGCCACGTGTAGCCGTGGCGGGCGCTATTTTGAAGCTGGCGCGGCTACTTCGAAGTAGCCGGCACATGTAGACGCAGCTTATGTTCCGAACTTCTCTAGTAAGACTGTAGCCATAGTAAACATAAGTGAATGTGATGTTTATGAGCAACTGATTCAGCTGAAAAAAGTGGGCGTGCTGTGTAAGTGTTTGTCTCATTGAAGTGTGCCATGTTACTGAAGAGGTTGGGAACCACTGATACATAGGACTAATAATCACCATCTGCAGTAATACTAGCTAATATAAAACACATAAGAAATATCAGATGACTTGGTTCAGCACATACACCAATCCCAACATGCCTGTAATTAGGAAAACAAATTTCTAGGGCTATGTCAAGAGAGACACTTTAGGTTTACTGACCTTTTGGTTCTTAAATAGAGGAATGAAACACCCTACAGATTGAACCTCTCTTGTCCAGGACCCTCTGGTCTGGCAACATCTGTGGTTCAGCAGGACAAGAGACCAGACACAGAATGACAGCAACTGGGAGCTCATCCGGCCTGGTGTCAGGCAGCTCTGCTGGCTGAGAGTGCAGCTGCCATCTGCCCTGGGTAGGTAGGCGTGTGACTGGGGCAACAGAGCAGCCACCCCTGGGCAGGGATCTCTGGCAGCCTGGGACACAGAGCTGCTGACAGCCCTGGCCATGAAGCCTCCATGGCTTGGAGAGAAGCTGCGGCGGGGGAGGAGGAAAGAGGGCTGGCAAGGAGCCCCACTGGCTCAAGCTGAGTGGCCCAGAGTGGTCTGACCTTCCCTGCTCTGCTAAATTCCCTCCTCCAGGATGTCTCAAGTTCCAAGGGTGCCAGACCAGGGAGGTCCAACCTGTGTCAGATACAGTAGTACTCAGAATATCTCATAATTCACAGATCTGATGTCATGTCATCCTGGATGTTTTGAGAGTCAAAAGATCTGTAAGTTTTCCAGAAGCCTCACGAAAGTTTTCATTTAGGTGAGTCTATTTTGTGGATATTTCTACAAAAATCTGCCCTGCTGACACGGTGAAAACCCTTGTTTCAGTAGCATTTAGACACTAAAAGATGCCTTAAATAATAACTGCTTGCAATTCATTCTCATGTCATTAAATCATTGAAACTTGGTGCAATTATCATCTTGTAATTCATAGTTGCTTATCATGTACTTAAAAAAAATCCTCAGCTGAATTATAATATTTTTTTCTTTTTGTTCCTGAAAATACTTGGTGGTAACTTACTTTTCCCCTCAATAATTTCTCATGATGATTTCTTGGGCATCTTGTTGTTTCTTTGTTTGATTGATGACCAATAAAGTCAGGACGCTATTAACCAAATAATTTCAGATTGGGTTTTTATCTTTTGTTGGGTGTCACACACACGTGTAAACATGGGAAAGAAATGCAATGATGGAATGGCTTCAATCCAAATGTTAAAATATCTGAGAATAACCAATTTCTGTGAAGGATAGGGTGGGATGTGGCAAGTAGACATATTAAAGGAGAAAGGAACCTGAAGGAATAATAAAGTCACAAGTCTAAGCCTAGATTATAATGGCATTTGTGGGGCCACAATCGTTCATTAGATAAATAAAATGCAATCATTACCTAGGAGACGTTCCAGACAAGACTATCAAACTGATCATGTAAATAAGTATTAGAGGGCTTTAAATTTGTTCTTAATGTGATAATGAAATTTGTGCTACAAGGGGCTACTGGGAGGTCCAAACAGTTCTATTTTTTGCTCCAGCATTTCTGGCAAAAGAGATCAAACATATTTGAAACAAAATTAACCAATTTGACTGCACTGAGTTTTCATAAAGTTACCCTTTTTAATACTAGTAAAATAATGAATAGTTTAGAGTTTTAAAGGTCAGACATGCTTGAGAGGGAGAGTATGTTATAGTATGAAAGTTCTATTGTATGTGGTTTGGGATGAGTATGAATGTTATACAAGTACTAGTGCCAATAATCCTTTAATACCACCTGGTAACTGCTATATGGTATACTTAAAACTATTTTAGAAATGTTTTAATGGTTGTTTTTAAAAACCAATATTACTATTTTTGCATCACTTTGTCTGTAAAGACAGAGCACAGAAGGAAAGGAAAATTATAGCTAAAGCTTTTCAGTGCTTCTAAACATTCAACTTATACATAATAATTATAATCTGATACCTTGGAATCTTCCACATAGAAGGAACCCTTTCAAAAATTCCCATTGAATTTGAGTTTACTGGCTTCAGTTTGGTCAGATAACTTTTGGAAGAGAGAACCTAAAAATTCCTAATGCCTAGGTTCTTGCAGCTGTTTGTTCTCCAGAAGAATCAAACAGAGCCCATAGAAATCTTATCAAGACAAACAGAAAAAAGTTGAGACCAAGTGCAGGAGTCTAAGTGAAATTTCCAGTAAGGATGTGCTGCATATCCCATTGAAAGCTGACATTTCCCTCTTTCCTATCATATAAATCTGCTGTTTCTAGCCCTGAAGTATTGTAGGTATTTGACCTTAAAAATTCATGGACTGAATACTGATCATGTTCTCATCCAGACTGGTATATTGCTGGGGGCTAAATTCAAGTTTGTGGTAAAACAGCAAAGTTTGTGGTAAAATAGCAAAGCTTTCTTTGACGGGGGAGAGAAAATAGCATTGAATTGTTAAAAAGAGGTTAGTGTGCAGAATATATGTGGCTAAAGCCACAGTTTTCAACTGGTGTGCCGTAAATGCTGGTGTACCATGAGAATTATCCAAGTGTGCCATGAAATTTTGTCCATTTCCCCTCACCGTGGCGCTGTGCAGAGTCACCACAAGGGGAAATTCATGACCTATGCCTGCTGAGGCTCAAGCAGCTAGGCTGCCTGAGTCCCAGTTGGCCCAGGGTTGGTTATTTTCCCTCTGAGGGGGATCTTTGCATAGCTGCTGTGAGGGGGGAAATGCTGATCCTGCAGGAGTCCGTTCATGTGGGGAGGCAGCTGAAATGCTGCTTCCTGGCCCAAACAGGCTGATAGGGAGCCCATCCCAGCCTTAGTGTGACAAGGAGGGAGGGAGGGCAGAAGCCTGTTGGAGCTGAGATGTGGTTTTAATGCTGTATCTCAGTTCCAGCAGGCTGGTGAGGAGGGGGCAATGTTTATGAGCAATTAATTCAGCTTAAAAAAGTGGCTGTGCCATGGAACTGAAGTGTGCCATGAAAAGGTTGGGAACCACTGGGATAAACATGTATAGTATCACAAAGGCCTGCATTTTATGATATGGAAATTACCAGCAAAGTAGCATATAACATTCAGTGTATATCTAATAAGCACAAGATATTAAACTTCACATTTTTGATATGTGTCTATATATAACTAGAATCACTTTCTCCATTATTGAATATAGTCTCTCTGATTGAACCTAGGAGTTGAACTTTTTCTGACAGAATGCTAGGGCCAAATATGGGTAGATGATTCAAGACTTTGCCAATGCATTGCAAAGGAATTAACCACAATAGACTGAAAGAACCAGAAAGACAAATGCATTATCTGAATGGGCACAAGTGCATCAATTGTTGATGCTGGTATTTAGGAGAGACAAAGCCCAGTTGCAAAGATTACCTCTGCATTCATTTTTTCCCTCTCACATTCAGGGATAATCAGATCTGGAGTTCGGAAGCTGAGAGCTGCAAACAGATATCAGAGGGTCATGACCACCTTGCTCATGAAAAGTTGTTCAAGAAGTTGTCCCAGCAGGTAAAAGGGGGGGTCACAGACTAGAAAAGGTGCCAATAATTTTGACCCATGTAGTGCATTATTTTTGACCCAAAAGCATTTTTATGGTAACTTTACATAGTAACCACATTTATTTTCACAGATTCATAGATTTCAAGGCCAGAAACAGTCACTGTAATAATCTAGACCACAGGCACGCTGCCCAGACTACTTCAGCACGTCAATTTCTGAAAGTATATCTGGCTGAAAAAACATGCACTCTTGATTTCAAAAATTGTCAGTTATGAAGACTCCACCACAAACCCTGAGTGGGTCAATCTTCCAGGCTAGTGTAGACATAGTCTTCATTTAGGCTGTTTCTACACATGCCAAGTTCTCCAAAAGTGGCATGCTAATAAACAGCCCAAAATATGCTAATGAGGCACACATGTAAATTCCTGGTGCCTCATTAGCATAAGGTCACATGATTTGAAGTCCGGAAGATGGTCTTCCGGACTCCAAATCACGTGACCTTGTGCTAATGAGGCACCAGGAATTTACACATGTGCCTCATCAGCATATTTTAGGCTCCTTATTAGCATACCACTTTCAGAGAAAGTGGCATGTGTAGAAACAGCCTTAGAATCTAGATCTCCTGATTCTCAGACCTCGATGTTTGCTACAAGACGGCACATGCATTCTGTGGTATTCTGTACTGAGGCAATTAGTGCAGTTTTACTGTGTTTGGGCAAATCTGTAAGAGTTTTCTTCAGAATGGAATTGTTATTGCTTTGATGATTAAATAACCTTTAATTTTTTTGGCATTTCAGTCCAGCTAGTTAAGGCTTATGAGCTCATTAGCATTTGGTATTTGATAACTCCAGTGACTATCATGAACCTCTAAATTAAAATATTTCAGAATCAAAATGTCTTGTCAAGGAATTCAGTTAAAACAAAACAAAACAATTTTTTCTTCCATTCCTCACCGTTTATCTTCAGGTTTATTGGTTAATGTTTAATGCTTGGAATGAAGACTTAATAATCTCAGAATGTCATGCACTACTGTGTTCTGAAGCACTCTTTGACTCTTTCCTGCTCGCTGTCATTTGAAGTTCCTGGCTAAAGGTTGATCACCTGAAAATCTCTCCCATCCACAGTTGTTTAGATACATTGAAAATGAGCAATAAGTCTTGGCAAGGAATCATGTTCGACCCATCTTAGTGAACATCATTGTAGAAATAATGACCACTGCTCAAACATGGGAAGATTGATCAAATATTTTGCTTTCTCATGCAATTATTTTCTGTTAATTCAGGGTAATCAATAAGACTCATGTTTAGGAGAAAACAGTCCACCCCTTCTTAATGTCATTTGGTAATTATGTCTGAAACTGAGCAGTGGTACTTCCAAATTAAGTGGCTGCTTGTGTGCCATCTGTCTGTCATACTGCAGGAGTTATTCATCATAAAAATAAACACATTAGAAGTGTTCCTCAGTTGCCAAGGTTAGAACCTGAGAAAATGTCCCCAAAATTCAGGTGCATTCACATCCAAGGTTTTTGTTGCAGGACCAGCTCTCTGAAAAAAAAGGTTGGACTAGCTCTCCCAGGCTGCGTCTACATGAACCTGTAGTGCTGGCAGCTACATAGAAATGAGCAGTCTCGCAACTGCAAATGGCTGCTCTTTAGCACAATTGCATGGCTAATTAGCATAGACATGTGAGATCTTCCTGCCAGCAGAGGCTGCTGCCGGCAGTAAACAAGCTGCGTAGATGTGACTCTGCCACAAGCCCCTTCTTCTCCCAGATGAGGATGAGCACCTTCTTCCAAAAGATTCCTTCAGAAAATACATGTGTAGACACTCTAGGGGCCCTTTTTTGGAAAAGGAGTCCTCCATGGTGCTGTCCCTTAATGTACGTAGACATACACATAGTTTAGTGCACTGATTTTTTTCAGAGTCTGAGCACTCATGACTGACTGGGAGAGGGCAGTGTTGAGGGACTCTGGAAATTGGGGCACTTACCAATTGAGAATGGTGGTCCTTATGTCTAAGTGTCTTGGCAGGAGCTGCAAAAGCCACATGTTTAGGCCTGTAATGCAAGAGCTCTCAAGCAATGCTACCTGCCTCAGGTAAGAGAAGGAGATTCTCTCCTGGAAGTTGCCATATCTGGGTCTCATATAGGAAGACAGATAAGTTCAATGTCGGGCTACTGAGGGGGAAATGAAGGATAAGAATGGGGGCACTGCCCAAAGCTAAAAAATAGTGTTTCTATTACAGTAATGCCTAGAGGTCCCAGCTACAATTTGGGCCTTACTGTGCTAAACAAAGAACAGATACAGAGTAAGAGACAATCTCTGCCCTGAAGAATTAGAAATATAAATAAACCAGACAGACAAAGGGTGTAAAGGGAAACAGAGGCAGACCAGTGACTTGCCCATTATGAGACGAGAACCTTGTGGTAGAGCTGAAACTAAAACCATGATCTCTTCAATCCCAGGCTGTTGCCTTTGTCACAAGATCACCCGTCCTCTCTAAATAATTAATAGGAAAGCTATGAAATGTAGCTAACAGAAGTACAATCAACATGCAAGCCAATGCTGAGTTACTGCAACAAGAAAATTGTTTTGCAATTTGTATGTCCCTTAATGTTT
This sequence comes from Carettochelys insculpta, assembly GCF_033958435.1. Taxonomy (NCBI): domain Eukaryota; kingdom Metazoa; phylum Chordata; order Testudines; family Carettochelyidae; genus Carettochelys; species Carettochelys insculpta. Next base: position 191,822,369 of record NC_134138.1, on the reverse strand, counting down.
GTAATAAAGAATATAATGTTTCTTCTTTGCCTTAAAATCTATGGATTGATATAAGAAAAAATAGTTGAAAAGCCTCAATAGCCACCTGCTAAAGGGGAAAAAAAAAAGCTTTGGGGAACAGCTCCTTTAAAATTAGAATGTTTTTCTATAATTTTACTGCTGCTGATCAGCATTCCCCCCTTCTCCCCACAAGTTTCAATGTTTGTGGCATAATACTATGGAAAAGAGGGTATTATGGATACTGTTAAGGAAGAAGACTAAGAAAAATATGGTTCAGATCTGAGCATGTCTTAGCTACACAATAGGTCATGAGATGTTGATCCATCTAAGAGACCTAGCCAAAGTTCGACAGGGTGCCTTCTACTATTCTTCTCTGATGGACTGCTTCTCTTCGTCAGCACCCAAAATCTCCAGTTACAGAGTTCCTCAGTGCTGAATATTTTCCTTACTCCTCCAGGCATCCAGGAGAAATTGTGACCTGGTGTTCAGTCATTGCCATATGCCATAACATGTGGCTTTAAGTTTACTTCTGAACAAAAACTGACACTTTTTTTTTCTGTTGATAGTGCTCATTCAGGACTCCTAATTCATCCAGGCATTATCTACCTCAAGTTCTAGGTAACAGGAGTGATGGAAGCTGATGGTGGGACCTAGTCTTGTCTATGGTTTTCTTTAGCACCCCTCTATATAGTATCTGAGTGTATCATAAAATTATGCTACGACTACACTACAGAGATCTTTTGAAAAAAAACTCTTCTTTGAAAGAGTGTGTCCTCACACAAAAAAGCAGATCAAAAGAGTGATCTGCTCTTTCAAAAGAGAGCGTCCATACAGCTCATTCTCTTTCAAAAGAAGAGGTCAGGGATCAAAAATTAAGACTATTCTTTCGAAAGCAGGGCCCTGCAGAGCGTGTACACAAGTTTTCTTTTGAAAGAAGCTTTTGAAAGGGGATGCTCTTACTGAAATAGGAAAGGAAGAGTGATTTTGAAAGGAGCACCACATTCTTTTGAAAGAAGGCTTTTTGTGTGTAGACACTCCATTGGCTCTTTCAAAAGAGCCCCCTTCTTTTGAAAAATCTTTCAAAGGAGCTTGCTAGTGTAGACACAGCCCAAGTGTACTGTTCTCTCTTTCTTCCTGGCAGCAGAGGCTGGACTTTGTTTTTGTTTTTTGGTAGCGTCATCATGGGATAGTTAGGTTCACAAAGTCAATTTGCAATTTGCTTTGAAACTCCTGATGCTTGTGTTCAAGTGAATCTCATCCAGGAGTAAGATTCACATTCATGGATCCTTTGCTGAGAAAGTTCTTGGCCTTCCTCACTCAAGTTTCATTCTTGACTTTGACACTTTGGATGTGGTCCACCAAGCAACTCCAAAGTTAGGTACATAAGTCCCCATGTATTGCACCAATGTCATCCAAAAAACTGCCACTTGGCTGCTGCCTAAATAAACTTGGAACTCAATTTTCTGCTGTTAAATTTCCTGAGGTACCTAAGTAGCAGATCCTGGGACATAAATACTGCTGTTCCCCTCCAGATGTCCAAAGGCCTGTCTTCTGCCTAAGCCCCAAAATGATTCAAGAAGTGTGTGGGGGGGAAGATAGGTGGATAAAAGCCTAAGGCTGCGTCTACACGTGCACGCTACTTCGAAGTAGCGGCAGTAACTTCGAAATAGCGCCCGTCACGTCTACACGTGTTGGGCGCTATTTCGAAGTTGAAATCGACGTTAGGCGGCGAGACGTCGAAGTCGCTAACCCCATGAGGGGATGGGAATAGCGCCCTACTTCGACGTTCAACATCGAAGTAGGGACGTGTAGACGATCCGCGTCCCGCAACATCGAAATAGCGGGGTCCTCCATGGCGGCCATCAGCTGGGGGGTTGAGAGATACTCTCTCTCCAGCCCTTGCGGGGCTCTGTGGTCACCGTGGGCAGCAGCCCTTAGCCCAGGGCTTCTGGCTGCTGCTGCTGCAGCTGGGGGTCCGTGCTGCATATACAGGGTCTGCAACTAGTTGTTGGCTCTGTGTATCTTGCACTGTTTAATGAAAGTGTGTCTGGGAGGGGCCCTTTAAGGGAGCGACTTGCTGTTGAGTCCGCCCCGTGACCCTGTCTGCAGCTGTGCCTGGCTCCCTTATTTCGATGTGTGCTACTTTGCCGTGTAGACGTTCCCTCGCTGCGCCTATTTCGATGTTGGGCTGAGCAACGTCGAAGTTGAACATCGACGTTGCCGGCCCTGGAGGACGTGTAGACGTTATTCATCGAAATAGCCTATTTCGATGTCGCAACATCGAAATAAGCTATTTCGAAGTTGGGTGCACGTGTAGACGTAGCCTAAGTCTCCTGCTGTTCCTGAGCCAATAGATGGCCTCTGCCCACACCTACTGTAGGAAGTCCCTTTCAACTTCAGCCAGAAGAGGAGGTAATGTGGCTGTTGCCTACCTTAACTTTTACCTTAAAATAGTTAGAGCATTAAAAAAAAAAATCCAACGTGTCTGTGAAAGGCAGACATATAAATAGTGGTAGTTTTTTAATGTGCTTTTACACAAATGCTAGGAGTCTGTCTAATAAGATGGGTGAACTGGAGTACCTCATATCAAAGGAGGAAGTTGACATAATAGGCATCTCAGAAACATGGTGGAATGAGGACAATCAGTGGGACACTATCATACCGGGATATAAATTATATTGGAAAGACAGAACAGGTCGTGCGGGTGGCGAAGTGGTACTATATGTGAAGGATAATATAGAATCAAATGAAGCAAAAATCCTAAAGGAATCAAAATGTTCCATAGAATCATTATGGATAACAATTCATTCCTCTAATATGAATATGGCATTAGGAATATATTACCGACCACCTAACCAGGACAGTGATAGTGATGCTGAAATGTTAAGGGAGATTACAGAGGCTATCAAAATAAAAAACACAGTAATAATAGGAGATTTCAATTATCCCCATATTGATTGGGTGCATGTCACCTCAGGACGGGATTCAGAGATTAAACTTCTTGATGCCTTAAATGACTGCTTCTTGGAGCAGCTAGTACAGGAACCCACAAGGGGAGAGTCCATTCTCGATCTAGTCTTGACTGGAACGCAGGATCTGGTCCAAGAGGTAACTGTTACTGGACCGCTTGGAAATAGTGACCACAATATAATAACTTTTAATATTCCTGTGTTGGGAAGACCACCACAGTGGTCAAACACTCTGGCATTTAATTTCAAAAAGGGGAATTACACTAAAATGAGGAAGCTAGTTAAACAGAAACTAAAAGGTAGAGTAACTAAACTAAAATCCCTGGAAGCTGCATGGAAACTGTTTAAAGACACCATACTAGAGGCCCAACTTAAATGTATACCCCAAATAAAAAAACACAGTAAGAGACCTAACAAAGAACCACCATGGCTAAACAGCCATGTTAAAAAGGTAGTGAGAGAGAAAAGGGCAGCTTTTAAAAAGTAGAAGTCAAATCCTAGTGAGGAAAATAGAAAGGAACATAAACACTCCCAAATTAAGTGTCATAATGTAATAAGAAAAGCCAAAAAAGATTTTGAGGAACAGCTAGCCAAAAATTCAAAAAACGATAGTAAAATGTTTTTTAAATACATAAGAAGCAGGAAGCCTGCTAAAAAAGCAGTGGGGCCCTTGGACGATAAAGATATAAAAGGAGCGATCAAGGAAGACAGTGCCATTGCGGAGTGATTAAATGATTTCTTTGCTTCAGTCTTCACAGCTGAGGATGTTACACAGGTTCCTAAATCTGAGGCAGCCTTTTTAGGTGACAAATCTGAGGAACTCACTCAGATTGAAGTGACATTAGAGGAGGTTTTGGAGTTAATTGATAAGCTGAATAGTAACAAGTCTCCAGGACCAGACGGCATTCACCCAAGGGTTCTGAAAGAACTCAAATGTGAAATTGCGGAGTTATTAACAGTGGTTTGTAACCTATCCTTTAAATCCACTTTGGTACCAAATGACTGGAAGACGGCCAATATAACGCCAATATTTAAAAAAGGCTCTAGAGGAGACCCTGGCAATTATAGATCGATAAGTTTAACATCAGTACCAGGCAAATTAGTAGAAACACTAGTAAAGAAGAAAATTGCAAGGCACGTAGAAGAGCACGAATTGTTGGGCAAAGTCAGCATGGTTTCTGCAGAGGGAAGTCGTGTCTAATTAATCTATTAGAATTCTTTGAAGGGGTTAATAAACATGTGGACAAGGGGCACCCAGTGGACATAATATACCTAGATTTCCAGAAAGCCTTTGACATGGTCCCACATCAAAGGCTTTTATGTAAATTAGGTGGTCATGGGATAGGAGGAAAGATCCTTTCATGGATCAGGAATTGGTTAAAAGACAGAAAACAAAGGGTGGGAATAAATGGTAAATTTTCACAATGGAGGAGGGTAACTAGTGGTGTTCCCCAGGGGTCAGTCCTGGGACCGATCCTGTTCAACTTGTTCATCAATGATCTAGAAAATGAGGTAAGCAGTGAGGTGGCAAAGTTTGCAGATGACACCAAGTTGTTCAGGACAGTCAAAACCACAAGGGATTGTGAAGAACTACAAAAAGATCTCAGCAAACTGAGTGATTGGGCAGCAAAATGGCAAATGAAATTTAATGTGGGTAAGTGTAAGGTAATGCATGTTGGAAAAAATAACCCAAATTACACGTACTACATGATGGGGTCAAATTTAGCTACGACAGATCAGGAAAGGGATCTTGGAGTTATAGTGGATAGTTCTCTGAAGACATCCACGCAGTGTGCAGCGGCAGTTAGTAAGGCAAATAGGATGTCACGAATTATTAAAAAAGGGATCGATAATAAGACAAAAGATATCATACTTCCCCTATATAAAACTATGGTACGCCCACATCTTGAGTACTGCGTGCAGATGTGGTCTCCTCACCTCAAAAAAGATATATTGGCATTAGAAAAGGTTCAGAAAAGGGCGACTAAGATGATTAGGGGCTTGGAACGGGTCCCATATGGGGAGAGGCTAGAGAGACTGGGACTTTTCAGTTTGGAAAAGAGGCGATTGAGGGGCGATATGATAGAGGTATATAAAATCATGAATGGTGTGGAGAAAGTGAATATAGAAAAATTATTTACCTTTTCCCATAATACAAGAACTAGGGGACACCAAATGAAATTGATGGGTAGTAGGTTCAAAACTAATAAAAGGAAATTTTTCTTCACACAGTGCACAGTCAACCTGTGGAACTCCTTGCCCGAGGAGGCTGTGAAGGCTAGGACTCTATTAGGGTTTAAAAAAGAGCTTGATAAATTTTTGCAGGTTAGGTCCATAAATGGCTATTAGCCAGGGATAAAGTATGGTGCCCTAGCCTTCAGAACAAGGGCAGGAGATGGATGGCAGGAGATAAATCACTTGATCATTGTCTTCTGTTCTCCTTCTCTGGGGCACCTGGCATTGGCCACCGTCGGCAGATGGGATGCTGGGCTGGATGGACCTTTGGTCTGACCCAGTATGGCCATTCTTATGTTCTTATGTTCTTATTCACTGGGGCTGTGGGAGACACAGATTGTCCATATCTCCAGCACAAGGGTAGAAAGGATTTGAACAGGGCTCTCCTATTTTACCATCAGGTACATGAACCACTGAGTAATGGGGTATTCTGATATAGGTCTCCCTCAATATATCCGGTTAAAGCTGTTTTTCCCTTCTTCCCACCATGCTGAATAAATGCTTACGTAGTCATGGGGGTAGAGAATGCCCCAGTGTAGGCTCTAGCCTCCATGTGTGTTGGGGAAGGACACACCAAGAACAGCCCCAGGATGTGATGGAGCTGTGGTCAGAAGCCAGGAGGAGAAAAGCAGCGTGACAGGCCAGAGGAAGCTGCTTGAAGGCACAGCAACTCAGTCTGAGAGAACCACAGTCCCTGACAGTCCCTACGGCAAGCAACAGCCCACTTTAAAGTGGTGATGGACCTAGTAGGGCAGAGCCCCAGGGAGGAGAATGAACAACAGCACTAGAGATATCTGATAAGGGAATGAGAGGTAGTCACACAGAGCCAGCGAGTGGAGAAGCCAGGAGCAAGCTGGGCTGTGGGAGCCCTTGTAACCACCTCCTCCTCCCACCCCTACACACCTTCCATGCTGGCCTGAGATCAGTCCCGTAGGAAGCCATAACTAGCAGGAGCTTGTAGGAATGCCTGGCAGCCCCCGGGCCAGAGAGAAGGTGGTGAGTCCTGCTGGATAACTGCCCTCAGTTCTGCAAAGGCTTTTCCAATCCAGTCCTGAGGCAAAGACCTGTGTGAGTTGTGCACAGCCTGACCAAAGTGTGCTCCACCTTGCACTAGCAGAGGAGCGCATGGCTCAGAGGGGAGGGTACTCTTCTTCTTTGTCCCGTTTCTCTCTCTCTCTCTCTCTCTTTTTTTGCCCCTATGGGAATGAGTGGACCACTTTGCCAGGCAAGTGGCTGGACTGTGTTCTGGCTTGCTTGGGAGGTGGATCTTCATTAATTGAAACTTTCTGTGGAATAGCATTGGTGACCTTTTGAACCAGGGTATCTGTTGCAGTGGGGAGATATTGGGCTTGCACATAAAAGAGAAGAAAGGTGGTGCGTGTGAGTGTGTGCGTGTGACAGAGAGAGAGCGTAAGGTCTGGACACTGCTGTGACAATTTGTGTAGGACTCTGAGTGAAGACATAAGCCAGCGGAGGGGCAGGGAGGGGCACAGTTCTCATCATACAGACCCTCTAGAACTATCAGATGGAAGAGCCAAGCTTCACCACCCTGCAGAGGAGAGACTGTTGGAGTTTAAAGTGGATTTTTTATGTATACATATAAAGGTTATGTCTAAACTAGAAGCATCTGTCCATAGAAGTTACTGTCGGAAGAGATGTTCCAACAAAACTACTTCTGTCAATAGATCCTGTCTACAGATAAAAGCAAATTGATCTTGTGATCCACTCCGCTGACAAAAGCCGCCTCCCCCCCGTGTCTGCACAGCATTTTTCTTGACAGTTTCTGTCTACAAAACACATTCTGGCTACATCTGTACTAGCCCAAAACTTCAAAATGGCCATGCAAATGGCCATTTCGAAGTTTACTAATGAAACGCTGAAATACATATTCAATGCCTTATTACATGCCAGCAGCCATCGCACTTTGAAATTGCTGTGGCTCGCCGCCACGTGGCTCATCCAGATAGGGCTCTTTTTTGAAAGGACCCCGGCAACTTTGAAATCCCCTTATTCCTAACAGCAGATAGGGTTTGAAAAGGAGCCCTGTCTGGATGAGCCACATGGTGGCGAGCCAAGGCAATTTTGAAGTGTCACAGTTGCCGACATGCTAATGAGGCGCTGAATATGTATTTCAGCGCTTCTTAGTAAACTTCAAAATGGCCATTTGCATGGCCATTTCGAAGTTTTGGGCTAGTGTAGACGCAGCCTCTGTGTGTAGGTGCTTCACAAGTTTTGTCTACCAAACTCCAGTTTTGTCTACAAAACTCTCTAGCGTAGACAAAGCCATTGAGTAAATTGTTTAGTATGTCTTTCTAGCCAAGTATAAGAAGTTGTTCAAAGATTGCTTCAGAGTTTTTTAAAACCTTTCAACTACTCCATATATTTTGAAACATGCTAACAATTTTTCTCCCATTTTTGGGCTGTTCCTCAGAAAGATAAATGTTTGAAGTGTTGTGCTTCTGCCCTTTTTAATACTTAAGTTCAGGATAAAGCTACTTTCCAATTAGTAGGTGTAGTAAAGTCTCTACGTGGGAGTTCTTCACTCACAGATGGACTGGGGGGAAGTGATTCAGAAGATCCCTTACCATAGTCTCTAGTGTTCAGGATTGGTCCTGGAATCTCAGGAGCAGATGTGATATTCCTCAAGAAGGAAGTTAAGTGTGTTACTGCCTTAACTCAACCTGAAGTGTTCTAGGGGCTCCATAAGTGAGCCCCTGCTGGTGTTGCCTCACCAGGTAGATTGGAAAAAAGGAAGTCTTCTGAAGCTACTAATGTCCTAGTTCTTCCCACAGCTGAGGGGAACGACCCCAGTCTGTTCTTCTTCTTATCCAAGTGAGATAATTTAGGGTAAGGTTGGGTCCCATTTGATCATAGCCCTGCTACTCTCCCCATTACTCTGACTATGATCACATGCTGTGAACAGATCTGTTGAAGAACACATTTTTATATGGCTTTCTTTCAGAACAAAACCACACTCTTCACTTCATTATGAACCATGTGTTACCTTCTGTAGCAATGTTAGTATAATATACTTTCTTCAAAGCAAGCCCATTTGAGGGCACATTCACCCCATTCTTCAAAATAACATAATTGTCCAATTACATCTTTAATTACAGAAGTAAATATAGAGAAAGTACTAGTATGATGCTGACTGCAAAAGTAGTCGAAACAATGCCTCATTTTTTCTAGGTCACATTTTTTGTCTCTTCTACACTGATAGCTAAAAAGTGAAAGCATAAACCACAGAAAGAAATTATGAGACACAGGTGCAATGGTTGTTATTGCACTGACAACATGGTGTGGTTTTTGAGGTAGTTGCCATAGCAACAAGACCATTTACAGAACATAATCCCATTAGGAGAAAACATTTTTTAAATTGAGCTAATTGTACAGGAGTTGTCCTGTTACACAACCAGTTATGTCTGTTTTTGGCAGATTTCATATTTCAAGATACTAATAACAACCCAGTTAACAGCATTTCACATTGCACCTAAGTTTTTCTCAGTGAAAGAGAGAGAGAGAGAAGAGATAAGAAAGTATTTAAATTATTGCAGGTATCTACAGATCCAACAGGTAAGATATAGCAATTAACATATGTGCTTGTTTCTGTATGAAAAGCCAATGGGTAGCAGGCTTGGTGATAACCTAGTATCAGTTTGACATTTGGTTCAGAGTGATGATTTTCAAATTCCAATCTTCTTTGTCTCACCATGCACAGAACCATTCCTCAGATGGGTCTTTTAATTCCTGAGGTTCTGTTCCCTTAGTTGGAAGTTGCATACACATTGAAGAGTTTTTTCAGGAACATTGGGAAAATTCTTTCTTCAGGCAGTATACAAGATCTGTTGGTGCACACACAGCTGCAGAAAAATCATTTGCAAGTGGATAAGAGGAAAGAGAAGAGATCACAGCATATATCCATGCCCTGCACAACATATGTGCAGAATTTTTGTAGGTACAGGGTAAATGTGTGAGCGGTATATGGACAAGTACCTAGGGAAGCACCCAAGTGTAGACACAGCTTTACAGGTAGATTCCTGTAAAATGAACCATCTTGGCTGTGCTCCTTACATCTTTCATCCAACAGCCTTCCCCACCACTTCACATACATGTGCACATGTGCATTTTACAATAATAATGCATCCACAAAATAGCAGGAAGAGTTCCTTTAGTGATGGCAGGCAAAGAAAAAAAATCTATTTGTCAACCACATGAGGCAAGTAAGAATACATTAATAATAAAGGTGAAGAAAAGTATTTCTTCCCTCTTCACATGCACTCTTGTGCACTTAATTTTTCTGCACAACATACAAGTAATACTGTCAAGTTTGCCAAAGGCTCTAGTTTGCTGCAAAATGAAATTTAATTTTTAAAGCATATGTTAAATATTACAAGTATTTTAGACTTGGACTATTTTCTTGTTCACAAGCTTTTCAGATATTCCATATGGGAGTTATTTATTAGTGTACGCTATAGCTTATTATTGTTCTGATTGCATAATGAAGAGCATTTCTGACCCACCAAATAGTTTACCATTAACCACTGAATACAATTGATCTAGTTCTTTAAAAATCTTAAATGCTGAAAGAGCCTGAAACACATCCCACAGTCCTCTTTTCTCCCCCTTTTTCCAAACCAAACGCTATGAGCCTGAGGGCCAGTCATTATGTTTGCAATAGGAAAACTGAACTGCTTGCAAAGCAAATCTAAATAATCTTTCCCATGCGGGTTTTTATTAAGGTTTTACATTTCCGTCAAGTCTTCTAACACGGCACGATAGACTATGCAGTACTTGTTTGGCTTTATTAGGACACTGGAAAAAAACAAAACAATTTAAGACAAAATCATTTCAACGTATCAACTTTCCATTTTATGGCACTCAGTTTTATTATTGTTGCAGGTTGAACCTTTCTAACCCAGAACACTCTCATTCAACAACATCTAGAATCTGGCATGATTTCAGTTAGCCGGACGACCGCTTATCATGGGTGTGGCCAAGCTTCCCATGGCCCCATAAAGTTTGTTTACAGCCACCCATCCTGGCTCTCAGTGTTCTGTGCTGTTATTTAGCTGTAATTGACCCCTAAATGTCTCCTAAGAGCCCAGTAAGCACTGAAAGTGTTGGTAAAGTGCTAAAAAATGTTGACCTCCCATGGTCCAGCAAATTCTTTTGTCTGGCACCGGTTGGGTCCTGAGGGTGCTGGATGAGAGAGGTTCAACCTGTACTAAGAATTTGTACTGAAGTACCACAAGCTAGGAGGCTACTCACTGCAAATCATGTTGCTTAACATTAGGGCATAGTACAGCGCCTTAGTGGTTTTTATACTCATGCTGAAGCTTCTGCACAGCACCGCCATTTACAGTTGTCCCCTCCTAAGGGACGGCCTCAGTGGTACTGTTGCCTGCCCTCCTCACAAAGGAATGGCTGGCCGGTGGAGGGGAGGGTGTGTTGCTATCTCATAAGGAATGACACAGTGGATGCATACTTCATAATACTGAGCAGTAGGGCGTTCAGAGAGGCAGCAGGAGAGCGCTTTCCTTTGTGCTATGTCCTCAGTCCGCCACTGGCTCGTACTTAGGGCACTCCCATTTACCTTTACTTGCTCTCATGTTGTTTTTGCTCCCATCCTTATGTTATTTCCATGCTGTGACACATTAATGCCATCAACACCAGCAAATTCATTATTACTATTGTTGTTAGGAAATGGGAGCACCTGTGCGGCTCAGCTCAGACTTACCTTCAAGGCTGAGTCAGAGAGAAATGGCTTTGGTTTTCTTTTTCATTGTTTTGTTTTTAATGCTTCAGACAATTTGTATCAATCACCCCCACCCCACCCCCAAGCTGATGCTCCCTGGTTTCCTGCTCCATCTGCTCAATGGCAGCAGGCTGGAGTTTGTGCTGGAGAAGCACAGGCTGGGCAAGCAGCTAACGGCCTGTTTATCATTATCACAGTTCATCAGCATCTACTGAATTCACAACAGGAGGTGGCTGGTGCCAAACAGCAGTACACCAGCAGACTTCCCGCCCCTGTACGAGCACTTCTGACTGTCGAGATGGGATAGAAAATATTAGGCAGAAGAGTCACTGTCTCCCAGGGTCTGCACAGCCGTTTGCAGTCATTGGCATGTCCCTGTTTATGAGGGGTGAATTTGGCCCTGCTTTCACAAGGCTGGGGTGGGGAAGGTGACATTGGTTAAGAAGTTGTGTGAGTATGAGCCAGCATGTGTCGGTCTTCCTGCTCTGGGAGGCACACTGCCGTGTAGGTGTACCTAGCTGAATATTTTCTGAAGCTTGGCTTTGATCCTGCCATGTGCTTTCTATGGGCAGACATCTTCTTATTTGAGGAATTCAATTTAGGTCACTGGAGGTCCCTACTGGCATATCAGCACATGGGATCAGGCTGCGAGTTCACCCATCAGGAATAAATGAATTGAGATAAGTTCAATTTTTGCATAACGTGGGAGCAAGGAAACCGACCAGTGCAGCAGCTCTGCTCAGTTTCCAGTCTCCTTGGAGGGCAGGGGGCTGGGAGCCAGGCTGCAGCTTCCTGCACTCACATCAGACAAGAAACTGACCAGTGCTGGTGCTGGTCAGTTTCCTGGCTCCCACAATGATGTGGGGAGCTGGAAACCAGGTGGCTCTCCACCCCCGCCCACTCTGGGAGCCAGGCGTGGCTTCTCCCCATCTGCCCCCAGATAGGGGAAGCTGGGCAGACAGCTGCAGCAGCATGGCTTCTCCCAGCTGGGGGAAGCTGGAGAGAAGCCATGCTGCCACAGCTGCCATCTTGGGGGAAGCTGGGGGACAGACAGCTACGGGAGCGCAGCTCTCCATCCACCCGCTGGTTCCCCCTGAGGGGGAGCTGGGTGGACAGACATTCGCAGAATGACTTCAAGTTGCACTTAATTTGCGTTAACACAAGTTAAGAGCAACTTGAAATTGTGCAATTTGGGGGTTTACTATATTATATTATATTATATTATATTATATTATATTATAATTTCAGCATTTAGCCCAGTTCATTTATTACTGATAGGTGACCCTCCAACCTAATCACATATCATATATATTTAGGTATATGACCTAGTTAAATATATTTGTCAACAAGCAATGAGCAGCTACAGCTTTGATGGGTGAAGGTAGCTCTCAAAATTCATAATTTCAGCCTTACAGCCCAGCTGCAATGCTGCACCACAGACATGGTTGTGTGGAGACTAAACAATCAAAGAAACAAACCTCAGTCATTTCACGCTTCAGACTGCAGAAGAAAATTGAAGCTGACCAGCTTTATGCAACAAGCTTTTTCTCCTTAGTCTGCTGTAAACACAAAAGATCACATATACTTCTGCTTTTAAATCAAGGTTAACTTTATTCTACATTTAAAGGTATTTTGTAAATAGGAACCAAAGAGCACTTTGGGACTCACGAATGCCAGGAAGCACTTTTCCATGCCTTGTCACTTTGGAATTGGAAGTTGTTAACCTACAATATTCTTTACCGTTGAATGCTTCCCTGATTCCTGGCTTAAACAGCTTCTATTAGTGGCATCTATTGTCATTGCCTCTGTTGTATAATAACTACTGTACTTTCTGTATAGAGAAATTCTAATTCAGAAATTCTCTCTGAGGTATAGTGCCTACTTACTTGAAGTTCATGCTCATTTGCTTTTGTATTAGATGCTAGCTTATACAGCTTCAGAGCATCTAATTTCTTTATTCTCTTCAGAATTTCTGATAACACAGAGGAGTCCCCTTGAGACAGCCTGTTTCTTTTTTAATAAATTATTAAGGAATATGCATCATAGCCCATTTCTGCAAAGAGTAAAGCATTACATTGTGATTTTTCAGTGGCTTTCTGCAGGTAAAGAGGGTCAGGAAAACAAGGCATGTTCAGCTGAACCCTAAATTTTGGGACCCAGCATTTGAGGTTCCAAAATATTGTAGATTTTTTTATCCCTTTCATTTTTGCATCTCTTAGGATTTCCTGGTTTCAGCTGGACTGGAGGAAAAGATGCCAGAGATGTCATGAGAGATCCTCTTTCATAAGATTTTCAGTACCTTGTTGCATTTTCCAAAGGATTGGATAAGATTTAGAAAAGTATCTCAAATTGTGATTGCTTGTCTGCATTTGAACCCAACCTTTAAATCTGTTATAACTTTGTTATTTACATGTGTAATAAGATTATTATAACTGTGTAGTGTGCTCCTAACTGGAAAAAGACTCTGACTAGCCTGTAGCACAAAGAAGGAAGAGTTCTATCCATACTTAATCTTTATGTTTGTGCCTCCTAAAATATGTTTCTGCTTTTGTTTTTCTCTGTCATTGTTGGTAAGAACAGTGCTGGAATGGCTTTTCATCAGCTCGTTGCAGATTTCTCTTCTGATGGATATTTCATGGAACACTAGATCTGACTTCTCAGAGTAAGTTACATTTCCAGTTGTCTGTCCTTAATCTTTTGTTTTGCATTTATTAGTATTAGCAGTAGGCAAACCAGTCCAAAACATAAAGTATTTATTTGCACAAAAGCCAAACTGTACACAAACTATTGTGGAAGTTAGGATATTTTGGATGAGTAGCACACAGATACAATACACCAAGATCTGTTGTGCTGCTGTTGTGGTTTTCTGTGTGTACTGACTTTTGACCATGCTTTTTTGTAAAAAAGAACAGGAGCCAATACTCAGCTGGCTCTCCGCCCCCTATCCCCAGCCAGTCCAATGTCTGGGCCTACAGAGGTGTCAGTACTCAGTACCAACAAGTACTGGCACAAAAAAGCACTGCTTCTGACCAAATTTTTTGCAAGATTTCAGGAGCCCAGTCTCTGGACAGGGGACAGCACAGGACATTAACTATAGCAATAAACTACAAAAGGGCAGTACATACCGTAAAACAAGAAAGAGGTTGTAGACTAATGGGAATGTGAAGGATAAAGAAACTATTGGTTAAAGAGAGGGTTAGAGGTAGGTAGCTCAAAGTCAGGATATACTTCTGAGCTTCTTAGTACTTATTTGAATCAAAACCTTGCGAAGTTTGCCAATCCTATCCTTGGGTGCTCTTATATAGCTGGATCTAAAGGCCACTGAAATCAATAGAAAGACTCCCATTGATTTCACGTATATTTAACGAGGCTCATCTTCTCTCCCTGTAGTCCCTCTTTTGTCCTAATTAGAGCTGCTAAAAGGTATCCCTTTATTTTACAAGTTTTCGTTAACCTTTAATACATGGAATTTGTTTTTGTTGATTAGAGAATAATACCTGTGAATTCATAGCAAACATCATCATAACCTAAATTCCAAGCAAAGGGATTTGGGGAGGAAGCTCTCTTACGTTTCAGTTAAATAAAGCTGGTAGGATTAGCGATGCCAATTTTGCTTTTTTAAAATGTAAAAGAAAATTAGCTAAAATACAACGCATCTCTTAAAATGTACCAGCATGTTTAGAAATAATCATGTCTCTTTTGACCCAGAGTTTTCTCATGGCACGGAAGTAGTCTGAAAGGGATGCATCCTCCCTGAAGCATTTCTTTTAAAGGGCATTATTATTATTACTTATAAATATTAATCTAATTTCAAGTAGTTCATCTATACCACGGTGTGTGTATAATTCCTTCCTGCTTCCCACTCCCAACTAAGTATTGGATCTGATGCCAAAACATTGCTTGGTCAGACCTAAGCTTGGTCAATTTTTTCTTCTCTCTTAATGCCTTGTCCAACTTTGATCTGCAAAATTACCAATATACAATAGAAAAGCCCTTCTTTGTTGCTTGATGGTTTAAAAACCTACCACCAACCCCACAGCACTCCTCTAAGGACTCTACTTTCAGGAAACAAGCAAACAAACACTTGGAAACTTGACTTGGGTTGTTTTTGTTGAACAGGAGAGATGGAGACCTAAACTACTTTATATAGGACAAATCTTCTTTTACAGAACCTACTGTGTACAGTATTAAACTGGAAGGTGGAGAAACCTAGAAAAATAACTAGTGAAATTGTCATCAAGATCAAAATCTAGGTGACTTTTTCTTTGTATTTCAAGGGATTGCTCGTTGACAGTAAGGAATTGGCAATGACTTTGAAAATTGTTAAAGAGTGAATGTCACCTTTAAGGTTCCCAGTCAAAATGTAAATGCTGTCCATTGGCCTTTAGTATTCAGTAGAGTGGGTGAGATGTTACTTTAATATATTACGAAAAATGGTCCTAAAAAGTACAGGCCTGGGTCCAAGTCCACTGAAGACTCCTTCTTAGTTAACTTTGAAACAGACCTTATGTGTGCTTGTATAAACAAAGAGAGGTAGGAACCCTTTGAAAGTCTCCAAGGTCTTCAGATTAAATTTTCTGGGCTTCCTGCTTACTTTGTCTGTCTATGAACACTGAGTTACTCACCTATTAAGATGTCTGTAAGAAGATGTGTGATGATTTGTATATGTAAGTACCTCAGAGCCCCATTCACACACTAGTTTCAGAGGGGTAGCTGCATTAATCTGTTCCTGTAAAAACAAAAAGGACTCGTGGCACCTTGAAGGCCAACACATTTATTTCAGCATAAGCTTTTGTGGGCTGGTGCCCACTTCATCAGATGCATAAAGTTATAGACCAGCATCCCATTCTGTGTGGCAGACCAGAGGCTGCAGTTGGCAAATACCTGATGGAGGGTGAACATTTTGTGTGCTGAAGGACCTCCTTTTTGTTCCCCTCCCAAGTTCCCAGGGGTGCAGACCCGCAGGCTGGATAGACAGCTGGGGCTTGTTAGGAGTCAGCCAGCAACTGCCTGCAGTCAAGCACCTGCTGCCAGTGAAGGGCTCCAGGCTCCATATGAGAGGCTTTCCCCAGGCAGCAGGAAAGACGCGTGGTGCCCAGAGAGAAGGAGGCTGGAGGGTTGAGACAAGGGCAGAGCGGGAGAGGCCTGAGTGAAGCCGAGTGATACCAGCCACAGGGTACGAAAGGGAAGTGGTGGGGGCAGAGGACCAGGGAAAAGTCACTGCCATGGAGCAGGGGCGGAAGCCCGGGTAGCTCCCTCCCTTCCTAGGGTCCCTGGGCTGGAGTCCAGGGCAGTGTGTGGGACTGAACTTCCCCTCACCCTTCCCCTGGAGGGGTACCCAACTCGGGCAAAACCAGGGCAGCCTGAGACTGGTGGAGAGGGTTCTACTCCACCCACACTCAAAACTGGCCTGTGATGAAAATGGCTCAGTAAAGGGAGACCCTTGCCTTTGGGAAACCCCAGGGCAACAAAAGGGCCTCTCTGAGCCTCTGAGGCTCACAAGGAGCTACCTGGAAGTGCAGGACCCCTAAGGAACAGATGAGGGGTCTGTCACAACAAACACTGATCAAAAAGCCTTTGTCCCAAAGAGCTCACAGTGTGCACCGATGCTGGGTAGCCGAAGGAAATAACGATGTGGTGGAGCTGCATGAAAAGAACTCTACATAGGTGGCAACCCAGAAATATAGATCTGTGTGTATTGCTGCTTGGATGAAAGGATACAGTAACATGCACCATGCTAACAAAGACACTCAGTGCCTGCACTCAGAGTGCACACAGGACTATGAAGGCATGTCTGCATGGCCATCACAGTGTATGAGACTGCAGCATCTAGCTAGCTCAGGCAGTAACGGGAGGAAGCAGCTGTATTACAGGCTTCTCCACAAGCAGTACAAACCTGTCTGAGACCCAGGGTACATGCTAGCACTGAAGTCCATGCAGCTGCAGCCTCACTGTTGTTGCCATCCAAACTAGTTTGATTAAAGCTAGCTTGGGTATGCCTACGTGTGTTACACCCACATCTCTGATTACAGTATTGACCTACCATTAGAGGGTGGGAGGAAGGAAGGTGAGTGGTGGCACCAGCTGGAGAGCAAAGGACTATATCCTTTTAGAGGGAGAGAAATGATTTTTTCTTGGGATAATGAAGAGGGGAGACATTGGGAATACAAAAAACTGTTGGGCAAGATTTCCTGTTACAATTTGAGACCATATGTTGAAATTTCCATAAGCAGAAAAAAAGCGAACTGATAAATACCATATTCATATTACTTACCCATCTCTGCTGAGGCAGTGCATGTTTTCTTCAGACACTACCTAGTTTTCATTGTACTACAAATCTACTCTAGATTCTTTGTTAACAAGGAAAGCATTGCCCTATCGAAAAGGATTGAGTCATTCATCTGACATGCAGCCTATTTTAGGAATAGATAATAAAAGCATGGGTAGTTTTGTGTCATGGGATTTTTAAATTTTGCTGATGGTTTTAAGTAGTTTTCTTGGATAGTTGGCAACAATTTGTTTTCCACTAATGCACTTAAATTTTGCAAATGGTATCTTAGTTTGGTCTCTTTAATGGTTATATTAAAAATGTATAAATAACAAATATTGATCACCTCATATTTGCTTGCTCAGAAAGAGTAATCACTTTCCTTTTATTTTCCCCCTTTCCTTTACAAGTGATGAGCATGAAGCACTGAAGTCCAGTATAAGCTCTCAGACACCACCCTTTCAACCTCAAAGTGGTTTGTGAGGCGCATCTGTTTAGGAGATTCTTTGAAAGTGTGGGTCCATTCTGAGAAGTGATTATGCCAAAATGGGACCTTTTAACTTATCAGGCTTGCTCCCGGTGGGTATTCAGATTCCAGTCTGCTGCCTTAAGGGACAAAAATAAGCTTTTACTGCTTCTTCACTTTTTTTAGCTCTGCAGAACTAGCACAGCTATAGGAGAGTGAACTGGATTTTGCTATGATGTGCATCATCCTCATTGGAATTGTGTGCTAAATTTCAGTTTCAAAACCGATCAGGTATCCCCATGAGATCTTACTGACATCACTCATGTTGCACAGGCATTGGAGTGTAATTCAAAGACAGAGGGGTAGCACAGGTCTGACTATGAATCTAATGGGGCCTTGCACAAGCTATATTACCAGTGATGGCGCACAAGCAGGACAAAATCCAGCTTGGCTTCCAGGTACAAAGTTAAGTTTTCAGCTTAGCTGCTAGGAAAAAAAAAAAAAAAACTAAGCAGATTTGACCTGGAATCATTGAGGAAATATTATGCTTCACATTCCATGATACTATATTTACTGTGGTACTTTTCATAGGAGAACAGCATTTTAAAGGTGTGGGTGCCAAGAGGGAACAAGGCCCTTCTGGATCATCTAAGTTTGCACCTCCTACCAAGTATCTGTTGTTCTGCTTTCCTATTCAGAATTTTGCAAGCAAATTATTTTTAGCTCCCTAGTGAGGCTAATCTGTGTGTATGACTCACATATGGCACATTGCTGGAAGCTTTCTTTTTTTTATATAACAAGGCATACTCCATTACATGGACAATCTCTACCATTTCAATTAATGGCTGAAGATCCACAGGTCAAAAAGTATCAAAGGGGTAGCTGAGTTTCTCTTTATCTTCAAAAGACAACAAAAAGTCCTGTGGCAGCTTATAGACTAACAGATATTTTGGAGCGTAGGCTTTTGTGGGCAGAGACCCACTTCGTCAGATGAATGAATGGGGGTTCCAGAGGAGGGTCTAAATATGTAAAGCTCATGAAAAGGAGGGAGTCCCAGTCAAGAGGATGGCCAGAACTGACCAGCTCAATTCAGTCACAGAGGAAGTGGCAAAAAGTAGCTTTAGATACATCTTTAAGAAGAATTTATTTTTAAACCCCAAACCCTAGACCTTCTAGGGGCATTCAGAATCTGAATTTAGCTCGGGATCTGGATTCAAATTTGGTAAATAACCACTCTGTTTCTTATGAGAAGAACTATAATGATCAGTCCCTCAAATTTATGGTTGCTCAATATTTGAAATCTGCATCTGTCCCCATGGTTTCTGGCTTGACCTCATTCCCAGTCCGATGGAAAGAGATAATGCATCACCAATGCTGCCTCACGAGGCTCATGCACTTTGCTACAGTGATGATGAAGATGACATAAGTATCTAGACAGATAGCTCAAAAAAAAAAATAAAGTGTAATGAGGCAAAAACATTCCAAAGTGGTACATTTGGATTTTTTAAAATCAAGCAATGCCAATTGCATCCATAAGGTGTGTTAATGTAATATCATTATCGATTAGAATGTACTTTTTGGAATGATACTTTCTAGAGAATCATTACCTGGTTTCTGCTTGCCCTATTTTTATGCATCCCCTCATTCTCTTAATAAGCCAGTCCCTGTTTATTTAATCACAGTTTTCACACAGGAGAAGTCTACAGGTTTCACTGGCTAACTGGGTCTGAGCTCAGTCACTTATTGTAATGAGGAAGATAAGCATAGCAGACATTGTTCTTAGCATTTTTTTTAAAAAAACTGAGATACTTTTCAGCATCTGCTATAATTCACAGCAGTTCTGCAGGACCTGGAAACTTTTCTTTAATTGCCACAGTGTATGATTTTCATTTAAAGTTCTCGTACCTACTTAAAAAATGTGTGTGTGTGTGTGTGTGTCTGTGTGTTTGTGTGCACGTGTTTGTGTGTGTATGTGTGTCCATGAGGGTACTGCAGGGGGCGGTCCATGGGGAAAAACATAAATAAAAATGGGCATAGAAAGTAAGTTTTAAATAAATTGCAAAATTACAATCAAATTTTATTTTAAAATTAAATATCATCCAAAAATGTTATTAATTGATGTCTGAAAAATCTATGTTGCAGTTTTCTTTTTCATTTAATGAAGTGTATATAGTGGTAGAATTGGCTTTGATAGGGATCCGCAAATGGTTTGTGGGGCCACTGCTCTAGGAGACGGAAAGGATAATGCTAGGGCAAAGACATAGGGGGTGGGAGAGCGTCAGCTGATGTATACCTAAAGCCAAGATCAAGACATCAAACTAATGTGGTTGTGTTAATCAGTGCTTTTTTCTAGAAAAAAGGTGTCGGAACTCAAGCCCCAAATGGCCCTCCAGCCTTGCCCCCCCCACACCAGAACTCAAGCCCCCAAACTCCCCCTCTGCCCTCAAGCTTAACCACGCCCCCCCACAGCCCCAATCTGCACCCCCTCTTGCCTCCCGGTGGCTTAACCCCCCATGGCCCCAAACTGCCACCAGGCTTCAGCCCCCTGCAGTCCCAGTCCACCCAGCTTTAAATCAATGTCCTCCCCCAGACCCAGGCCATCCTAGCCCCACCCCCAGCTCTAAGTCAATGCCCTCCCTCTGAAACAGGCACCCCAGAACCAGACAACAACAGCCCACCCCACCCCCGTAGTTCAACCCGACTCAGTGGTGCTGCTGATAGAGCTGGGGATGAAGGCGTGCTGCCGTGCCTGTAGGGCAGTGCCGGGCCTCCAGATGTGGGACAAGCCACAGGCGCCACACCGCACCCATCAAAGCTGAGGCACCATTTACCACACCAGGCCACAGCTTCTGGAGCGCGCCTCCCAGCTGGAGCGCAGTAGCCAGGCAGGGACTTGAAGAGCTGCGTGGCTCCTAGCTCAACATGTATGACTCTACTGAGCTGCCTTTGGTCACCCTCCACCCCACCGCTGCCCCGAACAGGGAGCACAGCACAGCCGTCTGCCTAAATGGCGGCACTGAAGGTCTGCCCAAAGGTGCAGGAACACCTTTCTGCGGCATTCCAACAGACAAAAGGCTCTGGTGTTAATTAAATTGTGAGAGTGTAAGTGTTCTGCATATTAAATTCATTCATATCACACAGAATGGTAAATAGATATATGGGATTTAAAATGAATAAGCCAAGCATCATATTATTCTTGGCCTACTACAGTCACTATAAGAATCCCTGCACTCGGCTGTAACACGGGTACTGATATTTCTGTCCTTGCATCAGGGAAAAATGAAGCAATATTTGTTGTTAACAAGACCTCATTCCTGTGCACTCCCATGTATACGAGACAAGAGAGGTGTTGACGCTTTTTCCATCTCTAATTTTGACTCACTGTGTGAAACAGAAGCTTACCCAGTATAAAACTTCCAAAGTCATCCAGTTAACCTGCAAATGTTTCTCAGCACTTTCTGGAATGTTTTATAAATCAACATGGGCAACTTTGTTAAGAGTTTGCTTTCGGTGCCCAGCAGCAGATTTCTTTTTGCCGACCCAGAAAACCACGGGAAGTTTTGAAAGTAGAATGTGAGCAGCATTGATTCTTTGAAACAGTTCTCTCAGCAGGGGTTGCCCAACCTGTCTTGGCACCCAGTCATTAGGACTTTCAAAAATGTGTTTCTGTAGGATGCCCTTCTTTCTAAGCACTGCTCCTCTTCCTGTTTCTGAACGTCACAGTCACCTCTTCCTCCCCATCCCACACACAGTTTATTTAAGATAGCTCAGCAATCTTCCATTGGGACACCAGTTGTCTTCTAATCCACCACCTGACCTTATAGAAACAAGAATTATAGCAGCAATTTAAAAAGCTAAAGATATTGCAGAAATGCTAAAAGATCCATTCCCATCCATTGTTAATCACTGGTGATGGCAAGATCGCTATTATTTTCAGGTGACAAAGATGAAGCATTGTTAGAGACGGAGGTGCTAAAAGAAGATGTAGTCCATATCCACACTAGCCAGTTCCATACAATGGAGCTGTGTCTACACGTGCATGAAATGTCAAAATAAGTGGCCCTCTTTCAAAAGAACGGGAGGAGCATCTGCACGTGCAATACCATCTTTCAAAAGAAAATGGAAGAAATTGGGCGCAGACGTCAAAATCTGAACCCTGATCCCATAGCAGGAGGATCATCTCCTTTCGAAAAACTAAATTGAAAGAGTACACATGTAGATGCTCCACATCCCGCTTTTTCAAAAGAGGGGTCTGCCATGGTGCCGGTTAGCTGGAGTGTGGGGCCGCTCCAGCCAGCAGCAGCGGAGCTCTATGATCTGTGCATCCAGCCGCCCTAAAGCAGCACACACTCAGGAACCCCATGGCAGGAAAGTGAGAGCGTGCTAGGAGCATCTTCTGTATGTGCTCCAGCCCCACACTCTGAGGCCGAGACCATGGCCAGTAGCCAGCCACTGTGTGAGACTCATGGCCCCCCCTCTGAGCCCCTGAAGGGCTCCCAGGGTTCTGGAGGGGGGTGGGAGAAAAAAATGGCCCCCTCCTGGACAAAGCAGGAGCTGTGGGACCTCCTGGGCCTCTGGAAAGAGGAGGAGGTCCTCCACAAGATGAGGGTGAAGTGGCACAATGCCTCAGCCTTCTGCTGCCTGGCTCAGGGCCTCCTCACCAGGGGTCACCCAGAGCATACTTCAAAACAGGTACACTCCAAGGTGAAGGAGCTACATCAGGGCTACACCCCCTATCAATAGCCCCATCCTGCCCCCTGCCCCTCCCCCCAACCTCAGCCCCAGCCCCATCCTGCCCCCTGCCTCCTCCCCCAACCCCAACCCAGCCCCAGCCCCAGCCCCATCCTGCCTGCTGCCCCCTGTCCCCCACTCCCAGCCCCGTCTTGCCCCCTGCCCTTCCCGTCCTGACCCCTGCAGCCAAGGGTTCCCCCCTCTAGCCCCCCACCTACCCATGGGGGACGCATGCCATACCTCCATAAGTACAGCCCTGACGGTGGCCTTGCCCACCCCAAACTGTTGTCCCACAGACAGGTAGGAGTCTGGGGTGACCAGTTTCCATATGGCAGTTGTGACCCATTTCTCCAGGGTGAGAGTGGGCCGCATGCAGGTGTCCTGGAGCTGGAGTGCAGGGGTGAGCCAGTGGCAGATCTCCTAGAAGGTCTGTCTCGACATGCAGAAGTTCCGCAGCCACCTTTCCTCATCCCACTCCCCCAGCACCAGGCACTCTCACCAGTCCATGCTGCTGGGGTGGGTCCAGAGGCACCAGGGCACCTGGGGGGAGCCTGGCAGTGCCCTGGGGGGTCCCAAGGCACCAGGGGGACCGCCCAGCCACCCAAGTAGATCGGGTGAACCTGCAGTGATGGTGCAGAGCACTGACAGCAGGGTCTCCAGGATGAGGGTTTCCTCCTGCAGGAGCTGCTGCTGTGCCTCCATCCTGGAGCACGAGTGGGCTCTGCCAGGCTGGGGACAGCTGGGCACAACTCAGCTTATGAGAAGTTGGGGGGGGGTGGCTTTAAGGTAGCGGCTGGCTGCGGCCCTGGAGGGGCTTGTCGGCCACGGAACCCCATGTGCTGCATTTCCTGCCTCCCTTCTTTCAAATGAGAGCTTGGAGCCTTGTGGATGGTTCCTTTTGAAAGAACGCGGCTGCACTTCGAAAGGGTGGATCTACCTGTTGATCTGCTAATGGCAAGCGGTCGCTCCCTTTCGACGTCCGCTATTTTCACCACCGAATGTCGATTTTCGCACTTTCGAAAGGGTGCTCATGTGCAGACCCAGCTTGTGTATATAGGGACATGGGCTAGATGATGCATAGAGGAGGGCTTTATTTATTTAGATTTACATCATGTTCATCAAGGTAAGCAGCTCACCATCTTGAAGTGCAAAGCTGTGAAGACAAATTCCTTCACTTGAAAAAGTTACACAGTGATTGTTATTTAAAATATTTCAACTGCCCACCAACATCATCTTTGTTTAGTCTTGGTTTAACTTCAACCAGTTGTCTTTTGTGTAGGTTCTTTTCTGAGCCAGGCATGAGGATGGATGCACAAGTCTACTCTTGGTATTAGAAGTGGATGAGCTTCAGTCCTCAGTGTTCCACTGAAACATGAATCAATGACATCTCACGATTTCTGCTTGTGGTTTCACAGCATTGTCAAACAGAATGTGAACAGGGCATAGTCTTATGGAATTCCCTGGGGAAAGAGGCTAGGTCTAGAGAGCTGCTGTCCATCAGTGTTCCCTGCATGAAGTGCACTTGTATGGCCACTCAGGAAAGATTCAGATGGCCCAGCTGATTAGCAGAGTGCCCCAGCTAAGTTTCTTGTTTGTAGTGGTCCTGCACATTCATACATGTTTTGGAGGACGTAACAAAAAAAGATATTCTGCATCTTGATGGAAAAAATCTGCACATAGATGGAAAAGATAGGAGAAAACGTTGCTGTTCGTCACAACCCTGTGGCTCTGGCCAGAAAACAACTGACAATTTTATAGGCTTTCTAAAAAATTCCAATCAGCTCTCTCAATTGTTGAAAAAAGTGAAATTTGGAAAAAAAAATTCCAGAAAGGCAGACTTTGAACTTTCCTTATTCTTCAGCTTTCTCATCGGTGTTTAAGGTGATGTGCTATCATAATTGACTCCACCAGACTTGGTGGAGAGATACGGTAAAATGAAAATTGCTGTCTGCTTCATCTCCCATGGCTGGAGAAGGTCAGCTATTGGTGTGAGTGGCTAACAGAGAGTATGACTATTGGATGGGACAGAAAATTACAGGTTCTCTGCGCAGATGGACCTACAGTCTAAAGAAAGGTAAGTCTATATGCAAACAGAGGATGTAGTTTTTACCTAAATCTCTAAAGAAATTGAATATATAATGGTTCAGCCCCTGACTCCTCCTAGATTCCATAATAAAATCCACCCTCAGAAAACGTGTCCTACTTTTTCTGTGTCGTGCATACATTACCATAATACCTTAGTATCTCAGAATAATTTATCTCAGTGAAGTAGAGAACACTGAGCTGAAGAAAGACAAAATGTCAAAGACAACACAGGTGACCTGTGGCAGAGATCTGTGGCCCAGGTCTCCCAAATCTCAGGCCAGTGCTGAAAGCATAGGTCATTCTCTTCTTGCAATAAGTAGTCTGAAAAAGGCTGCTAGCTCTGCTGGTCAGAGTTTACTTCTTTAGTTTATTTTACTTGCAGAAGAGATTTCTAGGGTAAGCTGTTAATATGGCAATAAGATTTCCTGAAATCTCCCACATAGTCTGAATTATTAAAGAGCTAAGGAGAAAAGTTATTATAAAGGACTTTTTTGTATCCTTGGATTTTTCTGAAGTAATTTGACTCATTTTTGTTTCCTGCATTTTTGTTTTTGTTGAGTTAGTTTTTGCTTGTCTTCAATAAATCTTTGTCTTGAGTTTCATTGCTTTCTTCCCCAACATGTCCTTTTATTAAAAATGCTCAACGCAGTGTATTCATCGTTGGTTGTGATTTTTTATTTATCTCTGGTCTAAGTCACACTCCCAAGAGACCTAGCTAAGTTGACTTGACCTAATGTAGACACTGTTAGGATGATGGGGGATATTCTTCATTTATCTACCTTCCATCTACTGGGCCAGTGGATTTACTGCAATGATGGAAGACCTCTTTCTACAGCAGCAGTGCATATACTGAAGTGGTACGGTGGTGCCTTAGGTTTATTTTCTGTTTTTTGTTATTGTTGCCTCTATTTTGGTTGCTTTTTCATTGTGTCTATTTTTGCTGATTGTCTGGGGTTGTGACTGAATTTCACTTGGTCTTGAGTTTGATTTTGTTTTTTGCCTGCGCTGGATATAAGACAAACTTTTTTCAGTTTGTTTCTTCTTTTTGATTTGGATCATCTTTCTCCTCTGACCTACAGTAATCAGAATGCATCTCTAGTCAACTTGTTAGCTACTAACACAGCAGTAGCCTAAGTTACCCAATTGTAGAAGAAAGTTTTACATGACTCACACTGTAGCTACATTGATGAAAGAATTATTCCATTGACTTACTTACTGCCTCTTGGAGAGGTGAATTTACTATAGTGATAGCAAATGCTTTCAACACCAAAGCCTCTATGTTACAATGGTATAGGTGCAGTTATGGTGTTTGTTGTGCAAATATATCCTTAGTAACTGGTCACAGTAAAGTGCAGGATCCAAAAACCACACACTTGGCGGGTGGGCGGGATAAGGGTGGATTCAGATCTGAATTTGGAGTCTGATTCAGCACAGGAGTTAAGCACATGCTACTTCAATAAAATACTTGCACCTATGTGCCATTGAAGGAAATAAGCACGTGCCTGAAGGTCTGATCCAAAGCCCATTAAAATCAGCAGAAAGCCTCCCATTGATTTTCTTGAGCTTTGGATCAGTCCCTCCCTATGGGCTTTGTTGAACTGGGGCATTTTCTCTGTCTGATGTGGTGACATACATCTGTGGGGCATGAATTTGAATGTGTAACATGCTGCACACTAACTGGCCCACGTAGACCGTGTTGGCATGCACAGTTTTTCCTACTGTCCTTTATGGTTGTCCCATTTCAAAGTGTACTATGTTAATACGTACTAGAAAACTTTTCATCCGTGCCAGCAGGGTCTACGTGGACCAATTAGTACACATTAGAATTCATACCCCACTGATGCACATCACTGCATCATGTAAACAAGCCCTTGGGCCTCTCGCTAAAAATGAGGTAAGTTCACTAAGCGGTTAATTCTGCTCATCTCCTTCTTCCTGACTTCCCCCAGCTCCTACCTAGAATTGAAACTAGTGTGAGTCCACTGCACACGTTGGCATGTGGGATCACAGCGCACCTTGGCAGTGGAGGCAGGATCCATGCTTCTCAGGTTAGGGTAGCACTGCAGGGGCTAGTGTAGCTGCTGAGCTATTAAGGGCTTACACAACCACTCTGCAGCTTGGGAGAGGAGGGAAGATTACTGCCTCTCTTTCCCCTCTGCCATGCATCTCCCAGCTGAGCTCAGGTGGAGATTTCTGAAAGGGCCTGGGAGATTTGGAAGGTGAAGTCCCCAGAGACTTTCAATAGGACATGTGCTCCTTCAGGCATGTTTGAAAATCTCTCCCCAGGGCTGCCAACAGAATTGCTGGGCCCCAGGCAAAGGGTGTGTGTGTGTGTGTGTGTGTGTGTGTGTGTTGGGGGGCTGGCAGCTCTGGGCCTCTAGAAGGAGCAGGACTTGGGTAGAAGGGACAGGGGTCCCCCAACTAGCCCTTTAGCTCTGCCTGGACCATTCCACCCAAGCCACCATCAATAGCATTTGTGGTGATCAGGAGCCCCAGGCCCTTTTAAACTGCCAGGACCTGGGGCAGCTGGCCCCTTTCGGCCCCTCCCCCACCTCTCATAAAAGCCCCCTGCTTCTTATTGAGAGAATAGGACAGTGAGCTGGATTTCTGCTCTCCCCCTAAATCTGATGCTTTGGTCAAGGAGACTGGGAATGAGTTCTTGTGAATAAGGTGCTTCACTGACTGTTCACTATGAAGATGGAAGAATTCTGTCACTAGCAACATGAAGCATTCACTCAGAAGTCTCGTTTGAAAAATGGCAAGATCTGTGAAACCAGGGGGAATCAAAAGAGTTGTGAGGCTGCTGCTCTCAGTGGGCGAAATAAAAGGTGGCTTGTGTTATAAAATATTAAATAGTGATTTAATCAGCAGTGAGATACGTAAGTGTGTTTAATTAGAAATACATATTATTATTTGACTTTAAAGCACAAAATGAAAAATTAAAGCAATCTTAGAGGATATGTAATCAGTGAGCAATAATACATTGGAAAATGAGTCTGATGTAATGGGTGTATGCAATTAAAATTAATTAATTTTCATTAGCATACATGCATGCAAATATGAAATCAATGAATTTCAGATATTAAACTCATAATTTTAATGATACTGATAGCAGAGCTACAATGACAGCGGAATTGAGTTTTCTGTGGTAAATAGTAACATTTCATGTTTGACATCTCTTGTTATATTTTATCAGGCCAAATTTAGTGTAGCAACTGTCTGACCAACTAAGGCCAGGTCCACACTCCAGGGAAAAATCAGTTGAAGATATGCATGTCCAGCTGTGTGAATATATCAATAGCTGACATATCCTAAATTGATTTTTCCTGTTGTTCTCACAGCAGGAGGTCAATGGGAGAAACTGTCCCCTTGACTTCCCTTACTCTTTGTGACTGTGAGGAGTACCAGGGTCGATGGTGGAGCCCTGATTGTTAGATTTAGTGTGGTCCCACTAGGCATGCTAAATCAAACCCCAGAAGATCACTGGCCAACATGTTGATCTTCTGGTAAGTGTAGATGTACCCTAAGATTTTTTAAAAAGTTGGTTTATTTCACACACTATTTTAACTTGTATTTTCTAGGTCCTGAACATCTAAACTACACCACTTCAGAATCCCTTAGGGTTTCTAACCAACTCCATATTATTATCTTTAAATGTGGCGATGTGTTGTGGACAACACCAGCCACTCACCCACTGCTCCCACCATGGTTTTTGGTCCATCTGCTGTGTAATCTCATTAGGACTCCATTTGGATCAGTTGATACACCTGACTCCATGTTAAAACAACTATTCACCAAACTCCTACTGTTGGAGTTTAGCACCCTTCGCCATGCATTTGAAGACTAACTTCCTGCTGCCTTCTCCAAACTCGTCTATCTGGCAGCTCAAACCCCTCCTTTTGGGTTCCACCCTTTAATTCAAACTATTTTAATAAAGCAACTTTATTTAATTTTTGCAGCTAAATGGAAAACCCACCTGATTAGCAACAAAATTGTTGCTATGGAAATAGTGAATAGTGGAAAAAATTACCCCTCCGAAAAGTTATTTGAACAAAAGTAATGCTACTCTGGAAAAATGTAGTTAAGTAAAAGTCAAAGTATCCTTTTGGAAAACCACTTGAGTAAAAGTACAATAGCATTCCATCTTAATTGTACTCAAGTATCCAGAAAAAGTAGCCATCCTACTATGGTTACCCACCTGAGTTACCATAGGGAACCATTATTGTTCACACACATACATATACCTATATGTATACACATATATAAAATGTACATGTGTATACACACATACACACACATATATACACAGGGTATACATATGTGTGTGTGTGTCATAAAATTGTAGAATACTAGCACTGGAAGTGACCTCAAGAGGTCATCAAGTCCAGTCCCCTGTCCAATCGCAGTGGGACCAAACGCTATCTCTGTTATCCTTGTTAGATATTTATCCAACCTGTTCTTAAATATCTCCAATGATAAATATTCCACTATCACCCTAAGCAATTTATTCCAGTACTTAAATCACCTTGATAGGAATTTTTTGCTAATGTTCAGCCTAAATCTCTCTTGCTGCAATTTAAGCCCATTACTTCTTGTCCTATCAAAAGAGGTTAAGGAGAATAATTTTCTCCGTCCTCCGTGTAACACCGTTTTAGGTACTTCAAAGCTATCATCATGCCCCCTCTCAGTCTTTTTTTCCCAAACTAAACATACCTGTCTTTTAATCTTCTCAGAGGTCATGTTTTCTAGACCTTTAACCATTTTAGTTGCTCTTCTCTGGACCTTCTCTAATTTCTCCACATCATTTCCTAAAATGTGGTGCTCTGAACTGGACACAGTACTCCAGCTGAGGCCTAATTAGCGAAGGGTAGAACGGAAGCGTAACTTCTTGTGTCTTACACACAACACTCCTGTTAATGACTCCCAGAATCACATTTGCACCCTTTTTTTTTTTGCAACAGTGTCACACTGACTTATATTCTTAGCTTGCGGTCCACTATGACCCTAGATCCCTTTCTGCAACAATCCACTCTAGGGAGTCACTTCCCGCTTTGTATGTGTGAAACTGATTTTTCCTCCCTAAGTGGAGTACCTGGTATTGGTTGTGACTAAGTTTCATCCTATTTGCCTCAGACCATTTCTGCAGTTTGTCCAGATCATTTTGAAGTCTGACCCTATCCTTCAAAGTACTTGCAACTTCTCCCAGCTCACTATCATCTGCAAAGTTGGTAAGTGTCCTCTCCGTGTCCTTATCTAAATTATTGATGAAGATATTGAACAGATTAAAGAACAGAAGTGGCCCCAAAACGGACCCTTGTGGAATCCCACTTGTCATTCCCTTCCAGCATGACTGTGAGGCATCAATAACTACTCTCTGTGAACAGTTATCCAACCAGTTATGCACCCACACACATATATTAGTGTGTGTACTGTATACTGTGTACACACACATATGCTATACATTTACATTTCAAACCTGGAATTTAACTAGCATCTCAGCCTTCATTTATGGAGCTAAAGAGTGACCAAATTAAATAAAGGAGTCAAGTTACAGAAATTACGAATTATCAGGAGGTGTGTGGTGACAGGGGCTGCTTTGGCCTGGCTGGAGCATCCCTGCCCAGAGTCCTCCCAGGACTACTGAAGATGGGGACTGCTCTGGCCCAGCTGGAGTGCCCCTCCCTGAATCACACCCATGGCCACTGTGGAAGGGGCTGCTCTGGCCAGGCTGCTGCGAATAGGGGTTGCTCTGGATGCACTGGCCTGTCTTCCACCTGCAATGGTGCAGCAGGCAGGGATGCTCTAGCCAGCCCAGAGCAGCACTGGTCTCCAGTGTGCGGCGAGTGGGGCCACCCCAGCTGCCCCCCGCCCATTTAATCAGTTAACTGGTGAAACTTTAGCACTTTTGCCTCCCTAGCGTAGGTGGGAGACAGAGCGGTGGAGCAGAGTTAGGCCACCATCCCTGACAGGAGTGGGGATGTCAGGGGTGGCAGTTGTGTTAAGCTGGGACATGCGCAACTTGGTTGGTGTATCTCAAGAGTTTACTGTACACATACTCTTCAAAACCAGGGAACCGTCCTTCACTGTATGTCTCCACTGCCATAGAACTCCTGTGGCTGGCCTGGCACAGATCTCTTGGGCTTGCTGTGGGCAGGCTGCAGAACTATCAAATGGAGAAGCAAACATTGAGCTCCCCACTACCTTCTCCACCCCAGTCCCAGACCCTAGGCTGCAGCCTGAGTCCAAATGTCTGCCCAGCAATTGGACAGCCCCTCTGCCTCAGCCTGGCAAGCCCCAAGTCAGCTGATCTGGGCTAGTCACAGATGTTTCATGGCAGTAAAGACTTTTCTTCATTGCTCCAACAGTCTTTTTTTAAAAAACTATATAGCGCTTAAAATGCATTAGCAATCAGGTTCCCTGTGATATAGTATAAATACACACAGATGGACAATTCAAAGACACTACTCTAAGAGAAACAAAAATGACAAGCAAAAGAGGAAGGAGAAGTTGTCCCTTCCCCTTTACCAGCCCTTTATACATGCACATGCCATACACAACTCTGCTATGCCCTGAATTTCCCCCCTTCCCTTTGATAATATCTCCCTTCAGGCATTTATCTATTAAGTGTCCTTCAGGCAAGCATATTATCTTACAAAGGCATATAGTTAGATAGAGGCAGCTGTGTCTCACACTATGTATTTGTACAAGTGATATTATCTAGGGAAAATCTCTGATGGTCAATTACACAGGTGGCATAACTAAAAAAAATTACAAAGGGGCTGAGTGAAGGGCTGTGACTGCTTTCACTCTGCTTTTCCTTGTGTTTGCAGGTGCACAGAGGTTTAATCTTCACTGTCTGTTCCACTCTACTTCATTGTAATATGTCTGCATGTGTTACACATTCAGACTGAAATACAAATTAACATATTTAAGGGGGGTGCTAGTTAAATGAAGCTGCTGGTGCTGAAAGCCTGTGTTTGTATAGGAAAAAAAAGGGGGTACAAGAGCAAAGAGTTATACAATAGCCATAAAATGGCAGATTTGTCTAAGCTTTGCCACTTTTATCCCCTGCACACAATAGCAACAAGAATCAAAGCTGCTAACTTTCCATCATCTCAGGACAAAGGTGCCTGTTTGATTCGGTTTCAAGGGCTGCAGTGCACAATCAGACCCCTGGAGACACTGAAAGGCAGAAACCAGAGAGAGGCTTCAGCAAAGTTCAGAGGGAAGAAGCTGCCTGCATGGGAATGAAACAGACTGAGAAGGAGAAGGAACAATGGGATTGGGCATGAAATTGGTTGGAGGTCACAGGAAGGTCTAAAAGAGGAAGAAAATATTCAGAAAGACATTTAAAATGGAAATATGGCAGCTATTAAAATGAAGCCAGGTCATTACTTCAGTTTAATGAAGCTGAATAGGAAGGAAGGATTCCAGGGAGGAATTAAACAAACCAGTTGATGATAGCACACTGTAGTGAGGCACAGCTTCACACAATGGGGCCAGTCCCACCTCTGTGCCACACCCCTGGAAGCTCTTTCAGCAGCAGAACGAATGCAGCCCCTCTCTGTGCTGGGGCACAGCAGGTTTCCAAGGTCTGCAGCCCCCCTGAAAAGCACAGAGGTGAGCTGTGCTGGACTCCCTTGTGCATAGTGACAAGCAGAAAGCAGATAGAGTCAGTGGGGAGGGGGAATGAATGGGCCAGGGGTCTTCTATTATTGACTGACCTAGTGTAATCTCCAGAGATCATCTGTGTAGCTGCTCTCAGTCCTGGCTCAGAGGATTCCTCTCTCCACATCTCTTATACAGCTCTCTAGCACCCGAGTTAGCTATTACAGCCCGGTGTTGGGCAAAGACTTCATCCCAGCATGTGGAAAGTGTGGAGACCCCATTTCACCCATCAGCAGCACAAGACTAGGAAGGAAGGGGCAGTGGTCTTCCAAGCCCTGACTGGTTTAGACCTCTGGCAGGAAACCCCACGCTTCATTTACTGACACCTGCCATTTCCCCATTGGAGGATCTTCAAGGGTAGCTCTTGGGAAGATGCTGCACAGGCTGGAGCACGGGTTGGATCCCAACTGAGCTGGAACTAAGTGGCTGGGGAATGGACCTAGGGAGCTGATGGGTGCATGACGACTATTGGCTTGCTGTGCAAGCAAAGGTCAGTTATCATACAAAAGGCAAGGAAGTGCCTTATTCGAGAAATAGTGGACCAAGGCTAAAGAAGCAGTTCAGGCTGTTTTGCTCCCTGAATGAATGTACATATAAATACAGCTACGTGATTACCTTTCTTAAGATTCTGGATTCATTATTATACTCACACTAATATTCCTGTTAGTGACACTGTGGTTCTTTCTGTGACAGTAAAGATGTTGGAATAAATGTGTCTGCTCAAGTAACTCCTGCGTAAAATCCTGCCTTCCCAAATGTTAGAGGGTTCTCCAGACCTGGAAAAGGCAAGGGGTATGTGAGCGTTAGCATTTAGTTTGTTTGGTACAGGGATCCAGAGTTTGTCCTTCAGTCTTTCTTTCCAGACAAGCAGGTGAGTATGCTAGCTGTGTTAAGATATGGACTCCTCTTATTTTTCTGAAACTAACAATAGCCTGTGCACTTTCATGCAGTTGAAGAACGAGAGCTATGAGTTCATCATTATCCCAAGTGAATGGAAGTCAAAAGACCAAATTCTGCTGCATTAGGATACCTGTATCTCCTATTGATTTTAATATCAAATGCCTGAGCATAGAGTTCAGACTAAACTGTTATTCCTTGGTGAATTTTGTGTAGTTCAGTAGGAGAGAGCACTTTTAAACACATCATAATTTCCCCCCTCTTCAGTCAACCACTGGCAATGGTAACTGCAATAAAATCAAATTCTGAAGTGTGAAAATAACATGCTTTATGTGTTTTTTCAACATGGGGAGATTAAAGAAGCCAGTGTGATATGTCTTTAATTTTACTCTTTTAAGTAAATCAGTACATTTTTCATCTGTCCCCAGTGCCCATTTTGCTGCAAGACAGTTAAAAAAAAAACCAAAGAGCAAACAAACAATAGTTGTGTTTATTTGATGCTCAGTATATTTTAAAGGATGGCAAATCCAATAAATTTAAAAATAAAGGAGCGAGGAAGCAAAAAATGGGCAGGAGAGAAATTTCAATCAAGATAAAAATCTCCATGAAGGAAATGGGGAACCAGATGAAAACCTTTAAGATCATAAGCCATTTTTAAACCATGGTTTTGCTCTAATACAATTCAGGCAAGTGAGCCAAACTATTCTTGGCTTATTTGTTCAGTCCCCTGATCTCACAGCCAACAATTCCTGAAGTGCTGAAATAAAAGCTGTAAATAGAAAAAGCTTTGCCATTTGCATTGTGAATGGAACAGGTTAATCATCAGTCCCCAAAACACTAGGAAGGAAGCTATTTGCTGTGTGTTATTTGTTCCATGGTGTTTTACTTGTGCAGCAGTTTTTTCTAGCGAACAGGTGTCTGCATTTCTCTCGCTTGCCCTGGCTCAAAAGCTCCATTGCCACAATTAGTACTTCATGGTACTATAGCTCACATGTTTGGCAAAACCACTGAAGCTTGGGAGAGATGGACCAACCCACTGACTCACAGAGGTACTTCAAGTCAGACTATTGGCGGGATGGGGTTAGGGATGCTACTGCTGTATCTATTGTGTAGCTAAATAGGGAACCCAGCACTAAATTTACTGAAGTATATAAGTAGAGGCTAGCGTTTATGTAGCAACCGTCAGTAGTGCTAACCCCAAACCACCTTCAAAAACTGTGAGTCAGATCTCTTCTGATCATGAGATTAAAAAAAAAATAAAAAAGTGTTGAGTTCTTTTTTCTAAGTCCTGTGGGTTTTGAACCTTTGGGCTTCACATGGGTCACGTTCTCAAGGTCTTTTGTCTAGCCCTTGTGGCTCTAAAGCCACTGTTTGTTATTTAAATGAAAACTTTGCTTCTCATGTAATTAAAGGCCTCTGGGAGCTAGAGCATTAAGAAAGACACCAGAGTGCATGAGATTCCTGATTAAAATCATGAGAGTTGGCAAGTCCCAGGAGCTACACTGGCCTTTCAGAGGAAGCACTTCTCAAAAGTGAATCACTAAAGATGAAGGACCTAGGGATCAGTGAGCTCAGGTGGGAAGATTATTGTAAAAGGAGGAATTAAGCCATGAGCAAGGGAATTGCATTCTCATTGCTTGAAGCATTGTAAGAGCTTTGCACACTGTTCAGATATGCTTGAGGCATATCTGTCTGGGCCCTAAATGTCCCCAGCTGATATGCTAAAATTAGTGTTGGAGGATGTACACATTTTTCTGACAGATTTACCTGCACAAGCTGGAGCAGGCTGCTCTATTCTGGACAAGAAGCACGTAGGTCAGTAAGACACAGGAAGGACAAAGATGATTCTCAGCTAGATTTGCAGTACCCTGATCCTGGGACCAAATTGGTTTACAGCAGCCTAAGGGGCTGTGCCAGCAGCTGAGGCTTGCTGAACACAGGTGTTCCTCTTGCTGTGCTCCACCCTTTTACATTAGGAGCTTGAAGGTGGGGAAATGTAGAGCCAGTAAAGCAACTCCTGTCTTTCAAAGACCCCATTAAAGCCCAGGTTGCTAATTAAGCCAATTTTCAATCAGATAACAGGAGCAAATTTAGGTCAAGATTGTCTTAAATAGACCTGTGTCAGGGCAGGGCCCTTGCTCCAGATGAAATAAGGGTTGGGCCCAGCCCTGGGAAGCTGCGTCTACACGTGCACGCTACTTCGAAGTAGCGGCACCAACTTCGACGTTAGGCGGCGAGACGTCGAAGTCGCTAACCTCATGAGGAGATAGGAATAGCGCCCTACTTCGACGTTCAACGTCGAAGTAGGGACCGTGTAGACGATCCGCGTCCCGCAATGTCGAAATTGCTGGGTCCTCCATGGCGGCCATCAGCTGGGGGGTTGAGAGATGCTCTCTCTCCAGCCCCTGCGGGGCTCTATGGTCACCGTGGGCAGCAGCCCTTAGCCCAGGGCTTCTGGCTGCTTCTGCGGCAGCTGGGGATCTATGCTGCAGGCACAGGGTCTGCAACCAGTTGTCAGCTCTGTGTATCTTGTGTTGTTTAGTGCAACTGTGTCTGGGAGGGGCCCTTTAAGGGAGCAGCTTGCTGTTGAGTCCGCCCTGTGACCCTGTCTGCAGCTGTGCCTGGCATCCCTATTTCGATGTGTGCTACTTTGACGTGTAGACGTTCCCTCGCTGCGCCTATTTCGATGTTGGGCTGAGCAACGTCGAAGTTGAACATCGACGTTGCTGGCCCTGGAGGACGTGTAGACGTTATTCATCGAAATAGACTATTTCGATGTCTCAACATCGAAATAAGCTATTTCGATGTTGGCTGCACGTGTAGACGTAGCCGGAGAGAGCTAGGACTGTGGAGTAAGTGGTGGAAATAGATAGTGATGAAAGTGGGCCCAGCTGGCTGGTGCACTATAAATAGGAGATCCTGGCAGGGAGGAGTAGATGCTCTTGTTGTAGAGCAGGGAAGATCTAACTGCTTGGTTCCTCAGTGAGGGTACCTGACCCAACTCTCAGGTTGTAGAGCTGGTACAAGGGTCTGAGGAGTACTAGAACTTTAGGAAGGCAACCAGGGATGGAGAAGATGGCAGGGTGAAAACTACCTTGCTGATGGTGAGTGGTAACTTCAGAATAGCACCCCCCCGCCCAGGTTAGGGGGCTAGATGATGAGTGGTAGTGGCTCCCTGAGGCAAGGTAGCTCAAGGGAGTTGTGACTAACTGGGAGGGAAGGAGCCTGTAGTGTGAGGGCCCTGCTGTGGGGTAGTACTGTGAGGAGAGCTGTGCCCTAGGCTGGGAGGATCAAGTGCTGCTCAAGGCCCCGGAAGACAGCTCAGTGAGGTGAGACACTGGTGAACAAGGGGTGCTCTAGAACTTGAAGGGGTAATTTCCTAGCAGGAGATGGCATACTGGACAGTGCTTGACCTGTTACAAGACCTAAGGCTTAGACTATTTTAAAGAGACTCAAGTTTTAGATGAGTACTGTGCTTCTAGATGGGCTAAATTGCTTGGGTCACTTCCCGAACTGGTATAAATCATTACACTAGCTGGAGGTAATACTTCAAGTTACACCCACTAGAGCTTTGTGTCTTGCACTTATGTATCTTAAAAGCTTTAAATTGATTTAGAGTTCAAGAAACAGTAAAAGATAATCTCACTTTGAAGGCGCAATAGGTGCCCAGAGTGCCAGCAAAAGTGTGTAGAGGATTTATGCAGCCATGGTGATTTATTTAAACTGCACAACTATTCTAGGCAGATTGGGTACTGAGGTCTATACTTATGACAGCTTAACACTTTCTATTATAAGGCCCTGGTTTCAGTTGTTTATAAATTTGCCAAACTTCAACCATTGAAATATAAATTTTCATGCTGTCTGTCTGCTTCGGGATGCATTTTTCAGGCAACTTCAGGTAAAATGATTTGGTCTTTCTGAAGAGAAAGATTAGAGAAAAATATCTCTTTTTTTTTTCCCCCACCCCCCCTTCTTTCTTGTGTGTGGCTGTTAGGTTGAGAAGCTTTGGTGCCACCACTCTGTAGAGCTGAGATTTAAAATTTGAAAGCATTGGTGGGGGTTGTCACACTGTTGTCATGTCTGTTCCTTTTACCATCCCATGAAATTCCACCCAACGTGGTCAAGTTATAACCTTCTGTAAATGGTTTCAGTTTTCACATGTTCAGTAGAGGCTTCTCAAAGTTTGGTGGCTGAACCTTTTGAAGAATCTGTCTGCGCTGAGCATGCTCCATCCCAATAGCCAAGAAGCACCTTCCCTGTAAATATTCCAGTCAAATGCCTGGGACCTCTTTGGCACTGGACACGGGAACTGTATGGAGACTATCTCCTAGTCTCTTGGTGAATCACTTGCTAGGTGCCAGGCAATGAGGCAGACTAGAAAGCAGAGGTGTATAAGAAATTCAGCAGAAAGAGGTGAGGGGAAGGGTGGAGTGGGGACAGGAACCAGTGGAGTACTGGCCGGGTATATAGGTGCACAAGGAAATAGGGTTGTGGTACAGTTAAGAACAGTAGTACTGTATCTCTACATCTGTCTGATGTGAGGGAATTGTTGTTAAACCCACTGGCATAGTATGTGTCCTATCCCCTTTCAGTGACAGGCTCACATAGGCGATAGCCTACTGCTGCTATCAATTGCTCTTTAGTTGAAGCATTAGAGGTCTGTGCAATAGATATAAAAGTCTGAAGACTTTTGATGGCCCAAGCTGGGATCAATATGATTCCATGTGAAGAAGTTTGTGGTTGTCAGTTATTAATGTAAAATTAGGTAATTTATATTTACCAAAAAAGAAGCCATTAAGGTTGCAAAGTCAGCACTTGAAAGTTAGGATATACCAGAATTAAGGCTCATTTCACCTTGTGCATTCTGAGAACAATCTTTATATGAGCAATGACATTTTGATAGCCTGAGACTGCAAATTTGTACTTTTCAAAAACCACTGCAAAAATTTGTGTTGGAGGGAGGGCTCATTTGAAAACAAAATGAGTTTTTGATAACTGAACACTCTTTAACCACATCTCCCAAATTCTTTACAGAAGTATTTTGGTTTCTAACTGCCTTTTTTAAAAGTAAATTCCAAACACAATTGTTTTCCCTAATGACTTTGGTTTTGGTCCACAAAACTGATTTTCATTTAAAAGATAGTTACAAAATTCAACCTTAAAGTGTCTCTAAAGCTGCGTCTACACATGCACGCTACTTCGAAGTAGCGGCAGTAACTTCGAAATAGCGCCCGTCACGTCTACACGTGTTGGGCGCTATTTCGAAGTTGAAATCGACGTTAGGCGGCGAGACGTCGAAGTCGCTAACCCCATGAGGGGATGGGAATAGCGCCCTACTTCGACGTTCAACATCGAAGTAGGGACGTGTAGACGATCCGCGTCCCACAACATCGAAATAGCGGGGTCCTCCATGGCGGCCATCAGCTGGGGGGTTGAGAGATACTCTCTCTCCAGCCCTTGCGGGTCTCTGTGGTCACCGTGGGCAGCAGCCCTTAGCCCAGGGCTTCTGGCTGCTGCTGCTGCAGCTGGGGGTCCGTGCTGCATATACAGGGTCTGCAACTAGTTGTTGGCTCTGTGTATCTTGCACTGTTTAATGAAAGTGTGTCTGGGAGGGGCCCTTTAAGGGAGCGACTTGCTGTTGAGTCCGCCCCGTGACCCTGTCTGCAGCTGTGCCTGGCTCCCTTATTTCGATGTGTGCTACTTTGGCGTGTAGACGTTCCCTCGCTGTGCCTATTTCGATGTTGGGCTGAGCAACGTCGAAGTTGAACATCGACGTTGCCAGCCCTGGAGGACGTGTAGACGTTATTCATCGAAATAGCCTATTTCGATGTCGCAACATCGAAATAAGCTATTTCGAAGTTGGGTGCACGTGTAGACGTAGCCTAAATGTTTGTCTATTTAAGCCCCTCTGAGACTGATGTGATGGGACCCAGATCTCCTGAAGAATCCTGTTTATTTCACCCATGCAGTTGTTAGCAGGGAAGCAGGATGTAAGATGTTAAGCTTCTTGAGGAAGGAACTATGATATTCCTCTGTGTCATGTGCAGGTTGTGGATGCTGGTATTGATCAATGTATAGTAAATAATAAGAAATACTGGGGGGGGGGTGGCGTCAGTTATTTTCTTTCCATCTGAGGCATTAGTCCTTTATGCTGCTAATTTAGCATGTGCTTCATTTGACTCTTCATAGCACTTAAGTCTTGTTTTCTTCTGCTACTGTAAGTAAATGTTTATTTCCAAGCTCAGAATGTTTTGCTTTATTTTTTTTTTTTGTGCTGTAGAAAAAAGAGATACTCGGCTTCTCATTGTCAGCTGAAGGTTAATTGGGGTTTTCTGTAGGGCATTCAACTTAAGGCTGTGATGCCAGGTGAGAGTATGAAAATGTGCTCCTTTAATGACATTGACCTGGTAAAACAATGAGCTTTGATTGGGCTGAGAATGCAATCTTATTTCCATGCTTCCCTGAAACAAAGGGAGACTTCTCCAACTGCAATGCAGATTCCCTCTCCTATATTAGACCTACCTCAGAACTCACATGCAGCTTTGCTGGTACCACTGTGCCCATTTATCACCACAGATCTGATCACTGCAGGCACTTGGGGTCTTTAATCTGATAGAACTGACAAAAGATGCTTATGCATACCATTAGGAAAGCAATATTCCATATGCTGTCTAATTGGTTTGAATTTATCCTATTATTTCAACATTTAAATGTTGCTGAATGTAATTTAGATGTGTCAGACTCATAAAGTGCAGACTCTAGTGGGAGTTCATTATTGAAAAAGAATACGTCCACCAAGATTTCCTCTGGCAGCATGCCCGAATCCCCATCAGTTTGCTTACCTTGTATGGCTTTTATCTGTTACTGATACTCCTGCTTCTACCCTGATGGCATTTCTGATACCGTACTGTTATCTGTCACCAGCCATTTTAATATTTTTCTGCCATTTGGAAGAGATATATGTTCAAAACCAGAATTATCACTAGTAAATGCAGAGCTGTTATCAATTTATGGTAAACAAAGCTCTGATGGAGAATGGCACTGTCTTTCAGCAATCTCGAGCAAATCATTTTGCTGACTGACTGGCTAGTGTAACAAAACCCGATAATTATAATTTTCCAAACAGAATGACTCGAGCGATGCCAGCGCTCACACACTGAAACCTTTGAAAGACAAACTATTCCTTTCTGGGTGAGGGTGCTTGACCCACAGTCATCACACAGACTGAATTTTTTTTCCTCCCCTTTACTCGTTTTTAAATCTGCAATTTAAAGGAAAATATGCTTTGAAGTGAGCACTGAAAGAGGCTGAGACTACTTAATTTTGCAACACAGCTCTGTGCTGCATTTAGGGCTAACAACAATAATGAAAAGAAAATCTGGCGTGCACTTACAGGTACCAAAAGTAATAACCAAAAAGAATAGGCTTGCAGCTCAGTTTGATGTACATGTATAATGACTCAAATCAGAGGGACCTTAAAGTGAGCTGTCACTTTCAAACGGCAAAGCTATGAAACGGGATGAATTAGAAATATTTCTAAGGTAGCCTTCAAGGTGCAAATTAGCAAGAGTTCACCAAGAAAATAAATCCAGGACTGTAGTCAGTAATCAAATTTCATGTGTCTTTCTGAGAGGAAAAAAGACCTTCCAAAGGGCAATACACTCAGGGGAAAGCCTGAGTACCCAATAACTTCCTTTGGTTTCCTTATGCATTGGTGTATATCAGATCAGTCTTTGCTTCTCAGTACCCTCATGCAAGCCATATCAGAAACAACTGGCAGGTTTAGCCTCCTTTCAGACACACATTGACATATACATTTCCAGATTTTAAATGTACTCGAGACTAATGGATAAGACACCACACAGCTCGTTTATAAGGGTTTTTGCATCTGTGGTCTGGCTCTGTTCCTTTGCAGCACTGAAGCAGTTTTGCCAAATCTTGTGTGTGTTTGTTTGTTTGTTTGTTGTTTTTATCATGAGTTTCATGATATTTGG
Organism: Carettochelys insculpta; assembly: GCF_033958435.1. Classification (NCBI taxonomy): domain Eukaryota; kingdom Metazoa; phylum Chordata; order Testudines; family Carettochelyidae; genus Carettochelys; species Carettochelys insculpta. The sequence goes on along the minus strand of NC_134138.1, from coordinate 191,781,301 downwards.
CGCATTTGCAAGAACTGCAGTTCCTTGAGTGATGCGAATATGCAAAAATCTCCACTTTCATTGAACTTTTTACTCTCGTGCTTGCGAAGAAAAGCATGGAAATGTGACTTGAATGCACCCACAAGGATCAAAGACCAGATTGCAAATGAAAGAACCCAAATATTTTTTTAATCAGATTTTTCAGCTAAGCTCATGATTTCTGCAGGGCTAGCTCACAATATTTTAATGCTTGGAGGTGGGCATTACTGCAAAAATAATCAACCATGATGTGACCCCTAAGGTAGCACACAGAAGGGAAACTCTGCTTTAGACTCCTTTTAAGGGTTTCTTTCTCCCTGTCCCCATAGTGCATCCCTCTGGGGATAGGATTTACTCTTCTCCCCCACACCCTAGGGATGTTCAACCACCTGGGACCGAATCTCTGGGCTGCAGTCTCCATGCTGTCTGGCTGATCCCCCTGTGTTTGGCACCTGTGAGCCCTTTTATTTTAGAATGTGGGACCAACAAGCTGAGTTAAAAGTGACTCAGGAACAGCTTAATTTACCCAAGGGTCCAGTAAATGCACAGCAAAGGGCAAAAAAAAAGCACCTACATATATATTTTCTCTTACCTAACTTGTAATCTTTCTTTGCAAGCTCTGGTACATTTCCCTTGGGCCCCATAATCTCCATCTCTGGTTTGGAAAAGCTGACCACTCTGGGAGGTGGCGGGGAGGGTGTGTGTGTGTGAGACTGAGACTCTGACTCTCACTGGGACGTGCCTGGCAAAACCTCTCTCTCTCTTTGAGGCTGGGGTCCTGTAACGATTTAGTATCCATTTGAGATCCTAAGCTCAGCTCTACTAATTTAACTCTGTCCATTGAGGTGCAGATAAATAAATGAGCATATATGACAGATTTAAAAATACCACCTTGATTTCCCACACCGTGCGACATGCTCATAGTTCCTCCTTTTGGAGTGGAAATCTTCTGCTGACTTTTCACAAGGTGACCGGCCCACATAAAAGTATAATTGACCTTTAAGCCCTTGTCTGTGAAGGACTTCTCCTTCGCCACTTTTTTTCTTTAGGGACATAACATCTGAACTTTGACTGAAATATCAGGGTAGAGAGCTCTGAGCCCTAACAAAGTTAGTGTCTAACATGGATATGCAGGGGCACAAGTCACATTTAGAACAGAGCACTGAAGAAAGTGTTCAAACATAATAGCTCCCCAAAGTGTATTGTTCTTCTCTTGTTTTGTTCAGATTTACAACCAGAACCAGTATTAAAATTTTGATTATGCATGAGTGATGGATGCCTTGATCAATGTGTGCAGGGTACCATGGTAATGACAACGATGGGAATTACAGAGAGATGCTGGAGCTTCTCAGTTTCTCTTCTTTCACAGTGAAATTTGTTCCTGTGCAGAAACTCAACAAAGGGCTCTCCACCCAGTAAACAGAATGGAAGGCGATGGACATGGGACATAGGCCTGGTACTAGGCCTTATGCATGGTGGTGGTAAATTTAGTCTTCTCTCAACTAAAACATGCAATTCTCCCCTTGTGCTTGTGTGGCTGCCCAGGAAAGATCCATATGCCACTGGATCTATGTTTACACTAGGCAGAGTAAGTTGACTGTAGATAAGTCAATTCCAGCTACACAATTCTAGCTATGGCAATTGCGTATCTGTGCTCGGCTTACCTTTTGAGGAAGGTTGATGGGGGAGTTTCTCCTGTGAACCTCCCTTATTCCTCGCGTCTCAAGAGGCATATGGGGGTTGCTTGTGACTCCTGAGAGGTCAGCTTCTCGTGTCCCTACCAGATGTGTGAAATCAGACCCTGAAAGATTGACCCTTAGTGGGTCTATCTTCTAGGCTGATTAGCACAGCACCCCCAGCAGACTTTGTTTCTACTGGTAGTTCATATTTGCACTTGCTTCAGTGCACATAAAAATTATGCTGCCCATAAAGGGGAAAAATCCATACCTGCATGAAAAAGATGAGAGGGAACATTGCACTGCAGTGAAGGGATAATAACCACATTCTGAATTTGGCTTCTCACAATGGATGGAAATACAGTTTCTAGCTGTGTACCTGCAGATCAGGTCACTTGGCTCACAATATTCCAGGCTTACCTAGGAGTTCCTGAGTCAATATTATAATTGACTGACTGAAAATTGAATGAAAGCATTTAAATGTACAGCAAATTATAATTTATTCTTCTAAGGTAATCATGGCTATTGTTCAAAAATCTTGAGTGGTACGGAAACTTCTTTTAAGTTTTAACAGTAATCGGAACAATTTTCTGTAGCAAACAGAAAATAAAATACTGCCACATGTCAGTCAAATTCATTAAAGAGATCAAGATTTGACTGATGAGGCCAGGACAAACCATTCTACCAACCACAGTTTCAGCACAGAGGAAAAGTGCAAAAGGTTTGTTTCCCCACACCCCCCCGCTTTTTGGCAAATAGTGCAAGACATGTTATTTTAAACTGTTTTTTTTTTAAATCTCTTGTGGGGGACATGATGTAAGGAAGTGTCTTCAGAATAAATAAAAGGTTATAGATCTGATCCTATATGATTCAGAGCATCATTTACAATGCTATTCAGCCTGGTCTATGTTTAAAAGGCATAGCTATATCACTGGGAGTTGTACAAATTCATACTGCTGCCTGCCCTAGTTAAGGCAACCTAAACCCCTGGATCAGATTTGTGAAGGTCAACACAAGAAATGTTGTGTCATTTTAGCAGCTATCACAATAATTTGTGGCTAGGTCAACAGCTGGAGGACTGGAATACCTACATCAATAGGGGAAAAAATGGCTTCTGTCACTGTAAGAAGCACTTCCACAGTGGCATAGCTACAAGCACTCTAGGTGTACCACTGTCACACCAGGAGTATAGGCATGGCCTTGAGTACTATAAATATATAATTTATGCTGTTATTCACTGTTTGGAAAGTCACTGTGTGTCAGGGGCCAGCGAAGCGTAGTAGGCAATTCCATGGTGTGTGGCCTTTCTGATGCATACAGGGAACAATTATAGAGTTGTCCAGACTCACCATTTCAGTCTGGATACCTTTGTGCACTTTGAACATTGCCCTAAACATAAAACAAAATGTGGGCTAAAGCATCACGTGTTTCATGGCTTCAGTCAGAAAGATGAAAAACATCAAGTTTTCCTCAGAAATTGTAACATGATGAGCTTTCTTTGAACAGCGTTTCAACACTGTTCCAAATTTCCCTGAAAGGTGGCTGAACTTGGCAAACCTGCCGAGATTTGTTACAAAAGTTGTAATTCAGAATTATCTGTATTGTTTGAAAAACTGGGTACAAATCCTGTGCATATGAATAGTCAAATGAAAAGCCATGTAGCTAGAAACAATGAACTGTAGGCCATGCTTGTAGGAACTAATGGGAAATCAGTGATTCTAAAAATGGTGCACAATAAGCTGAAAATGAGCTCATGGTACAGTGCTGTGGCCAAAAGTGATAGCATTATTATTATGTCAGAGCTTAGCTTCTCTTCAGCATACAAACCCATAAAAAACATGCTCTCGACCCCACAGAGTTTACAATACATAAAGTATTGTACAAGTATAAATTGAGAACATATAAAAAAGGAGAATTATTAAGTAGAGAAATGGTTACCTCCACGTACAGCAGTTGTAAGATTACCACTGAGATTCTGTGCCCAGAAGAAAAAAAATTGGAGCAAGTTCAGCAAAGAGCTACAAGAATGATTTACAGGCTGATTTACAGTCTGGCAAACACACTGAAAAAGCAAGATTTAAGGAGTTAAATCTAGTCCATGAATATCTATGCAAAAAGAAGACTGCTAATAAAAGAATCAAGCAGACAAAGGTATAACAGAATCCAATGGATGGAAGTTGGAGCAAAAAAAAAAAAATTCAGATCAATATAAGCACAAATCTTTGTCAATGAGGGTAATTAAGTACAGGAGTAGATTGCCAAGGGCTGTAGAACATTCTTTCTTTCAAATGTCTTAATTCAAGACTGGTCTTTCCAGAAATATGGGCTGTAGTTTAGCTACAAGATACTGAGCTTGGTGCAGAAATTACAGAGTGAAATTCTACTGGGTGAGTAAGTTAGGCCATCAGACAAGATTATCATAGTATACTCTCATCTTAAAAGCTATGAATTTTCAGCAGCTCTAGTAAATACGAATATGAAAGTGACATTATTCTGGCCGTTGCTTCCTGTATATTTTTATTCCAGTGCACATGGATAAACATGCCCTTCATTTTAGTTTTTTTCGTGCAAACAATCTTTTTTACATCTATAAATTGATCAAATGACTGTAATTTACAAGCAAAGGCTGAAATTGTGGCTGGTGCTGTAGGTATGCCGAAGGAAGAGACTCAGTGGAAGGCTGAGACCACCCTGTGTCTGATGGCATACTTAGCCTTGGAAGGATTAGCTTTTTCTCTGTAAATGTCAGTAAATGTTGAAATTTTTTTGGCTGAACATGCACAAACTGATGAATATATTTGTCAATAACACAGATTTACAGATAAGTAAACTAAGCAAAATGGAGAGCCAAGTCAGTGATTTCAACTTTTGAATTAGGCTTGTTACAAACAGATGTCAGCCTCCTAGGGGTTCCTGCACTTCCTGGTATGCCTCAGAGCCCAGTGGCCCCTTAACTGCCCATATCTTTCCAGAGGCAGGGGTGAGCCATTCTCATCAGAGGCAAGTCTTTTTTGCTGCTCCAGTGAGGTGCTCCTGTTGGGGAGTCCAGACCCACCCACTACCCTGGATTCCAGCCCAGCATCCCTTGGAGAGAGAGGCAGCTAGTGGGGGCCCTTGCCCCAACATAGTGACCTCACCCTGGGCCACTTTGTCAACCATTCCCTTTGTACCTTATTGTATTGTATTGTGCTGAGCTGCCTTGCCCTGCCCTGCCCTGTGCACTTTCCAGCTCCTCCCCCTGCTGCCTGGGGGGAAGATTTTTGTAGGAAGTCCCAAGGCCTTCGCTGGCCACAGGTGCTGATTAGCCTGTGTTATGGCTGACTCCTAATGAGGCCATAGCTGCCTGCCCTAATTGGGCTTAATTGGAGAACAAGAAAGCATTAACCCACCTTCCAATATGCCGGCCTTCTACCAGGTCCTTGCAGGACCAAAGTGAAAATATTTGCCAAGAATCTATTCATTAATCAAGAACGAAAGAGGTTTGAAGATAATCAGATACTGTCATAGTTCCCACCATAAATGAAGATGACTTATGATCCGGTGGTGTTATTCCCATGACCTGCCAGGCAGCTTCCAGAAACCAGGTCCTTTTAGCCTACAGGCTGTGGTCTGCAACACAGAATAATGAATGGATAGCAAAACCAGATATGTAGATATGGTTTATTGATATAAGGACATTTTCTGTGTGTATATTGATATACATTGATTTGCTTTTTAATGGTTTAATAAAGCTTTAAAATTTTGAATCCCATAGACCCGTCTTTAAAGAATTCTTACCCATCATAATTTTCTTCAACCATGAACTCTGAAATTGATTAAAAAGTGGGGAAAAAAATGCTTCATGCCCATAGTCATACAACATTGAAAATGCAAGTAGGTAAAATGTCTTTAAAATACACAAATGGGTTATCTGTGAAAATTGCAGAATAAGGAAAACAAGTTCTCACCTGCATACAGGTTCCATTTCCAGACCTACAGGGTCACACAAAATCAGACTGCTGCAGGATTTCAGAGTGAATTTTGTTGGAGTGGAGTCCCATGTGTTTGCAGAAAGGAAATACGTTTGGATGAGAGTAATTTTTTTTTGGTTGGCTTTTGTAAGCCACTTGGGGGAAGGGGTGGGATCTTGGAATAAGTCCCAGAGTGTATGGTCTCTGGGCAGAAGGCAGGTGAGATTGTGAAAAGGACACAATGAATGCAGATTTATTGTATGACAGTGCAATTGTTCATATGTCTGTCATCACCCATAGCCGTTGTGTGTGTGTGTGTGTGTGTGACATGTTCAGTATTTAATACTACAGGCTGAACCTCTCTAGTCTGGCATTCTTGTCTGGCAACATCTGTGATCTGGCATTATTTTAGTTAACTAGACAACCACTTATCATGCAGGTGGCCAAGTTTCCCATGGTCCCATAAAGTTTGTTTACAGCCCCCAGTTCTGGCTCTCAGTATTCTGTGCTGTTATTTAGTGGTATTATTCTGTGCTGTTATTTAGTGGCTATTTACCCCTAAATGTTTTCTAAGAGCCCAGTAAGCAGTGGAAGTATTGGTAACATACTAGACAATATTGACCTCCTGTGGTCTGGCAGACTTGGCACTGTTCAGATGGACTACAGAGATTCAACCTGTATATGCATATGTTTTGCCAGTCAAGATGCTAGACTATAGTTTCCATGTCTCCAGACAATTTTTATTTTGCACATCCTTCTAATGGAGCTCTAAGGACACCGTGGCTACGTCTACACGTGCCCCAAACTTTGAAATGGCCATGCAAATGGCCATTTCGAAGTTTACTAATAAAGCGCTGAAATGCATATTCAGCGCTTCATTAGCATGCGGGCGGCAGCGGCGCTTCGAAATTGACGCGCCTTGCCGCCGCGCGGCGCGTCCAGACAGGGCTCCTTTTCGAAAGGACACCACCTTCTTCGAAGTCCCCTTATTTCCATGAGCTCATGGGAATAAGGGGACTTCGAAGTAGGCGGGGACCTTTCGAAAAGGAGCCCCATCGGGACAAGCCGCGCAGCGGCGAGGCGCGTCAATTTCAAAGCGCCGCTGCCGCCCGCATGCTAATGAAGCGCTGAATATGCATTTCAGCGCTTTATTAGTAAACTTCGAAATGGCCATTTGCATGGCCATTTCGAAGTTTGGGGCACGTGTAGACACGGCCCATATGACTTAGGACTCTGAAACAATATAAGCCTCCAGGAGCTGCAATATAAGACACATTGTGAGTGTGAAATTAATTACCTTGGTGGGGCTAAAGCCAGACCTACTAGCTAAACTAGGCCAAGGTGAGTTAGGGACATAATTATGAAGGGAATACAATGGCTGTTTAAGTCACCAGTAAACCTAGAAAGAAATAAACCACTGGTGCTGAAGAAATTGTCGTAAGTAATGTCCTACATTTTTTTAGCCATGCAGGATGAGGATACGTTAAAGAATGAGATGGCTGGAAGTGAATAGATGAATTAAACATAGTTTTGGATTGAAATAGCAGGTCTAACTCTTGCCAATATATTATCATTTTGAAATCATAATGATGTTGACTAAGAAATGCACACACACGTGAATCTGTTCCCCAGAGAGGCATTGTAACATTGAGTAGTCCTTGCTGCCTGGAATGTGCTTCAGAGCTGAATCTTGATCTAATGTAATTCAGTGTAGATCCATTGTCTTGCAGTGTATTTGACTGCTTTGCCTGTTCTCAGCCCCCAGAACCATATTCAAACATCCCACTTGCATCATTGCAATTATACCCTGAGAATCTGAATAAAAATTTATTGAAGGATAGGGCAATTTATGTAGCTGGAATTTGATGTGGGAAGATGTCAGAACTAGGAAAGAGAGAAGAAGAGAGCTGGTTGAACATTTTCAAATACCGGTTATAACTCTTGAAATCTGGGATTCTGTTTTCTGGCATCATCTGTGGTCTGTCAGGACCAGGGATGTGGGACCAGAGACCCACAGGGTCTAGGAAGTGGGCAAAAGCTGGGAGACAAGCAGATGGGAGTCCCTACTTGGGCAGCCACACTCAGGCCAGCAGTAAGAAGCAGCAGCCTGGAAGCTGGTGACCTGTGGCTGGAGACAGGAAGCAAGTGGCCTGCATCCAGTCCCAGCTGCAACTGGGGTGTGGACCAGGCAGCTGCGGTCAGGACGCCTCAGCTGGCCAGTAGGAGAGCATTCTCTTCCCTTGATTTGGCAAAATCCCTGGTCCAGAACTGCTCAAGTCCTGAAGGAACCAGACCATGGCGGCCAAACCTGTACAACATTTGTTTCTCAGAAAACACTGAATGGTCAAAACCAGTTTATGAAACCCAAATGGTCAGTGGGAAGGAAAATAATGATTGTAATAAGCATCCGAGGGGTAGCCATGTTAATCTGTATCTGCAAAAAAAAAAAAAAAAAAAAAAGAGAGAGAGATCTGGTGGCACCTTACAGACTAACAGATGTTTTGGAGCTTAAGCTTTCGTCAGCAAAGACCCGCTTCATCAGATGCATGTGCTTGTGATGGGAAACAGGCAGGTTTCCAATGGAAACAGGGCAGTCAGCATTCTGATTAAAATCAGCCTGGTTCAGCTCCCCTTTGTTTACTTGTCATTCACCTAGTGAGCGGCTTTGGAGGCAGGGCTTCTCAGCTTTGTGGCTGCTGCCAGGCCATCTGGAGGAAGCCTGGGAAGATGGGAGCAGAACTTATATATAGAATCTTTTTTCAAAGTGAATGTTTTGGACACTTTCATTCCACGGGGAAGTTTCTCTGTGTTCCACATTAGCTCTTTTGGTAGGGAAATGTTAAATTCCAGTTCCCATTCAGCTCTTCATTTCAGGAATGCAGGTGGGCAAAGTGGTTGGTAGTAGATGGGAGGAGAGGTGTGCTGGAGATACGGGGATTCCAGAGAGGAGGATCTTAAAGTTATCAAGGTGCAGACAACGAGTTTAGCTTCACAGATCTATTTTGATCCGAGTGGATAATAATTAATGACAGGGTGAAAGCATGGATTACCATGGAGGAGGCTTTTCTTTACAGGGCCAAAATGCTCCTCCAAATTCCTCCTGCTTCCACCCACAGCCAAATTTGTTCATGTACCTCATTCAAACCTCAGACTGAACGTCCAGTCCTTGATGCTGATCCCTTTAAAGTCAATTGCATAACTCATTTACTTTAGATATACAGGATCAAACCTTTACAGTGTGACACTGTCTCTGATTTCATTGTGTCCCTTAGGGGATATTTATACAGCAGCCTTATTCCAAAATGGGCTATTTTGAAATAACACTGCTACACGCAAAAATGCATTTCAAAATATCACTTAGCTATTTTGAAATACACTGTCTAAACACATAGAGCCTATTTCGGAATGGAGTCATTGGATGCTATGAGCAGTTCCCACTGACGGCCAGGTGGCCTAGTGGCTAGGCCCTCTTGCTGGGACCTGGAGCCCCAGGTGTGGGTCTTTAGCCCCCACCTTAGAGGCTAAGTGATAAGTTTGGGGCATGGCCCTAAGAATCTAGGTTCCCATCCAGCAGGAGAGGGGTTTCTTGGGAGAGGCTCCCCCAGTCCTTTGTGCCTAGGGGCGGTCCTGAGGTTCTGCCCTCTGGTGGCTGGCCAGGTGGCAGTTCTGGCTCAGGCCCTGCTGCCTCAGAGCCAGCTCCTGTCCCTTGGCTGGTCAGCCCCAAACTGAGCTGGCTTCCCTCCCTTTATACCCCTCCAGGCCTGACACTGGCTGCAGGTGAACCAGGGTGGGGCTGATTGGGCCAGCAGGCCCTGTTTAACCGCTGTCCTGCCTCTCGCACTCCTAGGCTGTGGCCGCACTAGCCCCACTTTGAGATATGCTAATGAGATGTTGCATATTCATAGCAGCACCTCATTAGCGTATCTTGAAGTGCCACATTACCATAGCCCCTCCGAATGGAGGGGCTAGTGAGGCCACAGCCTTACAGATGCACTATGGCCTATTTCAAAATAGGTTCTATTCCCTGTCTTAACAGCACTTATTTTGAAATAGGCACTGTTCCTCATGAAGGCTATGTCTACACTAGCCGGCTACTTCGAAGTAGCCGGCACAACGTCGAAATAGCACGCGTCACGTCTACACGCACTGGCTACGTCTACACGTGCAGCCAACATCGAAATAGTCTATTTCGATGAATAACGTCTACACGTCCTCCAGGGCTGGCAACGTCGATGTTCAACTTCGACGTTGCTCAGCCCAATATCGAAATAGGCGCAGCGAGGGAACGTCTACACGTCAAAGTAGCACACATCGAAATAAGGGTGCCAGGCACAGCTGCAGACAGGGTCACAGGGCGGACTCAACAGCAAGCCGCTCCCTTAAAGGGCCCCTCCCAGACACAGTTGCACTAAACAACACAAGATACACAGAGCCGACAACTGGTTGCAGACCCTGTGCCTGCAGCATAGATCCCCAGCTGCCGCAGAAGCAGCCAGAAGCCCTGGGCTAAGGGCTGCTGCCCACGGTGACCATAGAGCCCCGCAGGGGCTGGAGAGAGGGCATCTCTCAACCCCCCAGCTGATGGCCGCCATGGAGGACCCAGCAATTTTGACGTTGCGGGACGCGGATCGTCTACACGGTCCCTACTTCGACGTTGAACGTCGAAGTAGGGCGCTATTCCTATCTCCTCATGAGGTTAGCGACTTCGACGTCTCGCCGCCTAACGTCGAAGTTAACTTCGAAATAGCGCCCGACGCGTGTAGACGCGACGGGCGCTATTTCGAAGTTGGTGCCGCTACTTCGAAGTAGCGTGCATGTGTAGACGCAGCTACTGTGTGCTATTTCGACGTTCAAATCGACGTTAAGCGGCGAGACGTTGAAATCGCTATTCCCTAATCCCATCAGAAGATGGGATTCCCTAATTCACTAATTCGCTATTCCCTAATCCCATCAGAAGATGGGAATAGCGCCCTACTTTGACATTGAACATTGAAGTAGGGTATGTGTAGACGATCCACGTCCCGCTACTTCGAAATAGCGGGGTCTGCCATGGTGGCAATCAGCTGAGGGGTTGAGACGTGCTGGCCAGCCCCTGTGGGGCTCTATGATCTCTGCGCCCAGCAGTTCCTAAAGCCACACGGACCCGGAAACCCCGTAGCAGGAAGCTGACAGCGTGCACGCAGCAGCCGTGCCATGAGGTGTCCCTGCACAGCCCAGAGGGACACCATGGCAGCCAGTCAGCCTCCTGAGCACCCCCAGAGCTCCGCCTCTGGGCCATCCCAGGGCTCCCAGGCCTCTGGCCGGCAGGGTAGGAAGCAGGGCCCCTCCTGGACTGACCCTGAGCTCCGTGACCTGCTGGGGCTGTGGGGGGAGGAGGAGGTGCTGCATGTTATGGGGAGCAAGCGGCGGAACGCGAAGGTGTTTGCCCGGCTGGCCGAGGGCCTGGCTGCCCAGGGTCACCCTGCCTGCACTCCTGACCATGTCAGGAGTAAGGTCAAGGAGTTGCGGCAGGGTTACGCCCGGGCCTGGGACTCGGCCAGCTGGTCTGGGGCTGTCCCCACCTCTTGCCCCTATTACCGGGAGCTGAGGGCTATCCTGGGCCCCCGGGGCACCTCCTCCCCGCCAGCCACCCTTGACACCATGGCCGACGAGCCCCAGCCAGCCTCGGAGCCAGGGTCAGGTTTGGAGGCCAGCCCTGCTCCCCCAGGGCGAGAGCCGGAACCCTCCACCCCAGCCACTGAGTGGTCCAGCAAGGAGGGGGAGCTCGTGCTGGACATCCCATCCCGCAGCTCCAGCCGAGTGTCCGCTAGATGGGCATCTCCTGATCCTGGCAGTGCACTGTCAGGTACGTACCCCACAGGGCACAGACCCCCTGAGCATGGGGTGGGGGCACCACTTGACCGGGGGCCCCACACATCCCCAAAACACCCCAGCCTGCCATGGCCCGGGCACACCACAGCACAGGGACGGTGCCACAGCCACCAGTGCCCAGCAGCACCTCCACCCATGGACAGTGCCGTGCCCCAACCCTGGGGAGGGGAGAGGGGCGGACCACTGGAAGGGGCCACCCACAGGATCACTGCACGTACCAATGGGGGTTGGATCGGGGGGACATAGGCCCTTGGGGGGATGAGGGGTGGGCCATGGGTCAAGACTGGGTACTCATGGCCTCCCTGCCCCCTTACCCCCTATTTCTTCAGCCACACCATCCATGGTCCCAGACAGCCCTCCGAGACCACCAGAACACCAATGCCTGGGGTCACTGCCTGCCCTGGGATGGGTCCACCCCCACCGGGGCCACTGCCGCACCACATATGACCCTGAGGTGGCTGCGGCCCTCTGGCGCCAGGCGGACCTCATGGAGTGGAGGCTCCAATTCGAGGAGCGGGAGGCCTGGCGGGAGTTTATGGCTACCTTCAACTGGGTGGCCGACACCTTTGAGGAGCTGGTGGCCCGTCTGACCCCCCCCAATGTCCTCCGTGCTGCCCTCCCTGCCGCCCCGCCTGCTGATGTCCCGCCTGCTGCCCTGCCTGCTGATGTCCCACCTGCTGCCCCACCCACCAGCTTCTCAGGGCAGGAGCCACCCAGGGCCGAGGACCCGCCTCGGCCATACCTCCCCATCCTCCTGGCCCCCAGCCGGCCTCGCCGGGGACGCCGGCTGAGAGGGGGACCGGCCAGCCTAACGCGGCGGGGCTCACTCCCTTCCACCCCTACCCCAGAATGATGGGCCTATGTGTGGCCTGCCCACGTCTCCCCCCGTACATAGTTGTCCCCACCCTGTATATAGTTATTTATAGTTGACCCCCCCGTACATAGTTTATTAGAGATGTCCCCACTTGTATATAGTTATTATTTTTACTGAATCTGTTTTATTTGCTAATATTATATGCTGAAAAGAGGCAACATTTTTGTTCCTGTAAATATTGATAGTTTTATTTTTCCAAAAACCTGTGTCCCGTGTGCTTTTGGTGCAGCTGGGGTGTGGGTGCCAGGGCGGGGTGCAGGGATGGCCGGGGGGTCGCTCACTGGGCCCCCTGGTCAAAGTACTCCCTTAGGACCTCCTGGACCCAGACCCCGTTCTGGTGGGCCTGGCGGCTCAGGGTGGCGGCTGGCTGGGGTAGGCTGTTGCAGCCTCCTGGGTCCAGCCCTGCACAAAGGCCTCCCCCTTGCTTTCCACCAGGTTGTGGAGTGTGCAGCAGGCCCCCACAACCTGGGGGATGTTTGGGAGGCCCAGGTCTAGGCGTGCCAGGAGGCAATGCCAGCGGCCGTTCAGGTGCCCAAAGGCTCACTCGACCACTTGTTGGGCATGGTTGAGTCAGGCATTGAAGCGCTCCTGGCTATCAGTGAGGTGGCCTGTATAGGGCCGCATAAGCCAGAGCTGGAGGGTGTATGCCTCATCCCCCACAAGGCAGAGGGGCACAGTGGTGGTATCCCCCAGAGGGATCTCCCTCTGGAGGATGTAGGTCCCTGACTGCAGTCGGCAGCATAGTCCTGAATTCTGGAAAACACGGGCTTCATGGGTAGAGCCGGCCAGCCCACGTCGATGTCCTGGAAGTGGCCACGGCTGTCAACCATAGCCTGCAGGACCACAGAATGGTAGCCCTTCCTGTTGATGTAGCGGCCACCAGTGTGGTCTGGGGCGCGGATGGGGATGTGGGTCCCATCAAGGGCTCCAAAGCAGTTGGGGAATCCCATGGCGGTGAATCCCTCGATGGCTGCGTCCAGGTCCCCAACTTGTACGACCTTCTTCAGCAGCAGGGCATTGAGTGCACGCACCACCTGTGGGGAGGGAACATGGGTGCCTGTGAGGATTTGCAGAGTGTGACCCCCCCTCACCCAGGCCTCCCTCCTTAGCCCCCCTCACCCAGGCCCCCCTCCCCGGGGGTTCAGCCCCACGCCTCCTTACCTCCATCAGGACAGCCCTGACTGTGGCCTTTTCCACTCCAAACTGCTGGCCCACGGAGCGGTAGCTGTCTGGAGTGGCTAGCTTCCAGGTAGCTATTGCGACCCTCTTCTTGACGGTGAGGGCGCGCCACATCTGGGTGTCGTGGTGCCTGAGTGTGGGGGTGAGCCACTGGCAGAGCTCCGTGAAGGTCTGCTGGCTCATGCAGAAGTTCTGCAGCCACTGGTCATCATTCCATTCCCCCATAACCAGGTGCTTCCACCACTCGGTGCAGGAGGGGTAGCTCCAGAGTCGGTGGGGCACCGGGCGGGGCGGGGAGGAGGGCCCGATGGTCGGGGGCGTCTGCTCGTGCTCCTGGGGGGGGCTCCCATTCCAGAAGCTGCTGGGTGGCTGCCCAGGCAGCATCTAGAAGGGCGCAGGCTCCGCGGGAGGCAGCTTGTAGGGCTTCCACGTGCTGCTGGATGTCCAAGTCTGCGGGCTTGAGGTCTGCGAGGTTTGTATCACCAACGTAGGGCTGCTCGTGCAGTGCAGGCCGAGTGTGTCTGGGAGGGGCCCTTTCAGGGAGTGGCTTGCAGCTGCCCTGGAAGGGCTAGTGTGCTCTGTGACCCGGTCTGTGGGCTTTCCTGGCCCCTTATTTTGAAAGAGGGGGCTTGTGCGTGTGGATGCTCCGTGTTTCCTTCCGGGGTGGCTCCTTTCGATGTTCCCAGGCGCTACTTTGACGTTGAATGTCGATGTTGCCAGCTCTGGAGGACGTGTAGACGATAATCATCGAAGTAGCCTATTTCGATGTTCTAACTTCGAAATAGGCTACTTCGACATAAGCTGTGTCTACACGTGCACGCTACTTCGAAGTAGCGGCACGAACTTCGAAATAGCGCCCGTCGTGGCTACACGCGTCGGGCGCTATTTCGAAGTTAACTTCGACATTAGGCAGCGAGACGTCGAAGTCACTAACCTCATGAGGGGATCGGAATAGCACCCTACTTCGATGTTCAATGTCGAAGTAGGGACTGTGTAGACGATCCGCATCCCGCAACGTCGAAATTGCCGGGTCCTCCATGGCAGCCATCAGCTGGGGGGTTGAGAGACGCTCTCTCCAGCCCCTCAGCTCACTGGTGGCCGCATGGAGTGGCCCCTTAAAGGTCCCCTCCCCCTCCCTTCCTCTGCAGGAAGCTGAGGGAACGTGCAGGCTGCAGCCTGCACACGCGGCCAGCCTGCACCACCCTCAGCCCCACACAGCTGAGATGGCTGGCCGGCAGCCCCCCCAGCGCCCCCAGGGGACCCCCCCCAAGGGGAGTCAGGGCAGCCAGGCTGGGAAGCGGCAGTGGGGCCCCTCCTGGACGGAGGCCGAGCTACGGGACCTGCTGGGGCTCTGGAGCGAGGAGGAGGTGCTCCAGGTAATGGGGAACAAGAGGAGAAACGCAGATGCGTTCGCTCAGCTGGCCGACGGCCTGGCTGCCCGGGGTCACCCTGCCCGCACTCCTGACCATGTCAGGAGTAAGGTGAAGGAGCTGCAGCAGGGTTACTCCCGGGCCCGGGATGCGGCCAGCCGATCTGGGGCCTTCCCCGTCACTTGCCCCTTTTACAGGGAGCTCAGGGACATCCTGGGCTCCTGGCACACCTCCTCCCCTCTGGCCATCCTTGACACCTCGGCTGACGAGCCCCAGCAGGCCCTTCAGCCGGAGTCCGCCCCGGAGGTAAGCCCCGCACCCCGGGGGCCCCCCCGGAGGCCACCCCCGGGACATCGCGGCAGGAGGAGGAGGAGGAGGAGGAGGGGGGCTCCTCCTCTGCAGAATCCAGCCTGCAGATCCTCCTCCTGCCATCCCGGAGCAGCAGCAGGGCCTCCGCCCCCCGGGGATCTCCGGACCGTGGGAGCGGACCCACAGGTAGGTACCCCCCTCTGGTGTACACCCCTGGGCTTGAGGGGCGGGGGTAAGAGATATGTGTCCAGGGCCCCCTGCATGCTCACATGGCCATGGCCCCAAGGACACCAGGGCCATGGCCCTCACAGCACTGCATCCATCAGCCCCTGCCCCCCCCCACCCTGCATGACAGTGCCATGCCCCATCCCCGGGCCAGGGGGGAGCGGAACCTCGAGGGGCCCCCGGGAGGAGGGGGTGGGACACCCCGCAGCAGTAGCATGTGATGGAGTGGGGGGAGTTCCAAAGGGAGACTCAGGCTACATATGAGCAACAAGAGCCGAATAGCTCCCAGGGGCAAAGGAGGATCCTGGGGCTACAGCTGGCAGGTGACACCTCTGCCCTGAACAAACAGGAGGGAGGAGCCGAGCTGGCTTGGACTTGGGGGGCGAGGGCGGGGGCCACAGGTAGAGGCTAGGGGAAGGGAGAGCTGGAAGGCAGCCAGCCAGAGGAGGGGGAAAGCTGCATCCCCGAGGGGCACCCCTTGGGGTCTTCTCCCCACGACGGGTTGGAAGGACTTTCTCTTCCGGCAGCTGGTGCTGTCACTCCTGGCAGAAACTGGCCATCTGTGGCCTAAGAAACCTCTCCTGCTCTCAGACCCTGCAGGGTGAAGTGAGAGTCGCTCCCACCAGGGGACGGGGTGCAGGGCAGGGGGACCCCTGAACCCCATCCATCACAGCAGCATCTCCCGGGGACGGGGATGGGGAACCTGCAGCACAGGGCTGGGGGGACAAAGGCCACGGCTCGGGGCCCACACTAACACCTGTCTCCATTCTTCTTCCCCCCCTCCTCTCCTGTGTCCTGCACCTGCACCATCAGAAGGACCGGAAGAGAGCGCCGGCGAGGCGTCAGTCGTCCCGGAGAGCCCTCCGGGACCATCGCTCCAGGGCAGCCCCTCGGCCGAGGACCGACCGGCCCCACGGCGGGCTAGACGGCGGACCCCGTGCCACCAACCGCCGACGGCGACGGACCCCCAGCTGCTGGCCATCCACCGTCGGCAGCTGGAGGTCGCGGAGCAGCACCTCCAGCTGCAGGAGCGGGAGCTGGCCTGGCGCCAGGAGGCATGAGGGGCCTACATGGACACATTTAACCGCTTAGTGGACTACCTGGCCCCCCATGCCGCACCGGCCGCAACATCACCCGCCCTGCCTGCTCCTGCAGCCCCAACACCAGCTGTTCCGCCCATCGCCGTCCCGTCCCCCATCGCCCCGCCACCCACCGGCGAGGGCCGGAGCGCCGAGGGACCCCTGGAGCCACCTGACACTCGCCGGCCACTGTACCTTCCGGTCCAGCCCGCTCCCACCCAGCCACGGACCAGGCTGCGAGCGCGGCAGGGCTCCCGGCCGCCAACGCCCGGTGCCGGGCTATAGGGGCGAGGGGCCCGGGGCGTGGTCCCCCCCTTGTATATAGTTGGACCCTGTTTTTTTCGGCCCCCAGTTTGCCCCATCCCCCCCATGTAAATAGTTCTCCCCTTTATCCTCCCTGGTTTTCTTTTTATTATTGAGGACAGTTGTTTCTTTGTATTGTTTTATTTTTGTACATATTGCTTTTGTTCAACGTTTGTACATAGTTTTTGGTTTGTGGTTCACATATTTATTTACAGTCATAAAAAAAAAGCTTCGGAAAGAAAAAAAAAAGTTTACGTTCAGCCACAAGTGCGTGCTGTCATTTGTCCAGGACAAGTGGGAGGGGGAGGCGGTGGGGTGCTCCATGGTGTAGGCGTTGGGGCAGGAGTGTGGGGGAGGAAGGGGCGGGCAGTAGGGGGCCTGGGCAGAGTTCACCCCGTGGCCTGTTCATCGAAGTGGGCCCGCAGGGCCTCCCGGACCCGGGTCCCCTCGGGGTCCCCCTGCCGACTGGGGGCAGCAGGTGGCTGGACGTGTGCCCTGCTGGCCTCCGCAGCCCAGACCTGGAAAAAGGCCTCCCCCTTGCTCTCGACCAAATTGTGCAGGGTGCAGCAGGCACCCACAATCTGGGGGATGTTGTTGGGGCCTGCATCCAGGTGGGTCAGGAGACATCTCCAGCATCCCTTCAGGTGGCCAAATGAGCGCTCCACCACCTGGCGCACGTGGTTCAGGTGCCCGTTGAAGCGCTCCTGGCTAGCGGAGAGATGGCCCGTGTAGGGGTGCATGAGCCACGGCCGGAGGGGGTATGCCGCATCTGCGATGACGCAGAAGGGCATGGTGGTGTCCCCCAGAGGGCTCTCCCACTGGGGGATGTAGGTCCCCGCCTCCAGCCGGCGGCACAGGCCCGAGTTCCGGAAAACCCGGGCATCGTGGGTGCTGCCAGGCCAGCCCATGTAAATGTCCTGGAAACGTCCCTGGCTGTCCACCAAGGCCTGGAGGATGACAGAATGGTAGCCCTTCCGATTCAGGTATCGTCCTCCACTGTGATGCGGGGCGCGGATGGGGATGTGAGTCCCATCCAGAGCCCCGAAGCAGTTGGGGAAGCCCAGGGTGGCAAAGGCGGCGATGGTGGCATCTGGGTCCCCCAGCCTCACGAGCCTATGCAGGAGCATGGCGTTGATGGCACGCACAACCTGCAGAGAAAGCACATGGGACAGCCCCACTGAGGGGTGAGCAGGGTGTGCGTGGCCCTGCCCTGCCCTGCCCTGCCCTGCTCTGGCACCCCTGCCCTGGCCCCCATGCCCTGCCCTGCCCTGCCCTCCCCTCCCCTGCCCTGCCCTCCCCCCATGGGTTTGCTTACCTCCATGAGGACAGCCCTGACGGTGGCCTTGCCGACACCAAACTGCTGCTCCACGGATCGGTAGCTGTCTGGAGTGGCCAGCTTCCAGCCAGCGATGCCGACCCGTTTCTGCACCGTGAGGGCACGCCGCATGGCGGTGTCCCGGTGCCTGAGTGCGGGGGTGAGCCACTGGCACAGCTCCAGGAATGTCTGCCGTCTCATCCTGAAGTTCCTGAGCCAGCGGTCGTCGTCCCACTCCCCAAGCACCAGCCGCTCCCACCAGTCGGTGCTGGTGGGGTAGCTCCACAGCCGCCGGCGTGTGAGGCGGGGGGGAGGCGGGGTGCTGCAGGGGTAGGGGTTGAGCCCTGCTGCCCTGGGGGCATCTCCTTCTCTGGGGCAAGGAGGTGCTCAGCTGCCTCCCACATGGCACGGAGCAGGGCAAGCCCTGCTCCTGCCGGGAGGGCTGGGTGAACCTCTAGCTGCTGCTGCTGCTGCTGCTGCTGGGGGTCCATGACTGTGGCGCCCGGGGTCTGTGTGCTTATGGCTCCTCAGACCGCATGCTGTGCAGGCTGAGTGTGTGTGGGAGGGGCCCTTTAAGGGAGTGGCTAGCTGTTGCCCCGGAAGCGCTAGTCCGCCCTGTGACCCTGTCTGCAGCTGTGCCTGGCATCCCTATTTCGATGTGTGCTACTTGGCCGTGTAGATGTTCCCTCGCTGCGCCTATTTCGATGTTGTGCTGCGCAACGTCGAAGTTGAACATCGACGTTGCCGGCCCTGGAGGACGTGTAGACGTTATTCATTGAAATAGCCTATTTCGATGTCGCCACATCGAAATAGGCTACTTTGATGTAGGCTTCACGTGTAGACGTAGCCATAGTGTCCTAGTGTAGACGCAGCTGAAATGAAGTTTACCAATTTTGAAATAAGATGGTCATTATTTCAAATCTTTTTCAAAACAGTGGTTGCATCATGCAGACGCTATATTAATTATTTTGAAATAAGATATTACTTTGAAATAACCTTGCCCTTGCCATGCAGACATGCCTCTCTTTCTCTCTCTCTCACACACACACACACACACTCTCCTAGTCAGAGTGACAATCAGGGATGAAATGCAATCACTGGGCACATTGCCCAGTGAACTGTTGTTGCTTGAAAGTTGTGTATGTGCTGTTCTTGTCATATTTTGTGGGGGCAGGAGTTTGTTGCAAAAAGAAATGTAGCACAGTCCTTTAAAAAACAGCAGTTACCTCCCCATGGCATGAGAGATGGCATAGCTCCCTTGTGCTCAGCATAGAAAATCAACAATATGCAGTGACTGCTGGGAAATACTGACATTAATAGCGAGCCTTCTGTGTTTACAGAATTTTATTCCTGTGAATCAGTTTCACTCCTACCTTAATAATTGTGACATTTTGTCCTGAGAAATAGTCCCTGTGTTCTGCTGATTTCGGAACCAAAATATAGACAGCACCTGAAGACTAAAGCCCAGGTTTTACTCAAGCCCATGCTTGACTGGGACAGAACGCTTGTGTAGAACGTGCAATAGCCTTTGTTATGTAAATATCCTGTTGGTAAGCTGCATTAGGTGTGGGAAACTAAGGGTAAGTCTATATTAGTGGGAAGATCGACCTAGTCAGGGTCGATCTTCCAGAGTTTGATTTTTGCATGCCTGGTAGAGATGCATGAAATCAAACTATGTGAGGTCAGCAGTCAACCCCTGTACTCCTCAATATCTCAAGGAGTATGGGAGGTCAATAAGAGATTTTTTCCCATCAACCTTCCTCTCTGTAGCTGGCCAGGTAAGTTGTTTGCAGAAAAGTCAGTTCTAACTATGTATTTGCTGTGACTAGAATTGCATATCTGCAATCAACTTCATTCCCTAGTGCAGACCAAGCCCAAATTCCAAGGTACAGAGTCACCTAATGGACGTTAAACACCATAATGTTGGTTGTGTTAGTACACTATGCTCAATAACATTTATTTGACAGAACTTCTGCTGAAAGTGTTTCCAGAAAACCTTTAATATCTGAGCCAGACACTACATTAGTTATTAAATCTGACTGCAAACGAGCACAGCCACTGGTACTCTGTGTTCATTTGTATGGATGATTCCCAAAGAAAGCGGTGATGGCCACAACATTTCTGACAGTTTGAGCTTCAAGTCACATTTTAGAAATTGGGTCCTGTTCATTTATTTTCTAAAAAGATGCTCTGTCAGGAGAAATCTCCTTTGTACTTCATGCAATGCTGCAGAATGATACAAACTTGCTTTAGCCTCTATATCACCAGTGTTGTTCCCAGGGTTTTGGAAGATAGTCCTGTAGCTCTCACACTTTACCCGGGAGAGTTGAAATTTTTCTGACTGAAATATTGAAGAAAAACAAACAAAACCCAAGAGCTGTCAATGCTGGGACTTTTCTCCTCACGTTGTATTGTTCTTTTTAAAGGGACCCTGTTGAGCTAGAAAATATATCTCTTTTAAATATATATAATCAGTAACATCTAGATTAGCAAAGGCTTTTACTTTAGTTTTACTAAACTATAACTGAACAAACCAGCAGAAATGTAGCACTTTAAAGACTAACAGACCCACTTCATCAGCTCAATCTCATTTCCAATACAGACTGACATTTATGTCTCAGACAGAACAATTAACGCCCCCTACCCCTCACTCCCTCTTTCAATCCTATTTGAATTGTCAGTTTTTATTGCAACTTTCTTTTTTTTTTTTGGTCCTCTGTACTTATAAATGTCAGTCTGTATTGGAAATGAGATTGAGCTGATGAAGTGGGTCTGCCCCACAAAAGCTTATCACAGAATAAATCATTTTGTTAGTCTTTAAAGTGCTACCTTTGGGCTGCTTTGTTTTCTTGGAGTACAGACTAACATGGCTACCTCTCTGTTACTATAGCTGCGTCTACACGTGCACGCTACTTCGAAGTAGCGGCACCAACTTCGAAATAGCGCCCGTCGCGTCTACACGTGTCAGGCGCTATTTCGAAGTTAACTTCAACATTAGGTGGTGAGACGTCGAAGTTGCTAACCTCATGAGGAGATAGGAATAGCGCCCTACTTCGACGTTCAACGTCGAAGTAGGGACCGTGTAGACGATCCGCGTCCCGCAACGTCGAAATTGCTGGGTCCTCCATGGCGGCCATCAGCTGGGGGGTTGAGAGATGCTCTCTCTCCAGCCCCTGCGGGGCTCTATGGTCACCGTGGGCAGCAGCCCTTAGCCCAGGGCTTCTGGCTGCTTCTGCGGCAACTGGGGATCTATGCTGCAGGCACAGGGTCTGCAACCAGTTGTCAGCTCTGTGTATCTTGTGTTGTTTAGTGCAACTGTGTCTGGGAGGGTCCCTTTAAGGGAGCAGCTGGCTGTTGAGTCCGCCCTGTGACCCTGTCTGCAGCTGTGCCTGGCATCCCTATTTCGATGTGTGCTACTTTGACGTGTAGACGTTCCCTCGCTGCGCCTATTTCGATGTTGGGCTGAGCAACGTCGAAGTTGAACATCGACATTGCCGGCCCTGGCGGACGTGTAGACGTTATTCATCGAAATAGACTATTTCGATGTTGGCTGCACGTGTAGACGTAGCCTATGAAACTAAAACTGATGAGTAAAAGCCTTTACTAGTCAGTTTTAGTTTTCAAAATTGATGCTGTTGATTTATTTTAAGATGTGTGCTTTGCAAACTACTGTCTGTGCACCAGTGAGAGGGCCTAAAGCACTTGTCAGAGAAGGGAGCCACACCTTTGGTCGTTTTGCTTTAGTTTTCACCTTATAAAGTCTAATTTTTTTGATTATGAAGAAAACACGATGTCAGTGTAACTTCTGTTTGAGTTTGTAGACAGCCCAAAATAGTAGCTATGCAATACGCAATGAGTCTCAAAAGGGTAGCTGTGTTTGTCGATAGCTTCACAAATAACAAGCAGTCCTCTAGCACCTGGAACACTAACAAACGTATTAGGTAATGAGCTTTTGTGGGTAACACCCATTTCAACAGATTATGAAGTGGTCTTGTCCATGAGAGCTCATTACTTAATACGCTTATCCGTTAAATGAGTTCATCTGACTTGGCGCTAACGTTAAATGTCAATTGTGTTAACTATTTCACTGCCCATCAAAGCGCGTAAGAAAGGAGAAAAAACTGTATTACAACACTGTAAACCACCATTAGCAGATATATGAATATGCGTGCAGCATGGTTGCATGGGGCGGTGGGATTTGTTTGGTTTCCTTTTTCTAAAAGGGAGGGACGCTGGTCTTGAAGAAAGAAAAGGGCAAGCAAATAATGTTGAGGACAGCGAGCAGCGTGCAGTCTGTTTTTATTGCAGATTCTTGGCATCGTTTCAAGGTGGGGCCATAAAAGTGTTCTTTGTAATAAAAAAAAGGACCCCTAAATTTTGGCCATTCCCTACAGCCAGAGTAACCCCCCTTCCCCAGGGACTAGTGCACATTAGCATAAATATATGCAAATGCATTTCATCCAAAAGGACTCTGCTCCATGCAGTGCAGTGATCCTTAGCCATGGACATTCGCTACCTGGATGACTTGTGGGGTGAGCAAGAGGTCATGCTGGCTCCCTTCAGGCTGGCTGCTGCTGACTCGGCACAGATGAACTAGCTGCAGTTGAACTGCCACTTCTAGACTGACAGTCTGGCACGGCTCTCGGTGGCGGGAAGCTGAGTGGAAATCTGTTCTCTTCCCCAGCCCCTCCTGAACAGAGCAGCCTTATGTCTTTTTGCTCCGCACTGGAGCTTCCTAGTCTGTTTCCTTGTGGCAGTGACGTGTGTAAGACACCAGCACAAATGCCATCTGGCTGCTGTGGCTCTGGTCCCTCTGAGGGCTGTGGGAATCCAAGGTCTGCTTCACATGCAGGTGGCCACCGAATTTTCCTACTGCTTTGTTTTCTGAGGCTCAGGCAGTTCTGGGGCCACCATGTCAGTATCTTGCCATGGAGGTGGCCAGGCCTGAATGGCGCTAGCTTTTGGAGCTGCGTGCCTGCTGGTCAAACTGCGGTTTTGTTCATGCGACGTGCACCTGACAGTCGCTGGAAAGGTACGATGCCCTATGCAGACTCCCACTATAACCGTTCGCATAGCTGGTTTTGTAAAGAGATCGCTAGCTGTGTGGTAGTAAAAATAACCGAGAAATAAGTGCTGCTCGTGCAACATTTATCAGTGTATTCCATGGGGGGCAGAGTATGTGACAGCCCTGTGAGTGCACGAAGTGGCCAGTTGCTGCTCCCTCCGTAGACCAGACCAGTGGGGCCTGGTGAGGCTGTCTGGGTAAGGTGCGAGGGGGCTGGTTCCATGCCCCTGGAAGGGTTGGTGCCTTGGGCAGAAGGGGCAAGCCATCCCTCAGTGCTGCCTGGACTGCAGCACCCCCTGCCAGCCTTCACAGCCACTCGGAGCACGTCACACAGTGCTCCGGCAACTAAGCTGCCTTCACTGCTGCAATAGCAACGGCCAGAGCCCCAGATCCCCCACCCCATCTCCCTTGTCAGCAGGTGTGGAGAAAACTGTATCTCCAACAGAAATGACCTGTATATGCTGATGGGTGGTGGGGCTGCAGAGAGAGGAGCATGGCCCTGTGTGATGTGCTCAGTAAAGGCAGCAGCAAATAGGAGAGGCAGGGGACAGGACGCGGTGTTCCCCCCACCCTCCAACTTGTTTCACCTTCGATACCAAGATGACGTTTTTGAATTAGAAGACTTTTGATGCCACATTATTTGGCTTTCAGGCTGTTTCTTCCTCCTCCCAGAGAGCCCAGCCCTGAGGCTACATCCACACTATGAGATAAATTCAAATTTGTTAATATTGATTTTGTAAGGCTGGATTTAATACATTTGAATTTGACTATCCTCACCTCCCCATGTGCGCCTCACAAAGTCGACTTAGTGCTGCCACACTCAATCAACAAGCATCGACTGTTGCAGCAGTGCATTGTGGGAATCTATCCCACAGTTCCTTCATGCCCGTACCATTCTGTGTATTTTTTCCGGTATTTGACATCAGCTTCCCATATTGTTTTGCCCTCATTCTCCTCCCGTGGTAAGTAAACATCCATTTTTCTGGGTGGAAGAAAGGAAAACTAGTGCATGAACAAAGATTGCCAAATGCACAGAAATCTCTTTCTTCTATAACTGAATTGCTTTCTAAAACTGCAGCTGTAACTGAATTATGAAAGATTTTATAAAAATCAGCAGGTGTGTGTCTTCTTAAATGGCCCTCCAGCCCCTGTCCCCGTTCCCTTGATTGGATCTGATCCCTGAAACTAACACAGCGACAATGAAAAGTATGAAGATAGAGTAGATAGTAAAAATTTGGAAAAAAGAGAATTGCTGAGGTAGGGCTTTTGGGTTCCTAGTCCATTATGCAGCTTCTGTGCACAATCTTTATTCTCAACTTGCTCACCACCCACTCTTCCCTGCATGAAGGGGTCCAAATTTAGAAGAAAAAGGATAGCAATGGCTAGGCAAAATGACTTTTGTCTTCCCTCTTCACTACACAGACATTGCCAACACAGGGGATGGGGCTCACCTAATTTTGTTGCCAGTGTGGGGTGGTTTGGTATTTGGGACGTTCAAGGGCCTGTTGATATGGTCCCTGAAAATCTGATTTTGGCTGTGCGATGTGGAGTCTGTGGCTTGAGGGCCATTTGAACTGTTCCCCCTGGTGGCAGAAAGGCTCTGCAATTCATAGCCTTCAGGGGAGACTTCCCCCCAGTGACAGCTACCCCCCTGTGTCCTTGCTGGGGCAGGGTATGTGGAGGAGGTGTTTCAGTGGGGAGGCAGTTGAGGTAGTCCCCCCAGCTGGCTGCAAATCCCCACAGCTCATAACTGCTGGGGAGACTTCCCCATGGCAACAGCTAGTACCCAGGGTCCTTGTCGGGCGGGGGGGGCAGGAGGGGTTTCAGTAAGGGGAGCTGTGAGATTAGTTCCCCCTGGGGAAAGACCCCCTCTGCGTGGCACCTGTGGGTAAGGGAGAGTGTGTGTCTATGTGTATCTGCAGAAATGTAAACAGATGAGAAGTTTCTCAGCCTCTTATACAAGTATGACCCCCCTCAACAGCCTTGCTGCCAGTGGGTGCAGTGAGGCAGCAGCAGCACAGAAAAATAAAAAAGTGCTCAGCTAGCAGAGATAGAGACAGAACCCCAGACTCCAGACAGGGGCTACTTGTAATGGGTGGATAGGTTCACAGCAATAACAGCAAAGAAAGAGAGACGTTTCTCAGCCTCTCATACAAACATGACCCCCACAGCCACAGGCCTTCTGGTCCCACTTTAAAATTCACAGTCTTCCTCTTACTTAATTCCTGCGCACCTGGAGAACAGAGGCCAGAGCGGAGCACTGAGGACGTTGTAGGTTACATGCAGGACCCCTCTGGAGGCCAATAAATACGATTTTAGGAGATGGCACTTCCACAATGGCCTTTATTCAAACTTTTAAACTCGAACTTGATGCTACACCCAGATAGTTCAAATAATATTATGGTATCTATATTAGTGCTCCCTAAATCGAGCTAGTGGCATTTAGTGAAGACAGTCACGTTATAATATCAAGCTAACTGCCTTAAATTTGAATTTATCTCCTAGTGTGGATGCAGCCTGAGTCACAACACATTTCTACTGTTTGATGCCTCTGTGTTCAATCCCCACTGTGCTATACAGCACATTTAGCACTAAGTTGCACAGCTGTGGCCCCTAGTTTACACGGCACAAGTGCTATTCAATTACTTGTGAATTCTTCATTCTCCTATTAATGCTTCCTAAAATGTGGCAGGGTGAAAACATAATTAAGCAGCCATCATCAGCCTTGTCTACTGTTCCAGTACAAGTCCACTGTAACGTGGGGGCACTCCATTTTTGTGACCTTTCCAGCAAAAAATGTGCTCATAACCACCACAGAAAGGCAGGTTCTGATGATCTTGCTCCAGTGAAGTGGCATTAAGATGCGTTATTCAGTGCCATTTCATAGACTGAACTTCAGCTGAATTGTCTGACTGGGTGGGATAGAGAACTTGGAACCCTGAGGTATATACTGACAGAAGTACATGCTATCTATCATGGAATCATATATACTAGCAATTAAAAAGACCTCATGGATCATCTAAGCTAGTAGTTATCAACTAGGAGTACCTATACTCTGGAATAGGAATGGATATGCAGAGGTCTTTCAGGGGTGGGTGCATCAACTCATCTAAATATTTGCTTATTTGGCAATGGGTTACAGAAAAAGCACTAGAAAAGTCAATTCAAGAAAAAATGTCATATAGGCTTTGTCTACACTTGGCCAAAATTTCAAAAGGGACATGCTAATGGCTAATTCGAGAATACTAATGAGGCGCTGAAATGAATGTTCAGCACCTCATTAGCATGCTCCCAGGTTGTGTCACTTCGAAAGTACTGAGTTTTGATTGCGTACAGCTCGTCTACATGGGGCCCTTTTTGAAAGGACCCCGCAAATGTTGATATCCCCTTA
Source organism: Carettochelys insculpta (assembly GCF_033958435.1). Classification (NCBI taxonomy): domain Eukaryota; kingdom Metazoa; phylum Chordata; order Testudines; family Carettochelyidae; genus Carettochelys; species Carettochelys insculpta. The sequence goes on along the minus strand of NC_134138.1, from coordinate 191,754,676 downwards.
TTCCTATCAGTTGGTTTCAACATTTGCGGGGTCCTTTCAAAAAGGGCCCCATGTAGATGAAATGCATGCGATCGAAATTTGGCACTTCTGAAGTGCTGCGGCCAGCAGCATGCTAATGAGGCTCTGAATATTCATTTCAGTGCCTCACTAGTATTCTCTGATTTGGCCATTAGCATGGACCTTTCAAAATTTTGGCCAAGTGCAGACACGGCCATGGTGACTTGCTTATAGTGTTTTATAGGCTCTGTTGCTACTTCTCAAGCTGTGGGAAAATTCATTTTAAGGGGAGTCAGTGGGGAGAGTGTGAGACTCGCTGGGACCAGGGCAGAAAACAGAAGCCTGAATTCTTTAGTGAGGTAAAATGATATGTGAGATAAATGGGACACCTGAAGGGGCCACAGCAGTCTGGAAAGGGTGAGAACCACTAATCTAATCCATCTCTCTGTTCTGTACTGTCCCTTTATTAAAGCATTGCCTGGTATAGGGAGATCGATCCCCAGGGGAAGGAGTTTCCCCGACAATGGGCACGTTTTCCCACTTTCCTAGGGAATGTATTTGGCAGCCTAATAGATCTTGCGGTGAATTTTTCCTGATGCTCAGCCAGTGTTTTCTTTTTGTTACATTGAGTCTACCATGTACGTACGTGTGTGTGAGAGAGACACAGAGACAGAGAAATTGATAAAGTAAAGAAAATGTTTTATGGCATTTGTTATTTAAAGGCACATTCTATTGTAATACTGGGCCATAAATATGAACATTATTTTAGTCTCCATGCATAGTCTTGGAGGTGGGTTTATTTTTGGTATACTCCTCCATCCACCCTTGATATTGCACACTGTTTATTAAAGGTGTTAATGAACCAGAGACAGTGAGGAATGGAAGTTACAGTTTAGGTGGTGACATCTTAAACTTTGCAGTGAGGTAGAGTTGCGTACAACAGCTCTGACAGCATTAGACCGGCCCCCGGGGCATGGTGGAAGTGGGACCTGGCTCCATGCCCTGAAAGGTTTGAAGGGGTGGGGCCAAGGGCAGTCTTCTCTCAACGCTATCCAGACTGCTGTGCTGCCCCCCACCCACTTCCCCCACAGCTGCTCACAGCAGTGCTGCCACTTTAATTCAAAGGGCCCAGAGCTCCAGCTGCTGTTATTGCCAGTGCAGCAGTGGTGACAGCTGGAGCTCTGGGCCCCTTTGAAACACCAGGCCTGGGGACAACTGCCCCCTCGCAGTCCCCCATCAGTGGGCCTGGCTGCATATAGGTTTAAGTCTTTGGACTAGAGCTTGGGAGATATAGGTTTAATATTGGGTTTTGCCACAGATATCATATGTGACTTTGGACTGTAGAGTAAATGTTGGAAGACTTAGGTGTATCTGACTCTCCCTCAAAAATAATCTTCCTTTTCATATCAAACTTAATCACGTTTACTGCAGTAAACATACAATTTTAAAGTAGTCTCAGACAATATATAGCTGTCTTAAAAATACGTGTACCCAAAATAAAAAATAATTTGCAGCCAAGCTGTTTCTGTTGTATGCCAGAGATGTGTATGATAGGCAGCCGAGATCAGCATTAGTGATAAGGGAACTGGGCTGTGGGGTGAAAAAGGGAATTTTATGAGGATATTAGAGGGAATAGCCGAGTACAAGCTGGCCTGGACTTCAGTCCATTTCTGCTAGTCAGGTTCCATAAGGAGTAGTTATGTGTCTGCACTGGAAATAATATGACAGTTGACCCCAGGTGTCAGAAATACATTTTCAAATGTCTTGGAAACAGCTTTTATTCTTAACTCTTCAAATATCATCTAAATGGCAGAGAGAGTCTATGGCCATGCTCAGATAATTTTGCTTCAGCCAGGGGTGTGTGTATGTTCCCAGTAATTGAGGCCACACTGTCAGCTGAAAATGCAACAGGAATCTCATAGCTTTTTTTAATAACCCATTAAACAGTCCCACATTTCCCAAGTGCTTTTCAGAGAAACTTAATCAAATGACCAGTAGTTTGACATCACCACTATCTGTGTTTTGATCAAAACATACAGAGATGAGACTTTTATGACACTTCCCAACTACTTATAAGTTGGTATTTCAGTCCCAGAGCACTCTGCGCAATGCAGTTGGTGTTCCCACATCAACACCTCATCTGACTCAGAATCTTACAATCCATGTGAGCTTTCTTAATAAGCCTAGTAATATCATCTTCCCAGACAAATGACTAACATTACATTGCACTGGAACACTGAAAAAACAATCCTTTGACACTGTTAGATTTAAAGTTGTGCTTTCTTGCTGAAAACTGTGCAGCAAAACAAGCTGGCTCCTCAATTTGTCAACACTCATATTGAAGAACTAACTGTGGCCCAAAGTAAATGGGACACACTGATGTGCCACCAATGCATTATAATAAGAAACCCAAATGTTAGTTCAACTCATTTGTTGTGTAGTTATCCAGCCAGTCTGGAAACAGGCAAAGTGAGTGAGGTGGTGGCCTTGGCTCTTGCGGACTCAGGACCCTGAGCTCCAATTGACTACAGCATCCCCCACCCATGGGCTGGGCCCCATTGGGCCAGCTCTGTCTGGAAAAGATGGGCTCTATTGTACATAGCCACTACTTGGCATATGACAACATCACACATCTGTATTGCACCAAGAGGCACAGCTGTAGCATGTGTGGATGTACTGCAGCTAGCTTGGATCTAAGTGGATATAGTTCAGTCTCAGTGCATAGTCTCAGAGGCGGGTTTATTTTTGCTATGTGTAACCCCATCCAACCTTGTTATTGTGCACTCTTTAATAAAGGCTTTAAGGAACCAGCTGCAATGAGGATGGACGTTACAGTTCAGGTGGTGACACTCTAAGCTGTGCAGTGAGGTACAGTTGCATACAATGGCACTGACAGCTGCCGTGAGTTCTGGGGCATGGTGGTGCTATTCATGCTGTGCAAGCCCACCTGGAATCCTGGGGTATGTGCCCATCATGGCAGCTTCACTGCAGTTGTTATTGGAGCTAGCTAGATCAAAGCAAGCTTAAGTATGTCTGCAAGTGTTGTGGTCATGCCTCTGGCTGTAGTGTAGATGTGCCATTAGTTGTACGTGCCTCTCTGATACACAGAGCCTGGATTCTTATTTTCATACTACTTTGGTTTATTTACTATTAAAATTTAACTCTTATGAAATGTGCTGGGTTTATGGGCTTGCAAATTCTAGTCTTATCTTAAGAAGAAATACAGCACATAAAGTAAAGTTAACAGTGCAAGTTTCTCTGCACCAATACCTCAGTTTTTAAATAACGGGAGCTACTGAGGGCCTGAATAGGGGGCCATAAGAGACCGGAAAGATACTACTGGCATTAATAGGAATTAATAACTTGTTCTGTGCCTCATCTGCCAAACCTTTAAACAGTCTCTGGAACCGAAGAAGGTGAAGTGGGTCTTTAATTCTCCAACACCCTTGGTCTTTCTGCTGGGACTGTCATATGGGCTGCACAAGGGCTAGTCTTGGAAGGAGGGTAGCCATGCCTGCAAGGCCCCTGAGTGGTAAGGGATGACTGAAGATATTACAAGGCAGTCAGGCATTATGCCGTGAGGATACCTACTCCTAGGCAATGTCTACACTTGCCCCCTTCTTCGAAGAGGGCATGGTAATCAGGGTGATAGGAGATTACTAATGAAGTGCTGAGTAAAGGCACCTCAAGGTAGCACAGGCACTTGGAAGTGCCTGTGGCTACATGGCATGCTGGCACTTTGAAGTTTGACACTTCAGAGTTGCCACGGGGGAGAATTTGCCTAATGGAGTGCTGCATATGCACTGCAGCACTTCACGAGTAATCTCCCTCACCCTGATTACCATGCTCCCTTCAAAGTTGGGCGCAAGTGTAGACGTAGCCCGAGAGTTGTATAGCTGGTTTGCTGAGTGTGCTGAGTGTGGTTCACTGTCCTGTGTGGTGGGTTACACAAGGGCAGTGTACCAACCTGCAGCTGTAGATATGGATGGCTTTTGAAAGAGGCACAGAATAACAATGCAGGACCAAAAGTGTGGCCATTCTCTAGGTGGGAACACTTTGTGGGTATTGAATGTTTATACATAAGGGGGCATGCATATGCTATTATATTCGAGACTGCACTGTGTCAACTACCTCAACGCTAGTGGCCGCAGCCAGGCCATATATCATGGATGTTTACCAAGTTTCACACATCTGGTAGCGCCTCTTGGTTCTCTCCATTGGTCCAAATTACTCTCCTGAGAATGTATTAGGTAGCGCTATTGCCATCGGCTGCTCAGAGACTGTTTGGCAGGTTGCCAGCAAAGAGAGTGGAACAGATGAATGGTGTGGAGTGAATCACATGCAGTGGCTCATGGCCACAAGAAGTTACTACTCAGTATTCTCTCTCTTTTTGTGGACTGTTCCCTGAATAACTTAAGTTCCTGTCCAGGTAATTCTCTTTAATAACTCCACATGAGCTGTGTCTACACGTGCACGCTACTTCGAAGTAGCGGCACTAACTTCGAAATAGAGCCCGACGCGGCTACATGCGTCGGGCGCTATTTCGAAGTTAACTTCGACGTTAGGCGGCGAGACGTCGAAGTTGCTAACCTCATGAGGGGATCGGCATAGCGCCCTACTTCGACGTTCAATGTCGAAGTAGGGAACGTGTAGACGATCCGCGTCCCGCAACGTCGAAATTGCCGGGTCCTCCATGGCGGCCATCAGCTGGGGGGTTGAGAGATGCTCTCTCCCCAGCCCCTGCGGGGCTCTATGGTCACCGTGGGCAGCAGCCCTTAGCCCAGGGCTTCTGGCTGCTGCTGCGGCAGCTGGGGATCCATGCTGCAGGCACAGGGTCTGCAACCAGTTGTCGGCTCTGTGTATCTTGTGTTGTTTAGTGCAACTGTGTCTGGGAGGGGCCCTTTAAGGGAGCGGCTTGCTGTTGAGTCCGCCCTGTGACCCTGTCTGCAGCTGTGCCTGGCACCCTTATTTCGATGTGTGCTACTTTGGCGTGTAGACGTTCCCTCGCAGCGCCTATTTCGATGTGGTGCTGCGCAACGTCGAAGTTGAACATCGACGTTGCCAGCCCTGGAGGACATGTAGGCTACGTCTACACGTGCACCCAACTTCGAAATAGATTATTTCGATATTGCGACATCGAAATCGACTATTTCGATGAATAACGTCTACACGTCCTCCAGGGCTGGCAACATCGATGTTCAACTTCGACGTTGCTCAGCCCAACATCGAAATAGGCACAGCGAGGGAACGTCTACACGCCAAAGTAGCACACATCGAAATAAGGGAGCCAGGCACAGCTGCAGACAGGGTCACGGGGCGGACTCAACAGCAAGTCGCTCCCTTAAAGGGCCCCTCCCAGACACACTTTCATTAAACAGTGCAAGATACACAGAGCCAACAACTAGTTGCAGACCCTGTATATGCAGCACGGACCCCCAGCTGCAGCAGCAGCAGCCAGAAGCCCTGGGCTAAGGGCTGCTGCCCACGGTGACCACAGAGCCCCGCAAGGGCTGGAGAGAGAGTATCTCTCAACCCCCCAGCTGATGGCCGCCATGGAGGACCCCGCTATTTCGATGTTGCGGGACGCGGATCGTCTACACGTCCCTACTTCGATGTTGAACGTCGAAGTAGGGCGCTATTCCCATCCCCTCATGGGGTTAGCGACTTCGACGTCTCGCCGCCTAACGTCGATTTCAACTTCGAAATAGCGCCCAACACGTGTAGACGTGACGGGCGCTATTTCGAAGTTACTGCCGCTACTTCGAAGTAGCGTGCACGTGTAGACGCAGCCGTAGACGTTATTCATCGAAATAGCCTATTTCGATGTTGCTACATCGAAATAAGCTATTTTGATGTTGGCTTTACGTGTAGACGTAGCCATGGTGTTCAGTGATTGCAATACACTACCATTCTGATGGGGTAGAATTTATTTACCTAATTTACACCAGTCGTAAGCTGTCTCTACACGTAGAGCAGCCTGTGGTGCAGAGATGCTCCCTTCTTTACCTTCATGCTGCAACGGGAGGCTGGCTGTGTCCACACTCGTCAGCGTGGTATGTGGCTCCAGGCGGCAGTGAAAAGCTCAAGAGACTGTGAGGAAGTAGGAAGCCTTTCCTAACTGCCTGCTCCACTGTCCCTCTGTCTCAGGGAAAGGCTCTGGCAGCAGGGAGACAGCTGGCTACTACTCTGCTAAAAAGTAGGAGGCACTGCTTGGGTGAGTGGTGTAGATTATGTACCTTATGGTTCAGGCATATAGCACACTCAACTCTACTTGCCTAAGCCCTGCTTTACCATGTAAGCCACTGCGTATACCCTTGCTTTATGGGCATGCAGCTTCTGCACTCGACAAGCCACCATATGTGCAGGTGCATTTTAAACAATATAATGCCAACTTCAGGACAACAGGGAAGTGTACACTGTGGACGTCTCTGTCACTGCGGTGACTGCCTGCTGCTGTGCAGCAGGCTAACATTTCCACACATTTCTAAGTCACTTATAATCACAACTATCCATTGGCTTTAAAACCCTAATGAAAATAGTGTTGAAGCTAGCTGGTGCTAAAGTCTGCTTAGCACACTGTTTCATTTAATACACAGAAAAAAGGACTAAGAGCATACTCCAAAATCAGGAACTATTTAAATAATATAACTGTTGGGATTCCAGTCTACATTTACTCCTCCATAAAAGTGTAAAGACCAACTAATCACTTAGTAACCTAAAATCTTTAAAGGAACACAAAAGCAAATATAAAACAATAGTTATGGTTCCAAAGTGACTTAATACTTCTGGCTAATAAAGGGTGACAAACTGCAATAAACAAACTGAGCACCAGCACACCCAAAGTCCCCAGGGATCGTGAGTGGCAGATGCACTGATCAACTAATGGTTCTGTAAGTTTAAAAAGTACAGGCGGAGAAAAGGTGTCACAAAAATAGGAACTGTGAAAGCCTGGAAAATTGCAACCTGGTGAGTAAATTCACTTGCTGCTGCTTTTTAATTAAAGGAGGGCGTGGACCCTCTGAACAGTGGAGTGGCCCTGAGGAGAGCGGGCTTATGAGCTTGATCCTGTCTATACTCTGTGTGCAGCCACAATTGCTATTGAGTTTTGGGCAATGAAGGCAAGAAGTCTGGCTGCTTCTGCTCCCACATGGCTTTGAGAGACAGATGGTCCAAGGAAATGGTCACTTGGTTTTACATGCATGGATCTTACATGTTGCCTGAACCTCCGAGGGCTAGATTCTGATAGCCTTAGTGGAGTGATGTCCCTGAAATCCAAGGTACCACTTATGTAGTAGACCACCAGGTGCTTCTCTTTATTGAAAAGTAAAGAACACCAAAGAAAATTACTGCTGTTTTCTCTCACCTCCTCCCCACAACTGCAGCTTGTTCTGTAGTTCAAAGACATGTATATTCGCTTCTTTCCTGTCCATTTTACACTGGTGAATCTCTCCTCAGCTCCATTCTCTGTCTTTATAGATGAATCTCATTTACTAAAAGCAAACACCCAAAACTTTCATAACATCTGGGTGTCATACAGTCAAGGAGGAAAAGCTACAGTCACCTGCTGCTAGGCTGGGGTCCACAAAGACATTTGGGGTAAAAAGCAGTTTGATACGAGTTTATAGAAGGGGAATTTCCTTGTGTGTATATTTGGAAGACACTGTGAGGTGTTGTATGATGTGTTAATGGGATCTGTAGCTCTTTGCTCTAGGTTATTGCTTTGACTCCAACCTGGGTCAATAGCAACTGCAAATTGTTATGCTCTGGCAGTTGTTTCATGGCCTGTGTGAAGCAAGTTAGCGGTCCCAGTCCAATTCTTGTGACCAAGCTGTCCATAACATAAAACCACTCATGGCAATAATTGGTTCCCCTGTTGGCCATCACAGCAGAGAAGCCAAAAGGTTGTATGGGTCGTGGAAACGGAATGCTCATGTTGGCAGGGCAATAAGCAGGGTGTTTGAATTGCTCCTGCTCGTGTCATGCTTGCTGTGTAGCTAACTGGAGGAGTTCAGCCTTAAGGATTGTCGATCTGGTACTTCTCGTAGGCATTATATTCTTTAAAGTGGGAGGAGAAGGCTTTCCTCTGTTACAGCCTTATGCTTGGTCATCATGCAGGTGTGGATTATGATTAGTCCTGGGCTGGTGTGCAACAGGGGCATGAACACACACACACACACACACACACACACACAAATCCCTTTTGTTCCACCAAATATACACCTTGCAGTAGGACTAATACTAAATCGAGTCCTTCCATTCACTGTGCATCAAGACTGCCCCAGGCTGGTGCGATGGGTGGTGCTAGTCTCAGTGGACCTACATTGATTTACAGCTGTGTAGGATCTGCTGCCTTGCAGAAATCCCAGCAGTGTTGTCCCTGCCCTCTGTCCACTGAACAACTGGCAGTTTGAGTAATGAATGGTGGTGCACCACAATCACACAATATGAAAAAGAAACTTATTTCAGCGTATCAGTACAGATTAGTTACGCAGAGGTAGATTCTCAAACTGGGTAGTAAGCAAAACAAGAGAGAAACACAAACACAGGTATAGAAAAGTACTTTATCCCATACTAGGATGTCTCTTTGTCTACCACTAGTGGCTAGACCACAGCTATGATTGCTACTAAACTCATGTGCTCCATGGACAATGTAGTTATACCCATGTGGGCTTCAGGACATTAGAGAGACAAAGTGGGCAAGCTAATATCTTATATTGGCTCAGCTTCTGTTGGGGAGAGACGGGCTTCTGTGCCACAGGCTTCTCTCACTAGTGGAAGGTAATCCAATAAAGATACTACAGGCTGAACCTCTCTAATCTGGAACTCTCTCGTTCGACAACATCCATTATCCAGCATAATTTTAGTTAGCCAGACTACCTCTAATCATGGGTATGACAAAGTTTCCCGTGACCCCATAAAGTTTGCTTACAGACACGAGTCCTGGCTGTCAGTGTTCTGTGCTGTTATTTAGCTGTAATTCACCCCTAAATGTCTTCTAAGAGCCCAGTAAGCAGTGGTAGTGTTGGTAATGCTGCTAGAAAATATTGACCTCCTGTGGTCTGGCAAATTCTCTCCTCCAGTATTGGTCAGGTCTTCTGGGTGCAGGAAGAGAGAGATTCAATCTGTACCTCATCCACCTTGTCTCACAAACTTTGTTCTTTCACCCCACTAACAGAGGTTCACATTTCTACATCTTGAAGTCTTTGGTTCAATTCCCTTGACAAGCTGTCCAAGGCATTTTACAGTAGTATCCCATGTATCCTGCCTCTTTCAGTGGCCAAAGTCTGAGGTTTTATACTAAGGGGAAATAAACAAAGGAGAAAAAAAAACATGAAAGTAGACCTGCAAGAAAACCCAACCCCATGCACCCTGTTGTGGAATGATGTGCAGGAAAAGCATGCCTTCCTGATCACTCTCAGAGCCATGGGAGTTGATTGGCTGTACTTACATTCCATTAGGATGAAATATTTAAAGAACTCACTGCTTTTATTGCCAGCATCACTTTCTATACACAGCCATTTTAGTTCCCTTCATCATATGCTACATTTAGAACATCCCAGTGTTGCCAGGGCAACAGTTTCTGCTTTAGCATAGGTGAGAATGTAAGTTAATTTTACATAGGCTGAACTGGAGGTGGGGGTAGAAAATATCTCAAGTCATCCTGCAACATGGAGATCTGTGGAACAAATCAATTTTGTTAGTATATTGCTAAAGCCACTTTCCACTCTGAAGCTCTGCCATCTTCCTAATAACGAGCTGTTTTCTTCCTGTTCCTTTAAACTTTCATTGCCAGCTATCGCAGTCATGCTACAAAGCCTTGATGTATTTTTCTTTTCAGTCTTCCCCACGTATATGTGCTGCTGAGTTGCCGCTGAATACTGTATCTATGATGGCGTCATGGGGGCTAAATAATTTCTGTACCCAGCACACCCATTTGGATGCACAGGAGAATAATATACTTGGCAAAGTGAAAGGGATCTGTTTGTTGTAAATGGCCAATCAATTGTCCTTCCAGTTGTCCTTCATGGTCCAAATTCTGCCCACCAGTTACATCCTTGCAAACCTGAGTCCATATTTTTATATCAATATGGATCATGAGGCCATATTAAAATACAAAAGACAAAAAAAATATCTGTCTCTGGAATTAGGAAAAAAAGAAGAAAAGCGTGTGCAGTAAAATGACAGTGCAACTCACAAGCATTGGAGGGTTGAACCCTTTTACTTTTTGTGGGTCCAATCAAAGAAAAGAGCTATCTGTCTCAGTCTTATAACTGGGACTTCTCACCATTTTGTGTGCGTGTGTGTGTGTGTGTGTGTGTGTGTCTAGTCCATTAAATAAATATCAGGGTAACAGTAAGAGTTCCAGGAGTCCACTTAAACATTCACCCAGTCACTTAATGCTCGGCAATCCTGTTTTGTATCCGTTAGCTTCTATGTAACATACAATTTGCAGCTCAAGAGCTGGCAACTGAAAAAAAAAGTAAGGGTTGGTTTGTACAAATCCATTTATGACATCAATAACAATTGCCATGGGAGACATGATATATATCATTAGTGACCTTTAGTAAGGCAGAGGGGGTTCATCATTGTGTTCTAAAACCTGGCAAACAAGAGGACACAATTATTTAGATTTTTGTAATAAGCAGTTGCTTAGTTACCAGCTTTTGCAACTCATTTGGAAGCAGAGATAGAAAAAATTCTCCTAGTTATTTTCCTTCCCTCCATTTTGCTTACAATGACACTCATGAAAACTAGAATCAGCAATTTACCTCTTAATTCCTCATTCATGGTCAACTGCTTGTTAAGCAAGAAGACATGAAACACCAAGGCAAAGCGCCAATGAGCACAAACTGGCGATATTACATTTTGTTTTTACCCTTTTATCTTCTGCTCCAGTTTTTGGATCTGCCTCATCCTTTCTCATTTCCTTTGCCATTTTTTTCTTTGCTTGCCTGTTTCTTCTGAGCTGTAACTTCGACAGCACCAATTGTACAGCATGGCATGAAGGGGAAATGCCACATTATAAAAAGGCTGTCCTAGTTCTTTCTTCAGGTCTATTGACTTATTCACTTGTGCTTTTGAATAGTGACCTGTCTTCTGGTTCCCTAATGGCAATGTGGTGGTCCATTGAAAAGAAGTATGCGGTAAGGCTAATTAACTGCATTGTCACACGCTTGCAATGTCAGTCATACTTAAAAGTACAAGGCAAGGGGGAGGATGTGTCTATTGATATAATGTTAATTAAATTATTTCCCTCTAAACCATCTGGGTTAATTAGAATTGACACTTCTACATTCATGAGGATCCAACTGTCCTTGGTCACATGGTACCTGCTGACCTGCAAATTAGGATGGTTATTTTGCTGCCTGTGTCACCAATAGCAATGCTGTAATATCAAACCAATTTTTTTCTAAGTATTTTGAAGACTAAGTTCCTGCCTTGTGCAGACACCATATAAAATGGGAAGCATCAGGAGGAAAAGCATTCTTCATGAGGCCGGTGTTAGGAATGAAGGGCTTTATGGAGGGACATCAGAAATACATCAGATCAGAGCCAGAATGGATGGTGAGCACAGGGAGTGATATGAAAGGAAATAGGGAATGGCAGTTACAGGAGTAAAGTAGGGGGAGGGGTAATCCTGGGTTTCAGATGGCACAGTGGAAGCAAGGGTGATCGCTTGTTTGCTGCCTGCCTTGAGAGTATGGAGACTTAGTCTCATTTACCCTAAGGTTCATTTATGTCCTACTGGCAGTGTACAGAGTCTTAGTGAAAATGGGACTCTGGCAGGGTTGTGAGTTCAGCCCTTGAGGGGGCCATTTAGGGATCTGGGGCAAATAGATTAAAAAAATAAATGAATAAAAAAGCCTGTCAGGGATGGTGCTTGGTCCTGCCAAGAGGGCAGGGGACTGGACTTGATGACCTCCCAAGGTCCATTCTAGCTCGATGTGATGTGATGCTCAAACTCTGAACTGTGGTCCTGCCAGGTATAATATTGTCTGGATTATTTTGTGTGGGACCATTTCCCACTTATGGAATAGGTTCTGCCTTCCAATTATCCCGAGGTGCTCAATCTGCCCTGGAGGCCCCAGGCTCACCCCACTTGAGCTCCTCCTACCCCAGCCCTGCCCCCACTCCCTATTTTCCCCCAAATGCCTATCCCTGCTCTGCCTCTTCCTGCCCTCACTCTGCCCCTTCTTCACCTCTTCCCCACCTCTTTCTGTCCCCTCCCCAGACAGCACCCCATCCCTGCTCTTTCCCATCCCTCGCAGCACACCTTGCACACTGCAGAAGAGCTGGTCACAGTGGCTGGGAGGCACAGGGAGGGAGAGAGAGGAGCTGACTGGTGTGGCTCCAGCTGGTGGGAGACAGTGGGGGTTGTGGCACCATTTCTTCATTTATCACAGCTAGAAATAGCCAGACATTTCTTTCTGTGGGTACTCCAGGCCTGACACACCCACAGAGTTGGCATCTAAGACTGACCATCACAGCTCTTCTCTTTGCAATCAGCAGGGACAGGGAACTCACTGATGTAGGGTGGAAGATTATCAGACATTTTCCATTCTTCCCACTGGAGCAATGGATATTGGACAGACTTTTTTTCAAGTATGCAACTTGAAATCCACTCTCCAGTTGTGACAGATGGGTGATAAGGGAACAGGAGCCAGGACAATACTCTATTTCCATTAAAAATATGAAACCCAGAAGAATATTTTTTCATAATACTCAGATTACTCACACTTGCCACCACTTAGAGTTAACATAATGCCTAGTGATGTGGTGGAGAGGTGTTTTCAGTGGGTCAAACGTTCATCTCTAGTAGAATTCATTCCTAATGGACATATTCCTTTTGTTTGAAATCAGAGGCATTCAATTTGCTCATTTGTGGAACCCTAAAAATTTTTGAATGGCAGTGCAGAGTTCTTTGGAATTCTTAGTCGTCATTTATGGGCCCCCACCCCCCCAGTGGTCTGTGTATCATATGTTGAAAACCAGTGTTCTATGATAACAATAACCATTCCTGGACCCTTTAAACATAGTGTATGGATTCCAGGGAGCTGTGGACCATAGGCTGAAAACCACAGTTACAAATAAAGGTTTTAGAGTATACGGTCAAACTTACCCTCCCACTTTCATTTGGCTTGATTGCTAACTCATATAATGAAACATCAACCTATTTTGTAGCTTTCTCCCTCAGCCTGGCTATTTCTAGCTATGATAGATTAATCTGTCCATGATTCACATTTGTCATAAAGTAGAATTAATGTGAAGATTGAATCATGAGAATTACATAAGCCCTGCCTCTTTCAAAGCCGCATGAGCTTGACGCAGTTTAACACCCCCAGCCAGGATAGCTAACATTCACAACTATGACAGTCTGGAGAAAACAAAGGTTAGCTGATCCCTGGGGCCGGGATGCAAATTTGGGGTAATTGTATGCAAAGATGGTAGAGAAAAAATAAGAACTAGAAATGCTTACCCCAAGTAATGAATACAGTCCTGAATGGAACTGGAATACAGGCATGCAAAGGCAGGCTCTCGGGAGCATCACGGTGAGAAGCGTGTTTCTACTGTGATAGATAATGTCAGGCACACAAAAGGGAAACAAAAATTATCCAACAGGTCAGGTGTGGGGGAAAAGATGAGATAAGATACCTGGAAGAAAAGGTTATCTCTCTGCTAGGCTGTCTTGCTGAAAGGGGAAAAAGAAGGTTTTTTTCTCTTGAAACACACTTTTTTTTTTATTTACTGTAACTGAACCTATGATAAAGCCAATTATAAATACTTCTACAGAATGTCACAGTAGATGTTATGAGATTCTCTGTCCCAATACACTGCCATTGTGCTACTCTAGCTCATGCTGACATTGAAGTTTGGGAAGGCGCGTAGGGCTGATTGAAAAATGAACTTTCCACCCCACTGACCAATATTTTGTCATTTGTCTTGAATCTTCATGAAAAATTGAAATATCAAAACTGTTCACAGATCCTCGAATGACACATTCTGAAAAAATTTAGTTGGAAAACACTAAAATATGGACGTTTCCTGTTGCATCACGGCAGCAAAATCAAAGGGAGAGATCATGCACATCATGGGAGATGTAGTCATCCTAGGAGACTGGGCCTATAGGAGAAAATGGCAGCACTAAGGACCTGGAACTACAACTTTTAGGAGGCACTCAGTGGCTCAGGCACATGATGAAATTAACATTCATGTGAAACAAAATGTTTAATTTTTGATTTTCCCATTGAAAAAAAGAGCTATTTTTTCTCAGGGAAAACTTCATTTTAGATAAAACCCCATTTTATTATGGCAAAATATTGCATTCAGTTTTTTTTAACCGGCTGTAGAGAGAATCCAGTTCCCTGCCAGCCACCTGCTCTGGTGTGCCAAGCAGAAACTTAATATTGTACAGAACCTTCCCCTGAGTGAGTTGCCCACAGTCACACAGGAAGTCTATGGCAAAACTAGGATTAAATCCTGTTTCTATATTTTAATCTGAGCTCCACTCTCTACACTTAATCTGTGTTTGTAATTGGACCACTAGAGTTATCACACTCTTGTTTGGGAATTTTACTTAGACAGTCCTAGAAAGGCAAAACGAACCTCTAGGAAGACGCATAAAAGAAGAATTGATGGATTCTGCCTCATGAAAGATTCTTTGGTAAAGAATTTGGACTGAGAAGGTGTCTTGCTTGCAGGACTGTTGTCTGACTGAGTTTTGTGGGTCATAGGATAAAATTAGGGTTTTCTGCCACAGCTCCCTGTCCGTAGTCCTAGTGCTTACCTTTCACATACTTAACAAGCTGCACTTCTCATCAGAGCCAGTAGAATCTACTCAATCAGCTTTATGCAGGTCTACAGTTTTTTCTTACTGTGGCCACAGAAATGACCAGAATCCCTATACCACATTACACATCCTGCCACTCCTTGTGATGTTCCTCGCTTGGTACTGCTGAGCCATCCCTGCCACAAGTGGCAAAAATGGGAACTGCTTTGACGGTTTACATCACCTCATTGGTGGATTAGTCGTCTTCTTTTGGTTGGCTTTCAAATGGCTCCTCTGCAAAAGAGACTTCCTATTTTATTGAGTCAGCACATACAACTCCGTCACTGGATCTTTCTGCCTGTCATTGTTCCACTTCCTGACTCCCAAATGCACAAAAAACTTGGTAGTTTGTTTTTCTGGAACCATTCCAACTTCTAATATTATACAGGATCTGCTTTAGGTTTGCAGAGTCCTTTGTGAAACACCACCATTCCCAGGGTCCATCTAGTACTTCCTCTCCTGGATGCTTTCTTCTGTAACCTCTCTAGATACTTCCATTCTTTTCTTGTATGATCTCCTTTCCAGAAGTGGTGATCTCACTTATGTTTTACCTGCTTCAGGCTCTACAGCTTAAAGTGATCCACCTATGTGACCAGGGCAAGCAGAAGAGGATTTAAAGTACATCTGTCAAATCAGAGAGGGGAGAAAGGCATTTTTTACTCTCTGACATGGCGCATTAGCATCTGAGCCAGACAGAACGATAGAATGTGACTCAGAAGGAACTCTGGATGGTGAAAATAGAAGGAAGGGTGCAGGGGAACAGCCTCAGAAGAGCAAGATGATAGAGTCTCCAAAATGTTACTCAGGCTCTAAGGCTGAGTGAGACATCAGGGTACTCCCTGTGCCAGTTTGTGCTGTTTCTGCTGTTCTAGTATCTACCTTATGCCAGTACTGTGATACTAACCACATCAGGTTTCATTAGCTCCCTTGGCCTATTTCATGAGTCCTAGGATCCAAAGGTGTGAGAACATCCATAATTTACGTCTGAAAAGAGCTAAAATAAAACACTGATTGAAATGTCAAATGTTCACACTGCAAAAGCCTTCATCACAAGAGCTGCTTTCCCAGTGACCTCAACATTAAATCAAAACCAGTGAAACAGGCCAGAACTTCTCTATATCATTCTCCCTGTTCAGAATGGCTGCTCTTTATATTCCCTTCTGCTGTTTCCTGGCAGTACCGGTCTGCTAAGATGTCAAAAACAATGAAACCTACATTATCCCAGTCTGCAAAAGCCAAAATACACAACACTAGGTTTGACAGTATGTGACAGGTTTGACAACTGTGGACCTCAGCTAAAAACAGAAGCAGAAGAAGTTTGCAAAATGTTATTGAGCTATTATGTTCTTACCGCACATCAAGATATCTGGGGCCTGGGTTTTAAGTAGAGTTGCATAGGTACTATATTTTCCTTTTTAAAGAAAAATCCATCCTTCTACTATTTTTTTCCCAAATGAAAAGTTTTGAAAATTTGAAATTTTCCACAAAATAAAAATTTAAAAAAACCCACTCTATTAGTTTGAGTTGATCAAAATGTTTCATTTTGATAAAATTGTTTTATTCTGACTTTGACTTTTTAAAATTTTATATTATAAAATTAAAAATAACTGAAACAAAAAGAGATTTTGAAATAGAATCCTGGATGTTGCATTCCTTAAAAGATTTATGAGAAAACTTTTGTAAAAATGGACTCTTTCAAGGAATGCTGTGCTTTCTACAAATTGGGATTGAAAAATTGGTACTCGGGAAAATTTCCAACCAGCTCTAGTTTAAAGATTTAACAATTTTTGCAATGTCCTGTACAGTAATAATAAGTGGGAGCTTCCACTAATGCTAGGCATTCTGTGCTGTGAAGTAATGAAGATGAATTATTTTCCAGAAAAATAGATTTTTATTGTGTATTAAAATCAATGTTAAAAATGTGCAAATAAGAACAAAAAAATGCATATTTCTAAAATGAATTAATTTGAGAGGCTAACAATTCCTGTGCAATAAAAACATTATTGGTCACCCAGCTCTACTTTAGATAATGTAAGACTTGTGTTAAATCACAAGTTGCCAACAGGACAGGAGTGTAAGTGACACCAATCAGACTACTCATATGCTTAAAGTTAAACATGACCTTAGGGTCTTTGCTGGATCCAGGTCAGTGAGCCCAGTACTTTGCAGGGTTGAATACCGAATCCTTAAATCAATGGATTTGTATAGGGTATAATCAAGAAGACCTAGTGGGCTCAGTTTGTGTACATGCCTGTACAGACGTAGGTTCATGGACTTATTCATCACTGCATTTCTTTCAGTTTAGCCAGTGTCACCTCATTGATTTCAAGATAAAATTAGAGAACTGAAGTGGTGTGGAATCATGTACTTTGAAACTTTCAAGATTCAGCACAATCCACCACGTTATACTGGGTCCTGCAGCTTCCCGTGCAAAGGGACCGATGAGTGTTTTTCAACAGTTGGAGCTGCTAAAATAAAAACAAAACAAAACATATTTCAAAATTTTAAGTTGAACATTTTTAAACAACTTAACCTACTTCATGTAAATCCATTTAAAAACTTATCTCCAAGAATGCAGCCTCAAACACAGGATGCTTTAAAATCTATTAAAAATGCACTGAAAATAACTTGTATAGCTCCCACATCCACACAGCTGAACTATGTGTATGAACAGACTCTGTGTAGTATTAAAACTTTACTATCCTTTTTAAAAGTCAAACCTGCAGTTTGAAAGAATTTGTCAGCGTGTACCGAAAGGAAGTTTTGGAGGTTCATTTCGTTTGAGCTGATGAAAATTAGAAAAGAAAAATTAAAACCTTACTGAAAGTATTTAGGAGACATTGGATTTTCTTACTGTCCAGAAGATCCCTAGTATTGACTAAAAGGAGTAGCCAGTAGTTTGATGACACCTGCATTTCATTCTTAAAAATGTTCAAGAGATCAAATAACTGCATCTAGCCAAATCTATTATCTAAAACCAAAACAATACAAAAGGGAAAGCAAATTCTTATACCATATTCACCTTATACACAACATGTGCTTCAAAGATGCATGTTTCAGCTCACAGTAGCTATTACATATCATCATATCACCACATCACATCCTGCGGCGATGGGGGAGAGGCGAAGTGACAGGTGGAGGTTACCACTGGGAATCGTAGTCCCAATCCCTCACGTAGGTGGCCTGTGGACAAGTGGTCATCCAGCTCTGTACCTGGGGCAGCAGAGTTGCCCGGCAGCATCCCAGGTGTCTGAGCAGTCCTCTTTAGGACAGTACTGCTCACCCTAGTAAGGGAGGGGCCTAGAAAAGGTGGCCTGAAAATTGCCTGCCCTACAACAATAACTGGCCAGCAAGCCGCGGCTGGCAGTTCAGCCCTACTTGCGGTCGAAACCAAAATGAAAGTTTGAGAAAACTTACCATTGGTGTATGGAATGTTTGTACTCTCATGGATCGAGAAGCTGTTGCAAGACCTGAGAGAAGGACAGCTTCTCATTGCTCGTGAACTCACCCGCTATAACATTGATATAGCAGCATTAAGTTTTCTAAAAAAGAAAAAAAAATTGTCATCATCGGATCGATGGACTACCATTATTACATTAGCTATCACATTATTTGGTAAGTTCCAAAATTCTGCACATCACTAAAATCTAACCCACCAATTTGTAACACTTCCTAATTTGATCTGTACTGTTCTGATCTCTGTTTTGGATACTGCATTCCACACCAGTTGGCATAGGAGTGTATCCCAACATCATTCATTATCTTGACTTTGACAGGTTTCCTCTTTTCTAATGCAAAGCTGACTTCAGCTTTGCAAGGAATTGTCAGATACTTGACACGGGTGAATACAATCGTGAAGAGATGTTCAGTTAACATGGCTTCCCAAACCTTATGTATAATATTGATAAGGTGTGCATAATATCTGTGTATGTTGTGCCTAGTGTAGGTTTATTAGCTAACATTATGGTTGCAAACTTCCTCTAGACAAGACATAAACAAAGACACCAAAACCTTTTCTCTGAAATATTTCCATAAGGCATTATTTTACTTTTTGTAACTGCAAACAAAAAATTAATCTTTTTGTAAAAGAAAAATAATAATATCTGGAATAGACTATATTGGTAAAATATCTTTGTTGGAGTTGGGAGTGGTGGTACTGGTCAATTCCCTCGGTCTGCAATTCTCACATACCTGTTTGGTACTGGTATTACAGTAGTGTTGTAGCTTCACCTAATTCAGAAATCCCCTTGGATTACACTCTGTACTTATACATAGTAAGAAACAGTTCAGTTCCCCAAAGCTTGTAGTCCAAATAAATGCAACACAGGAATGATTATTAGCCCATTTTGTGGATTGAGAACTGAGGCAGAGAATCATTAATTGGCTTGCTCAGAGGCTGTAATTGAATTTAGATCTCTTGAAACCCCTTTTAAGACCTTTACCACAAGACCATTCTTCCTCTCTGTTCAAGCTGACGGCTTTAGCTATTTCTACGGAGTAGTATTTTCATAGCATTTTGACGATCAGAGCATACAATTAATAAACTATTATATTCTATTTCATATGTCTTACACTTGCTTGGGTCTTCATTCAGTCTTTCACTGGAAAAATATCCAACATGTTATAATATTTTTGACTCTTTGATTTATTGCTAGCCACTGTACAGCTGGTAATTTGCCTTGTCTCAGTATTATTTCCAGTTATTTTTCATTTGCCTAAGTATTCCACATAGACACTTGATACAGCCCTACCAGCCTGTAAACACTAAAAATGCATGTGACTAATTGGAAAAATGTTTTATTATTACCACACTAAGCCGTATTTTTCAACTTTATTGCAGTGGGTAACCTTTTTCTCTAGTCAGTGAAAAGTGCACAAAAAATATTGGTAGAAACTCAGGAGATCTGTCATTGCATCTTTTCATAGAGTTTTAGATTGTCCATTTCAGCTTTGTTGCAAATCAGTGCCATTCTTTTGACTTCACCGATCTACACCAGATGAAGGCCTTGCCCATAGCCTCTCCTTTTCTTCTCTTCAGTTTGTTTTACTTGCTTTTCAGCTGTGTGGCAGAGGGAGGTTTGGTGGCAACATTGGCACTTTTTGCTTTGACCTTTCAAAGGAGTTTCAACTGCTGGGCAGCAGAATGTGCAAATCACCATGCAGCATTGGTTCAGTTATTATTCCAAAGGTAGTACTTGCAAGTCAGTGCGATGCTCAACACTAGCTTCAGTGGGAGTAGCATCAGGCCTTTCCCTATTACAGACAAGCTTTTCCAAAGAGCTTAAGGGTGTTAAACACCCAGCTCCCACTGAAATTCATTTAACCTTGCTGGAAAATCCCACTTGCCAAGAATTGCAGTTAGCAAAGTGCTCTTGAGGTCTTCACGAGGTCTGGTGTGTAGCTCATTATAAAAATGGCCAGTGTGCATCTCAACTTAATACTTGGCTTCAAT
Organism: Carettochelys insculpta; assembly: GCF_033958435.1. NCBI lineage: Eukaryota > Metazoa > Chordata > Testudines > Carettochelyidae > Carettochelys > Carettochelys insculpta. The sequence continues at coordinate 191,734,400 of NC_134138.1, read as the reverse complement.
GACCCTGTGGTATGCTGAAGTTCTCCCACTTTCACTCAGCTCTGTTTCAGCTTCATCACACTCCAATGCCTGCATCCCCTGTGCAGTCTTTTAGGAGAAGTCCACTTTTCTGCATCTGGTCCCTAGTTGTATGTACACAGCTTCCTCTTCGCAAAGGCCCACGAGATCCACTACTTCTTGTTTACTCCAAGCAGGAGCACAACTCGGCCACAGGACCAACACTGTCAGCTGTAGTTTCACACAACAAGGGAGGGCTGCTAGTTGTGCTCACCAGTCTAAGCAATGCGGGAAAGGCAATTCAAAACCAGGCAGGAGGCTTCACAGGGTTATCCAGGATACAGTCTGGACAGCGGTGATCCCTCAGTCAGGTGCCTTTCACTTTGCTTTGCTATTCGAGCTGGCATTCCTGGTCTGTTTACACACAGCCTCCAGTCTGTAAACCATTCCCAGTTATACAGTGTGAGTGCTGTAGTCAGCCATTCATAAATTACAATATAGGACAATACCAGAAAACTCCCAGTCCCAGGCTTTCTCTGAGAAATGTGCCTCTTGTGCTGCTCAGCACCCGCCTGGACAATACAAGCTCATTAAAAGTTCGTAATGTATTCATACAAAATGATACACTCAAGTCTTTGTTAGCCCAAATGGAATTTCCCTAATACTTCAGTCCAAATGCACTGGTTTAGACAAAACTGCAAAATAACTTTATTAGCTGCAGAAGGACAGCTTTAAAGTAACCACAAGTAATGAGGCATGTAAATCAGAACTGGTGACAAGGAAATGATAGGTATACACAACTTACACGTAACACAGCATGTTAAATGAATACAAAGCATATGTATTCAGCAGACTTACTGGCTGAACCTGTCAGTTGGGATCTCTCATGCAGTCAAGTGTTGCTTCATTTGACCTTCAGGTGTTGATGATGCTAGAGGTAGAAAGCAAGGGAAAGGTGAATTGGGGCATTTGCCCTCTCTTTTTATAGCTCTTGCTCTTGAATGAGAAGAATCTCCAGGTGATGTTCAGGAGACAGAAACTCGGGGTAGCCAGGAACCTTAAGTTCCCTTTTTATCAAAATGCAGATTTTTTTTTGTTCACACTCTCTTCCTGACAAAAAGTGGCCAGTCAATCAGGTGATAGGTCTTTTGAGGTTGCTTACACCTGGCTGAGGCATGGGCTAGTCATTTACCTCTGAGAAACTTGTCTGTAGGTATATCTACACTTGCCCTTGATGGAGAAAACCTTTGTCATTCACAGGTGCTTAACCCTCACAACCGTCAGTGAACGACAGTTTTGCTGGGGTAAGTGAAAGTGTGAACACGCCTGGCACAGTAGGTTAACTGTGGTGCCATGCCTCTGAGGAAGATGGTTTTACTGTACTTCTGTAACAAGGCACTTACATTGGTCTGAGATGTACAAATTGGTGAACACATGGCAACCTAACTTCCTTGTGTAGCTCAGGGCTTAGAATAACCAGACTGTGGCTGCAATACCTGTGTTGTTGTATCTGTATTACCCAAAGCTAATGTATATAGTAAATGCTTTCTCCCTCTTTCATTAAATCTGATTCAAAAGAAAACTATATCCCATAGCTTAGAACCAGATTCTGATACCTTTTCTTAAACTGAGTGCCTTGTTATTCCATAAAATGTCCCATTGACTTCAGTAGGACTATTCACGGTGTAAAGGGAATGTTTGTGGTCAGTAAGGAAAGCTGAATCTGGCCTTTAGTGCATGATTGCTTCCTTCCCCTCTGTGTGTATCCCCATTTTTCCTGAAGTACATTATTTCACTTTAGCTTTCAGCAGTACCAACACAAAAAGCTCTCCACTTGCCATTTCAAGCAGGTCGATATTACAGACTATTACAGATCCACCCCACAATTTCATAGGGCAGGCGGTCACTGCTCAAACCGTTGCAATAGCAGCAGTGTTGGAGTTCAAGGGGCATTGTGTTAACAGTGCCGAGTGGGGAAGCTTGCAGGAGTGTAACACTTGCAAGGTGCTGGTTTCGGCAGATGTTACAAGTCCTTCCCTTTCCATTCACTCAGAACCTGAAAGCTAAACAGACTATTTTTACCTTTAAACACGGAAGCAATTGCTTTGTGAACACACAGACCGTGCATGTTCTTAATATGGGTAGCACATTAGCTCTTCCATTCATGGAGAAATAGGCGCAATTGTCATATAAGCTGTGGTTATAGATATTTTTGGTCTGACACAAAGACAGGCCTATATATTTTAAAATCCTAGCTGGCGTTTTGTAGTCATGGTGATTTTTATAGTCTGACAGAATGAGTAGGTGGAAGTATCGTATGCAAACTTTACAGAAAGCCCGAGGAATATTTACCAGCTAAACTAGCAACGTTTTCAGTATGTGAGTAATAAGGTGTACTTAAGAGCAAAATCCTGTCCTGCAGTGAGCTACAGAAGGTGCATTGGGAAATGGAGTCAGGGAGACAGAGTGGCATGGGAACAGCTAAAAAGAGAAAATTTACTTCAGTCTTTCCTCCACAGGCACTAAGGCCCAGGGAAGGCTGTAGAGACAGAGCGGGTGATAATTTTTGATGTGGGGGAAGCACCCCAATATTTTGGTAAGTGGTCAAGGGCTGCATTTTTCTATGCAAGAAGTGTGGGATCTGGGATGGAGGCTGGGTGCAGAAGGGAGCTTGGAGTAGGGCACTGGGGTGCTAGAGAGGTTGTAGGGTCTGAGAGGGAGTTTGGGTGAAAGATGGGACTGTGATGGGGGTGGGGGAGCAGGGTATTGGAGCACAGGACCCACAAGGAGGTATTTGTGCAGGAGAAGGTCCGGGAGAAATTATGGATGCAGGAGAGGATTCTGGCCTGGAGGAGGGTGAAGGGGGTATGTGTTGTGAACTGGGGCAGGGGATTGGGATTCAGGGTTTGAGAGCGTGTATGGGTGCAGGAGAGGATTCTGGCCTGGGGGAGAGGTGTAGGGGGGTGCAGGCTCTGGGAGGATGTATGGGGTGCAGGAGAGGGTGCAGTACCAGAGGCAGGCTCTGGCCAGGAGGCACTTACCTAAGCAGCTCCCAGCCAGCAGCACACTCAGGCAGGTTTCACTGCTGGCCAGCAGCCCAGCCCACTCAAAGTGGCTGGCTGCTCCCTGTGGCTCTCTGAGCTGGGGTGGTGGTGGGGAGGTTTCTCCATGCTGCCCTCACCCCCAGAAAAATCTCTAAGCTTCTACTGGCTGGAAATCAGTCAAGGGGAGCTGAGCGATTTTGAGGGTGAGGCAGCATGTGAAGCCCTTCCCTCCGCAGCTCAGAGAGTGACAAGGAGCAGGCAGCTGCTCTGCGGGCATTACTCCACCCTGCGGCAGTGGCTGTGGGCTGTATTAAAAATCTTGGCGGGCCAGACCCAGCCCATGGGCTGTATTTTGACCACCCCTGCTCTAAGGGCACCCATGTAGCAGCCTTTCCTGCACCCTTAACTGTCTCCGGCTTAGGCCGCATTAGCTGGGCATCTAAATAGACCTTTGAAAGGCTTGATCTTGCAAGGTGCTAAGCACTCTGGCTCTGAGTCAGCAACGCTCATAACCTCATGCTTACCTTTCAGAGTGTACGTATTGCCAGTAGGAGCAAAGAGATTCCCTTTGTGGTTAAATTTAATAGCCATACCGTACTCAAGTGCTTTATTTGAATGAGGTCAAATGCTCAACACCTTGTCGGACTGAGGACACAGTACACAGGATTTGGCCCTAGTGAGTGAGTAAATTAACCCAATTAAGATTCCAGGGTGAAATCTCAGCCCTAGGGAAATCAATGGGAGCTTTGACTTTAGTGAGGCCAGGATTTCAGTCTAGTGTTGATCAGGGCATCATCAACGTGATAGACACATGAAATTGAATGCGAAGCAGTGCCCTGAAGCTTAAGATGTTTTGGATTCTCTTGTTATTAATGGTCTGGCTGTTGAAGCAGCTGCCTTATGTTCTGACAAAGTTTAGTTCATTATTCTGCTTCAGTTCAGTGAACTAGTTTGCTGTGAATGGGTCCTTACTAAGCAGACAGGCCCCATGGCTGGCTTAACCAGGAGACTGTCTGCAGTATTCAGGGTTATCCTCATGTTTCAGTGGGAATGGCATGTTGGAATCTGGGTTCTTAAAATGGCCAGAAAAGTCCCCTGATCTCCTGCAGTCCTTGCATGCCGTGACGTACCCTTTCACCGTGCTGATCCCCAAATAGTCAGCAACTGTGTCCTCAGCTGCTTCAAAGCGCTTACTCAAACAGGGCCTTTCAAACTGATTTTAGTTTCATTTCAGTGGGCAAACAAATGGATTGATTTTGTTCTGGCTCCGGAGCGGAGCAGGGATATTTCATAAGATACCATACAGTAACTTTCTGCTGTTTCACTGTAATGATGTGCTTCCCTCCCTCCCTTCTACCAAATTCTCAGCACTGGCTGAATTTTCTCCCCTCCCAGTTAGTTGTTTAGTTGTGTGAAAATATGAAATAAAACTTGTTTGCCCCATAACTGGGAATTAAAAAAGAGTTAAAATGTTTTTTGTGTGGGAATACTAATGTTGTCCTAAAATATCTGACTAAGCACAAAACTCATTTGCCTTTGTCACACCAGAGTTCTACTCACTTTGAGGGGAGAGAACTAGTGTAGGACAAAGTGGATTTGACTCCATATGAAGACTGCTGGTTTACAACAAAACTTGCCTTGCTAAGCCCTTCTGAAATCATTAGTGACTGTCTAAGGCTCATGGGAACAGAGAGCGAGCCATGTTAGTCTGTATTCAAACAAAACAAAACCTGCAGTCATGTAGCACCTTAAAGAGTAACAAAATAATGTACTAGGTAATGAGCTTTTGTGGGACAGACCCACTTCCTCAGATCAGGAGATATGCAGTACAGCACTGGCGATTTTATAAAAGTCTGTGGGGTCCTTCACTGGCCAAAGTAGGGGAACTCCTTTCTGACCTGGTGCAGTGGCAGGCCTAGTTCATCTACAGCTATTTCAAGATATGATGTCAGCCTAACAGGTAAATTGGCTTTAGGTGAAATAGCCAATCTGTTTTCCACATCCTAATCTTGGTTTAATACATCATGAATAATACATTCAAGACAGTCAGCAAATCACAGCACAGTCAGGACATACTTTCCATCTCTGGAGTTACTTAAATCAGGGCAAGTCTGCACTATAGGATGACCCTCTGTAGTCCAGCACCCTCGGGACCGAGCCAGGGCCAAACAAGAGAATTTGCCAGACCATGGGAGGTCAATATTGTCTAGCATCATGACCAATACTTCCACTGCTTAGTGGGCTCTTAGAAGACATTTGGGGGGTCAATTACACCTAAATAACAGCACAGAACAATGAGAGTCAAGACTGGTGGCTGGAAAGAGATTTTATGGGACCCCAGGAAACTTGATAAGTGGTCATCCAGCTACCTAAAATCATGCCGGATTACGGATGCTGCTGGACGAGAGGGTGCCGGACTAGAGAGGCTCAACCTGTACAGTGGTACATCGGTGTAGCTGTGCTGCTCTAGTACATGTTGTGAAGATGCACTATGCTCATGGGAGAGTGCTGTCCTGTCAGGCTAATTATTACACCTCGGTGAAAGGTGGAAGCTAAGTCAGGGGCGAATGTCTCCTGCTGACACAGCACTGGTATGGACAGAGCAAGATTTGTACTTCTTTGGGATGTGGCAGGTGGAGGAGGGTATTTCACACCCTGGCTGCGTCTACACGTGCACGCTACTTCGAAGTAGCGGCACCAACTTCGAAATAGCGCCCGTCACGTCTACACGCGTCAGGCGCTATTTCGAAGTTAACTTCGACGTTAGGCGGCGAGACGTCGAAGTTGCTAACCTCATGAGGAGATAGGAATAGCGCCCTACTTCGACGTTCAACGTCGAAGTAGGGACAGTGTAGACGATCCGCGTCCCGCAACGTCGAAATTGCCGGGTCCTCCATGGCGGCCATCAGCTGGGGGGTTGAGAGACGCTCTCTCCAGCCCCTCAGCTCACTGGTGGCCGCGTGGAGCGGCCCCTTAAAAGTCCCCTCCCCCGCCCTGACTGCAGGAGGCTGAGGCAACGTGCAGACTCCTGCCTGCACCCGCGGCGAGCCTGCACAGCCCTCAGCCCCTGACACCGGCCATGGCTGCCCAGCAGCCCCCCCAGCGCCCCCAGGGGACCCCCCCCAAGGGCAGCCAGAGCAGCCAGGGCAGCCAGAGGGCCACGCAGTCTGGCAAGCGGTGGCGGGGCCCCTCTTGGACGGAGGCCGAGATGCGGGACCTGCTGGGGCTCTGGAGCGAGGAGGAGGTGCTCCAGGTAATGGGGAGCAAGAGGCGGAATGCAGATGCGTTCGCTCGGCTGGCCGACGGCCTGGCTGCCCGGGGTCACCCTGCCCGCACTCCTGACCACATCCGCAGTAAGGTCAAGGAGCTGCGGCAGGGTTATGCCCGGGCTCGGGATGCGGCCAGCCGATCTGGGGCCGCCCCCGTCACTTGCCCCTTTTACAGGGAGCTCAGGGACATCCTGGGCTCCCGGCACACCTCCTCCCCTCCGGCCACCCTTGACACCTCGGCTGACGAGCCCGAGCAGGCCCTGCAGACGGACTCCGCCCCGGAGGCAAGCCCCGCACCCCGGGGGCCCCCCCCGGAGGCCATCCCCGGGATATCGCGGCAGGAGGAGGAGGAGGAGGAGGAGGGGGGCTCCTCCTCCACAGAATCCAGCCTGCAGATCCTCCTCCTGCCATCCCGGAGCAGCAGCAGGGCCTCCGACCCCCGGGGATCTCCGGACCGTGGGAGCGGACCCACAGGTAGGTACCCCTCTCTGGTGGACACCCCGGGGCTTGAGGGGCGGAGGGAACAGAGATGTGTCCAGGGCCCCCCACACGCTCACATGGCCATGGCCCCAAGGACACTAGGGCCATGGCCTTCACAGCACTGCAGCCATCAGCCCCTGCCCCCCGCCACCCTGCGTGACAGTGTCATGCCCCATCCCCGGGCCAGGGGGGAGCGGAACCTCGAGGGGCCCCCGGGAGGAGGGGGTGGGACACCCCGCAGCAGCAGCATGTGATGGAGTGGGGGGAGTGCCAAAGGGAGACTCAGGCTACATATGAGCCACCAGAGCCGAGGAGCTCCCAGGGCCAAAGGAGGATCCTGGCGCTACAGCTGGCAGGTGACACCTCTGCCCTGAGCAAACAGGAGGGAGGAGCCGAGCTGGCTTGGACTTGGGGGGCGAGGGCGGGGGGCACAGGTAGAGGCTAGGGGAAGGGAGAGCTGGTAGGCAGCCAGCCAGAGGAGGGGGAAAGCTGCATCCCAGTGGGGTCCCCCTTGGGGTCTTCTCCCCACGACGGGTTGGAAGGACTGTCTCTTCCGACAGCTGGTGCTGTCACTCCTGCCAGAAACTGGCCATCTGTGGGCTAAGAAAGCTCTCCTGCTCTCAGACCCTGCGGGGTGAAGTGAGAGTCGCTCCCACCAGGGGACGGGGTGCAGGGCAGGGGGACCCCTGAACCCCATCCATCACAGCAGCATCTCCCGGGGACGGGGATGGGGAACCTGCAGCACAGGGCGGGGGGGACAAAGGCCACAGCTCGGGGCCCACACTAACGCCTGTCTCCATTCTTCTTTCCCCCCTCCTCTCCTGTGTCCTGCACCTGCACCTGCACCATCCGAAGGACCGGAAGAGAGCGCCGGCGAGGCCTCGGTTGTCCCGGAGAGCCCTCCGGGACCCTCGCTCCAGGGCAGCCCCTCGGCCGAGGAACGACCGGCCCCGCGGAGGGCCAGACGGCGGACCCCACACCTGCTACCGGCGGCGGCCACGGACCCCCAGCTGCTGGCCATCCTCCGCCGGCAGCTGGAGTTGTCGGAGCAGCACCTCCGGCTGCAGGAGCAGGCGCTGGCCTGGCGCAGGGAGGCATGGGGGGCCTATATGGAGACCATCAACCGGCTGGTTGACTACCTGGCCCCCCATGCCGCACCGGCCGAGCCACCGCCCGCCATGCCCGCTCCTGCAGCCCCACCACCAGCTGCTCCAGCCGTTGCCGGGCCGTCCGCCGTCGCCCCACCACCTCCCCGCGAGGGCCACCGCACCGAGGGACCCCTGGAGCCACCCGAGACTCGCCGGCGCCGCTACCTTCCGGTGGAGCCCACTCCCACCCAGCCGCGAACCAGACTGCAGGCCCGGCGGAGCTCCCGGCCGGGCACGCCCAGTGCTGGGCTGTAGGGGCGAGGGGCCCGGGACGTGGCCCCCCCCCTTGCTGGACAGACTTTGGGGACTGCTTTATGTTACTGCCCCTGTTTGCCCCGTCCCCCACTGTAAATAGTTCTCCCCGTTCTCCTCCCTGCTTTTCTTTTTTGTTGATGGCGCACAGTTCTCTGCTTTGTTGTTGTATATTGTTTTATTTGTGCACATCTTGCTTTTGTTGAACGTTTGTCCCTCCTTTTTGGTTTCTGTTTCACATATTTATTTATTTACAAAAAAAAAAAAAATTCGTTAAGACAAAAAAAACATTTACGTTCACCCACAAGTTTGTGCTGTCATTTCTCCTGGACAAGTGGAGGGGGGCGGTGGGGTGCTCCATGGTGTGGGCGTTGGGGCAGGAGTGTGGGGGAGGAAGGGGCGGGCAGTAGGGGGCCTGGCCAGAGTTCACCCCGCGGCCTGTTGCTCGAAGTGGGCCCGCAGGGCCTCCCGGACCCGGGTCCCCTCTGGGTCCACCTGCCGACTGGGGGCAGCAGGTGGCTGCACGTGTGCCCTGCCGGCCTCGGCGGCCCAGCCCTGAAGAAAGCTCTCCCCCTTGCTCTCCACGAGGTTGTGCAGGGCGCAGCAGGCACCCACAATCTGGGGGATGTTGTTGGGGCTGGCATCCAGGCGGGTCAGGAGACATCGCCAGCGTCCCTTGAGGCGGCCAAATGAGCGCTCCACCACCTGGCGCGCACGGTTCAGGCGCTCGTTGAAGCGCTCCTGGCTGGCGGAGAGGTGGCCCGTGTAGGGGCGCATGAGCCACGGCCGGAGGGGGTAGGCCGCATCCGTGAGGATGCAGAAGGGCATGGTGGTGTCCCCCAGAGGACACCCTGCCCTGCTCTGGCCCCCCTGCCCTGCCCTGCCCTGCCCTTCCCTGGCCTGCTCTGGCCCCCCTGCCCTGCCCTGCCCTGGCCCCCCTGCCCTGCCGTGCCCTACCCTGCCCTGCCCTGCTCTGCCCTGGCCTGCCCTGGCCCCCCTGCCCTGCCCTGGCCCCCCTGCCCTGCCCTGCCCTACCCTGCCCTGCTCTGGCCCCCCTGCCCTGGCCTGGCCTCCCCCTGTGGGTTCTCTTACCTCCATGAAGACAGCCCCGACGGTGGCCTTTCCGACACCAAACTGCTGCCCCACGGATCGGTAGCTGTCCGGAGTGGCCAGCTTCCAGACAGCGATGCCGACCCGTTTCTCCACAGGGAGGGCACGCCGCATGGCAGTGTCCCGGTGCCTGAGTGCGGGGGTGAGCCACTGGCAGAGCTCCAGGAATGTCTGGCGGGTCATCCTGAAGTTCCGGAGCCAGTGGTCGTCGTCCCACTCCCCAAGCACCAGCTGCTCCCACCAGTCGGTGCTGGTGGGGTAGCTCCACAGCCGCCGGCGTGTGAGGCGGGGGGTGGAGCAGGGTGCTGCAGGGGTAGGGGCTGAGCCCTGCTGCCCTGGGGGCATCTCCTCCCCTGGGGCAAGAAAGTGCTCAGCTGCCCCCAACATGGCATGAGCCAGGGCAAGCCCTGCTCCTGCCGGGAGGGCTGGGTGGACCTCTAGCTGCTGCTGCTGCTGCTGCTGCTGTTGGGGATCCATGACTGCGGCGCTCGGGGTCTGTGTGCCTATATGGCTCCTCAGACCGCGTGCTGTGCAGGCTGAGTGTATGTGTGAGGGGCCCTTTAAGGGAGCGGCTAGCTGTTGCCCCGGAAGCGCTAGTCCGCCCGTTGACCCTGTCTGCAGCTGTGCCTGGCATCCCTATTTCGATGTGTGCTACTTTGACGTGTAGACGTTCCCTCGCTGCGCCTATTTCGATGTTGGGCTGAGCAATGTCGAAGTTGAACATCGACGTTGCCGGCCCTGGAGGACGTGTAGACGTTATTAATTGAAATAGACTATTTCGATGTCGCAACATCGAAATAAGCTATTTTGATGTTGGCTGCACGTGTAGACGTAGCCCCTGAGTGATATAATTTAGATTGACTTAAATGGTAGTGTAGATGATATTTGACCCACTAGCAAGGACCTTAAACCCAGCAAGGTTTGTTCCTGCATGAAGGAGTCTGGGACACAGAGGGAGAAAGCAAGTAAAGAAATCTTGTGAAAACAAGCAGTGTAATTTTTTTTCTGGATTCATCTCAAGTCCATGCATTGCCAGGTGGGATTTTTCCAATAGCATACAAACAGTATTTCCTGAGATGCAGGTCAGATACCAGGTCTGTTAGCTTCCAGACGAGCGTGAGAAAGAGAGATAAGTATGATAATACTATTAAAAACCAGGAAAATAAACCATGTTGAAGAACATCTTCTGGCTGTCAGGGGAGTACATTCTTTTTTATTACAAGGAAAAACACTGATTCTGAAATTCCACTGCTCTCTGATTAACTCTGATTCTTTTTACTCTAATGCATCTTTGTCCTTCAGTGAAGAATTGATGCTGCTATGCCAGATCTTAAGGATGTGAGGGTGCAAGGTTAGCCTTAAGCCAGGATCCCAGGGGCTGCTAACTATGCAACAGCCTCCTACAGTATTTTAGAGTAGCTTCAGGGCTGTTGTCTATTACACTGGCTTGTAATAGCTCCTGTAGAGTGCTAAATGTGGGGAAAGCTCTGAGACTGACTTCTTTCTCTTTTCCACACACAACTTAGGTCAAGGGAGGTTATGAATCTAGTGAGACAGTGTTGCTACATTCCCCAGGAGCTGAGTAGGGGAAGAGTGTTCTCTGGAACTGGGTGGACGAGAAACAGAGGAAGAGAATTGGGGAAGAAACTAGTTCCTGTCCCCTTCCCTGACTGCTGTCGCAGAAATGATGAGTTTGGTTGCTGTTTTCTCAGTGGGAAGACTTTGACCTAGCAAGTATCCCCAGCTTTAAAGATCTGCCCCATACTTTAAGTAGTGCTGGTCTGAAGGATGTAGCAATGACTGAGTCTGGCAAGCTAGGTTCCATTGCTGGCTCTGCCTCTCACTACTATTAGGCAAGTCACTTCTCCTCTCACAGTGGGTTTCATCATTTGGTTAATGGGAGAAATAACATCTTGTGTGAACACTCTGGGTATATCTATGCAGTTTGTAGCAGTGGTTCCCTTACTCTGATGAGAAGCATCTTTTTCTGGAAGCATTCCTACTGAGGTCAATGGGACAATTCACTGAATAAGATAAAACACAACGTAAGTGCAGGCATCAGAATCTTTCTGGCAATGTTGATGGCTTGCCATTCAACCACCATTTTACCTGCTGACATAACAACCTAAAAAGAGGAAAAAAGCTTTAATATTTAGTCCCACTCTGCTTGGCACTGGTGAGGCTTCAAACGGGAATACCGTGTGCACTTTCAGGTGCCAAACTTTAGGAAAGATGTGGAGAAATTGGAGGCAGTCCAGATGAGAGGAACAAAATCGATGAGAGGTTTAGAAAACCTGACTGACCAGGAAAAGTTTAAAAATAGGGTCATGTTTTGTCTTGAGGAGAGAACGCTGAGGGAGACTTGATGAATTGTCAAGGCTGTATAAAGAGGACTGCGAGTGTTTTTTTTTCCTTGTCCAAGGAAGATACGATAAGAAGTAATGGGCTTAATTTGCAGCAAAGGAGATTTAGGTTAGATATTAGGAAAATTGTTCTAATGGTAAGGATCATTAAACTCTGGAACAGGCTTCTTGAGAGAAGTTGCTAAATCTCCCTGACTGGAGGTTTTTAAGAACAGGTTCAACAAATGACTGTCAGGAATGGTTTAGCTTCACTTGGTCCTGCTCAGAGCAGAGGGCTGGATTTGAAACCCTCTCAAGATTCCAAGTAGCCTGACTTTCTGTGAGTCACAGTTGCGTCTTATCTCAAATAAGTTGTTTTTATCATTCTTATCATAAACAACAAAAAGTCCTGTGGCACCTTATAGACTAACAGATATTTTGGAGCATAAGCTTTTGAGGGCAAATACCCACTTCATCAGGTGCATGAGTCTTTGCCCATGAAAGCTTATGGTCCAAAATATCTGTTAGTCGATAAGGTACCACAGGATTTCTTGTTTTTTAAGATACAGACTAACTCAGCTACCTCTCTGATATTTCTTAGCATGTGTTTGTACTGTATCTGCCACAATAGGGCTTCACTTTTGAGGGGACCATCTGGTACCACAGTAATGCAAATAATAACATTTGCAGTGTCCTTACAAATAAGGACATGCACATGAATGGATCCAATCCCACTATGGACATCTTGTTGCATGAACAATATCAGAAGAACATATTCCATTAAAGCTGGATAGCTGTTATAGGAGCTTAGAGCTATTTCTCACTACCGTTAACACAAAGTCTACTCTGGATCAGCTTCACACAGAATACTGTGGGGGTGCTGCTTTTGAATGACATAGCTTGAAGTTAATTCTGGTGGTCTGGGGTAGATCAGATTTATTGAAGGAAAAAGAAGATACTTGTTTATGTAAGGAACATGCTGGAAATAAAAGAAAATATGGGAAGGCTGGAAGTGCATCTGTGAAAAAAGTGTGAGAATTGATGGCCACTCTTCTTTGTGTATTTGTTGGTCCATTCAAAGGATGCATATTTTGTGTGTCCACTAATCCTTTTTCAAAGCGATCAGAATTCTCTGCTGTATTGCCACCATGATGTTCCAAAGTAGCCTGAAAGTGTCAGTTGTTTGGATCTCACAGTTCAGAACTTGGAAGAAGAATGATGTGTGTCAATCCAATTCATTTCATATTTCATGATTTCATATTAACTTAAGGAAACATAGCTGAAGCTACAGCAAGGGAATCTTGTGCATTGTTCTAATGGTTTGACAATAATACGTGCCTTTTCAGAACTTAGTGAAGAAATGTAGAGTTTTTAAACCTGGTCAAATAATCTTAGCTCTTAGCAATAGAGCAGCAGTGGGCCAACTTTTTAGACTAGGGCCACAGCAGGGTATAGAAATTATATGGTGAGTCACGAATGCTTATGAAATTGGGATTGGAGTGCATGGTGTGGGTAATGAGGGCTCTGGCTGGGGTAACTGAAGGCTTCAGCAGGTATATGGGCTCTAGGATGGGGCTGGGATGAAGCGTTTGGGGTGTAGGAGGGTGCTCTGGTCTTGGATCAAGGGGTTTGGAGAAGGAGAGGGTGGCAGGGGAATCCGTGTTGGGACAATTGGGTAAGAGCATGGAAGGAGGCTGAGGGGTCCTAGCTCAGGGCTCTGCTTACATCTTAAGCAGCTCCCAGAAACTGAAACATGTTACACTTCCAGCCAGATGTCATGTAGAACACAGTTGTCAGCATAGAAACCGGAAGTGTCAGTACAGTCCATGTTGGGGAGAGGGAGCCCAGAGGGGAACAAAACAAGGCCTTGGCTCTCCCCTCTTCCTCTCCAGCCAGCCGAGACTGCCCCACTCCTCCACTGTTCAGTTCCAATTCAAACCAGCTAGGCCCTTCTTCCAGGCTGTCTCCTGGGCAAAAGGTGCCACCTGGTTGCCTATGTCAAGAAAGGCATGGGGGGTCATTGAGTACATGTGAGAAGTCATCACCTTGAAACTCCCATCACCCACTATGCATTGATGTCATGCCAAGGGACACTGAGGCACTCACATGGGGTTACTACAGGAGAGTAGTAAATACGTGTAGCATAACAAGGGGAATAAAATAGGACTGTAGGAAACACATGCAACATAACAAGTGGAATAAAATCCTTACACTCCCCACTTTGTCACACCAGCTCTTACATGGAGGTGCAGCTAGGTGCTCTCCACCAGTTCACAGCTGTCACACCTGCAGCTCCCGTTGGCTGCAGTTCCCAACCAATGGGACCTGTGGGGACGGTGCTTGGGGCAGGAGAAGTGCACAGAGCACTCCAGCTGCCCCTACGCCAGAAGAGAGAAATGCTGCTGCTTCCAGGAGTCTAATGGAGCAGGGCCAGCCCCAGTCCCCAATCCCCACTGGCAGCTCATGGGCCAGATGCAGCCTGTGAGCCATGGTTTACTCACCCCTATAATAGAATCTAAATGGATTTGTAGTGTAAGCGTGGGCTAGACAGGACCTTCCTAAACAGTAGAACAAGAGAACAGTCTCACAGTGCAGAGGTACCTTTGGGATCTGTTTTCAAGAGCTATGAAGCTTTGAAACTTTAACCATGACTGACATGATTCTGGGCACAGCCTGATCTTGTCTACACTGTTAGCTATTCGTATGCCAGCCAGCGTCATTCCTCACGACTACGTGCAGACTCAGAAAAAAATCTTCACTGAAGATAAGTCTTGGGGGAGATAGGTTGGGGCGTAGAAGGCATTGAAGCCAGTGGACACTCACAAATTATTCTCATAAACTGTAGATAATCTTCTGAGGCATAGATTTGGAGGTTTTCTTATGGGTAATTACTAAGGTAATATTATTACATTAGACAAACTGTAGAGAAAAACATTTACATGCAAACAAGCAATTTTTAAACAGTAAGATTATGTGAATAACAAAGGGAAATGTTAAACGTTGTAACCAGATTTTTTTCTTATACCTGCTGCTGTCACTGGCATGAATCATACTATATGTGTGTCTTATAAAGTGCAAGATGTCTAAGACATCTGTTAGGCATACTTCTCAACATAACTGATATTCTCTGGGGTATTTCAGAAGCATGGAAAAGTTTTGACTCTTTTTGAGGCAATCTCTAATGAGTAAAGATTAAATATACATGTAGCATAATTTATAGTTAATTATTATGTGGAGCTGAGTAAATTTCAAAGAAGAGACAACATTTCTGCAAGAAAACTTCAGGGCAGGCCTCTTTCCTTGACTGAGAGAAGAGATAAGAGCAACAAAGCCAAAATGGTTTCTTGCAGTTTCTGATGGGATCATTCTACAAACTTTGTTAATGGAAAATGATGTTAAAGGCTGGTTTGGTAAGCCATTAATGGAAATAGTTACTAGGGATTTTTAGTGAAATTGTATAGAAAAAATGTGATTCAGAATGTTTTTTATTGCAGGATCAGTCCAAATTCCTCAATTCAGCTTCATTGCAAAGAATTTCCCTCATTTAAATGCAACTTTACAAATGAATAGCATCATACTGGGAATCTAGGGTTATGTGTACGCTTGAGTTTTGTTGACAAAACTGGCGCTTTGTCAACAAAACCTGTGGAGAAGCATCCACATTCCCAAGCTGTTCTGTCAACAGTAAATCGACAGAAGGTGGCAGTTCTATTGACAGCATTCTGCCGCTCCCCCATGATTCAGAATGCCTCTGTCGACAGATTCCATCAACAGAAAGCCAGTCTAGATGTTCCAGGGGGCCCTGTGTTGAGCAAGTGGCTGGGCAGCCTGGCTACTCTCTGTCAACAGAGCGGATCACTTTTTCAATCCGCTTTGCAGTCTGGCCATGATCTGTCAACAGAAGTTTTGTTGGAAGATATTTTCCAACAGAAACGTCTGTCAACAGATCACTGTAGTGCAGACATAGCCCAAGATGGGAGATTTATAAATGAAATCAAGCCACTGAGAAGCTGTCATTGTGCTAAGAATACTCACGCATAATTTTAAATACCAGTGAAATTAAACTAAATTTCAGAAAAATCAAAAAATCTGTAAATCTGGAAAAGCTCAGATCTAGGTTTAAGCTTTTGTTGGCTGGATCTTTTATCTGTAGTGAGCTAAACCAAAAGTCTCAATCAAAATAACCATGAACTTTGTGAAAGTATAGATGTGGGTCTGAAATATGGGTCTTGAGTTGACTTTAATTTTACTTTTCCTGAACAATTATTTTTGCATCACTTTAATTTTTTTGTTTTTGTTTTTGTTTTGTTTTCAGATTTTTGCCTTGAGAGAGGTCTTGGCAAACACAGAAGTTAATGGTAGATGATTTATCCAGATCTAGTGTAGTAGGTCAGGAGCTACACCAATTTACACCAAATGAGGATCGGATCTACTGTGTATCCATCTAATGCATGTATTTAGCATACCCACTACCTTCTTTCTGAGTGATATCTGTGCATGATATTATATGTAGTACACACTGTGATATCTACAGTAGGTACAACCTGTTGAGCTGGGAGTGGAGAAATAGTCATAATGCTGAGTTTAGGTGCTGTCACATGTTTTTCCTTCAAACTTTATTTTGAGGTTGCTCTTAGGAATTCAGGGCCATAGGGTCACCTTTCTTCTGAATGTGATTGCTGATTTACATTCAATATAATAAGTGAAAAAAACATGTCTAGTGTCAAACAGAAAAGTTTCTTTTCGCTGATTCTTCTCATTGCTTCTTATGAGAGTATTTTATTCTGCAATCTAATTGATGGCTAACCTAGTCTCCATGTGTTCTGAACCAAAGAGTATGAGGTTTTTCTTGTAATTACATTCCTGAAACAGGTTTTTTTTCTTTTCAGAACTCTAAACAATTATTGACAGTAGGATGCCTTCTTTTCAACATTTTAATCAAGGAGCCTACTCGAATGAGCTAATGCTTTAACTTGCCACCTGGAGTTTAATAGTGTAGTGGAGCAATAATGGCAGCAGTGCAGTGTTCAGAGGACAGAGGTAGCCCTGGTTTTATCAACAGGTAGACCAGATATTAGCTGAGGGCAGCAACTGTTAATTAACTATTTGTGCAGGTGACAGTGGGGTGAAAAGACAGATATTTTTTTATTTGCCCAAGGCTTCATAAACCCTAAAACATGGACCTGATAAACTGCTGCCGTTACACAATGAAATTAAGGAGCACTCTGTGTGTGTGTGTGTGAGAGAGAGAGAGAGAGAGAGACAGAGACAGAGAGAGAGGCTGCAGTTACACTACCATTGTCCCATCAAGGGGGCATGGTAATGAGGCAATTCGAAGCAGGCTAATGAGGGACTAATGTGCATATTCAGCACCTGATTAACATAATGGCTGTCACGGGAACAGACTTCGAATTGCAGATTGGCAGTGTGGATGTGGGCAGCTTTGAAATAAGAGCCCCACTTTTATTCCCTTATTCCCGAAGAAATAGGTCAGAGTAAGGAAATGTCGAAGTGGGGCACTTATTTTGAAGCTGCTCCCACCTTCACTGTCAGTCTGTAATTCAAAGTCTGTTCACGTGGCTGCCATTATGCTAACGAGGTGTTGAATATGCACGTTAGTGCCTCATTATCCTGCTTCCAATTGCCTCATTACCATAGCACCTCCAACAGGAGAATCATAGTGTAGCAGCAGACAGAAGCTGCGTCTACACGTGCACGCTACTTCGAAGTAGCGGCACCAACTTCGAAATAGCACCCGTCGCGTCTACACGCGTCAGGCGCTATTTCGAAGTTAACTTCGACGTTAGGCGGCGAGACGTCGAAGTCGCTAACCTCATGAGGAGATAGGAATAGCGCCCTACTTCGACGTTCAACGTCGAAGTAGGGACCGTGTAGACGATCCGCGTCCCGCAACGTCGAAATTGCTGGGTCCTCCATGGCGGCCATCAGCTGGGGGGTTGAGAGATGCTCTCTCTCCAGCCCCTGCGGGGCTCTATGGTCACCGTGGGCAGCAGCCCTTAGCCCAGGGCTTCTGGCTGCTTCTGCGGCAGCTGGGGATCTATGCTGCAGGCACAGGGTCTGCAACCAGTTGTCAGCTCTGTGTATCTTGTGTTGTTTAGTGCAACTGTGTCTGGGAGGGGCCCTTTAAGGGAGCGGCTGGCTGTTGAGTCCGCCCTGTGACCCTGTCCGCAGCTGTGCCTGGCCATCCCTATTTCGATGTGTGCTACTTTGACGTGTAGACGTTCCCTCGCTGCGCCTATTTCGATGTTGGGCTGAGCAACGTCGAAGTTGAACATCGACGTTGCCGGCCCTGGAGGACGTGTAGACGTTATTCATCGAAATAGACTATTTCGATGTCACAACATCGAAATAAGCTATTTCGATGTTGGCTGCACGTGTAGACGTAGCCAGAGAGAGTTATGGTAAAAGAACTAGCTGTGGGCAGACCTGCTGACTGAGGGGTGGAGAAGACACAAAGGAGACAATTGCCCCAGACCCCAGTGTTTCAAAAGGGCCTGAAGTTCTGATCCCTTCTGTTGCTACTTTGGCAGAGGTGGTGGCCAGAGCTCCAGACCCCTTTGAAACACCGCAACAGTGCCGCTCTGCGCAGCTGTGAGAGAGGGAGGTGGGGCCCAGTGCTGTAGTCTGGGCAGTTCTAAAGATTGACTGCCCGAGGCCCTTTCCCCTTCCACCCTTGGCACTACCCCATCCAAGGGCATGGAGCTCAGCCCCCCTCCTACTTCTGCCCCAGGGCCCACACTGTTTGTCAGCTCGTTGGCTGTGGGTGCTATTCAGCTTCTTTAGCTGTCAATGGCAGAACTCTTATGTATTGACTAGAGCTGGGTGAAAAATGCTTTTCCCATCCCATGAGAATTTTTCAGACTATGGAAATGTTCCCATTTCAAATAGTCAATTTAAAAAATTTAAAAAAAAACTTCACAAATTAAAAATCTGGGTTTTTTTCAGTTTCAGATTTATCTAATTGTTCTGTTTCAGTTTCATCCATTTTGATATTGTTGTTATTGTTAAATGCAACAATTAACTTAAATATCTAGACAAAAATACCTTTTCAAACCAGCAAATCCAAAATTTTTCAATTTGAAATATCACCAAAATGGGAGGCTTCAAATTTTGACACATTTTTCCAAAAATATTCTAGTTCAGATGGTTATCAAAACCCTCCCTGTCTAACAAAGGTCTTGGTTTTGACAAACAGACATTATTGACCTAAAAATTAAAAAGTTAGTAGAAAAATTCCAGCCCAGCTATACCTGACTTCCAGAGGAATAGGCCCAGTGCCTTTACGGCTAAGATCCAGCATACCGTCAGTTTAATATCTATTATAGCCTGCTGCCTGGCTATTCAGAGATAGGAATTCTGCCATGCCCAAGGCTGAGCTAAATGATTTAGTTGGTCTTTTCCATGTCTAATGTCTGTGATCCTGAAAGGTAGGGGTCTCTAATTACAGTAAAGGCAAACTCTCAACTCTGTGGGGCAATCAGAGGATGAGGTTGGGCTGTGAAAGTTGGGGATCATTAATGGCTGATTCATTCACCTTCTGCGCCAGTAGAGCTGAGCATCTGGTTTCCCTCTTGAATGCCTGCAGTAGCTGTCTGTAAAATGGCAGGATAACCTCAAAGGAGAGGGTTTATGTCTTACTGGTTCCATGTTCCAAACTATATACAACTGTAACTGCAGTTCACAAAGCTGCTGTTAAAAGAATGAGGAGGTTAAAAAGGAGAAAACTGGTCAGTCAAGAATAAATGAAAACAAAAAAGCAGTCAGGTAGCACTTTAAAGACTAGCAAAATGGTTTATTAGGTGAGCTTTCATGGGACAGACCCACTTCTTCTGACCTACAAGAACAAATGTGTTCAACAAGAAAAAATCAACAAGAAATGAGAAACATCAACAATTTAAGCTTGCTTGCTGGAATGTGCGGACCACGCTGACGGGCTTGACTGAAGATCTTCAGGCCACCAGTGACACCCGAAAGACCGCTGTCATCAACGAGGAACTGAAGAGGCTCCGAGTTGACATCGCTGCACTGCAAGAGACGTGGCTCGCAGATTCAGGATCTCTAAAGGAAAAGGACTACACCTTTTTCTGGCAGGGTAAAGCCCAAGAAGAACCCAGAGAGCGTGGTGTTGGCTTTGCTGTCAGAAACACCCTTCTACAAATGGTGGAATTAGTCATGGGTGGATCAGAAGGACTTCTTCGGATCACGCTTCAAACTTGTGCCGGTCCCGTCCACCTGATCAGCGCTTATGCTCCAACCCTGTACGCCACACCAGAAGTAAAAGACAAGTTCTATGACGTGCTTTGTGCTGCTGTAGCGCAAATACCTGCTCGTGAACAACTGTACATCTTGGGTGACTTCAGTGCAAGAGTTGGAGCTGATTGGGCCTCATGGCCTTCCTGCTTAGGCCACTTTGGTGTGGGAAAAATGAATGACAACGGACAGTGTCTCCTTGAACTGCGCACGTACCACGATCTGTGCATCACAAACACATTCTTCCAAATGAAGCCACAGCACAGAGTGTCGTGGAGACACGCTCGAAGCACTGGCATCAACTAGACGTGGTCATCACTAGGCACGATAACCTCAAAAATGTCCTTCTGACATGCAGCTATCATAGTGCTGACTGTGATACAGATCACTCGCTAGTTTGCTCCAAGCTCAAGCTGAGACCCAAGAAGCTGTACCGCTCTAAACCTGCTGGAAGGCCCCACATTGACGCCAGAAAGACGGCAAACTCGGAGAAAGCTGAAAAGTTCAGAGAGACCCTCCAGGAAAATCTGCACTGCGGCCCTGGGGGTGCTGATGTGACATCCAAATGGCAACATCTGAGGGATACAGTTTACAACACGGCCTTGTCAGTGTTTGGAAGAAGAACTAGAAACATGAACGACTGGTTCGAAGCTAGCTCCGATGAGATGATTCCAGTCATTGAAAAGAAGCGCGCTGCACTCCTGGAGTACAAACACTCACCAAGCCAGAGTACCCAGCAAGCACTTAGAGCGGCCAGAAGAACAGTACAACAGACAGCCAGGCACTGTGCCAACAACCACTGGCTCCAGCTATGCAGCAGCATCCAGACCTGTGCTGACTTTGGTAAAGTGAGAGGAATGTACAAGGGTATGAAGAAGGCTTTAGGACCCACCCAGAACAAGATGGCACCTCTGAAATCCAAATCTGGTGAAGTCATTGCTGACAAAGCCAAACAGATGGAGCGCTGGGTTGAGCACTACTCCGAGTTGTGCTCACGCGAGAACATTGTGGTTGACGCAGCCCTTGTCTGAAGAAGTGGGTCTGTCCCACGAAAGCTCACCTAATAAACCATTCTGCTAGTCTTTAAAGTGCTACCTGACTGCTTTTTGTTTTGATAGTGTATAGACTAGCATGGCTTCCTCTTTGTTACTATTCAAGAATAAATGAGTAACTGAGATTTCACTTCATAGCATCTAGACTCCGGCTATGTTTACATGTAGCTAAAATCAGTGTATCTATGCTCAGCTAACTTGCCTGTCTTTACAGAGGAAGGTCAATGGGAGAGTTTCTCCCTTCTACCTTCCTTACACCTCACATCTCACATCTCACAAGGGGTACAGGGCTCAGCTGTGACCCCCTTAGAGCTCAGTTTTGCACACACATGAAATCAAAGCCTGGAAGATCCACCCTGAGTGGGTCAATCTTCCGCGGTCGTGTAGATAGGCCCTTCATTTCTTTCAGAAGAAATACAGGAGCTTTGCAAAAAAAATATTTCATGCATGGAGCAAAAGAGGCACATTTGTGCTTTTGCTTTGTTTGGTTTTAGAAAGCAAAAGCAAAGAGTGACATTCTGCTCTGAGCAATGTTCAACTTTGGGATGACACCAAAGACCAAATCCTGCTCTCAGTTACAACGTGCAAATTTAGAATAACTGCATTTGATTTCTGAAAGCAGAACTACACCCCAAAACAGACTTTATTTGCATCAGAATAGGAGGTAGAGCTAATAACAAAAGGTAACTTGTAATTGCTACAGCCTGCTTTCAAGTAGTAAACATATATTTGCTTCATATGGGCACTGGTGCTTAAACTCACAAGGGAAAGAAATTGGGGAATAAGACTACTGAAAAGTTACTTGGAAAAAGTGTGTAAAGCTGTGAAATTCCTCAGTGCAGTTTAGCTGTTCTTTACTCACTGATTTGTTTTAGTGCTCATAAAAGATGTCAGATTAATAGCCAAGGAGACAAAAGTCCACTGTTTACTTACAGGCCATGGAAAAACATTGTAAACTTCTTCAGACTGTCCCGTTACAATGTGCTTTAACTCGAGACCCTTTCTCTTTAAGGAAAAGAGAGAAATTTGGTCCCATTTGAATTTTGTTCTCTTCACTAGCAAAAGTAGCAGTGATGATGGTTTTAATGATCTTGATTGACAAGAATGTGACAAAGGCCACAGACTTGTGTTTGACAGGCTACATCTTTAAATATCTATTGGATGGTGTGGAAACTGTGCCCTTCTGGTATAGATTATAACCATGAGCTACAAGGGAGAGATTCTTCTATCCCATCACCAGTTTTCTGGGCCATCCAGGTACGGCGTTTGGATTGGAAAGGCCAGTGAGCAAAATTTTCAGTTTTGGTTCTTTTCTCCTGTCATTTAAAGGAATCTGATATAATAAAAAAGTACAGTACTGAGTGGATTTTTCTCAAGGAACTGACACTAACAAAATGAAGGCTATAGGGAAAGGAAGCGTAGAAGGGAAAAAACAAGGCAGGGGGCGTGTGGTACTTAGGACAAATGTAATGGAAATTATAGTTGGTAGAACTTCATCTTCTGCTTTTTGGTGCTAAGAAGGAAACTCAGCGGGTGCTGGACCTAATTCTCCTCTTCTGAGCATCTGCTCAGCAGTTGGGCCTCCCCTTTCTCCATTTATAAAACAATTCCCTCCCCAGGATCCAGGCAGGGTTCGCCGGTGCTCCTAAGCACTCACGCTTTAGCAAGTGAGTCATCTTGTGTAGCTTTCATAATTTTAATGGGTCCTGTTGGCTGCGGACTCTGGCACTTCAGCAGGTGAAAAATGCTTTTAAATATGTCCATAAGCAGGGAAGAAATTGTACTGAATGCTAAGTCCGCACAGAAGAAAATTGGAATGACATAGAAAATATCTCACAGGTTGATGAATCCTTATATATGAGTTCTGGTCCTATAAACATTCAGTTTTAGCAAATTCCTCTCTTCCCTCCAGATAGGACTTTCCTTCTGGCACAAAGGCTACCCTGATAACATCTATGAACTTCCTTCATTCCCATCTCACCAGCCAGGTTTCCCCAAAATTATGGAACTCTCTGATAAATCTTCTCTTGTGTAGCTTTCCTGCTACTAAGGATTTCTAGTTGGAATTGGTTACTAACCAAGGACTCTATTTGGCCTGGACAGCCTACCTCTGCAAGGGTACAAAAGGGAACAAGTACTCCCCCCTCTCAAATGCAGGCCCTAGGGCTGAGAACATAGGAGTAAGAGGTGTGACTTTCCCCCTTACTCTCCTTCCTGGAGGCAGACAGGTGAAGCCTGCATTCCCTCCAGAAACTGGGAAGCACAGCAAAGTATCAGAGGGCAAGTAGTGGCATGCCAGCAGAAGCTTCCCCACCCTGCTGCCCCAAATTGCTCTTCCCCAAGCACACTCAGGTAGCAGAGCCAGTATAATAACTTAACCGTGTATCTGAATATATGATGGAGTGATATAGATGGTGCTTGGTCCTGCTGTGAGTGCAGGAAACTGGACTTAATGTCCCCTTGAGGTCCCTTCCATTTCTAGTTTTCTTTGATTCCATGATTTTATGAATCCCAATACCTCTGCAGGCTAATCCTGGGGCTGGTGCAGGTTACGTTTGTTACAGGTTACCCCTGTCTCAGGGCTGCACCCTAAAATCTAGCCCAATGCAGCAAGCCTCCCAATGCCCCATCTCATGCTACTTAAAATGAGTGAGCCAAGAGAAGGTCAGCTACTCTCCTAAGCATAGCAGTGGCGATGTTCCACATGAAGGGAAATGATGATGGTCTCCGGTGGTTGATGGGTGGAAACAGCTATGTGAGAGGTAACATTTTTTTAAAAAAAAGCACATGCAAACACCCAAAAGCATGAAAAAAGTGATTCCTATGGATCTCTGAGTCTCTCTGGCATAACCAGAGACAACACTTGGGAGTTCTACAACCCTCTGTTATAAAGGCTTCTAAACGAGGGTCTATCTGGGGACAGTTGTTAAGTCACATGGTGTTGCCTTCACCTCCTTGCGTCCATCTGTGTCTGCTGGTTCTCTGGCTTTTCATTTCAAAGAAGTGTGCAGATGCCTTTAAAATGCAACTGCGGACAAGGAGGATGAACCATTTGAACTATCTGTTCAAACCGTTGCTGCCACCATGGAAAAGGAAGAGAATCATAAGCTGCTGGTGGAAGTGTTAATAACAAAATATTTTTCTAATATTACTTTATTTTCTAAGCAATTGCTGTGGTTGCCATGAGAACCTTGCACGACTGTGACTGGGCTGGCAGGCTGTATGTGTGATTATAAAGGGAAGGAGGGAAAGCCTCCAAAGTGACCATGCTTGTACGCCCATGCCCTATGGCATATTTAGTCTCCACCAGCAGTGTTCTAAGTTTACCTATGCAACTCAGCTGCCACAGCTACCTATGAGTCTTCGTATTCATCCAGCTCTGTTAGGTGTGATTATGGGCATGACATATGTGGAAATTTCTCTCCAGCATCCAATAACTTGGCAGAAGAAGCAGTCTTCCCACCTCGCCGCAGAGAAGTGATGGCCCAAACTACGCAGCAGTGTAGCCACAATACTCCTGGGCTATGTCTTGATTACAGGGTTTTGTCGACAGATGTTTTTGTCAGAAAATATGGAAGATATCTCCCAATAAAACTTTTGTTGACAGATCACGGCCAAACTGTCAAGCAGGTCGCAAGAGAGATCTGCTCTGTGGACAGAGAGTGGTTGGACTGCCTGGCCGCTCTCTCAACACAAGGGCCAACTGGAAGCACAGCAGATAGGGTTGCCTGGTGTCCCAGAAGCCTAATCTGTCGACGGAGGGTCCACCGGAATGTCCAGACTGGCTTTCTGTTAACTGAGCT
This sequence comes from Carettochelys insculpta, assembly GCF_033958435.1. Lineage (NCBI taxonomy): Eukaryota > Metazoa > Chordata > Testudines > Carettochelyidae > Carettochelys > Carettochelys insculpta. Next base: position 191,709,632 of record NC_134138.1, on the reverse strand, counting down.
CTGTCGACAGAGGGGTTATGCCTCATGGAAAGCGGGATACCGCTGTCAACAAAAGTGCTGCTTTCTGTTGACTTACTGTAGACAGAAAACCTTGGGAATCTGGCTGGTCCCTGGGCTTTGCAGTCATACCCCTTGACTGCAAATCTTTCCCCAAGTAAAGACAGTTCTAATGGTTTCTTCCTGAAAGCATGTATTGATGACACAAAACTTGATACATCTACACTAGCCCAAAGGACCCAGCAACTTCGAAATCCTCTTATTCCTAACAGCAGATAGGGGGTCCTTTTTTGCTGGGGGTCCTTTTGAAAAGAAGCCCCATCTGGATGAGCCATGCAGTGGCAAGCCGCGTCAATTTTGAAGCGCTGTGGCTGCCGGCATTCTAATGAGGAGCCGAATATGTATTTCAGGGCTTCATTAATAAACTTCAAAATGGCTATTTGCATGGCCATTTCGAAGTTTTGGGCTAGTGTAGACACGGCTGATACAGTGCAACAATACTAGGAACCATCCTGCCTGTTGTTAATCCCAATTAAAAGTGCAGTAGTTGCTTCTGCCCCTGAACCCAAATAAATAATTCCCAGGATCTCTCTCCCTTGATGATTCATGATTTAAACAGCCCTGGGTGATCCTTTGTCTCACCACAGCTCTAGTGAGTCCACAGGACAAAGTTGGGAAAAGAATCAAAGTGTCTTGGCTCTCAATCGCTTGTTCCAACCATCAGATAACAATTTCTATGAAAGCTCCAGAGATTTAAAGGTGTTCTATTAGGTGCAGGAGTTACAAACTCTTTGGGGCAAGGACTGCTGCTTTGTTGGTTTGTGCAGAACCTAAAACAATGGGATCCTGTTTGAGAGCAACAATAATAATTGTTATTAATTATTGGTATTAATAGATGGTCAAATTAATGACATGACTATTAGCAAATCGTTGGTGAAGCCTGGTTCTTAGGGCATTTTTAAACTTTGTGCAAATAACACATCATTAAACGTTTTACATCGTCATTCAAATGGTGAGTATAAGAAAAAAAAAAGCTTTACATTTTCTTTAATATTTCTCCTGAAGAGCTCAATCCTGCAATCTGCCCTGTATCGTGAGTGTCAGGGATTTTTTCATCCCCTGGGCATCATCGCCCCCGTGGGTCAGGGGAGACAAGCCTTTGGCCATTAAACACCAGTGCAGGCACATGAAAAATCTAAATTCACATAGGCTGCCATTTAGCAGCCCCCTGCAATGGTCACTCTGTGTCAGTTGGTTTCCCCGGTAACTTGAACTCATAAATAATTCATAATCATGGATTTGAATTCCGGGCTCCTGATTGGACTCAGGTGGGGAGTTTCTGGAAGCTTCCCTGGCCTGGAGGACCTGTTTGAGAACAGGTGCCCAGAACTTTCATATGATAATTACCTCATGAATCATGTATGAACTCTGTCTATATAAGTCAGGCTGGTCCTGGCATTCAGGGCCCTTGGGTACTGCGGGCAAGAGCTGAAATCACTGCAGCATCTGTCTCTGTGGCTGAAGCTGTGCTGAATGACTGGAGCTGCAGCTCGCCTCAGGGGCAGCTGAGCTCTGATGCGGCACTGTCGTTCAAGCGCCTCCCCGAGCCCCAGCACCGCGCTTGCATCTAGGAGCGGCAAGTGGGCCTTCAGGCGTACTCACCGGGTGGCGAACTAGCCCGTGGCTTCTGCCACGGGTACTGTGTACCCGGTGAGGAAACCAGAGGCCCACCAACATCATCTCATCGACGCCGCACCTACGGCCATAACATCGCCTGGTAGTGCCTACCTGGACCATCTCATCTGCGGTAACACCACCTCCGCCATTCTAACTAACCTATCTGACCACCGGCCACTTCTTCACTAATTATTCCAAACACCGGACTTGACTATTCACTTAAATATGACTACTGAACTCGACCACTAACTCTAGATAAAGACTTCTGTACGTGTCACCTTTAATTTAACTGTGTATAGGCTGGGCCTAAAGGCCCAGGCCAGACTTTCCCATGTAACATAAATGTGAATACCAATGTGATGTTAAGTATGTTAGGATTGTTAGTATTAGGATAGATAATTAGTATAGCCAATTAACATATAGATAAGTAAGATATTGATTACCCTATCCTACCCCATTGTTTAAATTCGCAAGCTATCGCAGTACCGGGTGGGGAGTAGCACCCCCACCCGGAGTCTCTTCGGAGATAAGCTGGTAACCACCAGGAACTCCGGGTTCCAGCCAAGGCTGGTGACCACCAGGAACTCCGGGCACCAGCCGCGGTAGCCTAAGAATCTAAACATCCATTTCCATTTACCCACTCTCTTTTAATTAATGTATATTTGTATATGGGGTATAGTATAATAGGTTAAAGTCTAGTTAATATAGTATAGTATAATACAATATAAATGAACATATAAGTTTCATTAATAGATAGTTATACTTAATAAACATAGTAAGTTTGTTTGCCCTAACATCCCCTGTCTCGAATTCTTCCATTCACTTTTGCTCTCTCCATCTCTGTCAGTTCCTTCCCCCTGGGTGGCCCTTGGGCAGGGTCCGGTGCATCCCCCTGGGTCAGCGCTCTCGCCTAACATCGCACGTGGGGTCGTGGCTGGGTCTGGCCGGGTTCTCGGACCCCTTTGGAAGGGTGGAGTCTCGCCTTCCGGTCGGCTACCCAGGGCCGGTCGAGAGCCGCCCAGAGTGGGTGGAGAGGCACCTAATCCCGACAGTGAGGTAGAAGGCAGCATGGACCAGTAGATAGGGCACTGGGCTAGCAGTTGGGATATGTGGCTTCTATTCACAATGCAATTGCTGACTGGCTGAGCAGTCTTGACTAAAGCACCTCCCCATTCTGTGTCCCAGTTTCCACCTTGGCTAAATGGGGATAATGGTTCCCTGGGTTCTGGCTACGTTGCTTACTGATGTTCTTAGGATGGTTAAGGAGCCTAGATTTGTGAGCTAGTAGTTGGACCTTTATTCAACATTTCTGATAAATATTTGCGGACAGTGTTGGGTCTGTGGTCAGAGGCTCCATTTGAGAGGCCAAGAATCCAGGATTAGAACCCCAACATGGGTAATAAGCATTACCTCATGCTGCAAATTCCCTGTAGTCCTAAGGAAAGACAATGTCACCACAGCCATGGCTGTTCTATGCTTTCCCTCATTGTTTTCTGGGAATAGATTATTTCTGCCAACCCTCAGAGCCTTTTTCATCTCTCAAGGTTTGTACAGGGATAAATTAAGAGAGGCAGGGAAGTCACACGATGCAGTCACAGTTTCCCACATTATGTACCTACTGTTTTGGGTCCCCTCCATTTATGGAAGTAGATGGAATGATCAGCGCCTGCTATAATTTTGGCACTAAAAGCACCTGAAAGATCTAACTTGGCAATATAGGAACCGTCCAAGTTCCACTATGGCTTCTAGGGTCTCATGCCTTTTTTGAAAAGGTATGTTCTATTTACACAGTTGCTTCCCAAATGAGGTTAAATATGGTTGGAAACTGCCAAAATTATCTTTCTACAGGTTGAACCTCTCTCACATGGCACCCTCAGGACCTAACCAGTGCCAAACAAGAGAATTTGCCAGACCACAGCAGATCAATATTGTCTAACAGCATTAGCAACACTTCAACTGCTTACGGGGCTCTTAGAAGACATTTAGGGGTAAATTGTAGTTAAATAACGCTACAGAACACTGAGCGCCAGGACTGGTGACTGTAAACAAAGTTTATGGGACCACGGGAAACTTGGGCACACCCATGATAAGTGGTCATCTGGCTAACTAAAATCATGCTGGATTAGGGATGTTGTGGGAATAGAGAGGTTTGACCAGTGTTAAAAGAATACCCTTTTAAACTATGGTCCATTTTCTTTTGTGAAAATGTGACACGACCATGCAAAGAAAAGCAGATTATTATTTTTTTCTTTCTAGTTTAATTTTTTAGGGAAAGGGGTAACTCTCTTCTCATTTCCTACATCACAGCAAGCATATGTCTCAATCACATTTATAGCTGATGCAGAACAGCAATTGGCACTAAAATTATGCTAATAACAGTTTAGATTATTTCTTTCTTGGCATGTCAGGGATCCAAAGCATGATATTCTCCACCATGAGAATTTATGTGCTAAATGCATATTATTTTCTTTAGAATATCCTTGGGTTCATACCATGCTAATGTGGAGTGATGTTATTTTGGTTGCAGATTCAGATAGTCGGAAATATGTAAAAATGCTGGATTTTTCTAACTGCATGAAGTTGGTCTGGCAGAAGTAGGACAGAAGGGTCATTGGAAGTGATGCATTACATTTGGGACATTTTTTAAAAAATTACATAACAAAATCAAGTGCAAATGACTTTGATAGGACAATCATACTATACCAAAAGTGTTTTGCTATTACCTTATACATGCATCATCAACTATATTGAAATAATAATGGGGCAGGGAAATATTCTTTCTACTTAAAAAAGTACCAGAAGAAACTTAATGCAATGTGAATTATAATCTGTGGTCTACAATATTTCTTTCCATGTATGGTGAATACCAATTTTGAAACACCCTGCTGCTTTACTGTATGAACTTCTCAAATTTAATTTGTACTGTGTCTAAAGTGAAAATTTTGTATTAGCTGTCTGAGTGTTTTCTTATCTTACTGAAAAGTGAATTATACTGCATATGTGTAGCTATATAATATAATATTTTAAGAATAATTGAGGCTGAGTCAATAAGATTGTCACTCATGTTTTGATATACTTTTCCCTTTCTCGTAGACTTTCCCCTCTAAGCACTTTTTGATGGATTAGCTCGGCTGCTGATAAGCACTAGTGAGTGGTAGCTCTGAGACTGATACTACTACAAATTCCTCCACAGTGTATCCTTAACAATGCAGAACAACAGGCATTACTCATTTGTAATTACCTTACAGTCTTTGGATGAAAGGTCTGCTTCTGCATCAAGGTACACAAAAATTGCTACGACTCATGTAATGTGGTTGCAAGGATCAGTTGTCATAATCCTTCATACTACTCATTTTATTTTTAGAGATGGATGGGAATTGAGATACATGACCAGACTGCTGTGTGCAACCATGCACACTCAAGAAAATCTCTAGGTAGCCATGCAGCATAAGGCTCCCCTCTGCCTTCAGTCTGGCTACCCATTTGACAGTTTTGTCAGAACATCTCTTCTGACAGTAACTTATGTAGACAGATGCTTCTAATGTAGACATAGCCATAGATGCTATGGAGAGACTGCAGTGGGAATTGTAGTAAGATAGTCCTGACTGAGACCAGGTGGCATGGTCTGCATCATCTGTACACTTGCTGACCAGCAAAAGAAGAATAGGTATTACCAGAATATGACACACACAGTAGAAATGAAAAGCAGTCAAGTAGCACTTTAAAGACTAGCAAACTATTTTGCTAGTCTTTAAAGTGCTACTTGACTGCTTTTTGTTTTGATAGTGTATAGACTAGCACGGCTTCCTCTCTGTTACAGTAGAAATGGGTTGAGTAGGGATCACCAGAACACATTTCCATTTCTTTTCAAGGTTGAGGTGCTCAACGAAGGCAGAATCAGACACTTAAAGGAACTTTATTTTATATGTGTGTCTTCTTTTCTAATCTTACTTTTAGTAGAACTGTGCATCCGAAGTCTTTGTTGTATAGTCACTTGTTTTTTACAGCTAGTCTTATTGATAATTTCAAGATAATTTTTAACAGTTTCAGATATGGCATTTGTTATTCTGCAAGTAAAATCCTCCAAACTTAAATGTTACATTTTGAGAAATACTAAAGAATTCTTTCTAAAATGCATTCTGAGGGAAAGCATCTGGTATAAACCAGCTTGTTTATCTGATTTAACGGGGTGCGATAGGTTCAATCCCAGAGGTCCCCTTGAGATGTCACCCAGGGAGTTGATCGTGCCACTGAGCCCACCTACCTCCCTTTGAGTCACCTCACCACCATGTCCTGCTTGGCCAGAAGCTCTGATCTCCCCACACCCAAGCACAAGTGTGGTAATAGCCCCCACCCCCACCCCCACCCCAGCTGAGCAAGACAGCTGATGAATCAGCTCATCTCTGGGAAGGCTTAGCTATGAGACGTTGACAGCATATAGGAACAAAACCCTCACAAGGGGCCAAAATCCCAATATATCCATCTTAAATACATTATATTCAAATAAATCCATTGGGCATGATGCATCTGGCAAGTGCCCTCATTGTTTGGTTTCCACCTTTATACCCTTTTGCCCAAGGCGGGAACACAAACTTATCTGACCACGAGCTCATGGGAATAAGGGGACTTCGAAGTAGGCGGCATCCTTTCGAAAAGGAGCCCCGTCTGGACACGCCGCGCGGCGGCAAGGAGCGTCAATTTCGAAGCGCGGCTGCCGCCCGCATGCTAATGAAGCGCTGAATATGCATTTCAGCACTTCATTAGTAAACTTCGAAATGGCCATTTGCATGGCCATTTCGAAGTTTGGGGCACATGTAGACACAGCCCTTGAGTGGAAGAATACAAGATCCAAAACAGGTTCCAGCATCAGGTGGCTTGGTCACATGTCTGGGCAGGATGAACCACAGTTTGGATTTAGGGGAAAAACAAAACCATTCGCAGAGCGTTAATTTGAGTACCAAGCCATTATGTTTCTGAGGTATCACTAATGGCCCTCATTAGCACGTTTAGATTAATAAACAAAGTCACATTTCGCATTTCTAACTTCACATACAAGAATGATGCCTCCAGAGACAAAGAAGGTAAACATTCAGCATTAAAATGATATGTCACATGATGCATTTTGCCTAAATGTCTTTGAGTTATGCATATTCATAAACAAATTTTCATAAAGCATTGGAGAGGAATTTATGACACTGGGACCAGGGCCAGATCTACTCATCAAGAATTTGGTAATCCAGTGACAGGGAAAGTGTGAAACTGCAGCAATGTCTAGTGACCAGCAATGTCTAGTGACTTGTTACTTGTGAAGCTACAGATCAACACAGCTGCCTTCCTGAGACATTTTTTTTTTTGTTTAAAGTAAGGCTTATAAAAGTGACCCTCTGTATAGGGAAGATCACAGCATACAAACTGAGAGAAAGGTATCGTATCCCACAAAATACAATACAGTACTTCCACAATTTGTAATTGTAAGGAATGTGCCAGCAGGATCTCAGTACTGCTGAAGGAGTTGGGGAATGTGTCCTGCAGAGATCATTTGCATGACAATACAAAGGTGTGCATATGTAATGCCTTGTAAACAAAGCCTGCTGGGAGCAAGCAAAGCAAGGAGGTTTTGTCTATTGTAAACAGCATGTTGTTGTAAAGTTGCAATTTATGCTATCACCCAGGTGTAAGAATTGTGGTGTCTCAACAATGCTTGAAGATTTGTGGGGGTGGGGATACAGGGCAGTCATCATTACTGTGTAAGAGATGGATTACACAGGGCTCCCCCCACTCAAAGCACTATGTAGGTGAAAAAGGGGGGGGTACAGGTACAGGTACAGGTACAGGTACAGGTACAGGTACAGGTACAGGTACAGGTACAGGTAGTGGTAGTGGTAGTGGTAGTGGTAGTTGAATCAGCTGACTGAAAGCTTTTTGGCTCTACAGGTGTAAGACTGGTTTGGCTTGTCTCCCCACCCCCCAAACCACTCACAGGTAGATCTAAAGAATGGGTCTATAGTTAGTTTGTGATAATCCACCTTGGTGGATAGTGAGATGCTGTGGCTAGGCCCAGAGCTGAGCACCCCTGTGAGCTGGAATCACAGGGTTTTGCCTCTTACAACAAAGCCCACAAGAAAGCAGTGGAGAAACAGCATGACTGCCAGAAGGAGCAGTAGATGGATGGCGTGACCAGTGGCCAGCTGGTAGGAGGAGCAGTGGATGGATGGACCATGCAACTGGTGGATGGCTGGTAGGCAGACATTGGGAAAAAGCATGCTACCCCATGCTATGGCGAGCTTCTATTGTAAGCTAAGATTATTTCCTTGGGAAGAGGAGTTTGAATCCTGGCTAGAACACACCACTGAAATGCTAGAGTAGTGGGCTGTACCAGACAGAGAGAAGTGAAAATGTTTAATAGAGAGTCTCAGAGGCCCGACATTAGATGTGAATTGCACCTTGAAGCTCACTAAGCCTGAGATGAGTGTGAAGGATGGCCTAGAGGAGCACAGAGAGCCCTGAAGACAGTTACTGTAACTTCCTTAATGCTAAGCAGCACCAGGGAGAGAAGGTTTTGGCCTATATACACAGGCTGGAGAGACTGCTACAGAGAGCTGTCATTAGGGAAACTGGGAAGCTGGTACATATTGTGAAAGGTTGAATCACGTAAGATGCTATAAGCTTCTCCCTCAGTGTGCTGATCATGTCTCTGATGCCCAGCTTCCTGGTCTATGGGGCTACTTGCTAGTCTTGCTGAGCCTGATCCTCTGTTCTTCTCTACAGAGTGCTTTTATTAAGTATAAAGAGCAGGGTTTAAGTGATTGCAAGTGAAAACCATCAGAAGGAAGTAAGTTAAATTAAAATAGAGAAGTAACCTAAATTAAAATGAACACAACACACTTGGCTAGCTTTAATACACGATGAACATGCAAATTCTTACCCTAAAGTGTTGTTCTAAAATCTCTTTCACAAGATAAGCAGCGTCCTAGCTTGGGCCCAATCCTTATCCCTGTTCAGTCTTAGATGTTTCCAGTAGGCATGGGGGGATTCCTGGTGTCTGGGAACTGGGCCTGTTCTTTCTTTTGCCCTCCCTCTTGTATCCCTTTTGCCAAAGATAGGAAGCCTTTGTGCTCAATTTAAACTTGTCTCACCTTGAGTGGAAAAGCACCAGAATCAAAATGAGTTTCAGCATCAGGTAGCCTGGCCACATGTCTTTCTAGAACCAATCACAGTTTGCAGTTACAGGAAAAACAAAACCACTCACAGGTCATTAACACGATCACCAAACCATTCAGGTTCCAGAACATCAGTAATGTCCCTCATTAACACATTTAGAATTATAGAATGTAGATCCATACTTCATATTCCTAACTTCACATACAAGAATGATGTAACATGACCTGTTTTGCATAAAACATCTTTGAGTTATGCATCTTCATATCCTTAAGACAAATTTCGGAAAGCACGGGAGGAATGACACATAGTACTGGGAACTGCATCTATTTGACCCCATTTGCAAGACGTCTCTTGTCTAAAATCCAGACTGGCAGAACTACCAGATAACAGACATCTCCAGGCTGCCACTCAGTAGCAATTTTAACTAACTGGCACTCCACTTCTCGTGACCCGTTGTGGACACTGACCCTAGGACATTCAGTCTCAAGTTTTTGGCAGACAGCAGTATCATGGGTGATCTCGGAAACTCCCAGGTAACATTGTGGAGATTCTGCGGTAGCTAGTTATACTCCTTTCTCAGTTGCCAGCTTTGCCCTCATCTTGATTTGGAGTTTGCCTCCTAACTCAGACTTCCTTGGTCTTGACTTTGGCCCAGAACCTGACTGTAAACTTTTCTGACACCCTCAGACTCAGGTTTGCCTTGGGTCTAACCCTTGGCTCTGAGCTTGTTGCGATCCTGACATCAGTTTAGTCATGCACTTAAGCAGAGTGCTCAGTTTTAAGCACATAAACAGCGCTGTTGCTATTAGCTATTGATGAGCTCAAAGTGCTTTGCTCTGACAGGGCCTTGCATGGGAGTTGGACTCACCACAGGGTGATGTGTGTGGATTGAATAATCATGATGAACCAATTAGTTTGTTGAAGTTTTTGGTTGCTTAGTTAAATGCTGTAGGTAGGATTTCCAAAAGACTCTAAATGACCCAGGAACACACGAGCCACTGACTTTCATTCACTAACTATATTAACTTTAAATAGGACTTGTGGTCTTAGACACCTCTTAGACATCCTACCCTGTATGTCATCTTCAGCATGATTTTCAACTGATCTGCTGTTTGTGCATCTTGGGACAGGCAGAAAGTAGCTGTGAAAATGTTGTTCCTAGCTCAGAAAACAAGAATGAACAAACTACGCCTCCTTTGTTCCATCCAGATTTTGCAAAGTTTTGGAGGAATGAAGATACAGAACAGACCATTTACTGTGCCACTTGCTTTGTTCAGTTCATTATTTTTTCCCAACCTGCCAGCTTGTCTTCAAGTAATCTCTTCAATCGTGTTCTCTGTCTCTCCATAGCTAATCTAATTCTTCTAAGATTTATACGTATAAGGGGAAATGTTGGAAGACAGATACATTGTCAGAGCTGATTTATAGTATATTGCTGTCAACTCAATCTGCTTAGGTATGCACCATAAATTACCTTGTGTCCAATGTACAGAGCTTTCTGCAATAGGGTGTGTTAATACACAGCATCCAATATTATTAATTGTATTACCATGGCACTTGGAGGACCCAGCTGATATGCAGACTCACGGTGCTTATTACTATGCAAATATGCAGCGGGAGACAGGCCTGGCACTGAAGAGCTTACAGTTTAAATAGGTAAGAGATTAAAGGAGAACCAGATTAAAAGAGTGACTTGTCTAAGACCACGCAGCAGGTCAGCCGCAGGGTAGGAAACAGAATCTGGATCCTCATAAGGTTCAGAGCCCTTGGCATGGCATCTTGCTTTTTTGTTTTTAATAGTAGTGGGTCCTTGAAGGTGTACTGTATCTCTATATATGTGCTCTATCTTAGATAAGATGCAGTTCTAGCATTATAGGTTTCTCTATTTCTGAATATTGTCAGGATTTTTGCATATCTCGAGAGTGTGACTGAAATAGCCCAAGATCTTTTGGGATGTGCCAATTAAAGTTTTAATGCTGTAACAGCTGCTGTCTATTTGTAAATGAGGTTTTTTTCCCCCAGTTTTAGGATTTTCTGGTAGCTCAGATGTATGCTTTGTTAATTAAAGCAAAAGACCCCACAGAATAATTCACCTGCAACTTGAATCATTGGAAAAGTAAAAAGAATCAGCTACAGTTCAGAACCGACACACATTCCAGTTCCAGAACAACCCTGGAACACACGATGTCTACTGAAGGTATCATAACTTCCTACGACTGAACCATCTGCTGGCTTGTCTCAGGAGAAGATCAGCTCTTAAGTCAGTGAAACTATATCAGGATGCAACACAGCCCAGCTCTTTTATTGTCCATGTTCTTAAGACCTCCCATAGTTCACTTTTGAACTCTATCTTAAATCTTGCAGTTTCTGAATACTCCAGGCCTTGTGTGTTTGTATGGTTCATATTACTGGGCAGTATAAATCAGGATAGTTCCAGGATAGCTACATCTCTTTGCACCAAATGAGATTTTGGCCCAATATATGCAAATTAGTATGACATAGGCCAGTGGTTCCCAAACTTTTCACTAGGGCAGACCCCCAAACTACCCCACAAACCATTTACGGACCCCCATCAAAGCCAATTCTCGCCACTACGTACATTTCATTAAATGAAAAAGGTAACCTCACAACATAGACTTTCAGACAGTGATTAATAAGATTATTGGAAGGTAATTAATTTAAAAACAATAATTGATTGTAACTTTGGAATGTATTTAAAATTTATTTTCTATGATCATTTTATTTATCTTATTTTCATGGACCCCCTGCGATACCCTATTGGATCCCCAGAGGTGTGCGGACCCCTGGTTGGGAACCATTGACATAGGCTATGCAGATGATGACTTCCATTTCATCTTGAACCGATTGCTTTCAAGTCCTCTTTTCCAAATTCAGAGTCACTTTCACCCACAAAATGCACTGAGAATATTCTATAGCTCCATTGTTCTTGCGTTAGGGCTTATAAACTTTTACATAAACATCCAGATAAATAGGTAAGATCCAAACCAGGTGAGATTAACCATAGGAAAAACCTTAATACCACACATTTTTCCAAGTCACACTACCCCAGTACAAAACTGTAACCTTCACTATCCCAAAGCAGAATAAGCTGCAGTGAAATGCATTAACACCGAAAGGTCAGGAATACTTGTTATAGCGGAGGTGCTGAGTGCCACTGAATCAAACTGTAAACCCAGATCCTTTCTGCTATTCTGCAGCTCTGTAAATCAAACTGTATATTGTTGAAATCACATCAAGCCAAAGGGGCAGCAACACTCCTAGTTCCACATGTATGTGAAAGATGCATATTAAAAAGAAGTATCCAGAGGTTCATTAGATAAATAAACCTCTGGAAAATCTTCTCCGATAAGCCTCATTGCTTCTGAAAAAGCACTACATTGCTCTCCAAGACTGAAGCAAGGAAGTGAGGGACAGAAAATACCCTTAAATTAGCTGTCATCAGGGATTTTCATAGTGTTTACCCCATTCTTAGTTGTGGTAAACACCCCTAGGAAGTCCTGAGAAGTCAGGCATTGTGGCAGTGAGCTGCTCAGTTTGATAATATATATTTCATCAGTTTTAAAGATCATTGGGAGCAACAAAAGGAGCAGCAAGGAACACCCCCATCCCATTAGCAATCCATAATACACTTGCTACAGGCAGCATTCATGACTATAGCATAGTACTGTTGGCAGTGTCTCGACAAAAAAAATGGATTTTGACATAAACACCCCTTTGATACACATGGGGATGATAATTTCTTTAGGCACTATTGTTCTGGGCTTTCTGCAGATTCACACAAACATCACCGCCTTGTTTACATTGGGGCTAAATTTTCAGGCATTTCTTTGCCACCATTAGGTAAGTCTGAAATTATTTTTCTCTCCTATTGGACTATCTTACTAGTGATGGGCTGGGTAGTTGCCTTCTCCTTTTCAGTCACTTTCTGGAGGTCATCATCATCAATAACCGTGGGCTCAGCGCCCATTGGTGTCTGATGCCTCTCTTAGTATTTCCTTTCATCTTTCCCTGTCCAAGGCAGAGTGGCTTAGTTTCTGTAGACTAGCTCTGCACCAATCTACTATATCGTCTATCCATTCTCTGTGGGGTCTGCCTCTTCTGTTTGAACCGTCCATTATGCCGAATACCAGGGTCTTGATTTTTCATGCATCGTTCATTCTGCAAATATTCCCAAATAGTTGTAGTTTCCATTTTATAACTTTCTGCAGCAGGTTCTCTTTCGGCTGTATCTTTCTATATAATTCCTCATTGGTGACCTGCATCCATCCTATTCTCAGATTCTTTTTACAACAACTCCTTTTGAACGCCAATATTCTTCTTTTTGAATCTTCCGTTAGCGCCCATGTCTCACATCTGTACAACATTTTGCTGAATACACACGTTTTCAAGATGCTCAGCTTTGTTCTTAAGCTAATTGCTTCAGTTTTCTGGAGGTGGGAGCTGATTATGTTTGGACATTTTAGGAATTATAAATTCTTCTTGTGCTTGGACTCTTCATGAGTACTAAGAAATATTTCCACAGAGGTAGAACCTAAGATCTTGCAAACAATGAGAGTTTTGCCAGAGTACGTTCCACAAAACCAGGTCCAGAGTATTTTTCTTTTACCTGTTAAACTATTGCACATCAAAACACATATTCAATCTGTATTCTCTTTTGTTATTCCGGAAAGCCCTAATCCTGCAGAGATTTACATGGATGCTTAGTTTTATGTGCTGTGTGTAATCTGACATTTTTTTTAAACTTCATGGGGACCGTTCATAGTGCATATCTTAAGCATTAAAATCGCAAGTATTTATGGAACTGTGGCCTAAAATTATTCTTTTGAGTAACACAGAGAGATTTAGATGGGTCCTGGAGACTCCCATAGCTTAAAAGGAGAGTTGAGATACCGACCCAAACTTTCTCAGAGTGACAGGTTTTTGTTCAATACCATCTCTTTGGCTTGCTTCCTTACCCTCTCTCCTTTTCAAAGAGGCATTTAATTATTTCCAAGTGTTCTCCTTTTTTTGCACAAAAAAGTCTTACATTTAAAAACAAGAAAGAAGTTAACAAAATAGTATCCCTGAAATTCTTTCTTTTTTACTGCTGAAACAAAAATCAGCCCCCAAGAGGACTTATTTTATTTTAATTATAATGATTATATTGTAATTATAATTATAATTTATTTATTTTAATATTTTCATCTTGCCTACCTCTTTTTCCTAATCAAGTTGTTTCTCCTGTGCTGAATAGGAGGCAGTCGAAACGATTAATGAATTAACTAGGCTAAATTCCTTGGTTTGGTCTTTGTTACATCAACCCCACTCCCTATGAGGATAATCAGAGCAGCCTTTAATTTCACTAGCTCCTCTTTCTCACAACTTCTTGTTTCTCTTCCCCTTTCTTCTCCCTACTTCTCTCCCTACCTTTATGTCTTTCCTACTTTTAATGTTGTTAACCTGGAGAAGGAGCTAAACAATGCGTAAAAGAGAGGGAACAAAATAAGGCCTCAATGTTCTCCCTGCTTCCAAGTGAACAGAACTCTGCACCCACACTTTGGCCCACTGAAATCAATGGAGCTCCATGGAGGTGCAAGGGATTACCCATGTGGAGCTACCACCAGGACCTGGCCCTATTGTTTTCACAGGCCTTCTGCCTCTACAAAAACTGAGAGGGCTGCTGTGTTGCTTTGCCACTGTGCTTGCTTGCTTGATGTACTAGAGCAATGGGTGAAAAAAGCCTAATTTTTGAACTAATTATCCCATGCTTTTCCACTTATGCTTCCACTTTTAATCCCAGATTTTTACCAAGGGCCGAAGCAAAACTGGGTTTTAAAACAGCTGATGAACGGGCAGTTCACTGGCTACATCTTTTTAATGAAGCTAAATCAAACTCCTTAGAACAAAATGTTGCTTTCTAAAAAGGCAACCTTATCAATACTAATAATTACCTGTATTATGGCAGCACCTAACGATAAATGCTGAGATCGCACTGTCCTTAACACCAGTTCCCTCATGACGTGTGCATTTTTTTAGGGTTCTACTGTTACGCACACAGATTCCCAGCTTCGTCTAGTGCTTTCTAAGTGGGTTTGGTTGGAGTAAGGGGTTAAGTGAAAAGGGGTTGGCTAAAAAGGGGTTAAATGAGAAGGGATTAACTAAAAAGGAATTAACTAAAAGTGGTAAATTAGGAAGGGGTTACCTAAAAGGGGAGAACTTAGGAAGGGGTCCCAGTAGTGGGTCTGCCTGCAGCCCACCTGTCAGTACTGACATACAAACACACAACACTCTGTCCTGTAGAACATGGAGGTTCAGCAGGACATGCTTCCTAGCTGAGGCAGCTTGCTTTCAGAACTTCCCAGTCATTGGGCCAGAGCCCTTTCGGGGGTCCCGGGGTGTCTTTGCCTCAGCCTTATATGTGGCCCTTATAGGCTCATGAACTAAAACATAAACACACCACAATACACAGTTGAGAGTACCTTTCCCTTTAACCACTGGTCAGGGTGCTGGGTAAAAGTATGGGTATGGATGACGAACAAATGACAAGACATAGACATTTAACACAAGCAATAGTTTTTACTTACGCAATTGAGCAGGTACAAAGATAAAACAATAAACTGTTGCATTATGTTGCTAGAGCTATACTTATATACGTTTCTTCGTGGTACCGATAGGTATTTGTGCACTATTCTATCTATCTTGTGAGCAGGCGGGGTGGCGGGGGAATGGTGTAGGGTGATCAGTCCTCAGAGCAAGCGACACTCGGCTTCTCCAGGCTTCGGGAGTCCCCCCCTTGGGGGCTGCTGTCATGCTCCTATACCCCAATTATTTTACAATACATTTCACTTGGTCCCCTATGTATATCTATACAGCAATCATTTTACAACACATTTTGTTTTTTTCCTCATATGGGATATACTAGGGGAAGGATATTTTAACACATTTCACTTGATCCCTCATTTGGGATGTGGAATGGGGAGGGCCCACCAGCCTTGGCTTACTTACTATATTTATTGCATCATGTGTTGCTAACCGCTCCTGCTTCTCCAGGCTCCGGGTTTATTACATACGGTCAAAGAGGCCCCCCTACTTCCCTTTTCCCTTGTCTCTCTTGAGACACTTCCCCATTTTCTTTAGCCAAGGTTAAAAATAGAGAGCCTGAGCTATGCACCCGAGGCCGGTCATGCTGATATAGCCTAACTGATATTTGACACTTCATTGTGCCCACGTGTGTAGCAGCACTTGTGAATTTCGCTGAAAAACTTGATTCCAAAGCCCACTGAAGTCAGTGAGAAGACTACCATTAATTTCAGTGATCTGAAATTCCTGTGCATCTGAGTTTAACTGAACAACTCCTTGACTGGGGAATCAGTGCAGGCTGTGAATGTTCATAATTTGAACCCTTTTACCAGTTTTATTGAAATAAAAGTTCTTAAGGCATTGAAGATAAGTTGTGCTTTTGGCAAACAACTTGATATTTCTCCTGTACCTGCAATGGAAGAAATACTAGCTCCAGTAACTCAGGATAAGTCTATCTACTATGAGATAAATTCAAATTTATGAATATCAGTTTTGTAATTCTAGAATTGATAAGTTTGACTTTGACCAGCCGCACCTCCCACGTGCTCCTCACAAAGTTGACTCATTGCTTCCACACTCAAATTGGTAAACATCTACTGTTGCAGTAATGCATTGTGGGAACCTATCCCACAGTTCCCTCATCCCCGTAGCATTCTGGGTATGTTTGCTGGTCTTTTGACATCATCTTCCCACATTGCACTTCCCTCCCTTGCTAAGCCAACATACATTTTTCCCATTGAAAGGAAGGAAAAGTAGGGCATCCGTCCAGACAGCAAAAAAGTTTACACAAATGTTTTTCTTCTGTAGCTGAATTTTCAGCTGCCCATCCTCTCAGTGTCCCCCCTCCCATGATCGCACCCAATCCCTGAAAATAATCCAGGGACCCTGACTGTATTCTCAAAGTTAGAAGAAAGAGGATAGTAAAGTCTAGGAAAAAAGATTTTTGACTGTATTGAAAATAATACAGGGACCCCCGAAGATAGGAAAGTTTTTCAGAAAAGAGAGAGTTGCTGGTGTAGGGAGAGTCTTTGGATTTCCAGTGCACTGTAAGGCTTCTGTGCAATGACTCCTTATAGACTAACAGTTATTTTGGAGCATAAGTTTTAAAATGGGTGTAGAGGCCCTTTACATCAATATCCCACATGAAGATGAACTCCAAGCTGTTAGGAACATGATCCCTGATGAGACTGAGGCACAAATGGTGGCAGAAATTTGTGACTTTGTCCTTACCCACAACTATTTCAGATTTGGGGACAAATTATACCTTCAAATCAGTGGCACTGCTATGGGCACGTACATGGCCCCACAGTATGCCAACATTTGTATGGCTGACCTGCAACAACGCTTCCTCAGCTGTCTTACCCTAGTGCCCCTCCTCTACTTGCACTGCATCGGTGACATCCTCATCTGGACTCATGGGAAGGAGGCTCTTGAAGAGTTCCACTGTGATTTCTACAGTTTCCGCCCCACAATCAACCTTAGCCTGGACCAGTCCACACTTCCTGGACACTACTGTGCAAATAAGTGATGGTTGCATAAATACCACCTTATACAGGAAACCCATGGACCTCTATGTTTACCTACATGCCTCCAGCTTTCATCCAGGGCACACTACATTATCTATTGTATACAGCCAGGCATGAAGGTACAACTGCATTTGCTCCAATCCCTCAGACAGAAACAAACATCTACAAGACCTTTACCAAGCTTTCCTGAAACTACAATACCCACCTAAGGAAGTGAAGAAACATATTGATAGAGCCAGACGGGCACCCAGAAGCCAGCTGCTACAAGACAGCCCAACAAGGAAAACAAGAGAACACTACTAGCCATCACATACAGACCGCAGTTGAAGCCTCCCCAGCACATCATGAGTGATCTACAACCCATCCTGGACAACGGTCCTTCACTCTCACAGACCTTCGGAGGCAGGCCTGTCCTGGCCTACAGACAGCCTGACAACCTTAAACAAATTCTCACCAGCAACTATAGACCACACCACAGTAACTCTAAACCTGGAACCAAGCCCTGCAACAAACCTTGCTGCCAACTCTGCTCACATATCTACACCAGTGATATCATCACAGGACCTAATGTCAATCACGCCATCAGGGGCTCTTTCACCTGCACATCTACCAATATAATATATACCATCATGTACCAGCAATGCCCCATGGCAATTTACATTGGCCATACTGGACAGTCTCCATGTAAAAGAATAAATGGGCATAAATCTGCCTTCAGGAATGGTAACATACAAAAACCTTAGGAGAACACTTAAATCTCCCTGGACACTCAGTAACAGATTTAAAAGTAGCAGTCCTACAATAAAAACAAAAACAAAAAACAAAACCCCAAAACATTGAAAAATAAACTGCAAAGAGAAATTTCAGAACTGCAATTCATTTGCAAATTTGACTCCATCAACCAAGGATTTAACAGAGACTGGGAGTGGTTGGCCCATTACAAAAGCAGTTTCTCCACTCTTGATGTTCACATCTCCACATTAGCTACTGATAATGGGCCACATCCCCCCTGATTGAACTGACTATTTCTTCTCTCCTCTTTTGATGTTCACAACTCCACATTAACTGCTGATAATTGGCCACATCACCGTGACTGAACAGACCTTGTCAGCTCTGGCCCTCCCCTTTACTGAGACCCCCTCTTTAAATTCTCTTGTGAACCACCCCTCCACTCATGCATCTGATGAAGCAGGTCTTTGCCCACAAAAGCTTATTCTCCAAAACATCTGTTAGTCTGTAAGGTGCCACAGGACTTCTTGTTTTTGAAGATACAGACTAACTTGGCTACTTCTCTGATACTTATACAATGACTGTGTTCTCAACTGGCCGTCCACTGAGTGTGCCGCCTCCCATCATTGCATGTGATCCCTGAAAATAATACAGAGGCCTGGACTGTATTCTCAAAGTTAGAAGAAAGAAGGTAGAAAAGTCTAGGAAAAAAGAATTTTTGGCTCCCCCCTGCAGTACGTAGACATTGCCAACACGGCTGATGGCAGTGAAATATGATACACTGAACTTATAATGCAAATGGGAATCTCAGCTAACCCCCTCCCCACTCCCTATGTTTCTGAGGGGGTCAAAGCATGAAGACAGATAGCAGATATTAGCAAAAAGATTTATAACCAAAATATAAACCAGCAGGTGTCTGCAATGGACAGCAACCTCCCGAAAATATTTTTAGCGGGGTGTGTGTGTGTGTGGGGGTGCTGTGGTCTGCGGCTGCTGAAGTAGCTGAAGTAGTCTCCCCAACTATCTTAGCCCCGCAGGGGAGACTTCCCCTGGTGACAGCAAGCCCCAGTGGTCCCACACTATGCGTGTGGGTGTTCAGTGGTGTGCCAGTTGAGGTGGTCCTCCCTGATTATCTTAGCCGCCAGGGGAGGCCTCCCCCCAGCAGCTACAAGCCCCTGAATATCTTTCCTACCCTAGGAGCCCTAAACGTGCATGATCTATGACATGGTGCTGCCTGGCAGCATGGTCAGTACTGAATGGCACGCATGTCCTTTTATTGGGTCAGAGGCTACCCATGTCATGTGGCAGAGCACGGGAAAGACCCCAACTGCATAGCGCCTGTGGGGGAAGGAAGAGGGTTCATGCACAAATGTAAACCGCTGAGAAGAAGCTTCTCAGTGTCTTATGCAAGCACAACTCCCACTGCTGCCTTGTAAACACATGGTGCTGTGGGGCAGCATCTGGCACTAGGCAGCAAAGGAAAAAATACCAAGTGTAGAGAAAGAACCATGAACTCTATGCTGGGGCTATTTGTAGTGGGTAGATGCACTCACAGCACTAATACCAAAGAAGGAAAGACATTTCCCAGGCTCTCTCATAAACATAAGCCCACAGCCACAGGCTTGCTGCTCTTGCTTTGAAATTCAGTGATCCTGTTACTTAAATCCGGCACACCTGGAGAACAGCAGCCAGAGCAGAGCACTGAGGAGCATTGCAGGTTACATACAGGACACCTCTGGAGGCCAATACATTCAATTTTAAGACGTGGTGCTTCCACACTGGCTTTTAATTGACCTTCCGAATTCAAGCTTGACACTATACCCATCAGATATTGTAATCTTGATATTAGTGCTCCCTATATCAAGCGGATGGTGTTTAGAGTGAGGATGGTCAAATGGTAGTATTGAGCTAACTGCCTTAAATTCAAATTAATCTTGTAGTGTAGACACAACTTTAGTGAGAGTTTTGCCATTGACCTCACTACAGCCAGACTTTCACCTGGAATTTCATGAGTTAATAAAGGGCTGTACCCCACCATGCCTACTCGGCACTTTCTGTCACAGAGCTTTTGCCTAAGTAAGGACTGTGGGATCTGGCTCGGAGTTGCAGTACAGTACCCTGAAACATTGTTTTGATACATTTTTGTGCGCTTACAAAGTTGTTATATTATCACATTCTGCTTCAGCGCTTTAGCTTTTCAGCTTCTGCTGCTTTCTTTCCTTTCTCTTTTGAGCGCTGCAGGAATGACAGACAACTCATGACTCTGAGGGTGTTTTCTATTCAAAGTACACACAGACGCATACATTACCCTTAATAGGAAATATTTGTATGCAACACCTACTGCCATTTCCAACATCTGAATATTTGTATAAACTGTAAGATTAGTCTTTTCAAGACCTGGCTCTGACACATACTGTGTGAGCAACAATGCAAGGACAAAGCAAGCTGACATGCATATTATTTCAACATTAGCTTATCAGTGCTTCTGTCTGATGATAATTACAGATTCCATTCAGCAAGGTACCAAGCTACTCCTCTGAATGGCTGAGCACCCTTAGTTTCCATTGACTTCAGTGGCACTGAGGATGCTCACCTCTTTGAAGGAAGCACTTAATATCTTGAAAATTAAGGCCTTTTAAGCCTTCTTTCACCTTGTGCACTCCAGTGGCTCTTTTGATAATGAGCATGCATCTGTGCTTCATTTTGTTAAAGACTAGCATGAGAATCTACTAGGCAAAGTAGATGGCTGTGAATGCTGGATTTGTTGAAATTCTATTTCTGAGGTTTTAGGTACAGAACATTGTTCAGCTCCTTCTGCGTTCTAACGTCTCTCCGATCTCACTCAGGAAACTTATTTTGGTTTTAAATCTTCTTCTCATTCTACCCATGAACTATGAGTCCTTTGGGTTGTGGTCCAAATGAAATTAAAACATAAAAAAGTCTGATTATTACTGATGCGAGTTATCTCTAGAGAGATGAGGAGGGTGAGATAATTTCTTTTATAGTCTCAACTTCTGCTGGGGAAAGAAAAGCTTTCAAGCTTAGTCACTTCCTCAGGTCTGCACAGGGGTCCTCAAAGTCACGGCTAAATATAAGGTGGAACAGATTTAGAGTTAACACGTGTTGGAAGTGACCATTCAAAGTGAAGTGAGCAGCTAATGCCTCTAAAATCAGGAAAAAAGAGGGTTAGTGGGTCAAAGATTGTTGGAATGAGACGCAAATCAATGCCTCTATGTTCATACTGTTTTCTGGCAGGCAGATTTATGAATTTAAGTTCCCAGGTTCATCTTTTGAAGGTGTTGCTCTAGTTTTCTTTGCCGACGAGGATTGAGAGGGCAAATATAGAGTGATCAAATGTTTTCGCATGGCTGCTATAGTGTTTTTTTGTCTTGTAACATGTTCTGTGAGAGTTCATTGGAGAACATGGTGATTATTTCACCCACCCTCTGGTTGGGACATTTAGTGCATTGTGCGGTGTACCTCATGTGTTTTGATAGGCCTGTGTAGGACCCAGCGATCTGGAAAGGTAAGTTGGGGGGATGGTAGAGATCATCCTAGCAGTGGAAATGCATCTGCAGATTATGAATCTGTTCTGGCAAGGCGGGTGCCCCTTTGGAGCTGGTGTGTCTTTGTGTGGGGGAGGTTGGGCAATGGGAGAGATTTCTTTCAGGACACGGTCCCTATCAAATATGGGTTGTAATTGTTTGATGATACTCATATGGGTTCCAGAGTGGGCAGGTAGGTGATAATTAAACAATTACAACCCATAATTGACAGGGACCACATCCTGTGGGAAATCTACACCCCCCGCACTGCCCCGTCATCTGCTGGCCTTCCCATACCTGCTCCACCTCCTGCTGGACTTCATTAAGCTTTTCATCAGAATCAAGCGAGTTTTTCCCCCTGAGGTTATAAATCATTTGGACTGCACCCAGGTAAATGAGAGAAGAATTTAGCTTCATAAATACATTTACCAGATGGGACTTAATTCAATTCCTAAGTATTGATATTATTCATTTATGTATTTATAAGTTTATGCAAAGTAACTTTTAGAACAATTTGGAAATAGTAACTATTAACATATACAGCCTGGAGATCATATTAGTATTACCTTCATCTTCCCTTCCTCCTTTTATCTCATTAGTTGCTGCATTGACTTATTGCACCTTGTTTCCAGCTGGCTTGTCCTCTTTTGGGCCAGGACATCTTCATATGGGTTTTTATGGTAATAATTTTCAGGACCTTTGACATCTGCTGTGACATAAATGTTTAATAATGGTCTTCTGTGTCTTGCAGCTGGCAGAGAGAACATGAGGCAGTCCATAACTTTTCAGATCACTGCACGTAGAGCAGGAGACTGTCCATAACTTTTGACATCACTACAGTTAGACAAATTAACAGTCATTGAGAAAAAGACACTAAATCAGGGGTCAGCAACCTTTTGGAGGTGAAGTGACAAAATTTGACCCTTTGACCTCTACGTATGGTCCAACTGCCAGTGGTGCTTTTTAAAGTCATTAATAGTCCTATTTACAACAGTTTCATTAATAAATAAAGATGCGGAGCTTTCCCATTTAGATGGTGGTTGGTAACATTAGCTGGTCTTTTGTTAATCCATGGGCAGCATGGCTTTGAGCAAGCTCCCAGCTGCACGGGGAAGGAGGGATGTGCTGAGCTTCTGCCTCATGTGGCGATGTAAATCAGCTCGTGTGCCACTCTTGGCATCCTGGAAGGGGTTGCTGATCTCTGCTCTAACTCTTAGGTTGGCTGATGACAGTTTAGCTGGAATATATCAAAACAAATACAGGCACCACCACTGGTTACTTGAGGAACAATGGTCCAATGGCAAGAACCTTTTCACCACCATAAACTTCCTGAGTGACTTAGGGCAAGTTGCTTTGTCTCTGTCTCTGTTTCCCCATCCATAAAATGGGGATAATGGCACTTCCCTACCACACTGGGGTGTTGTAAGGATAGATACAGGAAGATATTGAGGCACTCAAACACCATAATAGTAAGTGCCATTGTTAGATACCTTAGATTTATTTTATTTATTTGCAGTACAATAGCGTCTTGAAGCCTCTGAGAGCAGAGTCCCTTAGTGCACACTGGACAAACACATAGTGGCTATGTCTACACTAGAGAGTTTTGTCAATAAAACCGGGGTTTTGTCAACAAAATTCAAGAAGTATCTATGCACAAAATGTATTTTGTTGACAGTACATTGACAAAACTCAGAACTTCTGCCAACAGCATTCTGCCTCTCCATGGTGAGGAATAACACCTTTGTTGACAGTTTCTGTCAACAAAAAAGCTGTGTAGACCCTCTAGGGGGCTGTCTGTTGAAAGATAGCGCTTCCAGTTCACTGGGGAGCTCTGTTTGCTGAGCTTCTGGTTGGCCCTTTTGTTGAGAGACCAGCTGGGCGGTCTGGCCACTCTCTGTTGATGGAGTGGATTGCTCTTTTGATCCACTTTCATGTGTGGACACGATCTGTTGAAAGAAGTTTTGCTGGAAGATCTCTTCCGACTGTAACTTCTGTTGAGAGATCGAAGTTGTAGATGTAGCCACTGACAGTGAGTCTCTCTGCCCTGAAGATCATACGCTATATCTAGACTAGAGAGATTTGTTGACAGAAGTTTTTGTCAGAAGTCAATTTGCAACAAAACTTTTGTTGACAGATCTTGCCCAGGTTTTAAAGTGGAATGAAAGAGCAATCTGCTCTGTCGACCGAGAGTGGCTGGACTGTCTGTCCGTTCTACTGGCAAAACAGCCACCCAGAAGCACAGCAGACAGGGTCCCAGGTCACCATAGCCTTCCGGGAGCCGCAGTGTGATGCTCCCTTAAAGGGACCCTCCCCCCGCCCACAACACCCATTCCCTGCTTATGCTGCAGGCATGCCTACCTCCTCAAGGGACAACACAGCCAGAGCAGGGCTTCAACTCTTTCTGGAAGACACAGCTCATTCTAGAGAGCCATGGGCTTGCATTGGCTCCACGCAGAGGTGCTTCAGCAGCTGACGCACCTCCTGATGGCCGTCGTCCTCTTCCTCACAGAGGGTGAACCTGAGGCCATCTTTGAGGACCTTGCCATGGCTGCAGGATGGTAACACCTGCACCCACCCCCCGGGTGCACAGGCGGATCTGAAGGCACTGCACCAGTCTGACTGGTGGGACCGGCTGGTCATGGGGCACTGTGACAACCCGCAGTGGCTCCAGAACTTCTGAATGTGGAAGGGCACCTTCCTGGAGCTCTGTGCCTGGCTCATTCCTACCCTCCAGAGACAGGACACCTGGCTGCAGCCTGCCATCCCCCTGGTGAAGCAGGTTGCAGTCACCCTCTGGAAGCTTGCCGCTACCGCTTGGTGTGCAACCAGTTCGATGTGGGGAAGTCCACTGTAGGGGCCCTCCTCATGGAGGAAAGGCAATCTTGGGCTGCAGTCCCTGAGTGGCACCGGCCTCAGGATCCCCTCCCACCATGGATTCAGGGCAACTGTTTGGGCTGGATTACAGCCAGAAGCAGGGTGAGGTATGGAGGCAGTGGTGGGGTCTGGGGGAAGGTGGGGGCAGTAATGACTCTCAGCCACAGCAGCAGGTCCAGGATGTCCTGTGCAATGGCTGGCAAGGGCAGGGCGGCAGGGGTATGGGGACAGTGGGGGGACAGCAGCAGCAGCAGTGGGGGTAGGGGTGGCAGCTGCACATGGCTGGGCCATCCTGTCCTGCAAGACCAGACATTGGTGGCAGCATCAAAGTGGGACATGAGTTGGTCCCAGGCCTGTGACGACCGTACCTTGTTGGCCTGCAGCTGTCCCTCTATAATCTGGGTCATGCTCCAGAGGGCAGCATCGTGGTCCTAGTGAAGAGCCTTCCTGGATGTGCTGATAGTCCCTCTGGCTGTGGGCTCCTCCTGGTGGTGAGGTGGGGCTGGCTGGCCCTTACACAGTGTAAGTGCAGCTGTAAGGAAGAGGAGGACGAGAGGCCATGAGTCATTCATGCAATGCAGCCTCTGAGGCCCTGCCCCCCCACTGTGAGCAGCAAACAACACCCCCCAGGCCAAGGGATGGGGATGTCCCAGGAGCAGTGCCAAGCATGGCCTGCATAACAGTCCCTGCCCCTGGGGACTCCGGGTTGCCTCCAGGACTGGGCTGACCACAGCATCCCTCCAACCCCTGTGGGCAATGGGCTAGTGTCCAAGGGGCTGTCCAGCCACAGAGGGTGCCCTCATGGGTGGCAGGTGACCCAGGAGCAGTCAGGTCCTGCCTAGGGCCCTCACACACCAGTGGGAGCAGGTGATGCCTCTTGCCTTGGGTGTGCCCATGTGCTGGATGCTGCCCTCCTTGATGTGTCTGGGGTCAGGCTGGCACCCTTGGAGCTAGCCCACTGCCAGCCATGGCAGGTGCTGGCAGCCCCCCTCCCCCGCTTCCGGGCCTGGGGCTCATCCAGCCTCCCTTGAGGCTGGCAGCAAGCTGCTGCCTGTGCCCAGGGGCTGTCTGTTGGGTCCAGGTGGTACCCGCAACCTCACACATGACACGCTGAGACCACAGCATGAGGTTCCCACCCGAAAAGTGCACCCCATCTGTGCCCACCCCCCCACACACTAGGGTGTGTAACACATGAGGTATTCACTGGAGAGTACTCCTCGTCGAGCTTGGAGGATACTCAGGAGGTGGCTTGGCTGTTGAGGACCAGGTCCAGGACTTGGATCAGGCTGCTGGCTTCAGAGTCTGACTCCAACAGGGGTTGTGGCTCAGCTGCTTCCTCCTCCTCCTCTGGGGGCTCGTGCTCTGGTGGGGGGGCCTCCACTGTGATGTCAATGCTGCAGATTGGGGTACTGTGCTCCCCGCCCCCCACAGAATAGTGTGCAGCTCCCTGTAATAGGGGCAGGTGGGTGGTCGTTCTCCTAAGCATCATGCAGTGTCCCAGGCCTGCACGTACTCCTGGCAGAACTCTTTGGCTTTTGTCTTGACTTGCTCCACGGTGTAGTGGGGTTGACCCCATTTGAACAGGCCTGCAGCCATGAGGCTGTAGCCTTTGGCATTGTGGTGCCTGGCATGGGGGTACTGAAGGGTTTCCTTCTTGGCCCAGAGAGTGAGGAGGGCCTCGATCTCTGGGCCAAACCAAGACAGAGTGTGCCTCTTAGAGCCCCAGGGAGGGCCCTGGGAGCCCTGAGGCTGGTCCCTGTAGAAAGAATGCACTTGGTAATGTGGATGCTCCCTGGCTATTGTTGTCAAAACAGCCATCGAAACAGACAAAGCTGATAAAGAGTCTAAGCGAAAAGGGGCTCAGACAGGGGAAATAATCAAACTGGGACTAGAATGTGGGTCTCCTGACTTACTTTGTAATGCCCCAACTATAGAATACATTGCCTTTGTGAAACTAAAGCACAGACCAAATCCTCCTGGAACACCTCTAGGTTAAAACAATTTCATATGACTAAACAGGTAGCATAAAAATACATGCTTATGCAGATTTTTCCTGTATTGATCTATAATTTTACATTGCACTGTTGTAATGATGCCACCTGATTTCTCCTGTGTGGTAGTCCCTTCTTTGGAAACTGGAATTAAATTTCTGTTTGGTAAAACATGTTCCTATGTTGCTGGGTTTTTTTTTTAAACAAAAATATCTGTTGATATGCACCAGATGTGCTAGTTATAAAACTGATTTAGTATTCAGTGTCCGTGCTTCCTCACAAGGCAGGCTAATGAGAAAGGAAAATAGGTAAAAGAAATGTCAAGGAGAACTGCAGTGAAAATTTAGTTTGTGTTCCATATGGGTAAATAGAAACTGGAATAAAAGGTAGAAACTTCATGTCCGGTATGAATCAGTGTAGATTAGAGAAATTGACTTGTTATATAATATTAATAAAAAACACTATGGAAACTTTTATCATCACCACCCAAGATAGCAGATTCAATTTTGTTATGAAGTGAAATGATATAGAGCAAGTCCATTTTTCAACTGAAACTTTTTTGATGAAAAATGCTGATTCAAATCAAGCAACATTTAACAAAATTGTTTCAGTTTTGCCAAATTGCTTTATTAAAAGAGAACCTCTAAAAATTAAGAAAAAATGAAAGGTTGCAATTTGAAACAGTTTTTCACTTTGAAATTACCTTGAATTTTATTTTTAAGTTAACTATCAAAACCCAAAAAGGGATGTTTAATTTTGTTATCTACTCATGTTTCACTTATCTGAAATGATTTTTTAAATTGTTTGGTACTGCCAATGAACCCAAAAATGAATTTATACGACTCTAATATTTTACTGTGTTTGTAAGAGACGAACTAATGCACATCATAGATGTTCTTTGTAACCCGTGTTTTTTGGTGCCAGTACTGACATCTCCGCAGCTGCAGCTGCAGGATTGTCTAGAGAGGGGGAGGGGAGTACTGGCTCCTTTTTTTCATTTTTTTACAAAAAAAAACACACACTGCTTATAACAAATAAAATACATTTTTAATAAAATATATTTATAGTGGGGGGGTGTCCTTCATTGTCTGCACTCTTTTAAAAAATTGACTATTTAGCAGAATTCCAAGTTGTTAGACATTAAAATCAACTATTGTAGGCTGTCATACTGTAGTCCCTACTCACAACCCAAGTTCCACTATTGGAACTGATAGGTTACACTTGTAGATGGGGCTAATACTTTTTCATTGCAGTATTATTTTAAAACCAGTAAAATTTAATACTATATTGCTCTTCACAAATCCCTTCCAAATAGAACACAATTTCTGCGACAGTATTACTAGACACAAGTCTTCACCAAATATTTTGGATGAACAGTTTTCAACCTATGGATAGCTTTTGAGCTAGGGACTTAAGCTATTCACTGTTTGGTGGTTGAGTTGAGTGGTCAAGAAATTGCGTTTCTTCTCTCTGACAGGAAGAGTGACATTTTTTAAATAGAAGAGCAATAAATGATTTCTAATAACAAATTGACTCAGGAATGCATAGATACACTTGTTCAGATGAGAATATGGCTGTTTGTAACAGCTGTTCCCTAAACATAGGTGTACAAAAATTGCATAGGTGTGAATGTTCATGAACAGTGAATAACGTGGAAAATGAAAGTGATTGAACTAAAAGTATTTGGAATGCAGTCAAATGTTCTTGAGTACTGGCTCTTAAATTTTCAACAAACTCTGAAGGTAACAAAACTGGGAATACTCAAGGTGTGTGTGTGGGTGGATGCGTGTGTCATATACATATATGTACAATTTATACTTTTTTTAACTTTGGGGTATCTGTCACTGAGAATATACCTGTACCGGAGCAAACTCCTACTGTTTCAAACAGGGGTAAGGTGAACTTGTGCAAGTCACTTGTCTCAACAGTTTAGCACACTTGCAGTATGGATTTGCCTCAGTGCAGCTACACCAGTGATTAGAACTCCAATGTGTACAAGATTGTAGCTTTCCATATTGTTTCAACACAGCCTCTATGAATATAAGGATTTGTGAAAAAAAATCGTTTGAAACTGAAGTATATTCTGATTTATCAAATATGTATTAAGATTACCTATTACAAGCAAGAACCCAGGGAAACCTTTCACTGTTGTTTTCTTTTTTCTTCAAAAAGGTTATTAGTGTGTGCCTCTGGTTTTGATATTTTACTTTTTTTCTTTTTTTTTAGGGAGCTCTACTAAATGACGCTGATGAAAAAGAGATCAGAGTCAGCTCTCTAAATGTAAAGTTTTTTCCAAGGCTTCATAGGCTGCATCATTATACATGATTCTATCAGTAATAGGTTTTTATGTACAAGTTACACGTCCTGAATCACCTGACAATATGGTCTCTGAATATTACCTAGGGTAGACAATGGAACCTCAACCAAAGCAGTGAGAGTGTTAATAAGGCTTTTGAGGAAGTTTCACTTGCAAAATATCATTGTTTCATTCTGGCTGTGTTAGTGCTTCTGAGGTAGGCCGTTGTGAACGTGCAGAGATGTGGAAGGCTTACCGTTGTTCAACATTTCATGGGCAAGTGAGGTAGAGACCATCTTGTACACTCGTTTCAAGCATCTTTGTGTATGTGTGAGAGAGAAAGCATAAAAGACTTTTGCCATTTATGAAATACTGCTCAGGGATCTTTTAGTATAGTCTTTTTGCCTAAGTGGTTCAGACAGTATGCCGAATAGTAACTCTTAGAAGGACATGTTTAGTGTGAACATATAAAAGTGTCCTTTCCCTTGAGAGAAATGAATCTATGATGTATGTTGCATAAAGTCAGTTGTAAATTCTTCCTGAGCAAAGTTCTGCAATCTGCTAGACACCTAAAGACATCAACAGGCGAAGCTACTTCTTAATTTAAAGCTGTAAATACTGCAGTAGTTCAGAGTAATCTGAACAGCATCGAAGGTGAAATGCAGGTTTGTTGGACACTAGATCATTTCTGATTTCATTACAAGGATGAGCATGTTACTGAACTGACATGTTTGTATTTTCTTGATATTTTAATTTAAATGAGTTCCTGTCCAGTTAACTGGAAGAGCTGAATCATTGTTTAAATGTTAATTGAGGTATTATTTGTTTTATTTAACTTATTATCTTCACTTCGTGATGATTCTTTTGTCCTCTTTCTCCTTAATCTCCTCTCAAGAATATGGTTGCATGATCCTCTTAGAGAAGCATGATGAATAGCATGCGGCTGATCCTGCGCTTCCTTTCTCAGGGAAACTCCTATTGACTTCATATTGGGTCCAGTAATTCTCTATTTTTGGTGAGCAGTGTAAGGTAGAAGGTTGAAAGTGTCAATCTTCTTTCCTATTTGCTGCGTGGCCCTAGCTGTGCTGGTCACAGGATATAAGAGAGAATGGGTGGATGAAATATTTTATTGGACCAATATCAGTTGATGGAAAGGACAAGCTTTGGAGCTCCACAGAACTCAGAAGGTCTGGGAAAGGCAACATAGTGTGACAGCTAAATAGGAGGTGAGACAGGTGACACAGGTTATCATGGGTTGCAAGAAATCACTGAAAATGAAGTGGGCAATTAACGCCTTTGCAGTGCTGGGACAAAGAAGTTCAGGAGATTACAATTTATTGTGATGAACCATAAAACAGGTGTCTGAGACCATGAGTTTTAGGGTATGTCTGTCCTGCAAAGAAAAACCCATGATATCAAGAGCAAAACTCATGGTATCAAGAGCTTGTCCACACTGACCAATTACTGCGCTGTAACTTTCTTGCTTAGGGGTGTGAAAAAACCCACCCTCTTCCAAGTGCAGCAAGTTACAGGGCTATTAGGTACCTGCCTCGTGAAAGTGGTCTAGCAACAGTGCTGGCAAACCTCACCCCCAGCACTGCTGCTGTGACCATGTTGCTGCATTGAAGTGCTGCCGTGGCAGTTCTTTAGACTCAGCAGTGTAGAGGTAGCCTCAGGCTCGCAGAGGAGAGCTGAAAGTAATGGGTAGGTATTTACGTTGGGGCCCTGTCTCTGAAACTCACTCAGCTGGAGTGTCTCAGAGTACAGGCTCTATTCTCACCCTACTTGTCTACACTGCTGTTTTTAGTCCTGCAGCCTGAGCCCTTTGAGCAGGGCTTCCCCCAGGGAACTGTGGAGTCCGGGAATGCCTTCCCCCCGGCCCCAACTCAAGACCTTTTCCCCTGCCCTGCCTCTTACTCCCCTGCTCAGCCCTGCCCTACTCCCCCTCCACCCCTTCCTTCAAGCCCATGCCTCACTGCCACCCCTCCCCCATTCCACCCTTCTGCCAAGCTCCTTCCCCTGAATGACATAGTCCAGGGGATTAGTGGGGGGCCTGGCACTGCCAGCAGGGATTGCCCTCCCATGCACGCACTAGCTGCACCTGAAGTGGAATGAGCTGAGCCCATCTTGCTCAATTCCCTGTGTCCCAGCCCTGTCACTGCGGGAGGCGGCTTGAGTGAGGGGATGGAACCGCCCCCTGCACTCACTGGTGGTGGGAAGCCGAGCAGCGTGGTTGGGCACTGGGGGACTATAGCAGGATGGAGTCCTGTTGCTCTGCTTCCCACTGACTTAGTGTGGCAGTGGTCCCACCCCTTTCCCCAAGCCCTCTTTCCAAGCAATGGAGCTGGGAGCCAGGGGAATGGAGCAGCCTCGGTCTGAGCCCAGCCATTTCCTGCTGCTGGTGAGTGTGGTGATGGGCCCAACCCCTGCTTCTGGCTCCAGGTCCCCCACTTGTCCCCAAGGATACCCTGGACCCTCGGGCCGGGGGTTCCAAATTGCGGGGCCCAGTATGGTTGCCCCAAATCAGCCTATGAGTGGGATGGCTCTGTCTGTGAGTGTGCATGTCAATTGACCAGGGCTTTGAGACTCAGTGCCATTGGTTTTGCTTTACAGTGTAGACACTTCTCCACTAGGCACTAGTGGAAAATGTAATTTACCAGTCTTGTTGAGCAAGTTTGCAGGCCGAGAACTGATAGGTCAGATACAAAGAAAATACTTTGTGGAAAGGGTTTGCCCACAGGTGCTAAGTTGCTTTGCCTTTTATCATTTTTCTGTGTGAGTTCTTTGAAGCACAGGTGCTGGAACTAGTGTGTCTGGGGTGGGGGTTGATGATGCAATACCCCCTGGCTTGAAGTAGTGTCCCTTATAGAGACAGTTTATAGTTTAGTTCAATGGCTCTCAGCACCCTCACTGTACAAATTGTTCCAGCACCCCTGCATTCAAGTGCATCAGGATAGTTTCATTTCACCTACACAGTCAGTGTTAGGGCATTTAATGCACTGAGTGAGGTACAGCATGTGTTGTGACAGGCATATATGAGACCCATGAATCTTGAAAGGTGCATTGAGAGGGAGGGTATTGATCATCACAGCGGTGGAAACATGTCTGCCAATTTTGATTCTGCTCTGGAAGGGTCTGGTGCCTCCCCCAGCTGTATGTTTACTCTCTACCCATGTTTCCACTAATACACCTTTGTCCTCCGTGGAAAAGGTATCCAAAGGTAAAATTTTAATTCAGTTATTACATTTATTTAGTCTGACTTTTATGGGCATTGTGTGATGTGCACCACATATTGACACTTGTTCTTTTCTCTGTTCCACTGACAATGCCACTTGGGATTTTCCATTTGTCCATTTTTTTCAGACAAGCCCCAAAAAACTTTCTCCAGTGCTGGTCTTACACGTGGAAGGGACATAACGTGCAAGGCTGCTACAGCCATCCTCTAAACGTCTCCTTAAAACCCTCCTTTGCTGTGATGCCTGTGAAACACTTCACAGAGATAAGGAAGCTGGTGAACTGTGACCATTGTTCAAAGCTGGCTTTCTGTTTCCTTGTGCTCTCACCACCTCTTTACAGCGCAGAACATATGGAAATGGGTATAACAAAGACTTTGTCACTGCTGATGTTGGCTGCATTGGAACCAGAGATGAAAAGGTGAAGTATTCACATTTGTATCACTTTTACATTCCTCAGCTGCATCCAGCTCACCTCATCCCTGAGGCCTGTATTCTGTTACATGAGCTTTACTCCATCTCAAAGAACAAATATATAAATAGCCCACCAAGGTGCAATGCCTGCTTTTTGGGCATTAACAAAATATTAGCCAACAGCAGCTGTCATACTTTGCTGACGGGCCAAATGACAGAGCATAGAGGGGTTTTTTTTGTTTGTTTTTTTGTTTTGTTTTTTGTCATAGGATCAGTGGGACAATCAATGCAGGAAAAATTTCAGTGTCTTCATATCTTGCTTTGAGAGTGGTAGTCCTGTGCAGTGAATAGTTTTCACTGGAAAATGTCAGATGCAATGAAAGTTTAATCAGGAATGGTTTACTGGGCTCAGAATGAATGTTTAGTCAAAACTAGGACAGTCAGCTACCCCCGAGTTGTCAATGGCTGTCTGGTTAGGGCACATACCTGGGCTATAGAAGATGCAAGTTTGCCTATATGGTCTGCTTGATTTGTGGCATGAACTTAAACCTGGGTCTCCTGCAAGAATGTCCTAACAATCAGGTTACTGGTGTTGGGTGAGTGGGACTCTCCTTATTTTGAGGAAAAAAAGTTAATCTTCAGTTTTTCCCACTAGAGATGGAATTATTTTAATTAAGAAAATATTTGCAGGATGGGAAAACCATTTCTTGCTCAGCTTTACATGTAAGGGACTTAGATACACAGTGAGGAAGGCATATGTTCGGTTCAGTCAGCCCCATGGCAGTAATACATACGAGATTCAGAGCCAGTGTGGGAACAAGCCTTTGTTAGCCTGTAACAAATGTTAATTAGTGTAATCCTGTTGGCTTTCAGATTTTTAATTTCTGTGGACTATATTGTTTTTGTAAACTCTTCTTTACATGTAAGTAGGGTACCTATTGTCAAAGCTTTTGCCTAAACACTCTGGGTTAGGGAAAGCCATTCTATTAATAAACCAGTCCTCATTTGACCTCTTGCAGGACTAGAAGATGAGAGAACCATGGGCATGGTTTTGCTATGCTTCTCCAAGGCACCATTATGCAAGAATTATACCAATATTAATGGATGCTGCATCTCCATATGGTGGAAGCAGGATGAAGTAAAGGATGAAAATCTGGCTGTTTTCCAGTGCGAATTTGCTCATCTGATTAAACAGTCAATGCAGCCCAGTTTTTATGGGAATCTTGAAAGATTTCTACGGGGCAGTTTTTGTCTCATTTGTATGTCATTAGCACCTCTAAGAAATCTCTTTTGTGTTTTTGTTTTTTGTTTTTTTTCTTTTTAGTGTCTGCTCATTAAGGCCACCCATACACATACAAGGATTTCAGTAAATGGGCAGGAGAAACCCCAGATATGTTTGATCTAATTAATACATGCCTTGAGCTTTATCCACTGAGTGAATCTCAGATCATTTGAGATACATCTTTTAAAAAAATGTTAAGTGATCTAATAGAGGAATAATAAACAAGCCAAACAGTTTACTTGAAACAGCTGATCAGCTCTAGTTATTAGGGGACTGACTCAAAGCTCCTGGAAAGACTCCTGCTGATTTTAGTGGCATTTGGATCAGGCCATTGTTTTTAGTTAGTGGAGCACCCCCCTACCTGCACCCAGTTGGGGTACATTTTGTGTGTGTGAATGGTGTGTTTATTACAGGCTGAAACTGAAGCAATCTCACACAAATTAGGACCAGGGAGACTAAAGGCTCAAAATTCAGGAGACTGACAAAAAAGCAGAACAACTTACTGCATTTTTGTAGCTTTTAATCCATTATGACTTTTTGCATATGTGAATCCTTCTGTGTTGTCAATATTTCTGTATATTCCCTTTTCTTTAAAAATCTATGCTTGAGTGAGTAGAACATTGGCTTTTTTTTTTTTTTTTTTTTTGTAAACCCAGGGTTGTGAGTTCAGTCTTTGAGAAGGCCATTTAGGGCCCTGGGGCAAATAGATTAAAAAAACAAAAAATGAAAAACCTGTCAGGGATGGTCATAGGTCATTCGTCCTGCTGTGAGTGCAGGGAAATGGACTTGATGACATCTCAAGGTCCCTTCCAGTTCTGTGATATAATGAATGAATGAGACGCATGATGTATATATGAGTTGTGTTTCCAATATGTACCAAGGCCACACCTTCAAGGTACGAATAACACATTATGTAAATACCAAACAATTTGCCTCACAGACTATTAAATGTGACATTCTACAATGAGCCAAAGTAAATATCTCTTTACATACAACAGTCTGAATTATTTCAATGATAAAGCCAGCACTATATTTCTTGATAGAAATGAAGTCTCTTCATTATCAGTGCTGTTTTCACTTATTTCTTTCACTAGGAGCACCATTTCCCTTTAAATTTGTCATTAGCATTTTATATTCAACCATATGGAGAGACCACAGACCAGATAATCTCTTAAACTGATACAGAATCAAGTTTGCAGTGCCACAGTCTTGTGAACTGTGCTTGTGAGATATCAGGTGCACCTGCAGGAAAAAATATACCACTTTGAACTGTCTCAGAACCAGATCTGTCTCTGAACTAGAATCTGCGGGACAGCTCAGATGAAAGGATTCAAATCTAACTCTCCTCTCCTTCCCCTTCTGAATTTATCCCATCTCTAATAAACTCTAGCAAGAGACACAAACTCAGTCATTGTTAAGCCTGATGAATGTATCTGAACAAAATTTAGTTTAGTTCAGAGAAGTACCCGATGTTTAAGTGTTCATCCAAACCTTATTTGGACTAACTGACTACGAAAAATTGAGTTGGAAAGCTCAGGGATAGGAGGGGGGAAGCTAAAAGGTTTGAGAGTCTTTGGAGAACATTTTAGGTGGTGTTAAATTAGCCACATGGTTGATAATTTGCACTGGAAGTCCTGTCTTGCGTCCTGGCAACCTCAAGGTCAAGGAGGGTGTGAAGATAGTTTAGATGTACTCCCTTATTTGCAGTAACTAAGAGCTGGATGTAGTTTGGGACTGAGCCCAGCAATGGGTGTGAAATTCTTCACATTACTGGCTGCTTCCAGCTGTAATGACAAGTCTAATGGACATGTGCTAAATTTTATGGGGAAAAAAAGAGATTCTCATGAAAGAAAGAATAAAAACCAATATTAAAAAAAAAAAGTAAAAGTGGGCTTTTAACAGACTGGCTTGGTTTTGAGTAGTACTGAGTACCCAGTCTCTTTTACTGACTTCAGTGATTGTGAAAAATAGACTTCTTAAGTGCCTAAACATGGAGTTTAGGTGGCTAACAATAAGTTCATCTCTTTAAAATGTATACCTCTAAGTCACCTTATATGCAGTTCTTACTCTCAAATACAGTAATTGCACAGACTAGATTAAAAGCTCTTAGTAATGAGACTAATGTAAAATTATACAAAGAACTTATTGTATTAGTAATGTTCAAGTGTATTATGTTCGCATCATATTACTTTATTACTCATGTTGACTAATATGGTGATTAGTAAATAAAATTATATTGCCATGCCAGACTAGTAAAGAGAAGACCTGATAGGGCCTGATGGGAATTGCCATTATGAAAGATGCTTGTTAATCTGATGGGATGGAGTCCCTCGAGCAATGTCTGTTTTGAAATTTCCTATAACCCCTTTCAACTCTCCTCACCCAGGAAAAAAGAAGGAAAGGGCTCAGTAAAAGACTTCAACGTGAGTTTAGTACATTGGATTGGGTCTCAGAGCAGCTAAAATCAGCTCCCAGTCCTCCCGCGCGCGCACGCACACATACTCTCTCTCTCTCTCTTCCTGTGTTACTTGGAGCAAGCTGATCTCTTTGTGCTTGGTTGCACAGGAAAAATGGAGCGATAATATTTCCATTCTTTGTGTTGTTAATTTTGACTTGTCAACTATTTAAGGCTTCCAACCCAGGCCAGTTCTACACTAAGAGGTAAAATCAATTTTAGACATGCAAATCCAGCTATGAGAATTGCATAGCTGGCGTCAGTGTATCTAAAGTAGTTTTTTCCTGCACTTTACACAGCAACAGGTGGACAGGAGAAACTCTTCTGTCAACTTCCCTTACTCCTCATGACTGCCAGGAGCACTGGGGTTGAGGGCAGTGCTATGACAGCTCAATTTAGTGCATCTCCACTAGGCACACTAAATTGAACCCCAGAAGATTGACAGCCAGCAGGTCAATCTTCCCCTAGCTGTAGACATACCCTGAGTGTGTGCGCAGAACTTAGCATTGGCCTGTACTTGCTCCTATAACGCAAATTAAAAACCAATAGTAATCATCTGCACAAGGGACTAGAATAAGTGATGAGGGTTGATCAAATAGTTCGGGGGTTTAGATAAGTCTACAGAAGTTCAGATGCTTTATCTGAACCTCCCAAGACAGACAAATCTCACCAGAAATCACTGAACAGATTGTCTCGTGAGTCCAGGTGTAACCTACTTCAGATCAAGGCAGAAGTACCTTGAGAACCCTGTGTCAGGCACCTGACCACTTCTGCTCCCTATTCCATCTGGACTCAGCAGTACTGCAATATCTGCAGCATTCGGATAGTTTCCACATCCTGCTGTAGAAGCTAGACATCCCTTTTTGTCAGACCTCAATAGCTCATCATGCTCTTGAATAACAAGCAGTTGGTCATCTCCCTTAATTACAAGAGCAACTTGAAGGCAGTTGTACATTCATCAACAGAAATGGCATATTAGCTAACTAATGGAAAAAGTCAACACACTGAGGAATAATACTGCAGCCGTGTTAGTAAATATTAGGGTAAAATCCTGTGCTGGTGTAAACTGGCTTGGCTTGGCTGACTTCAGTACAGTTATGCTGAATTACACTAGCAGAGGATTTGATTCTAGCTGAGTAAATGCAGATTTTTGAACTGCTGTTTACGTTAAATTTTGCAGTGAGAAATCAGTGAAAATGTTCTTTGGCTGCACGTGAACTGTTTGCATTTGCATTTCTTTGAGTAAAAAGTTAATCATGCCACTGATATAATGCTATCATACTGTAAAACATTTCTTCACTCCCATCTTCTATAATTATTTCATGCAGTTATGTGCAGAGATTAAACACTGGAAACTCCAGTCACCTGGTGAAGAGTGATTCAGTGACTGTGAATAAACCCATGGTATCACTACTGGGAGACTTTGAAATCTAGTGAGGTAAGAAGATAAGTGCCAAGTGGGTCAGTATACATCAGTGGAAATGACAGCTACTGCATGCCTCAGGGCAAAATGGGAGGGGTGCACAGTTCCCCACCCAGGAAGCGGCAGGGCCAAGAGTGGAAGGGGTAAGCCAAATGCAGAAGGGGCGGAGCCAAGGACAGTCAGCCCCCAGCACCACTGAGACGGCACTGCTTGTGCCCTGCCCCCACTCCCTTACAGTCATGCTGCAACAGAATTTCAAAGGGGCGCGGAGCTCTGGCTGCCACTACTGCCTTTGAAACACCAGGCCTGGAGAAAACTGTCCCCTTTGCTTCCTGCCCATTCTGCTCCCCCCCTCCCCCCGCCCAGCAGGCTACCAATCAAGCTGCAAATAGAGGAGCCCATGAAAAGATGCTCAGAAGCCTGGCTAAAGGACAGGCTGCCAGAGAGAGGAAAACTTCTCTAGGAAGCCAGGTAGTATGTTGAGGCTTTGGGGGAACCACAGAGCTGGTAAAGCCCTAACAGTGCCTTATCTAGCCACCATCTTCTTTGAGAACCTTCAGTGTCCTGCTCCTTTGAATTCTTTTTGTGAAGTAGTTTACTCTTTGTACTTCAAAAGCTATGCCCCAAACTGAAGGGACGTAGCAGTAACCCATGGCAGCAAACTTACAGTCTTGCAGGAAGGGCCCTGCACGTGTTTCTTTCCATGGTGTCCTGCACTTGAACACAGTGGACAAGGAAGCCCTGGGTCACTCTACTACCCTTGAAGGCCACATGTGGATGGAGACCAGAAGATTCTCAGATAAGGCTATGTCTAAACTGCCAGCTTATGTTGGA
The DNA here is from genome assembly GCF_033958435.1 of Carettochelys insculpta. Classification (NCBI taxonomy): domain Eukaryota; kingdom Metazoa; phylum Chordata; order Testudines; family Carettochelyidae; genus Carettochelys; species Carettochelys insculpta. Next base: position 191,671,115 of record NC_134138.1, on the reverse strand, counting down.
GGTCTCCTAACAGAAGTCTGCCACGTCATGAGCATTCTGTTGATATCCTTTCTTCCTTGTGGAACAAGAAAGACAGGGATGTCTCGGCAGAAGGGTATTTCCCAATATTTGACCCCATGTGGCCAGTCTAAATGTCGGGAACGCCTCTCCTGACAGAACTGTCAGCAAGAGATATTCCAATGCATTGCACAATTTGCGTATCTTTTCCTGACAGTTCTTGGCAATCTAGACATAGCCTTAGCGACAGAAATCAGACACCTCTAATATCCTGACAGAAACACAGTGGGCTGTAGGTCAGGTTTATTAACCACTATCGGGGTCGCCTTCCAAGCACCCTTTCACACCATTGCTTTATTTGCTTTGTTTGGGCAATTTCTTTTCCTCTAACAAAAGAAAAATGCTGCAAATATATGCACAAATTTGAATTTCTGACAAAATAGAAGTGATTGTGTGGCCATCTTGAAAGCTATTTATGGATGTCAGCAGTCATCCACTTAAGTAGCAGAAACAATATCCTATGGCTTAGGTGATCAATCACACAGCACGAATAGGGAGTAATGAATAATAAACATTCAAAGCAATAGCCATATTTGCATAAGCTTTTCATTCAATAATTTTGAATAACTGCCAGATAAATAAAAATCAAAGTCAGTTCATGGATAATTTGAACAGCAATAGAATAAATTCTCTGTAAGGAAAAAAGGTAGTAGTTTAACATGGAAATTATCATTCTATCACCATTGTGGCTCTTCCTGTTAAAACTCTGATGTTCAGTGGTGCTGGGGGCTGACTGTCCTTGGCTCTGCCCCTTCCTTCTCGATCAGCTCCTACAATGTATTGTATTGTTTCTTCCTCTGTTTTCTGCTCCTGTATGATGTCTCCTCTCTGCCAGCCTCTAGGAAAAACCTCATGAAAAATACCTGTGCTCAGTTGATCTAAGAGGGACCTTTTGCAATTGAAAGAGGTGTTGTAACAACTCCTCAGAAAACACAATTGCCTAGAGAAGTTTGTTGCCAACCATCACCTGTTTATTCCATCAGGATATGTCTGGAACAATCCCATATTATGGTGTCTCCTGCAGATCAGGAAAGGTGTCAGAGGCCTGTATGCTTGCACACTGTCTGTTCAATTTTCTCTTCATTTTTCTGTGATTGCTGAAACTACTGACAACCTGCTAGCAGGAGTCAAGAGCCGGTTTCCGGAAAGCAAGCTTTACAAGCTGTCAGACCTGAAGGCAAAAATTAAAATCAATGACCAGCTTCTCCAGAAAGGCTTTTTGCTTCTGTGGCTGTAGCTTTTGAGCCTGTTGCCATTTCTTAGGAAGCCTTCTCCAAATGCTTCTATGTTACAAAGGTTTGCCAAAGCAATGTGGTTCCCACTGGGCCAAATCCTATGCTCCTTAACTAAACACCACTCGCACTGGAATCAATGGAAATTTTGCTGGAATGAGGGTAAGAGAACTTGTACTGCCGATAGTTTAAAATAGCAAACCTCTACCAGGCTGCATCTACACTATAAGATACATTCAAATTTCACGTCCTCACACGTAATACTGTAAACTCAATGTATTGAGCCATAATGCCAATTACAGAATATTGATATTATGGGACAGATATAGCGTCTATTTCAAATTTAAAATCTCAAACCAAGGCTAGTGTGGAAGCACCACATCCTTATTTCAAATTTGTTAGCCTCCAGAAGTGTCCTGTATGTATCCCACAAAGCTACATGGTGACCCTCCAAGTATGGCCACTTCATTGTGCGCTGCTGTCAGGTGTGCAGGAAGAAGATCAAATTAAGCCCATGAAGTTTGGATTGAATTTGAATTTGATTTAAAACTTGAACTGGTATTTAGCAGCCCAGCCCTGCAAATAAAAAAGGCATCCATTATGAAAAAATCTTTTCGCCCATCACATTGTATCGATAGCAGTTATCAGTAGCCCTGTACTGCAAAAATGAGCACTCAGGGTAGTGATCTGACTAGCACTTCTCAGGCTCGCAAGCGGCCCCCAGCTTGGACCCACCAGGAGATTCTGGATCTCATTGCTATTTGGAGAGATCAATCAGTGGCGAAGAGACTTTAGGTGGCCAAGAGAAACACGACCATCTATGATCAGATGGTGCATGACATGGCTGCCCGAGATTACTCCCGGGGCTCTATGCAGTGCTGGGTGAAGCTTAAAGAACTCTGTCAGGCCTATCAAAAAGTCCGGGAAGCCAACCAGCTGTCAGGGGTTGCTCCAAGGACCTGCTGCTATTATCAACAGCTCCACATGCTTATAGGGAGCAACCCTACCATGGAACCTCAAGTCAATTATGACACTTATGGAGGCTCTGGTATGGAGTTTGTGGGGAGCCCAGAGGAGCAGTGTGGCCTAGAGGATGAGGATAACAGAAAGGAGGAAAGGAGCAATTAGCAGGGGACAGAGGAAGTTGTTCCGGACAGCCCAGAGTTCTTCACCATAGAGCTGGAACTGGTGCTCTACACGGCGGGCCCCTCTACGGCATTCCCCTCGATGCTGGTTACCTCCACGCTGGTCCCCAAGCCCTCTGGAGCAAGTGGTTCGGGTGAGTCTTTACTCTGCATGCTAGAAGCAGGTTGGGGGTGGGCATAGCTATAGGGTTTTGCATAGGTACAGGTTTGCTAGCTATGCTTCTGTGACCCTCAGAACAGTGTGTTAATGTTTCTTGGGATGGAGCAATTCTCCTTTCTGGAGATCTCCTCAAAGGCCTCATTTAGGCACTCTTGTATTGTTTTCATGAGATTCTTGAGCAGGCCTGACTTGTTGCGGCTTCCTCAGCAGCACACCTTGCCATGCCAGGAAACCAGATAGCAATCTGATGTCATGGCACTACACAGGATTTTAGCAAATTTTCTAGGCTTTTGGTCACACAACAGGTCACACACAGAACAGGATATGTTCTGTCTCCATATCAGTTTTAGGAGGGTGATGCCTTCTTTGGCAACCTGGGAATTTGCACAGGAATTTGCATCTGTTTTTTTTTTTTTAACGTACTTCCTGCCCCTTTACATTGGCTTGCCGCAGCTGGCGGATGCTTTGTTCCCCACCCCACAACACAGTTTGCAGGCTCTGGAGGGGTCCCCCCCCACATATCCCTTTCCAACCAGCTTTTCTTTTCATTTTTCATGACCCCCCCCTTCACTGCGGCTGGGCTCTGCTCAGCATTTCCCCTCCCAATCCCCCTTCTCTCAGCGTTTCTTTGGATTTTGCAAAAGTCCCAGGGGCCACACAGCTGCTGGGCTCTGCTGGGCTTTTCCCCTCCCATGTCCCTTACCAAGCACTGTTTGTTTTCATTTCTCAGGAGTCCCTCTGTGAGACATGAGGGATTCCTCTGCTGTGCTTTTCCTCTCCCATTTCCCTTTACATCCAACCTTTCTTTGGATATTTTTTTCTTTACATTATTTTTATTAATACCAGAAAGATAGCCATGCTAGTCTATATACTATCAAAACAAAAAAGCAGTCCACTAGACCTACAACCTATCCTTAATCAGGATGCCACACTCCAGAAGGCCCTAGGTGACAGGCCTGTTCTCTCCTACAGACAACCTCCCAACCTTATGAGGATTCTCACCAACCACCACAGTCTATACCACAGGAACGCCAATCCTGGAACTTTCTCTTGCAACAAGGCCCGTTGCCAACTTTGTCCACATATCTGTTCTGGAGATACCATCACTGGACCTAACCAGGTTATTCCCAGAATCACGGGCATATTCTCATGTTCCTCAACTAACATCATATGTGCCATCATGTGTCAACAATGCCCATGTACTTTGTATATTGGACAGACTTCAAACTCTCTTAGACAAAGAATTAATGGGCATAAAACAGATATAAAAAGACTCCTGATTCACAAACCTGTCAGCCACCACTTTAATGGAGTGGGCCATTCTGTTAATGACCTGAAAGTCTGCGTTTTACTGAAAAGGAACTTCCACAGCCATTTGGAGAGAGAGGCTGCTGAACTCTCTTTCATATTCAAATTTGACACATTAACACGTGGTTTGAACCAAGAAGGCGATTTTCTAGCTTATTATAGGGTCTCTTTTACATACTTTGGTTTATCTAATTCTTGGCACCTCCCCCTTCTGCCCCTCTGCTCTGTGTTTTGCTCACCTTGATAATAATTTTTCTGATTTGTCAACTTTGATTACTATTTTTGGTTCTCTGTGCCTTAAATATTGAGTCTGTTCTGGTATGGCTATGATCTGAAGAAGTGGGTCTGTCCCACGAAAGCTCATCGCCTAATAAATTATTTTGTTAGTCTTTAACTTGCTGCTGGATTGCTTTTTTGTTTTGATATTATTTTTATGGTGCTTTGAAGCCCCACATGCAGCTGTCCATGTGTCACTGACACAGGACACCCGGTCAGGACACCTGGCGGCTGCTCCTGCTTTGCAGACCTTCCCATTCCTACCAAAAGAGGACAATGACCTATAACTTACCATGTCCACAAAGCAATGTGCTGGATAGGTGGTGGCAAGTGAGGTATTGTGAAATACACGCTTACTGTCCCATCCTTAATAATGCATGCAAACAAGATATGATCCTGCAGCATATGCAAGACACTCAGGCAGAGTGTAAGAACTTGACAAAGGACACTGCTCAGTGGTGTCACAGTTGAGTGGCATAAGAGTCAAGTAAATTTCAACAAGAGAATGCTTGACCTACAGCAGCAGCAATTGTCAAAGATGAACGAGGCTGCTGCAAAGGAGACTGAGGTTGCAGCAAAGGTCATAAAAGCCGTTACTGAACAGATGGAGGCCCTGCGCTCCCTGCTTGAGTTGCAGAGGGACTGCCAACCCAGCAGCGCATCAGCTGATACCTACTGGCTGGAGTCCCCTAAGGAGGGGTCGCCCATCCCCCATCATCAGGGTTCCTGCATGCAGGGAGGGAGGGGAAGGCTACCCTGCCACTCCAGCCCCAAAAGCCACTGCAAAAGGCTATTCAAGCACCCTTGAGAAGGTTTCTTTTCCCAGCCACTTAACCCTCTCCTACCCCCGAAATAAAATCATTCCTTTCAGCTCGGTGTGATTTCTTGTCCTGCAGGAGTTGGGGTGGGGGGCACAAATCAAAACAGGCGGAGAGTGCCACTGAAGCCACAGCTGCCCAGTCCCAGTGAAACTTCCTTGTCTGCAGCAGATGTGCGGCTGAGGGAACCAGGCAGTTTTGGGGAGACGGAGTGCCACGGAAGACACAGCTGCCCAGGAAAACTCCCTTGTCTGCAGCAGATGCACAGCTGAGCAAACTGGGCGGTGTGTGTGTGGGAGAGATGGGTGGGGATCGGCACTGCAGCACAGTACATTCTATCAACTGCAGCTTAACTCCCTCCAACCAAAAAAGAGCATTCATTCATTACGGCATGGCTCATTTATTGGCATTATAGCAGAGACATACATATATACCATGTGCGTTACAGATCAGTCATAAAGATGTTTCTTAAAGTGTCCCTTATTAGAGCAGCCTGAGTGTGGCTACTGGTAGAAGGCAGTGTAGACAGATGCGAGTCAGCCCTGCCTATGGCCTCCACTTCAGAATTCCAGATAGAAGGGAAAGTCTCCTGCCTTGATTCACATATCTTGTGCAAAATAATGCACACTGTAATAATGGTGGGGACATTAGCTTCAGAAATGTCCAAATGGGTCAATAAACATTTACACCTCACTTTCAGATATCCAAAGGCACATTCCATGATCATTCTGCACCTGCTCAGTCTGGGATTAAGTTTTCCTTGTGGGGTCCAGGGCTCCTGTGTAGGGTTTCATCAGGCAGGAAAGCAGAGGGTAAGCAGGGTCATCCAATATAACAATGGGCATCTCCACATTTCCATTCTTGATCTTCTGATCAGGGAAAAAAGTTCTACCCAGGAACTTTCGATACAGTCCTGAATTTCAGAATATGCACTCGTTGTGAACCCTCCATGACCAGCCAACATTGATGTTGGTAAAACAACCTTTGTGATCTACCAACTGCTGCATGACCATGAAGAAATACACCTTTTGATTAATATGCTCCAGCACCAGGTGATCTGGGGCCATGATGGGGATGTGTGTGCCATCTATTGCTCCACTGCAGTTAGGAAAGCAATGGGCAGCAAAGCCATCCACTGTGACCTGTACATCTCCCAGGGTCATAGTCTTCCTGAAAAGACACCAACACATTGCATAGGCCACCTCCATCACCACGGACCCCATTGTAGATCTGCCCACCCTGAACTGATTTGCCACTGACTGGTAACTGTTGGGGGTTGCAAACTTCCACAGTGCAATTGTCACTTGCTTCTGTACCGTTAAAGCTGGGCTCATTTTGGTATTGCTGTGTTTCAGGGTGGGCACCAGCCTAACACAAAGTTCCATAATGGTGGACTTGCACATGCGAAAGTTCTGCACCCACTGCTGGTCATCCCGAGACTCCAAAACAATGTGATCCCACCAGTGTGTGCCGGTCTCTCGAGTCCAAAACTGCCACTCCACTGTCAGCAATGCAGTCATGGCAGCCAGCAGCTCAGAGTTCTTGGGCTGTAGTTGGCACAATTGCTGTTGCACACCACCATCCTCCTCCTACTCCTCCTCCTCATCATCATCAGCAGCAGCACCAGTAGAATAGCCAAGCATCACTGAGTTTTGGAATTGGACAAATTGCGTGACAGCCTCTGTGGTTGCCGAAATTATCTGTGCTATGAGTTGGAGCGTTCGTGGATCCATGCTTGCGCTGGAATGCTGCAGCAGGATATGGTGCTATCTCCAGTCTTGTTTTCGTGAAGTTAGTGATGTAGTGCATTCTGAGATAGTGCTTGGAATTCTGGGACTCCGACGTGAAACACCCACAAGCAACCAGGGGTAAGGCACTGTGAGTACGTACCCGCAATAGAGTGCTCACACTGTCAAACTTGCCCGGGGCAAATGGGGATGCAGAGATTCAACATGGAGAAAAAGTGGGTCGAATTTCAAGAAGCTTTGTGGACACTTTATCTGAATTCATAATGTCAAGATTAAGCATTCAAATTTATTATATGTTGATCTTATCTTGTAGAGTAGACGCAGCCCCAGCCTCAGTTTATTTACTCTAATCTGAATATGAGACTTTGCTCTATGAACAAACAGTGCCCTTGATTTCACCTACCTTGTCTTATGAATGCGAAAATTATCACCTAAATTAGAAAGCAAGTGACAAACTCTACACATACATTTGGAAAGACCCTGAATTGCATAAAGGCATCAGTCTTGGAGGCTGTCAGAGGGTCCTACAACCAATTTTGCTTGTCATGAGCCTGGACTCTTGAGTAATGCCTTCCATCTCTTTTCTTATTAGGATTTTCAAAATCAGTCTGTAAGGACTGTCTCCAGTGTTAAAGTTCTTAATCAGAAGAAGCTAATAAGTCTTGCTACTGACTCCAGAAAGTTGTCTTTCTCATATGTAGGATTTTTTCCCCCTCCACTACTTTTCAAGATTTTCGAAATGGTTCGTTTTCTGAGTGGTGTTACCCTTGCTATTCGTGCTCCATTTCTGTGGCTGAGGAAACTTGACAGAACCTCATATAGCTGTTATGCCTGAGTCTCATATAATGTTATTTACTTCCCTGATATTTCATTTCTAACTCTCTTTATTCCTACCTTACTAGAGTCATTCATGCTCCTATATTTGCTGATTTGAGATGGCCATGAACAATTCTGGGAGCGCTGAAGAAGTATTTCCACAATTACTGAGATGTCTTCTGTTGTCGAGGAAAAAATGAGCAAAAATTTTTCCACTGTGCTAGCTACCATGAAGTCAGCCCACCTGGAAATATCTGATTGTCTGCTCTAATGCAGTAGCACAAACTGGATTAATAAAGGCTGCCTCCATGCCAAATAATGGTGAGAGCTTCACTCTCAAACGTGCACCTAAAGCTGAGGGCTGAGCCGTCTTATTTGGGTGCTCAAATGTGCAGGTATAGTTCTTCCTCCCTGGCCCAGTGCACTCTGGACCTGAGCAGCCTCAAACCAGTTAATTTGCTGGACCGGGGACGTGAATGTCAGTCCTCTGCCGCTGCTGCTGGCTGTGGTGCGCTGCTCCACTGACAGAAGAGGGTCAGCATTTACAGAGTGGGGATAGGGTTGGGAGCACAAAGGTAAGGAGGCAGGGTAGCTGCGGAGTCCTGCAGATGGGGACGAGGAGCACAGCCCAGCAGCTATGGGGTTTGGTGCACTCCTGCAGAGCTATCCTCCTGGCCCCCAGCTGCAGGGCTCTACAGCCACCCTGCCTCTTCCCCTGAGTGTCCCCCATACCCTCTTCTCCCCATCCCTTCCTGAGCCTGAATGCCACAAATGAGGGGTGCCAGACTGCAGATGTGGCTGGACGACAGAAGTGCAGATTGTAGAGGTCCAGTCTGCAGTAATCTAAGTCTAACACACTGAGAGACTAACAAAAGGTCCCAACCTTCAAAACTGGGCCTGCTTCAGATGTGCTTCCTTACCTGTGTTTTGGTTTTGAATTCAACATGGCAAAAATGGAACTCCTCAATGCCTGCACTTCCTCCCACCTTTGTTTTGGTTAATAGATTTGATGTTACAATTGCTTTGTCCTCTTTCCTGTGCGATTCCCCTACCCTCAGCCAAGCAGTCTTTCATCCTTATTGGTTCTCCCTCTACGATATGCAGCCATCCCTCTTAATACCCAGGCAGCCTCTCATTTGAAGTGTAGCTCAGGCTGTTTCCTGGTGCTTGGCACTTAGCTTGGCTTCTTACTTCTCCTCTGATAGATGTGGTGCTGGCTCCTTTCCTCTGGTACTCAGTGGGTCTGCTCGAGATGATGCGTTGCTTTACCCATGGTACAAGGGGCTGCTGGCAAGGAGACGAAAACTCAGCACATGAGAAATAATGAAATACTTTGTACAATAATGAACACAAACTCCATCACAGAAGTGACACACCCTAAAACAGCAGTATGACAAAGGGGCACCTGTTGTTATAATCCATAGAGTAGGAGACTCAGGCCATAGAGACTCAGGCCAAATTTCCATGAACTGGTGAACTCCACATGAGGTAACACCTCAGTCCTGATTATAGAAACCTTCGTCTGTGCCCTTGTTCTCTCTCCTCCTCTAACACAGCCTCTCTGGCCTCCTGGACTCATCACACGCCTTAAGTACATCCAGCAGCTGCAACCGAAATCAGTTTCCTCTCTTACCCTTCTGCACTCCTGACCTTGACTCACGAGAGAGTCCAAGGTGTTCCCACACAGTCTCTGGTATATGCTCGCTGCTACTGTACGTCATGCAACATCATCCTTCTGTCCTGCCAGCTTGCCTGCCTTAACTCCCTCAGATGCAATAGTTACATTACAAAGCAATGAAACGCTCTTGTAGCGATGAACTGTGTTCCCTGTAAGCTGAGCGTTTGGCCAGCCACCCAGGAGAGATTCAGGTGCCTCCCAGCTCATTAGCAGCCCCCCACGTGGGGCAGCATGTGTTTCTATTGGTGGTATGCATAACAAAATTTATTGCACCCCGGGTGGAAGAAGTTAGAGGGAGCACTGGTGGTGAAGGTAAGTCATTATTCATGAAGGATTATGAAGCAAAAGCATATCCTTCTGCCTGACCAGGACCTTTGCCCATCACTGCCCTTTTCCTAACTTGGGCCCTGCTATTGTAAGCTGTTGTGCGTAGGCATACCTCAATGTGTGTATGGAGAAGACTTTAGGTCATGAGGGCTCCAAGTGAGCAGAAGAGTACCGCTGGGCAGGATGGGGCCTTAGATTGCAATATTCTTAGGCCAGGGACCTGTTTGACCAGGTATTCAGAGTGGCTTGCAAACTTTGGGACCCCAGTGTGAGGGGGGGACGCCATTTTAATGGGGTTGCCAGGGCTGGATTAGACATGCTGAGGCCCATGGCTAAAGTCTAAGCCCCAACTCCTGGGTCTGAAACCAGAGCTCCACCACTGAGGGCTGAAGCCAAAGCCTGAGGACTTCAGCCCTGGGAGACCAGACTCATGTTACAGACCCTCTGCCTGCAGCTGAAGCTCTTGGGGTTTTAACTTTGCCCCCACTCTCCCCACACCCACCTGGGATGGTGGGGCTCAGGTTTGGCCTTGCCCCACCTACACCAGGGGCATCAAGCCTCACACGCACTCAGGCTTTAGTCCCCCTTCCTAGGTTCATGTAGTAATTTTTGTTCTCAGAAGGGACTCACAGTGGAAGGAAGTTCAAGAACCCCTGCTATAGAAGTAATACTTCATCACACAGAGCATTTCAGCACATAATATAGTGCTTTGAGAGGGGAGCATGCTACACACACGGCCTTGATGAGAATTTCTGCAAGCTCATTGCACCTCTTTGGTGTGCATTCCTCCCTAGGATACAAGTACCACGCAGAAGCTGCTGGTGGCCATATGATATCACTGCCCATAGCTACATTTCCCTCCTCTACAACCTCTCCAGTGACATTTCAGAACTTCTGAATGCCATCTGCTACATGACGGAAAAGCAAATATGTCCTGAATTTCCCCATATCTGAGAATGTGAGCAAAAATCAAACATCTGAGCTGGATATTTCTGCTTTATTTTAAGCCCGGCAAATAGTTTTATAATTAGTGATTTTCAATTTAACACCACACAGAGCTGAAGGGTACGATATCATGTACACTTCATTCCCACATGAAAAGTGATAATTCTTCTAAATATTCATGCTGCTTTAATACAGTTTATCAAATCCAAAGTCATTGCCAGCTTTTAATTTAGAGTAGAACTCAGACATTTTTCACCTGTAGCCGTAAGATTTTTTTTTTTAAATGTCTTTAGCCGGATTTCATTCTGAGGTCTGGAGAGTGCACACAGATAGGCCATAAACTTCCACTGTCACAAGGAGACCCTGTATGTATGTATGTATGTATTTAAAAACTACAGAAACATCCATGTTTGTACATTTTTATTTACCACCCAAGCATCTTGCCTTATAAAACCAATCCACACAATTCAACGAGAGACAAAACAATAGGAAGGCAGTTTTTAATCATTACCTTTGCCTCATCTCTGACGACGTATATTAAAATAAAGTCACACATCAGTGCAGTGTGCTGTTCTGTACCTCAGTCAGTGGAGACCTGGCCAGGAAATCAGAATGTGCTCAGCAGCACTGTGCGTATTTAGGAAAAAATAGGACTTGCTTCAGTAAGAATAGGAACAAAACAGAGCTGAGGCTTTCAAGGACACAAGTCAGAGGGAAAAAAGAGAAACAATGAGGAGCCTGATAGCACCTTACAGACTAAGGCTATGTTTAGACTGCACCTGTGTTTTGAACGAATTTACGCAATATGCGCAACACAAATTGTGTAAATTATTTCGAAATACCTTATTGCGAACGCGGTGCTGGCCAAACAGCACTGAAGTTCAGAATATGCAACTGTTCCAAAAGTTCAGTTAGCCCTCTCTGCCCCCCGTCCCGCATATGATGATGATGATGATGATGATGTTGATGTTATATATTACAGTATCCCTGAAATGTGTCAGCTAAGGTCAAGACCCCGATGTGCTAGATCAGGGGCTGGCAACCCCTGGCATGCATGCCACTGTGGGCACACAAGCCGAATTTAAGTAGCACATGGCGGGAGCTCAGCCCTGTACCCTCTCCCCCCCCTCCCCAACAGCAAAGGAGGGGGCCGGAGCTCCTGCTGCGTGGGGCTGGGGCTGGAGCTGGAGTCCTGCATGGTGCGGGTCCAGCCGCAGGCCCACCCAACCCCTGGAGCCTTTGGCTCAGCACAAGGGTGGGCCAGAGCCCTACTGCACAGGTCCTTAGCACGCAGGCCTCTGCCCCGGGGCCAGACCCAGAGCCCTGCACGGTGTGTGGCAAGGGCCTGAGCCCCCTTGGATTCCCCCCTGTAGTACAGGGTTGTGGCAAGATCCCTGCATGGTGTGGGGCTTGGGCTGGAGCTCCCCCGCCCCAGATCGCCTGCTGTGGTGGAGGGCTTGGGCCGAACACTAGTGGACAGGCCCCAGAGCCTTGTGCAGTGTGGGGCTGGGGCCAGAGCCCCCTCCAGAGTCCCCACTGCAGCTTGGAGCTGGGGCCAGAGCCCCTGCTTCAGAACCCAGAAGAACCTGCCAAAGGTTAGTTTCTCTCTCCCCCCCATGGACTAAGGGTGTGTGTGTGTAGTTTCTGGCCAGGAGGGAGGGTGCAGGAGTGGGGGGTTGTGGGTGTGTGGGGTCTGTCGGGGGGGGCAGGAGTGGATGGGTGTGGGTGTGGGTGTGAGGGGTCTGGTGGGAGGGAGCGTGCAGCAGGGGGGGAATAGGGGGTGGGGCCTGGAGGGCAGGAGGATGCAGAAGTAGGGGGTGTGGGTGTGAGGGGTGTGGAGGGAGGGAGGGAGGGAGGGGGCAGGAGTGGGCGAGTGTAGGTATGAGGGGTCTGGAGAGAGGGAGGGAGGGAGGGTGCAGCAGTGGGTGAGGGGTTCAGGACTGGACAGGAGATGAGAAGTCTGGTTGAGGGGGTGCAAGAACAGACTGAGGGTGAGAGACTGGGGAGCGGGTATCTGGGCAGGAGGGGCTGCAGAAGCAGAGTACAGTGGTTTGGGCAGGAGGAGGGGACAGGAGCAGGCTGGCTGAAGGGAAGGGAACGTATCTTCCTGCAGCATTGTCACTGTGTTCTCCCCCAGCAGGGGCAACTTCAGTGTGGAGAAAAGTGCCCAGGAGAAGCTTGTCTCACACGGTCCCAGACACTGTCCCCTCTCCCCTACTGCTCTGACTGTCAGGAATGCCAGACAATCAGGGTGGTGGGGTAAGCTTGTGCTAAACTGCCATTTCCCCTGCACATGGAGGTGGGAGGAGGAACAGAGGCAGCTGAAGCGCAGGCAGCAGCAGGGGCTTCCCCGCCACTCTGGTTCACAACTCACTCGTGCTACTTTGCTCAACCCAGATTTAATCCACTCTGTTCCCAGTATCTGCTATAGAAGTGGGGTTGCTTGATCTCCTTTTCTGCAGCTAGAGGCATGGCGGCTTTCCATCAAATTGTCAGTGCCATCTCAAATCCCTTTCTGATGGGAAACAAATCACCTTCGATTCTCCTGGGATCTTCTTCATAAAATTTGAGTGGCAATATATTGATCCTTCCATACAAGTTTTTGAGGCTGTTACTTTAGACATATTCAAGGTTTGGAATTAAATTAGTACTTGTGTAGTAAAGTGGTGACTTCGGAACAATGCTGTGGATCTCCTTGTTCCGTCAGAAAGGGCTGATCATTTTGACTAAGCAGGTTCTTTGAGGCTCACATAAACACTCGGTGTTGGGTTTGACGTTTCTTTGGCTGAAGTATTGTGTCTCTAAAGAGGAGATTGTGAAGTGTGAAGAACCCTCAATTCCAATCACATTCAAGCAAAAGATTTGGATTATTTTCTCCCTGATATAGATGATAGCTTAATCTTAAACGATATCCATAAGGAAGAACAAAGTATCTTCTTCAAAGTTCCAGTTCCTTTCTGTTTCTGAACAGAAGGAAAGTTGAGCTGTAGTTGATGGAAGAAGTTATAAAATTCATTCTTAACAACTCAAAGGCTGTGTCTACACTACAAAAATAACTTTGAAGCTGCTTACTTCAAAGTACAACTTAGAAGTAAGCAACTTCGAAGTTGAGTGTCTAAACACAGTTGGGCTCCCTACTTCAAAGTTAACTTCGAAGTAAGGGAAAATGTGTGTAGACTCTCTGCTGGCTACTTCAAAGTAGTGCCTAACTTCAAAGTTAACTTCAGCGTTATTTCCTAGTGTAGATGCACCCAAGATGTATTTGTTTTAGTTTTCTAGTTCCATCTAAGAAGTGTTTTGTTTGAGACTAATATTAGCAAAAAGTTGCTGAATGGCCCTAGACACTAAGGTTTCAGAGCCCTAATTTCCATCAGTTGCAATGACAGGTGCCTAAGTGTCTTTTGAGAATCAGGGCTGCCAGTCTTCCGTTCATTCACAGAATGGGTACAAAGTGCTAATGCTGCCCATATTACCTCAAAATGCTTTACCAATGTGCCTCAGCCCTCTGCTAATGAGACAGACCACACAGGCAGTAAAAATATAGTAGTTTGGCATCCAAACATTTAAATTTGTGGCCTCCCTGATGCCATTACTAGCCAGAGGCTGCTAAAGCCCAAGATGAGAACAGTTTGAATAATGTGGGTAACTGGGCAGTGGACAGAAATAAACATCTAAGGGTAGGTGTACCCTGCAAAGCTTCTGGCAAAGAAATTAATGTTGAGATGCAAAAGTTGAAAGAAAGAAAGAAAAAGAAAGAAAGAAAGAAAAGTTGCCAAAATAAGTTTAAAGTAGATTCCTCTGTTGACAGATCACGGCCCCATTTTCACTTCCCCCATAGACAAATTAATACACTGTGGGTATGCATACCACCGTGTCTAGCAACACCTTCTTTTGCTGGGCCCTGTGGGAATACAGAATGGCACACAGAACATCTTGGAAACATGAAACACATTCTGCAAGACACCACTTTGGTTCCCAGCTCTCCAGGGGCTTCCAGCTCCCTTTCACGCTATTTGTGGAGCTGCCAGTCTTTGCCGTGTACTCCAGCATCTGCTGTGAGTAATCATGGACCCCACACTTCTCTTCTCTGCTGCATTCAGTGTCATGAGGACATCACACATAGCATCAGAGTGACTGTTGAAGTTACTGCCAGAGGAAAAAGAGTTGCAAACGGATGACACTGTGAGTAACATGGACAGCAACAAATTGGCATTGCATTTGGCTGTCACTGCACACATGTGCAGTGTAGATGGTTGCTTTTGAGCTAGGAAAGCCAGCATTAAATCACGTACCTGTGGGGGGTGGGGTCAATACCAGTGGCTACAGAACTTTAGGATGCGCAAAGCAACTTTTGTGCTGAGTTGGCTTCTGACCTGCAGCACCAGGACACCCGAACGAGAGCTGCTTTCTCAGCATAGAAGTGTGAGGCAATGGCTGTGTGGAAGCTAGAGACTTTTAATTGCTACAAGTCTGTTACAAATCGGTCTGGGGTGGGGAATTCTGCCATTGGTGCTGAACTGCTGCCGGTGTGTGGAGCAATAATTCACATTGTGCACTGCTTAGGACTGGGAAATGTGCATAATGTAGTGTCTGGCTTTGCAGAGATGTATTTTTTCTCTAACTGTGGTGGGGCCATAGATGGCCCACATATTCTAACTATAGTGCTAGACTCCCTTGGCACAGAGTATCTCAGCTGAAAGGGACATTTCTCGATGGTGCTTCAGATGCCGTCAGCAGCGTGGGGTAGTCTGGAAAGGAGTATGACACACACACAGCTGCAGGAGCGCCAGCCTATACAGAAAGCTGCGGTTGGGAACTTTCTTTCTAGACTACAAAATTACGGTGGGGGATGGGGAAATGCCCACAGTGACTCAGTTTGTCCCTTACAGTCTTGGATCATGAAACCTTACATGGGTCACCTGGAGAGTAGTAAGGAGCATTTCAACAACAGGTAGAGCTGATGCCAAATGGTAACGGAGTGTCCCTTTGGTAAACTGAAAAGGAGATGGAGATGTTTCTCTGACAGGCTAGAACTTATGGAGGATCATATCCTCCTAGCTATAGCTGCGTGCTACTGTTTACATAATTTGTGTGAAAGCAAATTTGAAATGTTTGGCTATGGCGAAGCTCTGTGGCAGAGTGAGTGGCCACACAGTTTGATCAGCCAGACACTAAGGCTATAAGAGGAGCCCATAGGGTTGCTGTTAACATCTGAGTGGCTTTGAGGAATCACTGTGACAAATAGGGGTGCTGAAATGTCTCTTTTTGGGGTTGTTTCCCTGCTACATCCCACCCCTTATCTTGAATAACACATTTCCATGAAAGAAAGATGTGTGACAGACCTCAGCTGGGGTTTGAGTGATTGGTTTGGCTTGTGGAACAGAAAATAAAGTCATTGACCAGTTAAAAATGTTTTCCTTTTTTGATCACTGCAAATTATGGTTACACACCTGGGATCTCTGAGCTTGAGTTGAGGAATGGTTCAAAATCTGCCTCGCAACTTCCTCCCTATTTTGCTTTGATCTCCCCAGCTGACACTCTGTTGGTGGAAGAATTTTTCTCAGTTGTCAGGGTCTCTTCTGCAAGATAATATTAACAAAAAAAAGGAATGTAAAATTCCTGCTCCAAGTTGAAACAATTCACTCAAAAGCACCATTTTAGGATATGCAGCCACTTTCCCACTGCCCTTGACAGACACACACATCTCTGCAGGCACTGAAAACAGCTTAGGGGAAGGGCAAAGGGGGAATGAGGAGTGTGCCTACGGGCATAAGAAGATATAATCCTGACTTGTGTAGTGGGTTTGCATGTAAATAATTGTAAAGATGCCTCACTTGCCCATAGGCTGGCATGGCTCCTGCTGCTATCTCATTCATGAGGGTAAGCAGGGAAACCTGGGGCCTCTACTTCTGGGTGCTAGCAAGGGTTGCCCTGCTCCTTACGTAGCTCAGTTATATACTGCTTTGGTTCCTTCATGTGGTGGGGGGAGGCAAGAAACACCTGTGGCATAGCCATGGAATCTGTGAGAGAAGATTACCAAATACCTCAGGCATCTCTCTGCAGTAGTCAGTTGACACCTCAGTGTGCATCATCATCATCATCAATAACTGTGGGCTCAGCGCCCGTTGGTGTCTGATGCTTCTCTCACTATTTCCTTCCATCTTTTCCTGTCCAGTGAGGAGTAGCTTAGTTTCTGTAGACTAGCTCTGCACCAATCTACTATATCATCTCTCCATTCTCTGTGGGGTCTGCCTCTCCTATTCGAACTGTCCATTATGCCGAATACCAGGGTATTGATTTTTTGTTCGTCGTTCATTCTGCAAATGTGCCCAAATAGTTGTCGCTTCTGTTTTATAGCCTTCTGACATGACATCTAGCCATGTAGAGCTATGCTGGCTTGCAGAAAGACTGCCGTCTTCCTACCTTGTTATGATTTCCCCCTATTCCTTCTATACTTCTCAAGCCAGAGCCACTTACATTTCATCACTTCTCTTGCTTTGGGCTCTCTGTGGAGCTACTTTCTGAGACTTGCCATTTGCCTCGGGACTAGAGAACAGTTCCTGGCTGCCTGCCATACTGGGAGACCCTGCTGAGAGCCCCTCTTCCATGGCTAGCGCTACCTCTTCATCTATAATTTCTTCCTCAGGGCTAAGCCTCCTTTCCGCTCACTCAGTGCCCTCAGAAGTAGCCACAGGGTTCCTCACAGTGGAGGTGAGGTCGCCGCCCAGGATTGAGTCCAGCTCTTCATAAGAATGGCATGTTTTGGCTGTAGCACCAGAACGGTGGTTTGCCTCCTGCCCCTTGGGGTATGGCTGCCTCTTCCCTCTGTGCTGTGGTGTGCCCTGATCATACCCCATTCT
This sequence comes from Carettochelys insculpta, assembly GCF_033958435.1. Lineage (NCBI taxonomy): Eukaryota > Metazoa > Chordata > Testudines > Carettochelyidae > Carettochelys > Carettochelys insculpta. The sequence continues at coordinate 191,653,745 of NC_134138.1, read as the reverse complement.
CATACAAGTGTAGTACTCAGAGGCACTGAGACCTCCTCTGGCGTGAGTGAAGTCTCTGCTTTACAGCCCAGAGTGAGAAGCAGCTGGCCTTTAGCTCATGGGGTAGAGTGCCGGGCTGTAGCCCCTATACTTGCAGGTTCTACCCCTGGGGCTAGCAGCCCAGGTCTGTCAGCTTTACAACCAGTGCATTAGCTAGGAAGAACTGCTGGAAGGTCTCAGAAGCTCAGGACATGCTTCCTCAACCCAGAGAAGCATGTAGTACCAAGAGGTACTGCCACCTTATCTGGGGTGAGTGAAGCCTCAGCCAAGAGCAAGCCAACCTTTAGCTCATGTGGTAGACTGCAGGGCTTTAGACCCAATACTCCCAGTTTCTATCCCTGGTGCTGGCAACCCAGGTGTGTCGGCATTGGACAAGGATAGAGAAGTTTTTGTCCCTGAAACTGATAATTTTTTTGTGACATTTGTTGCATTGCAGTGTGAATGCAAGTGGAGTTTTGCTGCCAAAAAGGGGGTTTGGATGACAAACCTTGCCTGTGTAGACGTGCCTGAATTCTTAATGCGCTGAACAGCTGCCACATGAGATGGAAGGACTTATGTTCAGTTCCAACATGCACCAAATGTGACCCAGCAGCCTAGAAGTGAAAGTTATTCTTAAAGGATAAGGGCCCCACTTTTAGAGTAAGGAAATCTACTTTATTATTAACAATATAGACTTAATTACTAGCAAATTCCTGCCCCAACCAGGTGCTTTGCTGTAACCCTATATTTACCTGGAGAACAAATAGTGCAATGAAACAACTTTAAAAATTTGCTGTGGACTCTGTAGGAAGATTGTGATCAAATCACAAAACATGTTGGTTTTAAGAAGATAAAAACAAATCTCAACAGCTTGATGCAGTATTTTAATCTCATAAATATTAAACACAAATTCGACTCATAATTATGAAGTGCAGTAAAGAATAACAACAGTTTCTATTTCTATAGTTGAGGTTTTTTCTATGTAAGAAACTGTTTTTAAAGTGCATTTAATTACATATTGTAAATGTAGACTGAAAAATCTGGCAGCACTCCTGCATCCAGCAACATCTCACATACATCTGAAAAGATTAAAACATTTTTTCTCTCTCCTTATTTACCCCCTCACCTCCTTTTTTAGCATGTATACATTGTGCTGGACCGACAATCTTCATGGGTGACCTTCTCAGTTTGCCAGGAGGGCTGAATATATTATTATCCCCTTTTAGCAGTGCATTTCAACCCTGATCTGACAGGATGCTTTCACCTATAGTGGGTGGGATTTTCAGAAGTAGCAACCTGAGCAGACCAATGAACAGCAATGACATTCAGCCCTGTTTGAGCTTGGGAACGTTAGGTGAAGTATACTGTTACCCAAATCGATTGGTCATCCAGTCCCACCTGATATAATCCTAAGAAAACTATGAATACTTTGAAAGCACAAAGTCTGAATCATACACATGAGGAAAGGGATTACTGCTACAATGCAAAAGGTGTGACAAATTCTCCAACTTCGTAGATTATGAGTGAGGCCCTTCCTTTTTACTATTTTTTTCTTTTTATAAACAATTCCTGGATTCTATGAAAAGCTATTATTCTTTTCCCCCCTCTTGAATTTTGGACCAGTCAAGTGCAGAAGAGTGCTGATTGTCTTAAGAAAATTCAATGTGTTAGATAGATGTGGTGGTGTTAATAAATTAAAGTAAGTGTAATTGTCTGGGTGTCAAAGTAATGCAATGCAGTAGATGATGTAGACTCATGCATGTGTATGTGTACATATCATCCAGTACATTACTTATGAAGAGTTAGTAAATAAAACTCAACTAGCTATTTAGTACCAAATATTTGCTGGACTAAAATGAAGATCCATAAGATGTTGGTTTAGAAAAAAAGAGTCTCTTTGTTCTACCTGGATACTAAACATAGTACTTTTTATGAGCTTTGCCCTAGTCTCTTTGGACAAAATTTCCAATCCCTATTCCCTTTGTTATGCAGTATGCTCTGTAGCAGTTAGCTATTGTCCTTCACCCAGAGCTAGCTAGAATCAATAATATTGTATCTCTTTAATTGCTTAAACCTTTTGGAAGCCATCATAAATAAAAACACTATATAATTAAAATAGTCTCACTACTAGCTAAGATTCTGTCCTGTACGTGGCATAATCAGGAAGGAATGTATTTAATATTATGCTCCCCTGCCCCCAGGCATCTTTATCTGCTTGTTTGACACGGGAGGCTATTGAAAGGTTTTTGATTGTTTGCCTTGTGAGGTGGAAATTGCAGCGAATCATTTAACCAGTTAAGATTGTCAAACTGTGTTTTTACTTATCAATACAAATTGGTACCATTTTTATTTTAGCTCTTTTTTTATTATTCCTAAGTCCAATGGTGTTCCTTTTATTATCCTTACAACTCATACTGTAGTGGCTAAGTTATCAGCTCTGTAACAATTATATGAATCTCCAGGATAATTTGTGTCACTAGGACACAGAACGTAGTAATGGGTGGCATGTTTCCTTTCTGCTTCAACAGCACCGCAGTGAAAGAACTGTGGCTTACAAAGGTGCAATTTCTGAGTTGGCTGAAAAGTGGGCAGTTCTTTCCCATTGAAAATTTTTCATTTTATAAAAAAATGAAATGTTTATACCCAAACACTTCATCAGTAAACCAGAATGACTGATCTCTGAAATGCTATCATGGTGTCTTATTTCAGGTGTCTCCCACTTCCAATTTTTTTAGTAGGCTAGGCTCCCAGATTGTACCAGTCTCACCTTGTATGAAGAGCAGTACTGCATGATCAGATCTCTAATCAGAGCACATCTTGGGAGATGTAGGGTGACAGGCCATATAATGAGGAATGAGCATATTAGACAACCTAACAACCATTCCTACTAATGGTAGCATTACAAATCAAAACATTTCGGGTTTAGGTCCTTCGAGCTTACACACACATGCATACATTGGCACGCACATTCTGTGGAAATCAGACACTTTTTGTAAAATGATAATGTTGAAGTGAAAGCCCAGTTTTCCCCAAAAGAACAGTTTGCAATCTTCAAGTAGATCCATGGGGTTTATGTTAATCACTCACATAACTGTAAAAAACAAGTATGAAAAGGTCACAAGTAAGAAAGTGAATTAGCAGGTTTATTCAAGCAAATGTCTGTGGAAATCCTTTGCACCACTGCTTAGATGAAGCAGAATCTCCACATTATTTTTCAGTGTATGTAATTTTTGTGTAGATTTATTTATCTTCACGGAAGGTGCTTTAAAGCTCATAGTTCAAAGAGAATTCAGATTAGAAAGTAGAGCTGTTTATGATAAAGCTCATTAAGGGCTCTTACTGCTAGAAGCTGGTGAACTATAGCCAGGATAATTGGCCTAAATAAAATAAACTGTTTCTTTAGTCAGGTATTCTTTACTGTGCTTAAAACTGATAACCCCAAGGTTTCATTCCAGTCCAATTAAAATTGGATAATTCATCTATCTTCTCTTTTCGAAAAGCCAGAGGAAATGCCAGGACAAGTTGTTGGTGCACACCTGTGTGGAGTCAGTGAGGGCAAATCTGCCACGAGCAGGATTAAGAGGTAAAACGAAGGAACACAGAGGAGGGATATCCAATTGCCAACACTGATAATTGGAAACTCATTGTGGGTAAATCTCAAAAGGTGAAGCTTTCAGAATTTAGGAGGCTTATCTACAGCTGAAGAGTTCAACAAACCACTTACATACTAAATGCAGCAGAGGGTAATTCAGGAGACATAGGAAGAATAAAGGGCTTTTCTCAGAAGACAGGAAGAGGAGTTTGGGTTTCAAATATGCATCTGCTCAGTTAGTGGAAAGACTGGGACTCTTTTCCTTGAGGTACAGGATTTTTTTTTTCCTCCCTCTGAGTTTATAAATTGTTTGAAACCTAGTGAGTGGGAGAGATTTTCCTGCTCTTCTTAACACAGAGTGGGAGAAGGGTAGTCCCTTTAGGTCTGGTTATATGCCTGGCTTGTGGTATGTGAACTATAACTTTGACTAGAAGGCTTTTTTGCAATCCCATCGTGCTGCATGTCTTCTTACTGCTATGACAACTTGGTTCTTTGAATGGGTGACTCCTCTCAATACACATTCTTTAACTGGTGCTGCTACTTTGTCTCCTTTATGTTTGCTTAACTGTGCAAGAACTGGTGAAGGAAGGCTTTTTTTATTCTAGAAGACCAATTAAAGTGTTTATGAGAAGTTATAGCTTGAAAAATGGGATTTCATTGGAAACAAAACACCTGTAAAGTATTGACAGTTGGTGGATTTTACTGAAAAAAAAACTTTTTTTTTTTTTTTTTCCACTTCTGAAATAGTGGGGATATTACTACAATACCTCAGACTTGTAGAATGAGTTTAACTCTCCCCAAACCCCAATTACCACTACTGGAAGTGGAAAATAAACCACTTTTTCTCACTTACATATTGCTTCCCATCTGGAAATGTTTGGGGGCAGGGGAAAGGTGTTTTGGTTTCCTTTCTTAAAGGCAAGAGATCTGCAGGGGGAAGACCACTTCTGAAGAAGCATCCATTGCAAAAGGGAGGTGGGGGGAAGCCAAAGCTTGAGCATGAAGAATTGATGGTTTACTGCCCCCCCACCCCCGCATAAATAAAAACTGGAAAAGAGAGGAAAAAAACAGTTTTTTGGTTTTAAAGGCTTTCATGGAAGAAATGTGTGTCTGAAAGAAAGAAAGCTATACGTCTTAGCCAGCTCTGCCTTGTATTCCTAATGCACCCATTTTGGCCAGAATAGTCCCTTCTTAAGCCCTGTCCCAGCTTGTCCCCCACACCTTAGGGAAAGTAGGCATTTGTACTATTTGCTCTTGTTGCTTTGATCTTCCAGGGGGCTTGGGCCAGTGGCTTAGGTTCACAATATGTAAAGGAGGGAAGGGGTGTCAATGTGGTGTCCCAGTATGATTCCCTATGTTTTCCTGCATTATTTTGGACTCAAAGATCCTCTGCCACAAAGTCACTTAGGATAAGCCCGAGCTTTAGGTGCCCAACTTCTAATGTGAGTTACAAAACTCCTGCCAAAAACAAAGTCTAAACTTGTCCCTTCAGTATTTGTGATAAAATTTCCCTTGCCACCTAATTTTCTCCCTGCAAGAACCTGGGTACTTGTCTCCTCCTTAAACCACCCAGCGCAATCCACAAACTAGAGGAAGATTGGCATTCAGCTGCCTACCTCTTGTACTCAAAGGTCACCAACAGGATCTGGTCCTATATGGAGTCTGGCTGAAGGAATTAGAACTCTGGCCTAAAATGTAGAAACTCAGGTTCAATCCCCTATCCCCCAACTCCTCCCTGGGGGAGCAGAAGAAAGGATTTCAACAAGGGCTCTTTCTTTTTCCCCGTCATATGGAATTGAGTCTGGCAGATGGACTACTACTATCTCTTGCTACTTCAGATGTTTTGTGTGGAGTGAGGCAAGCACCTAACTCATTCCCTCAAGAAGCTGTTTGGACCCTTAAGCCACTGACTTCAGGAGACCAGTTTCTTCTTGTTGATTACTACATATTTCTCTGTAACAGACTTAAGTGCCTTTGGTGAGGTTCTCTACCAGTCTTAGGGCTTTGCCATGTTAATGGTGAACCCAGGTGAACAGTCCTAGTATCCAGGGTACGTGCAGTTAAATGGTGTAAAATAGATATTTACAGATTCATGTAACACATCCTACCATTTTTGTAACTTAATTCAAGGCATGGTCTATATACAGCTGAAATGAAGACTTTCATATCCATTCATTAATTACAATTGCAATAATGAATATATCTTAATTAGGAGGGAGCTAATACGTCTTGAAAAGAATGAACAATACCCCTAATTTTCATGTTGAAATAAGGGTTGCCATCATAGCCTTTTTGATTTTAATAGGATAGAGATTTATTACGTTCACCTGATGCTACGGGGACTCTTGTTTTAAATCACCTCACAGGAATAGACTTTGACCATGAGCTGCTGTGAACTAGGAGCCAGTTTTTTATAAATATGTGAAGCAAATGTTAAAACAAACCCAAAGAGCACATGCATAATTACATGCTGGGACACCTGAAGGGCTGCTGTAACAATCCTATCCTCCTTCCTCAACTCTGAGCTCCAGATACTCGGAACTGTAGTTCAATCATCTCTTGAAGAAGTGACTGACTCTCTTCCCCACCACCCACACCAGCCCTTTTTAATGGCTCCATGTCCTGAAAGTGGCATCTCCTTGATGATCAACCACTAGGCACAGCCCTGGAGAATCGATTAGGCCTCATCCAAGTGATGATTGGAGGAGAACTGGAGACGGGCTATCATTTGATCACTTGAAGCCATAGCTGTCATAAGGGTAGGGTTGCCACAGCTGACTATAGAGACTGAGGGGAGGTGCTCCTTTCAGTGGGCTGTCTCCAGTGCTAGAGATGCATGTAATACAAGGCTTGGTTTAATGCCTATGGTTTACACTAGAGGTTCCCAAACTTTTTGATATAATGCCCCCTTTTGGCTTTCACTAACCCCTCATGCCCCCCCATTTTGAATGAAATAAATTTAACCCTTTGCACTTTGTTTATGATCAACTAACTTGTAATTTTATCACTGTATCTGGTGCATATGGGGACAATTGAAAAATATGCATAACATATTTTATTGAAAATATACACAGATATTGTTCATTTGGAAGCTTTCAACAATGTTTATGTAATATCGGAAAAACACTTCGAAACTAACTAAACTGACTATAACTGTACTGAACAGAATGAGGCAGCAACATCCTAGTAGTTAAGGGTTAACTAAATGACTTTTTTCCAGTCAGTTACTTCTGAAGATAAATCTGAAATTTGAAAAACCAGAAAATGTAAGCAAATAAGAACCATTTGAATTGAATTAATGAGACAGATGTTACAGGTTGAATCTCTCTCATCTGGAACCGTTGGGACTTCACTGATGCTGGATGGGAGAATTTGCCAGACCCTGAGATGTCAATATTGCCTAGCATGTTACCAGCATTTTCACTGCTTAAAGGGGTCTTAGAAAACATTTAGGGTTAAATTAGAGAGAAACAGCACAGAAGACTGAGAGCCAGGACTGGTGGCTGTAAACAAACTTTATGGGACAATAGGAAACTTGGCCACGCCCATAATAAGTGGTCATCCAGCTAACTAAAATCATGCCAGATGGATCTAGATTAAAGGAGTTCTGCTTGTACTGTTTTTCCCTCACAAGCTCAACAATTCAGGACTTGAAAGATCACAAACTAAATCACTTTCCAATTCTAGCCATTTTTGCTGTTTACCTTTCAATACAATAAGGCTGGGTCTACACTTGCCCCCAACTTTTCACACTTTGAAGTTTCCACGGGGGAAAATTATCCTAATGAAGTGCTGTGGTGAATACGCAGCACTTCATTAGTAATCTCACCTCACCCTTTTTAACATGCCCCCTTCAAAGTTGGGAGCTGGTGTAGACAAGCCTTCTAAGAGTTGAAAAACCAGCCTTGCAAAGACAGTCAAAAAAAGAGAATGATCAAACACAGTATTTCTTCAACATTGTGGTAAATGGGGAAGTATTTTATATTAACCAAAACTTTTCCAGACTCATGGTTTCAAAACTATCCTCTGAACTTGATGACTTTTCTTGCAAAGGTTCAGTAGAGAATCCACAACGATGCTCAATGGATTTCGCACAAATTTCCAAACAGGATTTTCCAAGATGGCATCTGAAAAATAGTGCATGAACTCTTCATCAAGGCAATCCAGATGAGACGTTTTGTTTTTGTGATCCAGGTAATGCTGATCAAGATCTTCCTTTTCAGCTAGGAGCTCATTAATATGAGGGAATGACTAAAAGTTTCCAGGTTGAAGTTGGCCCTTCTAAAGCTGAATTTTCTTCAGGAAAGCTCTGATTGCATCATAATGGGAAATGATGTTTGCCTTTATTCCTTGTTGTTGATAGCTTCTACAAGGTATGCCTGTGAAAACACCACAGAATTCTTTCTTTCAACTTCATGCTAGAGTTTGTAGAGTCAGCTCAGCCTATTTCCTTTTGAGAGCCAGCAGAGCTTTATGGTCTACTCTCAAAGCTGCAAAATTCCTTTTATTCAAAATGCTCCTCTTCACAAAATTGACAGCTTTGATTGCTAAATTCAGCAAATCAGACATGTCATTTGGTAGGGTCTTAGCAGCCCCATCAGTGGATGACACAGTGAGTCCCACTAATGGCTGGATTCTTTCCTTTGACCAATGTCAGAATCCAGAGGAAAAACCAAGCATTGCTGGGGCACCATCAGTGCAAACGCCGGCTAGCTTTTCCTGTGAAGGACCATTTTCTTGAGGGCAGGGGAAGTCCGACACTGTTGCCAAAATGTCAAAAGTCCTTCTGGTCTCCAGTGCTTTTGAGGAAAAACATTTCTTCTTTCACAGCTCTCTCATCCATAAATTGAGAATAGATGAGCAACTGACAGGATTGAGCTTCATCAGTGGGATCATTGCACTGAATTGCACAACATTTTAAAAAAAAAAAAAAAAAAAAAAAAAGAGAGAGAGAGTTCCCCCGTGACATCTCCCCACCCCCAGCAAAACTCATCTCTTAACATCCTCTGCAAGTCTAGCAATGAGACACTTCACTGTTTTATCAGAGAACAAATTTTTGATAACTTTTTCTGGCTCTTGGAACCAGTCTCCTGATCACTCAACAAGCACGGTTTCTCAAGTGTCTCTCCAATTGTATGACATTTCTTTGCTTTAGCAATGGATAGTAACAGCTCATAAGATGCTTCTGCCCATTCGAACATCTCCCAGTGAAAAGCTCTGGTAGTGTCCAGTTTCGTGTTTTTTGTTTTTTTTGGGTTTTTTTTGCGCTATGTTTCAATACTCAAAACTCTTCTGGCTTGTCTTTCAATGCCCTGTGCTTCATCTTCAAATGACAGCCAGGTCTCATGGCATAATTGCTGAGAACTGCATGGCATGGGATGCACTGAGGGAGGTCAATCTTTTTCTTGTGACAGTGAAGACAAACTTGATATACTCTTCATCATGCTTCATCTTCTCTGTCATAGACATTTCCACAAAAAAAAAAATGGGAAATTTATTTGGTCCTTCAATATCTCACAAAAATTCAACCTCTTAACTCTCAAACTTGAATAAAATATTAAAATTGCTTTTAAAAATTCTGTAATTAACAAGACATAATTACATAAAAATACACACACACACACACACACACACACACACACACACACTCAGAGTAATTTCTGGTGATATTACCTGAGATGCTAAATGTAATGAATGTCTTTTTTTTAATTAAAACACTTATAAACAATTGAAAAGCATTGCACACATGAAAACAGGCATGGCAAAATATTACAGGTCTATAACTGCAATTTAAAAAATAGCATGTACCTTCTGCTGGAAGAAATAACGTAACACAGACACTATCCTGGCAATGAGTGATGGCAAACTGAGTAGAACACATGGCTAGAAAAGGATGTGAATGGTTTTCTAAGAGATAAATTGAAAGGCAGAACATATTGGTGGTTATAGAAATATCTACAATAAAAAGAAGTTAGCTTTATATAATTCAGCCACCCCATTGTTAAAAATAATTTTTTTTTCTTTTAAGGATGTGCAGAGATGCTGCCTGGTGCTCTTCATTTGGTGATTGAATAATGCTGACCAAATGTTGAAATCTAACCATTCTATATATTTTTTTTAAATATTTGAAATGGATTAACAATTCTGACAGGTGCTTGTGGAAGAGATGATGAAATGCACCTAAAAAAACTGAGGATTTCAGCTGAATTTCACATCTAAAAGTTTTGTTTTTTTTTTTATCTCATGGTCTCACACCCTCCTGGAACCCCTTCATGCATCTCCCAGTTTGGGAACCACTGGCTTACACAGATGTCAGTGGTAGAAGAAAAAATGAATATATGTGCAGTACACAGAAAATGAGCTTGCTTACATGAGGTCTACATTCCATTATGAACGCAGGTGGTAGTGGAGCCCTTTGGTGTGACACTGGGTATTCTCTTCTTGCCCTGGATTACTAAGAGAATTTTTTTCCTGTGTATGTTCTCACACTGCATAGCCACTAGGATTTGCATACCCCAGATAACCATATTCCACACGTATGTCTTCACCTGGATACAGTAAGATTTTGCAACAGAGTACATTATATCTATGGTGTAGAATCTTCCTAGCCCAGCACTTTCTTTTACGGCAAACTCCATAATCTGGCGTGACTTTAGTTAACCAGATGACAACTAATCATGGATGTGGCCAAGCTTCTTGTGTTCCCATAAAGTTTTACAGGCACCAGTCCTGGCTCTGTGTTCTGTGCTGTTGTTTAGCTGTAATTTACCCCTAAATGTCTTCTAGGAGCCCAGTAAGCAGTGGAAGTGTTGGTAATGCTGCTAGACAATATTGAAGTCCCGTGGTCTGACAATTTGTCTTGTATAGCACCAGCCAGGTCCCAATTAGAGAGATTCAACTTGTACGTATGTGATCACCACATATGTAATAAGTGTTTCATTATTGTATAAACTGCTTTTCTGATTATTTTCTAACCTGACTTTGAATATAACCATATTTGATCATATCACTGTGTGGGCAGGGACAGGGTGAATGAGCCTTTTTAAAGACAGATACTGGAGAAGAATGTATCCATTGCAGTGACAAACTTCTGAATTTCATGAGGACAAATAAGGCTACCTAGATAAATGTCAGAGACAGAGTACACATTCAAATTTTCTTCAGTGACAGTTTCACCCCTAAACACAGACTGGAGTGAGATACACAGACAGTATAAATGTTGTGTATAGAGTTACTGTAGTATGCATAATGAATACAGACAAACTATAATGGGATCTACACTACTAGATATTTTGTATGCAGTTGATTCAAAACGCACTATCCTGAGCTAGAGTACATGCTAGGTTAAGAGATCAAGTGCCTCACTGTACTGCTTACTGGGACACAATACCACTAAGATTTAAGTAAGCATTGAATGAGCGAGTTCCTGTGGGGGGGGGGGCGGGCGGGCGGTGGTATCCTATTATCCATTTTCTCTGTCAGGTTCAGGAGCATTCCCAGTATTTACCTCCAGGTTTTCGCAACCGGCCAATTTAACTTTAGAGTGGCTCTGTGTGGTGGGCATTGTTTGGTTGTAGAGAAATTCAGATTCTTAAGTCCGGAGGTACCTTATGGATTAACAGATATTCTGGAGCATAAGCTTTTGTGTGATGAAGTGGGTCTTTGCCCACGAAAGCTTATGAGGCACTTGATTCATCATGTGATGACACAGGTCTTTGCCCACGAAAGCTTATGCTCCAAAATACCTGTTAGTCTACAAAGTGCCACAGTACTGCTTGTTGTTATCAAAGATACAGACTAACATGGCTACCTCTCTGATAATTATCAAGTGGTGTCTGTCATGCCTTATAAAAGAAATGAGAAGGATTACTGTTTTTGTTTATTTTTAATGCAAGATATTACAAACAAGATGCTTTCTAGGGGAAATGGTTGCAAAACTGGGATTTTGCAGAGCATTAAACTGAATGTGTGACTTGAAGTGGAGTTAGAAAAGAAGATTGTTTCCTTCCCCCGCCCCCCACTGTGATCTTAGCTGCAATTAGGTGTGTGTAATTAGGCCAATTTCCAAGTTGGGGTCAGTGGTGATGTCCCTTAGATTCCTCATCAAGTTCAGTTTCTGCATGAATAGTAACAATGTACAGTATAAAATGGAAGCGTAGGGAAATTCTTGTTTATCCTATGTGATTTGTTAATTTACTGTCTATACTGCTCCTTTAAGTTTTCATGACACTAAAATATGCTTCCATGTATACCTTGTTACGTATCTCAGGCCTTTCCACAATGTGACTCCATGTTACAATAGAAAAGTTTTGGAAGCCTCTTCCCACTGAGCTGTAAAAAGAGAGAAGTCATGCTCCTCTTGGACTTGTTTGAGACCCCCAGGATGAAGACCAGTGTTCTCTGTAAGCTGAGCACTTGAATCGCTCCTGGGCAGCTGCTCAGGTACTACCTATCTGATAAACAGCACACCCACAATGGGCAGAATGTGTTTCTTTTGGTGGCGCACATCCACATATGCCTTGGTTGACATAACAAAAGTTTTGCATCCATGCGAGGAATAAAAATCAGAGGGAATACTGATGAAGACCCATGAACTAGGGAACACAGGTGGTGTTAGATTCATTAGGGGAAAAGTTACTTTCAGGATGCTGCTATCCCATTCATAGAAAACTAAGGCCAGGTAGAGATTTCTGCAATTCTCCTCTTCTCTTCTTGCAGGCTCCTGGCAACCAAAATAAATAAGTACTGCCAAGGGTGGAAACCATAGCTTGACCAGTGCTAACATATCCATTGAGGTAGAACTGAAACAAAGTAAAATCAGGCTCTGGACTAAAGTCAGCAGTCTCTCTTGTTGCATGGTGGGCAGGGCCAGTCCTAGCCAATTGGTGGCCCCAGGCAAACTTCAGCAGCTCCTTGAAAATGGCGGCCCCCGCAATAATCCCGAGCCCAGCGCTCATGCCCAGCTCTGCACCCAGCATCCCAATCCTGTAGCATGCAGTGTGGTGGGAGCTGACCTGGGAGCAGAGTACCCACCCAGGAGTGCAAGCAGAATGGCAGGGGCCTCCCGGAAGTGGATCATGCTCCTGGAAGCATAAGCAGCATGGGTGGGGGCTGGCCTGGGAGGGGAATGGCACCTCGGGAGTATGCAGCACAGGGCAAAGCTGGCTGTCAAGACAGAAAATGAGCCCAGTATACCAGATCAGCTTTTTGTTGGCTCCTTGAAAGTGTCGGGCCCTAAGACCGGTTCTGATAGTCGGGGGAAGGAGTTTCAGACATTCGTCACTCTTACATAAAAATAACATTGTCCCTGTTTTTCTTTGTCATATTTAACAGCTAAGATGTATGATTCTGTAACATGTATACTGTCATGTATGTAATTGTATTATTACAGTATTTGTATGGTCTCTATATAGAGAAATCTCTATTAAACATCTGGGGTTTTTTAACCATCAATTATATCTTTAAAAATAGTGTTTTCATGCAGAAGTACTAGAGGAAGAACAACCCCTCATCAAGAGGAGCACACGGAAAAATACTACAGTTCTACACTTCAGCTCTTCCCCGTTCCTTATTTCATGCCACACTTATGTGTTTGCATCTTCGGTTCAACTGAGATTTCGGCCAAAATTAACTTAGCCATTTTTGGAGCTCACTAATCCAAGCCTTGTTTGCAGGCTTTGGTTTGTTTTCAGCATTCAGTTCAGCTGAATCTTCAAGGAATTCACCCACTGTTGCTCTTGTGAAGAAGGATCTCTCAGCCCTGTTTCTTAGAGCTTCTACATTAGGAAATGTTTATCTTCTCTGTGTTAAGGACTGAAATCAACCAGTATAGAAACTTAATTCCTTCTCTCTACTCCATGGTGAGAATTTCCTTCCAGATTTTCCCACTTTGTAAGAATTAGCCCTGTGCAGACACTTGAGGAAGGATGAATTTTTCAACTTCTCCCTCCCCTACCAAATTCCAGTCCAGGCTCTCCCCTATTCTACAAGAATCCATTAATCTTTGTTGGAATACCATTCATTCTCCCCACTTGTGTATGGTGCTCTGGCCCTCTAACCTGGCACTTAGGCAAGATCATGACAGATCTGCAAATCACTTTTCTGCATATTGTTTTTGTGTGCTTTTTGGTTTCATTCCATTATTTCCTCACCATACTAACAGGGTGTTGCCCTGTTTCTCTTAGATTAACTTTTTAGTTCCCTGTATCCTTATTAATATTTATGTTATGGTGACAATTTGTGTCATAGCCTATAATGGCAAACCCCTGGTATACTCCAATCAGTGCATTGCAAATTTATGTATATTTTCTATGTGTCAGCAGTATTAACACATTTCTCCCTGAAGCATGCTATTGTGTGAGTTAAGATCCAGAGTCAGTTAGTAGTTAGGTGCTCATACTAAGTCTCTTTCTCTCTGTCATGAATGAGGGCAGGGAAGGGGTTAATCTCTTCCTGAGGTAACTTGAGCCCAGGTGAGCCTGTGGGAGTGGACTGACTTTTTTGAACTTAGAACAATTGCCATTTTAGTGGTCTTTTGTCTGGGGGAGTCAAGGAGAGGATCTCTCCCAGGCAACTGAAATGAATCCCCTAAGTATCCCTACCATCTTAAAATCGGCCGTATAGATGTAAGTGGAAGGGAAATGCCTAGTTAGATGAGCTCAGGTTTTGGTTATTTTGAAGGTGGTTTGGACTGGCTCTACTTTTCTCTCAATAACCCTGGTTATTGACTTTTTCTCTGTAAGTTTTAAGCTAAATCCCAGAGAGGGAATCTCTCTGTGTTGGGACTCTTGGCTTTAGTCTTCTCTTGCTTTCTGAATAAAGAATCCTTTTGGTTTTAGAGGCTGGTCTGTTCCCTGTGTTGTCTGTGAGGCCTGCCTGCCTGTGTGCCTTTGGATGGATAGCTACCAGTTCACAGCTCTCTTTCTCAAGAGCTGGGGTCCCCCCCCAGGAAGGCATTCTCTAGTGTGTCTGCCTGGGCTAAAGGGGGTCTCCAAGGACTGGGGTGGTGGCAGCTTACCCTCCAGGGGATCTGTGACCCTGGGAAACTCATAAAGTAAAGCCTGCATATATGCAAGGTGTTAAGTGTGTGTGTGTTTTGTTGTTTTCCTGCCCCCACTTTCTGCACTTGGAGTGCCAGTGAGGAAGGAGCTCTGACACCCTATATCTTAATTAGCCAAGATATTGTTTTATGAGCTCTGAGGCTTATAGGCTTATTGCATTACTTATTGCTTTATCTAGCAAATAAAAGCTTAGCCTATAGGTGCAGATAAATTTAACTTAAGAAGCCAAAAGAAATGGGAATGAAGTGGTGGACCCCCTTTTCTTACAGCAGCCACAAAAATTCCTTTCTCAGTCCTGGCATTTGGCATCACAGACTGGGATATTTTAGAACTATTCAAATATACAACTGTTTACACAACAATGCTCAGTGCCATGATAGGACCAAGTGTTGGAAAGGAGTCTGTCTTAATTTTATTTCAGATGGTGGAATCACTTCCCTGCAGTAGCTCTGTGTAGCCATCACAACTATGTATTGTTATTTCTCAAGTTCTTTGAATATTGTAAGTAAATATAGTAATCCATCTCTGGCTTAATTCAGCAAGGTACTAAAGCATGTGCCCAACTTTAAATTAATGGGATTACTCACATGTTTAAAGTGAGGCAAATATTTCAATACAGTGTTGACTTCGAGCTTTCCGTATATGCTTCAGTGCTCAGCTCCTTGTCTGGTTCTATATAATCTTGAACCTAGAAGGTAAAGTACTCTGACCATTCAAGTCTGAAAATTCTGTGGTGTTCTGTGGTCTGTGTGTACCTTGCATAGTCCCATAAGAACATCCATACTGGGTCAGACCATAGGCCCATCAAGCCCAGTATCCTGTCTTCTGAGAGTGGCCAATGCCAGGTGCCCCAGAGGGAACAAACAGAACAGGCGATCAAGTGATCAATTCCCATCTCCCATTTCCAGCCTCTTGCAAAGAGAGGCTAGGGAATTGTCCATGCCCATCCTGGCTAATAGCCATTGATGGACCTATCCCCCATGAATTTATCTAGTTTTTAAACTTTACTATAGTCTTTGGCCTTCACAACATTCTCCAGCAAGGAGTTCCACGGGTTAACTGTGTGTTGCGTGGAAAAAATATTTCCAATTGGATTTTTAAACCTGCTGCCTATTAATGTCACTTCGTGACCCCCAAGTTCTTGTGCTGTGAGAAGGAGTAAATGACAATTCCTTATCTATTTTCTCCACACCAGTCATAATTTTATATACCTCTATCATATCCCCCCTTAATCGTCTTTTTTCCCCAAACTAAAAAGTCCCAGTCTTATTAATCTCTCCTCATCTGGCAGACACCCTATGCCCCTAATCATTTTTGTTGCCTTTTTCTGAATCTTTACTCAAATCACCCTGTCACTAAGCCTAACCTTTTAATTGTTAAGGATCTCTTTCTCAGACTGACTTTGAATCATTCCTCTTGAGCTGAGGTTTTGTCTCAGCTCATGTTCATTTAGGTAAGATCGTAACAGTGGTACACTAGGTCAGACCAGTGGGTCATCAAGCATTATTCAAGGTGTGAGCATATCATGGATTTAAATAGAGAGATTTTTTTCTGTTTTATCAATCCCTCTACTATTTTTTTTTCTGTCAGTCTATAACCTTCTTTGACTGCCACTGCACATTGAGTGGATGTTTTTCAGAGATTTATCTATAGTGATTTAAAGATCTGTCTTGAGTAGTAATAACTAATTTAGATCCTATCATTTTATATAGATAGTTTGGTTTATATTTTCGAATATAACTTACTTTGCATCTATCCACATTTGAATTTTGAGTGCCATCTTGTTGCCCAGTCACCCAGTTTTCTGTGATAACTTTTGTTTTATGTGCAAACTTTATGCCTCCTTGTTTAGCCCTTGTTCTAGCTTATGTTGAATAGCTCTGGTCCCATTACAGCTTCCTGGGGGCCCTCGTTAGGTACCTCTCTCCAATCTGGAAACTGATCATTTATTCCTGTCTTTTTTGTTTCCTGCCTTTTGAACCAGTTACTGATCCATGAGAGGACCCTCCTATCTTGTCCCATTGTAGCTGACTTGAGAACCTTATCAAAGGCTTTCTCAAACACCAAGTACATGGTGTTCACTGTGTCACTCTTGTCCACGTATCTGTTGACCCCCTCAAAGAATTTGGAGGGACAAGAGGGTGTAGGGAGGGCCACCCAGAGGGGTAGGGTGTGAACTTATGGGGGCATCCCATTTAGAAAATGAAAAATTTTTGAGGAGGCATAGGTGGGTGGTGCATCTGTGGATTTCTACTGAGTTATCTGTGTGGGTTAGCCATTTTTTCCCCTCTGTGACAGCTATTTTGACTGACTGTCTCTCTCTCTGTCTCTTCCCCCCCCCACCGAATTGTGTGTCTCAAACAGTTCTGTTCTTTACTATAAATTCCAACAATTTACCTAGTAATGAATTTTAGGCTTTCTGGCCTGTAATTGCTGGGGTCACCAGGAGCTTCCCCACCCTGGACAGTTTGTTCTAAAAAGCTCCTCTGAACACCTCAATCTGTGATACTTCCTTTCATCACCTTGGAAAATTAAGACATGTATGGGATCTCCCTCCCATTCTCTGCAGTGAAGATGGATACAGAAAATTAATTTAGCTTTTCTGCAATGACCTTGTTTTGAGTGCATCTTTAGCACCTTGCTTGTCCAGTGGCCCAACCAAATGACTGGCTTCCTGCTTCAGTAATAGTTAATACTTTTTCTTTCTTTTTACTACTTGCTTTCCAAATTCTTTTTTGGCCTGCTAATTATAGTTGACTTGCCAGAGTTTACACTCCTCATTTTCCTAACTAGGGTCTGATTTCTCATTTCTACAAGATGCCTTTTTGCTTCATAATGACTTATTTTACTCCATTTAGGGAACGTGGGTGGTGGTTTTATTTTTTAATCCTTTTTGCTAATTTCTTATATTTTGAGATACACATTTAATTTGTACCTCCATTATGGCTTATTTTTAAAAAGTTTCCAGGCAACTTGCAGACATTCTGCTCTTGTGGCTCTTTTTTTATTTTCATTTGACTTGCTGCCTCATTTTTGCATAATTCCCCATTCTGAAGTTAAGTGCTGCTGTGGTGGGCTTCTTTGGAATTTGCCCTGCTACCTCCAGCATGTTAAACTTAATTACATTCTGGTTTCTGCTATTGAGCAGTTCAGCTGCGGTCACCTCTTTGACCAGATACTCTGCTCAACATCAAATTAAATTAGAATTGTCTAACCCCTTGTGATGTCCAGGAGTAGGTGCTCCAAAAAGCAGTGATTAATGATATCTAGAAATTTTATCTCTGCATCCTGTCTTGAGGCAACACTTATCTGTTCAATAGTGGGACAGATGTAATCACTCACTATTTAATTTTCAGTGTTTATAGCCTTGCAAATCTCCCTGCACACTTCACAATCGCTGTCACTATCCTGTTTCAGGTTGGTAGAATTTTTCTATGGCTATGTTTTTATTATTCAGTCATGGAACTTTTATGCATAGAGATTTGGTGATATAGTAAACTCTAGATTGAATGGACTAATGGGGGTAAAGGGGTGTCCGTTTTAATACAGCAAGTCTGTTATGTGAGAGTGGTTATAGTGTGTGATGATGCACTCGCCTTCCCAGCCCATCACTCACTCCTGCCCCTGCTCTTCCCTCCCCCTGCATCCCATTCTTCCCCTCACACCTCCATCTCCCTCTCCCAATTACCAGGAAAGGAGCTGAATGCCAGCCTGGCTCCTTCCCTCTCCTGCAGCTCCCAGCCGTCCATGTGAAAGTAGAGTGTGGCCGCCCTCAGCCTGCCAGGCGTCAGCAGCCTCCAACACCATGGTTGCTGCTCAGTGCCATTGTAGGCAGTGGCAGTCGGGTGCTGACATGCTCCAAGCACACGGGTCTGGGGGAAAGAGAGCTGCTGTTCTCTGCCACATCCTCTGCCGGCTCCTCTGGCCCTGGTGGCCCCAGCAGCTCCTGCAGTCCTGGCAGTTGCACTCAGTCTCCAGCATTTATTTGGGGGTGGGAGTGAAGCTGGCGACAGCATCTGTTGTTTCCAAAGCCCATTATGTCAGGGTCTGTTACATTGAGGATTTACTGTAGTTGGATTTAAGATTTTTATCATATTTGAACCTAAACTTTTTCCCTTACAGTGCCATTCCCTGCACCAGCATGACCTACTCTGTCATTTCTATATATTTTATATCTAGTATTATTGTCTTGTCTCTTTGTCATAATTCTGCCACATTTCTGTTACCTGTTAATAAAATAATGATATACTTGGCATTCAAGCTTGTGTGTGTGTGTGTGTGTGTGTGTGTGTGTGCGCGCTTAAAAACTTCAGTATTTTTGTCTGCCTTCATGTGGTGATTGCATGGGGCCTATTTCTAGTTCATTGCATTTGTAAATCCTTCCTACTATCTGTCCTCCAGTGTTCCTTACATAACTATGTCTGTATTTAAGTAATAGAGGTTGTTGGTTACCACAATCAATCTGTAGTCACTTGCTGAAAACTAAAAACCTTGAATTTCCTTCATCTGTGTTCATGCAACAGCCACCATCTTAGCAGACACCAGGGGTTTTTATCTGGAACTTCTAAAGCTAAAGATCATTGAGCTAATGATCTTGGCTCACTGGCTGAGACCTATAACAGACTGCTGTGATAACTGAGCCTACCAACTTATTTTTTACAGTTGAGCTCACAATGAGGGTAAGTGAAAGTTCATGAGCTGTCACAATAACATGTACTAACAAATGTTGGTGGGTAAAGGGTGCAAAAGGGAGACAAGAATGAATTAGTATAAACAAAAATATCTACTGATGTAACTGAAGGACTATGCTAGGACCATGCTTGGTAAACAAGAACAGTATGAAACCAGAAATCAGTGAACCAAAATGGTTGAACAAAATGATGAGGGGATGGGCTGTTTCACCCACAAATCCCTTTGTGGGTCCTCGAGGAAAGTTAGTTTTTCCACCACAGATTCTATCAGAGTAAGCCTCACCATTGTGGTCACCAGTGGGCCCGGAGGGACCCCAAGGGTTAAACACATGTAACATAATTTAATGTGGGACAGTGAGTGGGTCAGATTACTTCCATCCTCTGGATCAGGTACAGAAGGGGACACACAATACTCAGATAAATTGGTTACGTGTGCTCCCTTTCTTATGTTTGCCCCCAAAGCATCAACCGTATAAGTTTGCAAGTAGCAACTTTAACACCAAATTTGAAGCCTCTAATCTGTAGGTGGTATTCAGTGAGAGCAAACCTGGAAGTTATGTGGAAACAGTCACATTGGAAATCTGATTCAGGGAGTTGTGCTGAGCCAATTAAGGGAGAGGAACATTATGTGACAAGCGTTCAATTAGCACTAAAGCAGTTCAAAATGAAAATATTGAATGCTCATGATGGCTTGCAAACAGTCTACAGAACAAGGTTCATTTGTAGAAATTGATTTGGTGAATAGCTTTGAATAACAAATTTGAGACAATTGTAAGGTGCCCAGAGACAATTCATAAACAGAAAAAAAACTTAAACTTGCTAGGATTTGTTTTCTTAGCTGGATTCAGGAACTAAAATGTGGTGTAAGCACTTGGGCTTTTTCTAACAGTGCCCGATCCTACAAACACTTGTGAATCTGCTCAACTTGACGGCCATGAGCAGTCCTATTGTAATCCAGGGAGTAGTTAAGTGAAGCACATGTTCAAATATTTACAGGTTTGCGGGCTGAATTTGTACTTGGCTTTCAGCATCAAAATTCTTTCATGGTGAAACATATCCTCATCTTCCAGCAGTAAGAGGCTGCTCCTGATCATTGATCTGCCTTAAAATATTTCTTCTATTGCATTCCCATTTTGCAAGACCTAATTATTGGGCCATTCTCCCTGAAGGTACAGGAGACCTCCATATAATTTGTGTCCTATTAAATGTTCTGAAGGAGAAAATCTGCATTCTAATAGGGCCATGCAATAAGCAATTTAGCTTCTCTGTTGGGCCTAAGCAGGCAGTTCAATTCAAATCGGACATGCTCTGTGCTTTCCTGGGTCAGTGCCCTCCTACAAGTCCCTTATTACAAATCATCCTCCCGGAGTCCTGCTGGGCTGGCTGTATCTTTCATTAACCATTTTCTAGGTCTTTGGCAAGTACATTTAATCCACAGCATTTTCATCCTTGTATGGGAGGCTGTCACTGTTACAAACTATCTTTTCGGTCAGCCTAAAGGAATCTTTCTATGAGTCAAAAGCACTTGTTGAACTTTCCCTGCTGCTGCTGCTGCTGCTGCTGGTTTTGGATTTTTTTGTTTTTGTTTCCCTCTTTTTTTTTTTTTTTTTTTTTCCTCCTTCTCTGAATGAATGTAATATAAGTTGACTGCCTTCTGTCTGGGTTAGCTTCTCAAGGCCCTGTTGAAATCAGTAGATATTTTGCTACAGGATGAACCATAGGAGGCCAGTATTGTTTAGCATCACGACCAACACTTCCACTGCTTACTGGGCTCTCAGACATTTATGGGTAAATTTACAGATTAAATAACAGCACAGAACACTGAGAGCCAGGACTGGTGTCTGTAAACAAACTATATAGGACCACGGGAAATTTAGCCAGATTACCACCTATGGCCAACTAAAATCGTGCTGGTTTACGTAGTTTGCTGAACCAGGGAGTTCTGGATTAGAGAGATTCAACCTCTATTAACTTCAGTTAGAGTGGGTTTATTTTCCAGACACAGACACCATAATAATGTTTTATCAACACAAGAATAGTTTTGTTCCACTAATCATGCCATTGTTTCCCACAGAAAATGTGCCATCAAAATAATACAATAAGCCTTCAGATCATGACCATGTGTATCTACTGATATTTTTCCATTGGCTTCTGAGGCACAGTTACTTCTAGCACACCTTTTGGCAATTAACAGAATCAGAGCAATTCTTGGATTTTGGTGATCTCCAGTTTTCTCCAACAGAACTTCCTCATTTTTGAAAAAATTCTCCCTTTTACATTTTACTTCTCATAAAGGGGACAGTGTATGTTGACTTTTTCGAGTAATGATATCTTGTAAATAAAACAGTAACTTCTCTGAACAGCAAGTAATTCTTTGCAAAGAGAATACTGGTTAAGATCATAAATATATAGATTTAATTTTTATACAAATGATTTCATAGTACTATAAATTAAGCAAGCTATGATTTTTTTTCTAGAACCATTTGAGAAACTCCTTGGGGAGGGGAAAAAGAGCAACAAAATGTTAATAACAGAGAGAAAGCAGTGCTAGTCTAGATACTATCAAAACAAAAAAAACAGTGAAGTAACACTTTCAAGACTAACAAAATTATTATAATAAACTATTTTGTTAGTCTTTAAAGTGCTACTTTACTGCTTTTTTGTTTTAACAAAAATTTAAGTCCATATTGTACTTGGTAATTCAATACTCTCGCCCCATTCATCCATCAACACATAGATAATGAGCTCATTGCATTGCTGCAGAATGCACTTATTGCTAGGATTCATTATTCTGTCAGAGTAAGGCTATTTTTAGCACAGACTCCAGCTGGGAACTGAAAAGAAACACATAAGGGAAATTGCCTCAGGTGCTATTAGTGCTACCTTGCTGCATGCAGTGTCTAATGTTCAACATGGAGTTCACTGGAGTGCATGACTCCAAAATTAATTTCCTAGATTGAGAAACAATATTCCAGTTTGACTTGTTCTTGTGCCACCTAGTTTGTGAGAAGTCATTTAGAGTTACTATGCAGAAGTAGGAAAAACTTGAACTGTAAAGCAGTCTGTACTGTTCAGTGAATTTATTCAACTTACAGTGAGTGTGTGTATAGTATTAGATATGCTAAGCTAAAGCTAACATCATGCTGCTGTCTCCACATGGTTGAAAGATGTTTATCTAGCAACTGATCCTATAAAGCACCCACTGAATCTTACTTTTCATTAGCTGATAGCCTATTTATTTAAATCTTTTCTCAGAAGCTGGCAACAATTAAAATAAACACTGACAACTTGTTACAAATTCCTATCAAACTTTGTAGCAGTTCTCTCATTGATATTTAAGCACACAAGGGACTGTGTTTTTAGAATAGTATTTTGTATTTATAAACATCTCTGTAGAGCTAAGATTCAGAAGTGTGTATTACAGTGATACCTGTATCCAGCATTGTAGAACCTCTGCAGCATTTTGCTTTGCAGAAGAGATTATTTAAATACATCCAGCCCAAGTCAGTAATGAAATGTGCTACCATTTGCCTGATAGTTGATTGATTGGCTTTTAGGAGGCCAGTTCAGGTAAGATCTACAAACTCTCAAACTATGTCTACACTAGAGAGTTTTGTCAACAAGACTCATAGAGCTTCCACACTAAAAGTGCATTCTGACAGCAAATTGACAGAAGGTGGCAGTTTTGTTGACAGAGTTCTACCTCTCCCCCATGAGGCAGAACAACTTTCTCAACAGAATCTGTCAACAAAAAAGCCATGTGAGTGCTGGTGGTGGGGGGGTGGCTTTTGTTGACAGGTAAGTCATCCAGGGTTCCAGCCAGCCAGCCCTGGGAAACATCCTGTCTATTGCAATCACATTGCTGTGCTCTCTGCCTCTGGCCATTCTTAAAGGCTCAGGAAGCCCTGGCAACCCCATGGCAGGAAGCTGAGAATGTGAAAACAGCAGAGCAACAAGTTGCTCTCTGCAACACCCTCTTAGCCGCTCACTACACCCGATCCCATGTTGATGGCTGCAAGCCAGCCACTCCATGACCCTGCACTCTGGGGCCCTCCAGGGAGCAAAAGGAGTGATCACAAGAGCCCCTCTCCCCGGGTACCAAACAATAGAGCCCATGGTGGACTGGCTTGGAAATCAAGAACCTGATTAGTCTCTGGGCCAAGGAGGAGATATTGGATCCCTCGCAAGGAGGGGGAATGCCCTGACGTATGCCCCTCTTGGCCACCAGCCTTGCAGATTGGCATCGCCCCACCTGGATGATGCAGCAAGTGTGGGTGAAGGTCAAGGAACTTAGACAGGGTATATGCGGGCCTGGGACACACGCTGGAGGTCAGGGGCAGGACTGGCTACCTGCCCCTACTTTGAGCTGCGCCAGCTCCTGAGGCGTGAGGATGGTTCCCCCACCACTGTAGCTGTGGACACAGATGAGGAGCCCCACCCCAACCTCCACCAGAGGAGCAGCAGCCTGGGACCCTACCAGAGCTGGACTTTGGACCCCAAGTCAATTGAAGAGATACTGGTGATCACCCTGCACTTGGGTTCCTCCAGACAGACCACATCCAGGTTGTCCCCTGACCTGTTTGAGGGATCATCTGGTAAGTAGCCCATGCATTGCACACCCTAGGGCATAGTGAAACAGGTGCATGGTGTGCAGCAAGACTCAACAGGCAGCCTATTGTTGTACATTATACATAGTAGTTTATCCTGTTTTATTTTGCACATATTTTTCTATTTTAAAGTGAAATTTTGTTCACAACCCCCTTGCCCTTCTTTATTGGTGGGGGTTGGGGGGAGAGGTCAAGGTGCCAATGGGGTAGGGGTGCCCTAGGGAAGGTCATTGGGGGTCATGGTACAAGCTCTCTCATAGGGCATCCTGGATCCTCCACCTGTCCTGATGCACCTGGCACACTGCAGCAGCACCCATCTGTTCATAGGTGTAGCTGGTGTCTACCCCCAGCCTGGGGAGGAAGGTCTCCCACTTGCCCTCAACAATGTTGTGGAGGACAGAACAGGCAGCTATGACATCAGGGACATTGTGCTCCCCCCACATCCAGGTGGGGCAGCAGGCACCAAAAAGGTTCCTTCAGGTGGCTGAATGAATGCTCAGTTTGGTTCCATGCCCAGTTTATGTGGTTGTTAAACAGAGCCAGGTTAGGTCTGGGTAGCGGGTGTTCAGCCTCATGAGCCAGCGCGTGAGGGGGTAGGTGGCATCACCCCCCGTGCACCAGGGTACGCCCACATCCCTGACTGTTAGCTCCTGTGGGAGTAGGTGCCTGCTTCCAGCACAGGCCAGAGCTGCGGAATACCCATGTGTCATGTGCCTGGCCTGACCAGCCAACATCAATATCCAGGACTGTCTCTGATGGTCAACCAGGGTCCACAGCACAACAGAGCAGTATTTCTTGGGGATGATGTACCGTGCTGCACTGTGATCCGGGACACAGATGAGGATATGGGTCTTGTCGATCACCCTGAAGCAGTTTGGGAACACCAGGGCAGTGAAGTAGCCACAAACACATCCAAGTCTAGCGTGCAAACTATCCTCTGGAGCAGGAGTGTGTTGATTGCTGTCACTACTTTCCCCCTCCCGCACACACCCCAGCAGCAAGTCTGAGAGTGGGATAGCACGGTCCCCTGGTTACAGGGATTTCCCACCAACCCCATCCCTTGCACTCCGACCCTGTTCCCTGAGGAGACGCCTTGAGCAGGACCCTGTTTCCTCCCCAATGCAGGGCCTGCAGCACTAGAGGGCATTGCGTGCATGGTGATGGTTCTGAAAGTGGATTTCTCCAAGATGAACAGGTTCCAAAGGGATCAGTATTTGTCGAGGGTGGCGAGCTTCCATCCAGCGATGGCAGCCCTTTTCTCCAGGGGAATGGAGGGCTGCATCTGGATGTCCAGTCTTTGAAGGGTGGGGACAAGCCAGGTGCAGAGCTCCAGAAAGGTGTTCGTTCTTTCTTCTGAAATTCTGGAACCACTGCCCCGTGACCAGCTGGTCTCACCATTTGGAAATGGTGTTGTATCTCCAGACCTGCCTGATCACCTGAGGGGGGAGCTCAGGTGGGGCCCTGGAGTACTGAGGCATGATACCCATGTCAGGATGGTCATGAACAGCAGCTGAAGCAGCTGGGAGTAGGTCCAGTTCAAGACCAGGGGCTGTTCTGGCACCATGTCTAGCTGGAAAGAGACTACTCTGTCACAGAAAGCATGTGAGCCCTGAAGTAGCTATACCGTCCCTCAGAGAGGTAGGCAACTCTCAGCATGGGCAGGGAATTCAAGGCAGGGGTCCCTTGAAGGGCACGCCTGGTTGGGGCTTATGGAAGGGTTTGTCGGCCATGCGACTCTGGGTGAGGGGGTTCTGGGACCTGTTCTGTCAAGAAAGCAGCTGAGCAGTCTGGCTGTTCTCTGTTAACAGAGCAATCCACTTGGCTGTGCAGCTGTGAGCTGTCAACAGAGGTTTCGTCAGAAAAGCCCTTCCCACAGTAACATCTGTAGACAGATTGAAGTAGTGTAGACATAGCTCCAGTGTATTGTGTTTGTATCTCCAAAATCTGTATTGGTGCTTTCTTCAGAAGAGGGGCGGAGGGTTGAATGGGTAGGGAAGCTGTACTACCTCTTCAGCCTGAGAAGCTCACCTTGGGATGCTTGCTTCTTGCCTGTGACTTGCCACTTCTGGGTCCTGTCCCACTGAAATCGAACAGGTGCAGAATGCATATTCCAGAGCCAAATATTGCAGCTCTAATCTAGAATGATTTTTCTGGTCGTGATTGCACGTGCTTATCTCTAACACATCTTCAAATAACCTGGAACATTTTCCCTCTAAAATGATCTCAAAAAACCTCCCCCTTTCTGCTAAATATAATTCACTTGCTCAATTCTTAGGACTCTATATGAAAAATCATCACTCTACTATAGTTAAATCAATGTTGGAAGAATGCTGTATAAACAAAAATACCACGGTAGTATTCAGCATGGCACCAGACACATCAAACTTAATTCCCTCCAGCCAAAATTCATTTCAGCTGTTGAAACCCCAAATAATTTGTCTTTATGTAGATGGAGGCAGGAGCTGGAAGGCAACGTGTGCCCCAATCTGGATATTCAGAAGTGGGGATGTACCTCAGCCTCCCAGCAGCTGCTGCTCTGTTGTGTGGGTTTCAATAGTGGCCACTGCCTCTCTGCCACCCCGGCATAGCACTCCAGGGGTCACAGTCATCTACAAAATCTTAGATCTTGTGGAGTGTCAATGGCTATGTCTACACATGTAGACGTTATTCATCAAAATAAGCTATTTTTATGTAGCATACATGTCCTCCAGGGCTGGTGCTGTTGATGTTCAACGTTGACGTTGGGCAGCACCACATTGAAGTAGGCGCTGCAGGGGAGCGTCTACATGCCAAAGCAGCCCAAATCGAAATAAGGGTGCCAGGAACAGCTGCAGACAGGGTCACGGGCGGACCAGCACTTCTGGGGCAACAGCTAGCCGCTCCCTTAAAGGGCCCCTCCCAGACACACGCAGCCTGCACAGCACGCGGTTTGCAGAGCCATAGGCATGCACACCTTGGCGAAGCAGTTATGAACCCCCAGCAGCAGCAGCCAGAGGTCCACCCAGCCGCCCCTGCAGGAGCTGTGCTCGCCCTGCTCAATGCCATGCAGGAGGCAGCTGATCACCTTTTATTCGTGGAAGAGGAGCTGCCCCCAGGGGAGTAGGAAGCAACCCCAAACCCTGTTGCCCACTGCACACGCCGCCCGCTGTGGAGCTACCCCACGAGCACCGAGTGGTGGGAGTGGCTGGTGCTCAGTGAATGGGACAACGACCGCTGGCTCCAGAACTTTCGTATGAGCCGGCAGACATTTCTGGAGCTCTGCCAGTGGCTCACCCCCGCACTGAGGCACCAGGACACCGCCACGGGGCGTGCCCTCAGCGTGGAGAAACGGGTCGGCATCGCTGTCTGGAAGCTGGCCACTCCAGACAGCTACCGATCCGTGGCGCAGCAGTTTGGCGTTGGCAAGGCCACTGTTGGGGCTGTCCTCATGGAGGTAAGAGGACCCGACGGGAGAGGAGGGGAGCCCTGGGAGGGCCAGACACACCCTGCACCACCCTCATTGGTGCTCTCCCATGTCCTTCCCCTGCAGATTGTCCACACCATCAATGCCCTGCTCCTCCACAGGCTTGTGCGGCTTGGGGACCCGGATGCTGCCATCGCGGGGTTTGCCAGCCTGGGCTTCCCAAATTGCTTCGGGGCTCTGGATGGGACCCATATCCCCATCCGAGCTCTGGACCACAGTGGAGGATGCTTTCTGAACAGGAAGGGCTACCATGCGGTGGTCCTCCAGGCCTTGGTGGACAGCCGGGGCCACTGCCTGGACATTTATGTTAGGTGGGCTGGCAGCACCCACAAAGCCCGGGTATTCTGGAATTCAGGCCTGTGCCACTGGCTGGCCCTCTGCGTCATCACAGACGTGGCGTACCCCTCCGGCCCTGGCTCATGCACCCTTACACGGGCCATCTCACAGCCAGCCAGGAGCGCTTCAACACGCGCCTGAACCACGCGTGCCAGGTGGTTGAGCACACATTTGGCCGCCTCAAAGGGTGCTGGAGGTGTCTCCTCACCTGCCTTGATGTGGGCCCCACCAACATCCCCCAGATCGTGGGCGCATGCAGCGCCCTCCACAACCTGGTGGAGAGCAAGGGGGGGGCATTCTTTCAGGGCTGGGCTGTGGAGGCTGGCAAGGCTGACGTGCAGCCACCCGCTGCCCCCTGTCGCCAGGTGGACCCCGAGGGGATTCGGGTCCAGGAGGCCCTATGGGCCCATTTTGACCAGGCCGCGGGGTGAATGCTGGTAGGCCCCCCCTTCACTCCCCCCATCCTCCACAACACTCCCTGCCCCTACACCCACACCACAGAGCACCCAAGAGCACTCCCCCCACACTTTTCTTGCAAATAAAAATAGACCTGTTATTCGTGAAACCACAAAATGGTGAATTCTTCTTATTATATTATTACTACAAATATAAATATTATATGATAACCATAAAACAGTGGAACACAAGGAAGGGGAAAACTATTTACATGGAGGGGGCAGCTATCATAAAATAACAGGGGTCTAATACAAACTATATACAATATAAATAAAGGGGATATGTACAAAGAGGGCAGGGGGGGGCCACGTCCAGCGCTCCGCTCCCCCACTGTCCAGCGCTGGGGGTTTGCGGGCACGACCCTCGCCTTGGCCTCAGCCCTGGCTGGGGGCCGGGCAAACCAGCAGATACGGAGGGCAGGTATCAGCAGGCCCCAGGTCCCCCTCAGCGGAAGGCCCCTCGATGTCAGTGGAGCGGCGGGTGGAGCAGGCAGGGCGGGCAGAGCGGCAGCCGGTGCGGCATGGGGGGCCAGGTAGTCCGCGATGCGCTCAAACGTGCGCATAAAGGCCCCCCATGCCTCCTGGCACCAGGCCAGCACCCACTCCTGCAGATGGAGGCGCCGCTCATCCACCCGCAGGCACTGCTCCGAGACCTCCAGCTGCTGCCGGAGGATCGCCAGCAGCTGGGGGTCTGTCGCTGTCTGGGGGTGGTGCTGGGTCCGCTGGCTTCCCCGGCCTGGGGCTGGTTGGTGCTCCGCCCAGGGGCTGGCCTGCAGTGACGGCTCCAGTGGGCTCTCTGGGACCACTGACACCTCGCCGGCACTCTCCAGTCCCTCCGATGGTGCAGCTGCGGAACACGGGGGGGAAGAAGAGTGGAGACAGCTGTTAGTGTGGGCCCCTCATCCCCCAACCCCTCTGCTGCTGGTTCCCCGTCCCTGGAAGATGATGCTGCTGCTGCTGATGGGTGTCCCACCCCCACCCCCCCCCAGGGCACCATAGGTTCCGCTCCCCCCATCCCCAGGCATAGGGCATGGCACTCTTGTGCTGGGTGGGGACAGGGGCTGATGCACTCTTCTGAGGGACATGCCACTGCTGTCCTTGGGGCCATGGTCATGTCTGTTGCCCCTGCCCCTCAACCCCAGGGGTGTGCACCGGCGGGCGGGGTACATACCTGACAGTCCGCTCCCATGGTCGTGGGGACACCCTGTGTTCTGGGACGGGATGGCAATCCGGAGCCCCCCGTCGCTGGAGGAGGATTCCTCCCCCTCCTCCTCCTCCTCCGGCATCCCAGGGGTGGGCTCCTGGTGGGGGGCCCTGGGGTGCGGGGCTTACCTCCGGGGCGGACTCTGCCTCCAGGGCCTGCTGGGGCTCGTCGGCCGAGGTGTCAAGAGTGGCCAGCGTGGAGGAGGTGTGCTGGGGGCCCAGGATTTCCCTGAGCTCCCTGTAAAAGGGGCAAGTGACAGGGGCGGCCCCAGATCGGCTGGCCGCATCCTGGGCCCGGGCGTAACCCTGCCGCAGCTGCTTGACTTTACTCTTGACATGGTCAGGAGTGTGGGCAGGGTGACCCCGGGAAGCCAGGCCCTCGGCCAGCCGAGCGAACGCATCCGCATTCTGCCTCTTGCTCCCCATTACCTAGAGCACCTCCTCCTCGCTCCAGAGCCCCAGCAGGTCCCGGATCTCGGCCTCCGTCCAGGAGGGACCCCGCTGCCACTTGCCTGGCTGGCTGCCAGCCTGGGAGCCCTGGCTCCCCTTGGATGGAGTGCCCTGGGGATGCTTGTGGGGCTGGCACTTGGCCATCGCAGCAGGGGGGGCATGTCTCTGGGCTGCAGGGAGGCGTGCAGGCAGGTCACGTGGCTGTGCTGCCGCCTGCATGCTCTCTCAGCTTCCTGCACAGGAAGGCAGGGGGCGGGGAGCTTTAAGGGGCTGTTCAACGTCGAAGTAGGGCACTATTCCCATCTCCTCGTGAGGATAGCGACTTTGACATCTTGACGCCTTACGTCGATGTCAACTTTGAAATAGCGCTCGCAACGTGTAGACGTGGTGGGCGCTATTTCGAATTTGGCACGGCTACTTCGAAGTAGCCGGCACGTGTAGACGCGGCTAATAGCTTATTGATGCAAGGCCCATATTTTCCTTATGTGTATCTGCATAGGACCTAGCCGAAGAAGCACCAGTCCCAGCCTGACTGCAGTGTATGTATTACCACAATACAAACAGGGCCGTGTCTACACTAGCCCCAAACTTCGAAATGGCCACGCAAATGGCCATTTCGAAGTTTACTAATGAAGCGCTGAAATGCATATTCACCACTTCATTAGCATGCGGGCGGCCGCGGCGCTTCGAAATTGATGCGGCTCGCCGCCGCATGGCTCCTTTTCGAAAGGACCCCGCCTACTTCGAAGTCCCCCTATCTGCTCATGGGAATTAGGGGACTTCAAAGTAGGTGGGGTCCTTTCGAAAAGGAGCCGTGCGGCAGTGAGCCGCGTCAATTTCAAAGCGCCGCGGCCACCCGCATGCTAACGAAGTGGTGAATATGCATTTCAGCGCTTCATTAGTAAACTTCAAAATGGCCATTTGTGTGGCCATTTCAAAGTTTGGGGCTAGTGTAGACATGGCCCAGGTTACTAATGCTGCCTTCTATACCAGTATCTGGGGAGTCAGCCTGATGGTTCTCTCCACTCCCATAAATGAAAGACCAGTGGTTAGGAGCCCCTATTCGCAAACCTTCCTTTCCCATACCCATGCCCAGTGAAACTTAAGTACAACTTCAGATAGTTGTTTTCTGGATGAAATTCCCTCTCAATACATAGCCTGTAGCACCATAGAGACTAGTACATTTATAGAATACCTTAACCTTCCTGGGTATTCAATAATGGATTTAAAAGTATCTCCTTATAAATTTGGCAGCCTCTAAGCTGCTACAGGACTGCCTGTTGTTTGTGAAGCTACATGCTAACATAGCTATCTCTCTGAGCTATGGCCTGGCCTACACAGGCTGTAGCAGGGATGGCTGTATGCTTCATCTATCCATCAATGACAGGAAATGAGTGTCTCTGAGAAGAAAACTTTATATATGGAAAGTATTCATTGAGAAAGGGTCTCTGTATAAAACCTAGCACTGTGCTGCTGGGAGTCATGACACATAAGAAATTAAAAAGTTTAATTATTAGGGAGGAAAACTGTAACTGCAAATTATTTCAGAAAATTATATCCTCACTAAGATCCTTTGTAAAGGGTATTGCCAACAGTTGTAGGTTGATTTGAATTAAATTGAGCTCTATGCTTTGCCTCAGGCCTCATTACTTCCAAACCAGTCTGAAATGACTATAATATTATCCATTATATCCTTAATTAAGCATCACAGGACAAAGAACAAAGATGCTTTGCACACAGAGAACATCTTTTGTGTAAGTTGTTGTGGGTGAGGGATTTGTTTTGGATGACATTCTTCATTGTTCAGGGCCAGCCCTATGGAGAAAACCTTTTCAATATTTTTAGGTGATAACTTTAATCAAATGAGATTATGAGCCTATGGCTTGATAATGGCCCAATGCTGGTGAACACCAAGGTGATTATCAAAATAAATTTTAAAGATAGACAAGCAGAACATCTTTTCAGAAGTAAACAGATGTTGTGACTACATTATGAATCCATTATCATTCCTCTAATTCCAAATAATTGGATTTAAATAATAGACCATATAAGAGACATGAACAAAGAGTCTTTGCATTTATTTTACGATCTTATTTTGTAGCATTAAGATTGAGAGAGAGAGATGAATTTAAAAAAAAAACACGAGTAGAAGCTCAAACCAACTAGCCAACCCTGAGATAAACTGGCTAAGAAAATAGCCACTTTATTGAGCCACTTGGAAGCTACTTAGTTCATAAAAATGTCCAATTATAGTAGGCTAAGAATGGTGGCTTCCACTGAAGTCTGAATGCATTATTCACTCTTTCAGCAAACTGATTCATTGTTATGATAAGCTCAGTTGGCTCCCTATTGTATCAGATGCTGTATAACAAGTCCTGTCCTGAAGGGCTTTTGGGAGAAACACAGAAGCCATATCTACACGAGCTGACTATATGGAAGTAGCTGGCCCAACTTCAAAATAGTGTGCGTCATGTCTACACAGGCCGTGCGATACTTTGAAGTTGAAATCAACGTTAGGCAGTGAGATGTCAAAATCTCTATCCCCATCAGAAGATGGGAATAGCCCCCTACTTTGATGTTCAGCATTGAAGTAGGGCACGTAGACGATTCATGTCCCGCTACTTTGAAATAGTAGGGGTCCTCCATGGCAGCAATCGGCTGAGGGGTTGAGACATGCTGTGCAGCCCCTGCAGGGCTCTGTGGTCACCATGCGCAGCAGCCCTTGAAGCACCTTGGACCCAGATATCCTGTGGCAGGAAGCTGAGAGCATGCAAGCAGCAACAGCTACATGTGCTCACCCTGTAAGCCCTTCAGAAGCCCTGATTCGACCACCAAGCACCCATGGCAGTCAGCCAGCCCCCTGAGTGCCCTCAGGGCAGCCACCCCAGGGGACCCAGGGCCACCAGGCATCCAGCCACGGGGAGGGGGGAGAGGTGGTGGGGCCCCTCCTGGATGGACGCTGACCCACTTTTTTCCTCCAAAAAGATGGAGCTAGAAGATTTGCCAAAGCCAGCTATTTTCCATAAGCAGGTTTGGTTTGACAAATCAATACTTTCTGTTAGAAAGAAGTTCCACTGAGAACTTTCTGGACAGCTTTAATTGGGGGTTTGGGGACAGGGGTGTGCGCGTGCACATGCAGGGGAGTTATGTGAGGTGTGGGGATGCTGGAAAAAGTAGTAAAATACAGCATAGCTTAGCTGGTGTTGGCTATATTTGTATCTAGAATCATTTGCCAGTATAGACTTGGCTTAAGTGGAACATAGGAGATCTTGATTCAATACTCTACTTGCAGATTTCCTATGCAAAAGGAAATTTGGTTTCTGAGTTGAGCATTAATTCCAGAATTTATCAAACTCAATCCAGCATGTTACCCAGAAGACCATCCTCTTGCTCTCTCTGTTTCATAAAGAGTTGGAGCTTCTCTAATCCAGCACACGCCATGTCCGTATTCCGGCATGATTTCAGTGAACCGGATGACCACTTATGGGTGTGACCAAGTTTCCTGTGGTCCCGTAAAGTTTGTTTCCAGCCACCACTCCCGGCTCTGAGTTCTGTGCTGTTATTTAGCTGTAATTTACCCCTAAATGTCTTCTAAGAGCCCAGTAAGTAGAGGAAGTGTTTGTGTTCTGCTTGTGCTCATCTATGGTTGTCAAGACTTGACCTTTGGCAACCAGAGGAAGGCAAATAGTCTAAAGTCTATTCAAACATGCACCAGGGAAAGAGCCTGTGATGGCAACTCTGACTGGAGAAACAGCTCAACCTATCTTGTTTGAAAAACCTGACTCCTGTTTTGCAAATGTTTAAGATGCATAAATAATTCCTGGCAAATAATGTCTAAGATGAATGTAGCTTCTCTTTTTGGTCCAGGAATTTTTTGCAAATTAATTGTGGTGGGTCTTTTGTATTTTTATTCAAACATTGGTCTGAATTTATGCGAATAATTGTATTGTAGTCCAGCCAGCAGCTTGCCATGTTGATATATAAAACTCAAACATAGGTTAGTTTTGATTGGATTCAAGTGTCATATGGTGGTATTTCTGTTTCTAAATCAGATGAATGTTGTGATAAAATACCTGATTCAAAGCATACTGAAATTGGTGGGAAGATGCTCATTGACTTCAATGGGCTTTTGGACCAAGCCCAGAACAAGGTTTCTGGCACAAGTACTGGCAATACAAGTTTAAAATGGATTTTTCTGTAATAGTGTCTTACAATTAATTAATTCCGAAAGCATTCTTGCCAGTCACTTGCTAGAATCATCAAGGAAAATGAACACAAGGAGCATGAATGAAGCCAAATCAAACTCAATTCTTTTTTATTTCTGTGACTATTCTGGGAAACCATGAGGTATTCTTTCAGCCACAGTAAGTAAGCATTTTTTCTGAGTGTTCAGAATATGAATAGTAAATCCAGTGTGATTTAACTTTGATTTTAGTCAATATGTGCACAGTCATTGCGTTTTAAGTAAATAATTAGTGTTAACTGAGGGGAAAAACCAAGATTATACTTGTCTGTCTTTTTAAGAGATGCTTTTCCCCTCCTTTTCCACCTCCCAATTGCCCTCAGATATTCACTAAAACACTGCCGTATCTTTCTCTTACTGTACCAAACATAAAATAAGCAGGTCAGTGATGTTTTTCTCTTTAAACCTAGCCATGGTTTTTACCCCCCCACCTTTTTTTTTTGAATGATGACCAGAGATTGATCACACTTTCAAAGATCAAAATCTCACCTGAAGAACTGTGTCCACAATATATTGTTCTTATCAACTATAAGGAAGAAGTCTTTATTTAGACTACTATATTTGAGCTCATAATAGAACACCCTTTACGGACAGGCCTGTTTTTAAACAAATAACTGTTGCACACAGCCCAAAGTTGACAGAGGTTCAGAGATTGCTCCACTGTAGTTTATTAAACAATTATGTGGATAGAAAAACGTAGCTTTTCATATCCCAAACATGAGATGATTACTTGTAAAGCTGTCACATAATATCTTAAGGAAAAGAATGTAAATGTTAATTTAAAAAAATATATTTTTGGCAGACAAACCTGGCGAAGGGGCTGGCAGAAAAAAAACCCAAATCCTTTGCTTTTCCTATCTGTAGAATGGTAACGGAGAGGTGGCCGTGTTAGTCTGTACTCCAACAAAACAAAACAGCAGAAATGTAGCACTTTGAAGCTCATAATTATCTCAGGCAGGACACGTAACATTCCCCATCCCTCTGCCACCTACTTCAGTCCTATGTACTTGATTAGTCAGCTTTTATTTTTATTGGTCCTCTGTACTTAATAAATGTCAGTCTGTGTGTGTTTGAAATGAGATTGACCTGAAGAAGTGGGTCTGTCCCACCAAAGCCCATCACTAAATAAAATCATTTTGTTAGTCTTTAGAGTGCTACATTTCTGCTGTTCTCCATCTAGAATGTGAGTTTTGCCAACCTCAGACTGATTAGTGAGGTTTTTGTGAGCAGCTGTGAGATGAAGAAAACTGTCCTATCAATGCCTAATATACTGAATAATGCCCTTTTATGGACCATGCATTTGCTTTGTTCCTATAATGACAGATGCAAGGAATTAATTTCTCTTAGCAAGAAATGTTCACTGAAGATAAGGCCTGAAACAAATGCTGGCACACAACTGTGAAATGCCCCGAAACTGTTTCTTGGTGACAAATTACTGCTGAGGAATATAGACCCTTCCACACAAGTGACACCTATTCAATTTATTAGACAGGTTATAGAGAGAGAACTGCATCCTTTTTGTCCTGTTTGCGGTACTGACATTTATCAGCTGCTACTAATGAAATGGATAAGGGCTGATGCAAACACACCAAAGTCTGAAGGCTGTAAAAATGTATAGGACTGATAGCTATGGATCATATAGCTAGAGATGCATGGTGTGTTATTCACACTTTAAAAAGGTATCGGGCTTGAATGGCATGTGAACTGTTCTTCAGACTTGCAAATCCTTAGTACAGGGGTGTGCAAAGTGGGTGACCAGCCCCATCAGGGCGGGGGATGGGTGGCATGAAATTTAATAAGGGAGCAAAAAATGATTGGCTGCTGGGTCTCAGGCTCATCCATCTCATTAAAAATGTTGAAATATGTATTCACATTTATAAACTGATTCATAGTTTTTACATTCTACAGACTTATTTTCCTGCACTTTCTTCCACACTGACTTAGACAAATTGGAAGACTGGGCTGCAAGAAATCTGATGAGGTTCAATAAGGACAAGTGCAGAGTCCTGCACTTGGGCAGGAAGAATCCCAGGCACTGTTACAGGCTGGGGTCCAACTGGCTTAGTAGTAGTTCTGCAGAAAAGGACTTGGGAGTTGTAGTGGATGAGAAGCTGGACATGAGTCAACAGTGTGCCATTGTAGCCAAGAAGGCTAATGGCATATTAGATTGCATCAAGAGGAACGTTGCCAGCAGATCCAGAGAAGTGATTATTCCTCTTTATTCAGCTTTGGTGAGGCCACATCTGGAGTACTGTGTCCAGTTCTGGGCCCCCAATTATAGGAAGGATGTGGATATGTTGGAGAGGGTCCAGCAGAGGGCGACCAAAATAATTAGGGGGCTGGAGGATATGACCTATGAAGAAAGGTTGAGGGAATTGAGACTGTTTAGTCTGCAGAAGAGAAGACTGAGGGGGGACTTGATAACAGCCTTCAACTTACTGAAGGGAGTTTGCAAAGAGGCTGGAGAGAGGCTGTACACAGTGGTCACGGATGGCAGTACACAAACAATGGTCTCAAGCTGCAGTTGGGAAGGTCCAGGCTGAACATTAGGAAATACTTTTTCACTAGGAGGGTGGTGAAGCATTGGAATGGTCTACCCAGGGAAGTAGTGGAGTCTCCACCCCGGAGGAGTTTAAGTCTCGCCTTGACAAAGCCCTGGCTGGGCTGATCTGATGGGTTTGGTCCTGCCTTGGGCAGGGGGATGGACTGGATGGCATTTTTAGGTCTCTTCCAGCTCTATTGTTCTATGATTCAACATGTGTCAAAAGTTGGTTTTTTTAAATATGACCATAACCAAAACTTCCATTGATTGGAATTGCATTAAAGAGGTTGCGGGGCAGGGCAGGGCTGGGCTGCTAACTGCAGGGATGAAAAGAGGGGCCCAACATAAAAAGCTTACTCATCCCTGCACTAGTAAACAATCCGATTAAAACATGCAAAAAAAAAATTTTTTTTTTTTTTGCCCAGTAGGTTTTGATCTGCAGCCTATGTCTTGAGTCTACAAACTAGACTCTCAGCAAAGAAAGAAAGTAAAAAGGTTTGAAATCATGATAGTGGGAAAACTAACTTTTTACACAGCAGAAGAACCAACTGGGCTGATGGAATGCAAAGTAACATTTTTAAAGTCAACTCACTTAAAAGGTGCAATGATTTAGCTCAATAGACAGTCTGCTCCAAAGACTTCAAATCCTCTGAGTTAAAAAGTTAGATTGAGTTTGAGTTTGGTCTGACCCAAGTTGTCATTTGGTCCACAACAGTTTGGTAGCCTCTTCTCACAAGGGGCTTGAGAATTTGATCATAGTATGGTTTAGGAGAGGAAGGCATTAGTAAGATGAAATTTAGTGTCAGGGTGTTATCACTGTAGGACTTAATTTTCATGGGAACTTAGTTGAATCCTATATCTAAAACACAAGCAAGAAAATAAATAAACGTATAATGTTTTGTCAAGGCTGTTCTGCCACAGTTACTCTAATTTTAAAAAGATGTGAAAGTTATTAGGGGTTCTGAGGTCAGAAAGGATAAAGTATCCTATAGCCCCTCGAAATCCTGTGGGGATCTCATGTTGGTGAAGCACACGCTGCCCTGGCAAAGGAGGATTTGCAAGGATGGGTCAGCAGACCGTCTGCCTGGTGTCTCTTCAATGCATGTGATTTCCCCACCCCATCCCCTGAGCAAAGAAATCTGTCTAGCTGGGAGCAAGTCCAAAAGTAGACACACATGCTGCACAAGAAAAGAATTCATAGCAGTGCTGAACATATGCTGCAGCTGATCCATCTGTAGGACGTGGCACATGCCAGTTGCTTCACTAAGGATGAAATTCACCCCTGTTCAGAATGCTGGTGCAAGGACTATGTACTATGTGAGTCCCACTCTGACTCTGTTTTGTTGGTTTAAACAGGACAAAAGTCCTGGTGTGAACTTCACCCTAAGAGTGGGCAATGTAGGAGATCCATTGTATGGAAAAGTCATATTAATAGGCAACATATTGCTTCTTCTTGTTTACCTAACACGGGGTCCTCGCTTTAAATGCTCCATTGGTTTTAGTCAGATGCTCCATTTGCCAGCCTTGAAGTGTTCTCCAAGCCTTCCAAACAAGGGAGGCTACTCTTCATGAGCTTCCCCGTAAAGCATCTTCTGCTTCTCCCATTGCACTGAATGTTCTCCATTCATCTTAGCACAGGGCACTGATGAGGAGGACGGCTGCACCTCACTCCATTCTTGAGTTGCAGTGGCTGGTTTAGTCCCCAAATAGACAGAGGCAATACCAAAGGCTGCCCAAACTTACATTCAATAATTTGAAAAAGGCAGGGGAGCACTAATTACACTAGCCAAAGAAAGGGAGAGTTGTGATACCTCTTATTTTACACCCTGCTTGCCCTCCCTACAGGCCTGGCTCCTATGTGTCTGGAGTATCGGGGAACTGCTGTCAAGAATTCTCTGGCCACACCTCCTCTTGGACCCAATCTGCCTGCTCTCCACTTTACCCACTCAGGGATTTGCAGAGCTCTGTCTGTGTTTGTCATAGGGTGGTAGCTCTCAACCATGGAGGTATGTAAGCAGAGGAGTTGTTGGGGGGTGGAGGTACATCAGCTCACCTAGGGGAGGTCTACACAGCATAGTTATTTTCAAATGACAGCTGCTATTTTGAAATAGCTATCCTTGCATCTACCTGTCACAGCTGCTGTTTCAAAATAAATTTGAAACAGCATTTATTTCAAAATTGGTATCACTCATTCCATGAGGCTACATCTACACTTGCTTTCCTCCTTTTGAAAGAGGAGAGCAAGTGAGGGGAATTGAAAATGTAAATGAGGTGCTGATTTACATATCTCATGGTTCATTTGCATAAACTCTTTTTGGAAGAGATTCTTTTGAAAGAAAAAAAACAGTGTAGATGGGGGCTCTTTTGAAAATAAACCCCACCTTCGAAAGAACCCTTCTTCCTGAAACAAAATAGGAAGAAGAGTTCTGTCAAAGATGGAGTTTATTTTCAAAAGGGCTTAGTCTATACTGCTTTTTTTCCTTTTGAAAGAATCTGTTCCAAAAACAGTATTTGCAAATCAAGCATCAGATATGTAAATCAGTGCCTCATTTGCATTTTTGGTTTCTCTCATTTGCATTCCCTTTTGAAAGAGGGATGCAAGTGTAGACATACCCTGAGGAATAGTACCATTTTTTAAATAGCTATTTCAAAATAGGTGCTGTTAAGACAGGGAAGAGTGCTTATTTCAAGGTAGCTAATAGTGTGCAGACTATGTATTTCAAAATAGCTAAGTGCTATTTTCAAATACGTTTTTGTGTGTTGCAGCCCTATTTCACAATAGCAATTCCAGAATGGGGTTTATTTTGAAAAAGGGCCACTCTGTGGACATGCTAGCCCCACCTTTCGGAGGGGGCATAGTAATGAGGCACTGCAGCAGATGCTAATGAGGTGCTGCCATGAATGTATGCATGAATGTATGTGCGCAGCTGCATGCACTTCAAAAGTGCCACTTTTGAAACGCATACCAACCGTGTAGCTGGGGGCCTTTCAAAATGACCCCCTGATTTTGAAAGCCCCTTCTCCCCAAAACCAAATGGGAAGAAGGGGCTTTGAAAATCAGGGCATAGTTTTGAAAGGCCCCCAGCTATACAGGCGGCATGCATTTAGAAAACAGAATTTTCTATTTGTGTATGGCAGCTATTATGCTAATGAGGCACTGCATATTCATAGCAGCGCTTCATTAGCATCTGCCAAAGTGCCTCATTACCATGCCCCCTCCAAATGAAGGGGGCTAGTGTGGCCACAGCCCTAGAGATTTGCCTAGTTTTACAATAGGCTACATAAAAAACCACAGATGAAATCAGCACAAACTAAACATTCAAGAACTGACTTATTTGTACTGCCCTATCCACTGAAATGTAAGCACCATAGTTATGTTCCAACTGAAGTCTGTTATAACTATATATGATAAAAGTGGGAAAGGAGGTCATTTTTCAGTCATCCTGTGTTGGGACACTTCTGTATTTCTCTGCCTGAGTTTTGTAAGCAAGGTGAAACTTGGGAACATGCAAGACCAATAAGATACCCAAAAAGGATACAGCAGACTGGAAAGGGTTGAGAACCACTGTCATAAAGGCTCCCTGCACCAAAGCTGTCGAGCAGGGAGTGTAGGTAAAGCCAGCAGAAAGGGACCGTGGGGCAGCTTTGAATTTAGCTTGTGGTGGCAGTGCCATTAAATGTCAGTGAGCAGGATCAGGCCCGTGTAGATAATTTGTGGAAATAGTCACATCCAAACAATGGCAGCCCGGAAAGCTTTGGCTCTCAGAAAGATTGTTTTGATATTCTGCCACCTGTGTACCTTTAGTATTTTTACAGTGATTTAAGTGAATTTGAATCAGCTCATTAGGTTTCAGACTGGTGCTGAATATCATGAGTCATCTCTAAATTAACTTCTTCTTCCCTGGACTACTCCTGTCTGAACCACTTTAATCATTGGGAAGATTCAAACTCCTCAGAAAGCCTGCTCCTTTCAAATGAATTCTGCAACAGTTCATTAGATAATGATGTAATTTATGTGCCCTGGGTCAGCAAATGTTTTCCCGCTCCAATCTAAAATTCATTGACCAAGGATCACTTAAACAGGTACTTTGTATGCTTCTGATATTTGCATGTGTGAGAAAAGGAGGTGTGCAAATGGATTAAGTTGGGGCAAAATTCAGCATATTGCTCTCTATAAATGTTTCAGCTTCAACCTGTCTTTTCCTTGTATAATGTGGCTTTATATAATAAACCTGCATGTCTCCCCACAAATTCAGGCTTATAAATGGTGTGCATTGACACCAGCACTTTCCTCTTTCAGGCATAGTGAAGGCATCAGCTTGTGTGCAGAATAAATACACATAATAGGAAAGATTCAGGGATCTAGGTTAAACCTTTGCACAACTGAGGTCCATCGCTCTAGACACTTTCAATACATTGGCACTCTCACATTGTGTGTTGTCGTACCATATACTAGCTGTTGTGCTCTATTTTAGTCACTCTGTTACAGAAAGAGAAGAAAGACAGTTGTCACTGTTGTGGTGTTATTTGTTGTGGGCTAAATGAATTTGACATGGAACTGGTTATAATTGGGTCATCAATGAGCCAGATCTGTAGCTGATGTAAATAGCATAGGTCATAGAATCATAGGGCTGGAAGGGACCTCAGGAAGTCATTGAGGCGAGCCTCTACCCCTGTTGATCCTAAAGTAGGATCAACCCTATCTAAATCATCCCAGCCAGGACTCTGTCAAGCTGGGACTTAAAAAAAAAATCTCTAGGGATGGAGATTCCACCACCTCCCTAGGGCTATGTCTACACTAGCGCGATCTGTTGATAGAAGTTACTGTTGGAAGATATCACCCAGCAAAACTTGAGTCGACAGATTGTGGCCAGACACAAAAGCAGGTCGCTCTTTTGATCCTGTCTGTTGAGAGAGACTGCCTGGCCATGTTCTCAACAGAACAGATCCGGAAACCCTGCAGACAGGGTCTCATGGCTAGCAATCCCTTCTAGGAACCCTGGCAAGATGTGCCGTTAAAGACCCCCACCCGCCACCCCAACACCTATTCCCTGCCCTTACTGAGTCTTGCCTACCTTCATGAAGAACAGCACAGTTGCTACAGCAGGGCTCACATGCATTCTGAAAGAGAGACAGTGCTTTCCAGATAGCCATGGTGTCGGAGCAGCCCTTGGGCTTGCACTGGCCTCACCCAGACGTGCTTCACCTTCTGCTGAACCTCATCATGGCCATCCTCCTCCTTCTCCTCTTGAGGGAGAATGACCCAGACACCACCTTCAAGGAGCATGCCCTTGCTGCTGCACTGGCCCACCAGCGCTCACCCCCCTCCCACCCTGGCTGCACAGGTGAGACTGGAGGCCCAGTACCAGTTCAGGCTGGTGACACCAGCTCATCGTGGGGCAGTGGGATGACCAGCCTTGGCTTCAGAACTTCCACACGTGTAAGGACACTTTCTGGAGTTCTGCACCTGGCTTGCCCTAGCTCTCTGGAGAAAGGACACCTGCCTGTGGCCCAGCATCCCTGTGGAGAAGCCGGTCACCATCGCCCTGTGGAAGCTCACTACCCCTGACAGCTACTGTTTCATTTGCAACCAGTTTTGGGTGGGGAAGACCTACCATCAGGGCCATCCTCATACAGGTAAGGCATTATTGTGCTGCAGGCCCTGCACAGAGGGAGGAGGGGGTATCCTGCCCAAGGGGGACCCTGGGGGTGTGGGGTAATGGGTATGAGCAGTGGAGTAGGGGTAAGCCCTCTCCCTGGGGGGCTGTGCTGTCCCACCTAAACACAGCCCTGCTGCTGGGAGGGGGCCTCACATGGGGAGGCTCCCAGAGATCTCAAGGAGGAGGGGATAGGAGCAGCAGGGGCTCCCTCCCTTCGCCCAAGGGCTTCCTCCCTCCCTCAGTCCCTGATTGTGTGTTTTTGTTCCCTTCCCTTGCAGGTCGTGACAGCCATCAACATGCTCCTGCTGCAGAGGGTTGTCCGTCTAGCAGACATTGACAAAGTTGTGGCTGGATTCGCTACCCTGGGGTTTCCCAGTTGCTTCAGGGCTATTGATAGGCCCCACATCTACATTTGTTCCCCAGACCACAGCATGGTCGGATTCAATAACCACAAGGAATACTACTCCATTGTGCTTCAGGTCCCGGTCAACCACCGTGCCACCACTTGAGGAGGTCGGTCAGCCTCCAGACGGTGGCAGTGTGGGTACTCTGGAGGTCATTATTGTCCCACTGACATCCCCTCCAGCCATGGGTCCACCCTCTCAGTGGGGGTGTGCTGGCTTGCCCTGGTGCTGCCTTGGGGCTGGCTTGCTCCAGCGCTGGAGTGGGGCGGGCTGACCCTGGTGGGGAGGTGGGGCTGGCTCAGCCCTCGCTTGGTGTGGGTCCAGCTATGAGGAAGAGAAGGAGGGGAAACAGTGAGTCATTCATGCAGCACAGCTCCCAAGGCCCTGGCCCCCACCATGAGTAGCAACCAGCACCCCCCTGAGTCATGGGACTGGGATGTCCCTGGAGCACAGGCGTGTCTGGCCTGCTGCACAGAAACTCCACAGTGCCTTGCAGACCAGGCTGACTGTTGGGGAGGGTCTCCCCCATCCGCACAAGGAGCTAGCTGTCAGATGGGGGGGTGCGCAGCCACAGCGAGGTCCCTGCATGCGTGGCAGGTGAGCTGGGCACAGCCAGACCCTCCCCAAGCACCCCCCCCACACCTGTGCAGCTCACAGCACTGTCCGTGGGAATGGGTGCTGCCTCTTGCCTACAGGCTTGTCTGCGTGACAGGCGTCGCACTCCTCAGTGTGTTTGGGGTCAGGCTGGTATCTATGTGCCTAGCCTGCTTCCAGCTCTGGCAGGGGCTAGCAATTCCCTGTCCCTTTCCCCCCATCCCCCGACCTTTGTCTTGTCCAGTCTTCCCTGAGACTGACAGCACACAGGGGGTGTCTAATGATTCTGGGTGGAACATGTGGCCTTGCATGTCGTTCCACATGCTGGGCCTGCAACACGAGGTCCTTCCTGAGCCAGATTGGCAGGGCTCGCAGCACACCCTGTCTGCACCTGCCCCCGACACCCTGGGGCGTGTGACGTGTGGGGCAATTACTGAAGGGTCCCTTGATCAGCTCCAGGGATGCCCTGGAGGTGGCCTGGCTGGGGGCAACTGTGTGCAGGGCGATGACCAGGGCGATGCTGCTGACCTCAGACCCCGTATCCGCCTCCAGTTCCACTGGGGTTTGGGCCCTGGGGTGCTCCTGGTCGTTGTCCTCCTCCTCTTGGTCTCCAGCTGTGGGGGAGCCCTCCTCTGCAGTGTCCAAGGGAGCAGTTAGAGGGGAGGTGTCATAACCCCCCAGGAGCTGGTGGAGTTCCCTGTAGTAGGGGAATGTGGCCAGTCCTATCTCTGATCTGTTCCTTGCATTGCAGACCTGGGTGTAGCCCTGCCTCAGTTCCTTAACTTTTGTCTGCACCTGCTCCATGGTGCAGCCTGGGTGTCCCCATGCTGCCAGGGCAGCTGCCAGCCAGGAGTAAGCAGGGGCATTCCTACTCTTGGCCCCATGGTCAAGGAGGGTCTGTTCTTTGT
Organism: Carettochelys insculpta; assembly: GCF_033958435.1. NCBI lineage: Eukaryota > Metazoa > Chordata > Testudines > Carettochelyidae > Carettochelys > Carettochelys insculpta. Next base: position 191,609,519 of record NC_134138.1, on the reverse strand, counting down.
CCCCCATGTCCAGGAGGTCCTCAATCTCAGGCCTGGTCCAGGAAGGGGCCCTGGCATTTTGTGACAGGGTGGCTCCTGCTTCCTGGAAGGGCTGGGCAGGAAGGTGGGGTCACCAGGGGTGACATTCCGTGGGTCTAGCTCTTCTAACTAGCTCTTAACTTGTTCTTTCCCCACTGAGGGTTGCCCACGTCCTTCCCTTACTGCACTGCCTAGAGCAGTAGCCTGGCAGCTGACCTTGTCTGTGAAGATACAGGCAAAAAAGTCATTGAGTACTTCAGCTTTTCCCACATCATCTGCCACAAGGTGCATTCAGTAAGGGCCCCACACGTTGCCTGTTCGCCCTCTTATTGTTAACATGTCTGTAGAATCCTTTCTTGTTACCCTTCAGATTCCTTGCTAGCTGCCATTCCAACTCTGCGTTTGCCTCCCTGATTACTCCCCCGCATTTGTGAGCAATATATTTTACTCCTCCTTAGTCATCTGTCCAAGTTTTCCACTGCTTATATGCATCCTTACTGAGTTTAAGCTCGCCCAGGATTCCCTGGTAAGCCAAGAGGGCTGTCTACTATGTTTGCTTTTCTTACTGTGTTATTGGGGTGGTTTTGTTCCTGTGCCTTCAAAAAGGCTTCTTTAAAATTCTGCCCATTCTCCTGGACTCCTTTTCTCTTCATATTAACTTCCTAGGGAATCTTGCCCATCAATTCTCTCAGGGAGTCAAAGTCATCCCTGCTGAACTGAGGGATCTATATTTTACTGCTCACCATTCTTCCTTTTGTCAGGATCCTGAAATCTACCATCTCATGATCACTGCAGTCCAGATTGCCACCCACTTCTATTTCTCCTACTAATTCTTCCCTGTTTGTGAGCAGCACGGCCCCTGATCAGTTCCTTCAGCACTTGTACTTCATCCCTGACTTGTATGAGCAGAGAATCGGGCTTAATATTCAATTGCTATGTTGAGTTGCTTAATTATTTAATTTAATTATTATGCTGATTCCAGTTTTGGCCAGGAGCTCTTTGTTTATGTCCCCAAGCCTGCTAACTAAATTAATTGCTTCTCTATACACTGTGGTTGACAGGATATGGTATTGCAGACTCCAGACTTGGGTAAGCTTGGATCTCCTTAGGGGGAAGAAACTGTCAGCTGTTCCGTATAATGAATAATATTTTGTGTGGTGTGAAGCATTGCCTGTAGTATTTAGCACAATCATGGTTTTTTGTTGTTGTTTTTTTTTTTGTAACTGGAGTATGAAATGCCAGCTACTGGTTGTGGGAGCTCATATATTGAATTACTGAAGGGTGTAGCTTGACAAGTATCTTGCTTTATTGCATATGATGTTTAATTTTTGTTTGTTCCATGAATAACTAACATTTCTGCCTAAATCACTTTTTTCTCATCTGTCTTCATTTTTATAACTGGAAATATTTCTGAGCTCTCATTTGCTCTCCCACCCCACCACCACTTGAGCTGGGATAGACAGTACACATAGGTATAATTCTCTTCACATAGCTCTCTTCTGAGTGAGGGCACGAATAAGTTACTGTTGAATTCTACAAGCAGACTAGCCTGCATCATATAGTTCTGTAACCTGCATATACTGGTCTGTTTCTTCCGGATGCCCCTTCTTCCTGAAAATTTTCAGGAACAAGGGGCCTCCGGAAGGAGGACTTACTTCCGGAAGACCCCCCCCCCGGTGCCACACTTCTACATGTTGTTTTGAAGTCCGGAAGAATGGTTTTCCGAGCACCAAATCATGTGACCTTATGCTAATGAGGTGCAGGAAATTTGCATCTGTGCCTCATAAGCATTTTGGAGAAATTTGCATGTGTAGAAATGGCCACTGAATTTAGCAGTGTTTAAATGTTTCGTCAAGTTTACGTCTTGTTCACAGGAGCTGCATCTACACGTGCACGCTACTTCGAAGTAGCGGCACCAACTTCGAAATAGCGCCCGTTGCGTCTACATGGCTGCGTCTACACGTGCACGCTACTTCGAAGTAGCGGCAGTAACTTCGAAATAGCGCCCGTCACGTCTACACGTGTTGGGCGCTATTTCGAAGTTGAAATCGACGTTAGGCGGCGAGACGTCGAAGTCGCTAACCCCATGAGCGGATGGGAATAGCGCCCTACTTCGACGTTCAACGTCGAAGTAGGGACAGTGTAGACGATCCGCGTCCCGCAACATCGAAATAGCGGGGTCCTCCATGGCGGCCATCAGCTGGGGGGTTGAGAGATACTCTCTCTCCAGCCCTTGCGGGGCTCTGTGGTCACCGTGGGCAGCAGCCCTTAGCCCAGGGCTTCTGGCTGCTGCTGCTGCAGCTGGGGGTCCGTGCTGCATATACAGGGTCTGCAACTAGTTGTTGGCTCTGTGTATCTTGCACTGTTTAATGAAAGTGTGTCTGGGAGGGGCCCTTTAAGGGAGCGACTTGCTGTTGAGTCCGCCCCGTGACCCTGTCTGCAGCTGTGCCTGGCTCCCTTATTTCGATGTGTGCTACTTTGGCGTGTAGACGTTCCCTCGCTGTGCCTATTTCGATGTTGGGCTGAGCAACGTCGAAGTTGAACATCGACGTTGCCAGCCCTGGAGGACGTGTAGACGTTATTCGTCGAAATAGCCTATTTCGATGTCGCAACATCGAAATAAGCTATTTCGAAGTTGGGTGCACGTGTAGACGTAGCCCATGTGTCGGGCGCTATTTCGAAGTTAACTTCGACGTTAGGTGGCGAGACGTCGAAGTCGCTAACCTCATGAGGAGATAGGAATAGCGCCCTACTTCGACGTTCAACGTCGAAGTAGGGACCGTGTAGACGATCCGCATCCCGCAACGTCGAAATTGCTGGGTCCTCCATGGCAGCCATCAGCTGGGGGGTTGAGAGATGCTCTCTCTCCAGCCCCTGCGGGGCTCTATGGTCACCGTGGGCAGCAGCCCTTAGCCCAGGGCTTCTGGCTGCTTCTGCGGCAGCTGGGGATCTATGATGCAGGCACAGGGTCTGCAACCAGTTCTCAGCTCTGTGTATCTTGTGTTGTTTAGTGCAAGTGTGTCTGGGAGGGGCCCTTTAAGGGAGCGGCTTGCTGTTGAGTCCGCCCTGTAACCCTGTCTGCAGCTGTGCCTGGCATCCCTATTTCGATGTGTGCTACTTTGACGTGTAGACGTTCCCTCGCTGCGCCTATTTCGATGTTGGGCTGAGCAACGTCGAAGTTGAACATCAACGTTGCTGGCCCTGGAGGACGTGTAGACGTTATTCATCGAAATAGAATAGACGTAGCCAGGAAGTAGAGGCACAGTTTTAGAATTCTGACGTAGCTCCATCTGTTTGCCTGATCAAAGAGAAAGTCAAGGGCTGATCTTAATTAGCCTGTAAGGACCTATGTGGGAACAAATATTTGACAATGGGGGCCTCTTAACACACACAGAGGTAACAAGATCCAGTGGCTGAAAGCTGATGTAGACAAATTTCAGATTTGAAATAAGGCATCAATTTTTAAAAGCTAGGATGGTTAATCAATGGAGCAATGTATCCATGCTTTCGGTGGCTCCTCCATCAAGAGCAACTTTTAAATCAATATTGGGTTTTTTGCAAATGGGAGGTTCTGTGGTCTTTGTTATGCAGTTCAGATTAGATGATCAGTGATCTCTCTGGTCATAAACTCTGTGAATGATTTCGATTTTTAAGCTGCATCCTACGTGCTAATATACAGAGAATCTGAATAATTCCTTTTTAGGTGCCCATTGATAGGCAGTATTCATCATAACATACGTTGGTCTCTTATATTCTCCCTTCTTAGAGGACTTCCAGCATTTCTGGCTTCCATTTGGGCTGCAAATTCTGTAATTTGACCTATTTTAGTGGCTTATCACAGAATGCCAGAGTCATTTCAACGATTAAGGAAAATTTCAACAGACATTTCAGAACGTTCAGTAAAAGACTGCACAGAGCTTGGTCCTATAAATGAGTAATGACTTATTTTCATTCTTCTTCATTAACTGGAGATTTAAATACGAATGTGAAGTTGTACATTATTATATATATCAGAACAAACTCATTGATCTAAGTGTTGAAACAATAAACCCTAAATAAAACCCTTTGTGAAATATTTCACTGTAATTCTATGAATGCTGTTCTCCAGTCATGTAATTTTCTCTTTTAGCAGATTTTCAACATTTTCAAACTATAGATTGTTCTGTAATTTTACTCCACACAGCTGTGGCATAGTGGAGCCAATCTACATAATCAGGACATGAAACAATAGTCTCTATGGCTTTCCTGCTAAATGCTTGCTTAAAGGAATTCCTGTCCTATGATCTGTGCCTTATAGGAGTACAGTACATAAAGCAGTGCAGTAACATAGGATAGCAGAATAATGTTGTATGAAAAACACAAGCGATGATGTTAATACTCCTGCAAACTGAAGCATGTCTTTTACCAGTGCCCAGAACTGTATATTTGACAGTCCACTGTTCATTGTATATTTGATGCGTTCCTGCTCTGCGCTAAACAACACAGGATTCTCCATTTATTCATATGTTTAAGGAAGACCTCATTCTTGGGGGAGAGTGTGGAGTAGGGTTGAATAGGAGATGTACTGAGTTTATTCGTATTTCTAGAGTTAGCGTCTTTATGATGTGTATAATGAGAGAATGATAGACTAGAATGTAGACAGGTGCGTGCTTTAGTGAGATTTTTATGAACTCCTGGCCATTCCAGGCATTTGGAAGCATGAGATATGCACGTAGGATGATCAGACTAGCTAAACCATTGGTTATACGTGAATTTGATGATAAATACTCTGATTTGTAAATTATTTGCAAACAATTTCAGTGGTGCCAGTGAGACACAGGGGGGTGAAACAGCAAAATGATGTGCAGGGTTCTGATCAGATACTTTTTTTTTTTTAACATTGGAAAGTCTTGTAGAGCAGGGATCAAATCATGATCCCACTGAAGTTAAGGGAGTTTTGCCCCTAACCTTACTGGGGCAGGATGTCAGCCCAGGCCTTTCTATCAGGGGCAATTATAGGACATACATCACTGTGGCAGCTGAGTACTTTTAATGCATTTAGCCTCCGAGCACTCCTGTGAAGTAGGACAATGCTGTTATCCCTATTTTAGGGATGAGGCATAGAGAAGTTAAGTGACTTGTGAGACATGTTCTAGGGAGTCCACAGCAGAGCATGGAACTGAACCCCCGAAGTCTGAAATGCTACACTAGTGCCTTAACCACTGGGCCATCCTTTTTTTTTTCTTTATTTTCTTTCCTTCCTGTACATTATGACTTATGAGCCTTTATACCATGCAAAAGGCCCTTCACCATCGTCTTCCATCTTATGCAATCTCTTGCTACACTTTTGGCTTTCCCCTGTATCTTTCTGATGTCTCTCAGTTTCACTTCTGTTGTATGTTTCCATGTTGTTCTGGTCTACCACATCCATCTCTTGCCATTGGGCTTCCAGTACATCATCAGTCTTACATTGTTGGGTGCCATCCTCCAGCTATGTCCTCTTCATTTTCATTCCATATTTTCCCATCCTATTCACTTTGATTTCATCATCCACCCACACTCTTAATTTGTGATTCCCATCCCACTCCCGGGCCATTTGATATTTACAGTGGTGTTAAATAGTCCAAGTTCAGTTTGGAGGGCAAGATACCCCTTTCTGCATATAGCCTTATGCATGCAAAAGCCTGTCTGATTTTTGTTGTTGTACGGTTAATGCCTTCTTTTGTTCCACCTGTTTTGTTTATAGTGCTGCTGAGATATGTGAAATGTTGGACCTTTGGACCATGTGTGGTGACCTCATGGCTTTAATTTTCTCAGTGTTTGATTTTTAGATTTGCTGACTGAGTGTAGATCTGGAGATCATTTGTTTCAGCTTCCACTTATCAGGTGGCATGGGACAGCAGGCTGATGTCACTTGCACACTCAAGGTCTTTTTGGTTCTGCGAGAAAAATCCACTGTATACCCATTGCTTGTTTGTTCTGTGGTCTTTCTTATTCCTCTATCCATTACCAGAGGAAGGTCATGGGTGATGAAAGATACCCTTGCCTAATGTATGCAGTTACCTTGAATGAGTTACTCAGTTCATTGGTATGTATGTATTTGATGTTACATTTTCATAGAAGTTGTGAATTATATTCCCAAGGGTATCTCTAAAATATTTCATAATGATGTAGCAACTTCCATAAGATTGCTCTACCTATTGTGTCAAAAGGTTTTTGGAAATCTATGAAACTAATATAGAGCAATGCCTGTAATTTGCTACTTCATTACCAATATGTTGGGCAACTATTCAATGATTTCTGCTGTGAGACCCCCACCTATTCTTGTTGTAACCTTGAATCTAGCTTGTATAATTCATGTAAGTATTTTACTTGGGAAGGACAGCAATTGTATGCCCCTTCAGTTTTTACACTGACTGAAATCTCTCTTTTTTTTTTTTTTTTGAGGTGGGGGTATTTTCACTATATGACCATTTTCCCAATGTTTGGTTCTTTACTTCTTCCTGAATTTTCTGTAAGAGATCAGATCTCTTCAAAATATCTAGTGGCAGGGGTTTTCAAACAAATTTGTGTAGTGGGGGTTATGAGAGCCACTAAACCAAATTGTCAATCCTGTATACCGTGTACACCACAAACAACTTCACAGCACCTGTGTACTGGAATCTTATGACCTTTAACAGGAATGTTGTCTGAGCCTAGTATCTTTCCACTTTTTCAATAATTTACTGCCCTCTCTGCTTCTAGTGTGTGATAGGTCCTAATATGACGCCCAGTTTATTCGCTGTCTTACATCTCCATAGTTAACTGAAGTATGGCTTTCACATATTTAATTGTCTTTTGTTAAGTTGCTCTCATTATCTTGAACTGATCAGCTGTTTTGTGTTCTTCCTGACTGCTGTCTAGTGATGTTATACAGTGTGTGCATGTCATTTATTTCAAGGAAATCTGTGCCATTTTATCAATAAAATCTAATTTCTGTGTCTTGGTGCTGTTTTGACCTCTTTGTTCTTTGTGACTTATTCCTTCTGGAGCTGCCATTTCTGTGGTTTTACTTGATTTAGTTTGTTTAATTTGGGATCCTTTTCCTTTTTGACATATATTCTAAGACCACTATTTCTTTCTGGATCCCAGCACTTCTCTCACCGGTCTTTGGGAAAGTTTCCTCTTACACGTTATCATTTGTCTTCTACTGCTTCATTACCTTCCTTTTCAAGTGCTTGGAATCTGTTTGCTACCACAATTCTAAGTTCTTGTGCTGTCCGTCTGTTTTGGCTTAGTTATAATGAAATATGAGCATCTGTATTGTTTGACTTTTCTTTTGGTTACTGTCATGCTTTAAGGGAATAAGAGAGAGACCAGGCCAGGGAGGGGTTAAACAGACCCTGTTTGCCCTATTAGCCCCATTGTCGTTCACCTGTAGCCAGTGTCAGGCTTGGAGGCAGTATAAAATGGGAGAAACCAGCCCAGCCCGAGGCTGACCAGCCAGAAAGCAGGAGCTGGCTCTGGTGCATGCAGCACCTAAGCCAGAGCTGCCACCAGGTTTGCTACCAGAGGAAGGAGCCTCTGAATCCTTCCGCAGGCAGAGAGCGGGGAGAACCCCAGAGAACCTGTCCCCTGCAAAGGCAAAACTAGACTCTCGGGGCCTACAAGCCTGTAAGACTACAGCCTTTAGGGGTGGGCTGCAGACCTACACCCCAGGCCACTAGGCCACCTTGCCATTAGGGGGAATCGAACCACCTATATGTGGTGGAGAATGTGGGCAGACCTTCAACCCTGCTGAAGGGCCATCCTACTGTGACAGCCATAGGCCCAGCAAGTGCGAAGTGTTGAAGCACAATGGAACCCTTGCTGAAATGGGTGATGGAGCAGCATGCCAGCCAGCAGTAGCAGCAACAACAATAGCAGCAGAAGCTGCTCAAACAGATGGCCCAGCAGCAGCAATAGCTAACTGGGGAATTAGCAATCCACCAGCAACAGCAGGTGTAGTAGGTGACTTCCCTGCTACGACCCAGAACCCTAGAGAAGCTGCCGGCACCTACACCGGAACCAATCAAGCTTGCAAAGATGGGCCTGGAGGATGATCAGTCAAGAGCCTGTGATCCCCTGAATGTGTATTCTGTATTTTTGCTCATGTATCCATTCCTCTACATGCAGTTAGAAACATTCAGTGGGAACTTGTTTTATTAGTCCATGTATTCTAGTAAATGTCATTAGTGATATGTTAGGAATCTGATGCCTCAGTGATCACGCCAATGACCTATGAATGGTTTTGTTTTTCCTGAAAGCCCAAATTGTGGTTGATCCTACCAAAACTTGTGACCAGGCCACCTGACACTGGAACCCATTTTGGATCTGGTATTTTTTCAACTCAAGGGCTATGTCTACACTAGCGCAAAACTTCGAAATGGCCATGCAAATGTTGAACTCTCCCTGAAGTGAACTGGTTCAGTATCTATGTTGCTTCCCTGGGGGGTAGTTACCCCAATTCTGTGCCTTGGCTGGAGGACACAAGAGCTTCTGGCCCAGCAGGGAAGGGTAGTGGGAAGCCCCAGAGGGCAGGTAGGTGGGCTCAGTGGCTTGACCATCACAGCAGGTGGCAATCTCAAGGGGTCTTCTGTGATCCATCCCATCAAGGTGGTCTAGTCAAGCAGGGTAGTGTGCAGAGGTGGTTGTCTGGATTCCAGCAGTGATTTTAAGTGTAATCTAAGAGTGGTGGCTGGAGACTGGTCAAAGTCATTGCGGGTTGGTTGTTTTCTGTTTGCTTATTGCGGGAGAGGGAAAGAGAGGCAGGAAACTCAGCAAAGTGAGTGAGAGTGAGGCCCTAAAGAAACTAACTGCACAGGAACCAAGCTGCAGAGAAGGAAAATGAACATAAAAGACAAATGGAATTACAGAAATTGGAGACAGACATGAACTCTGCCTGGGAAAAGGCTGCCCGTAAGAGAGTCATGGAGGCCCACGGGTGTGCTGTGGAAATAAAGGAGAAGGAACTGGAAGCCCAGAGAGAAGCTGAAAAAGCAGCTCATGTGAGCGTCCTGGAACTGAAACAGCTGAAACAAAAGGCTCCTTGAGAGGAGAGGGTGGTGGGGGCAGGAAAAACAGCATGAACTGGCTATGCTGAACTGGAAGAGTCAGAACCTCAGTGAACAGTGCAACAGGATCCACCTCTCCAAAAATCCACAAGTGCTCAGCTTATCACAGTGGGGCCGACGGCCAGCTTCGGCTGGAAGGGGTGGGACAAAGGGTGGAAGGGAAGGGCAGGACTTAGGGCAGTCCCATGCTTTAGCACCTCTCACACCGCTCTTCCTGCCTTCACCTCCTCCACCCTTTCCAGAGCCACACAGCATGCAGCACTGCCATGGCATTTCAAATAGGGCCACGCTCCAGCTACCACCCCATCAAAGTAACTGTGGCAGCTGGAGCTCTGGGCTGCTGTGTAAATGTCCTCTTTGCCCCCAGCTGCATTGGTGGCCCTGGCTTATGATGAGCCTGCAGAAATTGCTGAACATTTTATCACCTTTTGAGAGACTGGGCACCCATCTGTTCAGTTCCTGAGGGTCAGAAGATCACCACTCCGGTTACAGAACTGACTGGGGGTGGGGCGGAATCCTGGGCGTCTTCAGTGAAATGCCTCCCACTGATACTTCAGAGTCAAGGATTTTATTTTAAAATTGTTTTGGATTACACCTGGAACTTATGTGGTAAAATTTAGATCTCTCAAGTGAGCGGATGGGCTCAGTAATGCAGCTTGTGTGAACCAAATGAAAGATCTCTTAGGGAAGTGGGTGAGAGGGCAAGGAATTACAAGCTCTGACAGCACATGTGACTTAGTCCCTGCATTAGGATTTATGTCTTTGATTGGTAGAAAGTCCTCTCTTTTTGGAACTTTGTCTACTCTGTCCTGTAACTAGTCTTAGAAGTTTTCTTTTTCTTCCAGTGAGCTTGATTTGTTAGAGTAGAAAATTGAAGCATAATGGTGTGAAGTGGCCAAACCCCCAAGGAAGTTATTCCCACTAAAGATGGACACCGAGAGATTAACTACAGAGGTTTACTAGCTCTAAGTGAAGAGAGATGGGTAACATCAGGACAGTGCCCTGCAGACCTGGTGCCACATACAAATGCTGCATAGTGTGGTGATGATGTGAGTCATGCAACTAAGTTCTCATCCATCATTTTGAAAATTCATCCCTAACTATTTTGCACTTTTTAAATAATTTAGTTTAGGTAATTGGAATTTCTTCTGAGTTTAGTTTTAGTGCTAAGCAAACATGATCCCAATTGGAATTCCAGATGCCTCTAAGGTGGTGGCTGTGCAGCTGCCTAAGAAACTCCATACAGTAGTTCTGGGAGGCCCTACAGAGCAGCGCTTCTGTTCACTGGCCCCAGCACAGAGCTCCTACTTGCTGGGTCTGGGAGAGGGGCACCTCCGCCAAGTCTGTGGCTGCTCTCTGCTAGGACCAGGGGGGAGGAGCCCCTCTCGGTGTCCGGCCACTGTGCCCAACCTGGACTTTTTCCAGAGCTTCCACTGCTAGGGGACGGGCACCTCTTTGCTGGCCCTCACCCAGCCTAACCTGGACCTGCACTGGGTGGAGGACAGGTGCCCACCTATCCCCTCCTCCTGTCCCCCGGCCATGGAACTGGAGTTGCAGTGGCCATGGAGAGGCACCTCTGTCACCTGTCTCCAACCTACTGCGGTGAGACGGCTGGGTGGTAATCCTGTCTCCCCAAGACAGCCAGCACCCTGAACCCCTCATCCTCAGCCACACTCCAGAGCCTGCAGCCCAACTGCCTAGACCCACCCCGGCTATACACATGGTCCACATGTAGAATGGCTTGATACGTCACCTCTATGTTTGTACACACAACAAAAGTCATCCTACCCATGGACATAAAAAAATCAGAGGGAGCACTGGTCCCATTACCTTTTTAAAAATCCGGTCAATTAACTGGTGATTGACCCATTCTCTTACATTTCACCGTCCTTTACATTCTGGTATGTCTCTGTCAATCCAAACTTGAGAACATGGACAACCTAAGCGTGGCCATGCAAATGCTACTCTTGCAAGATGATCTCACCAACCTTTTCCTAACTATGCAAAACACTTACTGATTTTAGCTGCAGCACTGTGCCTATCAAGATAACAGAATACCCAGGGTGAAATTCACCAGGGAGTCAGAGAACAGAATTTAATCCAGGCCTGTGGGTTAAATCCCCCTTAAACCCTGTTTCGAAAGACATGGGTTTAGCTGCTGATGGTTTGAAAAACTATAAATAGTTTAGAAATATTTGATTTTTTAAAAATCTGTAAATGTTGGCTTCACAATACACACAACAATGAAAAATATTTGCACCTCTAGTAAACAACCTTTATGACTAGGCAAAGTAATAAAAGCGATGCCAGAGAATGTGGTTTCACTGAAAGATATTTACTTTGTATACTTTGATAGGTGATGTTGACAGGTTGTGTTGCAATGGTTCTAAATCTTTAGTTGTTTTTGTATCTCAATGTCTATGATAACTAAATACTTCTTGCTTAACCACTTCATAGTTTCCCACAACTGTGACAACGCTTTTTAAAAAAGTGGTAGTGGGGGGATGCATCATCTGACCAAAGAACTAGTTCATTCATCACTTTAGCAGAGTTCTTGTCCACTTCAGTGGAAAAAAGGTGAAATGGGAGTGTTGAATTCATTTATGTTGTGGTGGGCTTTTCCCATACAGCACCCGTGAAAGGCTGATCACTGGCTGGAGACCAGAGACTCCAACAGGAGCATAGCACTCAAAATTCACATTAAGAACTCCAGCTCTACGTTCCTGGAATACCAAGCACTTCCATTTTAAAAGGGTGGAGTTTTTGATGTGCAAGAAATAGTAATTAATAATCCTAGCAGTGAAAAACCTATTGGTAGGTCTCTGAGCAAAGGTGCATCAGATTTATTTCCATTTTATAGATTAAGGAACTGAGGCACAAAGTGCTTATCTTGTTCAGAGTCTTGTAGCAAGCCAATGGCAGAGTTGAGACTAGACCCCAACTCTCCTCATTATCAGCACTATGCTCTTTTCCCTGCAGCACCTCCTTTCTCCCATGAAGAAATGGGCCCAGAGTGATATAAGTCATAGACCGTAAGGACAGAAGAGACCCAAAGGCCAGATTTTGTCTGAGCTGCTGTGTATCAAAGCACATCAAACCATGGTCACTAAACCCAACAATCAAAATTAGGTCAAATTACTATAGTCCCCAGGAGATTTAATTATTATGCACTGCAGCCAGAGGATAGGCTAGAGCAAGGTGCACCAATGCATGAGGCCTGTGCAATGGCAGGAAACTGACTGAGACAAACCCAGATAATTCCAGCAAGTGACTGCTATGCTGCAGGGGAAGGTAAAACAAAACCCCAAGATCACTGCTCAGATAACCTAGGGGAAAATTCCTCCTCAAACCCACCTTGTGAATCAGACCTTGAGCAAGAGAGAATGACCCAGCCAGTGAAAGATTGGAGGGAGAATACTTTGTGCCGCCTCAAAGCATTGTCCCCACACCTTCCAATGTTCCATCACCAGCTGTTGTCATCTCTGATGCTTTAGATGAAGGGCACAAAAAAATGGTGGGGAGAAAAAACAGCTTCCTGACCCCTGCAGGTGTCTAGTTAAAGTCCTGAAGCATGGCCATAACAGATACATAAGACATAAACCAGAAGTGAGACTCAGGTCTGTTTGAGCCCTGCACCATACCATCGCGAGCAACTGTCATGCCATTACATTCATAAATTTGTCCATCTCTCTCTTAGAACTAATTGTTGTTTGCACCAACAACAAGTTTGTAAAAGAGGCACCTAAGGAGCGAGATGATAGAGGTTTATAAAATTGTGACTGGCACAGGTTGAACCTCTGTAGTCTGGTGCCCTCAGGACTAGAGAGAATTTGCTGCAGTAGGTCAATATTGTCTAGCACATTACCTACACTTGCTCCACTTACTTGGCTCTTAGAAGATATTTGGGAGTAAATTAGAGCTAAATACCAACACAGAACATTGAGAAACAGGATTGCTGGTTGTAAATGAACTTTATGGGACAACGGGAAACTTGGCCACACCCATGAGAAATGGATATCCAGCTAACTGAACTCATGTTGGATGATGAATGAGAGTGATGGATTAGAGAGGTTCAACCTGCATGGGGAAAATGAATAAAGAAGGGTTATTTACTCCCTCCCATAACATAAGAACTAGGGCTCATTAAATGAAATTAGTAGGTAGCTATCTCCCTCTATCTCCATGGCCTCTCCAGGGCCCCTGCTGTGTGTGTGTTGGGGTGGGGAGGCAGGTCACACAATGCAGAGTCAACCTGTGTAACTCCTTGTCACAGGCTGTTATGAAGGCCAAGACTATAACAGAGTTCAAAAAGGAGCTAGATTAATTCAGGTTCCATCAATGGATATTGGGCAGAGATGGTGTCCCTGGCCTCTGTTTGTCAGATGCTAGGAATGGAGGACAGGAGAGGGGTCACTTGAGCTACGTCTACACGTGAAGCCTACATCGAAGTAGCTTATTTTGATGTAGCGACATCGAAATAGGCTATTTCGATGAATAACGTCTACATGTCCTCCAGGGCTGGCAACGTCGACGTTCAACATCGACGTTGCGCAGCACCACATCGAAATAGGCGCTGCGAGGGAACGTCTACACACCAAAGTAGCACACATCGAAATAAGGGTGCCAGGCACAGCTGCAGACAAGGTCACAGGGCGGACTCAACAGCAAGCCGCTCCCTTAAAGGGCCCCTCCCAGACACACTTGCACTAAACAGCACAAGATCCACAGAGCCGACAACTGGTTGCAGACCCTGTGCATGCAGCATGGATCCCCAGCTGCAGCAGCGGCGGCCAGAAGCCCTGGGCTAAGGGCTGCTGCACACGGTGACCATAGAGCCCCACAGGGGCTGGAGAGAGAGTCTCTCAACCCCTCAGCTGATGGCCGCCATGGCGGACCCCGCTATTTCGATGTTGCGGGACGCGGATCTTCTACACATGCCATACTTCGATGTTCAACTTCGAAGTAGGGCGCTATTCCCATCCCCTCATGGGGTTAGCGGCTTCGACATCTCACCGCCTAACGTCGATGTTAACATCGAAATAGCGCCCAACACGTGTAGCCGTGACGGGCGCTATTTCGAAGTTAGTGCCACTACTTCGAAGTAGCGTGGACGTGTAGACACGTCTTTGATGATTACCTGTTCTGTTCACTCCCTCTGGGCCAGCTGGTATTGGCCGCTGTCAGAAGATAGAATAGTTTGCTAGCTGGACCTTTGGTCTGAGCCAGCATGGTCCTTCCTGTCTATTAATGGTAGCCTGTTCCAAAGCTATACTCCTCTAATGGTAGGCAACTTTCTTCTAAGTTCCAGCCCAAATTCGTGTAAGGCCAGTATATATCCATTTGTTCATATGTCAACATTTTCCTGTCACTTAAATGACTTGTCACCCACCTAATGTATTTATGGAGGGAATTATATTCCCTCTGTCTTCTTTTTGCTAGACTAACCAAGCCAAGTTCTTCCAGCCTTGTCTCCTAAGGTGGGGCCTCCATTACTCAAGCATCTTATTAGCTCTTTCTTCAGCTTTTTCAGCATGAATTCAATCTTTCTTGAACTTGGCTGATCAGAATTGAAGATACTGTTCCAAATTATTTCTTACTAGTACCTAGTACAATCAAATTAATATTTCACTATCTCTAGTGGAAAAGGCTATGATCACACGCACCTTTTCTGAAGCCAAGTCACATTGGTGACTCATTGATCAACAACACACCCAGGTCTCTTTCTTCTCACTTCGAACTGATGACCCCACAGTTTGTAGCAGACATTCTTATTAGACTGTCCAAACTTGACCTTACATGTTGTAGTATTTGAATTTCATCTAATTTCTTACTCTAGTCTTCAAGGTCATCCAGATCATCCTGGAAAATATTCTGATCATCTTTTGCATTGACAATGCCTCCCTACTTTGTATCATCAACAAACTTCATTTAAGGTACTCCTATTCTTTGATCCTTTTCGTATTTGCTGTTAAGCATTGGAGACTATTATTCAAACCAACTATGAGCAATAAACAGATGCTCAAATTTTTTTTCTTTCATAAATGTAGGAGATGTATCTATCTAATTAAGAAAACAGGCTTAAATCTATTAGCATTTTTAAAAAGTAATAAACATTAAATGCTGGAGTCTGATTCTTGATTTCCATTGTGCAGTGTTTTTTTATTAGTCTAAAATGTATTGTACAAATACTTTTGTTTATTCATACAGAATGGCATGTTGCTTGATAAAGATGTACCACCCTCCTTTCAAGTGATTTTTGAGATATTGTTTTAATTGCACTAAATGATTAAATTGTTTTGCATAGACAAATACCATTTTATTATTTCACTGCTGTGCAGGACTTTTTCATTTCCATCACAAGTAGGATGCAGCAAAGATTAGATAAATCAGCACTTGTTACAGATGCTGGGAGTCAAGGCTCTATTAATTCTTTCTGAATCAAATATAGGTTGCTCTACTAAATATTCATACATTTTCAGATTCCTAATATATTGGAATATTGAGTGCCATTATTTTCTTGTGTTCCCTGCTGTTCTATGTCATCCCACTTCCGGAGACAGCAACTGAAATGAGATGGCAGCACCAGCATACACTATCTTTGTGGATGTAACCTACTTTACTGGATGAGACTCTCTAGCTACGTCTACACGTGAATCCTACATCGAAATAGCTTATTTCGATGAATAACTTCTACATGTCCTCCAGGGCTTGTGCCATCGACGTTCAACGTTGACGTTGGACAGCGCTACATCGAACTAGTCGCTGCAGGGGAGCGTCTACACCAAAGTGGCCCACATCGAAATAAGGATGCCAGGCACAGCTGCAGACAGGGTCACAGGGCGGACTCAACAGCAAGCCGCTCCCTTAAAGGGCCCCTCCCAGACACACTTGCACTAAACAGCACAAGATCCACAGAGCCGACAACTGGTTGCAGACCCTGTGCATGCAGCATGGATCCCCAGCTGCAGCAGCGGCGGCCAGAAGCCCTGGGCTAAGGGCTGCTGCACACGGTGACCATAGAGCCCCACAGGGGCTGGAGAGAGAGTCTCTCAACCCCTCAGCTGATGGCCGCCATGGCGGACCCCACTATTTCGATGTTGCGGGACGTGGATTGGCTACACGTGCCCTACTTCGAAGTTCAGTTTCGAAGTAGGGCGCTATTCCCATCTCCTCATGAGGATAGCGACTTCGACATCTCGCTGCCTTATGTCGATTTCAACTTCGAAATAGCGCTTGCCACGTGTAGACGTGGCGGGCACTATTTCGAAGTTGGCACGGCTACTTCAAAGTAGCCGGCACGTGTAGACGCGGCTTCTAACAGTCACATTTCTTTTATAAAGCTAAGAACTTGGGAGTTAGTTTACTGCTTGAGAAAATGTTCCTGGTTACATTTGTACAACTATTAATCAGGAGTAACTGTGAACCAAAGCTGGCTAGGCTTTCAATAAGGTGTAACCAGGCTTTCAATAACACATGCTCTTGTGAGTGTATAATTACTGGACCTGGCACATTCTCAGGTAACCATGAAAAAGGAGTGTTCTGCCAGAAGGGAAGGGCACTTATTTGAGTAACTCAGAGAGGAAGTTTAGGATATATGTGTGTGTGTCTATCCTAGCCTGGAGAGAATGCAAAACTGCTTATACACCAACTGCCGGACAGATGCTGCCTCTGCAACCCCTTCCAGTATTAAACGTATGATTTGTTGTTTCCTGAATTCACAGCTGTCGTGTTATTCCACAGATGTTTGCCTGTTCGGGTGAACCCCCCCAAAAGGATATTGTGAAGTCATGAAACAATATCTTTAACCTCTTCTGCAGCAACAGACACTGTTCCATCTTCAAGCTTCATTGAGTGGAGTTCTGCATGGTGATTTTATGATGCTGAGTTTATAAGGTTTTGGGGTTTTTTCAGCTGACACCTTGAAAACAGTGAAGAATGTACCAATAAAGTAATGAATAATAAAGTCTATTTCTTGTATAAAATTTTTTATCAGTAGATCTCAAAGTGCTTCACCGTCTTTAATGTACTGAAGGTATTAATTTTATCCTCTGATCTATGTGGTGGATCTCACCTTGCTCTCCCTGACTGTCCAAAGCTTCTATTGGTTTCAGTTGGAGCTCTGTGCCTGGACAGAGAGTAGAATATCTAAGGTAAGACACACTAGAGCTACATCTACACATGAACGCTACATCGAAGTAGCTTATTTCGATGTAGCAACATCAAAATAGGCTATTTCAATGAATAACATCTACACGTCCTCCAGGGCTGGCAACGTCGACGTTCAACATCGACGTTGCGCAGCACCACATCGAAATAGGCGCTGTGAGGGAACGTCTACACGCCAAAGTAGCACACATCGAAATAAGGGTGCCAGGAACAGCTGCAGACAGGGTCACAGGGCGGACTAGCGCTTCCAGGGCAACAGCTAGCCGCTCCCTTAAAGGGCCCCTCCCAGACACACGCAGCCTGCACAGCACGCGGTCTGCAGAGCCATAGGCACGCACACCTCGAGCAATGCAGTCATGGACCACCAGCAGCATCAGCAGCAGCCAGGCGTCCACCCAGTCGCCCCTGCAGGAGCAGGGCTCGCCCTGCTCGATGACATGCAGGAGGCAGCTGAGCACCTCCTTGCCACAGAGGAGGAGCTGCCCACAGGGGAGGAGGACTCAACCCCCAACCCTGCAGCACCCCGCCGCCCCCCCCGCCGCACACGCCGCCGGCTGTGGAGCTACCCCACCAGCACCGACTGGTGGGAGCGGCTGGTGCTCGGAGAGTGGGACGACGACCGCTGGCTCCAGAACTTTCGGATGAGCCGGCAGACATTTCTGGAGCTATGCCAATGGCTCACCCCCGCACTGAGGCACCAGGACACCGCCGTGCGGCGTGCCCTCAGTGTCGAGAAATGGGTTGGCATTGCTGTCTGGAAGCTGGCCACTCCAGACAGCTACCGATCCATAGGCCAGCAGTTTGGCGTCGGCAAGGCCACCGTTGGGGCTGTCCTCATAGAGTTAAGAGGACCCATGCGGGGAGGGTGTGCAGGCAGCCCTGGCAGAGGAGGGGAGGGGAGGGAAGGGCGGCCCTGGCAGGGGAGGGCCACACACACCCTGCACACCCCTCATTGGTGCTCTCCCATGTGCTTCCCCTGCAGGTCGTCTGCGCCATCAATGCCCTGCTCCTCCACAGGCTTGTGAGGCTTGGGGACCCGGATGCCGCCATCGCGGGCTTTGCCACCCTGGGCTTCCCCAATTGCTTCGGGGCTCTGGATGGGACTCACATCCCCATCTGCGCCCCGGAACACAGTGGAGGACACTACATAAACCAGAAGGGCTACCACTCAGTGGTCCTCCAGGCCTTGGTGGACAGCCGGGGCCGTTTCCTGGACATTTATGTGGGCTTGCCTGGCAGCACCCACAACGCCCGGGTATTCTGGAACTTGGGCCTGTGCCGCCGGCTGGAGGCGGGGACCTACATCCGCCACCAGGAGATCCCTCTGGGGGACACCACCATGCCCCTCTGCATCATCGCAGATGCAGCATACCCCCTCTGGCCCTGGCTCATGCACCCTTACACGGGCCATCTGTCTGCCAGCCAGGAGCGCTTCAACCAGCACCTGAACCACGTGCGCCAGGTGTTGGAGTGCACATTTGGGCTCCTCAAAGGGTGCTGGAGGTGTCTCCTCACCCGCCTTGATGTGGGCCCCACCAACATCCCCCAGATTGTGGGTGCGTGCAGCGCCCTACACAACCTGGTGGAGAGCAAAGGGGAGGCCTTCTTTCAGGGCTGGGCTGTGGAGGCCGGCAGGACCGATGTGCAGCCACCCACTGCCCCCAGTCGCCAGGTGGACCCCGAAGGGACCCGGGTCTGGGAGGCCCTGCGGGCCCAGTTTGATGAGGCTGCGGGGTGAACGCTGGCAGGCCCCCCACTGCACCCCCCTATCCTCCACAACACTCCCTGCCCCTACGCCCACACCACAGAGCACCCAAGAGCACCCCCCCGACTTTTCTTGTAAAAATAAAAGCAGACAGTTGTTTGTCAACTCAAACATCTTTACTAGAACTCTTATTATTATTGTTATTTATTATTAATATTATGAACAACACAAACTAACTATGTACAGGGGAAATCTAACTGATAAATATATATACATTATAAAAATAGGGATGACATGAAAGGGGAAGACAAGGAAGGGGAGAACTATTTACATGGGGGGGTAAGGATCAGCATAGTAACGGGTCAAATATACAAACTATTTACAACAAAATAACAATAAACTGGGGGGAATACATACAAAGGGGGGGGGGCACGTCCTGGGTCCCATGCCCCTACAGTCCAGCGCTGGGGGTGGGCGGCTGGGATCCCCGCCTCGGCCGCAGCCCTGGCCTGGGCTGGCTGGAGGCCGGGCGGACCAGGAGATACGGCTGGCGAGTGTCAGCTGGCCTCAGGTCCCCCTCAGCGGAATGGCCCTCGGTGGTGGGTGGCGGTGCGACAGCGGACGGCGCAGCAGGTGCAGCAGCAGGTGGAGCAGGCAGGGCAGGCGCTGCAGCGGCCGGCGCGGCCTGGGGGGCCAGGGAGTCCGCGATGCGGTTGAGGGTCCTCATGTAGTCCCCCCATGCCTCCTGGCGCCAGGCCAGCGCCCGCTCCTGCAGCTGGAGGCGGCGTTCCTCCACCCGCAGCTGCCGACGGTGGAGGGCCAGCAGCTGGGGGTCTGTCGCCATCGGCTGCTGGTGCTGGGTCCGCCATCTTCCCCGCCGTGGGGCCGGTTGGTCCTCCGCCGAGGGGCTGACCTGGAGTGATGGCCCCAGAGGGCTTTCCGGGACCACTGACGCCTCGTTGGTGCTCTCCGGTCCTTCCGATGGTGCAGCTGCGGAACACAGGAGGGGGGAAGAAGAGTGGAGACAGCCGTTAGTGTGGGCCCTGAGCCGTGGCCCTTGTCCCCCCACCCCTCTGCTACAGGTTCCCCATCCCCGTCCCCGGGAGATGCTGCTGTGATGGGGTTCAGGGGTCCCCCTGCACTGCACCCTGTCCGCTGGCAGGAGTGACTCTCTCTCACTCAGCAGGTACGACGGGAGGTTTATTAGGCAACAGATGCCCAGTGTCTCCCAGAAGTGACAGTACAGCAGTCAGAGACAGTCCTTCCAACCCGTCCTGGGGAGAAGACCCCGAGGGGTGCCCCTCTGGAGTGTAGCTTTCCCCCTCCTCAGGCTGGCTGCCTTCTAGCTCTCCCTTCCCCTAGCCTCTAACTGCCGCCCCCGATTCAAACCCAGCTCAGCTCCTCCCTCCTCTTTGTTCAGGGCAGAGGTGTTACCTGCCAGTTGTAGCCCCAGGATCATCCTTAGCCACTGGGAGCTATTCAGCTTGCTTCTCATATCTAGCCTGAATCTCACATTTGCACTCCCCCCACTCCATCACATGCTGCTGCTGCTGCTGCTGCTGCTGCTGCTGCTGCTGGGTGTCCCACCCCCTCCCCCTGGGGAACCCTAGAGGTTCCGCTCCCCCCAGCCCCGGGGATGGGGCATGGCACTGTCATGCTGAGGGGGGGAGCAGGGGCTGATGCACTCTTCTGAGGGACATGCCACTGCTGTCCTTGGGGCCATGGCCATCTGGGCATGTGGAGGGCCCTGGTCATATCTCTTACCCCCGCCCCTCAACCCCGGGGGTGTGCACCAGGGGGGTACATACCTGACGGTCCACTCCCATGGTCGGGGGACACACAGGGGGTGGACGCCCAGCTGGAGCTCCAGGACGGCAGCATTATCTGGAGGCCGGTGTCACTGGAGGAGGAGTCCCTCTCCTCCTCCTCGTCCTCCTCCGGTGCCCCGGGGGTGGGCTCCTGGGGGGGACCCCGGGGTGCGGGGCTTGCCTCCGGGGTGGACTCTGCCTCTGGGGCCTGCTGGGGCTCCTCAGCCGAGGTATCAAGAGTGGCCAGAGGGGAGGAGGTGTGCTAGGGGACCAGGATGGCCCTGAGCTCCCTGTAAAAGGCGCGACAGGGGCGGCCCCAGATCAGCCGGCCACATCCCGGGCCCAGGCGTAACCCTGCCGCAGCTCCTTCACTTTACTGCGTACATGATCCGGAGTGCGGGCAGGGTGACCCCGGGTGGCCAGGCCCTCGACCAGCCGAGCGAACGCATCCGCTTTCCGCCTCTTGCTCCCCATTACCTGGAGCACCTCCTCCTCACTCCAGAGCCCCAGAAGGTCCCAAAGCTCGGCCTCCGTCCAGGAGGGGCCCCGCTACCGCTTCCCCGCTTGGCTGCTGGGCTGTGAGCCCTGGCTCCCCTTGGGGGGTTCCCCTGGGGGCGCTGGGGGGCAGCCATTGCAGCGCTGGGGGGGTTTTCTGGTTGCAGAAGAGCGTGCAGGCTAGCCACGTGTTACTGCTGCTGCCTGCACGCTGTCTCAGCTTCCTGCACAGGAAGGCAGGGGGCGGGAGCTTTAAGGGGCTGCTCCACGCGGCCACCATTGAGCTCAGGGGCTGGGCAGAGCGTCTCTCAACCCCTCGGCTGATGGCCACCATGGAGGACCCCACAATTTCGATGTTGCGGGACTTGCAATGACTACACGTTCCCTACTTCGACGTTGAACGTCGAAGTAGGGCGCTATTCCCATCCCCTCATGGGGTTAGCGACTTCGACATCTCGCCGCCTAACATCGATGTTAACTTCGAAATAGCGCCCAACACGTGTAGCCGTGACGGGCGCTATTTCGAAGTTGGCGCCGCTACTTCGAAGTAGCGTGCACGTGTAGACGTGGCTTAGGTGGCCTGAGAGCACTTGTTACAGATGCTGAGAGTCAAGGATCTATCATTTCTTTCTGAATCAAATATAGGTTGCTATAGGGTTTAGTCTCTCTTGCACCTGATTCTGCACAGGCTAAAGCAAAATCACTGCATCACATAACTTAGGTCACCACTAGTTTAAAGGGAAAAGAATATATTTTTCAAGCCTGGGTGGCTAAAGTTAGGGTCTGGTATCCATATTTAGATTCCTAAGTAAATATACCTAATTCTTAGACGTGCAATGCTCCACTAAATCATAGAACACTAGGACTGGAAGGGACCTCGAGAGGCCATCGAGTCCAGTCCCCTGCCCCAATGGCAGGACCAAGTACGATCTAAACCATCCCTGATAGACATCTATCTAACCTGTTCTTAAATATCTCCAGCGATGGAGAGTCCACAACCTCCCTTGGCAATTTATTCTACTGTTTGACCACCCTGACAGTTAGGAACTTTTTCCTAATGTCCAGCCTAAACCTCCCTTGCTGCAGTTTAAGCCTGTTGCCTCTTGTTCTATCCTCAGAGGCCAAGAAGAACAAGTTTTCTCCTTTCTCCTCATGATTCCCTTTTAGATACCTGAAAACCGCTATTATGTCTCCCGTCGATCTTCTCTTTTCCAAACTAAACAAGCCCAATTCTTTCAACCTTTTTTTCATTGGTCACATTCTCTAGACCTTTAATCATTCTTGTCGCTCTTTTCTGGACCCTCTCTAGTTTCTCCACGTCTTTTTTGAACTGCGGCGCCCACAACTGGACACAATATTCCAGCTGAGGCCTAACCAGCGCAGAGTAGAGAGGAAGAATGACTTCTCATGTCTTGTTCACAACACACCTGTTAATGCATCCCAGAATCATGTTTGCTTTTTTTGCAACAGCATCACACTGTAGACTCGTATTTAGCTTGTGGTCCACTATAATCCCTAGATCCCCTTCTGCTGTAGTTGTTCCTAGACAGTCTCTCCCCATTCTGTATGTGTGAAACTGATTGTTCCTTCCCAAGTGGAGCACTTTGCATTTGTCCTTATTAAACTTCATCCTGTTTACCTCAGACCATTTCTCCAATTTATCCAGATCATTTTGAATTATGACCCTATCCTCCAAAGCAGTTGCAACCCCTCCCAACTTGATATCATCTGCAAACTTAATAAGCGTACTTTCTATTCCAATATCTAAATCATTGATGAACACATTGAACAGAACCAGTCCTAACACAGACCCCTGCAGAACCCCACTTGTTATACTTTTCCAGCAGGATTGAGAACCATTAAGAACTACTCTCTGGGTACGGTTATCCAGCCAGTTATGCACCCACCTTATCGTAGCCTCATCTAAATTGTATTTGCCTAGTTTTTTTATAAGAATATCATGGGAGACCGTATCAAATGCTTTACTAAAGTCTAGGTATACCACATCTACCGCTTCTTCCCTATCCACAAGTCTCGTTATCCTATCAAAGAAAGCTATCAGATTAGTTTGACATGATTTGTTCTTTACAAATCCATGCTGGCTGTTCCCTATCACCTTACCACCTTCCAAGTGCTTGCAGATGATTTCTTTAATTACCTGCTCCACTATCTTTCCTGGCACTGAAGTTAAGCTGACTGGCCTGTAGTTTCCTGAGTTATTCTTATTCCCCTTTTTATAGATGGGCACTATATTTGCCCTTTCCAGTCTTCTGGAATCTCTCCTGTCTCCCATGATTTTCCAAAGATGATAGATAAAGGCTCAGATACCTCCTCTATCAGCTCATTGAGTATTCTAGGGTGCATTTCATCAGGCCCTGGTGACTTCCAGACATCTAATTTTCCTAAGTGATTTTTAACTTGTTCTTTTTTTATTTCAACTTCTAACCCTACCCCTTTCCCACTAGCATTCACTCTGTTGGGCATTCCTTCATCAGACTTCTCAGTGAAGACCGAAACAAAGAAGTCATTAAGCATCTCTGCCATTTCCAAATTCCTTGTTACTGTTTCTCCGTTCTCACTGAGCAATGGCCCTACCCTGTCCCTGGTCTTCCTCTTGTTTCTAATATTTATAAAAAGCCTTCTTGTTTCCCTTTATGTCTGTAGCTAGTTTGAGCTCATTTTGTGCCTTAGCCTTTCTAATCTTTCTCCTGCATTCTTGTGTTGTTTGCCTATATTCATCCTTTGTAATTTTTCATTGTTCCATTTTTTACACAATTCCTTTTTTATTCTGAGATCATGCAAGATCTCCTGGTTAAGCCGAGGTGGTCTTTTTCCATATTTTCTATCTTTGCTACCCAGCAGGATAGCTTGCTTTTGGGCCCTTAATAATGTCCCTTTGAAAAACTGCCAACTCTCCTCAGCTGTTTTTCCCCTCAGTTTTGCTTCCCATGGGACCTTACCTACCAGCTCTCTGAATTTACCAAAATCTGCCCTCCTGAAATCCATTATCTCTATTTTGCTGTCTTCTGTTCTACCTTTCCTTAGGATTGTGAACTCTATGATTTCATGATCACTTTCCTATAGACCTAATCGACATGGAGTGGAGCAGAAGAATTACATCTCATCTTGTTTACAATACTCATGTTGATATGGCCCAGCATGATTTTGTTTTTGCAACAGTTTTATGCTGTTGACATATTTAGCTTGTGGTCCACTAGAACCCTAGATTCCTTTCCGCAGTTCTCCTCCCTCAACAATCGCTTCCCATTTTGTATGTGTGTGACTGATTATTCCTTCCTAAGTGGAGTGCTTTCCATTTATCCTTTATTGAATTTAATCCGATTTACCCAAGGCCATTTCTCCAGCGTGTCCAGGTCATTTTGAATTTTAATCCTATCCTCCTAAATGCTTCCGATCCCTCTGATTTAGGATTTCTGCGAACTTTGAATGTACTCTTTATGCCACTATTTAAATTGTTGATGAAGATATTGAACAGAATTGGACCCAGAACTGGTCCCTGAAGTACCTCACTCAATATATCCTCCTAGCTTGACTATGGAACATTATTCTCTGGGAGTGATTTTCCAGCCGGATATGCTCCCACCTTATAATAGATCCATCTAGATTGTATTTGTCTAGTTTGTTTATGAGAAGATCATGTGAAACAGTATCAAATGCCCTACTAAAATCAAAATGCATCACATTTAGTGCTTCTGCTCAACCTTTCTGATTAGGCCTCATTTAGAGTATTGTGTCCAGTTCTGTGCACAGCATTTCAAGAAAGATGAGGAGAAATTGTAGAAGGCCCAGAGAAGAGCAACAAGAATAATTAAAGGTCTAGAGAACATGAGCTATGATGGAAGTCTGAAAGAACTGGGCTTGTTTCGTTTAGAAAAGAGAAGATTTTGAGGGGACATAATAGCAGTTTGCAAGTACCCCAAAGAGGGTTACTAGAAGGGAGGGAGAAAAATTGTTCTCCTTGGCCTCTGAGGATAGAAAACTGAGCAATGGGCTTAAACTGCAGCAAGGGAGGTTTAGGTTGGATTTTAGGAAAAATTTCCTAATTGTCGTGGTGGTTAAACGCTAGGAAAATATTGCCTAGGGAGGTTGTGGAATTTCCATCACTAGAGATATTTAAGAGCACGTTAGATAGACATTTATCGGGGATGATTTAGACAATGTTTGGTCCTGCCGTGTGGGCAGGGGATTGGAATCGATGACCTCTTGAGGTCCCTTCCAGTTCTAATGTTCTGTGATTCTGTGATCCCCTGATGTGTTCTACTCCCCAGCTTAGACATGTGACTGAACTCGCTCTGAGTAAGAGTATGGGTCAGCATAAGGCCTTTGTGCTCCTCTTGTTCTGTTGAAGCCCTAACTGAGGCATAGCCCTTATGCTGACATTCTGTACAGGGATCATTTTCTTCCTTTTACCATATGTTTCTTGGCTTCTCCTTTCCAGAGAAGACTTGTGGTAGTATACTGTATATCTTCTCTCTTCTAACCTTCAGTACCAGCTTATTCCCGAAGTTTACACTCCCCTTGAAGCAATGGAAGAGGGTTTTTTTTTTCTGTCTTTAACCTTTTTCTCCTACCTTACATGTTTCCCAGTGAACTTCAGACTATTGTTATGCTACTGTGGCTTCAAGTCATGCTGTTTCTCTAATCCTCTGCTGACTGGCTGACTGCAGAGGAATATTAACTATTCTTGTCTTCAGAGTGCTGTAGGAATGGCAGAGTTACCAATAAAGTTTGTTTTCAGTTCTTGGGGCTGAAGTGATTGATAGATCCTTTGAAGTTTTCTTGCATCTGGACCAGTGCTTCATTTGTTCGGAGTAATTCAAAACACAATGACCAGGCTGATATGAAGGAAGCATACTCAGGACTTGGGGTATTAAAAAAAAAACAAACTTTAAAAGGAAAGTGTCAAAAGCCTTAGTGCAGTTTTTAGCAAGATGCATTTAAATATCTCAAGGTGTTCTTTTTTTTAACCCTCTGCATGCCTATCAAATCACAAGCTACAGACATTCATAAACAGGTTCCTGAGGTGTATCCTTCCCAACAAGTGGAAAGACGTGCAGCTTTGGAGCAGAGCAGGACAAGAACTACTTGATGTTCAAATCAAGAGAAGAAAGTGGGGATGGCTGGGCCACACTCTCTGAAAACCATCATCCAGCATAGTCTGTCAAGCTCTCAAATGGGGCCTGCAAGGAAAACGCAAAGGAGGAAGACCTCAGGCAATGTGGAGAAAATCTACTGAGATTGAAAGACAACAACTGGTACTCCTGGGGTCAGCTAGAAACTTTGTCCCAAGACAGAGTGAAGTGGAGGAGACTTGTAGATGACTTATAGTCCACTTGGAGTACAAGGGTTTAAGTCACGTAAGTCACACCAAACCATAGTAAAATTCCACTGATTCTGGAACAGTTTCCAGCTCTGAACTGTGTAGTGGGTTTTGTTCTGATTCCTAGTGTATTGTAAAGGATCTGCTAAGCACAACCTTACAACTCCTATCAGCCCCCTTCCCACTGCAAAGCTCCTTCCTCCTGACCAGGTAAAGAGAGAGTTCCTGAACCATGAAGCCATTGGGCTGTCTGCAGGGAGAGGCAGGAAATGGAGAGAAGCTGGAGGGAAAGAGGATTCTCTAGGACCTGTATGCAGGGATGGGCATGGAACAGACTGTGTCTGCTGGATGTTATAAATGGGTTCAGGTCTGTTTGGGATTTATGGTGGTGGATGTGGGTGACTGGATGTGGGGCTGTTGCAGACAGGACCACCTAAAGGAACAGGGTGGTGGAGCAGAATCAGATGGCAAGGGGGACAGTGTCCGAATGAGAGACACTAACAGACTTTGTCCTGAAAACATGTAAGCACCTAATTTTGCATGAATAGAAAATGTCCTGGAAAGGGCACCCCAGGTGTGAGGCCTGAAGAGTCCTGATTCTCAATTGGACTATTCCTAATTGCCCAGTGTTTACCTCCCTGGCTTATTTTGAAAGGTAATTGTTTAAGCCCTTTTATGTGCAACCTTTCCCTTCCCTGCCAGCCCTCATAAAATAAAATACCCTTTCACTGAACCACGTGTCTGGGTATTGTGACCCACCGGGGCTAGTGCCAACAAAATCTGGTGCTGAAGCACTTACAGTTGCTACTGACAAGCTTGGTGGGTTTGGCGTGCTCTGAAGCGGAATAGCTCCAGCAATTGCAGGACTGATGGACAGACTAACATGTAGTCTGGGACTGGACTTTTTATAAAGCTGCAGTGTTAGTCAGCAAGTGAGGTGACAAAGCTTCGCTAGCTAACAGACCGACAAAGGAGGCATTTTGGTAGTTGCACAGCGTCTTGTGTCCCCACATGGGCTTTAAATCAATAATACTAGTGTCAATTGGAATGATTTAAAAAAAAGCCCATGAGGCAAGAATTACAAAACATTTTGGAGACATTTTACCCAGATTTCAAAATTTTTAAAACATGTTGAACCGAGTCCAGGATTTCAGCCCTGGTGTATAGCCCCGTCACATTTCTGCCCCATTTCAGTAGTCTCGTGCATCAGATAGCAAGTACTGCATAGTAAAGCAAGACTGTCTTTTGGATAATTATCCTGTCATCTGCTACAAGCTTGCAGAGAGGTACTGACTTTTTTGCTGACTCACTCAAATGTCAGTAGTCTAGGGACTAATAGCTCCTGTCCAGGAATACTAAAGGGTCTGAGTTTTTCTGTCTCAGACAGAAATCCTAGGACGAGCCAAGTTCAGAAGCAACTGTAAACTGAGGGTACAGCTACACTACAAGGAAGGTCGACGCTGCCATGGCTGATCTTCCAGTGTTCGATTTAGCCCACCCCCACTAGGCATGCTAAATCAAGCTCTGGCCCATCAACTATTGGGAATCAATTAGGAGTAAGGGAATTTGATGGGAGTGCAGGATCCCATCGACCTCACTTAGTGGAGATGGTGCAGAAGCCTTAATTAAGGTACATTGACTTCAGCTTCATAATTAACGTAGCTGAAACTGCATACCTTAATTCGACCTTTCCCTGTAGTGTAGACTTGCCATGAAGTTAATGTTTGTTGTTTAATGATGAATGCACGCCTTGATAGGATACGTTTAAATTCCTATCCACTATGTTTGTGGGTTCTTGGAATGGGGTGGTAACTATTCATTTTAAAAGTTGTCACTTCCTGATTTGGTTGGTCATCATGAAGAAAGCTCACTCTTCTCCAGCACAGGGTATCATCCCACAAGCTCTAGATTTATGGCACTTGAGTATTTCTACTGCTGAAGAAAGTCATATGAAGAAATACTTTGTCATTGATGCAGCACAGCTTATTTCCTGTGTTGCTGACCCCTACATCATTTTTCCATTCCAGTTATAATCCTGGCCATTAGGCTACAGTCATGTAGTTGTTTTCTCTGATTTCGTGATAAGCTCTGACCTGAGAATTAGACTGTCACCAGGTATTCTCCTGGGAATTTTTGCTTTGTGAATGGATTAATATTATGTTGTCGCCACCTGTTTTCATGGGAATGGGTTCAATAGGAACTTTTTTTCTACAGCCACTTTTTCTTCATGTTGCAAATGAATTTGGTGTAGTTTTTTTGTTTGTTGTTGCTAGTTTTTTGGGGTGGTGGGATTTGTTCCACTCACAATCTTAGGCATGCGAAGGAGATCCACATGTGGATGCCTGATGGTTTATGATTTATAGCTTAGGGTTGCACCATTTTTATTACTTTTTCAGTGTTCTGAATTTTGATTGTGTTCAGTCTGCTCGCACCTAGACACTTACAGAGGTGCAGCCATTATCAAGGTTATTTAAAAACTGAGCCTGCCTTTTTTCTCCTCAGTGTAACTCCGCTAATGTCAGTGGTCGTTCATTTGAGTTATATGGATGTGAAAGAATCAAGCCCTACATTTGCAGTCACTGGAGACTTCTTTACTCTGTGGTGGGTCTTTGCCTGTGAAAGCTCATGCTCCAAAAAATCTACTGGTCTATATGGTGCCACGGGATTTCTTGTTGTTTCAACTATACATGAGTTTATTCTCAAGTCGCAAGAGAGGAAGGGGCCACTTTCCACTCAGGCAGTCCCATTATGCCACACTTCCAAAGCATGCATGGTGCCAAGGGGAAGCACAATAGGAAACCAGGCCAGGTCAGTAGCAGGCAGCTGGTAGAGTGAAATCAACTTTTTCCCTCTCGACTTCGTGGAGGGAGGTCTGTGGGAGATTCACGTCTGAGAACTGTAGCTATTGCGAGACTGTAAGACCTGCTAAAGGAAAAAGGACTTGGGCACTCAGAAGGTCTGAGAAGTACTTTTGATTTATTTTATTTAACGCCTTCACTTTGCCTATAGGGAAAAGGGGATTGGCAGGAAGTAATCCCTGGCAGCAGTGGCAAAGCACCTCTGGGTGTAGATGTTTGCTGCCCAACATGAGTCTCTGGGTTGGAACCCAAAAGTAATCTTGTCCCTGGGTTCTCACTTCTAAACCCTGTTGTGTGCAGGGCCATGAACTTACTATGGCACAAGAGAATTTAGAAAGAGGGAGTGGGGAAAGGCTCCAAAACCTGGGGATTAGGGATGTGGAGACATACATTCAGGGGAAGCTTGAGGATCACTCTAGCTAATCCTTTGCTAGGATTCTTCAAATTATTCAAGAATTGTTCTGTCTGACTAGCTCTTCAGGCCTCTGGAGCTAGCATCCCGCATGTGAGGATCAATGGTGAAAGAATATCTAGGAGTAGTCTTGCTATGGCACGACACTTGGGTATAAGGTCCACCTGAGCAGTGAGTAAAGAAGTTCTGGGGCACTTATAGACTAACAGATTTATTGGAGCACAAGCTTTCGTGGGCAAAACCACTTTCTCAGATACATTGGACAAAGGGGGTCTTTGCCCACGAAAGCTTATGCTCCAAAAAATCTGTTAGTCTATATGGCACCACAGGACTTCTCGTTTCTGCTATACGTGAGTTTATTCTTCGTTCTGAAGTCCAAACATAGACACACCTTACCTATTCATAAAAAACATATACATTCAAAGAAGGAAACCACCTGTCTAGGGCCAAGACTGTCTTATTTGCTCTCTGTATAGCATCTACACAATGGAGTCCTGGTCCATGCTTGGGGTCTTAGCTGCTACCACAATGCAAATAAATAATAACCTGTTGAAACAATTTTCCAAAGGGGACTCAGTCCAACCTATTTTTGTGCATAAGTAATATTTTGCAGCTGCACAGTATGTATCTTTGTCCCTTCCTAGTGGCGGTCTATGTAAAAGATCACTACTTCCAAGCTAGAAGAGTTATTCCTTGAACAAATGCAGCAGAGGTTCTTTTATTTATTGCTCTTCTCCAGGATTCAAATCCTGCTGCTGGCACATGCAGAGTGACTATATGAATACTTCCCAGTATCTATGTGTATGCATGTGAAACCTTTGCGTAAAGCAGTAGCACACAGATAGAAGTTGGTTTGGGGAAAGAAAATTGGCACATTGGGTCACCTTGTCCATTACCCTGCAAAAATATTTGTTTTTGAGTGGGAGAAGGATTTTTCCCTTTGCCTCCTTGTGGGAATGTGTCTCGACAAAGTGACAAAAGTAGGGTTTCAAACCCACAGCAGCTTCAGGATGTTACTACATGGGAACAGCCTGGGCAAAGGGCACAGGGATTGCATAAAAAAATCTGCAGCATTACAGTCCAGTATAAAAGGAACCAGCCTGGGACAGATGAAATGTGGGGGAGGGGGTCTATTTCAGGCATTGCTACAGACCTTCTATGTGTCTCTGTGATGTGCCTGTATCCCTTCCATCCTTGTCTGTTTGTTAGTAAGTTTTTTGGGTTGAAAACTCTATCTTAATTTTCTGGTAAAGTGCCTAGCGCAATGGGACTCAGATCTTGATTCAGGGCCTGTATGCATTCCATAATACAAGCATATTTTTGTCAGAGCAGAGACTAATTCTGGCCTCCTTCCTTTTATTCAAAGTCCTAGTTCCACAACTTCTGTCTGGACTGCTTCCATCACCAACCAAAATTCACTGGCTATCCCCAGGAAATCATTCTCAAATTTTTTTCTTTCTCTAGATTCATCTTTATTTTAGGAAAAACCCGCTTGTAATTTTATTTCATTATTTGTGTAGCTGGTCATAGCGACAGCACCTGCATTCATTACACAGATTGAAGGCCTGACCCTTGACCTCAGTGAAGCAAGTGACAATGTTTTAAATTAAGGTGTCCATAGTGCAACCATCCTTTTGTCCTTGTATTTCCTCACACAGCCATAAACAACCTGGCAACAGAAGGTAGGTAGTATTGTAAATTGCTAAGCTACACAACTGCTTCATGTTTAGAATTCTGTTCTCTTTCTCCATTAACATTAATTTAAAAGTAACGGTCCCTTTATTTGTGGTTCTAGCATGGGATGGAGCCAAGGAAATTGGTAGCATGGTTTTTTAGAAGTGTTAAAGTACACAACATACTGAGATTACTCAGCAACTGAAGTAATATATTATACAGTAGCTGTTAGCTGGGTTGTAGCATTTGATTGCTACCATTTAGAAAACCAGAGGGAGTGAAGTGTATTATAGGAAAGAATAACTATTCCATCCTAGTGTCTCGTGTAAAAAGATGAGCAGTGGTTTCATCCATCACAGAAGTCTGTGAGATAGTAGGCCTGTTTCCTTAATTCTTTAAGTATGTGCTTAAATCCATCTCTGTTCGGCAGAACACTTGAGATTGTCTGCCGCGCGATGCTGAATCAATTGAAAGAAATCATGTTTGGTTCATATGCAGATTATTTTATCTCATCTAAAATTGTTGGCAATTCACCTTGCCTGGTTCCTGCTCCTATTCAGTAATAGTAAGTTTGTGGTTTTTTGTTCTTTCTGGTTTCTTCCTGTTTTGATGTGCACAGGCACAGCTGGTCCCAAATGGCTCTACTTACTAAATATACACTACAGGGACAGCCTACCTCCCTACATGCTTCTGCTCTGGCTAGATTCTGACTGCTCCTAAAAAACAAAACATGAGTTATTCCCCTACACTGAACTTCGAAGGATATTACCCTATTTTATGCACTACAAAGGCTGTCCTTGAGCCAAAGTCTTTGCCAAATCAGCCCGTCAGTGTTTGACTACGGCTTTGCCAGTCTGGTTTCATCACTGGGGTGTAATAGACTCCTAGGGCCGGAAGAGACCTCAGGAAGTCATCGAGCTCAGCCCCCTACCCAAACCAGGATCAGTGTTGGAGTACGTAAAATCCCCTCAACTAAAGCAATACTGACAGGCTTGGTGTACTGCAACTCAGAGCACTGTACATGCTTCACCAACTAGCCGTTGCTCATAGCTCTTAGCCTATTTGGGTCCCATTAACCAGGCACAGTGGTAAGCGAAGGGGTATGCCATGAGGCCTGGCTGGGGAGAGAAAGGTTACAAATATTCTGGACAAAGAGGCTTTAACACTCAAAGTCTAAAGTGAGCCCTGGCAGTCCCAGCATGGACATGCATTCATCAACAATGCTGATCAGTGCACGGCCTCACACAGCTTTAGATGGTTCCTGGGGTATCTGCTCAGAATTCATTCTCTCTCCAGCTCCCTGCATTCCATGTGGCTACTGCTCTTCAAACACAAGCCAGCCACATCCTGTTTATAACCTTTCCCCTTGTCTGCCCATCAGTTTTCAAGCAAAACCACCCTCCTATCCCCAGGGAAGTTAGTATCAAGAAGAGATGATGATGCAGTATGGCTTACTATTTTGTTGTAACAAACCAGACTGGCTAGCTAGATGGACCTGTACTTTTGACAGAAGTCTTAATGCAAAGCTTGTCATGCGGGATATATAATTTTGTAACCCTTGGATGGGAGGCAGGTGCAATGTCAGTTAAAATGTATATCCAGTTGACATTGGTCAGCTCCCTTCCCCTCATCAGCCTGATGAAAATCTTATGTCATGTTTTGCAAATAGGCATTTCTGTGTGAATACTTCATGGAACAAATTTGAACATGGGAGACTCAGCCTTGGATATCTAATCTGTTTACTTGAGCTAAGATCTCAGCACGCCTCTCATGTCTTTGTATAATAGTGCTGAGAATCTGGAGAAATCTAAAAAGATGGTGATAGTGAGAGCTACAAGAGGGTGATACAGAGAGTTCCAGCAGCCAATACAGTCCTAGAAAGAGAAGGATCAGACAGACCTCTTCTCAGTATGATGGTCTCTTATCCTTCCTCCTGTATCTCTTATCTTATTTATCTCTGGGGCTGATTCACATTATTGTAGACTGGGCCCTGATCCTGGCAGATTATATTTAGGGATTGGCTTTTCTTCAGATTTCTGACAATGATTTTTATGTGGTGGGGAGGGTAGTAAAATGTTTCATGGCCCTGGTAAGTAGTGCTAAGTCTGTCCCTGGCAGCAGCATGAGATCGTCTCTTTTGGTGAAATAATTACAGCTTGCCTTGACGATAAGTGTTCTCTTTAAGTTGTCCTCCTCACAGTGTTTGGAAGGCATTTTCTGTGCTGCTGGGAATGCTGTTTCTGATCAACAAGCAAATGCGAACTCTAAAAACACAAAACTACTGGCATTTCTGAAGGTAAAACATAAAGGCTCTTCATCTGTAAGATATTGCAGACTGCTAATAGCTTTTGACATTGATGGATTGAGAGGTTATATCAGTTCATGATGAAGGGACACAAAGTCAAAAGAAATCCTCTGAGCATTGGTCCATAGCAGTTCTTAAGGTCCTGACATTCCAAACTAGACACGGGAGGGCTAAGTCACTATGAGAGGGTGGGAACGCAAGACAAAATAGGGAAAGAGTAGGTTAAAGAATACTGAAATAAGTTGGTTGTATTCAAGTCAGCAGGATCTGGAGAAATTGCTTCAGCTAGTTCCTTAAGTGCTGAAGGATGAATGTTGGAGGAGTTAGCAATTAAACTCAAGAACTCATGGAGAATGGTTGAGGTCACAGAGGGGTGAAGAAGGGCAAACATAGTACGTATGTTTAAAAAGGGGAACAAATTATAGATCAGGTAGCCTAGTTTCCATGCTGGGAAAGATACTGGAACAAATTATTAAACAATCAGTTTTAACAGGGTCTGAGAGGGATATGGGTGCAAGAGAGGATTTTGACCTGGAGGAAGGGTGTAAGATGGGGTGCAAGGCCTGGGAGGGGTTGTGACCTAGGCAGGATGCAGGGGTTTGGGACTGCATTAAAAATTGTATAAAAGTCAAGATGTATCCCCTCTGTTGCTTTGCCTGTTCACTAGGCCAGTAACCTTATCAAAGAAGGAAAACTGAGAGTTTGTCCCCTCTTATGGGTGGAAATTCATTATTACAATGCTTTAAAAGGTGCCGTTTACTTTCATTGCACTAATTCATTTCTGCTGGCTGGGACACTGTGAGACTTCTACATGCAAAACAAGATCCACTTCTTAATGCTATCTGCCCAATCCCCATACACTTGTTCACAGGCACAAAAGTAATTCTGTGGAGTCTGATCTTCCCCATGTGCCTGGAGTCATCATCCAGGAAGGCTTGGTAGGGTAGAAACTGCTTGAGCATGTACATCTGCGCTAAAACTGAGCCCCTAAAAATTGTGGTACTGGAGAGACAACAGTTTTAAAGCATCTCTTAGGTAAATTTTCTGCTGTTGTGAAAGATGGGATTACATTATGTGGCATAGTTTTTTCCTGTTTTTTTTTCTTCAGATTAAAATTCATTACTTGAGCAGGATATACTTTGAAATATATAAACAGTATTAGAAACTGAGCATTTTTCTCAAATGTTAAGGATTGGACCTGTGATGAATAGTGGTCTCTAGGTAACTAGGGTGTTGCTTTGTGGTTCCTTCTAGATGTACTCTGTGCAGAATCACTTCACCCATGGATACACAGCTGATCAGAGGGGTCTGTCTCACACACACGCGCGCGCATGTGCACACAGACTAGAAGGAGAGAGACTGGGTAGTTTTTTGATGTCGATGAATGGCTGGAGAACAATCAAAGATGCATGGATTTGTATATTTCTTTGCATTCTCCCTGGAGGAAACCACTGTG
Source organism: Carettochelys insculpta (assembly GCF_033958435.1). Classification (NCBI taxonomy): domain Eukaryota; kingdom Metazoa; phylum Chordata; order Testudines; family Carettochelyidae; genus Carettochelys; species Carettochelys insculpta. The sequence continues at coordinate 191,574,210 of NC_134138.1, read as the reverse complement.
AGCACTGATCTCCCCATATCACCTTTGAAGCCACAGAGATAGGGGCTTCCTTTGTAGAGCGAGGTTTAACAAATATGTTTTGCTGAATTGTTCTAACTGGCTTTTAGTCTATTGAATGACTGCCTGAGAAAACCAAAGCAGTGGTTACAGCTGTTTCACAAGGGCCTGGCTTTGTGCATACTCAGCCTGCAGAATTTTTAGATGTATGACTGGACTTTGAGGGAGATATTATGCTAAGTTCCTGAAGAATATAGATTCACAAGTCTTGTTTTTAAGATCAGTCCAGTCTATCTTTCTGCAAATGCTCTTTCTTCTCATGGGGCACACCAGCTAGCTGTCTGCCAGGGGAGTGGGCTGTGGGAAAGGATCAAGCTGTCCCTTGTGCCATGTGTGCCTTTCTTTCTGGCCTTATGTGTTCATGTGCTGGTTAAAATGGCTGTGTGCTGAGGATGCCAGCTGTCAGGACTGTAACGAGCCCAGAGCACAAAGCCACAGAGCAGGAAGAATGACAAAGAAATGGTAAGGGCTGCAAATAGGCTTGATTGCCCAAGGTTCTAAAAAGCCTGGTCAGTTCTACCTGCTGTTGACCTTGCTCTGTGCTAGAGGATCAACATAGCAGGCCTCTGTACCAACTGTGGTGTTCAGATTCCTTGTACAGCTGATTTTCTTTTTGTCAGTGGAGTCACATAATGACCTCTTGAGGTCCCTTCCAGTCCAATGATGTTATGGTACGTTTACAAACCGGCTATTGTGCTAAGGAGCCTCTTCTGCATTATCATATTCATTCAATCCCAGCCTCAGAAAACTGGAGGAGGTAAGTAATGTCATCTCTAGAATAGCAATGCAGCCTCTGCAGCAAATTCAGCTGAGTGGTCTTTCTCACAACTTTTACATTACTTTCCTTTGTCTTCTGGGGGTACTGGCTGTAAGCTTGCTGGTGCACTGCAGCCAGACTAGATAGGTTCGCATTAGGGTTCGGCTGATGAATGTGTAATTGTCCACTTAGCCATCTGTAGCAGTGTATATGCTTCTAGTTAGACTCACTGAACTTCCTTCCCCTGACTTCAGCTAAACTTTTACAAGTGCTCAAGTGACCGCTTATGTATCACTACTTTCCTGCCTGTTTGTGAACTACAGTCCAATTAGTTTTTTTTCAAATGCAGGAGCACCCCAATTAGCCAACCGGAGATTATCCAACATTCTGTTTTATCCGACATGATGAATATAAGAATTTTAAAGAATCATTTTTTGTATATTCATTGGACTGAGTAATAAACTGAGTTTATAGATATTTGTACCTGGTTTTTTTTCAGTTGTATTCCATATTATTCAACCTTTACGTTGCCTGATCATTCTTTGGTCCTGCTTAGGTAGGATAATCGGGGTTCTACTGTAATGACATGTTTCCCTGGTAGGGACCAGTTTGCTCTGACTAGAGTTATAACAGGCATTGATAAAACTTGTTTAGCATCTCTAAAAACAAAAAAAGCAGCTTTCTCTGTGCCACACACTTTGGTCTGTTTTGTTCTAACGGAGAGGGGAGTGGGGAGGGGTTTATAAAAAAGCTTTGAAATGCCGCAAGTACTGAAGTGGTGCCCAAATACACACATAGCAATCTTGCATGCAGCAGGAAGGAAATTTTGAATTTGTCAGCGAATCAGCAACACTTAGATTCTTTTCAGTCAAATGGTGGAAGTTCCCAGAGTCCCCCATGCTTGAAATGCTGTTGGGGATGCTGTATTGATTCCCAAAGCAAAACTATGGGCTTACTTCCCACCCCCCTCAGTCTGGCTATTGAATGATATCTGTAAAATAAAGTTAACTTGCTGTTAAAGTTTCCACCCTGATCTTTTCCTTTCTCACCTTCCCCCCAGATTTTGGATCACTACAATCAATTTTGTCCCTTTCTAGGTACATGAGCTCTCGCTTCCTCACACGTCTATGTGAGTGGCTCCATTAATTGATAGGGAAACTGGATTATTTAGTGACTAGGTGTCTCAATCAGGGATTAGGAGCGTATTGTGCTGTAAATGTATATTAAGGCAGTTTATAGAGCAAAGATCTTACAATCTAGCATATGAACATACTGTGGATAGTTTGTGATGAATCAATTCAGGTACAACTCCGTTCACCTCACCCAACACTTTTACTCAAGGACAAAACTGATCTTTTCTGAGTATCGATTTTTAATTATTGTTTGATGGGGCCTTTTCTGTCTGGGACTGGAGGCAATAATGCCGTAACACAGCAATATGAAACGGCTGTGCTATTTGAGAGGAAGCTTTAAGCTGGTAGTTTAAAGCAGGCAGTTGGGAATTAAGAAGTTTGAGTTTTATTCCAGGCTCTGACGCTGGCTTGTTATGCCTCTGTGTCAGTTGCTCAGCGTCCCTACATTTGCCCGTCTGTAGAATGGGTGATGTGGCTTACTCTGTTACTTCCTAGGTGTGGGGTGAGGTTTTAATTTGTTTTTATTTTATTTAGTTACTAGAAGACTCACCCTGTGTTGCCCAGGTCCAGGGCTGATGTGAGGCAGTGGAAACAGTGCTGCCTTTCACTGGCTTCTTCATAGGGCCACCCTGCAGCTGTACTGCTCGGACTGTAGTGGCAGCAGATGCCTGGGGTGCCCAGAGCTATGCTGGTGTGGCAGCTGCGCTGTCTGCCTGGGCTCCCCCTGACTTCCAGGGCTGTGGCCAGGGGTTGGGGGAAGTGGATTGGGGTGACACTGTGGGGAATGGGGACCCAGCCCAGGAGCAGGGAGACAACCATGCCCAGCACCAACATGTGAACCTTATCTATGGATGGTGGCCAGCAACATCCTTTCCCTAGCCAGCCACTGTCTTATTGGTATGCCCCTCTTCTCCCCCTCACAGACCCTATGTGGTCACTCTGCAGAATAACTGTGACTCCCAGCAGCTCCATCCCTTTCGATGTTATGGAAAACAATCTTATTCCAGGCACATCCTATTTTTCTGGCACAACAAAATGCTGACCTTGCTTCAAGTTAGGACAAGTGGCAGCTGAATAGGAAATTTGGTGGTCCTAGCTCTTATTGTTTAGGAGGAATTTGTGGACAAATGGACTCTCTGATGGACAAGCACACAGACAGACGCACACAAACTCTCTCAAATATGTAGTAGATTGCTTTGAGATCCTCCAGTGGAAGGTTTTTGTAATAGGGTGACTGGATTCTTCTCTTAACAGGCTGGGTTGAAAACCTGAAGAGAGAGTCTAATTGAGTCATGCTCTTGCTTAAGTCACTGTACCTTGTTAAGAGTGATGAGTCATTATGGGTGTAAGGGAGTTTTTTTTTAGGAGCTGCCCAGGACCCTGCTTATTAGTTAGATTACCTCACATGGAGACTACAGAAGAGGGTGAGAATGGAAAAGAAACCATCAGCGCTGTGTGAGAGATCAGGGCTGGGGTATAAGTTCTTGCAGGAAGTAAACCCAGTCATGTACAAAGAAGCAGGCCCAACACCTGTTTCCTGCCAGTGTTTGGGCAATTTGCTTCACACTGTAATAACTTGCATGGTACCGACTCTACTTGCTAATGCTGGGGTTGCAGGTTTCTACCACAGGGTGGTATTCAAGGGTCACACCATTAACACAGAAATTGTTCCATTGGTTCTGTCGAAGTCCAACAGATGGCTGCGAATGGAGACAGAGAAATGAAGTGAACAGTCATTGGATCTCCTTATTTATTATTGGCTCGCTGAGTACGTGACTTTGCACATCAAATCGTGGCCCCAAAGTTTACCATCTATATGCATATGTATATATTACAAGTAGCCCTATTGTATTAGCTGAAGTATCAAATGGGCCCAAATCAGAATGCTATATCCAGAGAATTTCAGGCCTGAGAAATGTTCATTTTTGTGTCTGAATTTTGCACTCAGAGCCCAACTCTATTTGATCTAGCACTCCCTGTGACATGAAATCTAACTAAGGCCCCAGCCAGAAGCCTCCAAAAATGTGCTTTACACTGCTCAAGCATCAAATATCCTTCATTAAATTGATTTATAGATATAGTTCTCCTAAAGGGCACTGTGACTTTGCTCTCCATGTAACTGTTAGTTCACTTGACATGAGACTGAGTACAGTAAATGGAAAATTAAGGAAACCGCTTCTTCTCTGCAATGGCCTGCCAATGCCCAGGAGCTTTTCAGGACAACCTGCATAGCTATTTTAAAGACTTCTGAGGTTTACCTAAAGATGTGTACTGGGTTCAGCTAGTATCAAGGGTTCCCAAAATACACCTGTCCCATGCTCTCACTGTGTACTTAAAAGCATGGATAGCACAGATCAGCTTGCTTCAAGCTGGCTAAAATGGTCCTGGTCAATAAGAAAGTGAAACGACCTGCTTGAATCCTCCCCATACCTACTTGTTGCTATTGCAAGACAAGAGGACTTTGGTTATGAATATGAATCAAGTTCTCCTTTCCCTGAGATAAAGGAACTTATTCACTGGAAGCAAGGGGAAATATAGGGACTTGTTTGTACCACATGCTTTAATCTGTCTCTGTAGGGCCCAATTCTTCACTCCCTTCCCAGCCTATTTCCTTCAACCTGTCTAGTTTCACTTCTAATGCTGTCTTCCCCCATCACTTGCTCTGACTTCTGCTCTCTTCTATTGACTCCTAAACCCCTTGACTGTCCCTTATCAGCTGGATGTAATCCCACTTGCAAACTCAGAATAATTTTGTTCCATTTTTCAATTCTCCCCTTCCACTTAAGCACCTTCCTCTGACGTCAGGCTGTATTTACCTCAGCTCCTGCTCAGATGCTGGTGCCCATTTTAGCATCCTGCACTGTTCCCCACCAGCTGAAGCTGCACATTTTGTGGCAGAGCTATTCAGCTCTCCTCCCATCTGCTATAAATTGGAGGGAGAAGCATGTAGTGGGGTTGAGTGGCTTTTTGTTTTTCCAGGCATGTCATTAATGCAGCGTAACCCTAGGGTTTGAACTCAGGCTCAGCTCTAACCCTGCTTTCATCTACACACAAATCACATTAACCCACAGTACAGACCCAGGTTCTCAGGAGCACATGGAAGTAGAAAGCCTGAGCCTGACTCAAACTGGAACCCAGGGTTCTAGCCCTATTGCCTCAACGAGTAGATGCTGCCAAAACTCGCTTACAGTTCAACAGGCTTACCTTCTTTTGTCTCCTGCGCAGTCATGTTTGGTGGCCAGTCAGGTCTTCCACATATTGCACCATGACAAAGGGCTACAACAGCCACATTTTGGGAGAGTGTTAGCCTGGATATGGGTGGTTAGACTCAGACCAACATAACTCAGTGCAGATGCTGGAGACCCAAGTTGGGACCCAGAGTTTAATAGTTCCAGATGTGGGGTTAGAAATAAATGCAGCCATTCAAGACTTAGGTTAATAAACCCAGGGTAGACTAACTCAGATTCCACATTGCACTGTAGGCAAACCTTCTTTGTGTAGGCTTAAGCACATGTTCCCTTTGCAGGTGATTATTTGTCCCTTTCAATTCTTATACACCTCCTAAGATCTTCTGACACTATGTCTACAGTGTGCTCCTAACTTGAAATAAGATACCCAATGTGCACTGTGCAAATTGCATATCCCATTTTGAGTCAATTTTGAAATGGGCTATCTTGGGATTTGGCTTTGTCTACACAGTGTAAAATTTTGAAATACAGGGCTATTTAGAGGCATCCCTTACCACTAAATACTCAGGGTAGAAGGTTGCTGAAATAGCATACCCAGTATTTCAAAAAGTATTTTGAAATACCAGGCGCATTTCCTAGATGCGGAGTTACTATTTTGGGATACCTCAGTATCCCAAAATAGCTCTGCAGTGTAAACATAGCCTGAGAGTTAGGGTTGGATACAACTTAATATTTCTTATGGGTACTGTCCTAATGCGACCCAGGAGCTCTTTAAATACCTCCCTGCTGGTTTTTGCCATAGCTCAGCCAGCTCTTGCCCCAGCTGCCCACCGAGCACACGCATTTATGTTCCCTGCTGCTTAGAATGCATATTTATTGTTTTGTTACTTTAAACCATGCCAAAGCCATCAGCAAAACTACAGACCTAAAGCAACTATGTAGGCTGTGACTGAAGTGGTCAGAAAACATACATCTGGAGGGGTGTCTCATACTGTTGGAGTAACAGCTCCCCACACCCCCTACCACCACCCAATTCTGTGACCCAACATCACATACAGACTTTCAGGACTACTCTATAAGAGAGATTTTTTTCCCTCCATCTAAAATATGTTCTTCCATAAACATTTGCCCCTATCAGGCTGTACCCTCTTCAGCTGCCCAAGCCAAAGTGCAGGACATTCCACCTCTCCTTCTCATTTTCGAACATGATTCTTTGTTTGAAAAAGGAGATTGGTGCATCAAAAGAGCTCTACGTCTGGCACGGTGGAAAGGCTACCTTGCACTAATCAAAGGCAGAACATTCCAAGTGGGACCTCACGTTGCTTATTCAGACTGCCCTCTGGTGCCTATTGGTACAGCAGCACAGGTGTTACCCTTCCCTGCAAGAATACCAAGGGAAAAGACGTAGAACAAAGTGTCAAAATTCACCTAACCTCTCCACCCACCTCTCCCAGCCTGTTGTATTAAGCAGAGCACTGACACGCCATGTTAACTTTGTGAGGCAAGTGGGGGTCCTTTGCTTTGTTTTTACAAGTGACTTTTTATAAATGACTATATATTTTATCCTCTTGCCACAAGGTACGTTACAGTGACTCTCGTGTTTCTCTTCCCATTGTTGAGATAGTGAGAGTTGTGGTTAATGTAGATGAGAGCTGGTTGGAGAAAGAGTTCAGGCAAAAGTGTTTTTAAATGAAAATTCAAAAACAGGTTACCTTATATCTGTGGTTCATTGATTTCCTCTATTCTATTTTACTCCGACCAGCAATTTCATTGGTTAATATTAGCTGAACAGCTGACTGTCAAACATTTATGACTGACAACAGGTGCTAGGTCAACACAGTGCTTGGAATCTGGCACAGCCTGATCTCGCCTCTCTGGCACAGGCCTTGCTATTATATCAGGAAGGGCCTAGCAACTTTGCTGTGATGTCCCTTCCACACATGCCTGTCTCCACTGCCCAAGGGACATGTAGAGCTGTGGTGAGTGCTGGGGGTCGCTGAGCAGAAAGAGGAGAGCAGTGACTTGCAAGAATCCAAAATCAGTGAGACACCTTAATGGGAGTATTGCTGCTTCGTGGAACGGGTAAGTGGAAGACTTTAATGGAGCACTGAGTTTGCTGTTTTATGGAGCTACTCTCAGAGGAGTCAGCGGCAGGAAAACTATCAAATGTCAGTGGTGCAGAAATGTAGCAGATATGGATTCCTGTTTACTAGTATATCTGCAGTAGGCTTGCTCCGTAAATTACAGTACTGCAAAGCAGAGTACGATGTATTTGCATTAATTTTCATCAGTGTTGTCTAATTCAGAGTGCTTCAGTGCAGAGTCACTTTTGATTCCAGTGGTGATTAAGTAGAGATGACTTGTTTAATAATAATCAGGGAAAATACATAAAAACAAATCAAACATGCTGACTGCATGGAGGTGGGGAGCAGCAATGTTGCTCTACTTGAAAAGTATCTGTTTGCTCCATGGTAATATTATGAAGTATTTTGCCTGCTTTCATGTGACAGTGGTTCTTTAAATCTTCATAGTTTGTTCTAGTGAAACTACAAAAAACCTACCCGATGATTATTTAGACTAAAAGTAGCAGAGAAGAGAGGGAGCTGGAAGACCTGCCGTACTTTATAATAGCATTTATATCATTCTATTGCTCAGTCTTTCTTGAACAGAGAGTTGCCATTTCTGAGTGCAGAGGACAACCATTATTAAGCAGATCAGAAGAAATTGTTATGCCACACTATGCATGTTGATTGAATAAAATTGCATGTGTGCATAAAATTAGAGAGGTGGCAAATCGACTGAGTGAATGTAGCAGGCTCCTTTGCAATGGGTGATAGGGTTGCTGCTTGCAGTTTGTTTGAAATCAGCTGCATGTGTTACTTCTAAACTAGAAAAAAGAAACCTGAATGGCCAGTGAAAAAAACAGTACAGTGTTTGCTTCTTTGAAACGTAGCTTACCAAAAAAAAAAAAAAAAATCAGACCTCTCACCCTCTTCCAAGAGACTTGCGGCCTGAATCTTTAGGACTATTTCTATTTATATTGTTGGTATTTGCATCACAAACCTTGATACTTTTCACCGAAGGATGCAGTGCGTGACAAAGAATTTGGGCCAAATAAGTGCAATGAAAAGTGGACATGGAATGTCATGTGTGACTGTCAGATGCTCCTCAGTGCATAGTCCAGCTTTTACTTCAATTTATTGTTCATGAAAGTGAGGTACTAACTTGATCTAAACATGTCCCAGTAGGCTCTTTAAGCTTTCTCCACCAGCTCTGTCAACAGTTTAGTTTAGTGGTGTTACAGATACTGAGATGCATGATTACTTCAACAATTATTAACCTATGCAACTGTGAGGTTTCTTTATTATTGCACTCTTCTTGCTCCATCCTCCCCAATGCTACTCATCAGACTTAGTTGTTGCATAGGAATCATGGGACTGTAGGGATAGAAGAGACCTCAAAATGTCATCTAGTCCAGCCCCTTTCATTGAGGCAGGGCCAATAAATGTAGACCATCTCTGACAGGAGTATGTCCCACCCATTCTTAAGAACCTCCAATGGGACGATTCCACAGCTTCCTTGGGAACCTGTCCCGGTCAGATTTCCTAAACTTTTTGTCACATTGACCGTGTCTACACTAGCCCCAAACTTTGAAATGGCCACGCAAATGGCCATTTCGAAGTTTACTAAAGAAGCGCTGAAATGCATATTCAGCACTTCATTAGCACGCGGGTGGCCGCGGAACTTCGAAATTGACAATTTCAAAGTGCCATGGCCGCCCGCATGCTAATGAAGCGCTGAATATGCATTTCAGCGCTTCATTAGTAAACTTCGAAATGGCCATTTGCGTGGCCATTTCGAAGTTTGGGGCTAGTGTAAACGTAGCCATTGACTGCTCTCTTTCGGACTCACTGCAAGTTTTGCACATATTTCCTAAAGTTGAGCTTCTGAGAACTGAACACAGAACTTCAGCTGAGGTGCCTGGTGCCAAGTAAAGTGGGGAGCTATTGCCCATGTTTTACCTACAACGCCACTGTTAGTACATCCCAGAATATTAGCCTTTTTCACAATTTCATCACATTGTTGGTTCATGTTCAGTTTGTGATTCGCTATAAGCTCCAGACCCTCATGCACAGCACTACCATCTACAGCACTGTGCTTTAACTCCAACTGCAAATTCTTCACAGAAGGGGCCATGTCTTCTAAGAGCCCACTAAGCAAGATAAGTGTTTCTAATGCTGCTAGACAATATTGACCTGCCATGGTCCAGCAAATTCATTCAGCACCCCAGGATGCCAGATTAGGAGTGTACGCCCCCTCCAGCCTCTGCTGTGGCAATACTTCATTTGCAACATTACACAATATTCTGGTGATGGGAACTCAATGTAGACTATGATAAGTTCATCCTCACACAAGTTCTTAGCTGGACTTTACTTGGGTTCCTTGTATACTTCTGGTCACCTTATCAGCTTGGGTTCATTTCACCATATTCATGAAAGGGGCTGCATCCACTCAGCTCTACCTATCCCCCACTATTGCTGCTAGTTTTAGAAATACAAGTAAGCTCATAGCACTTTCAGATCTAATTGCTTAGCAGTGAATAATGAAATCACTTGCAACTATACAGTTAGGATGGTGTGTCCATAAATGCTCCACAGAGGTCTAATGCTACTTTCCTTGAAATCAGTGAGAGCCAATTACTTCAGAGTTCAGCCGTTCCTATGTGTTTCTGAAAATCCCAACCATAATTAATAAGAGGGAGGTTTGGGAAGACATGGTGACATGGAATTCAGTGCTCAAGTCTCCATTGAGATAATCTGTGCTTTAGGGCTTATCTTCACATACAGTGCTACAGTGACATAGTTGTGCCTCTGTAGCATTTCAGTGAAGAGGTTCTTTTTCTGATAGGAGAGTCCTTAACAGAATTAATCCACTGAGGTGGTAGCTATGTCAACAGGAGAAGTTATGTAGGGTTACACTGATGTAACTTCATTGGTCAGGGCTATGCATTTTTCATGAGTGATGTTGCTATACTAAGGTCACATCTATACTTACACTTGGGTCAACACACCAGAACTTGATCTTCCAGGGTTGATTAAGTGCATCTAATAGGGATGAGTTAAATCAAATTTTGAGGGCACTCCCAAAGACATTACTCCTGAGAGTCACGAGGAAGTGAAGTGAAGTCAACGTGAATATTTCTCCCATGGACAACCCACTGGGGGGACAGCATCAAAGTTCGAATCAAGGTACATCAAGTCCAGCTACACAATATAACATAGCTGCAGTTGTGTATTTTAATTCAAACGTATCCCCTAATGCAGACCTGGCCTAATATAGGTCTGTAGTTTAAACCTGGCCTCAGAAAATGTCACTGTAAGTGGTTTATTGGTGATCGTCAGTTTGGATAATAACCGTTAATGACTTCTGCCATGTCTTTTTCTAAAACTCAGTGATTTAGCTGTTATAAATTATTTAGTAAACATAAATTTAATCTCTGATTAGTAGACTTCATTGTCACTAGACCAGTTGAGGATCTGGGTCGATGGCTTTACAAAATGTCTTATATTCAAGTGTATATTGCAAACTATACATGTATTGGTTTGGGGCCTTATCAATATACCTTGTGCTAAGGAAATGATGAAAAGGAGAGAACATGCCACAAAACAGCAAAGAGATTAGAATCCTAATTTTTGTGTAACGTGAAATTTTCCAGAGCTATGAAATTTTTAGGTGACAAATCTTCCACATTCCATGCAGAAATTTTCAAACCAGCTGTGTATTTAAATCAAAAGTTAGATGTTTCCAAAGAAATTTTACAACTGACCTCTCAAACTGGCACAACTATGAAGTTACTGCAATGTCTTCATAATTTTATTTTTTTATTAAAATTATGTTTCAATTTCATAGAAACTTGACCATATAGTTTTCTAGGATATTATATTACGTTGTGTAGTACATTACACTCATAACTTACCCTGTCATCACATTCTATTAATTTCTCTAGTTTTTAGCTGGTGAATAATGCTTCCACATTTTGTGAGAACACTGTAAACACACTATCTGGCCAAAGTGATTTTAATTGGGTGATAAGGAAAGGGAATAATGTACCCCAGCATGAACAGAGTAAATCTCCAGGTAGTATGTCCATGGATAAACATTGTAGGGGTAGTGTGAGAAGATAAATCAAAGGATGCCTCTGAGGATAAGTGTATTATAAGCATCTGCTATACAGCTTATAGAAGCTAAGGAATTGTGTGTGTATGCATAAAATAGCTTAACAGACCTGTATTTCCAAAAAATAGTCCTATTATAACAGGGACATACGTAAACTAGTCAAAATGGTGAGAGTTTCAGGATGTAACCAAATGAACAAGCAAACTATATCATCACCAGTCATATGCAGATTATTGAATGTGTAAGCCATTTATTAAACACATTGGAATAGAATATGTGAATGTATGTGAAGGAAAAGGGCTTCTATGTAATTCTGGATCTGTGATGTATCCTGCATGCACCCTCTGTGCTTAAATCTAATCAACTCAACATAGCCAAACAAAAAAAAAACCTGAATAATGAAGTCTAGAGTCAAACTGAGTTCTTGATAAGCCAAGTCAAAGGATGTCTCAAGGGAAATTCCACTGGCAGTTCTGGCCCCTTCCCTATAGCCACTGCCAGAAGAGAGATTAGAGAGAGGGAGATGCTGGGAAAGGAAATGCAGGGTAGATTTTCTGTGATATGATGTTTCATGAGCAAAGACCTTTTTCTGGATGGGATTTTTTTCATAGATTTTTTTTCTCTGTGTTCCCAGTTGAGGAATGATGTTGACAGTGAGAAAGAGGCATGATGGAAAGCAGCTCAGATACAGACATGAAGGTCCTTGCATTGAGTTTCCAATGTAGTGTAAAGGCCTAACGTGGAGGTGAGGTGACAACCAGTACTGGGTTACGTTTGGACTGCAGAGAAAAAAATATTAGTTTGTCTGACACAATAGAAAATATTTGGATAGAAGTGAAGGGAAATAAATATATTCATAGTGTCATAGATCCTCTAGGCAGCATTGCATTTAAAATGGTTCTTGATTTGCCTTCTTTAAGAGAGGAAAATAGGGAGGCAGGAACTTGAGTTTGTAATAACTGTGTACTATGTTTGCTGCATATAGTCTATATAATGCAAGACTAGTCTGGACCTACATTAAATATTACAGCAGAGTTGCCAGATTTAGGGTTGCAAATTGTTTGTCATTGTTGTTACTGGTAGTATAATATGCCCAGACTGGAGCCTGGGTCTCCATTGTGCTAGACACAGGTTTACCTTCATGTTTTCATATGCTCTTTACTTTTGGAACTTCCATGTTTTCCAGGTGAGTGTTTCAATGCTCAGTCTTTCTCCTAAAGTAAGTACAGTGTGTGCCACCTCTACAAGGATGAGTTGTCCGGTTCATTACACTTTCTTTTACTAAACAATTTTTAACACAAGTTGAATAGAAGCATTGTGAAATTAATCAAATAGGGTATTTGAAAAATCTATTCATTTTTGTCATTTCAGTTTTAAAACTTGGCAGATGCGTATTGTTTAATTAGCTGGCAACATTTGTTGCCTTTTTTTTAATATAGCTCCTAAGGCCTGATCGACAATCCACTGAAGTCAAAAGAAGAATGTATTTTCTTTTTTAATTTGTATTAAATATGTAAAAGATTCTATACTGAAAAGTATTTTCAAAGAAACCTTAAGGTTAAAAGCAAAGCAGCCAGAAAATGACAAAGATAAGGCTGTCTGGGTAGCCTTAACACTCTCCCTATTGTACATATTCTTTATAATGCATGAATTATATGATCACATAATTTTTAAGGGTGTTTTAGCCTTCCATTCAATAATCAAGCAGAATGGTGCAGGAATTCTGAGACTGGGAGCATGCTCCCCTGGGGGTACATAATGTATGTGTGTGGGGGGCATGAGTAGCTTTAGGACAGCAGTGGCTGCTGGCTGGGTGCCCAGCTCTGAAGGCAGCACCACTGCCAACAGCAGAGAAGTAAGGGTGACATGTTGCGGTATCCTCAGTGGCCAAGATGAATGGCATATAGTGAAAGAGGCAACAGTACAGAGGACTGCAGTGGGACTATTAGAACTGCTTATGTGAGTAAGGGTAGTCACAAACAGGTGTGAAGTGACCATGGAATCATATTAGTGTCTATGTTTGAGATAGAGTTTTACATCTTAAGAAACAGAGAAATAACGCCTGGAAGGCTTTGTGTGTGCCTGTTGCTTCCTTCATATTAGTCAAATAGATATCAGCTGTGGGGTTTAGCTTGGGATTTTTTGTGATTGACTCTTGACATTAAACTACAGCCTAAGATTTGACACTTGGACAAGACAGCATCTTGCACTTTAAATGGTGTCTTCTCCTGCGAAACAAGATCTTTTTTGTTTTTGTGTACAAACACTCCCAGTCTGGTGGCTCACAATGGTTGCATAAAATCTGCTTATTGTATCCTTTGATATAATTAATAAGCTGATACTAACTGGATTATAGAAATACTTGTTATTCAAACTAATGTTGGCATCCTAGGATTATACTTCAGGACTCCCAGACCACTAAACAACACTGTATTAAAATCTGTAATGCAGTTTCCATAGTGTTTCATTACATTTCACACTCATTAAATCCTTAGTCTTTGGAGCCTTGTATTTTAATGATCATATAATTGTTCTAATACAGCTAATTCCAATGTGGGTAAATGTAGCTGGGAATCAAGGTTATGTGGTTTTATATAAGAGAGAAAATGGGTATATGGGAGACATAATTATATTTGGAATGGAATGGCTTCAAAATTTATTATAATCTGATAGACCAGTGAAAACAGTTCCTTAGATTCCACATAACAAATGGTACTTAGAAAAGCTCTTAAAAGTAATTCTTAGTCATGGATCTCAAAGTACTTTAGAAAGTGTAAGTAAGTAGCAATATCTTGGTTTTCATAGCTGGGGAAACCTGAGGCACAGAAAAGTGAAGTGGCATGTTCAAAGCCTCTAATGAGGCCAGAGGAAGGATCCCAGCCAGGTCTTCAGACGTGCAGCTCTATCTACTTCCTTCCCTCATCTGTAGGATTTTAAAGCTTCCAATCCATCACTGTGAAACATTTCTAAAATAGGCATCTTGTTGACTGGCGCAAGAGAAAAAATCTCAGATGTTGCCCTCAGAGCTGTGCATGAATATCTAAGAGTGGGATTTCAGCCTTGATGCTTCATTTTGCTGACACTGCAGGAGCAAACAAAAACAACCACATGGTATTCCCAGAGCTGCCCGGAGTTGGTGTCAATGAATAAGTAAAGGTTATTTGTCATGACAAGTTGTATCTTGTATATTACATCTAAGCTGTTGTTAAACAAGAAAATCTCTGCTGATTTTAGATTCCCTTTAAGTATATACAATACTAAAATCATGGTCCTTTAATGCCAGAGAAGAAGGAAAGATTCTCGGGATGAGCACAGAAGAGTGGGGACTGTGGTACAAAAGATTAGTCAGTAAAACATTGTGATCAACAAAATTCCCAGGCACTGACACATTGCTTTAATAAGCTTTCCACTTGGGTGGGAAGCTCTTGTTTTTAACAATCCCCCTGGTGGGAAAAAAAAATGAATTCCAAAATGGAGGCCATACCAGGTGGCATGGTCATGCGTCTTTCTAGACCAGTCGTCCTCAAAATGTGGTCTGTGGCATGCTAGTGGGCCATGCCTATCTTGCAGCTGGACCCTAGGCTTGGGGCTTGCCCCTTCACTCCCTCTCTATAGGGGTTCCCCACCACTGCCATAAATAAAAATAATGTTGAAACCTTTTGTTTTGGACATATTTTACTTTACAGATTTTACTTCATTTAACACAAAGATTTAAAATATATACCCCTTTCTTATAAAATATAAAAATACGATCTAACTATATGTTCTCCCTTATGTTATAGTTACATATTGACGTTTTTATGATCCACTACCCTAATATGAATAATTCAGTATTCACAGTATTTAGAGATAAGTGAAGGCATTTTGCCATCCTGGGTAGTTGTCTAGAGGTTCACTGAAAGATTTGTGTTGAACGGGGTTGGCCTCAGCCAAAAATTTTGAGAATGACTCTTCTAGACTATCCACCTCCCAGACCTGCAGGACAAATAAAACCATTTCCAAGCCATCAGATTGATTGCTCAGTCATATATGGTAGATAACCCTGTCCTTGGGATTATTCCAAGAGCACCAGTAATGGTTGTCATTAGCACCTTTAAAACTATTAACAGACATACATGTCCTATTTCCAACTTCACACAGAAGAATGGTACACACAAAAATATGATATACAGATTCAGCAGATTATAGTATTAAAATGATAGGTTACAAGAGACATTTTATCCAAAGCATTTCTGAGTTAATGCATCTTTATATTCATAACCCAATTTCTATAAAGCATGGGGGAGCGGTTATCACACACACTTTGAACTGTCCCTTACAGGTGGTGGCACAGTTAAGTTTTTGATATGAACAAATCTATCCAAAAGATAACAAAAAAGGTCCTCACACCCAGGAAAATGATGTTTTTCATGTAGTAAAGGTAGGACAGATTAACCAAACTAGTCACTGTCTGCAAAAGATCCACTCTTCATGACATTACTGTTGCCCAGGAAGAACCAAAAAAAGTCATCTTTTTATCCAGAACAGCCACAACATGAGATTTCAGATAGTCGGTTTGGTGTGTTTGTTCAAATCTGGCAGGGGATTCATGCTAATGGTGCACTAAATGTCCTTTCTTTTGGGTCATCAGTAAAATATCATGACCTTGTGAGGAGCAGAGAGAGCTCTGCACCATGTAGGAGGAGAGCCATACTATGTACAGTCTACATCTGTGTACACTTTTCTGACTTACACAGCAGCTTCAGTATGGCATTGGAACTGACACTTGGTACGTGCAACAGAAAGACATTAGCTAGGTGTGGGAAATGTAGCTTTCATTAGTGCAGTCACACAAGGGATGCTCTGTATGAAACTACCGGGTGAACTAACCCACTTTTGTCAAGGGAGATAAGGCCCAGAGACAAGCCCCGACTGAAAATCTCCCTACAAGCAGCATTGTTACGAGGATATTTGGGGAATATTAGTGTGGTGCCACCTGGCTTTGGAACAACTAGGAAATCTACATGAGCAGCATGACTCAGATTGTTTTATTTTTATGGCACCCAGGGAAATCCATGAAAAGGAACAAGACCAAAGTCGAGGACTTCAGTGCCTGGGGTGGGAGTCTGTAACCTGAGCCTTGTCACCAAAGGTTTATAGCCTTTGAGCATCGGCCGGGAGGCTTGGGCTTCAGCTTTAGTCCCAGGCCCCAGCAAATCTAATGCCAACCCTGGTGATCCCACTAAAACAGAGGAACTGCTGATCTGTTTGTACTTATAGTGCAAGTGGCAGTTAACGGAAGGAGAAAGAGAGAAATAGTGGGATGTTTTGAACGGCAGTGCCTTTTTCTTTACATCACATGCTTGCTTGCATGACAGAAGGATAGGAAGAATGGGGTAGTAGAGCAGGCACTGAACCAAGCCATGGGACCTGTGGTTCCATTCCTAACTCAGCGACAAACTTTGTGTGACTTTCGGCAAATTGTTTGCCCTACTGGCCACACGTAAGACAATCCAGGATGGTGTTACCAAGATGAAATCACCTGTGAATGATAGCATTTTCTTTCCTTGCTGAGTATTTCCAAAGACCTGTATGAAACTTTCCCAAATTTTTGAGAATTCATTCCTCCATGAGACTGACCACACAGTACTTCACTCTTACTGCAGTGTTCATCTCTGAAATGGCTATTGCCTAGGAACTTGTCTGACACACACAGAATGGGATAGAAGAGGCGTGTGGCTCTGACATTGTATCGTGTTGGTCTATTTTTCTCTACGACTCATGCATGAACAATCTAAATTTCCTGCTCACTGCCCTCCTATTACAACAGAAATGAATGTGGAACTGAGCAGCTTTAAGGCTTTTGGTCAGTGTTGGGCATGGTTGAAGTGCTACAAGTGAAAATGTCAAGTGGAGTGAGACATATCACTTTATTGATAGGCTCTGTGGGTTTTACTTGTGCAAGAGGCTCTAACAGTAGCTTACAACTTTCTAAGTTAGCAAAAGCAGGGGAGAAGAACTAGACATCTTGTCAATCTTAGAAATCCTTTGCTTGTATTCATCATTGTTCTCCAACCACTGAAAATATAGCCGTGATTCTAAAGGAAACTGCTATAGTACCAGTATAAAAAGACAGTCAAGATTAGACTTGAAATTAGAATAGAGAGTAGCTACCACAAAAGGAGAATGAAATCCTGTTGGAAAAAGATGCTAGACACATTGTAAAGATTTACTCTGCAGATGCAATATAATCACAGTGCAAATGATGGGAGACCTGGTGTTGTGCAGCGTGGGGAGGAGCAGAGGGACTCTTTCCAGTCCATGTTTATGTTGTTTTAAAAATACATATATCATCTTACAAGGCAGGTGGGGACCAGGGCTTGGAATCATTCTAGGCACCCCACAAATTATACAAACCTGCCACTGTTGGTTCTGTCCCAGGTCGAGCTGAGCAAATACTGCAAAAATGACATTAACAAAAATCTCTGCCAGTTGCAAAGAGCTGTTAGTTCAACCAAAGTCACGGTCCCTTCTGTGAATATTTATGCAAATCAAGATTTATTTGAGGACTCTCTGTCCTTCATACAAATACAAGCTTGTATCTGAACATGGTGTTCATCAGCTGCAAATATGGGTTTGCACTATTTCTTCTGGAAGGGCTCACGCCTTGTTTATGTAATTTTCAGTATCAAGTATGGAGAAGAAACAATCATCTGCAGAGATCCTTGAAACTCATTTTATTTGCCATTACATTTAATTTTAGTTTTTGGTAATGTCACGTTATTTCATTTTCTCTAGCCTTGGAGGGTGGGATGCCCTAGGGAGGGCTTCAGTCCTGCCCTTGGGAAATGGAATGCTCAGGAGTGGTGGTTGCAAAATATGCCCTCCCCCTCATTCATTCCAAGTGGCAGCTTCTATGCCACGGGGCTGGACTTGGCTCCCTCCTCAAGACACTACGATCAGACACACACACAGAGTCACAGTGCTGCTCAGGGTTTGCCCAGTCGCCACCTCTCCATCATGACAATCATTGTGATAAAGGTTGCAACACCGCTCATTGAAATTTGCCATGCTTGACCCCAGTCATGAGGGAGAGGCAGCTGGGTGAAACCTGAGCAGCACTCAGCCCAGTCCTGCAGGGCAAGAGCCATACAATCTACTGCTGTGGGGTGAGGTATGTATTTGCTGTGGTTTTATATACCCTTTTTTATTATTTTACATTTGCAAAAAAATCATGTGACTTAGATAGCCAAACATACAACAAATAATGAACAGCAGTCAGAGAGACATGCGTACATGGAATTGCTGGAGTCAAAGTTAGGAGCAATAAATACGTTATAAATCAAAGTCGTTTTTCTGAGTAGAAGATAAAGGGCTAAAATCACTGCATAAACTCTTTGATCAGCTCACTGAGCTCCTGCTGCCAGTTGCCAGGAGATCTTTGGAAATAAAATACGAAGACTAGGTTTTGAGATATGTAGTTATTAGTTTTATTGATCACAGTTGCATTGCATGTTTATCCATGCAATACTGACTGAACTCAGTGCACTGACTTCAATGGAGCTATGCTGGTTTACACTGTAAGCAATATAGCTCACTAAGCATGCACCTACAGTCTATTACTGTTAAAATATGAGTTTTCTGGGAACAGGCTTTTTATCATTACAAAATCCTAGTCATGGATCTGGAAGTTATCTTCCCAGGTCATTATGAAAGGCAATCTCTTACTAGCTTGGCTGAGGTAGTGAGAAATGTGTTAAAAAACTTTTCTCAGCCAAGAGTCACTTCAGAATAACCAGTTTAGGAAGAAACTCAATTTGGCAGCATATTCCAGGCAGTCCTGATAAATTGTATCTACTCTATATGAGTTACAACTGGATGGGCAAAAGTGGCCCAGGGCTTAGTGTTAAATGTCCCCTGGGCCTTGAAATTCACTCTGCAGTGCTGCGAAGATAGAAAACATTATGTAACAAGTCCACAGATCCCGAGCAGGCATTCAGGACAAGAGAAGAAGTTCATTGGCTCAACTGCCTTTGTTGTTTCTTCTGCTAATACTGCTGCTCAGAAGTTCACAGGTGGGAATGATGACCGCCTAAAGGCCAGTCTACTCACACCGCATAGCACTGATGCACCTGTGCCACTGCAATACATCTGGTGTAGACACTGTGCTCTGACAGGAGAGACCTGTCCCACTGGAATAATCAAACCACCTCTGCAGTGGCATCAAGAGCTCTTCTGACAACCTAGAAACTGTCCATACCATCATTTATGTTAGCATAACTTAGGACACTCAGGGAAGTGGTTTATTCACATCTCTGGGGGATAGAAGTGCTGCTGGTGTAAGGTAGACAGAGTGTTAGTCTTGCAGGCCACGCTAAAAAAGGCAACGTTGTAAAATGATAGTGTTGGTGCATGCCTGGTAAAATGTCCTTGTCTGATGATAGAGCACTGAAATCAGTGTCCTACTGAAACAAAAGAAATGTTACCATCTATACCAAAAAGCAGAATTACAGCCTTATTGGACTTCAGTATACCCATGCAGAACTAGTGCTGCAGGCTACAGTTAATTTTTACTAATCAATTAATCCAGAAAGAGCTGAATTCATTCTCTCGTCTGAGCCACATGAATTTTGTTGTGTGCACAAATATGACGGTGATGTGGGGCTTTTGTCTTCCGTTGTTTTCCTTTGTGAGCTCCTTCGAGAGAGTACAGATTGTTTGGTTTTACCCACACAGTTCATGGAGCACTTACGATGAGATATACCAGATACCATGGTAGCCCTATATCGGTTCTATGGTTATTGAAAGGTATGTTGAGGTTTATAGCAATGAAGATAGGTCTGAATAGAGGCAATATTTATTAAAGCATCTTAGAGCAGAACAAGACACAATGTGTTTTATTCCAGTCTTAACCGACATGTTGCTAGCAAGCACTCACATGTAATAATCTGTGCTACATACCAGACATAAACAAGAGGCCATAGTTGTCAGCTAAATGGTACAAAGGATGCCATATGGCTAAAATTTGAGATCTTTTGCTCTGCCTCTTGAGTTCAAGGAGAAGTTCTGTTAGGCTACGGTTTCATTGACAAAACTTGTGGAACATCCACACGCAAAATGCATTTTGTCAACAGTTTGTTGACAAAACTCAGCACTATCTCCAGTCTGCATCTCAGCCATGAGGCATAACACCACAGGCAACAGATTCTGCTGACACAAAAGCTCTGTGGACATTCTGGGGGCCTTCTTTCAACAGAAAGGCATCCAGAACAATGGGCAGCCCTGTCTGCTGTGCTTCCAGGTGCCTATTTTGTAGAAAGAGTAGCCAGGCAGTCCGGCCACTCTGTCAACAGAGCGGAGCGCTCTTCCAATTTCCTTTTGTGTGTGGCCTCACTCTCGCAACGGAAGTTTTGTTGGGAAATCCTTCCGACAGTGATGTCTGTTGATAGATCTCTGTAGTGTAACTGTAGCCTTAGATTTAGCAGCCTTGCAGCTTTGTAAGTATACTGAAAGATGGGATGATCATGCATGCCTGAGCAGGTCCATTCCATCTGGTAGAGGGCAGCAATGTGCATAACTAGAGTTGGGCGGAAATCAGTTTTCCCTTTATAAAACGATGGTACGCCCACATCTTGAGTACTGCGTGCAGATGTGGTCTCCTCACCTCAGAAAAGAGATATTGGAGTTAGAAAAGGTTCAGAAAAGGGCAACTAAAATGATTAAGGGTTTGGAACAGGTCCCATATGAGGAGAGGCTAGAGAGACTGGGACTTTTCAGTCTAGAAAAGAGGAGACTGAGGGGCAATATGATAGAGATATATAAAATCATGAATGGTGTGGAGAAAGTGAATACAGAAAAGTTATTTACTTGTTCCCATAATATAAGAACTAGAGGACACCAAATGAAATGAATGGGTAGCATGTTCAAAATTAATAAAAGAAAGTTTTTCTTCACACAGCACACAGTCAACCTGTGGAACTCCTTACCAGAGGACGCTGTGAAGGCCAGGACTCTAACAGAGTTTAAAAAAGAGCTCGATAAATATTTGGAGGTTAGGTCCATAGATGGCTATTAGCAAGGGGTAAGGTATAGTGCCTAGCCTTTTGTCGAAGGCGGGAGATGAATGGAAGGAGACAAGTCACTTGACCATTGTCTTCGGTTCACCTCCTCTAGGGCACCTGGCACTGGCTACTGTCGGCAGACAGGATACTGGGCTAGGTGGACCTTTGGTCTCACCCAGTATGGTCATTCTTATGTTCTTATGCTCACAGGAATTTCTGAGATTTCAAAAACTTGTCCTGTCCTAAATTGGGATGAGAAGTCATGATCTCAAAAAATAAAATTGAAACTCTTAAAAAGTTTCCAGTCTGGTCAGTGCAAATGTTTAACTTTAATTTTGACCCTTTTAATTATAGTTTTACAATACATTAAATACCTAAACAAAATAAT
This sequence comes from Carettochelys insculpta, assembly GCF_033958435.1. Lineage (NCBI taxonomy): Eukaryota > Metazoa > Chordata > Testudines > Carettochelyidae > Carettochelys > Carettochelys insculpta. The sequence goes on along the minus strand of NC_134138.1, from coordinate 191,552,470 downwards.
TTTGATCCAAAAACCCAGAACATCAAATGGAACATAATTTTGAGACTTTTTCTTCAGAATATTTCCAAGCAGGAAATAGGTCAAAACCATCATTTTCCTGCAAACAGCTTTGACGAATTGACACTTTTGGACCAAAACAAAAGGTTCATCAAAAAAAAATTCCAGAACAGGACTACTCAGCTGTAACATGCCCAGGCCCATTGACAGAGAAGGAAAGATAGTTGTTGCCCATGGACCCAGAGCTCCAGGTGCTGCTCTTGCTACTTTGGCAGCAGCAGTGGTCTAGAGCTCTGGGCCCCTATGAAGTACCACAGTAGTGCTGATCCAGCTGTGAGGGAAGAGGGGGAGGTCCAGCACCAGAATGCAGGCAGCACTGACAGCCAATTGCTCTTGGCCCCACCCCTTCTGGGGCATGGAGCTGGGCTCCCCTCCCATCATGCTTCAGGGCTCACAGTGACTGTTGTGACAGTAAGAGTTCTACTATTAAAGCTGCAAGATCATGTGAGTCGGACAATAAATAAGTTTTCAGACTAGTGGCTTGGCACGGTACATATATGAAAGGTCACAGGCTGCTTCAGGGGGTGGAGTCATTAAAATGTATTTAATTTAAAAAAAAACCCTCAAACCTTTGGTCAGATGATTTGAAGTCAAGTTTCTTGTTTTTCTTATAATAAACTGTGGACTCATTAAAAAGAGTTAAAAGAACATTAGGACCTCTCCTTCTGTGGCTCAGTTCAGACCTGCAGCAGCAGTAGAGCTTGTAGAAATTTTGGTTTTTCAAAAAAATAATTTTCTAAGAAAATATTTGAAGTTTCATTCAAAATTTGGATTTCCTTTCTACTCCAATTTTTCATGTGAAAATTTCTAAGCTCTATTTTTTTTTCAAAATCAAACACATTTAATTTTTTAAAAAGTAGTTTTGAGAGTTAAGGCTTTTTCTATTTCTCTCCCTCTTAGTGGGTGCATCTGCACTAGCCAGCTACTTCAAAGTAGCCAGCACAACATCGAAATAGCATGCGTCGCGTCTACACGCGCCATGAGCTATTTCGATGTTGAAATCGACGGTAGGCAGCGAGACGTCGAAATCGCTATTCCCATCTGGGAATAGCACCCTACTTTGACTTTCAATGTCAAAGTAGGGCGTGTGTAGACGATCCGTGTCCTGCTACTTCGAAATAGTGGGGTCCTCCATGGTGGCCATCAGCTGAGGGGTTGAGAGACGCTCTGCCCAGCCCCTGCGGGGCTCTATGGTCACCGCGTGCAGCAGCCCTTAGCCCAGGGCTTCTGGCTGCTGCTACGGCAGCTGGGGGCCCATGCTGCATGCACAGGGTCTGCAACCAGTTGTCAGCTCTGTGTATCTTGTGCTGTGCAGGGCAAGTGTGTCTGGGAGGGGCCCTTTACGGGAGTGGCTTGGGGCTTTGCTGGCTCCTTATTTCAAAGGGGAGCGCTTGTGTGTGTACACACTCCACGTTTCCTTCTGGGGTGGCTCCTTTCGACGTTCCCCATTGCTACTTCGACATTGAACACCATTGGCACCAGCCCTGGAGGACGTGTAGATGGTACGCATCAAAGTAGCCTATTTCGATGTCCTTACTTTGAAATAGGCTACTTCAACGTAGTGTGCTAGTGTAGACATAGCCACTCTGCTCCTCAGTGAAAAAAAAAAGGTGAGTGAGTCATGAAAGAAATGAAAAAGTATTTCTAAAAAACAAATTAGAACCACCTTTTAATAAAAAAAAAAAAAAAAAAGCTTCATCAGGCCTAAGATGCTTTTCAGGAAACAATCGTCCACTGCTGTTGCCCTGCAAAGGAATTAGTAGCTGAAAAGGTAGCAAGAGCAGTAACTTTGGAATATTCTCTGCTGTTGTTGCCCGCCATCCCTGTTTGTACAACAACAAACAGGAAAGCTGCATAGTAAGAGAGAGATAGCCACATTAGTCTGTATTCTATCAAAACAAAAAAGCAGTCATGTAGCACTTTAAAGACTAACAAAATAGTTTATTAGGTGATGAGTTTTCATGGGACAGACCCACTTCTTCAGATCATAGCCATACCAGAACAGACTCAATATAAGCTCATCACCTAATAAATTATTTTGTGAGTCATTAAAGTGCTACTTGACTGCTTCTTTGCTTTGATAGGAAAGCTGCAGAATGTTCAACTACTACCCTGATGACTACATGGCAAACATCTAGCTTAGCCCATATGTGTGTATGCAAAACATTTGAATTTGGGGCAATTTTTGAGATGAAGCTGTCAGAGCTCCTCTCCAGCTACCTGACAAACAGCTTTTGCATTACAGCTCTGTAAGGGAGAGTGGATGGGATTATCCTGTCAAGCTAGCAAGATCAAAGGGGGCAGTCTCAAACCCTGGGAATGAAACAATTAAGATTCTTCCACCAGAATCCTGCTCACAAGATAAATACAATGTACATTCCTGCTGAACACGACATTTCTTTGTGAGAGAGGTGTGATGACCAGTTTATGTTCAAAATGTTCTTGCCAAGGTGTCTGTGAGCATCTGTACTGCAGCATGTCGTTTGAGGGGTGAAGGTGACTCTACAGATGGTTCATTTCCAAAGTCTCAATTGCACTTTGCCTAGCACTGTATGCTGGGGGGAGTGGGGGGGGAATAAGCACACTGGAAATCTTACCTCACTCCCACTGTGTTCCTGCTCACATGCCCGTGAGCACTAGCTACCTGAGGAAAGTGGCAGGACGTGAGCAATGTATGCAGGTGTGCCAACTGGCTGGGAGAGGAAATGTATACTGAGTCCCTGGAAAGGGTGGTGAACTGCTGCAATATGCATTTCCAAAACCTCTTCCTGCTTCCCTCCCTCCCTCGCCACTCTTCCCCCTTGGATTCTGGTATTTTCTGTATTTGCGGAGTGGATGTAGCACAGGCAGAGCAAATAAAGATGCAGCCATCCCCTGCAGCAACCCTGAGCTACAGTTGAGAGGGTGATTTACTCTCTGGGTTCATTCAGCACCTGTCCTCTTTACTGAGGTGATCCCTCAGTGCCAGGTGTGGGAGTAGTTTGGTGGGGGTGGCAGGCTACCAAATAAGCTATCAGACAGCAGAGTACTTTTGTCAGTACTGATGTGTTGCTAGACTCAACAGTCTGGTCTAAGGTGACAGGCACTGTTTCTCACTCTTAATCGCTTGAGCCGGTCCACTTCGAATGAAGCAATTGTAACAGGAGAGGAAAGTTAGAACATTCCAAAGTCTGTCATCATGCCCAAGTATATTTTTTACCTGTTCAAGTAACATGCACGTTGTTTTATCTTTTAAGTAGGGTTCTGGGGGAAAAGCAACATAATTGTTCTTACATAAGAACATAAGAATGGCCATTACTCGATCAGACCAAAGGTCCATCTAGCCCAGCAATCCGTCTGCTGACAGTGGCCAGTACCAGATGCCCCAGACGAGGGGGACCAAAGACAATGATCAAGTGACTTGTCTCCTGCCATCCATCTCCAGCCTCTGACAAACAGAGGCCAGGGACACCATTCCTACCCCTGGCTAATTGCCTTTATGGACCTAACCTCCAGGAATTTATCTAGCTCTTCCTTGAACTCTCTAACAGTCTTGGCCTTCACCGCCTCCTTTGGCAGGGAATTCCACATGTTGACTGTGCGCTGTGTGAAAAAGAACTTTCTTTTATTAGTTTTAAACCTGCTACCCATTAATTTCATTTGGTGTCCTCTAGTTCTTATATTATGGGAACATATAAATAACTTTTCTTTATTCACCCTCTCCACACTGCTCAGGATTTTATATACTTCGGTCATACCCCACCTCACTCTCCTCTTTTCTAAACTGAAAAAGTCCCAGTCTCTTTAACCTCTCCTCACATGAGCCCCTTTCCAAACCCTTAATCATTGTAGTTGCCCTTTTCTGAACCTTTTCTAAAGCCAAAGTATCTTTTTTGAGGTGAGGACACTACATCTGTATGCGGTATTCAAGTTCTTATACCCTCCCTCCCTTAAGTATACATTCCATGATGGTTCATGAAGGCTATTAGGTTGCCTGTGAAGTTTGGACAGCTCTAGTTGATGTTCACCTCAAAACACTTGTTCACTTGAATAGAAGAGGTCCTAATTGTAAGTTTCCATGGCAGGGACAGTCTTTTTATTTTAGGTTTGGACACTGCTTAGTTCATTGGGGTCCTTGTCCACACGTAGGCCTCCTAGGTGCTCCCACCTTACACACAATATATAACCTCAAGGGGTAGCTGTGCTCATTTATAGCTTCACAAATGACAAGCAGTCCTGTGTCACCTTAGGGTATGTCTATGCAGCAGCCGTATTTAGAAAAGAGCCACAGGGCATCCTCATTATAAGTCGCTTCACTGTAAGTAATTTTGCATATACATTGTTAAGTAATTCAAGAAAGCAGATTCATGGTAAGTTGCACTGATCCGCACTTAGGTTGTTTAGGGGTTAAGGGACCAAAAGCCAGGAACATAGTGGAGCTTTGTGGAGGCCAGGCAGCAGGTACTGTATTACAGGGGGCCTGGAGGTGAGCCCTGAAGTCATGGGGAACCAGTAGGGAGCTGTGGGGAGCTGGCAGGTAGCTGGGGGAGTGGTGGGGAGCTGTGGGAAGCTGCAGGGACAGGCAGGGAGCTGGAGAGGAGCCGACAGGGAGCCACAGGGAATGGCAGAAAACCACGGGGACAGGCGGGGAGCCAGCGGGAAGCCAGCAGAGAGCTGCGGGAAAAGGCAGGGAGCAAGAAGGGAGTTGTAGGGATAGGTGGGGAGCTGGTGGGAAGCCATGTACAGGCGGGGAGCCAGTGGGGACTGGCAGGGAGCTGGCAGGGAGCTGGCGAGCTGCAGAGAGTCGGAGGGGCTGGTGGGGAACTGACTTATCTTTTTCTATTTGTTTATCTGTTCATTATTTTCATTATTTTATTTATTTATTTATTTTGTATCTATTTGTTTATTCTATTTATTTCCATTCTATTTCTACGTATTGTTTTTTGTGGCTTATAGGTACATTACATGTATCACATGCGAACTGTATGTGATGGGAACATATCTCGAGCTCATTACATTATTTCTTACAGATATTAATTCCCCTTTATAAGTCATTTCACTATAAGTTGCATTATTTAGGAACGTAACCTGGACTTATAACGAGGAGCCCCAGTATTCCAGAATAGCTTATTTCAAAATAACCTAGCTACACCAAAAATGCATTTTGAATTAGCACTTAGCTATTTTGAAATACAGCATCTACACACACAGAGCCTATTTTGCAATAGAGCCATGAACTATGGCTTATTTTCGAATAGGCTCTACTCCCTGTCTTACCAGCACCTATTTTGAATATAGCTGTTTCAAGATAGGTGCTGTTCCTCACAGAATGGGGTTTATGAATTTTAAAATAAGCCAACCGCTATTTCGAAGTTATTTTGAAATAGTGGTTGTGTTGTGTAGATGCTAGGATAGTTATTTTGACATAACAGCTGAGAAAGTGGGTTTTATCCATGAACGCTCATGTCCTAATAAAGTTCCTAAGGTGCCACAGGACAGCTTATTATAATATATAACACTAATAATAATTTTGATATAGTCATGAAGTGTATCAAAAATTGTGTAGTCATGGTAAAATCATACTGATCCTTCCTTTGGGTAGCTGTCTAGAGTCTATCCACTCTGTTGACCAAAATAAATAAGTAAAGCAGTCCCTTTGTTTTAGTTGATCTTGATTTATTCTGTTATACTTTTATAATCCAGCATCAAACCTTACTTCAGGCACATGCCTAGGCTAGTTTCACTGAAGACATGCCAAATGCTCCTCTACTTGAGGGCATCGGAAAGACCTCTTGGGTAATTTGTTTCCAGACAAGAGATATTAGAGTTTTGAAGTGACAAACTGTTGGTTGTTGTTCTTGTTTTATCTTCCCATGGCATTAACATTTCCAGTACATCACACGGAGATGAATGAGGTGGTTGCAAAACTAAACAGCAGACCTAGCACAGTGAAAACTGAGATGCGGGGTGAAGAAATAAGAGCCATCTTTTGACACATGAACATGCACTGTGTGTGTGTATGTCGGATGCTGTCCTGTGCAGTCTCCTCTATCAGCTGGCTCTGTGACAGATGTACTGCTCCTGCCAGTCATGACCTGTAGCTCTGAAAGACTAGCCTTTGCAAGCACTGATCCATTACACAGGCCTCAGCATACTGCCAAAAGATGTCACCCACATCGACAGTCTCACTACATTATAGAAAACTTGTTTTTGCAGTTTGGCCAGCAATATCATCAGTAACGTAAGCTTTAGCTTTTTAAGCAACTGTGGCAAGTAATGGGAATTTGAATTCTTTTTTCAAAAGAATTTTATTTATAATTAATCTTGCTGCATAGCAAGCTTCAAACATGGGAGACTGGCCATTAAGTGCTGACTCACAGCAGTACTGTAAGGCTCATGGTCACATATTCATTGCATAAAGCTTATGCATGCGGTTAGAGCCTGAATTCTAGAAACAAATCTCTTGGCTTGAGTTTTTATTGTGCTTTTACGTGATCAAGTTTTCTGTGCCTGACAGTAAACACATTGGAGGTTGCATAGTTTTTATTTTTATTGCTTTTCCTCTACAGCTTCAAGAGGAAGATACGGTGAGTTTTTAATTTTGCTAGAAAGTTCGACCCTTTTCAGCTGGGAGAAGTCAGAAGCAGCTGCAGATCTCAATAAAAAGAGCTCATCTCTGGAAACTTGCTGTACTGTAATAGGTGCAGGGCTCTGCTGGGTGAGCTGCTGTTGGCCATTTTAATGCCTTTTTAGTATAGTAACCGTACTCAGAATCACAATGTAGGTGTTTTTCATTGCTTCTCCTTAGTGGTTTAGTTTGTTTTTCATACTACCACCACGACCCCTCATCACTTGCACTTCCATGTATTGCACTCCATGATGTGAATGCAGGAGTTCAGTGTAAGATTCAGAACCTGAGACAGCTGTGAATGCTTTTTATAACAGCGTTTCCCTTCAGATAATATTGAAGGTTTCTGCTTACTGGTTTCCTGCTTATGAGCACAGTGGTATCTTAGGCACATTTAATTGGCAAGTGCTGCTTATGTCAGCACCGTCAGGGTTGTTATTAATTAATCCTCACAATAGCCTTGTGAAATATTTTCCTTATTTTGAAGATAGAGTATGTTGGGACAAAGCCAAGTATATTACCACCTGAGTTCTAGTGCCACCCATGCTGCCTCTCTTGTGGCTGTGGAAACCTGATGTCCATCTGGCTTTTGCTTATGAGCACTGAAAAGTACCATTAAGGAAAGCATAAGGGAACTGCACTAAGAGCTTGAGAAATTAATTATATATAAACCCCACACTAACAAATTGCTGGGCCTCAGAGGGAGGAGCCACTGCTCCAGAAGAGAAGTATTCGGAGAGTGCACCTGGAAATCCAACTGTATGCACGTCTGGATTACCAGCTGCAGCTCCCCTATAAACTGCTCTCTTAACAAAGAGGCAATTCAGTTTTAGAAACATGGAGCCCTTCCATGTTCTTTCCCAGCATGTAGTACATGAAATAGTTGGTGTTAGCAATAATGCAGTGAAACCACCAGCAGCAACTGCAAACACCGGTGCAGTGGTGATATGATGTGCTACAGCGTTCCCACAGTACTCCATTTTGCAGCAAAATCCTTGTGGGAATTTCACTCAGTGAATGACAAATGCTAATGTCAGGATTGCTTCTTCTACCTTAAACATCTCTGTTATTTGCACATCGGAGAAAGAAATACTAACCTGATGCAACACAGTTTAATTTGCTTCTTAGAGTTATTTGGTACAATATGGGTCTAAATGTATTTTCTTCTTTCTCATTCATCCATTTCTCTCTGGCTATGTCTAGACTACCGGGATTTGTACACAGAAGTTTGTGTCGGAAGATATCTTGCAACAGCTTCTGTTGATAGACCACATCCAGACCATAGGGCCGATTGAAAGAATGATCCGCTCTGTCGACAGACAGCAGCCAGACTGCCCAGCCGCTCTATCGGCAAAACAGCCACCTGGAACCACAGCAGACAGGGTTGTGCAGTGTCCCAGAGGCCTTTTGTGTCAACAGAAGACCTCCAAAATGTCCAGACAGGCGTTGTGTCAACAGTGGCATTCTTCCTCGTGGCAAGCAGGGTATGGCTGTCAACAAAAGCACTGCATTCTGTCTCGCTACTGAAGCCGGAACACCCTTGGCCATAGGGATGCTCCCCGCGCCAGCAAAATCCTGGAGTCTAGACATAGCCTCTGAGTGCTGTAAAACTGCTTATAGCCAAGAGATCCTGAGAAAATAGAACTAACATTTCACGTCCATTTTTCCCAGCACACTAACCAGCTATATTGAAGGCCTATTGTCCTTTACTTTAATTCCATGGATTTAAAAGCAAAAGGGAATCAATAGTCAGGTAAAAATGCCACTCTGAACCAATTCTGAATAATGTTAGCAAATCACTATACTAATCTGTTTCATTTTAAACAGGTGTTGTCCATAAAGACTCTCACTGTAAAGTGTTTCAATACTTTAAACATTTATTTTCCATTTTAAACTAAAAAGGCATCACCAGTTAAAAGCATCCAGATTCTATGTGCAGCTAGCAGGGGGCCTTGTTGTGCCAACTTCCCAAACATTTGGAAGATCCAAATGTAATTCATCCCTTTTGTTACTGCTTGGACGAATTTGGCCCTGGGTCCATAAATGATCCTTTAAATCTCCAGTTTCTCAGCTATGGCAAATAGCCAAAAATATATTTTTATCTGCCAAGCACTGCAGACTATGGTAACTTTTATGTAAGGCCCCTTCAGAGACATTACTGTTAATTATTTTCAGTAGTATTATAAGCCTAAGCAACAGATGATGTTCATTCAGCATAAAATACCATAGCTCATTAGTTAAAATTGTGTATCCAGATCTCTCAGAATGAAAGGATTTAAAGGATTTAGATGAAAATGGAACTTTAAAAAAATTGCCTCCCCCGCCACTCATGCATCTGAAGAAGAGGGTCTTTGCCAACAAAAGCTTATGCTCCAAAATATCTGTTGGTCTATAAGGTGCCACAGGACTTCTTGTTGTTTTCTAAACAAGAACACTGTCTTCCTATAGTACTTTTCAGCCATAGATCTCAACACTGTTTACAAAGGAGGTCACTATCATTATATGCATTTTGCAGGTCGGGAAACAGAGGCAAAGTGACTCACTCTTGGTCACCCAGCAGGCTAGTGGGACAGCTGGGCATGGAACCCAGTTTTCTTGAATCCAAGTCCTGTGCTGTAGCTGGTAAGAACCTCTCCTGGTTCTAACCTTTATCTTTCCATTGACTCCCTGTGTCTTGGACTCCGCAGTGGAAAGTGTGTGGTCAGAGGTCTTGCAGCACACACTACATTAGGGCAAATGTTTGTAAAATAGAAGTCCTGCCAAAAGCACTAAGAATCTCTCTGATACAGTATGTATTATGTACAGATTCATAAAGACATGTTTAAAAATTATGCTTGGGCACAAAAAATGCTGAGCCTTGGATGGGGGAAGAAGCTGTAAACTGAGAACCGCATAAGATGATACAAGAGAATAGTAGGGTTCATGAGCTTGGCTTTCACACCTGTGATTTGCGTAGCTAGTGAAGGCAGAATTCTCCTGTCAGCCTTGCACAACAGGTGTTATCTCCAGTCTTCTGCTATTTTCATGCCAAACTCCCCCTGGCATTTTGGTGGTGGTGTATCCAGCTTGCAATCCCTCTTGGTCACAAAAGTGAATCTTGTCTGTTTCAGTTAAGCAGTTTGCAGAGGTAAGAGTCAAACCTGGGAATCCTCCATATTCCGGAGACCAGCCTGCAACAATAGTGTTGATAAAAGCTTGCCAGTCATGGGCAGGAACTTGATTTCTATTGAGACCAATGACAGTAAAAAAAAAATGTCAGTGGAGATTAGATTTGGGTGAGGGGAGGAAAAAATATCTGGAGTCAAGATCTTCTCTATGGATCTGATACAACAACTTTGCCTTAGGAGTGATTCTTGACATCTTATGTTCCTACTCTAACTGAAATATAGAAAAATTGGCACAGGCCATATTAAAACATCCAGCTGAAAAGTTGTTGTTTTAGGTCTTTCATCTGTAATTTGTCAAGAATGTTAGAAGTATCATAAGCCTGAAGGGTATGTCTGTATGCCTTCAGCAACAGAATAATTAAACCAAGGTCTGATGCTAGTGCATAGGTACAGGGCTCACATTACAAATTTGAAAGGCATTACATCTCCACTGCAAATGAGACTGTCAAAAAAGGTCATTTTAAAATAAATCAAACTAAATTATAGCCTGTGAAAAGTATTGCAGATTAGCTACTCTTAGTTTATTCAGTACTTAAGGGTCAGTTTTCAATGGCAGGTCAAGAGAACAAAGAAGTTGGTGATATTCAAAATTGCATGCATATATGTAAATATAGCTGAGATATTTTGGATCCCGTTATTTTGTCTACGTACTGTGTATCTTCTGTGAGGCTGAGGACCAAGCCTTGTGACTCAGTTTAAGATAGTTTGTAAGTCTTGTCTAAAAGTTATTGACTGATCTAAAGTACTGTTGTGCAACCATCTGTCCTTTGTGTGGTTAACACTGGAGAGACAGTTTGGTCCCCTGTGTTGTATTGCTGGGTTGTGTACGACTTGTTCTGTGAAGTCGGGCTTCATATCTCTGAGACTGTTTCCCCAACTGTAAAATGGGGATAATGATACTCCTTATGAAAAGTGCTTTGAGCTCAGTGGATGAAAACCCCACTATGACAGTGAAGTATTATTTATTACTATCATAGTGCTCATATTGGCCTTTCTCAAGCACCATCTTTCAAAGGTCATACCATTATCTAGTTAAGATATTTTACTCAAAGAAAGCTGTCTATAATCAACACAGGGCTGCTTTATCTTACCCATGTTTTTCCCTTAATCTTTGATCATGTCAGGTTCTCAATCTCCTAGTAACACTGCAGTTTTTTCCATACATAGTGGGATCACAAGAATGAAGTACATTCACTACACCAACTATTGTATACAGCCAGGCATTAAGGTACAACTGCATTTGCTCCAATCCCTCAGACAGAAACAAACATCTACAAGACCTTTACCAAGCTTTCCTGAAACTACAATATCCACCTAAGGAAGTGAAGAAACAGACTGACAGAGCCAGACACTTAACCAGAAGCCACCTGCTACAAAACAGGCCCAACAAGGAAAACAAGAGGACACCCCTGGCCATCACATATAGCCCCCAGTTAACAGTGCATCATCAGTGATCTACAACGTATCCTGGACAACGATCCTGCACTCTCACTGACCTTGGGAGGCAAGCCAGTCCTCACCTACAGACAGTCTGCCAAGCTGAAACAAAAATCTCACCAGCAACTATAGACCACAGTAACTCTAAACCTGGAACCAACCCGTGCAACAAACCTCACTGCCATTTCTGGTCACATATGTACACCAGCAATATCATCACAGGACCTAACCACATCAGCCACACCATTGGGAGCTCTTTCATCTGCACATCTACTAATATAATACATGCCAGCATGTGCCAGCAATGCCCCACTGCAATTTACATTGGCCAAACTGGACAATCTCTACGTAAAAGAATAAATGGACATAAATCAGACATCAGGAACGGTAACATACAAAAACCTGTAGGAGAAGACTTCGGTCTCCCTGGACACTCAGTAATAGATTTAAAAGTAGCAGTCCTACAGCAACAAAAAAAACTTAAAAAATAAGCTCAACAGCGAAACTTCAGAGCTGCAATTCATTTGCTAATTTGACACCATTAGCCAAGGATTGAACAGAGACTGGGAGTGGTTGGCCAATTACAAAAGCAATTTCTTTGCTCTTAATGTTCACAATTCCACAATAACTGCTGCTAATGGGACACATCCTCCATGAATGAACAGACCTTGTCAGCTCTGGACATCCCCTTGACTGAGACTTCCTCTTTAAACCCTCCTCTGGAATGCCCTCTCTCATTCATCTGACAAAGCGGGTCTTTGCCCAAGAAAGCTTATGCTCCAAAATATATTTCAGTCTATAAGGTGCCAGAGGACTTTCTGTTGTTTTTGAAGATACAGACTAACTCTGCTACCCCTCTGATAAGAATGAAGTACTTTCACTATGTCTTAAGAAACTGTGAAGCCAGTTGAGCAGTTCCATTAATATCATCAGCTTGTTTATTATGTAACCCTTCTGCCAGAAGGTGTCGGCAACAACCAGGGCTGGTTTCAACATCTAGGGGTTCCTTTTCATCTATCTCACACAGTACTGGCTTGAGCCCCCACCCAGTAGCCTGGGAAATTCACACACCCCTGGGTGCCTCAGACAGGCAATATTTCCCCACTCGCAAGCAGAGTCTGAGTGTAGCAAAGAAACTTTTAATGAAAGAGGCAGAAAAGTCAATTGGCATAAACTTGGGAAATATCACACCCGGGCTACGTCTACACGTGCAGCCAACATCGAAATAGTCAATTTCGATGAATAACGTCTACACGTCCTCCAGGGCCAGCAACGCCGATGTTCAACTTCGACGTTGCTCAGCCCAACATCGAAATAGGCGCAGCAAGGGAACGTCTACACGTCAAAGTAGCACACATCGAAATAGGGATGCCAGGCACAGCTGCAGACAGGGTCACAGGGCGGACTCAACAGCCAGCCGCTCCCTTAAAGGGCCCCTCCCAGACACAGTTGCACTAAACAACACAAGATACACAGAGCTGACAACTGGTTGCAGACCCTGTGCCTGCAGCATAGATCTCCAGCTGCCGCAGAAGCAGCCAGAAGCCCTGGGCTAAGGGCTGCTGCCCACGGTGACCATAGAGCCCCGCAGGGGCTGGAGAGAGAGCATCTCTCAACCCCCCAGCTGATGGCCGCCATGGAGGACCCAGCAATTTCGACGTTGCGGGATGCGGATCGTCTACACGGTCCCTACTTCGACGTTGAAAGTCGAAGTAGGGCGCTATTCCTATCTCCTCATGAGGTTAGCGACTTCGACGTCTCGCCGCCTAACGTCGAAGTTAACTTCGAAATAGCGCCCGACGCGTGTAGACGCGACGGGCGCTATTTCGAAGTTGGTGCCACTACTTCGAAGTAGCGTGCACGTGTAGACACAGCTCCAGAGTTCATAACCAACCCTCAAGTAACTGTCCCAGCTCAAATGGATTGAGCAGTGTCCTTGGCCTCTCAGGCTCACCAGTCCAATACTGTAAACAGCCAATCTACACAGCCAAACTGTCTTCGTACCTCCACTTCAAATACCTCACTTACACCTCGGTCTACTCTGTGCAGGCCCTGACACATCACCCTGATGCATTCCCTCACTGAACCTGAGGCAATGCCCCCCTTTACACTGGTCCAGCATTCCTCTTGCTCCCTGCCAGCTGCCCCACCAACCAGCCACCGGTTGTGCCGTCCATCTATCCACTGCTCCTTCTACTGGCCGGCCGCCAGTCACACCATCCATCCATCCGCTGCTCCTCCTACTGGCCGGCTGCCAGTTGCACCATCCGTGCACTGCTCCTCCTGCTGGTCGTGCTGTCTGTCCATTGCTGTTTTGTGGGTTTTGTTATAGGAGGCAAAACCCTGTGATTCCAGCTCTCAGTGGCATTCAGCTCTGGACCTAGCCACAGTATCTCAGTATCCACCAAGGTGGATTCTCACTCAACAACTGTGGAATCATTATTAGGTCTACTTGTGAGCTGTGGGGGGAGAACAAGTCAAACCAGTCTTACAGCTGTATAGCTACAAGGCTTCCAGCCAGCTGATTCAACCACTGTGCCTCCCCCCTTTTTCACCCACACAGTGCTTTGAGCGGGAGAGCCCTCTGTAATCCATCACTTACACAGTATTGATGTCTGCCCTGTACCCCCCTGACAAAGCTTCAAGCATTGTTGAGACACCACAATTCTTACACTGAGTGATAGCATAAATTGTGAGTTTACAACCACATGCTGTTTACAATAGACAAAACCTCCTTGCTTTGCTTGCTCCTAGCAGGCTTTGTTTACAAGGTATTACATATGCACAACTTTGTATTTTCATGAAAATGATTTCTGCAGAACTCATTTTCCAACTCTTTCAGCAGTATTGAGTTCCTGCTAGCACATTCCTTACCTTTTCCCCCCCACCCCAGCTGAGAATTTGTCATCCCGGCAAATCACACTTCTGATTACACCACCCACGTAAATTCCCTTCTAAGGGTCTGCAGAAACCCACTATGGCTTCCACTAGTCTGTGTGCCAGGTATATTACATCCTCCCCAACCACTTCTGGTGCCAGTACAAAGGGAATCCTCAGGAGGTCCCCCCTTGCTTCTGTCCTCAGAAGAGGCTCCCATAGCCCCTGTTATGCCCATGCTTAATAGGTGAGATAGAGTTACAAAGCCCATAAATAGGACAAATCAGAAAAAAATGATCAAGGTGAGCAAATCAGAGAGTAGAGGGGTAAAAGGGGCTCTGATTTGTTCACCGTGATCACTTGTTTTCTGATTTGTCCTCCTTGATTACTGTTTTTGGTTCTCTGTGCCTTAAATATTGAATCAGTTCTGGTCTGGCTATGGTCTGAAGAAGTGGGTCTGTCCCACAAAAGCTCACCTATTAAATTATTTTGTTAGTCTTTAAAATGCTACTTGACTGCTTTTTTGTTTTGATTGTATATAGACTAGCACAGCTCCTTCTCTTACCAGTCTTACAGCTGCATAACTAAAAGGCTTCCAGCCAACTGGCTCTACTATTGCACCTCCCCCATTTTCACCCACATACTGCTTTGAGTGGGAGGGAGCCCTGTGTAATCCATCTCTTACACAGTAATGATTACTGCCCTGTACCCCCGCCCCACACCCCACAAAGCTTCAAGCATTGTTGAGACACCACTATTCTTACGCTGGGTGATAGCATAAATTGTGACTTTACAACAACATGTTGTTTACAATAGACAAAACCTGCTTGCTTTGCTTGCTCCCAGCAGGCTTTGTTTACAAGGCATTACATACGCACACCTTTTTATTTTCATGCAAATGATCTCTGCAGGACACATTCCCCAACTCCTTCAGCAGTATTGAGCTCCTGCTGGCACATTCCTTACAATTATAAATTGTGGAAATACTGTATTGTATTTTGTGGGATATGACACCTTTCTCTAAGTTTGTATGCTGTGATTTTCCCTATATAGAGGGTCACTTCTTTTATAAGCCTTACTTTAAACAAAAAAAAAAGTCTCAGGAAGGTAGCTATGTTAATCTGTAGCTTCACAAATAACAAGCAGTCCTGTAGCACCTGGGAGACTATCAAATTTATTAGGCCATAAACTTTCATGGGTAAGACTCACTTCTTCACAAGCTCATGACCTAATAAAATTGTTAGTCTCTCAGGTGCAACAGGAAAAGTTTACAGAATCTATGTAATGGGAGAAAGGGAAAGAAAATTAAGTTGTTTGGTCCTTTTAACAATAATATTTTGTTGCTATCATTCTAAAAGTCAACTTTTTCAAAATGCATATTCTATAAATATTCACAGAAATACCCTTTGTCCATTTTTTCAACTCTTGATACTGCACTAATTTATATTTTTCCCTTTAATCACTCTGGCTATGTCTACACTGACAAAAAACTTCAAAATGGCCATGCAAATTGCAATTTTGAAGATTACTAATGAGGGGCTGAAATACATATTCAGTGCCTCATTAGCATGCTGCCAGCCATGGCTCTTTGAAATTGCCGCGGTTCACTCCCGCGTGGCTCATCCAGATGGGGGTCCTTTTCGAAAGGACCCTGCCAACTTCAAAATCCCCTTATTCCTATGAGCTCATAACTCATAGGAATGAGGGGATTTCGAAGTTGGCAGGGTCCTTTCGAAAAGGACCCCCAATCTGGATGAGCCACAGGAGCGAAACATGGCAATTTTGAAGACCCACGACCGGCGGCATGCTAATGAGGCACTGAATATGCATTCCAGCACCTCATTAGTAATCTTCAAACTGGCAATTTGCATGGCCATTTTGAAGTTTTTTGTCCGTGTAGAAGTAGGCTCTCTGATTTAAAAAAATATATTGCTGGCTATTTTCTTGGCTAAAATCTGATGCATTTTGAGTAGGACAGTCCCTTTTATAAGCCCTGACTCAGCTGTGAAGAATTTGTCTGATTTGCTCTTGCTGACTTGATTAGTTGGTTGTAGGATTGTCAACATGGGTAATGGGTATGGTTGCAGTGTTTGTTAGTTTTTTTATGCCCCATGTAGTTTCCAGGGTGGCTGAGGAGGAGATATGTTCTATTCAGTTTCTTGGGTTGATCAGTATCTCCCTGGACTCTAGGGCTACGTCTACACGTGCACCCAACTTCGAAATAGCTTATTTCGATGTTGCGACATCGAAATAGGCTATTTCGATGAATAACGTCTACACGTCCTCCAGGGCTGGCAACGTCGATGTTCAACTTCGACGTTGCTCAGCCCAACATCGAAATAGGCACAGCGAGGGAACGTCTACACGCCAAAGTAGCACACATCGAAATAAGGGAGCCAGGCACAGCTGCAGACAGGGTCACGGGGCGGACTCAACAGCAAGCCGCTCCCTTAAAGGGCCCCTCCCAGACACACTTTCATTAAACAGTGCAAGATACACAGAGCCAACAACTAGTTGCAGACCCTGTATATGCAGCACGGACCCCCAGCTGCAGCAGCAGCAGCCAGAAGCCCTGGGCTAAGGGCTGCTGCCCACAGTGACCACAGAGCCCCGCAAGGGCTGGAGAGAGAGTATCTCTCAACCCCCCAGCTGATGGCCGCCATGGAGGACCCCGCTATTTCGATGTTGCGGGACGCGGATCGTCTACACGTCCCTACTTCGATGTTGAACGTCGAAGTAGGGCGCTATTCCCATCCGCTCATGGGGTTAGTGACTTCGACGTCTCACCGCCTAACGTCGATTTCAACTTCGAAATAGCGCCCAACACGTGTAGACGTGACGGGCGCTATTTCGAAGTTACTGCCGCTACTTCGAAGTAGCGTGCACGTGTAGACGCAGCCTAGAGGGACAACCGAGGAACCCAGGATGCCAAGTAATAAATACTGACTTCTCAGCTGCCCTTGAATGTATATGGGGCATATCAAAACCATCAGGAAAAGACATTTTTGCCCAGTGCAACTGGGGTCTGGGGAGGGGAAGGAAGAACAGCTGTGCCTGAAGCTGCTCCAGGGTTTCTCTAGATGGGACCAGGAGACATGTGTCTCTGACTGGGAAGGAACTGTTGACAGAAGAGGTAGGGCAGAGGACTAGCCTCCTTGAAGGGGGTCTCTATCTGCTGCCCAGAGTTGCCAATGTCCTAGTTGCACAAAACCAAATAAGGTCCCACTCCTGCTGGTTCCATCCTCTCTCACTGCAGTCTCCCCCACCCTCACTCACTTTCATCAGGCTGGGGCTGGGTGTTGGGATGCAAAAATGGGTTCAGACTCTGGCTGGGCATGTGGACTTCTGTGGTGGGGCCAGAAATGAGGGTTTCAGAGTGTGGGAGAGGGCTGTCGGCTGGGGTAGGGTTTGGATGTGGGCTCTGGAGCAAGGAGCTGTTGGGATGCAGTAGGGAGGGGCCTCAAGGCTGGGGCAGTGGGTTGAGTTGCAGGAGGTGATTCAGGCTGTGGGCTCCTGCTAGGCACCACTTACCTCAGGTAGCTCCCAATCAGCAGCAAAATGGGGCTAAAGCAGGTTTCATGCTTGCCCTGGCTCCTTGGAAATCACAGAGGAGACTGGCACATCTGGCTCCTATGCAGAGACATGGCCACACAGGCTCTGCACACTGTTCCAGCCCACAGGTACTGTTCCCACAGCTCCCACTGGTAAGAACGAACAGGGCAAATACCCACTTTTGTCAACAAAGTGGGGAGCGAAAGGGATGAGTGGAGATACTAGTTCCCTTGCCCCCATGGTGAGGTGCAGGTCTGAGGGGAGTAGGGCTCTGGTGGTCAGGTAACATCCTCCTGAGGGGGGCCTCACAGGGAGCCAGCAGCCAAACAATAACCTGCTGCAGGGGTCCAGTGATCAGCAACAGCAAGGGTGTGGGGCCTTGTGCAAACAGTTGGGGTATCCCATTTAGTTTTGCGAAATATAATCACCCTACATTATTTCACTATATTGAAACCGTCACACTCAAAATGGGCAGGTTAAGGAAGAAATATATCACGCTTGGTAAATGGTTAGTTCCCCTGGTACATGTTTAAGGGTACGTGGAGAGTTGACACTTGACTTAAAACTATAGGTGACCTCTTGGGTTAACCTGCTGGTCAGTTTTTGACTGGCACTATTTTCTGTACTCCAAAGCAGTGTTCCCTGTAAGCTGAGTGCTTGGGTGGCCAGGCAGGAGAGATTCAGGTGCTGCCCAGCTGATTACTAGAGTATACACAGCCACCAATAGCTGGCAGTATATATTTGTCCTGGTGGTGCACATCCAAAATTACAACATTTTTTTGCCCATACATTGAAAAAATGAGAGGGAACACTGTTCAGTAGCTAGTTATTAATCAAATTACCAGATTCTGGTTCAATGGGAGCATGGAGATTAAATTGTAAATCCAAAGCTGTGTCTACACGTGCACGCTACTTCGAAGTAGCGGCACTAACTTCGAAATAGCGCCCGTCGCGGCTACACGCGTCGGGCGCTATTTCGAAGTTAACTTCGACGTTAGGCGGCGAGATGTCGAAGTCGCTAACCTCATGAGGGGATCGGCATAGCGCCCTACTTCGACGTTCAACGTCGAAGTAGGGAACGTGTAGACGATCCGCGTCCCGCAACGTCGAAATTGCCGGGTCCTCCATGGCGGCCATCACCTGGGGGGTTGAGAGATGCTCTCTCCCCAGCCCCTGCGGGGCTCTATGGGCACCGTGGGCAGCAGCCCTTAGCCCAGGGCTTCTGGCTGCTGCTGCGGCAGCTGGGGATCCATGCTGCAGGCACAGGGTCTGCAACCAGTTGTCGGCTCTGTGTATCTTGTGTTGTTTAGTGCAACTGTGTCTGGGAGGGGCCCTTTAAGGGAGCGGCTTGCTGTTGAGTCCGCCCTGTGACCCTGTCTGCAGCTGTGCCTGGCACCCTTATTTCGATGTGTGCTACTTTGGCGTGTAGACGTTCCCTCGCAGCGCCTATTTCGATGTGGTGCCGCGCAACGTCGAAGTTGAACATCGACGTTGCCAGCCCTGGAGGACGTGTAGATGTTATTCATTGAAATAGCCTATTTCGATGTTGGCTTCACGTGTAGACGTAGCCCAAGAGTGACTCATTCTAAACTTCTGTACTATCTCAAGAGAAGGGGATTTAGAGAGTCTGTCTCCAAGTCTGCCGCCTCCTGGAAAGTATCAGAGGGGTAGCCATGTTAATCCATATCCGCAAGAGCAATGAGAAGTCCTGTGGCACTGTATAGACTAACAGGTATTTTGGAGCATAAGCTTTTGTGGGCAGTGACCCACTTCATCAGATGCATTATAGTGGAGATTCTAGAGACAGGTCTAATTATGCAGGCTCATGAAAAGGAGGGAGCCCCTATCAAGAGGAAGGCCAGATTTGATGAGATCAATTCAGTCAGGGAGGATGTGGCCCACTTCCAGTAGCTAATAAGGAGGTGTGAGAAACATTTTTTGTAGTTGGCTGACCACTCCTAGTCTCTGTTCAATCCCTGATTGATGGTGTCAAATTTGCGAATGAATTGTAGCACTGCAGTTTCCCTTTGGAGTCTGTTTTTGAGGTTTTTTGGTGTAGGACTGCTACTTTTAAATCTGTTACTGAGTGTCTAGGGAGACTGAAGTATTCTCCTACAGGTTTTTGTATGTTACCATTCCTGATATCTGATTTGAGTCCATTTATTCCTTTACATAGAGACTGTCCAGTCTGGCCAATGTATATGGCAGAGGGACATTGCAGGCACATGATAACATATATTACATTAGTAGATGTGCAAGTAAATGAACCCCTGATGGTATGGTTGATGTGGTTAGGTCCTGTGACGGTGCCGCTGGTGTAGATATGTGAGCAGAGTTGGCACCAAGGTTTGTTGTAAGGATTGGTTCCAGGTTTAGAGTTACTGTGTTGTGGTCTATAGTTGCTGGTCAGAATTTGTTTCAGGTAGGCAGGCTGTCTGCAGGCATGGACAGGCCTGCCTCCCAAGGTCTGTGAGAGTGAAGGACCATTGTCCCGGATGGGTTGTAGATCACTGATGATGCGCTGGAGAGGTTTTTGCTGGGGACTGTAGGTGATGGCCAATGGTGTTTTGTTATTTTCCTTGTTGGGCCTGTCTTGTTGCAGGTGGCTTCTGGGTACACATCTGGCTCTGTCAGTCTGTTTCTTTGCTTCCTCAGGTGGGTATTATAATTTTAAGAATGCTTGTTAAAGGTCTTGTAGATGTTTCTCTGAAGAACTGGAGGAAACACGTCTGTACCTTAGTGCTTGGCTGTATGCAATGGATTGGGTGGTGTGCCCTTAATGGAAGCTGGAGGCATGTAGGAAAGCAGAGCAGTCTGTGGGTTTCTTGTATAGGATGGAGTTTATGTGACCATCACTTATTTGCACAATAAAGTCCAGGAACTGGATCTCTTGTGTGGACTGGTCCAGGCTGAGGTTGATGGTGGGGTGGAAACTGTTGAAATCACAGTGGAACTCTTCAAGAGCCTCCTTCACATGGGTCCCAGCTCCCCACTACTTGTGAAAACCAGGAAGCTGACAAGCCATGAGCTAGTCAGTTTCCCAGTCCTGCAAAACCCAGGGAAGATGGGGAACCAAGCAGCAGCCTGGTTCCCATCTCCCCGCCACTTGCAGGACCCGGGAAACTGTCCAGCTCACAACTGGTCAGTTTTCCAGGTCCTGCAAACACCAAGGAAAGGGGGACCAAGCGGAAGCATTATTTGGGGTTGCCACCGGAGGCTGGACTGGGAGCCCAGTCACTTCACAGATGTGGGGCTGCAGGCTCTCCCTGCCCCCCAGGCACTGCCCTTCACCCACACCCTCTCGCAGAAATGCAAGATATGCGCATTTTGTATGTGTGTATCTCAGGGGATTACTGTACAGGTCTGTGGGGATCTGGAAGTGTATTTTCACCATGTCCAGCTCAAGGAATACTTCCAGCATGACACTGAACAGTGCAGTGACCCACAGATATCCTCCCACCTACAGTATAAGAAAAAGAATTCTGCATGGGCTACCCCAATGGTCAGTTTCCCGGGTCCCGCAAGTGGTGGGGAGATGGGAACCAAGTGGCAGCCTGGTTCCTGTTTCCCCGCCACTCCAAGAGCCAGAAAACTGACTAATTCTGGGGAGCTGGTCAGTTTCCCGGCTGTTGCAAGCCCAGCAGAGCCAGGAACCAGGCTGCAGCCTGGTTCCCGTCTGCCCTCGACTTGCATGAAAATTTGAGTTACACAGGGGTTGCAGAAATGCAACCACTGCATAACTCAAGGGTTTACTTTATCAAGTTTGTAGGGGTGGTGGAGCAAAAAGAGAGTTCCCGAGATAGGGTGAACTCTTCTGCCAAGCTGAATGTGTAGTTGGATAGATTGACAATATTGCTGGGTGAGTTAAAGGTACCACTATTGTGGCCCCATGCAGCAAGTAGGAGCTGAGATAGTTTATGGTCCTTTTTCCTGTGTAGAGAAGTCAAGAGTGCATTTTAAATCTCCTGTCTTGCTTTAATAAAGTCCAGCCATATGGGAGGGTTTTTGTTTGTTTGTTTTGGTTTGGTTTTTTTTTAGTGAGAGTCTCCAGATCTGACAGCTCTTCTCAATCAGGCTCCAAATCAGGCTCCTTCCTGGAAAGGTTACTTTGCCATGTATGCTAGCAGAGACGTTTTTGAATGGTTTCCCATTTGTGATATTAGCAGTTAATTCTCTTCTTGTATTGGGCAGGAAAGATGACATTGTGAACAACAGAGTAAAATGGCTTCATAGCTGTTGATTTTACAAGGCTTGTTTTCATATCAAGTGGTTATGCCCTGCACGTCCACCGGAATCCCTATGCTGCTGATGTATTCATGGGTACCCAGGACTTCATTGTCATGGTTAAATCCCTTGCTGCATTTGAAATGTTTCTTTCCATTAAGGTAGATCACTTTCTCCAAGCGCATTCTTGACAGGGGAAAGGACTGTCGTTTGTAGATTTGTTTGCTATGGGTATATATTGAAATCAACCAGGTTAAATTTTATGCAAATTGTTCTGCAGTAAAATGCTCACTTGCAAATTTACAGAAAATTAAAGCTGGTGTCTTTTAAAGATGATTTCATTTGTGAGTGGGACTTAGTAGGGGAAGGTGCTTGAGCATGGAATAAAGTTTTTCAGATGTCTTTGTTACCTCTCTCAACTTGTTACAGAAATAACTTAGTGCCATAATTCAGGAAAGTTCTACATGTCTCACGTTGGGACTTAAGCACATGCTTCCTAAAGAGCCGTGTTTAAATTAATCTGGCCCTTAATGAAGTACTTGGAAGAGAAACACTGATCTTGACGCTTCCAGATGATTAGCCATGGCCTTGCTTTGAGCATTTCTGGAAACAAAGAGCTTGCCTAAACCTACCAGAAGATCAACACGCTGGCAGTCGATTTTCTGGAGTTTGATTTTGTGCATCTGGTGAAGACACAGCAAAATTGATCTCTCTGGGCTTGGGTGGTGACCCCTGTACTCCATGCTATCACATGGAATAAGGTAGGTCAACAAGAGACAATAAGAGCTAGATCTTCACTTGGGAAATAAATGATTTCTGATACGTCGATACTAGCTTCACAAATGCCGTAGCTAGAATTGCATATCTGAAGTAGACTTATTTCCCTAATATAGACATAGCCTAAATAAAAAGATTCTCCACTAGAATGCAAGTGGGGCTATATATTTGGCTATATTCGTGCACAGTTAGGTTCTCAGTCATCTCAGGCATTAATTAAATTGCAAGATTGTATTTTTTTTTCAGTAGGGAAATATGTAGCAGTACAATGTCTATAAGCTAATGTACATTCCTCTGGTTCCCAAGAAAGGGATATTGTAAGGTGTCTATTACATCATTATTACTGAAAGAAACAATAAAAAAGGAGAATTAAGATGCTAGTAACAGTGAGAGCTTGCTGCCCAGGCTCTGTCTCTTGCTGGGTTTGAATGATTTTTCTTTGTGGACAACCTTGCACTGCACTATTTTTAGATTCTCTTTAATAATTGAGCTGTAGCAATTGTGCTCAGCAGTCAGAACAGGCAGGGAAAATATCATCTCAAAGAAACGATGCAGCAGGGTGATAATTTAAATCAAGCTGCATTATACTGCACCCTTTTTTGGAGGAAAGGGGGAGAAATGCTGCAGTGCACAAAGTACTTGGGGAAAATGAAAAAGGGGCATGTTTACAGCATGTAATAAAATCAAGCTGAGGGCAGAGTGTGGGAGGGGAGAAGACCTGGTTATTTGTTAACTGGAGATAGTTCTTAGGTGGTTTATGGTGTTTAACACTTCAACTTCCTGCTACAAACAGCAAAGTAGGATAAAAGATCCATGGATAGTCGTAAAACAAAAACGAAAAGGGAATCATCAGTAACTCTAGGTTAGATATTTCTGGAATACAGCCAACACGCGCATACAGCAACAATCCAAGAATGTAGATGATGGGGTGCAAGGGGGGGATACAGCAAATTCTGGGTTCTAATTCTGTCGGTAAGCTTGAGCAGTTCACTAGCATCTCAGTTTAACTTTCACTAGAGCTGGCTCAGGTCCTAAAAGTGAAGTACTGAGTTGTGCTGGGTTCACTGCACACTACAAAGAAGCTGTACTGGTTCTTTGGAGCCCGACTGAGAAGATTTTTTTTTTTTACTGACCCCAGAGCACTGTCCTTTGATTCAGGCTTTTTACAGTGACTAGGAACTAGCTGTTAGTGCCTGAACTAAGAGTCCTTCCTCACAACTAATATTTTTCTTGCATGCTTATCCTGTAGTTGAAGTCATAATGCTGACCTTGAGAGATCATACATGTTTCCATGGTAACAGGCTGTGATGTCATAAACTGAGGAAATAAGGATTCCACTGCAGCATCAGGTAGAAAGGGAAGCTTTGCTCTGTAGGCAAAAGATCCCTTAATCAAACGTACATATGATGTCTGGAATAATACAAGTTGCACCAGGTATACTGGACAACTGTCTTTTGTGTTAATGGTCACAATTTTCATTTCAGATTTGACCTGGGGTACAAGTCCCCATTTGGAATTCAAGTAGCTTATTAAGATAAGTTCAGTTGTAAATATTCTCATTGATTTGGTTTGTGTTATCTTTATGCATTTTTTTAAAGATTGATATGTTTTAATATTGTCTATGACAGTTTGAACAATAAAAGATAGGAACACTAATTCTGCAAAGCACATGTAATTAGTCCTTGAAAGATTTGGGCAAGATGCTTTAGTAGGATGCACCAGACTCTTTCAAATTAAACCTAGTAGCTGCCTCAGAAAAGGAACTTAGGTTAATTGGAAATAGAAGTGTGGGGCCAAATCCATCTGCTTTTAGGGGAATTATACCAAGAAATGAGCTTGGCTCTCAATTTAAAAGGAAATTACTTTAAAGATATCATCATTAAACATAATAGGACATTGATAGCTTTCCCTTAGGCTACATCTCGGTTGCAGGGATTTGTCAGCAGAAGTTTGAGTCAGAAGATATCTTGCGACACAACTTCTGTCGACAGATCGCATCCAGACACCAAGGTGCATTGAAAGAGTGAACTGCTCTGTTGACAGAGCAGCCAGACAGCCTGGTGCTCTCTTGACAAACTTGCCACCTGGAACAATGTCAGCCAGGGTTGCAGCTCACCTGCTCCTTCCTGGAGCTGGTGCCAGAGCCCTGTGGAGACAGACACTCAAAGGGACCCCTCCAGACAGCCTTTGCCTGACTCTAGTATAGGTTTGCCTACCCCTGTGAGGAACAGCAGAGTTGTCCCAGTTCTCTCTGTGCTTGCCCTGCTTTTGGGGGGACACAGCCGGTCCCTGGGTGCCATGCCAGCAGAACTGCCCCGGGCTTGCACTGGATCCCCAGTGACATGCTGCAGCTGCTGCTGAACTTTGACAGCTGTCATCCTCCTCTTCACTGAGGGTAAGCCCGAGCGCACCTCCAGTGACAACACCCTGGTTGCAGGATTTGCACATCTGCACCTGCCTGTTCCCACCCCAGTGCACAGGCAGGTCTGGAGGCATCACACCAGTGTAGACTGGTGGGACCAGCTGGTCATGGAGCTGTGGGACAACCAGCAGTTGCTCCAGAATTTTAGCATCTGGAAGGCCACCTTCCTGGAACTCTGTGCCTGGCTTGCCCCTGCCCTCCAGAGATATAATACCCAGCTGTGGCCCACCATCCCCATGGAGAAGCAGGTCAAAGACACCCTCTGGAAGCTTGACATCCCCAGCAGCTACTGCTCAGTGGGAAACTAGTCTGGGGTGGGGAAGTCCACTGTCAGGGCCCTCCTCATGGAGGTAATGCACTCCTGAAGAGTGGTCCCTGCAAGGGAAGAGGTGACATCCCCCCAAAGGGGGACTCTTGGGGAACAGGTTCAGGGGTATGAGGGGTGAGGTTGGGGTTGGAGGGAAGCTCTGTCCCTGCGGGACCGTGCCTTCCCAACCTCACACAGCCCTGCTGCTAAGAAGTCAGCCTCATGGTGGGGGGGCTCCTGGAGATCATGGAGGGGGAGAAGTTGGGAGGCGGATGGGTCCCAGGTACTCCCTCCCTCAATCTGTGTCGTGTGTTTGGTCACCTAACTCTTCAGGTCATGACAGTCACCAATATGATCCTGCTGTAGAGGGTCATCCATCTGGGGGACCTTGAAGAAATTGTGGCTGGATTTGCAGCCCTGGGGTTCCCAGACTGCATTGGGACCATTTGTGGAACCCACATCCATATCCATGCCCTGGATTATAGTGCAGCCAAGTACATCAATCAAACGGGAGACTTCTCCATGGTGCTGCAGGCACAGGTCAACCACCATGGACAGTTCATGGACATTTACATTAGATGGGCAGGCTGGGCCCATAGCGTCCACATGTTCTACAACTCCAGCCTATGCCAGAGACTGGAGATGAGCTCATTTGTCCCCTGCCATGAGCTGGTGGTGGGGGATGTGCAGATGATATTCTGCACCATGGGGGACGCAGCCTACCACTGCATGACATGGCTGATTGAAACCCTAAACCAGTCAGCTAGACCCCAGCTGGGAGCCATTTAGTGCCCACTTGAACCATGCCAGGATGCAGGCCAAGTGCACCTTCGGCTGCCTCAAGGCATGGTTCAGGTGCCTGCTGACCCACTTTGATGTGGGGGAGAGCAACATCCACCAGCTTGTGGGGGCCTGTAGTGCCCTGCACACTACTGTGGAGAGGATGGAGGAGGCCTTCCTCGAGTGGGGGGCAGTGTCAGGCCACAAAGGGTTTGCCTATACGCAGCCAGCCACAGCTGCCATCCATCAGGCTCATGAGGATAGGCTGTTGATCCAGGAAGCCCTGAGGGAGAGCATCTCCCAAGGACCCCAGGAACGTTCTGCAGGGCTGGGGCCTCATGCCCATAGCCCTACCCTGTCCCCACCACAACCCCTCCCTTCACCCCCTCATTCCTCACTGATCCCTGCAAACTGAAGTGGGCCATGGGTGTGGTGAACAAATAACTGTTACACTGAACTAAACATAACTCATGCAAAGGAAAGAAACTGTGCTATACAAAACTATTTGCAACAAAGTCAAGTGCAAGGAACTATTTATAGTGTGAGGGACTTGGGAGAGGAGGTGAAGGGCCTCAGAACATGGACGGGGTGAGGGGGCTGCAAACCCAAGTGGGAGTGGGACCCCAAGTAGCATTAGCCTCAGGATCACCTCCTGCTGCAGGTGCAGGGCCTACATCAGGGCTGGTCTGGGACTAGCACCAGGGGGAGGTACTGGTGGGGTCTTTGTGGGCAGGGGGAGAAGGGAGGGCTTGGGGGTCAGGGAGGGTAGGGAGGTTGGGGGGGCTGGTGGCAAGGGGGAGGGGACATGGCCAACACCCAGGTGATCAGGTGGGGGTCCAGGGTGACATGCAGGATGGTGGTGGGGGCAGTTGTCATGGCTGGGATGGCCCACAGGTTGGTGGTGTGGTCCCACATAAGGTTTTTGTAGACCTTTCATCGGCTCCTGTGGCTGCGAGCTCAGCCTAGTGGTGAGTTGGGGGGTGACCCAACCCTCAGATGATATAGGTCCAACTGGAAGGAAGACAATGAGGAGAGATGATGAGTCATTCATGCAACGCAGCCCCTTAAGGCCTTGGCCCCCACTGTGGGCAGCAACCAACACCCCGTGGGCCCAAGCGATGAGGATGTACCATGAGAAAAGCCATGTGTGTCCCGCACAGTGGGCTGTGCTGCACAGGGGCTCTGTGGTGCCACCGTGACCATGCACCCTCACCTTTGCCCCCCCCACAGCTCGATGGGCTAGCAGCCAAGGGGGCTGTCCAGCCACAGAGGGGTCCCTTCATGGGTGGCAGGTGGGCCAGGAGCCACAAACCCTCCCTGGGAACCACACGCACTCCTGCAGCTTGCAGCACTGCCCATGGGTGCTGCCTTGTGCCTGCAGGCATGTCTGTGTGCTGGATGCTGCACTCCTCAGTGTGTCTGGGATCAGGCTGGCACCCTTGTGGCTAGCCTGCTCCCAGCGCTGGCAGGTGCTGAGAGGGCCTCACCCTCCGGGGCCTGTGGCTCATCCGACCTTCTGTGAGCCTGGCAGCAGGATGCCGGCCATGCCTGGGGGGTGCTGTCTGCTAGCTTTGGGTGGCACACAGTACCGGTGCACATGGTTCCACGTGCTGGGACTGCAGCACGAGGACTCACCAAAGCCAGCCAAGTGATACTTGCAGCAGGCCCCATCTACACCTATTTCCCTCACCCTAGGGTGCGTGACACATGGTCCTGTTGGACCTTATAGACTAACAGATTTTTTGGAGCATAAGCTTTCGTGGGCAAAGACCCACTTCATCAGATGCATGACATGGGAGGGACTCACTCAAGGGAACTGCGCCCAGCCCCAATGGCGCTTGGGATGTGCCACGGACTGGGTCCAAGATGAGGTTGAGGCTGCTGGCCTCTGAATCTGGCTCGTGAACGGGTTGGGACCTGGCTGCCTCCCCTTCCTCCTCCTCCTCCTCCTTCTGGGGCTCCTGCTGTGGTGTGGGGGCCTCCAGCCCGGTATCAAGGCTCAGGCATGGGGGGCGATGTTCCTCCTCAGATGGTGTTCAGTTCCCTGCAGTAGCAGCATGTTGGTGGTCCTGCCCCCATGCATCAGGCAGCAGCCTGGGCCCACACATGCCCCTGACAAAGCTGTTTTACTTTTGCCTTGACCTGCTCCAGGGTGTGGTGGGGGCCAGGGTAGTGGCCATCTTGCTGTAAATTTCAGCATTTTTGCAGTGGGTCTTGGGGTCCTGTAGTGTGTCCTCCTCTGCACAGAAGTCCAGTAGGACCTGGATTTTTGCCCTCCTCCAGGAGGGGACATAGCATTTGGACCGCTGGGGAGGTCCTGGGAACCCTGAGGCTGCTCCCGAGGTTGCCCGGGGGTTCTCATTCTCCGTCCTACTTTGCCATGGGGGCATCACTGGCTGGAAAGGTGTGATTGCAAGGGGGTTGCACACAGAACCTTGTAGTTTTGCTGCTCACACATTCTCAGCTTCCTGCCATGGGGTTCTCTGGGCTCCCTGAGACTCTAAGAAGGGCCAGAGGCAGGAACCAGAGACCACTGATTGCTGTGGACAGGGTGTCCACTGAGACACCTGCACAGTGTCTTGGAGGCCTTTTCTGTGAACAGAAGGCCCCCTCATAACACCCAGACCAGCGTTTTGTTGACACATCTCTCTCAACAGCAGCATTCTTCCTCATGGTGAGCAGGGCACAGCTGTTGACAAAAGTGCTGTGTTCTGTTGACTTACTGCTCACAGAATGCACTTTGCAATCTGGATACTCTAAGGATTTTGTTGACAAAAGAGCCATTTTGCAGTCCAGACATAGCCCACATATCAAGCAGGAAAATGTCTCCTAGGGTATGGGTTTAGGTGGATACAATGTATGTTTCAGTCCTTTTGGATCAGTTCTGGAATGCTATCAAGTGTGGTAACTGAGAGATGAGAGAGAATGTGAGCAAATGCCAAATAAATTGAGAAAAGCTATTTTCTCTTGAGCTTACTTCAGGATACATTTTTATTGAATACTTGCACTGTAGATCAGACTCAGATATCAGCACAGGGGTTATTTAAATACTCCCTTTATAAAAAAAAAATAGGGAGACGGGAACCCATAGTCACAAAGCATTCATTGTCAATGATTTGATTGGTCACTGTGCCGAGAATGTGTGCGTGTAACATCTTTCCTCAGGTAGATAGAAATATACATTTATCATTATACTTGCAAGCATTCAGCAGGGAGGCAATTTTCAACTTCACATACTTTTCCGGGAGCTAGGTGGATCCATGAAATTGGAAATGAGCTCAGATTGGTTTGGAGGGATTAGCGTTACAAAGAGCAGCCTCATGGTGGTGAACTTGGCCTTTTTGAATTATCTGCATCTGACCTGAGAATTTCTGGCAGCAAATTCTATCAAATGAAGTTTCTAGTACCCTGGAGAGAGTCAAGTGGACCTCTAGCCCTGGCAGAGGCTTTGGGGCTTAAATGTTGTGAGCCCTCAGCTCAAACCTGGCTTCCCCCAAGCCTGAACTGATCTATGTGGGGTATTAGGTGGATTACATGTCAGCGGGAAAGCCTGCAAGTTCTAACTGTTCATTTAATCTTGTAACTCTATTTTCCCCAAGCGCTCTCTTCCCTTTGCGAATGGCGAGTTTGGATTTATTTTATTTTTTTTAATCAGAGGGAGGAGTAGATCAGCTAGAATTGGCTTGAATTTCTTCATATTTACAGTACTCAGTAAAGCACCTCCCTTGCAAAATCCTGAAGAAATACATTTTGGCCCTGTGAAAATGGTCATGATCTGCTGTGTAAACTCCTAACCATTTCCCCCTCACACTTAGTAATCGTATCTGCTCTCTATGCTCAGTGAAGGTAATGTGAGAATGAGTACATATTGAGACACAGAGGGTATGAAATAACCCCCATCTTCCAGGTATCAGGTATAAAGATGACATGAAACTCTGCAGTTCTGCATTGTACAGCATTCTTTGTCATCCAATATTATGCACTTTCGGCCTCAGCCCTTTTAGATGAATGTGTTTCAGCATGTGTTTGAAATCACACCATTGGGTTACTGAAAAGCCTACACTTGTGCAAGTTGCAAAGGCTGCTGCCCTAAGAAGTAATAGAAAGGGGCTTATGGCTTTTAAGCATTTGATGCTCCACTGTGGGTTTTGAATGGACTGTACGTAATTGCACCAAACACTAATTAAAACCCTATTGCAGCATCTGTGTATTTTGTAAAGGATAAATCTAGTTAAAGATGTGCTGGAAAGGAAAGATTCAGCATAGGCCTACGCTTGCATTGGCTAGAGGTCTAGGGCATGCATCCTACCCCCTGGGAACAACAAAGTTTTGCCACAGCCAGTGAAAGTGTGAACGCTCCTTTGTTGGCATGATTGCTCTCCGGCTGACAAAGCAAACCCCCCAGTAGGGGGGTGGAAGTATTTTGTTGTCAAGAGTTCTGACAAACAGCTTCCGTATTGGCTGACTTTTAGCCACAAGGCTGTGTTGATGCAGCCTTGTGGCTAAAAGCTGCATAGTGTAGATGTGTCCTCAGTTAGCTAACGTTAGTCTCCAGAATCCTAAGAAACTGAGATTTTGGTCAAATGTGATAGTCTATTGTTCTTATTGTCTATAAAACAAAGCAGCAGAAATGTAGCACTTTAAAGACTAACAAAATGATTTATTCGGTGATGAGCTTTCGTGGGAGAGACCCTGATGAAGTGGGTCTGTCCCATGAAAGCTCATCACCGAATAAATCATTTTGTTAGTCTTTAAAATGCTACATTTCTGCTGCTTGGTTTTGTTGGAGTACAGACTCTCTGTTCTTATGGTCTATAGTGAAACTTGTGATCACAATATCACTCTTGGTTAAATATTTAAATTTAGTGGTCAGTTATAGTTCATAACCAAATGGCATATTCCAGCAGTGACTGGCACATTACTTTGTTTCCAAATAGCTGCCATCTCCCCTTTTCTCATGGGGCTGAGGTCAGAAAGGATGTCTGTCAAAATACCATCTTTGGCCACCACCTTCAATTTTTGTTTTCTGAGAAAAAAGCTAGCAACCACCTTTGTCTGAAAGCGGGATGCTAAATGTGAGATTCTTACTAGTAGACCGTAAGAATGCCCACACTTTCATTTCTGAAGCTAATGAGAGAAATGTAAGCATGAACCCTAAAAATGTTGTCAAATGTAGCCTATGCATAAGATTTCACCATGTTCTAACTGTAAGGGAAGTTTGAAGAGTTTGCATTATTCTGTTATCAGAACGATTTAGGACAAACAAAGCATCTATCACAGCTTGCTAAGTTTGCTGAAGGACTTATACTTTTAATTCATAAAGTATTTAACCAATTTATTTGTAAATATACAGAAAATTGATGCTGTACTGAGTGTTTTAATTTTGAGTAGGTTCAGACATTGCAGAGTTGTAGAATCCTGCTTTCAGAGCAAAACTCAAACCAAACTTACCTAAGAATACAAACAGCACTTCCACTGATAATCATACATAGTATTTGTAGTCATTTTTCATTCATTTCAAGTTGCAAGGTATATCTAGCATGTAAATATCTTGCCACGTTGGATAACACAGTGCCATGCCAAATGCCCATCCTCTCTTTCAGATGACATTGTTATTAAGAATGGGGAACATTATCACCCATAAATGTAAACAAACTGATTTGCTTTAGTGATAGGCTGAAGAAGAAATAGGGCTGAATAGATTAGTAGGGTCTAAAGTCATAGGCTATGTCTACACGTGCCCCTTCCTTTCGGAAGGCGCATGTAAATGAAGTGGGTTGAAGATGCTAATAAGGTGGTGGTATTAATATTCAGCACCTCATCTGTATAATGGCAGCCAGCTGGAGTGTTGAAAGTGCTGCTTTCAAATTGCAAGCTAGCCGTGTAGACGGGATTCCTTCAGAAGGAAACACTGATTTTGAAAGCACCTTTCTTCCCAATTTATTTGGGGAAAAAGGGTGCTTTTGAAATCAGGGCTTCCTTATGCAGGAACCCTGTCTACGTAGCTGGCTTACAATTCAAAGGCAGCATTTTCGACGTGGCAAGTGGCCGCCATTATGTAAATGAGGTGCTGAATATTCATAGCAGTGCCTCATTAGCATTTTCAATCCGCTTCATTTATATGCCCCTTCTGAAAGGGAGGGCTGTGTAGATGCAACCATACAACTTTAGATTCTGAGAGAAGCTATGTAAAAAATTAGTTCTGTACTTCTAAGTTGCAGTTTCACAATAAAGATATTTCACTACACTAGGGCCGTATCTCCAGGAGCAAGTTCTTTTGAAATAGTTTTTGAAGGGGATCTTTTGAAATATCCGGTGGAGCCTCTACACACAAAACACATTCCTTCAAACGAAAGCAGCCCACCTTTTAAAATTGCTCTTCCAGTCCTCCTTCAGGAAGAGCACCCCCCTTTGAAAGACTCTTATGAAATAAAACGTGTGTAGCTGCTCTATGGGCCGCCCTTTCGAAAGAGCGGTTCTCCATGGCACTGGCCAGCTGGAGCAGGGAGATGCCCCTGTCAGCAAAAGAGCAGCTCTATGGTCTCTGCGTCCAGCCTCATTTAAAGCTGCACAGACCCAGCAACCCTGTGGCAGGAAGCTGAGGGTGTGCTGCTTGCGTCAAAGGCACAAGCCTCCCACAGCATGCTTGCCCAGTGACAGCAGACCAGCTGTAGCCACCCCACCAGCAGCAGGCACTCTCTGGCCCAGGGAAGGGGGCATGGCTATTGCCCCCAGAGGCAGCCTGTAGGAAGGCAGCTAGGCAGTTGACCCCCCTCTCCCCTCGGAGGTGCTGGAGGATGACCACAAGCAATCTGGCCAGCAGGCTGACCACGGCCTCCAGGATTTCTCCATCGGGGACCTGCTGGGATCCATGGTGGTCTCTGCAATGGCTTTGCTCTGTGCACCAGGTCTGTAGTGCTGTGTGTGGCAAAGCAGCCATCAGCACGGGCAGGGAAAGGGTGCTTGGGAGGGGCCTTTAAGAGAGCAGCTGGCTGCGGCCCCCGGAAGGGCTTGGCAGACATGCAACCCTGTCTGCAGCACTTCCTGGCCAGTTCTTTCAGAAAAGGACTCGGAGCTGTGTGGCCTCTCTCTTTTGAAAGAGCAGACCAGCCTTTCGAAAAAGCGGATCAAAGGCTCAATTCACTGTTTGTGTGGGTTCAAAACGATCTTCCAGAAGATTGCTTGTCAAAGTGACGCTGTCGTGTGGCATAGCCTACTTGTATACGATGAACTGAGTGAGGTGAATTGTAAAATACTTTGTTTTTTTTTACAATATAAATATTTATAATCAAAAATATAAAGTGAACACTGTACACATTGTATTCTCTGTAATTGAAATCTATATCTGAAAATGTACAAAAACATGCAAGCAGTCATAATAAATGTAAATTGGTATTCAATTTTGTTAAACAGTGTGATTAAAATGGCAATTATTTGTGACTATTTTTTAATCTCTCAATTAAGTGCAATGTTTTTAAGTAGCTTGACAGCCCTAATTAAAAGTAATACAAGAATTTCCTTTCCATCCATCAGGCCATGTGTTTATTGGTTCTATTAAATATTAAGGTTTACAGATATATTTAAAAATACTGTATATAACTTAGAAAGAGAATTAGCTCACAGTGAAATTCATCACTATGTACAGGACCAACATAGGGTCTAGGCAGAATTTTTATCTTGGTTAGTCTTACCTTAGATTATTGTGTGAGAGGTTATTGGAACCTCATTGTGGCATATAATGTTCTTTTAAACTTCAGCCAGAATTTTTCAGCTGGTTCTGAGAATGATGCTTGGGGAAAACATATTGTTTGTAAAAAGGTCTGACATTGCTTTATTTGAAGAGTTCTAGAACTCCCATCCTCTGGTGCACAAATTTAAAATTTGGTAGAGAGTATTCCTTGTGTCATGGATGAGCCTTCCATTATCTGCTTGAAAATCTGCCCAAATTTGCCAACCCAAAAACCTTTGGAAATCTGCCTATATACATTCAGCAGTGACTTCCTACATTTCTAACAGCTTAAATCCTTGAAGATTCCAACTACACGTGATCAACAAGAAGTCCTGTGGCACCTTATAGACTTACATATTTTAGAGCATAAGCATAAGCATAGCATCTGATGAAGCAGGTCTTTGCCCATGAAAATATTTGTTAGTCTATAAGGTGCCACAGGACTTCTTGTTGTTCTCAAAGATACAGACTAACATGGCTACTTCTCTGATACTAACCACACGTGATGTCCTCCAGCCTGGAGCTGAACGGGACTCTCCCTGTAGCTGTGAGTGTGGGCTGTCTCATCTGTACCAGGTGCAGGTTCTGGCATGTGAACTGAAAGCAGGAAAACATTTGTCCTGTACTCTGAATGATCTCCTGATTCTAAAGATCAAAGGATTGAGAGCTAGATCTGGATGGGAAAAGACAGAGCGTAGATTTGGACAAGGAGCTTGTGGGGAGAAGAGACTAGGACTGGAGACTGATGGACAGTGGGAAAGCGAAACCAGGACAAGACTGGAACCCCAAACTCCTGAATCTTACCACCACTTCACAACTGTCAGCAAGTATCTGTGTGAAATTCCCTAGCGCAAAGTGTCCTACTGCCCTCTGGTGCTGGTTCATATAGAAGATGACAACTTACTAGTACCACCTGATACTCTGTTAGCTCACATGGCAGAAGTCTGGGCTGTTGATTGTAAAGGTTCCAACCCTGCTGGTGATTCAGATAAGTGTTAGCACGCTGCCGTATGATAGAATATTTTGGTTTTTTCAATTTGCTCTTTTAAAAAAATAGAAAATTACACACCCAGGTGACAAAACTATGTTAACAGAATGTTAAGGTTGCAAAATCAAATAGTTAGAGTTCAAAGATGCCAGACTTAAGGTTTCCTGTGCAGCCTTAATTCAGCCTCCTTGAACATACGCATCATGCAGTCTTTCATGACAACAATCACATACTACTTTTTCTAAAGGATTGCTGTCTCAGTGCACAGAAGGGATGGTCCTCTAGAAATAGTAATACCTAGCTTTTATGTAGCACTTGTCAGATGAACTCAGTATCCATATCTCCATTTTGCATATGGGTCAACTGTGCCATGAAAAGTTGAAGTGGCTTGCCCAAGTCACCTAGCAGGCTATGGCACTATGAGGTCTCCAAAATATTATCTAGTGCTCCACCCAAAAGGGCACCCAGTAT
Organism: Carettochelys insculpta; assembly: GCF_033958435.1. NCBI lineage: Eukaryota > Metazoa > Chordata > Testudines > Carettochelyidae > Carettochelys > Carettochelys insculpta. Next base: position 191,517,075 of record NC_134138.1, on the reverse strand, counting down.
GGATTTGGTAGTGAAGGAGAAGACATTGACAGGTCTGAAGGACCCCCCTGCTTTGTTTGTTGCAGAAGCTGTAAGGTGGGTGGTTAGTTAGAAGAGATTTCAGAAGGAGAAAGGACAATCTCAAGGCTAAAGCAGTGGGATGCTGCCCTGGAGAACTGGATTCTCTCCCCACCTCTGCTACATGGGGAGTTCCTATGTGATGTAAGGCAAGTCACTTACACAGTGCTTTTCGTAGATGGTTGCACGACTTGCAACGTTGAGCCTGATCTACAGAAATGCTGAGCACTCAGAGCAGCAACTCAAGCCAGTGAGAGCTGAGCTTTGACCAGACAAAGTGCCATGTTATGCCAAGTACTATGAAAATGCTGGTCCTAATCACCTCACAGGAGTGTTGTGAAAATTAATGGTTATGAAATACTGCAAGACTATAGCGATGAGTGCTGAATAATGCTGAAGGCCACACATAGCTCAATGAAAAGTGAATAAAATACAGACTAGCTGTTAATGGAATACCGTCCATTCTAAGCACCAAATGAAGCAGGGGTCCTGCAGACTAAATAGCATGGGATCATCTAATTAAAGACATTAACATAATGCATGAATGCAAGGGGGCCAAATTTAGATTGCACTGGCTGTTCGAAGGTTCTCGGGGGGTTGGAAAGTTTAAAGTAGACATGGAAATAGACTAATGGACACAGTGCAGTGAAATGGTTAATTGGAAATGCTATTTATAACATCTTTCTCCAAATCACCACATGGCTGTCCCTAGTGCATACATGCTGAATAGCTAAAATTGCAGGAAAAAATGGTCATAAACTACTTGACTCGTTTAAGAAGCCCTGAGCAAATTAGAAGAGTTGGACAGGGGAGCAGCATTCTCTGCAAGCTGTGTGCTTGTCCAGCTGCTCAGGAGAGATTCAAATGCTGCCCAGGTGGCTAGCAGAGTGCCTATAGCTAGGTTTTGTGTTTCTGTTGGTGGTGCACATTCACACATGCTTCAGTGCATATAAAAATTTGTTCTGCACAATCCTGGAAAAGATGAGAGGGGATCATTGGCGGGAAGAGATTGTCCTTCCTGATGCTGAATGTAGTTTTGCAGTGGTGTTGCACCTGATGGTTCCAGGATATTAGAGATGAGGTGGGTGAGATAATACCTTTTACAGGACCAACTTGTCTTGGTGAGAGAGAGAAATATTTCTGAGCTTATGCAGGCTGCAGAGCTCACCCACCTGATCTCCCAAATTTTTGTATTTAAGACTAGTAGATGCTTTGTAATACACCATCACACTCTTCCAAGCTTTGAATTATTGTATTAAGAAACACATTCCAGTGTTAAGCTCTGGTAATTGCAACTCTTCTTGCTTTTTATGTGAAGGCATCTGTAAGGGAGTGAGAAGAAGGCCTGGAAGTGCAGGAGCTAAACAGAACCTATTTACCCAATTAGCCCTGCCCTGTTTCACCTGCAGCCACTGTCAGGCTTTGAGGAGGGATGAAAGGAGGGAAGCTGGCCCAATTCAGGGCTTACCAGCAAAGAGGCAGGAGCTGGTTCTGACACCCCCAGGGCCTGAGCCAGAGCTGCCCCTGGGTTGATTGCTGGAGGGTGCAGCCTCCAAACCTACCCTTGGTGCAAAGGGGGAGAATCCTGAGGAAACCCTCCCCCACTAAGGCGGGAAAGACTAGACTCTCGGGGCCCTGCCCCAAACTTAACCTATAGCCTCTGGTAAGTGGGCTGAAGTCCTACACCTCAGCCCCTAGGTACCATGGGCACCTAGCCATTATGCATCCTTGAGGTCTCTTTGTCATAACTTACCTGTAAGGTTTGTTATTACTAGAAGTTAGTTGTTTTTGGTTCTTTTTTGGACAGCCTTATGTTATACTAATTACTTGTTCTGTCCCCTGTTCCAGGTCCAGTTCAGCTTGAACCTCTCTAATCCAGAACACTCTCATCTGGCAACATAAATAATTCAGCATGATTTTAATTAGCCAGATGACCACTTATCATCAGCCCATGAGGGGTCTATGTTCTGTGTTGTTCTTTAGCTGTAATGTACCGCTATATGTCTTCTAAAAGCCCAATAAGCAGTGGAAATGTTGATGATGATGCTGGACAATATTGACTTCCCATTATCCGGCTAATTTTCTCATTCAGCACCAGTCAGGTCCCAAGTGTGCAGGACTTACGAGATTCAACAGGTAGGTATTTTTTTTTTACAAAACACAGTTTTATAGAAAGTAATCCCAACAGCAACAGAGAAAGGATTCTGAGTCAAACAGTGTCTTAAACTGCAGATCAGCAACACCTCTGCCTCTGTCTTTCACTCTCTGTATTTCCCTTTCAGCAAACACCATGTGTTTGAATTTTGTCACCTAAATATGCTGAGCGCCCAGTGCTAATGGCTAGAAATAGTAAAGGGGTTTAATCAATGGTTTAAACTTATCTTCTAAGTCATTTATTAGGCACTGAGCTTTTGTGGGACAGACCCAAGCTCATCACCTAATAAATTATTTTGTTAGTCTTTAAAGTGCTATATGACTGCTGGTATGTTTTGTTAGCACACAGACTAACACGGCTACTTCCCTGTTACTATTCTAAGTCACAGTGACAGAGAGGTAGCCATGTTAGTATGTATTCTATCAAAACAAAAAAGCAGTCATGTATTACTTTAAAGACTAATAAAATAATTTATTAGGTGATGAGCCTTTGTGGGACAGATCCACTTCTTCAGATCATAGCCATACCAGAACAGACTCAATATATAAAGCACACAGGTCCAAAAATTGTTATCAAGGTTGGCAAATCAGAAGAGCAGAGAGACAGGTGGTGTGTTAGGAGTGGGGAAGTTAAGAGTGAGTTCAAACATCAAGGTATGTAAAAAAGTCCTTATAATGGGTCAGGTAATTGCTGTCCCTGTTCAAACCATGTGTTAATACCCTGCCACTATGTACAGTAGACAGACTGGGCAAAACCTTCACTAAAGAATAAATGGACTCAGAGCAGACGTCAGGAATCTCAATAAACATAAGCCGGTCAGTGAACACTTCAATGGAGTGGGCCATTCTGTTAAAGACCTGAGAATTTGTGTCCTAGCACAAAAAGAATTTAAAAACAGATTGCAGTGAGAGATTTGTGAATTGGAATTCATATTCAAATTTGACACTTTAACACGTGGTATGAACAGAGACGTCAATTACCTCATGCATCACAAGGACTGCTTTCCTTCCTTTGATGCTTGTAATTGTCTCAGGCAGGACACTTAACATCCCCTCTCCGTCATCCCCCTCCTTCAATCCTATGTACTTGATTTGTCAGTTTTATTGCAATTTTTTTTGGTCCTTTGTACTTATACCATCAGTCTGTATTGGAAATGAGATTGATCTGATGAAGTAGGTTTGTCCCACGAAAGCTCATCACCAAATAAATCATTTTGTTAGTCTTTAAAGTGCTACATTTCTGCTGTTTTGTTTTGTTGAAGTACAGACTAACATGGCTACCTCTCTGTTCCTATTCCACATGTTAATGTGTTGAATTTGAATATGAATGGTAGTTCTGAGCATCCCCTCTGTAGATATTTGTTAAAGTCTCTTTTCAGTAGAACACAAACTCTTAGGTCTTTAACAGAATGGCCCACTCCGTTAAAATGCTGGATGACAGGTTTGTGTATCTGGAGATTTTTGATGTCTGCTCTGTGTCCATTTTCTTCTTTGGCAAAGAGTGTTTGCAGTTTGCTCAATATACATAGTGAGTGGGCATTGCTGGCATATGAAGGCATATATAATGTTAGCTAAGGAACAGGAGAGTGTGCCACTCATTCTGTAATTAACATGGTTAGGTCCAGTGATGGTATCTCCAACATAGATATGTGGACAAAGTTGGCAATGGGTCTTGTTGCACAGGGATATGTGTAGCTCACAGAAAGGCAGCCAGCCTCCTACTTTTCTATGTCCTCATGCCTGTACATTGCAAGCCAGAGCCACTTACCTTGTATCTCATCCCTTGCCTCCTGGTCCCCAGAAAACAGTTGCTCAGGCTACCTGTGTCTATCAGCAGTGAAGAAAAGTTCCCAAACACACATCATGACTGGGGCTGCGGGGGGGAAGAGGGAGTGGGGAGAGCCCCTGGTCCTCATCTATCTCAACCTCTTCCTCCTCTGCTTCATCCTCCATGTTAGGTCCTCTGTGTACTGCCTCCATGCCCTTAAAAGTATCCACATGTCTCTTGGTGTTGAAGGTGGAGTTACCATGAAGGATAGAGTCCAGCTCCTCATAGAAACTGCAGGTCTTCAGGGAAGCAGCCAGGATCAGTTGACTTCATAGGCCTTATGATAGGTTTATCTGAGTTCTTTAATCTTTGCTGTGCACTGCAGCATGTCAGCTCATACCTCTTTTCACACAAGAATTGAGAAATGTGCCTGCATGTGTCACAGTTCCTAGGGGTCATTCTCAGCTGGGACTCAACTGACTCCTCTTCCCCGATGCCATGGTGGTGGTTGAAGTGAAGAGAGGGTTTGGCTTGTGTTTTAACCAAAACATCTCTAAAATCTAGACAAGTAGATTTTACTTGTTTTAATCTCAGTTACTCCAACACAGAAACAGAATCCTGCACTCCTCACAGGGAGATAATGTCAACTTATTTGTTAGATAAGATCTATTTGATATGAACTGTGTTGATATCTTCAGGTGAGCCCAGATATAACAGAATTTGATATTATCAAAACAAAAAACCAGTCAAGTAACACTTTAAAGACTAACAAAATAGTTTATTAGGTGAGCTTTCATGGGACAGACCCACTTCTTCAGACCATAACCATACCAGAACAGTATGGCTATGGTCTGAAGAAATGGGTCTGTCCCATGAAAGCTCACCTAATAAATTATTTTGTTAGTCTTTAAAGTGCTACTTGACTGCTTTTTTGTTTTGATAGTATATAGACCAGCATGTCTCCCTCTCTGTTACAATTCAAATTGATATTAGTTAGCATGGGCAAACATTTAGCAGAATGTGTGTGAGTAGTGCCTGCTTAATCTGTTAAGGCCCTTCCCAGACAAGCTTCTAACTCTAATTACTTACAGCTTCAGCATCTTATTGGATCCTTACAGCTTATGGCCTCACAGTTGTAGAGAGCATTATCAAAGGCTGGCAATATTTAGGATTATCAATGGATTCCACTCAAAAGCTCTAGTGGAAGCAAATTGTGGTGCACCTATGACATTTGAAATCCAATTTCTGCACTGGCTTTGTGTGTGGTTCCAGGTATAGGTTAAGGTATTGGTGGTGTTTGTTAATTCTCCTAATTGTCTGAGGCTCAGTTGTTTGAGAGACCATCTTTTTTTATCCTTCACCTTCTTGCTAGTAAAGATAAACTGGGATAGTCTTTCTAACTCTGGACTGACTTTGATCAGAGTTAGTGGACTCTGTTGAGGGCCTCCTTGTCTTTGGAATTCACCCTAGTTGACTGACTGACAGCTAAATCAAATCACCATGGTGTCAGACATATTTATTTTTTCATGGTTTTTGTTTCCATTTAGATTTTCCCTGATAGCATGTGTGATTGCATTGCAGGGCTCATGATGCAGCAGCTAGCTGCCATGCTACAGGACAGTATTCAGTAATGACTAGTAAATAAATCAGTCCATTAGAAGTCAAGAGTCCCTCGTAGGAAGACCCAAAAGTTAACAATTATCCACATATGCTTAGAAAGTGGTCTGGAAATGAAACACAGCTGTTGTTTTTATAATTGTTCACTATGTTCTCTCAACTTTGTTTAGTTGTACTATGGCTTAAACACCGAAGGACACTACATTGGTTAAGAATTTAATTGGATCTGAAAGGTAATTTAATTGGATCTAAAAGGTAATTGTATAATAGAGTGCCAGACATTAATTAGCCAGAAATATAGAGATATATGCTGAAAAGTAAAAATAAGAGATCAAAAAGTAGATCACAGTTTAACATATTTTTCAGCTGTTCTTTGAGGCAAAACGGCTGTACAATATCAGCACTTTAGAGTACACTATATTTAAATAGAAAGGAACTGTGAGTGTGGTTTTGTGTCATCAAGAGCATCTTTTTAGGGGATAAAGTATAGTCAACTTCTGAAAACTGAAAGTGCCTGCTTGTTTAAGCCATGGTGTACAATAATACAGAACACAAACAGTTTGTAAGTAAAATCATAGACGGGGTTGCTGTACTGTGGTAAATGATAGTTGCAGGGAGGGATTCTAAAACAGGAAAATGAATAAAACATAAGGTGTTCAGATTCTTATCACCTGTTGTTGATATAACCTTATTTTGTTGACCATGTTGCTCCCCTTTCAACAACCATAGAATTAAGCTGCCAACTTTATCTTCCTTGCCCCTTGACTTGACCATATCTCCTTTCCTTGCCCCATATGCACAAACATGCTGGATCGCTCCAGTGGGTCTTTTTCCTTCACTGCATTGAATTCAGGTATCTCAGCCGCTATCAAAACATGGTATAAGTCTGCCATTCCTACCTATCTTTCCTTTGCCTGTTTTACAGGTTGCTTGCTTCCTCCCCTTCCCTTCATTCTGTTAATGAAGCCAGTCCTGATGCCCTAGCTGTCTGTCTGTCTACGTACCTTCTTCAACACCATCCCCTGTACGAGTTGCCTCTTCTGCACAGGTCCACAAGGCTGCTACCCTCTTTTCATTCGTATTCTTCTTGAAATCCTAGTTCTATTGTATCAAAGAGACTAATTGTCTCTGACAAATTTATGGAGGAAAAATGCCAATAATTTATTAAGAGGTAGCCATTTATCATCTTGACTGCTTTACTTATATGTTGTGCCTCTATCTCCTATGCCTTCCCAGTTTGTTAGGCTCTTGAGCCCTCATTTTGCAATTCATTATACATGAGATAACAATCCAAGGGCTATTCAATATCAAAAGTCTAACAAACGGTTTTGAAGAAAATGATCAATACTTTAGCACTGTGACATATCAGTTAAAAGATCTAAAACAAACCGAGGTGCTGTGAGATCAGGTTAAGAAACATGTAACTAAAAAGCCCATGAACAACAAAGAGCAATTAATTGATCCAGTGTATTTTAATACCTGGAAAGTTTAAATACCTGTTTAGAAGGAAAAAAAAAGAAAAGTATAGATAATGTTCCAAGAAGATTTAGATAGGTAATAAAACTTACGGGAAATACTACAGTAAAGAAATCCCAATATCATCAGTAATTATGCCATTTAACGTGGGTCTGTAAACTAATTTGGATGATTAAATCAAGTGTCCAATCATATAATTTATTTACAGTGAATCTATTAGTTTATAGTCTCAGAGAAATCCTGGTTAGTCTGTAACTTCACAAAACAAAAAAGCAGGCGATGAGCTTTTGTGAGACGGCCCACTTCTTTAGATCTGAAGCTTATCACCTAATGAATAATATTGTTAGTCTTTAAGGTGCTACAGGACTGCTTTTTTACCTATTAGTCAATATTTATTTAAAAACTCATACATAGTACAAGTCAATAACAGAAAAAGAATGCTGCATAGCAGCAGCTTTTATTGAAATGGGCTGTCACTGCATATTTCTGTGTACAATTTTGTTAAATATAAGGCCATTTATAATACATCATTGGCCTTTCTTCATTGGTCTTTCAAGCATCATTGAGTCTCACTACTGTAAGGCAGAATGTTGTTATGATGTTTTATAAGGTAACTGGCTACAGAAGATAACTGAAAATTTAAATAATGGGCCAGCCTTCTTCAACACAGGCACAGCTTCCTCATGTTACATCAGCCTCACTGGTTGTCCTAATTTCCTCACTGCACAGATGAAAAAGAACTAGATCCACAATGCCGGATACCATCTGTGTGTTTCACAAGAACCATTCTGCTGAATTTGGTTAAAAGGTCAATAGTAGAAAAACCCACACATCAATTTGTTGCCTTCAATATTCCCTCTAACTTTTTCCACCCATGTGCAGAATAAATGTTGTTATGTGCAGTAGAAACACGTGCTGTTGGTGGTAGACAATGGGCACTGTGCTAATCAGGTGTACAGCATTTCAATCTCTCTTGGGTGGCCAGCGACACTGACAGCCACTGGCCTTGGGGGCAAGGTGGGAGGTGGACCCTGCTCCTCCCAACAGAAAGGGGCTGGGCCAAGGACAGAAGGGGCAGGGCTTAAAACTATCAGCCCTGCTCCACCACTCCCTCAGAGCCACATGTAGAGTGATAACAAAGTGCTTTGTGCCATTTCTAAGGGGCTAGAGTTCTGGGCCCCTTTGAAATGCTGGGCCTGGGGGCAACAGCTTCCTTTGTCCCCCTCTTTTGGCAGGCCTGTGGGTGGCCACCCAGCACTCAGCTGACAGGGAATGCTGGTTGCCTCTGTGTTCATTGATAGGTAAGTCACCATGTATTAGAATAGACCAGTGTTATGTCCCAAGCAAGGACACCATTTTGGGTGGGTAGTGGGGGCAGCAACCAGGAGTGAATTACTCCTCTGCCGCTTCCCCTCACTAGCCAGGAGTGAGAGGCATGCACAAAAGCCACATACCATCCACTCAGTCCCTGATAGAAGAATGGGTAGATGCACAAATAGCAGCCTGATTGGCACAGCCGCTGCCCCCCACCACACCCCCACAATGGTACTCTGGGTCCCCAGTTGCTCCATGAGGTGCTCCCCCAGCTTTTTCAGTGTCCTGCAATGTCAAATCATTCCTTCCATTATTCACGAACAACTTCCTCTTACCCTTTTTGATCCTCCATCTTGAAACAGGAGATGGGAGCCCAACTTCCCTATCATTACACAAAGAAATATTCTCAGACCTCCCGTAACTAGTGCCACAATTCTATGCTTAGAATCCCTTACTCATAGACTTTAAGGCCAGAAGGTACCATCAAGATCATCAAGTCTAACCTCCTGTACATCTCTGGTCATGGAACCCCACCCACCTACTCCTTGCAACACCTGGAATATTTCTGTTTGAAAAAGTAATAAACATACAGATAATGTTCCAAGGAGTTCTACATGGATAATAAAACCTAATGGACATACTGATAGCAAAATAAAATGACTAAAGAAATCCCAATATCAGCAGTAATTATATGTGTCAGGAAATTAATTTGGATGATTAAATCAGGTGTCTGGTTATATAATTTATTATATAATTCATTTACAATTAACTTATTGCGATTTCTTCAAAAACTGATACATGGTACAAACTGATACATAGTACAAGTTGATAATACTCCATTGATATACCCCTTGAATTCAAATAACAGTTTAAATTCAGAGGATCCTCCATTTACTCTAGTTCACACCTTCAAGTGACCTGTACTCCATGCTGCTGAGAAGGGTTAATAGCCAGTTTCTATTCATTGTCCTAGTGTCCACATTGGCACTTAACTTAAAGTACTCCTCTTGCGCTCTGGTGTTCATCCTTCTGAGATGTTTATAGAGAACAGTCATGTATTCCTGCAGCATTTGTTTAGGCTAAATGGGCCAACCTCTCCAAGTCTTCTCTCACAAGATAAGTATCAGAGGATAGCCATATTAGTCTGTATGAGCAAAAATGAGAACTCTTGTGGCACGTTATAGACTAACAGATTTTTTGGAATATAAGCTTTCCTGGGCAAAGACCCACTTTGTCAGATGCATGTAATCATGATGATGTTCTCATAGGATATGTTTTACATTCCTCTGATCATCCTTGTAGTTCTTCTCTGCATGTGTCCCAGTTTGACTTCATCTTTCTTAAACGTGGAAGAGCAGAATTACACACCAGTGGCTGGTATAATGGTAATAACACTTTGTTATCTTGCCTGGAAATACCTCACCTGATGCATCCCATGATTGTATTAGCCTTTTTTATGGTAGCCTCACATTGGCAGCTCACAGTCATCCTGTGCTTTCCAATACACCCACATCTTTCCCTTCCTCCGCTGTTTCTAACTGATATGTCCCTATCTTGCAGCAAAAAGTCTTGTTAATCCATATGTTCAGTTTGCAATATTAAATTTCATCCCATTTCAATTAATCTAGTTTTCAGCCTCTTTCTAGGCTGTTCACCATTTGGGCTTGCAATTTCTTATGCTAGTTACTTTAATATTCTTGGGTGGGGATTCTCTGGGTCTCCTGATTTCTGCCTATTAAGATGTCTGACTTCCACCTCAGATGGTAATTTCTACTTTTGTATCTTCATTTACATTAGCCAACATGCTACTCTCCCAAGCTCCTCATAACCTTTTCAAAAAAACTGAGGCAATGTATTTATTCAGGTGTAGGGCCATATGTAGATTATCTTTTATGTCCACCCATCCATAGTGTTTAGTAGCCCTGTTTCTTCATCCCTTGTTTTATTTTTTTATTTATATAGCTAAAGAACCTTTTACTATTGGTTTCAATTATCTTTGCAAGGTCCAACTCAACTTGTCTTCTGAAGGTTCATACTTTTTTTCCTATACTTTCTCATTTCCAGAAGATAGGCTATATCAGCAAGGAAAGCTATCTACCATTCCTCATAGTCTTTCTGATTTCTCTTAACCTGAGAGAAACAAACAAGAAGTTTGTTCATAGAGTTTGACCTGCAAACCTTACCTACATTTTTTTCTCCTTGTTCTTCAGTCTGCTTCATCTCTGTATTTCCCTTATTTTTTTTAATGTTTACCATTGTGAAATTAAGGGCCCTAGTTGCAAACCTATTTTCTTTATTCTCCATTTAGCTTAAAAAGAATTAAATCATAAGATCTCAAACCCAGGTTTCCTCTACAACCAGGTCCTCTGTGATGTCCTTGCTACTTTCCAAATCTAAATCTGCAATGGAATCAACATTTGTTGGTTCAGTGACCGTTTTCATTTGAAAATGAGTCAGTATCTGGGTCCATTATTAGTAGCACACTTCTTCCAATCCTTATCAGGAAATTAAACTCTCACATAAGAACACTAAGGCTACGTCTACACGTGAAGCCAACATCGAAATAGCTTATTTCGATGTAGCAACATCGAAATAGGCTATTTCGATGAATAATGTCTACACATCCTCCAGGGCTGGCAACGTCGATGTTCAACTTCGACGTTGCGCGGCACCACATCGAAATAGGCGCTGCGAGGGTACGTCTACACGGCAAAGTAGCACACATCGAAATAAGGGTGCCAGGCACAGCTGCAGACAGGGTCACAGAGCGGACTCAACAGCAAGCCGCTCCCTTAAAGGGCCCCTCCCAAACACAGTTGCACTAAACAACACAAGATACACAGAGCCGACAACTGGTTGCAGACCCTGTGCATGCAGCATGGATCCCCAGCTGCTGCAGCAGCAGCCAGAAGCCCTGGGCTAAGTGCTGCTGCCCACGGTGACCATAGAGCCCCGCAGGGGCTGGAGAGAGAGCATATCTCAACCCCCCAGCTGATGGCCACCATGGAGGACCCGGCAATTTCGACGTTGCGGGACGCGGATCGTCTACATGGTCCCTACTTCGACTTTGAACGTCGAAGTAGGGCGCTATTCCGATCCCCTCATGAGGTTAGCGACTTCGACGTCTCACCGCCTAACGTCGAAGTTAACTTCGAAATAGCGCCCGACGCGTGTAGCCGCGACGGGTGCTATGTCGAAGTTAGTGCCGCTACTTCGAAGTAGCGTGCACGTGTAGACACAGCTTAAATGTCCAGTAATATTCACTTCATTACAAATATTGAAGAGGTTTCTCTTTCTTTATTTCCAGATCAGATCCTGAGGTCTATAGCAGGTCTAAGCACTGTCCCAGTCTAAGCACTGTCCCAGTGGAGGTTCCATTAGCTTTGCTCCTCAACGTGATTTTGACCAAATAGATTCCATTTTATCCATTTTTCACTTATTTCTTTATAGTCTGCCTCCTCATTAATATACAGTGTTACTCCATCATCTATACTTCTGTCTTCTCTGAACAGCAAATACCCATCAATATCTCTAGTGCAGTCATGACTAATATTTCAACATGTTTCTGTTATCCTTATATCTGACTTCCCTTCCTTACCAATAGTTGTAATTTGTCTATAGCTACAGTTATACTAGCAATGATAAATTTTACCAGCAAAACCCTCATTTTGTCTGCAAAACTCATGGAGCGTGCACACACAAAATGCATTTTGTTGACAGTATCTGGACAAAACACAGCACTTTTGCTGTCAGTGTTGTGCCTCAAAGCTTTGAGACATAACACTGCTGTCAACAGATTCTGTTGACAAAAAGCTGTGTGGCTGCTCTGGGGGCAGAGGGGGGCCTTCTCTCGACAGACAGGGCATCCAAAACAATGGGCAGTCCTGTCTGCTGTGCTTCTGGGTGCCTGCTTTGTCGAGAAAGGAGCGGCACAGTCTGGTTGCTCGATCAACAGGGCTGGCAGCTCTTTTGATTGGCTTTTGTGTGTGGCCACACTGTCAACAGAAGTTACATCATGGAATCTCTCCCAACAGTGACTTCTGTTGACAGAGTGCTGTAATGTAACCATAGCCTATGTTGTTACCGAAGCTCCCTGCATTAGTATTCAAATATCTCAGTAGTTCTGCTAGACTTTGCCCAGATTCCCCACTTATAGCTACATTGTGTGAGTTAAGGAAGTCTGTGCAGACTATTTCACATAGTGAGACGTAAAATATAGGGCTGTTTGAGTGGAAGTGATACTGCAGTGTAACCCTGCTGTGTTTACACCTTTTGCCTTTTTTTTGTGATTTTTCTTTTCGCCCAAGTCCTCAGAATTATGTGAAGATATCTGCTTTCATTTGAACACGAAACAAGTTTCTAGCCTTTATGGGTATGTGGAAAAGCTTGAAAATGTGCCCTGAGTGCTGACAAAAAGCTGAAGGAACAGAAGACAAATAAAAAACACAAAATTTGTTTTAAAAAACCATAATTTATGAATCCTAATTCTTGATTTTTGAATACTTCATAATGGTAATACTGACAATAGCCAAATAAATGGAAAGGATAAACGAAATGAAAGAAAATAACTGGCCCTAACCCTCCAGTTTTAATTTTTTCAAGACAAGTCTACAGATATGTTTCTAACAATCAGTTTCATAGCATTACTCCAAGTTCCATGGGGACATTAGTGCAGAATATTTTTGTAACTTGTAATAGGGGTAAAAATAAACAAATGCAAATTAATTTAGATTTTTTACTAGGCGTTTTTATGTGTTCTTCCAGTCTTTAAAAATGAAGGGTGCATAATATACAATTCATTGGGTAACTATGATTACACACACAAGGTTTTAAAATGTCATTAGCAATAATTAGCTTTCATGAGTCAATTTAAAGCTTGCACAGTTTCCTCAATAACTCTACCCAGAGACAGTTACATGCTTTTACTAGAGGTCAGTGTTTACTGCAAGTTCATTTTCTTTTCACTATTTGCTTCATTGGTTGATATAAAAATCAGAAAACTTGGAAAGAAGGAATATGCAAAGGTTATGAAACAAAAACTTTTTAACATACGCCCAATGAGGAGGCTACATTAATGAAATATTGTTAACAAAATGCTCTATTTTCTAATTGCCCAAAGTAAGTTGCTTAATATCAGGTAAATTTGGTTAATTTATTTTAAAATCAGGCTTCATTTAAAATTGACTATGAAAGCCCAAACATTATTTATGAACGTCCTGATTTGATACTGTTATAAAATAATTGTATACATGTACAGACTTGCATCGAACACAAGTTGGATGAAAACATAATTAAAAATGGACTAGTAAAAAACTAGGAGGTCCTCATAGAAGATAGGGCCCAATCAAGCCCATTGTTGCAAAAACAACGTGTGCCTCTCTAATCTATTAGATTCATTTCACCCTGTCTGAAAAGCAGCGGATAAAAGAGAACTGACTGACGGATTTCAGTGGACCATCCAAAAATAATTATATAATGTCTATCAGAAGAGGTGAATAAAGATGTTAAGTAGCCACACTGTGAAGAATAAACTATTGTAATAGGTTAAAAACTGACTAAAGTTGAAAGTGTAAAGTGTAAATTACAGCTTGAGGAGTCATACCAGAGCTAGTTGTGACTGATGCTAGCTCGTATGGGCTACGTCTACACGTGAAGCCTACATTGAAGTAACCTATTTCGATGTGGCAACATCGAAATAGGCTATTTCGATGAATAACGTCTACACGTCCTCCAGGGCTGGCAACATCAACGTTCAACATCGATGTTGCACAGCACCACATCAAAATAGGCGCTGCGAGGGAACGTCTACATGCCAAAGTAGCACACATCGAAATAAGGGTGCCAGGCACAGCTGCAGACAGGGTCACAGGGTGGACTCAACAGCAAGCCTCTCCCTTAAAGGGCCTCTCCCAGACACAGTTGCACTAAACAACACAAGATCCACAGAGCCAACAACTGGTTGCAGACCCTGTGCATGCAGCATGGATCCCCAGCTGCCGCAGCAGCAGCCAGAAGCCCTGGGCTAAGGGCTGCTGCCCACGGTGACCATAGAGCCCCGCAGGGGCTCGAGAGAGAGCGTCTCTCAACCCCTCAGCTGATGGCTGCCATGGCGGACCCCGCTATTTCGAAGTTGCGGGACGCGCAACGACTACACGGTCCCTACTTCGACGTTGAACGTCGAAGTAGGGCACTATTCCCATCCCCTCATGGGGTTAGTGGCTTCGACGTCTCGCCGCCTAACGTCGATGTTAACATCGAAATAGCGCCCAACACATGTAGCTGTGACGGGTGCTATTTCGAAGTTAGTGCCGCTACTTCGAAGTAGCCGGCACGTGTAGACGCGGCTATGGTGATGTAAGCAGCTTCCTCCCCCTGAATATGATCCCTTACAAATTTCAAGACATACAAGTGAGGGGTGAGCACTTTCCACTGCTCACACCGCTGAGGCAGCCGTTCTATTTGGAGTGCACTTGCTTTGTCAATGTTGTCATGACTTTTGCCTCCTTGAGTTGGAACTTATCACTTCAACTTAAAAGTATAGCTGTAGTCTAAGATAGGAAAGAAAGAATGAGTGCTTGGTTTTTATCAAGGCAAAAGTTACCAACATAGCACGTCAAGCTTCCTACGTACTACGACCAGTGGCTCTTCAACGCATCCATTAACAAATCAGGGAAGAAGCTGAGCAGTGAGGTAGCAACAGTTAAAATTGACCAAAAAAAAAAAAAGATATTCAGATTAATCAGGTGTTGCCTGAGTTGATAGATACTGATTCAATCATCTGACTGCATTAATCTTTGTTCCCCACTGAAACTGACCATGTAATAGGGCTCAGGAAACAGACTCCATCACCAGGGGCTCTGTGTTTTCCTCTCAGGCTGTCCTTTCCTCCCCTGCACCAACCCCAGAGGTTCTGCTCACTGCACGCTACCATTGTGTAGGGGGCATTGTGTATCTGTCCATCTCAGCTACTGATTGGTGGAGGCAGAGAAGGGTGAGTGGGCTTCAGAGACTACCAGCTCCTTCAGGGAGTGGGTCTGGCTGCCCAGCACTGGAGCTAACAATGTGCTGTGAGCTGATCTCTGACACAGCTTGGAGGGGCAGAGTGGTTCCGTGCCCTGTCAATTACTGGGAGGACCTGTGGCTCTGCCTGACCCCTCCTTGTGGACACCGCTACAAGAGACAACTCCATGTTTTAAAAACTAAAGGGGATCTATAAGAGAACTATATACAGCGTTGCTACAACTGTAGTTAGCATTTCAGCCATGCCTCTTCCAACTTTTTCTTGCCTACAACCTGTGCTCCTTCCTCCCTTCATATGTCCAACTCTCCAGCTGTGAAGTGGGAAAACTGCATCTCCCTATTTTATAACACCTAACTACAGTGCAAATAGTTTTTTATTAAAAAAAAAAGATTAACCCTAGCAACCATTTTGCCAAAATGCCACTTACCAAAGAATTGCAAAAATAAAAATAAATTCACAACTTGTTTGTGGCTAAATTGAAAAGGGATGGGAAGGAATGAAATATTACTACTATGGTCCTTTTTTGTCTCAAGAGGTGGTAGTTAGCAGTGGCAGTGAGGATCTATGGGCAGTGTTTGAGTCTGCAGCTTCTCTCATGGCTTATCCATCCAGTATTGGATTTGCATGGTCGATTGCAGTAACCACATGTGGAATGAAATATATTGCATAAGTTATTCATAGTGAGTAATATTAGTTTTAAATGGTAACTTTATAGCATAATATATATAAACTTACCTTTTTTTGTGACAAACTAGGGTGAATCACCTGTGACACTGGATTTTCCATGTATTCAGCTTAAAATAAATTGATATTTATTTTTAACATCTCTGTTTGGTGCAGTAGTTGTATAGCTTCTTTTCTTTATATGTTTCATATTTCAGAATCTTATTCTTGAAGTCTCAGATGGATTGGTTTGTTTACTCAGCAAAGCCTGGGTGGTTATTAGCAGCTTCCCATTCATTTGAAAATCCTTTCTAACATCATGATTGATCCTGTCTGGCTTTGATTAAATTATTATTATTTTATAAAATACATCTTCATCTGAAGTATTTTGTAACTTTTCCAGTCCATCCCCCCCACCACCTGTCCATCTAGCTAGCTAGATTAATTTCACATAGTCAGACTGGAAATCATATGCCTAGTTAATTATGGTCTAGCTAAGAAAGCAAAACAATAAGAATTTCCAGCTTTTATCTAAGAGTGCAGCTCAGATGGTCTCCTTAGTACAATGAAAGTCCTTTTATCTGGCATGCTCAGGGAAAGGGGTTGACGGCAAATTAAAAATTTAACTGAGAGGTGAGGGGTTTGGACTGTACATGTGCAGGGTAAGGAGTGGGAAGATCTGTGGGGCACAGGTTCTGGGAGGAGAGATGAGTCCAGAAGTGGTATGGGGTCCAGAAGGGCTGCAGGTTGCTGCTTCTGGTGGAGGTATAGCCAGGTGCCACCTTCCTCCGTTCCCATTGGCTGTGGTTCCCAGCCAAAGGGCTAGCAGCTGCAGGGTCAGAACTCAGGAAAAGGCGGGGAGGGTTGCAGGCAGTGTGCCTGCAGATCCCACCTGGCCAGGCTTCTACCAGTAACAGGGATAGGGCGTATCTTGTGGCAACTACCGGACATGAGCACCCCCATCCTGTATTATGAGCCCCTCCCAAGCCTCACCTCCTGCCCCAAGCCCCCTCCCAGACCTAAGCTCCCTCCCAGAGCATCCCCAGAAGTCCCTCCCATGCCCCAGGGCCCCACACCAATCTCTTTATGAAACGGACTCTCTTTGCAGATCAGAGATGTTGGTTTACTGAGTCAGTTGATTGGTGAAGTGCTGGATAAAAGGGCTTTTACCACAGAACACTCACTCCCCTCTCTGTGAGTAGTTTGATTCTGCTCTGGAACCACTAGTTCTTTTGTTTTTGTATTCCCACTGCAGCACATTGCTGGAGATCATCCTTTGGAAGAGGAAGTTGGTCCAAAGGGAAGTTTATATTGGCAACTAAAGAGAAAAGGGATGGAGTGTCCATCAGTTGTTCTAATGGTTCCCTCCATTGCATGTGGACCAAAGAACACACTGGCGACAGGTGCCCGCAGAGGGAAAGGAGTGCAGGGAAGGGCACGAGAGGCCTGGTGGACAGGGCAGTGCACCTTCTGAATGCTACCACGAGTCACCTATGAAGGAAGAGTCAAGTTATGGCTGGGAAATTACATATTGTGCCTACGACATTGTGTACCAGAGCCTTTTATGGCCCCCTGTTGGAGCCATCTCACCCCAGGAAAGAGCAATGGAGGCGAGTCCTCCAGGCATGTTTAGAGAGGTCTTGTGGAACCAGCCAATCAGAGTCCGGCAAATGCAGATAAAAGAACCCACCAGGCCTTAGCAGGGCAGTTTCTGGATGGGAATATAAGGGCATGGGGCTCTGGCCACAGCAGCTTGCGTTTGCTAAAACTGGGAGTGAGATGACCCGAGAACTCAAGCCCTAAGCTGATGCGGGAGAGCCAGGAGGCTAGGTGCAAAGGGACTCAGGGAATGCAGCAGATAACTAAAGGACACAGTACCTGATGGTTATCTGTGGAGTCCCTGGATCCGTATGCAGAGTGGTGGGCAGGCCCAAGTTCCCCTTCTTCCCCAGTCTCAGGTAAAGCGGTGTAAGACTCAAGAAGGGACAAGGTTCCACTAGAAACCTGAGTGAAGAGCTAGATTTAAAGGACCCAGAGGTGGGGCTGAAGACCCTGATGAGATCAAATGGCTTAGAGAAGTCTCTGCTAGCACAAAGTGGGATCATTGTGGTTGTGTCATTTGGCTGGAGAACAGAGTCACTGACAACTGGTCAGCAGCCAACCAGGGCAGGTGCTAGGAGAGGGGAAAAGATTACAGTACTACTCCCAGCTACTAGAAGAAGCCACAAGCTGTCTCCCCTATTACAAAGCCCAAGAAGTGATCAGCTCCAGTCATGTTTCTACTCCCACACTCCTACAACAGTGTCACGTTCTTGTAATTGGAATTGTGCATGTTCTCTTGGACTGTATTCCTTTGCTTTCCCTTTATCTCTTGCTCAAACGGGCCAGCAATAACATCTGTTAGCGTTAAGATACACTACAGTGACTCTTCTGAGACTGGAGCCCAGTAGCATATTGGCTATTCAGTAGCAAGGAGATAGGATTTTCTGTCTACATGATCTATAGCACTGTACTTCTAATTCAAGAATAGTGAACTATTTTTAGATGTTCCTAAATGATTCAAACTATACAGACAGTTGTATAACAGACGTATAACTGAAACCAAGCATTTAGATTATCTGACTGCTAAAAAATTAATCTCAGCCTTGTTCATCTGAAAAAGTAGGGGGGTTTTGGCCTTCCCCCCCAAGTTAAGTAAATTGTGTACTCACAGAATCTTCGTTTCCATGAACTATGTGAAAACAGTAATGGCAGACATGAACTTTACCTTGAGAGATGAACTGTCATGTTTGCTATGTAGTCCATTGCTCCTAGAGTCTTAAATCCCAGCAGTAACTGCTTAGTGTTTAAGTTAGTCTAATGTCTTACTTGGATAATCTGTAGAAAACCAAGATCAGCACTGCTTTCATATTGTGGGAAAATGATAGCTGTGATGAATGAATATACATAAAAATGGTCATCTCTCTCTGAACCATGAGCTTGGGATATTTATATTATATTATATTCTTATGCTCCTTATTGATTGTCATTACTTAAAATTCCAATTTTTTCTCCTACTGCTTCAGGAACATTGGCAATGTCATTATAAAATGAGATCCAGGAACGTTTTGCATTCAAGTTAAAAACTTCCTAACATATTGGTTACCTTTAAACCTGTAAATTCTGTGACGGAAAGAGCCCTATTGTTTGCAACATTCAGGTATTTCCCGTAACAAAGTGATAGGTGCACTGCAAGTGTTGAGGTAAAGTTTTTAGTTATCAAATACAAAATTGGGAATTCTTAAAATGTGACCAGCTCTTAAAGTGTAACATGTTTAACAAAGATTGGGGTAAATCTTGGTTCCACTGAAATTGGTGTCAAAACTCCCATTGATCTTGACACAGTGGCAAATGAGGACCTTGGCAGAGGATTTCAAGCAACAGCCTACAACTTCATTGAACTTAACACAGAGGAGGCACACTACTCACCCTATCATCCAGAGTGTCACCCACCAGGCACTTTGTTTCCAATGTATTACAGGGCTCCTACCCCATCACTCAGGCTGCGTCTACACTACAGCTCCATTTCGGAAGGACAGCTGTTGACAATAAACGTCGACAGACAGCCTTCCGAAAGGGAGCATCCACACGGGCAAAAGGGGAGCAAAGGTCTGACCTGCCCTTTCGAACGGCCCCCGCCACACTTTCGAAAGAGAGTGTCCACATGTCCCAGGGAGCTCTTTTGAAAGTACAGGGACAGGAAGTACCGGAGGCAGGGTTGCATGGTGTACAAACCCTTCCTGGGCTGCTGCCTGCTATCCTGTTAAAGGGTTCACCACCCCAAGCCCTGGCCTGCACACTCTGAGGGCCAGCTACCTGTCCCTAGGCAAGCAGCAGGGGAATGAGCTGAGGAGGCACCGCAGACCCCCATGGACCCTAAGCAGCTCCACCCCCCCCATCAAGGCCGTGGGCAGAGCACAGGTTGTGGTCCTGGCCACTGTGCACCAGTGACTCCAGGTGGCCACCCTGCTAGTCACCCTCCTGGAGGCTGCCCTCAGGCCACAACGCCTCCACCTGGTCCACCAGGTCACCCGCTGCCTGTGGGGCTTCCCCATAAGCAGTGACTGGTGGGACTGGCTGCTGCAGGAGGACTGGGGTGATGACCAGTGGCTACAGAACTTCAGGATGACCAAGGGAACATTCCTGGAGCTTTGCCACTGGCTCGCCCCAGCCCTCCAGCACTGCAACACCCACAAGAGGCTGGCATTCCCACTCCAGAAAAGGGTGGTCATTGCCCTCTGAAAACTGGCCATCTTGGACAGTCACCAATCTGTTGGCCACCAGTTTGGGGTGGGCAGGGCAACTCTCAGTGCTGCCTTCAATGCAGTAAGCCGTGCCCAGGTCACATCTAGACCGCATGAGGGAGGTAGGGGCTCCATTCTTTCAGAGTTCATTTAGAAAGATCATGGAGTGTGTGTAGAAGTTCTGTGGGTTCTTTCGACCTCAATTTTGAATGTACTTACTAGTGTAGAGGCAGCCTCAGGGTAGACTCTCCTCAGGATATGTCTATACTATACAGCGCCCAAGAACCACTTCCACCCCCTACAAGTGGTGTTTTCTCAGTTGCCAAGAGAAAACTCATGCTGATGAAGCACTATTTACACTAGTACTTGCCATGACAAAGCTTTTGTTGTTTGCAGAGCAGGGGTTTAATTAAGCACCTGTGAACAATAATTGCTCAAGTGCCAGTATAGACAAAGGTTTAGTTTAATCTTATAACTCACATTGCTTTTCTTAATCCCATGACACATCTTACCCCCTATGAGGAGGGGGGCAGAATGTACAAAAGTGGGTGGAGGACCCTGGCCTGTGAAGGCCACCAGATTTCTCCTGATCCATGGGTACAAGGCCTATCTGCAAAATACCAGGTCTTTTATTTGCAGGAACCCTCCCTTTTAGTCTTTCAGTGGCCCTGGAAACTGGCCACAAGTTGCGACAAATCTAACATTCCTTCCAAGTATTGTTAATAAATATTACATCTCATTCCTGTTTAACCTCACTGTGCACCTTGGATGCTGTGAGGAAAGTGAAAACCCTACCTGGTCTGTGGCAAACTTAGCCACAAAGGAAAGGGATAAAGATCATCCTAACCCCACAAACCAGACACCTCGTGCCTGCAAAACACAGCTTTGGTACTACAGCTAAAGGGCAGGGATGGGGTGCTCCTCTTAGGCCTGAATAGGGTTTAAATTAATGAAGTGGGAGAGGGAGAGACCAATCATCTTCCCTACTCCTTTGGCTGGCCAATGAGAGAGTGGAGTCTCTGGAGGGGTAGGGGCCACCCTGGCTTCCCCAGAGCACATTTTGTACCCTTTCACTGATGCTGCCAATCACTGCTAGTTCCATCAGGTATCTCGCCCATTGAAGATGGTGGATGGTACCAAATTCAATGGAGCCCGGAATTCACCCCCACTGGCCAAAGTGCCACCATCTTTCAACAGTATTTGGGGGATTTAACACTGTTTGGAATCCTTATATTAGAAACAAAAATTGCAGTACTTTTGTTCAGTAACAGTATAACTGAGCCCCAGGGGAGGGAAATAACATCTTAGTGCTGTACAGTAAGGTGTGTCCTCTTCTGTGTTACATTTAAATTTGTGAAGAAGCAATAAGAAGGAAAGTTAGGTGATGATGGAATGCAAGAAAGTCATGACCCTGTTTAGCTGAGAGCAAGTTAATAGAGCTGTGTCAATTCCTCACCTCTGAGGGATTTGTAGGTTTACATGGTAAAACGCCTCCCTTTTTCTATGCTAGGGACTAGATTGTGACAGGAAAAGAATGGGGCTATAACTATTACTGTAATTAATTTTGCTCTGTATTTTTAAAGATGTGTACTGCATGACGTATTGCTTACAGAAAGTTTCTTTAAGGGGGTTAGTTAGTCCCAGCCCTAGTGAATTTTATCTAACTGGATTTTCTGCTATAATAAATGAAAACTCATCAGGAGAAAGTATAATTGGGTTTGACACCCATACATTTAGTAGCTAATCAAAACAAAAAAGCAGTCCTGTAGCACTTTAAAAACTAACAGACAGACACACATGGGACAGACCCGCAAAATCTCATCGCCTAATACATCATTTTGTTAGTCTTTAAAGTGCTATATGACTGGTTTTTTATTTTGTTAGAATACAGACTAGCATGACTACCTCTCTGTGACTTAGTAGCTGTAATGAAAGATGAATTCCCAAATAGGGAATCTGATAATCTAATTGAGATAAACCACTTTAAGACCTTACTACATTATTCATTAATTTTCTTAGCATACCTGCTGCGTCTACACTCGCGTGTTCTTTCGAAAGATTTTTCAAAAGAAGTGGGCTCTTTTGAAAGAACCTATGGAGTGTCTACACACAAAAGCATTTTTTTCTAAAGTAAATCAAAAGGATGTGGCGCTCCTTTCGAAATCACTTTTCCTTTCCCGTTTCAGGAAGAGCGCCCTCTTTTGAAAGCTGCTTTTGAAAGAAGAGGTGTATAGGCATTCTGCATGGCCCTTCTTTTGAAAGAACAGTTCATTTTTGATCCCTGGACTGTTCTTTCAAAAGAGCGGGGGCTGTATGTATGCTCTTTTTTGAAAGAACAGATCACTCTTTTGATAAGTTTTTTGTGTGTGGACACACTCTTTCGAAATAAGTTCTTTCAGAAGAGATCTTCCAGAAGAGTTTCTTTCTAAAAATCATAAGAACATAAGAATGGCCATACTGGGTCAGACCCCTGTAGTGTAGACATAGCCACTGATATTTACAGTACACTTCCCAATTTGTTATTGTCTCTATTTCTCCAGCTACAGGCTCAGTTGTTTTTTTAATTTGAGATGAAGCCTTTTATATCACTAACACTTAGCAATAAAAACAAATGCTCCCCAGCAATTCACTTTTCACACAATAGTCATTAGGACAGTATGCTCCTGTTTTATCTTTAATGGCTGAGTGACCAGATGAGTTGATCAGTGAGGCATTCTTAGGAAAGACTAGTGTTGCCATTTTTTTTTTAATTAAAGCACGAAGAATTCATGGGGGTTGCAATGAATGTTTCAAGATACACAACAACACAAAACCCATAGAATGTGTGCATTTTCAGGAGTGGTCAAATTCTCGGCAAGTGATATTTCATTGTCTAAAGCAGTGGTTCTTAACCTGGGGTACATGCATCCCCTGGGGGTGTGTGATGCCCTTTCTGAGGGTGTAAGACATGCCAGATTTTTTTAGAAGGTAAACCATTCAAAACACAAATTAAGCAAGGCACATAAGTACAACTACTTTGTTTCATCAAACCTATGCATTTATTAACATTATACATTTTTAAAAGATTAATGTAATATACAAACAAACAATTTATTTTGAAGTTTTTAAGTTAATTGTAGTGAAATTATTTTGCTACAAAATACAGTGTATCGCCACTTTGAAGGGTATTTCTTGACACATGCGCAGATGATGATGTGGCAGTGTAGCAGCTTTGTTTGAATTCAGTTAGCTGCTAACTGTTAGCGCATCAGATACAGTTTACTTCCACAGCAAAACTTCACAATATCTCTGGGTAGTATTTGCATATTTTTGTACGCCTACTGTAGTATTATCTGTGCTGAGTAATAACATAAAACTATTTTACATATATTTAATATGCATTTAAAAATGTATTGGCCTCCCCATCTCCATTTTTGGTTTTTGATAAGGGGTCTGAGAACATATTTGATTTTTGATAAGGGATGCGAGAACATAGTTTGAGAACCAAGAAGGTGCAGGCTGCAGTAAAAGTTAAGAACCACTGGTCTAAAGCAACTATCTAAGTAACTGGTTAATGCCAGTACAAGAATTAAAAAGGACAAAAAGGTACAACATTTACAATTCTGTGCCAAATAAACTAAAGGCAGACTGAAATAATGAGACCAAATACAGTAAGTATTTGGCGAATATGTTTATATATTAGTAAAATTATATCAAAACCTCTTTCATATATTAAAATAAATTCTCATTATCAGACATATTAATATTCTTTTTAAAAATAACATTATTTCATGCTTTTCCAAATAGCTATATAACCTCTGCATACCAATGTAGAATAAAATCCAGCTTGTACAGTGGAATATATTAGTTTTCAGTCACATCTTTTCACTTGAGTGGGCTAATATTTTTCATAGAATTGTATTAATTTCAAGAATATAAGAACTGTGAAGAGGGGAGTTACTGTAGTACCCATGTCTCATTAAATAATTGTAACTGCAGGAAAAAAGTGAACTTTTCATCTATAGAATCAACAACTTACATGTACATAATACAGGATGAATCTCTCTTGTCTGGCACCTTTGGGACCTGACCAGTGCCCAGCAAGAGAATTTGCCGGATGATGGGAGGTCAATATTTTCTAGCACATTACAAACACTTCCACTGCTTACTGGACTCTTAGAAGACATTTAGGGGGTAAATTACAGCTAAAGAACAGCACAGAACACTGACACGCAGGACTGGTGGCTATAAACAAACTTTATGGGACCATGGGAAACTTGGCCACACCCACGCTAAGTGGTTGTTTGGCTAATTAAAATAATACCAGATTACCGAGTTTGATGAATGAGAGAGTTCTGAATTAGAGAGGTTCAACCTGTAGAATTTTTATTTGCCTGACAATTTCTCAAGTTTATTATTTTAGATTATACTATCAACACAAATGCTAGTAGTCACCCTTCCAGGATAAAGAAGCTGTCATACAGCATTTTATTTAAGCTGTTTATTTTGTCAGTCAGTGAGCAAATGAGCATAGTGTGTATCATGGGAAAAGCTGTTCTGAAATGGAGTATTACTGCAAATGAAACATTTAACATAGTTTTGTCCTAAAAGGAAAAGCTAGAAAGGTGGGTCATTTATAAAGATATTCATATTTAATCAGATGCTATAAAAACCTCATTGTCATGGTAAATCATTCCTGTGTTATTTTGTGATCTACATAATCATGCTAAGGCTGAAAACTGGTTGTAAGATCTTACAAAATGGTATTTGCAAATCCTGCAGTTATATTAGTTAATTAGCCGTGGAAATATCCTGCCTTAATGCAATGAGTCAGACTTCTTATTAGTGAACCTCATCACCAAGAGCCATATCATATTCTCTGGCTTAAGGAAGAGAGTATGTGGGAAAGCAACAGAAAGCCACAGAAAGCCTGCAAACCTGAATCTTTCCAGTCTTTGTATGGCCTCATTTGAGTGGAGCGGTTTAGGGCGCCATGAAGGAAGCAGGGCTCCTGTGTCTTACAACTTAGGATCTTCAAGATAAACTATCCTCAGCCAAAGTTTCTGAACTGCCCCATACTCATAGTAGACTGTCCACTTCAGGGCACGTGCTGCCTCCCTCATATCTGGCCTGGTAGTAGTCGTGGAGGAAGTTTAGCAGAGGTTTTATCTCTCTCTTTTTTTAAAAAATGCTGTCCATTTTATTAAACTGTTCTTTTGTGACTTTAGCAGCTACTGTTCCATGAGGAGGTAGTGCCAGGGGGCATTAACCAGTGATAATTCCTGGGGGCAAACTCCCTGCAAGGAACAGAAGCTGGTAGAAGGCCTCCAGGAACATGGGAAAAGAATGAGCAAGAATAAGTAGCAACTTCTACAACATTTTTGTTTGTTTGTTTGTTTGTTTGTTTGTTTGGGGTTTTTTTAATATTTGGTCATCAGTGCTGGGGAACAATGGCAGCACCCAGCCAAATGCTGATGTTTTGGGTTTCATAATGCTAGTGCTGAGCGGGCAGTGCTACGACTCCTCTGCAGCTTGCTCTCTTTAAAACAACAGAGATCCTGGCCATTTGCAACTCAGACATAAAAGGTAGGATAAAGGTGCCATGTTCCCTATCATACCTTGTGCTGAGGCTAAAATACAACCAGCATCTAACCCTTTATTTGGGGAGAGGAATATGCAGTAAGGGACACAAATATAGTAAGAATAATATGTGTCACAAAACCCCACTTAAGAAACTATTGTGTTTGTCTGGGGACATAGAGCTCCATAAAAGTTAACGGTTGTATCTCTTTCTCCATAGTGGGCTACAATGACATGAGACCATCATAATGCAGTGCAACCATGGTTTTAGGCCTGACCATATCTGTCACAAACTCAATAAGGCTTTATCCTCACCTGGTTTAAATCAGCATAGCCCTATTAATATAAGATGAGGTTTGTGGATTACCCCAGAAAATATGTCCCCTCCTATTTGAGCAACCTGGTAGTGTTTCAGGAGTGTCTGATTTGTTTCTTTAATGTGGGGAGCTGGTGGCAGGAGAGACCAAAGGAAGACCCCTTAATTCTGGAGTTTGCTTTCTTTCTGAATCTATCAGGCCCATCTCTTTACTCAGGTATTTCAGGGAAGAGGCTACAGTCTGGGTTAATAGATGTTTGTGATTATGCTTGTTCATAAACTGTTTCTGTTGTATTACAAGGAGAGACTGATCTAGTTTATTTTTGGTCCATTTTTCTATTTGATTTAGTACAGTTTTCTGATTATGAGGGGCACCCGGGGCCTGGAACAAGCACTTGCTATTATTATTTTATAAACCAAAATAAATAATGCATTGTTTGTGCTTTTAAAAAGGTGTCAATCAATGCCAAGCATTGCAAAAGTATACATGTGAATTACATTATTATTCTTTTTCTAGTGCGGGGGGGGCCAATTATTTTCCAAGTGAAGTCAAAGGCAAATTCCCACTGTTTTCAATGAGCCCATGACTGATGTTCTTTAGCAGGATGATCTACATGTCAAGTTGCTTAATATAGTAGTAGTCCTATGCTGTGTCTCCACTAACTCCCTACTTCAAAGGGAGGATGGTAAGTAGGGTGTCGGGAGACTATTAATGAAGTGCTGCAGTACATATGCAATGCTTCATTAAGCTAATTCTCCTCTGAGGCAACTTCAGAATTTTGAGGAATACATTATGGGGACCTTCTGACAGTTGGCATTGAAGGGTTCCTGTGGCCATAGATACAGTGTAAAGAGATTTTGGATTCTAATCAAACTTTAAAAAAAAAAGGCAGGAAATCTGTGTGACTTTCTGAGAAAGGCCAGGTACTTTCAAGGCACTATGGGCTAGTGGGCAGGGCACAGGACTAGAACTCAGGACCTTAATTCTATTTCCAGCTGTGCCACTTAGAAGCTGTGTGACTTTAGGCAAGTCAGGCCACCTCAGTTTCCTTTAGGAATAAGGGGACTTAAAAGTAGGCAGGGTCCTTTCGAAAAGGAGCCCTGTCGGGATGAGCCGTGCGGCGGCGAGCCGCCTCAATTTCGAAGTGCCGCGGCCACCCGCATGCTAATGAAGCGCTGAATATGTATTCATCATTAGTAATATGTATTATCATTAGTAAACTTCGAAATGGCCATTTGCATGGCCATTTCGAAGTTTTTGGCTAGTGTAGACATAGCCAAAGTGTGGAAAAGGAAACTGAGGTGGCCTGACTTGCGTAAAGTCGCACAGCTTCTAAGTGGCACAGCTGGAAATAAAACTAAGGTCCTGAGTTCTAGTCCTGTGCCCTGCCCACTAGCCCATAGTGCCTTGAAAGTACCTGGCCTTTCTCAGAAAGTAACACAGATTTCCTGCTTCTTTCTTTTTTTTAAAAGAAGTTTGATTAGAATCCAAAATTTCTTTACACTGTATCTATGGCCACAGGAACTCTTCAATGCCAACTGTCAGAAGGTCCTCATAATGTAACTCACTTTCCCACCACACTGTTATATATAATCTCCCCAAAGTGTCATAGAAGGATCTCATGTACACCAGAAACAGTGCACCTGAACATCATGTGATCAAAATAGCAGAAATGTAGCACTTTAAAGACTAACAAAATGATTTATTCGGTGATGAACTCTCTCGAGACAGACCCACTGTATCAGACCAATACTGACTGACGTTTATAAATACAAAGGACCAAAAAAAAATGCAATGAAAACTGACAAATCAAATAGGACTGAAGGAAGAGGGTGAGAGGTGGGGGGATGCAAATTGTCCTGTCTGCGATAATTATGTGTGTCAAAGGAAGGGGAGCAGTCCTTGTAATGTGTGAGGTAGTTGATGTCTCTGTTCATACCGTGTGTTAATGTGTTGAATTTGAATATGTACTCTAACTCACAAATCTCTTGCTCTAATCTGTTGTTAAATTTCCTGTGTTCTAGGATACAGATTCTCAGGTCTTTAACAGAATGGCCCACCCCATTGAAGTGTTCACTGACTGGCTTATGTGTGTTGATTTTCTTGATGTCTGCTCTGTGTCCACTTATTCTTTGGCGAAGGTTTTGCTGAGTCTGTCCAATGTACATAGTGTCAGGGCATTGTCCGCACATAATAGCATATATAATGTTGCTGGAAGTGCATGAGAATGTGCCTTTGATCTTGTAACTAACATGGTAGGTCCAGTTGCAACAAACCCCGCTGCCAACTTTGTCCACGTATTTATTCTGGACCTAATCATGTGAGAAATAGTGCTACGGATCTGAAATGCTTTTTTGAAATAGCTTGGGTGCTATTTCAGAATGCATTTTGAGTGTATTCTGTTATTCTGAAATAAAATGTTTCAAAATAGCTGTTTCAAAATGCACACCCCCCATATAGCCAGGGGCCTTTCAAAATGACCCCCTGATTTCAAAAGCCCCTACTTCCCAAAACCAGATGGGATCAAGGGGCTTTTGAAATCAGGGTGTGTGCATTTAGAAACCAGCAGTTTCGAAGTGTACGCTGCTGCCGTTATGCTAATGAAGCACTGCATATTAATGGAAACACCTCATTAGCATATTCCGAAGTGCCACATTACCATAGCCCTTCCAAAAGGAGGGGCTAATGTGGCCTCAGCCTTAGGTAATATCAGTTTCAAAGTAAGATGTTTCAAAACAGCTATTTTGAAACATCTTATCTTAGAATAACAGAATACACACAAAATGCATTCTGAAATAGCAACCAAGCTATTTCAAAAAAGCATTTCCAGATCCATAGCACTATTTCTAACATGGTTAGGTCCAGTGATGGTATCTCCAGAATAAATATGTGGCAAAGTTGGCAGTGAGGTTTGTTGCAACCAACACTGGACCTACCATGTTAGTTACAAGATCAAAGGCACATTCTCATGCACTTCCACCAACATTATATATGCCATTATGTGCAAACAATGCCCTGACACTATGTACATTGGACAGACTGGGCAAAACCTTCACCAAAGAATAAATGGACACAGAGCAGACATCAAGAAACTCAATACACATAAGCCAGCCAGTGAACACTTCAATGGGGTGGGCCATTCTGTTAAAGACCTGAGAATTTGTACCCTGGAACACAGGTAATTTAACACAGATTAGAGCAAGAGATTTGTGAGTTAGAGTATGTATTCAAATTCGACACATTAACACATGGTATGAACAGAGGCCTCAACTGCCTCACACATTATAAGGACTGCTTCCCTTCCTTTGACGCTCGTAATTATCGCAGACAGGACAATGAAGGCACTGCATGTTCCAAAGTGACATATTACCTTAGCCCTTCTGAAAGGAGGGGCTAGCGTGACCAAGGCCTGAGTGTCCAGCTAGAGGGAAATGTGTTGGGGGGGCTTGTGAATATCTCAGGACAAGCAATTCCTCCATATTTTATGACTTCAGACCAGTAGAATTTCATTACAAATGTAAATAAAACAAAAAAAGTGTTTTTGAAGATTAAATGTATAAATGTAATAGACGATTTTGAACATAATGTAAACTTCTTAAAAACCTTTGACTCTAGGTTATACTATTAGTATGCAGACTGTTGACTTAATCAGGAGTTTGGCCTGCACTAGGATGGTTCTTAGTTTGCATCTGCAATTCTATCACACCACCTGCTAAACTATGACTAATTTTCCTTCATGTGACATTGCTATAAATAAAGATAATCTCTAGTTGTTTTAATATCTTTTTATGGGGAGGTTATATAGATTAGTTTAAGTGTTTTTTATTATGAATTTTGTCTCCTATACTTTAATCAGCCTCTTGCCCTTTGTGTAAGTGCTATTAATAATAGTCAAGTAGATTAAAAATTCTCAGGGACTCTTTAGACTCTTTAGATTATTATGTGTGCAACTTTCTCTGAATGATATGGCAAAACATACAGGTAGAGCTGATCCTATTTAACTGCATTCTCAACTATTACAACATTTCAATACCCTGCAAGATCAGCAGCTACTAAAAGAAATTTTAAAAAGTAGTTTACCTTCAACATCAAGCATTTGAAAGCAGCGTAGAAGTTAGGGTCACAATCCAGCATTCTATGAGCACTGTTAACTTGATCTGCTTATTTTTTCTTTAAATTCATTTAAATGTGAACAGGTTCATACTCCTAAAACTCTTTGATGGCACTTTTGAGTGTACAAGTAAAGCAAGATCTGACCCTAAATGCAAGCCTGCCACACAATATGTGCCCATTATAGGATGAATGTTTAAGAATATAAATATAGATATTATGCAAATAGGATATTTCAAATACCAATGCCCCTATAACTGATTGTCGAAGTAGGTGAAGAAAAACAACAAGATGCTCAGAGAGCAGATGACACTTGGGAAACCAGTTCAGAAACACTGTATTTAACTATCTGCCTGGAAGAGATTATCCAAGACTAAATGCTAATTCACATGACATAAGTTTAGCATCCCTATTAGAATAGTACAGAAGAAGCAACCTTCTTCCAACACTTAAAGGATCATTTTTAGAATAAGGAGGGCGGCATCATCCCTGAAGCTCCTCTCTCTCCTTCTCTGCTTCAGTCTAGCTCTTTGCTTAGAGCCATCCTTGGACTCTGGTGCCTTGATTCTAGCTGCAGCTTTAAAAATAGCACAAGTATCTGTACATAAAATATATTTTCACTAGCATTAGGCAAGGGAGGCAAAATGTAAAGTAACGTAGGAGAGAACTGAGAGCTTGATTCTGATCCCTCAGGTGTTTTTAAAACATTGACTTCTCTTAAATTCTAGCAGAATAATTGAGATTAGAACCAGGTCTGTAGTGAGCTCAGCCTTCACCAGTTTAGGACCTACTGCAGTGCCCAGTAAATTCAAGGGGAGTCTTTCCATTGGCTTCAAGGGGCTTTGGATCAGGCCTATAGAAAATATTTTTTACGATGTTGCATGGCTTAAGGACCAGTTGCAGACTTTCCAGGCCCTAGGCCATAGCAGTGTATACAGTATCTATTGGCCTTTCAGGGAACCCTGGATCACATAAAATGGAATAGTTTTCATGGGTGTTTGTTCTTCATGCTTGCCCAGCTGATTTAGCAAAAGGGGCATGTGGGAGGTATGCACACATATCAAAGGGCAGTGTTTGGGAGAGCAGGCAGCTTCCAAAGCTCTTCATCAAAACAAACCCAAGTTCTGGGAATGCAGCATCAATCTTGGGGATCAGGACAGAGCCAGGAGGTTGCAGATTCAATCAAATGATCCCTATCGCTTCTCCAGTACATCACAATGCTCATTGCGGTTGAATTTTTCAACGTTTATTCATGGTTAAGCATTGAATTTGCTTCCATGTATATATATACTTTTTATATTCTCTATAAAAATAGATAATAGCTCCCTGGGTAGCAAGGCTCTTGGCTGAGGTCAAACAGGCAAGTTCACTGTGGAATGGCATCAAAGACTTCCTTGCATGTACCCTGTGGAGGATGCTCTGGTATCAGTTTTGAGTTCCATATATGGCAAATGGGATTGGAGTAACTATAGTATCAATTAATCAGTCTTTCCCATGATTGCCAGCAAATTTAAATTTGGCTGGTGGAATCAGATTCCCAATGGCAGTGCAGGCAGTCAGACATGTACAGTTTATGCAGGTTGCAGCTCAAATCATTGCTAAAACACAGAGTCCTAAATTGCTTTCCAGCACTGCTCTGTGCTCCAAAGTGTCTTTCAGCGTGTTCTGGGCTCTGGTCTATTGTATTATCTTAGTCACTCTGAAAGGCAGTAATTAATATTTGTCATGACTACTCTTCATTTGGCTGTTAGCAACCTTGTTTTCTTCTTCCTTTAGCTGAGGAGGAATTCAGTATTTTTAATAATTAAACCACATGAATAGTTGATCTTGGTGATGTAGCACATAATGCAGAAATCTCTTATGTAAAATCAACATGTTTGTATCGCTGCTGTCTGATGGGCTTGAAGTTGATTTAAAAAAAGTTATCATGAAAAATTAAAGTTGATGATAATAATAGGCATTATTAAACTGTTTGCTACGTGCCACTAATTTAGGAAGATTTAGATTTCTCCTGGGGAACCGCTTGATGTATATTTGCTTTCGATTAAATTTGCATATGTTAATTTAAACTTGATTTTATCCATATGTTTGCTTTCACTAAGGGGGAAAAATAAATGTATTATGTCCACCCTTTATTACAATGGGAGCCTAAGTTTGTGGGCTTTATAAAGAGATGTAAAACCTGGGTCATTACTCATGAGCTTGTATGCAATGGGAAGCTAAAATTCATTAGCCTTATATCAGAGAGACTGCTGTGAGAGAGTGCACGTTGTGAGGGAGAGCAAGTGCGTAAATAATAATGAAAGTCATTAGTGCCATTCAGTGTGTAAGAATGTCAGAAATGTAATTGGAGCATTAAAGTGAAATCCATGATGACAAACATCAACACAACAAAGAGAGTGAAAATCTGGTTATCTTTAGTTTGACAGATTATTTCAGGATCATGGGGGAGGCCCAGATGGTGCACAAGAACATGTTATGAACAGTGATATTTTAATATTTTCATGATATGATATTTGGGAATACAGTGCCACAGACACATGAGGAGGTTTTTTATTTGGAAACCTAAAGTTCCTTGGAGCATACAGACTTTACGACTGACTGACTGAAACAATAGATAGGAAAAGTTCTTGCACTGCTGAAAGATTTGCTTTTGATGTTGTGATAACTGTGTGGCACAATGCAGCATGGTGTTAGAGGTTTTTTAAGTTTCCTGTCTCTCTAGAGATGCAGTTTCTTTCTTTAAAAGAGAGGGGGAGGGTGAAAAGGAAGAAAATGATTTAACAATTACGCAGGAAATTATATGATGCTAAAATTGTACCATGTTCTGCTGTTTCAAAGGAGGGACTTTCTACGGTATTGTGAACTGCAAAGGCTGTAATTTTAGGGTATGAAAAAAAATGTAGATTACAAAACAAAGAAAAATTTAAATATGTCTACAGGACAAGGCAAAGAGAAACAAAAAGAAGGCAGCTGGAGAAAATTTGAGGGAATTAAAGGTAAGGAAATGTATTATTTTAAGGGCAGTGAATGATAAATAACTGTGCTTGGGAATAAAGTCTGAGGATCTGACAATACTGGGAACTAAAGAGTTCTTTCTGTGTTCTGCCGCTTAAGGTACAGTGTTACAATATGCCAGTATCATTTGGTGTTGAATAGATCTAATTTTCAGATTAGCAATTGTTCATTCTTTGTAGCAACTCCTCTGCAATAGACTAACAGACATCAAAGTCTGTTCCAAATGTAAGAGAAACAATAGGAATTGCTGGACTGATACCAATCAACCAAGCTTTGTGTATTAAATCCTTTGGACCTGGGACATGGTCTGTTTTAAGAAAGGCCAATCAGGCAGATTCTCTGGTATGCTGGCAGTAGGAGGGTTGCTATGACTGAAACTACTGTGCACTGGTAATAGATTGATATTTATTTCCTGCCCAATGTCACATGAATTGGACCAAGGTTGTAACAATAGGTCACTAACCACACCAAATTGTGGAGATCAAACGTTTCCCCTGTCACATGAAAGAAATCAGGCTCCACTGGCCACATTTTTGCTAAAGTTTTAAAACTTTACCATCACTCTTGCGTGTCAACTTTTTTTATTTTTATATACGGGTTTAAAACACTTCTACACAGTCGCACAGCGGGAATGTATTCATTGGCTCTAGAGCTTGCTGCTATGCTTCAGTGTTGCGCATGCGGCACAGCAGTCCTATGCAGGAGTGAAACACTGTACTGTGTTATGGGTCTAGTTGCCTTTTTTGCCAGTCATCTACTGAAGATGAACAGAAGAAACAGTAAAGAGAAGGCTGTCGGGTACCAGCTCCCTATACCAGCTTGTAAAGTGCTGGTATTGGAAGGTGCAATGTGGTACAGTTCTTAATTCTAGGTTGCTTCAGATCTTTTGGCACATTTCTGCCCTGATTTACACATAAAGTATGATGCGGCCCTGGGAGGGCAAACAATTCATCTCACATTGAGTATGCAAGAAAATTATATGGCAGGGAAGTGCATGAGGCTGTCTAATTCCTCCACGTGAAGAGTCTTTTAATTTTCTCCAGTGCAGAGTTTCTGACCTACATTTGAACTTGCCCATGAGTTACCTGCTGCTTATTCAAATGACTAGGTTAATGGGTGTGTGTGTTTTTAAACAGAGGCAGAAACTTCATTATTTTAACTGGGATGCAATCCTCTCCTTACAGGGAGTATGGATTTTTATATTGGCTCATGTTTAGATTCTATAGCATCCCCTCCCTTATTCTGCATCATTCTTCTTTGGCTAAAAACATATTTGTAATGTTTTATTTTTAATTCCTGCAGCAACAATGTTTTGACTAACTGGGATTCAGCACCCATCTTGAAGGCCTTTCTCAGTTTGTCCTCTGTCCTTGCTCAGGTGAAAATTCCCTTTTTGACTTCAATAGAGTGAAGATACAATAACATGGAGGGTCCGATTTTCTATTTCCACAGGTAACTCCTGCCCCAAAGCAGGACCACAACAAGAGAAATTTCCTGGGAATCTCATTAAGGACATACGTCCCCGATCATCAAGGAGGCAAACATTTTGTTAACTGTATCCCAGGGCAATTGCCCAAAACTCTCAGATCCTGCAGAATCAGCAGAAGGAGGAAAGAAATAGCCGTTGGCTAAAGGTGGGAGGGTTATATTTTTCTTTTCCAGTTTTGGGTCTGTAGTACAGCTTAGTGGA
This sequence comes from Carettochelys insculpta, assembly GCF_033958435.1. Taxonomy (NCBI): domain Eukaryota; kingdom Metazoa; phylum Chordata; order Testudines; family Carettochelyidae; genus Carettochelys; species Carettochelys insculpta. Next base: position 191,482,028 of record NC_134138.1, on the reverse strand, counting down.
CCTGTTACCAGGCTTCCTTGGCTGGTGGCAAGCCCCAGAATGCCACTACAGAAGTATTCATATTGCAGTGGGATGGAGTAGGTTGCGGGGAAGTAATACAGCCAGCTGACTGAGCTACTCTGTCTAGGGTGCTCTCCTGCAACAACAGCTGTGAGGGATCAAACTTTGTGCATGGAAAGGTTGGAAAGGGAATAATGGAGTGACATCCACTGAAACAATGTGAACCAACACTTACAATAGCATGAGGCTTTGGGGCAGCATTGAAATATATGTAAAATAACAGGGCAACAAGCATAGTGGATCTTTCAATGTAAAAAGTAAATTGACCACCTTCATTAAAAATATGGAGAATTCCCCATGCCCTGGTGCATGTGGGTACAATAAATAGTTACAGAGATTTGCTTTGTAAGAACTACATCATCCAACTCCTATTGGGACCAGGTAGATACCAACGTACGTGTGCGTGTGTGTGTGTGTGTGTAAAAATCCTAAGCAGACATTTTAGAGCAAATCAGATGTTCTGGGACTACGAGCTCGGAGGATGACATACATTCAGAAGAAATTTCAAAGGGAGTGATTTAGATGTGCAGCAGTGAGTAGTACTCTTCCCAATACTTTGTGCTTTGGGGTATCACAGAATCACGGGGCTGGAAGGGACCTCAGGAGGTCATCTAGTCCAGCCCCCTGCTTCAAGCAGGATCAACCCCCACTAAATCATCCCAGCCCGGACCTTCTCCAGCCAGGACTTAAAAACCTCAAGGGATGGAGAATCCACCACCTCTCTAGGCAATGCATTCCAATGCTTCGCCTCCCACCTGGTGAAGTAGTTTTTCCTAATATCTAACCTACACCTCTCCCTCTTCAACTTCAGACCATTACTCGTTGTTCTACCATCTGACACCACTGAAAACAGTTTCTCACCCTCCTTTTTAGAGCTCCCCTTCAGGAAGTTGAAGGCTGCTATTAAATCACCTCTAAGTCTTCTCTTCTGTAAACTAAACAAGCCCAAATCCCTCAGCCTATCCTCATAGGTCTTGTGCTCCAGACCCTTAATCATTTTTGGTGCCCTTCGATGAACCTGCTCCAGCAAATCCACATCCTTTTTATGCTGGGGGGCCCAAACTGGACACAATAATCCAGATGTGGCCTCACCAGTGCCAAATAAAGAGGAATAACTACTTCTCTAGATCTGCTCGAAATGCTCCTCCTAATGCACTCTAGTATGCCGTTAGCCTTCTTGGCTACAAGGGCACACTGTTTATTCATATCCAGACTTTCATCCACCATAACCCCTAGGTCCCTTTCCATCATACTGCTGCTGAGCCAGTTGGTCTCCAGCCTGTAACAATGCTTGGGATTCTTCCGCCCCAGGTAAGGGAGGCAGGACCAGGGTCAGGCCACAACAACAGGAAGAGTAAGTAGGGAAGTAACCTGCGAAGTCTTTTACTCACCCCCACCCATTAGAACTCTGCTACCCACTATGTGCAAGTCACCAGCTAACTTTACATTTGTTGTAAAGGATGGTGCCCATCCAACCAATGGCAGGAATGGATGTAAACAATGCAGGCTTCAGCTGGGGAAGGAAGAGGATAGCTCTTCCTGGTGAACTTAAAATGCTGCATGAACAATGTGCTTCTGTGACCAGCAGTGACTTTACTAAAGTCACCGAGGAGATGGAACATTTTTGAGAACTTTAGCAGTTGTTGTGCTGCTCTCTTCATTCAAGCAATGATACACGTGCATAGGAGCTGATGACAGGAGCGCAGGATGGATGGGTTTGGTGATGAGCCATTTATAATGCCTAGTCAGAAAAAGCACAGTTAAAGCAATGGTAAGGAAAAGTGGGTTTTATTGAGAAACTACTGTGGGCTCTTGTGTGTCATGCCATTGAAAAGGTAGGCCAACATATCCTTGTATAATGAGGGAGTGAAGGAAGGGCGGTAACAGAGCTCTTGCAGTTGTAATATGCAAATCAATTGACACTGAGAGACTATTAGTATGGAGATTACCAACCTCTAATCTTAATTGATTGTGCTTAGAAATCTGGTGTCATGTCAGTGAAAAGCATGGAAGCTGGGGTTCATCCCTAACGTAGTAATAGACAATGTTCTCGGCTACACACATCTGCTTTGACAGGTAGAGGTGGAGTATGTACAAGAGGAAATACAGTAAACCCTCAAAATGTGTGATTTCCATTTGCAAACCAAGTGCAACTCAAAATCCCACCACTCGCCCCAGCCCTGGCTCAACCCCCCAGTCCTGTGTAGCCCAGTTCAATGCCCTCCCACCCTGGTTCAAATCCCCCATGGCCTGGCTTGCCCCTCTCCCCGTGACCTGGCTCCAGCTCAACTCCACACCCTACAGCCCTAACCCACCCCAGGCTTAACCCCCCTGTCCCCCTTCCATGGCCTCAACCCACTGACAGGCTTAACCCTCTGCCAATTGTGCTCCAGGTGCTCCTACTGCTTCTCCGGCTGCAGAACACGCATTCTGCTGGAGAAATAGCTGCCCTCCCAACATGCAAAATTTAAGTTATGCGAGGGTGCATGGGAACACAACCCTCGCATAACACGAGGGACTACTGTACATTTGTACCTCATCATAGCCCATAATAAAGTACAGAGCAACCCCGTTCATATCAACATGGGAATGGGCAACTGAACAGTCTGTCAGTGGAAAGTGGCTTCTCACAGTGATCAGCTCCTGTACATACCCACCCATAGTGCATCCTGGTCAAGTTATACTATTTGTCACCAACTAACTTTGTTTTCGTTCATCAACAGTTGTCCTTTATGTTGCAGTTCTGTCATCATTAATGCTGTCACTGGCTTATTTGTAGAGAATTAATAGTATTCCTTTCTTCAGACATGTTTCTCTATCATGATTTCACAGATACACCTGCTCCCCTAGGAGGGGAACTCAGCCACTAGACAGGTTTCAGAGGTAGCTGTGTTAGTCCTAACCACTAGTGACACCATCATAGGACCTAATTACATCAGCCATACCCACAAAGGCTCGTTCACCTGCACATCTACTAATGTGATAAATATCATCATGTGCCATCAATGCCCTTTTGCCTTGCACATTGGACATATCAGACTGTCTCCACACAACAGAATAAATGGACACAAATCAGACATCAATGGTAACATACAAAAGCCAGTGGGAGAACATTTTAACCTCCCTGGACAAACAATTACAGACTTGGAAGTTGCCGTCTTCAAGCAAATCAACTTCAAAACAAGGCTGCAATGTGAAACTGCTAACCTGGAATTCATATGCAAATTTGACACTAACAGAATGGGTCTGAAAAAGGACTCGGAATGGCTGTCTCATTACAATAAGTAATTTTTCCACTTTCGATATTCTCACCTTCTTATTGACATCCACCATAACTGAATTAGCTCTGATATAACAATCCCGTCTCTGTATCCCTACTATCTGTTTATTTTTATTTCTCTTCATGCATCTGATAAATGAGTTGCAACTCACAAAAGCTTATGCCATAATAAAATTGTTAGCCTTAAAGGTGCCATGGGACTCCTTGTTCTACGGTCCTCTAGTCAAAGTTCTTCACAGCTGGCACAACTCAGGCTTCTAGAAAGGGGGAGAATGCAATTATGCTTACAGCAGATCCACTAGCTGCTCACTTTACACCGCCATCTTAGCAAAGGAGACACCACCAAATTTATATTCAGTTTAACTACAGATCAGTCATCCATTTCCTAATTGGAATGAGGCTTCCCAGGTAGGAACAGCTCCTTCTAAACTTCACTCTGGACTCACTCTTGCAGTGCAGACTTCCTTGCTGCTATTTGGGGAAGTCTAGAGAGGCGTGCCAATGATGTTGCTTGGTGTCTCTCGAAGAACCAGTGTCTAGTACGTTAAGGACTGAGCGAACCCAGGCAGGGATGGAGAGGGTGTAGCTTCTCATATGGCTCCTGAGAATTCACCAGCTAGGGGCATGATGACTTCTAGATGAATCTGCGCTGGTCGATTAATTGTGACTCAATGAAGCCTCCTTAGGTCATAGATCCTGTTGAAAGGCACTGGCATCTTCTCAGCCTCTGAGTATGGGCAAACCTCAACCCTTTTTCTGTCTCAAATAAAAAGCACTGTTTCATGGCCAGGTGTTATGTAGTCCCCAAACTGAACTGCAAGTTCCAAAAAAAAAACAAAACACTCCCACCTCAATTCCCTGAGGCTGTGTCTACAGTTGCATTCTCTTTATAAAGAGGTATGCAAATGAGGGAAATCGAAAATGCAAATTTGCATATCTGGCACCTCATTTGCATATTCTTATTTCAAAATCGTTTCTTTCAAAAGAAGAAAACCAGTGTAGACGCTGCTTTTTTGAAAGTAAACCCCATCTTTGAAAGTCTCCTTCCGATAAAAGAACGGAAGAAGGATTCTTTCAAAGATGGGGTTTACTTTTGAAAGAGCAATGTCTACACTGGTTTTCTTCTTTCGAAAGAAGCTATTTTGAAATAAGAATATGCAAATGAGGTGCCAGATATGCAAATTTGCATTTTCGATTGCCCTCATTTGCATACCTCTTTCGAAAGAGAATGCAAGTGTAGACAGAGCCTTAGGGTTTGCATTTATAAAATCAATTGCTGTGGAATTCCCAGATATGTAGAGGTCAGAGCAATCAATGAGTGACCAGTGCCCGATTTGCTTAATCAGTATCTGCTGACCAGTGCTGCCTCTAACATGACTACAAGTCAAAATGCTCTTGGCTGCACACTCTGTAGGGCTGCTGAAATTCCTGATGGGGCAGGAAATCCCATATTTACCTACTCAATCCCTGGAATGCTCAAGTAACTTGAGTACAAACAGCTGATCTACTTTGAAAATCACCTGTGCTCCTAGGTAATTCTGTGAGCCCCATTTGCAGCATGCAATTGGCCATTTGCACTTGGACTAGCTTTTGAAAATTTTAATGCTGAAAATTAAATTTCTATTGCTTCCCTTGAGAGCCTTAGCTGAACACCGACTGCAGCTTCCTGCTTTGAGATAGCTCTGAAGGTAATAACCCGTGGGGTATGGGAGCATGCTTATAAAGATAGGCATTACTCTCTGGGCTTAATAAAAAGTAGGTTTTCAGGAGAAATAGATTTGGTACATCAACAGTTTGGGATTACAGACAGAAATTTAAAGGGGATTTAGAATGTCAAACATAAAGAAATGATGCATTGCTTTTAGTGGGAGAAAAAAAATCTTCCTGAGTCCTTTTAAAAAAAGTTGCTAAAAGGTAGATCCTTGATGTTCCTCTATGAAGAACTAGTCAAAAGAGGAGAGGTCTTATTTTACTCTTGCAGACTTCTGTAGCAGAACTCTGACTTCAATGGGGAATTTAGTGTTCCTTTACATCATATGTGTCTGTGCTTGAATGGCTCTGCTAATTTTACATTAGTCCTGGGGTAACAAAAGAGTTCTGAAAAATTTCGGTTTTGAGCATCACGTGCCAGATACTGTCCTGGTTACAAGACACAACTCCTGTTTTAAGTGAGAGAACTTGTCCTTATGTTTGTTTCGAGTCAGAATAGGGAGCAGCAGACTATAGTTCTGATGTTTCAGTTCTGCGAAATAGCTAACGATTTTTTCTTTCTGTGTGTGGGGAAGATCCTAAAGTGAGAAGTAAGACGCATTGATTCGGGACTTGCATAATGTCAGGCACATACTTGACTAGAGAAACATCTGAGGGTGCTCCACAGGACAGGGGAGAGGTGTTTGGCACCAGTCAGCTTTCCTTGGTCTGTGGCTTCTAATTCAGGGAGTAATGTGCATATCACATTTTGTGTGCAACACATTTATGGAGAATTTAAATTGCTGGAGCTGTTTTTTTTTCTCTAGCATTTGATAAATAATGTTTACCAAATGACAAAGTGAACATGCAACATATATTAGCACTAACCATAAACTGCCCCCATTAGATATTATCCCACAGAGTGGGTTGGAACAGACTGCCAAGTCTGAAGCTTGTATGTAGGTATGTACACAGAGTCCAAATGTAACATCCCTGGGCTTCCATGTCCCCAGACAGAAGTTGCCTATGTAACCTGTGTAGATGAAGTGGCTTTTCTGCTGTTTTGCATATCCACCATGTGTAATAACGACACTGGAAACAAGACCAAGCAATTCTTGCATGTTTTCTTTCCCTTCGTCTCCCTCCCCACACTCTCTTGCAGGCAAGCAGGTGGCTGTTTGCAGTGTCTGGTTAGGAAATGAGTGATCCTTCAGCATGCTTATTTGGTCTGAAAATTATCACTGGTGCACTAAGTACCTTGCTGAGAAGGAAGTGGAAGAACCAAAACTGGCCTGCTCCAGGGAGATACAGGAATACAGGGTTTCATTGTGCAGAATCACATCCTCTGTATTTATAGGCAAGGCTACATCAGCTCTACTAGATACTAGGGAGAACAGTACTTGGTCTATAGTAACACAAAGGAAGTGTTTTAAGAGTAAAGTCATATAGACTCATCCTGCCCTATATATAAAACTTCAGTGCTTGCCACTCCTACCCTTCCCACTACAAAAAAAAAAATTCTTTGACTGTCTGGAGCCGCTATGCACCCTGATGTGGATTGCTTATAACCTTTTCTAGGCTATTTTTGGCTGAACTATGAGTTATATTTCATACTGTAAGAATATGTTAAAGAATGAAATTTAAAATGGAAGGAGCTATATATTGATAGGAACAGGTCACATCAAGAGGTGCATTAGTACTGTAGACTTTGAGAGCACTTGATTGAACACCTCCGCTCATTTCAGACATGCACCAACAGTTTAATGTACACTCTGTTGTGGCTCATAGCTTGTTGTGTTCATCCTACAGGCTGATGCTATTCAGCCGCCCATTTTAAAAGCAGGTGTTGGCTTCCAACTGGAGAGATTGCAAGGGCTTCAGGATAATCCTTCATAAAGCAAGTATCTGGGCCCTCTGTGTAGTTGTCTTCACTTCCTTGTAAATTAGTAACAGAGAGGGAGCCGTGCTAGTCTATACACTATCAAAACAAAACAAAAAGCAGTCAAGTAGCACTTTGAAGACTAGCAAAATAGTTTATTAGGTGAGTTTTCGTGGGACAGACCCAATTAGTTCTCCTACATTAGTAATCATAGAGAATTGTACCCTGTCACAAAGATTTTTTTTAAAAAATGCACTTTTATGTACTTTAAAACTAGTAGTTAGGAAAGCAATCGGTTTGCAAGTCAGATTATAGATATTGCAGTAGCAAATGTCCTATATTTTACTTATTTCCGCTGCATGCTTATGTCCTGTTAGTTAGTAATCCCATGAATGAAAAATAAAACCTACTACCACAGGCTTGTGCCATCTTTTAGGTTATTATAATATGGGGCATTGTACTAGATAAATGTTTATTCATAGAGCATGCATTTCCCACAGCTGAATTGCTGGATTTGCTCTAAGTGATCAATGACCATTACAGCTGCGACTGTACTACAGCTATAATTTCGTTGCATCTTAATAACCACCTAGCAAAGAGGTAAATGCCCTTTTCTCTGCTCAGGGCCGCCCAAATGGCTGGGTTCATTCAAGTGGGCAAAACCGGGCTGGCACTGTCAAAGGGGCGATGTATTATAAATGCGTTTCTCGTCGCTCGCCTGCGTGCAGGAAAACTCTTAGGGACATCTGAGCAAGTGAGCACGAGCGGCAGCGCTGCGGGCGGCGGGGGGGGGTATATGGGGGGGGCTTGTGCCCCCTTGGCAGAGGCTCATCGGCTCTCGCTCCAGCAACCTGCTGCGGCATTTCCCCCCGCCCCTCCGCAGATCAATGCAGAAGCTGCCAAATATCACGGGGCAACACCCGCCCCCTCCCCAAAGCGGCGCTAAACTGGCTGCCAGGGGGCGCTTTTTGGAGGGGGAGGGCGCAAAGCCCAAGGACTGGCCCGAGGTGAAGGAGCCGGCTCCTTAGGCGCGCAGGGCGCGGGCTTTGTCCGGGCGCGGGAAGGGCTAGCACAGCGTGCGGGACCGGCACAGCCACGCGCGCTGGGGCAGCGCCTCTCCAGCTCCGCGGCGTACAAGAAAGAAGCGGGATGGGAGGGAGGAAAAAGGACCCGGCCAATGGCAGCGGCCGCGGCGGAGTCGCTTTGGCAGCCGCTCAGCTCCGGCTCCTTGCAGCTGCTGCGGCGGCGGGGCTGGAGCCAGCATGAGCCGGGGGGCAGCGCAGGGGCGGCGAGCGGCACGCGCGGCCGCGGGACCCAGGCGCCGCGCGCCGCGTGGGCGGGGAGGCGCGGGGGGGGGGGGGAAGAGAGGGAGCCTCGCGGGCGGGCGGCGCAGACCGCGAGCGCTCGGGCGGCGGCGGCGGGCGGCAGGGAGCAGCCGGCGCTGGGCGCGCGCGCGCGCGCGAGGCAGAGGGCTCAGCAGAGGGAGGACAGACAGAGGGCTACATAAAGGGCAGAGGGAGGGACAGACAGACAGAGCGCGGCGCGGCAGCGCGAGGGGTAGGCAGAGCCCCGCGCCTTCCCGAGCAGCAGCAGCAGCAGCAAAGGGGGCGAGGAGGAGGAGAAAGAGGAGGAGGCGGCGGCTGCAGCAGCGGCAGAGACCATGTCTCTCAGGAAGACACCCGCCGCCTTGTAACCCGCAGCAGCTCCCTCGCTGCCGCACAATAACCCCCCCCCATAACCTCCCCCCACCTCCGCCAAGAAGCTGGGGGCAGATCCAGTGTGCGGGCAAGGTAAATCCCCAAAGCTGCGGGCCGCCGCGTGTGTTCTTTGTTGTGATCCTCTTGGCTCCCCCCGCCCCGTGTGTGTGTGTGTGTTGTCATTTTGTTGCAATCATCCCCATCCTCCCCCCGCCCAGGTTTGGCTGGGAAGGTCAGCGTGGCTTCAGGGGCTGAGCAGCCGAGAAAGAGGAGCTGTACATAGAACAAAGGTTTGTGTTCGTCGTATACTGGGTGCGATTAGCTGTGCGGGCTTCGGGGCTCCTACTTCAAGGTGTGCTGGGTCAGGCACGAAGGGGGACCTGGGTCAGTAGCAGAGGGGGTGTTGGCTCTGAAATCGCTAGCCTGGGAACCGAGCTTTGCACGGTAGGACCGTACTTTTGGGGCGTTGCAAAATCAGAGAGGAGTTTGCCATTATAAGACTTCCTAATTTTTTTTTCCTTGATGTTGTAGGTAGCGTTGTACCTTGTGCAGAGTTCACAGGGAAAGATATGGCCAGATGTTTAGAAAGTTTTCCTGGTGAGGTCTGACACATTTCTGGTGGCATATAGCAGCCACTTTATATTTAGCTACGTTGTTATTCAGACCATAAATGTTTCATTCGTTTTTCCATAGCAAACAACAGATGGTAGGTAATCTAAGAATTTTATATTAAAACTGCAGGGGGAAATGCAAAGGTGAAGATGGTCCAGGTGATGATGGGGCAGCAAGATCTTTCCAGAGTGGTGTTTTATATAGGGCGTTTTGGATAATAGTAATTCTGTCAAATTTTAGTAAGTTACAATGATTAGCCTGAATCTACTTTGCAGAAATTCAGTTCAACTTTATAAAGAAATTTTAAATAGGACTTTAATAAGAAGTGCAGAAAGGTGTAGTTATTCTAACAATTCTTTTAGTAATCAAAGCTTTGAAAACACCCATTGATTTGTGAAAACTGGTGGGAAAAATTGGAATGATTTTTGCATTATCTTTGCTAGAAGAAAAACATCTGGGACAGTGTGATACTTGAATATTCCTACTGGGTAACGATTTTGTTTCACCAACCATGTAACATGTGCTTTGTTAGCATCATTATTTTGTGATCTGGTCATGAATGAGAATAACAGCCTGGAAGCCATATGTTTAATGTTAAAATATTTAGGATTTTATCATGTTCATAAATACTGTATGTTACCAGCCTGCTGTAAAATTTTTTGTATTTCAACTGCATTGTTTATAAACAGCATGTAGTCATTCTGTGCACCCATTCTATTTCAACTTTGTGGATGTTGCTGTTAATCTTATTTACTGTTTAAACCACCTGCAGTATCCCCACATTTCTGGTTCATTTTTCTGTAGTAGGTCTGTTGCCCTTCCCATGCTCCCCAGGTATATATGTTGCTTTTTAAAACAAAAATATCATCCCAATGTCACTTCAGCATTATGACTGTCCTTTAAATGTAATGGGTAATGAAACCAAATGAGTAAATATCAACACAGTAGGTGGTTTTATTTGCTACTGTGATGGTTCTGACTATTGAGCTTACCCAGATGTAAGCATTTTGATTACAAGCCTACAAAAAAGACTGCAAATTTTAACCACGTACAAAGAATTAAAGTTAGATGTTGGGGAGGGTAGGGAAGAAATTGTTAAGTTGGCCTTCAACTTTTCAGTCACGTAATTTTAACTGCACACTAATTTTTGTTTTAACAGTCTTCATCCTGGATCGAGGCAAGTTTGTGTGCACAATTAGGCTTGCAAATTACTAATCTCACCTTGACTTTGCTTCTCAGTTCCCAACCGAGCATGGTTACCTTGAGAACTGAGGCATTAACAGTGTTAGAGCATGCTCCACTTGGGAGTTCGGGTGTATTCTATTTTTAATGCTATTTAATGAAGAAACTTCTCAGTCTGCAATGAAGGAAGCATAATGGAAGAGCAAAACTATGATTGGTTATGCATACTGAAAGAGGAAAATTGCAAAGGTAAAAGTGGACAATGGGATATGGTGATTATGATTAAAATCCTTTCAGTGTATTTACAGGAGCCTCAGATACATGAAAAGCATCATAAAAAGCTAATTCAATGTTTTAAATAAACCTTTCTTTTATACATCTATTTTTTTAAAAATTAGTAAAAGACGTAAATGTTGGATAGAAATTGTTGCTTTACGGAACTGTTGACCATTAATCTGTATGTTCTCATATTATATAAAAATATATTATCCAAAGAAAATTATCCTATTTTGATTCAAAACTCTTCATGGTGAAGTATTTTAAAATGAAATCACATTATTTTAAGAAATATATATTTAAATCTACCTGTTTTCTGGTGAATTTAATTCTAGCGTCTTTTGTTAAAATGGTGTACGTTCGATGGCTATAGCAATCAGAAGCAAAAGTTTCTGAATTTTTCTGCCTTTCAGGAATTAAAAGTTGTTTTGGTGAATACTACATGGCAATATTACATGTAATATGTGCGGAAAGTGAACAACTCTAACCCTCTAGTGATATATGTGAGGAAAAGCAAATACCTATAGATTTATTACAGTGAATATTATTATGCAAATATGTCTAGATACTCTTTAAAAATGCTTTTCTTTATGGGAAGTGGTCTGTAAATCTGCAGCAAAAAAAAAAAAAAATCACTGTTTATTCTAAGAATTCCAGCATTGCATAAAGAGGCTAGTCCTTGTCACCTATAAAATGATTTTGTTCTCCCTCTACTGTTCTACAGTATTACAAAAGATTGGTGCAAGGGTCCAGTTCTGCAAACACTTGTGTAGCTAGCCCTTAAATCAGTGTCATCCTGTTGATTGTCATGGGGTTAAATGCACAAGAAAGGACTACTCACTTCAGTGAAGGTTTGTATAGTGAGACCCTAGGAAAATAAATGACACAGATGTCATAAAGAACTGAATGAAATCAATGAGAAAGATAAAACAGTTCTCACTGTAGGAAGTAACAGACACATAGTACAAAAGTGGCTTAAAACTTCGACTTGTGCACAGTAATGAGCTACCCAAAACTGTGGGCCAAATCATGCTGTCTCTAATCATGCAAGTTATATCAAACATGTAACTGCGTCTGTTTGCATTAGTAAGGCAAGTAGACGTTGTCCTAACATAATACGAATATGAGGTATCAAAAAAGAAAACTAAAAGGATATAAGAAGTTTTAAACTAAAATACATGCTTGGTTTCCACCTAGCTAAAGCGTAGTGTGGTTTAATCAAGTATTTTATCTTAGAATTATGAAGGGGAAAGAAAGGAACACTAATTCTAGAATCACTTTCTTGTAATCTAACCCGCACAAAGCTCTGACTACAGGGAAGGAATGCAGGATCAGGTCCAGTGGTTGCAACGGTGTCACAAATACTTGGACAAATCTTTAGCTACTGTAAAGTGGTGTAGCTCTGCCAATTTTACTAGAATTGATTTGCACCAACTAATGATCTGGCTTGCGATTTATAATATTCCAGACTCTGCCATCCATACTCCCATTGAATAGCACCTTACAATGTAAGTAACATCATGGAGTTCTGTGGATTCAGTTTTAGATTAAGGAACAATATCACGTGAGTGAGGTTGGCAGTACCTGGGAGGTTGGCAGCACATAGTGAGTACTATAGTGACTTGGGGCCAAGTTCGTTGAAGACAATGGGATTACTTTTGGCCCAAAGTCTTTATTTAGATGTAAAGAGAATTTATAATTCAAATGGTCTTTTGAGGAATGATATGAATTTTCAAGTACTTCTGTTAAATACTGGTCAGTAGAAAAATAATGTAACTGCAGTACCAATCAACTTGCGAAATCTTTTTGTCCCTTTCCTTGTTCATGTATTAGATGTGGAGTTTTGTTCTGTGCAGGTAGTAACTCAAGCAGCAGGTCACTTTTTTCATCGTGAAAAATGAAACATATATTAAATTAAAAGGAGTAAACGTGAAGGATTGTATAAATTTCAGTGAAAAGTGAGTAGTTCTGAAGAACTCCTAGAAATGCTAAATTCAGACAAGCATCTTGCATATGATAATGTGCTCTTCTATAATATTGTACTTTCTATCCCAAAGCTTAATTAGTTAAGACTTATACAATCCCTGTGACACTGGCAAGTATAGCTTTTCCCATTGTAAGAATGGGTAAACCTGAAGCTTAGGGTCATTAAGCAACCTGTCCAAACTCACATACACCTAACTGTTCACATACACCTAGTTTATGACAAAACCCGGGGAAAAAGACCGCGGTCTCAGCTCCCATCCCCATGCTATAACTAACAGACATTTTTTGTGTCTAACAGCTGTTGGCTTGTTTTCAAAGTTTCACCACTTCTGATATGGTTTCATTGTGTTTTTTTCTGAAAGATATAGATGAAACTAAAACTATGTTAAAATCATGTTTTGTGTGTGCATAGTAGTTCAATTATAATTATTTTTATTTATTTATTTATTTGCCTAACTGGCAAACCAGGCTCCTTTGACACAAGTAATCAACAGTCTACATAATTGATAATTTTATGGATTTTTAATGAATAGTACATATAATCCCATTGCTAGGCCATTTTAAATTATAAATTGGATAGTTGATAATTCCATGTTAAGAAATGCTTCTAGTAGGATACTCTTTTAATTTAGGGTAGTACCGCAAACTCTGCCACAATATTAACTGCTTGCGAGATGGGAACATTAACATTGTAATGAGGTAATTATTGTTATAAGGGTGTGTGTGTGTGTGTTTGTGTAGAAAAAATAAAACCAGTAAAGATTATGGTATTGCTGTTTACTGGGACAGTGAATAACTTTGTTGCACATACTGTTCTTGAAGAATTTGTACCAATTTGTCCATGGATGCCCAAACTACTCAGGTGTAACATTTCCACACAGTTGCTTACATTAACTTGATTTGGGTTTCCATTTTGAGTACCTCCAGTTGTAGATTTTGTGGATTAGAACTTGTGGTGAATGTATATTTTGTAAATTTGTCAGCAACATTTACGCGCACACGGTTTCTCTGTAAGTATAATGTTTTCTGTTTCTTTCCTTATGTTTGGGGGTTTTTTTTGGGGGGGGAGGTGGGGGAGTGGTCTAGAATCTATGAGCACACAAGATATATACCTTAGTGTTTTAATGTTTGCCATATCTACTCACAAATCTAATGAAAAGAGACTGTGGCTAAATGTGACACTTCTGCAAAAGAATTCCATGGGGTCCTCATACAATTGTCCTAACAAAACCTTTTTGTTAGATACACAAAACTGTAGTATAATTATCTCTTCCTTTTCGTTAACAGTTTCCAGTAATCATTCAGCAATAAATCCTTTAATTGGTTGTGGGAGAAGGGCATTTCTGGAAAACTGTCCCTTTTTAAAAATTAGTTTATTTTTTGATCATACCTATGGTATATTTAAATTAATTTAGATAGGGTTGTATACCTAAATAATATAAGCCAGTATCTGAAAACAAATTATCATATGATATTGATTTATTTGCACTTCTAAATTAACCCTTGCTAAAAGAAAAGGACTTAGTGTGGGGAAGGAGAAAAGCAAGATGGAATAAATAAAATGTTAGATTTTATTGCAGTTGATTAAGGGAATTTTAAAATTAAGTGGTTAGTCACCATTGTGAAAAGCACGGTTGAAAATTTTAGATTCTGTAATTTGTTTTTCTACTACATTCTCTAGAAGCCATGAAGCTACTTCTATACAGATATAATACAAAACAATTTTAACTGAAGCAGGCACACAAATGCACAAGCAGCAATGTCTGTGTATCAATGTGTGATTTGTATAGCTAGTTTTTTAAAGCAGTGAATTTTGAAGTAATTTGTAAGCAAATTTGTGTTTCTAGATACAGCAACTGTATTCTACTGTTCTTATTGTGAAACTTCATTGTGATTGTTCATATGCTGTGTATTACTGGTGTTCGAGGAAAGTAATTTTTTTGTTAAGTGAAACACAGAAAACTGCCCCCAGAGAAACTGGCAAACTTCTTTTTGTACTTGCAGTGAATACGACATCTGCTTCTGATCTTCCTTCCAGGTGGTGATTAACCATTTAAAAGAAAAGGAAAAGGGAAGCCACTTTAAAAAAAAAAAAACCCTTCAAAAACAAAACAAACGAAAACCCCTCAAGTATCTTAGTTCTTATTGATATGTGTCCCATTTCGTTACTAACAATGTATCAACTGTAGGCATGTGTATAAACATTTCATAAATGTTAAAGCTGTTTGAGCTTAGAAAAAGGAGCTTCCCCAGGAGGCTAAAACTTTTCCAAACCAGAAGTCATGAAGCTGTGAGTTGAAGTAATGCTTAAATGGAGAGCAGAAGACTGCCCACAGGGGTGGGGGTGTTGGTGGAGGAGAGGGGACTCACTTAAAAGCGCAATTTTCGTTCCAGAATCACTAGGTTTTGCTGTCTGTCCATTTGTTTCCACTCTGTGCTAAAATACCCAAATCAAATATGTGCACGTCCACTGGCTTTGTTTTTATCCCAAACCTAATTGTCAATAAGCAGTAGTTTTCTTAGATGAGTCAAGTCAACTGAAAATAAGACTTCCCTATCAAATATCATTCCACACTTTTGCCTTTTTAGTTTTTGGTGGATTACAGTATTTTATATTATTTTTGCCTTTTGTGTGGAATTCTTTGTATTGGACACAGTTGCTATACTTAGAACATAGTACAAATCCTATTATAGCTGGCAGAAGTTTTCAAACTTTTTTTATTTGCAGATTGTCTAAAATTTTTATGGAGGTGCAGAACCAAGGGGTCTGTAGATCACAGGTTGAGAACCACGGATTTCTAGAATAAGGATCAGATAGTAATAGTTTTATCATAGAGAGTCTCTTTGACTGTTGTGGGACTTCTATGATGCAGGTGACAGCCAGGGTGTCAAAATCTGGCCCAAAGTAGAGAGAATGTGACAAGACATTTTTTGATAAATAAATAGCCAAAAGAATCTTTTACTGTTTTAGATCTGATCGTTTGTGTGTTTTGCACTATGTCTTACTGGGAGCCTCTACACTGGAAACTAACTTTGAAGTTGGGTACTATATTGAAATAGCCAGCAGAGACTCTACACACTTTTTTTTCCCCCCTTACTTAGAAGTAGGGAGTCCAACTTTGAAGTCCTTACTCCATTCCCAGGAATGGAATAGTGCCCGCCTTCGAAGTTCAACTTCGAAGTAGTGTGTGTGTAGATGCTCTGCTTTGAAGTTGCTTATTTCGAAGTAAGCAACTTCAAAGTTATTTTTGTAGTGTAGACACAGCCATTGAAATCAATGGAGAATTTTAACTAAGACCCCGTTATTAGTCTTCTTATATTAAACATTATAGTAATGTTGGGGCTGGGTAATTCACGTAGTGCAACTATTCATGATCTTGAACTTTTTAGACAGTGTGCTTTCAGTAGCATGTAAAGTAAGTACTGAGTTGTTGCAATGCAAGCCAACTTCCAAGGTTTTGAGGTCATTTTAAGCACACAATTTAATTATATTTCTATTTAATATAATACTCTTCCATTTCTGAGTTGAAATGCCACCTTCTAAATTCATTAACCAGAGGCATAACATTAAGAGTAATTTGAACTAGCTTGCTTAATGTGTTAGAAAATGCTTGTCATGGACTCAGAACAGTTTATGTTATCATAAAAGCCTTAAGAGAAACACATGAAATAAACAGTTCACTTCTTACATTAGGTCACCAATTTTAATGTGAACCCTGGAAATGTCTGATAAGTCTGTCACTTAAAAATCATTCATTTCATAATCCGAGATGTTTCAAAGGAAGGTGGTTTGACTTTTATGCTTTCTTGTATTTATTTCAGAAACATTAAGACCTTCTCCAAATGGCAGAAAACTTTGACTACATAGATCCATATAGGAAAGCATAATAACTTTTTAAAAAGGCATGTTGAAGTAGACTCTCAAAATGTTTGCATTTATTTGCTTCGAGAACAATATATGCCAAAATATTGTCGAGAATTGTAAAGCCATTTTTTTCTGATATAATTTATCAATTTATAATCATGTAGATGTTGGAAAAGCAAATTAGCATTGATATGTTAATGACAATTTTGGATTATTTTACAAAAAGCGTAGGGGTGTACTCTGTCCTTGATTTCTTCTGTTCATGTTGAGGGGGCCATATAGTCCATGTAACACCCCTGCATGAAAGGCCAGGATGAGGTCTGTGCATAAAGTAATTCCAGCTGTGTGTATATAAGCATCTCATCCCCCATAGATTCCCTGTGCTAATGGAAGGATTTGGAGTGTACAGCAGATTGTGGGAAGCAAATGGCAATACAGCACTTTAGCTACTTAACATGCTGTTTTGGGGGAAGTGCAGGGAGGGAGCATGAATGGCAGTCAAGTTTTAGTGACTGTACAGATATCCTTAGAGTGTGTCTACACTAGGAACTAACTTAGAAGTTAAGGTAGGCAATACTTTGAAGTAGCCAGCAGAGAGTCTACACACATTTTCCCTTATTTCTAAGTTAACTTGGAGGTAGGAAGCCCAACTTCGAAGTCCTTACTCCATTTCCAGGAATGGAGTAGTGCCCTACTTTGAAGTTTAACTTCAAAGTAGGGTGTATGTGTAGACACTCAACTTCGAAGTTGTACTTGGTAGTAAGCAGCTTCAAAGCTATTTTTGTAATGTAGACACAGCCTTAGTGATTGAGCTCTAGTTAGCACGGTTATGCTGTCTACTCACCTTTTAGTAAGTCTTGTCCACTACTGTGTTGCTATCATTCCCACAAGTCAGGGGAAGGATGTGGCAGGCATATGCCTTTTTCAGAGCTGCGTATTTTCTTTGATATATTTGTTACTCTCCATGTGTATGTACATAACATTTTTTTCAGAAAGGGGAACAGGAGAGTGTTCCTTTGCATATAACTTCTTCATGAATGTTATACTTAAAAGTCGTTACTAACTTTGTTCTGTTGTAATTATGTTTAATATCTGGGGAAAAGTCAAGATTCATTTTGTTATGCCGTTATCGATGTGGGATGCTGCTGTACCTCTAAAATCAATAAAACAATGTCAGTATTCTTCAGAAAGAAGATAGATTGCAATTTTTTCTTATTTTGTGTTAATTAAATAAGATTCAGTGAAAGGTGAAAATTTTCAATGTTATAATTCACTAAGAATCTAGGTAAAACTACAGCAGACGTGTAATTCTGTAGTTTTCCCTTAAATAACACAATGGCTGTGTCTACACTTGCACTCCTCTTGCGAAAGAAGCATGCAAAGGAGGTGCAGATTTACATATCTGGTGCCTCATTTGCATATTCTTTGAAAGAAGAAAGGTGGTATAGATGAGGCTCTTTTGAAAGTAAACCCCATCTTTGAAAGAGCCCATCTTTCCGTTTTTATGGGGAGAAGGGTTCTTTCAAAGACGGGGTTTACTTTCGAAACAGTCATGTCTACACCATTTTTCTTCTTTTGAAAGAATATGCAAATGAGACACCAGATATTTAAATCTGCACCTCATTTGCATTTTTGATTTCCCTCATTTATATACCTCTTTCAAAAGAGGAATGCAAGTGTAGACACAGCCAATAGGTTGGATACTTCAAAGTATAAATGGTATTGGTAATGAATCTTGTTTCCGGAGAGTATAGACACTTAATATTTGATTAGATTATTAGATTAGAGCAAGATAAAAATTAAAAATCATATATTTGAAGCATGATGATGGTTGTGTATTACTGTAGCAGCTAGAAGTTCTGACTAAGGTCAGGGTTCTATTGTGCTAGGTACCAAAGATAAAACAGATAATAATATAGTACTGTACGTAAGAAGACATAGTTCCTTCCTCAAAGAGGACAGTATTAATGGACAAAACAAACAACGCATGGAAAGTGCATTTTACAGATGGGGAGTCAAGACACGTGGAGTCTTTGAGTAATTTGCCCAACCTTACATAGGAAGCATATGGCAGGCCTGGGAATTGACCTCAGGTCTTATTGGCTACGTCTACACGTGCCCCAAACTTCGAAATGGCCATGCAAATGGCCATTTCGAAGTTTACTAATGAAGCGCTGAAATGCATATTCAGCACTTCGTTAGCATGCGGGCGGCAGCGGCGCTTCGAAATTGACGCGCCTTGCCGCCGCGCGGCGCGTCCAGACGGGGCTCCTTTTCGAAAGGGCCCCGCCTACTTCGAAGTCCCCTTATTCCCATGAGCTCATGGGAATAAGGGGACTTCGAAGTAGGTGGCGTCCTTTCGAAAAGGAGCCCCGTCTGGACGCGCCGCGCGGCGGCAAGGCGCGTCAATTTCGAAGCGCCGCTGCCGCCCGCATGCTAACGAAGCGCTGAATATGCATTTCAGCGCTTCATTAGTAAACTTCGAAATGGCCATTTGCATGGCCATTTCGAAGTTTGGGGCACGTGTAGACACGGCCGTTGAGTCTCACTGAATCCGCAGACTTTCCTTTTCTGTAATAATCTCTGAAAAGCAGGGGAGCTGAAGCAATTTGTATTTTGGGAGTGCTGAATGCTCTGGAGCCAAACTGTATATGATAGAAACAACTTCAGTCTAAGGGGTGCAGAAACACCCCGAGCATGGCATAGTTCCAGCATCTATGGTGCAAAAGTGAAGTAGGCTAAGTAACCAAGACCCATGCATGCTTGAAGGGTTTTTTTGGTTTGGTTTTTTTTAAATCCCTCCATCTACATCCTCCTGCCTACTTGTACCCATGTTTTGTTGGATATTTAGGAGGAAACATGGTCTAGCCAAAAGTGTGTATTTTCTCTGGACAAGCCTTTTCTGAAATGTTTGTCTGTAAAAGAGAGATCTTGCAACTGAATTTCAAAGCAATAACTTAGACTTTGGAGTCTCTTCAGAGGTGCAGCTGAGGGTAATTTGTGTAACTTACGAGAGCTTTTATGGATCATTCTGCTGACTACTACTTCTGAGATCTACATCCAGATTCTGTGAATCAGTGAAATCATACAGATTTATGATGCTCTTTGGATGATTTTGTGTCCTGATGTCTCTGTCCATGAATGTATTTTCTTTTCTTTTCATATCCTTTCATTTTACTCAGTTGCTCAGAGAAAAAAATAAAATGGAAATGGCACAAATTGTGAGAGGCCTTCTACAAAATTGTGTAACAGTATTTTTGTAGAAGGCATTTACATGCTAGCTCTTTGAGGAATGAATTAAGTTTTGGCTCTGAAATTCTGCAATCGTTGCGGCAAACCATAAAATAGTGGTCATATCCAGTATTTTTGGACTAGGTGTAAGTTGTAACTGTAGCTGTCACACTTGGGTAAAAAGAATTGAGTTAAATTTATTCCATGGATATTTGTATTGTATTATATATAATGTTTGGATAAATTTAGGACCAGTACCATTAGCTGAAAATTTATACAGGCATGTTACTGTGCAGCCTTTGCTATGTTTGTTGCGTGTCATGGGCAAGCTGACTAGAAAGCTTGTTCAGGATTGCACGATGTTTAAGATCCATGATAGATATCTGTGATTGAAATAGAGATTCATGGGCAGCAGGAAGCACATACTCCATTTTAGAAAACTGTGTAGTTAGAAATCCCATGTAGGGACAAGGATTAGCAAAAACTGAACAGCAATATCCAGTTATGTTTTATGTAGAGATTTGCCATAGTTAGCAAGCTGTGGATCTTCAGAAATACAGAATGTATTTATAGTTCCTAAAACCCAATCTTTCTTTAAATCTAATTTTTTTTCTCTTACCAATTTTTTTCATTTACTGCTGTTTAGGATGGAGTAGGTGAACTTGTTGTTTTCAGTTGCCATTTTACCAAGTTAATTTGATTTACTTTTTAGTATTCTGGTCACTGTAGGAATGTAAATTACTGTGAATCCTCTATGCTGTTTAATTCTGACATGAAGATAATATAAACTACAGAGAAGTGATAAACAAATCAAGGCAATTGTCTGTGGACGTGAAATAGGGCAGGCATGGATGATTTCTGTTGTGGTCTGATACCCAGGCTGGAAGTGGTGCAGCATAGGTTTAGTTAGCTCTGTCATGGCATTGCACTTCTTTGCAGTCCTCCCCGAAATGCAGGAGTCTCTGTTAGACTTTTCAGTGCTGAGTGTACCGTATTGCTGTGAATAAGGCTGTTAATGCCAGGGAACTACCTTTTTAGATATCACTGTGATGTACTCCCATCTCTATAGGTCAGGGATTCCCAATCTATGGGTTGGGACCCAAACATTAGATTTTCTAAGGGTCACTGGCTGGGCAGCTCTCAGCCATGTGTGTCTTTAAGGACCCATTTGCAGCTCCCACCTTTGCCACTGCTCACTCCTCCAGCTCCCAATCCCTGCTGTGATGAAATGGAACTCAGCTTAATTGGTTTCATGGCATTTCAGCAAGGCAGGGCAGGAAACTGACCATGCTGCAGGAGGGAAATGGAGTCGGGGGGGCTGAGGGGGAGCTGTGCAGAGGAGGTGGCCGCAGCAGCGGTCTGGTGAAGGAGCGGGGAGCATCAGTAGAGCTCTTGTGAGGTAGGTGTGGGGGTGGTTTGGGGCTCTGAAGGTGTGTAAGCCTGGGGGTTGGGGGGAGAGGTTTGGGGTTGTGAGGGGTTTAGGCCTGGGGGCGGGGAGGTGGTTTGGGGCTGCAAGGAGGAGAACACACCCCTACCTTGGTTTTGAATTGCCTTGGGTCACAGAGTCTTACAGAATTGTCAAAATGGGTCACAGTCTCAAGCCAGTTGGGAACTGCTGCTCTGGGCATAAAAGGGAGATGAATTCTGTAGTCTTTGTGGTCCCAAGCCCATTTCTCACCAGCCACTGCTGCAGCATGTTGTGGAGGAGAGCACATGTGCCCAGGCTATTGCTGTACTGAGTGGGCATTCTTTAACTGCTTCTGCAAATCTTTTTTTCCATTGGTGCCTTCTCAGGCTCATCCAATACTGTGAAAACTTAGTACTGAAAGGAGCCAAGGAGCTCTGCGCCTCTACCCGGTATGTCAGCTAGAACAGGTGAAGGCCAGTCTGATTCAAAGAAGCCCAGTTCTCATTAAGAAAAGAAAAGGAGACCCATTAACGACCTGGTCATCAAGGCCCCCTGGTAGGGGATGAGTGCTTCCACTTCATCCGTCTCAGCTGGACACTTCAGGATGACTTGTCTGGTAGCAGATATCACAGGACAACCCACCAACTGCTACTATTAGCTCCCCTACTTGGCATCTGTTCCTATCTAGAGGAGCCATCATAAGGTGTTGAGGAGATGGATGCTTGATGGGATGAGAGGAAATAAGCCAAATTTTATGTTTTGAAACCATGAGAGCATGAAGTTCATGGAATTCTGAGGTGGGGGTGGTCACAGAGTTAAAGGGTTTAGAGATATTTTTGGCAGGGTGAATATAGGGAGGGTGCATAGTATTTTATTCAGGGAATTGTAAATATATTATTTACTGAGGCTAAGTCTAGAATGCTGAGAACTTTCAGTAAAATATACGCAGATTGCACAACACATTTGCATATCTCCTGCAGACAGTTCTGTTGGGAGAGGATTTCCCGACATTTGGCCTGTCCACACAGGCCCAAATGTTGGGAAAGCCCCCTCTGCCAACACATCCCTTCATCCTCATGGCATGAGGATGACTGGTATGTCAGCAGAAGGCTCCTGATGTGTCACACTTCTGTTGGCAGGCTTCTGGTCTCTTGACAAAAGCCTGCAATCTAGACATAGCCTGAGGTTCAAAAATTGAGAGAGTTCCTGTAAAATTTTGACAGCACGTCACTGCAGGGCTGGTTTTGTTTGTTTGTTTGTTTGTTTTTAACTATATGGAAGATTTTTTCAGGGCTCTAATGTGGAAATTTTAGGACACTTTTCCCCACTTTCCATGAATAAGAAAATAGGAGAGTGTAGAGACGGCTCAAACTTTTTTACGTAAAGGTCTTTAGTCAATGAAAAAAGACAATGGAATTTTTACATTTAAAAATTTGACAGACTTTGGCCTCATTCCCTTTTGATAAAATTCATTTGTGTTATTGAATAGAGTATGAGTTCTCAAACAGAATGGGAATGTGTGCCAGGGTCATCAGGAACCATACATGGAATATACAGCTGCATAGAGAACCCAAAAAATTGGGGCACCTTTTTTTCTTAATGTCCAGTCATCTGTTTCTTCTGATCATTGTTCTTAGGGTTACCATATTTGAACTTTCAAAAAAGAGGATGCCACTGAGAGGGAGTGTGTCTGTATCCGTATCTACCAAGTCATGTTCTGTCACTATTCGATAGGTACTATATCTAAGTTAATACCATGTGGGTTGGTAGATATGGATACAGACACACTCCGTCTCAGGGAGTCCTCTGTTTTTTGAATGTTCAGATATGGTAAAGCTAGTGGTAAAGCTGAAGAGGAGCTAGTTACTTTAAAAGTGTAAAAGCCTGCCAGACCTATTAGCAGAACATTGAACCTGTGAAAGAGCCATTCAAGTGGCAATGAAGCCATTTGACAACCCCAAGCATGTGCTGTCAGTTTCCACATTTACTGTATTAGTCACAGGACCTTAGATTAAAATTTGCTGTGAAGAATATTTCATTAATGTGTTGCTGAAGATAATAAAATCATATCTTAAAAAAATATTCGTTCCCCCCTCCCCCCCACACATTACTGGGCTAGCATCAGGCATAGGGGTTCCAGTTTAATCATTCTGCATAGTGTTCATAAATCCTAAGGGTGTGTTTGGAGCGGTGCAAATTTCCATTATGAAAAAGGGGATCACCCTTGCAATTCAAGAAAACAAGGAATATGCCTGACACAAAAGGGTGTAAATATGACTGAGGGAAACATTTATCTTCCATTAGCTCTAGTATGAACTCCTCAAAAGAAGGCTGTTCCAGCACGGGGTTATATAAGGATAAGGAAGATCCACTGCAGCATGTGTTTTTTTTTTTCTTTGACTTGATTCTTCTCATTAACTAGAACATGCAAGTGAAATTCTAAGCAGTTAATTGGCAGTGACCTTCACAAGAATTTGCTGTGGTGGGCTTTACTACTTTCTGCATCTCAATATTTTTGACTTCTGTGATTAGCATCCTGCGTATTTTTTGGTCTGTTTGTTTTGCTCTTAAATAAAAGATAACCATTGTCTGTTGTGCTCATTATTAGGTCATTGCCTGTCTCTTTCTCTGTGTGGTTTAGAATAGTCTTGGAGAGGCAAAATACATCAAGGACATTATAAATTGAGATGGTCAGTGGCAGACAGAGAAAGGGCTTTCTTTTGGAAATATTTCAGAAAAACACTTTGTGCTTCTGTGTGTGGAGTTCCATGAAGAGCATGCCCTTTTACTGGAAAGGGATGTAGATGGCCCTTAAGGAAGATAATAATAAAGTCCCCAGTAGTTGCAGAAGTCAGGTGGTCGAGAATACTCTGTATCCTCCTGCTTTGGTAGCATTGGCATCTTTATAGAGACATTTTGCCAATGCAAGTATCTTAACAACATGACTATCTTTGCAAAAGAGTCCTTAGCAACAGTGTGAAAGTCTTCAAACTATAGCATTGGCATTAAACACGGAACTGTATTCAAATGCTAATAGAAAGAAGGAACACATCTAAACATGTTTATTTGATGAAAGTCCAGCTGCCCACCAATGGAGGTCAACCCCACTGAAACAGACGATCAAAGAGGGATACTGAACAATGTGAAGCTCTTAAAAAGTGGTGGGTGCGGGGGGCGCACACAGAACCGTTCATGAAACAATAGTACAGAGGGAGAAATCCCAGCAAAGTAACTCATGATTGTTCTGAATTTCTCTTTACAATGAGCATCCGTCTGTCTGCACTGCATACTCATTTCCTCATGAAAGTTTTAGAATCCAGAGTGTCCTATCAGAAGGAGAATAGGACTTCTCCCACCACTCCACAGTATGAAGCCTTTGAACAAGAGCCTCTCCTCAGAAGGAATGTAGAATTCCAAACAATCTGCTTTAGAACAAAATTGTATCATCAGCATCACTTATATGTCCCAGATTAAAAAAAAAACAAAACCAGTCAACTATAACTGGATTAGATATGATTGTATAATATCTAAGCAATGTGTGGACAGTGAAACAAAATCCATTGTGTAGATGAAAATTTCAGAAAAGACTTTGAAAAGCTTTGGGGATGGAATAAATTGAAAGGACTGAAATGAAATTCATCTTCATCATTTACTGATTGGCATGCTGGGTTTGAATTCAAACTTTACAGTATGCTCCATTACTGTACACGATGTAATTAGGCACCCCAAAGTTATCCCGAGGAAATATTTCATTTTCCTCTAACTGTATGAAGCTTAAAATATTGGCACTTCAAAGAATACTGGAGAGAAATGAACTTTTGGATGACACAGCAGGGACAAGGAGTAAAGAAAAGAAAACTAAAGTGCAGTTATGCACTGATCTTGCTTTAGATAACTAATGCACTATTACCATGATTTTTTGCAGTTTTTTACTTAGAATCATAGACTACTAGAATTGGAAGGTACCTTTAGAGGTCAAGTCCAATCCTTTGCGCTCAGGCGGTTCATCTAGTTTGTCCCTGATAGATGTTTACCTAACCTGATGTTAAATATTTCCAACGTTGGACATTCCACAACCTCCCTAAGCAGTGTGTACCAGTGGTTAGCCACCCTGACAATTAGGAAATACTACTTGCATGTCTATAGTAGAGATGTTGATATGGCTGTCTCCTTTTTACTGTTTGTGTTATGATGCAACTTTGAACTCTTGTTAGCCCTGAAGTCTATTCAAGAATCATAAATGTGAGGCATTGCTAAAAATAGCTTTTAAAACGCTATTTCAGTCTCATTTAAACATGTAATGATGCTTGGTATTGGAGGTGGGATTTCACATACATATCTGGTGCCCCTTTGTCACCTTTAAAATGCATGTGAAACTGGTAGTGAAGCGAAGAAAAATCTGTGAGGGTGTTTTGTCCCTGGAAGAGGTAGTTTTCCCGTTCTTAGGTTCTGAATCAGTTTGGGACACAAAGTTTAGAATAAATTATATTATTCTCAAACAACAAACCCTTATATACTCGATGTTTCCCTGCCACAGTCTACTTATGCCTGTTGTTTCTCCTCAGGTACATTTTTGTTTTCGTATGTAAGCATAAATATATATTTTACAGTTCAAATCAAGCATGCCAAATAATTCATCTGAGGAAGTGGGTTTTACCCATGAAAGCTCATGACCTAATACATTTGTTAGTTTCTAAGGTGCTATAGGACTACTTTTTATATAACAGATATTTGTAAGTGTAGTTGATATGGCTACACATATATATGGAGATATACATACCTCATAGAGCTGGAATGGACTTTGAGAGGTCAAGTCCAGTCCCCTGCCCTCTCAGGAGGATGAAGCACCATTCCTGACAGATTATTATTTTTTTTAATCTATTTGCACCCTCAAGGATTGAGCTCACTGAGCTATCCCTCTCTCCCCTATGGCTCCACGAGTAGCTTTTCCGAGCAAACTGGGCTTCTGTCAGGAAAAACTGCAGAGCATCTATATGCAAAATGTGCTTTGTCAAGTCTGTCGACAAAACTCAGCACATCCACTGGCAGTGTTTTACTTCTTTGCGTTCCGGTATAATGTCTCTCTCAACAGTGTTCTGTTGAGAAAACTCCTGTGTAGATGCTCTGGGGTCCTTCTGTTGACGGACAGGTCTTCTCGTTCACTGGGCAGCCCTGTTTGCAAAGCTTCTGATTGGCTGCTCTGTTGAGACAGGGCCAGGCAGTCTGAGCGCTCTCTCTCCACAGAGTAGATTGCTCTCTGGATCTGCTTTTGTGTGTAGACACAATCTGCCGGCAGAAGTTTTGCCAAGAAATCCCTTCCGACAGTGACTTCTGTTGACTGATGCTTCTCATGTAGACGTAGCCTATGTGTGTCGACAAATCCTTGTTATAAGTAGGGCAAATTAAACTCCGTTAGACAAGCTCCTGTTCTAACCACTCTGTCTCTGACAGAACACTTCTGGCTCTGGCCTGAGCCCAAAAATTTACACTGCACTTTAGAGGAGTGATCCAAATCTTTTCAGTAACATGGCACCATTCAATGAGACAAAAACTTCCACAGGACATCCACATTTTTCAGCTGAATCGATTGCTCATAACCGTTACCTTTACTATGGTTGTGGTCTTACTAGAGAGGTTTGAAACACAGTAGTGCATTCATCAAGATAAACAAGGTTTATATGAATTAATGTTTTCAATCCACCACAGAATGCACCATCCTAGATGGAGACCACAGACATGTTTTCAAAATCTGCTCAATGCCATGCTAGGGATATTGAATAAATGAGTAACCACTGACATCAGGCTCCCCTCCCCGCCAGCCTGTTGAAACCAGGATGTGGCACTTACACCACTTCTCAGCTCCAACAGGCACCCTTCCTCCTTCCCTGCCTCCCACTTTCTGCAGCAGGGAGTGGAAGCAGGCTCCTCACCAGCTTGTTTGGGTTGTGAAGCAGCGTTTCAGATGCTTCATGGCACAAACATGGTTCTGTGGAGTCAGCATTTCTCTTCAAAGAGCCACAGTGTGGGGAAATTGATGACAGGTCTCATGGCACATGAGTATGCTACAGCATGCTGCTTGCAAGCCACTGCTTTAGAGCCCCATAGCCCAAGATCAGGCAGCGTGGCTCTCCTTTTGTGTTTAATAGCAGTGTAAGCATACCCTAAAGATGATCAAATGCTTAAACACATTAAAACACAAGTCTCAGACTCACTGACATATGAGGACTTGACTCAAATATCTAAGAAGTCAATGGGAACCTTTCAACTGATTTATTTCAGTTTTGCATCCATCTTCAAGTGCATAATCACACATCATGTACATATACTTAGTGCATGTAGAAACATTTTTTCAAAGAATACATTTCAAGCATGTAAACATTTCTCATGGGTGCAAATTTTAATTGTTCAGTTTGGTGTTAAGTAGCGGATTTTTGTGCACTCAATTGTGTGATTATCTGAGGAATCAGGTGCTCAATTTTGTAGAGCAAAACGAATTGACAAAAATATGAGGGATTTTTTTTGATGCAGTTGCAAACCATCGCTTGTCTTCTTCCTGATTAGCATGAGTCCCTTTCTTTTTGCATCTGTATTTGCCGTTTGTAGATAAATGCTATATAAATTGCTTCCCAGCCCTTGTTCAAGCAAATAATGCCTTTTGTAATTAATTTGAATAAAGGCTTGTTTTTCTGATTCTAGGAACATAATATTGACTACATTCTTTCTTAACTATAATTAATAATTGCGACTTTTTGACCAAAATTTATACTTCTGAACTAATTACCACAATTAAAAATCAATTTGTGTGTGTTTTTGTTATTTGCTTTCCCCCTTTTATAAGCTTTTCAGTGCATGTAATAATTATGCAAGTAAGATTTGGTAGCTCTTACAGATTCACTTGGATCTTGTGATATAAATTTTGAAAATCCATATGTATTTATGTGAAATAGTATTTGCCAGTAAATAAGTCTTTTTACAGTTATGTATTTTCAAATTAGGGTTTGCTGCATGACTTGTTAATACGTTAGAACTTTTGGTTGAAATATCAAAATATATCTTTGCTATAACATTCTCTAAGGCAAAGAGCCCAATCCTTCTGTCCACGTAGACAGAACTCCTGTTAATTTTAAGGTGAAATTGTGGAATTCTGTCTTTTAAATCCATGATAAAACTCCTTTTGTCTTCACTGAGCCCAAGATTTCACCTAGTGCCTTGACCTAGACACGTCACTTAAATTTAGGTGCCAAATTAAGTTCTTAATTGGGTTGTATATCTTCTTGCTGTTTAGGGCGATGGCCTGTGGATGAAAACATGTTTTCTCTCTCTTCCCATTAATTCATTCAATAATTCCCATTAAAGGGTACAGTACTATAGTTGTTACATTCTTAAGTGGTAATACTGGTTTAGTGGCAGATAGCGTCCCTAGCGTATAAAGAATTTTAGGCGTCTGTAACAAGGTCTTGTCGCATCCCATATAGAACTTATGTCATGTTCAGTTTCCTTCCCAGCCAAGCCATCCAACATGACTGTGGTTTTGAAATGTGTTCGTCTTCTGGATGGGCTTTATTAACCTAAAATAAATTGTTTCGGTCAAAGTTTTTGAGGCACTGCTGTTCAATATTCTTCTATTGGTCTCCTAATTTCCTATGGTAGGCTTTTTCACTGTGGTTGGTAAGGAGGCCCAACTCCACTGACCTTTTTGACAGCTCTGCATCCCTTGCAGTTATTGCTCCTATCTTTACCCTCCTATTAGGTCTTCTTTTCTCCAGATTTTTCTGAGCAGGATAGCTTTGCTAGATCTCTCCAGAAAGATGTCACCTATGTTTTTATTGTAGCTCCTATTCCCCTTCTCTGCCACAGAAGGCCCTTCTGACGGCGGGGTGGGGTGGGGTGGACTTTAGATCAGGCTGCCATCACATGATGTCTGGTCATCTAACCTAATCACTAGCCCAATGAAAGATTAATCACCTATGGAGTACATAACTAGATTCAGAAGGGGTTAAGCCCATTTCCACTTAAAGGGACAGACTTCCCTGAGACAGCTTCCTGCATATTCACATTTATTTTTGAAAATGTATTTACAAGCAAGAATGGAAGACAACTAATACAGCAGAATAAGAAATGGAAGCAATTCCAATAGAGAAGGAAAACATTATTGTAATACATTTTGCGCTTTAAGTGTAGCATTTCCTTATTACACACTCTGTCAGTAGAGCCAAAATGTAACTTTTTCACATTACAGCACACTTGTGCTTAATATTAAGAATATGTGTAGCTCATTTGGCTTGAATATTCTTCTTTACCCATGCCCTTTCAAATAGGGCAGGCTTTTAGATGATTAACTAGTATTTAATTTGCTGTAATCAATGTGTCTTTTGTCACCATTCAGTGATAATATTGTCCTGTTTTGTCTTCTCCTTATGTCCAAGCAGTATCTTCCCTTATCCTGCTCAATAATAATCTTCTTCCACTAGATCATTACTTTCACTGTTCCTAATTACAAAAGATGAAATGCTGTGTTGTTTATAGGGATGCTAGAGCCCACATCTTCAGCTTGTGCAAACTAACATAATTAATGGAGTTTATGTCATTTGAGGATCTGGCTCTACCATCTTCCTACCAGGTTTTAGGAGCTGGTTTATAACAGAAGATGGAAAAAAAAACCTGTGGTTTAGTGCATCAGCAATTTCCAAGTAATGAAAATGTACATAGTTTCTCATGCTTTTTCAGCAAAAAAGACAACACATGCACACACACAGAGTGAACAGTGTAAGGTACTTATTGTTTAAACAGACAGAGAGAGCTATTTATTCTTCTCTTAGGGAGCAAACGTCCTTTCTGTCTTGTGGTTTTTAAAAACTTATTTCTATTTAAAATGTTCACTGGTTGTGTCCCAGTCTTCATATAAACCTTATATGTTCTCTGTTAAGTCCAGTAATATAAAATATCTAGAGAATGCATTGTACGAAAGTTAGTGGTTCATAAATATTGTGATGGATTTTTTTTTCATGGCCACTCAATTTCAGGAGAATTATTTTACAAGTGACATACCATGGCACAAAAGCCAAGACATTGGGAGATTAGCTAGGAACTGAAGAGCCCAGAAGACATTGTGGAAGAATCACAGGGATGTTATTTTCACCATTTTATACCTAGAACCAACAAAACAGTAATGTGGGACAATCAAGAAACAATGGAAGAAAGATCGAACCTGAGGTTTTCTCTTAGTACATAATTTTTAGTATACCATGCACCCAGAGATGCATTTGGCAATGGAAATTAGGGCTGTACAGGTAAGTTTTGGTTGTCTGTTTGAAGCAGAAATACATTTAATGGACTTATCCCTTCACAAGTCAGGCTGTACATTACTTTGTATATTTTTTTCCCCTGCATGAGAGAATTTGCTGGACCATGGAAGGTCAATATTATCGAGTACATTACCAACACTTTCACTGCTTACTGGGCTCTTAGAAGACATTTAGGGGTAAATTACAGCTAAAAAAACAGCACAGAGCACTGAGTCCCAGGACTGGTGGCTGTAAACAAACATTATGGGACCATGAGAAGCATATTTACACCCAGGATAAGTGATCGTCTGGTTAACTAAAATCATGCCAGATTACAGATGTTGCTGGACATGAGAATTCCAGATTAGAGAGGTTCAACCTATATGTTCTAGTATCAGGAAAAGGACTCTCATTGAAACTGGAGGGGAGTTTCCTTCTCTGTGTATGTAAACCAACATAAAATGAACAAACAGATAGTAAATGTTAACAGAAGGATTCTTCTTGGCTTTGCTATCCAGACTCGCAGAGGTGAATTTATCTTAGTGCTGGTACTGCTTCCATGTTAACAGTGTCTGTACTATTGCAGCATAGCTCTAGTGTAGCAGCTGTGACACTATAGTGTGTCTAGTGTAGGCATAGTCTGAGGGTGTGTTTCAACTTGCTGCACATTCAATGCACCATGATCGATCCTCCGGAGTTCAATTTTTCCACGTCTGTGAAGATGCATAAAAACTGATCTCTCTGTGCTCAGCCATCAACTCTGGTACTCCACGCTATTGTGTGGAATAAGGGACATTGGCATGAGCCCCGATCTATGTCAGGGAGCAAATACGATCCTGACTGGGGCTCATGCCAATGTCCCTTATTCCAATTGTGTATCTAGAATTGACTTTGTTCCCTACTGTAGACCAGGCCTGAGAAAAACAAGACCTTCCTAACAGAAAGTGTGAATATATTTTTTCCAGTGGGTGTCAGGAGTGCTTGAAGTTAGTTTTTGTGCAGCCATTTCAAGCAATCGATTTATGAAAAGTTATTAGGAATGTAGAAACCTAGGAAAAAAATTTCCCACAGTACAGGAAATAATATATAAAATTAACACTGGCAACATGAAATGGTAGCTCTGCTGATTCCTGGATATTAGATGGAGAAGATGGATGAGGTAATTTTTTTTATTAGATCGCCTTCTGTTGGTGAGAGACTAGCTTTCAAGACACGGGGCTGTGGCTTGGAAGCTCGTCTCTGTCACCAACAGAAGTTGGTCTAATAAGATACTAAATCGCCCACCTTGTCTCTAATTTGAAATCATTTGAAGTCATTTTTAAATCATGACTTAAGAATTATTTCATGTACTACACTTGCCTCTAAGCAGAACATTTTCCTGCTTAAAAATAATTGTCTGTTGCTCTTTGCAAGATTTTCATAAACAAAAGAAACCAGTTTTAAAGGGAAAATATAAAATTGGTGATACACTGGTTAAATGAAAAGAATAAAATTGGAAAATGTGAAAGAATGCTTTCTTCCTAACCATTGCATGCTGCAGCAGCATATTTCACAATGACCAATAAAGGAATAACACATCATTCCTGTAGTGTGCAATCTCCATTGGTTCCCCATTTATTTCAGAACAAATGTGAATGGTTTGTTCTTACTGTCATCTTCCAACACCAAACGTACAATGCAGCTTGAGAAAATTGAGATTTAGACTACTAGATGGAAGAAACCGAAAGGTTTCAATAATCAAATTCCTTGAAAAACAGATCAGACTGAAGCATAAGGTACATTTTTTGATAAACCCAGTTTTTAGGCATGACACCAGGAAATAATTCCAATCTTTGAACACAGAACATTCACCCACATCTGAAAACCTGTGGAAATAAAGACACCCTTTCCTTTGGACTCTTATTATCTTCTCCATAATTGTATTCACTGCTCATATACCAAGGTCTTGTAATTGCTGAATTCAGTCCATAGCTGGGCAATTTACTGAAAGCTGTACTGAAGAAAGAAAAAAAAATCCCTAAACTGACTATTGCCATGACTACATTCTCATCCAAGAGAAAAGAATATTGGTTTCCTAGACCACACATAATGGAAGAAGTCACCATGGTGGTCCTCTATGCATTCAGGTGATATGGCACTTCCATGACACTGACAGTCATTCCAACAGTCTCTTGTCTGATAGTTTCACCTTGCTAGGACTGAGACTGTCTACATGTTCCTTAAAAACAACAAGAAGTCCCATGGCACCTTATAGACTAACAGATATTTTGAAGCATAAGCTTTTGTGGGCAAAAACCCATTTCATCAGATGCACGATTTGAGTGGGGGAGGGTGGTCCAGAGCAGGGTTTAAATATAGGCTTATGAAAAGGAGGGAGTCTCAGTCAAGGGGTGGGCCAAAGTTGACAAGGTCTGTTCAGTCAGGGAGGATGTGGCCCATTATCAGTAGCTAATGTGTTGTGAACAGCAAGAGTGAAGAAAAGAATAAAGGGACACAAATAAGACATCAGGAATGGTAACACAAAACCAATAGGGGAACACTTCAGTCTTGCTGGACACTCAGTAGCAGATTTAAAAGTAGCAGTCCGACAACAAAAAAATCTTCAAAAACAGACTCCAAAGAGAAACTGAAGAGCTGCAATTCATTTGCAAATTTGACATCATCAACCAAGGATTGAACAGAGACAGGGAGTGTCTGGCCAGTTAGAAAAGCAGTTTCTCTGCTCTTGATATTCACACCTCCATTTTAACTGCTGATAATGGGCCACATCCACACCTGATGAAGCGGGCCTTTGCCCATGAAAGCTTATGCTCCAAATTATCTGTTAGTCTATCAGGTGCCATGGGACTTCTTGTTTTTTGAAGAAACCAACTCGGCTACTCCTCTGACACGTTATTTAAAGCATTTCTCCCTTCTTTCTTTCTTGGGTGTTCTTCATCCGTGATCTGAACCAGATAGTGGGATGGACCTCTTTGTTTGACCTCTATTGAACAGTCTACCTACAATGGAGTGGCATCCACAGATCATTAGCGCATAAGTCTTTGTCAACTAATGTGATCTCCATGTAGTTTTATGGAGGTATTTTGAAGAGTAGGTGGCATGGCAAGCAGCCTAGTGGGGTTCTGTATGACGTAAGTCAAACCAGTGGCCACTGTGATCTGAGAGCAGTGAATAGATCCAGCTGAGTGTTCTCCTCTCTGCTTTTTCAAAATCTGATGTGCATTCCACTGATTCTATAGAATTAATTGCTTTTAGTATTTGATACATCAGCATAAATCAGAGGATAAGCCTGTAGCACCAGCAGAGACATTTTTTTGCATCCTGCTCCTGCCAGTAACCTGATTCTGAGTGATGCAGAATTCTATAGAAGATAGTCTATTAGACATTGAATACCAGCTACTTTGAACCCCAGTGATTAAAAGAGTCAGAAAGCTGGGCAGTAGGTGGTTAGGTCATTGGTACAGATTATACATTGCTTTAGAATTACTGTTTTGTCAGATGTCTTGTAATTTGTCTCCTGTGGTGGAGACATTAATGCTCTTTCTTCCTGGGGCGTAGGGTTTTATTTTTCTGGGTTTCACCAGCCACATAGTGTAGCAATCTTAGACTTACAGATATCAAAACTAGAAAGAGCCACTGTGACCTACTGACTTCCTATATATCTCCAGTTGTACCACTCCCTCAACATAATTTATATCAAGATTGTTTTTTTTTTTAATTATCAGTGATGGAGATGCCACCATGCCCTTTCATAATTTGTTCCAATGGTTCATTATTCTCTCTGTTTTAAAAAAAATGCCACCTTTATTTCTGCTCTGAATTTTTCTAGGTTCAACTTGAAGGGATTATTATACCTTTCTTTGCCAAATTGAAAAAGACCATTATTAGATTAGGTTCACAAGTGATGTAATGAACATTCCTCAGAGCTGCTGGTGCTTTTATTTCCGTGGCAGTTCTAAATCCATCAGTGACTAGGGAATAGGTATTCTTCCTCAATTTCTCTGAGCCTTTATCTGATTTTATTTAGTATGTGAAATAGGATGAGCGCTCTGCTGGAATGAGACTTTTGTGTGTATGTGTATGTGTGTGCGCAAGCACGCACGCACGCATGCACACAGCTATTCCAGGTTATTTGTCTTTGCATGGAAGTGGTGTTGTACTAGCTGTTGTTTTGCTGAAGGAAATGTGTCTTGAGAGGTTGTTTTTATCTATCTTTGTGGCTGCAGCCCATGACCTTTTGGTCAGTAGATAATCCAGACTTCATAGTTCAAGGCCTGGTGTTTTTGGGTATGTGGATTTCCCCTGCTAGATCTTGTTTTCAAGAACCAAAATTTCTGGGAAAGGACTAATTTTGATGAATTAGTTTAATCATTACCCTTTTAATTATTTAATTTCTGTTTTGAAGAGAGGAAGGTCTGGCCAGAAGGGTGATATACTACCTACCATTCTGTAGCTGAAGTCTGAAAAGAAGAGTAGTGCATGCTGCCTGTGTAGAGATCAGAAAGGGTTCGTGTTTATCAAGAGAACTGGGAGGACTGAGGCTTTGCCCCCATTCAGACCTTGAAATCTATTTGGATAATTAATCGTGCATGATTCTTAACGGTTGTGGTAGAAGCCCTTTTAATTTTGTTTGCAATATCTATTCCAGGAGACAGGAAAATTTTCTGGAATATTTTATAGGACCTTTCCTGGGGCTTGTTCCCTCAGATGGCAGCTGTGGCTTGACTCCTGAAACCAGACATTCTAGGATGATGGGAACTTCTATGAAGCATGTATATGTCCCATTGCTCTGTAGCAGCATGTCTTGCTTGCCAGTGGCTGCTACAGAAAAACATTTGACAGAGGATTTGCAGCATCAGAGGAAGAAAGGCTGTTCAGAACAGTAATAACTTCCAGTTACACAACATGAAATACATTTACCTTTTTCCCCTTATCTGTCTCTGGTCCCCATCCTAATGGGCTATGAATCCAAGGCCCTTTCCAGAGGCTTCTTGGCAGGCCTGGGAGTTGTATACATCGGGAGTAACTACCCAAATGTTCAAGGAAAGCAGAGTGGCTGAACTCTGTGTTTGACTGAAACACCTCATACCAAAACTTTTTGGAAAAGTTGACTATGTTCGTCTGTATATTCTGGTCCTTACAATCATGGGCCACACTGGTGTATTTCACTCTTTCTCATGGGACACATGAGGAAGTTCAGGAGAAGCTGCCCTCTCCTGACTTCCATTGTTCAACTGTAGTATTCATATTTGCACATCAGTTGGTGTTGCAGTAGCACCATCTTGTCTAGTGGTATGTAATGCCAAAAGAAACTGACCTAAATACATAACTAACTAAATAAAAGGAACAAACAAAAAAGAGCAAAAATGTGCCCTTGCTGGAGTGTACTTGTTTTCTGTTTAGCTTATAAAGATCTCTCCCATTCCCACTACTGAGCCTCGGACAAAGGATTCATTATCCTTGTAAGCCCGTCTCCTGAGCCTCTAGCCAGGGGACCTACGTTTGCCTATCCATGCTAGTTACTGTGATGATAAAGAGGTAAGTACAGAATGATGTATTTAAACCAAAAAGAGCAGTCATTTCACCTGTTCCTCAGAGGTGCTTAACGTGCCAAGATAAATAGGTTGTTCCTGAATAATAAGTGGTCCTGTGGCACCTTAGAGACTAACAAATTTGCTAGGTCATGAGCTTTCATAGGTAAAACCCACTTCCTTCGATGGCTTCTGTTTTTTCCATTTCATATAAAGTCTGTTTAGCTGGTGGTGTGGGGAGTGGGGGGAAGAGAGAAGGGGGAAATGGGGGGTCTGTCATTAGTAGAACCAGTTAATGAAGCAAATGAAGGCAGGTGGAGAAAATGAAGCTGGGGGAGAGGTAGATACACTGGAGGGTAGGGATAGGGTCCAGAGTGACTTAGACAAATTGGAAGACTGGGCCACAAGAAACCTGATGAGGTTCAATAAGGAAAAGTGCAGAGTCCTGCACTTGGGCTGGAGGAATCCCAAGCATTGTTACAGGCTGGGGTCCAACTGGCTTAGTAGTAGTTCTGCAGAAGAGGATCTGGGAGTTGTTGTGGACAAGAAGCTGGACATGAGTCAACAGTGTGCCATTGTAGCCAAGAATGCTAATGGCATATGAGGTTGCATCAAGAGGAGCATTACCAGCAGATCCAGAGAAGTGATTGTTCCTCTTTATTTGGCTTTGGTGAGGCCGCATCTGGAGTACTGTGTCCATTTCTGGGCCCCCAATTATAGGAAGGATGTGGACGCACTGGAGAGGGTCCAGCAGAGGGCAAGCAAAATAATTAGGGGGCTGGAGCATACGACCTATGAAGAAAGGTTGAGGGAATTGGGTCTGTTTAGTCTGCAGAAGAGAAGACTAAGGAGGGATTTGATAACAGCCTTCAACTTGCTGAAGGGAGGTTGCAAAGAGGCTGGAGAGAGGCTGTTCACAGTGGTCACAGATGGCAGAACACGGACCAATGGTCTCAAGTTGCGGCTGGGAAGGTCTAGGTTGAACATTAGGAAAAACTTTTTCACTAGGAGGGTGGTGAAGCATTGGAATGGTCTGCCTAGGGAGGTGATGGAGTCTTCATCCCTGGAGGTGTTTAAGTGTTGGCTTGACAAAGCCCTGGCTGGGCTGATCTGATGGGGTTTGGTCCTGCCTTGGGCAGGGGGCTGGACTTGATGACTTCTTAGGTCTCTTCCACCTTTTTTGTTCTATGATTCCTGCAAATATGAAATATCATTCATAGGAGTGGGACTCATCCAACATAATTTGCTTCATAACCTGGTCCTGCTAGTGACAGATAAACCCCTTTTTTCCCCTGCTCCTCCCACTCCCCACTAAATAAACCTTGGATTCTGTTTTTCCATTCCTTTCATCTCAGTGAGTGGGTTTTACTCATGAAAGCTCATGACTTAATAATTTTGTGAATCTCTAAGGTGCCACAGGACTGCTTGTTGTTTGTGAAGTTATAGACTAACACAGCTACCCCTCTGAGACTAGTTTTTTCCTGGCATTTTAAGGAAAAACTGGACCCTTAGTGACCTTCACATAAGGAAAAATCAAGGATTTCTTTAGAGACTTTGATTCCTTCTCCAGAGACAATGTTTCTCCCTGCCCATCCTCCATGTATGGATCCTAAGGCTATTATCTACTCGGCATTGACCATGCTTTCTCTGTTAATTCAGCATCAGTTACCAAAGAGAACTGCTCTGGAACTACCTAGAAAAAAAATCCAACAAATCTAGAAATATTTAATTCGTCAACTATTTGTGGGAATAGATTTGGAGAAATCAGAAGAGCCTGGTTTCTAAACATCTGCTTTTTTGTAGGAGACAATAGACCAGAATAGTCTCTTCCAGTCTCATTCGTAATCCAGAAAAAGATTAGTGTTTCTCACCCTACAAGGCTCTCTGTAGGTGAAATTTTTGTTTAATACGAACAGAAAATTCAGTGATGGAAGCATTTCAGCTGCGTAGGAAGGACCAGAAACGGGACTTGTGAGAAAGTGAGTTTCCTCTGCAGTCAAGAGAAGTCAACCTACAATCTGTCAAAGCACTGTATGTGTAAGGAAACCCAATCTATAAGATAACTGGTCAAGAGAGAAGAAGATCCTTCCAGGAAGAAGTTTTCAGCTTGGCCACCAATCAGTGTGAATCACCCCACTGAGACTGTTTTGTGTTTGTGACCAGCATGAAGATACATCTGTTACATAGGCACCACAGGGAATCAAGTATCAAGTATTTTTAGTCATGGCATACAAATGACATTTACCTATGTCATATGCCTGTGTCTATGACATACATGGGCATTTCCTGGATAATTTTTCCATGGAAAATTGAACTCAGACTCCAACTACTAGAGCTGGTCAAAATTATTTTTCACTGAAAGCAACATTTTGTTTAAAATTTTCATGAATATTATTTTTGTTTTTTGACAAGCTTTACGTGAGTTCAGAGATCTGTTGGTTGTTTCTAGGGAGCAAGGTGATAATTGTTTGTTTCCCTCACCCCTAAAATGGGGCTGTCCCAAAAGCCCATCTTCCATCTTGACCTAGGCACGCTATGCCTCTTTTTCTGCTTCATGATAATTTATTACTGTAAGAGAAGGCATCTCTCTGGCAGGGTAAGAGAGGCAGTATAGCATAAAGAAGATCACATCAGCCTACTGTTGAATTTGTGCATTAGACCCTTCATGGTGTCAGGGTAAAAGCACATCAGTGAGCAGAGTTATCGTTTCAGCCATCCTGGATCTACTACAGAGACAATTCTGACTTCTGATTTTTCTGAGGGTTGAGTGATCTGCCATTGATCTACTACAGGGCCCGGTACTATGAGCAGCTGTGGTATCCTCCCTGCCATGGTTTTCAGATATCTTAAGACACCTTACCTCAGGAACAGGGAAAAGTTTCATCTTTGTCCCAGCATTGGAACCTAAGACTGAGAGCATGCTTTAGAATACCTTAGCTCAATGACACTGCACATTCTTGTACCTGAAAATTTTTGTACTGGAAATTCTATAGATCCGAAGAAGTGAGTCTGTCCCACAAAAGCTCATCACCTAATAAAGTATTTTGTTAAAGTGTTACATGACTGCTGTTGTGTTTTGTTAGAATACAGACTAACATGGCTACCTCTCTGTTACTATTGTACCTGAAGATAGCTTTCCTGGTCTATCACTTTCCCCAGTTAGGGATTTTACATGTTTTCTTACAAGGACAAAGTTGTACTTCACACATGTCCAAGTTTTCTCCCTAGTATAGTTTCACAGTTCCAAATAAAGGAAGAGAGAGATCATCTCAGTTTTAGTTCTGGCGGGTAGAGCTGGGAGGAGGAAATGATTTGGCAGATGCCCCACTTATGTAGCTTTCTCAAATGCTACTTGATACGGTCCTTCAGGAAATTGGCTGCTACTTTTTCCCTTATTAAAACATTGAAAAGGGGATTCAGATTTTCAAGAATAGTGATATCCAAGTGGAAGGGAAAAGAGTATGCATTCAGAAAACTTACTGAGAAGTAGAAATTTCTCTTCAGGGAATAATCAAATCTTATTCTGTTAGATACATGGCTGACCTTGTTTTGAAAGTCAGGACTCCTGTGGATGAGTTTTCCTGTTACTCGCTGTTCACCTTCAGCAAAGGCTGACTGTAATGACATTGCCCCATACTCCTAGTCTGAGGGGTTAGGGATCTCCCTTTCTCATGATGGATCATAAACTTGTGAGCTTGTAAGTGCTTTTTTGCAACTTTTCACCAGTTCCCCACATTTTCTTATCTGTTAATGGCATCTCTGTAGGTTCATTTTCCTACCCCTGTTTTTCATGGGAATGACTAAATAAAACATGTCTGCTGGTGAAGATTAGAGATTGAAACAGTTTTATTTTTTTCTTTTTACCTGCCCTTTTACTTTGTTGTCTGATCAAACCAGCACAGCAGGCTTAATGTTATTCCTTTAGAGCAGCAATGTAGTGTAGGCTAAAGAATTTTCCCTGTGTTAGGGAAAATCTCTCCTGGGGCTGGTGAATGGAAAACAAGGATTGGGGTTCACTAAACACTGTGTGTGGCTTCTTTCGTGAGTGGCTGCTTCTGACCTATGAACGCGAAGAAGAGAGTCTCTTTGGTCTGTTTAATGCAGACGAGACCACAGAAAGTGAATTAACATGTATGATTAGCTCACTGTTGCAACTGGAAATGTGATTGCAGCATGACAGGCACACCCAAACTCCTTTTAATATAGTTAGTCATAGTGAAGATGGTGTGGAATGGGTCCTGCCTTAAGCTTGCAATGTACCACCAGGTCTTCACTGCTCTTTTTAATTTGGCAAGTAGATTCACGTTAGCACAGTATGTCTTCTTGAGCTTCAGTCAATTCTCCTGAGCTCAGGGTAGATATATCCTAAAAGAGGAAGAAAATGCTTTGGGATATTTTAAAGGTACTTTACCATAATTAGTGATGGGCTGTGTCTACACCTACAGAACAATTGCCCTAACGAGTCATCTAGGTAAGGTGCTGATGATGATACTGATAGCCGAAAGAGAAACTGCTGCAGAAGGTTGTAAAATGGAAGCTGCAACTATTTGGACCTATTTGCAGAATGAACGATGAATGAAAAATCAAGACTCTAGTATTCAGCATAATGGATGGTTTGAATAGGAGAGGCAGACCCCACAGAGAATGGATAGATGATGTAGTAGACGGGTGCTGAGCTAGTCTACAGAAACTAAGCCACTCCGCACTGGATGGGGAAAGATGGAAGGAAATAATGAGAGAAGCATCAAACACCAACGGGTTTGATGATGATGATGATGATGTGTCTACACCACAGTGTTCTTGTGAAAGAGGACCTTCTGGAAAAGATCTCCTGGAAGATCATCTTTCGAAGGATTGCGTCCACAAGTAAAAAGCTGATCAGAAGAGTGATCCATTCTTTCTAAAGAGTGCATCCACACAGCTCCAGCCACACTTTCAAAAGACCAGGGCTGGAAATGCTGCAGATAGGCTGGCAAGCCCTTCTGGGAACACTGGCCAGATGCCCCCTTAAAGGGCCCCTCCCAAACACTCCCTCCCTGCACATGCTGCTGAGGTCTGCCTTGCTGCACACATCACAGCAGAGCCCATGCATGGTCCTGAAGCCCACAGCCAAGAGCCACCCTGGCCACGCTGCTGGCCACCATCACTGTAGATGCTCTCCACTCCATCCAGTGGCTGATACATGGCCCTGGGGTCCCCCACCCACCACAGTCCCACTCCCCGAGCCATCTGGCACCTCTGGAGCCACCCACCCAGCTCCAACAGGTAGGGCAAGTGGAATGACGTGGTGGCTGCAGAACAGTGACTGCATGTGGAAGGAAACATTGCCAGAACTGCACAGCTGTCTCGTCCCACCTTCCGATGTCAGGACACCTGCATGCGGTTCACTGTGACCCTGGAGAGGCCGCTGGCTATTGCCATTCAGAAGCTGGACACCTGGGACAGCTACCACACCAGTGGGAACCAGGACAAGGTGTACAGGTCGAGAGCTGGGGCCATCTCCTTTAGGTAAGGCATGCTCAGCTCACAGGCCTAGCGCAGAGGTGAGGGATGGAGCTGCTGCAAAAACGGGGACCCTTGGAGGCAGGTGTGTGAGGGGGTGGGACATATAAGCATAGCTCTGGCAGCCTGTGACATCCCGCCCTGACACAGGCTTGGTTCCTGAGTGGCAGTCCACTGGGGGGAAGCCTGGGAGCTAGCAGGAGAGGTGGGGGCAGGCAGGGGACCAACAATCTACAGCGGGAGCTTGTGTTTGGGGGCACTACCATGCCGTCTGTGCATAGAGGGGAAAGCAGCCTACCTTTAACAGCCCCGGCCTACATGGCCATACACAGGCCATCCGGATCCAACCCAGGAAGCATTCAACAGTTGTCATGCCTGGATACTCTACCCCGTTGAGTGCACTTTTAGCTCCCTGAGGGCACAGTTCAGATTCCTCCCCACGTGGCTAGACATCAGAGTGGACAATGTCCCCCAGGAGGCGGAGGCATGCTGTGGCCTCCACAGTCCTGTGGAGGCCAGGAACAGGACTGTCTCCACAGGCTGGATGACTGAGGCCAGCCCCGGGTAGGACTAGCCTGCCACAGCCCCCTACTGGCAGGCTCACTGCGATGAGCCCCGGATCCAGGAGGCCCTTTGGGAGGGTGTCAACCATGGGCCCTGGTGCCCCCACCAGGCAATTCTGCAGGTCCCTCTGACCAGCTGCCTTACCCTGCCCACCACCCTGCCAATAACAAGGAACATGGGAGTGTTGGTGCCATCCAGCCGCAGCTGCTGCTCTGAGATCTGGTTTTGGAGGTGGTGGGTGGCTGTTTTGGCAGAGGCCTCATTGTCCCATGGGTGGCACCGTGACCGCAGGCTCGGCTGACTACTGGTGGTTT
Source organism: Carettochelys insculpta (assembly GCF_033958435.1). NCBI lineage: Eukaryota > Metazoa > Chordata > Testudines > Carettochelyidae > Carettochelys > Carettochelys insculpta. Next base: position 191,439,668 of record NC_134138.1, on the reverse strand, counting down.
GTGTTCCCCAGCCCTTTCCACAGCCGCTGCTCCTAGCCTTGCCAGCCTGATGTCATGTGCTGTGAGAATGGAAGGGGAGAGAGAGATGGTCTGTAGGTCCCAGGCACTGTGAGCAGTGTCATGTGTGCCCTGCATGGTGGGCCCTGGAACACGTAGACCCCACACTGCCTTGGGGATGTGGCTCACTGTTGCGGACCCCTCCGCTCCACCTCCAGGGAAAGGGCTTGTGAGAAAGGGGGTTGTCTGGGCACACAGGGGTCCCTGTGTGGGTGGCGTATGAGCTGAGTACGGCCTTGTCATCCCCAGTACCTCCCCGCATGGCTGTGTCTTGCAGCACTGTTCACAGGAGCTGGTGCTGCCTGCAGGCATAGGCATGCCCACGTGCTGGACTCACCCCTCCGTGATGTGCGTGGGGTTGTGCTGTCGCCTGGGTGGCTGATCTGGTCTCAGCTATAGCAGGTGTCCCCCACCCCCATGGTGTGCAACGCACCTGGAACATACCGGAGGGTTCCTCAGTGATGCTGGGGGATGCCCGCGTGGAGGTCCTTGAAGGGACAGTGATGTCCAGGGCCCTGTTAGAGCCTCTGGCTCTGACTGTCTGCGGTGGATTGTGGGTCCTGGCTGGGCCTGGGCTGTCTCCTCCGCCACCTCTGGCACTATCAGGGTCTCCTGGGCCACTGTGGCAATGGGGAGGTGGGTGAGGAGCTGTCTTTGCCTGTGAGAAGGCCATCCAGCTCCCTGTAGTGGAGGCAGGTGGCTAGACCTGTTCCCAAGTGTCTGGCAATGTCTCTGCCCCATGCATACCTCTGCTGCAGCTCTTATACCTTGGAGCGGTCATGCTCCAAGGTGTGGCTGGGGTGTCTGCTGGCTGACAGGCTAGTTGGTGGCCAGCTGTCTGCAGGCAGCGGTGTTCCGCCTCCTTCTCACCATTGGGTACAGGATACCTTCTTCATCCCATAGATCGAGGAGGTCCTGCAGCTAGGCCTCGCTCTATGAGGGTGCCTTCTGCCTGGCAGCTGGGTTGGGCTTCTGGGGCCCCTCTCAGGTTTCTGTGGAGAGCCCCAGGGGATCGTGTGGTGGATGGCTATCAGCCATGGTGTATCCAGTCTCTTCAGGGGGAGGTGTGAGGGGGTGTGGTGCTGGGCTTGTGTGCTCCTTGCCAGCACGGGGTTTCCGGGGTTCTCTGCACCTTTAAAGTGGCCGGACACAGGGAGCATAGAACTCCACTAGTGCTGGCTAGGGTGTCTGTTCACCCCAGCTGGCTGGCGCCATGAAGGACCCTTCTTTCGAAAGAGGGGCCTGCAGAGCGACTTTCGAAAGAGTCTTCAAAAGAAGGTGCTCTTCTTGGTCTGTGAGGAGAAGATGGCTTCCGGAAGAAGCGCCACATTCTTTCAAAAGGAATTTGAAAGAGCACATTTTGTTCTTTTTTGAAAGAACTTCCTAATGTAGATGTGGCCTTGAATTGACTAACAATTCAGAGGCTTTTTTCTTTTGCACTTGAATGATTGAAAAATTACTTGTTTTTAAAACTTCAAACTTGTCATAGGTTTTGCTCGTTAGATTGTGGTCAAATAAAATAATCTTTTCCTGTTCCTTTTTCTCATTTTTTCCTTTGTCTCTTCTCAGCTACGTCTACACGTGAAGCCAACATCGAAATAGGCTATTTCGATGAATAACGTTTACACGTCCTCCAGGGCTGGCAACGTCGATGTTCAACTTCGACGTTGCGCGGCACCACATCGAAATAGGCTCTGCAAGGGTACGTCTACACGCCAAAGTAGCACACATCGAAATAAGGGTGCCAGGCACAGCTGCAGACAGGGTCACAGGGAGGACTCAACAGCAAGCCGCTCCCTTAAAGGGCCCCTCCCAGACACAGTTGCACTAAACAACACAAGATCCACAGAGCTGACAACTGGTTGCAGACCCTGTGCCTGCAGCATGGATTCCCAGCTGCCGCAGAAGCAGCCAGAAGCCCTGGGCTAAGGGCTGCTGCCCACGGTGACCATAGAGCCCCGCAGGGGCTGGAGAGAGAGCATCTCTCAACCCCCCAGCTGATGGCCGCCATGGAGGACCCAGCAATTTCGACGTTGCGGGACGCGGATCGTCTACACGCTCCCTACTTCGACGTTCAACGTCGAAGTAGGGCGCTATTCCGATCCCCTCATGAGGTTAGCGACTTCGACGTCTCGCCGCCTAACGTCGAAGTTAACTTCGAAATAGCGCCCGACGCGTGTAGCCGCGACGGGCGCTATTTCGAAGTTAGTGCCGCTACTTCGAAGTAGCGTGCACGTGTAGACACAGCTCTCCTGTCCTCCTGCTCTGTGTTTTGAAATGAACAAGGTGTTTAAGTGAAGAAAAGGAACTCTATTAATGCAACATTACACTTGAGAATGAAAATGTCAGGAAGTTCAGTTATGGCTCCCATAACAATCATAAGTCAGCTACTTTGCACATACGTACTAAGATGCAAACATCAGTACAATATACACAAATAACTAACACTCATGTAGCATGTTAAGGTTACTGTGGGAACTAGAACTCTGAATTTTTCTGGCTTGTGTATGGCTAAAAATCTCAATTGAATTTTATTATTATTGTAATTGTTTTACATTCTAATTTTTTGTGCACATTGATGACAAAAATGGTGTGATTCATGCCATCTGTGTATCTGTGTAATAAAGTCTGCAGCCAATCAGTTCTTTTTCTGATTCAGTTTTTCTGCACCTGAATTTGGTGCAAGACCAGATAAATGTGTGCAGTAAAATTAAATGTGCCTTTTCGATAAGGCCAAACTGTAATTTTAGCATAAAATCCAGTCTTTTTTTCTGTGTGGAATCTTATAAGCATAAATTGAAGTATTAATTATTGCATTGCATATGAATGCAAATAAAACTATTGAAATAGTATTTTTAATCTGCTTCCTCTTCAAGTTCTTTATAGTTTTATTATATAGCCAGCAGTCTTCATAGCAGAGTGTTTTGTATGTTACTGTGTATGAATTCTGCAAAATTCTGACTTCCTGCAATTCTGACTGCAGTAGATGGTACCATGCTGGGCATCTCTATTAATGTCAGGCTAAGACTTTCTTTCCATCATCCTCTGCTTAAGAATCTCATTGAGATCAATAGGAAGTTTATATTCTACAGCAGAGTATATTGTAATCAACAGCATGACAGTGTCCTTAGAATGGATTTTGTTTTAAATTTTGTTGTTCTATTTGACCTGAGAGAGACTTTGTAAACAATTATTTTACAAAAATAACTATAGACTGGGATTTTCAAAAGACCTCATTGAATGGGATGTCCATGTCCCATTAAAAGACAATCAAAGTATGCCTAACTCCCCAGTCATCTTTTGAAATCTAAGTTTAAGATCCCAAAACAGTTAACAGAATTTATATTCAGATTTAGAGACCAGATTTTCATTTGAGCCTCTGATCTTGTGTGCTCACATCAGATGTGCATTTAGACAATGGAATTTAGATGTTGTTTGTTTTGTCAATAATGGTAGCACCACAGAGTCACTTCAGTATCCACAATGCTGGATGAGCACCCATTAAATATAGGCTGCAGTTAGAGTTTTAATTCTAACAACAAGCCATTTTTGAAAAATTTGGCCTAAAAACTACATTTTGAAATATACCAAAAAAGAAGTTTCAGCTTAGCTTCTGATTCTTGAGCTTAGCGGGCTGTGTTTTCCATTGTATCCCCCAATATACACAGCCACCTAAAATGGTCCTGGAAACTGTACAGCAAGAGTGTAATTATGATGGTCAGGATCTCAAGCCCCTTTGTGTCCAGATCATTTGAAAGTTGGTTGTCAACAAACCAAACCAAATTCATTTTCTGATAATGAAAAATAAGTCCAATCAGGCATGCATAAGACAGATTGAGGCATACAGACAGATCTTGGCAGTGTCTTGGTACAGCTGCATTCAGGTTGGTACATGGGCTCAGCAGTAAGAGGGACCTCTGTTCTCTGTATCTGTCCTTTTATCTAAAAGATGTCGTATACCAGGTATGAAGTGCTTGGGAGGAATTCACTTATGGCCAGACTTCAGAGGGGATCTACTGTGTTGCGCTAATTGCAGGATCATGGCCTTAAGGTGCAACTCCTGAGAAAAGGCAAATATACATTTTTCTTCTAGCTTACAGGTTACCCTGCAACACATTGGGCTGCTCAGTTGAACTACCTGAGTTGCTGTTGTAGGTGGTACTGGAACTGCTAGATTGATTGATTTGTCTTTGGAGAATTTCAGCGAAGTTTCACAGGATAGCGCTGACCTGATGACCCAGGATTTTATGGGCCTTCTGACAGCTCTGTGCCTACATAAGGTGGTATTATGGTCCATGCACTCATATGACACACTCTTAATTTTCTGTATGCTGCAGCAACAAAGAATATAAATAACTTCACTATTGCATTTTGAAAAAAAGAACTTTTGACACTAGCTATTGTAAGTTCAGTGCTGAATCTAAGGGTCCTTAAATAGCTTTTGAAAATGACCTATGATGTATGGAAGCCCCCCACTGAACACAGTAATGATTTTTAACAGAGAAAATAGTGCGTTTTTAAGGGAGACAGATTATTCTGATGAAATGCAAATCCTTTTTATGCAGAAATATTTGGAGCATAAGCAACTTTCCAAAACGTTTACAGCAAATTTTAAGGTCTCCTTTTTTTTTCTTTCCTGTATTGCAATAGCACTCGCTTTGAATCATGCTCTGGTGGGTTTGTTTTGTGGTGCTACTATGTTATAATTTCATACTGTCATTTTATCATTCATATCTATGGCACTGATAAAGAAATAAGAGAAGACAAGTTTTAAAATTTTTGTTCTAGCATGGGATTCAAAAATTCTTTCAGTCATATAAAGTCATTTCAAAGTAATGTATCACAAGTCCAATGAATCTCCAGCTAAGTTGTTAGTGTCTGATTATTTACACATGCTCCCACTGGCATCTGCTAGAATTAGAATGGCTGGAAGCGTGTTTGCAGTCAGCACTTGGAATGAATTACCAAGTCCCTGGGTATAGTAAGCATACTCTGAAAAGTGGCTTCTTTACTGTGTGGCTTTTTAAAAAATAGTTGTGGGCCGCATTTCTTAATTGTCTTCCCTGGTTTACCATGCAGTACCAATCAAAGGAAATCTCACAGCTTTCAAATTGCTTAACCAATGCATTATTCATCTGAATCAAACAATGCATCTTCCACCTGAGATTCTCAAATAATACATGAGATTCTCTAAAACAATTTGGAGTAACTTCCAGGTCAGACACATTACATTTTGCTATAGGCAGCATCATAAATACAACAAAACATACCAGAAGCCAATTTCACATATTTTATAGAGTTTTGAAAAAAAATCCAGGCATAAAAAGTGCCAGAATCAAATACAAGGGCATAAATTAATTTCATTTCACTTAGCTGAGTTACAATAAAACATGCTTAGATTCAGGCCCTTTTTGTTAGGAAGGCTATTTACAGGGAAGATCACAGTTTCTCAGAATTGCAGCAAGAATTATTGGCCTGTCCTCTCTTGTAGATGGATCATGTTTCAGATACTTTTGGAAATCTTGAAGGTATCAGAAATAAAGCACGTAGCTCAAAAGCATAATATTATGAATGAGAAATATCAACTGATTTAGTATTGTGATACACAACATCATAATTTTAATTCTTGCCCAAGAAGTTAAGGTTGGCTTCAAAATATGATTTAAAATAGGTTAAAATGACTCTTCTTTTTTAAAGTAATGAACCTTTTAAATGTTCATACAAATTCACTGAAATTCATCAGGGTGATTAAGATGAGTAACAAACGGTCAATTTTTTTCTTCCTCTTTTGGGCATTGTCTACTTTACAGAATGTTTCTTTGAACTTACAAAAGGCTGTAAACCTGTTCTTTTCCACGGCAACATTACTTCATCAGCATTTGGAATTCTCTGTTTGTTATATATTGAAATTAGCTCATTTAGAGATACATACAAACCCACGGAAATCAATTAATAGACTGATAGAAATCCCTGAAGTCATAGGGAGTTTGTGTCCAAGTAAAGTCTGTAAGAAAAGACTGCTAGGTTATATCTGCATGGGCCCTCAAACCTCCAAATAAGCTATAGTCATTTTAACCTATTTAAATCATATGTGACACTGTCTAAATGGTACCACATGCCAAAATAAAGAACGGTTCCAAGGCACTGCTGTATTCCTCCTGCAATGAGGTATACAGGGATGCAGAAACAGTGTGTCTGTGTGTCTGTTATCTTGAAAACTGTTTGGAGACAACGGGTGTGTTTCCTATATGTGGGCAGCTATTTGGGGATATTGACATATCCCGAGATAGTACCTGCCATATAGACAAAGCCCTAGACAGCTGTCCTGATCCCAGAGATGAAATCTGTATATCCAAATCATTAGTCTAAAAACCCATAGAAATTTTGGGGAGAGGAACTTTTTGCTTTGAAAGGAGATCTTTTCTAAATACAGTTATTAGTTGAAGGCTCTTGAAACAATGGACAGATTTTTTTTCCCCATTCATGAATTGTTGCATGACTGGGCAAAATTTGAAAACATAACTTCACGCCGAAAGGATCTACTGCACAGGGCTGTCTTTTGATATAAATCTGCTTCACACTGAGTACTATGTTCAATAAAGAGTGAATACCTCCCCTTTCTTTCCCATGAGCTTTGCTAAAATATTCAAATTCTGTGCTAAGGTTTTTGCAGAAGTGTATTTTATAATCTGATTGAGGAACTTTAGCACAGCAAGAAAACTATGTAATAATGTGACCATTTCTGCAATGGAAACAGAATATGTTATGGAGTATTAAACTTTTCTCCCACGTTTCCATTCTGTAATTCAAATCTTAGTATTTTTAGATCATTGATGCAGTTAGTGTGTTCCACTGACAAGCAAGACTGATTGCCTCACAGTGGGTAAACACAATTTTGGATATTATGAAAGCCTTTTTAAAATAGTGATTTTTGAAACCATATTTGAAACTTCAGAGGTTTGAATCCAGGTAACAAGATTTAAAGCCCACAGAATAAATAAGTAAACAAAAGAAATTCTCTTTTTAAAAATATGTCCTTTTGGATGTCTGTTTTTTTAAACATTAAGTGGCCCAGACCTTTGAGATACTGAATTGAATACTTGATGCTGCAGTAGTGTCAGCACTGTCTTTCAGTTGTTCACGTAACAAAAAGCTGTCTGAATGGACATAGGCTTCTGTAATTATATTCAAACCACCCCACTGGTTAGCTTCCTCTCTTGTCCATCTGTCACATTTCTTTCTTGTCTGTGAGAAGAAACAAAGTAGACACTTTATTTCCATTTTCCCTTTTGTTCATTTTGTCAATTGGTGGCTGGAATTACCCACTGGAGAAGGTAACATAAATGTAGAAGCCACAGGACTTTGACAGCAGTTCCTCACAAGCCACAGCTGCAAATCCACGAATGTGAATCGATGCTGACATTTTTTTTAAGTAACCTGTTTTGACTTTCACCGTTTTTACTGATGTAACTGCCTTGAAGAGGACTCCTCCCTCCCTCCCTCCCTCTCAAGGGCAGGAGTGCCGTGCTTCATTCTGTTTTGTGCTGTGTCACTTCTGTGATTTTTTTTTTTGCTGCCTATATTGTGATGGCAAGTTCAATATAATATTTCTGATGAAGAAGGATGCGTGCAGTAATGCATTTTATATATGACTATTTACAATGATCCATATTTTAGGACAACACTAATATTCTGATTGTTTTTTTCTTTCTCTTTTGAGGGAATGGATGAAGAAGATGAAATATGAACAGATTCACATTTTTATTATAGGTCTTGATTCTCAGAGCTGCTGAGCATCTTCTTGTACGTAAACCTTTGTAGGGGGTGTTCAGCACTTCACAGTATTTAAGTACAGAGTCTGATCCAAAGTGTCCTCTTGTTTTCCATGGGTTTTAATCATTAGCAGTTTTAACCTGTGACTCATAGTCATAAATATTTGCTTTTTCTTTGTTCTCCATTATGGGTGTGCAAAGAATGAAGATTCAAGGTTTTTCTTTGTAATGGGTGACGTTCGTCACTTAGCTGCATTTTAATTGACAGCCAAAAGACGACAATGAAGAGAGCATTTGTGTGTGCGTGTGTTTGCGCAGGCAGATATTTTAAAAACTTCCATCTTCCTCTGTGCTGTAAGAGTGGTTTTCTGTAAGATCCATAATTTGATCTTTATCTTAATATCAACATTTTGGTTTTGTGTATTCACTTTCACCTCACTTTTTGCCCCTTTAATTAATGTTTCTTTTTGTTTCTGCAAAGGCTGTAAGCAGTGAGGAAAAGATATACCCTATAAGTCTCTCAAAAACAATTTTGTTTTTAATCTTCAGGATATTCCTGCAGCCCGCAAAACTGAATTAAAAAATAGAGAAGGTTGTGTTAATATCTGGATTAGATTTAAGGCCCAAATTCAACACTGCCAAAATCTTGTAAACTCTTCTGACATTCCTTGTGAGATTCCGCTATTTGGAATGTTACAAATGTTGCACCATCCACTGTTACAAGAATTTTACCATTTGGGACTGAGACCATGCATAAACAGCTGCTGTTGTGAGTCTGCCCACATAAAGACCCCTCCTTGCTCCATACATGAGGGTCCTGGAACCTCTTTTTTTGGTTTGCGTTTGTACTAGGATTCTTAGACACCAAAGCAATGCACATAATAACAAATTTTGGAGATTCAGGATCAGGAGTTTTAATCCAACTTTATTCTCTTCTGAAAGCAATTAAAATGAAGACTTAAGACTGATAACTTGTCAATAGGAAAAAAAGGCACTATGAAGTTTTAGGGCCAATTTTTAAAAACATCCCCTAAAATCACTCTATAGGTTGAACCTCTCTAATCCAGCAGTCTCTTGTCCAGCAGCATTCATAATCTTGCATGGTTTTAGTTAGATGGGTGACCACTTACCAGGTGTGGCCAAGTTTCCCGTGGTCCCATAAACTTTCTTTGCAGCCACCAGTTATTTTTTAAACGAATACTTAGATTTTTCTGGCATTCCTGGCATGAGTATTACTTCACCCAGAGGAATGATTCAGATAATTATTTTCTTTGAAGTTTAGGGGGGAGAGAGAGGATATTTATCCATCAAATAGATAAATGTTGGTATGTTAACAAGAGTGTGTAACATATCAACATTATCTGAATTCTATAAGTGTACAGGCATATATCTACCAATGTGAATATTTTTCCATATATGTAATTTTTAGCAAAGTTAATAGCAATTAATGGAAACTTTGTTGTACAGAATTGGCAGCTGAGATGTTCCACATTACATATTTGTTTCTGGTATTTGATTTGAATAAATGATAGCACCAGTTTTCTTAAAACTGACAGCATAGTATTAGAACATTTCTTGATTGACTTACATATTAGAGTCTTTATTAATGTTTACCTTGAGGTGTTTCTTTGCAGTAAATATATTTTCCTGTCTTCCTGTTGGTGTTAATTAGAACAAAATGATAAAGGCATGGTTCTTGTGTGCTGAATAAGAAGAGTTGAGAGATGCTTATCAAAACTCTTTACGGCTCTTTGAAGCTATAATATTCTAGTTTTAGGCAAATTAGAAGAGGGGAAACTAATATAACCCTTATAAAATAATCATGCATCTGAAAGTATCAGAGCACCTACTTCTCATTGGCTTCAGCTGGAGTAGAATTTAGCCTGGAATATAGAAACTGGTGTAATTGTTGTGGCTATGTCACTCCCAGGATATTGGGAAGGCAATGTGGTAGGGTAATATCTTTTATTGGACCAACTTCTGCTGGTGTGAAGCTTTCAAGCTACTCTTCTGAGACCTAAGAAAGATACTCAAAGGGTCAGAGTTAGATACTGTCCCACTAAATGTAACCCACTAACTCCACTTTTTGTTCTGTGAGCCCAAGGGTGTCAACCTGAACGTTCCTGTGTCTATACTAGCAAGTTCTTTCAGAAAATCAGGCCCTTTTTAGAAAGAACATGTGGCGTATCCACACACCAAATGCGTTCTTTTGATCCGAAAATGAAAGAACATGGCTATTCTTCCGGAAGCTGTCTTCCACACCCGGGTTAGGAAGAGTGCCTCCTTTCGACAGCTTCTTTCAAAAAAAAAAAGCATGCGTAGCTGCCTTGAGAACCCTTTTTTTTTTTTTTTTTTGAAAGAGCACTCCTCATAGTGCTGGATTTTTTGTTCCCTGGCCCATTCTTTTGAAAGTGCGGGTTCTCTTTCGATGTTCTCTATCAAAAGAGTGGGTCGACTTCAATTTTTTTCCCTTAGTTTCTGCGATTCATTTGATGGTCATGTATTACAATGTACAGCCTACAATCGGTCTTTTCTATCCTAGAGCTCAGTGGGTACCTCTAGCTGTAGAAACTGAGAGTCTGAGATACTACACTGCAGGTCAGGACTGAGCATGGTTAGAACTTGGACGAGATTCTCCTAAGGAAAACTTGGGATGCTTCATGAGCTAATTTAGGCCCTGAGGGTAGAGTGTGCTATGTGCAGGCCAAGTTTATTGAGTACAATCAAGGGTTCAAGAGTGTAATCCTAGAAGACTGTACTCTTGTAATATGTCTCTGGTGAAGCTGGGAGCAGGCTTCCTCGTGAGAGTTGATAGACTTGCACCAGCTCTGCTACTTCTAGTTTGCAAAATACAGTGTACTAAGGGGAAGCATGGGTAGCAGCTGCTTACAAATATGCCTGGGCCCCAGGATGTATACTTGGGTGGCCAGTCCAAGCCTCTGCCCATGCTACAGCACACTACACTGCATTAGCTCAAGCAGAGTTAGTGTATGTCTGTCCACTTCCAGTGGGAACCACACTCCTAGCTGCAGTGTGTGTGTATGCACTAAATCAATACTAATTGCATACCTGGGTTCAGGATACACCGTGTTGTTGGAAAGCCTGTCTTTCTGGTAAAATATAAAGCCATTCTCTTGTCTGAGATTAAAACTTCCATAGCAATTTTTACAAGATAAGGTGTGTTTGTTCCAGTGTGTTACCCAAACTGTAATTTGTGTATCTCCATTCTGCCCACCTAAATTCCTTCTGCCATTTCAGTTGTGGAAGGTATTCTCCACTTTATGTCTGCTCATTTGGGCTACGTCTACACGTGCACGCTACATCGAAATAGTCTATTTCGATGAATAACATCTACACGTCCTCCAGGGCTGGCAATGTCGACGTTCAACTTCGACGTTGGGTAGCACCACATCACAATAGGCACTGCGAGGGAACGTCTACACTCCAAAGTAGCACACATTGAAATAAGGGTGCCAGGAACAGCTGCAGACAGGGTCACAGGGCGGACTCAACAGCAAGCCACTCCCTTAAAGGGCCCCTCCCAGACACAGTTGCACTAAACAACACAAGATCCACAGAGCCGACAACTGGTTGCAGACCCTGTGCATGCAGCATGGATCCCCAGCTGCCGCAGCAGCAGCCAGAAGCCCTGGGCTAAGGGCTGCTGCACACGGTGACCATAGAGCCCTGCAGGGGCTGGAGAGAGAGTGTCTCTCAACCCCTCAGCTGATGGCCGCCATGGCGGACCCCACTATTTCGATGTTGCGGGACGCGGATCGTCTACACGTGCCCTACTTCGACATTCAACTTTGAAGTAGGGCGCTATTCCCATCCCCTCATGGGGTTAGCAACTTTGACGTCTCGCCGCCTAATGTCGATTTCAACTTCGAAATAGCGCCCAACACGTGTAGCTGTGACGGGCGCTATTTCGAAGTTGGCGCCGCCACTTCGAAGTAGCGTGCACGTGTAGACTCGGCCTTGATGTGCTACTCACTGGCATTGCAACGCTTGTTTTGTGGGTGGAGAAACAAAGCTGCAAGGACAGGACAGGTTGAACATCTCTAATCCAGCATGCCCTCATCAGGCAACATCTATAATCTGACATGACTTTAGTTTGCTGCATGACCACGTATGTTTATAGCCACCAGTCCTGGCTGTCACAGTTCTGTGCTGTTATTTAGCTGTAATTTTCCCCTAAATGTCTTCTAAGAGCCCAGTAAGCAGTGGAAGTATTAGTAATGCTGCTCCTCGGCACTGGTTAAATTCTCAGGGTGCTGGATGAGAGAGGTTTAACCTGTAGTATAACTTCTAAAATGCATTCCATCTTGGTTTTTGAGATATACCTACCTCACAGAATTGGAAGGGAACTTCGGGGTCATAGAGTCCAGTCCCCTGCCCTCACAGCAGGACCTTTCACAATCCCTGACAGGTTTTTTAATGTATTTGCCCCAGAGCCTTAAATGGCCCTTTCAAGGATCTGTTGAACGACTAGTAGCATTTTCTCGGTATAGTGTTTTCTGTGTTGAGTAAGAGGTTGATTATATATAATCTAAGGTTGATTGATTGTTATGTGAAGATCCAGAATTTGTTTTTGTCTTGTTTCTCAAATATATTGGTGTGTTTCTTGTGTGCTGGATACAGACTCAGCAGTGAGATAAAGCAAGAGCAGAGTATTGCCAACCAAAAGGGTTAAAATTATAAATTTGTTTAAAAATTATTTGTAAAAATAAATACTTACCTTTATCTGCTTTCTTGGTTTTGAGTCTTTAAGAATCATGTTTCAAGCTCTTCTTTGCCACCATGAGAAGCTTATGTGTTTTTACATTGACATTTTCTCATAGTCACTTGACTTGAAGAGCTTGGATTTAAACAAAACAACAAATAACATGGAACTTATCCTCAAAATCATAAGAGTTGTCAACCCTGGGAGCAATATGGGAAGAGCTACTTTGTGATACTTTTCGGGTATGTAGTGTTTGTGTTGGGTCCCAGGACATTAGAGAGACAAGGTGGGTGAGATAAAATATTTTTTATTGGAGGAGCTTCATTTGGTGAGAGAGAGAGAGCTTTTGAGCTTTACCTAGAGCTCTTCCTCAGGTCTGGGACGCATATTTAGCTGAGACATTCTTGCGTAGAAGTGGAGCAGGTTGTTTAACATAAAGAATTAACATATTGCAATGGACTAAGCAAAATGAATAGGACTGTTAAGACCTATTACCCTGGAACTGGGGTGGAGGGAGAGAAGCAAGTAAATGTTCCGTGGTTTTCAGGATTCCACGGAGAGCACAAAATTACTGATAAAGGCTACCTTTTATAGTTGAATCATGTATTTTAGGAACATTATATTAGTATATATATGTGACATTGCTTTACAGGGAGATACATGAAATACAGGGGCACATATCTTCTGAAATACTACGTCTGTCAGAATCCCATGTAAAACCCGTTGTGTGGTCTCCTATTTTGTGTGTTTGGATGCTTGGGTGGATAAGGATCCCTTCTTGTGAGTATTATTGAGAAGTATGAGGAAACCCAACATCCAGCCATAGGCTGTGCCATCCCTTTTCCAATTTTGTTACACACTCTAGTCTCCCAAACTTCTTCAACCTTTTTACTTAGCAAATCTGCCTAGAGAATGTATTTGTGGCTAGGTCTACGCTGCTGGTTTTTTGGTTTTTTTTTAATATTAATTATTCTGACATTCTAAGTTCTAAAGTGATGTTGGAAAATTGCATTCACACAGCCACAGCATTGCAAAAGGAGCCTTCATGTGAATTGACAGTAGCTGCGCTTTGTTTGAACACATTCCTTTTCGACCTTGAAGGGGGCAGGAGGTGGAGTTGGCACAAGTCATTTGGAGAGCTGGAATAATTATTTCAAGGGGAAAGACCTCTTATCTTGATTTCTCCTGCTTGGCTGTGTGAATGCTTTTTTTTTTTTGTGGGGGGAGAGGGGGAATGTGGGGGGCAGGGGAAAGAAACTCCAGTGTAGATGAGCCATGTGATTTGGACCTGGTCGCTGAATGTCTCAGATTATCACCCTCAAATCTATTGGAGAAGGTTGGTGAGTCCAGATCCTTTGTGTTAAGGGGTGTTCTTAGACAAGTGTTGGACCTTGGAGATCAGACCCAAACTTTCTGTTTGCAGGCCTTTAACACATGCATTGCTTTGAGATGTTACCTATCTCTCTGATACTGCTACAAGGATTGCTGACTTACTATATAGAGAGGTTTTTCACATAGGCTGCATCTATCCTAGCAAGTTCTTTCAAAAGATTTTTCAAAAGAAGATGGCTCTTTCAAAAGATCCCATGGAGCGTCTACACACAAAATGTTCTTTCAAAAGCAAATTAAAAGTATGTGGTGCTCCTTTTTATATCACTCTTCCTTTCCCTTTTCAGGAAGAGTGTCCCCTTTTGAAAGCTTCTTTCGAAAGAAAACGAGTAGACACTCCACAGACCCTTTTATTCGAAAGAGCAGTCATTGTGGGGCCTGACTTTTGATCCCTGGCCTGTTCTTTTAAAGGAGCCGGGGCTGCGTGGACACTCTCTCTCAAGAGAGCAGATTGCTCTTTTGATCCACTTTTTTTTGTGTGTGGATGCATTATTTTGAAAGAGATCTTCCAGAGGAGCTTCTTTTGGAAGATCTCTGTAGTGTAGATGTAGCCATAGTGTTTTGGGATTTTTTCTATTCAATGTGCGTTAACTATGCTGCAAATGTATTTGATACTCAAAAGTTTTCAAGCACCACATTGTTGCATTATACTTTTTTATAACTTCTTTTTCTGGGAAATTCTTTTAAAGCCTTGTATTTAAATAACTCAGGTTCTAACTTTTTTTCCTTAGGGTCAGTGTGGTATGTGCTATTTGTGAATAAATTATGTTTAACGCTCAGGCTGTCTCTTTTCCTTTTAGCTCAGGTAGCATCATCCCCAATTCACTTGGGGTCAGAATAACCCATAGGAAGGGAGACCTCAAATTACTACAGAATTTTTTTTTTCTGTTAGTAAGTTGAAGAGGTGAAAACTACATCTCCATAGCATACATCTATAATAGGATGCTTGAAATGTGTATATCAGTCCTTTGCATTATATTTTATTTAAGTGGCTCTCTAAAATTGGCCTTGTAGAGTGCCTGATTTTCTCTTTCTGATTTCTCTGTTTGGGTGGATGTGTAGACACTGCAGGAGTAACACTATTAAGATACAGCAGAGTCTCACGATTCACAAACTTAATGTTTGCAAATTCATTTATTTGCGAGCTCTGAATGGCCGCTTCCCCTGGGGCTCCATGCATGTGTGCTGGCAGCTGCTGCTTCCCCCGAGGCCTCGGGCCTCCCCATGTTCACGAAAAATCAACATTCATTAGGATTCTAAACAGAACCCTCACGAATGTTGAGACCTTACTGTATTCGTGTTGATCGTTAAATAAACAGGTATCTGAAAAATGCATGGGGAGCAGATACATATGTTGAGTCAAAGGGTAACATTTTACAGGTATTTTTCTGCCTGTTTCTCCATATTATATAATAAATTTCAATGTATATATTAACACTGGGGATTTCAGAGGTAAGTAAGAGAGTCCACCTCCCATGGAGAGCCAAGAGAGTATGGGTTCCTTTGAAAATCTCAGCCTAAGAGTACACTCCACTTATTATAATGTAAATTATAACCATTGTACATAAATTTCCTCTGAGTGAATGGAAATGTGTATTGGAGGGAAGGATGAGAGAGCTGAACTGTTATTGGCATTGCACCCAATTCTTTGTTTCAATTATACTTTTGTCTCAGGGAATAATTAAATATGGTTATAGTTTCATGTGGACAAACATTTTTGTATGATTGCTTTAATCTCTATGCCCATATGTTACTATCTGCCCACTGAGGATTGCTTGATTTCCACTCACAAAAATCCATTTTTCACTTGGTCATATTCTATAACAAAATTCTGAAATGCATGCTGGGATTATAATTTTAAAATGACATTGGCACTGCAGGTCTGATAGATGATGTTCAAACACCGTGTATGCTTCTTCCCCTGCTGATTTACGCAATCTTGGTGAAATGCCTGAATCTTTAAGATTCAACAGAGTTCCTGAAGTCTTGGCATTAGATTATGTTGGCATTCAATATTTTAGGCATAACAATGTGTGGCTCAGTATTTAAAAAAATATTCCTTAATCAGTATGATAAGATTACGTTGTGAGATCTGTGGCACAGGACCAGAAAAGTTATTGTCTGTTGGAGACTCAGAAAATCTGAGATGCCTTTTTGTGAATATTGAGTGTCTCATATATGACACACATGCAAAAAGTGGGCAGAGTCTTGGAACTGCATGTTAATTTTTGATAAGGTTTTGGTACAACTACCGCTATTTCTATTTTAGATTTGGAGCCTCTGGGCTTCACAGTGCTCTCCCCCTCTCTTTTTTTCCCTTTGTGCTGAATTGAGATACACACTATAATGTTGTTTTAAATTTTGAAGTGGGGGCAAAAAGATTATTGGGAGTAGTTTGCCTCACTGTGTCAATGAATAATTTTTTTTTACCTGCATTAGTTGCATATAGTAGACTTACTTTTCTATGGATTCCTAAGTAAAATTTAATCTGCTCAATTCTATGTAGGTTATTTCAGTATTCCCATCAAGTCAGGATTGGACCACTGAAAAGTAATTTTTTCTGAAAGGATAATTCACGATCCTGCAATGAGAAGTTTTATTGCTGTATACATATTATTTACTGGTTTGTGGGATGAGGGCTCCAATCTTGAAATAAATATTTATGTTTACCTCCTGGGAAATGTAAAAGGATGTAATCAAATATTCTCTACTATAAAGCACTGAAATTGTTGAGAGATCAGAGTATGATTTTAAAAATTATTATACTCTAATTCTGACTTGTAGCATTTAGCTAAATTAAATAGGTTGAAAGATGCACCATAGATCACACCATACAGTACCGCTGTTGTAACTGTTTGCAGTTTAAAACCACATACATCAGAACACCTGTAAAAGAGTGATAATATGCAGCATGTTTTCCTTACCAAGTAACTCACACATCTGTTCCTTTTGGGGGTGTTTTTGCCTTTCTTCTCTTATCCCTTTCCCCCAAATTACCTTGGCTACTGCACATACAGATATCTCAGGTAGGTTCATTGCATCGTGACAGTTTTCCACAGGACCACAGTTTGTAAATCCCTCTCAAACTGTCCCTTTTCTGTCAAATCCCATATTCAGCTGGCAGTAGCAGTCTTGATGCAAGGTGCTTGCAGTGCATTTCTGAAGCAACTGATCCTGCAGTCTTGCTCTCTGAGCTGTAACGTAGAGAGAGAGAGAGAGAGAGAGAGAGAGAGCTCAGTATGTTATTTTTTTCCATACTGCCTAAAGGAAAGTTTGTACTGATTTTCCATTGTTCGTGGGATTAGTTTTTCATGTCCTCCCACACTGATCATTTCAGCTTTTATTTGGCAGATATGCCTCATTAAACCAACATGTCAATGAAGTGTACGCTTATTGAGATTACGCTCTAAAAGCAGTCATGGAGCTTCTTTAAAATATTATATAAATCCTAAATTGGGACTGAAGCTTTGGTTAAAAAGCAAAGAAGACATTTTTGCCCATAGATAATATTGATTTCCATTGAGGCAAACGCAGCATTTTAATTTTTTAATGTGAAAAGTGCTAGAATTCACTAAAAAAGGTTAAAATTGAAGTGAGTAATCTTCAGTGCATAATGCAATTGATAATTTTAGCTCTTTGCGTAGGAGCTGTTATGACTTGAACAGCCGGCTCTAGCCTTCATTAGAGAAGAAGCAGGCAGTTTTGAGACAGGTGGAGCTGGATCAAGCTGTGAAAGTGATTTGCTGGAAGCTGGTCATTAGTGTTAGAAATCTGGTCCTATTTTTTGCATCCTTAACCCTACCATGATTGTTACCATGATTATTTACTTTTTGTCTTTTTCCAGGTTGATGATGATCTGTCAAACTGTCTAAAGGAAGGGCATGGAGACTGGCATCCTGAACTGTTAGTGGGGACATGGGACTCATGTTGTCATTGATCATTTGTGTGGATTTAATCATTGAAGAGCAACAGAAGCAGCTAGAAAGACATCGAGAATTAAAGCTGCTTTGAAGGTACTTGGCTTGTTTGCTACCTTTGTCAATCTGCAGCTATAATTATGTTTGCATTTGTGAATATTTTTTGTGTATACATGTTCTGTACATATAATGTACACCTAAGGATGTGGATCTGTGGGTGTGGAAATTTCAATAAATTTGAGTTACTCATGTAAGTGCTCAGCAACCTAAAATTAACCAGCGACAGGTTTTACAATCAAAAATGGCTCTTTTGGCAGTCATATGCTTCTTTGAGAAATTTATTCAGTTTCTTACGAGCGTATGGTATGTGGTTTGTAAATATACCGCCCCGTCTTCATATTCATAAACACACGTGTGAAACTCACAGTTGTTCAAAGATATCTAATTTTGCTAAATCTCCACAGTGTTTTGCAAGTTGAGATGGAGCAGTAACCTCTTTTTATAAAGGAATCGTATTAACGTAATTTACTTCTAAAGTCCAAAACAGTAGAACTCTAAATCCAAATGACTGATACTTTTAAATCCTATGTATTTCCATTAGAACAATCAGACAAAAACCAAGTGCTGCATCACAAGCTGTAAATGAAACATGCCAAAATACAGGTTTTTTTTTTTCCCTAAACCATTCTTACATTGTTGAGAAGGGGCAAGCAATTGCACTGAATGAAATCTGTTTCTGAAATAACTCCCTTTTTTCCATTGCAGTTGCTTTTCTTTCAGACACATCTTAAAACAAGCGGTGGGGGGTGGGGGGGTGGGGAAGAAAGGGACTAAAAAGTTAAATTATTCATGAGACTTATTTGACAATTGATCAGTGGGAGAGGTGTTGGAAAGGTGTTCTGTGGGTAGAGAGAGGAAAAATAATAATAGGCTTTAACTTTGAAAAGCCTTTTAGAGCTTCTGTACAACAGTCCATTGTGAGCTGAGAGAAATGCAGTGCTGTTAAGATATCTTCATTAGAGCTACCTGCCAAGGGCTTCCAGTAGGATTTCCATAGTGCTGGAGCGTGACATGGGGTTTGGGAAGAGGCTTATGATTTTAATAATGGAGCTGTCAGTTTGATGTCTGGAGATGTTGACCCTGAGAGTTTTATTGCCAAATTTAGATTTCATATTTATATTGAATTTTATTATCTCTTCAACTGAATTTAATTTTTGTGCCTGTAATGAATGCCATTGGCTCTCTTTCTATATACCAGGCAATACCTGAGTGATAGAAATCTGCAGTATTCCTCTCTCAGTGGTGCGTGTGTGTGTGCATGTCCGTGTGTGTGTGTGTTATTTATTATCAGAGAGATGCTAGAGGAGGGAGTGCTGACATGCCTATGAACCGGAAGTGTAAATGGGACATCTTCTATTCAATTCATTTCACTTATTTTGGGGGAAAAAAACAACAAAACAAAAAAACTTTCCATCTCTGTCTTCACCTCTGCAGCAGCTCCTTGACTGTGGAGGGGAACAAGGGGTGAGGGCTTATGATATCGTACCTTAACTCTGGTTTATATTCCTTATCACTAAGGGTATTTGAAACAAAGGTTTTTTATTTATTGTATCTCATCTCCACTCTTCCCCAATTCCCTTTTTTTTGGTCTGGTTTGAGTGTATTGCCTTGAACTCCAGAGTTTTTTTTATTATGGCTTGTTTAGCAAAGGAAATGAAAGGACTCATTTGAAAGCAAAAAATCAAAATTTCATCTCCCTGCCACTTTTTTTTTTTGATGTCTTGACCATCCAGGTCACCAGATCTTGTTTTAATTTCTGTCTGGGAGAATGTCTGAGCAAGGTAAATTGAACCAGGAGACAGCAGAGGAAGCTGTGGAAGACCAGGAGTCTACCCTCTCTGATGCCACCCCAGAGAACTGCATCATTAATAAAACGGAAAGCTTGGAAGCGGAAGAAAAAGAGGAGAAGCTGAGTGATGCCAAGACAGACCTCCAGGTAAGGTGAAGACAGACTGTCTCACTGTGTTATCCTTACATTACCATTTCCACTGCCTTTTTGTTTGGCTAGATTGTTATCTATTCTCTTTTCCTTGTCTTTCTGTCTTTGTGTCTGTCTCTTCATTCCAATTTTACTTAATTTTGTTGTTAAATTTTAGTAGTACTTTTATTGCTAAGGAGCCCGTTGCTGGGTACCTATTATAAAATGCAGTGAAATATTTTGTCTGACAGTTTTTCCTCTTGGGACACTTACGATATTATCCTGATCGGAGGGACTCATAGAATTCTTATACACTGATGTATTTCTTAGTTTTAGTGTTTCATTTTGAAAATAACAATTATTACCCACAAAAACTGTCTCTTGCAAAACTAAAGAAAGATCATTAGCAACTTGAGTCTTTACCAGATTTTTTTAACTTAAAATGGTATTAAAGGAAAGATTTAAAGTCCCATTTATGGGACTACCAACAAGCTCAAAAAGGAAAAGAATTTGGAGAGGGAGGGAGGTTTACTATAGTACTGTCTTTTTATCATGTTTTTTATTTGCACATAAAATTGCAAAACATCAAGTTTGCATGTTGTTTAGAGCATAAGATTAATGCACAAACCAGAGGCAATTTTTGGCTACTCACTTTTTCGGAGTTGCACTAGGGATCTTACTTTGCAACCAGCAAATGATAAAGGATTGCTCTGAGAAGGATTTTAGGAAATATGCTCTTATTCCTATTGTGTGCATTTTCCACTAAAGTGACAATTATTTGCTACACACAGAAACGAGGCGTAAATCAGAACCAGCAGAAAAAGAGATCCAAGGTAAGGTTTCATGTTGCATGAGGTGCTGAAAAAGTGATTAAAATTTCCATTCAGGAGGCTGTTTTCAAGTACAACAATGAGCTTTTGTCTTCAATTTTTCCTCATAAGCATGTGGCACAAAGGCAGAGGAGTTTCACAAGATATTAAGTGTCGGTCTCCCATGTATTTAGTAGTTATAGATTCAGAAGTTGCTGAATTTGCCATGTACTTGTTTGTGTGATCTATGTATGTGTTTTGAGTGGACAGCTGGAAGTAAATCTTGTTTTATTTTTCTTTTGTAATTCATGTTTTGTTTGAATTTTATTTGTGGTCTAATCAAGTTTCCAAAACTATAGTTATTAAAAAGATTGAAGCGGGGGAAGGCAGATAGTTAGTGTGTATCTGCTTGCTAACTTGCTGTTCCATTTTTTAAATAACATTTTTGAAGTGCAAGTCAATTAAAGTTTTTAAATTCTGTCACTGTTCAGCTCTGTTGCTGTTGGTGACAGGAAATAAAGTTGTTGTTTTGACTCCATTACCAGACTTTTTTTTTGTTTCGCCTTTGCTTTTATGATTTTCAAATGAAGTGTAACAAGAGAGTTTAAATGCCAAATCCATGTGTCAAATGACTTGGCGGACAGAATCTGCTATCATTCATCTTTTCTCTATCACATACATGCACTTGCATCTCAAGCAAAAGCAGTGTTTTTGGACAAGTACCTGATTATTTATTTGAAATTCATTGGGATGGTTGGCATGTTTGCAGATTTGGGGTCAGCAGTAGTTTCCCGTGTTTTTGTTTTCTTTCTTTCTTATTCAGTCAGGAGCTAAGGGGAAACTGGTTCGGAGTCTTGCTGTGTGCGAGGAATCATCCCCTCGCCTGGGAGCAGAAGGTCTTCATGATAATCAGGTACATATGAAATCATGCTGTTAGCTGCATGGTTAACATCTATTTTCACATGCATGATCATGTTACTTAATTGGGCTTTAAACAATATTTTTGGGGAACCAAAAAAAAAATTACATCTGAAAATGCTCACAATTTTATGAAGTTATCTGGCTTAGCGTGTATTTTATTTTGAAATATTGAAGTAGTTTTACAGTATGTCACAGGGTGTTATTTGCTTTTTTTTCCAGACCCCCTGAAAATTTCAACAAATGGAAAAGAATTCAAAAGAATTCAGATTTAGATTAAAAATAAATAAATAAAATATAGAATTGTTCTTTTCTCTAAGGCTATCTCTTTTGAGGCTACACCAAATACAGTTCTAAATACACTCTGGTTTCTACTTCAGATGAGATACATTATGTATAATTCCCCCAGTATGCGTTTCATAATGCTGCGTAGACCTTTGACTCTCTATAAATACATTGGCAGAGGAGAGAAGGTGCATTATACAGAGTAGAATTGCATTTTGTATTCCATTTATTCCAAAGAAACACCTTTTGGACCAAAACATCTTAGCAATTTGACCCAGGAGAATCAGACACTGGCGAACCTAGGCTCTCTCGCAAAAAACAACCAAACAAACCAAAAGAAAAAAACCCAAAATACCAAAAATTGTCACAGTCATTTTTATTTGACCAATAAAAACAAGATTTTTTTAATAATAATAATAAGAAGAATAAACCTTTAAACTTCCAGTACTTGGAGATTCCGTTGTTTTATAGCAAATGAGATTAGCCATAGAGAGAAAAGGGAAGAAAGATTGAGAATGTAGTTTTGTTATCTCAGAACAAAACAATCACTTTTAAGTGTACTTTCTTTGACTTTCCTCTATTGACTTGAAATAAAACAAATTGAACTTTCCCCTTAGGAGCCTAAGTGTGGAGAGGACTTTTATTTATTTGTTTATTTATTTATTCATTCATTCATTCATTCATATTTATTTTTGAAAGACCAAAAACCAGATCTTGTTTAGCAGCTGAACTCCTCACTGCTCTACAATGATACTTATGCAGTAGGGAAGTTGACAGGTTATTTTCTAGTTGTAGGTATCTATTTAAAAAAAGTATGCTTTTAGCTTAACTTGCATTATT
Source organism: Carettochelys insculpta (assembly GCF_033958435.1). Lineage (NCBI taxonomy): Eukaryota > Metazoa > Chordata > Testudines > Carettochelyidae > Carettochelys > Carettochelys insculpta. The sequence goes on along the minus strand of NC_134138.1, from coordinate 191,416,980 downwards.
AAAAATTGTGTGGCTCTTGTTCTGCATTTTATTTGTGTTCTATTGTTTAATGGAGAATGAAAAGGAGAGTAATATAAACATAAGATACTGTATATAACATCGCATGGTAGCTGATATGTACTGCAGAGGACATGTGTTAAACTCCACAGAGGTGAGCAGGTTTGGGAATAAAATACTTCTCCCTAACTGCACCCAGATGCCAGACAGAGGAGGGATCCCTTACACACATCCTCTGGTCCTAGCCCAGTCTGTACAGTTACTGGGAAGAACTCTTTAACTTCTGTCATCTTTTCAGTATTGTCAAAGTACCTCTGGACTCCCAGTATCTGTCATGTATAAAGATGATTGGTTCTGAATGCTCAAGTAGACAGAAACTATGCTTGGCTCGTTTATTGGTCATTTGCTTACTAATGCGGATTAGCTTTGCAATGGAAAGCTAGACCTGCACTCTCCTCCTTGGACTGGCTGAAGGATAGTGGAAGTGTTTGTTGTGCTATTTGAAGTAATTTATTTTTACTTTAAAGGAGAAAGAAGCATATTTTGAATTTATTTTGAGCTATGTTTTAATTAGTTTATCTTAACAGTTTACAAAGCACAGGGTTTTGATTACCAGAGAATGTACGGTACATTGCCAGAACTACAGAGTATGGATTGTACTGCAACCCTGATGTTTGTATTGATATTTGAAAATTTGCCTTCATTTTCCTGTGTAGGAAAAATCTTGTTACCTGTATTACTTGATCTTGAACGCTTACCTGATGATTCACTATGTCCTTACTTGAAAGGAATGTTGCCTCTAATGTTATATTATTGACTTATCAGTGTACTATTGCAACTTGAACTTTTCTTTTGTTATTCACTATACTTGTATCAATGTACTTATAACATTGTATTTTACTATTGAGAAAATTCAATAAAATAAATATAACAAAAATAATAGATGGCTTTCTCTACTCTACAGCCCTTTTTGTGTGTTTCTTCAAGAGCAACCAAATATAATATGCGGAATCATATATGTGAACCACAAAGTAGATACTGTATGTTTACATGTGTGTTTATGCTATGTGTAAAGTCTGTCATTTTTCTCCTCTTGTCAAAATGGGTGCATCTTAATAGCCATTGTAATAGTTTAGGATTAAAGTGTGGAGGCTGCCAGTTTACATACTTTTCCTCTGTTTTGAAGAACTAATGACAGAATCACCCAACAGTAGATAGCTCAGCGAATCTGAAGTTGATCTGAAGGATCTTGTGGCACTGATTCATCCACAGTCTTGTCATCTGACCAAAAAGCCCTAACCCTTACCAGCTAGTGAACGTTCTCTTGCATGTCCTTATTTCATATAGCTGAAAGTGCCCATTATTTTTTCTATATTAAGTGCTGCCTTCTGCTAACATTTGTGCCTTTTGGTAACAAAAATAGAGATTGAGCAAATAAACTTGTGTTAATATTTTGCCACAGAGCTTTACTTCCATTTTTACGATGTCTTGTATCACAAATTTTCTGTGCCGCATGTGAGCTTCGTGAAAAGAATAAGACACTGATTCAGCAGAGGCAATTTTGATTTGCTGTGACCCCAACAACTAACTTTGCTAAGATTTTTTCTTGCACTTTTTTGGTATCTGATTATTTGTGGTTCTCCGTAATAAGTCTAAGATTTTAATAATTATTGTAGGCATCATTTGAGTTACTAATGTTTTGATTCTGAAAAATACCCTTTAGGTTAAAATTTTGTGATGAGATTTGTGTTTCTGTGTGTCAGCAATCTATGAAAATTGATGATAGAAGAAAATTGATGTTAGTGATCAGACTAGTTTTTTTAGAAATACGTGTTAATTTGAATGTTATCAGTGGTGCAGCTGTAGCTTACCAATTATGCAGTGCCCCATGTGCTAAGGGCACTTCTTAATACTGCTCATTTTGCCACAGTTTGATGCAAACATGTATTTTTACAACTTAAATATCTGATTTAGTTTAGTCATTTTTCTTCAAAACAGTGTGAATACTTAGGTATATTTTTCCTTCTTGTAGTCAGATTCCATTCTTTAGAAGTTTATCACAGCACAGTTTATATTATTTCATCAAATATCAGTTTTTTCACTGTTGTCCAGAGTCAGCGCAAGTGGAGAATAATGGCTTCTCAAAAGCAAAACAAACAACAAAAAAGGCCAAACATCAATTCCCTGTTTTCAATCAAGTGCAGCTTCAAAGGAATTCACAGTCTTTGAAATGTCAAAATCTTTAGGACAAGGATTTCTGATGCACTGGAGAAATTCAGTTAGCACAGCCATTCTACTGAAAACTGTAGTGCACGTTTTTTTAAATCTTTGCTGAGGGACAGGTTTCCAAATAAGTTTTTAATGTGATAGACTTGATACCCTAAAGTCAGTTATCTGCAATGCATGTTCTTAATTATTGGTGTTCTCTTATTCTCGGAGCCTGAAAAAGTTAGTTTAACATATTTAGCACCATACATGTGCATAGTGCTTTACATTAATTTGCAGAAACTTTTTCCATGAAAATAAGTGTTAGGTTATTTTGGTCTTTATTGTGCATTTTTAATCTCTCCCTAGCTACAGAATGGTTTATGGGAAGAAGAACATGTAAGAATGTAATTCCAGTGTTTATAATTACTGAGAGAGAGAAGTATAATTACTGAAAGTGGAAATGATGTACCTTTAATATTTGTAAACTCAGAGGTCTTAGTTTGCAAATACTAAGGAAGAAATTCTGACTTCAGTGCCAGCAGTATGTGTGTGTGTACACACACACACACACACACACACACACAGAGAGAGAGAGAGGTCAGAATTTGGATCAAAGAATTCATATTTCTCCTGGTAAGATTTAATTTTACCCAAAAGGAGAAATTCTGTGTTTGGCTTCAGTTATTCTAGCTATGCACACCCTAATGCAAATCTCTGCAGATTAGAATCCATGTAAATTTTTACTGAATGTGGCCCTAAGTTATTATATTTTTTTCAACAGGAATCAGTACAACTACAGCTTTCAAGTTTCCCCAGTCTACAAGAAGAAGATAAAACTAGTAAAGATGACTCTGAGAAAGAAAAAGAGAAGGATAAAAACAAAGAAAAAAACTGTGAAAAACCCAAGATCAGAATGTTATCAAAAGGTGAACTTCAAAATATTTAAATTCTTTTTCTAGTATTTGTTATGGCCACATGTAGAAATTCTTGGACGTGCATATCAATGTAGATACCCATGTCTATATATGTATTATGCCTGTGTGCATATTTCCCTCTCTTTTTCTCTCTCTGTCCTCTCATATTTGTTATAAATACACATACAGGAGGAATATATGTATCCAAAAGTGGGAATATGAAATGCTGAATATATATATATGGATAAGAAGAAAGGAAGTTTTTCATATAAACAATGGGTTTTGAAGGACTCTATATCTACATATACATAGTTGTGTATCAAATAGAACACAGAGGACAGCAGAGATATTTTGTAAAAGGTGTTCTGTGTGTGTGTGTGTAATGTGATTATAATATTTACATAAAATATGCTATGAAGGAATACAGGTTTTTCCTGGTAATGGCAGTGTACCATACATCTTGTTAGCAATTAGCAGTGACAAAAAACACTTAGTCTCACACTCATATATTGATTTTGGCCCACAGATGATAATATAATAACTAGAAAATTATCTGTAGCGTATTATAATTATGCCTTAATAGGGCATGTGTGCTTAAAGTGACTCTAGCTATAATTATTTTTGTACAGATTGAACCTCTCTAATCTGGTACTCTCTCTGGTTTGGCAACATCCATGGTCCTGCATGATTTTAGTTACTTGAATGTCCACTTATCCTACGGGTGGCCAAGATTCCCATTGTCCCATAACGTCTTTGTTTCGAGCCATCAGTCCTGGCTCTCAGTTTTCTGTGCTTTTATTTATCTGTAATTTACCCCAATTGTCTTCTAAAAGAACAGTAAGCAGTGGAAGTGTTGGTATTGCTGTTTGACACTATTGACTTCCTGTAGTCCAGCAAATTCTCTTTTTTGGCACCAGTCAGGTCCCAGGGATGCTGGACTAGAGAGGTTCTACCTGTACCTAATAATTACACCCTGTCACAACATTACACTATAGTCTTTTGTGATTCACAGTGCTTAGGTGGGGCAGATCCCTAGCTGGTATAAATTACTGTAGATCCACTCATTTCACTGAAGTTGGTGATTCATGCTAGCTTAGGATCTGCCCTAATTTTTGAGTAAAACACAATAATCTCTTCCATAAATCCATTCTAAATACCCTGTCCCATGTCATTGTCCTCTACCCAGTTTTGGACAGTCTCAATTCCAGCCTCTTAAAGATTTTGAATTCCCACTGGCATGACATATCATTCTGTCTATATACTAGACATTAAATCAGATAAAGATGTATATAGGGCCAGATGTATATAGGTACATAGGGACAGCACAAGATATTTAACAGCGGGAGAGGGAATGTGAGCAGTAATTTGGCTGACCTATTTCTTGTGATTCTGAAAAGGACAAAGGATTATATTTCCTTTGGTGTTGCCAGTCATTAGTAAAATTCAGAGAAATGGCAGAACTCCTCCTGTTGTTTCATGGAGTGGATTGTTCACATGTACATTATTCTTTATTATACATTCTTCAAGCTACTAGCTAGAAAACAGTTTGCTTTACAAAACTGGTTTATTTTTTTAAATGAACTATTGCGTTTTTTTTTCCAGATTGCAGCCAAGAATATACCGATTCAACAGGCATAGATTTGCATGAATTTCTGGTGAACACATTAAAGAATAATCCCAGGTAAGTAACTCCAACATGATACTAACTACTGGTATTGTCCTGAGTATTTTATAATTCTAGTTCTAGAGAATTCTGTAGGAAAAAAATAATACAAGCATCTTAATTGATGAAAAAGCCAAAAAATGAGAAATTCCTACTGCCTAGGTTTTCCAGTTTCCCATTGCTTAATTATTGTTACTGAAATTTGGCCATTGCGCTCATCATCACCAGTATGCATGTCCATTTAAAGACTTTTAGCAATGGTATATTGTAGCCTATGTGATGGAGGTGTTTGCAATTCAAATCGTATGGTCAGAGCCAAATTCTAGCCTCAGTGTGGCCTCAGTTGTCATTTGGAACTGTAAACTCATTTCAATGTGTAGCATTAAAGTGGTTCTGTTGGGATTATTTATATATTTTATATAAGTTTTTCAACTAAATCTGATAAATTTGCACCACTTCTTCATCTGCTACTTCCTGGAAATCCAAGAAATAATCAGGTAAATCCATAGAGAGAGTTAAAAATCCACAGGACTTCAAAATACATGAACTCACATTTTGTATTAAAGGACACATTTTGGGCCTTCGGAGCAAAAACTACCTGAATTCTCCAATCCGTACAAGCTGTAATTGTTCAAAGGTGCTGGGGAGCAATGCACCCTGTAAGATTTCTTACTAGGGCTGCTGAGGAAAATGCATGTTTGGCGGGAAGCATATTTGTGGAATATTTTAGCTCTTGAGCATAAGATCAACCCCCCCAAAATTACAGTTTAATACAGAAAATTGGATTTGGCCATACTGCAGCAGTTCTGTATGAAGTTGTTGACAACGGGGACATGTGGCACCCACAGTGACTTCCCTGGTCAGATAGCATGTCCCATGATACATCATGGTCTCCCTTCTTGCTAAGGCACAGAACTATACCATGGAAGTTCTTCTGGGTTAGGGTCTTTTAGTATTTACACAGAAAGTTAACATTTTCCCCATAAAACACGTACTTTTCTGTGACAAATTGAATTTAATCAAAAATCTAATTTTCCATTACAATTTTTGATGGGAGTGTTTTTTTAGCTAGCCCTACTGCTCACTTTTGGTCAAAAAAGAAAAAAAAATATTATCAAACAATTTCACACACCGTCTGAATGTAGCTCATTGAGCCTGTGAGTGCTGTCAAGGGATAAAATGTGCAAGGGATAAAATACCTATGTGTCTGTCTTGCCTTGTGTTGGTATGCATGTGGGGAAAGCAGAGACTGGATTCTTTCTCCAACTTCGCCAATGCAAGGCAAGTTGGAGTTTTAATTAAAACATTCACATAGTTTTAAAATAAAGAGAAACCTTCATAATTTGATTTCTGAGTATCCTGAAAGTATCTAAAATTTGGTTTTGGTAACTGACTCTTGAAATCATTTATTTTTACAGGGACAGAATGATACTCTTAAAAATGGAACAGGAAATCATGGATTTTATTAGTGACAACAAGTAAGTTAAGTTTCAGTATTTGGTCAGTTTATCCTATATGCGTGCCTCATACATCTTGTGCTTAAAGCATTCATGATGCTTGTGCTCGCTTAATGGCCCATCCTGTACTGTGCTAGAGCTTAGAACCTTGCAAAGTCAGGCCCTAAATTCTGGTCTAATAGGTGCCAGTAGGAGACACTGCAGTAGGTGTAACAGAAAGCAAGGCTTTTCATTTTTTATTATAACTTCCAGCTGGTTCTAGTCATTTCTGCCCAAAAATAATTGTAAAGCTTTCATTACACAGGATGTAAATCATGTATCTCTAGAGAAGGATATATAATGAAATACAATGCCATGCAATTGTTCCAGGCAGTAGTGTCTTTTAATGTGGTAAAAACGGTTTGTTTGAAAGGATACAAACTCCTGCTTTGCTCTCACATATTCTACCTTTTATAGTAAAATTCTACATTAGAATTCTGTTAAAAAACAGATTGAAAAAGGTCCCCTGACTTTTGAGGGGAAAAATAGACATTTTGAAATAGAGAGAAGTAAGATTTGTCATAATAGAATAGTCCCTTGGTGCTTCAAACATTAATGTTTTGTAATGTTGCGTATCTGCTGCTTTGGAGGAAGGCATGAAATTTCCTTGATCTACTCAGCCATTCACAAAACAGGAAATAAGGGGCGGGCAGGCAGGGTGTGTGAAAATGTGTATAGCATGGAAATCCTTCTTGATACCATGAAATATGAGATTTGTTTACCTTAATTTAGCAGGTAAAAGTATCAGTGTTATTTTGTAAATATCCTGTGATTTTTGAAAACTGGTCGTTGTATGCTGCAAGAAAGCAGATAGTCATGTATGCTGTATAAGTGAGCAAAGTTAAAAGTAGTCACATCAAGTTTTAAGAGGTATCATTTTTGTTATATTAAGGCTTAGAGATGGTAATGTAATTGATTAGTGTGATGTTTTCTTTCAGTAATCACTATAAAAAGTTCCCCCAGATGTCATCGTATCAGAGGATGCTAGTGCACAGAGTGGCAGCTTATTTTGGAATGGATCACAATGTGGATCAAACTGGAAAATCTGTAATTATCAACAAGACCAGCAATACTAGAATGTAAGTAGTGGCCTTGTGCTTTTTCGACTTCCCATTAAAAAGGGCCAGTTTGTATCCTGGTTACACAGGGTTCTTAAATTCCATTTTTGTAATGTTGGGTATTATTTATCATTCATTGTGGTGTAGAGTGTCATTACGTCTGTCCTTGGAAGATGTATGAGCGTTTGAAATATGTAGAAATGAGTCAATCTGATTATTTAGAGTCAAGAAATTTTATATAGTGCCTCTGGAGTGGAATGCTTGCTGACCTTCTAACACTACCACATGGCTATAGAAAGCAATTTATTGCTGAACAATTTGCCTGGAGCTGTACAGGTTATGAAGTTCAGATACTTTTGAAATAACCCAAAGATGCTAGGAAGATAGCCTATTCCCTCTTTTCATTTCTTCTTTCTTGCAGTTTCCTCTCCTGTCTACTGAGTTATTTCACAACAGATTTTTTCCCCTGCACTATCTTTTATTTTTCCGTGAATTATAGCTTCTCCCTCTTTTCTCCCCCCCCCACCTCTTCTTCTAACTTTAAAGATTTTTTATTAACATTCAGTCTGCATTATAAATCTGTAATGGGGCTTTGAAAACTTGTACCTGCATGGTAGATATGAAATTAAAAATAGCCTTTAGACTTAAATATTCAGTGGGGAAAGGGAGCTTACATAGATTTAGGTACAGAGCATAAGAAATAACAAAATTACAGTTTATGTATGTCTTTACTAGACATCATTTCATCATAATCACAGCCTTATCTCAGACCTCTTTCTCTCATATAAGATCTCCCTGTCCAGATTACCTGCATTTATGCGTTCACACATGTATGCATGTGTGTTGCAGGGGTGGGGGGACGGGGGCAACATGTTTGTGTGTAAAAGGGAGTCAGAGGAGAGAGAGATTCAGTGTACCACTCCTGTCATTCAATTAAGAATTGCCATTTCATGCATTCCCTAAAAAAACTAACATCTACATTGGATTTTATTTATTGCTATATGTTTCCATTGTCCTTCTCAAATATACATAAGGTCCTATCAAATTCCTAATCCATTTTAATAAATTTCAGTCCTAGTGTTTTTAAAATAATAAATTGTTTCAGCTATTTAAATCTGAAATTTCACAGCATTGTACATGTAGGCGTCCTGACACAAAAAGGAGTTATGTGGGCAGGTTGCAGGGTTATCATAGGGTTGGATGGAGAGGGAGGGTGATTGAAGTACTGCTACCCATACTTCTGCACTGATGCAGGTGGCAGCTTTGCCATCACAGCTTGACAGCTGGATAGCAGCAGCTACTGGCCAGGATCCCAGCTCCAAAGGCAGACCTACTGCCAGTAGCAGCACAGAAGGATGGCATAATATGGTATCGTCATTCTTATTTCTGTACTGCTGCCTGCAGAGCTGCCTGCTCAGCTCTGAAGGCAGCAGCACAGGAGTAAGGATGGCACGGTATATTATTGCCACCCGTACTTCTGTGCTGCTGCTTGCGGGGTGCTACCTTCAGAGCTGGGTACCTGGCCAACAGGTGTCTCTTTCCTACTACTCATCTCTGAAAGCAGAGCAAAAGTAAAGATGGCAATACTGCAGCCCCCTTAAAATAACCTTGACCTCCCCACTCTTTCAACTCCCTTTTGAGTATGGACTCCCTATTTGAGATATGCTGTTCTCCTCTATGAAATCTGTGTACAGGGTAAAATCACACAAAACACTAGATTGGAGACCAGAATTCATAGTCCATGATGAATTTGGTAGGGTACTGCATGTACTTCATCTCCTCAGTGCAACAAATTCAGTAGAATCTTACTCACCACTCAGTTGTATTTCTGGCTAGCATTGACAGTAGTTTTTATGTTTTGGGCTCAATTGATTGCCTTGGCTCTTAGCATGCACTTTGCTGACCAATGGCACTAGAACTGTTTTACTTTGCCTTGCAAAGCACATTCTCCACAGGAATGAAATTGCAAGGAGTAGTATGTAGATTATATGACAGTTTAGGTGAAATATTTCACACTGGATGTTATGGCTCCTGTCCTGGTGGAGGAGACAGGGGAACTCATTTAAGTTATTTACAAAGCCAGTGTCTAAACTGACACTAATGGGCACTTTTGCTGCCAGGCTCAGGAGTTAGGCCAAAAATTGACTAGTACCATAGACCTTGCTACTCTCAAGGTGCTCCCTGCAGATCATAGTTAAGGCCACATGGCTAGAACCATGAGGGAAAATTTGTCCTCCCACTGTACCTAGTGTAGTTGTTCCACAGAGAAACAAATATCCAGACTCCTGCATTGTCAGTCTTGTTTCTTTTGTGAGTACTAAGTAAAAGTGAAGGGTTTTCATTGTTGTGTTTTTATTCCTTAAATAGTCATTTAAGGAGTGACAGACTAGCCTTAAAGACACATTCTTCTGCCGTGAAATATTCCGTATATCATTTAGAATATATTCAGAGAATAGGACCAAAAATAAGGCACTGTAAACCTTTTTTAATTTCCCTGTTGCAGAAGAGTTCTAAAATTTTCTTTTTCTGACTTAGTCTGGGCTTTTGTTATCAGGAGAAATGGGACACATGATTAATTTTTATGGTGAAAGAGGGAAAGAATTACACCAGGTCTGATTTTTAAAAATAATGAACAATTGGAAATCTTTATATAAACTAAAATTACTTCTGTTATTTTAGAGGAATTGTTTTTTCCACAAGTATTTTAAATAGGAAAAACTGCAAATTTAGAATGACATTGAAACAAGGTAAGAGAGATAGCAAACATGCAGCTACACAGAATAACTGTGTGAACAGCTAGATGGTTTTTATTCAGTTAAATGTTCTTTTTATAACTTCTTTATGAATTATATATTGGAATCCCCTATTGGCCATCTGTGTAGCCATTATTGAATGGAAATTTCTCATAGGAGTCTCCTGAGAGCAAAATTAAACCCTTTGGGTTAGATTGTGACATGGGCTACACAATCAACAAGCAAGATAGAGCAAGAAGACCCCTTGAATACTGTCATCAGGTCACCGAGCCCCAAGGGCTGGCTGCACAGGCATAAGCAGAGCTATTTGTTCACTTAACTTCCTTTCTGGAATATATGGGTGGGGAGAAGGTGAAGACTGGATAGACACTTTACTGTCCCAGCTTTTTACTTGCCAGAGATGCTGTCAGCATAGAGGAGACGTGATATACAACCAGTAATACCCACTGACCCTCCAGCTTTAGCAGTGTTGCTGCTAGAAGTTCAATATTCTGGGTGACTGTGAATTCATAAGCTCTGTATTCTGAAAGAGAGAGAACAATTGCTCAGTTAATTGTAGTTTAAAGCTAAATAAATGTTGACCATATTACAAATGTAAGTTCATATATGATAGAGAAGGCCTGAAAGGAAGGCTAGTAAGGCCATAAGCTATGCACTCCAAAGGAACCCATGGCTCTGGAGTAATGCACTGCTTCCTTCTCCTCCTTTTCACACATTCATTTAGTAGCACATTCTGAATCCCAAGGCACCACACTTTGACGCAATGAATAGGACAGCAAGCTTGTCATAAGTACTTCCAGAATTCATAGATTCTATTACCTTTTAAAAAAAAAAACAAAAAAACAAAAAAACTTTTGCTTGAGCCCCCTATAATGTATTCGTAAGTGTGGGTGTGTGGGTGGGTGAGTTTGATGTAAAGTCGTTGCTGTGGGCGAAGATGCTGCTGCTTACTCATCTTGCTGAATGAGGGATTGTGTGAATATTGTTATGCTGCCTGGCCCCCACAAGAGAGGAATGAGCAATTCTACCAGCATGCACAGCAAAGTGAAAATTCTGATAGCATGATATGATTGTATCCTTTCTTTCCTGCTTGTTAATAGTCCAGTTGCGATTTAGTGGGATAGAAACCCTCGTGCTTATGCACATAAACCATTCATAAATTGTTTGGAGTTAAGAAGCCACTCTGGGCAGGTTGTGCCCTAATTGTGCATGCTGGAATTTTCTACTTTCCCCTGAAGCAGCTTGAATGAGTCTCTGGCAGAAACAGGAGACTGGACTAGTTAGATCAAAGGAGTGATAATATAGAAACAATGGAACATAAAATAGGCCATATGTTGCCCTGTTTCTATATTATCACTGCTTTGAAACAATGCTGCTATTTGCTGTGGTGGTGGCGGGGAGAGAAATCTCAGACCAAGGTGCAGGTAGGCTAGGAAAACTGCTTGTGCTAGTGAGCAACTTGAGGTCAATGTTAGTTTGCCTCTGTCTCCCCTAAGCTATCAGTTCTTCCAAGCTTATGTGTACTTGCAGCAGATCTCCCCTTCTCTTTAACTCAAAAAGGGGTTCCTTTGTTTTCCCAGTGTTCCAATAATGTTGCTGTATGGAGGGAGTTGGGAGAAACAGAACAGGATGTCAGGGAAGTTGATTGGAAGTAATTTTTTGTTCTCACCTGACCTACTGTGAGGGTATGTGTGAGAGAAGGAGAGAGAAAGAGAGTGTGTGTGTGTGCGCGCGCGCGTGTAGGGGATAGGAAATGCGGCCACCATAGTGGAGTTCATGAGAAAATGTGATTTTTTTTTAAATTGTTAAATCATGCTGCACAATGTTTGATTTTTTTTAAGGGAAACAAATATAATGGCAAATATGCATTCCTAGCACCTGATTCTCTTTGGGATTTGAATTATCTGCCTTGTATTCCTGATTCAGCAGCATTCAGTTGAAGTCCAAGCTAGTGGACCCTCATGGAGGTGTGAATTCTAGTTCTCATCTGACATTTTCAAGGCCGTTTTTGTAATGCAGATGGAATTACATTTACTTACTTAAGAAAAAAAAGAAAATGTGTTGATTTACCCAAATTTTTAATAGAAATTTTAATGTGCATAATGAGGTCACCTTTTACAACTGAATGCTCTTACACCCAAACTTGGAAAAACTAGTCAGGTACACTAGTTCAGATAAAGGAACAGTGGACTGAAATATTTTAATACTGTACACTACTGTTCTGAATTATGAGTGGATCAAAAAATAGCCCCTCCAGTTAAAACGTAAAAGGTTTTCAAAAAACAAGTAGCACATGTGAGAAACATTATGCAGAACAAAAGGGTTTTTCTAAAATTTAGATGGAAATGGTGAAAATGTGGTTTAGTATGGCAATGGCTTACTCCCTTAACTATGAAATCCCTGTAGTGATTCCATTGTTACGTATATTTGTCTGTCACCTGTGTCTGTCTGTCATCTTGCTAAAGATGTACTAAAATGTATAGGGAACTCATGACAATGCAGTATGGTAAAAAGCATGCATTTGAGATGGAGGCAATGTGTTATGCAGAACATTCCAAATGAGTGCCAACAAAACTGTATGTGCCACGTCTTTATTCTATCAAACTACATTAAAAATACTTGAGAAAGCCTTGAAGCTGTTGTCAGTACTTTTACATAGCTCTGTCTGTAAATTCAGACTGATTATCTCAGTGGTTGAGAGATAGGTAAGTGGGGAGAATGCAGGTGATGTGTTTCAAACTTGACAAATACACTGTAGACTTCACAGATGGCCACATGGATTTCCTCACTTGTGGAATGTGCAAAATATATTTTTACCAATGCTTATAGCTGCATAGATGTCTACAGCAGGTTACTCAGGATTCCAGATGTAGTCTGCCAGTGATATACATGTGTTTTTTTTTGTACTTTTTTAATTGTTTTCTTGGTAAATATCTTTTCTATTAGTATGAACTCTTTAAGACATTGCCATAAAATGACATTCAGTGAAAGCAGGTAATTTCAACAACATGGTTTAGCTCCTAATGCAGATCTGCCATCTCCCCCTTCCAGCCATGCCAAGTATGTTGGGTTTTAAGATACTGGTTTTGTATCTAAATGGGATTGGTTGTATTTTAGGTTCAGTAGCCAAAAGTTATGACTTTTAGAGTACACATTAAAATGTACTTCTTTTCCCCTTCTTGACTGTTTTGTTTCTTTAAAAAAGCATTTGCTGGAGGGGGAAAATAAAAAAGTTGACACAAACAAAAATGTTTGCAGCTCTTTTTTCTGCCAGGTATAAATTCTGTACTCCTGTATTTGTGTTTGCTGTGAATGAACCCGAATGACAGCAGTGACAAGGTGCTAACAGTGTTTTGTTGGAACACAGCACAATTAATAATGCAAAATCTTTTATTTCAGCTATCTTTAAAACTGTTGTCTTAATTATAAGTAGAACATGATCAAGACAGTAGTCTCATGAAGTCAGAAGCAATATGTGTGATATGACACATGATCAAGGAGGTTATATATTCAGACATCTCTCCCATTTTGTGTGGTGTGTGAGAGTCTCTAGGGTAAGAGTTGTAGATTTGGGGAATTATGAACCAGTTTGTTTTACTTTCATACAGAAGTCTCCCATGGCAAAAGTTCCTCTTCCCAGTATTGACTATACTTTGAGGTATAATTATACTGTGATAAACAAATCCCTGCATTCTGAATAACTGTCATTGTAGCCCAATTAAAACTCAGGGATTCACATACTGCACTGGCATTGAGAAATATCTGTGCAGTGTGATTATGCCTGTCAGACGTCCACACCTAGAGTGCTAGGAATTACATATCTGGGAAATGGCTTCCTTGTTATCTCATTGTCTGAGATCATTCCATTTTGTTTTACTATGTATTAATACATGAACTCACTTATATTATGGTTCTAACAGTAATAGGATAAAATCAATGAAACAATAAAGATAACAGATCTGATGTTTACAACACTAAGACTTCTTCATGCTGTTGCTTTGAAGTAATAAATGGATTTTATTTCATAGACATTTTCTGTACAATCATCAGAGGCTTGCTGAAAAGTACGATGATTAGTGACTTGGAAGTCTAATTTGTCTCGGTAGGAGACTCCTGAACAATAATAAAAATAATTAGTGCCCTTTTGTCCAAAAAGATTGAAGCAAGTACCAGAGGAGGAACAGTATCACTATCCTGATATAACAGATGAGGAAAATGAGGCAAATTACTTCTAATGCCTAGTTCCTTAAAAAAAATGCACTGACTGACCTAATGAACATGTTGTGAATTTCAGCACTATGTAATTATCATACTGGAGGCATTAGTTTTATGTATTACATTACTGCTGTGTCTACACGGGCACATATCTTCCAAATAGACATATTTCAAAGATTACTAATGAGGCACTGAACTGAATATTCAGTGCCTCATTAGCATTAGGATGCTCCTGGCTGCAGCGCTTCGAAAGTGCCACTTTTGAAAGCACGCGCCTCAGCGCGGCTATACAGGGGTCCTTTTCGAAAGGACCCTGCTCCTTTATAGCATGGCTATTTGGAAGATTTGTGCCCGTGTAGACCCACCCTACCTGTTTTTGACTGGGTATTGTTACATACTGTAGCTAAATTAAGAAAAGAGACTACCTGTCATTTTTGTTGAAATTGTTGTGGTTTATTAACTAAATAATTTTTGTACTGGGATTGCTTTTCACATCAGAGAACTTTATTTTTCTTTGTTGTAACCTGTTCTTGCAAGAAGTTGTAGAAAGAAAAATGGATTGTCAGCTATGTGTTGAGCTAAATTTGGACCTAATATGTATGACTTTTATTGCAGTCAGTGAGAGCTTTATACATGCATCCAAGGACAGAATTTTCCTGTAAATGAGACATTAGGGTTAATGAACCATTTCTAACAGTTCCATTAGTAACTTTCACTCCAATATAATTTATCTAAGTTAATTTGTTTGTAATTAATGTGGACGTGTATTTTATAGCAGTTTTATATTGTAATGAAGTATTCGTTAAATATTAATCAAAGGACATCTAGTATGTTAGTCAGTCATTAATCTTTGCAGTCACACTGCTTAATCTAGTCATAAACTCAGAATTACATGGAAGCATGGTCAAATTTAGGAGATGGGAAACTATGAAGAAGAACTCAGTGCTGTGGAAAGTGGAGTCAGTGACTGCAGTAAGGAATAGTTTCTTCCCTGAATTAGTAATTAACCACTGCCCTAGTGTGGCATTAAGGAGTGCACTTCTAGTGAAATGCTGTCGTTTGGATGGGTCAAACACTTCAGACTTGTGATTATTACTTTTTGTGGTCATTGAAAAGATTGTGACATGCTTGGTAAAATTAGAGTTTTTAGCTATGTCTGGAAAAGTAGTGGTTAGCTAAATACCAGCTTGGATAATGACATTTTTCCAGTTTAAATCCTGTTATACTTTCAGGTTACTGAGTTGTAGAACTGGAGGTCCAAAATGGCTTCTGAATTCCTTGCTTGGGGGTTTCTCTGATTCAGTAGTTGATGGAGTAGTTTCTTTAAATGTGGGACTCCATTTTCAAAAGTGGGTGCCTAAATAAGTGGGTGGCTCCCCACATAGTTCCATTCTATTTTGGAGTCATAGAGGTCTCAATGAGTGGTGCATTTCTATAATGCTAGGCATTAGAAGAATGCTTCATTACCTCTTCACTAATTTGTTTTAGGAAGAAGGGTGCTTTCAAAAACGGGGCTTCCTTTTGAAGGAACACCTTCTACACAGCTATTTTGCAGTTCAAAAGCAGCACTTTTGATGAGACAAGTGGCTGTCATTATGCAAATAATGCATTGAATATTCATATCAGCACCTCATTAGCATTGCCAATCTACTGCATTTACATGCCCCTTCCAAAAGGGAGGGGTAGTGCACATGTAGCCAGGGAAGTAACAAGATTACTAACAGCTAGTTCAACTGTCCAAGCCAACAGGTATTTGGAAAGTTCTTCGGATGTCTAATGATGGGAAAATTATTCATGGCCTGAAGAGACACTAAGCATGTGAATATATTATGTAACAGTGTTTTTATCTTCATGAATAGGACATTTCTAGAGAACTAATGGTCTGCACATTAGCCAGTCAGCTTTTGGGAAGTATGCTACCATTATTGATGGTATTCAGGTCTTTGATTAATTTTTTGTTCTGCTGTTTAATTCTTTAGTTAGGTAAGGAATGTTATTTGAAGTATATTTTTTTCAATTATGCAGCATCCGAATGTCTGATTATAGGGCATGATCCATCACTCACGTTGAATATGAATTTATTTTGTAATGCTCTGGTCTGTGACATATGAGTACCCATTAGCTGCAACTAAATTGAAGCACGCAAAATGTTCAACCCGGGCTGAATATCATAAAACTTAAGGGCTAAATCCAGTCCATGCCGGTTGGAGGACAAGGTGTGTTCTGCAGGTGCAGACTGATTACCTGCTTCCACCAATGCATGGTCAATGGGGCAGTAGAGTCAATGTGCAGATGCTTATTCTGGAACCTTGTTGTTCACAAGCCAATGGCAGGTGGCTCCATGGAGCAGCAGTGCTTTTGCTGCACCCTTCAGGCAATCCAGCGTGATGCCCACTCCCTGCCAGTGCACAGCAGGAACACAGAGCTAAGTTCCTTGGCACATAGGATGTGACTCTGAAATAGATTTGGGGGTCACAGGGGACATGATCTCCCAGAATGACACTGTGGCCAAAAGAAATAATGCAATCAAGGAATATATAAATGAGGATGTTGAGTAGGAGTAGGGAAGACCTATTGCCTCTGTATTTGGCACTGGTGTGACTGCTGATGGAATCCTGTGTCCAGTTCTGGTATCTGCACTTCAAGAACTTGCCTTACAGTGACAGACTCCAGATGGTCACTCAAAGTAGTGTGACAAAGAGAAGCTATGTCTTCATTAGAGAGTTTTACAGACAAAAGTCTCAGGAAGTCTAAACAAAATGTGTTTAGTCCACAGAAACTGTTGACAGAAAAGCTGTGTAGGTGCTACAGGGGGTCCTTTTGTTGACAGAGCGCATCAAAGTATTGATCCGCTTTTATATGTAGATGTGATCTGGTGACAGAAATTTTGTCAGAAAATCTCTTCCAACAGCAACTTCTGTAGACAGATGCTTCCAGTGTAGACATAGCCAGAAAGTTTAAGGGATGACTTGGTCAGTCTATAAGTACAAACAAGTGGGGAACAAATATCTAATAAGGGGCTCTCGAGTACAGAAGGGCATAATGTAGTTCAAATGGGAATTATTTCGGGGATGTTCTATGGCCTTTATTATGCAGGGCGTCAGACTGGACGATCACGAGTCCCTTCTCCCTTATAATCTCAGCACCCCCTTCATACTATTCAGAAATCCTTCCCCTCTATTGCAGAGCTGCATAAGCGCCACTGTACCTGGCCCCACACAGACTGGATCCAGACATAGAGGCAAGTGCTTTGCCCTATATGTACTGGGCCAAATCTTGAAGTGTTTACTCAGGTAAAATGTTCAATGGATAACTTCGCTTAAGATCTTTGAGGCTGGAGGGAGGTATTTATTGAAGGATATGAGTTAGCCAAATACAAGTTATGCTTTAGCCAAACAAAAGATTTTGGGCTTGATACAAAGTGAACTGTAATGGCCTGTGGCACACAGGAGATCAGACTAGATAAATTAATGGACTCTCCTGGTCTTAAACACTAGGAATTTGGCCCCCTAGATTTCTTTTATAAATAAATAAATAACCTATTAAATGTATATACGAGTGTCTGCAACACTTCATATTAGCGAGAAATTTATTTGTAAGGAATTCAAAGGATTATGGTCTCCATCCTCATTCCATTTGAGTCGTGGGGCAGGGGCAGGCAGTAGAAGTTTGCCATTGTTTTGAAAAGGGGTGGGATCAGTGCTGATTGCAATTAATGAAGCCCTAATTAATTGATGTTCTAAGTTTATTATTCTCATTGATCAGATAGTGCCCCTCCTCTGCAGCTCCGCCTTCCCTCCTGGGGCCCATAGAATCATGGATCTAGGAGATCAGCACATGAAGATGGGATGGTGGTTGAGGTGGAGCACAAATTAAATCATCAGCCTGTGGAAATCAGACTCGCTGCCATTTCATGATTCCCCAAGACCAGCAGTCTAGGGCCAGCTCTTCAGGCTGGTTGGGATGCAGAATGGAGCAATAGCCTACCCTCCAGTCTGAAGCCACTGTGAGCAAATCACCATATGAAGCACAGGTTGAACCTCTGTAGTCCAGCACTCTCTCTTCTGGCAACATCCATAATCCAGAATGATTTTAGTTAGCTGGACATCGTTATGATGGGTCTGACCAAGTTTCCCGTCATCCCATAAAGTTTGTGTACAACCACCAGTCCTGGCTCTCTGTGTTCTGTCGTGTTATTTAGTGGTAATTTTGTTTTCAATGTTTTCTAAAAGCCCCGTAAGTGGTGGAAGTGTTGGTAATGCTGCTAGGCAATAGTGAACTCCCATGGTCCAGCAAATTCTCTCATCTGGCACTGGTCAGTTATGGAGGGTGCTGGAAGAGAGAACTTCCACCTATACCTTGGAGAGATTTAGCTCTTGCGTGGACTAAATCAACACCATTTGTTAGAATCCACTCAAGTTTATAATAATGTTGACATTTTTCGCCTTGTACACTAACATGGGATAAAGCCTAATAGAGGAAAACATTTTTAGCATTTATAGCGTATTAATTCTTATAGTAAATATAGAAAGCATGAAGAAAGAGGAGTTCTGCTGGAATGCTGATTAAAAAAAAGCAGTCCTTAGCATTAGGATTGGGTCTCCCTTTACTAGAGAGCAGAAGATATCAGCATGAACACCGTGATAATGTCTGGCAATGTTTTTCTTTTTGAAGTCTTCAGCTGCTGAAATGTCACCATAACAGAAATGTGATTCCTACTGTGGAAGAACAGTTCCATAATGTATCATTGACCTTCTGATACCTTAAACATCTTTTGAAGTGGCTAGGTGATGTTGTACACCTGCATCGTGCCCCACTTCTTACTAAAATGAATTAAACTATAGCAGAACAGAAATCAGTGATTGATAAACTGTGTGACACATTCAGGCCAAGTTTTTTCAAAACCGGGATTAACTCCATATTTAGGCATCTTTTCAAGATCAGTTAAACTGCAACTCAGATTCTGATATTTAATCTCCTGTTTTTTAGGACTGACATTTAGATACCTGCGTGGTTCCGTTACAACAAATACTCCATCATATTTAGGACTGGAATTTAGCCTTGTATCATTCAGCTGTAACCTGTTCAATTGATAAATATTCCATCATATCCAAATACTCAAATTCACAAAATGCCTTCATATTTGAAAAACTTGATCTGCAAGCAAAAATGATTTCTGCACCATGTACAACAGAATTTTGATTTATAGGAGAAAGTTCAGAGAAAGTAGAACTTTCATGAGTTTGATACTCCTGTTCTGTTGAAACTTAGGATGGCCTCCAGCATAAACATGAAGCATGGTTGGCAAATACATTAAATATTTGCAGTGCAAGTAAGCAGAACTCCTGTGATTCAAAATAGAGACCAGTGTGATGATGGACTGAGTGGTCAGCTTAATTAAAGACAATTATGAATAAAGGGAAGATTCAGAAAAATCATATGAACTTCTGGATAACAATGCCCAGAATCTACACAACTTCTTTTATTTGTCTCTGTAAAAGCACTTATTCCATGTCTTTATATTCTTACCCTTCTGTTGATATATCTGGGTAATGCCACATTCTACCAAATTGCTTCATTTGCTTGCAGGCTTGTGATCCTGCATCCACTCTGATGTATCCTTGTGCCCTATCTGCCTGTCATTCTGTGGTTTATTCACTTTAGGATTGAGGATTAACATGTTGTAGTCCATCCACCACATTTATTTTAGCATACCAAACTATGGCTGATTTCAATTTTTACAATTGTTTCACACAGTGCAGTGTGGATGACTTCCCCAACCACTTCCTTATTTCATCATTTTCTGTGATAAAAAGGCCAGAGTGCATAAAAAGATTTTTAAGTACATAAGACGCTGCTGAACTAACCCATCCTTTTTGCACAAGGTGGGTTTGTTTCCTCTTTAAAAGCAAGTGGTGGCAAGCTGTGTGCTGTTGTAAGCATATGACTTTTAATAAGCATGTATGTACTGTGAAAATAAATGTAAGCTAAATTTTAGACTTGGAGAATGTTTATGTGCTTTGCTGATAATATGCAAGTACTCTAGTACCATAACATCCAAAATTCATGTTTGTCTTTCTCATTTGTCCTTTCAGTGTAGTGTCTGTATTTGGATTTCTTAACCACTTGTTTTTGCATTTCAGAGTTAATTTCCAGCATCTTTTTAAATAAGTGCATACACTGTAAAAGCAAAACTCATAAATGTTTCAAGAGCCAAAACAATTCCAGGCTCTTAACCCAAATGTTAAGAATGTGTGAATAGATTTTTATGAAAACTGTTATGGTATTTCTGGACGTAGGGCAACTAATAACGAAACCTGCTTTAGTGAGGCTACTGGCAACTGCTACTCTTACACAAAGTGAGTTCAAAAGCTACAATTTTGCTGCTAAAAAGGCTTACAGAGGCTACTTCCTTAAAGGAATTGTGAGGGATTTATGTTGTTGCAACTTCCAGTTGTTGACTTTGGAATTGAAGGACCATATGCCCCTGGATTTGTGAGGAATGGTGACTGGATAGGTCCAAAACGGAAGGGAATCTACGGGCGGCAAATTATGTTCTCGTTATGCTAGTGTAAATCAAGAATTAGTCATTTACAATGACTAGAGTTACTGCAGATTAAAACTGGCATAAATTATTTCAGAATTTGTTCTGTTATGCATTATGTTGTTTTGCGTGATTAATTTCACTGTAGTGTCAGAAGCTTATTACTCATTTCACTGGTGGAAGAACAGATATTAGTTTCACAAAAGAACACTTAATGTAACTGAGTCTGAAGATACTACCAAAATCCTTTTCATCTTTCTCCTCGACATGGAGGAATTTAGCCATCCTCTCCAAGATTAATCCCTGGTGAAAATGGGCCTCAGTATGCAGTATTTACTCAGGCAAAAGTCTCTTTTCTCCAAATGTAAATCTTGTCTTGGGATTTCAGGCTTGTGTTCAAAGTAATCTCAGAGCCACACAGGGAAAATATCAGTAGCCAATTTGTGGAGTTACGATGAGGAACTCTACGTTCTTTGGTTTGAAAACTGCAAAATGTGTTTGTGTATAAAAAAATAAGTAGGGGAGATAGAGGCTGGTTCCATAATACAATGACCACACTTCGTAGACTGTATTAAATGTGCCCAAATATAGATAAATTATATTTGCAGCATGCCAACTACATGGAAATAAGGATCTCTTGAGCCTTCCAAATGAATAACTGAACACGAGCTCCCAGTGCAATTCTGTAGGTTACCAGCCTAACGTGATCATTAGCTGTATAAGCAAAACAATGTCAAGTAGGAATATGGAGCTCGTATTACCTCTAAATACAGAATTAGGCCTGGCCTACACTTAGGTCAACATAGCTAGATTTGTCGAAAGTATGAAAAAACACTCCCCAATCAAGTAGCTGCATAATTCAGCCCTACTGTAAATACAAATCTGCCATCAGATGAAAGCTTCTGTCAATGTAGTTACCAGCCTCTGGAAACATGATGGTTGTCTGTGTAGGCTGGCTGTGGGGTTATGTTGAGATAGCTGTGCCGATGTAGCTGTGCTGGTATTGTCTGTGTAGTGTAGACACAGCCTTATTGGGACCATGACTAGAATAGCGTCTTCAAAAATAGGGCTTAAAAATTGGAAATGATTCAGAAAAATATCTACAAGGGTAACTTGAGCACTGGATAATGCACTTGAGACTTTAAAAAGCTGATTCTCTTTATTTATCCAAGAGATGGTTGAAAGGGAACTTAATCACTTGTTTAAAAAGAACCTGCATCAGGAAGAGATTTATGATAGCAGTTGTCTCTTTAATATAACCAAAAAAAAGTCATAAGAAGACCCAATAGTTCAAGTTGAAGCTGGCCAGATTCAGAGTAGAAATAAGGCATATATTTTTAACCTTGAGAGTAATTAACCACTGGAACAACTTACCTGTAGGGAGTAGGCAGATTCTCCATTGCTTGAAATCTTCAAGACATAGTATCTTTCTCAAACAGATGCTATGGCTCAACCAGAAGCTATGAGGTTCTGTCATCTGTGGAGGCCATCATAATGGCGATCATAATGGCCCCATATGGTCTTAGACTCTATGAATCTATTAACTTTAAAAAAATAGGGACCATCTATAGAAAGGGAGATGAAGAATAACTCATGGACTTTACTCTTTCTTATTATTTCCTTCCCTGCCATGTCACATGTTGTCTGAGGAAGGCATGGCAAATTCCTACCTGTTCCTCCAGTATCCACCCTCATGTTGTGGAAAGAAGCTTGCTACAGTCCTCCAGCATCTGACTTCCACTTCCAATATGTAGCTAAATCTGTCCATTTTAGTGGTAAAGTGGGAGCTGAGTAACCTCTGATGCTAAGCTGTTCTGCCGTGCCCTGGAGTATCTCTGTTAGCTGTATTACACTTACCATGGGGTCCCTTTTGCATTAGGGTAGTGCACCTGGGTGAGTGCTGTGGAGCTGTGCTGACAGGAAGTTGTGGGAAGGCAAATGTACCAGTGAAAATTGTGGGGAAGGGTCTGCTGGAAAGCAGGTTTGTTGCACTGGCAGAAATACTGTGAGGACTTCTGTGACAGGAAATCTCACAGTGTTAGTGCAGCCATTCCTTTAGTCACTTCCCTAAAATTGTACCATGGGAGAGGGCAGTCTGGTCCTTCAAGAGTACTAACTGTCAAGT
This sequence comes from Carettochelys insculpta, assembly GCF_033958435.1. Classification (NCBI taxonomy): domain Eukaryota; kingdom Metazoa; phylum Chordata; order Testudines; family Carettochelyidae; genus Carettochelys; species Carettochelys insculpta. The sequence continues at coordinate 191,394,007 of NC_134138.1, read as the reverse complement.
ATGGCTATAGAAAACAAGGTAATCACACAAGTACAAACATTACGACAGTTCCTCTACTGGTAGAAATTGATGTTAATGATTTCCGCCAGTAGGGGAGCCAGCCCAGTAAATGTTTATGTTTACAGACAGCACATTCATATTCTGGGATCCTAAAGGAAGGAGGTCTACTGCAAAAGTAACTTTTAAGGTGCCACCATTAAGCAACAGAAACCACATCAAACAGAAACACTTCCGATCAGATTTTGTAGCATCCTGGTCAGTGATTCCCTTGGCTAGTGAAGACCCTTAGATTAAATATACAGTTGCAGTAATTGTCCAGACTTAAACTTCTTGGATTGCATATAAGGTTTCAAGGAAACATTACCGTTCTAATGATCTCCCTAACAATTTGGAGGAAACATTAAATGAATTGATGTGCAGAAAGGTGGCAAGGCAGTAAATCCACTTAGATTGATGCTGTAGCTGCTAAATTAGATGCACCAATTCCTATGCTGTGTCATATTAATGCAAAACATAGTTGTCACATGCTATCTCCTAACTAAGCCTTTGGATTTTCTTTTCTTAACACAAGAATGTAACCCCTATGTGCTGGGTAACCAGGAAACACATGTGCAAGCCTGCAGAACCTTTGATAAATTTGAATTATATTGTATCTTTAACCTTTTTAAAATTGTCATTGACTTGGTACATTTCAGTCTTTTTTTTCATGACTGCACTGCTGTATTTGATTTTTCCCAATGGTCTTACAAAAAGCTTAAAATGGGAATAGAAGTAAAGTTAGATAAATAACCTGTCAGTATAATGAAAACAATGTGAAAGTTTCTGTATTTTATAATTCTTGCAAGCGTATACAGGTGTCTGCAAAGCAATAATACATGTCTAGCAATATTTCATATTCTACAATTCACACCATTAATTCGAGGCATAGGTGCTGAAGAGGAAATAGCAGAACCATGCAGGTAGTTAGAAAAGAGTGCAAAGGCTTAAATGGCTAGCAGCTTCACATTTTCACAGCCTATGTGTATTTGTCTGCATCTGCTGTGATAATCTACTTTTAACTGTTATACATTGGAAATATAACTAATGTACTGTCATCGTTTACTGAAGGTATAATTGCATCACTGAAAAAAAAGTCAAGCAAAAGGCTGATCAAGCAAGATGTTTTAGATGATCTGTGGGTTTTTGATTTAAAGTTCTAAGAGCAGATCTTGCTTTGTTGTCTTTGTTAAGTTGTAGCTTAGATGGGGGAAAAAGTCATGCAACAATACAAATATATCCTGCAACACTGGGGATGATCAATCCCTTTAGGCTGCTGAGCAATTAGAAAGACAGTATGTTCATTATTACACCTGTCATTAGTTAATCACCTTGATGGCACTGATATGTTTGGTAGAGGCCAACAAAGTAAATATGGAACCAGAATTATTTTTTGACAATGTGAGACAGGTCTTTTTAGGTCAGGCGTAGGGTACATTTAACAAAGTAGTTTAGGTAAATTATCACATCCACTGTCCATGCTCTATAAAGTGAATACATAGGGAACTCTTTAATCTCTGAGTAAACAGAAGACTGCCACTACCACTAGTGTCAGTCTTGAGGCTTTCAGCACTAAATTCACCATGTAGATGTATGCCTGTATCTTTGTATAAATTAACTGAATTCCTAATAGATCTGGACCTATAGCAAAGTTCACTGTTACACATAGCCCTTCTGCAAGTTATTTTTCTTTTTGGTCTCTTGTTTCCTATGGTTGCTTCCTACCCATTAGAATGGAAATGATTTCTTTGTTTGTGTATTTGTGCAATAGATGGTGTTGATGGTCAAGCAGTGAAAAATAAGCAATGTCATCTATACTAACAGAGAGTAAGCCATGCTAGTCTATACACTATCAAAACAAAAAGCAGTCAAGTAGCACTTTAAATACTAGCAAAATAGTTTATTAGGTGAGCTTTCGTGGGACAGACCCACTTCTTCAGACCATAGCCAGACCAGAACAGACTCAATATTTAAGACACAGAGAACCAAAAACAGCAAGCAAGGAGGACAAATCAGAAAAAGACAATCAAGGTGAGCAAATCAGAGAGTGGAGGGGTGGGGGGGAAGGTCAAGAATTAGATTGTCATCTATGAAACAGACAATTATTCCATAGTTTCACAGGAAACTTGTTAGAGACTTTTTTGGGTGTGTCTACACTTGCATTCCTCTTTCGAAAGAGGTACGCAAATAAGGTAAATTGAAAATGCAAGTGAGGTGTACTTTTGCATGTCTGGCACCTCATTTGCATATCCTAATTTTGAAAGAACTTCTTTCAAAAGAAGAAAGCCAGTGTCAATGCTGCTCTTTCGAAAGTAAACCCCATCTTCGAAAGAGCAGCGTCTACACTGGCTTTCTTCTTTCGAAAGAAGCTCTTTTGAAATTAGGGTATGCAAATGAGGTGTCAGATATGCAAATTTGTACCTTGTTTGCATTTTAAATTTACCTCATTTGCGTACCTTTTTCAAAAGAGGAAAGCAAGTGTAGACATACCCTATGTGTCAGTATCATACATATGTTGCTTGCATGTCAGATTCAGCTCATTCTGACTTACAGTAGAAGTGATTTTGTGTCTGTGTGTTTTAAGAATGATTGAAGTTACTGGTTTGGATAACTTTTGTCCTCATGCTTCAAAAAATAATCAGTGAAGGGGTGGAATTAGCAAGGGATTAATTTATAATAATGGTGAACTCTTCCTTTTTGGAATTTTATTTAAAAGTACAGAATTAAAAGAACATTAAAGTATGAATCTACTTGGATAAGACATGTTTGTATAAAATAGTAATTATATAAGATGTTTACTAAATGGATTTAAAAGTCTATTTTTTGACTTGGTTATTATTATTTGGCTTTTTTCCTTATTTCTTTTGTTTAATGAACACTAGGCATATTGAAACAGTGAAAATACAGATTTACAACTGTAAGCTCCACACTGACCCTTCCTACAGTCTGAATGTGGTTTTATCTATTTGTCCTTTAATTGTGTTTAGGGAAGGTGTTTAATCTATAGACTTCTTCACTTGCTCATTTAAATGCAGAAATTTTGAGGGTCTTTTCTTCCACTGGCAGTTTAAGTTCATTAACAGAAATGGAGATAGAATAAACCATGCAATGTCCCATTTACACTGGTAGGCTTTGTCTTCATCTTTCATTGCACTGTACTTGCCATTATATTAGAAATCTGTACAAGTGAAAACACACCATTGCACCTTCCAGAACTCTTCAGGAAAGAACAGAGTGGGACATCAGAGAATCTGATACTTTATGGGCTCAGTTTCCAATGGTGTTAAAGTAGGTGAAATTATTGGGTGCTCATTGTCTCTGGCAATCAGGTCATCAGTTTCTGGATAAAATTGCAGTCTTTGCACAAAATGAAGATGGTGAGCAGAAGAATTTGGAGCTCTCCAAAATTCACATTAATTCATAAAAAGATGTCACAAAAGTTACTATCTTGCGAGTTTTATATTTATATATTTATAATGGTGTTTCCCATGCATTTGGTAATTAATCGTAATGAGCTGGAACTCTGTGGTAGATATGTCTTATGTTTTGCTTTGGTACAATTGCAACATGGTGCAATAAAATCAGCTGAGTGTTTGTTTGAACAGTGAGTTAGTAAACTGTTGGTTGATTTGCACATCTGGATTAAAATCCTTTTGATTTGAGACAGTTGTGAGGATTTTTGGCATTATTTTACAGTCCTGATTTTTGAAAAGACAAGAGAAGTTCCGTTTCCGGTTTCTTCACAGTACATCCCTTTGTGTCAGTGGGAGCGTTGCACACTTTGGATGCATCACTGTATAGTGGATGATCACTAAGCACTCTGCTCTTTACTTGACAAACATAAATTTCTTATTAATATTGCCAGAAGTAACACGTGTGCACTGAGGGGCAGATGAGCCCCTTTATTTATGTCGGTTTTCTATTCCCTGAATTGTGATGTTATTGAATTGACAGTTTGTCATCATATGACAAAATATATTACTCTTTCGTTAACCGGTGTATGGTATAATGAAGCCTTGGCAGACAACTCAAAAAGCAGGACCTTCAGAACAGACACAAGATGAAGTACACCAGCCAGAACTAAATGTCACTAAAAGCCACAAATTCAGATAATTGTTAGCTCCAGGACATGAGACATCCCTGAGCATTTCCTTTTTTATACAGGGTGGAGAAGAATACAGAACAGTTATTCCCAGCTACTGAACCTAGAAATGCTAAGCTTTTAGCCAGTGATATTTGTCCATTTTTTAAAAAAATATTGACTTTAAAATCAATTGGCTAATCAATACTATGAGACTGTTTTGAAATATTTTCCCTGTTTATGAGCCACCAGATAATTCTTTGTTTAAACAAAATGCCACCCCCAATTTACTAGGGTTGAAGAGTTTTATAAAAATATTTCTATCAGTTTTTTTCTTGCTTATAAGTGTGTAGGAGACATATTCAGCTGCAGCTTACCTGGAGGTCAGGACAACTGAAGGAACGAATTAACATATTGCATGTTAACTTGTTTTCGTGTCCTTCCATCACAGGAGTTGATGAGATTCATTTGTTAAAGTACTCACACTTAGAATTTACATTTCTTCCTAGAGAACAACAACAAAAGATATTTATAGCTGTAACAGTTAGCTGCATCAAAACCTCATCAGACAGCTGTAGTCAGTGTCTCCCAACCACAACAAATATAAACTAATTTTGTACTAAGTGGCTCTGTGGAAAAACAAAGAGCACTGAGAATTAAAAAAACAACAGTAAACAAACAACCAAAACAAAAAACAAAAAAACAACGAAGCAGATTTTTTTATTGATATGTTTTACTTTGCTGGCAGACCAGAGCAAAGGTTTTCTGAACATTTAAAAGATGAAAAAGGTGAAGAATCCCAGAAGCGATTTATCTTGAAGCGAGATAACTCTAGTATTGATAAAGAAGACAATCAGGTTGGTTTTCGGTTCGAGAGTTGCTGAAATTTGTTCTGTTTCGAAGGTGGGCTGACGGATGTTATTGTTGTTCTTTTGTTGTTGCTCCCCCTTCTGCTTTCCTCTTCCTCTCCCTATCCCTCACCCTACCTCACTCCTGTTCTTTGGCATACAGCGAAGAGCATCAAGCCCTAGTGTGGTTGCTTTAGCAGTGGCAGTGTGTGGGTTTGCATGGATGGTTTGCTTGGCACAGGACTTGCTGCATGTTGAAAGGGGGTTGGAATGTCAAAGGTTCCAAGCTGTTGGAAGGCTTTGTCCGTCGCATTTCCAAATGTCTGTGTGACTATGGCAGTTGTTCCGCTCCCTACAGCATTATCTTTCAGCTGTGCACACACGCAAATCTGGATATCAGTATAGACTGAGGATAACTGATATATCCATAAAGAAGAAAAAACCCTGAAACACATTGCAGAGAAGCCAGGTTGCTTTTGAAACCATCCTAAACTAAACTTTGATCCTCTCTGCCCTCGCAAAATAGTTTTATTCTTCTTCCTGTTCCTCCTTTGTCCCAACCACATTTTATTGTCTTTGCAACTTACTTGCTTGTTTGCATGTGTTGTGGCAGAACTTTTCCCTTCCGTGTCTTCTTTGTGACAAAGCACTGTTATTTCAGACATGTCTGAAGCATAACATGTAGGAGAGCGTCAGGGAGCGCTGTATGCTTGCACGTCACTGAAAATCAGAATTTTTAAAACCCCTTCTAAAAGCAAGCGTGTTCGTAAAATCATTTAAATCTGGTGCTAAATGTGTACATGACAAAAAATCAAAAGGGGTTATAACACTGGAATTGCTTTTCTGAGAAAATACTTGAAGGTTAGACAGTATTTGTATTGTCACTCAGGTTATTCTTACCATGCTGGAGTCCAGTGAATCACTCAAAACCACTGAGAGCCTCTCTGCCTCTTGCTTCTAATTAGAGACTATTCTTTTTTCTTTTACATTCAGCTGTGTGTAGTAGATTTCCCAGCTACACCTAATCTTAGCTGACGCTGAAAAAAAGGTTTAGTGAGTAATGGGTGTGGGAGTGGAGCAAAGGCAAGCAGTGTGATCATATATACAAACGTTGTGTGGGAGAAAGCTCAGCGCTGCAGTTAAAATCTAATTGCAACCAAGGTATTTCATGTCTTCTGCTTTTTTTCCTCACAGTTATGTTCAGATATTGCTGTTGTCTAAAGGGTAAAATGGCTTCCCTCCTCCCTCACTAAGCTGAATTAAGGGCTAGGCTTTGAAACTGAGGGTTAAAGTTCTTGTGCAAAATATTCTGCAAAGCATAATTTATCATCGTCATCATCAGAAAAGTAACCTTTTAGGGGTTTTAGTGTGTTATCATCCCTTTGTACCATTCAGTTTCCTTGTGCTCTTGCTTGACTTCACTGATACACGTGTAACACCGACAGACCCAGGATGCCGGCACCAGGGGTAGAACCTGCGAGCATAGGGATTAAAGCCCTGCACTCTACCATGTGAGCAAAAGGCCAGCTGCCTCTCAGCCAAGGCTGTAGAGCAGAGACTTCACCCCAGATGAGGTCTCCATGCCTCTGGGTACTACACATGCATATTCTGAGACGCCTTCTTCTCCACAGCCAGTAGGAAAGATTTGAAAAGCCTCCTTTTCCTGATCAGTCAGAGGCAAAAGGCATGGGAGGTGGAGGCCTCGACTCAGGCTGTGAGTTCACAAAAGTCATGCAAGAAAACCTTGTTTCAACCACTTAAGCTAGATGCTGCTGAAGTATTCTTAGATCCAGACCCTAGGGTACCCAGCGTAACATGGTGGTTCACACGCACATCAAAATTGAAAACTATCATTTTCATACCTTTTTTTTTAAAACGGGAACATTTATTATACGTAACCAACAGTTTCAAAAAAAGTAGTTTCTAGCAGCTCCACTTATATAACCCTCCTGATTTTTTTTCTGCTCAGCAAAACAGAATTCATCCATTTAGAGATGACAGACGAAGTAAATCAATTGAAGAGAGAGAAGAGGAGTATCAGAGAGTGAGGGAAAGAATATTTGCACAAGATGTGAGTAGTTGTTTTAATTGCCTCTTTGGTGCCGTATCTGTATCAGTAGTCAGTCAGTATCTTCCCTCTCTTGACACTGACACTGCAGCAAGACTGCATTGTGTAGTTGGAGATAGTAGTGAAAGATGGGATTAGACCAAGGGCTGTAAAATTAGTTCAAGATGCACCTAGATTGGTTTCCAGAGAAGAAGGTGATTGAGAGTTGCTGGGAAAAGGAGGAAGGTAGAAAGATCAGCCAAAACAGGGCAGGCAGGTTGGTCTAAACGGCCTTTTCCTGATTATCTAAATGTTCGTTGTACGGTCTGAGTTTTATTCTAATGAGTATTACAATACTTGCCAACAGCAGAGCAATGATTTAAATGGACACTCTCAATTAATTAAGCCACATTTGTGCCATTGGTTATACTTGCTTGGATCTGTTGAAGTATTTGTTTTTTGTTTGTGTCAGTTCAGCAACTCTGGAAGCAAGACATTAAAAACAAACAAAAGTAACTGGTTATACATGACCTTTCAGTATTCTGCCAACATACCAACTAAATAGTAAAGGACTCACAGGTCAATTCTATTTCTTGTTCCAAAATCTGTGGTGTTGGAAGACAATATAGGAACAAGTCAAATTTTAACAAATGAAATGGAGTAAAATTACTATGAAACAACATGCAAATGCCAAATGTATATGGCTTAAATACAGCAAATTGGTTGGGTCCCATCTGCAGCCAGTTGCCCTACTTTTTGGGTTCACAATATTACCCCTTAATTTCCCAGTTGGATGTATGGATCAGCTCTGGCAGGGTGTTCTGAGACTAGTGTCTTCCAAGAGATTATGTCTGCCTCTTCCACTGTCTCGTGTTACATCTCGGTGGATATCTCCATTTCCAGAAATATGAAAACAGCCGTGAATAAAGAAAACAGCGTGGATCATACTGGCAAAAGAAACAAACTAACAAGCTGTGCACAATTATATTTGATGGTGTCCTTTTAAATCAGAGCTGATCATGTGTCACAGAAGGACTCTTGTGGCTTTTAGATGGCGGGTACTTCTTTTTCTTTAGCTTGATGCTTCTTGAGTTCATCTGATTGTTTTAAGCAGAAGGTACTGTAAATAATGTGAGTGTATATAGTCTCATTTGTGACTTCACTTATGATAAGTAAGTTCTCTACTTAGCGAGTAGATCGGTGATTATAAGATCATTTGGGAAGGAAAGTTATGTTATGAGTAGGTGTTCAGCCTAGTATTCTCTGTTGTTGTGACTGAGAAAAAAATATTTATTTTCACTTCTGTGTGGCAGCCTAATGTCGGTACAGCTACACGATGAACTATAGAACTGGCTTGTGTCCTTATTTGTCTACTGTAAATTAGTTACTGTTTTTTGACTTCATACAAAGGGTCACATATCAAAAATGGATAACTGATGGGGGGTAGAGAGGAGATAGATTTGGAACATGGCAACAAGTTACAAGGTAGGGAAAGGTGTGGTCAGGATCACGTAGGTTGTACATCATGAGGGCAGCTGAAAGAAGGAATGTGGCCCTCAGTATTCATGAAAGAAGTGGTGAGATTCTGATATATTAAGATTTCATCCCAGAATGTGCTGCTGTGTTTGTTGTTTAGTTAGATACTTTTACCTTCAGTGTGAAAAACAAATGCAAGTGATGAGAATTTTAATTGCCATAAGTAGGAGGTTGAGAAGATCTGTCAGGTTATCTGAGAAGATGTTTTACGATGAGTAAAAGCATGGCTTGCACGAGGAGCTATGTCAGTGGGTTAAGACTGTGCCTTTTTTAAAGGTTCGCAATGCAGATATCTCTCCCTCTCTCTCATATACACTCATTTGCTTTCTCTCTCTACTTATTGCAGGTATTAGTGAGCCATCAATAAATCATATTACTACATTTCAACAGGCTACCCTAAAGATCCAAATAACTATAGTAGTAACAAAATATTTCTTACCTATGCTGCAGAATGGAGCGTGTCTTACAGATGAGATCCTCTCTGACATGCTATTAATATTTATATGTGATGGTAGGCATTGTTATATATTCTTTATTTTGAATTTTAGGAATGTCCACAATTGACTGTCCCGCGCTGGACAGGGAAAGATGGATGGAAATAGTGAGGAAGGCATCGGACACCAACGGGCACTGAGCCCCTGGTTGTTGATGATGGCTTCTAAGTATACAGTATGAGGGCATTTCTTTCCTGACATCAAAATGCAGCTCAGAGGTCAAATGCAGCTGGTGGTATCATAAGATCATTGCTCTAATACCAAATTGTAAATACTCATCTCAGGCTGAAACCATTTGTGTGAGGTTTCAGTCCAAGAGTAGACTTGTTGAACAGAATTGAGAAGAAAATGAATCCAAAGCACTCCACATACAATAAACTCAAAATACATGGCTTCATGTTGTGTGTAACTCCCTTTAACATGAATTAAGCACAATTTGAAGCTGCTCTGCAGCTGTCACCCTGCTTAGCTGCCCACAGCTGCTCCAGCTAGGTAGTCTAGGAGCCCCTTCTCTCTGCTTTCCCCCAACAGTGTCAATGTCAGGTTGACAGCCAGGCAGCTGGTGGGAGAAGGTAGGAAGAAGCAGCTAGGAAAGTGACCTGGTGGGCTGGTCAGTTTCCTGGGTTCTGCAGGAAGTGGGGAGCTGGGAACCAAGCGGCAGCCAGGATCCTGGCTCCCCACTCTGACTTGCATGAAAATTTGAGTTACGTGGGGGTTTCAAGAACACAACCCCTGCTTGATTCGGGGTTTTACTGTATGGTTTATCTCTATTCAGACTCAAAAATAAGTAGTGACTATGATCTCTCCTACTGTGCAGTAGGAGGGACATAAAACCTGCATAAAATTCTCTTCATTCTGCAGCATTCCAGTGCATCAGACTAGAACTTACGCACAGCTTCACTTTAAATTGAACTTTAAATTGGAGGTTTTAATCAATTAAATACAACAATGTGATGCTATCAGTACAATATTCCTTTTGGCATTTCTTCAATATTAATGTCAGTTTAATTAATGCTTTTCCCCACTTATTTGCTATGCTTCACATTTTGTACTGATGATGCATAACTGCATCATCAGTGTTGTTGGAGGCATGGAGGTTGTGTCAGCAGGTAGCAAACAATTGAAGCTTTTGGCATTTGGGGAAGCACAACAGGCATCTTGAGGTTGTAGGGGAAGAATGTTAACATTAATTTGATGTTTTTGATAGACTGTGTAGTGATAAAATTGTTAACATTTTAAGTTTGACCATTAGTTTTCAGGATCAACAACACATTGAGATGGTTGAGGGTCTGTCTACCTTCTAGAAGCCTTCAGATTGCCAGCATTAGAACATTGCATGGGTCATGTTAGGTTCACATTTTCAAGTCTATTTTTAAACTGTGAAATTAAGAAACTTTTTAAAAAGGAAAGCTTAGTTTCAGTTTTTCAACAGCAGTTGGGTTCTACAGCAAATTGCAGTGCAGAAGAATTGCAAGATTACAGGGGGCCCTGATTATGGGTGTCTGTTAATCCAAATTACATTTTAACTATTGTTAACATTTTGAAAAATAATTGGCCAAGATACTAAAAGTTTAAAAATCATTTGTTGGCTTTGTCATGCATATTTATGATCTAAAAAGTGAAAGAAAAATGGTAGATATCATTAAGAATCCTAATCTTATGGGTAAACTTGCCTTTTAAACATGCAGGTGATTTTCATAAGTAAGAATTCATTTGCTTATGGGAAATTTCATTCCTTTAGGTTAATGTAACTCACAACCTCATGAGCCAGAGTCACTTAAGCACCATCAGTTACTCATAAATTTGTTCTCTTAATTACTGCATACTCATTGAAAAGTATAAATGCTTTCTCTACCTATGGCTGCGTCGACACTACAGACTTACTTCAAAGTTAACTTCAAAGTAAGCTGCTACTTTGAAGTAGCATGCAGAGCATCTGCACACACCTTCCCAAACTTCAAAGTAAGGGACACTAACTTTGAAGTCACTACTACATTCCCAGGAATGGAGTAGTGGCTTATTTTAAAGTTTAACTTCGAATTTAAGTGTGTTTAGATGCTCTGCACTCCTTACTTCGAAGTAAGGTGTCCGCCAAGGACTGGCCATCCCAGTGGTCTCTGCTGGCCACCTTAAAGCAAACAGCTCCCCAGCAACCCCAGGCGGGAAGGTGAAAGTGTGTCACAGGCAGGGCAGCACAAGCTCACCCTTGGACTGCCCCTTCTCTAAGCATCAGCCTGCCTCCGCAACCCCTGGCCACCAGGACCCCCCCTGCTCCCCTGGGAGCCCCGGATGAGGAGTCTGAGGGCTCACAGTGCCTGGGCAAGGGTCATGCCAGGAGGGGTCCCTCATAGACTGTGGACGAGCTGAAGGACCTCCTCGCTGTGTGGAGGAAGAGGAGGTCCTTCGCCAAGCTGGCGCCTGGCAGAGGAATGCAGAGGCCTTTGACCAGCTGGCCAGCAGGCTTGCCGCCCGAGGCCACCCTGACCATACTGGCAGCAGTGTCTGCATCAAAGTAAAAGAACTGTAGCAGACCTACATCAAGGCCTGCAACGCTGCCAGCCGGTCAGGGGCACAGCCCATCCACTGTCCCCACTACCAGGAACTGCACAGGCTCCTGGGGCTGAGGGAGGCGGCCACCCTAGAGCACATGGTGGACACTGCTGCTCCCCCGCTATGGACAGCGAGGATGAGGCAGGACCCTCCAGCACCATGACTCCCCATTCCCCGCCACGGGGAGCGGCCAACCGAGACTGAGGAGGATGATGAGGGCTCCAGCAGCGGGACCCTCATCATCATCCTCCCCTCCGGGACACCCAGCAGAGCCTCCTCCAGTCTCGCCTCACCCAAGCCCCAGGACGTCGAGGCCGGTATGTGTGGGTCGAGCAGGATGTCACCAGGGATGGGGACAGGGCCCACCAGGGACAGGGACAGGGCCCACTTGGAACAGCCCCACAGGCTACACACCTAGGGACGGGAGAGGGGCAGGAACACAGACCAAACCTCACTAGGCGGGAACCTCTGGGCACCTGGCATCCCATGGGGTCATGGGCCATTGGGCGGCAGGGGAGCTGGGTGGGGGCCAGTGAAGATGGGGTCCCAGCCCCCCTGGGGTTGGGACCCGCACTAACAGGCTGTCCCCCCTACCTTTCTGTCTCTACAGGTCCATTGTCAGGAAGGCATCACAGTTACAGTGGGCCAGGAGGCCGCCCTGTTGCCCCAGCCTGCATCCCCCATGGCCGTGGCAAGGCCTTCTGCAGATGGCACTCGAAGGACGAGGAGGCGGCTGCCAACCAGGCGATTATGTGGGAGATGACTGGCATGCTCTGGGACTGGCTGGCAATGGAGCTGGATGTGTAGGTGCAGTTAGACAGCAGCCTGGATGCTGTGGCCCAGGCCTTAGCCTCCCACCTCACCCAACCGCTCGCCCCCTTGCCAGCCCGACCCACGGCTGCCGCTCCTCCCCCACAGCCGCCCAACACATTGCAGACCTGTCACTGTCTGCCCACCTGGAGCTGTCTCAGTGGCTGTTGGTTGAGGTGGGCACACCTGGCCCAGCCCCACTGCTTTCCCGCACACACTCTATGAAGGCTAAACCTGTGGCTCCGCAACCCCAGCCCTACCTCCCTGTGGTCCCAGCCCCATCACAACCCCACAGGGGGCACTGGACCTGGCCGTGGCCAATGCTGCTCCCAGCCCCTGTGCTACTGAGCCTTCTCCTGCCTAGCTCCCCCCTCAGTTCAGTCCTTCCACCTAATGCCCTGCCTCTCTCCCGTGGACTGTTCCCCCATGCACTGTAAATAGTTTCACATGTTGTTCTGTTTGGTTTTGTAAAAAACATTTATTATCCCAATACTAAAGTTTGATGTTCCCAGCCTAACCCCGCGTCCCTGGTGCTTGGGGGAAGAGTGGTGGCACAGGGGGAGGCTGAGGGATGGGGGTGTGGGGAGGGCCCATGGTGTGGAGTACTTGGCACCAGGCCTCCCAGACCCTGACCCCATCCCTCTCTGCGTCATGGCACAGGGCAGTGGCAGCTGTTCATAACTGGCCCTCAGGTCCGTGGTGCATTCATGGAAGAAGGGCTGTCACCAGTCCTCCACAAGGTTGTGGAGGTCACAGCAGGTGGCGATGGTTGAGGGGACTTTGGGAGACTGACATCCAACCTGGTGAGGAGGTTGCAAAACCTCCCCTTCAGCCTCCCAAATGCTCACTCCACTGTGCTCCTGGCCTGGTTGAGGCGACCATTAAAGGTGTACTCGGCCAGCATGGTGCATCCAGTATAGGGCCACGTGAGCTACACGTGCAGTGAGAATGCGGCGTCATCCATGATGCAGGGGGGCATCGTGATGTCCCTGAGTGGGAGCTCCCCCAGGGAGAACATACCTGCCCTCCTGCATCTGGCATCCCAGCCACGAAGTCTGGAACACCTGGGTGTCATGGGCCCTGTCTGGCCACCCCATGCACACATCCAGGAAATGGCCTCTCATGTCCACCAGGGCCTGGAGTACCACTCAGTGGTACCACTTCCTGTTAATGTAGGCACCCCCGCTGTGGTCTGGAGCCCGGATTGCCACATGTGTCTTGTCCAGAGCTCCAAAACAATTAAGGAAGCCCAGATGCATGAATCTGGTGTGGGCAGTGTGCAGGTCCGCCAGGGTCATGACTCTTGGCGAAAGCAACCCTGTTGATGGATTGGCTGACCTGCGGGCATGGGGAAGGAAGACACCTCTATTAACACCAGACTGGGAGGCCCTCCCTGCCCACCAGGGCCCCTTTCCCCCTACACAGTGGCCCTCTCCCCAGGATAGGTCTGTGGTGGGGGCCAGACTTACCTCAGTCATCACCACTCCGACGGTAGCCTTGCTGATGCCGAATTGATGGCCAACGGATTGAAGGCTGTCAGAGGTGGCCAACCTCCACAGGACGATGGCCAGTCTCTTCAGCGCTGGGAGCGCTGGCTGCATCCGTGTGTCTCGGTGCTGGAGGACTGGAGTGAGCCAGTGGCAGAGGTCTTCAAATGTCTGGTGGGTCATTCTGAAGTTCCTCAGCCACCGCTCATCGTCCTAGTCCTCCAGCACAAGCCGGTCCCACCACTCACTGGTGGTGGTGAAGGCCCACCGACACTGGACCGAGAGGGCCGGGGGAAGGGCAGTAGTGTTGTGGCTAGGGCCTGCATTCTGGGTCCCAAGGGCGTGACCCGGATGCATCCCTGGAAGATCAGGGTGACCAGCATGGCTACCAGGCTGGCCAGGGCAGAGAAGAACTCGTCCTCAGGGAGGGTGTGGGCGGGCATGTTGCTCAGCTGTTTTCCCCAGCACATGCTCTGCTGCTGCCCACAGCCTGGCAGTCCTGAGCACATGCAGGGTGAGCGTGTTGAGATGGGCCCTTTAATGGCTTGGCTGGCTGCGAGCCTGGAAGGGCTTGTCGGCCATGCATCCCCATGCCTGCATCATTTCCTGTCCCCTTACTTTGAAAAAGGGGCTAATTGTGTGTAGATGCTTAACTTCGAAGTATGGGAAATCCTACCTGGCAGTAAGGGAGGGTGCATTTTGTATGTAGATGCTTAACTTTGAAGTTATTTCGTAGTGTAAACATAGCCCCCATGAATGTATTCCTTGTGAAATTACCTGTGCTACTTTCAGCTGTTTTAAAAAAAGACAAGCTATGTGAGATAATATCTCATTTGACCACTTCTGTTAGTGAAAAAAGTATGCTTCTGAGCTTCACTACCACAGCGTATCTTCTTTGAGTGGGTACGTGCTAGGAAAACAAGTGGGTTTGGTTTTTTTTTTGTTTTTTTTTTTTCAATTTTACCACACAGTAGCCGTGTCTACACGTGCATGCCACTTCGAAGTAGCGGCACTAACTTCGAAATAGCGCCCGTCACGGCTACACACGCCGGGTGCTATTTCGAAGTTAACTTCGACGTTAGGCGGCGAGACGTCGAAGTCGCTAACCCCATGAGGGGATAGGAATAGCGCCCTACTTCGACGTTCAACGTCGAAGTAGGGACCGTGTAGTCGTTGCGCGTCCCGCAACTTCGAAATAGCGGGGTCCGCCATGGCGGCCATCAGCTGAGGGGTTGAGAGATGCTCTCTCTCGAGCCCCTGCGGGGCTCTATGGTCACCGTGTGCAGCAGCCCTTAGCCCAGGGCTTCTGGCTGCTGCTGCGGCAGCTGGGGATCCATGCTGCAGGCACAGGGTCTGCAACCAGTTGTCAGCTCTGTGTATCTTGTGTTGTTTAGTGCAACTGTGTCTGGGAGGGGCCCTTTAAGGGAGCAGCTGGCTGTTGAGTCCGCCCTGTGACCCTGTCTGCAGCTGTGCCTGGCACCCTTATTTCGATGTGTGCTACTTTGGCGTGTAGACGTTCCCTTGCAGCGCCTATTTCGATGTGGTGCCGCGCAACGTCAAAGTTGAACATCGACGTTGCCAGCCCTGGAGGACGTGTAGACGTTATATTTCGATGTTGCTACATCGAAATAAGCTATTTCGATGTTGGCTTCACGTGTAGGCGTAGCCAGTATGTGCTCCAGTTCTAGTGAGAGCAAGGGGCCGTAGTTTACATAGGTTCAGGCAACATTAGTAGGGAGCCTGCTGTTTACCTCAGCATGGTAACGTGACAACTGCAAACTGCCTTGTCTATGCTATTACTCTATGCTAGTCACCTTGTGTTAGCTAAAAAAAAATCACTTTTTGTTCTCCTGAGAAATACAAGACTCAGAAGTAGGCTGCTAGAGCTGATGTATCTGTCTCACTGGAGAAAAGATGTTGCAGAACAGCTAAAGGGGATGGGGGGCTGCAAATGAATGTCCTTCCATCTGGAATCAATGTTTTGTCAATCAGGTGCACACGAAACCTGAATCAAAGTTTTGAGTGTGCAGGAACTTTCCTGTTGGAAGTGAGGAAATAATTTTGTGTAACGTTTTTTGCCATTCTAGATTTGTTTTGATTTCCCTTAGATTTGTAGTTGACAGCAAGATGATTTAAAAGCTGTGCTGTGGTTATTTAAGCTTTCCCTGGCGCTTACATTTGAGAGTTACTGATACTGCAGAAGAGGAAAGTTAATCTTGACCTCGTAGTAGCTAAATTGCTACTCAAAGCTTTTAAGCCCTCTTATTTTTAATAAGGATAATGTAATAAAAAATGTGTCTGTCTTCTGTACCATGGAGCCCCACATCAGCCTTGAGAAATGGATATTCCAGGAATTGTATGGCCTTGTGCCAGCTTCTGAAGCGTGGAAGATGAACGGAGATATCATTGAATCTGTCCATAAGGCTGTAATGCAGATTACACTGATACCCTTCAAGATACTGAAGAGGTAACAGACATCTCTCAAGTTTTTTAATAAAATGTAAATCCTTGGTGCTTATTTATCCCTATGCCTGACATGAACAGCAGCAATGCTCCTGAGCAAATTTTTTGAAACATGGCCTCCACAGGCATGTACAGCTTTGCTTGGGTAGTCATCTGCTTGCACTGGTCAGCAGACTGACAATGCAAAAGCTCATAGTGCACAAAGCTCTTGTGTGCAGTTGGAGGACAAAGTGAGGCCTTTGAAAATTTGGCCCCTCCTGTCTATGCCGACAGGAAAACCAGTGTTAAGAGTTGGAGAAAGAGGACTTTTTGCTTTTCATCTTCATTAGAAAGAGAAGAAAATTTATTCTGGGCAATTTGTGTGACAAGTTTGTTTATATTAAGGAAGGGGCTTCTTAAGGATGGGAGAAGAGGGAGTCCAGTAATTGTACAAAGGAACACAGTGATCCATGGGAATAAGGCATCTGAGTTCAGTTAGGTTCTCAACCTGAGGCAACCTCACCCTGTTAAAGTCAGTGAGTTTTGTCATTGACTTCAGTGGGACCAGGATTTTACCCTGGATGTCCCAAATGTTTGTCCTTTCATTGAAAAGAATTCACCATCATCACCAATGCACCCTAATAATTCCACTCATTTAGTTAGGATACTGTGCTGGATCCTGCTTGGGAAGCCCATGCCTCTCAAGCTATATAATTAAATAAGAAGGTAGGATTCACCAAACTATACACACCCCGTATACTCTGACAACAATGCTAAATGGAAGGATTACAATAATGGCATTATTATAAATTTTGGGCAAATTCTCTGCTAGTGCAAATTGGCACAGTACTTCATTAGTGATAACCTCAGTTTGCACTAGCAGAGAATTTGGTCGTTTGTTTTGAGGAAACCCATGAATGGCCACAAGTGTGTTCAGCTTTTAGCCAGCAAGTCACAAATCAATTCTGTTGAAAATAGGAGCATATTAAATAAATATACTTCCGATAGCATTAGAATTTGACATGCCTGATGATGGAATGCTGTTATTCCATGAACCAAGGCCCATTGTTATGAAATTAGTGACCCTGATTCTCCCTGTTCTCCACCCTTTTGTTTGAGTTCAGTGAAAGTACTATCTGTCTTTTCTTCAATACCTCATATAGATGTAGTCCAATGACAACAACTGTGTACTTGGTGTAATGAACATGAAATAGGAGGGAAATGAAAAAAAAAATCAAAGGGAGAGAACTATTCATGGGAAATTAAGCACAGCTTCATTTCTCAACACAAAAAATTAAGGAAGTTAAAAGAACAGCATATTTGCCAGTGAGATTAATTTCTTCCTATTATCTTCCCTTGGCCAAAATCTAAATCCTCCAAGAAAACACCTTTTACAAGGCTTTTTGTTATATTTCTCAGTACCAGGTTTCCTCTCCATTTATGAAATTAAATTATGTAATATTTTCTAAGTATTACAGCATTCTCCCTCGCAGAACTGTACCAATTTT
Organism: Carettochelys insculpta; assembly: GCF_033958435.1. Classification (NCBI taxonomy): domain Eukaryota; kingdom Metazoa; phylum Chordata; order Testudines; family Carettochelyidae; genus Carettochelys; species Carettochelys insculpta. Next base: position 191,376,168 of record NC_134138.1, on the reverse strand, counting down.
GCATGCTTTCCTCCCATTTGTCCTCCCTGCCGCAGCTGTGTGTTATTGTGTCTCTTGATTGCTTATTGGTAGGCAGACTAGTGGAACCTTCTGCTTCTGTTTTCCACCAAAACATCAGCGCTTTGTATACATCTGGCATCTTCTGATCCCGTCTGAGAAGTCTGAGTTTGTTTCAAAACTGAGACACCTTGCAAGTAACATATTGTAATGCATGGGAATTAGTTATTTGGTATGACCTTATTCTTGACTTTTTCCCTACTCTTGTATTCTACAAATGCAAATACTGCATGAATCAAAACCCCCTTGAGTCTGAATGGGATTCTAAAATCAAGAAATTGGACAGTAGAGCATATCTAGAACACGTGTTCAATCTTATTTTTTTCATTTTATTTTTCAGTCAGTTTGCTCCCAGGAAAACCTTTTTGTGGAAAACAGGTAAAAAATTTGCTTTTTTTTAAAGTGTAGCTGCTAGTCTCAGATTCAGCATTTTGCATAGCCCTAGTTTATTTTATTCTAGTGAAAATATTGCAAAATTAATTTGCAACCCAACTTATCTGAGCTCTTTCCCTCTTTCCCTCGAACTTGCACTTTGATTATTTTCAGGTATATGGCGATACGAGGCCATATCACATGTTACCTGCCACATTGCAAAGCTGTTGAATTTTAGTTTAAACAGTGATTGGTTATACCCTCTCAGCATGCTGGGGAGGTGGGTCATTGTTATGGATCATTAAATTGGTGTTTTGCTGTTTTAATGGCCGGTTAATTTTTGAAAAAGGCAGTGAAGTTATAGGATGAGTATCATCATAGGAATATTTTTGTTGTTGCTATTGGATCTGATTTTCAGAGGTAATGACCACCTTCATATACTGCACTCATACTTTTTGGGTGCTCCTCACTTCTAAAAACCAGGGACATTATTACTGCTGTGTAGTAATAATGAAGTAGTATTTGTTGCTCCTCTTATTTGAGACAGGTCTTATTTTATGTTACTCTATCCTGTGGAAAACCATGTGATGACAAGCCTCTGGACACTAAATGGGAGAAAAAGAAAACAAACAAAAACATCCCTAACAACAACAACAAAAGCCCTTTTTTTATGCAAAAGAGGTATAACAAAGGTGAAGGGCTAGATTCTTCTTAAGTGTGCATGATTCTACTTACATCAGTGATTCTGAATCTATTTATTCCTAAATGCTAGGAAATTCATTGCGAATGAGTAGTGCTGGCAAAAGATTACTTGAGTTCTATAGAATAATAGAAGTGGCTATCACTGAGGTGAGGTGGGATGAAGCAGGAGTGAATTCCTATCCTCAAGAAGCACTGCTTATATTCATCCTCAATGCTATCAAATTCACTTAGGATGTGATCGTCATACTCTGACCCCCCTCTTGTGTGTTGGTTAAATTGCACACATAGCTGCAAGAGAGCTGGAGCAGTTCTATTGTTTGCATGTTAGTTCAGGGCTCTTTTTTGGAAGCATGTATAGGTGTTTTAGCTTTCAAAGCAGGGGTGCCCAACCTTTTTTCCATCGGGGACAACATGGCAAATTTTTACATGTGCTGGGGCCTGGACACAAAATAGCCCCAAACCTGCCCCCCCCCCCATCCCCAGTCTTAACTGCCCCTCCCTCCTGCAGCCCCAAGCTGCTCCCAGGTTTAAAACCCCACCTTGCAGCCCCAAGCTACCCCCAAACATAACCCCCCCATCCCTGCAGCCAAGCACCCTACACCCCATCCCTGGTGACTCACTGGAGCCATCCCCAGAGCAGCGCTGCCCCAAGTTGCATCCAGCCCCAAGAGCCAAGCCATGCAGTGTGGTCACCTTTTAAAAATGGTTCTGCTACCAGCTCTACAGGCTGGATTAAAAGGTTACGCAGGCCGGATTTCTGGCTCACAGGCCATGTGTTGGACACCCCTGTTTTAAAGGATGAGGGGAATACCCAACTGGAGGCCAAGCAGCTTTATGTTTGGCTCTTGATATTTAAGGAGGTTCCATGAGGGAATGATTTCTAATGCCTCACTCAGAATCTTGTATTTTTCTAACTGTATTTCCAAATTCAATGGAAATACCCATGTACATAAAGTTAAGTGGGTGTTAAAATGCTTTGCTGAATCAAGGCCTTAAAAAACCATTTCACATCACTTCTGTGCACTTCTAGTTTTTCAAGCTGCAGTGAGTTCAGCGGGATGTACCATGCACTTAAAATTAAGCATGTGTATTATTTTTCTGAATTATGGTTTTTAAGGTTATATTAGGTATAGCTGGGTTTGTTTAATTTATTTTATTTTAGAAATAAAAGAACAGAGTTTTTCTTTTGCTTCTGAGTGTTTCAATTTGTTCAGTATCTGGAAGAGGTAAAAGATTTTTAGGCTTTTTGTGGCAGGTATTTTATAGCCCAATTCAGCATCGCAGAACAACGGTCATTGGCAAATTCATCTTGGGTGTAACTCCAAAGAGGTCAAAGTAGGAATATCTTTATCTCCATTTCTATATGTATGAGTAGAGAAAACTAGACATTGTGGATAATGTTAAATCTCATTTTGTTTCTTAAAGGACACAAAGTTAAACATACTGTTAAAACTCCCAGGTCTGCTACTATAATGTTTCTTATCATTTTCAGCAGGCTCCTGGAAGACAATAGTATATGCAACGAGACCCATAAGAAAAGACAGCTATTTCGGTTTGTATGGTTTTTCTTTTTTTTTGTTAAAGATTTGTTTTCAGCTTTCACTTGAGTTTATCCCTGTACTCTCAGATGAAAACCAATGTGGTAAACTCTTTCATATCCAGCATTCTACTACCTAGAACTCTCAAATAACCAGAATTTTAACCATAAGTAAATTTTAGTTATGTTTTCCATAAGTATGGTATAGTAGACCCCTGACTTATGCATTCCTGGGCAACCATGCATAAGTCAAATTTTGCACAAGTCAGGAGTGGGTGGGGGAAAGGCCATGCCACCTTCAGGTTCCCCAGTCCTGGCTGTGCCTGGCTCCCTGCTCCCATGAGCAGCGGGGAGCCCAGAGCTAGGCACAGCAGTGCTGGTCAGTTTCCTGGCTCCCAGGAGTGGCAGGGAACCAGAAAACAGATGAAGTAGTGCTTGTCACTTTCCAGGCTCCCGCAAGCAGAGGGGAGCTGGGAGCCAGGCTGCTTCCTGGTTGCCAGCTCCCTGCCTCTCACAATTTCGACTTGGGTTATTGCGAGAAACACGTAAGTGGAAATGGTGTAAGTGAGGGGTCTACTATATAGTGAAAGTAAATACAAATAAATACAGCAAATACAGTAGACATTTACAGTGTGCAATGCTGCTATTGTTGGTAAATCAACTCTGCATACATTTTTTGTTTCTTAATATCTAATCTTGTTTTTCACTAGTGTTATGCGTTGCTAGGTATACCTCTCTGTTATCCATAATATTTGAACATCCAGCAAACTCCCGGTCCCAGGGCTGCTGTATATGAAAGAGTTTACTGTGTCTTAGTTAGTGAGGGTCTCTGGGTTTACAGGTGCATGCATGGAGAAGAATGATGGACCCAGGACTGGTAGTTAGGACAACTGAATTCTAATCCTAGCTTTATACAAACTACTTATGTGATGTTGGGAAAGCCCTGATCCGAAAGACATTGAATACCACTGAAGTCTTTCCAGTCATAGGAGTGGGCTTTGAATCAGGAGCCCAGGACTAGATTTCCAGAACTGTCCATGAATTTTGGGATCAGCAGTTTGGGTGTGTGTGTGGATGGACTAGCACCACTGTGCTCAAATACCACACGCACATGCTTATGTGCGTACACACACACACACACATTTTCACTCTGTTGGTTTGGCATCCACACACTCCCCGTTTCTTGTGATTATTTTATTGCCAGTTGAAAGTAACACTGCATAAAGCTTGAGCTGGACCTCCCCCTTCTATGCTGTATTTTTATTTTTTAAAGGGTTTCTTATATGATCTTCTGTTTCCAGATGCCAGATTCCTTTTCCCAGAGAGCCACTCCTTTATACCCTATAGTGGGAGTAACAGGGTACACATGCCACAGTGAAGGAACAGCAGTTAGTTCACATTTTCATAGAGTTTCCACACCTGCCGGCATGGTGATTTAACTACTCATTTCGACATATCTGGTAAGGGACTGAGGTTTATGAGTGGTAAGAATCCAAAGCTCCAGTTTAAATCACTTGGGCTATGTCTGCACTAGCCCCAAACTTCAAAATGGCCATTTCGAAGTTTATTAATGAAGCGCTGAAGTGCATGTTCAGCGCTTCATTAGCATGCGGGCGGCCGCGGCACTTCGAAGTAGGCAGGGTCCTACTTCGGCGCGTCAATTTCGAAGTCCCCTATTTCCATGAGCTGATGGGAATAAGGGGACTTTGAAGTAGGTGGGATCCTTTCGAAAAGGAGCCCAGTCGGGACGAGCCACGCGACGGTGAGGCGCGTCAATTTCGAAGTGCCGCGGCCGCCCACATGCTAATGAAGCGCTGAATATGCATTTCAGCGCTTCATTAGTAAACTTCGAAATGGCCATTTGCTTGGCCATTTCGAAGTCTGGGGCTAGTGTAGACCCGGCCTTGGAGTGCATGTACTGAACAGCTCTGAAAACCAAGCCACTACTATTAGATGTCTAAAGCTGAAAATACAAAAAGGATAAAGGCTTTGTAAAGTATAGGTCTTAACCTACATAACACAAATATAACAATGTGGTATTACTTCTTTAGAATGGGTGCGTGGGAATGTATGTGTGTGTTTCTCAATATGTAGTATAAATTCTTACTGTTTTCAGATGTAGGATTTGAGAAGCCCATGCAGGTCTTTGGGGGCTCTGTACACGTACACGGTAGACCTGCAAAGTAGAATAAGGCCGTAACAAGAAATGAATGGTGTTGGGGCCAGTGGATTCAGATCCACAGTGTGTTGCCTCAGGCAATAGATAAATTATCTTGTTCCCAGAATGCAGAGCAGCCTTGCTGATCTGGGAATGGGGAGCATCCCTACTCTTTAGACACAGAGATTCATAGAAATTAATGTTGATTCCTGAATCAGTTCTGGGTCTGTGGAACAGAAGGGAGATTTGGATAATTCAGCATTCTAGACAATGCGATTTTTAGATAATAAAAATACAGTTGTAGAGTTATACTTCCTTTCTCTCTAAATTCTTCAAAAACATAAATACAACAGGACCATTTTTAAAACAGAAAAATGTAACAAAACGAATTGCCCATATAGTCTTCTTGTTGAATTTTAGAAGCAATTTTTTCTTCTGAAACTTTTTTTGGTTCTTCTTTAATTTTTATCTCATTTGTGGTTTTTCTGCTGTGTTCTCTTATTTTTTGGCTTCCCTAAAATTGACAGTTAATGCTGGCAATCCAAATCTTTGTAATACTCTGATGAAGGCCAAGTGATACACTAAGCTTGTCTGAATGTGTCACATTCAGTTCCTTCACCGCCACAATGACACAGCCCTCAGGTTCTGTAAATGAAAAACAGAAGCTGTTTTTGCTGGAAGCAGAAAAAGCTCCCAACAAGCAGCCAAGTGCTCTGGGCTTTGCCACTCCATAAATGAAAATTTGCTTTTGAAGTTAGTGACAGGAAGTTTAAATCTGATTAGATGGAGGGGTTTGTAGAGGCAAGTGATATTCAAATCAGTGGGCAAGTAGGATGTTGCTAGCAGCTGTAATATGGGTTGAAGAGGGGCAATATGTTTGTTTGGGTAGTCTGAAAGAGAAGGGATGTGATAAATGCTGCAGTAAGGAAATTGTGGGGATGTGGGTTGGGAGGATGATGAAGAGAGACAGATTCTGGAGACGAAGCGGAAGAAGGTGTGGATTTGGGTATGGCCTGGATACATGAGCTGAGAAAAAAGAAGTCAAAATTTGTCCTCAGATACCTTGACTGTAGATTACAAAGCAAGAAGGGAGCCATCGAGATCATGGGCCATAGAACTTACCTGAATTCCTGTTTTGAAGTTTGGCGTGTCTTAAAGACATCCAGTCTTGATTACAAATGTTCCTCTGATGGGAGAATCCATCACAGCCCTTGGTAAATCATTGCAATGGTTAATTACCCTCACTGCTAAAAATGTATGTCAGATTTCTAGTCTATGTACATCAAGCTTCAACTTCCATCTACTGCATCTTGTTATATATTTCTCTGATAGATTAAGAGCCCTCTCTTACCAAACTTCTCATGTGCGTAGTTACCGAAAGCGATCAAGTCCCTCCTTAATTGTCTCTTTGTTAAGCTAGATAGATTCAGCTCCTTGAGTCTGTTACTGTAAGGCATACCTTTCAATCTTTAAATTATTCTTGTGGCTCTTCTTTGGATGCTCTTCAGTTTAATAATATCCTCCTGGAATTGTGGATACCATAACCGTACAGGGAATTCCAGTGGTACTTGGGCTAGTGCAAGGGGTCTGCAACCTGCAGCTCAGGAGTCACATGTGGCTCCCAGTGCTATAATTCCAAAGTTAAAATAAGTAAATAAATAAATCTTGATTATTTCTAATAAATGGTGAACATCTAAAAGCCCAACAATAAACAATTCATATCTTCGTAGCAAATGATACATGATCTCAAAATGTTGCGTAAATCCCCCTTTAATATGTGCAGTGCATTGCAGGGTATGATACTGTATCAGTGTTTTGATCATGTTGCTAATAAAGTCTTGATTTTGAAAATGAAAAGGAAGCTTGTGGCATTCCTTCTGTGAAGGGCAGCGTGCTTTTTAAGAAAGAAAACAGAAATTAAAAGTAAAGAAAAATTGGCATAATTAAAATAGGTTCAGGAGTGAAAGTCAGGAAGATTCGTGGCACAAGCACACACATGTAAAGTGTGAGGAAATAGACTATGTAAAAAAATTATGAATGTCCTGCAGTAAACATGTACCTCATTACAAATAATGGTGTGTGTGCTATTCTTAAAATAGGGGTTACAAAAAGTACGGTTTGATGTTATTTATTAAGGACAGTCTCATATTCATGTGCATTGTGGCTCTTGAATCACTGAGATTTTTTACCAAATCTTCTGAGGGGGACGGAGGTGCCCATCTGTCGCCCTGACAGTTCATCTCGGGAGGTGTGCTGCCTGCCGGGGGCCCATATCCGAGACGTTACGCAGGCATTGTTGAGGATTATCCGGCCCTCTGACTACTATCCCATGCTTCTCATCCATGTGGGCACTAATGATACTGCGAGGTGTGACGCTGAGCAGGTCAAGAGTGACTTCAGGGCTCTGGGAGCACGGGTCAGGGACTTTGGGGCGCAGGTGGTATTCTCTTCAATCCTGCCTGTCGGAGGTAGGGGCCCAGGCAGAGACAGGTGTATCCTAGAGGTGAATGCTTGGTTGCGTAGATGGTGTCGCCAGGAAGGCTTTGGTTTCTTTGACCACGGGATCCTTTTCCGGGAAGGACTGCTAGGCAGAGATGGCGTTCACCTTTCGAGGAGGGGGAAGACCATATTCGGACACAGGCTGGCTAACCTAGCGAGGAAGGCTTTAAACTAGGTTCGACGGGGGCAGGGGAGCAAAGCCTGAAGGTAAGTGGAGAGCATGGATACCTGGGAGATGAACTTGAAATGGGAGGAAGTATGGGCTACACTGGGAGAGTAAAAAGAGGGCCAGGGCAACACTGGGAGGCAAGACCAAATCAATGTCTGAGATGCCTATATACAAATGCAAGAAATATGGGAAATAAACAAGAAGAATTGGAAGTACTAATAAATGAATACAACTATGATATCGTTGGCATCACAGAAACTTGGTGGGATAATACTCATGATTGGAATGTTGGTATTGAAGGGTACAGCCTGCTTAGGAAGGACAGACAGGGAAAGAAGGGAGGAGGTGTTGCCTTGTATATTAAAAATGTACACACTTGGACAGAGGTGGAGATGGACATAGGAGATGGACTGGTTGAAAGTCTCTGGGTTAGACTCAGAGGAGTGAAAAACAAGTATGAGGTCCTACTAGGAGTCTACTACAGGCCCCCTAGCCAGGTGGAAGAGGTGAATGAGGCTTTCTTTAAACAGCTAACAAAATCATCCAGGGCCCAGAATTTGGTGGTGATGGGGGACTTCAACTATCCAGGTATATGTTGGGAAACTAATACAGCAGGGGACAGACTGTCCAGTAAATTCTTGGATTGCATTGCAGACAACTTTTTATTCCAAAAGGTTGAAAAAGCTACCGGGGGCGGGGGGGGGAAGCTGTTCTAGATTTAATTTTAACAAACAGGGAGGAAATTATTGAGAATTTGAAAGTGGAAGGATGCTTGGGTGAAAGTGATCATGAAATCATAGAGTTCACAATTCTAAGGAAGGGTAGAAGGGAAAACAGTACAATAGAGATAATGGATTTCAGGAAGGCAGACTTTGGTAAACTCAGACAGCTGGTAGGTAAGGTCCCATGGGAAGCTAAACTGAAGGGAAAAATGCCTGAGGAGAGTTGGCAGTTTTTCAAAGGGACATTGTTAAGGGCCCAAAAACAAGCTATCCCGCTGCGTAGGAAAGATAGAAAACATGGCAAAAGACTGCCTTGGCTTAACCAGGAGATCCTGCATGATATCAAAATAAAAAAGGAACCATATAAGAAATGGAAACTAGGACAAATTACAAAGGACGAATATAGGCAAACAACACGAGCATGCAGGAGCAAGATTAGAAAGGCTAAGGCACAAAATGAGCTCAAACTAGCTACAAGTGTAAAGGGAAACAAGAAGGCTTTTTACAAATACATTGGTAACAAGAGGAAGACCAAGAAGAGGGTAGGGCCATTGGTCAGTGAGGAGGGAGAAACAGTAACAGGGAATTTGGAAATGGCAGAGATGTTTAATGATTTCTTTGTTTCTGTCTTCACTGAGAAATCTGAAGGAATGCCTGACATAGAGAATGCTAGTGAAAAAGGGTTAGGTTTAGAAGTTGAAATAAGAAAAGAACAAATTAAAATTTACTTAGAAAAATTATATGACTGCAAATCATCAGGGCCTGATGAAATGCATCCTAGAATCCTCAAGGAGCTGATAGAAGAGGTATCTGAGACTTTAGCAATCATTTTTGGAAAATCGTGGGAGACGGGAGAGATTCCAGAAGACTGGAAAAGGGCAAATATAGTACCCATTTGTAAAAAGGGGAACAAGAATAACCCAGGAAACTACAGGCCAGTCAGCTTAACTTCTGTGCCAGGAAAGATAATGGAACAGGTAATTAAAGAAATCATCTGCAAGCATTTGGAAGGTGGTAAGGTGATAGGGAACAGCCAGCATGGTTTTGTTAAAAACAGATCATGTCAAACCAATCTAATAGCTTCCTTTGATAGAATAACGAGCCTTGTGGATAAGGGAGAAGTGGTGGATGTGGTATGCTTACACTTCAGTAAAGCATTTGACACGGTCTCACATAATATACTTATCAATAAACTACTCAAATACAACTTAGATGGGGCTACTATAAGGTGGGTGAACAACTGGCTGGATAACCATACCCAGAGAGTAGTTATTAATGATTTTCAATCCTGCTGGAAAAGTATAACTAGTGGGGTTCCGCAGGGGTCTGTTTTAGGACTGGTTCTGTTCAATATCTTCATTAACAATTTAGATATTGACATAGAAAGTACACTTATTAAGTTTGCAGATGATACCAAGCTGGGAGGGGTTGCAACTGCTTTGGAGGATAGGGTCATAATTCAAAAGGATCTGGAGAAATAGTCTGAGGTAAACAGGATGAAGTTTAATAAGGACAAATGCAAAGTGCTCCACTTAGGAAGGAACAATCAGTGTCACACATACAGAAAGGGAAAGGACTGCCTAGGAATGACTACAGCAGAAAGGGATCTAGGGGTTATAGTGGACCACAAGCTCAATATGAGTCAACAGTGTGATGCTGTTGCAAAAAAAGCAAACATGATTCTAGGATGCATTAACGGGTGTGTTGTGAACAAGACACGAGAAGTCATTCTCCCACTCTACTCTGCGCTGGTTAGGCCTCAGCTGGAGTATTGTGTCCAGTTCTGGGCACCGCAGTTCCAAAAAGATGTGGAGAAACTAGAGAGGGTCCAGAGGAGAGCAACGAGAATGATCAAAGGTCTAGAGAACATGACCTATGAAGAAAGGCTGAAAGAACTGGGCTTGTTTAGTTTGGAAAAGAGAAGATTGAGGGGGGACATGATAGCAGTTTTCAGGTATCTAAAAGGGTGTCATAAGGCAGAGGGAGGGAACTTGTTCTTCCTTGCCTGCGAGGATAGACCGAGAGGCAATGGACTTAAATTGCAGCAGGGGAGGTTCAGGTTGGACATTAGGAAAAAGTTCCTAACTGTCAGGGGCCGCGTCTACATGTGCACGCTACTTCGAAGTAGCGGCACCAACTTCAAAATAGCGCATGTCACGGCTACACATGTTGGGCGCTATTTCGAAGTTGAAATCGACGTTAGGCAGTGAGACGTCAAAGTCGTTAACCCCATGAGGGGATGGGAATAGCGCCCTACTTCGAAGTTGAACATCAAAGTAGGGCACATGTAGACGATCCACGTCCCGCAACATCGAAATAGTGGGGTCTGCCATGGCGGCCATCAGCTGAGGGGTTGAGAGACGCTGTCTCTCCAGCCCCTGCGGGGCTCTACGGTCACCGTGTGCAGCAGCCCTTAGCCCAGGGCTTCTGGCTGCTGCTGCTACAGCTGGGGATCCATGCTGCATGCACAGGGTCTGCAACCAGTTGTCGGCTCTGTGGATCTTGTGTTGTTTAGTGCAACTGTGTCTGGGACAGGCCCTTTAAGGGAGCAGCTTGCTGTTGAGTCCTCCCTGTGACCCTGTCTGCAGCTGTTCCTGGCACCCTTATTTCAATGTGTGCTACTTTGGCATGTAGACGTTCCCTCGCAGTGCCTATTTTGATGTGGCGCTGCCCAGCGTTGAAGTTGAACATCGACGTTGCCAGCCCTGGAGGACGTGTAGACGTTATTCATCGAAATAGACTATTAAATAAGCTATTTCGATGTAGCGTGCACGTGTAGACGTAGCCAGGGTGATCAAACACTGGAACAAATTGCCAAGGGAGGTGGTAGAATCTCCATCACTGGAGATATTTAGAAGAGGTTAGATAGGTGCCTTTCAGGGATGGTCTAGAAAGTGCTTGGTCCTGCCATGAGGGCAGGGGGCTGGACTCGATGGCCTCTCGAGGTCCCTTCCAGTCCTACTCTTCTATGATTCTATGATTCTATGAAATTTGAAAACACTACTTTTCTTGCTATTTTGCACAAGTGGGTACCAATACAGAGGTAATATACATTCCCTACTTTTACTCATTAGTGCCCAGTTTATTCAGTAATCTCTCAAAATGCATGATTTCAAGTTGCACTTAACTCGCATTAATGCGAGTTCAGTGCAACTCAAAATGCTGCCCCCCTCAAGGTCCCAATTCAACACTCCCTCCCATCGCGACCCCAGTTCAAACCACCCCTGCATGGCCCTGGTTCACACACTCTCTGGCAGCCCCGATTCTCTGTGTCTCACACACACACACACTCTCTCTCTCCCCCTCCCGCTTTCCACGTGGCCCTGGCTTCCTGCCATTCGCAACCGGCTCTGGCTCAACTGCACCCCACCGCATGTGGCTCCAGCTTGCCCCCCTGCAGGACCACGCAGCCCTGGCTTAACTCCACCTCACCCTTGCCCCTGGGCAGCCATAACCCACCCCAGGCTTAACCCTCCCCAACTATGCCCCCCAAACCCCAGGTCTTACCTTTCAAAAGGAGCTCCAGGTGCTCCTGCTGCTTCCCCAGCTTCAGAACATGCATTCTGCTGGCAGGAAAAAGCCACCCTCTCGCAACTTATGTGAAATTTGAGTTATGCGAGGGTGTGTGGGAACACAACCCTCACATGAGTTGGGGACTACTGTACATCTGAAAACTTCGTTGTCCTTTTTCAGCACAATGTCGAACTGAGAGCTGTTATGACACCCAGCCCTTTCCAGAGTCACTACTTCTCAGGGTAAAATGTCCCACCTTGTAAATAGTGCCAACATTGCTTGTTCCTAGGTGTGTGAATTTACATGGGTTATATCAAATAGCATATTGTTTGCTTGTGCCCAATTTACCAACCAGACCACACCACTCTGTATCAGTGACCCTGTCCTCTTCGTCATTTACCATCACCCCCTAATCTGATATCATCTGCAAACTTTGTCAGTAACAAGTTTGTCTTCTTCCAGATCAGTGACAAAAATGCTAAATAGTGTAGGGCTAAGAACCAGTCACAGCAGGACACCTGTAGACAGACACCCGTTGGATAATGACACCAACACTTTGACCTTTATTAACCAAACTTGTAATTTTGTCAAAAAAGACATTATGTCTGATAAGATTTCTTTCTAAAAACTGCTTAGTTTTAATTTACAAGACCTTCATTTAATTTTTTATTAATCATGTGCTTTTTGAGCTGTTTTTTAATTTTTTTTCAGGGATCAGGGTCAGGCTGATAGGCCTGTAATCATCTAAGTCATCCCATTTATTCTTTTTAAATATGGGTGCAATATTAGCTTTCTTCTAGTCTTTTGACACTTGTGCATTGTCCCAAGACTTACTGAAAATCAACGTTAATGCTTCAGTGAACACCTTAGCAAGGTCTTTCAAAACTCCTTGATGCAAGTAATCTAGATGCAAGCATTGATAGCTGTTGTGCAATATCTTCGTTATTTACTGTTGGATTGGAAAGTTTTGCTTCATCATTGCACGTTATGACCATGTCATCTTGCTTTTTTTCCAAATGTAGAACAGGAAGATTCATTGAACACATCTACCTTTTCTGCATTATTATTTACTTTCTACCATTCCATCTAGTAATAAATAAATATGATTGTTGGGATTCCTTTTGTTTCTAATATTTTTTTTAAAAAAAAACTTAGTGTTCTTAATTCTGCTGGCCATAAATTTCTATTTATGTCCTTTTGCTTCCTTTGTTAGGTTTCTACACTTCCTTACTTTTGGTTTATATTCATTGCTATAAATTTACCGTATTTTATGTGTTAGGGATGCTTTTACTTCTTCTGTGGCAGGTTGTTTTTTACCTAGTAAAGCTTTCTTTCTTGATTATAGATTTTTGTGCATCTAGTAAAAACATGTTGAACAATTCCTATTAGTCAGTCAGATTTTTCTGTTTAAATGATCTTTCAACTGATCTGGTTTGTAATTATTTTCAGGTTCATGAAATTAACTGTTTTAAAGCTTTTCTATGTGTGTACATATGTATTATGGGTTTGTACTACAGTCTCTTTGAATGTTACCAAAATAACCACTAATTCTCAGTTTTGTGATCAGTTCTCCATTAGCATCCCAGAAGTCATCTGTAATCTGTGAGGTACCAGCCTGTGAAGCAGTATGATTACTAACAATATGTATGCTATCATCAGTGGATCCTTGTCTACTGACATTAGGAGCCTTTCCAATCTTAGGGTCACATCTTATGCCTTGCCTCTGAGGAAACAGTACACCATCGTGCTTACATCCTGTCTTGTCTGAGTTGCAGGGAAAAGGGAGGTATTGTCGCTAGTTTTAAAGTGTCACTGGTAGAAGAGTTTGTCCAATATATTTTCTCACTTGTGGACAGATTTGTGTTTTTTATCACAAGCTGTTTTGTTTTAAGGAGAGGTTAGCTTGAGAACCCTAATTTTTCAGACAACAAAGTTCTCACCCTGAAAGTTGCCCAGTATTTCCTGCAGCATGACAGATGCACTTGGTTCCCATGAAGGTATGAGATGAGGATATTCAGCAACTTACAGCATCAGACGGGGTCTTGAAAAATGGGTTTACCATTTGTCGTTTTCCTCTACAGGTACTACAGAGCAATATTCTCTCAGATTTGCATGATGGATTCCTAAAGACCACAGGAGTATGGAAATCCTCTTGCTGTCAATGGGAATTCGGCCCATGTAGAGAGAGCAGATTGTTGTGGAATTGAATAGGTAGTTTTGGATTCAAGCAAAGAGCAAGAGATTGTATTATTTAAGTGCTTATATTGCAGCAATTTTGCTTTTTATTTTTTATTTACATTATTTAGTGTGGTCATGTAAGGGGAAGATAATTAGGTATTGAGCTGCTAGATTGCTAAATATATAAGACCTCCATTGTTTTTTCCTGCAATTCAGCATCAGTAAAAGAGGCTAACGCTTTGTATGTAAAATATTTGTCAGACAGATATGTAGGAACAGCGATAATTGCTGTATACAAAGAAAGGTGTGGCAGTGTTTATATATTAAATATAAGATACAACCATTAGGGTAGGTACCATTTTCGGTTGGAGTGAAGATAAATCCAGAATCACCGTATTGACTTCAGGATTTACTCCAGTGTTACCCCATTGTGCCCAAGAGCTGATTTTAGCCAATATGTTTGTTCTTTTTATGCATCTTTTGTTTTTTCTGATGGTGCTCTAGGGGTAACAGAGATAGCACAGGAGGGAAGGCATCCAGCAGCCGGCAAAGCAGTACAGAGAACGAAATGAAATGGACAGATCACCAGAGGCCATGGAGCAGCACAGATTCAGACAGCTCCAATCGCAATTTGAAGCCAGCCATAACAAAGACAGCAAGTTTTGGTGGAATAACTGTTCTGACAAGGGGAGATAGCTCATCAAGTAACAGGAGTACCGGCAAACTGTCTAAAACAGGTAGTTACTACTGTGTGGGAATCATAATGCTTTTGTGTCTGCTGTGAGAAATGAGCGTGATTGTGTTTCTCTGCAGCCATTCTGTGTTAAGAATGACAAGTGGAGTATGTACTTACTGCAGGTATTGCATATATATTATATCTCTGTGTTTTAGCTGGGTCAACTGTGTTTAATTCTAAAACAGGAATCGCAAATCCTGCTATGTTGGGGTTAGAAGCCTATGCAAAGTGGATTTGTGTATTCATTGTTCTTCATGGCACAACACTTGTGTTGATTCTCCTGGCATAAAGTGCGCAGTTACATGGATGATTTATGAGAAGATGATTGTCTTTTTCTGGCAAAGAAAAAACTTTTTTATTGCACAGAGAATTAAATGTAAAATTTGGATCCATTCAAAAATCCAAAGTTCCTTTTTCTAAAATGCAGGCTTCTAAAATGGCTATCTGCTTCTCACTGTGGAGCCCTTGCAGAGTCTGCAGCCAATCTGCTTTGCTCAGGGGGAATCACGTAATGTAATGGAAGTGAATGCAAATTTTGGATTCTGAAGTCTTTTAATTTTATATTGTTGCTCTAATTAAATGAAATGACAATTTGAGAAATTTGTTCTTCTGCTTTTATGTTTACTTTTCAGGGATATATTACCTTAAGGATGAATCCCATAGTATATTGTCTTCATAAGTCCAAACAATGCTGTTTAGCTAGTTTATATCTTTTATATTTATGTACAAATATGTAAAATAAATAATCAGCTCACTTCGGATTATTTGATAAATACAACCCCAGTGGTAATCAATACTTAACACTCAGTGCTTTTCAGTTTCAAAGTGCTTTTCAGACATCAAGGTTAATTAATCCCAATTCATCAAACCTCAGTTAGCCAACTACCACTTATCTCCCCTAAGGTTATGCTGTATTCTTATCACAGAGGTAGCTGTGTTAGTCCGTATCTTTGAGAACAACAAGAAGTCCTGTGGCACCTGATAGATTAACAGATATTTTGGAGCATAAGCTTTCGTGGGCAAAGACCCACTTCATCAGATGCATTTACTGAAGTCCTTGATGAAGCACGTCTTTGCCCACGAAAGCTTATGCTCCAAAATAGCTGTTAGTCTATAAGGTGCCCCAGGACTTTTTGCTGTATTCTTAGTGCGTATCAAGTGCCATGTCCAGGA
This sequence comes from Carettochelys insculpta, assembly GCF_033958435.1. Lineage (NCBI taxonomy): Eukaryota > Metazoa > Chordata > Testudines > Carettochelyidae > Carettochelys > Carettochelys insculpta. Next base: position 191,360,352 of record NC_134138.1, on the reverse strand, counting down.
ACACAGTGGATATTCGTTGGAAAGTGGAGCTGCCCATTGGACAGAGTCTGCATTTTAGCATCTCTAGGTCCTGACTACACTGAAGAGTTCTGGCCATGCCAGCGTTCCTGCCTGTTCTAAGGGAGCAACCCTAGTTTTGAATGCAGCCCTTTTACAACTTGTTGGTCAAAAAGCTGGCTGGGAGCCTGAAATACATTTTCATAAACCCCTGGTTTGAGGTGTCTTTTAAATCTGGTTGGCAGGTGAAGGATTTGCTTTTATGAGCCAGATCCTGAGATCCTTGTTCAGTTTTTCTCTATTCCTGTCTAGGTGAAATGTCACTGAATTAATAATTGAATATAACCTGTATTAAGACCTCAGAATCTGGCCCAAAATATTCATGCATAGGTCAGTAGTGTCTGGCACTATATATTCATGTAGTTGGCATCTGTGGGAGCTATCTGGCTTCAGAAGTGCTAACATGATTTTGAAAATATCCCCTCCCACTACCCCTCAGCCTGTATGAATGATAAATGCAGTGCACAATACTGCACACAACATGTTTGGAGCCTGATCTTCAGCTGATATGGTTGGTTATAGATCCAAGGACTTCAGTAGATTTTTGTATCTTTTTTTTTTTTAGAATTGAGCCTGATAAACATTAGTTAATTGAGAGGCACAGCATCACTGTTCAGTTTACAGTGCCGTTATGTATTGACAGCATTTCTCTGCAGCACTACACTGCAGACACAAGGCGCTTGAACAGTCAGAGAAGTCCAGTCTGTTTGATATGGGCCCATGCTAACTGCAGAAGATTTAACAGTTTGATTTCAGCCTATAAAAGCACTTCTAATCATGTCAAATGATGTACTTTACAAAAACAAAATCCCTGAAGAACTCTAATAATTTTAAGTATATCTGCACTATATATTCACTAAACCCAAAATTCAAATGACAGCTCTTATAATACATTTAAAAGACTTGAGTGATGTTAAAATACTGTGTTCTTGGCAGAGGGATTAGGTGTTGTAAGTGCTTTGGAGGTTTTGAGCTTTTTTAAAAAAAAATTATCTAAGTGTTTCAATTTGAAAGCTTGTCAAGGCACAGGAAAGGAAAAAGAAACTACATAAAAAAGGGGTTGGGGAGAAGGAGCAAGACTGGATGTCAAAACAAACTCACACTTTCAAAACCAGGATATAAAGTGAAACTGTCAGTCACCCTGGGGAAGTCAGCAGAAATAGGGCTAGGGAAAGAGAAGATTCAGATGTTATCATTGAAGTGTTATTTTATGGCAATATAGAAGCTGAGAATGACCATTCTCAAAAATGGAAAAATACTTAGTAGTATATTGCAGACTCTCCCCCAGACAACATTGTGTGGATTCATGCAACCGGCAGAGCCTCCTAGCTGGCTGACCCTTTACTTTAACCATTTAAAGTTGTGATATTCACCTTGACATTTCCAGTATTCCATTAGCCTTCTGTAGGGAACACAACTTGTACTGCAGTACTCCTGGGGGGATTCTGCACCAAAAAGTTAAAAATTCTGTGCACAATATAAATTCTGCAATAGTCTGCATATATTATTTGTCAAAATAACACAATCCTAGTTACTCCAGTTCCAGTGATGGTAATTATTTTCATAATAACTGTCAATAAGTAGGTTAACAATACATACAACAGCCAATAAGATTGCTCCGGAGCAGAAAGTTAAAGAAACCCCTACAACAACCCAGTTCCAGTAGGGGAGTGCTGGAGGAGGATGTACCGGTTGCCTAGAACCCAAACTTCTCTACTCCATCCCACCAGAGCCCAGCTGAGGACGTCCCCCAGTGCAGGCACACACACCCTTCTCTCCCCAGAGCCCAGTTGTGGTGCAGCCCCCAAACACCATCACCCACCTCCCCACAGAGCCCAGTCACGTGGCAGTCCTAGCCCAGACATCAGCCTCTCCCTCACTGACACAACCAGAGCCCGCCAGACACCAGCCCTCCCACTCCCAAGCCTTTACTTCCCCAAAATTCTTTGCTGTCACACCCAGGGACATGGTGTAGTGTGGCCCCTGCCCTTCCTCACCCTTTGCCAGACCTAGCTGGGTCTCTCTGGCCCACTTCCTTCCCAGGAAGAGCAAAAACCAAAGAGTGTGCAGCTTCCAGCCCCATTTGCTAGGTGCTCCACTTACTGCAGCTGGGGAACCAGTGGCCCTAGTAGTGGCCAGAAATTCTTCAGGGGAAAGAGGGAATTCTGTGAAATTCTGCATTGCACAGGTGGCACTGAATTCCCTCAGGAGTAACAGCTAAATGCCATTGTTCAGCAAACATTTGAGCTTTATTATGGGTTTCTATTGAGATCACAGACAAATAAATGCAGGTAACACCTTTTTATGTATATACAATATGCAAGAAGACAGCTTGCGTTCAGCCATAGTTCATACAGTTCATCATCGACTAAAAGAAGATAAAAGGTTAAAGGACCGATAACTATTAAACAAGAATGGAAACACATAACAATCACCCTGATGCCATAGCAATGTTATCAACCACATAACTTCATTTAGGAAATTATAAAGATTTCAATTAAATTCAATGTGCATACAGAGATAATTTGAGAGAATTTGCAATAGCACCGTACCAGCCAACATGACAGACTATGGTCTACTTTATGGTTATTGGCTTGGGCGGCGTTTGGCTTGGTGGCCTTTAGTGATATATAGCAGTCAAGTTAAAAAATCTGGTCGTTCCTTCTGATTTTTCTTTTACTTCCTTTTCTGTATTGCTTCAGCCATCTGGTCCCATCTTACATAGAACACAGAACACACCATTGTCTGTACTACATCGCACCAAAAAAAAAAAAAAGAAAAAAGAAAAAAAAGAAAAAAGGAGGGGGCAGAGAAATGATAATGATGTACTCCCAGAATGAAATGAGTTTCTCTAACTCCATCACATTGCATTTTTACAGCTTATTGCATTCTGTGCTTGTGACACTTGCTAAAAGAGTCCATTTTAATATAAAAGCACAGTTCATATCTTGTATATACCATGTTATCTGTTGCTAATATGTTGTGAAGCATAATGTATGTCGAGAGAGACGTTATTAGAGATATCCATCTAAATGGATGGAGGTGAAGTTAATAATTCAACAAATTGCTCAAGCTGTGTTCCTGCAGTTTATGACATCATTCACATACTGAGGTGGTTTAGACATCTGTAATATAAATTGATTTTTTTTCAGGTTTTTAGCATGCATATTTGTGGTGAAATGGATGTCCTTACACATGAATTTGTCTGTCATAGGTATTCAGCACTTATCAGTGCTCATGATGGCAAGAAGTGGCTATTAATATGATGACAACCCCTTTCTTTACTGTTTATAGTAATTTAAATTGAAGTCCTAATAAAAGAAAGCCAAATATGCTTTCATGCATATACACAGTGGCTACATCTACACTAGCATTCCTCTTTCAAAAGAGGCATGCAAATGAAGGAAACAAAAATGCAAATGAGGTACACATTTACATATCTGACACCTCATTTACATATTCTTCTTTCAAAAGAGCTTTTTTGAAAGAAGAAAAGCAGTGTAGATGCAACCCTTTCTGAAGTAATCCCCGTCTTCCAAAGAACCCATCTTCCTATTTTTTTTAAGAAGAAGGGTTCTTTTGAAGATGAGGTTTACTTTCGAAAGACCCATGTCTGCGCTGCTTTTCTTCTTTTGAAAGAAGCTCTTTCAAATGGGGAATATGCAAATGAGGTGCCGGATATGTAAATCTGCGCCTCATTTGTATTTTTGATTTACTTTATTTTCATGCCTCTTTTGAAAGAGGATTGTTAGTGTAGATATAGCCAGTGCTTTTTTTTTTTTTTTGTGCTGGTATTTGATCATATTGCATACAGGCACCTCAGCAGCCCCAGCCATGGGACTGGCCAGGGAGAAGCATGGAGCCATCTAAGTACAGACACCTCTTTTTTTATACAAAAAAGGCACTAATCTATATTATATGTATCATATTCATTTAGTAAGGATTGTCTGTTAATAAGAACACATGAACCAACTATATCTTTAGGTTTCTCTTTAATTAACAGAATTCCCATTTTACACCAATATGGGGTAAACACTGTCTGAAACCTATTTCTTTCCCTCTTCCCCAAATTACAAACTCTTTTAATCACAGTTGCATTGGAGTAATCTATAGTACTCATGAACTTTGTTGGAGCAACTTCAGATTTCTAATGTTATAACAGGGGTCAAAAATGTAGTCCAGGTTGATGAATACTCTTTACAGGTCCTGCAGAGTGAATGCCATCAGTGCTTCAGGCATATAAAAGCAGTGGCCCCTGTTCTGGAACCAGAGATCTGTTCTAGTCAAAGTGATGTAGGAAATATTTCCCCTAATAAACTCGTGAATCTAGATGCGTGGGCATGTCTGGCCCTGCCATATGAAAGCATCATTCCTCTTTCCAGAAATGCAAGCTGGGGACAGGTATCACTTTACAGCAGCCCTTAAATGCCAAAGTGAGAAAAGTGATATAAAAATAAATGATGGTTAGTTGGAACAGATTTTTAAGCTGAGCAAATCAATTATTCTGATGCTGCTTTGAAAGTGCATCTAAGAGGATGGTACTTACAAAGATCATGAGCAATGTGTTACTGCTGAGAAATCAGCCTCTTAGGGCAAGTAATGAGTGGGTAATTATGTGGGCCAGCTGGTAAGGAAGGGAGTATTTTTCACTGTTTATAGAGATACCTTTTGAAGGATGTAAACAACAAGGAGATAAATGAAGTAATTAGGCTTGTCCAAGAGGTGAATTTAGGATTACAGAAACTAAACCAAGGAAAGGAAAATATAAAGTTGTGTGTCAGACAGGGAGGGAAGTTCAATTAGACTGTGAAATAGTCATTGAAAGGAAATGAAAAAAGCCGTGTTTTGTGAGTCTTTTAAACCAGATTTGTGGAGAAAGCTACGAGGTCTTATCTTCAGGCCTACCCCACCCCTCATGCATATTAAAAAAAATAAATAAAACTACTAGTTTTCTTCCCCATCACTACCACTTTTTGCACTTTAGTATCATTGTGGAGTACTTTATACGAAGATAATTCATCCAATGAGATGGGAACATCTATGTTCTTCTTATGGCTATTACAAAATCTTAAAAATATTTTAGAACTACTCAAAAGCATAAAGGAGAATTGTAAAAAGGTGGAGTAATTGATGATCAACAAGAGGGGCATGGCTAATGGATAGAATCAGCTTCCATTAGCTATGGAAGAGAGGTAGGTGAGTAAACTTATGAGAAGGTAAGATCTGGTTTGCTAGAATCTCAACACTTCTGGAAAGCAGACCAGTCATTTGATAACCTGATTCCATCTAAAGCTGGCTAGTTAATGTTATTTTCCAGTCTTCAGAATGCGTTGAATGTATTAGATGGTGGTTTCTCATTCTAACTGTAGTAAATGCTGCTGATTTTTTTAAAGGTACTGATCAATACAGCAAAAGGGAAATAGTCTTCATTACCAAACATCAGTGTTTGAATTTAATTTTGACCCAGGATGACTGGAGTTGGAGATAAAAAACCAGTAGGAAATAAGCAATAGTATTGATAAAAAATTGGAATAGATAATTATTCTAAAGTATAATATAAATATGTTCAAGAGTTGTGAAGTAAAAATAAGGAGTGGTTCCAAAGTTTCAGAAGTTTTGTTTCTTCAAGGTCAGTTTTATGCAAGTGAATGAAACTATCTATTGATGTAGAAGAGCAGATCACTGACAATTCTGTGAGGGAGACAGTTTATATTCCATTGTCCTATTGATATATAGCAATTGCGATTACTTAAGTGCAGATCCCAGCCTTACATTAGTCCTTTGGTATCAGCTTAATTCAGGGAGCACTCTATATATGCTTCAACATTCACAAAATGGTAAAGATCAAGCTGTGATTGTGCTATAAAATATCTGAAAGACAAAGACCTGAACTTCATAATCTTTTACAGGAACCATATTGCCTTCAATATAGCTTAAAATGAGCAATGTAAAGAATCCAGATTGTGGGCATTACTTAAATGTTTTAGTGGTAATAAAGAAATCTCTTGATTTGCTTTGTCTTTATAGAGGCCTCCCAACAGACTCATTTTGAGATACTGCAAATGGAAAATAAAAAGGGGAAAAAAAGTAAAGCATGAACTAAAAGAAATAATGAACCCTGAAATTAATACATGGTGGCTGGTCATAAGGGGAAAACTCTGATAATTTGCTACTTACTCTATTCAGAGAAAAGCACATTCCTGTTTAAATGCTATTGAGTCTTCACCCGAAAAATCTAAATGAGCAGAATTTTATCTCCAGCTGCAAGAATTCTTTTATCCAAGGAGGCACACTGCCATTGTACAGGCAAAATAATAAATGAAACAACTTCCTGGGAGTAAACATTCAAAATTTATGATGTATAGTTTTCCATCAAACTATATTAATCTTTGTTGGGAAAGAAGAAGGAGAAGCTGGCACAGTCGGTGAAGCATTGTGGAAATTCTTCTGCAGCCTCCATCATCATCTTGGTTACTTGGTTGATAAAGTGATTGACTGATTTCAAATTGTGGTTCTTGCTCCTGTAGGCCCATGGAGGTCAGTGGAATCTTCAGAAGGATTGTTGGTTTTTCTTCATTGGTTTGTTTTCAGTTATGTTAGTTGAAACTTGCCATGAGCATGAAGATGACCTTGAGGAAAATGTAGTTTGGATTTTTACACAACAAGGCACTCCACAGAGAAGCTCTGTATTTACAAAAGGTACTTCAGGAACATTCAACAAGTTATGTGCTTTTGCTACCAGTACTGCAATTTCAGTGAAAATATGGCGTGATCTAATTACCAACAAAGAAATAGATCCAAACAAGAACAAAACTGGAAAATGATTCAAGGAAGCTACGGAACCTCTGACTAAGCCCGCATGATTGAGTCCCTGGTATGAAAGCTATATAGGAGGAAGACACTGATAGAGCTCAGGATTTTGTTCCTTCCTTTGTTCCCTTTCTGGTGTCAAAATTGAAGATCCAGATTTGTTTGTTGAAGGAGGTAGTGTGCATTTAATGCACCAAAATGTTGGAAAATTTGTCTAAATAAAATCATAGAGGATTGGACAGTTGTACAGTTTTTAAAATGCCTGCTCGTTAGCTGTCTGAGCATCACTGGATTGCATTTTTACCATATTTTCATTGTCTTAAAGCTTTTTCTAATTTAGATGCTGAAAAAGCAGATAAGATGCTAATATTGTGTTCTTGTGTTTTTGCTTTATGGCATTGTAAACTTTGTCCATTTGGGTAGCATTCATGTGTATTTTATGTATGAAGAATAAATGTGACTGTAAAACAAATCACATGGCATATATCCTGTGTCCTGTTTCATTATTGTTTGTGTGCATACTTTCCAACGGGGGAAAATGTGGATTTGTGTGTGGTGTTGAATAACAATAGTCCTGCTAAAAACTGAGCTTGCTGGAAACAAGCATAAGGAAACATCACAGTCTGAAGGGTCCTGTGTCACCTTATAGACTAACAGAAAAGTTTTGAGCATGAGCTTTCGTGAGCACAGACTCACTTCATCAGATGCTGGATGATGAAGTGAGTCTGTGCTCACAAAAGTTCATGCTCAAAACTTTTCTGTTAATCTATCAGGTGCCACAGGACCCTTCGTTGCTGTTACAGATCCACACTAACACGCCTACCCCTCCGATACATCACAGTCTGATGCATTAGAGGGCTGATTATATAGTGAATGTTTCCATCTTAGAATGTTTTGTTACCTGTAAGTAGCAGCTTGAGTGGAGGGCCTGACTTTCTTCATAACTGAGATTTCTGTACCTCTTTCAGGTTCAGAGTCTTCCAGCAGTGCTGGCTCCTCAGGATCTCTGTCACGAACACATCAGCCTCTCCAAAGTACATCCATTGTCCCTGGAGTGACAGCCAGCCCTTCAGGCAATGTTTCCTATACAGAGAATGGAATGAATGGCCAGGTAGCACCAAGCAACACCAGCTATATCATACTTCCACTTGAAGCTGCAGGGATACCACCCGGCAGTATCCTCCTCAATCCACACACAGGTCAGTTTGACACTCTTCCATCTCACATTACCTTTGAAAGGGAACACTGCCAAGAGCATCTCATATAAAAATAAACTGTCACCAGTAGCTGACAAATCAGCAGCTGCTAGCACTCCTTTATTAGTGGTGAAATATCCGCTTTAGGTTGAAAATCAGATTTGTTTGGATGTTTTTACAGCTGTGAGCAAATATGTAATTGCTTTGCAAAGACTCTGCGGTATAACTAATAGAAGACACAAAGAGCATTTTAATCTTATCTCATTGGATTCCACTCCAGATAAGATCCAATCTTCAAGGTACTAGACACTCTCGGTTCCCACTGGTTTCCAATTGGGGTTTCCAATGGGAGGGCACTCAGCATCCCCCAGGATCAGAAATTCAGAATATTGGCACTTTAGAGAGGATGGACATGCAATAGCCAAAATGATACCAGTTTAGCATGGTGTCAGGAGAGCACAGAAGTCTTGGAAGCTCTGTTTGAATTAGCTCCCAGGAGTTTGTATTCCCACCCAAGGTATTTGGTCAGCGTGGGTTTGTATAATTAAACTGGAAGTTGTGTGCAAACAGGCATTTCTATATCTTGGCATCTCCACTTCTGCTTCTAAGTGGAACTAAGCAGTACAGAGGCACAGAAGGAAATATGAAGCAATGGGCATAAAACTTCATCTAAATATTTGTTAACCTCCAAAAGATTTTGAGTTCAAATTTGAGTTGTTGGTCTTGTCGAGAGTTGAAATGAAATCTAAGAAACTTCTTGCTATCATTTCCCCACGTATTTTGCAAACATTATAAAGAGGACTTGGTCAATGTGGAATATAGAGTCGCCTGTACATTTGTGTCCATTTCCATGATCGTGATTAAAGTAGTCTCTAGCTTTGGTCTTCATACATTGCGTCTCCTTCAGGTGAGTTACATTGGTTAGAGAATATAGTAAAAAAGAAACAGATCATTACCATTTCCCACTATACCAGGAGCTGAGAGCTGACACTTATTTTCAAAGGTCTTGGAAGAGTATTATGGACCTTGTGTAGTTCAGGAATGTTCTTTGTGATGTGAGCAACCATTTTGTGTTTATCTCTTTATGTTAAATAATAAACAATACTAAGACACAAACCTTATTTCTCCGCATTTGAAAGACTTTTTTAGTCAGGGTAATGACAAGAAACTTAGAGATGCGGTGATTAATAAAAATAACAGTTTGAAAAAACAAACTTCCTATAAGCACTTTAGAAGATAATCATATTTGAGGCTCATGAAGATACTTTAGCATTTGCAAATACAGAAAAATAGTTTGTTTAGATTTATATAGTGGGATTATTTAACAATTTATCATTAGCTTTTAGTCTGATTATCCTCCAAGGGCCCTGTAAATCTTACCAGATACCTCTTAAATCTTTCTCTGATGTTGGCAACATTTGTTCTCTTTTAAGTACAGTAAGGTCTCAGAGTATGTGAGGGTTCTGTTCCACGCACCCTCGCATAACCCGGATTTTGGGTAAGAGGGGGTGTGGCTCTTTTCCCGCCAGAACACATGTTCTGCAGTGGGGGAAGCAGCGGAAAGGTAAGTCCTGGGGTGGGGGAGCAGTTGGGGAGAGTTAAGCCTGGCAGTGGGTTGGGGGCATGGGAGGTGGGCAGGGGGGATAAGGCTGGGGTGGGTTAGGGCTGCAGGGGGGAGGGGGTGGAGTTAAGATAGAGCTGTGTGCGGGGTGGTGAGTCAGAGCACTTCTCAGGTGGTGAGCCAGGACATGGTGGAAGGTTGAACCGGAGCTAGAGCCAGGCAAGGGTGGTGAGCCAGGGGGTGGGGAGTGAACGGGGGGAGGATTGAATTGGAGCTGCGTGTGGGAGTTTACACCAGGGCGGGAGGATGGAAACAGGGCCACATGCGAGAGGTTTGAATTGGAGTCGCACATGTGGGGTTTAAACCAGGGCGAGGAGTGGAGGGTGAATTGGAGCCATGCATGAGGGGTGGTGAGCTAGAGCCAGAAGTGAGGGTGGCAGGTGAGCTAGAGCTGGGCCGTGGCGGCGGGTTGAGCTGGAGCCAGAGCCGGGCATGGATGGTGAGCTGGCAGCGGGGTTGAACTGCGGGTGTGGTTTTGAACTGGAGCTGCGTGTGGGGGGTTTAAACTGGGGCAAGGGGTGAACCATAGCCATGCGTGAGGGGTGATGAGCCAGAGCCAGGGGTGTGGGTGGCACGTGAGCCAGAGCCATGAGCAGGCGGTGAGCTGGCAGGGGGTGTTGGAGGGGGACCAGGGAGGTTGAGGCGGAGTGGCACCTGAGGGATGGTGACCTAGAGCCAGAGGCAGGGGTGGGGGTTGAGCAGGAGCTATGTGGGGGTGGTGAGCGGAGATGGGGAGGGACTGAGCCCGGATCATGCAGAGCCAGTGGGGTTGAGCCAGGGCGGGGGTAGTGAGTTAAGCACAACTGGAAATTGCACTACAGGGTTTACAATAGGAATCAGGGTCAGTCGCATAAGAGCGGGACCGTGTACTCTGAGTTCGCATACTGTGAGACTTTACTGTACTCTTTCTTTTTTCCAGCTCCTCCTCCTTCATTCCTCCTGCAAAGAGTTTCTTGATTGGTTTTTTTAGTGAAAAGTTTTCATTTGCATTAATATCTCTGATTTCCCTACACTTCAATTAACCTGTTTCCTCAGTCCATTTTCTTCTTCCTGTGGTCTCTCCTGACACCTCTTTCACATCGTCCCTTCAACAATTTAAACAGTGTTGTATTTCATTCTTATTCTTTTTTCATTTTGGTTTCTCTATCCTCCCTTGCTCCTGGCAGGGGCAGCGACCGGGAGTCAGGCTGCTGTCCCTGACAGACAGCTGCTTGCAACACCAGTTCTCCCAGCTGAGGAGCCTAGCATGCACACAGAGGCTTGCAGCATGGTCCTGAGAAACGCAAGCATGGTCCCGAGGTCCCCAACCCTCTGTCTGTGTGCCAAGCTCCCCAGCTGGGACAACTGATGCCCCAAGCAGTGGTCTGTGCACCAGGCTCCCCAGAAACTGCGCAGCAAGCAGCTCTGTGCCCCCCAGCTGGGAGAAGCTGGGGGCTGCGTGGCTGCCCCCTCCCATATCCCCCAGGTGCCCACTCCCCTCAACCCCTCCCCCATTTATGCAAAAATTTGATTTGCGCAGAGGTTGCCCAGAATGCAACCTCTGCGTAAATTGAGGGATTACTGTATTGTGAGAACTGAGGGGAAACAATTTATTGCTGTTGATATTTACAAGGTTGTTTTCCACTCTGCCTCTTCCCCATATTATAAAGGGAAAAACAAAGGGCAAAAAAACTCGATGGAAAAAAGTGAACTTCCAAATGATTCAGGAAATGGCAGCAAAATGCATGCTGTGATTAAAGTGCCACCCAGGGTATAACTGAGGGGAAAAGTTGACCCCTACATTCAATTACATTTCTAGGGTTTTTGCTTGTGAATTTCCAGAATGATCTCCTACAGTCACTTAGGACTTGTTTCCGAGGTGTGTAACTACCTTCAGTCAGCAGGGTTTTTTTTTTTCTATTTGAACTAAAATGCACTAAGCGTAGTCTTGTGGTTAGCCCACCATTTACATGGAGATAAAATGGACCTGAATGTTCTCTATCCCTGATATGTGTTCCATGGTGAAATTTCAGCATTAATTGCTTCATTGATGAGTTAACTTGAAGGACATTCTTAAGTACATTCTTTCAGCTTCTAACCATAATATCTGGACCGCCTTGATGCAGTCATTGTAACTTTCCCCTCATTTTGCATTGGGGTAGAAAAGACTGCTGAAACAAAAGTGCATTGCTGCAGATGGGAAGGAGTTAGGAATGTAAGCGTCATTACTGTCATGCAATGTTCGACAGTAGAGAGCATGTATGCCTCTGCTTTCAATGACTCATGTAATTGCATGCTGCACTGCCACTCTGTAGTTTGTCAGCCTGGTCCCATTTTGTGCTTTACTCTGGTGTAAACAGATGATGTGTTTTTGGTGTGCCCCCCAATGCCTAACTATGCCTCTGCATTTAAAGATCTTCAGCAGTGGCCAGAGAGAACAAACCTGAAATGCCTTTTAGATCAGTATTTAGTAGGAGCCTTAATAATCTTTCCACTGCGGTGGTCATTCTCTTGCTGCATACAAAGGGCTATGGATATTGATTGAGGCACAAACATGTAGTCAGAAGTACTACTCAGGGATCTGATGTACAGAGATGCATTAAATCTGACTGGTGGAAGAAATGTGGTGAGTTACATCTTAAAGTGCTATTAACTGACAGATGCTAACAGACTTAGCAGCAAAAAACAAAGAGCAGCAACTTTAACTGAAGGCATTCTGAACAAGGAGCACTTTACTGCTGAAGGTCAATTAATACAACAGAAGTGCCGCTTCTAAATATATGTCTCTCTAGTTTCTTTTAGGATATGCCATTTTCTTAAAATTGCAAATTAAGCATATGTTGTTTTAGGACAACCGTTTGTAAATCCTGATGGTACACCTGCAATATACAACCCTCCCAGTGGCCAGCAGCCAATTAGGACCCAGCTTGTGGGACAATCTCAGCAGCAGCCTTCATCCCAACAGCAGCAGCAAGTTCAACAGCCCCAGCAGCAAATTGCAGGTCACCTCGTTACACAGGTATGGCGACTGTTGAAAGGGGGAGAACAAGATTTCATCAGGGCTGGGAAAGTAGGTGTGTTTACCTTCCCCACAGAGCAGCACTATAATTTAAAAAAAGCAACTAGACAAAATGTCAGTGTATTTTTTTGAATAAATAACAAAATAAAAGTGTCAAATGTTTTCTGGGTGGAGGGAACAGGTAGATTGTAATTTGTAAATGAGGTGCTGTCTGAAAAGTCTCTAGATTCTATCTGAAAAAAAATGAAATGTGACTAGAAGTCTAATTGTTTTTCTTCCACAGACTGGTGCAATGTATAATTTTGTAAAAGGCTGAGGGATACGTGTACATAGCCCTCTTCATCTTTTACTCAACACCTTATGCTTATACTGTTAACTGTTTCTGACTTCATATTGTTAGTTTTCTTTATATAGATATATAATTTTCTCAATTATAATGATGTAATACTAATACAGGTTGAACCTCTCTAGTCCTGCAGTCTCTCATCTGTCAACATCCATGGTCTGTCATGATTTCAGTCAGCCAGATGACCACTTATCATGGGCATGGCCAAGGCTCCTGTGGCCCCACAGAGTTTGTTTACAGCCACCAATCCTGGCTTTCAGTGTTCTGTGTGTTACTTAGCTCTAATTTACCCCTAAGTGTCTTCTAAGAGCCCAGTAAGCAGTTGAAGTGTTGGTAATGCTGCTACACAATACTGATCTGTGGTTTGGCAAATTCTCTGGTTTGGCACCAGTCAGGTCCTGAGGATGCTGGTCTAGAGAGGGTTAACCTGTACTATTGGTAAATGTGGACCCCTAAAGCTAATTTGTGTGGGGTTCCTATCTGATTGTCCATCTTCCTATCTATAGCACCTATCCTGATATAGTATATGGATATGTCCTGTTTAGTTTAATAGGCGGTTCATGAACCTTCATACAAGGAGATAGCACTGCTGAGTGTTTAATTGCCACATTTTTATTTTCTACTTCTCAATCTGCTGATATCCAAAATGTGGTACAAAAAGAAAGCCCCTAAGGCCCAGTGCCTAGTTTGGTATAACATCTGTCTGACTGAGGACATCACTGGAACTTATTAAAGACAGTTCTGGAAGTCTTAATCATCGTGGTCAGTGTACATAATATATTGACACAAATTGAGCTGTACAAACCAATCAGCCCCTCTCAGCTTTCTCGAGTACTGTGTGAATGGAGTCATATTGCCAGAGAACTTTCAGGGCTCAACTTTTACTGAGGTGAGAGGTCGGATCCTTAGTACAGTAAATGCAGCCTAGGGTTCAATGAACCTAGCATTATATCACACATCAGACAAGAAAGAGGGCCCCATCTGGCCCATGAGAGTCTACCTACTCCCTTAGCATGAACACACAAAGAACTACGTGGAAGCTCTTTCTAGGACGGAGGTAGACAATATAGTGGTGCTCAAAGAACAGTCCAAATTTGCACATGGAGAATTCTCCCATATTTGTATCTGAGGATATTCAGTTTGGTCCCAAGTCACCTAGGGGTAAATCCAGGATAACTCCACTGAAGCCAGTAAATTAATCTGGTTTTAATGGATGCAGAATTTGTCCTAATATCTATAAGCTCAATTTCAAAGAAAGCTCTTCTCAATAATTTGGAAAAGAAAAGGCAGAATAGTACCAAGCTCGTGTAGAATTCAGTTAAATGAGTGACTAACATGAGAGGAATGCTGAATCTATCCCTAGGTTGAAATACCTTCTGTATAGTTCTGTACAGAAGCATTCATTCATCTACCTAAAATATCACCTCCAAAGTAACTGAATAATCACAAATTTGTTACTATTTTTTGAGTCACTGTGTGCACAATAGCTTTACAGTAATTGGTTTTTGACATGAGAATCGCTCTGGATTTAAATTAGCCATTAAAAGAAAAAATCATATCTGTGCTTATGTGGTGCTTTCGCTCTGTGATCTCTGAGTTATCAGTAGCACCTTGCTTCAGCATTGCAGCATGCTAATAATAAAGTAATAATGGTTTTATTCATGTATCTCATGATCTTGAAAGTCTGTTAGCAGAAATTAATAACAAAGACTCAGGCAATTGAGGAACCCAAATGCAAGCTTAAAGTCACAGTAACTGATCTGTTGTCTTTACTGGAAGGTGGATCAACTGCATGGATAGTGCTTTAGTTTACAGTAACAGCGTTTTGCTATTATCTATGTCTTGGAGTGTTGTATTTATTGTCTTATTTTATTTTGTAGCCTGTTCAGGCTTTGCAGCCATCTTCCCAGTCAGTCCAATATCCAGCAGTTTCTTATCCACCTCAGCATCTCCTGCCAGTTTCTCCAACGCAGCAGTTTCCTGTGGTACTACAGATTTATTTACTTTTTTATGTGATTTTGGTTGATGTGTCTGAGGTGAGCATGTGTGTGTTTGACAGCAATGTGTGGGACTGCAGGGCGTCTCTTGTTAAGGTCTTTTGTAATTCTCTCTTTTACTTAACGCTTCTGGAATAATTTAGCATTTTGTGTCCTCTGAGAAGGTGGAAGACTCGCGTTGTGTGCTTGATTCAAAGTCTGTAGAAACCACTGTACTCTAAAAGCATGATCATGAAATAAGTCCAGCCGATACTGAGCACTTGCATAACAGAGTATCTGTGAAACAGCTGCAGCTCTAGAGGCATGTGATCTATTGTGCATCATGACAACGGACATGCAGAATAAAAACAATATACCTCTGGAGTCTGAATCTGGCTTGATGATGACAAGGTTAACATTATGCTACTGTAGGATGAAGCTGACATTTTAGCAGACTGTACAGGATTTTTTTATCTCTTTCTCTTTTATTCTGCTTTGTGGCTGATGTCCACAAGCTAGAAATGTCATTTGGTCATGCTAAATAATGAAAACAAAGCAGAATATGCCTTCAGGGCCAAAATAGTACTACTAACACATAGGAGAAAAGCACCACATTTTAAAGGCTCAGCAATGACTTATGCGATACATCCACACACACTGGAGACCCTGTAGAAAAATTATCATTCGCAGCAGATGTGTAACCCAGTACTAGCTCCCTTGACAAGTATGTGACGATCTACTTCATGGTGTTTCATTTACAGAAATATATAAAAGTCGATTCATAATAGTTAATGTATTATGTAAATTCCTCATTTTTCTCTTTGTGAATTGCTATTTTTTTTTCAAATTTGCTTATTTCAAACTATTTGCCATCCAATCAGTGGCAGCTGTGGATGCACAGCATTTCTGAAATTCAAGCAACTAACTAAGATTCCTTACATATGGGTGCAGAAACCTGGTTTTAAAAAATGCAGGGCCAGATCCTGGCCTATGGCTTTGAGAATGATGACCAGATGGAATTAGTGTAAGCCTTGAAAAATGAGATTTCTGCATCTATGAACTGAAAATTAGTTTTCCATAAATATTCTGTTGTGTTCATTTAAAAATTCACACTTCCATATTCTGCTACCATATTATTAGAAAGTAAACATTATAGGGATTTGGACACAATCCAAGCAAATTCATTTAAATATTCATAAGAATATTTGAGGAAAAAATCTTTGCAGTGTTTGCCACCCCCACTTCAGTAACAGGCTGTGAGACAACAATAGGGGAATGTAGTCTGTGCATTTATACATAACGCGCACTGATGGTACATTCTTATTTGTCAGGGGAACAAAGCTTTCTTCAAGCTGTTTACGTCCAGAATGCAGGCCAATATTAAGACAAAGGTACTATGTAGGCAAAGCCCTTTAAGGCCGGAGTTTTAAAGATATTTAGGCTCCTAACTCCCTTTGTCAGTGGGTCTTAGGCCTCTAAATACCTTTTGAGAATCTCACTCAGACCCTCACTGAGTCCTCTTGAATCCTTTGGTAAGGTCAAGGCCTGCAGGGTGTAATCTGGCTGCACTGAACACAAGGGAAGCTTTGCTATTGATTTAAATGGGGCCAGGATTCCACTTTATATGCCCACTTGGGACGTTGGTCCCTGCCCTAGTTAGATGGTGGCCCTAGAACAGAACTGTATTATGTGTTTATTAACACCATCTCAGAAACTTAAGTCTTTGACTAGCCACTGAGAGCTGCAAACCATTCAGCCTCCAGATTATGTACTTTTGCTTGGTACTATATTAAAATACATGGACTGGGATATCCAGAGGAAACAAGGGTTCCTCAACCAAATTGAATTTCCCTGGGGATCCTCATAAAATCTCACTCTAGTTACCAGAGTATCCTTAGTTAAGAAATTCCATGTTTGTGGGGAGCCCATACTTACAAAGTAGTGATTTGTCCTTCCCGTTCAAATTGTGTCCCTTCGAAAGATGTATAATTCACTCATCTTTAAACATATCAATAGGATTGAAGAATTCCAACCAAAAAGGAGCTGCTGTTGCTTCATGTAACGTAATTTACCTTATGGTCTCTAGAAGCATTTTTCTAGACATTTTCAGTGTTTTATTTTTATTTGCTATTTATTTTTGTTGGTAACTCTGAGTTGTTACGTGGTGCATTCATTTATTTTCACCTGCTTCTTATGACATTCTTTGAACCTGCTTTTCGTTTTCTAAATGTCTGCTGCAAAAATCATTTTCAATTGACTTTTGCCCCACAGCGAGATGACATGACAACACAATTTAGCCAGATGAGCTTAAGTCGTCAGTCATCAGGAGACAACCCTGAGTCACCTTCTGGTCCTGTCTACCCATCACCTATCATACAGCCATCTGGCCAGCAGACTGGTTATGTCATGGCATCCCCAAGTCAGCAGCTTCCCCCAGGAAGTTTCACGGGCTCAGGGCCGCCAGTATCCCAACAAGTACTACAGCCTCCACCACCACCCCAGGGCTACGTACAGCAACCTCCACCTGCTCAGGTAAGTCGCATTTTTACCTCTTTACAGTAAGTTTAGCGCACAGTTCCAAATTATGGGACTTCTTTATAGCACCATCAAGAGAACAAACAGCTGGAGGGGGTAACTGAAGAATATCTTTTCAGGAAATCCACAGCTATGGTAGAGCAAATTACTTTTTTGCAGTGGGAAGTGTCCATCATTTCTGTTGTTTCATTGATTCCAACAACTCTTCCCTTTCCCCACCATCATTTTCTGAGCATCCATCTGTGCTTCAGGAAGTGATTGTACAAGAAAAAGAAGGAGGAGGGCGAACAAACACTCACAGAATGTCACTCTTCTGCTGTGAGCCACATGCATGCTAACAGAGGTAGCCATTCATCATATTTAATTGACTTGAACATGTTAGACACCACAGATCAGTAATTTTTACTGTCTTCCTGAAGACTGATTATGTTTTACTGCTTGTCACCATACATCTATGCACATCTCCTGGGTATCCTTGCAGAACACAGAAAGTGATTACTGTCAAGAAGTAAAATGAACGGATGATTTTCTGGCCCATTTTCAAGGTATACATTTTAAAAAGTCAAATTTCCAACTTAATTATAGAAAATTGCATTTAACATGCAGCTTAAAATGCTAAAGTATCATTGATGGGGTGGTAGTTTTAGCTTCTAGAAAAATATTTGTTTAAAAAAAATCTCATGAAACACTGGTATAAAATGATGTAACTGGTGTTATTTCTGATATTTCTGTTTATTCCTCCTTATTAACAATACAACCCCAGTTATTGGTATATCTCTGTGCTGTTGTAATAACAAAGAATTTGGACCGTTGAGCTATTTTAACAGTCCTGAAAGGCAGTGCCTCCTTATTTCACTAATTATTAGGACAGAAAAATAGAAGAATGTGTGGTTTTATGCCTCATAAGATACAACTGCACCTGAGATTTGAGTCTAAATATTATATAGTCATTCTCTCCATGTACGTAATTTTCTTAATAAAGAGCTTGAAAAATATTGAATAGTGCTAAAATATTTAACACAAACGCTCTTTTCACATGGAATTTGTCTGTTTTTCAAATGTGCAAAAATTATGGAAGGGCTGTATTACGAATTTATTTTACTATATAAAATGTTACAGGAGATATTTTTCTCTGTGTAGCAACTCGCCGAATGTCAAAAGTTCGCACATGTGAATTACAAAAGAACTAATAATCTCTCTTTTTTTTTCCCAATCCAAACTACATGATCTACGTGAACAGATTTATCAGAAAACCAAAATCTTACAGTCTTGGATTCCATTCCCTCATCTGCCATTAGCTTTTCTTAATATTTTTTCTATAACATTTCAAGTATTATTTCATCAAACTTTAGATCACTCCTGGTGAACTAGAAAAATATGAGCTAGCTGTGTTTCAGAAACTGAGGCTTAGAAATGCTAAGTGATGTGTTTCATGGCTATTGCAGTGTGTCAGGGTTAGAATTAGGTCCCCTGTATCAATGGGCCATGCCGATTCTGCTGTACCACTGAGTATGCCCTGTGAAGTCACTTAAGCCTTCTGGTCATAGATTTCCAAAAGAATGAAATGGGGTTAGTCCTAATTCCCTATGGGTATCTTCCTTGCTGTTGCAGGGGGATGGTTCTTATAAGCCTATATATATGTTAGACTTCACCTACAGAAAACATTACCAATATTTGTAGGGTTGGTAGGGAAGTAGCAGGGGAAGGGGCATTGTGTTCCGACGGATTCTGGAGATTAACCGTAGGATTTTATTTCAAGAAGCCTGAGTTCTAACTGTATTTCTGACACTGGCTGAGTGTGTGATGTTGTACATATCACTTAACTTCTAAGCCTCAGTTTCTCTGTTTTTAATCAGAGGATGCAGGTTTTTATTTCAGAGGGACATTGAGAGACAATTAAAAATGTTAGTAAAATTCTGTATTGGTGGAAAGAATCAATAATGGATTAAGACTACCTTGGACCCAGATCCAGTGCAGTCCTTTGCAAAATTACCTGTTGAATTCCAGCTTTCTTAGACATTTGGATTCAAATATTGTGGGTCTGTGAGCCCTCTCCCAGCAGATGGCCAAGAACTTTGGATTCTCCTTTAATACAGATTTCCAAAGAATTATGAAGTGGTGAAGAAGGGAAATAAGAACCTCCTGCTTCCCAATACTATGTTTGTTTCTCTAATCCATGAAGTTTGCATAGGAGGGAGCGTACATACCAGCCACCATCACCTTCAGCAGCAATTTTTGTGGGACAATAGCTCTTAGACTGTGCTCAGGATTAACCCTGAAGATTTTTAATTTGTCTGATAAATGAAAACATTGAAATTTTGCAGAGAAAAATATCAAAAATGATAAACTGGTGTTCATTATTTTCCAAAAACAAATTACATCAGTTTTGCTCAGCTCAAATTAAAGACTTTAAAAAAAAAAGAATCTCAAAAATGAGGTTTTGCTAGTGCTGAACTGAGGAAACAAAGAACACTATAGGGCCATATGCTTCTGTACGATATTCACTATGTGGGAAATGCTCAAATCTAAAGCAGATGTTCACTATCAGAGTGAACATCTTTGTCTTTTGAAATGATATTGTAGTTAACAGGGTAATTTTATGGGGGGGAGGCATTGGATTGCATCGGTGTCAAGGTAGCTGCAGTGTTGTTCACAACCTTTAAGAGGTACCACTCTACTGTGTTATAATTTGTGATAGAATAAAACAAAGCGTTCTATTTATCCAGATGGAAAATATGCTGTATATATTGATTGCATTGCTTGTTTTGTAACATCTGTTATACAATAATAGTATATACACCGTGATGTGTGTGTGTTTGTGTGTGTTAAACAAATTATCTAACTGATCATGTTTTAATTTAAAATGTATGCACCAGA
Organism: Carettochelys insculpta; assembly: GCF_033958435.1. Lineage (NCBI taxonomy): Eukaryota > Metazoa > Chordata > Testudines > Carettochelyidae > Carettochelys > Carettochelys insculpta. Next base: position 191,339,936 of record NC_134138.1, on the reverse strand, counting down.
AAATGCATTTTAAGTAGTGTCACAATTAATTTACATAAATATCTATGAGAGGCCTCACATATTACACAGCCACTCAATCATGAACTCTGAAGTTGCTGATTAATTGTCTTCTTCTAGCTAAGCTGTCTTTTTGAAGAACAATGCAAATATCTTGCTGTCATAGTGGTGAAAATAACCTTCAAAGTAGGAACTGAAAGTTAACTAATGAAGGGATGCGAATTCCTCACCTCTTATGACCATGTCATGCCTCAGTGAATCCTTCCACTTGACTCTTCCTTTTCCTCTGCATAAATTTCAGGATTGTTCTTATGTTCAGCATGCTTCACAGCTCTGCCCAACTGTTGTCTTGATGGTATTTTTAATCACCTATCATGTTGGTGTCTAAGCATCATGTATGAAAGCTTTTTATTGGTCCAACCAGTTCTGAGGATAGGTAGATTTGCAAAGATGAGGACAAAGAATAAGTTCCTTAGCTGCAGACCACAAAACTACTGGTGGGATGTGGAGCTCTTATGCAAAGGCTCTCTGCAACTGTAATTAAACTTTTATATGAATGGAGATAGTTACATTAGAGATTAGTACAGAGATGAGAATTCCCCTGGATTTATAGATCCTAAGGCCAGAAGAGACCACTGTGGTAATCTAGTCTGACCTTCTGCAAAACCCAGGCCAGAGAACTTCTCCCAAACATTTCCTGAAAGAGACCTTATGGAAAAACACTCAGCATTAATTTAAAAATTGCCTGTGATGAAGAATTCACCATGCCCCTTTGCAAATTGTTCCAATTGTTAATTACTTCTGTCATTGAAAATTTACACCATGTTACCAATCTGAATTTATCTAGCTTCAGCTTCTAGCCACTGGGTGGGACGACACCTTTCTATGCTAGATTGAAGAGCCTGTTTTTGAATATTTGTTTCCCATGAAGGAACTTAGAGACTGTGATCAAGTCATCCCTTGCCCACCTCTCTGACTCAAAGAGCACAGTCTGTTTAGCTCATCACTACAAGGCAGGTTTCCTAGTTCTTTAATGATTCTTGTGGCTCTTCTCTGAGCCCTCTCTAATTTATTCACATCTGCCTTTAATTCTGGCCCCTAGAACTTAACATAATATTCCAGCAGTGCCAAATAAAGAGGTGAAATAACTCACTCAGCTCACACTTGAAAGTCCACTACTCATGCATCCCAGAATAAGTAATAAACCATAGATCCTGAATGGACTGAATGATCTATGGGCTGCAGATGAAGTGGATTGTTCTGAAACATAGCTATATAACAGAGGCAATAATGACTAGGAAGATGTTGCTTTGGTAAGTGTAGTGAAGCAAAGTGTGACAAACCCCAAACAATATGTCCTATGTCACAAAGACCTACCTAGCTACTTCCTAGCTCCTATTGTCAATGCTACATAGCTGTTTTTTGCAGTAGGCCTTGAAATCTGAATAACTGACATAGAGTGAAAGCTTTTTTTTTCTTTTGTTCTATGTAGGAGAAGCAGAGCAACTAAACGAACCAGTTAAGATGCTTACGCATGCAAAATGTTATAATTGAATAATCAATGTAATACAGTCAACGTAAAAGCATTTCTCTGTCACAGAAGTTGCCATTGAATTTATATCAGTACGACGGAGGCTTGAGTCTAAATGACTAATTAGTTCCTGTAAAAGTAGTTGCAATGAGATTTCTAGTGGATCACCTCTGGTATAATGCCACTGGAATACAGCACAATATTGAAATTTAGGAGCAAGTCCAGCTAATTCACCCTTTTTCCTTTCAGAAGAAAAAATTGTTGAACCCTGCAAGCCTAGAAAGATCTTATATTAATATGTTAAAGTTTAATTAATGCTGGCTTTGTTGCAGTTTCCAAGGCTCCCTTTCCCATTCTTCATCAAAAGAGTACCCAACAGCTTTTGGTGTGATACATCTAAAGGAAAAGAAAAAACCCTTTGTCTTCTTCTAATTCCTCCTCCTCCACTGCATATTCTGAGTCTTATGAACTGATTCATTATTCAGTAACATAAACATAATTATCTGTCTTTTATCTAGCCTCTCCTCTGTGGGCTTCAGCATCATTCTGTAACAAACAAGTTCACTAGTGGAAATTAAGTACAGTGATCTTCATTTCATTTGTTCTTTTTCTTCCCTTCGCTGATAAATTCTTACTTTGCTTTCATATCACAAGGCAGAGCAATAACTAAGCTTTTTTGTGCCAAGACTAGCAAGCATATTTGCATCCCACACTGGGTTTTTCATCATGTTTCCTTCCCATTTTTCCACTTTGCATCCTGGGTAACTGCCCTTCTGACACCTTTCAGTTCTGGTCCTGTCTATTTTCCTCTAAAGCCGACAGCCATTATGGCATGCTCATTGCCCAAGCACTCTAGTAAAAGACCACATTTCATTGCTATTTTCAGTGAAAAAACATCAGAAGCATACTCTCCTGCACTGACTAAATGGCAAATTTTTCCTCCCTCTGTATGATTGAGGGGATAAAAAAAGTATTAAACATTGAGATAGTAGCAGAAGCAGCGTCTTTCATGGAAACCTCTCCCAGGAGAATGGGATTCACAGATGAGGAGACCGTCCTCCAGGCACTGTACAGCCATGAATTCTCTGATAGTGGCCACTTTATGTTAATTTCAATTGGGTTTTTTTTTTTTGCTGGTATTGTGGAAGCTATGTGAAGTTGAGACTTAGGGCCTGTAGCAAGCAAGAAGCATACTTTGAGAGAGACAGAAACCCTCCATGCATTGCTCTTGACTCATCCTTGGGAATATTCACTAATTTGTGGGGGAACAAGCCCCCTTACTGTTCCACCCAAGGGAATCATCCTCCTGAGAACAACTCTCAAATCATTACATTTATTTTCTTTCCCTCAGCCTATCAGTAGCCAGTGTAAAGGACAGTATGCTCCTAAATTAAGACAAAAGCAGGACAGCCACATGACTTGGAAGAATTTGCAATATCAAAGATCTCTGTAGGTCAGTGTATGCCCTGTAAATTCTCTCATGTAAGTGTAGTTGCCATTATTACTGATGGGAGTTATACATGTTTATTGTTAGAATTTATATTTTCTACCCCCAGGAGAACTATGAAATATAATAACATTGTAACTGGCTTCCTTAACAGTACAGAGGAGGACATAAATTCAGCTGTAACCAAATTTGTCAATAACATTTGGAGTAGAAAACCTACATGCAGACAGAAACAAACAGTACTTTGACCAGGAGAGGTTAGGAGAGTGCATTACACTTGACAAAATGGTTTTTAAGTAAATATCAAGTGAGAGTGAGAAAGTAAACAGCACACCAACAAACTAGAGAAAACCTATCCGGAAAGCCATCTGAAAGCAGAAGATAGCAAACTAAATAGGAACAAAATAAGAAAAAGTGATTGCTTTTTCCAGAGCTCTATATATTGTATAGGTGATCATACGAAATATATCAAAGGTATAATGTCATTCTACATAGCACTGGTCTGAGTGTCCTTGGAATATTGGGCAGAGTTCTAACACTGTTTAGGATCCATGTTAGGAAAACAGGATGGAGAACAGAATGTGTGGAGAGACTTGAGTTAAGGTTAAATAGTTTAGATAAATTATTTAACAAATTATTTCTTCAAGTAACTCAAGAAGAAAATGATAGCCTATATGTGGCTTCAAAGTAGTAACATGAATGAAGAAAGGATTTTTTCTCTTTTTCTTTTTCTTTTCACAACATAGGAGGATTGAAGTCAAGTGTTGAAGCTGAGAAAAATTAGGTCCACTCTACACTAGAAAGGGTTTGTGGATAAAGTTGTATCTGTTTAGCTATAAATCCATTGAGATATAGAAATACAGCTGTTCTGGGCACCCTCTCACTTTAGGCAAGCTTTTGGCCAGTATAGCTTGTACTGGTTTTCTGACGAATAAACTGTGCCAGCAAAAGTTCATAATGAAGACCTAGACTTATATTAGAGGAAAAGCTGTTAATATCCATGGCAGTTGGGCATTTCAGTCAACTAGCAGGGAGATGGCAGTGATTTGTGGTCAAGCACAAGTCAAAGAAAATGTTAGTTGGATTCAGGTAGCGAGTAATTCTGCAAAGTAGAGAAGGGTCAGACAAGATGACCTAATTGGTCTCCTTGCTATCTCTGAATTCTGTTGTTAACTAAAGCAATACCACAGTGGACAAATATCAGACTTGGATTACTTTGAGAGGGAAATTGTGTCTGTAGGCAGAAGAAGAGCTGTACAGAAGACAAATTAAAGTGTGTCCTACAAGATCAATAAATAATAATTGTCAGCCCAAGATTCACTTTAGCCCATGTCTATATTCTGTGTCTAGCCATCTAACAAAAAATGTCTATTCTTAGCAAGTCATCCATGCATGATTACGCTCAAATTCAACCATTAATCACCCCAAATGAAATGATTTTCCATCTGATGCTCTGTGCTACTAACAACATTTTTCAAAGTGATACATGGCTATACTGATAAGCTACTAAATGATGTGTAGGACAAATGTATTCAGTTCCAGTGAATTTTAGAAAATCCTTACAAGCTAACTCTAGATAAAATCTGACTTTTTTTCTACAAAGTTGAGTTAGTTTGTGGTTGTACAGTGCTTTTAAATATGTTAAGTGCTATCTATGTGTTAAGTGTTACCACACTTATTATAAAGGGCTAAGTTCAACTAAAACTTCAGTTCTGAACCTGAACTGCTTGGGCTACCTTTTTAATTTAATACTGACAAATATTCCATGCAATGATTAAATGCAAGAGGTAGTTCTCATTGTTTTCACATGGTCATTTATTTTAAAATGTTTTAAGATTGTAGCTACTTTTATTCGTGAGTTTGTCACACTAACCGGCTATGTCTACACTAGAGAGTGTTGTCGACAAAACTGGGGTTTTGTTGACTAAACTCACCGATCATCTACACACAAAATGCTTTTTGTTGACAGAAACTGGCAATAAAAAAGCTGTGTAGAAACTCCAGCGACCCCTTTTATTGACAGAGTTGATCAAAAGATCAATCTGCTTTTATGTGTAGACGCGTTCTCTCAACAGAAGTTTTGTCAGAAAATCTTGGCTATGGTTCCACTACAGTGCTCTGTTGACAAAAGTCACTGTTGGAAGAGATTTCCTGCTAAAATTTCTGTTGACAGAATGCAGCCACACACAAAAGCAAATTGGGAGAGCACTCTGCTCTGTCTACAGAGCAGCTGGACTGCCTGGCCGCTCTCTTGATAAAACAGGCACCCGGAAGCACAGCAGACAGGGTTGCCCATTGTTCTGGATGCCCTGTCTGTCAAGAGAGGCCCCGGGGGCATTTACACAGCTTTTTGGTTGACAGAATCTGTCATCAGCAACATTTATACCTCAAAGCTTTAAGGCAGAATGCTGTTGGCAAAAGTGCTGTGTTTTGTCCGGGTGCTGTTGATAAATCCCATTTTGTGTGTGCATGCTCCACAATCTTTGCTGACAAAACCATAGCCCTCATCTGACAATAACTTATGTAGACAAATGCTTCTAATGTAGACATAACCTTAGAGAGCTTAGCTTACGTTTGGTAGCAAATGTGCTTACATTATGCCCGTTGCATCTATTGGTCTATTCAGTGGTAAAACTCAGTTCAAGGGCAGGCTATGATTCAGCATTACTCCATTATTCAGAACTATAGTAGGTCAAAACATGTTCAAATTAAAGCGTTCATTATTTGATTCTGGCTGTTTGTACCTGACAAAGCAACAGTATTTACATGGGTTTAGGAGAAAACCATGGGCAAAGCCATGATATCTGGCCTTCTGCAGTCTTCCTGGAGTTCTTTTCCCTTCAGTCATCTCTCCAGTCCAGGTTCTCTGAGTCTCACTTTTCCTTCATGTTCCTTTGGTCCCCTCACCACTTCTCATATGTGATTCATCCCCATAAGCTGTGTTCTCACCTTACTTTCCTCTTTGTAGTTGTTCCTCTTCTCTTTTTCATGTCGGTATCACTATTTTGTGAAACAATGTCCACTGGGAAACTTTTGTGAGAATGTTCTTAGAGTTATAGAAACATTAGTTGCAAGCACTGGTATATCTTGAAGTGATTGTATAGTGGATAAAAATCTTCATTAGACCCTTAATAAGTATACTTCCATGTGCCAGCATGACACAGTATATTTCTGTAACTTAGTTCTTTTACACCTGGTAGTTTTTTGGGATTTTTGGTTTGTTTGCTTGTTTTTTTGATTGATGATAGTCTTGTGTCTCTGAGATTTTTATCCTAATACTAAATAGATTCTGCTGGCTCTTCAGGACATCTGTCATATAGAGCCTTATTCTGTTTAACTATACTCTCAGGCTATGTCTAGATTACAAGAATTTGTTGACAGAAGTTTTTGTCAGAAGATATCTTCCAACAAATCTTCTGTTGACACAGTGCAGCCCAACTACCAAGCAGATCGCAAGAGTGATCTGCTCTGTCGACCAAGAGTGGCTAGACTTCCTGGCTGCTGTGTTGGCAAAACAGCCAACCAAAAGCACAGCAGACAAGTTTCCAGTTTCCCAGAAGTCATGTCTGTTGACACATGGCCCCCTGGAACATCCAGACTGGCTTTCTGCCAACAGATCTCTGTTGACAGAGGTGTTGTTTCTCATGGGGAACAGGGTACAGCTGTCAACACAAGTGCTGCATTCTGTCGACTTACTGTTGACAGAACACCCTTGGGAATCTGGATGCTTTGTGCGCTGTTTTGCCAACAAAACCCTCTAATGTAGACATAGCCTCACTGAGCAAGTCTTCTTAAGTCCAGTTATCTCCAGTGAAAGTACTCCTGGGCTAATGTACTGCTCAGCATGAATAAAGGTAGCAGACTCTGAGCCATGTTTAGAAATTCCTATTTTATTAAAAAAAAAAAGCATTCTATGTCTCTTTTTTTAAAACAGGCAATATATTAGGCGTGGAAATAAATATAATTCTGCTGGTTAGAAAGAAGCCCAGACATACATGTCAGATAGTCTAAGAATAACACCTAAAAGTTGTCTCTCAAAGATCTCGTGGAGATGCCTCTGTGTGGATTTTATGTTGCATTGTATTAACCACTACAGAATCATTCCTTTGAAGATGAGAAATATGGAGTGCTACTGAACTCACTGACATCTATTCAGCTCAGATGTTCTTTAGTGGTGATGAAGAGTATGTGAAAAGTCTGTGTTCAGTGGGCCTCAAAGTTGATTTTCACCTATATGGTGAGGGTACCTTGGTAAGCTGTGTTCTGTAAGATAAAACATCTAGCAATGCTGGTTGACTCAATACCCACTAAAAGATTTTGCAAGAGGAGAAAAGCTAATCATTTTAAATCCATAATATATTCATGCCAAATGTGCTAGAAGTGTTAAAAGGGAGTGGTTCAGTCAGGTAGGCATTTAGCTATTAAAGAGGGATAATGTAACAGTGGAGACTCTCTAAAACAAATACCTTACTTTCATTCAACATGCATATTTTGACTCTAAGCCATTTCTGCTCTCCATTGTCCATTTAATATCTTCCCCAGAGTGCATTTAATTGGTTCCATATGGTCTACAATACATTCATAATAGCATTATAAATTTGTGCAACATGGTACTTCTGTAATTCTTTTTGGTATCTTGTTTATATGTAACTTTACAGCTTTTAAAAAATACCTGCTATTTCTCTCTGCTTCTTTTTGTATGACATTAAATTAGATGGAAAACGAAGTGGTTAAATATTTTGAACATTTTAGTCATCCTCCTGCTTCATCAAGTGTTTTCCAACTTACACACTAACCTTGTTAATCTTTAAAACATTGATAATCCCTTTGGAATAGCAAATTAGAATTACATGGCAGTGCTTGAAAATGCAGTGTACAAGTCATTTCTTTTGATTACTGTAAAACTAAGCTACTTCCCTGGACTCTTTTTTCTCTGTGCCTTCAGTTGGTGTTTTTGCTTTTCCCAGATGCCAGTGTATTACTACCCATCTGGTCAGTACCCTACCTCAGCAACTCAGCCGTATAGACCCATTGCCTCAGTTCAGTACAATGCACAGAGGAGTCAACAAATACCCCAGACTGCACAGCAAGCAGGTATTTGCATCTGTTACTCATTTCTTCAGCCATGCGTGTTGCATTTACTGATGAACCTATTGATCATACTTCAGTTTTGGGCCTGAAAAGCTAGCATTGCAAATTGGCCATGTAAGTAAGTTGAAACAGTCCAAAACACAACTTTGCTTGAAAAGCCATCCTTTGCAAGAAAGGCAAGCGTGCTTCCGTGCTGTCATCTAGCACGTGGCACACAGCGTGGTTCTTGCTGGAAATAATACATTACGTGTTGGATCAGAAATAAGACAAGTGGCAAATTACTGTGGTAATTCATATTTCATTCGCAAGCCAAGAGTGACATTTTATTTCCTTCATCGTGCAAGGTCCCTAAACATGTTTAAAGCAAGAAACCTGTAATGGACATATTCAGGGGGGCATTCTGCTCTACATAGCTGAAACTATGTCTGTAATATGGAGCCAGCCAGATGAAAGACAGTCTTTACTTTGGTAATATTCCACACTTTTCCTCCTTTCGAGGTTAGTGTTCATGAAAACAGCAGGCAAGGAGGTGCTCTAATATGTGTGTGGCTCCCAGTTGGATGATTGCTCCCGGCAGCGATGGGCAGTTGGAAGGGGGGCCGTTACACTGTAAGAGAGTGAGTAGCAGGTCTCACAGTGAACCGGTCTCTTTTCCTACTGTATCATGCCACTCCTTATAAAACCATGTTAAGGATGGGGGAGACAAAGTGAGACTGATATTGGTTTGTTTATTTGTGCTGGTGCAAGGTTCTTTGTGTTCCTAACGAATAAACAGAGCTTCTGTAAAAATTATTGACTGTCTGTTTCTCCAGTGCAAACCTCCCCATGCTGTGTCTTAGACAAGCATTAGCTTTGGTAGGGGAGATTGTATTGCTACAGGGTATGCAATCATAAATGTGTCATGTACGATAATACACTGTCTGTCTATTCTGGTATAGCTCCAGAAATGCAAATGGTTGGACAAAATTTCTGTAAATTTTGTTGTCTTGTGGAAAATCAGCATACCTGCGAAGGCTTTGATCCACAAGTCCTTTAATATAAAAGCCTGTAGAGAAATGGAAGACATCTGGGGGGTCATTTAGCCCATCTCCCAGTCTCTGTAAGGTAACTGCTGACAGGTATGTCGCACTCTATTAGGCATTCAGAGAAAAAGAAAAACCACAGCAAAGCACAGATGTTTGTGAAAGATCAATGGCTCTACTTTAAAAACATCCAGTATTCTAATAAAAGAGGTGTTGCTTTTGGTCATCATGGCTGGTGGGATTTGTGTAGCTTTGGGAGAATACAATTCTCAATCAGATGAAATATTCCATAAAGACCATCTGTTCCTTCTAAGCTATCTTGTCTTACAGTATGATATCCATATTTATTTTCCGTATACAGTAGATTTTTGAACCTAAGTGCAGATTGAATTGTATGGTACTATTTTGGCTGACTGTGTTTTTATCAAATCATATTTACACTTATCAATTAAGTGCTAGATACGTAACATACACATTATTGGAATTAAAGTACACATGTGACACATTCTGAAATGCTTCAGCAAGTTTTTTTGCAGATATTTCTACTAATTGATCCACAGAGAGACTATCTGAATACCAGGTTAAATTATATACTGTAGTGTAGTAGTCATTGTGTTATTGTGTTTGGGTGCACACTACCTAAGGACATCAGTTGTATTTTTGCTTATGTGTTTTTTGTATTGTTTTTCACCTGGGAATGTGCCAAGGCATTTTGATGAAGTCTCTTGAGTTTGGAAAAGTTGTCAATATCTCTGAAATTCCTCCTTTCAATCATTGGCAACCCCATTGGAAAAATAATTACATTATCATGCTGACATTCTGTGATGAGAGTTTACTATTTCTTTTGTGGTTCGTTTTAAATCTTTCCCTGTTGCACAGGCCCTAAGACCCAAACATAAAGATTTCAGAATCAACTTTTTTAAATGGGCCCGAACTATGGGCCAGATTGGATCTCTCATAGAGATGCTTGCATGAGGGGAGTAGGAGTCGCAGGAAACTCCACAGAGAAAATCAGTTTCCTACAGGCCTTCTCTTACTTAATGAGAGATTAGAGGACAACTAAGGCAAAGAGCACAGCTTCCCGAGCTTGCTGACTTTTCACATTAACAGAGTGGGGACCCCAAAAGTCCCATGTACAAGGCCAGCCTTTCCATACTGCTGCTGAGACACCATAGCTCCTGTCAGAGACAGATTGACAGTGGGAATGAATCCTGGGCCGTCACACCATCCTCTATGTAAGGAAGAATTAACTGAAGGAGAGAGACCCAAAGATTTTCGTTTATCTTTGTGGGGGAAATTTCCACAGAGAATAACTTATCCCCTTTTGCTACCTTCAATGCCTCATGCAGCTAGAACCTAAGGAGACTGAGCTCATAGAGGGTACTCCACTAAGGTGTGATGTAGAGATGGGGATGCTTTGAAGTCAGTGCTCTCTTCCCACCACCTTCCAGAACTCCAGGGTGATCCATCTCACAGGTTTTCTTAAGACCCAGGTCCTATTTTTCTTGATTTATATAACTGTGCTGACTCGTGGTCTGCAATTTTCAGTAACCCATGTAGAAATAAATTTAATTACCTTCAGAGATGCATTTTCTTCTATTTCCTGAAGCAATATGGATCTCCATCTTGCTATTGACTTATGTTTTGAAATGTTTGAAAATGTCTTTGAGAAGTAAGCATGGAGTGATAAAAGATTTTCTTGGGCTTTAACTAGATTATATGATATTTTCTTTTCGTGCAGGCAGTCAGTGACAATATGGATGTGGATTGATTATTATATTTTTAATGTTCCTACACTTCCCATAGCATTTAGAAAGTCACTAGTATTCCAGGTTTGATTGATGGATATATATTATGTTTCATGAAATATAATGAAGTACACTGCTTATGACACAAATATATTGCATGCCATTCACTAGCCATTCAGGCTCTGGGGAAAAATTTTTTTGGATATCATTCAAGTACTGCAGGAACATACACACAACCACTTAACACCATGTACCTTTCCAAGCTTTGATACTTTGGGTTGTCTAAGTGCATGTTGCAGTCCAAAGGCAAATGTTTCAAGCTTTAGGCAGTGTTGGAGGTAATGACCTTCAAATGTACAATTAAGGACCAGGATTGAGGTTAGCATATGAGCAGAATGTGCTCACGGCTACACATGGAAATTAAAAAGAGGCATACATGTAGTAATGATGGCCACAAAGAGTGCAGATGAAGACTTCATGTGGGTGAGAAAAGGAGGCAGACATGAGTGAAGCAGATGATAAAATGATTCCTGAAACTTCTTCCCTGAAGATTTAGCACCCTTTGCTGTTGGTGAGAGAAAACTGCTGCAATATAGATAGGCATAGGGAAGACTGAATTGTGTGCCTACCAGTAGAATATTGAATGCAGCAGGATGACCAGGGAGATATTGGGACCTTCCCTTGAGCACAAAGAATGTTATACTAGAGTAAGACAGTCTGCCTGCCCAGGAGGGTTTTGGCAGCTTTCATAGCTTTGTCAAGGTGTTAAGGTCTACAGTTTTCACACTTTGGGCTGCAGAGGTGAAGGTTTGATCTAATGCCAGCAATTTGTTTTTGTTTTTCTTAGAAAAGGTCTCTTCAGGAGTGGAGCAATAATGATGAGTTTTACAGCAATGGGTAAAGTAAAATGTCAGTACAGCATCCTTAATGGCTAAGGGAGTCTGTATTCTCTCATGGTTGTAAAAAGAGAGCAATATGAAGTTAAAATGTCTCCAGGGCAGGGGAAAAAAAAAGATGAGCTCACCTGAAATTAGATTTGGCTCTAACAGCAATAAATCATTTGGTGAGAGGGATGAGATCTCTTGATAGACAGATAGATAAATAGACATATTTTAGACTGTTGCTTAGTATGAGAAGATAAGAGACCCATTTCTTGCAATATGCAGTTTCACAGAAGGTTTCCATTAGAAACCTTTTGTTTACAGTATGTTAATTTAAATTCAGAATGAAGTCACAGAGACAGCTTTAGCAGTGTTGCTCATTACAGAACAGTGGTGCAGCATTTGAAATGTTTAGTTTTCCTTCATGTAGATAAATAATTTGTTCTTCATTTCACTCCCACTGCACCAGCCCTTGGCCCAATCCTGCAAAATGTGAAGATCCTAGAAGTCAATGAAAGGGTTGCCGTTAACTTAATGAGAACAAGGCCAAGGCATTGGCTAGTACAGAGCACATGCACAGTACATTTTTAGATGGATAGTTAGAATATTTTCAAATTACTTTTCTCAAATAATAATTATATGTAGGAGTACTCTCTTGATCTAATCATCTTTAAGCTTTATAGTAAAGAAAGTTGCCTTCATTTTCTTTGAAAATCAGGATATAAAATCTTCACAGGTCTGGGCTCAAATGAACATCATATAGATCAGTGTTGTGAAAAAGAATTTCTGTAATTTTTAGAACTTCCCAAATATATCTCAGTATTCCTTGAACTGTGGGATTTCTGTCTGGTCAATGAAAATTTATCCCGTTTTTTTTGGTTTCATCTTGCTAATATTTCAGCATAAAGAGTACTAGCTGTTTAAAACAAATAGATGCATCTTTTTTTGTACCATGGAATGTCTGCTTTCTTGACTGAGTGAAATGATATTTCTGTATTGTCATATAGCAGTACTTTGGAACTGTATCTTGGCTACTACCATCAGCAAGTATTTTATTTTTTTATATGGGTCTCTTGGTGGCAGTAGTTTGAAAGCATTTGAGACTTGTTCTTGTCCTTGAATTATAAAATAGAAATGTATTCGGTAATAAATACTTGCATTTTACTGCAGTTGATGAAATCAGCAATGGAATGATTCATTTCAGTGTGTCTGAATATTTATTTTCAAAATAATAATTTTAGCACTGAGAGTATATTTAATTTTTAAGGTGCTTTGCAAATATGAGCTAATTAAGCCCCACAAATACCACTTTGAGAGGTAAATATTATGCTCATGCACAGGCGAAGAAGAATCTTCAGTGGACAAGCCATTTGCTTTCTCAGTCTCATGATACGTTACTTGTGTAATATTATCAGACCTATTCCAGACATTTCTAAGATGGATTTTTGCTGAATCATTTTTACACATTATTTTGTGTGGGGCATAGTTTAACTATAGGAGCTGGTCTGGCTGGTTACATGCTCTCCTCACTGGCAAACTGTGGTATATCCAGTAACCAGTGAATCATATGTACCAGGGCTGAACCCCAGCATCCCTAGGTCTGACATTTCATAGCTCCAGCAACTCTGGGCTTGCTGCATCAGTTATAAATGTAAAAAGCTTGCTGGAGCCCTGGCACCTAATTGCTTGAGCCCTGGTAGCTCTTTCATTACAAATTGACTACTGACAGCAAAGCTAAAATCACACTACCACAGAAGATCAAACTGCTCAGGGTAGATGTTCTGGGATTTTGTTTCACATGTGCACAAAATGACACATTCTGGGGTCAAAGTCGACCCCAGAACCTCTTGCAAGAGGCGAGGAATAAGGAAGGTCAAGGGAAGAAACGCTCACATTGGCCTTCCTCTCTGTAGACAGACATTGAAGTCAACCACTGATAAAATTGCATATTGGCAGTTGTCTTCTATGTCTAATACAGACATAGCCTAACTAAACTTCATAGTACCTTCTTGAGCTTCGTAATGAAGACATTCTGTTGAGCAAATCAAAACCTAAGCACTATTGTGTTTGGCTGGCATAGGTTGCAGCCAGAACTTTTCAGAAACATAACAAGCCGACAGAGATTAACATGGGGTTGGATGTAATTCGGTTTTTGTTTTATAAGTCTGTCTGAATATATCGATTTTATGAATTTGTTGATAGTCAAGACCTAGTGAACATTGCTGTTATAACACCTTTCAGTTTGTATAGAGTCACCAATTCCTATTCAGATCTGCCTGCGTCGCTCCAACATGTTATCTTTCCCTTTTTCAAATCATCACTGTTTTTTCCTGAAAGCAGAACAATAGACTGACTACAATAGCACCTCTGCCAAAAAGATGTAATTATAAAAGGCAGATAGATATTTGAAAACTACATGGATGTAGTCATTCCTTTTATGATAGGTATGCATGGATATTCTGTCAACAGCAAATGTTCGTATCAAAGGAGGGATAATATTTGTTATAGTACTATCTTGTTAGCATTAACAGCCTCCAGTAAGAAAAAAAAAAAGATATTGGCTCTTTGATGTTGCTCTGAAACAGATTTTAAGGAGAGCAAGATGTACCTTAATGACGCTATAAATGTATTTAACTGGAATAATTGAGTTAAACTGACAATGAAATAAAGCTTAAGCTAAGTTAAAATTCAGTCAGATGTCAGCATAATTGAACGGTTTTTATCTTCAGATTTCTTTTACTCCTCATTGTCTACTTAAACCAAATTCCACTATAAGCTTTTCTTTTTGCATCTTTTTTTGTAAAATGTCAGGCTTAAAAATAAAATGGTTTGGTTTGCCATCACGGATGTTACAGAATCTTCCACAGGACTGCAGCTTCTACTTTCAGTAGGAGCCTGACAAGGAAGAGCTCATGGTCTATGGCAGATTTGTTTACGTTACTCCATCTGTATTTTACAGGACAGTCTTTATACTTATATAAGCAGTAGAAAACTTTTATATTTTCTTACATAACTCACCCAGAAAAAGTAATTCTTTAATGGTAAATTTTCACTGGAACAAATGAAGTGTCCTTTTATGTTTAATAATCAAAACATTAAGGAATAAATTTATCAAATCCTGTTTCCCACTAAGAGAGCCTCATGAGGTACATTTCTTACTTTCATGAAGGCTCAGAAGAAGGAAGATGGACATCAGAATTACAATCTTATAGCACAATACTTCAAAACCCCTCTCTGTTGGCAGCCCCTTATCCCTTGAAAAAACAAGCAATGAAGACATGGTTCTTGCCAGAAGAATCACATCTATATTGCTTTTTTTCTGATGTGAATAATCAAATGGGCCACTCAAATATGCAAGTAAACAGCCATTTTGCATTTTCGAAACTGGTCATTTGCCTCAAGCTGCCAGCAATGGGGTGAGTGTAGCACTAGCCAAATTATTTATAAATTGCTTTGAAATATAGCAGTGCTGAAGGTGCCATAAGATTGTAATTCTGATGTCCATCTTCCTTCTTTTGAGCTTTCCTGAAAATAAGAAATGTACCTCGTGAGGCTCTGTTAGTGGGAAACAGGATTTGATAAATTTATCCCTTCATGTTACTGACTAATCCTCACAATGCTCCGGTGAGGAACAGGAGATAAATGTTATTCCTGTAATTCAGGTGAAGGCATTGACACATAGGGTACTATAATAAACTCTGAAGACCTCTTCTCAAGGTCAGTGAGAAAACCAGGACTAGAATTTCGGTGTTTTTAGCTTCCAGTACTCCTCATGAAATCAAGTCACCCTTCTAAGTTTAAGAGCACAGTCATACTCTTCAAATACTCATCTCATTCAGCATTGAATAATATGGGGATCTAGTCAGGTCATTTGCGTTAGGGTCAAAGGTACTCCTGCTACTAAACTCACTGCCACACATTCCACTTCGAAAATTCAGGTGGGGGTAAGAACAACAATGTATTGAAAGACGATTGTTTCTCATTCAACAGACTAGCTTATTTATTTGTATTATACAAAAGGAGGAAGCTAGGAATGAGGGAAGAATACACGTCCACTCTGAAGGCTGAAAGAGCCATGGGCAGGTCCAGAGCAGTTTGTGTAGGGTTTTTTAATGCATCTTAAATTTTATCAGCAATAGTTAAAATGGGAGTAATTTTGAAAGTTTCTGATGGAATATCAAGAATTTCATAATAATATACTGATTCTCTAGTCAATATGCAGGTGATAATTCCATATGTGTTACTGTGCATCAACAAATCGAGGAAAACAGCCAGCTAAGAACAATGTGCAGTGAAAATGGGCTCTTTAAATGTTGTCCGCTCCATGGGTACTAGATATGGAAAGAAACCTGATGGTATTCAGTAGCTTCTTTGTATCCAGTGGATGTGAATTCTGTCTTCTCTCTCAGCCATGAGGGATCACTCAGTCAATGTACGGTGCTCTGATTGCTGCCTTTGGAATTGTAGGCAATGGCCAGACATGGAAAAAGTACCCGGACAGTTATGTGAGTAAAAGTGCAGCTGCTTGGAGGGGGATGTACTTATGTACAAGTTACCAGTGTCCTTGTGGGAAACTATGTGAGTAAAAGTTCACGCCTGTGCGGGTGCCCACACACATACCACATGTAGATTGCACTCAAGTATTCAGAGGTAAAAGCAGTTACGCTTTTACACAAATAACTTTTGGGGTACTTTTTCCATCTCTGGCAATTGAAAGGCTTATGTATAAAACTCTTTGACAGAAGGACTATTTTTGTATTTCTTTCCCCACTAGCCTTTTTCCCATAACACTTCCCACCATTGCTACCATTAGCGTAAGGGCAACAGTGAGAGTTCCAGTGCAGAGCGGCTATTGGTATCTCAGTTACCACATCCCCTAACCCTGCTCGCAGCAAGTCTAGGCAGTGTTTGTGTTGAAATGCCAACAGCTGATGTCTGGCCTACATTAGCTCTCCCAAATGGTGGGAAATTTTAGGGGGAAACAGTTAGTTTAGTCAAGGGTTTTGTGCCTGGTACAGTTCTCATTGGGCAAGTTTGTTAAGTGTTTACAGTTGAGATCCTCAGTGCAGATAGGAGTGGGGACTTGCCTCACATTTGCTATATTTGCTTTCACTTCTAAAGCATTCATCCATGCAAACTGTGAAATGAAAGAATTGTTCTGGCCAGAGTACTGAGTAGAGATGTGTGCACACTGTAGGTGACTTGAATAAAGGCTCCTCCATGTGTTCAGTGTAAGAGAGCTCTCCTGTTTTATGGTGGCAATAGGTCCCACAATCCTGATGCAAGCAAAGCTCCCATTGACTTCAACAGAGGGAAAGTGGTGTTCAGTGGAAGCTGGGGGAATTTTGCCTATACAGAATGCAAGAATAACATTTATTTGTACAAATTCCAGGATATTTTCATTTTGATTTGCCACTCTGTGTAAACAATTCAAAAATGAATTTGAATTATATATGTCATATCCCAAATCCATTTGAAATGTTTTCCAGTAACAATATTCAGTTTTACTTGCCTTCTTCTAAAAAAGAGAGAAATGGGAATCTTCATAGCACTAACCCGCCATTTCTTAGAATTATGCTATTATATTGTTTGGTATTGTCTTAATTTCCCTTTGTTTTCAAATGACATGACACATTCTCAGAATGTGTCATCTGAATGAAGTAGCTTTTCTGATTATTCCCAAACAAAGGAGATGGTTTCCCTAGCAACAGAAGGAAAACCTCTTGAAATACTTCCTCATCTCTGCTCCAGGGTCTCTTCCATTCTGCACTTTGCTCATCAGTCGCTAAAACATACACCAATTCTGTAGAAACAGACATGAAATTTGCGTTGGTTACTTTGAACAATGGTTATTGGCCACAAATGTAAATGTTGTATTTGCTGTTTGAGTGCCCATCTTTAAAAATGGCTTGATGCTTTCTGTTATTACTGCTGTGTTCCTGTGAATTCATATATATTGTTTAGAAGTAGTACTGTCTGATTTTAAGAGAGACTGTAAGTGGCCTTTTTTCTTGCCCAAGTACTGTCCTGATGGATGAATTTATAAGCAGCCCCTGTAGATAGTCATTTATGGTGATGGAAGATGGATGTTCAGGCTGTGGAATCTAGTGAGAGTACTGAAAACCAGTCAACCACTTACAGCCCAATCAGCACACAGCTGTGGCCCACATAACACAGAGAGAACAGCATATGCTAACCACGGTGGTAAATAGATTCGGAACCGCTGCCCTACACAAAACAGGGTTCATGGCACTTTAGCACAGTACCACACTAACCAAATGACCTTTCCCCAACTGATCTAGATGGGGGTAGATTTAGAGTGGAAACCTTTCAGGGCAGAGGTTTTCTTTTCAAAGTCTTGTTCCTGTTTTTGTGTCATGCCTATCACAGTGCGACCTAATTCTGACTGAGGCCTTTGGCTATTACCAGAATATAAACATTTAATAATAGCAATAAGGGAAAGAAGAAACTAGTCAGCTATTATTCATTTATTACACTAGGATTAGAAGCCCCAAGCAAGATCACCTCCCCATTGTGCTACACTTGTGGGTGGGGACATATGATTTCCATATGTGGAGAGATTTTGTGATGCACCTTTAAAAGACACAGAACAGAATTCATAACCCAGGAGGAGAAGGGTCTGATGTTATTTACAGGGCTCCTTTGTGCCCTCCCAATTTGGGGATGCTTTGGGTACTGGAGAGGCCCGTGGCTCAACTTGGAGAAGTCTTTGGGGGTATTTTCTGAGTTATTACAGCCTTCTGGGGTTACTCAATAGTTCCAAATAATGCTGCCATCCCCTCTCCCCGCCAACATGCCCCTCCAATCCTTGGCCCCATTCCCTATGTGCTTCTTTCTCCAGGGCTTGCAGTGATCTTCCACAATGCCTATTCCAGGGAAACTCTCCTCCGGTGTGAACTGAAGTTTCTAGAGACCCTTTGTACCACATACAAGAATGGGACTGAGGATCTCATCCACAGTGAGAAACAGACTGTTCCTGAACGACCTCTAATTTAAATATAACTTCTTAGGGAAAGTTTTGGAGCCCTGTCTGTTAACCTGGGGGAGAAGGTTCCTCATCCCACAGTCATTTCCTCATACATGGCCATTCTGAGCCCCTTCCTGCAAGATAACTGAGCACCCTTATCTCTCATTGTCTTTGGTAGGAGCTGAGAATTCATAGATTCCTGAAAAATTCATGTCTGTGGTCTCACCAGGCAGGTCTTCCTAACGGTACCCTGTAGAAAGGTTATCATGTTTGGGATAGTTTCATCTGCCCACTTGCTTGCTTTCTTGGCATTGGGGCGGGGGGCATTTGTTAAATTTGTTTTTTATTGCTAGCATAAATGTGAGTCACAGCCATAAAGAAGAATGACAATTATTTTTAAAAGTTAAGTCATATAAAATGTTAATGAGAAGGACCTATTAAACAAATCCACCTTCTGCCTCCAGTGTAGGAATATTCCATTCATATGTGCTTTGTCCAATGTAGTTTTAAATTACTCAAATTGCCTAAAAATTAAGGATTTCTCAGAAATATCTGAGCCCGAGGCTTCACTGACACTACCGAACAAGCTAATATTTAGGTTTTGTATATATCTTGGTTCTTTTTGTCAGCCTGTGTTACCAAAGCCATTTATTATGCGCTTCATTGCTGTCCCTTGTCAGTATGCCCCATGTTAATGGCATACTGATAAAATAGAACTTCATCCATTGAATAGCGTAGAAGTTTCAGGTTTCCTTGCTGTTAAGTGTGCTCTTTCATGAGGTACTGACACTGTAGGAACTTGGGTGCCTGGGAATGTTTATTGAATTTCCTTTACGTGAACCGCCACAAAAAAAATGTTTATAATGTTGCCAGGTGCCCCCTCATAACATCAGCAGAAGTGGAGAGATACATTAAAAATTGTGAGAATCACTTTGCCCCACCAAATTCCCTGCAGGTTTTTTGGTTCCATCCAGGATCAACCACAGTGTCATCCCCAATAAAGAACAGTAAATTTTTAGCCTCATGTGCAAGCCAATGTACTAAATGTGAACGTAAACAGTATGTTGGTGATGCTGTCCCGTCACTTGTTAAGGACAATAAAAAAGTATGAATGTTCCTACATCGCATGCTAAAGTGCTTTGGTGCTGCTGAGTCACAGGGTATAATATGGGAAATGGCAAGCTGAATGAAACTGGCCTAATGTGCTTTTATACCAGGAAAGCATGAACTTGAAGAAGGATTGTGTTTTAGAGCTTTGTTCTTCTAGTGCAATGACTGCAAAGGCATATGCTGTAGTCCTCTCTCAGCTGCACCTCACGTACCACCTCTGAGTTTAAAAAAAAACAAAAAACCTTCTTTTATTTTTTATAGCTCAAGTGTCCTGGACAGCATCTCCTCTGTCTCCCACTCCTTTCAGATACAGCCTCACTTAGACCACTAAGACTGGGCCTCTGGCATCCCACCTCTGGCATCTCTATGCTGCTCTCCTAGAGCTGTGCTGTGTGGGAGTTTCCATGTGGCCCTCAGGTGAGGGAGATACCTAGAAAAATGCAGATTCTGTTTCCCTGTGCGTCTTTTGCACCACTGCCAAATTTAACCTCACTCGCTAAAACAGGTATGTCATTTCATTATCTCTCAGGAAGACTCCTGGCATACAGGCCTGTGTACCAGCAGGGCAGGGACCCTTTGCCTGAAGGAAGGTCTAGAGAGGGATAGAGAGGTGGTTTGAAAGTCCACATGAGATAACTGGGAAGCAAGAGTGAGGAATTCTTATATCCCGCCAGTTTTACATCACTATAATGGCTTATTGGAGTCCCACTGTTAAGGGTCAGAATAGCTCCTGCCTATCCCTGGGCACTGGAGGGGTGGGCCAACTCCTACGAGTCTCTGCCCTTATTCATTGATGCATAAGATGCTGTTAAAAATTATGACAAGTATCAGAGAGGTAGCCATGTTATATCTGTTAGTCTATAAGGTGCCACAGGACTTCTTGTTGTTAAAAATCTTGTCACCTATAGTCCTGAGTTGTGCAGTTCTTGACCAGATAAAACTGTCCTTACTGAGCACAAAGTCTCTCATTCCAGAGAGATTTGCCTGAATAGGGACTGCTGTGTTTGTCCTTTATTTAAAATATATATACATATATAATATAACCTCTTTAACATTCACTATTGTATTAATTTGTGATGAATATAGTAGCAGTTGTCAAGGACTTTTGGAGATAGAAAGTGCTAAACATTCATTATCATTGACATCCTCCTAGGAACTCTGAACTAATTGATAGTAAAGCTAAGTTCCCAGTGGAACAACAATTGAGAATTCTGGCAGGTGTGGCTGATACTGTATCCATAATATTGCTGTTCTGTGTGAGCCTCTTTTCAGGGTACCAAAGATGACCTTTGAAATGAAGTGAATGCTTCTTACATAAAACACGTTTTGTGTGGAAATAAATATCTTCATCACCGGTTGATTTAAATAATAAATACCATTTTGCATTTCTGTAGCACTTTGCAGCTAAGATCTGATATCATTAGAGGGAATGTAGAGTACGTATTATCCTCCCTCTTTCAAAGATGGGGGAAACTGAGGGATGGACACAGAGTGGTCCATGATCACAAAGATCATCTCTGTCAAAATCATGAGAAGAATCCAGACTTCCTGACTCCTAGTCCTATGCATTAACCACGATATCATGCTGTTTTCATACAAGTAGGATATGCGTGTCTGTGCCTGCCTGTCTCTCCTGGTATTGCTACCCAGTCGTTTTTCCTTAAGTGCCGTAAACTGTACAGCTGACTGTGGAGTGTTCCATGTCAAGGACACATTAAGAGACACGTCTTTCAGTAAAATACAACAAATGTTTTGTTTTTGTTCAAACCTCTTACTGTACCTTATAGAAACAGGGTCTTAATACACTGTGAACTCTGGTTAGGAAGCACTGCAATATATGAGTAGCACAGCTGCCTCCATTGCCTGCAGTGAGGATCTGTGTGGGTGCAGTGGTCTGTTGAACTGGATTTGATTGTAGGGTCAAAGACTAAACTGGTACACAAGTTCCCATGAAGTGCAAATGTCATGCACTTGCACACTCACAGCCCTCTGCATTAATTGAGAAACAGCCACTGAAATAATATATAGCAACAAAAGATGACTCAAGTTACACTAGAATAGTAAATAAAAGGAAGCACAATGCGTGTGTTCTGTGTTTTTGTTTTTGTTGGGTTTTTTTGTTTGTTTGTTTGTTTTGTTTTAGTCTTGATATTTCTTACAGGTACTATTTTAAAAAAAAATACAGGGGAAAACATTGCATTCTATAATTTATAGATATTAATATATTTACTTATCAAGAGCTTCTCTATTCATCCATTCTTTCTTTGTACAGCTATCCAGTCAGGTTAGTAGTCTATACTAGGACTGAACCTTTCTATTCCTCATGTTGTCTGACCAGTCTAAACTCCGTAGGAAAACTAAATTAATCTGATCATCCTAGCTTGCTCTTCTACTCAGTCCTGATTAATATGTAATGCCAGGGTGCTTTGGTGTTTAAAATGCAGCAGGCAGTTCATTTGTGCCTTAGTATGGAATCAGAGGGGTATGTATCTGTATGATTTGTCACAGTCAGTTGCTTGTAATTAACTAGCCAAGTGACATATGCTGCTGTTTTCACACAGGTTGTAGTTAATCAGCCAGAACTTTCTACATTTTCAGGAAGAAATTCAGGAACACACTCACCATCCATCTCATGGAGACTTGAGTAATTCACAGCAGTACAAGCATTCAGTCTGTGGTGTACAAACTGGTTGCATTTATCTGCAGCATTCCCTGCAGAGTGTTCTACTGAGTTGCTCTGGCACTGAATCTAGGAGAAGCTCTGCTTTTTTATGTTTCCCATAGGACTTTAGTCTTGATAGTCTGGGAGCAGCTACTGAGTGTGTTTACAGAGAGAGAGAAAGCAAGAAAGAGAGAGATAATGACACAGAAAAGGGCTGGCAAAGCAAAACAAATCTCTACTAATGCTTTAAAATAATGGTCTTACTCATTGTCTAGCTCTCTCCTATTCAGGTTCATTGTGGTATCTGAGCATTTTGGTATTCTTAGTAATAACACTAATGGCACTGAACTCCCTTGACATTAATGTGGATGTCATAAAAACTTGTATCAGATATCCACTTTACAGCTGCATTAACTTGTCTGTTACACTGTTTCCAAAATAATATCATTAGGTGCTAAGGTAAAGTACATGAGAATTCTATTGTTTTATAGCATATAACATAACAGCAAGACCCTTGCATATTTGCCATTTGTGCATCCACATTTTAATGAAAATAGAGAGATCATTCTTTAAGTTGACCTTACTCTTTAGTATAGCAGTGAGCAGTTCACATCAGGGAGAGTTTGCCTCTCTACTATGCTGTTTATTTGTGGTGTGTAGCTTGATGTATCTTCATTCATTCATTGCTAGGAGCTCCTCTGTGGTGAGGCTGATATAGTAGTTCTCTCAGGGTGTGTTTACACAACAAAGTTATTTCGGAATAACAGCCTCTATTCCAAAATAAGTTTGCTATCATATGCACCGTGCAACCACTATTTCGAAATAATTTTGAAATAGCATTTGGCTTATTTCGAATTTGGTAAACCTCATTTTATGAGGTATAGCACCTATTTCTGAATAGATATTTTGAAAGAGGGGCTGTTTAGACAGGGGCTGCGGCTACACTACCCCAAACTTTCAGAAGGGGCAAGTAAATTACAGCAGTTTGAAAATGCAAATGAGACACCAATATGAAAGTTCATCACCTCATTTGCATAATGTCAACCACCCAGCCCATCCAAAGTGCTGATTTTGAACTAAAAATAGCCATGTAGCTGGGGTTGCTTCAAAAGGGTGCCCCAATTTCAAAACTCAATTATTTACCCTTACATTTTTTTTTTTGAAGAAGGGTGCTTTCAAAATTGGGGCACCCTTTTGAAGGAACCTGGTTACACAGTTATTTTTAGTTCCAAATCAGCACTTTTGACAGGCCGAATGGTGGGCACGAATGAATTGAGGCGCTGAATATTCATATCAGTGCCTCATTTCATTTTCAAACAGCCATAATTTACATGCCCCTTCCGAAAGGAAGGAGTAATATAGCCACAGCCAGGGATGAGTGTCTATTCCTAAATTAACTATTCCAGAACAGCTTATTCTGAAATAAAATTGCCATGTAGACACAGTATTTCTTCCAGAGGCTCTAATCTGAAATAGGGTCGATTGTGTGTAGACACGCTGTTTCAGAACAAGATTTGCTTATTCCAGTGCTTCCCTGTAGTGTAGATACATTATTCTGGAATATCTTATTTTGGAATAGTAACTCTGGAATAAACCATTCTGAAATAACTCTGGGGTGTACACATATGCCTAGTGGGCTAGGGTATGCAGTGGTTCCTCTTCCAATGTGATTTAGCTCTTAAAGTGGCAGTTTTCCAGACTGAAAGGCCCCAAAGTGTCTTTAACCCAAACACTTCTCTTTCCCCTATTCTGGGGCTCTTCTTCAACCTGCCTTTGGCTCAGCCTGCTGCCCCCTTGTTGAGTTTGATAACCCATGTCATGAGCTTATGCTTTCCCTGCCTTGGGCCTGGTCGAGGAACAGAGTTCCATCTTTTACTCAGAACTCTGTCTCAGGGCTCTTAACTCAGCAAGTCCTTTACCTGTACTGCTGTTTTCCCTGGACCACTTTCTGTGCAGCTTCTTCAGTTCTTCTTGTGGTCTCTTTGCCTTTTCCCTGATTAATTAAGATGTCACCCAGTCCTTTCACCAGCCAACCTGTGTCACCTCTTCAGGCCTGACTGTCATTCTCATCCTGTAGCCATCTTCTGCTCTTTTTGAGGAATTTGCCTGGTTTCCCTCAGGTGGGGCTCATTTGATCATCAGGTTGGTCTAGTCCAGGTTTTCCAGCCCACAGGGCAAGCTACCCTATCAAAGTTGACCTTTGCTTTAGGCTTGAAGGGCTCAAGGATTTTGTCCCATTTCATGAATGTTTGGGCTGATATTCCTGTTCACACCCAGGAGGCCCAAGAACTCTCATCTCATATACCAACAAGTGTTTTGGATCCGTCCTTTCCTTCGCTTTCTGGGAGGGAGCAATGGGAGGAGATGGCATGACTGGCTGGGGTTGAAAAGGGCTGTTTTGATGGTTGGAGGGATGTTTGGGAAACATAAGAAAGGGGATGACTTATGAAGAATGGCACCCTTGGAGATTTAGCTTCCTTTAATGTGAAGATCTACATTAAAATTTGTACCAGTTGCTGTACTTATAGACCTCAAGAACCAATGGGCAGGTTTTGACCTACAGAGGTTCATGCAGCTGTATGGGAGGGGAAAATTCAACATTTAAACATTTGGGCTATGATGTAAACAAGCTGTAAAGGGCTGAATTAATGGTTTGATTTTCTGGAGTCCGATGATTTGTTTTGATATTACAGTATTGTGGTTTTGGAATTGTTTCACATTTACTATCAGGATGCAAATTAATTGCTTCAGACAATAACTGCACTGTACATGCTGCATACTCTAGGCACAAAAGCTTAAGTAAGGAAAGAGAATTGGCCTCAGCTTCAAATTTGCTATGTAGAATCATGTTAATATTACTTATCCTCAGATAACATGTAAAAGCTGGGGGACAAAACTGTTAGGTCAATACATCACGCCTTTTCAAAATTCCTTAGTTGTGCAACAAAGTCACATTCCAGATATCACTAATTTGATTTTTTCTATGAAAACAGTTGTTGCATTTGCTGCAGGGAGGATGTACAATTTGCGAATGGGAAGGAAGGTGGTCAATGAAACAATTTCGGAGATAATAAGCAGGCAATCACTGTTGAAATAATTCTTTCAATTTGAGTGTTTTCATTTGGAAAGAAAAGTTTCTGTTCATTTACCTTGTGCGTTATGTCCCTGGGCCAGGAAACCACTTAAGTACATGCTGAAGCCAATTCCTATTTAGGAAAGTATGTAAATTATGTGTTTGAGCCCATCTTTGATGGGAATCATATATATGCCTGAGTGCTTTCCTGAACAGAGGCGGTTT
Organism: Carettochelys insculpta; assembly: GCF_033958435.1. Classification (NCBI taxonomy): domain Eukaryota; kingdom Metazoa; phylum Chordata; order Testudines; family Carettochelyidae; genus Carettochelys; species Carettochelys insculpta. Next base: position 191,314,161 of record NC_134138.1, on the reverse strand, counting down.
CGTTAGGGCAATAACAGGAGCAACATTAAGCACTACTGATGTTAAAGAGGCAGGACATTTCCAGTCCTGTTGTTAGCCGGTGGCCGGGTAATGTGTGGTGAGGTACCAACTATGCCCTTGTTACCATCCGAGTCTTTAACTGCTAGAGCGCAGGACTCCTTTGCAGCGGGCAGCTTGGGCCAGGCTGACAGATGCCCCAGGGTCCTAAACACCCGAGTCTTTTACTGCTAGAGCAGGGTGCTGCTAGCACTCTCACCTATGGCCAGGCTGTGGTAATCAAACGGTTAAAGTTCTTTTTATTGTGCCGGCTGTGTTGGAGTGACAGAGAGTAACAGCAGTCAGGCTTAGATCTTAACTAGTTACAAGTTTATTAAGCTACAGTTATAAGCATGCGGTTACAAAACACTATTGTCTACTTCTTTATGCTAGCACTGTACAGGTGTTAACAGGTTACATTACAATTCAATACCACAACATCTTAATGCAACAGCATCTATCTATAGAGCTCTAATTCTTTAACTGTGTGCACCAAAAGGAGACCTTAATGTGGGTACATCTTACCCTCCTTAATATGGGTATATCTTAACCTCCTTGCATCTCTCGATACCAGCGTAGCCAAGCCAGGATCGGTCACTCAATTCCACAGAAAGACGAATACGAGGTTGGGCGTCCCCAGTTGCGGACCTCGGGAGGCAATCACCTGACCCGACCAGCAGGTAGTTGGTGGGAATGCACTCAGAGTCAGAGTGCTGCTGGGCCCATCTTTATACATACCCCCTGGGTCACGTATTCTCTTTCTTATCTATGGTGTCAGATTGTACTGGTCTGTCTTTTGTGATGCCAGTTTTTACAAGGGCAATTCTTACTTAATTTGCACTTGTAAGACAGGAGATAAGCAATTTGGGAGTAGAGGACATTCTTTTACAAGGGCGGAGATTCCTCTTCTGGGATGGATGTGTGGGCGCATCAGTCCATTAATGCCAGCCAAGGGCAGTTCTCTGAGGCCCTTCGTTAACAGTTAGCCTGCTAGCCCTCTATCTGTGTTTTCTGTTTCTCAGGGTCACGATGAGCCAGCACATCTGGGCCCCTTTAGGAAGGCATCAAAGACTGTGCTGTTTAACTGCTGTTCAGTGCCCTGTGTGCTCTGAGGCACCTTAGAGGGGAGGCAAAAGCTGGTCTGTAGTGGGGACATTTTGTCTGGCTACAACTGTCCCATTTTATGAGTTGCTCATAATGTTTGTAAAATGTTCACCTTCTAGATTGAAAATTTCGTGAGCAGTTTGGACTGATGCAAAGTTAATGGGTATGTTTCCATTAATTTGCCTGGGCAACTTTAATGTTACCTGTTCCTGATTTCTGGATGCTGTTTGGCCTTCTTGTGTTCCTAAGAACAACTCCAACCTCCTGCACCATGAACATGGAGAGCCCCTTGGCAATGGAACTGGTGTTATTTTGCTATGCAAATATGGGGCTGACTGGTAAGGGGTCTTGCAGAGTACATGCAACTTCTAGTCTTCTCATAACGTGGGGTGTGGCTTGGTGTGACTGTTCTGCACAGCACTGGAAGGGAGAGTATGTCAGTGCTCTATGTAAGCTACTTCAGCCAGTTGTCTGAAAAAGAAATTACCAAGTCTGAATTGTACATGTTAAACCTCTGCAATCCAGAATTCTATCATCCAGCAAACTCCATAATCCATCATGATTTTAGTTAGTCAGATGACCACTTATTATGGGCAGGGCCAAGCTTCCTGCAGTTCCATGAAGTTTATTTACAGCCACCAGTCCTGGCTGTCAGTGTTCTGTGTTGTTATTTAGCTGTAATTTACCCCATATGTCTTCTAAGAGCCCAATAAGCAGTGAAGGTATCAGTAATGTACCAGACAATACTGGCCTCCTGTGATCCGGCAAATTTTCTTTTTCAGCACCAGTCAGGTCCCAGCGGTGATAGATGAGAGAGGTTCAACTGTATTTGCTCTTATGGTGTTACAAAGTCTTTAAAATAGATAAAAGTTTCCTTTGTGCGGAGATATTGATCCTGAGATGATGCCAAGGCTTTTGCTTCATAGTTGTAAACAACTGTTACATTTTCAATATCTGCCATGTCAGTATAATTCAATATAGGAATAATTTGCTTTCATTTAGAGAACATCACTTCTATGAAAGTGAGAGTATTATCCTGGGCTAGGATGGTACGGAGAAGTGGTGTAACTGTTCAAGAATTTGAGTCGATTTGATTTCCAGAACAATTCAGGTTCAAGGAGGCCTGCACTCACACACATCCTGTTTGGGCCTGGTGAACTACATCTGTAAGAGAGAACTTAAGTTTTGTTTTAAAAAATGTGCATGTCCTTTTTGTATTGTTTTTTATGTCTTTTCTGTATTATAGTAGCACTTCGAGACTTCGATCAAGATTGGGGAACAGGCTGTGTTAGGCCCTATGCAAATGCTTGGTAAAAACCAGCCCTTGCCTGGAGGAGATTACGCAGAAGACAGAGTGGGAGGGGAAATGGTGGGCAGGTCACTTCTCACTGTGTCTTAGTCACACAGCAAGTGGCATTTGCACAGATATGAATAGAAGTCAGGTTTCTTGGCTTCTGTTCTAGTGTCCTATCTTCTAGAGCATGCAGTTGCAGTTTGAGGTAACTGCACCTGTGTTCCTCCTTGTTGGTCCTCAAGGGCATGTGCTGTCAGCTCCTGACTCTTCAGCCATCACCTTCCTTGAGCAGTGTCCCACCTTGCTCACCGTCCTGAGGCAACACTGTCCCCTGCCTACTCTGTGATGTTCCCAGCAAGCCAATCCACTTCAACAGGCCGGTTTGCACTTTGATTTCTCTTGAAAGCCTCTAAAAAGCATAATGGCCCACTGTTATAAGTTACCACACAGCCTTTTGTAAGCACGCACACACACACACACACGCTTCCGATGCAAGTATTACAGAGAAAACATTAAAATCATAAAGGTTCTTATATGGTGTTAACCCAGCCATCTGTTTTAGAGGGTCCTTGCAACCTAGCTAATTTGCCTTAAGCGTCCCCCATAGTTTTTAGTTTCTGATGGAGCTGTAGTAACCGGTGTTCCCTGTAAGCTGAGCACGTGGGCAGCTGCCACCCAGCTGATTAGCTGAGTGCCCACAGCCAGTAGCATGTGTTTTTACTGGTGGTGCACCTGTGCACATGCCTTGGTGAACATAAAATGTATTCTGCCCAAAGATGGAGAAAATTAGAGGGAACGTTAGTGGTAACTCGCCATGCTAACGTCGAATACAGTTAGATACAAGCTATTCATTTAAAACAATGGATCCCAAAGATCCTACATGGGTTGCGATATTTGCCATATATCCCCCATAAAGAAGTTATATACAATCCCAGCCCACAATAATACCACCAACTGAATATCATAATGTCTCTCAAAAATCCTGACATAGATATCACACACTCTACTTCTTCAGCCCTTTTCCCCACAAAGGGAACCTTGTAATCCTGAACCTGTGCAGACCATTTACTAAGGCTGAAAGGAACGAGCAGCTGGGCACCTGGAGAACATCAGCATTTTCCTTCATTTAGGGACTCCAAATGTTCCTTTCTCTCTGGCTGGAAAAATTTCATTCATTGTACTAGGGTACCTCTGTTCTATGTAAGCTGTGTCTACACGTGCACGCTACTTCGAAGTAGCGGCACTAACTTCGAAATAGCGCCCGTCGCGGCTACACGCGTCGGGCGCTATTTCGAAGTTAACTTCGACGTTAGGCGGCGAGACGTCGAAGTCGCTAACCTCATGAGGGGATCGGAATAGCGCCCTACTTCAACGTTCAACGTCGAAGTAGGGACCGTGTAGACGATCCGTGTCCCGCAACGTCGAAATTGCCGGGTCCTCCATGGTGGCCATCAGCTGAGGGGTTGAGAGATGCTCTCTCTCCAGCCCCTGCGGGGCTCTATGGTCACCGTGGGCAGCAGCCCTTAACCCAGGGCTTCTGGCTGCTGCTGCGGCAGCTGGGGATCCATGCTGCAGGCACAGGGTCTGCAACCAGTTGTTGGCTCTGTGTATCTTGTGTTGTTTAGTGCAACTGTGTCTGGGAGGGGCCCTTTAAGGGAGCGGCTTGCTGTTGAGTCCGCCCTGTGACCCTGTCTGCAGCTGTGCCTGGCACCCTTATTTCAATGTGTGCTACTTTGCGTGTAGACGTACCCTCGCAGCGCCTATTTCGATGTGGTGCCGTGCAACGTCGAAGTTGAACATCGACGTTGCCAGCCCTGGAGGACGTGTAGATGTTATTCATCGAAATAGCCTATTTCGATGTTGCTACATCGAAATAAGCTATTTCGATGTTGGCTTCACGTGTAGACGTAGCCGTAGTGTTGTAAAAATCATAATTACGGTGTGTTAAATTAATTCTTTACACTACATTGGGCTTAAAATAATGTTGAATCTATATAATTTTCATTAGCTAGCAATGAAAAAACTCTTAAGAATGGCTCTTAACATATAACCAATTAGATTCCACAAAGTGCTTCTGTGCTGTATTATCTGTATAAGCATAAATTTTCATCAGCCAAGGCTAATTGCTGGGTTCCAGCTCTGAGGGAGGTTAAGGTGATGGTAAAAAGACAAGGGGACAAATCTCACGATGTGCCAAGTATTTCCTTACCATACCCCACCTTTCATAGCAGTTTAGGGTTCTCAGCATCATGGAGAATCAATCCCAATGTTAGTATTAAACGAGAGAGTCCTGTTCTCAATATGGTGCACCACCGAATGGTTTGTGTTACTGGTAACTGCCGTTGAGAACTCTGTCCTGACACAGGCAAGAGTCTTGTTCAGTGCAGTTAGAATTTGCCATGGTGAGGATGGAAGTGGTGTGTTAGCTGTGTTGTTCCCCGGAAATCACAGATTTCTGAGACATGAAGATGAGCTCTGTGTCAGCACTAACGTTTGTTTCTCTTACTGGCAGAAGTTGGTTTTAGGATTGCAGTCAGACTCAGGTTGTCTGTAATTCTGATGCAAGAGTGTCACTGACATCACTAGAAGTTTTGCATGTGAGCTAAAGGTGCTGTCTGGTACTAAATACGGGTACAGGTTGAAACTCTCTCATCTGGCACTGTCTTGTCCAGCAACATCCCTCGTCTTGATGGACAATGGACAGTGCTGGACCAGAGAGCTCCAGCGGTGCAGGGCATAGCAGGGCCCTTCTGGTGGTAGGGAGCCTCACTGGCAGTCTGCTCTAGGGAGACCCAGGGCAGGGAGCCAGGTCTGGGACACCCACTGTATGGTCGGGGAGCCCTTTATGGGGAGCACAGCCCCATTAGGAGCCACACAGCAAGGAGCCTGGCTGGAGCACAGAGCCCCACCAGCAGCTCCACAGCAGTGGTGAACCTTACAAGGATGGGGGGAGCCCCTGGGTCAGCCCCACGGGTAAGCATTGCAGGAATGCCCCCTCCTCCAGGCAGCCTGGGGGCAGGGAGCCTGCAGCAGCCATGAAAAGGAGCCAGGCCAGCAGGTTAGCAGTCCCTAGTGTCTCCCACAGGGCAGCCAGGGGGCCTGACCTCTCAGCAAATCCCCTCATTCAGGACCACTCAGGTCCCAAGGGTGTTGGACAAGGGAGGTATAACCTATACATGAATCAGGAAATATACCACCAGGAGTAAAGGGCTAGACTCATTCACAGCTGTACCTACCCACCATATGATAGCTGGTTGCAACTTATTTATGTTAGAGCTATTTGTAAACCAGCTGACAATGACACCCAGTCTTCCTTGTTCCCTAGGTCAGGGGATCGGGACTATCCCAGTTGTACACCCACTGCCAATTCCATCTCACTGGGAGAGCAGCAAGATCAGAAGATCTGATTGTTCTGTGCCCGTGTTTATTGCCATCTGAGACTTTGCCCCTTAAAGTTTCAGTTCAACACATCTTCAGTTCAAGATTTTACTTTTCCATTTTCTCTGAACAGTCACCTTTAGGGAAAGAATTTCACCCTGTTTCATTTTAAATGTTCATGTTATATTGATGGATACTTTACCTCAATTCAGTAGCCCAGTTATCAGTTCATTTTCACTTGGATACTCAAGAGGCTGTGTATGCTGTACAGTCCTCCCAAGCATTCTCTGGTGTGCAGTCTGGAAGCTGCCAGTTTGCACAAAATATCATCTATTTAGAAGTTGTACTACCAAATTCTGTAAATCTCTTCACATGAATGAGAGTCTCAGAGTTATGGAAAACCAAGTACATAGCTATGAATTGCTCTTTCCCAGGACTGTTAGCAGTATGGCGATAAATTAAAAATGACAAAGAAGTAAAGCTCAGGAACTCTTCCCATATTGGAACTCTTTTTGTTAAATGTGGTTTATCTGTTGGTGAGGACACATGTACAGAATGATGGCTACAAATGTCTCTCAATCTGTAACTGGAGAAAACCACTTTGACTGAATCATTGATTCCACTTGTGTTTCAGTTATCCTAACAACACGGATCTGTTTTGTAATGCATTGAAAGGAAGGCAATCTCATGGCTAGAGACAGAATCACAAGTGAAAGACCTTGTCTGGCAATTTTCAGCACATCGGCAGGCTGCTGCAACTCGGTGATGGAGTCAATGTGGGCTCCCCGTAGGCGTTGTATAACTGCCCACAAGACAGACTCAGATCTGGGACCTCTGGAGCTTAGACTCAGATCTGGGACCTCTACAGCTTGAGCTAAAGACCAGCTGGCTCTCAGTGCATGCTGTAGAGGACACTTAATCTTTCTCTGTGAAGTGGTCTAGGTACACTACATGGGACATTTAACCACACATAGATGTGTGGGTTACAATTGCACTCTACGCATATGTTATCAGTTGCAGGATAAAGGCCAAAGAATGGAGGGAGGCATTCTGTTTCTGTACTTGAATATTGTCCTGCTATGCCAATATAGGTAAAGAAGTACAACACTGCCCCCACTGGAGATACAACTTTATACTAGTATTGATATTTTCATATGCAAAGAAGAATAATTATGTGAATATAGGTCACAATTTATGTTGAAACAACTGCATTCACACTTGACTGTTTGCCTGTATAATTATTTCAATAACAAATCACACCCCTAACTAATACTTATACCAGGAGAAGATTTAACTGTATACCAGGCCACAGCTATTCCTGTGTAAATCCTGTTTAACTTTACTGAGGTCAGTGATATTACTCTAGATATACACCAGTAAAATGAGGATTAGAAATTGGCCAAGTGAATGTTTATATTTGTGCACATGTATAACCTTAATATAACTGAAAGCCAGATTCTCGTTCACACAAACTCTGTTATATTGCTCTGGGAGTATAAATGGTCCTAAGGCTATGCGAAGACCTCTTACTATTTCCAGAGCTGTTTAAAGTGTACACTTAAGTTTTGTGTAGCCAGTTTGATTTGGGATATGATTTTTTTTAACTGACATAGTTACACTGGTGCAACCCCTTTGTGGATGTAATTGTAACAATATAGCTTATTCCCCTTCCCATAAAGAAATAAGTTATATCATTATAAGTCCCTTTGTGCAAATATCACAGCGTCCTCATTAATGAGGGATATATATATAGCAGTGTTACTATATCCATATTGTTGAAGTGATACAACTTTTGCATGGAGATGAGCCATTATGGTAACTGAGAACTGAAACCTGCTGGCCTAAAGTTGAGAGCCTGCTTTATTCTTATTATTTAAAAACAAGCAGGTGTGTTTGTTCTCACTTTGGTTTGAACTTGTAGCTTCTAGGCTGTGACCTTCTATGCCAAGTTACATTCCAGAGCCAATTTGTAAACCCTTGTAAATTTCAAATTTAACTACAGAGACTCAGACACTTTGGTCTCACAATATTATCTTTCAAAAGAGAATAAAAATACAGTATTGATATGTTTGTCTGCATGCTCTGAATGCCATTGCATGTGAGATATTATCATGAAAACCACATTATCATAGTAATTTGGAGCCTTTGGGTACCTGATGTGCCAATTGCCTTCACTTGGTTCTGGTATGTAATTTATCATTGGAGTGGCCTACCCTGCTAAAATGTGCCCTTTGTGGGCAGAAGCAAAGCTAATATACTTTCAAAGTGCATTTGAATTGCTTCAATAAATCACAGCTGTCACTGTGAGCATTTTTATCATTTGCCAGAACAATATATTATCTTCACGTTTCATATTCTTGACGTCCTGGACTTTTCTTTGTGTAAATTGTCATGCATCATGACCTAGTTTTTTAATGAAATTAGGCAGGCCATAATATTTGTTTCAGTTTTAAGATGGAAACTTTTGTCTTGTTATGAAAAAAGGTGGTTGTATGTGCAAAAACAAGAAGTCCTGTGGCACCATATAGACTAACAGATTTTTTTGGAGCATAAGCTTTTGTGGGCAAAGACCTACTTCATCAGATGCAGCTTATGCTCCAAAAAAAAAAAAATCTGTTAGTCTATAAGGTGGCACAGGACTTCTCATTGTTTTTCCAGATACAGACTAACATGGCTTCCCCTCTGGTGGTTGTATATGTTTTCTTTTTATCATTAGTTATGAGTATTTCGCTATGAAAATACATGCAATGTGGTGTCATTTCTTCATTTTCCTTCTCTTAAACAGTTTTTGCAGCTAGAAATACTTTTCTTTAGTGTCCTCGGTGTGTAGGCATTTCCCTTTGACATTTGCTGTGAAGTCTGGAAAAGAACAAAAGTGCTGGGGTAGAAAAAAGAGACGACACAGAGTGCACTCAACTCCACATCGCTAATTTGTCCATTTTGCTAACATCCCCATAAAGCCCGAAGTGCTCCCCCTCTTTCAGAACTGCAGCACAAACTACATGGGAAGCTGCAAGGAGTGAATTGTGACTGACTGTATGTGGGGACTTGAGCCAGTGTCAGAATGGTTCTGCTGTGTCAGTGCAGAAAGGTGGGGAGAGGAAAGCTCTTGAGATATGTCCCTCTGTGTAGTTTGTGCACACTCCACATGCTGGAGAGTAAGTATTCTTCTAAACCTGCTCCATGCCCCCTCTGCACCCTCACCCTGTTCAGTGGACCATGGATATGACTGAAATCAGTGGCTGCAGGGCTGCCACATAGTCTGTGCATTCATTAAAGTCTCTCTGAGCATGTTTACACAGCAGAAGAACATGCGGACCAGAATTAAGCTCTCAGAAGGGGAGAAGATGGAGGAAAGTAGCTAGTCCTGTCATTCTGCGCCAAGATAGAAGAAAAATTGCATTATATGTTAATTCTGCTCTTCAGGCCATTTATTGGCTGAGCGGTAGTCAGAGGGAGGGGCTCTCTCGGGTAGGCCAGACCTCTAAAGCCCTGCTGGCAAACGACCAGGGAGCATGCGACCGGGTGCTTGCGAACAGGGTGGTTGCTAACAGGAGGGAGTTTTGAGAGGGAAGTTTAGAAGGGGAGCTTAGAGGGAGCTAAGGGACCCGCTGCAGCATGAGGAGCATGGGGGGCGAGATCGAGGGATGTCAGTGGTGGGCAAGTGGTTTGGGGGTGTCTGGTACGGCTGTGATGATGGCAGCACCCACGGAGGCTGCTTGCGGCGTGCTGGCCCAGATTGCATGGCTTCCAGGCCCAGTCCTGGGCTCCCTGCATGCATGCGCCGCACCAGATCTGTGGGGCTCCAGGGACAGCCGTAGCCAGATGAAGAGTTGGTGGCTTTGGCTGGGACCCAGGGTGCGGCTGGGCTGTGAGATCGGCGTCTTCCTGGAGGACGTGGGGCTGCAGCAGCGTGTGGCCAGGTGCGGAGGGGCCAGGGGAAGGGGGACCTGGGGGCAACGAGAATTGATAGGGGGCAGTGTGGTGCAGTCGGCAGACATGGGAGTGGATGGGGGAAAAGGGGACAGGGAGGGAGGCTCTGGGGGTGATGGTAGCCGATGAGAGTCAGAGGGGTGGGGAGGAGGGTCCTGGGGAGGTGAGGTGGTCGTCACGGGGAGCTTTGGGGACATGTGGCGCCAGGGAGGTGCAAGAGGTAGTGGGACTGTACCCACGTTCTCCATACCCCACTGCCTTGTGGGTTATCCTGGAAAGGAGCAAGGCCAAGGGAGTAAACCCTGACAGAAAATCCAGAGGGAAGTCCTAAGGCGGTTCTGTGCCAACTTCTGTCATTGACCCGGCAACTCCTGCAGCTGAGCTGGTACCAGACATAGAGGTTATCCTCTCCTTTGGACTATATCAGTAAAGCCGAGAGGGGAACACTGGCGTCTGGGCAGCCCAGGGTCCCAAAAATCGCCCAAGCCCCTGCCTGGAGAGGTACTCCAGCATCGCTAACAGCGTTGAACCAACACGGGAGGTAACAGATACTGGTTATAAGCTCTTGTTCGATTGGCATAGAGAACAAGTGCCAGGGGTTGCCTCTGATGGTGGGAGAGATCGTCGCATCTCACTGGACAGTCACCGCCCGCCTCAAGCTGGGCAGCCCCCAGCCAATAGGGTACTGTCCCGCCACAGTTCACCTGCTTCACTGGGTGCGTGAGGCTTAAGGTTCCCAAACCTGACAAGTGACCTGAAATGTGAGCACCAGGCAAACCAATAAGAAAATCAACAAGAAAAGGAAACCATCAAAGTTTTAAGCTTGCTTGCTGGAATGTGCAGACCATGCTGACAGGTCTGACTGAAGATCTTCAGGACATCAGCGACACCCGAAAGACCGCTGTCATTGATGAGGAACTGAAGAGGCTCCAAGTTGACATTGCTGCTCTGCAAGAGACACGTCTCACAGATTCGGAATCTCTAAAGGAAAAGGACTATACCTTTTTCTGGCAGGGTAAAGCCCGAGAGGAACCCAGGGAGCATGGTGTTGGCTTCGCCCACAGAAACACCCTTCTACAAATGGTGGAATTAGTCAAGGGTGGATCAGAAAGACTCCTTCAGGTCATACTTCAAACTTGCGCCGGTCCTGTCCACCTGCTCAGCGCTTATGCCCCAACCCTGTACGCTGCACCGGAAGTAAAAGACAAGTTTTATGACATGCTTAGTGCTGCCATAGCACAAATACCTGCTTGCGAACAACTGTACATTCTGGGTGACTTCATGAGAGAGTTGGAGCCGATCGTGACTCGTGGCCTTCCTGCTTAGGCCACTTTGGTGTGGGAAAAATGAATGAAAATGGTCAGCGTCTTCTCGAACTTTGTACGTACCACAATCTGTGCATCACAAACACATTTTTCCAAACCAAGCCACAGCACAGAGTGTCATGGAGACACCCACGCTCAAAACACTGGCATCAACTAGATGTGGTCATCGCTAGACGTGATAACCTCAAAAACATCCTTCTGACATTCAACTATCATAGTGCTGACTGCGATACAGATCACTCGTTAGTTTGCTCAAACTCAGGGTCATTCCCAAGAAGCTGAACCTCTCTAAACGAATTGGAAGGCCCCGCATCGATGCCAGAAAGATGGCTAACTCAGAGAGATCTGAAAAGTTCAGAGCGACTCTCGAAGAGAATCTGCGCAGCAACCCTGGGGGTGCCGATGTGACATCCAGATGGCAGCATCTGAGGGATACAATGTACAACACGGCCTTGTCGGTGTTTGAAAGAAGAGCTAGAAACACAAATGACTGGTTCAAAGCTAACTCCGATGAGATGATTCCAGCCATCGAAAAGAAGCGCGCTGCGCTCCTGGAGTACAAACGTTCGCCGAGCCAGAATACCCTGCAAGCGCTCAGAGCAGCCAGAAAAACAATACAGCAGACTACCAGGCGCTGTGCCAACAACTACTGGCTCGAGCTATGCAGCAGCATCCAGACCAGTGCTGACTTTGGTAACTTCAGGGGAATGTACGAGAGCATCAGGAAGGCATTAGGACCCACCCAGAACAAGATGGCACCTCTGAAATCCAAATCTGGTGATGTCATCGCTGACAAAGCCAAACAGATGGAGTGCTGGGTCAAGCACTACTCCAAGCTGTACTCATGCGAGAACATTGTGGTCGACTCAGCCCTTGATGCCGTTGAACTCCTACCAGTAATGGACGAACTGGATCAGGAACCAACTGTGGATGAACTGAAGAAAGCCATTGACAACACTGCAGTAGGAAAGGCCCCGGGCCAGGATGGTATACCACCAGAGGTAATCAAGTGTGCCATGGACACTCTCCTGGAACCGCTACATGAGCTACTGTGCCTGTGCTGGAGAGAGGGAGAGGTTCCACAGGATATGCGCGACGCTAACATCATAACCTTGTATAAGAACAAAGGAGACAGAAGCAACTGCAACAATTACCGTGGAATCTCCCTCCTAAGCATCACTGGTAAACTGTTCACTCGCATCATCCTCGGCAGACTCCAGAAGATTGCTGAGAAGGTGTATCCTGAATCACAGTGCGGATTTTGCGCAAAGAGATCTACCGTTGATATGGTCTTCTCTCTGAGGCAGCTGCAGGAGAAATGCAGGGAGCAGAGGAAGCCACTCTATGTTGCCTTCATCGACCTAACCAAGGCCTTCAACTTGGTCAGCAGGGATGGACTGTTCAAACTGCTCCACAAGATAGGTTGTCCGCCACGGTTACTCAAGATGATCCAGTCTTTCCATGAAGACATGAGAGGAACTGTCCAATACGATGGCACATTATTGGATGCTTTCAACATCAGGAGTGGCGTCAAACAAGGATGCATCCTTGCTCCGACATTGTTTGGGATTTTCTTCGCACTCCTCCTTAAACACGCCTTTGGATCTTCAACAGAGGGCATCTTTTTGCACACAAGATCTGACGGGAAACTGCTTAATCTTGCAAGGCTGAAAGCTAAATCTAAGGTGCGGGAAGTCCTCATCAAAGATACGCTGTTCGCAGATGACGCTGCTGGCGTGTCACACACAGAAGACCAGCTTCAGAAGCTGCTGGATCGGTTCTCCAAAGCATGCAAGGACTTTGGGCTCTCCATCAACCTAAAGAAGACAAATGTACTTGCTCAGGACGTTGCTGATTCTCCATCAATCAGCATTGTCAACTATACATTAGAGGTAGTCCACGAGTTCGTTTACCTCGGGTCCACCATCACTGACACCCTGTCCTTGGAGACTGAGTTAAATAGGAGGATCGGTAAAGCAGCCACAACTCTGTCCAGACTCAGCGAGAGAGTGTGGAATAACAACAAGCTGTATACTCACACCAAAATGCAAGTCTACAGAGCCTGCATCCTCAGCACCCTCCTTTATGGCAGCGAGATTGGACCCTGTACGCCCACCAGGAAAAGGGGCTGAACGTCTTCCACTTGCTCTACCTCAGGCGCATTCTTGGAATATCATGGAAGGACAGAGTGTCCAACACTACCATCCTTGAGCAAGCTGGAATCCCACTGTGCACACCCTCCTCAGGCAGCGGTGGCTCTGCTGGCTTGGCAACGTCCACAGGATGAATGATGGAAGGATCCCAAAAGACACCCTGTATGGCAAGCTAGCCTCTGGCAAAAGACCTCCTGGACACCCCCAGCTGCGCTACAAAGATGTTTGCAAGAGAAACCTCAGGGAAGTAGACATCAAGCCAGACAGCTGGGAGGAGCTGGCAGACGATCGCAGCAGATGGAGGCAGGAACTATACAAGGGCCTTCAGAAGGGTGAGTTGAGGATCAGACAGCTAGCAAAGGAGAAGCGAACCCACAGAAAGCACAGCAAGGACCTGCCAGGCACCCATTACATATGCAACAGATGCAGCAAGGACTGTCACTCTCGTGTGGGTCTTCACAGTCACAGCCGACGCTGCAAATGAGGATGCCAAACGGAACTATGAAGGGCGCGATCCATAGTCTACGTAGACTGAAGGATGCTACTGACAGGCCATTTAGGATCCAAAGAGGATGTGTTCATTGGCATGACATGTAGCCCGTTCAAACTTTTCCTTTCTCGGGAATGTTCAAACACTAACTATGGTCTGCAGAGGGTGGCCAATAAATTGACTCCATTTTATAGCCTTGTCTAAAATATCAGTGATTTAATTTACCATCCCTGCTTCTATGGTGAAAAAAGCCCTTTTCTTTTTAATTGATACAATAGCTCATTCCAGAATGTGAAAACAAGTCTATAAATATGTCAGCTTTTGTAATTAGAAAACAGTTTATTTGCTACGGATATCTTTTTCAAGATGTGTGGATCATGTTGCTCTGTACTTAGTTTTAAAAAGTTACTCTTATTGTCACCAGGTTTGAGTGACAATTGTTCTGTATGATTGCTAAATTTTTAATTTTTAAATTAAGGATGGGCACTAGTTGTTGAAAAATATTTTGCTAATATTTCCCCCACATGTTTATTTATCTTTTCACAAATTTTGTAGGCATACTCATTTTGAGTGGGTTGGCTAGCAGAATCCTGTTTTGCTTTTTGAAGTGTGTGTTGCAAATTTCACATGGAAACACTTGGGAAGCTTAAATATTGAGTCTGTTCTGGTATGGCTATGGTATGAAGAAGAGGGTCTATCCCATGAAAGCTCACCTAATAAATTATTTTGTTAGTCTTTAAAGTGCTACTTTACTACTTTTTTGTTTTGATATTATACAGACTAGTGTGGCTTTCTCTCTGTTACTTGGGAAGCTGTGTTTGGCAGTTTTAGTTTGTGTGGAGAGGTTTCACAGGGGTGCAAGGAACTGCCTGCATCACATGCAGATCCTTTAGCAGGATTGGAGCCCAAGTCAGTGAAGAGAAGTGACTTTGGCAATTATTCATTCTGGTGGCTTTGCTAGAAAAAAAACTAGGATTTGTGCTGTTCCTCGTCTTCTTGAGATTCCTATCTCCAAGGTCTCGCAGTAGTTTATGTGTTGGCATTCTGGTGTGAATATTTTGCCCATCTTTCATTTAAAATATCTTAAGCAATCAGTAGCTGTTATTAAACCTGTACAAAGGCTTACAAGTTCATTTCAAAATGGATTCATATATTTTTGGACAGCTGTGTGATTTGCAAAGATTGGGTTCAAAAGAACTGTGGTCCCCTGATTGAATCTCACTTGGCACCTATAGACAAGAAAGCTTCAACCTGTTCATATTATCATATGATCCACTGTACTGCTGGAAACAGAGGGGGATTTGTACCCCTTTTAGGGAATTCCATTTTAGGGAGTTTTGCTACATATTTCTTTACCTAGAAAGTGCATTTCAATGCCTAACTCATACAGTTCCTGGTCCAGTGCCCACTGAAGTCCACGGTAGTTTTTCCATTGACTTCACTGAACTCCAGATCAGGCCTGTAAAGCTTATTTCATGTGTAGAGCTCAACAGGCTTTACAAAGAAGGACAGTATCATCACCTGTCTTTTACAGATGGAGACACTGAGGCACAGAGAGGTTACAGTGACATGCCCAAGGTGACACAGCAGGTTCTGAGTAGCGTGAACAGTACTACCTGTGTAACCTGAATGCCAGTCCAGCACTCTATCCTCCAGGTGTTAGACTCCGGGGCTATACACTCTTATAAGGATGTGTAGAGTACAGCTGCTGCACAACCAGCTAGCATGGGTATATGCAGCAATGCAGATATTTAGGCACTGCTTAGAGTAGAGCAAAGACGTACTAGAACCACAAACCTGTAGCGCTGTCTGTGCACCCAAGCAGTGCCTTCCAAACCTATACTGCTATTTTTAGCAGAATAGTATCCTGCTTCTTGCACATTGCTGAAGCCTTTCCCTATTGCTTTCCCCCACCGGTGTCTTTCACTGCCACATGTAGCTACACACCGCAGTGTGGAAGCTTTCTGGCTTTCACTGCAGAGTGTAGCTTTACATAGCCTAGACACCCCCACTAAAAGTGTAAGTGAGGCCTAAATTCCCTAATGAGCCGCAATACCAAGATAAAGAAAAAAAGTTACCCAAAGTTTTTATTTGACAGAAGAAGAAAAAATCCGCTAGTGGTTTAGAAACGTAGTGTTAATACAAACCAGTACTGCTTTTTGAGTGTTTTTGTTGTTTGAGTTGAACATTTCATACAGTCCGTGTTGTCTGTTTCTCATCATTACACTCATTTAAGATTTTATCTTGCTCCCAGACACTGCAAATAGCCGCCCCCACCACCTGGTTTGTAAAAATCCATCTAATGTAGTGGATGTTACAAAATACTGTGTAGATTCCATGTTCTACAATGGCAACTGAGACTCCATGATTTCAGCAGTGCATAGTAGCTCTGCCTCATAGGAAAGCAAATTCTTCACAAATACGGCAATTCACCAGCATTCAGAAGATTTATATATAATTTAAAATGCTTTTCTCTATGTTTGTTTCTGCCTATATGGTTGAGTTCTGCCTTCATTTACACTTGTGCATTGCCCATTCACTTGAATGAGATTGCGTAGGTTCCACAGAGGGCAGAATTGGTTCCCTGGATTTTAAATATTTCACAAAATGAACTTGTATGAGGAAGTTTAGTTGACCATTTACCCATATCATGGGGTAATGACTATGACAAGGGTTACGGGATTCCTTTTGGAAACACCAGGTTCATCCTGTTGTACTGAGTTTCAACATAGCTATTATATTGTGCTGTGGAAACTTGGGGATTAGTTCTGAACAAGGGCACTTTTCACATGGAAATGACTGTAGAATCATAGAAGATTGGAGTAGGAAGAGACCTCAGGAGGTCTTCTAGTCTAATCCCTTGCTCAAAGCATGACCAACCCCAGGTAAATAAAGTGCAATCAGTTTCAAATCCATTCAAATCCAGCCCAGACTAGTGGCTAAACATGTTTACATCTGCAGACTCTGGGCCTGATCCAAAACCTTCCCAGGTAAGAGAAAAGACTTGCACTTGGGTTTGGATAAAGCCTTGTAAGAAGGGAGTGGATGATTAGTAGTTCCCTGCACAGCAGGTGCCCATGTCCTCATGGTCAGTTTTGTTGAAAATTTCAGCTGACGTCTAGCAATAAGTAGACACTCAGACTCCAGACTCTCCTTACTCTTCTGGAGGCAGTCTCTCTCTCTAGCTTTGGACTCAGCATATCCACATGGATCTGGAAAGAAGCTGGCAGTATGCTGCTGATACCGCTATAGTTGTTTGGTTCTGTGAGTACACAGGGGGTCTCAGTTTTTCAATTCTGTCACTTCCCCAAGTGTCACTAGATTCATTTTAAAAAGGAAAAAGAAATAAAAGACTCATGGGAACATGACTGTGTTTTCCCATCCTGTGTTTTATTATGCTAATGGCTATTCTGTCTGGCCAACCGGAAGCTAACAATATACTGTTTTCCGTATGGAGTTAGGACATGTTCTGGGGGCAAAATGTTCAAATTCACGTGCCTGAAGATAAAAACTTATATCCACAATTAGGCCATTTGTATTTAGACACCTGGTTTTTTCAGAGGTGCTGAACATCTGCAGCTCCCATTAAAGTTAATGGGAATACAGTAGACTCCCAATCTACACAATTTCAGTGCGTTTCTTGCAAGAACACGAGTCGAAATCATGAGTGGTGGGGAGATGGAAACCAGGCAGCAGCCTGGCTGCCTGGTCCCAGGAGTGGCAGGGAGCCAGGACCCAGGCACCAGCCTGGCTCCTGGCTCCCCATCACTTGAAACTGCTGGTCAGTTTTCTGGCCCCTGCAGGCAGAGGGAAGCTAGGAGGCAGGCTGCTACCGGGTTCCCAGCTCCCCGCTGCTCACAGGAGCAGGGAGCCAGGCATAGCCAGGAGCCGGGGAACTGAAAGTGGAAGGGCACCCTCCCCCACCCCATCTCAACTTGCATGAAATTTGACTTATGGATGGTTGCCCAGGAACACAACCTACACATAAGTTGGGATCTGCTGTATGTGTGCACTGGAAGCTGAGAATGCCAGAAGCTGGGAAGGGGCAACAGAGTATGGATCACTTGAGGATCAACCTGTTCTGTTCACTCCCTCTAATGCACCTGGCCTTGGTCACTGTTGAAGACAGGATGTTGGGCTAGATGGACCTTTGTTCTGACCCAGTATGGCCGTTCTTATGTTCCTACTGTACGATGCAGAGTAAATGTAGTGGAACAGAATCTCATCAGGTCCTATGTTTGCACATGCACAGTGATATGAAGTTAACTTCCTGTATAAGATATACTTTCTGTGCTGAAGGGGGAAAAAAGAGAGAAATCCATGAGGGCTTTTGTCTTGTGATTGCAGTGCATATAGTGGTAGAGGCCCTGAGCTGAGAATTGGTGTTGCAGGAGAAAAAATAAATATGGCATGTTTTAAGAGCCCCATCAGCTCTTCTAAGATACAGAAGCAGCTTTGGCTCCTTCTACTCCTCCTCACTCCCAAGAACAAACAGTTAGACTCTGCTGTGGTGGCTGTTGTTTTATTAGTTGTACAATCCTTTCATAAATTATCTCACAGTTTTAACAGTTCACTGTGTTAGGTTGTGTGTGCCCATGTGCACACAGCTTTCCTTGTCTCACCCACAACCTACTTTCCATAATGGGAAATGAGAGGTGGCTTAACCTACGTGAGAGAGACAAGTCTTGAGATAATACATATTAATGCATTTAATAGAACTGAATTCTGTTTGCTGTGGGCCACCATATTGAGTAATGCCTTCTTCTGCAAGCTGTGCAGGTGATTTCTTGGGGACGGTTAATGGACTAAGATGCTACTTAGCATGAGGAAAAGTAAACAAATCTTGCACGAGAAGAGCTTTACACTGTGAAGTCTTGGGTATTATGGCCCTCATCCAGCAAAGGACACAGGGTACATAAGCAACAAGAAGTCCTGTGGCACCTCATAGACTAACAGACATTTTGGAGCTTAAGCTTTCGGGGGCAAAGACCTGCTTCATCAGATGCATCTGACGAAGCGGGTCTTTGTCCACGAAAGCTTATGCTTCAAAAATTGGTTAGCTTATAAGGTGCCACAGGACTTCTTGTTGTTTTTGAAGATACAATCTATCTTGGCTACCCCTCTGATACAGGACATGTAAACTTGCTGTAGTTAAGAAAACTGCTCATATACTTAAGGTTAAGCACGTGCTTATGTGTTTTGCTGGACTGGGGCCAGTTTTTGGTGTATTATACGGTTGAGCCCTCAGAGTCCTGGATCCAAAACCCAAACGGGTGAATAGGAAGGCTCCCATTGACTTCAATGTGCTTGGGGTAAGATCTTATGTAGGTGTATGCAGCCACCCATGAAAGGCCAGCTTGAAATTGGATCCACACTGGGAGATCCCTGTGTTTAGCTGAAGCTCTGTTGACTTTAATGTGACCCCTGTGTCTTTATGCCTCCACTTGAAGGATCTGGCCTATAATTTGCCGTGCACTTAATCGTTTCTTCAAAAAGCACTTTTTTATTGTGTTCCTCTGGATTTTAACCTGCACACTTTATACATTCAGAGCCACAGGAGAGAAAGTATTTCTTGAAGTAATGGCCTTTGCCGCAAATGGCATTTACTGCACAGTTGGTGTCCCATTTATCAAACTGTCTCTAGGAACTCCATGGAGTTGGGCTACAAAACAAAGCTCAACCTCTAAGTGTGACAAGTGTGTATCCTTGGAGATTATAAATCACTGCTGTGCAGTGTAAATTAAGTTCTGCCTTGACTGATATACCACTAACATCCTGAACGAGTCCCTTCATTCACCGAGCCTAGTAAGGATTCTGGAAACAGAATAGCTTTTAGAATCAAAACAACTTACTGGGTTTATGCCCTCTGAGACAGAGAAGTGATTCTGCCTACATGAGGCAGTGTGCTGACATGATAATTACTTACAGTAAGACTATAATAGACAAAATTGTTCTGCTCTAGTGACTAGAGTACTGCACCAGTATCCAAGGGACCTGTATTATACCCCCAGCTCTGTCACTGTTGTGCTGTCTGACCTTATCCAAGTTACTTTGTCTCTCGTCTCTGTTCCCCCTTCTTGGTTCTAGCTGTCTTGTTTACTCACACTGTAAGGTCTTTTGGGCCAGGACTGTCTCTTACTGTGTGTTTGCACTATGTCTAACCCAGGGGGGCCATCATTCTCATTTGATGCTTTTAGATGCTACCATAATATTAATATGAAATAATAATGTAATAATCGATGGATGGTCAGTTGACCTTTCCTGATGTTTCTTGGGAGTCAGGGAGGATAGGGAAGCCCTCTACTGTAATACAAATGGTAACCAACAATACAAACAATGCATTGATAGTTTGTTTGTACATCAGCATATGTTGTAGGTTTTGCAGCTACAATGATTTTTGTGGTACAATTAATGTCACTTAGAAGTCCAGCTGGCTCCTTGCACACATTATCAAGTAACTAGACATCTAAAGGAGGTTAATTGTATTAACAAATTATTGTGGTTGCAGAATTGTAGTTGAAAAATTGAATGTGGGCCTTATATATAGTGTGAAGAGAGAAAAAGATACACCCTCTTGGGTGCAATGTATGTTTCATTTTCACAAGCAAAGGTGACTGAGGAAAGCAACAAACCTGTCATTACTGTGTACTCTTTGTAGGTGTTAAGGGCACAATTCTACTTTCCTTAGCTTTGTGAAACTCCCATTGGCATTCCATTGACCCCTGAATACTGACTCATGGAATCAAGTTCTGTCATGTGGATATCAGAGAAACTATCCCCTGAGCCAGAGCATGTACACATCTCTAATAATAGGGGTGTGGGGGGAAATAAACAGAGTTGTGCTTTATTTCAGCAGGTGCTGTGTTTTATTTAATGCAGGATGTATTCAGAATATCTATAGAGGTGCATGCTAATAGTGCATGGGAGTTTAACAGCTGCATGCCATTTGCAATGAGAAGTTTTATTTGTAGCTCTTTTCTTATGTGGTGCTATTGCTGATGATGATCAGTGCTGAAACCAGCAGACCCTTTTTGCTTCAAAATTGTTCAGATGTTAAAACAGATAAATTGTCTAACAAGGTAATGGTGAATATCCACCATTTTCACTACTGAATAAGACATTTTTAAACGAGGAAGGGGGAAAGAGAAACTCTCCTCCTCTCTTAGACCTGCTATTCAAAATCATGAATTTATTTCCAACTGAAGCATGTGTGTTGAGAGAAAACAAAATGACAGCAGTGCAATTTTTTCTATGTGTAACATTTCTTAGCAATTACTGTAGCTCTTCAATTTAGGGGAAAAAAAGATATTTTGCTTTTCTGTAAATGTAAAAGAAGAGCCTTTCCCTGAACCCTCCAGCACTTTGTGTAACTTTTTTTGTAGACCTTCCATACAGAAGGCTATGCAAAAAAACAGATAGAATATGTTGCAGCTATACATACCTTGCAGTGTCATCTCATTTGGGGCTTGAGCCAAAGCCTAATCAAGCAGGTGGGAATTTTCCCATTGACTTTATTGGACATTGGATCTCTGGTCGTTATGAATGATGTGCTTCTGCTGTATTAAACAGACCCACTGGATCAAGTCCTAGCCTACAGGGACAGCAGAAGGTTGGAGCCTCTGTTATAACTTCTGGGCTATGGGAGAGGCAGCCACCAGGCTTTGTTTCCCATGTGAGAGAGCTCCCCCGCTTAAAGCTCTGTCACAACAAACAAAAAATTTCATTGGGAGGGTTGTGCTCTCCATGAGCCAGTGCTATTCTTATTAATGTCAATGGGAGTGACGTGGACACACTGGTCTAAAACATTTTCAGCCCCACTCACTGACGCCAGTGAGGCTCCACGCATGGTTAAAATTAAGCACATACTTAGCAGATTAGCTTTACTGGGGTCACAGTGTTTGGCACATTACTAGTGAGAGCCTTCCTCAGTCTTGCAGTGACATGCCTATGGGCAGACTCGTGTGCCTGCATGGAGTTCATTTGACTGTAACAAGCCACATGGCTGGATATTGTGGAGGATCAGGGCCAAGAAGTACATGGTCCTCACTTTGAAATAGACAAAAATCTTTTGCAACTTTTACATGGTACCTCATCACACCAGCCAAGACACACTCTTTCCAATGTCCAGCTCCTCAAAGTAAGTTAGTTCTACGGGTTTAAAATAATTTCCTCCCCTCTTTTCTCTAAGAGTATCACCTGTGTCACTGGGGTGTGTGTATCCAATAAAATTCAGTGGCTTCAGATTACTGAAAACAGCTGCACTTGCTTCATGTGGGTTAGTGCATTCATGTCAGGCCCAGGGCTGTGGGTAAGTGCCAAGATTCTAGATCAGCTGCTTTACGGGAATGATACTGCTGTAATGAAACCCTGCATTATTGTATTGCAAGTATTTTTGCTTGCAGCTGGCTGTACTCTATATATTTTTACTGAGGTGAGATATAAGGATCTTGTTCTTAAAAATAGAAGTTTCTTTTGTGAATCACGCAAAAGCTTCATGTTATACATTCTGTCTGCAAAGGGTGCTTCTCTAGAAGCAAAGAGCTAATTTCAGGAAAAAATAGTTATTTTTTTTTAAAAACCATCAGAAGGAACAAAAAAGCTGAAGTTTTCGGAATCATGAACTGAAACACTTTCTGAGGGAGGCTAAAGTTAATTATTAAGCTACTACACAGCAGGAGCCAGGTGATTTTTCAGCAGCTAGCCACTTTCCAGTAGCAGGTTCTTCTTAAAGCTGTTCCTGTGATTTGGAAATCCTTTCTTCATACAACTAAAAGAATAGGCTTATATTTTTTTAAACTGAAGAAAAATGCTTCCCCAGCATTGATTCCCTACATTTGCATCAATTCGAGCCCCTTTACATTTCTGTTCATATACATTCTTTCAGATAACAGTTCTGTCAGGTTCTTCAGTTTGATGGCAAAAGGTAACTGGGTGCAATCATTTATCTTTTAAACTGTTCAATTGTGCCCTTCTTTGTGTTCTTGTTAATAATGCCAGATCTCCAAGGAGCTGTATATTGTGCAATTTTATCTCATTTGACCTTACCTGGTGTTTCCTTGGGAGGGGTGGAAAGCTGCAATACCAACCTACCTTAATTAAAACCTTGGTCTCAAAAGATGTTGTTATATGTGTTTTTATGAAGTAAATAATGAACGCACTTAATCATACTGCTGATTTGTCATGGCTTTTGTAGTTCAGAAGTGATGACACTGAGTTTTAAAGCAACTCTGAAAAGGTGCAGACAGATCTATGTATCTATTTGCAGATTTCAATGAATCATAGAGATTTCCTTTAATACCAAGGATGATGTATGTTTGCCCTACAAATAGGATAGAAGGTTTTAATACTGGTTCGGTGCCCATTGTGAAGATGTCTTAAGGTGGGTACATTGTTAAAGTTACTTGTTACCACTTCAGGATGTGAGAATACATTTTTTTCCCCGAGTGACTTTTTTTATTTTTTAACTGCAAAATTATTTCTAGTGCTTGTCTGCCACATTTGAAATTTACAATGGACAAAAGGATTATTCATCAAAGGCAATATAGTGAATTTTTCTGTTGTACAGGAAGTTAAAATGAAGGTATGAATTTCACATGTAATGCAAAATATTACTTTACACATTTTTTGCAATAACAAAACCACCACAACAGAAGCCTTTCCATGGCTAATAAAGAGATGGTTAGTTTATGCTGTTGTTTTCCTTGGAAGACTATCTCTGCACAAAACACTCTAAGCTTTTGTACAGAGATCCCACGTGTTCATAAGATCAGCCATACAGGGTCAGACCACAGGTCCATCTAGCCCAGCATCCTGTCTTCCAGCAGTAGTCAATGACAGATGCCCCATAGGGCGTAAACAGAACAAATAATCAAGTTATCCCTCTCTTGTTATCCATTTCCAGACTCTGACAAACAGGTGCTAGGAACACCATCTCTACCCATCATGGCTAATAGCTAAGGATGGACCTAACTTCCATGAATTTATCTAGCTCTTTTTGGAACCCTACTAAAATCTTGGTCTCCACAACATCCTCTGGTAAAGGTTCCACAGGCCTGCTGTGTGAACAAAAGCTTCTTTTTGTTAGTTTGAAACCTGCTACCCATTATTTTCATTTGGTGACCCCTCATTCTTATGGGAACAAATAACATTTTCTTATTCACTTTTTCATCATCAGTCATGATTTTATACACTTTTATCTTACCTTCTTTTGTCTTCTCTTTTCTAAGCTGAAAAGTCCCAGTCTCTTCATATGGCAGCCGTTCCAAACCCCTAATCATTTTTGTTGCCCCTTTCTGAACCTTTTCCAATGCCAGTATATCTTGCATCATGGTCTTTCAGTTGTCTCTGTGTGTCCGTGTCTTTTTTTTTTTTTTGTCTGAATCAGAGAACTCGGTTAGTCATGGCGGTTATGATATTCTCCCGTTATGCCCCTCAGTTGTTTGGCACCAAAGATGCATACTCTTGCTGACAATTCTGTTTTGGAGCACGATGGAATTCCATGTTTGGATGCTGTGTGGTTATTGGGACATCTCTTAATTTTTAAGATTGCATAGTGGGTGAAATCAGCATTTTACATGGCTTTTCATCAGAGTGAGGGGTAGTTCAGCTAGGTAAGATCCTGCTTTAACAAGTTGTTAAAACCAGCTGCATCTGGGAGTTCATAGCTGTTATTCACAGCACATTTTATTTTTCCTGAGAAAATCTTGGTATTTTCAGCAGTAGCATTCACAAAACGTAATGCATGTTCTGCTCGTACAGAATGCAGCGAGTAGCATAATTTGATGATATTTTTTTCTTCCAGTTGAGAATGAGTGGTAATACCATGGTTCATGTTATTGATTTTCTGTTGGAAGAAGTCCAACTAGCCAGAGGCAGAAAGGTGAGGCAGGGCGGAAATGTCCTCTCACCAGTGTCATCTTTGTTCCTGTGCAGTAATACTTCCTTCAACATCATACTGCCCCTTATGCACATATACAAGCACATGATAAGCTTCGTAAGTACAATCGAGTGCTAGCCTTTGTCTGTGAGTCTAACAGACTTATCATTGATTGGCTAATATCAGGCTCAGTGAACCTGGGTATGTTCAGTGGAGAAAGGATATTTTACAATTAAAAAAGTAGAATGCTACTATGCTACTGATGATAATGTTCAGAGAATCCTAGTACAAGGAGCTGCAGTTATGTACCTCCAGCAGTGCAGAGGCATGTTTAAAAGTTCCACTGTTGTGACAGTTTATGAGTATTTGCAACATTTTATTTATCTTGTAAAAATAACTAAAGGCCATCAACTAAAAAAGCATTTTGATCTTGCACAGTTGGAAACTACTTATATGATTAGCTGTACAGAGTTGTAGAAAATTAGCAAAATCCCCTCCCAGACTCCTTCAAACCTCAGCAGAGGGATTCAGAATTTTTTAAGATGAAAGATCCCTTTTGATGGAAAAATATAACTATACAAGTCACTTTTTGATGGTCTGCTGGGTAGAGTTGAAATCCTGGGTCTTAAGTTGCAATAGTTGGGTATCTGTTTTGCTGCTACATTTGCTGAGTGTTGTGCTGATTTTTGTGTGGCATGCCTATGGGTGCTATCCATACACAAATTGTCTGTCTGTAAAACTGTTGTCAGGACATCTTCACCTCATGTATAAGCTTTTTTCATTTTGTATATGAAAGCCAAATAAATATAATATGCCAATATATTTAGGATGTAATAAACCATTACGCAATAGTTCTTCCAGTTCACAAAGTGTCGAAAATTGTACCCATAAACTGCCTGAGACACCCTGCAGTTGAATATAGAAATCAAGCCCAACATAGCAAAGGCAGACCCATTTGGAGTAGATTGAACATCTGTAGTAGGTCTGGTGTTCAGCAAATGCAAAAGGCATCCCTGGATTAAAGTACACATTTGTTCATAAAGCACATTGAATTCCTTTCCTGATCTGCAAGATATAGTTTAAGCCTTCAGACACATCCCCCGAAATGCCACATCCGCATGGAGACATTAATTAATACAGCTTCTGTGGGAGCATTCCAAACTACAGTCATTCTGAAGTGAGTCTAAAGTCAACGTTAGCTGAAGTTTAGTCAGATTTTGGGGAAATGTCCCAAGCTCATTACCAACTACATAAGAAAAATTGATTCCCAAAAAGCCACCAAAGTCTGTTACCTATTTCAAGAAAGACTATAAACCCTTCTGAATATAATTTGTAGCAGTGTGGAAATGGTTTTTCTTTGAGAATTGCACATATGAGAACAAATGTGTCACTCTTCTTTTAGAAATGTGTGTGGATGAGATACCTTTCCTCTTCCTTCACCTTACTACACTGTACAGGTGTGAACCAGGCTTTGGGATCTCTTTTATAAGTTGCCATGCTCCAAGACAGGGAAAGAAAAGAGGTTCTCCTGTCTTACTCACCTACTTGTTATCTCCTTGGAGTGCAAAGTATGAATATGGAACTTTCTGTGACCTGATTTTTCACTCTTTGGGTTGCTATCTTGGGGTGAACAGAACTCTCAATTACCCTGTTACTCCTTGTGCTGATGCATCAGCTCCCTATCATCAACCAAACTCCTTAGGCATCTGCCAGCCCTTACTTTGCTTTTAAGATTAATGATGGGTGTAGCCACTGTCAGTGTGCCCCTCTGAGAGTGCCCCCTTGCCCTGGACACTCACAGAAATTCCCAAAGGAAAACCCCAGTTTGACTGGTAGTGAAATAATTGAACATTCTTTCTTTCATTCAGGATCTCCTGTGGCAGTCTTTATAGACCAGTATTATGACATCTGGGTGGGGTGTACACTGCCAGGCCAGTCAGGCCATTACAGTCATTACAGAACAGTGATCCTTTTGCCAGCTGGCACTAAGGAGTTCTTAGACCCTTCTGTACATCTCTGCTCATTTTTGCCCTGTCAGACTGTTTGCTGTATAGATGGTAACAGGTACATTAGTCATTGTTGTGTCTTGTCAGTTGTCATGATGCTCTTCACACTATGTTTCCATTCAAGTTGATGATTGCAGTATTGAGTCGCAGTGCTGCAATGGCCGTGACCTTCTGTAATTAAAAATTCAGTAAAATAATTACAAGATCCCATTGTCAGGGAACAGAATTGCATCTGCACTTGCCCTTCAATACTACGCACGTCAGCTTTTGCGTTTGCTTTTTTTCAACAGAATTTTTAGAACTGTCTAAGAAACCCTGGGAATTTTCAAGGGGATGGTGACTTGAGGGGTGAAGAGAGGGAGCAAAGGAAGAAAGACTGAAGATTTGGTGAAGTCTACAGGTTCCTACATGGGGAAGAAATTTCTGATAGGAGATGTTTCATTAATTTAACAGACAGATTAAGCAGAGGTTATTGGCCTGAGTGGCGCATGAACCACTGGCTGCCTCCCATCCCCACTCCTTCCACCTGAGGCCATCTTCCACCTTATGGTGGGGCTAGGCAACATGAGATTTGGGAGCTGCAACTATGCCACAGGTGACTCCACTCTATGGTGTGTCCAATGAAGAACAATTTAGGCAGTGGATGTGTTATTTAATTATCGTGCACACGCATCAATGATCCTTGTCATTGGAAGTTCCGGGATGTACAAAATGCTAAATGGCCAACCCCATTTCTCGGTGGTTTTTTTTTTTTTTTCCCAAGACCTGAGGAGACTGATCATCCGTTCTGTTCTTCCTGCATGGTGGCACAGGCTGCAGAACCAGTGACGGGTGCATTAAGCCTGTAACCATACGCAGAGGCTGGGGGAGGCTGTGCTAGGCCTGGCCCTGACCACACACCAACCCTGGGCCCTTGTTTTGATTGTGCTGCTGAGCTCCAGGGGCTTGGGTCAGACCACCTGCCTTCCCAGGACTGGGGAGGCTGCAATGGCATGGGGTGCTCTCCTTCCTGCTGCCTGAGGCTGTGGTGGGGGATCTGCAGCAGCACAGCCATGCACTCTTCCACCCAGTGCTCTGGGGCTGAGGAGGGGCATGTGCTGCAGTAGTGTTGTATGTTCTTCCACCAACCACTCTGGGGCTGGGGGCGCTGTGGGTACTAGCCAGCCTGGGGCAGGGGCTGGCAGCTGTGGGATCGGGGTCATGGAAAGGGCAAGGCCTTGAGTGGAAGAAACGGGGATGCACGGGTTGGGAACTACTGCTAAAAGTGCTTCCTGCAAAACACTTTGTGAATTTATACACAGGCATCAACAATGCTATTTAGTTGCAAGAGCCCTGTGCATGTGAGAGTGTAGAGCAAAATCTGAAATTCAGAGACCCGCCAACCAAAATCCTCTTTATCTAAAGGCTAAGGCTGTGTCTTTACTAGAGAGCTTACAGCTGTGCAGCTGTACTGATGCAGCTGCGCCTCTGCCAGATCTGTTGTGTAGCCACAACTCTCTGCTGATGAGAGAAAGATCTCCTGTCAACATCATTGACTCACCTCCCACAGCAGCAGAAGAAACTGTCCTGCCAACATAGCACACAGTTTTTTCACACCTGAGTAACAAATGTTTTGCCAACATAAGTGGTAGTGCAGACATGGCCTAAGCAAGCGTTGATATGTTTATAAAGCTACCTTCCTGACCTTTGCCTCAATTCTGAATCTAGGAGTAGGGAGAGAGTCCCTCCAAACGGTGTCATGCTACTCATTAATGATGTGTGCTAAGACCAGTGGAGCACCGAACTTGCTTTAATAATGATTCTGGCTAACGTTGCTGGCAGCAGCATGAGACCACTGCATTTTCTCTCTTTAGCTCCATAGCCTCATTAAGCTATTAAAACATCTGTGGGCTTTTCATGTAGTCTGCCTCCCTCTGGGATGTTTAAGTTATCTGACTGTCAGCATGGTGATACGGGCCATAAAGGTTCAGAGAATTACCTCAACGGTACGACAGCCTCTTCCATTTAGACTGGAATCCAAGGCTCCTTTTTTCCTCCTGAGGCATTCATTGAAATTCCAGGCATGATTCGTTCCTCTGGTTGTTTAACAGTGTCTCTCATGTTTGCCCTGATTCAAAAAATCCTCCTTTGTAGCAGAGATAACATGGAGCATGATGATATAATTGCAGTAAAGAGGCCCTGGAGCTTGCTGTAATAGGATGGTTCATCTGATGTGTACTGCCATTAGAAAATAACCCACATATGTATGTTCTCAGGGGATGGTAAAAAGGCTTTTAAGAATTACACTTTATGTAGTATGAAAGCTAATGAGCAAAAGAACTGAAGAAAAAATATTGCTGCAAAAGGCATGGTTCCACTTCGTGTCCTCTGCTGATCACCTGGAACGTGTCCAGTCTGAATGTGCTGTCATCTACCCAGTAATGTAATACTTTTCATGCAGTACAGTCAATTCCTCATCCCGTTTTCACAACATTGCAGTCTTTTTCGCTTTTCGTCGAAAAATAAATAGCATGCCAAAAGCGTAGCCACATCGAATGCAGGACTGAAACTGTTGCTGTATGCGTCGCAATATTGTGAGATAGCAATCTCTGATATAGTCCCCCTCTCTGACCGACAATAGATTTGGTAGGATAATATACCTGTGTGATCTCACTGAGAGGGTATTAAAATAAATCTCTGTTTTGCGAGGGCTGAATCATACCATTTTCATCCTTTCCCTGTGCCAGAGGCTACCTGGCCAGTATGCAGTAGGGGTATGCCAATGCCAACCCACAACAGGGAATATTGAACCATCCCAATGGTGCAAGTTGTGTCAGTCCGCAAATGCAAAACTTAAAGAAACCAGACAGGTCAACTTGTGTTATTTATTCTTCCATGAGGGCAAATTGAAGCTGAGACTTACCTTGTCAGTTTTGCAAAGGATGTGGTTTCCTTGAAGGTGAACATAGACCAGATTCATTGATGATGTATAATTTGGGGGTTCAAACTGGAGTAGCTCACATACTAAAGTAATCAAACTTAGACCAATATATGCTCTTAGACTCTTCCACAGAACTTCTGAATGTTGTCCATGTATCAGACAGAGACTGGCTAGAGAGTTGTTTTCCTGGAACACACAAATATATTTTGCTATTAGAATGAAAACGTCATGTTTGAATCTTCTTGGTTTTCTCTTTGGTGCCTGTAATGCCAGATAATATTCTACACTTACAAAGAGCAATATGCGGTTTAATGCCCTTTTAAGACCAAAAGGCCACGGAAGTAGTAGTAGTAGTAGTAGGTTTTAGAGGTTTTCATAGCAGCAGCATTGCTTTGGAGCCTGATGCATATTCTCTTTGTGATGAGCTGACCTAACACATTCCACCTTGACACCTTGCCTGAGAGTGTGAAGTGGAAACAGAAAAAAATAAGGGACCAGTATTTCAGAATCACTGACACCATAATTTAGAGAGAGTGAATGCACTAAGGGTTCCCACATTAATTTGTTTATCTCGGAATAAGATGTGCAATAGGATCTGTAGGTTTTTTGTGTGAGGCTTGTAACCGCAGTTCTGTATCTGAGTGCTGTAGATACATTGGTAAATTTATCCTCTAGGTATCCCTAGAAGTTAGAAAAGAGCTTGATTCCCACTTTACAGATAAAGAAGAGAAGCATGGTGAGATTAAATGACTTACCCAAGATCACACAGGATAGCTTTGAGAGAACAGAAGTCAGGTCTCCTGAGTCCCAGTTCAGTCTTCACCCCATAGCATATGTAACGCCGTCAGACCTGGGTTGCCAGCCCCAGAGATAGACCCTGTGAACATAGGGTCTAAAGCCCTGCACTCTACCACATGAGCCAAAGGCCAGCTGGCTGGAGAGCAGAGACTTCACTCACCCCAGATGAGGTCTCAGCACCTCTGGGTACTACACATATAAACAATTGTTTCCTGATGCAAGGCTTCTGTAAATACTGACAGGTTTTGGGGTTTAGTCTGCGTTCAGTAAAACCAATGAGGAGTTCGGTGGCACCATAAAGACTAACACATTTATTTGGGCTTCCATGATGAAGTGGGCTCCAGTCCATGAAAGCTTATGCCCAAATAAATTTGTTAAGCTGGGTCTACATGAGCCCCTTCGTTTCAAAAGGGGCATGTTAATGAGGGGGTTTGAAAGATGCTAATGAGGCATTGCAATGAATATGCAGCACCTCATTAGCATAAGGGTGGCCACGGAGATTCGAAAGTGATCTGGTGATAGGAAGAAGGGCTTTTGAAAACTGGGGGTATCCTTTCAGAAGGTCTCGTCTCCACGGGCAGTGCAGATTCGAAAAGCTGTACTTTCGAATTGCCTTGGCTGCCATTATGCTAATGAGGCACTGCATATTCATTGCAGCACCTCATTAGCATCTTTCGAACCCACTCATTAACAATGTCCCTTTCAAAAGGAAGGGGCTCGTGTAGACACAGGGTTAGTCTTTAAGGTGCTATAGGACTCCCTGTTGTCTTAATTGAATCCATAGCTGAGTATTTAATTGCCATGACAGTGTACTGTGTTTCTCAGGTAATGTGCAGCAGTTCCTGATATCTTGGGATACCAAGGGTCTACTAAGAGACAGTGAAAAATAGATTTTTTCAACAGGAAAAACACTTAAATGCTGTATTGTTCCCCCAGTCCATGTAAATATCTCCAGCCGGAATCCATGGAAGCTGTTTGTGCACATCAAAAGCACACTTTAGCCTTTTGCAATAAATTTTGAATGAGATAGTTCAGTCATGCATATTTACTCTTGCAAGCAGGACGTAGGATCTGATCCAACTTTTAAGGAAATCAGTTGGTTTTAAATTGGGCCCATGCAGCATATCTTGGGTGCAACAAAATATGTTTTGGTGAAGCATCTTTCTTCTGCTGCCTCTCACCACCAGAGTGACCCCAAAACATGTAGGCTTCTAGATGTCATTGTCTGAGGATAAGACTTATTAAAATGCTACATGTGTATGTTCAATATTGCAATGAAATTCTAGCATTCAAACAAAAGTAATTTGCGTGTGTATTACTGCAAAAAAAAATCTATATAGCTAAAAGGTGTGAAAATTCTCCTTTCCCCTCTGTGGGTTTTTTTTTTGCTGAAGCAGCAAACCATCTAGCCAGTAAATCTGATTTTCTATAGTGTTTACATCTTGCTCATAAGTCTTGTTAGGAATTAAGGAACTCACTTTGTTTAAAGTCTGTTGCTCATCTTTGTAGTTGTCAAATTCTTTTTGCTTTTCTAGTTTCATTATGCCTGTCATCGTCGTGGCATGTGTGAGCTTCCTGTATTTATGCATGTATTTCACATGTGAAAAGGCAAAATTCTGCCCTTGGGCAAAAGCAAGTGCACACCTATGAGTTAGAGTCCTGAATAAGGAGCTCAATTTTGGTATAAAATGATGCCAACTCATAATGTACTGGCATGCTGCAATATGGTGTCTTGTGTGACATCCATAATTCATAATACTGTTACAGCCAAAAGGATATGAATTGCTCAAAAAAAAGAAGGCACCAGAATCCATTCAGTATGAATTTAGAGCGAGCTTGTGGCTAGTCTCTCTGCATGTCTACACGAGAGAGTGATCCAGAAGGTGTTAGAAATAGGGTCACATTACGCTCCCCCCATATCCTGCAGTAGCTGACAGGACACACAGCACTGTACCTCTGTACAGTTTCTAGGAATTGGTAAAGACACTGCAAGGAATGGAGCTCCAAGACGTATTGGGCCTGATTCTCATTTACATGAATGCCCCTTTAGTTTGCTCTAACAGTGGCAAGAGGCTGAAAAGTGGGCCTAGATTACATTGGTGTTCACTTTGAACATCTTTGTGATAGCAGAGCAGTCCAAAGAGACCTCAGTGTAAATGAGAATCAGGCCCTTTGTGTCTTCCATTACAGCAGCAAGACACGGGAGTGACTGGAAGATGCAAAAGTGCTCTTGAAAAGACAAATTGCTTAATCTAAGCATTGGGGTAATAAAAAAATTATAGAAGGGGGCAGTTGTGCTTTTCAGGGCAGCCCATCTGTAATTTGACCCCTCACCAGCCCACCCTGCCCATACCTATCATAATCAGTGGAAGTCAATGCATATCACCAAGTGCTAACCAGAGCACTACTCCTTATGTAATGGTGCGTTTTGTGTATGAATTTTGCTCAAGCAGAGGTTACGAGGTACAGCATCCTAGTGGCAGGATTCTCATATATTCTGCATAAGAATGGATATATAGTGGTCCCACACCATAATAAGCTGAAGTCAAGGTTTAATAAGCATCCT
This sequence comes from Carettochelys insculpta, assembly GCF_033958435.1. Taxonomy (NCBI): domain Eukaryota; kingdom Metazoa; phylum Chordata; order Testudines; family Carettochelyidae; genus Carettochelys; species Carettochelys insculpta. Next base: position 191,281,282 of record NC_134138.1, on the reverse strand, counting down.
TACCTGCCACTGAATTCATTCACTCAACGAGAAGTGAAAACATATAGAAGTAGTTCATGAGTAACTTTATGTAACCTCGCGATATCCGACAGATAACAAAAAGGTTTCCTTTGTTTGACCCCAGCCAACTAAGATACTGAGAACACCATTTGCCACACTATATAGGTGCATCTCATTTCCTCCTGATGTCCTCTTCTTGCATTCTCTTTCCCACTTCCACTGTGGGCCATCATCTTGATCCCCAGCTGACTGCCTTTGCAGAGTAGACTTAAAGTGTGTTAGTGCTTTAGGAAGAACAGGTGAACTAAAATGAAGTAATTCTGCTTCCAGTGTTAAGGGACTACAAATGTTATTGCTCTGTCTTTCAAATCCCCAATATGTGATACTAGCCTTTTTAATGTCTGGCTTTCCCCCAAATAGGGAAGATGCCCAGGGGCAGAAGAGAATGTGAAATACACACGTCTGTGATTTCTGCAAACTCAGTTTGTGTTTCACATTACTGATTTTGCCAATTTACAGGACTAGCGAATATGCTGATACCAGATTTGTATGGGGGGAAAAAATGGCTAATTAGTGTCTAATAATCCCAGTGCATTTCAGAAAGGTATGATGCTATATTCCATCCAAATTAATTTATTGCCAAGGGAATTAACTCTTTTTTTCATCGAGTTAGATTTGCTGGAGGAGCTGATCTCATATTGATTGGAAAAATATTTTTAATGTGAAGCAAGTCAAAGATTCTGGTCAGAGGTGTCATAGATTTCTCCTGTATAAAAAAAACTTAAGAGGAAGGCTATCAGCACACAACAGTATGACATACACAGTACAGTTGTTTACTTCATATTTCTTTACATAATCAAGGGAAAGCCCAGGTGATTATTTTCAATTTGTGGAGTATATTGAAAACGCGCTGTATTCATGAATATAAATTGAGCAGATGTGACACTTATATTATCACATGGAAATAACACTTTATTCAGTCTCAGTAAGTAACTCTTGTTTGCCTGAAGCATGCATATTCTGGGACAGCCACCACAATGTGCAGAGTGCTGTGCTGTGCATAACAATCTTAAACAACAAAAAGCAAAGAGGAAGAGATATCATTGAGGAAAAATAAGCTCAGATTTATAGCTTTCCTTCAATGGAGGTATATTGTAGTGGGAGTGGGGGATGCTTCTGTATGCTCCATGCCTGGTTTCTGTGCAGTATACCCCTCCACACACCTCCCACTGCTGTTTTGACTGCAGGCAGCCCACCCCATCCCCACCTCAGTAAGACTTCCCAGTACCCTTGTTCACATGACACCGATGAGACAACTGACACTGGCACATATTACCTCCCAAGCTTGTCACTGGTCACAGCTGGGTCTCTTCTTTCTCTCGTTTCTATGCCATCCTGGCCTGTAAGCTGCTACTCATTGCACATCCACCCCATCTCTTGTTCAGCCTTAAAGGGGCAGCACATTACAAAAGGAGCTGTCCCATTAGGAATTTTCAAACCGATCACGCTGTGGTGGCTTTGCATTTAAAGCTGATAGTAATCAAAAGCAGAAGTAATTTTTTCCCCTCTCTATGCTGTCTTGATCATTTGTATCTTGGCTTTATTTACACTGGAGCAAAGCAAAGAACCAGATTTCCTAAGCATTGAAGAAGTCACTAGGGCAAAATATGAGCAGTGGCATGCCCTAGCCACAAATCAGAGGCAACCATATAAAGAAACAAAAAAGCAATAAAGTAGCACTTTAAAGACTAACAAAATAATTTATGAGGTGATGAGCTTTTGTGGGACAGACCCACTTCTTCAGACCATAGGCATACCAGAACAGACTCATATGAAGAAAAGCTTTGTCAGGAAGCAGAGGTTTGTGTGCTTAGTGATGAAAATTGCTTTCCCATTCTCACTTCTGCTAGTACCTTCACCATTTACTATAGAATTGCTGGCTCACACGATAGATTACACAACAGACATTTCACCTATAAGTCATTTAAAAGTGAAATCCCTGTAAGACAAGGGTGGCTTTTTTGCCATTGAGCTGAGTGGGTCTAGGATTTAACTCGAAGTGGCCAAAAGTTATTAAAAAGTGATAGCTGTGCAGAGTCTAATGTCAAGTGTTGTGGTTTCAACTAAGTGTCCCTCAGGGATGTCTCTGGGTCAGGATTCCTGGTCAGTGTCTAAATGCTGTATTTTACCTTCTAGAATTGTCAATTCACCTCCATCCCTGAGCGTTCTAGTCACCTAGATTTTTATGTCTGGTGCTAATTCACTCAAAGGCCATGGGATTGCACAGGCCATGTGATGAGAGAGCTCATTTGTTCTTTAAACAGGGCTTTAGTTTTGCCTCCATGAATGATGATTTATTAGCTTGTTGTAAATGATTTCTTCTTCTAGGTTATCAGCCTGTCTTGCCTAATCAGCAACAAGGGTTCCAAGGACTCATGGGAATGCAGCAACCTCCCCAAAGTCAGAACCTGATGAATAATCAGCAGGGAAATCAGGTGCAAGGCATGATGGTTCAGTATCCAGCCATGTCGTCTTATCAGGTACTTACCAGCTGTGCTGAATTTCTCTCTTTGGAAAATACGTACTTACAGTAAATGGTAATGTCATGTCAAAATATTTCCTTGTCTATTTCTGGCTTCAGGTCTCTTTGTGCACATGTCTGAATCAAGTCTAGTGCACTCTATGTCCTGTATTTAACCTCCCTTGTAATTTCATTTTCATTCGACATTTAAGTGATTAATGATGGCTGAGCTGGTCAGCACCGCATTGGATATGAAAGAAGACTTGGTTCCTTCCCTGAGGAGCTGGAATTTGAAAGTGACAGAGAGAATGTGAGAGAAATAGTTTTGTTCATCCCTAGGCCAATGCAAGATTCTTCCCAACAATGCATTTGAGTGCTTTGTTCCATCCAGTTTTACTCAGCTGTGGACTGGGAATCTGAAACAATTTGTATGAGGGGGTGGGAGGTGCTGCAAACCATTGTCCCAAATTATAAACCCTGTATGTAAGGGGATCCACTTCCCACCAGGGTGTGCAGGAAGCATCCCTCATTCCAGCCTGGGTATCAGTGGATAGACTGTCCCACAATTGAACAGACGTTATGCTCAACTGTGATAGTCTATAGCTTCACAAAAAATAAGGAGTCCTATAGCTCCTTAAAGGAGTCCTATAGCTCCTTAAAGACTAACAAATTTTTATATTAGGTGGGTAAGACCTACTTCTTCAGACTGGAGAAGATAATAAGAATTCATGGTTTAGATATGGGGGGGTGCGAAGAGGGAAGGAGGAAAAAAAGTGGGGTTGGTCACCTGTCGTTAATAGGACCAGTGGAAGGAGTAAATTAAGTGGGATGGGTGCCATTTCTGCAAATACCAAAGGTGGAAAATTGCCATTGTTATGTGATAGATAATTGAGATCTCTGTCAAGCCCAAGGTTAAATGTGTCAAACTTGCAAATGAATTCCAATTCAGATATCTCCCTCTGTGGACTTGCAGTAAAATCCAGACTTTATGCTGTGTGTACTGGTAGACAGACTAGCCATTTTGAATTGTTTGTTAGACTTTGGGGAGGCAGGGAAAGAAGATATCAAGAAATCTGGGTAAAATCCAGTTGTTCAGCTTCAGCTAGATTCATTGAGGTATCACAAGAGCCTGTGTGGTGACAAGAGGGCCTATTTTTCTATTTTCCACTTGTTTCTAGAAAGTCAAATGAAAATGGATTCATTTCAAAAGCCTGTGGTGGTTGTGAGGCCTCTCCTCTCTTCCATAATCTGGCTGTACATTGCCTAAAGTGTAAGGATAACGCTGCTAGAAGTAAGGGTGGGAGTGGGGAAGGAAAGTGAGTGTGTGATAGAACTTAGTTGTTTTGGTTTAGCCCTGGGTTTGTGGGCAAAAGAACCACCTGTTTGGGTTAAAGACAGAAATGTGAGATAAGTGTAACTTCTGTGGATCCTTTGCACATACTGGTCCTGGCAAATTTTGGTTCCGCTAGCATCTGACAATCAGCTGCCAGGTTGATCAAACTTAATGTTATATCCTATATAGCAGTGGTTCCCAAACTTTTCAACATCACTGCCCCCTTTTGATTTTTGAGAAACCCTCGCACCCCCGCCACCTCTTCTTTACCATCATCCAACCCCCTTTTAACAAAAAATTCAATTTGTAATTTAAAATAAGCACAAAAACTTGATATAAAATGTTATTTGAAATTAAAAATAAGCACAAGTAGTTTTTCTTAGCCCCTTGCGCGTGCCTGGTGCAGCCCCAGCTGGCCAACTGCCTGAGCCCCTTTGCAGCTGCCTATGCCAGCTACTCACCCACCCAAGCCCTGGGCTACTGGAGATGCCAATCCAAGCTGACTGAGCCCTGCACTGCCGGAGCCAGCCAGCCACCTGCCCGCCCACCAGCCCGAGCTGCCCAAGCCCTGCAATGCTGGGGCCAGCCACCCAAGCCCCTTGAGCCCCACAAGCCGGCTGCCCAAGCCCTGGGAGCCCCCCTGCTCCAGCCCCTCTTCTCCCCCAAAGCCAGGCACCCCTGGTCCCTCACTCACTCCATCCCCCTCCTGCAAGCCAGGCACCCCCAGCCCTCATCTATCCCCATCCGTCTCCCCTTTCCCCTCCCCGCCCAACCTACACTCACTCCACTTTGCAGGAGGCAGCTAGCTCCATGTGGGTCTTCACCGGCTGCCTGCTTTTTATAGCAGCTGCTTCGGGTCGCCTATGTAAAATGGCAGGGGCTGAGAGCCGGTGATTTCTTCGGGTGGGGGGAGTTTGGGGGGGTTGGGTTACCTCACCCCCCCCCCAGAATTTCTTCATGCCCTCCCAGCTTCGGAAACCGTGCTATATAGTGAGGCAATTTTGAAAATCTTGGCCAGTGTCTTTCACCCATTTGAATCATAGCTAGACAATTCAGTGGTAATAGAAGTGGGCTAAAATAGGACTGTTGTATCAACATACTATGGGGTCTGCTCACAGCTAGTACACCTTCTCCTGGTCACTTCAGGGATCAGCTGATTCCAGGTCCAAGACCTCCTTTCTCCCTCCCACCACACTCCCTGCTTTCTCTTCCTGGCTCACGCTGAGTCAAGATGATCTGTGAGTATGGCTTAGCCTTCCAAGTCCTGTGCATCCCTTCATTCCAGGGCAGCAAAATCTTATCTCTGTGAATTGGCTCAGGCAGTCGTCCCATTCACTTCCTCAGTGGCTGGCAGAGGAAATCCGTCTCACTCTCTACTCCAGGTTTCAGGTCAGGGATCCTTTAATCAGCAGCCAAGATCTGTTCCATTCTGATTCTTACTCCCTTTTTCTCTGAGCTTTACCTAGACTTCTGCCCCCTTGTCCCCTTCTCTGGGTTTGTCAGTCACTAAACTCTGTCCTAGGAAGTAACTGTAGGCTACTGTGGCTCTGTAGTCCCTCAGACACTTCACCTAGAGAGTGATTCTGGACTACTTCCCTGTAGCGAACTTTCAAACTTTATAAAAATTAGCCCAGCTCCTTCCTCCTCCACTGGGTGCCCTCATGTTTCTTCCTCAACCCATTACTAATCAAATGTAGATTCCATAGTACAGGTTGAACCTCTCTAATCCAGCAATCTTTCATCTGGCAATATCTGTAATGTGGCATGATTTTAATTAGGCAGATGAACACTTTTCATGGGTGTGGCCAAGTTTACCCTGGTCCCATAAAGTTTGGTGGTGGCTTACAGCCACCAGTCCTGGCTGTCAGTGTTCTGTGATGTTATTTAGCAAATATTTACCCCTAAATGTTTTCTAAGAGCCCAGTAAGCAATGGAAGTGTTAGTAATGCTGCTAGACAATATTGACCTCCTGTAGTCCAGCAAATTCTCTCATTCAGCACTGTTTAGATAATGAGAGTGCTGGACTGGAGAGGTTCAACCTATAGTTCTACACTGGAAAAAGTAGCATGCTTGGTAATATACCTTGCATATGCAAATCAAAATAAAAGGGAATGGGTAGTTCAGAATACACTGGGGATTCTTTAATTCGTTTGGCTCTGATTTACCAATTTGTTTTTCAAATGCTGTCTTCTAGGTGCCAATGACGCAAGGTTCTCAAGGACTGCCACAACAATCGTATCAACAACCAATCATGCTACCTAATCAATCAGGTCAAGGGACAATTACAGCCACTGGAATGCCTGTTTACTGTAATGTCATACCTCCCACCCCACAGAACAATTTAAGGTTGATTGCCCCACACTGCCCCTCCAATAACGTTCCAGTTATCACTGCCAGCTGCAGGACAAACTGTGCGAGTATTAACAATACAGGGTGGCAGGTCAAGTACTGACACTGTGGCTTAGTGTGGATATACAAGGATAGAGGTGCATTATTTTACAAATAACTCATGGCCTTCAAATGAAGAGGAGCACAACAGCCTAATCAGGTGGGGACATAAGTATTGACAGTGCTCAAGCGATTGCTGCTGGAATTCTGTAAAAAAAAAAATTAAATTAAAAAATGTTTGCTGGTTAATGGTGCATATTTTGTCATGTCTGCTAGGTATGCCTTTATAGCTTAGCTAGTGACATGAATTCATTGAGGTAAGATTTTTTCCTACCACTGAACACCACTGTGTAGATTGTAATATCCCTGATTCGGATTAGTTTTGTACTTCGTGTTGAGTTTGTGAAGCTAAAAGTATTTAAAAATATATAATAAAATCACATTGTACCAAAGCTGTAATGGAAATTTAAAAAAAAATAACAAAAAAAAAAAGAATTGCTGAATGGAAGGAATAATTTATATACACGATAGAGTTTTTTTATGGACATATACTGTATTGTAGTGTTTAATCACAATAAAGCTATTTGACCTTATGGAGAAAGGTCATCTTTCTACCACCTGTTTGTTCTTCTCTCTCTTTTTGAATATTGTTCTCCTTTTGCATTTTGTGTTGTCTAATTTCTAGTCTAATTAGTGGGAAAGCTGTTTGATGGTGGGCTTCCTGCATTTGCTCAAGGAGAGTTGTTAATCTGTGTTTCAATATGCAGGTTCAGAGCCACTTTGGTAGAATGGTAAGATACTGAACAGATGCCCCATTGCCCCAGAAAGTACTCAGTGCAGCTGGGAAGGAGGATCCAAAGATGATCTTAAGACACATAAGGACAGCCAAACTAAGTCAAATCAGTGGTCCATCTAGCCCAAAAATCCTGCCTGAGCCAGTGCCAGATGACCAGACTAGGGCAATTTTGAGTGACCTGTCCCCTCTTGTTCAGTCCCAGCATCTGGCAGTTGGAGCTTTAGGGACACTGTTAGCGGATGGTGCATCCCTGATCACCTCGGCTAACAGCGACTGATGGACCTATTCTCCATGAACTCCTCATTCTTTCCCAAACCCAGTTATCCCTTGGGCCTTCACATGGTCCCCTGGCAAAAGGCTGTGTGTCATGAGAAGTACTTGGTTTGGTTTTAAACCAGTTGCCTATTAATTTCATCACACAACTCCTGTTTTTTTGTATTTTGTGAAAGGGTAAATAAACACTTCCCTGTCCACTTTTTCCACACCACTCATGATTGAATAGACTGCTATTGTATGCTCCCTTACTCGTCTCTTTTTCAAACTGAACAAACCTAGTCTTTTTAATTTCTTCATGTATGACAGCTGTTGTGTACCTTGTTTTTGTCGGCCACTCCGACTCAGAGCCTCTTCCCAAATCTACACCCCAGAGCAGCCTGAAAGAGGCTTCAACTTATGCTGACTGTGACAACAGGGTGTTGCATAGGCATTCCCAGACACACCACTACTCCTTGCAGAAGAAATGAGGCTGATTTAAGTGTTACGGTGGTGCTACCACAACACCTCAGGATCACACTGCTCTGCAGAGATTCTACTGTGGCTAGCTTGAGTGCCATTTTGCAGCAAGGGAGCAGTAAAAATTGTCCCACCCATAGCTCAGGGTCTGATCCATTATATCTAAGCAGCCAGCGAGCCTTCTACATTTGTCACGTTGAATCTTAAAACACATTCATCCTCTACAAAAAATTGAGTTGGCTGGGATGGCTGTTAAAAGGTTTATGGAATTCTTAAACTGTTCCTCACGATTACAATCTTTGTTCACTACACTATCCACTTCAGATTCATTTGGAAAGTTATTCTTCACATTGATTCTCTAAACTGTTACTTACTCACTGATGCAGATGGCTGTATTCCACCTTATAGATGCCTGCACTGAGGGCTGGGTAAACAGTTGGTGGAGGAATAACTCAGTGGTTTGAGCAGTGACCTGCTAAACCCAGGGTTATGAGCTCAATCTTTGAGGGGGCCATTTAGGGATCTGGGGCAAATAGATTAAAAAAATTTGTCAACGATGGTGATAGGTTGAAAACCTAATTTTCCATCAACATGCAGCTTGTCAACAAGATGTATTATTTCGTATTCTGAGGTGGGAAGAAAAGTTAAGTGTATAACTGTAGCATCCTTCAAGGAAGAGAAAAGATAGGGTTCAGAGGTAGTGAATACAAAGGAGAAAAGTATCAGAGAGGTAGACGTGTTTGTTTGTATCTTCAAAAACAACAAGAGGAGAATATTTATTCAAAACAACAAGACCAAGGAGAATACTTATTCAACGTACTACATACGTACATGTGGGCACACAGAGACAGGACCCCCTGTAGTGCTCTCTTGCTCCCAGACTAACTAGAGTTAGAGGCCTCTCTAAATCCTGCTCTGGACTCTGTGGTCTTGGAATGGAGAGTGAATTGCATGATAGTCATGCCAGTGAGATTTTCCCAATAGAGAGAAAGGGGGGATAGTTGAGTTGTTTGGTGTCTGCCTTGGGACTCAGGAGAGCTAGTTTCAATCCCTTGCTCTGTTGCAGTTGTTCTGTGTGGCCTTGGGCCCATCACTTAGGTCCAGATCCTTATGGCTATCTGGTCAACCCACTGACGTTGAAATTAATGAGTCAAGTAGCTTTGAGGGTCTATGCCCTAATATTTCTGGCCCAGATCTCAAAGGGGTTTCAGGAACTTAAGTCCCAGACTTAGACACAGTAAACAGTTAAAAGTCACTAGAGCAGGAGGACTGGACCCTGGATCATCCACATCCCAAATGACTGCCCTAACCAGTAGGCTTTAGAGTAATTCTAACTCTGTCTGTCTGTCTGCCCAGGCACTAAGTATCTAGCTAAAGTACAGAACAGCTTCAGTGGAGAGATTGATGGAGGCCAAGATCCAACTATCACGTAACCCAGGGCACTCTTCTGCAAAGTGGGAGACCTTGTTCAAATCATTTTCTTCCATCAGGCAGAGGAGGAAATTGACCCGAGATGAGCTTTGGTGCATATGCAGCACTTCATTAAACTAATTCTCACCTGCGGCAACTTTGAAGCGGCAAACTTCTAAGTGCTGGCTTGCATGTAGCCACGCCTAACCCATGGGTACTTTGAAGTGCCCAGGCTACTTCAAGGACTCTGTACTCCTCAAAATTTTATGGAGTAAAGGGGCTTTGAAGTAGCTCGGGCACTTTGAAGTACCCGCGGGTTAACCGCGGCTACGCTCAAGCCAGCACTTCGAAGTTTGCTGCTTTGAAGTTGCCAGGGGGGAGAATTAGCTTAATGAAGTGCTGCATACGCACCAAAGCACTTCACTAGTAATCTCCCAACACCCTATTTACCACACTCCCTTTGAAGCTAGGAGTTAGTGTAGACACAGCCCCGGAGTGCCAGTGCCTATGTTTAAGACCACCTCTTGTAAGAATTACATATTATTTTAGAGGGTGCAGTAAAATTGTTCTGATAAGTGGTAAACCTTAATCAGAATATCTACTAGGGCTACGTCTACACTACAGAGATCTTTTGAAGGAAGCCCTTCTGAAAGATCTCTTCTGAAAGAACTTCTTTCGAAAGAGTGCATCCACGCACAAAAAGGCAGATCAAAAGAGTAATCTGCTGTTTTGAAAGAAAGCATCTACACAGCCCCTGCTCTTTTGAAAGGACAGGCCAGGGATTGAATAATCAAGCCTCATGAGGACTGTTCTTTTGAAAAAAACATCCTGCGGAATGTCTACACACATTTTTTCTAAAGAAGCTTCTGAAATGGGGCGCTCTTCCTGAAACAAGAAAGAGCAGTTTCAAAAGGAGCACTGCATTCTTTCAATTTACTTTCGAAAGAAGGCTTTTTCTGGGTAGATGCTCCATCGGATCTTTCAAAAGAGCCGCCTTCTTTCAAAGAAGTAAATCTCTTTTGAAAGATCCGATGGAGCATCTACCCAGAAAAAGCTTTCTTTCGAAAGTAAATTGAAAGAATGCAGTGCTCCTTTTGAAACTGCTCTTTCTTGTTTCAGGAAGAGCGCCCCGTTTTTTTTCAAAAAATCTTTAGAAAGAACTTGCTAATATAGGTGCAGCCTAGGACTGAGTCTTTAATCAGTAAAACTCAAGAGTACCTCCAGAGAAATAAGCAGAGTTGTGAGTATAACAAAATAATGGGGAGAATCAGCCTTGTGATACAGCACTGGTATATGAAAAGGACAACCCAGAAGCCACACGTCCATTGCCTGACACCAACACAGCTTCTCCTATGTAGGGTCACTTTCCTGCAAGGAATTTTCTCCAAGCATGCTCTTCTGCAGCCTGGCCCTTTAAATTGGTCAGAGACAGGCAGCAGCAGCCCTACAGGGACCATTTTGTGTCTGTTCTACAGTTTGTTCCATCTGGTAAGTGCTGTCTCTGCATGTTATGTTCTTCCCTTTGTTTTATTTTTTTCTTCTTCCAGAGCCAATGGTGCACTCTCATAATCTATGTTCAAGTTGAAACTGTCTTTAACTTCATGGTACTCAGTTATGTTTCATCAGTGTATCTAGTTCTTTTTTCTAACCTGTTAAAGTCCTGGCCTTCACAACATCATCTTGGAAGGAGTTGCGCTGGTTGTCTGCGTGTTATATGAAGAAATACTTCTGTGTGTGTGCGTTAAACTTTCTGCCTATTAATTTCATTTGGTGATCTGTGGTTCTTACATTGTGGGAACACGTGAATAACGTTTGTTTGTTCACTTTCTCCATACCTGTCATGATTGTATAGATCTCTGTCATATCTCCCCCGTGCCCACCCCCTGCTTAGTGTCCATTTTTTCTCAGCTAAAAATTCCCAGTCTTTTCAATCTCTCTTCATATGGCAGCCATTCCAAACCCTTAATCATTTGTGTTGCCCTTTTCTGAACTTTTTCCAAAGCCAATCTATTTTGCATCACAGTACCTCAATTGTTTGCTGCTGTGATGGAACTGCAGAACACCAATATGTAAAATTACCTGTAAATGTATGTGGGCATTGAATTGTTTTATCTGAGAATAGCACCAGGCAAAAAGGGAAAAGGAACAAAAGATTTAATTTAAATTTTGTTGGACAATTCTGCCTTTGGTTTATGTGAGAGTCTCTCAAGCTTTAGAGTGGATTGAAAAGAGAAAAAAAAAGACAGCTACAGATTTCTCTAACCCCCAATGCTATAGATATGTTTTTAGAGCATGTGCCAGCCATTGTAAGGCTTTTATAGACCACACCTTGAAGAAATGTAGCACTCCTTCCTTATTAAAGTCTTCTAGAAGCCATTCCCAGGGCAACTCTCATGCAGCTTATTTAGAAGTTAACTCCATCGATGGAGTACACATACAGATGAGTGTAGACCAAGCACCTCCAGAACTTTAAGAAGGTCCATATTTGAGCTGAACCACTCAAAGCGAGGAGGAACTCAGGCCCATCTCAAATACAAAACAAGTGTGAAGGCATTTGTGCTACTGTTGTGTATGGCAATTAAAGAAAACTCCTAGGTGTGTCAAAGGCCATTGTTTCATTTTGTATCCTGTCTGAAGATATGAAACAGTAAAAAGTACAGTAGTTCTGGAAATTGTTTTAGGTATCTGTAGACCTGCTTCATTTTGCATGTAAAACACACACCTCATGGTAAGTCTGCTTATCAAGCAATGTATGTCCTTGACTATAAATTGGTTCCCAAGTTGGGACCCCTTTATTCATATGGATATCCAAAAGCCACACAACATGGACACGTCCATCTTTTCTCAAATGCCTAAAATAAATATGGCATATTTCAGAATGGTGAAATAAACATTAGTTAAAGAATTAACTGAAAGATGTTAGGAAATCTGGTTACCCTGCTTGGCATTTGTTTGTGCATAGCAGGGTAACCTGAAAGGAAAAAAATGAGAGTTGAGTCAGAATAGTTACATGAGCGAAGTCCAGAGGCACAGTGCTCTGGACTGCACAGACTAAGAGCATGTGACACAGTATGGAAAGAACTCCATCTCAACTCAAAACGTGAGCTCACATAGAATACTGAAGTGACCTGTGGACATGAGACACAGCCCCAGGGGAGTGCTCAAGTGTGGTCATAACTTTACATACAAGAGTTATTCACGGGTTTGCATGCTTCACTTGGCTGGGGCTATAGTTCTCTGAAACTCCTCTAGCCCTGAATCAGATGGCCTGCATTGCATAAGTGCAGGCATTGCCTCTGTATAACATACTATTTGAACAAGCTTTTTGAAGTTGAAATGTTTGTCTGCGAGGAAATATGGATGTGCATCCATCTATCAGAATGACTTGGTTAGTGAAAGAATCAGATCTTATCCACAGTACATGCCTGTATGGTGTAAAACTGCAACCCTTTCTAATTGTTCACTTACTACGTGGGACCCTGCTGGTGTGACTGTAATCAGTGGCTGTTTCCTCATCATGTTGGGCCAAAAAAAGCCCCAATTAATCACTAAGATAACAGAGGGAACCTTTAACACTGGTTTTTGTAAAGACCATAATGCCTATGATCAGGGCTAACAGCTTCTCTACTAGCAGAAGCAGCAGCGGCAATATCTCAAAGAATGTCAAAGTGACATGTCCTTTTCTGCTCACTTCTGATGCCACAGGATTTTCAAATGCTCTGACAGGCACAGGAGCATCTACAGAACAACCTTTACTTTCACCTTCATTATTATGAACAGCTTTGTTCCATCTGAGTAAGCTACCATTGCAGGGGGCTGGGGGAAAGAGAGCACAGAAATTTAGCACTCAGAAAAGTGTGACTGTTTCAAATGCCAGTGAGAAAGCCGTGTTGGTAGCTTGCTTTTGAAAGAGTTGAATGAGATCCATGGTGAGCTGGAACAGATAACGTGATGCTATGTACTGCAGGTGTGATTGCTGAATCCAGAGAGAGTTTGGCGGCAAAGCCAGCTACCCCCTCCCTCTCAAGGCAAGAGAACAAGTGCCCAGCCCTTATCCAAAAATAAAACCAGCCGCAGGGTGAGAGAATGCAGTGTGACTTGATATCAATTTAGCTGGTAAATGGGATAAAGCTAAGACATCCCTGCTCACTAGGCCCAGAGCAGTTAGAAGGGGCTGTGCCTCACTCTGTCAAATAGGCATGGAAAAACCTGCTGAATACATCCTCAAGGTGCTAATTGAAAATAAATAATACTGATTCCATTGGGGGAAAGGTGGACTTTGCAAACTGAAAGTGGGATGCAATAAACTGTCACCACATGATATAGATAGCTAGTTATCTACAGACCTGTATCCAAATGCTCCTAGATTGAGACCACAGAGAACCAGAGCCAGAAAACCCCAGGTTGGCGCAAGGCCAACCATAAACAAACCAAAGCATTCATCCTCACTGGCAATGAATGATATCAACAGACTTATGAAGAGGGGAATCAGGACACTTTTTTCCAAAAGTACCCAGAAAGTTACTTGAGTAAAAGTGCAACTGCTTTCATTTCTGGATATTGAGTAGAATCTAGATGTGACTGTGTGTGTGGGTATGTGCGTGCACATTCATGTGCATGTGTGTGTACTTTTACTGAAGTAGTTTTCCAGAGAGACGCTGATGACTTGTACCTAAGTACTTTCCCCCAGCCCAGCCCAAGCGGTTGCACTTTGACTGAAGTGACTTTTTGGGTACTTTTCCCACCTTTCTTTTTCCCACCATCTGTTTTCACTGTGGTAGAAGGGAAGTGTGTACTTGTGAGCCTGCACCAGCTTGGAGAGTTGTGCTAGACCCAAGCGCTCTAAGTTGCTTCGGTGCACTTCTGAAAGCTAGAAAAAGAAACACACACTACTTGAACAGGTGCTCATGCCTGTTAATGTAGGCATCCCTCAGGTCCTGCCTTGCCTTTCTCAGGCAGTGAAGAATGCCACCAGGTGCAACTCCAGGAGGAAGGAAAGGATTCAAATTAGAATGTGGCCAGAGGGTTGAGGCTGAAAGTTCTACTCTAATGAAAGCTGCTAGAGGAATTTTTTAATAACCACAACTGAAAAAGCTCTGATTCTAATCTCTCCCCCAAGGGGAGAACTTCCAGCACCACCACTGTTGCATTGTTAAGGTGTTCATGTAATGCTGTTCTGCCAGGATGAACTTCTGCTATTGCATTGCTAGAACACTGCTCTGACTACCTTACCAGCATGCCTGCCTTATTCCTTTATGACCCATTGGTGATATATTAAAGCAGAACTCAACCTTTAATTATTATTTCTTTTCCCCTTATAATTTACCAGGTCAAGCCTTCTCTCGTGGATCTAGGAGAGAACATTTATAATTCTGTAATGGCTGTCTTTAGACCAGGGATTCCCAACCTATGGGTTGGGACCCAAACATGGGTCACCATTAGATTTGTTAAGGGTCACCAGCAGCTTGGAGCTGCATGTGTCTCTTAAAGAAGCCATTTGCAGCTCCTTAATACTGCCACACCCAGCAGCTACCTCTATCAGTAGAGAAGCAATTACACATTACAAAGACCTTTGATATTAGTAGCCATCCCAAGCAAGCCCTTCATAGACTCCTGCAGTAAATAATTTTCACCTCCTCTCCCTTCCCTGCTTTTGCCCCTTTTCTGTTCAAGGTAGTTGATTTGTCAGTTTTCGTTTCTTTGTTTTGTATCTTCCCCCACAGCCCCGAGTGTGACCCCCTGCTCCTGCAGTCTCTGAGTGTGATCCTCCCAGCCTGAATGTGACCCCAGTTCCTCCAGCCTCTGAGTGTGGTCCTCCCAGCCTGAGAGTGACCCGAGCCCTGCAGCCTCTGAATGTGACGTTTCCAGCCCCCCAACATGACTGTGACCCCCCCCAGCCCAAGTGTGACTCCCCCAGACCCTCCAGCCTCTGAGTGTGGAGTTTAATCTGGGACCCTATGGGAGAGGAGCAATTTGGGGCTGAGGGTCTTTACCCACCACAACTCAGATCAACTATAATAACAAAATAATCATTAACTATAATAAAAGTAGTGTTATTGTTTTATTAGTATTTATGTATTTTCTCTTTTCCTATGAAATGACTGCTGTGAATACATAAACATGAGGGGGCACAATTTTATATTCTTGCCTCAGGCGTAAATTAGCTAGTTACAGCTTTGCTTCTCCTCTTGTCCCCTCCATCCCCATTTTTGAATTGCCCAAGTGTTCCTGTATTGGCAGAATGGATCTACATCTGGAAAAGGTTGGGAACTGCTACTTTAAATGAATGTATTTCTTCTGAAGTAAGACAGTGCCTAAATTTGAGTGAAGTCAGGAGAAACACTCGTCACAAGTTCTTTTTTAGGCTGCCTCTACATGGCACGCTAAACGCAAAATAAGATATGCAATTTGCACAAATTGCTTATCTTATTTTGAGTTTATTTTGAAATAGGTTATTTTAGTGCATCCCTTACTCCTTCTGCAAAGAGGAGCACCAGGAGGCTGAAATAGCGCACCCGTTATTTCAAAAAATATTTCAAAATAATGGGCACATTTCAATGACGCGGAGTAGATATTTCAGGATAACAAGGTATCCCACAATAGCTCTCCTGGGTAGACATAGCCTTAGTGACCCAAGATAGCCCAAGGATCTTTAATCTTTTTGTAACTCTGCAAATCTCCAGTAAGTGTGACTCCAAACTGTTTGTATTATACCCTTTTCCAACTAATCCACAATATTTCTTCCTGGCAACCGTAGTGAGGCTTTTAAGTTGATTTGCTGTAGCCTCTTGTTTGGTCTGTTTCATAGTAAAATGGTGGACAGTAATTAATGAGAGAATTGGAGAATTCTATTAGTTACAAAACCTGAGAAAATACCTGTTAGTTAAGAACCCTGACAGCTGGCTTCTGTGCTCTCAGTGGTTATCAAATAGTAGAGAATGCCATTTGCAGACACTGACTGCCTCAGCAGATGCTCATTCCTGTCAGTCAGTTTTGGTTTACTTCCACACTCAGTTTGCAAATAGTGTCTTGCGTTAATGGTCCCAGACATGCAGCTATGTGACCTTCTGGTCACGTGCGGACCTAGGCATTCTGTCATCTGCCAGGCATACAGCCACAATAAAACAAGCATTGACTTCAATAATGTGCAGTGATACTTAATCCTGCATTTGTCTCTTGCTTACCTACATCAATCTGCTATCACATTATAAAAGCTCATTCTTGTAATGTGGGAATCCAGAGCAGTGGTTTGACTGGCTGGCATTGTGACATCTTAGACATGATGATAATTACTTGGCAAGATTCAGGCCCACATAATCTTATATGATTAGTATAAATGTCATACTGACTCAGCTATGAGATTGCCCAAACCTCCTCTACAAATGGATGAGGAAATAAAGTATTATTTCTTCCATGTTACAGTTATATAAACATTGTCCCTTAAAAATCTGTGTGTTAAGGCCTCGAAGAAACCTGATTTATGACCTTAATATAGAACCGTTCTTGGTTACTATTACATATGTAATGGGTCCATCCCAGTGGGAATTTTCAGTGTGCCAGGAATGTAGGATCAATCCCTAAAGAGATTTTCATAGAAGTATAATGAGCTATTAGCACATCTCGTTTTATTTAAAATATAAACCACGTTACTCCATTCAAACCGAGGTGACTTCAGATCATTCACAAATAAGTCATTCAGGGGAGCTCATCTCAGACATGAAAAGATGATGAAGAGAGAATGGGTCTAAGAAGTAATTGTATTTATTCTCCCTGGAGGAAAAAGGGAGAATAAATTAAAGGTCTGAAGTAAAAAGTAACACTGATTCTAGACTGTTTTCACCTGAGTTGCTTTGGGGGCCCTGTCCTAATTCTGAAATAGATGTCAGCCCAACTCTGTGAATGCACAGGAGCAGAGTCCAGCCAGTGATGGGCATTATGAAAATCCCCACCCCGTTCTTGATTTACTTGGCTTGCTGTCATCTTTTAGATTTCAGATGTTAATGAATTATTTTAAATATTCCTGGGTTTGTTCCATTATGTATAAATGGTGGCAGTAAACAGAGGTGGACACATTTAAATAAGTGTTTTAAATTTCAAAAATAAACTTTAAATTTAAAAATGTATCCTCTTTATTCCATAGAACACTTTAACAAGAAATGTAATTGTTTAAACTGTTATTGTCTGTTTGTCAGCCAGTTTCTTCAAAAAAATGAAGAGAAGTTTCAAGTTACGCCTACCCCAGATCAGCCCTGTCAACTTTGGTAGTTTCCAAATCAACTTTTCCTATATTTTTAATGTTTCTCTCTCCTGTCTTGCTGTGGGAAAATCCACACAATCAGGGAAACTTAAAATATAAAGTGCTGTCACATGCATAAAGACTTAAACTAAAAGGGTTCTTTTCCCCTAACCAATCAGGTTAAGTGGTAATGGTAACATATGTTAAAGAAAAAGTAAGAGGTGTGATTTTTGTTTGGCAGTGTCCTTTAAAATGAATGTACCAATCCACAGTATAAAACCCATTGCATTTGCTTAGTTATTGGGCCGACAAGAACAAACAGTAGCATCCAAGTGGCTGGGTGCTCATGGTGCCTTTCACAGAGACCGTTTCTACACAGGCCACTTTCTTCGAAAGTGGCATGGTAATATACAGCCCAAAATATGCTAATGAGGTCCAGATGCAAATTCCCCTTGCCTCATTAGCATAATGTCATGTGATTTGGAGTCCGGAAGACTGTTCTTATGGACTCCAAAATGCCATGTAGAAGCGTGGCCCCAGGGGAGCTTCTGGAAGGAAGTGCTTCTTCCGGAGGCCCTTTCTTCCTGAAAATTTTTGGGAAGAAGGGGCCTCCGGAAGAAGGAAGACCAGGGACCATGCTTCTACACGGAGTTTTGGAATCTGCAAGAATGGTCTTCCGGACTCCAAATCACATGATGTTATGCTAATGAGGCATGGGGAATTTGCATCCGTGCCTCATTAGCATATTTCGGGTCATGTATTACCATGCCACTTTCGAAGAAAGTGGCCTGTATAGAAATGGCCAGAGGGTGCATCTACACTTGCATTCCTCTTTCGAAAGAGGCATGCAAATTAGGTATAAATTTGCATATTTGTCACCTCATTCGCCTAGTCTAATTTTGAAAGAGCTTCTGTCGAAAGAAGAAAGCCAGTGTAAATGCTGCTCTTTCGAAAGTAAACCCACTTTTATTTTATGGGAAGAAGGATTCTTTCGAAGATGGGGTTTACTTTCAAAAGAGCAGCATCTACACTGGCTTTCTTCTTTCGAAATTAGACTATGCAAATGAGGTGGCAAATATACAAATTTATACCTCATTTGCATTTTTGATTTACCTCATTTGCATACCACTTTTGAAAGAGGAATGCAAGTGTAGACACACCCAGACTGTTTTTCTTCCTCCTTGTATATGATGTGGTGTTAGAGTCCTCCTACATGGGAACTTAATACAGCTATGAGCTTCAATGGTTATGTTTTTAGCACAGAGCTTCTGGTTATGGTTATGGTTTTAGCACAGAGCTACATGTTGACATGTAAAGGGCTTTTTAAGGCATATATGCACCCTCTACAGGTGCTAACTTCAGCTTTCCATTGTGTTAGCATTTGCACCTGAGGGAGACACACTTTTGGTAGTACACAAGTGGAAGATAGCAAATGAAAATCTACTTGCTGCCACATTGTGCAATAACTGTAGAGATGTGAAGCAAGATTTTTAAAAGGGTTTTAGAACTCTAAATGTACAATTAGCCACTTGGTGGAATTTTCAAAAACACATGGGCATCTAAACCCTCCTTGATTTCAGTAGGAGTTTGTTTGGCACTTAAAATCTTTTGCAACCCCAATTAAGTGGCATCTGTAGGAATTTAAATACTCTTCAAATCTGGCCTTCAGAGGCTTAAATTCTACCCATCCAACAGGTGGTTTCTTGGCTTTGTGAGGGTACTTCCATTCAATAACACTAAGTTCTTCTCTGTAATCATGAAACATAGGTGTTCCGTGGCACTTTTCAAAGAATCATAGAATACTAGGACTGGAAGGGACCTGGAGAGGCCATCAAGTCCAGCCCCCCTGCCCCAATGGCAGGACCAAGTACTATCTAAACCATCCCTGATAGACATCTTATCTAACCTGTTCTTAAATATCTCCAGCGATGGAGATTCCACAACCTCCCCTGGCAATTTATTCCACTGTTTTACCACCCTGACAGTTAGGAACTTTTTCCTAATGTCCAGCCTAAACCTCCCTTGCTGCAGTTTAAGCCTGTTGCCTCTTGTTCTATCCTTAGAGGCCAAGAAGAACAAGTTTTCTCCCTCCTTCTCATGACACCCTTTTAGATACCTGAAAACCGCTATCATGTCTCCCCTCAATCTTCTCTTTTCCATACTGAACAAGCCCAATTCTTTCAGCCTTTCTTCATAGGACACATTCTGTAGACCTTTAATCATTCTTGTTGCTCTTTTCTGGACCCTCTCTAGTTTCTCCACATCTTTCTTGAACTGCGGTGCCCAGAACTGGACACAATACTCCACCTGAGGCCTAACCAGCGCAGAACAGAGCAGAATGACTTCTCGTGTCTTGTTCACAACACACCTGTTAATGCATCCCAGAATCATGTTTGCTTTTTTTGCAACAGCATCACACTGTTGACTCCTATTTAGCTTGTGGTCCACTATAACCCCTAGATCCCTTTCTGCTGTAGTCATTCCTGGACAGTCTCTCCCCATTCTGAATGTGTGAAACTGATTGTTCCTTCCCAAGTGGAGCACTTTGCATTTGTCCTTATTAAACTTCATCCTGTTTACCTCAGACCATTTCTCCAATTTATCCAGATCATTTTGAATTATGACCCTACCCTCCAAAGCAGTTGCAACCCCTCCCAGCTTCGTAACGTCTGCAAACTTAATAAGCATACTTTCTATGCCAATAGCTAAATCATTGATGAAGACATTGAACAGAACCGATCCTAACACATACCCCTGCGGAACCCCACTTGTTATACTTTTCCAGCAGGATTGAGAACCATTAAGAACTACTCTCTGGGTATGGTTACCCAGCGAGTCATGCACCCACCTTATAGTAACCTCATCTAAATTGTATTTGTCTAGTTTTTCATAAGAACATCATGGGAGACCATAGCAAATGCTTTACTAAAGTCTAGGTATACCACATCTACCGCTTCTCCTCTATCCACAAGGTTTGTTATCCTATCAAAGAAAGTTATCAGATTAGTTTGACATGATTTGTTCTTTACAAATCCATGAAGGCTGTTCCCTATCACCTTACCACCTTCCAAGTGCTTGCAGATGATTTCTTTAATTACCTGCTCCTTTATCTTTCCTGGCACTGAAGTTAAGCTGACTGGCCTGTAGTTTCCTGGGTTATTCTTATTCCCCTTTTTATAGATGGGCACTATATTTGCCCTTTTCCAGTCTTCTCAAATCTCTCCTGTCTCCCATGATTTTCCAAAGATGATAGATAAAGGCTCAGATGCCTCCTCCATCAGCTCTTTGAGTATTCTAGGGTGCATTTCATCAGGCCCTGGTGACTTGCTGACATCTAATTTTCCTAAGTGATTTTAACTTGTTCTTTTTTTATTTCAACTTCTAACCCTACCCCTTTCCCACTAGCATTCACTCTGTTGGGCATTCCTTCATCAGACTTCTCAGTGAAGACCGAAACAAAGAAGTCGTTAAGCATCTCCGCCATTTCCAAGTTCCCTGTTACTGTTTCTCCCTCCTCACTGAACAATGGCCCTACCCTGTCCCTGCTCAAGTGTGATTCTCATCTGATAGATAGGAAAAGTGAGTTGACCCAAGGTCATACAGGAAATTCAGTGGCATAATTGTAAATAGAACCCAGATCACCTGAATACCTGGCCATGGCCCTAGAGAGAGGACTGACTCCTTCCTGCAAGATAGGTAAAATGTGTAGAAACCAGACCTGTAGAGAAATGTGGAATGAAATCCCTTTCTCCCACTGGACAAGGGCAGCCTGGTAGAGTATGAATTCTAGAGGTACGATTCATGCTTTCCTGTTTGGGGCATATGAATTGTTCAACTTCAAAGGCCGGAAGCAAAATTTGCATGGTTTATACCCAGGCTGACTATGTCTCTGTTTTTTTGCTCAGTTGATTTTTCTCTTCAGAGTCTTCTAACGGCACTAGACTGCTGAAATTCTAGAAAGAGATGAAATCCATCTCAGCATTTTATAAAAATAGACTCTTCAAGACAGCACTGGTTTTAATTGACTTGTGTTTAGTTACTACTGAATTGAAGTATCCACAGATGAAACCTATGAGCAGTTAGAGAGCTTGAAAAAGATAGACAGCTGTGGGGTTTTTTGGTTTATTTTTCCTGCTCTAGCTTTGGTAAGATAAATCAAATGTCACTTTCAACTTCTCTGCAAGAATCTTCTTCCTCTCTTCCCTCCCTTCCCCCTCTCAGTTTCTGTTTTAAAAATCTTGAACTGATTTATCAAGACAGATCAAGGTAAAAAGTATTTCTCAGCTGGTCTCTTTTCTTTGACTAGGTTCTCGTAGCAGGAGACAGGCAGTTCATTACAAAAGAGAGAGGGCTTCTCTGAAACCAACTTTATTACAGCTGATAAGACAAAATAAGATTCTGTGGGGGCCATTTTTCATTCAGTCCACAGCAGGAAGAAGTTATTAAATAATAAAACTGCCTTGTTATGAACTTAGGCCATGACCTGAACTAAATTGTCTGCTTGGTAGTGTAAGATCTTTGGGGCAGGAATGGAATTTGTCAAATACCAACCACACAGCAATACAAATCGTAACCTATTCATTGTGTCCTAAGGGGTGGCTACAGTGCTACATGGTGGTGCTGAATCTCTGACAACAGGAGAAATCCATTTCAGGATAGGTCATGTAGGCTTTTTAAGTTGTTTTTTTCCTTTATTTTGAAATAACTGTAAAAAGGATGTTTAAAAAGAGCATTGCCTGGAGAATTTAGCTGGGTGAATCCAAGTGCCTTAAATAGTGTGGTAAGAAGACTCAGAAAACAGCAACAAATATTTTTACTCTCCCTACTTTTGGTGATTAGAATAGTCATAGAGCCATTACTAACCAGGCTGAAGGGTCTGCAAACTGCAGCTCTGGAGTCAGATGTGTCTATTTAAGGCTTCTTTGCGGCTCCTGACACTATAATTGCAAAGTAAAAACCCTCCTGATTATTTTTGATATTTCAGTGAACATCTAAAAGCCCAACAATGAACCACACTCATATAAAGAGCAAATGGTGTGATCTCAAAAGGTTGGATAACTCTCCCTTTAATAAGTGCAGTGCATTGTGGGATATACGTGTGTATTGTTCTCAAACTAGGGGTTAGGAAAAGTTAGGTTTGATGTTGTTTGTTAAGGACCATCTCATTCACACACATTGTGGCTCTTGGATGATGGAATTTTAAACTGAATTTGAAAAAGAATGGCTCTTCTTGCTGTTTTGGCTTGCTGACTCCTGAGTTAGGCAATGTCCAAACACAAAGCAAGAAGCAGAGCCCCAAAGAGTTTAAAATCTTAACAGATTTAGGGTGTGCCCTGCGCTGGGCTATTCTGAAGCTTTTTTTGGTGAGCGCCAGGTTATTCACAAGATACGGGTCACACCAACTGTGCGTTTTCAGTTTGTGCTACGTCAACACAGTGGATCTTCACTGCTGAGGGCTTAGCATTCCCTGAGGGTGCCCTATAGCAGGGGTGTGCAAAGTGGAAACTATTTATGAAATAGGTTGGAAGCAGCCAAAAAAAAAAGAACTTGCTCCAGCCATTTCAGCCGATGTTTGCATTTTGCTCAATATTTGTGAGTGCAAAAAGGGAAACACTTACCCAGGAGTGGAAGGCTGGGGTGAGGAGACTTTCTTTTAGCGGTTCAAGCAGCAATCAAGATGTACCCTAGAGAACATAGACACCTGGGGGAATGTTCTTGGGGATACCTACTGTTCCCATTTTGACTCACATACCTGAACATGTCAGCCAACGGTGTGTATTGGGATGCAGACCTTGCTAGCACTGGTTATTGTTTCATGGTGGCTGCAGTGTAACATTCCCTAGGTGCTTTTGTCAAAAGTGCAGGAATTATTTCAGCTTTACTTAAAGGAGGTTCTGTATTAAACGAGGTTTAGTGTGGGTGTTGTGACCTACAGAGGTCCCTTCTGGCCTTAAACTCTGACTCATAACAGATGTTTCGAAAACAGTTTTATTATGAAACAACAACTCAATAATATTAATGGAATCAATGGAAAAAGAATATCTTTGTATTTGGAGATGTGTTTAATTCATCAATCTTAACAAACTAGCTCTACACACTCTTAATTACTGCATGAATGTAAACAAAACTCAAAGCAAAGCAGCAAAAGCATTCCCACTGCAACGGTTTGGGGAACAAGGGCATATGAAGTTACAGGAAAGCCTACACCTTGCTCCTGATTCTTCTTGTGCAATGGGTTCTGGGGTTGAGTGTTGTGGCTCAGAAGCTTCAGGGCTGCAGGCAGGGCTCAGAAGAGCTGGCCTCCCAGGTGCACGTGTTCTCAGTACCTAGTGGTTGGATCTGAGATCTGAATGAGGTCTGTTGGGGGTGTTGTCATGGACGTGTGAAGGTTAGGAGCTTCTGCTGGTCCCAGTAGCCAGCACTGTCCAGGAGTGGAAGACAGACAGGGCTGTGTCCCAAAATGTGGGACTGCAGCACTTTCTGGCCTACCAGGAACATTTTATTCAGAAGGGCATTCTGTCTCAGGATAGCCTCCAGGTTCTGCCTCGACATAGCTGTCTTTTTTTCCATGCTCTCCTTCACCATGGCTACGCTTCCTGGGCTGACACCTTGATCTCGTGGAGGAGCTGCATTTTTTTCTCCCTCTGGGTCCAGATGTAGAATCGCTGCCTCACAGCCAGCCTGCTTTTCCTTTGTGATGGTCATGCATTCTGCAAACATCTTGTCCCAAGCCTTCCTTTTTCTCTTCCTGGGGTTGTCCAGCCTTTCAGCAGTATGCAGATGTCCTGTTCTTGACGATCTTTCTGTTTCAGGTGCAGTAGATGAGGAAGAGCAAAATCAGTCACTTATTGTTCATATCACAGACTATTAGGTTTTAATGAGCGTGTGATGTTAACTCCCTGATATTCTTCCCAAACGTATGGGAAGTTCCTGGATGGCAAGTGGCCTGTGTGTGCAGAAAGTGCTGGGAGCATTTAGATTTCAGTCTACAGTAGGTGCTTTTACAAGGTGAAGGGGGGGCGGGGTGGAGATATGCCCCATGTTTCGTTTTTGCAGGTGTGTGTGTGTCCTGGGAGTGTCAGAGGTGTAAAGGGGGAGTTACAAGGATGAGAATTAGATCTTATCTCCTTCCCCCCAACCCCTGTCCATTATTCCATCCTAACTCTCAGTGATGTTACGCTGAGGCTGGTGACTGGGAGGCAGAGAATGGTCTTATTGGAAAAGCCAAAGAACATACTAGGGAGATACATTGTGATAGTCCCACTGAAGTGCTGCAGGAGTAGAAGGTGCTTGTAGGGTATACATGGGGGCATCCCCCATAAAGTGTGAAACAAAACTGAGCTATTTCTCAGTCCTAAGTTCTGCTGTATCTCCCCTGCAGACATGGAGATCCTGCTGAGAAAAATAGGTAGGATCCATGACTGTCGGCTGCAATGTGCGTTCTAGGGCATTTATACCTCAGCAAGGAATGGTATCGCTTACGGCTTGACTGGACAGGCACTGTGCGCTTGTGTCTCATATACCCTTCGAAAAGTAACCGCGATTCTTTTCCTGTAAGCCTAGTCTTCGTAAAGGGTAAGATTTTGCACAAATGAATGCGTCTGCTATTCCAGTCTGCCATGGGAAGGGAGGTGTGGAGCAAGTGACATACTGTGACTGCGCCTTGATAGCAGGCACCACTTTGAAACAGCCCCCGGAGAGCTGGGGGAAGGGGAAGGTCAAGCTTCTAGCTTGCAGGTGCCACCCATAATACTAAATGGTGAAGGCGGGTACCTCCAGGCTGATTTTTCCTTCAGCAGAATTTGGCTCTTCAATCTCAGCCTGACTTGTTGGCTGGGACTTGGTCTCAGCTGATGCAGGGAAGGAAACAGAATCCATTGTAGCAGGCTGACTCTGAGGGCGCAGCTCCTCTCTGGCTCATTTAGGTGGCTATAAAAAGGTGATAGAGAACACAGGGTGACAAACTGGTATCATCCTGGGATGATTGTAGCAGCTCATCTGCCATGGGTGGAAGACTGCAAGCCACAGGCTACAAGTGGCTTCTGGGATGGGTTGCACTATGATAGTGTAGCACATGTCCAGCTCATTAAAAAATGGATGGGTGACATGTCCCCTGCTGGACCATCTCCTTGTATCGCAATGTATCTTCTCCTGAGCTACTTGCTCTTCGCTTGTCACTGGCTGGCCTCCCAGTTGTGACTGCTAATGGACACGTGCTTCACAATGTCCCTGAAAAGTCCCCTTATTCCTCTGGGTAGCCACAATAGCTTCTTGAACCAATGCTGCTCCATAGGTAGAGAGGAGCTCCAGGGCCTCCACATGCTTTAATCAGTTCCACTAGGCATGTTGTGGGCTTCTGAAGTGGCATTGTGGTCATGTGGCTATAGTAGAAATACCTTGGAATGCAGGAGCAAAGGGGCAAAATCTGTCTGTGTGCCACCTTTCCAAGGGGGCCAGGATCTTCTTGGCAGCTCGGCACCCAGATGGGGAGGGCAGCCAAGCCAATGGGCCAGTAAGTAAAAGTTGACCTGCAAGCATAGTGGGATAGCTGTTAGAAGTCTAGAAAAATGGTGCTCAGTAACTGCATGTCCAGAAGGCCAAATGTATAAGGCAACCATATCTCCCTGTCCCAAGTATGGCACAGGGAGATATGGGGGGAGGGACGGCTCCTCCTGGCTTCACCAAACTCCAGGGAGCCAGGAAAGAGGCGGCAGCTGCCGGCACTCCACCCACCTTCCACTCCTCGCAGCTCAGAGGAAGTGGCAGCTGCCAGTGCTCCCTCCCCAAAGCCCCAGGGAAACAGCAGCCACTGGTGCTGCCCCGCAGGAGCCCCAGGGAAGCAGCAGCCCCCCGCACTCCCCCAGAGCCCCAAGGAAGTGGCAGCCACCCGCCCTCCCCCCGGAGCCCTGGGGAAGCGGCATGGATGCAGCAGCCGAGTGTTATCTGGCCAGCAGGGGGAGGGCCCAAATACACGATAATTAGGCCCCTTTAAAAAATAAGTAGGGATGCCTTTTTGGCATCCCAAATATGGGGACCATCCTGCCCAATACAGGACAGATGGTCACCTTACAAATGAATTACATTTGACGCAAACCTACTTCTGCACAGTGATGAGTTGCGTCTCAAACTGGATTAACTTGATTGGATCCAGTTTAAAAACCCCATGTAGACAAGCCCAAAAGTGTAGGAAAGAGGCAGGGTTGAGCTTACAGTCTAAGCAGTTTACAGTCTGCTATAGTGTAGCAGAGGACCCAGAGAGACAGAGAAAGTGTAGTGACTTGCCCAACATCTTACTGCAGATGATTGGAAGAGTCAGGAATAGAAATCAACTCTCCTAATGCCAAGTTCATTCAACTATGCCAGATTCTATTGCATGTAGCTATGCAATGAAAGAGAGAGATTTTCATGCTTTTTTTTTTGCACGGTCTATCTTAAAAAATAGAGGACTCTGCCAGTCCCCTGAAGACCAGTGGTTAGGCAACTGTTTTGAGTTCCCATTCAAATGCAGAATGCTACAGGTGTCTTCTCTCTCTCTGTCATGTGGAAATTTCACAATTGTTCTTTGTAACTATGTTGTTTTTTTTATAATCAGAAGTAAATCATAGGCAGAAAGGCATAAGTATCTTTTCCAGCTGAGGGCATGGCTCCCAGCTGTGGCAAACAGAATCATGCGGGTTCAAATTCCGCTTGCATGCTAAAAATAGAGTGTTGCTGCAGTGGCTCTCGGTATGTGCCAGTGCAGCCTCTGATTTTGGCCACCAGATTGACAAGCCACTGGGTATACTTGTTTCATAAACATACTTGTTTCTGACCTGGTGTTCCTTAGTAGGTAATTCCATGTATCATGGACACCATGTACACCTGAGGTGATTTTTTAAAAAAAGACTGTAATTAAATACAAATTTTCCTAGCCATGTTCCTGCGAGGAAGGAATTATGGCCTGCCTGTTCTGAACTAGACAGCAGAGTATAGTTCATTCAAAAAATCCCTCCTCTGAAGAACTGCTAAACCAGTGACCTAAACCTACACTACAGCTCCCTAAGTGTTCATATGCTATAGCATTATATGACAGTGCTTCCAACTGAATGTAAGCAGGATGATGGAGCAGAAATGAAGCACTGTAACAGACAGTAAGGTCTGCTCAGCAGCCAAGTGTCTTTATAAACATAAAGGAAAACAAAATTAACATAAAGCAAAAGCAGTTGCATGCAAAATCTTTCCCAGCCTGAGGACCAATACAGGTCTCAAAGCCCTCATGAGGGAATCTTGCTGTTCCCTTTTCTGAGTCCTTTCCAACTGTTGTTCAATGGGATAACAAAAGGAGACTGGAATTAGTGGTTTGTGTACAGAGGGGATGGGAGAGCCCTGCACACTTTTGCTTCAATCTAGTGCAAAAACTGTATGTGGCCGGAGAGCCCCCTGCTGCAATGGTGAGACAACGGAAACTTTCTTCTGGTAAGAATGAGACTTCGGTTCAGAACTTCCAATGGAACAAAACTAATAACTTGTGTCAAATTCTGGTCCCATTGAGGTAAGGGAAACATTGAAATTAAGCAGAGATTTGCCGTTACATTATAGGCTCTACCTCCCTGGTCTGACATGGTCAGGACCTAACCAGTCCTGGACAAGAGAATTTGCCGGAAGAGGGAAGGTTTCCTGCCAAAGCCCCTAAGCCACCAAACCATCATCAGGGATCTAATTATGCCACCTGTCAAAAGACAAGTAACATTTTTAAGGTGATTTGACATAACTGAAATCAGACAAAAATGCTACTTGATAATCATAGGTCAAGGATAATATGATCATGGCATGGGTGTGTTTCAGAAGTACTACAGGCAAAGGGGGGTGTGGACTCCCATAGTTCTCCCCAGATCCTGCTGTCCCTAAAGCCCCTAAGCCACCAACCCCGTCTTCCCTCCCTAGGCTGCTCCCTTACTTTCTGCCCTGGAGTTGTGGGGAAAAGCCAGCTCTGGCCTCATGGGGACCTGCCCCCAGTCCTGGAAAGCTACTGGTGGGCACCTTCCCCTCCATGGGGGTTGATGGGGAGAAACAGGCTCTGCTGCGGCCCCCCCGCCCCCTAGGGCTGTCAGAGGACACAGGCTGCACCATCCTGCCTGGTGCTCTGGTCCAGTGATATCCCTCATTCTGCCAAGGAATGTGGCCAGACCAGAGAATACTGGATTTAGGAGCCCCAACCTGTATTTCATTAGGATTTGGTCCTATTTAATAAACCTTGGACTTGATTATGGAGCTACTATAGATTACTGATTTCAGTAGGTGTTTATAATGTGGCAGCTGGAGGACTGATCTCTTTACTAGTGAGTGTGGTCCCTTCCCGTGAAGGGCTGTACGCGGAGAAATGTAAGAGTTCTAGTCTCTATGGATACAGTCTCTCTCACTGGCCCTGGAAGAGTTGTGACCATTTGGCCTCATTTCCATGTCTACAACATGGAGCAAAGTTTTATTTCTGCCCTACACTGGGGTATTCAGAAAAAAAAACAGTTAATATTTATGAAGTTCTTTGAAGATGAAAACTGTTATATAATGTACTGTATATGCAGCTGGGGACTTCAACATCAAGATATGGGTAGTAAACTGGGTTAACTCCCCCACACACCACCGTACCCCCACGTATACAAAGCTAACACAGTTATGACCTTGAGGCCTTCCTTAGGAACGCTCTATCAAAGGAAAGCATTAAGGCTGTGCTGGAAAGTAGTGGCACAGAATCTGCATCCTATTGTGTATGCAAAACAAAATCCCTTTCTCCTTTATTAATAATGTATGTTGTTTATTAGCAGGACCCGTGGCGCCTGCCAGGATATTGATTCCCAAGGAGACTACAAATTCTTTTCTGAGTTGTAGATATTGTAAACTCTGTGATATGGAAGAGGCAAGCTAGAATTAGATCAGATCTCCCTTAGTTGTAGGCATATAATTTTAATACCTCCTATTAAACTCCCCTGCTGTTAAGCAGGGAATATTAGCTAAGGGTATCAAAACTATTTCAACGTCTTGAAACCATGATAATATGCACAACTGTGCTCTGCCTTCACAGCGTGAAATATCCTAGTGATGAGGAAAATCAGAGCATCATAAAGACAAGGCTTGAAAACTCCATCTTCGACTAACATAGCTACCCACTGTACAAAATGATCATGGCTGGGTTACCCTGGCTCAGATCATTTTAGGGATAATTAATGGGGTGCGTTAGCCAGTTCCCCTATCATACATGCATCATCAGGGATCTAATTATGCCACCTGTCAAAAGACAAGTAACATTTTTAAGGTGATTTGACATAACTGAAATCAGACAAAAATGCTACTTGATAATCATAGGTCAAGGATAATATGATCATGGCATGGGTGTGTTTTCAGAAGTACTACAGGCAAAGAGGGGTGTGGACTCCAATAGTTCTCCCCAAATCCTGCTCTCCCTATAGCAACATGAACTAGTTATTTTAGATAGCTGTTGTTCCATACTTGGGTCTTCAAAATATGTTGTCTTCAGTAGAATTCTTGGTCCTCAAGAAACACCAATGTAATTCCAGGATTCACCAGTGACATACAATATAAATTTCATTAGCCTTATGGGTCCGATGGACACTATGTATGGAGCAGAGCTACTGTGCAATAGGACATAAGACTGAATGGGGCAAAGAGATATACAGTATAATTGTAGTCCTTTGTTGTTTTATTGTGGTGGTGTATCCACTGTGCTTTCTACTGTATGTACATCAGTTGGGAAAGCAAGCTCATTCCCAAGCTGACAGGCATGCACAGATACAGTAGAAATAATATTGTCTGCACCAGCTGAGTACTTCTTATGTGCATCTCTTTTCCATCAATGGTTGTAGATTAATATCTCTACTGGGATTCAAGACTGCAAGCCCATTAGTCATTCAACATTCATGCTTGTACTGGCTGCTTGCTTCTGCTGATACCATCTGCTGCCTCTGGCTACGTCTACACGTGCACCCAACTTCGAAATAGCTTATTTCGATGTTGTGACATCGAAATAGGCTATTTCGATGAATAACGTCTACACGTCCTCCAGGGCTGGCAACGTCGATGTTCAACTTCGACGTTGCTCAGCCCAACATCGAAATAGGCACAACGAGGGAACGTCTACACGTCAAAGTAGCACACATCGAAATAAGGGAGCCAGGCACAGCTGCAGACAGGGTCACGGGGCGGACTCAACAGCAAGCCGCTCCCTTAAAGGGCCCCTCCCAGACACACTTTCATTAAAGAGTGCAAGATACACAGAGCCAACAACTAGTTGCAGACCCTGTATATGCAGCACGGACCCCCAGCTGCAGCAGCAGCAGCCAGAAGCCCTGGGCTAAGGGCTGCTGCCCACGGTGACCACAGAGCCCCGCAAGGGCTGGAGAGAGAGTATCTCTCAACCCCCCAGCTGATGGCCGCCATGGAGGACCCCGCTATTTCGATGTTGCGGGACGCGGATCGTCTACACGTCCCTACTTCGATGTTGAACGTCGAAGTAGGGCGCTATTCCCATCCGCTCATGGGGTTAGCGACTTCGACGTCTCGCCGCCTAACGTCGATTTCAACTTCGAAATAGCGCCCAACACGTGTAGACGTGACGGGCGCTATTTCGAAGTTACTGCCGCTACTTCGAAGTAGCGTGCACGTGTAGACGCAGCCTCTGTGTTATGTGTAACAGAGATCTCCCCGCATCTGACTCTACTGCTTTGGTTACAGGCCACCTTCATATCGTGGGATACCAAGAACACTAAGCACAAGGGTGCTTTTGCAGCTTTTAAGTGAATGTGCCTTTTCATGGGAGTGACAGATTCCATTTCTGAAAGCAGTTATTGGTTGCTGCACACATTGAAAATTTGTGTCAATCCAATAGGATGGTGATAATGTGCAGTTTTTCTTTTTTTCTATTAACTGGTCTCCCTCTGCTCTGAGAACAGGCACAGTCATCAATTCTAGGGTTTGAAGAAGTCAGTATCAGTAGGGGAAAGTGGAGTCTAGGGAGATGTCCATGCACAAACTTGTGTTGTTGTACTTAAATTCCTGTTTGGAATAACTTTTGTATCATATCTTTCCTTTTGCATGCTTTTTAAAGTCCTGCTGGGTTGGTTCCTGTAATCAATTGGACATTGTTTTTCTTAGCTGGCATTGGATTTAAAATCTTTGATCTAGTATAGTTATAGTGCAATAATATTCTGTCTTTTTCAGCATCTCTTTATAGATTCCAGAACTGGTTAATGACTTATTGTAGGTGTTTCATACCTTTAGTACTATCTGGCCAAAATACACAAAACTCTCATTTATGAATGACCTGATAAGAAACAGAATTTACCAGTTCATGAACCTGAGAAAACCCTTTTACAAGATTATTTTAAACACCATAGAAATATATATTGCTTGATACAATAGCTATATGGATGGTTATAAGTTTCACATGGTCTAGATCAGTGTTTCATAAACAAGGTTCAGTGGAACACTGGTGTTGTGCTAACAACTTGCAAGTGTGCCGCGAGGATCTGAACCTTTTTGGTATCATACACTGAAGGTATAAATTTTCTTTTATTAAAACAGACACAGTGTTACTTCTTTGTTGGTATGATACCTCATTGAATTACTTCATTTTGTTTTTTCAGTATATGTTGGTGTTTGTTTATTTTTGGTCTGACAACAATTTCTTTTTTTTTTTTGTTTCGAAGAACATTTTCAAAGATGTTCCACGTAAAAATATAATGTAATTGTTCCGAAGTCTCAAAAAGTTTAAGCAACAGTGTTCTAGACTGGTCATGACAGTGGTTGAGAAAACAGGACTTGACCTATTTCAGAGCTCAATGTATTTTGACCATGGTGTGCATGTGAAACTACCTCATGGTACATTCCTTGTCATGGTGAGGTGGCTTGTGTGTCTCAAAGACCTGGAGACCTATGCCAGCAGGAGCTATGGCTCCTGGAAGGCTCACCCACACTGGACAGGTCAAAGGGTAGAGACCAGACAAATTTGGATCACCTCTCCCTGAGGTAAAAGGGGCTGACTTGGAGTTAACAACCCTATCCATAAAAAAACAAAAGTTACAGAAACATCTACAAAGAAACCTAAAACCACACAAGTCTTGGGAGGAGCTGACAATCCACTCGGACTGAGTATGAAGCATGGCAGGGAAAGCTGAAAGGAGGCTGTCCCACAGATGACTCTTCTCTCACCCAGGACAGCCACTTAGTTAGGTACATGGAATGTTTGGACCATGTATAGAATGGGGAAGACAGCACAGACTGCAGCAGAGATGAAACAGGACAAATTGTTCACAACGGTGTCTTGACAGAGTCCTTCGGCGTACTCACAGGAGTGCAACAAGGGTACCTATTGTCACCTTTCCTGTTCTTGATCACAATGGACTGGATTATGAACAGGACAACAGATGGCCATCAAAGAGGCATTCAGTGGACACTTTTCAAACAGCTAGAGGACATTGATTTTGCTGATGATGTTGCCTTCCTTTCACACCAACATGAAAGCATGGAACAAAAGACAAAACTACTGGAATGACTGGACTGAACATTAACAACAGAAAGACCAAGACAGTGAGAATCAAACAGTCTAACAACACTACCATCACACTGGGAGGGGATGACTTAGAAGATGTGGAGCAGTTCACCTTCTTGGGAAGCATTTTGGGCAGATACAGAGGAACAGATAAGGATATCAGTGCCAGAATAGGGAAAGTATCAGAGAGGTAGCCATGTTAGTCTGTATCTTCAAAAACAACAAGAAGTCCTGTGGCACCTTATAGACTAACAGATGTTTTGGAGCATAAGTTTTCGTGGGCAAAGACCTGCTTCATCAGATTTATGAGTGCCACAGCTGCATTCAAGACTCTCCATCCCATATGGAGTTTGCAAATAATACCAGTGAAGATGAAACTGCATCTCTTCAACACAAATGTGAAAAGTGTGCTTTTGCATGGATCTGAGACCTGGCATACTGAAAAGTCTTCAAATCACAAGCTACAGGCATTCAGAAACAGAGGCCTGAGGTACATCCTTTACATCAAATGGCAAGATTTCATCACAAATAAGGAACTTTGTAACAGAGCAGGACAAGAACCAATTGGCATTCAAATCAAGAGAAGAAAGTGGGGATGGCTGGACCTCATTTTCAGAAAACCATCATCCACTATAGTTCATCAAGCTGTCACATGGAACCTGCAAGGAAAATGCAAAAGAGGAAGATCTCAGACACAAAAGATCTACTAGGACTGAAGGACAGCAACTGGGGTACTCCTGGAGAAAGCTGAAAGTTTTGTCCCAAGACAGAGTGAAGTAGAGGA
Organism: Carettochelys insculpta; assembly: GCF_033958435.1. Taxonomy (NCBI): domain Eukaryota; kingdom Metazoa; phylum Chordata; order Testudines; family Carettochelyidae; genus Carettochelys; species Carettochelys insculpta. Next base: position 191,247,541 of record NC_134138.1, on the reverse strand, counting down.
GACTTGTAGATTACCTATGCTCCACTTGCAGTACAAGGGTTAAGTAGTAGTTAGTAGTAGTGTACGTGAAAGCTATTTTTGTTTGAAATATATTGTATTTTTACACCTTTTCTTTGCATTCTAACAAAAATCAGAGAAATCTGAGAATAGTCAGGATGGTCAGTTCCAGGTTTTGAGACAACCTGCCAATGTGGACATTCTTAAATCAGTGTATTTGTAGACAGAGAAGAGTCCAGGCAGAATTTTACACAAATTTATTTGTAAACCTAAACTAGAGCTCTTTGGAAGTTTTCTGATGGAATGATTTTCCACAAGAATATGCACTAGGGTAGAGTATGTGTAACAAGATGTTGCTGTGAAAAGCAGGCTGCTTCCATCCTGTGGTATGTAGCTACAGCTGTTGGTGAAAGACTCTGACATTGGCGAGGCAATAGAGATACGCTCAGCAGAGGGGAGCTGTCTGAGCCTTTCCCCATTGCTTCCCTACTGCCAAAGTCTTTTCCCTAGTGCTGGAGCTTTTCCTGTGTCAGGGAAAGACTTGGGAGCAGAGAGGTGGCAGGAAAGTCCCAATGGGCTTGCACATGAGTCCCCCTCCCCCACTGCTTCAGGGAGGCTAGCTAAGTGACCCCACTCCTTTTGCCCTTGGCCCTGCCTCCTTCTGCAGGATCCCTGAGCCCCTCGGTGCTTCCCACCCCCCATGGTGGGAGGAGCCCTGGCTAAACTGGCATGGAATGCCAGCCAGACCCAGCCCTGTCCCCAGCACCAGGCCACTCACCAACACCCAGTGCCAGGCTGCCCAGCATCCACAGCATTGGCCCCAGTGCCAGCTGCCCCCTGCACTAGGCCTCCCACTGGCTTGGAGAAGAGGGCAAAGTGTGAGTGGGACCAGGGCCTGGCTTGAGGGGAGGTTTAGCTTCCCCTGGCCTATTATACCCATATCCAATGGAAAGTAAACTTCTAAAAGCTAACAGTGGAGACAGGGGAAGCGGCACTGTCTAAGCACCAGAAAGTTGTGAGGTGGATATACCTGATCACTTACCCACACGGTTCTTGCCTGAGCAGTGTCTCACCATCTACACTGCTAGGGGGTGAGGGGGTGAGCCACATATGTGCTCTACATAGAAATGTGTAGGGCAGAGGACAAAATAAACTGCTGTGCATCTAGGCAACACAGCGAAAGGCTGTTAAACTACTTCTGTCTTCAAAATAAGGTGAAGCATAGGCCATGTGCTGATTGCTTTGAAGAGGGGTGAATTTCACCCAAAGGAGAAACCACAGAGAAAAGGAAACTGAAAGAGTAGATGAGAAAATATATTGGATTTGAAAGGACTGCAGTGCACAGTGAATCATCTCTTAAGAGTCCACCCCAGGTCTGACACGAGCTCCAAAAATGGAGCAGAATTTTACTCAATATGCTCGATGTAGCTTTATGACAATCCCCGAAAACAGGAGATGGATTCATAAGGATGCGTCTAGCACAGGTTTTGTTTTGTACAAGAGTATTAATACATCAATAAAACGCATTTAACCCAAATGGATTCCTCCCTTTCAGCTGACTGGAGAAGGGGAGGCATTTTTACTGTGAGCACTATTCACTCTGTTTCCCTTTATCCCGAGCAATTCAGAATTGTTTTTCAAAAAAGCTTTCAGTTATCCTTCTAGCTATTATTATTATTATTTGTATCAGGCTCTAGGGCTGCCTTTTTATCAAAGACCATAACTGTTCCTTGGTCCAACCCTCTTTATCATTATTTAATTAGGTTTTCAGTATAATACAGCTATACCACTAGCTGATCTATTTCATGTGCAATGCTGGCTGTTGTAGAAAATGAGTGTGTCTGTAATCAGGCATGATGTACTATAAATCAGTCCATCAAACAGTCTGCATCTGTTGTTCTCCTTATTGTTATTCACTACACACTGCAGCTACTGATGTTGTGTTTTCATTAATTTTTCTATTAACTTTTCCCCATCAATGTGATTAAAGATTCATTAACCTGAGGCAAAGCATAAAATAAAACCAGGATCAGATCAAAGCCATCTCATAGGCAAGCTTAGGCAAAGAACTGTTCCACCAAATAGAGAGGTGATATTGCTGAAAACAAATATGTCAGCAGGAGTTTTTCAAACGATGGGGTCAAACAAGACCCAATTAGAGCAAGCATGAGACCTTCTTTCCATTTCAGAGCTCCTCGCATAGGTGTTTAAATTAATATGAATTGTTTCCCACTTAATTTGGTCATTTCGTTGGCAGACATTTGTACCGGAGCTAATTTTGCTTATGCCGCATACTTGTATATCTGAATTGTTTACATTTCTAGTTTCATTCATTCCCTCCTTCCTCTCCTTTCTTTCTCCTGATGTAGACAGCCCGGGTGCTGTCCCTCTAAATAGCTGAAGCCCTATTGTGGTACTCTGTTCTATGTTTCGCCAGCAGCCAGAAACCAGCCAGAGCAGTAGTATGTATACAGTCAGGCCACAGGTGTTTGTGTTTACATAGTAAACATGGGTGTATGGAACCCAGCTGTACCCATGTGGTTGTTGAGTAAAGCACAAAAGGCACATTGTTTTATTTTAGGTAAATATAACGTTTTTGGGAGCAACTGGGGTTGCCAGCTTTCCAATGGCATACAACTGAATACTCTGAGCTGCCCCCTGCAGCATCCTTTGTGGAGATCCCACACCCTTCATTCCCTTGCCTTCTCCCTCTCCCTCACTTTCACTGGGCTGGGACAGGGGATTGGTGTGTGTGTGGTGGGGCAGGCTGAGAGCTCTGGCTGGGGGTGCAGTCTCTGTGGAGGGGGCAGGACTGAGGGGTTTTGAGTATGGGAGGGGGCACTCAACTGGGCCCAAGGAGTTCAGAGTGCGGGAGGGTGGGGGGCTCTGGGAGACAGTTTGGGTCCAGGAGTGGGTTCAGGGCTGGGGAAGAGGTTTGATGAGTGGTGGGGGGTGGACCTCTCAGATAGGGCTGGGACATTCGGAGTGCAGGAGGGGCTCTGGGATGGGGTCTCACAGAGACATGACAGGTAGTGACCCTACCTAAGCCATACTGAGCTGCCAAACAGGCTTTCAATGGCCTGGCCTGAGGTGCTGATCAGGGTTGCCAGGATCCCCTTTCAACCAATCATTTCAGTCAAAACCATGATGCCTGGCCACTCTGAGAGCAGCTAAACATATTGGCTAGTGACCGGTACAATTTTATGCCAGGTTTTGTGACACAGAACATATGAGGAGATGAGACAGTGTTTGTCTACGCAGCCAGGTAATGTGTCCTACAGAGGGGGACTGTTAAAAGCCCAGGCAGGCACATTTGTTTTGAAAAGCACTATGTTAAAGCCCAGCAAGAATCCTGTAGCATTCACCAGCAAGATCAACGGGGGCTAATTTAGAAATCCCATTGTTCATATTGCTGCTCCGTATTAAAAAGTCCATTGACATGATTTCCATTGTAAAAACAAGGAAGTGTAAAGGTAATGCTCATTTCCTTACTGCACCTGAGCACAGCACTGAATCATGGTGGCATTAAGTATGTGCTCGTGTGCTTTGATTCCTATGTCTGAAGAGAATACCGAGCCTTTTCCAATACAGGCGGCACCTCCCAAAATGTGGATGCTATGGTCTAGAAACGTCTGTGATCTGATAGGACCGCTGCTATTCCTGGACCAGAGAATCCTGGACTAGGAGGCTGCTGGGGCCTTGCCAGGCAGCAGCCTGGTGACAGGGAGGCCAGCAGCCCTGCATATGGGGAACCCAGCAAGGCTTTTGTTCCCAGAGCCAAGATCCACAGGGCTGGGGCTGAGGCCAGTGTCAGTCTGGCAGCCTGGCTGGTGTCTGGGGCTGGGGCAAAAGTCAGGGCTGGGGCCAGCAGCAGTCTGACAGCTTGGCCAACATCCATGGGGCTGAGGTAGGAGGCAGTATCTGGGTTTGGGTCTGGCTCTTGACAGCCTGGCCAGGGCAGATGATAAGGGGCCCACAGAGGCTGGAGCTAAGTGGGGTGGAACAGAGCCAGAGGTAGGGGACCTCTCCTGGTCTGGCAAATTCCCTTGTTTGGCACCAGTCAGGTCTGGAGAGTGCTGGACAGTGGAGGTGCAACCTGTATCGGGTCTCTAATCTTTGATCAGGCAAATGCACCTTTCCTTGCGTGTGGGTCCATTGAGGGCCAAGTCTACTTTATAAACTCTCATCAGTATAATCGTGTTGCTTGGGGAGTTAAACATGCGCACCCTTAGCCAGCACAGGTATGGCAACCTAACCCCATGTAGACAGCGCTGAGTCAATGGGAGGGCTTCCCCTGTTGACAGAGCACATCCTTTTGTGGAAGTGGTTCAACTACACCTATAGGAGAAGCTCTTCCCTCAGCATGGCAGCATCTTCCCTGAAGCACTACAGCACTGCAGTTGTGCCACAGGAGCTTTTCGAGTGCAGACTTGCCCTGAAGCAGGACTGAATAAAAATTGAGGAAGTCCCTCTGAATTTCCTTCACCAAAATTAGCTTAATGAGGTTTATTACGTAACTGGTTCCTTCAGCTCAAATTAGCACAACGCGAGCAGGTGCTTAAGTCGTGAAATCCCCATTACCTACAAATCAAGCTTGTGTCTCTCGATGAATCGGGATGCGCTGTTCCACATGCTCAATTCGAAGTGTTTTGCTGAACTGTTATCATCACCTCTGTTTGTGGGTTCACCCCAGCACCCCAGCCATCCCTGAGGTTTGAATGTGAGGGTGCCAGGGAGAAGGAATTTTACCCAGAGGACCCTGGGTTCAAGCACCTAGGTCTGTTGACCTGGCTTTGCAGCAAGGGCTTATTTATTTTCCAGTTAATGCAATATATATATATTGAACACCCAAGAGCAATGATTGATGGAGGTCAACTTTCAATTGTGAATATATTTAACACATATTGTTTATGGACCTATTCCATCTCTGCGACAGCAAACGCCACACTTACATGCTTTGGGTTTCCTTCACTCTGACAGCCACAAGGGGGTGCAATTGCATTCTTTTCCCTTCTTTCTAAGCTCTCAAAGGCAGCTGCAGGAGAACCAGGATTCTCCACTGTATGGGTCTGGTAGGACTATGGCTGTTGGCTCCTCAGCCAGTCCCCTCCCACAAAAGGTGACAACGCAAGAGAGAAACGTTGGGTTTTGGCCAGAGCAATATAGAAGCACCATTGCCAGAAACCGCCCACTGGATGCTGTGAATTGTGCACCTTCAAGGTGTTCTGTCCCTGCCCATCTACTTTCTGGAGCACCTGTGGATTCTCAGCTTTTCCCTGGAGTGTGGGCTTTCATAGGTTCATATATGCCTGGAATCAGTTAGCTGGACTCTCTGGATAACATAAACCCAGAGAATGTCCCCAAAGTTATTCTTAAAGCAGATCTTTAAGAAAAACAGCTGGCCTTGATTTACAAATTGTGGTTGATGTAGAATCTGCACAAGCCTTGGTACATTATTCCAATGGTTCATCACTCTAACTGTTGAGAATTTATGCCTTATTTCCTGTTTGAATCAGTCTAGCTTCAATTGCCAGCCATTGGACCATGTTATACCTTTTGTGCTAGACTGCAAAGCTAACTACGAGATGGTTGTTCCCCGTGAAGGTGTTGCAAATCTCAGCCTTCTCTTTGCCAGCCTAAATAGAATTCACTTGAGTATATTGCTGTAAGAAAGGTTTTCTAATCCTTGAATCATTCTTATGACTCTTCTCTGGACCATTTCCAGTTTATTAATGTACTCCTTGCCTTGCAGCCACCTTCAAAACTAAACACAACATTCCAGCAATAGATGCAGCAGTGCCAGTCACAGAGGGAAACTAACGTCTATAACTCCTGTTCAGTTCTCCTTTTTATGTATCTGAAACCTGCTCTACACTGGGGGGCAATGACAACTTCAGATATACAGCTCCAACTATCCAAATAGCGACAAGAAGTCCTGTGGCACCTTATCAACTAACACATATTTTGAAGCATAAGCTTTCATGGGCAAAGACCCAATTTGTCAGATGCCAACAAAAGCTTATCCTCCAAAATATCTGTTAGTGTATAAGGTCCCACGGGACCTCCTGTTGTTTTTGAAGAAACAGACTAACACGGCTACCTCTCTGATACTTATTTGAATAGCGTTAGCTCCTGTTGATGTACCTTAGGTAAGTTGTTGTGGCATTCCCACTGTGGGGGATGGTCAATGGGAGAAATTCTTCCATTAACTCCTTTTACTCTTCTCAGTCTGGTGAAGTACCAGAGTCAACAGGAGAGCAATCAGAGGTCAATTTAGCAGGTCTTTATGAGACCTGCTAAATCAACCCCAAGGAGCTAGATTTCCACAGTGTCAATCCCCTGGTAAGTGTAGACAAGGCTTCAGGATCACAGGTCTTTAAGCCCCAGCATGTTCAGCTGATTATCTACTAAGATCCCCAAGTCATTTCAGAGTCACTCTTTCGAAGGATAGATTCCCAGTCTTGCAAGTATGGCCTGTATTTTGTGTTCCTAGATGTACACATTTGTATTTTTTTTTGCTACATTCTGGGGCTACAATCCAGACTAGTCACCCCTTGCAAGCTTGGGTGTCCCATTATGCTTTACGGCTGTAGCTCCTAGTTGGGGCCCCTCACAAACAGCCAAAGAGCAGCTAGGTCACACCTGGGTTGTCCGTATAGCTGCAGCCTACCAGCAACGTTCTGGCTTCCACCAAGGAAGGATGACGGAAAACACTCCAGTTAGGGTTACATGTGTACCGTTACATTTGTATCCCTAAATAGAAACCCCACAGCCAAACACTGTGGGCTATTTCAAGCATGGTATTTCATTCCCTCTATCCCTCATTGTGAGAGGGGAAGTGTGAAATAGGTACTTATTTTGAACTCTGGTACTGTGTGGCAAGCACCGAGTTCGAAATAAGTTACTGTGAAATAAATTACACAATTTCAAGATAGGGCTACAGTGTATCCCTAGGCTCCCAGTCCTGGAATTTCCCTAAAAACTTAAGTGCTTCACTCTCCAGCTCTTTCATAGACAGCTCAGCTATTAGAGCTCTTCTGACCCTGTAAGAACTCAGTTTACAACAGTAACAGAGGTAGCTGTGTTAGTCTGTACTCCAACAAAACAAAGCAGCAGAAATGTAGCACTCTAACAAAACGATTTATTCTGTGATGAGCTTTTGTGCGTTAGTCTGTCCTGTGAAAGCTCATCGCTGAGTGAATCGTTCTGTCAGTACACAACAGCTTGGTGTTTGAGTTACCAAGCAATTCAGTTTAACCACAACACAAGTTTGTGCATTTGTTCACCTATGAAGAGAGAGGTTTTAAGTGAGTGCAAGTATGAGATGATATACCCAGATCTGGTCACAAGAGACATAAAGATAAAACACTTCCTAGCAGCCAAGACTTAACAAACTAGACTTTGTTCAAGGCAAAATCCTTCCCACATGTTCCCAGCAAAAGAGTTGACCAAATTCTCCTGTCAGGATGTGCCTCCAAAGGGCTGGTTCCTTCGTCTACTGAGATGAAAGAATGAGAAAAAGAGAGAACCCAGTTTTGCCCTTCATTTTATAAATCAATCTCCTTTTGAAATGGCTGCATCTAAGGATTGCCTTTCACATTGTGGGCAAGTGTGAAGTCTGGGAGTGAAGACGCCTGAATGCTATTGCTTCTTCCTGTGTATGCTGCAATGCAGATTTGCCTGGCCTCCTTCATGCTGTCTCCAAGACTCTGTTTACTACTTTTATGTTAACAGAGGTAAAAACCCACATTTCCTTGTTTAAAATGGACCAGTTTAACCACTCCTGTGTGGGTCTGAACATGTGCATCAGCATCATACATGGAATTCATAGCTTTACATAGAACGTTGCTGCATACATTTGATTTCACCATGACATTACTGATGATGGAGTTGGTACAGAAGCTCAGATTAAGGTACGTGGACTTCAGCTATGTAATTAACATAGCTGAGATTGCGTACTTTAATTCAACCTTCCCTTGTAGGGTGGACCTGCCTTGAGTGGACTTGCAGAGGCATGGAAAAGGAAAGTGAATCCAGAAAAATTGTTAATTTCTCATAACTGACCATAGAAATACAGTTGTGGAGCTGCGGTGGTGCAGGGTGCTAGAAGGGCTTATTTTAATTTTTCAGAATTCTATCAAATGCCCTGGGAAGATCTAGGAGGTTGTCAGGATGCTCCTTAGTGATGAACCTGGGGGAGGGGAGGTGGCAAGGGGCACCAGATAATAGGTAAGGAATTGAGGGGAAAATGGAAGTATTTACAGTTGTAAGTAGGGAACTAAATCACAGGTGATGAGAAGTGAGCTCTTGAATTTGAAAAGGAAATGGCTAGAAATACTGCAGACAATAGGAAGATATTGGACATCTTGGAGAGAAAACAGAGAAACCCTAGGACATAGCCATCTCTGTCCTTCAAACACAATATCCTTTCCATTGCTCGTTGATATTTAAGAACAAATGTATTATTTGAAAGCTGTCCCTCCAATTGTAGGCCCTCCAGCAGGACTGCTCTGCACAAATGATGTGCCGCATAAGTGCAGGATGAATCACTTAAACATCTTGCAGCTTGATTCTTACCATTTTATTTATTGTTATTAAATAAAGGCTGCTGGTTGTAAGAGTGCACCTGCCCCATACAACACAAAACAGTGCAGTGAATGAGAGGAATCCATTCTCAGAAAAAGGAGTGTGAAGTGGAACCAGGATGTCATCTGTTCTGCCAAAGTCCTTTTTGATGCGTGTTGCTTTGTTGATCTAAGTATGGAAGGTAGCACTTCCCATTGTGAATAGAAATTAAATCCAATAGAGATACGAGGCCTATTACTGGTTACCAGTTATATGCACATACAACTTTGTTGGGATTGATTGCTTTTCTGCGTGGGCTTGCGAGTCAATGCCACTGGCACCTGACTAATTACAGGGTTTTAACAGAGGGAGAGAGAATTCTGAGGAGGATCCGGAAACATCTCTTCCCCACCCCCTTCTTCCAGTCCCCCATGGGGCTTTATTATTTCAGTCAGTTAGCTAAACAAACGTGTAATCTGGAACTGCTGGCATAAATTACCTATTTCACAGTTTGTACTGAGCATGAAAGGAGTCATGAATTCACAAAGAGATTCTTTTTCTACTTCCATCAACTGAAAGCAAATTGATGAAGCGGCTTATCCAGATCATTAATTAAGTGAACTGACCCCTGAAGGTTAATGGAGAGCTGCTGGAAGTGTCAATCCAATCAAGGAGTTGGTTATTGTGAGCCTGACTAAAGCATGTGTAATAGAACTTATTGCTTGAGTATAAGAACTGCTACAGAGGGTATTCAGTCATTCCAGAGCTTAGTACTGAGTCAAGTTATTTGCTTTATTCAGCCAAGCAGGCTATATCACTAGCCAGAGTCAGGAGTCCCTATATGTTTTATACGTAAAGTGGATTTACTTAACTGTTCCTGGAAGAAACCTTGGTGTGGGCTTTTAGTACTAGGTTCATTACCTGACAGTTTATGGCTGGCAGAGAAAGCAAACCTCCTTCCCATGAGCCAGGCATGATCAGAGGTTGGCTAATAAGATCACAAAGGCTGTGTCTACACTAGCTCCCAACTTTGAGGGGAGCATGGTAAGTAGGATGTCAGGAGATTACTAATGAAGTGCTGCGGTGCACATGTAGCACTTCATTAAGCTAATTCTCCCCTGTGGCAACTTCAAAATGTTAAACTTCAAGGTGCCGGCTTGCATGTAGCCGTGGCTAACCTGTGGGTACTTTGATGTTTTGAGGAGTAAAGGGACTTCAAAGTAGCCCGGGCACTTCGAAGTACCCAGGTGTTAGCTGTGGCTACACACAAGCCGACACTTCGAAGTTGCCATGGGGGAAGATTTAGCTTAATGAAGTGCTGCATATGCAGCGCAGCACTTCATTAATAATCTCCCGACACCCCAATTACCATGCTCCCTTCAAAGTTGGGAGCTAATGTAGACACAGCTCAGTCATCCGTCTGTCATTTAAGGTGCGCTGACTGAACATTTTTCTGTTCTCTCTTGCCTGTGTTTCTTGGAGGACACCAGGAGAAAGAAGTTGTACTTTTCTTGTTCCATACAAAATGACCTGCACATTAAGCTCCCCCATTAAACTATATTGACTTTTTTCCCGGGACATAAGAGGGGAAGGTAAAGGAGAGAGAAAAGGAAAGAGAAGCAATGGCAATGACACCCAGCCTACATTAAGGGAGAAAGTTGGTCTAAGATACACAACTCCACCTATGAGAATAGTGTAGCTGGCACCAACATACCTTAGGCCAACTTTCTCTGCTGTTCCCATGGCAGGAGGCTGATGGTAAATTTTTATCCCAACAACTTTCCTTACTCCTTGTAACTACGAGGAGTACCAGGGTCAAGGGGGTGCCTCGAGTGTTTGACTTAGTGAGCTCCTACCAGACACGCTAAACTGAACAGCAAAAGATCAATGGCAACAGTGTTGATCTTCTGATGAGGGTTGACAAGCCCTGAGTGTGAGCTGAGCTCCAGCAGAATCTACTAGGCTAATGCCCAGAGGAGGGCAGAACAGAGCAAATTACATTCAACATTACAGTTGCTACGTGTGATAAGACACTTAATCTGCACTGGTGCTTCTCATCCCTGCCCCCTGCTCTCTCAGACTCAGTATCAGTAATTCAAAATAAAACCAAAAGGTGGAAAAAGAGAGTCAAATTTTACTGTCTGTTCTTTGGCTTTGGTGCTGTCACTTCTATTAATAGCGTGTGACTTGTAAATTAAAACATTCTCTACGTTGCTCTTGAATTTTGCCCTGAAACTTCCATGGGAGTTTCACCTCTTCCTTGCCTGTCTTTAATTAACCCTTTGTCTTTAGCTGATTCTTCAGCCACTGAACCACAAGTAAGGCACTGAGCAGTAACTGTGGGCTATAAACAGATTAGCAGCAGCAGGCAAAGAACCAGAAACATACGCCAGTCTTAAACTGGTATAACTCCGCCGACTTCAATTAGTTATTTCTCATGTATTGCAATGAGAGGAGTAGCAAGCCTGTACACTCAAGCTACATAATGGGTGTTACACAGAGACCATCAAAGCATTTGTTCTAATATGTGACTCAGAGAGAAACTCAAAATCAGATGAAGGAAACTTTTATCTGCTTCTCATTTGGAAACTGCTTTGGCTGAAAATAGACAAGCACAGATACAGTAAAGATTACCCCATTTGTAACTTTCGCTACAGATCCTTTTGTACCCACTATCCCCCACTGTTTCTGTGAGGAGAAAGTGGGAGGTACAGTGCAAAGAGCACTTTGTATTGCTCAATTATGTTTTACTCAGTTTAGCATTTATCCCATACTGAGTTCACAAATAAAATCTGTGAAGATGAAACTGCGGCTCTTCAACACAAATGAAGATGTGAGACCTGACCTAATAAAGAGTCTTCAAGTCACAAGCTACAGACATTCATAACCAGATGCCTGCGATACATCCTTCACATCAAATGGCAAGACATTGTCACAAATGAGGAGCTTTGGAACAGAGCAGGACAAGAGCCACTTGACATTTAAATCAAGACAAGACAGTGGGGAAGGCTGGGCCACACTCAGAAAATCATCATCCAACATAGTCCATCAAGCTCTCACATGGAACCTGCAAGGAAAACACAAGAGGAAGACTTCAGATAATGTTAAGATCTACTGAGACAGAAGGAGAACAACTGGGGTACTCCTGGAGTCAGCTAGTTTTGTCCCAAGACAGAGTGAAGTAGAGGAGACTTGTACATGACCTATGCTCCACCCCAAGTACAAGGGTTTAAGTAAGGACTGACAGTATGTTGGTCTACAATGGGTCTTGTTGTTTTCCTGAATGGTATCCTAATCCAGCAACAGAGGGAACATTAACAGCATCATTTTCTCTAAGTTAAGTTTTCAATGTTCTGAATTCAAGAGAGTCCTTGGCCCTGGGATACATAGAACTGTCTTTGATTTTTAGTTGTAGTGATTCTAGCTTTTCCTACTTTGTTTGAGGCTGACCATGAAATGGTACCTTGACTGAAACACTCTAAGCTGAGGAGTGTATAGAACATGTACACCACAGCATGATGAACTGGGATAAGAAGTTTTCATAGTGAGTTCATAAAACAGTTCTGGCCATTCTCTACTTATTCAAAATAGGTTTGATTTGGATGCTAGTGTGGACACCCACAGAAAGTGTGGTAGCACAAAGATTCTGCCAAACAAAACTAGGGGTGGTCCAGAACAAATATAAGGCATGATCTACAATACTGAAGTAAATCAATCTAAGTTATTATAGTTAAACTGTGTAAATACCACAACTCAATTGAACGTAGCTTAGATGGACTTACACTGCACTATGTTGATGGGAAATGCTTTCCCATTGACACAGCTGCCACCTCTCAAGCATGTGGAATACTGAAGTCCATGAGAAAGCACTCGTTCATTGACTTTTTGCATCTTCACCAGGCCCATTTAATTGATGCCGCTGCATCAAGCCCATCGGCACTGATTTAGCCAAAAGTGAAGACAAGTCCTCATCCTTAGATTAGAACTTTGGGGAGTTCAAAATTAAAACTGCTTAAAGAGTGGTAAATTTTTCCCACTACAAATTAGAAAAAATAACATTGTCTTCCTCTCTATTTCCCTATAAATATCATTTTTGAAAATTTCCAACCAGTTCCATTTAAAATCTAGATCTTGGGTTCAAGCATCTTTCTCAATAAAGCCGCCTTCTCACCTGCTAATGCTTCCAATCCAAATGCCAAAAATAAAGTTTGAAGCCTATTGATGTATATGTCCTGATGATGCAAGATTGATAGCATCAATTCATCTTGTGCATGATTCTTGCATGATATATAAATGATTTGAGCAGTTTCATGCTTAGCTAGCCTCCTAAGTGACCTCAATTATACTGTAATAAATATGGAGTGACTTCAGGGAAGCCACGGGGCTACTCCATATTTACAGAAGAGATTCTAGCCCAGGGTCTGAAAAGCCAGTCCAATAATGTCTCAAGCATACTGCCAAAATGTTAATAAATAGTACTCCTAACTCTTACTGCCATCTTCTTTCCCCTAGGGAGCAAATTAGTAAACGTCCATGGGGGGAAAAAACCCCAACCTACAAGTGATTTTTTTTTCCCCCATGTACTTGATCTTTCAGAATATTTAAAAACAACAACAACAAACTTCTAAAGAATCTTTTTTCCAAGATTTTAATGAATCTTATTTATATTTGACTGGGTAAGAGGAAGGCCCATACTCACTATTGTCTATCTCAGACAGGCTATAATGTCTCCAGGGATGTCACTGAATAATCACAGAACTAGGTCCTGAAGACAACTAATTTATTTATATATGCTTATCTCATAGAGCTGGAGGACACCTCGAGAGGCCATCAAGTCCAGTCCCCAGCCCTCACAGCAGGACCTGTCACCATCCTTGGCAGATTTTTTTAAATTTTAATCTAACCTGCCCCAGATGGGCTACCTCAGAGATTGAGCTCACAACCATGGGGTTACAAAACCAACACTCCAACCACTGAGCTATTCCCTCATAAACTTCTGGAGTTGCCTATGTCCCTGTCCTGCAATGAGTCTTTGTGGCTTCATTCCTGTATCTGTAATTATCCTCCTTGACTTCAGTAGAGCTCTGTGCACAAGAGCTACAGTCCATCCACACAGAGGTTATTGCAGCATGAGGGTTGAGGCGGGGGCATAGTCAAGAAGTCTGTGACAGGCTATTCTAGATTAGCAATCAGAAGTAGTGTCAGTTATGGACCTGATTCAACAAAACATTATACACATAAATACATCCCACTGAAGCTCCTGAGATTTAAACGTGTTCCCAGACTTGGTGGGGCTGCAGCAAATAATAAGCAATATGTAGTGTTTCCATTTAACTTTTCTATGTAATGTAGTTTGCCTGTAGAGATGAACTGATTCTCTTCTGATTTTTGTGATGGGGCAATTCTGGTCTTGATTCGTCTGTTATTTTCACCCTGCGCATCTCGGCACTTCAGTGTATTAACTGGAGCAAACCAAAGGATTAACAATGAAGAATATAATTAGCGAATGCAGCCCTTTTTCTTCTCCATGAATGTCTGCAAACTGATTGTTACAAAGTTGTACAATAGTCAAAACCATTCAACTTTCATATAGTCTGGTTATCTCTGGTCAATATCTTCATTAACGATTTAGATTTTGACATAGAAAGTACACTTATTAAGTTTGCAGATGATACCAAGCTGGGAGGGGTTGCAACTGCTTTGGAGGATAGGGTTCAAAAGGATCTGGATAAACTGGAGAAATGGGCTGAGGTAAACAGGATGAAGTTTAATAAGGACAAATGCAAAGTGCTCCACTTAGGAAGGAACAATCAGCGTCACACATACAGAATGGGAAAGGACTGCCTAGGAATGAGTACAGCAGAAAGGGATCTAGGGGTTACAGTGGACCACAAGCTAAATATGAGTCAACAGTGTGATGCTGTTGCAAAAAAAGCAAACATGATTCTAGGATGCATTAACGGGTGTGTTGTGAACAAGACATGAGAAGTCATTCTTCTGCTCTACTCTGCGCTGGTTAGGCCTCAGCTGGAGTATTGTGTCCAGTTCTGGGCACCGCAGTTCCAAAAAGATGTGGAGAAACTAGAGAGGGTCCAGAGGAGAGCAGCGAGAATGATCAAAGGTCTAGAGAACATGACCTATGAAGAAAGGCTGAAAGAATTGGGCTTGTTTAGTTTGGAAAAGAGAAGATTGAGGGGAGACATGATAGCAGTTTTCAGGTATCTAAAAGGGTGTCGTAAAGCAGAGAGAGGGAACTTGTTCTTCCTTGCTTCTGAGGGTAGAACAAGAGGCAATGGACTTAAATTGCAGCAGGGGAGGTTCAGGTTGGACATTAGGAAAAAGTTCCTAACTGTCAGGGTGATCAAACACTGGAACGAATTGCCAAGGGAGGTGGTAGAATCTCCATCACTGGAGATATTTAAGAAGAGGTTAGATAGATGGCTTTCAGGGATGGTCTAGAAAGGGCTTGGTCCTGCCATGAGGGCAGAGGGCTGGACTCGATGGCCTCTCGAGGTCCCTTCCAGTCCTACTCTTCTATGATTCTATGATTCTAATAGCACACAGAAAAGACTTAAGCTGCATCTAAACTAGGAGATAAAATCAAATTTATTAATATCAGTTTAGCAACTCTGGAATTGATAAATTCAATTTTGACTATCTTCACCACTTCACATGCTCCTCAAAAAGTCAACTTATTGCTGCCACATTCAATTGGTAAACATTGACTGTAGACGTAGTACATCGTGGGATCCTATCCCACAGTTCCCTCATCACCATAGCATTCTGGATATGCTCGCTGGTCTTTGACATGATCTTTCCACATTGCATTTTCCTCATTTACCTCCCATGTTAAGCAAATGTCCATTTTTCCAGCTGGAAGGAAGGAAAAGTAGGGCATCAATAAAGATGGCACAGTTAACAGAAATCTTTCTCCTGTAACTGAATTATCAAGGATTTCATAAAAATTAGCAAGTGTTGTCTTCTCAGCTGGCTATCCACTAACTGTTCCCCACTCCCGTGATTGCATCTGATACATGAAAATAACACAGGGACCCTGAAAAGACTGAAGAAAGAATTGATAGTAAAGATTTTTGCAGAAAAAAAAAGTGCTGAAGGGAGGGTATTTGGATTCTCTGTTCATTATACAGCTTTTGTGCACAGTCTGAGTTCTCAGCTGGCCATTCACTGACTGTCCCCACTCCCTTGATTGCCTCTGATCCCTGAAAATAACACAGGGACAGTCTGTATTCTCAACTGGCCTTCCACCAACCCTTCCCTCCGTGAAGGGGTACAACGTTAGAAGAAAAAGGATAGAAAAGGCTAGGAGAAAATATTTTTGTCTTCCCTCTTCACTACACTGACATTGCCAACAAGGGGGATGGCAGTGAAATCTCATACACCGAACTTATAAAACAAACAGGAATCTCAACTGGCCCTCTACCCACTGTTCCCTGTGTTTTTAGGGGTCAAAGCAAGAAGACACAGGATAGGAAAGGCTAGTAAAAAGATTTTATAACTGAAATATCAAAGACTTTTGCAAAAAAGCAGCAGGTGTCTGCAATACACAGCAAGCCCCCCCAGATATTTGTGGTGTGGGGGGAGGGCTGCGGTCTGTGGCTGCAGAGCTAGTTGAAATGTTCCACTGTCCCTGAATATCTTAGCCTCTGGGCGAAACTTCCCACCAGTGGCATCAAGCCCCACAGGTCCATTGCTGGGGCATGGGGGGAGGTTTCAGTGGAGGGCCAGCTGAAGTAGTTTCCCCAAATATCCTAGCTGCTGAGGGAGACTTCCCCTTGGTTGCAGAAAAGCCCTGAAAATATTTTTGGTGAAGTGCCAGTTGAAGTAGTCCCCTTGTGCAGCAGAAAGGCCCTGAATGTATATTTAGGGTGGGGGAGCCAGTTGAAGTAGTCCCCCCAAATATCTTAGTGGCTGGGGAAGACTTTTCCCCAGCATATTCAAGCACCTGAAATTCTTTCCCGCCCTTGGAGCCCTAACCGCGTGCAAGCCAGCACATGGTGCTGCCTGGCAGCATCGTCAGCACCGAATGGCAGGCATGTCCTTTTATTGGGTTGGGGGCTACCCACGTGATGTGGCTGAACGTGGGAAAGACCCCAACTATGTGGCACCTGTGGCAAAGAAGGGGGGGTGCACACAAATGTGAACTGCTGAAAAGAAGTTCCTTGGTCTCTTTTGCAAACATGACTCGCCCAACAGCTTTGTTGCCATATGGTGCGGCAGGGCAGAGGCTGGCACCAGGCAGTGAAGATAAAAATACCAAGTGTAGAGAGAATACCACAAATTCCTTGCTGTGGCTACTTGTAACGGGTAGAGGTGCTCACAGTGCTAATAGCAAAGAAAGACAGACATTTCTCAGGCTCTCATGCAAACATGAGCCCACAGCCACAGGCTTCCTGGTCCCGATTTGAAATTCATGGTCTTCCTGTTACCTAATTCCCGCACACCTGGAAAGCAGCGGCTAGAGTGGAGCACTGAGGAGCATTGTGGGTTACATACAAGAAACCTCTGGAGGCCAAGAAATTTGATTTTAAGACGTGGTGCTTCCACACTGGCCCTTAATCAAACTTTTGAATTTGGCTTGATGCTATACTCAGCAGGTAAGGTGCTGATGATGATACTTGAGAAACTAAGATCACAGATAGAACAACATATAGCATATGAGCAAGTGGGGTTCAGAAAAGATAGAAGTACCATACAGCAGATATTGGCACTAAGACTGATAACGGAAAAAGCTCGATGAAAGAACAAGAACACATATACTTGCTTTGTTGATTTTCAGAAGCCATTTGACAGTACAGATCAGAAAGTGACAGGCGGTGTTGGAGTCACATGGAGTGGATAGCAGACTGATACAGTTGTTGAAGGATATCAATGACAATGCAGAGGCAGTGGTAAGAACATGCGGGAAGTTGGTTTAAAACAAGTAGAGGTACGAGACAAGGAGATCCAATATTGCCAAGTATCTTCATTGCACATCTGGAGAGAGCGATGGACAAGATCAAAGAAGAGGTAGAAGGGATATCTGTGCACAGGAAAAAAATTAACAACCTGAGGTTCGTGGATGATATAGTTGTCATTGAGGAAGATGAGGAGAAGCTAGCGAAAACTGTGCAGGTGTTAAACAAAGAAGGGAAGCGGTACGGACTGAGTATGAACATTGATAAAACAAAAACAATGGCATTTGGAGATAAGGAAATAGGAAGGAAGATCACTGTCGATGGTATTGAACTAAAAAATGTAGAGAAGTTCACACAGCTGGGGAACAATATAACATGATCTAGACTGTAAGAAGGAAATAGCGACTAGAATAGCGAAAGCAAGAGAGAGTTTGAAGGCGATGGGTAGGATCTGGAAAAAAAAAAGCAATTAGCTTAAGAACAAAGCTGGGCGTCTTGAAAACATGTATTCAGCATGTTGTATGGATGTGAGACATGGGTGATAAGGAAAGATTTGAAAAGAAGAATATTGGCATTCAAAAGGAGTTGTTATAGAAAGATTCTGAGAGTAGGATGGATGCAGAAGGTCATCAATGAGGAATTATATAGAAAGAAACAGCTGAAAGAGAACCTGCTGCAGAAGGTTATAAAACAGAAACTAAGACTATTTGGGCATATTTGCAGAGTGAACGATGAATGAAAAATCAAAACCCTGGCATTGGCATAATGGACAGTTAGAATGGGAGAGGCAGACCCCACAGAGAATGGATACATGATATAGTAGACTGGTGCGGAGCTGGTCTACAGAAACCAAGCCACTCCACAGTGGACAGGGAAAGAAGGAAGGAAATAGTGAGAGGGGCATCAGGCACCAATGGGCACTGAGCCCACGGTTATTGATGATGATGATGATGATGATGATACCAACGATATATCGACATTAGTGCATCCTAAATCAAGCTAATGACATTTAAAGTGAAGACAGTCACATGGTAATATTGAGCTAACTGACTTAGATTCAAATTTATCTCAGCGTAGACACAGCCTTAGTATATGCCTGTTTCCCTTGAGCTGAGGAGGGCTGGCATGCAGAGACTATCAGATGAAACCCATTTGTAAGGGCTATGCTTGGATCTCCCCCAGCCAGCCCTGGGACTCTTGCTCTTGACCGAATTAACTGCCTTTTTAACCTGGTGACTGATTTATTGACAATGTGACAAAGTAATTACCGGGAGAGTCAACCTACTAGTGTACTTTGTGGAAGTGGTATTTAATCTGTCTGCTTCTGTTAAGCAAGACTGATTGTGCTGTTAAATACACAAGCACAGGGCTCTGTGTGGGAACAAAGCCTGTAAATGTAAACATAAGCATGGAACAAGTAAAAAGCATAAAATGTGGAAACCAGCTGGCACACCCTCATGCGTTGGGCCAGAGAGACGGAGAGGACCTATACATGGGATGTGCTGAGCATTTCCTGCAAATTGCTGAGGAAGCTAACTAAAGTTAGAGTATTGGGCCAGTAGGGTGAAACTCATCCCTGTGTATTGGACCTGTGCTAGTCCACTGGAGAAAACCACTGTTGTCAACCCCCATGTGAGTGGTCTGGATCACGCCCACTGAAGCCAATGGAACTGTATGTTTGTGTTGAGAAAAAGCTCATTCGGAGGTCAGAGCTAAAAAAGAATGAGAAGCCTAATTTACATACCCTGAGCCAGTTAATATACGTGGGGCAACTTGGATAAATCTTAAAAGTAGTGGCAAAGAGATGAGTTAAGGTTATAAAAGGCTGCTACGAGAGAAGGACAGACAAAAATAAATGCTAAAAAATGTGATTTATATTGAAAAGACCATTGCTACTGGCTTTAATTTGCATTCCAATCCAGAATTCAGAAGGTGGGAGTGTGTGTTTTCAATACCAAGAACAATATTAATATACATTATTAAATGCACAAAAAAGGATCTTAAAGATATTAACACCCATACGTTGTATCAAGCTGCTTCTGTTTTAGTTAGGAACTAGGCAGTACAATTTTCATATGCTCTTTTCCCATTGCTACTCAAATACAAAGGCTCCATAAAATGTCGTTTTGCCCGAAGGAAGCAAAGATTCGGGGCTTGGGCCTCTAATAAAATTGCAGATGCTGTTGATTTACGTGAGAATTTTTCCTTGGCTAAGTTACCAGGCTTCTTTCCCTGGGATGAATCAGTAGGATTCTGTGTTTCTATGTACAGTAATCAATGCTGAACTTGCGTTTTTTTGCAACATCACCACTGGGAATCCCACAGCTGCTATAACAACTCCAGAAATCAAACCAGTCTCTCAGGTCATCAGCTTCTCCCTCCCAACATGTTCTGGATTTCTTTTTAATTAGGAAAAAATGCTGTTTCTTATAGGCAAGAGGCTTCTGTCATTAGCACTAGTGTGTTTGTGGGCATTTGCGTCCCAGATTAATTTAGAAGTTGAAACAGGAACTATTCTCTTGAGCAAATTCAGGTTTCCCCCATCATCATGAAGGATTAGGCCTGTTAGAAAACATTCTGAGGAGGGCAGTCCCATTTTGAAATGGCTGTTTATACCATTGATTTATAATGGGCTGGCTGGTGAGAAATACATGTGATGATCTCAAAAAGTATGATGATAGTCTGATTTCTCATACTGTTAATCTCTTCACAGCACCCCGGGGATTAATTATCATTTTCAATATGTTGAAATGAAACCCTTTCAGGTCTCTGTGTCAGGCATATGGCACACCTGGAATGTCAGTTCCACTAATTCTTTCTCCTCAATCGGCAGCTTAACTTGATCCACTTTCTAACTGCCTCAAACTTCCTTCTTTCCATGATCGTGTACCCAGTTTTGGTCCCTGTCTGGGTCTCATTTAGCACATTTCTAATGAGCCCACTTCATTTTGGCCTCCTTCAGGCCCCTGGATGTTTGCTTTGCATTGACCCTCCATTTCCAGCTGTGTCTTACTCTGAACAGTTCCAACTAGCCACCCCAACCTGCCCCACCTTCCAGCTCTGACTCACCTTGGTGTTCAGATGTCCAGCCCAGCCTGACACAGCTTTGTGTTACACTAGCATTACGCTTATCTTCTGAACATTTCACTGTGGTCCACTCTCCAGCTGCCTCAGCTCTGAGCACTCCCACAATCTGAAGGAGTGGGACTTACCCCTAAAAGCTCATGACTTAATAAATTTGCTAGTCTTTAAAATACTCCAAGACTGCTTGTTATGTGTGAAGCTACAGGCTGACACAGCTACACCGCTGAGACCCTCTCCCCTCCCCACAGTTGGAACCATCCTCCCCACACACACACT
Source organism: Carettochelys insculpta (assembly GCF_033958435.1). Lineage (NCBI taxonomy): Eukaryota > Metazoa > Chordata > Testudines > Carettochelyidae > Carettochelys > Carettochelys insculpta. Next base: position 191,226,704 of record NC_134138.1, on the reverse strand, counting down.
TTAGCTTCCCAACCATGCATCCTTACCTGCTGCCTCTCACAGAACTCCAGCACAAAGATGCTCAGCCTCAACTTGTGTGGGGAAGCACATGTTTATTTACAGATGACAATCCTTCCATGGGGTCTGCAGAACCATCCTCTGGCATGATTAAGATGATGGAATAGGTCAACTGATGAGGCTGACAACAATGTGCTTTGCATTCAGCGTGAATTGGCTTAATATGATTTCCATTTAAAAGTGTATTGGAGTTTACACTTTAAATGTTCGATCTCATTGGCTTCATTGTGGCAAAGAATATTTTTCTGTCATCCTGACTAATTCCATTACTTATTATTGTGCATTGATGTTAAACAATGATTTTTAAAAAAAACACACCATTGTGAATTGCCATCATTCAAAGCAACATAGTAACACTTGAAATATTAGCACAGTATATTAGCTCTTGAAATAGGTTGTCATAGGGTTAATGGGGCTTCCAGCAGGGGGCAGTCAGGTAAGCCAATGGGAGGCAGAGAAACTTTTTTTTGAAAAAACTGAGAACAGTCACAGTCTGAGGGGTCTTTTTCTGTGTGGCTGATGCAGAAGAGACAGACAGAAATGATTGCTCCTAAGCAGTTGGAATTATTTCAGTAACCCCCAGCCATCTTAAAATCAGCCATACATATGTGGGTAGAAGGGAAGTCATTAGTTAGCTGTGATCAGGTTATGATTATTTTGAAAACTAGTGTGGCCATTTTTATTTGTTCAGTTTCTCTGGTTCATGACTTGATTCTTTTCCCTGTATGCTATAACTTCAAAACTTCAAAGTAATTTGCTGTGCTGCAACCAGAATGGTTATTTTCTCTTGTTTTGTGAATAAATTAATTTTTGATGCAGATGGTCTGATCCCTGTGTCCTGAGAAGGGTCTGTGTATATTCATGCCTCAGACTGAAAGGTCAGCTATCAGATTACATCTTTTGGTTTCTAAGGTCTTAACAGCTTGGGGTAATCCACAGGGAGATATCCCAGGTTAGTCTTCCTGGGTTAAAGGATTTTTTTTCCACTTGGGTGGTGGCAGCTACCCCTCGGGTCAGGGAATCTGTGACCCGTGGGGAGCTTTTTAAGCTGAACCTTTACAGGCAAGGCATTTTTAATGTTAAGCAGGTCCCCACTTTCTGCACTCAGAGTTGCAGAGTGGCAGTACAGCCCTGACATATGTCCTTCTACTCCTTACATGTGTGACTTAATCTTATAGCCATACTGCAAAGTATTAAATTTGAGCAGATTTATACGGTTTCTTTCATGGGACATTTAAAGTCACTGAATGACTGCTTAAGGCCTCTTCATTTCAGATAATTTAGATTTATCAAACATTTAAGACATTGGTCTAGATTCCTAGGTGTAACTATCGGCTTTTTTGACGAAGGGATGTATTTGGCTGCCAGCAATGAACATGGATTGCTAAATGGGATACCAAATCCTTCTCTTTGGACTCTTATATTGGCACTGAAGTATGTGATTATTTGTTTTATGCTCCATAAGGCTGATTTGAACATGTGTATGCAAGATCTGGCTGTTCTGTTTGGGTCTTTGAAAAGTTCAATTCATGCTAATACTTCACATGGTTTGTATCTCCTTAACTCATTGTGTCTGTTGTGGAAAATGTAGCAAATGAGACAGATGCTAAAAGTTATTCACTACCTTTCACCATAAGTAGACAGAGTGGGCCAAATTCTGCTCTAATTGTTTCTGTATTTCAAATGGGTATTGCTCCATCAATACCATCACAATTTTTTCTTGCTTTACACCAATCTAAAAGAGAGGAATTATACCTAGTATATAGATAGTGTCCCTAGAACCACCATGTTATGCCTTGAGTTATGGACAGACAGATTCAGACAAAACAAGAAACCTGGCTTCTGATCAGTTTTGTTAATTTGAAGCAAATCCTCAAGAGACAGTGAACATAAAAATCCTTCATCTTCCCACCTCCAACTTCCCTTAATACTAGTTCCAGTAATTTCACTATTTTATCTGACTCTTTTCTCTCTGTCATAATCTCCTGTAATGCAGTGGTTGAGCAATATCTTTCGTGGGGATCACACGTACTTATACAGTTCCTAAAGCATCTGAAAACACAAAAGGCCAGCTCCTTGAGATTGGTTCTCCCAGTGGCCTTATGAAATAAAATGCCTGGAGGTACTGTTCTTTTTATTTGACCGGCTGTTACACTGTAGGACAAGAACTGGTTTACTACATTTCTCCAGCCCGTGATCCATTTGTGTTGAGATCTCGCTAGTTTTGGGGCTGAGAAATGTAACGGGATTATGGAATGGATTAACCATAGACTATGGATTTTGTTAACTAGATTATGCAGTTAGGTTCTTCCTGGACTGGGGCTCTGCTTGCTTAGCAATGCCTGTTTTTAAATTGAGCACAGGTTGCACCTCCCTCGTCCGACATCGTCGGGACTGGCCCAGCCCAGATGGAGGGAATTTGCCAGATGCAGGGAGGCCCCCTGCCTCCAGCCCTGCCCCCTCCACCTACTGCCTCTCCCTGCCAGTGGCTGCACACCCCATCGTCCCCCTGCCTAAGTTCCCCTCCCCACCTCCAGCCCCAACAGCCCCATTACCTGCAGCCAGCCCCTCGCCTCTGCTGGGCTGGTGCCCCATTCCCCAACCCTGTAAGCCGTCAGGCTGCTGGCTGTGACCCCAGCCACTGGTTCCATGGAGGCCAGCTCCAGCCAAAGCTGGGCTGCCCGGTACAAGTCTTACTTTAAGAGGATCTTACTTTTAGAGTGTGGATGAGTAGAACTTTCTGATAATGAGGGAGTTTCCAGGCTTCTCAAGCAGGGCACCCAAAGCTCAGCCATCCTAAATCGCTAGTCACTTGGGAAAATCAGAGCCAGCGTACTTCTAAGGCTTGGTCCATACCAGGAGCTTACGTTGGTATAACTATGTCACTTGGGGAGATGCAATCTAAAGAGGTGGACATATGACTACCCCACATATCTGCTGTGCTTGTGACCTCCCTTTTGCTGTGCCTTGTTTGGGACCACCATGCTCTGCCAGTGCCCTGCAAGTGGTGAGCTCTGTCCTTCTCCTGCTGTGTCTACTCCCTAGAATGTTTGGCTGCTCTCCCTGGCAGATACGGACTGGTCAGTGAGCAGGAGAAAGTCATGTCTCATGCCAACTGAGGCTGTCTGCTGCAGTTCTCTGTTCTGTACTGTGCAGCAGTTTCCTGACAGAAAGCTTGGAGGCAAGCTTTCCATGCCTGGGCCTAGCTGCCAAGGAGAGGGGCTGAACAAGCCAGAAATGTTCCATGGCTGAGAAGGAATTCCAGCTCACACTGTGTGGGATACCTTTCTCTAACTCTCTTACCTTCACAGAGCTCTGGCATTCAAGCCCCTGGTTTAACAAGATCCTTTTAGCTGAGGTTGACCCCCTCATTTGGGACAAGTTAAGCACAAGTCTGCGTTTCTGTATTCCAGCAATAATCCCAACAACATTGATAATGACATTTCAGTTCCCTTGCATTCAATACTAAAGTGATTTGTAATTCAACACCAGCCAAAGATGGTTAGTGTGTGTTTGTAGTTTGTGCAAATACACTCTGCTACAGAAGTCCTCCTCATCCCAGCTAGCTGTCAGGAAGAATTCATTCAGTTCATTTAGACCAGGGGTCAGCAAGCTTTCCAAGGCAGAGTGCCAAAATTTGACCTTTTGACCTCTATGCTTGGTCTGAGTGCTGGTGGTACTAATAGTCCTACATACAACAGCTTCATTAATGAATAAAGATGCAGAGCTTTCCCAGTTAGGTGGCGGTTGGTAGCATCAGCTGGTCTTTAGTTAAACCATAGGCAGCATAGCTTTGAACAAGCTCCCAGCTGCATGGGCGAAGAGGGGCAGGTCTGAGCTACCACCTCAATCGCCAATGAAAATTGGCTTGTGTGCCACTCTTGGCACATGTGCTGTGGGTTGCTGACCCTGACTTAGACTCTTACAGCATGGTACATGAAAGGACAAGGGGGAGAATTAGGCTCTGTGTGCAATACTCTGGAAGATCAATCCACTCAAGGCAAATATTCCAAGGTTCCGTTTCACACATCTAGGAGAGACACGTGAAATTGACCTCTCAGGGGTCACAGTCAACCTCTGTACTCCATACGAGACACAAGGGTAAGGGAGCTGAGCGGGAGAAACTCTCTCATCAGCCTTCCCCTGTATAGACAGACAAGTTAGTCGAGTGCAGATGCATCAATTTTAGCTACGCAATTGGCATAGCTAGACTTGCCTATCTATGGTTGACTTTCTTAGTCTAGTTGTAGACATTGCCTAAGTCTGAATGGTTTTACTAGGGTATTTGTTACAGAGCATCATAGTCCGACACTTTTAAAGGCCAGGCCATAATATTGATGAAATGATCACAACATCAATCAGCATTTGACAAGAACTGACTACTGATCAAATCCTCTTAAATCTCTAGCTGCAATTATAGGTGGTCTCAGGGACAGAATGTTTCAGGGGCGTCATATGGAGTCATTACTTGCAAACTTGCTCTGGATTCTTCCCTTGCCTCCTGTGAAAGGAAAGAAAAGTAGGCATGTGCATAAACACCTTGGCCGTTTCTACACAGACCACTTCCTTCAGAAGTGACATGCTAATACAGGGAGTGAAAGATACTAATGAGGCACGGATGCAAATTCCCCGCACCTCATTAGCATAGCGTCACGTGATTTGGAGTCTGGAAGACTGTTCTTCTGGACTCCAAAACACTGTGTAGAAGTGCGGCCGCTGGGGGTGCTTTCGGAAGGAAGTCCTCCTTCCGGAGGCCCCTTCTTCCCAAAAATTTTCAGAAGCTCCACCCGGCAAACGCGCTTACATGGCATTTTGGAGTTCGGAAGAACAGTCTTCTGGACTCCAAATCACGTGACGCTATGTTAATGAGGTGCGGGGAATTTGCATCTGTGCCTCATTAGCATATTTCACTCCCTGTATTAGCATGCCACTTCCGAAGAAAGTGGCCTGTGTAGAAACGGCCTTTGTGTTTTTGCTGCTTTTGTAATATATGTGACCACAATATACTCTAGTAACCAGTAATGCAACAGCCTTACAGCTTAAATGCCATTGTTATATTTGAACATGTGCTCACAGCAGTAGGTCTCATCATGTCTTTGTAAATTTTCCTAAAGCGTCAGGTAAACTGTATGCTAATTAATGGTTAAGCTCAGAGCTTACCTAAACTTTTAACCTTCTGTGGTGGGGAGGAGAAGTGGGGAAGTGGATGTTGTACTCTGGATTAATTTAAATGTTGTACAATTTAGGAAATCCGCATGGAATTGTTGGTTGATTACCATTCAGGGTGAGTAAGGATGGCAGACACTTTTTTTATGATTTATAGGGGGGGAAAGCTGGGAGTGAGGGAACCCAACAGAAGGTGACAGAAATCTGAAAGACTTACTTCCTAGTATGCATTATGAGCAGGAAAGTGTCCCATGTTTTTTCTATTTGCTTAATATTTCTTCTGCTTGTCTTCCAAAGGTTTGGCTGTCAAAATAACAAAAGGGTTTCTATCTCTATCTCTTGCGAGTCTCATTAAGGTCTTAGCACGTTAAAAAAAAAATCTACATACTAGCATTCCAGTAGAAAGGACCATGAAAGAATAGGACCATGTCTACTGTGTCTTTTGAAAGGGGGATGCTAATGAGACCCATTGGGATATGCTAATGAGGTGCTGCATATTCATATTATATTTGGTTATAGGAATGTGGGGATTTTGATGTCTGTTGGGCTCTGTTGAAAAGGACCCCGTGAAGACGAGCTGCGCGTGATTGAAAGTGGCACTTTTGAAGTGCTGCGGCTGCCATTATGCTAATGAGGCACTGCGTATTCATTACAGTGGCTTATTAGCATAGCCCAATGTGTCTCATTAGCATCCCCCTTTTGAAAGGGGGTTGCTAGTGTAGGCATAGCCAATATTTGGAGTTTCTTTGAAGTTGAAGAAGGTTCTCTTCTGAACCAATTGCAGCTGTCTTCCTCCACCTCCCTTCTAGGCCATGTGAGGCTACTGCTTCCCAACTGCTTCCAATGACTCAGTGATGGCCACTGCGTCCCCTAATCCCAAAATCCTTTACAATGGATACTGTCATCTGTATGTTAGGTGTTTGTGACACTGAGATTTTAAGACCTTATGTTTAAAGTATTTTATTTAGTAAGCTTTACCCATTCCAGGTAGACCTAAACTGTGGTCAGATCTAGGCAAATGCTGCAAAATGCCCCTTGAGAACATTCCCTTCCAGGAAAAAAAAAACCTTTAATCACATTTGTGACTCCTTCTCTTTGCTTTCTGCAAAGGTTTGTATGAATGGATTTTGTTCTCAGGAATAATCATGGACAGAATGTCACAGATATCCATGTCAACATCAAAGCAGTCATATTTATACACTCCATATTGGTTTGGGCCTCATTTAATCAGGAAGCAGGAACAATACCATGACCCATCACTCAGTATGAATACCAAATTACAGCTCGAACATTCTCAACACAATAGTGGTGATGAAAAATTCACAGGCTAAAATATGTTTACATAAACTATTCACTGACAAATTCTGAATACCAATTTCATCAAAAAATTGAAACCTGTTCATAATTCTAAAGTAAAAGAAGAAGCTGAACCCAGTGAATAAATTGTTCATTGTTAACTTTGTCCAACTCCCATCCATTTTTGTAGGGCATACAGTATATCTGAAGCACGAGCCTGGTTTATTCTGATGCAACCATGTTCAAGTGTTACAAGCTTTGGGTTCATTACTTTGTAGGAATTCCTCAGTCTGAATAAATTAGAGCAGCTGTGGGACCCAGAAAAAAGTCAAAGATGCACTTGAAAAAATAATCTCCTCTTCTTCCTCTCTTGTCTTCCTCTCCCAAAAACAGGAACTTGGAAGATAGGTTGCAAGAAGTCTAATAAGAAACCACAGGGAAGTGTTGCGGAGGTCTCTGGAACGTAGGACCTCTCAAACTAATAGAGTCTGCTCTTTCCAAAATATAGTTTTGCATGATGGATTCTGATTTTTGTCAGTACTTGCGTTATCTGTGTACTTCCTTACTTTCCAGCAGTACCCAGACACATGAATAAAGAGCCAGAATGCTGCACAATCCAACTCCATGCAGAGAACTCCATGATCACTAACATGATCACTTAGTCTAAACCAAACCACTAATTTAGTGTTACATGGAATTATATAGTAGTTTGCTATTTGCCAAGTGGGAATGTAGAGGTGTGATACATGTGTGGTACTGGCAGACCAGATGCTAGCTCATGTCAAGGATGCTAGGCCTCAGCTGAACACTAACACCTAGCTGGAAACTAGCCTGGCTCATTTCTGTGTTACTATTGTAAAAATACCCACCCCACCCCCACTCATGCATCTGGTGAGGTGGGTCTTTGCCCATGAAAGCTTATGCTCCAAAATATCTGTTAGCCTATAAGGTGCCACAGGACGACTTCTTGTTCTCAAAGATACGGATTAACACGGCTCCCTCTCTGACATTGTAAAAATAGGTATTAAAAGTTTAGGAGAATGTGCTTGGTGTTTAGACTTTATGAAACACTTGTAAAATGCTGCATGTGTTGATCTCACCTCACCTGTATGCCATTTTATAAAGTGGTATTAAGGATTGTAATCCTCTGTAACTGTGTAAATCATCAATCAGGAAGGCAACATTAATTAATGGAAAATGCTGTCCATCTACGGAATGTGTTAGGTCTGCCCACCAAGAAGGCTCATTGAAACCAAATGAGCCATTATGAAACTTGAAAGAACAAAGATTTGTTAATTGCATTCCTGCCCTCTCAAACCTCCCATGAAAAGGAGGTGTGCATATGAATTCAGCTCATCAGCTTGAACTCCAGGGGAAGGGGAAAAAATCCCTGACAAGAAGAAGCTGTATGTCTGTGTTGCTTGGATTTTGGGACACCAAGATTTCTAAGCCTAAAACATCTGATTAGCCTTGGTTAGCCCTACAGGACACGTAGACTGTGCATAATACAAATCACAGTTCTGCGGTACCGTAAAGACTAACAGATGTATTAGGTCATGAGCTTTCAATGGTAAAATCCACTTTTTCAATTATTGTACTGAATAATAGTGTTATTATTGGACTGTTTATAATCTAACAGATTATTGGACTGTTATTCAGTCCAATAATCTGAAGTAGGTTTTACCTATGAAGGCTCATGACCTAATAAATTTGTTAGTCTTTAAGGTGCTACAGGATTGCTTCTTGTTTGTGAAACTACAAACACAGCTATCCCTCTGATAGATAATTCTATCACCTTTTGAAACCTGTCTACCTCATTTGCATTTGTATGTTTACCTGCTTAAACCTTATAACTCTCATATTTTTATTTAATAAATCTTTAGACAGTTTACTATGGGATTGGGTACAAGCATTACCTTTTGTTAAAATTGAAGATGCAGTGACTTGGAATAGGTGACTTATAATGTGGGAATGGAAGTAACCTTAATGTTATTGCAACGAAGGGTCCTATGGCACTTTATAGACTAACAGAAAAATTTTGAGCATGAGCTTTCGTGAGCAAAGACTCACTTCATCAGATGCTGGTCATGGAAATCTGCAGGGCCAGGTATAAATTGGCCAGAGCAAGGCTGGGGATAACAAGGTTGGCTCAGTCAGGGAGGATGAGGCTTACTACCTTAAAAGTAAGGTACTTAGTATTATTATATTATATATAATATAATATAATATTATAACTTTATGTTATTTTATCTGATACTTATTGTGATTTTTGGTGTAAGGGCCGTCTCATGTCTTGGGGACTTTTACCAATAGTGACTCTGTGTTGCAGGCAGAAGAAGGCTCTAAAGACAGTAGTTTTGAAATACCAGAATGGAAGGAAGAAGCTGGTATCCTATCAGCACTGATGTTCAGGGAGCTGATAGTTGAACAGGGTATAAGAGAGTGGAGCTGTTCAGTGAGTTACCATGAGTTTCCAATTTGTTTTTCTTTACATAGATCTTTTTGAGTATCACTCCCCAGGAGTAGAAGATAATCAGGAGTAAAATTCACCAAATTTTGGCTTAGGATGCATACTTTTGGAAGGGCAGAATTGATTCCTACCCTCCCTCCAGACAAGGCCACAGAAAGGGACAGAGAGCACAAGAACGCCTGCTACAGCAACAAAACAAAAAGCAGTCATGTATTGCTTTAATGACTAACAAAATAATTTATTAGGTGATGAGCTTTTGTGGGACAGACCCATTTCTTCAGATCACAGCCTTACCAGCTCAGATTCAACATATAAAGAACAGAGGTCCAAAAATTGTTTTCAAGGTTGGTAAATCAGAAAAGCAGTGAGATGTGTGCACGGGTGGGGTGGGAAAGTTAAGAGTTAGATGAAATATCAAAGTATGTAAAAGCATCCTTATAATGGGACAAATAGTTGCTGTCCCTGTTCAAACTCCATGTTAATGTGTCAAATTTGAATATGAATGTTAGTTTTGAGCATTCCCCCTCTAGACGGTTGTTGAAGTCCCTTCACTCTGCTATAGCTACAGCCATCTAAAATAGTTGCTCGGGGGAGGGGGCATGGGTCAGAGCATAGGTGGGGTACAAGTGGTGCATGGGTGGGTCTTGGGACACAGATGGAGGGGGCGGGGCCTGCAGAGGAGGTTTGCCCTGCACCCCCCTAGGAATTGCCCTGTTAAGGTTCTCTTCTGAAACATTTCTGTGGGTCTACCCCAGAAACATGACAATAATGGTAATAAATGTGGTTGGCTCTTATCAGGCAGTGGGTCGATGTCCTGGCCCTGCTCCTCTGGCTCACACTCCCTCTCCAGATTCTGTTTGCAAGCTGTTCCCTGGCTCCATCCCTGAATAGGTCCTTGAAAAATGTGCCCAGACCATACGCAGGGTGCACAAAGTGTGTGTATAGAGGGGTGATATTTTGTGAGGGGGGCGCAGTGCAACTTTTTCCCCACTCCCTTAGCTTCTGCTGCCTCCCCAGCCCTCTGATTTCTCCTGCAGGGCTGCTGCATTGCCAAGGGAGCACTCCCTGCCACTGAGCCAATCAGCATGTGCAGAAGCCCCGAGACAAGCGACGGGTCAGCCATCGAGTTCCAGGATTTAAAAGGCGCTCTCCTGGGTCCTCCCCTGAGCACCCCTCTCCCTTCAGGGCACCCCCCTGGAGCATCCCAGCACCTCCCTTCCTGAGCATTCCCTCCCCCTGCATCCCTTCCTGGGGTCCTCCCGTAGGTTGTGGGGCCTCGCCTAATTGCAGGGCCAAAAAGGGAGACATGACCTAAAAGTTTGCTCACCCCTGACAAACACTACCTCATGTGGGTAGGATGATTCAGGGCTTTAAGCTCCTCTGCTTCTGAGTTTGTGAGTCTCCTGTGATACCATCTGCTGCTACCCCCACCTCTCCTTCCTTTAGTCCACAGTTTCCCAAACTGGGGGGCGTGCACCCCTGGGGGGGCATGAAACAATTCTGGGGGCGGGAGGTGAGGCGACCCAGACCCCACCCATCATTCTCACCACCTGAAGAAAGAGCCAGCCTTTGCTTCTTGCTCTCAGCTCCTGCCATTTTAGGTGGGTGACCTGATGCAGCCACTATAAAAAGCAGGCAGCTGGTGAAGACCCACATGGAGCTAGCTGCCTCCTGCAAAGATGAGGGATTGTGGGTTGCGGGTGGGGAGATGAGGAGGATTGGGATTAGATCAGAGGCTGGGGGTGTCTGGCTCAGATGGGGGGGATGGGGACAGGGTAAGAGCAGGGGGCTAGTTGTGCTTGGTTTTGTGGGATGGGAGGAGCTCGGGCGGCAGCGTGGGGCTCGGGAGGCTCAGGCTGGCCCCAGCAGCACAGGGCTCGGGCAGTTTGGGCTGGCAGGCAGGTGGCTGGCCCCAGCAACATGGGACTTGGCTGGCGGCCCCAGCAGCACGGGGCTCAGGCGGCTTGAGATGGCAGGTAGGCAGCTGGCCCTGACAGCTGGCCCAGTGGGGCATGGGTGGGCAGCTTGCGCAATTGGCCCATGGCTAGGGCAGGTGGTTGGTGCTTGGGCAGCTGGTCCCGGCAGCACAGGGCTCAGGCAGCTAGCAGGCAGGGAGCCGGCCCAGACAGCTGGCAGTGACGTGGGTGGCTGGCACCAGCGGCATGGGGTTCAGGCAGGCAGCTCTGGCATCGCAGGTCTCAGGCAGGCAGGTGGCCGTCACAGCAAGCTGTGGCAGTGGGCATGGGGATCAGGTAGCTGGCCAGCCGGGGCTACACCAGGCTCCTGCAAGGGGCCAAGAAAAGCTATTTGTACTTATTTTTAATTTTAAATAACATTTTATACCAAGTTTTTGTGTTTATTTTAAATTACAAATTGAATTTTTTGTTAAATGGGGGATTGGATGATGGTAAAGAAGATGTGGGGGGGCATGAGGTTTTCTCAAAAATCAAAAGGGGGAGTGTGATGCTGAAAAGTTTCGGAACCACTGCTCTAGTCTTACGGTAAGACTCTCCAGTTGCAGAAGGAAGATCTAAGATATGGTTAGCTCTGTGCTGGGGATGGGGCCGAGCATCTTACCATATTCCTCAGAGGGGCCAGGAAACTTTCTTAAAAACGTACCGCATCAGAGTGGAAATTTCAAAATATCTTTTAGTCTATAGGGTGCCACAGGTCCTCTTGTTGCTTTTAAAAATGTATAGTGTATTGTACCTGTTTTTCCTCAAAGTTGAGGATTCTGATATAGAATATTGACTACAGGCAGAGCTGCCACTTCTGCACAAATAGCAGAATTCTTTCTGAAAAAGCCAGGACGTGTTCCAGTACTGACCCACTCCCTGTGTTGTACTCTATATTAGCAGGTTGACCTACATCACTAGCAGCCAATGTAAAACCAAGCAAGCGGAGAGAAAATTGTGGAGAGATAAGAATCTCCCCTGCCATTTAGAATCTTAAGGAGTTTTTTTCACTGTCAGTCTTTTATCTCTTTTCTTTGTTTTCCATTTCCCCATCCTTTCCTGCTCTGGCAGTGCTCCTGAAGGTTGATGAGACAATGGGCCACATGAAACACGGAGATAACGAGCAGGTATTTTTCCTCTTTTCCCCGGCAGTTTCCAATTGGCAATGATTATGTGTTAACTTAGCTGCCTTCTTAATGTTAATGACTGGCTGTACTGATAAGGGCTGGATTTTCTGGTGCAGTTCAGCTGTATTCAGTATAATTACTGAATATTGTCTTTAAGACTGGATGTGGGACCCAAAGGAGCATTGAAGGAGGGCTCCGAAGGTGTATGTTTTAGGAAATCAAAATAGATTTAAGCTACTAAAAGCTGTGACAAACTCAGCATTAGTTCAATTCTATATTTTAAAGTGGATTTTCTATGCATATAAAAATGGTGTAGCTATCACTGAACACAGAAATCAATTTTTTTTAAATAAGCCAACTCAATGTTACTTAAATAAATCCAGGCAAAAGCATAGCTTGACCTTGCCCGGCATTTTACACTGAATACCAAAACCATCCTGTGCTTTTCAGCTATCCAGTTATCTCCGGTATTTGAGCAGAAAAACAGTATTTGAGCAGGAAAACAGGATGGGCAGCCCTTGGCTACCCTGAGACATGTTGATTGGACATAATGCCGTGCAATAGCTGTGACTACAGCTCATCAACTAAACCAGCCTTACAAACCCATTGCTCACTCATCTGGGCTGAGCAATTTATTTGACAGGTGAATAAAATATCATTAGTTATTTTGCTTTGCCATCCTGATAGAGAGCTGTTGAGCCGAGCGACATTTGTGCTTGGGCTGATACATTTGCATGACAATTTTGCAAGACTCAATTAAGCCAGTAGTTGAAATGAAAAAAAACCAGCCCTGGAAGTGAGCCCTCTCTATATGAAGTTTCCCTTATAGAATCATCTCGTTATCTTTGCTAGCAAGTGGCTACACTATGTGTCATCTAATACATAATTTGACCACTACATATTTGAATCCTAGCAATGTATGTTTACTGTAAACCACATTAAAATGGCTGAGGCCTTATCTTATAATCTTTGCTCAGGCAAAAGTCCCATTGAAAGGAATGGAAAAGGTCCTTTTCTTTCACAAAGTGGCAATAAATCGAGAAAACATACAAAAATACACTTATACATTAAAGTCTTTCCTAATTATTAAAAATGTTATAGGCCAAATTCTGGTGCCCTCCCACCCCACACCCTTCCAGAAAGCTGTGGAGGCTTTGAAAAATGGGGGAGGCAATAACACATCAAACAGCAAAAACACAAGGTAAAATTTCCTGCTTGTATAAGATCAAGTACGTGGCTGTGCAAAATGATTATGTGATGTTGTAGTTCATAGACGAAGCTATAATAGCCCATCACAGCAGATGTAGGTGCCAGGGACCTGTCTTCTTCCAACTCTGAGATGGAATAGTTTGAAATGTCATGTCTGGTAGCAATATGCATGTGCTGAGATGCACAGAGAACATGCACATTGTCATGGGGCATTGCATAAGCTTTATGCAAATATGCTTATGACTGTGAATATGACATATGTTGGAATAAAGTCTGGATACTTCATGTGAAGCAACAAAGGTTTATTACAACCAGCTGGCGGAGTGATTCTGAACTCGGCTGAGTTTCAGAATGCACTGACAGGCACCAAGTTGTGATTGGTTACATAGAGAGCTGATAGTCAGAAGAAAGAATAGAAGCAGACAATAGGGAAATGCACATAATCAATGAGCAATCTAGATGAATTAACAAACAATCTGGGAGTTACAAAGCACTTCCGTGCGCAGTTTACAGAACATTTCATCTACAAACAAGTCCTTTGAAGAGTGCAGTCCTCAACACGGATGTATAAAGTGGTGATATCTCATCTGTAATACACTGATGTGTAAAGCAGTGATGTCTCTTCTGGCATCCCGATGTAATCTTCCCACGGACATGACCATTCGTGTTATCTCTACAGAATCAAAGCAAGTGGGCAATGCAGAATCAAAGCAGAAGTTCGTGAAAGAATTGTGTCAGTTTCCCTTTAACTATAGTCCAATTACCCTCCCCACAGGGTCCCTTCCTGGAATGTGGCTGCCTAGGGACTTATTTACATCAACTGGGATGCCCTCCCCAGATGGCTGGGGTGGGGAGGCTTACCAGACTCCATTTTGCAACAGTGGTTCTTAGCAAATATCATGACCTACTTCAGAATTTTATCCTATACATAGGTGGAATATGCTTTATGCAAAATACTTCTTTTAAATTATCACTGGCAAAGATATAATTTGCTGAATGGGTCTGTTCTATTATTCCTGTATTTGAAATTAAAAATATGGAGTGTAAACCTGTGCTATTAAAGTAGTCATGCCAAGTGAGAGCCATTAATGATACTTCTGGATATTGACGGCCCATCTTCAGGAAAACCACAAATTGTACATGTATTTTTTTTTCTGTACATCTGGGCAAAAGAGTTATGATTGGTCCTGCCCAGGTAAGTGTCCATGTCACTTGATGCTGCATCTTGGTCACTGTACTTTTCCACTGAAAGTGATTAAAAGTTTAAACTGAACATAAAGGACACACCTTTGGCAAAGTCTATGCAGAGGGAGAAAGCCAAACAATAGGGGCAGCTGCCAGACATGAGGGCACCTCTGCTTACCACCCAAGATGACTATTGGAGGCATTTAAGACTGAACATGGGAGAAGGATCAAACCCAGACTGGGAAGCTGTCCAGTTTGTTAAAGACGCTAATCAGAATAACTGAGAAAGAGATATTCCATGTAACTAGTTTCTTAGTATATTAAGCTTAATTTGCATGTTTTATTTTATTTTATTTAATAGCCTATATCATTTTGTGTGCTCTTATGACCACTTAAATCCTACGTTTTATCATTAATAAATTCACTTTTGTTTATTAATTAAAAGTGTAAATGATTGTTACCAGGGAGCAAGCGGTTGTGCATATCTCTCTCCACTCTGAGAAAGAGGATGAACAAGATAAGCTCCCTCTGTATAAAACTTTATACAGAGTAAGATGGATTTATCTGGGGTTCCAGGCCTGCTGAGAGAAATTCCTTTGGCTGAGACTTCCCAGAGCTGAGCTGATCTCAGTGTCTGTATCACACTGCAGAGGGCTGTGATGAGTGTTCCCTGTAAACTCTGTGCTTGCATAGCCACTCAGGAGAGAGTCAAATGCTGCCAAATGATTGGCAGAGTTCCCATAGCTAGATTTTTTTTATTTCTACTGCTGGTGCACATTCGCACATGCCATGGTGCACGTAAAATTTTTATTCTGCCCATGAATGGAAAAACCTTGGCTGTGACCCCATCTCTGTGTCAGTGCTGGAGAAGGCTGGAAGGTCTGGTTTGGAGGACAGAGTGGATGAGGACAGAAGGTGATCTCAGTGATATTTCAGAACATCAAGTGACAATCCCGATGGGGTTTCTGTGATTAAACCTGTCACATAAATCTCTTCTTCACACGTCATCCAGGATAGGCTTCTGCAACACTCCTATATGAAGGAGACCCCAACCCTGAAGAATGTGGGTAAATTGATTGCCCAGGCACAGCAGCTTGAGGCTGACTTCCACTGACATACTTCTGCACTTTTTCTGGCATATATTTAGGTATATGTTCCACAAATTGGATATGATAGTAGGGCAGAGTCTCAGCTGATGCAAATTTATATAACATCACAGACTTTACAGCTGGATAGCATCTGGCTCTGCATCTGTAAACAGTGAAATAACTGCATTATCTGCTAAAGAATCAAGTCAGCCCAACCACTATGCTCTGACATTTTCTCTAAAATTTACTCAATAAGGTGGTAATTTCTTCCAGTTCCATAAATGTAAATCAGTCGCATTGCATCTCACAAACTTTCGGCTTTAATTGGAAACTCTTGGTCCATCTATACTAAAGTGAATTATTTTAAATTTTTCATTTTAATTATCTTGGTTAAATTTCCTTTCCTTTTCATTTTTTATTAAATCTCAGCTCTGGAAATGTCCCTTAAAAACTTTTATTTAGCAAGCTGTGGAAGTTAAGGGATATGATGCAAAGAAGCTGCAACTCATTAAGCATTAATGTTACTAATACTCTTACGCTAATTCCCTGTTCACTGAGTTGATTGTCTTAGCAGAAAAGCAGGCTTCACTTCTCTCCTGGATCTCCACATTTATTTACAAGTGCCACAAAAAGGCAGAAACAGCAAATATTAGCAAAGTTAATACTGAAGTACTTCTAAGGAGATAATATAGTTAAATCCCTTTATTCATGGGAATTCACTTATGCTTCTTTTGTTTGTTTTAAAAGGAAAAACACCAGGTTTTTTTCCTTCTGCACTAGGGCTACATCTACATGAGAAGCCTCTGTTGACAGAGGTGACTTGGAAGGGATTTCCCAACAAAACTTCTGTCAATAGGTTGCGTCTACACATAAAAGGAGATCCAAAGAACAATCTGCTCTGTGGACAGAGAGCAACCAGACTGCTCAGTCCTCTCTTGACAGAATGGCTGACTGGAAGTTCTGCAAACAGGGATGCCCAGTGAATCGGAAATCCTGTTTGTTAACCAAAGGGCCCTGGAGCATCTACACAGCTGTTCTGTTGACAGAACACTGTTGAGAGAGGCATTCCAGCTAAATGGGGAGAGACGTAATGCTGCCGACAGACGTGCCAGGTTTTGTCGACAACTTTCGGCAAAGCGCATTTTGCGTGTAGGTGCTCCGTGGTTTTTTTTCTGACAAAAGCCCAGTTTTGCCAGGAAAAGCCTCTTGTGTAGACATAGCCTGTGTGTAGAAAAATGATATTCTCAACACTGGAGGTCTCTCACACCCTCTCAAAAGATCAAACTCTTTCTCTCCACCTACGCAAAAAGGGGTATAAAAAATGAAGAATAAAAAGTGACTCAAGCCAGCCAGTGTCCATATAGAAAGAGAGAGGGGGAAGAGCCAGATAGGCCATAAAGTTCACTAGGGACTTCGCTATTTTCATTCTATTTCATAGGAAGGCACTAAGGTATGGTGATAAGCAACCCTATACAACTTTCAAATATGGCAGAGGGGTTATCTATAAATATGCATGTTTCATTGAAATATTGGAAAGGGTGCAGCAAAGAGCTGCAAGCGTCATCTGAGGCCTGCAAAACATACCTCACAGTGAGAGACTTCACTCTTATCTATTTAGATGGTCCAAGGGACATTTCAGAGGTGGCTTGATCAGTATGTACAGGAATCTCCATGCAAAAGAGATTTGTGGTATTTGTCAGTTTTCCTCCACTGGGATAGGGAATAATAAAATTCAACAGGCTGGAGTCTGAAGTTAGACAAATTCAGATTAGACTGGATGTGTTTCTAAAAACATATGTTCCAGGTCAACCAAAGCTTATGGGTTTGAAGAAATTCCTAAGTATGTTTCTATGGCCTGTCGTATGGAGGAGCTCTGATAATATAATTGTAACAGCCCCTTTTGGCCTTAAAAATCTGTGCATCTGTTACAGGCCCTGTTCTGCTCTCAGTTGTGTCAGTATGAATGGTGAGTAACTCGTCAGTGGGTCAGTGATATAAGGTGAAGATCCATGCTAAAGTGGTCGGCAGTGGATTAATTATGTCCACCTACCCAGACAAGGAAGAGCAAGTTGCCAAAAGCATGACTAGGCTCAAGCTAGAGATGGGGGTGGAAAACCAAATGGGGAAGGAACAGAGAGATAGCTATGTTAGTCTATATTCTATCAAAACAAAAAAGCAGTCCAGTAGCACTTTAAAGACTAACAAAATAATTTGTTAGATGGTGAGCTTTTGTGGGACAGACCCACTTCTTCAGACCATAGCCACACCAGAACAGACTCAATATTTAAGGCACAGAGAACCAAAAGAGTTATCAAGGTTGGCAAATCAGAAAAATTGCAATAAAGGTGGGCAAATCAGAAGAGAAGAGGGACAGTGGGAGGGGGGGGAAGTAGAGTCAGATAAAACAAAGTATGTAAAAGAGTCCTTATAATGCGGCGGGTGATTGGTGTCCCGGTTCAAACCATGTGTTAATGTGTCGAATTTGAATATAAAAGAGAGCTCTTTGTAGGCGATTCTTAACATTCCTTTTCAGTAAAACACAGACTTTCAGGTCATTAACAGAATGGCCCACTTCATTAAAGTGCTGGAGGACAGGTTTTTGAGTTAAGAGCTTTTTGATGTCTGTTTTGTGTCCATTCATTCTTGCGGCAGGAGAGAGGACCAGTCTTGTCTTAAGGGAAAGGGGTGGGTGTGAGGCTGAGGTATGCAGGGTCAGACAGTGGATGGACTGAGCTCAAGCTTCATGTCAGCACTGATCAGTTTACACTGTCCTATGCTCTTCGCCCTTGTGATTTCAAGGGGAAAAGTGGATTTATAACGTGATGCTGCATTGTACTCGACCCTTTCCGTGCAATAATATTGTGTTAGGGTTGGGGAACACCATTGAAACATAGCTTGGATGTGGCCTTCAGGTGCGATTGAATTGTATTCAAACTATTTTCCATAAACGTTCTTCAGCCCTGGACTTTCATAGCACCTTAGCATGATTCGGAGAAGCAGGAAACATGGTTGGATCCCACATCTGAACCATAGCCCTGACCTTGCAGAGAGGTGGGTACAGGAAGACTCCAACTTATGCAGCAACCCAGTGAAGTCAAATAGGGATCTATATGGGAACTCCAGGCTACCCAATGCATCTCTTTATAGCATGCAGCTGCTATGTTTGCAGTGTGTAAGGAGGCTGCCATGTTGGATCCTCGAGCACAGTAGAAACAATGGAATGGAGGGGATTAGGATGAGTCTGCACATTAAACACACAACCATATCTCAAGGGAGTTGCCTGTGTAACTAGTTCACTGTAACTCACTTTAGTTGAAATCTCCACCAATTCCGAAGCTGTGGGCAATGGTTAAACAGCTGATTTTCACTTTTCATGCCTCCCTCTCAACTTCAGTGAGACACTCAGGTGCTAGTATCCTTCTCTTAATAATACCTATCTCTTTAGAAGTACTTTCCTTCCGTAGGTCTCCAAGTACTTTGCAAAGCAAGGTAGGAACGCTTAGGCCTATTACACAGATGAAGAAACTGAAACAGAGAAGGGAAGTGACTTGCCCAAAATCACAGATAAAGTTAATGGAAGACCCAGAATTAGAAAACAGCCCTTCTAAATTCTGCTCTTGGGTCACTGGCATTATGCATCTGACGAAGCAGGTCTCTGCCTACGAAAGCTTATGCCCCAAAATATCTGTTAGTCTACAAGGTGCCGCAGAACTTCTTAGTGTTCTGTTGTGTTATCTAGCTGTAATTTACCCCTAAATGTCTTCTGTGAGCCCAGTAAGCAGTGGAAGTGTTGGTAACGTGCTAGACAATATTGGCCTCTTCCAAATTCTCTTGCTCAGTACAAGGCAGGCCCTGAGGGTGCAAGATGACAGAAAGTCTTCACTGCAATGCACCCTAGTACATTATACTGTGTGAGTTCTTATAACTTCCAATCCCATCAGACTAAATATAAAGAAAGGAACTAACTGAATTATTATTATTTATATATGTGGCAAATTAGGTCAAAATAAATCAATCCCAATTTAAAAAAAAAGTTTAAAAATCCCAACTAATTGTTTTAATTACTTTTTTTTTGTAATTTGAAACTGTTTAATGCATTTTAAAAATAATTCTTCCTCGTTTCCACTTTCTCACCTCAAGCATCCTGGATCTTGGACAGCCTGGCGCTGGCTACCACTCGACATTATGGCTAGTTGATAATGAACCATCCTATAACTAGGAAAGAATAATAGTTCTGTTATGTGTAAATGTGTGTTGAAAATAATCACTGGGTGTGATGCTTACCTGGATTCAGCACCATGTAATGGGAGAGGGCACCCTCCTGGTACATTTTGTTTTATGCGTTGTGAGCTATGATGTGCCCATAAAAGCTGTATGGTGTGGTCCATGGTACACAGTGTATTTTCAAAGGGCACACAACTGGCAGGCTTTTAGGCAAAGCTGAGATTATATAACATTGACAGTACAGTTGGTGATACCAGTGGCTCCAACAGCTGCCACACTCCCCAGGGTAAGGTGGGAGGGAGGCCGGGCTCTGTACCCCAGAAGAGGTGGGGGCAAGGAGTGGAACCTAGAACATTTGTCCCTCAGTGCCACCCAGACTGTAGTGCTGCTGCCTTCCACCCCCTAAACTCCGTCACAGCCTCATGCGGCAGTGCAATTGAAAGGGACCCACAGCTCTAGCCGCAGCCACTGCCATAGAAGCAGCCGCAGCGGCTGGAGCTCCAAACCCCTTTGAAATGCCAGGTCCCAGGGCAACTGGTTTGTTTGCCCCTCCCACCATCAGTGGACCTGGATGTGACCCTGGCTACTACTGGGATGTTACAGTACATACGATTGGATCTTCTGCTTAATATGTGAAAATTAACATTCGGTTTTAGCTTTACCTTGGAATTATTTTGTTCAGTGAATGAAAATGTTTCTATATATAAATTGAACGTGTATCTATGTAATCCTGTTACAGTTCAATTATTTATGAAACATATTTATGTGCAAATGTAATAATTAACAAAAGTTACCCAGTGTCCGTTCTAAATGACCATAAAAAGGAGACCTAGAAGCCTTTGTACAACCTTTCCCATCCATCACTGTTAAACCCAGTAGAGCAATATGTTACTAAACATGTTTGAATCCAGCCACTTAGAATTCACAACATCAGCCAATATTTTCTTGGCATTTCCAAATCTTCATTCTGGATAATGAAGAAAGTCAAAGCTGGCAGCATAAGCCAAGATGAAGATGATCTAAGGAGAAAGGCAATCTCAGAAATGTTAGAGGAAAAAGATCAGAGATAAGTACTGTACGTTAGCTTAAGCCGAAAGTCAAATGCTGAAACTAGAATTGGAAAGCTATAGTAAGGGAAGTGAATTGGAAAGGAAAAGCAAACACAGAGCTTAGACCTGCATCACTGGAAATTGGGGCGGCCATTGTGGGGTGGTGGGAGGAGATTTGCCATTAGCTTCCGTGAAAGTAGGATTGGAACCATGGATCAGAAAGCTGAAATAAATAACAGAATTGCAACCATTCAAATGTTAAATATCAGAGAGGTAGATGAGTAACAGAGAGGAAGCCGTGCTAGTCTATATACTATCAAAACAAAAAAGCAGTCAAGTAGCACTTTAAAGACTAACAAAATAATTTATTAGGTGAGCTTTCGTGGGACAGACCCACATCTTCATACCATAGCCATACCAGAACAGACTCAATATTTAAGGCACAGAGAACCAAAACCAGTAATCAAAGAGGACAAATCAGAAAAAAATGATCAAGGTGAGAAAATCAGAGAGTAGAGGGGAAGAAGTGGGGGGGGAAGCTCAAGAATTAGATTAAGCCGAGTATGCGAACGAGCCCCTATAGTGACTCAGAAAATTCCCATCCCGGTTAAAACCATGTGTTAATGTGCCGAATTTGAATATAAAAGACAGCTTGGCTCTCTCCCTTTCAAGAATGGTGCAAAAAGTTTTTCTCCTGGTTAATCAGGATGCCGCGCTCCAGAAGGCCCTAGGTGACAGGCCTGTTCTCTCCTACAGACAACCTCCCAAACTTTGAGGCTCCTCACCAACAGCCACAGTCTATACCCCAGGAATACCAGTCCTGGAACCTTTCCTTGCAACAAAGCCTGCTGCCAGCTTTGTCCACATATCTTTTCTGGAAATACCATCACTGGACCTAACCAGGACATTCACAGAATCAAGGGCACATTCTCATGTTCCTCAACTAACATCACATATGCCATCATGTGCCAAAATGCCCAGATGCTTTGTACATTGGACAGACTTCTAACTCCCTTAGGCAAAGAGTTAATGGGCACAAAACAGACATAAAAACACTCCAGATGCACAAACCGGTTAGTCAACATTTTAATGGAGCGGGCCATTCTGTTAATGATTTAAGAGTTTGTGTGTTACCGAAGAAAAATTTTTGCACCACTCTTGAAAGGGAGAGAGCCGAGCTGTCTTTTATATTCAAATTTGGCACATTAACACGTGGTTTGAACCGGGATGGGAATTTTCTGAGTCACTGTAGGGGCTCGTTTGCATACTCGGCTTAATCTAATTCTTGACCTTCCCCCCCGCTTCTACCTCTCTACTCTCTGGTTTTCTCACCTTGATCATTTTTTTCTGATTTCTCCTCCTTGATTACTGTTTTTGGTTCTCTGTGTCTTAAATATTGAGTCTGTTCTGGTCTGGCTATGGTCTGAAGATGTGGGTCTGTCCCATGAAAGCTCACCACCTAATAAATTATTTTGTTAGTCTTTAAAGTGCTACTTGACTGCTTTTTTGTTTTTTTAGAGGTAGATGAGTTAGTCTGTATGTTCAAAAACAACAAGAAGTCCTGCGGCACGTTGTAGACTAACAGATAACATTCACATGTTGTTTGTTTGTTGTTACTTAACATAGTGTTACAAGTATGATAGATGTTTTGTCACTATTAACGTTTTCATGCCTCCAGGGAAAGGAGTCAATATGCATTTATGGAATCACCTCAGGAAATCCTGCCTTCTAGTATCCAAGAAATAAGTGAGAAAGTCTCAGAAGGATTTTGATTAAAAAACCTTGGTACCAGTTCACACTTTCATATCCTCTTTGCTTCCTCTTGTGATTTTTTTTTCCTCTCTCCCTTTTTTCTGATCTTATTCCTCCACAACACTCTTTGTTTTTGTCCTTTCTTTTCTTGTCGTTGTCTCTGTTTTGTTCTCACTTCCCTTTTCATCTTCGTTTCTTTTCCATGTAACCTTCTTTCCCTGCCGCAGCAGGAAATCTCTTGATTGAGCTGCGTGAAATTCATCATTTCTGTTCCATTGAGGTTTGTGTGGAAATGGTTGCCATACTGTAAATTTCATCCTTTCTTTCTGTGCATTAATTTCAATGTAAACAAAATTGGGTATGTTCACACTGAAAAACAAAACAAAACAAAACAAAGCAAAAATGAAAAATCCAGCCACCACCATCAAAAAATACTTCTTCACAAAACAGCATCTTCAGCTGAGAAATGGAACACTTTCCAGCTGTACATTAGGCTAATAGTTTTGCCTCAAAAACCTATTTAACAGACCAACATATTTTTTAACCAAAAATGAGCCTATTTCAAATTTGTAGCAAAATCTGACAAGCTTTGAATTGTAGGTAGCTTTGGTTCATATCATGAATATCTTCATATCTCCAGTTGGCCTCAGCAGTTAGTCTGTTGGATTCAAAGTGGGTTTGTTGCACTTGAACATTGCCACCAATTTGATCTGAATTTTTCCCTTTTGCATTTTTCACCAAAGTCTGTCTCAGCTACAAATTCTTCTGCTTTATAACACCTTATTGCAATGTTCTGAGACTTTTATTTTTTCTCAAGTTCTTTGATATCATTACCTAGAAGATGCCATAAGCCCCATCTTCTGAAAAAAAAACAAAAAAAAAAAAAAAGAAAAAAACCTCAAAACTAGAGAGAGGCGCAAATCAAAGTTCCTGTTCCAGTCACATATACATTTTGGATCTACCTCCATTCTGAGTTTGCCCTTACCCATTGAAGATCTGGGCCTACTTCTGAGTCTGACCTTTGCAGCTGGTCATTGATTTCTAATGGATGGAAGCAAAATCCTAAATCCAAAACACCCTCATACGTCTGTGAAGTCCAGCTCTCATTCTCAAGTTTAGAATTGGGCCCCCTTGTCTAATATAAACTTGCACTAAATATCAACCTTGCAAAATGGCAGGGTCCTGACCAGTTTTCTGTGTAAGGTGAGTGCTTGAGCAGCCATCTCGGAGAAATTCAAGTACCACCTAGCTGATTAGCAAAGCGTCCAAAGCTGCCCACTACCAGCGGCATGTGTTTCTATTGGTAAGGCAAAATGTACATGTCTCAGTACACATAATTTGTTTTCCCACCCATGGATGGAAAAAATTAGAGGGAACACTGGTCGTGACTCAATATGGAAAGAAGAAGGCAAGAGTTATTACTGTAGCTAGTGGAAAACATATGTCAATGTCAGTGTTTTCTTCTGGATATAGTTACATTAGCTTTGGCTGTGAGTTGGGGCTCTTTAAGGGTTAATCAAATCTAAGAAGTGCTTAGCATTTTTGTTCATTATATTGTTGCTTATTCAGGATAGTTTGCCATGAAACAATTGACTTTTGGTTTCAGTAAAATACAAGATATATATGTTGGCCAAAGATGTAAAGTGCTAATGAGTAGCTTCCCTCATGCCTATGTCTTTACTCTGCTCCTTCAAGGTATGGCTGTTCTACAAGGGTGTTCATTAGAGTGAAAATAACTGACTTTAAGAAAGAAACACTGATAGGTGAATAGTCACAGAGAGATATCCGTGCTAGTCTGTATCTTCACAAAACAAAAAAAGCAGTCATGTAGCACTTTAAAGACTAACAAAATTCCAGATCTGAAGAAGTGGGTCTGTCCCACGAAAGCTCATCACCTAATAAATCATTTTGTTAGTCTTTGAAGTGCTACATGACAGCTTTTTTGTGTTGTAAATTGCTAGGGTGTAGAATTTCCTTTCAGGTCATAATTATAAGCGATCAGCCAAGTGTGTAATTAGTAAATTGTGTGAAAGATATTTCCAGAACAATCAGCAACAATTTTCCCCCTTCTGTTCCTTTCTCAGTGGGGGGAATGGGCAGGGGGTCGGGGGCTTTTGCCAGCTTTAGTAGGTGTGGCCCTTTAAATTGTAAATGCAAACATGTAAACTCTTGTGGGATGGGGCCATGGGTGCCATGTTAAATAAAAGGGGAGGCTGGCCAAAATCCTTAAAACCTTCCCTGTAATAGCTTTTAATAAATTCCACCCTGCTACTTGCATTTGAGTCAACAGTTATCCAGAGCAAAATAACAGGCTTATTTCCAGCCAGACCTGAGAGACTTTTGCTGTAGCTGAGATTTGCAGTTGCAGAGCAAAAATGCCAAAAGCTGTCATTGTTTTCAAATATCAGAGGAACTGCTGGGGCCATTTCCTTGGAGCTATGAATAATTCAGTGAATCTGGCCTGCAGGATAGCTAAAAATAGCTGGATAAATGAGTGCTTGTGATCGGAAAAGAAATCTGTGGTGTGGCTAAGTGATTTAAAAAAATAAAATCAAATCAAAACAACCGCCCCAGCCTGGCAGCCTGCCCATCAAGGAAAGTTGTCAAGTCTTGTAAAGTTGTCTTTGTTTCATTATTGGAGCAAAATAAGTGTGTTTCTTTTAAAAGACCTCCTCTGCTTACTTCAGGTGGCTTCATTTGCTAATGAGAAACTACATTTCCCTTCATTATTAAACCTGGGGAGCTTCGGCTCAGGCCAGCACTGTGTCTTTTTCTGTAGAGGACACATCCTCCAGAGGGTCACAGTTGGGTGCTGGGGTGGTTGACTGACAGGGATTAACTCCTGCTTTCTCAATTGCTCTTCCTCTTTCCCCAGTGACCAAAGGAACAGGTGTGAGAGCAGCTACTCAGAGAAGGCCAGGCTGTGCAACCAGTGTCAAACTGAGCTGAACCAGAAGCAAGAACATGCCCCGCACATCAAGGTATGCATGCTCCTAGCTTTCATTGAAATCAATGAGTTGGGTTCTGAAATAGCTTTGAGGAGCCGGGTGTTAGCAATAAACATTCTCCCTTCATAAACAAACTTTGCAGATTGTTTGAACATTTGAATGTTCTACTCAGTCATTTCACTTACTCACCCCTCCCTCCCCCAAACACCCTCACATTTGGGGATTGTAGTGAGCGGGTGTGGCCTCCTGCTGACTCAGAGGCAGAGGAGGCTGCGCAGAGGCCCTGGTGGGCGGGCCCGGAGCCAGAACACCAGTGGCCCGCCCCTCAGGGGGCGGGGCCTAGAGACAGAAGGGCCAAGGGCGGAGCTCAGGACCCATTAAAGCCTGGGCCTCCAGGCAGGGAGGGAGCACCTTCACCAGCTCCCCGGCGCCAGGGGCAGAGGGCCCTCTGCTGCCTGACCGGTCCGGAGGAGCAAGCCCCCAGCGGCCCAGACCAGCCAGGCCAGCCACGGATCCGGATGCTCCAGGGGACCTACCCGGACTTCCCAGACCTGCCAGGACCCTCACACTGGTGGAGACCCTCCGCCTTGGAGGAAACCCCGGGCCCTGCCAGTCCGACAACGGCTTGTGACCATGAGGCCCCAGGAGTGGCCTGCCCCGGAGCTCTGGCGGGCCCCTGCAGCCCCCAGGCCCAGGATCGCCTTGGGCCCACCATGCTACCGCCACCGGACTACCCCAACAATGTGGACATGACCGACTGGCCGGAGCACCCAAAGGCAGACGATCTGGAGGAGGCCGACCCCGCGGGACCCCCTGACCAGATGGATTGGGACCTTCCCCAATGGAGGAGGAGGTAGGAAGTGGCCCAGGGAACGCTGCTCCCGAACCCATGACGGTGTGTTGCGGCCTGGATTCCCACCGCCGTGGTCGTGTGTGAGCGACCCCCAGGACCCCAGGCTGGGTCGCAGGGGTGGGGGAGGGCCTGCGACCCCCTACCCCCCTCCCTCAGGGGGCAAGCCCTTGCTGGGTTTGTGCTCCAAACCCTTGTGCTGCTGCCCCACCCCAAACTGAGGCTGGGCTCGTGCTCCAAACCCTTGGGCTGCTACCCCGCCCCAAACTGAGGGCTGGGCTTGGCTTGTACTATAAACTGTGAACTGCTGCCCACCCTGGACTGAGGGCTGAGCTGGGCTTGTGCTATACCTGCGAACTGTTGCCCGCCCTGAAGTAAGGGCTGGGCCTGTGTTGCAACCCTTTTTGTTGCTGTGCCGCCCTGGGCCAAGGGCTGGGCCTCCCAGGACTGCCGGTGTGGCTGCGGTCCCCTCCGGAGCTACTGGCACTGCCCTAGCTCCAGACACCCTACATCTGATTGCTCTTGGCAAACTTCTGTACTGGAACCAATCTCCGCACACAGCCACAGCTACCTTCTGTGAAACTGGACTTTGCAGCTCAGACCCAGTTTTGCTTCTAACCCTCACTAACTGCTCGTAACAGTAACACCTAGGACTTATGTAGGGCTCTTCACCAGTAGATCACAAAATGGTTTATACAAGTTGCCAATTACCATCACCATTTTACAGATGAGGAAACTGAGATGACTTACCCAAGGTGGCTCAACAGCTCAGTGGGAAAATTCTCCTTGCTTTTGAATAGTAATACCTGAATATGGTTCCTATATGTAACAAAATGAAGCTAAAATTGGTAACCTTCAATCCAATTGTGGGTGCTAATCTTAACCCAGGGTTTAACTATGCAGTTGCTAATGAAACTTCCTAAATAAGTTTATTTAGGGCAAATCTCCACTTAAAACACTACAGTGAAGCTGCTACTATGCCTATGGGAGACTATCTCCAGTCAATTTAGTTGCTTTATCTCTGTGAGAGGCAGAAGCTCTCCCATTGATGATGTGCAGTCCCCACCAGGAGCTAGGTGAGTATGACACAGGGGGTGTGGGTTTCTCACACCTCTGCATGATGTAGTTATGATGATGTAATTTCTTAGTGTAGGCCTGACCTATATAGTTTATTAAAAGTTGCTATCTTCTTTCTATGTTCATTGAAGAATGGACATGTGACTTGTTTCCACTATTTCATTTCTCTTCTCTATCTTGTCATTCTATGAGATCTGCAGTTAAATTTGCAGCTGACGTGCGTTGCAGCAATGTGTGGAATCTGAGGGAATCAGTGGAAGTCTTTGCTTCTTTATTGGCGCAGACAGCCAAATTCAGCCCATAAGCTGATGAGAGGTGCCACTTCTTTGGGATCAGCAGCCTGTTCCCACCTGTGCATGAGGTCTTACTTCAATTGAAAATGGAGCTATACCTATCTCATAGAGCTGGAAGGGACCTTCAGAGGTTATTGGGTCAATTTCCCTGCCCTCTATTTGCCTAGACAGCCACCTCAAGGATTAAACTCACAACCCTGGGTTTAGCAGGCTAATATTCAAACCACTGAGCTATCCCTCCCACTGAATCCTGTGTGACAAGCAGTCCTGTGGTACCTTCAAGTCTAACAAAAGCCTTTATTACGTAATGAGCTTTCATGGGTAAGACTCACTTCCTCGGGACATACGGAGGGTAAAGTGGTGCAGGAGACACTATGCCAGGGGTCAGCAATCTTTCTGAGGAGGAGTGCTGAAATATGACCTTTTGACCTCTATGTACAGTCCAAGTGCCGGTGATACTTTCTGAAGTCACTTATGGTCTGACTTACAACAGCTTTCTTAATAAATAAATAAAGACGCAGAGCTTTACTGCTTAGGTGGTGGTTGGTAGCATTAGCTGGTCTTTTGTTAATCCACAGGCGGTATGGCTTTGAGCAAGCTCCTGGCTGCATAGGGGTGGCAGGGTGGGGTTGAGCTCCCACCTCGCATTCTGATAAAAATTGGCCTGCCTGCCACTCTTGGCATGTGTGCTGGGGGTTGCTGACCTCTGCTTTAGCCCAACTGGAGAATCCCCCTCAGCTTGGGTAACCTTCTTTTGTGGAGCTAAGGTGGCTTTGGGATAGCTTTGTTCATGCTAGTGCTGCAAAACTACTCTAACATGCAGAATGCTCTCTTCCAAGCACAACTTCCTAAGGAAGGGGGTCTTACCCACAAAAGCTCCTTACCTGATACATAAATCAGTTAGTTTCTGAGGTGCTCCAGGACTGCTTGTTGTTTGTGAAGCTACAGCCTAACATGGCTACCCCTCTGAGCCTTTTAATCCTGTGGGTGTGTATTGTGCGAGATTCTGTCTGGCCCTTGCACAGGTGTTTGGGAATGGGAAGGCACAAGCAGTGTCCCACCTTCTTCCTGACTCACTTCTACATCACTTCTGCAGTGGCTAGACATGATCACAGACAATGTCCAGATGACCACAGTGGCTACGTCTACACATGCCCCAAACTTCGAAATGGCCATGCAAATGGCCATTTTGAAGTTTACTAATGAAGCGCTGAAATGCATATTCAGCGCTTCATTAGCATGCGGGCGGCAGCTGCGCTTCGAAATTGACGCTCCTTGCCGCCGCGCGGCACGTCCAGACGGGGCTCCTTTTCGAAAGGACGCTGCCTACTTTGAAGTCCCCTTATTCCCAGGAGCTCATGGGAATAAGGGGACTTCGAAGTAGGCAGCATCATTTCTGCTTGTGCCTTGGGGCACGTGTAGACACGGCCAGTGGCTGCTAACTCTTACTACCCCATGGAAGGCAAGGAGAAACATGAAGTAGACAGGGCCATAGTTGCTCCACCCCTCCCAGCATCCTACCCAGCAGAACTGTCCATTACAGAAGGGAACACACTGCATGCTAAGTGCCCCTACTAGGGCTACATCTACACTTAGTAAAAACTTCAAAATGGCCATGCTAATAACCAGATTGATGAATACTAATGAGGTGCTGAAGTGCATATTCAGTGCCTCATTAGCATGCTGGCGGCCACGGCACTTCGAAAGTGCTGCATTTCGCTGCCGTGAATCTCATCTACACCAGGGTCCTTTTCAAAAGGACCCCACCAACATCAAAATCCTCTTATTCCTGTGAAGTCTTACTGAAGGCACAGGAACAAACCATCTCGCTATATAGTAAGAAATGCAAACGTGGTAGGCAACCTGCTTGACTTAACAGGGAAATCCTTAATCAGCTTAAACTCAAAAAGGATGCATACAAGAAATGGAAACGTGAACAGTTGACTGAGGAGTATAAACATATGGCTGGAGAATGCCGGGGAGTAATCAGGAAAGTGAAAGCACAATTGGAACTGCAGCTGGCAAGGGATGTGAAGAATAACAAGAAGGGTTTCTACAGGCATGTTAACAATAAACGGGTTATCAGAGAATGTGTGGGGCCATTATTGGATGAGAGAGATAACCTAGTGACAGATGATATAGGAAAAGCTGAAGTACTCAATCCTTTTTTGCTCCAGTCTTCAGGGACAAAGTCAACTGCTAAATGACAATCCTAGACAATGCAGTATGGGAAAGTGGAGGGCAGCCATCTGTAGGGAAGGAACAAGTTCTGAGTTATCTAGAAAAACGAGATGTGCACAAACCCATAGGTCTGGATTTAATGCACCTGAGGGTATTGAGGGAATTGGTAGATGCCATGGCTGAACCTTTGGCCATTATCTTTGAAGACTCTCAGAGATTGGGAGAGATCCAGGGTGACTGGAAAAAGGCAAACGTAGTGCCCATTTTTGAAAAAGGAAAGAAAGACAATCCAGGGAACTTAAGACTGGTCAGCGTTACCTCAGTCCCTGGGAAAATACTGGAGGGGATCCTGGAGGAATCCATTTTGGAGCACTTGGAAGAGGGGAAAGTGATCAAAAGTAGCCAACATGGATTCACCAGGGGCAAGTCCTGCCTGACCAATCTTGATTAGCTTCTATGATGAGGTAACAGGCTCTCTGGACACGGGGAAGTCAGTGGATGAGATATATCTTGACTTCAGCAAAGCTTTTGATACAGTCTCCCACAACATTCTTGCCCATAGGTTAAGGAAATATGGATTGGATACTTGGACTATAAGACGGATAGAAAGCTGTGTTGATGGTCAGGCCCAATGGGTAGTGGTCAATGGTTCAATATCTGGATGGTGGTCGGTTTCAAGTGGAGTGCCACAAGGCTCAGTTCTGGGGCTGGTGTTGTTCAACATCTTTATTAATGACCTGGATGAGGGACTGGACTGCACCGTCAGGAAGTTTGTGGATGGCACAAAGCTAGGGGGAGAGGTAGATACCTTGGAGGGTAGAGGGAGAATCTAGACTGACCTGGATAAATTGGAGGATTGGGCAGAAAGAAATCTGATGTGGTTCAACAAGGAGAAGTGTAGAGTCCTGCACCTGGGGTGGAAGAATCCCAAGCATTTTTATAGGCGGGGGACCGACTGGCTCAGGAAAGAGACCTAGGAGTTATGGTGGATGAAAGGCCAGATATGAGTAAACACTATGCCCTTGTAGCCAATAAGGCTAATGGCATACTAGGGTGTATTAGGAGGAGCATTTTGAGCAGATCTAGAGAATTAGTTGTTCCCCTCTATTCAGCACTGGTGAGGCCACATCTTGAATATTGTGTCCAGTTTTGGGCCCCCCAGTATAATAAGGATGTGGATTTGCTGGAGTGGGTTCAGCGGAGGGCAACAAAAATGATTAAGGGGCTGGAGCACAGCTTATGAGGATAAACTGAGGGATTTGGGCTTGTTTAGTTTACAGAAGAGACTACTGATGGGTGATTTAATATCAGCCTTCAGCTTCCTGAAGGGGAGCTCAAAAGAGGAGGGTGAGAAACTGTTCTCAGTGGTGTCAGATGGTAGAACAAGGAGTAATGGTCTGAAGTTGAACAGGGAGAGGTGTAGGTTAGATATTAGGAAAAACTACTTCACCAGGAGGGTGGTGAAGCATTGGAATGCGTTGCCTAGAGAGGTGGTGGAGTCTCCATCCTGTGAGGTGTTTAAGTCCCAGCTTGACAAGATTCTGGCTGGGATGGCTTAGTGGGGACTGATCCTGCTTGAAGCAAGGGGCTGGACTAGATGACCTCTTGAGGTCCCTTCCAGCCCTGTCATTCTATGATTCTGTAGCAATTTCTAGGGAAAATCCCTCCTGCTGCCTTCCTTGCAACTTTCCAGGTTTTCATTGAAAACCTGAACACCAAAGAAAGTTCAGTTTTTTCTCTAAAAACAAAACTTTTCCATTTTCACTTTAAACACCCCCCCACCCGCCCATCACCTCATTTTGGCTTTTTCAATTTTACAATAAAAATTTGAGGACTTATGAAGAAAATTTGGACAAAAAAGAAACTTGTAAAATTTTCCCTGTGAACGCAAAGCCTTTCACAACCCCAGCCCTTGCACTCAGGGCTCCCTCTAATTTTTTCCAGTCAAGTGAAGATTAAATTTTGTTATGTGCACCAGGCATGTGTAGATGTGCACCGCCAATGGAAACACATGCTAACAGCTGTGGGTGCTCGAGTAATCAGTTGGTCAGCTCCTGAATCTCTCTTGAATAGACACCCAAGCACTCAGTTTACAGGGAGCATGGCTTTCATTCCCTGTTACTGGGTCCTTGATGTACTACTGGCCTGAGCTGCATTCATTGGTGCCATGATGCCTACAGAAACACTTGCAAATGGGTAGTATGAATATAGTCTTATTGTTTCCTTGTACTTCCACATCAATTTGTCTGTGTCTGTTGTCTCTTGTCCTACACATTGAATGAAAGCTGTATGGGGCAGAGACTGCTTTCTACTTCTGTGTCTGTACAGCCCCTAGCACAGTGGGTTCTTGATTCCTGACTGTGGCTCCAAGGTGCTACAGTAATATACACATAAATAATAATAATTAATAATAAATTATTCAACTCAGGTGGTTCCCAAGGGGAAAATATGGAAGATGTTTCCAAATAAATGGTGCCTTCATAATTTATTCGCAGCTGGATTAAAAATAAAAATATAGGAATTTTAACAACACTGCAGCTGCTCTTTCAAATAAACTTCCTGTAAATATCAAAACAGAAGAGAGTGATGTTGGCACTTTGCAGCCTTAATGGCATTTGCTCACAGTAAATGGCATCTTGTCCTAAGCTCAGTGATGGTTTCCTTGAGATGCTTTTCCTTGTTTTCATGAATAGCAAAAGCTGCAAATTTGGGGCATGACTGACACAGCAGCATAAATTATACATGGAACAGCCAGCGATCTCTGGATGAGAATATGCTGTGTGGGATCATGTGCTCCATTCTCCAGTTGTGAATTCAGCACAGTTTTCTTTTTGTGTGACACTTTGAATCTGAATGACTTTCATTCATTTCCTTTTTGCTGAGATGTGTGTTTCTGCTGTCTGATGTATGTGCATGTTTTTTTTTCCCCTCATCCTTTAATGGTGATGTGAATTGAATAAGTTAGTGCCAGGGGAGCTTGTCTGCCTGCTTTCTGAACTGGCAGCAACTGGGTTAACGCTGTTGGAATAAAGACCTCACTGTAGACCTAAGGGTTATTAGGGTGTAACTAGGTTGTGCTGCCATGATTTAATCTGTCTTGCAAGAAGAGGATGGTGGGGTAAGTTTTGAGGAAGCTCATCAGTTTGAGCTCAACTCTCCTTGGAGGATGGTAAACACAAAGCACCTCCTTTGTGCCAGGAACGACCCTTGGCAGCACAAAGCTTTTGGAATGTTGCTGAGGACCTGATTGTGAGAAATCTGGTTTGTTTGTTTCACCAAGACTCCAAAAACCAAGCTGCAGGAAACAGGCTGTGTGACAGTGTATATGGCATTAGCCTGGGACTCTGACAAGCCGGATTCTATTCCTGGCTTGACTGCTGCCATGTCTGGTCATCTTGAGTAAGTCTCTTTACAGCCTGGTGCCTCAGTTTCCACATCTGTAAAATGTGGCTAATGATACTGACCCTTATTTGTAAGTGTTTTATGATCTGTATAGCCCACAGTGAGGGTGTGAAGGGCCTAATCATGCTTCCTCCTCTCTCCATGCCCCTTGAGAGTGTCTGAGTGCAGAGAATGAGATCCCTTTTCTCTAGCCAACAAAGGGAGGGTAAGGTGGTGCAGGAGCTGCTACACTAACTGGAAAGTCCCCCTTGGCTTGGGGTAACCTTCCTTTGTGGAGCTAAGATAGCTTTAGGATAGATTCATTTCACCATAGTGGTGCCAAACTACATGAACATGCAGAATGCTTTCTTCACAAGCTAAGGGAAACTAGTGACTAGAACTTGTCCAAATTACCAACTTATGTGGGGCATATGGTAAAAAGTCTCAGGGGGTAGCTGTTTAGTCTGTAACTTCAAAAACAACAAGCCGTCTTGCGGCACCTTGGAGACTAACAAATTTATTAGGTCGTGAGTTTTCGTGGGTAAATATCATCACTTCATCACAAATGCTCATGACATAATAAATGTGTTAGTTTCTAAGTTGCCACAGGACTGTGTGTGAGGGACATAGGTAATTCCACACCATTCAGCGGCACAGTTATATCTGCCTTGCCCAGGGGTCAGCAACCAAAATAGCAAGAAAAGCCATTTTTCCCAATTCAGTAAAAAACTCAATTCAAGAGCTGTAATGCATGTGAATAGGAGATAGTCCTTAATAAATAACATGAACCCCTACTTTTCTTAACCCCTATTTTCAGACCAGCGCACACGCAATGATTTGTAATGCGATACATGTTTACTGCAGGACATTCGTAAACGTGTTACATATTCCATTTCATCACACTGTGTGTGTGTGTTTGTACCAGTGTCTTCCTGACTTTCACTTCTGAACCTTCTCTCTCTGGAGGACAGTAGGGGGAATTATCCAACGTTTTGAGATCATATATCATTTGCTATTTAGATATGAGTTGTTCATTGTTGGGCTTTTAGACATTCACAGTTGATTGAAAATAATCAGGCGGGGGTTTGTTTGAGCCACAGCTTGCAGACCCCTGATCTTGCCTCTGGTGTAGGCAGCTCTAGGCCAATGGGTCTGCTTCTCCCTTCAATACAGACACTGCCAGGCCATCCAAGGAGTGTGTGTGTGTGTGTGTGTGTGTGTGTGTGAGGGGGTGGGGGGCAACTGCACAAGTCCACTTTGAAAAGCCTCAGGAGCATCACTCCGACACTCCATGTAGGTTCTGAGGGCTGGGGGTGAGGGAGGGGGCCAGGGTCATGCACCAGGCAGCGTGAAAGGCTGACTGCCCTTGGCCCCACCTCTGGTCCCACTCCTTCCAGGATGAGGACCGCCCCCCGACGGACCTTGCCCCCAGGCCTGCAGTGGCTGTCAGGCCTGATGGCTTCTGACTCTCAGGGAGGTGGATTACTTACACTGATAGGACAGGCTGTCCCATTGGCATAGGCAGCATCTTCTCTAATTGCTACAATAGTGCAGCTGCATTGTAAGTGTAGACATGCCCTAAATTAGGTGAGCTGGTTCACCTACTTCCCTGACGGCTTGGGTGAGGGTGCATGGAAGAAATTAATCCCTAGGAAATAAAAACTTTCTAGGCACACTGAATGAAATACAGGTTGAACCTCTCTAATCCGGCACCCTTGGGCCCTGACTGGTGCCAGAAGACAGAATTTGCTGGAACGCTGGAGGTCAATATTGTTTAGCAGCGCTACCAACACTTTCATTGCTTCTGGGCTCTTAGAAGACATTTAGGGGAAAATTACAGCTAAAGAATAGCACATAACATGGAGAGCCAGGACTGGTGGGCTGGAAACAAATTTTGTGACCATGGGAGACTTGGCCACACCTGTAAGTGGTCATCTAGCTAATTAAAATCACGCCGGATTATGGATGTTGCCGGACAAGGGAGTGCTCGCCTAGAGAGGGTCAATCTGTATTGCCATCAGCACACCTATAAATCCTCTTCAAGGGCCAATACTTCCAAATGATTTATCTGTGGATGCCTTTTGAATCTGCTCAGTATAACAGGCTTACATTTTAATTAAATACATTTTCCCAGCATCACAAAAGCGGATATTCACATTTAACTGGCCCAAAGGCACAGTAGTCCTTAAACAGTATAACTAGCTGTGCCAGTCCTAGGACATTTTAGTTCTTCGGTATCTTTTGGTTTTGGTTAAGTAGTACTTAATACCCTGTTTGATAAAAGAAAGTGATAAAAACAGAAAACTGCAGAATACCATGTTGCACAGAGTAGCCATGAGCTACAGACAACAGAGAGAGAATCAACGCCCTCTAATGTTTAAAAAAAAAAAAATCTGGGGAATATCTTTTTTTCTGACCCTTCTTTTTCCAGCAGTTGCTGACTGTAGCTTTGCACGCACCTGAAGGCCTGGTTTATTTGGTCATAAACTTATTGACATTTCCAAGTGATTTTTTGTCATGATGGCTTGTGGGGCAGGGCTGTGTCTGTGCTGTCCTCACCAAAGCATGAAGCAGAAAAACAGCCGTGCAAATCTTTGTGCAGTTCATTCCCAGCATGAATGGGTGTTGATAGAGTTCCAGATGGCTGAGGCACAAGCCCTTTAGCTTGCCAGCACCCAAAGGGCAGCATTGCCACCTGCTCTGGGAAATAGAGGTTGGCTCATAAATTTTGACTTGCAAAGATCGTGCTTTACGCTATGTGGTAATGACCCTGTATTCCTTTTCCAGCAAACATTCAGAAGCAGTTATTTACTAGCTCTGTTTTTCTCACTTCCTGCTTATTTGCAGAAAGCTCTTTGGCAGCCTGACATCTTGAATCTCTCTTGCTGACTGATTTGATTCCTCACACAAAAAAGCAGGCAGCTAACCTGCATTATCTTATATTGACACATCCCTGACAACAAAATGGTGGTGGTAGGGGCTGCTAGGAGAAGCCTTTGCATGCTGACAGATACAGAATATGCAGAGAGAGGCTTGCTTTAAGCTTTTTGGAAAATGGAGACGTATCTCATTATCTTAAGATGATAGGCTTCTGCTCTGCAGATTTTGGCTGTTTGAACTGTTATCCAACCCCTACTTCCCTGAAATTCCTTTTGAGTTCAAAAACCTGAAGCGGTAAGAAAAATTTCTCTTTCTACAGGCTAAATCATTTTAGTGGGTAACCTATATACATTTGGATTTCAAACCATGTCATTCTAAGAGGTCTGTTCTCTTCTTGCTGCACACAAGTTACTTATACTAATAGGATTTACACGTGCTTATCTGAGGAAGAATAGCTGCTTTTGACCAGAGCAGTTAGACAAAAATTCAGAGGCCTGAGGATTGTTTCAGTTAGGAAGGGAAATCAGGTGCAGTACTGTTTATTTGCAAAGAATGTAAAATATCCTTGTTTCTTGAACTCAGGAGGAAGGAAACAGGAGACAGCTTTTCTGCTCCTGGCTCTTTCAAACAGTGCTCAAGCCAAAATTCCTGGGTGTGTGGTGCTTTGCTGCTCTCAGTGTGTCTGGTCTTTCTGATTCTGTTTCACAGAAACACAATCCTTCACAACCAATGACCTGCCAAGCCCCTCCCTTGCCTTTGTTTTGGGCTGTGACCAATGCCCAGCAGAGCTAGCACTCACCATGGGCCCCAGGGCAAGGTGGGAGGGGGACAGTTCCACATAAGGAGCAGGGCCAAGGGCATTCAGGCAAGGTGGGAGCGGGGCTGGCTTCACGTAAAGGGCAAGGCCAATCTCTTTCCCTCTTCCATCCTGCCCCCGTCCCCCCCCGCCCCGGCCAGCTATGCTGATGCCTACGGAGGCCGCTATGGTTTCAGCTCTGTGGTCAAACTGTGAGCCAGATCCTCTGAAGAGATTAAAAAAAAAATCAGTCAGAAGTCCCAAAATCAGGCAATTTTTTAAAAAGCAAAACATGTTGTTGATCTGTCTTGTAGGTTTTTTTTTTTGACTGCCCACTAGTTTGCTGCCAGCCTGTGTGACCATTTCCAGTTGTAAAGTCAACTTCTTATGCACAAATGGCTCTGATAGCAGTGCCACCCTTGCCTCACCCTAGAGCAGGGGAACTGCTGTCCACTTACCATTACTGCCTGGACCCAGCATAGGGTGCGTCTACACTAGGAATTAACTTCCAAGTTAACTTTGGAGTTAGGCTCTACTTCGAAGTAGCCAGTAGAGAGTCTGCACACACTTTCCCTTACTTTGAAGTTAACTTTGTAGGGAGCCCAACTTCGAAGCCCTTACTCCGTTCCCGGGAATGGAGTAGTGCCTGACTTCAAAGCTTAACTTGTACTTCGAAGTAAGCCATTTCAAAGCTATTTTTGTAGTGTAGACACAGCCATAGTGTTTAAGGCCAGAAGGGCCACTACAGCATCTAGTCTGACCTCCTGCGCATTAACCCAACAACAGATGTAAGACCAAAGCATTACCTCCCACAGGAAATTAAATTGTTTTCTGCCACAGGGAGAGACTAGGCAGGACCCAGGAGCACCAGTGCTTGCGACCCTCACATTGACAGGAAAAGAATCAAGTGAGATATACCCAGATCATCCTGGCAAAGGACCCATATCCACATGCTGCAGTGGAAGACAAAGAAACCGTAAAGTCCCTGCCAATGTGGCCTGAAGGGATACTCCTTCCTGACTGCCATATATTGCAATCTGATAGACCATGAACATGTGAACATGAACCAGCTACCCCCAGTCTTCTCTTCCTCTTGCTGCCTCAGGATCTCACTGCCTGCGACTCAGTGCAGTCCCTAGGCTTCTCCTCCATCTGGGTCCCAGCAGCCTCACTTTCCCAACTTCCCCCTCTCACTGCCTCCTATGGCCCCAGGGCTCACTCTCTGATATAGGGCCATAGATGAAGGCAGGAGCCAGTGGTAGGTCAGTGTCCCCAGCCCCACAACTCTCACCCAGAGCCCTCAAATTTGAGGGATTAGAGGAATTTATCATCATGAGACAGCTCCTCTTGTAAATCCTATATCTGTGGTCAATTCACAAGGGTTGGCCCTGCTGCCTTCCCCAGCTGCTCTGAGGGAGATCCCCTTTTCCACCATCACTGCTGGGTTGGGGAAGCAGCCAGTTTATCTCATCTGTCTCCTACCACCTTCACTCTCTTCTGCATCACCATCAGCTTCTCTCCTGCCCTCCCAAGGCACCTATCATTCGATTAGTTTCTGCTACTGTGCAGTACACACATCTATTTGCCTTTGTGCCTATCTATTGCATGTCTATAACCCTTAGCTTAGTAGCTTGCCAACTTTAACATTTTTATTCTCATAACATGTCTGAAAAGTAGGGCAATACTACTCTCTGAGGCATAGGGAGACTAACTTGCTCAGGATCACATAAGAAATCTGTGGCAGAGCAGATCTTCCATGTCTCAGATAACATCCTAGTCACTGAACCATGTTGATGGCCACATAGAATGGTAATCTCATGAGCGCTGAATGTGGAGGGAGGGATCACCTTGTTCCCCTGGATCTGCTCTATACTTTTCACTGTGCTTACTGTACCTATAATGTGTGCCTCTTGTCAGTTTGAAGCTGTAGTATTGAAATTGACCAGTCCCTACATTTATCCAGTCCATATGCTCATTGTTCTGACCATGTCACCATGTGCCAGTATTCTGTCAGTGCCTTCAATTCACTAGAAATTTGTGTTGAGAGCCATGTCTCTGCCTCTGTCTTTTTTAAACATTCCTTCCTCCCGACAAAGGGAGGTTGACTTCAGGCCTCTATTTATCAGAATCCCAGCTTGCACATCTGTCTTTTGTCATGCATAGAATACCCTTTCTGACTCATTCCTTTGAGAGCAGAGGAAGGGTTGCATTGCCCCTCCAGGTCTCTTCCTTCTCCTCCTCCTCTGACAATGTCAGGACTCACCATGTAAGTCTGGAGGAGGGAAAGCAGGCAGAGCTGGTACATCTGCCTGAATCAATGGAGGAGCTCCAGGATCTGATGGGAGAAGAGTTGTCCTAACAAGGAGTCCTCTAATATGTCACCTCTGAAGGAGGATGATTTCCTGCTGCTCACCCATACAGGAAAGGAAGAGAGGGACAAATGCAAGCTACTGGACAAGGGGAATTAAAATCAGAAGACTAATCAAAGCCATGATTTTTGTTCCAATTTTGTAAGTTTTGGGAGCTTGGATTATGACTCTTTAACTTCCAAGGTTGGCAGTTCTATAGCTTTACTCTATTAACCCCAACACACAATAAAAATCTTTAAGACACCTTGCCTAGGCTTTGTTTTATTTATTGCCTCTGCTTTTGTCAAGTATCTTGCATCACCATCTTCTTTGGAAGAATCCAAGGCTATGCTCAGTACGCTAAAATAGCTAAGGGGGATTTTGTCTGTGTAAAAGGGTGATAGCCACAACTTGAAGTGAGTTGAAAAAGAGAAAAAATAAATGAAATGCACATGTTCCATAAAGTCATATTAGCTCGTTTTTTAATTGCTTGTAAGAGTAGGGAAGTGACTTTTACTTCTGTATATGGCATTGGAGAGATTGTTCATGGTACAAACCACCCAGGGATTCTCCATCTCTTGCTGTTTTTAGATCAACCCCAGACATCTTTCTGGGAAAGATACGTTAGCTGAATGCAAGTTATTGGGCTAAATATAGGGATAAATAGACCCCCATGGCCCATGCTGCACAGATCAGATAAGTTCTCATGGTTCCCTTCCAAATGATGACTAATGGATTTGATGCTGCAGTGTGCTGAGCACCTGACCCTGATTCAGTGTAATCCTCTCAAATGTTCCTATTGTTTCACATGATTGTCTGTACTTTCTTCTTTCATTTGTTTTTTTAACACAATGTGTTGACATTTGTAGTCACACTAGTTGCCTACTGTAAATCTACGCTTCTGGCCCTGATTCTACTCCAGTTGAAAATCCTGGTGGGGTCCCAAAATGTGCCACGGAGGTAGCCTGGAATGCTGGCTCTGCTGGCAGCATAAATTCTGACTGTACGTGGAAGAATGCAGAATTTTTCCTCTGGAAAGAAACTCATTTCTGATAAAACAGGAGCCTGGGGGGGGGGGTCACTCTCCCAGGCACCCCTAAGCACTTCACACTCAGTCACGTGCCAGGGGATGGGTGAGGGATTGCTGGGTCAGGGTTTGTAGAGGTGCTATCTTCCTGACGCTCCTCCCCATTTCAGCTCAGATGCAGGGGAGAATTGAGGCTGAAGACTATGACAAAAATCCTGTTGACTTCAACTGCTCCAAGTATGCAGTTAAATAACTAAGTGTGATCATAATTATCCAGCAGAGATTGTGCATCGACACAAATTTGGACATATTATAAGAGAAGCACTTAAATGCCCTCAAAGCAACTAACAGATTCTACATGAAAGTAATGGACATACATGTCCCAAATAATAGACTTCCACAGCAAGATAAATACATGGAAAATTGTCGAGAAAACCTTTAACAGCCAACACAATGATTCTAATTATGGACTATGCAAATAAGAACATCTTTCCTTCTGCAATCAGTTAAGACTCATTTAGTGTGACACAGTCCTGGCTAGAATACCCCTTTCTTTTGTAAGGGTTTTTAAATTGTACAACACAGGATTCAGTTTTAGAGATGTGAGCTTGAATGTAGCTCTAAGCAGTGACTTAAAAACAGCATCAGTGAGTTGTTTGGAATCAGCTTTGGGGAACTTCCACGCGCAGAACAGAAGATGGAGCTATTTGCTAACACTAACTCAATGTCTTCTGCAGGGTTCTGCTATAACAGCACAAACCCTTTGGCGGCTTATTAAAAATAGCCTCAAACTCCCACTGTTGCACAGTGATTGCAGTCCCTCTATTCCCTTAAACCTCTTTTAATGG
Source organism: Carettochelys insculpta (assembly GCF_033958435.1). NCBI lineage: Eukaryota > Metazoa > Chordata > Testudines > Carettochelyidae > Carettochelys > Carettochelys insculpta. The sequence continues at coordinate 191,185,497 of NC_134138.1, read as the reverse complement.
TTGCTGGCAGGAGATGAGGGGAACAATAGGATTTAATCTGGAGGGTGGCCGTTCTGCTGGTCACTGTTACAAAGGTATCAGGGGACACTTTATCTTGGCTAGTAAAGGGTGATAGGTCCTTGAGGTGGTGGTTCTCTTCCAGATAAAGGTAAGATTATCCCTATGGTACCTTATCAGATGTCAATAGCAATCTTTATTCAAAGTTTAAAGTGGCTTTGAAAATTTCCACTTAGGAGGAGCAAGTGTTTATTTTTAGGTGAGTGAGCCAGTATCTTTTCACATATTGTAGAGAAAGCTGGTAGATTTTCTTGGCAATTTTAGAGAGCTGATTGAAATTACACCAACACCAAAACTTCATCAGTTTGAAACCATTCCAAATTACAAAATGAGCCTTTTAAAAGATGTTCTTCGTGCTATCCATGACGTGGTTGCACATATCAGAAGCAAAAGTTGAGGGTGATCATGTACCTGCTGTATTTCCAGACTGTCCAGAAGTAGGAACTGAAGGAAACCTGAGAAAATGGGCTATTATCCCATCTCTTTTTCCATCCCAAACATTCATATTCTACAGGTTTTGGGTGCATATTGCAATTATTAGGCACTCATTTGAGGAAAAACTTCTGAAAGAATTTGGCAGGTGCTTCTCATCTCCTTCAAAGCTTCATAAAAATGACCTCTCCATTCTGTGAAACTTTCCTGACCCCAATACCCTTTCCTTACCTAGCCCAAGCGGTACTGTACTGCACTGTACCTGGTCATGTCTTTAGAATGTGAGGTCTCCCAAGGCTGCAGTCTTGCCAGCTCCCACAATCTGAGTGCAAGTACAAGTTGAAACTCTCTAGTCTGGCATCTTAAGGTCATGACAGGTGCCGCACAAGAGAATTTGCAGAACTATGGGAGGTCAACATCATCTAGCAGCACTACCAACACTTCCACTACTTATTAGGCTCTTAGAAGATATTTAGGGGTAAATTACAGCTAATAACAGCACAGAACTGTGAGAACCAGGACTGGTAGCTGTAAACAAACTGTATGGAACCACAGGGAAACTTGGCCACACTCATGATACATGGTCATCTGGCAAACTGAAATCATGCTGGACTGAGGATGTTGTCAGAGGAGAGAGCCCAGGATTAGAGGGGTTCACCCCGCACTGTGACTTTGGTCCCTATTGCAAGAGAATTTTGTAATGACAGAAGTTGCAGCCTTCTTGCCATTTTGAGACCTGCCAAGGGGAAATCATGTGATTGGTGGCCTTCCCCACTTGCCCACTCTCTGGGGAAGGACAGACATTCGCAGGCTGAGCTCTGCCCGCCTTCCCTTGGAGCTGATGGAAGTTTTTGGGGAGCAGATAAGCAGGAGAGAACAGACTATACTGTTTTCAAAAAGCAGATGAGGAGGGAGCAGAAATTTTTCAGTGGTTCAAGGTGACCCTTCTTCACCCTCCCTTTTTGTGAAAAATGGATTGACTGCTTTCTGTGTGTTCCCCACATGCCCAGCCTTAGTGCAAGTTTACAAAGTTTCCTGCATCCTGTGCCCCTCTTGCACCCTTGTATGCTATCACAGGAAGTAGAAAAATTCTAGCCTTCAATATTTCATGCAGGTTGTCTGGTTGACTGGCCTCTTTGTTCACAGATTGTACTCAAACTGTCACATAAAGCATATTTTCTGTCAGCAATTTATGTCAGTAACAGGTTCTCTCAACCTTTGGTAAACACAATAAAGGGAGTTTGCCTCTTCTCTAATATAATAGGAAACCATCTTTTCATAGCTGATAAACTTCAGTCACATTACATTATGGAGTAGTATACAAATATTATTAGATTCTTTCCGATCAAATTTGTGGTGGTGCCAGATAGAATGTTTGTGTATGAAACTTGGCATAGGAAATTATTTCTCCAAGTGCTGAGGCACTATAAATAGATAACTACTTTTCCTTTGTATGCAAATAATTAGGAGTTAAGGTATTGTTTTCTTTATTCGCTTAAAGTTTATTTAATTGAAAAAACCAAACCAAAGTGCCCCACTCTTTCAGTAAGACCAAAGGGAAGGCAGTGTTGTCTAGGGGAGGAGGCAGGAGACTGGAGCTCTCCTCCTAGCCTTAGCCACTGCTCTGCTGTGTCACTTTGAGCATATGATTTTTCTGTCTCCTCTTCTACCCTTTGTCTGGTTTCTTAATACTTTAATTTTTGGTGTAGGGACTGTATGTCACAATCTGTTTATACAATGCCTAGGGTGGTGGGGACTCTGATCGCAGTCAAGGTGGCTAAACACTGCCACATTAGAAATTAATAATCTTGGTGTTATACATAATACTCAGCTGAATTTAGGCATGAGATTCACAGGCATCAACCTGTCTTGAAGTTAAATTTTCCAACAGCTTAGCTAAGGGTACATGTACTAAACTAGTATGTGTGCACTAGAGGGTGTGTCTCCATCAGTGTTTTGCTTTGAATTAATTGCCATGGTTACCTCTAGGTAAATCCACTAGTGTAGACATACCAGGAAAAGGTTCAAATGTATACAACACAATGGGCTTGTCTACTCTAGCCCCTTCCTTCGAAGGGAGCGTGTAAATGAGCCCGAGCGGTGAATAGCAATGAGGTGCTGCGCTGCATATGCAGCACCTCATTGTCATAATTCTCATCATGCAAACTTTGAAGTTGCTAACTTTGAAGTGCAGGCAAGCCATGTAGCTGTGAGCACTTCAGCATATCCATGTAACATCAAAATTCCCTTATTCCCAAAACGTTTTGGGAGTAAGGGAACTTCAAAGTTGTGTGGGTACTTTGAAGTGCCCATGGCTACACGGCTTGCCCACACTTTGAAGTTAGGAACTTCAAAGTTTGTGCGGCTTGAATTACACTAATGGGGGGCTCCATGTGCAGTGCAGCACCTCATTGCTATTTACTGCTTGGGCTTGTTTACACAACCCCTTCCAAGAGCGGGGCTAGTACAGACAAGCCTAATGAGTCTTCCGCACTCAGGCCCTTGGAACATGGTTGAGTATGAGGGCACATACAGATTAAGCTTTATTCCTTAAAAGAATTTAATATGGGGCCACAAAGCCAATCTCTTATTTCAGTTGAATAAATAAATAATAAAAATCATGATGAATTTGACGAGAGATGAGAAAAGTACGTTTTAAATATTGGGAGGGTCTCATGCAGTAACAGCTACCGAGAGAGAGAAGTAAAAGCTGTTAACCTTTTCTCCACAAAGAAGTCATCCTGCTATCTTTGCCTTTTTCCAATAAACGAAGATTGAAAAACACAAATGGTATCAGATGAATAATTTATCTGGTAGTTCTAAACCGCTTTGACTCATGCTTAACCTGCTATGTTTGATATCACACCATGAGTCACAGGCAATATGATCTATCAGCGATAGCCAGGGTCATTTCTTGTTATCTTCAGAGCTAGAAGGGACAGTAGGACCTCTAAAATTAGCTAGCACGAATAGCTTGGAGAGGTTTCATCATCTTTATCTGAAAGGCCAGGTGTTGTCAACATCCTCTCCAGTTCACTGAATGGAAGAAAATATTTGATCAAGCACTAAGATGCCTGGCATCAAATTCTGGAAAGGAGAGAGAGCTGGAAATGGAGGTGAGTCGCTAACCCTCAAGAGACATACAAATCATTTAAGGGATATGGGCATTAAGGGAGGATGCTGGAAAACAGCCAAAACGTCTTGGAGACATATATTGCCTCTAACTGGCTTCTTCTTCTGTTCAAGAAACATGTGAAAGACTCACTCCCATCTATGCTTACAACATGTTAAAAGTAAGGATGACAGGAACACTAAAGTATGAATGGAAAGGACCAGTTTAGAAGGGTGTTTTGTAGGTTCTGAGCCCGAAGCAGATTAAATTTACAATAAAATTTAAGTTTTGTGTGTCGAGTATAGTTCCATGTCTGATTTTGTAAGTAATATGTGGCTTTCATTTGCGGAGGAGAGAAATATCTATTGTTGATAGAAATGCTTTGAGAAACGTAAATGCCCATGGTTTGGAAGTAGTAAAAGGAAAGCATTTTAGAGCAAAAATCTAAGAATTCAAAGTCTCTTAGTGAAAGCTTTTGCTTTCATTGCCATTTTTGTACAGTATGACAGATCTGACAGGAAAATGATCTGGAGTCTACAGCATTTTACGTAGAGTAACCAAGAAAATGGGATTTCTATTCTGCAGGCAAGGTCAACGTTTCAAAAGTTGTTTTAATTCCATATCAGAAAAGAGGTGTAATTTTCAAAGCTTCCCTGGAATGAAAAAGCTGAAATATTTCAATTTAGAAATGGTGAATCATTTTACTTAGAAAATATATATGTATTTTAGTTTGAGAAAATAAAATGTTTTGTTTTGATAAAGTCAAATTATTATAATGGAACATATATTTAATATGTCAACATTAAATACAAACAAACTCAAAATGAAACTTTTTGATATTACTGAAGTAAAAGAGAAAGTCAAACAGATTCATTTTGACTTTTTCCCTATCAAAATTGATACATTATCACACTATACTTAGATTTCAAAGAAACTGCATTTTGCAACAAAATACTACATTACATTTTGTTCAAACAGCTCTAATTACAAGGCTATTCTTTTTCTTTTGCTATTTTATTTATGGTTTTACCTTGGAATGAAGATGGTAGAACTGTACCATGGAGAATAAGAATGGATCTCTATTTTTACCCAAAACTTCAATCAAATTTCTTTTTAAAAATATTTTAAAAGTTCCTCTTCCAATGCACCTCAAATTTCTGGTTCCAGCAGAGATCAGAGAGTGAAGGCCAGAATACCACAAAAAGGGCAGTTTGTCAGCTGAAGGAGACATAATAAAGCCACTTCAAGGTTTGGAAGACTTGGAGAACTGAACCTAGGTGTATCTTATTGAACAGTTGTCTCCGAAACGCCGCAGACATGTCTCATGCCATTATTTATTCCAGGCAATGTCCTTTATTTTTTTGTGAACACAGAATTTAACACCCAAAATGAGATTTTTCAGAAGTAGTCAGTTTTAGTTGGGTCTTTGCTGTCCTTTGAATTCAGTGTGAGTTCAGATTAACACCAACTAAGCACTTTTGAGAACCCTGTTCATAGTGTGTTCTCAAAAAATATCACCTTTTGTAAATATTATTTCTGACCATTAAACTCTTGGAGTTTCACCATGGATGGAGAAAGCTCAGATTTATAATGAAATGCAATGTATTAATTAACATATGACACATTGGTTTCTACAGTTGCTAGAATCTGGGGGAGATTCATTCTCAACAGATTTGTCCCTCTCCCACTTATTTCTTCTGGTTTCTTACACCCTCCTCCTTCTTCTCCAACGGAACTATTCTCCAGGCTCATCTTCTCCAAAGGGTAAGGATCATTTGAAATGACTCATGAAGTCCTGTCTTCAAGTAATTTTCTCTCACCCTCGGTCAGCAGCTGTAGGTAGCAGGTCACATGATATCCTGACCAAATAACTGATAGTGGGAATAGATGCCAAGTAAATAAGCAGCAAATGTTTCATTAAGTAGCAGTTTCTCTTCTACCCCCAATTATTTCTGAACCATTTGTCACATGGTGAATGAACAGAGAAGGAAATCCAAATACAGTGTATAATTTCAACACAATCATTTTCTTACCTACAGCTTGTATTTGTACTGTGAAAATAATACTGGCTGCTGATAGTGTGTTCTCAAGGCTGCATTTCTCACTGGACCAACTTGAGAAGGCTTGTCTTGTTGAAGAGTGAGTTTGGGTGTAGTATAACTTGGTAGGTATAAAGTGGGTTAGCTGTGCAGGACAGGAGTTAAAAATCCATGCAAAATAATGCAGGGAGTTTGCGTGGTGAGAAGAGGAGGGTGCCTGTGATTTTTTTTCCCCTTCCCATCATACCCTTATGCACACTCTCAAATCACTTAAAGCCATAGAGTCTTGCACTTGGGAAGGAAGAATCCTAAGCATTGTTATAGGTTGGGGACTGACTGGCTCAGCAGCAGTACAGCAGAAAGGGACCTAGGGGTTATGGTGGATGAAAGACTGGATATGAGTAAACGGTGCCCTTGTAGCCAAGAAGGCTAACGGCACATTAGGGTGTGTTAGGAGGAACATTGTGAGCAGATCTAGAGAAGGGGTTATTCTCCTCTATTTGGCACTGGTGAGGCCACATCTGGAATATTGTGTCCAGTTTTGGGCCCCCCAATATAAAGAGGATGTGGATGTGCTGGAGCAGGTTCAGAGGAGGGCAACAAAAATGGTTAAGGGGCTGGAGCACATGACCTATGAAAAGAGGCTGAGGGATTTGGGCTTATTTAGTTTACAGAAGAGAAGACTGATGGGTGATTTAATAGCAGCCTTCAACTTCCTGAAGGCCTGCTCTAAAGAGGATGGAGAGAAACTGTTCTCAAAGGTGACCGGGGGCAGAACGATGGTCACAATGGTCTCAAGTTACAGAAGGAGAGGGGTAGGCTGGATATTAGAAAAAAACTACTTCACCAGGAGGGTGGTTGCTTGGCGTGGATCCTGCCTGAAGCAGGGGGCTGGACTAGATGACCTTCTGAGGTCCCTTCCAGCCCTATGATTCTGTGATTTCATACGAACCACAGGCAGTGAGCTGGCAGAGAGAGGAGGAGAAGGGAATTTGCTGTCTGCCAATGACCCATCCCCTCCCCAGTTTTGCACTGTGCTGAACCAACAGAACGATGTCATTGTTCCCCTGACTTTTTTCATAAGACTTTAAGGGGTCTTGGCCAATTTACAATTAGATAATTTACTTTGAATACAATATTCTTCAACTCCTTCTGTCTCAGAAATCTCCACATTTTAGTGATGATCTTAGCACTACCTGCTTCTGAAGTGCTTGCATAGCTTTCAGAAGGGTGAACCTTATTTATAATTCAACTCAATTTTTTCCTAATGTGCTCTGCATAACAACCAGGCAAGCTGAACTGAAAAAACAACAGAAGCCATAGTTCCTAGCAGCACTGAGATAACATTTGTATTTTTTAAAATAATAAAAAGATACATCATAAAATTACCTCGAAAAAGAAGTGCTGGGGTCTCTCTGCTTGAATTCTAACAAAGATGTATTAAGCATATTAAAATAGGCTCGATAAACAAATGCAAGCCTCAGACTTCCACACAATTAATAATGCCTATATGATGAACTAAATGGCTAAAATAATTCTACACCTAAAAGACAAAGAAATACAAACACATACCAAATAAAAAGCATCACCTTCTGCCATAGTGTGTCAGTGGCATAAATGGCGCAGACCTTTTTCTGCTAGCTGCACAATTCTGTGTCACAAATCAAACAATAATTCGCAGGAGACATGCCTTGGTGCTAGTTAAAATTGCTTGCATTAGAACACAATTCTTCAAACAAATTGTTTCCTTATTAATTTTTAATGCTATTTTACTTTTACAGCAAGCCTGTAAGGAAAGCAGGTCATTTAATATAGATAAGCTAAATTGCTACGTGGCTATGGAGGAGGGTTAAGGCACTCCATCCTCCATCAGTTTTCTGTGCAGGCTATTTGGGCCATGAGATTTTGGGCTTTCCAACTCCCTTGAGCAAACCCGCTGAAGGCTGGGTCTACCTTGCAGCTGGAATAAGTCAGCAGCAAATTCCTGCATCCCATCATTCAGGGCCAAAGGGAAGTAGGATGGGAATGTACCTCAGAGATGTGTCTTAGAAGCACAATGCCTCTTGGGGCCATAACTAGAGTGGCGACTGCTGAAATGCCCCTTACTCAGGGCTGTGCCTAATAAAGGCACAATCTAATCTGTAGTGCATAGGAAAAAGCAAATCATAAGGATCTGGATGGCAAAAAGAAATTACATTGTACAGCATCTTACAGAACATAGCCTGTCACCGAACGGTTATCTGCTGCATGATTTTTCTAATTGGAATGTCCTTAGGAGCAGACAGACTGTGTCCTTAAGTCTGTAATACATATATCTATTAAAAAGGACAGTGTAGTGCTGCAGTGCATGTCTCTCCATATTTTTGAAGGTGCTGTCTGAAACTTTAAACGGTCTATAAAAGGATCCTTAATTAGGTCACAGTCAGAGTGCCAAATTAGTAAAAGTTTAAAGCAAGTTCCCCGATCAGTTGCACTGCAATTGAATTTTCCAGAAAAGCAGTCAGGGCAGACAGTAATTTTCTGACATTGAGCTGCACTATAGCACACTGAATCCAGCCCTGATCCCAGGAGACCTGATAGTGCTTAAACAGCAGGATTAGGCTAGTTTTAGCCTTATGGTTCAGGGATCCTCAGCTTTTTTTTTTTTTTTTTATTGAAATCCTTTCCTAAGGCTCAACATTACTACTACCTGAATGCTCAGCCTGGTGGAGAAACAGCTACCAGTTTATCTCGTCTGTCCATGAAGCAGCCGCAGTCCCAGCCTGCTTATAGGTACGCTCTGCATCAGCAAGCAATACATCCTAGATCCTATGCAAATGGTGAGTGGGAAGTGAATGTGTGGTGAAGATGATATACCTTCTGTCATTTCCCAGTGCTAAAGTCACGCCTGAGTGTTAACGCCAAAATGATGCCCCAACATGGCCTCAAAAGAAAAAAGAAAACAAAAACAGACAGAAAAAGAACTTGTCAGACAATAAATCAGCTGAGCTGGTTAAGATGATAGCCAACCCACACCTCTGCAAGGGCAAGGAAGCTTCCCACCAGATGGAGTGGGAACCAGGAAGTCTCTCTCACTGCTGAAAGGGAAGAGGGTGGCTGGTTGCTTAGCTGGCTGCAGGGCAGCAGGGCTCAAAACGCATGCCAGTGTGGCTACGTGGATATGGTGTGGGAAACATCCTGGTGTTCAAAAAAGGGGGAAAAAAAAGTCCCCTGTGATACACACTGGTGGACTATCGACAATAAAGGGAAAGGGAAAGAAAACGTCCCTTGTGGAGATCGAAATTCGTTGTCACTGCAACTGGGTGTTTGCATTGCAGTGTGAACCCTATTGCAGTTTTAATGCCAAAACAGGGTTTTTGGCAACAAAACTTGCCAGTGTAGACATGCCCTTAATCTAACGCAGGGCAATTACTGCACCCTTCCTATTTAGACAGCCAAGCCTCTAAAATCTAAATCTTCATCAAGAAAAGTTACTTTAATGCCTATCAAAATGAAACCCATTTAAATGTTAATGGTATAGAACTTTGGCGACCAGACCTCACAGCCTGTTCCTTTTGAATAATGCATTGCTTTAAGAACAAATACAAAAGAGGCCTGAGGGGCATTTACCACTAACTGCATTTTGCAATCTGGTGGTCTATTGGCATAACAGGTCAGCTATTTGGCTACCCTCGCAGCCCAGCTTCATTAAATTCAGTGGACGTTGGGCAATTTAGGACTTAGTTTGTCTATGTTGCAGATCCCCATCTTTGTTGCAAAGATAAGATCAGTCCTGGTTGTAAAACACTCAGTTACTATACTGCTAAAAGCGTAGAAAAGCTCATGAGGAAATTAATACTGTGTTCGGTGTAGAATTTAAGTGGTGTGAGGTAAATACAGCATGGGGCTTTGCCGCATACAGATTTAATGATGAGGATAGAAAGAAATATTGAATTCACTGAGCAATGAATAAGGCAAGAAATCTGTAGGAAAAATAGCATGTGATCATGTTATTAAATATTGTATCACTGTATACACAATCTGAGCACACCCCACTAAGCTCTTTTGTCCCACAAAGCACCTGGGAGCAAAGGTAAATTTTGCAATATAACTTTAATTTCAGACACTGGGATTCTGGCAAACCAACAATGGAGATGCTTTCTAGTGGTTCAGGATGTTTCAATGGAAAGCTCTCCCTCCAGCACCTCTGTGGTTAAATCGGGTGGGGATGAGGAGGAGGATGCTAGCAGAGCTGTTGCAGCTGATCTGGATTACTGTGAAATGGGCTCAGTCTTGAAATTAGTGAGGTTCCAACATATCTATGAAACTTGGATGTTGTCCTCTATTCAGATGTCAAATATCTCCCAAATTCAAGGGCATTTAGTGCCAGGGTTTTGGTTTGGGTCCACACAGAACCTGTGCCTATCCTAACCAGTGTGCACAGCTCTAAGCACACACCTCAGAAAACACATTGGTAAATAATCAGTTGGTATTTCATTAACAGATAATCGTGGGACTATTGAACAGTCATTACTGATGACTACTGGAAAGTGAGCATAAGTGAACAGCTCTCTCACAGTGGGCTCTGGTTTTTCTTCTGTATCTGGAATAGGAAATATCTGTGGTAGGGCACAAGTATCTGTTGTCAAATATTGGATGCTTAATGTCAGCTACAAATAAGGCATTTGTTTTCTAATTCTACCTCTGTTCTGTGGATGAAGTTCTCTCATCAAACTGTAAGGGACTGCCTCTGATCTCAAGTCAGTTTTCTCCTGGTGTAATTCCTCTTACTTCAGTGAAGTCCCTTCTGACTCAGAATGCTTCACTGGAACGTAAAATCAGAATCAAGACAGAGCTCTCCAGCTTCTGTGAAACTAGGGCATTAATTCCCCAAGGGTTGGTGTAGTGTGGCCATTTTTATTTCTGCAAAGTGGGTGTAAAATGCTGTCTGTGGTATGAATGGGATATGTTTTAGGATATGTTATACCCACTTTGCACAGGTGTAAATGACTAAGCAATGTACAAGGCAGCAGTGAATCTGACCCAATGTGGCTATTAAGATGTGCTCCACAACCAGACCCGCCAATGGGGGTGTCGGGGAGCAAAGGGAGCAACAGAGCCCAGCCTTTCAAGAAGGCCTGGAGCTCCAGCCACCACCCCTGCTAAAGTAGCAGCAGTGGTTGCTGGAGCTCTGGGGGCCATTGAATTGTCACAGCAATGCAGCTCTGGCTGCATATGGCTGGGGGAGGTGGGGGCAGCACTGCAGTCCGAGCAAGGCTGAAGCCGAAATGCCTTAGGTCCTGCCCCTTCTGTCATTGCTTCCACCCCTTCTGGGGTGCAGAGCAGGGCCCCCTCCCACCTAACCCAGGGCCCATGGTGGCTCTCAGTGGCTCTGTCCACAAAAGTCCTGAGTTCTTTCTAGTTTGGGAACATTAGACACCCATTTGTTCAGGGCCAATTCATTTATGCAGTTAAGGTTCTTCTCCTCCAAATGTTCAGATTTCAGGGGTGAACAAAATGAAGAGACATTCTTCTTTAATGTTTCCGAACACCATAGATGAGCGAGTGCGGTGAGGGGGAAACAACTGCTGCAGAATGTCACAGCATTTCTCTTAGGCACATTTCAGCTGTGCCATGTGACTTTTCTGATTAAAGGTCATGATTCATTTATGAGGATGGCAACAATACTTTGTCCTCAGTTCAAAGCATGTTATAAAGATTAAGTCTTTGTCCATTTTATGTATGGGGAAAGTAAGGAACAAATAGGTCACATGACTGGTGAAATGTCACAGTGGATGCTAATAATAGGAACAGAACTAGAACCAAGGTATCCTGACTCCCAAGCCCCTGACAAAACAAAACAGCAGTCATGTAGCACTTTAAAGACTAACAAAATAATTTATTAGGTGATAAGTCTTCAAAGTGCTACTTGACTGCTTTTTTGTTTTGACAGAATACAGATGAATGTGGCTATCCCTCTTTCACAAACCCCTGACGGTTTGTTATGAGACGTAACAGGAGTGTGCAGCTCTAATTCTGTAGAGAATGGATGGGGGCATAAACAGCTTAAGGTCATTGACTACCACAGAATTGCAACAATTTACTTCAGTGAGAATCTGTCCCTTTTTCTGAGGAGACTGTATAGATTTCAGCGTAGCTGCATTGCTTTACACTAGCTAAGGATCTGACCCACAAAATATGTATCTATTATATACTCTTAGGCCATGTCTACACAAGAAGCCTCTGTTGAACGAAGTCACTGTCGGGAGGGATTGCCCAGCAAAATCTTTGTTGATAGATTGGATCTACACATAAAAGCAGATTGAAAGAGCAATCCACTCTGTTGACAGAGAGCAGCCAGACTGCCCGGCCCTCTTTCAACAGAACGGCCGACTGGAAGCTCTGCAAAGAGGGCAGCCTGGTGAACCAGAAGCCCTGTCTGTCAACAAAAGGACCCTGGAGCATCCACACAGCTGTTTTGTTGACAACACTGTCGAGAGAGGTGTTATATCTGAATGGGGAGAGGTGCAATACTGCTGAAGGACGTGCAGGCTTTTGTTGGCAAACAGTTGACCAAGTGCATTTTGCGTGTAGACCCTCTGTGGTTTTTCCCAACAAAAGCACGGTTTTGCCATGAAAAGCCTCTCATGTAGATGTACACAAAAATCAAAGTTGTAATGGGGAATTTGATTTCCTACACACAAAACACAAAACACACCTGACACAAACCCACAAAAGCAAAGAAATGAAAAGTCAAGCTGCCTAACCGTAGGTATCCTTTTATCCCTGAGGCCCCAGGCACATGCCTTTCTTTAGCACAACACCTGTAAACCACAGAAAATGCATGTTACCTTTGCTCTGCATGTTTCCACGAGAAGCTTTTTAGTCATGGATACTGGAGGTAGTAATTGATTGCTTTGGGAGAGGTTGGTTTTATTACAACGGTACATGAACGAGGGTTAAAGGTGACGGAAGTCTGGTATCCCTCAGGAGGGTATGCCCAACCCCCACCAGCCATTCAGACCTGTGTTTGCTCAGACTTACCCCCATTCCCTGTTAATCAAATTTGCATGCACTCACACTCCCTCACTCCAAGCAATCATATTTGTGTGTGCCCGGGCCCCAATCAACTAACTAGTCATGTATTTGCCTGGAGCCAGTCAATCAAGTGTGGACAAGTCCACCTTCCATCAAAGTGTGCATGTTGTACACACAACTTGACTTAGTTATAACTTACATAACAATTCAAACATAGCCAATTTAAAAAAAATACATTTTCATTTTATACTGTAACCAACTTTTGAAACTTCAAAATTACTTGACTTAAGCCCTTGTACTCTGGGTGGCACATAGGTCATCAACATATCTCCTCCACTTCATTCTGTCTCAAGATAAAACTTCTAGCTGATCCCAGGAGTACCCCAGTTGTTGTTTTTCATTCTCGGTACATCTTCTCCTTTGAGTGATGTGCCCATGGGTGCTCCACTGTAGGTGCTATGTTCTCCCCAGTGCTGCAGATCGGAGACTTTTTCATAGGTGTATGTAGCCGGTCTGCACATGCACTGCTGCCGTGTCTCTCTACTCATGCTCTTTTGATCACATGCGCAGACTGGCTCAAGCCAGTTCCTCTCAGTCGCACCAGGCTGCAGATGGAGCTAACTTCCTCTTCTCAACTTGATGTCATGAGACTCAAAAACTCTCTATTTTTCTGTATATAGTTCTTCCTTATGTTCTTCAGTTGTTACTTGTTGATCATTGCCTTAAAACAAAAAAAAAGGAAAGTTAGTGTTGTTATACTTAAACCTTTGAAGTTGGACCATGGTTAATGTTAAAGTTTTTTCATTATGAATTCATCTCGAAACTCATTTCTACTGTCTGTTGTCTGCTGGGTACATAACTGCAGCTAAAGAACTGAGCTGCGTTGAACCCTCTCACCATGCCGGGCTCACAAGATTTTAAGAAATGTCAACAGTGTCACAAAGCAAAGCCTACCTCAGATGACCACTCTGAGTGCATAAAGTGCCTGGGAAAGGGACATATCCCACAAAAATGTCTGCATTGCACAAAACTAACTTCCAGAGCTTGGCATGATCGAGAAAAGTGCCTGAAATGATATTATTTGACAAGAGTCCTCAGCCTGCTACCGAAGAAGCCATAGGAGCTGTGGAACAGCCTGCACATAAATGCAGGGTTTCCTCCTCATCCACTGTGCCCTCCAAGATATCTAAAATCTCACCAACCAGGTCATTGTCTTCTATATCACAGAACATCTCTGGGGTCACAGTAAAGCCTGGCACTTCTGCCACCACCTTTGTAAAGTCTAAGGCAGCCATGAGTGGCAAAATGACAAAGCCCATCGCACCAACATCAAAGCCTTCGGGCACAAAGCCCTAGGAACCAACAGCACAGACCCCTTCCTCAAAGTGCCTGGTTCCTGGTGTAGTGCCACCAACAATGTCATCAGCACCGCCCATCTTTATGGCACTGACACCGGCACCGCCCATGCCTTTGGCACCGGCAGCTCCTCGCGATGTCACAGAACCAGAGTCTCTCTCCACACTCACCATCACCAACTTTTTCACCAGCATTTTCTCCATCTCCAATGATTCTGGCACCAAGACTGCCCCCTCCATGATCCGGAAGGCTAGAGAGATATAGTCCACAATACTATGAACTATGCAGACTGCTCTCCCACTTCTTAACCTCTGCACATGATGATAGGGTGTACCACCATCATCTGTCACCTTTGCCGTCTCCATCTTCCAGGATGTGCTGCAGATCATTTTATTCATATCGCAGAGATCCTTCCTGGGACTGGCATAGATACTCCTATGAGTTGATGCATTCCCACCAGTCCAGCAGCTGCCGCTATCATGACCACTGCCACCATTATTCTCCTTGATGATACTCCCCCAGATGGGAATCATTTGACAGGGGCTCAATCATGGGGTCGCTCTATGGCAGGCTATGTCTCTCCTCAACTGCTGCCTACTTCTGATGCATTGCCACTCCCGCAATCTCCATCACCCCAGCAGTTGGAAGCAGAAACAGAGCTCGTGTCGGACACAGAGGAGCAGGAGCCTGCTACATCTCCTCATGGCCAGTCATCCTTGTCACCTGATGAAGGTGTCATTCTGGAGGACATTTGCCCCTACATAGCATAAAGCAATTTAATGAACTATTCAAAAGAGTGGCTATTAGCCAGGAGGTACCACTCGCTGAGCTGCAGGAGAAACGGCTCTGACTTCTAAGGAACCTGCACCCAGCACAGTCTTCCACAGAAGACGTACCCATGGAAGAGAACATTTTAGAGGTGGTTGATGACATATTGCAGATCCCTGCTTCAGCACCTGTCACTAATAAAAAACTTGATAAGAAATACTTCATTCCCCCAAAGCGGATGGAGTTTTTATTCATGCCTCTGCAGCCCAACTCCCTGACAGTAGACGCTGCACTACGTAGATCATGCACATTGCAGTTCTGGGGAGTGGCAATGGACAAGGAAGCCAAATGACTAAACATCCTCGGCAGAAAGCTATATTCTTCAGCTACTCTCCTGCTTCCCATAGCGAACTATGCACTCTTCCCTCAAATCATGACTTTGACAACCATGCTAAATTGATGCCACTCCTGGAGTACTTACTGGAATCTAAGAGGCTGATACTCAAGTCAGTGGTAAAGGAGGGCTATACTACAGCCAGGACAGTTGTTCAGCTAGCCCCGGATGTAACAGATACAGCAGCAAGAGCCGCAGCAGCTGCAGTTGTAATGCAGTGTGCCTCACACCTACAAGCCGCTGATAAAAAAGAAACTATTTGCAGAGAATACTGACATTGTCCTCCACTCGCGTAAGGACTCTCAAACAGCACTGCAAGCTCTGGGGATGTATACCCTTCCTTACAGGAGGTGGAGCTACCATCCCTATCAGAGGTGTTATGAAGCCAGTTTTTACGAACTACCACCTTATCAATCTGCCAGGCGTTACAACCAGCCCTTCTCTCAACAGAGACTGCAAAGACATAGAAATCAAGGGGGACATAACCAACCTTCTCAGTCTAACAGACAGCAAGTGTGACTCATTGGTTGAGAGCAGCAATGCCATCACTGTCACATTGCAACCTTCCAGTGTGTTCCACCACCAGTTGAGGTCCTTCTTCCATCAGTGGGCCTCCATCATCATTGACAGGTGGGTCCTGGAAATCGACAATCAGGCTACACCATTCCATTCATCTCCATCCCACCTCTCACAACACCCATCCCATCCCTCTTCAGGGACCCCTCTCATGAAAATTTACTGCACAAGGAGGTGGACCACATTCTGTCTTTAGGACCAGTGGAGCAAGTTCCCCACAATTTCAGGGGCAAAGATTTTTATTCTCTCTACTTTCTCACATAGAAGAAGAGTGGTGGTTGGAGACAAATACTGGTTTTGTGTCAACTGAACTGGTATGTGTGAAAACATCTATTCAAGATGGTGACCTTGGCCTCAATAATCCCAGGCCTGGACCTCAATTATTTGTTTGCTGCTCTCGACCTCCAAGACACTTACTTTCACATCACTATGCATCCTTCTCACAGATGGTTCCTACAATTCACAGTAGGGATGGAGCACTTTCAGTACATGGTCCTTCCATTCAGACTCTCAACAGCCCCCAGGCTGTTCTCCAAAACCCTGGCAGTAGTGGCAGCTTACCTGCATCAACAAAAAGTTCTGATATTCCCCAACCTCAATGACTGTCTAATAAAAGGCTCCTCACCTACAGAGACTGCACATATGGTGCACACTACACAGTCAGTTTTTCATTCTCTCAGCCTTCTCATCAATGAGAAGAAGTCAACCTTCCAACCTTCACAGGAGCTAGAGTTCATTGGGGCTTAACTTGAGGCAACTACAGCAAGAGTGCACTTGCCCTTCCACAGGTTCCAGGCAATTCAGGACCTTGTAGAGATCCTCGGGGCAATCCCACGGTCCGAGCAGTGGTATGCCTCAGACTCATGGGCCACATGTGGGCTACAACTTCTGTAGTGGAGTACATCAGACTCCATTTTTGCTCGCTGCAACACTGGGAGGCCACTAGTTGCAATAGCACTCACCACAGCTTTCACTGTTTGGTGGTACCACTACCTGATATACTTATGTCTCTCCCAAGGTGGTAGAGCAGGAAAAAATCTCCTCTTTGGGGTCCCATTCCACCTCAGACAACCATCCAGACACATTATCACTGACAGGCTCCTTACTAGGATGGGGAGCCCACATGGAGACACTCATCATTCAGAGGTGATGGTCCCCATAATAACACCTATTTCACATCAACCTACTGGAACTCAGGGCCATTCTCAGAGCCTGCCATCATTTCTGGAGGTACATTCAGGGTACCACGGTAAAGATGCTAACAGAAAATGTGGCAACAATGTACTATATAAATCACCAGGGAGGGGCCTGCTCACACTCCCTCTGTGTGGAGTCAATCTGCCTGTGGAATTGGTGCATTCAAAATGACATCATGCTTGTGGCATCTTATTTACCTGGGCTCAACAATGTTGCAGCGGATTTGCTGAGCAGACCCTTTGCACTGGATCATGAGTGGGAAATCCACAGTGTAGTGGTCCGCTCCCTGTTCCTGCGTTGGGGCACTCCCCTCATTGACTTCTTTGCTGCCTGTCACAACAAGAAATACCACCATTACTGCTCCAGAGCAGGAGTGGGGCAGGGATCGCTAGGCAATGCATTCTTAAGGACATGGAAGGGCCCTCTCTTTTATGCCTTGTCCCCCACCCCCACCCCCGCACAGTACTCATTCCAAGACTACTTCAAAAAACACAGTAGAAGAGACTACCATGATATTAGTGGCCTCGGCATGGGCACGACAACACTGGTTCCCCCTCCTGCAGTGAATGTCACTCTACCCTCCGTGTCCTCTTGTCCTCCTATCAGATCTTCTAACACAGAAACAGGGAACCCTACAACATCCTCAGATATGCAGGCTATGCCTTACAGCTTGATTCCTAGTTGGTTCAATAGTTCAAACTCCTCTGCTCCGCACAGTTCAGGGAAATCTTAGAGTACAGCCAAAAGGAAACTACTAGGACTACTTACCTCTCCAAGTGGCACAGGTCTGCGATCTAGTGCTCAGTACAGCGTGTAGAACTGATAAGGTCTCCCCTTCATACTATTTTGGACTACATAATGCACCTAAAAGATGTGGGATTGGCACTAATGTCCTTAAGAGTGCATCCTGCTGCAGTCATGGTGTTCGGAGGGCACACAGACTGGTTCTCAGTGTTTGCCCACCCAATCACTAAAAGATTTCTCAGGGAGCTCACAGATATGTATCCCCCATACAGAACAACTCCTCCCATGTGAATCCTTGACCTAGTACTATGGGCATTGATGAGACCACCATTTAAACCCCTGGCTACTACCCCTCTTAAGTTAATTACCATGAAGGTAGCCTTTCTTCTTGCCATTGCATCCGCCTGTAGAGTCAGCAAAATATCTGCCCTTATGGTGGGGCCTCCATACACAATCTTCACTAAGTAGAGAGTTTCTTTCAGACATCACCCAGCTTTCATTCCAAAAAATCTGTTCAGATTTTCACATCAACGAACCAATAGTCTTACCTGCATTTTATCCTACACCACATTCACCACTGCAGGAAATAGTACTGCATACTTTAGATGTCCACAAGGCACTTACTTTCTATATAAACGGGATGAAAATGCTGGACCCTGTCATCCCAATGTACAGCCCATATCATCACTGCATGCACCCCCCGGTGTTACTCTTCCAGCCAGACATCTTTCCCAACACAACCACAGGCTCGTTCCACGAGATCAGTGGCAATCTTGACAGCCTTTCTCAAGGGAGTACCCCTTAGAGACATCTGCAGAACAGCTACCTGGTCATCCCACGACACTTCTGTGAGACACTATACTATCCAGGACCAATGGGCTATGGATACTTTGCTAGTTCCCAGCGGTCCTCTCCACTTCACTTACATCATGACTCCTTCGTCCTCCAATTGTTGGGGAGCTGTTGCACAGTCACCAACAGTGGAGCACCCACGGGGACATCACTCAAAGAAGAAAGCAGAGTTACTCACCTTGGGGCAGTAACTATCATTCTTTGAGATGTGTCCTCCCATGGTGCTCCACAACCCACCCTTGTCCCTGTTTTGGAGTCTGCCTTGCCAGTCTGTCCTTTTTTACTGATTCCAGAGTGGTGTGGCAGGGCCAGGGTGGAAGGCCTCCTCAAAGGGAGCCCAAGCAAGCAGAAGGTCCTGAAGAGCACAAGCAGGGCAATCACAGGCAACAGGGTGGGCGATGGCTCAGCCTAATTGGGGCCAGACGACTCCATGACTGGTCTAATAAGAGGCCTTAAAAAACCCTTCACAGTGGGAAGGGCAAGGAGAGAGTGAGAGAGGCAAGGAGACCAGACTAGTGGGAGAGAGCAGGTTTGAGAAGAGCAGAGTCAAGGATCAGAAACACCAGAAACCACAGAGGGAGAGTGGGGAGCTTCAACAGATCAAGAGGGAGAATTCACTCCTGCTGCAGCCTGGAGAAGGTAGCAGGGGGAATCATCTGGGGAAGTGGCCCAGGGAGAAGAGCTGCCAGGCCAAGGGCTAAGGGAGTCAGCCCTTCCCACGAGCAGCCGCATAGGGTCCCTGGGCTGGAACCCGGCACAAGTGGGCAGGGGCTGGGTTCCCCCCAGACCACCTATCACCCCAGTGAGGGCAACTGGGCCCTTAAGTGGGACTGAATAGAGGCCAGAAACCCAGGAACAAGACTGACTTTGTCACACCAGTTGAGAGGGATGGGCTTGAGCCGGTCTGTGCATGTGATCAAAAGAGCGCGAACGGAGAGACCCGGCTGCAGCACATGCACAGACCTGCCAGATATAGCTATGAAGACTCTCTGATCTGCAGCGCTGGGACGAGCCCGGAACCTATAGTGGAGCACCCATGGGGGCACATATCTCAAAGAACAATAGTTACTGCACTGAAGTGAGTAACTTTGCTACATTGTCTGAGTTCTTCCTCATTTGTGTTTTTGACCCAGAGAGCTATGCCAGCAGGAGATACAGCTCATGGAAGGGTCACTCAAACTGGACAAGTCAAAAGGTCATCATCATCAAAGAAGATGGCAATCAAATACAAGAACAACAAGGTGCTCAAGAACAAGGAGAAGGTTGTGCAGCGATGGATGAGATATTGCACCAGTCTGTACAAAGCACAGTTGGACCTGAGTGTCTCAGAGAGACTGATTGAAGAACTGAAAGAGATACCACCACTGCGCATTGAGAGCGAGACTGATATTTCGAAGCAGGAAGTAGAAAGAGCAGTGAAACAACTAAAGAACAAAAGAGCCATGTAAATGATAAGATCACAGGAGAGATGATCAACTATGGCAGGCAAAGTATGATGCAGGAAGTACACTGACTATGTAATATAGCGTGGAAAGAACGGAACCAGGGTATAACATAATGCATGCTAGCGGTAAGGGGGTAGTTTTAGACGATAAAATACAAAAAGAACAAGTTAAAAATGACTTAGAAAAATTATATGTCTTCATCTCACCAGGGCCTGATGAAATGCATCCTAGAAGACTTAAGGAGCTAATAGAAGAGGTTTCTGAGCCTTCAGCTATCATCTTTGAAAAGTCCTGGAAGTCAGGAGAGATTCCAGAAAAGGGCAAGCAGAGTGCCCATCTATAAAAAGGGAAAAAAGAACAACCCAGGAAACGACAGACAAGTCAATTTAACCGCTGTACCGGGAAAGATAATGGAGCAAATAATTAAGGAATTCATCTGCAAACATCTAGATGAAACTAAGGTGATAGGTAATAGCCAGCATAGATTTGTAAAGAACAAATCATGCCAGACCAATCTGATAGCTTGTTTTGACAGGGTAACAAGTTTTGTGGATAAGGAAGAGGCGGTGGATGTGGTATACCTAGACTTTAGTAAGGCAGTTGACACATACCCGCATGATCTTCTTATCAATAAACTAAGCAAATACAATTTAGATGGGGCCACTGTAAGGCAGGTACATAACTGGCTGGATAATGGTTCTGAGAGAGTAGTTAATAATGGTTCAGTCATGCTGAAAGGGCATAACAATTGGGGTTCTGCAGGGATCTGTTTTGGGACCGGTTCTGTTCAATATCTTCATAAATGATTTAGATATTGGCATAGAGAGCATGCTTATTAAATTTGCAGATGGTGCAAAGCTAGGAAGGGTTGCAACTGCTTTGAAGGATAGGCTCCTAATTCAGAATGATCTGGAGAAACTGGAGAAATGGTCTGAGGTAAACAGGATGAAGTTTAATAAGAACAAATGCAAAGTACTCCACTTAGATAAAAACAATCAGCTTCATACATATAGAATGGAAAGCGATTGTCTAGGAAGGAGTACTGCAGAAAGGGACTTAGGGGTCATAGTGGCCCACAAGCTAAATATGAGTCAACAGCATGATGCTGTTGCCAAAAAAGCAAATGATTCTGGGATGTATTAACCAGAGTGTTGTGAGCAAGACACAAGAAGTCATTCTTCTGCTCTAGTCAGCACTCATTAGGCCTCAGTCTGAGTATTGTGTCCAGTTCTGGGCACCACTTTTCAAGAAAGATGTGGAGAAATTGGAAAATGTCCAGAGAAGAGCAACAAGAATGGTTAAAGGTCTAGAGAACATGAACTATGAGGGAAGAGTGAAAGAACTGGGCTTGTTAATTGAGAAAAGAGAAGAATTAGAGGGGACTTGATAGTAGTTTTCAAGTACCTCAAAGAGGGTTACAAGGAGGAGGGAGAAAAATTGTTCTCCTTAGCCTCTGAGAACAGGACAAGGATCAATGGGCTTAAACAGCAGCAAGGGAGGTTTAGGTTAGACATTAGGAAAAACTTCCTAACTGTCAGGGTGGTTAAACACTGGAATGAGTTAACTGGAGAGGTTGTGGAATCTCCATCACTGGAGATATTTAAGAGCAGGTTAGACAGACACCTCTCGGGGATGATCTAGATGGTGTTTGGTCCTACTAAGAGGGTAGGGAACTGGACTGCATGACCTCTTGAGGTCCCTTCCAGTTCCAGTGCTCTATGATTCTATGGCTCCTAAGGAATGGACAAGATCTGTGCAATATACAAGAAAGGAAATGTGTTGGAGTGTAAGAACTAAGAACAATTGCCCTAATATGTCATTTAGGCAAGGTGCTGATGATGATACTGATGGAGAGACTGAGATCACAGATAGAAGAACATCTAGTGCATGAGCAAGTTGGATTCAGAAAAGAAAGTAGTACCATACAGCAGGTATTGGCACTAAATTAGATAACTGAGAAAGCGCAACAAAAAAACCACGAACATCTACAACTGCTTTGTCGATTTTCAGAAGGCATTTGACAGTATAGATCAGAAAGTGACTTGGGTGGTGTTGGAGTTATACGAAGTGGATAGAAGATTGCTACTGGTGTTGAAGGATATTCACAATGATGCAGAGGCAGCAGAGAGAACGCGTGGAGAGTTGGGAAGCCGGCTTAGAACGAATAGAGGTATGAGACAGGGAGATCCGATATTGCCAAGTATCTTCATCATGCACCTAGACAGAGCAATGGGCAATGTCAAAAGGTAGAGAAAGACAAACTTGGATCACATCCCCCCAAGCTAAAAGGGGTTGGCTTAGGCTTAACAACATGATCCATAAAAAACAAAAGTTACAGAAACATCTACAAAGAAACCTACAACTACACAAGACAAGGGAAGTAAAGGGGGAAAATGCATAGGGGCCCAGAATTTCAAAGGGGCCTGGATCTGACCCAGCAGCCAGAGCCCTGGGCCCCTTTGAATTGTTGCTAGAGTGGTGCTCTGCACAGGTCTGAGGACTGGGAGGGTCCAGCACTACATTGGGCTCTGCCTCGTCCACCTGGGGCCCTGTGACTTCTGGGGGCATGAAGCCGACTGCCCATACCTACACCTGGAACCTGTGGTGGCTGCTGTCCACAACACCTATGGTTTATGGTACGCCATGACAGGTACTTGTGAATTTATTACCATAGATTCCTTATTTGTTCAGATATATACAGTTTCCTCAGTGAACAACCATCAACACAAATACTTGCATTGGGAACTAGGCTTTCATAGAGAAACAAAACCATCTTGCAGAGGGAGAATGTGTCCCCCTCTGTGTATGTGACATTGGACCTGAACCTGTGAGGTGCAGAGCCTCCTTGACTCCCACCAAAGTCAGTTTGAGTTGGTAGGCAGAGCCTTGCAAATCTGTGGATATCTGCTTTATATTCATGGGTATCTGCAGCCACTGATATGAATGCAAATATCCACAGCTTAGTTTTGTGGATGTGACTGCAGATACAAATTTTGTATCTAGACCCCTGCAAATCTGCAGATGTCTGCATCCGCAGATATGGATGTGGATATCCACAGAAGGTTTTTGCAGATGCAGATACAGTTTTGTATCTGCATAGGACTCTATTGATAGGTCTGAGCATTCCCCGGGACTGGAAGCATAGTTGTCAAAAGCCTGATTTTTAGTGATGAAAACTTGCTTGGAAGTGAAGGAAGATAACCTTAATTTAGTGTTTGATATCTGTGAAAAAAATCTAGCAATTTTGCTTTGGTTTAAGATCATCATAATTGGGGCATTTTCATCCACTGTGAAATGAAATCAACATACATTTACATATTTCATGTAATCAGCAGAAGTGGCAGCATACATGGAAAGGAGGAGTGTTATGAGCAGAGTGTGTAACTCTTTTTGGTTGTTGGGCAACAGTGTAGATGTTCTTAAATGCAAGTTGGGGGTTTCCAAATCTTCACCTTAATCTACATTTGTGCAGTTTGAACCCACCTCCAGTTTGTGTTTTGTTTTGTTTTTTAAACTGCTGTTCCAAACTGACTGGTTCTGGTGTAAAGACAGCAATGTCTTACTGAACAGACATATTTCCTTATGTATTCAGTCCACACTCATGACGTTAGTGATGAAAATGAATAATTATTGCTTTTAGGCCAGTACGGCTAAAAGCCACATTCTTTTCCATACCCTGTATTAGCATTTAAATGTTTACTGGACTCCAAGTAGTTGCATTTGTGCACACCTAATAAAGAAAATGTGCTTGTACAGATGTCATTGTGGGCATAGCTGGAACAGAGTGGGGCTGTTCAAGCGTAACTGGGGGTTGCCTTGGCTTTCAGAAGTTTTGTATTTTGATAAGGAATTAACCCAGTGTGACTCTGCATGGGATTTTCAAAAGTGTTTATGCCAATTAAGTGCCTAACTCCCATTAACTTTCAAACCTCATAAATTCTGCTGTGTATCTTGGAGACAAAAGCAGGAAAGAGAGAATTTCTAGCAGAAAAGTACGCAGAAGTAGAAGTATCTATGGATTCCTTGAGGACCCCCTGCATTATTTTCCCAGGGATCGAGTTAAGACTGACTGGTCTACAGTGCCCTGCATTCTCCTTCTTTGCTTTTTTTAAAAATGGGCACTAAATTTGGCTTTTCCAGTCATCCGGGATCTCTCCTGATCTCCAAGAGTTTTCAGAGATAATGGCCAAAGGCTCAGCAATGACATCTGCCAATTCCCTCAGTACCCTTGGGTGCATTAAATCCAGACCCGTCCAGAAGAAGTAGGTGGTGGTAGCTATTGCAGGGTTGTGGGGCCGTTTTTGACGCTCTTTTCTTCTCTCCTTGTCTACACTGCTGCTGGACCTCCTAAATTGTGCCACCTCCTCACAGATCACCATTCTCCATTGGGGATGGTCTTAGGTAATGTTCTCCCAAGTGTTGACACCAATGCTGCATGTTTTCATATGTGCCTTCAGCATGTCCTTATATTTCCTCTGCTGGCCCCCGAAGGCACCTCTGTCCTTCTTCCAATTAGGAAAATAGAATATGTTTTGGGAGGTGCTTGTAGTAAGTACAGGCCCAGTATGAGGCCTTAGGCCTGAACTAAAGTAATGGTCAAGACTTTGCTAACTGTCAGGGTGATCAAACATTGGAATGAATTGCCAGGGGAGGTGGTAGAATGTCCATCACTGGAGATATTTAAGAAGAGGTTAGATAGATGGCTTTCAGGGATGGTCTAGAAAGTGCTTGGTCCTGCCATGAGGGCAGGGGGCTGGACTCGATGGCCTCTCGAGGTCCCTTCCAGTCCTACTCTTCTATGATTCTATGATTCTATGTTCACAAGGCAGCACTATTCTGAAATAAGATATTTCAAAATAGCTGTTTTGCAACACCATATTTCAAAATAACACACCCACAAAACAAAATGCATTTCAAAATAGCACCCATGGATGCATAGCATTCTTTCAAAATAACGCATTTGGAGCCCATTATGGTATATTTTGAAATAGCACTATTCCGTGTCTTAAGAGTGCCTGTTTTGAAATAGCGAGTTAGAAATAGGCCTTATTCCTTGTGGAATGAGGTTTACTGGAATCGAAATGAAGCACCTGCTATTTCGATTTGATTTCAAAATAGCATGTACGTCATGTGGACGCTGCCAAAGTTATTTTGAAATAACTGCTGCTGTTTTGAAATAACTTTGCCATGTAGACCCAGCCTTGTAGAACTGTTTTCACTATCTGTTCTCACTCTATAATAATTTGAGTAACTAGAAAAACCATACTGCGCCAACTAAAGCTGTGAGGTACACCAGCTGAGTATGTGGCTCGCTGTCTTTTAATACTGTATCAACCTGGAGGAATATGGAAAATGGATACAAATGAGAGGTTAGAAATGGTAAAAAATTGTACGTGAACACGTCAAGCTAGTTTTGAATTGTCCAAGTTTGAAAGGTTCTTCATGTTTTGAACACTGACCCATTGGGTTTACTTAGCTAAGCAACTTTGGCCTGGATGGGGCTGGAAGCTTTGTGGGAGCTGGCAGATGTTCAGTCATTGCTAGTGTTCAGTTTGGCTGGAATCAAGGTTTAAAGGAAGTGAGCGCAGGGGAGAGATGAGGCTGCTAAAAGCAGGAACACGCCCACTTCCCATCACAGCTTTCATAGCCAGAGCTTTCCTGCAGCTCTGCCCTCCTCCTCAGCTGGTGCGGTAGGGCTGCTTCTGAGGGATAGTGACAAATGAGTGCACCTCCCCGCATGATCACCCTATAAATACACATGCGAGCAATTTGAATCTGCATTTCCAGTCTGTGCTCTTAGAGATGCAGCTCAGAGCATTTCTGTCACCTCTTGCACCTGATTTACTGCGGATATAAAACAATACCACTGACAGGCAGAAAAAGGTCATTGTTGCAGTATAAGATGACACAAGTTATTTACATCAGTACACATATTTTACCATTCTGTGTTGCCCCATTTATCTACCATTGCTGCTTTTGAGAGTGATTTCCACTATAGAAAAGACCCAGGAAACAAAGCATTGAGTAATACTACTGACTCCCTCTGGCAATAGAGGAAACAACATATTGGCTCTAGAGATGAACCAAAAAATCAAGGGAAAAAAATATAAGAACTCTTCTTCTGGGCCAGAGCTTTAGTTTTCTGAGGTTTCCTGGCTTCGCTGAACTTCTTGGCTTTCCTTCGCAGTTGCTGTATTTGATGTGACTTAGGTGCAGAAGTAGTGCAGTGGTAGATAGATGAATGATGGTCAACCATGGTAATTCTTGAAGTAATGAGGTACTCAAAAAAAAAAGCTGTCATTTTTGGTGGTTTTGGTGGCATTATTTTCTGTTCACATGAGAGCTAGGCTGAACCAAAACTTTAGATCCCAGACTCTATGGTGGGATTTTCAAAAGCATTTTAGGTACGTACAAGCACAGGTGTCATTGAATTTGATCTGTGCTCCTAAGTCTTCTGGATGCTTTGGATCTCTGTCACAGCCAGTTAAAAAATATCCCAACCTTCTGGAAAGTCCAAAATTTTATCATGTTTCAATGCAGAACCAAAAGTAGAATCTAGGAATTTTTTGCAAAATGATATATTTTGCAATATTTCATTTTGACTTTTCCATTTTGATATATTGTATAATAGTTGAAATTATAAATTTTAAACAAAACAGTCAGATAATTTCCCTTTGCATGATTTAATGAAATTGATAAGTGTTCCATCAAAAAAACTTTTTTTTCATTGAATCAGACATTTCCAAGGGTAAAAAGCATTCTTCTGAAATAATTTGACTGGTTCTAATCTCGATAATATTCTGAAGCAGAACCCTGATTTCAAACACTTCTCATCTTAGGGTAAATGGAGATTTTAGGCTCAGCTTTGTGTAATCAATGTTGTTTAACTGGGCGGCACCAAAAAGACTCTTGAGAAAGAGCTGTGACTCATTCCCAATTCCTCGCTTCTTCCTCTTAGGGTACAGTTCCTGTGGAAACCCTTTACAGTTAGTTATTTCCCCTGTGCCCTCACCCATTTCTTCTGGAAAATGAGGGCCCCTCTTCCAATCAGGACATCATGGTCTAGCTGACAGACTCTGGGAGAGGAATCAGTCCACAAGATGACCTTAACTACTAAGAGGTGGACATTGTGAAAATGTTTGAATGTCCCTCCCCTGGTGATTATGTCACACTCATTTTGGGTCTTCAATATTTTCCTTTTATTCTTAAGACTTCTGCCAGGCAGATTAGGGTATCCTCTGTACTAAGATGCAATGAGTTCGCTGCCGAGCAGTAATTTATGTAGTTGCTGCATTTTGAACTTGTAAGTAAGTTGTCTCCCTCAGAACATTGTATATAAAGTGTGGCAGGCTGAGTTACAAGTACAGGAGGTGTTTTGATCATAAGAACATAAGAATGGCCATACTGGGTCAGACCAAAGGTCCATCCAGCCCAGCATCCATCTGCTGACGGTGGCCAATCCCAGGTGCCCCAGAGAAGGAGAACACAAGACAACGATCAAGTGATTTATCTCCTGCCATCCATCTCCTGCCCTTGTTCTGAAGGCTAGGGCACCATACTTTATCCCTGGCTAATAGCCATTTATGAACCTAACCTGCAAAAATTTATCAGGCTCTTTTTTAAACCCTAATAGAGTCCTGGCCTTCACAGCCTCCTCGGGCAAGGAGTTCCACAGGTTGACTGTGCGCTATGTGAAGAAAAATTTCCTTTTATTAGTTTTGAACCTACTACCCATCAATTTCATTTGGTGTCCCCTAGTTCTTGTATTATGGGAAAAGGTAAATAATTTTTCTATATTCACTTTCTCCACACCATTCATGATTTTATATACCTCTATCATATCGCCCCTCAATCGCCTCTTTTCCAAACTGAAAAGTCCCAGTCTCTCTAGCCTCTCCCCATATGGGACCCGCTCCAAGCCCCTAATCATCTTAGTCGCCCTTTTCTGAACCTTTTCTTATGCCAATATATCTTTTTTGAGGTGAGGAGACCACATCTGCACGCAGTACTCAAGATGTGGGCGTACCATAGTTTTATATAGGGGAAGTATGATATCTTTTGTCTTATTATCGATCCCTTTTTTAATAATTCCTAACATCCTATTTGCCTTACTAACTGCCGCTGCACACTGCGTGGATGTCTTCAGAGAACTATCCACTATAACTCCAAGATCCCTTTCCTGATCTGTCGTAGCTAAATTTGACCCCATCATGTAGTACGTGTAATTTGGGTTATTTTTTCCAACATGCATTACCTTACACTTACCCACATTAAATTTCATTTGCCATTTTGCTGCCCAATCACTCAGTTTGCTGAGATCTTTTTGTAGTTCTTCACAATCCCTTTTGGTTTTGACTGTCCTGAACAACTTGGTGTCATCTGCAAACTTTGCCACTTCACTGCTTACCTCATTTTCTAGATCATTGATGAACAAGTTGAACAGGATCGGTCCCAGGACTGACCCCTGGGGAACACCACTAGTTACCCTCCTCCATTGTGAAAATTTACCATTTATTCCCACCCTTTGTTTTCTGTCTTTTAACCAATTCCTGATCCATGAAAGGATCTTTCCTCCTATCCCATGACCACCTAATTTACATAAAAGCCTTTGGTGTGGGACCATGTCAAAGGCTTTCTGGAAATCTAGGTATATTATGTCCACTGGGTGCCCCTTGTCCGCATGTTTATTAACCCCTTCGAAGAATTCTAATAGATTAGTTAGACACGACTTCCCTCTGCAGAAACCATGCTGACTTTTGCCCAACAATTTGTGCTCTTCTACGTGCCTTGCAATTTTATTCTTTACTAGTGTTTCTACTAATTTGCCTGGTACTGATGTTAGGCTTATCGGTCTATAATTGCCAGGGTCTCCTCTAGAGCCTTTTTTAAATATTGGTGTTATATTGGCCGTCTTCCAGTCATTTGGTACCAAAGTGGATTTAAAGGATAGGTTACAAGCCACTGTTAATAACTCCGCAATTTCACATTTGAGTTCTTTCAGAACCCTTGGGTGAATACTGTCTGGTCCTGGAGACTTGTTACTATTCAGCTTATCAATTAAGTCCAAAACCTCCTCTAATGTCACTTCAATCTGAGTGAGTTCCTCAGATTTGTCACCTAGTGCCAGCACTAGTGGATTTTAATGAAACTAAAACTAAATGTCAAATAGAAGGGAGAAGGAGAGGCAATAATTTAAAGGCGCTATTTACAATAATTGCAATCCATGGTTCAATTAATGTAATGTTTCTACACAGAAAGGGGAAAAAATCAAAAAGAAACAAGAAACTCTGACCTACAGGGAACAGCAGGTGCTCATTAGAAGTGTTAAACTGACTATTAATAATCCCCGTGCATATGTGGAAACCATGGTAGCAGCAGGGAGTGGCAGGAAAGGTCATTTTATAGCATCCAAACATATGAGTAAAAATATGTGCTACCTCATATTGCTGAGGCCAAGAGCAGCAAAGTAGCCTAAAACTGTAGTTCAATGTTTGCAAAGCAACAAGATTTTTTTTTTTTTGCAGAGGGAGGGTAAACAAAGAAAAAGAAAAATCTCTAGGTATAAAATATGAAGGGTGACAGGAAATATTCAAGTTTTTGTCAAAACAATATAAAAAATGTTCTTACATTTTGGCCTGAACAGAGGCAAAAATCTCAACCAATTGACGTTAAGTACAAGCCAGGGCACGAGGCTTTAAGCATATATTTATTTCTAAGCTCTGGCCACTCCAAGACGTTTTTACTGTGCCACTGACTGTTTGGGGCATGAAGCATGCCTCAAAGCAGACTGTGGTAATTTGTCAATAACCAATAAAGCCTCGCCGTGTACCACAGTTGCCTGAGATTCTTCTTGGTACAAAGTTCAAGAAAACATATACTTATATTGAGGCACAGACTGACATCCATCCAGTCCATCTCTGTGTGGTTATACTTCTCATATTTCTCTGGTTGTGGGTTCCTCTCTATAGGTCTGATCATTGGACAGATTGACTATCCCTGCATGTAAGATATCACAGTGGTTCATCTAGCTACTTTATCAGTAAGCCACTAGCAGGTTTAAAGTGACCATATATATTTTTTTCTGTGCATATCACTTCCACCACTACCTGAATAAACACCTCTGTCCTGGCTGCTATGACGAGCTGATCAACAAAAATGATTAGACGGCTGGAACACATGATCTATGAAGAGAGACTGAGAGATTTGGGCTTATTTAGTCTGCAGAAGAGAAGACTGAGGGGTGATTTGATAGCAACCTTCAACATCCTGAAGTGGTGGCTCTAAAGAGGGTGGAGAGAAACTGTTCTCACTGATGAGGGATGGCAGAACAAGGAGCAGTGGTTTCAAGTTAGAGTGGGGGGGGTCTACGCTGCATATCAGGAAAACACCATTTTACTAGGAGAGTGGTGAAGGACAGGAACGTGTTACCTAGAGAGGTGGTGGAATCTCCATCCGTAGAGTTTTTAAGTCCTGGCTTGGCAAAGTCCTGGCTGGGATGATTTAGTTAGGGTTGGTCCTGCTTGGGACAGGGGACTGAACTAGATGGCCTCCTGAGGTCTCTTTCAGCCTTAGGATTCTGTAATTTGACGATCAACAATGGCTCCAGTGTGGAGAAGGCATGACAGTACACCACATCTGAAAGGAAGATCAAGTGCTACCTGGCATCAGGAAAGCATTTGGCCAATTTGAATTCCCTGATGCACTTAATAGACCTTTGACTGCCTTGCTGGGATGCAACAAATTCCCATGGATTTCCAGGATTAGAAAAAGGTTATGAGGTTTATGAAGGTGCAACGCAAACAGGTGAAGGACTTGAATACTTGGATAGCTGACAAAAGAGTGAAAACTGTCCCCTTTTTTGTGGAGGAGCTGACTAAACGGTCATAACCAGGTATATCACAGAACCCAGGAAACTTGTGTGATGTAAGGGAAGGAGGAAAGGGAAGGCAAGGCTGACAAGCCTTTCTGGCCACACGACAAGGACAAGCTTGATTCTGGTACCAATCTGTGTTCCTGTAGTGGGCCAAATGCCCCACTACTGCAAGAAAAGGGTTAAGACAGGCTGGAGGGGACCTTCCTAGCTTCCTCAGCCAATGAGCAAAGTCTTGCATTTGAGGAGTTGCTCCAGCACAGCTGGGTTAGTTGAGTCCTGGTCAGGAAAGATGCAGGACCAGCTCCCAGGGAGAGTCTGCACCCCAAATAGGACTGAAGGGCCAAGATCCCAATAACACAATGGAAGAGTCTGACAAAAATCTTTGTTTAGAATCTAACATATGCCCAGAGGACGCAGGCCTGGGCTGAAGGCCGGAGACCTGGTTGAACAATGGACAAGGCATGGCAAAGACATCAAAACACACCCTTGTTTGTATAACTAGGAATAAAACAAGAGCTGAGACAGCATAACCTTGGGTGTAAAAACAGCAATTGGGGCTTCTCTTAAATAACCCATACCTGCTTCCCATTTCAGGGAGACATAACAGTGCATCTTCCCCAAATACCAACCTGAGTTCAGGAAAAGGTCTAACATGTCAGCGCGAGTGATGGTGTCCGCCCATCACAGATGCCAATCTGAGTTGAGAAAGGGGTGGTTGGGCATGACTGACAGGGTGACTAAGCCATGTAGGGCTCCTAATGGGGAAGAGCATGTATATTATTGCCAGTGTTATGGACTGCTTCCTGTTCTCTTTGTCTCAAGACCATATAGGAATGTAACTGCAGAAAAGCCTGTTGGGAGGTGCCACCCATCATTCGTAAAGAACTGGAATTGGAATTTAACCTATTTTCTACAAGAGGAAACTTGAGGGATAACAGCTGTGTGTTAACAAACGTGTAAACTGGAGCCATCGGCAGAGCACTCATGTAATCTTTAGACTATTGGCTTATTGTGCTCATTATGTCTTGC
Organism: Carettochelys insculpta; assembly: GCF_033958435.1. Classification (NCBI taxonomy): domain Eukaryota; kingdom Metazoa; phylum Chordata; order Testudines; family Carettochelyidae; genus Carettochelys; species Carettochelys insculpta. Next base: position 191,153,606 of record NC_134138.1, on the reverse strand, counting down.
TGTTAGCCCCTATCCAGGGGCTCGGGAACTCCCACCCATCGCTCCTCTCTGCCCATCAGCACCCTGCATAATTCACAGTAATCAGCTGTTTGTCAGCCTCACTGAGCCTAAAAAGCAAAGTGACACTCGGCCGACTGTGCATAATAAAGGCCTTGTGCTGGAATCTACAGGGTGTCAAACGTCTGTTCCTTCAGGGCAGTGCAGGGCAGAATAAAGGGAGCTTGGGGAAGGTTCCAGCCTGACCCCTGCCAGACTCTAGGCCCTGAGATAGGGGCCCAGAAAATGTGAAGAGCCACAGGAGAAGTGACCCAGGACTGAGGCCTGTCTGAGAGTGACTAGGCCGCTGGGGCCTGAGTGAATAAGTGGCTGAGCCCAAACTTAAAGGATGAGGCTGCTGGGCCTGACTGACAGGGTGTAGGGCCATGTAGGGCTCCTAACAGGGTAGAGCAACTATGGGGCAAGACCCCTTGGAAGAAGGGTGGGGCAGGAGACCCTATCACAATCCTCACCAATGTGTTCTATCTGAGAATGCTGTGTGTGGCTTGGATCGTGAGGCAGGACGAGGGGGCAGGGCTGAATGGAGTGCATTCGCGCTAGTTTTGTGGTGGTGATGGCAGTTACATAACCATCTTCCTAGCTGAACAGAAACTGTCTTGTCTCTTCTTGGGCCGGCAGCCTGTGCCCAGTTGATTTATCTCTTTTTGATCCTGCTGCTTCCCGGATCAAGCCCTTTTCTGATTAATAATCTGTAATGTCAGTGGACAGCACCCTATGTGCATGAAGTGACAGAACAAGACAGTTCATGCTGATAGCCCCTACTGTTTTCAGCCTGCTGCACTGATGTAAATATTCTATCAAAAGGCCCGAGTGGCTCTCTTGTCCAACCAACGTGAGGGGTTACAGATATGGCTCTGGGGTTCAAACATTTGGCAGGAGATTTTCTTGCAGCTATTTATGTCATGCCTTTACCACTTTTCCTACATTGGCATTATGCCAATTTTACAGGTCGGTAAAGTGCGACATAGGGGGACATTGGCTTGCCCAAGACTTCATTATGTGAGTATGGAAGAGAGCTGGAATCTAAGTCTGATGAGCATAGATTTAACAGGGAGTAAAAGCCCACCTTCTAACTGGAAGTGCCAGGAATTTATTGTGTAGTGGTAAAGGTCTATCAAAATCATTGTCTGCATTTCACTGTGTATACAGCTGATGGCAGAAAGCATCCCATATCATTCTGAATAGTGGCAAGTGTGTTTTTTTCTGTACCCTGGTGATAAGTTGGAGGGCTGTGCTCTGACACTGGACACAAGGTGGTCAGGACTGGTGATCGTATAAACTTCGCTGGCTTCATAGTGCCTGTGATAATTCTCATGGTATGATTAAGCTATATGTCTACTAGTCTAGTGTGGACAAAGTTTAACTCAACTTAGGCATAGTTTTGACTAGCTAGCAGAGACCAATCCACAAACTATGTTGTGTTTGCACATTGTCTCCCCAGGTGGACCCTGTGAGCTTGTACATGAGAAAATTTCTGCTCGTGGTCTTTTGAGCTACTTTACTGAGATGAGGAGTCTCAGAGGGGGTATCTGTGTCAGTCTGTAACTTCAAAAACAAGTAGTCCTGTGGCATCTCAGACTCTAAAGTGCCACAATATGGCTTTTTGTTTTTACTCAGATGGTTTGTCTATATAAATGTGCAATCTAGAGAGTCCCATGGATGCAGTCGGCTAATGTGCCAACCACTGATCATTCAAAAGTTGTTACACTCAAGTTGGATCTAAACATAGTATAACTGAAAACATCTTGGCATTCTTTTCTGTGTACTTGTTTTCATTCTCTGTTTCTCCAATAGGCACTATATATCACTGTTCAGCAGCACTGTAATGAGGATGGGCCAAATGGGGCACTTGCCTGGGACAGAGCACAATCAGAGGCACAGTTCTTGTAAATTGCAAGGCCCCTCTCCCTCTCTCTGGATTGTCCATGCTGACCACTGCCCCAGCCTGGGCAGGCAACTAAAAGTTTAACTCCCTCTCCCATACTGTAGAGCTCTGTCCCCTGCCCTGTGAGTGTGTAGGGCTGGGGGATAGGGGCTAGCTGGACTGCTCCACACATCAGGTGGGCTTCCCAGTCCCATGCTGCTGCTGTTTCCATGTGCATCAGGAGCCTGGGCTGAGTCATGGCTGCTAACCGTAGGGTATGCACAGACAATGCGAGTGGAGAGAGCCCTTTCCCAGTGCCCCACTGTGCCCAGCTTGGGGCTGGAGCAGCTGTGTCTGCCTGCAGCTACAGAGGCACAGCCTGCAGGTGAGGAGGAGAGAGGCAAAGGGCTGGGCTGGGTATGGGCATCAGCTGCTGCGGTGTATGGCAGAAAGTGGCAGGGGGCTTGGAGAGCCAGATGGTGGGGCAACGAGGATGCAGAAGGGGGCAGGAGAGAGGAACAGGGAAGCAGGGAGATGAAGGGAGCCATGGAGCTGTAGAGTGCTGGAGGGAGGCGGTGAAACTCACAGAAATCAATGGTCTCATAAATAATAATCACTACAGACGTTTGTAAAATTGCAAGGCACGTAGAAGAGCACGAATTGTTGGGCAAAAGTCAGCATGGTTTCTGCAGAGGGAAGTCATGTCTAACTAATCTATTAGAATTCTTTGAAGGGGTTAATAAACATGTGGACAAGGGGCACCCAGTGGACATAATATACCTAGATTTCCAGAAAGCCTTTGACACGGTCCCACACCAAAGGCTTTTATGTAAATTAGGTGGTCATGGGATAGGAGGAAAGATCCTTTCATGGATTGGGAATTGGTTAAAAGACAGAAAACAAAGGGTGGGAATAAATGGTAAATTTTCACAATGGAGGAGGGTAACTAGTGGTGTTCCCCAGGGGTCAGTCCTGGGACCGATCCTGTTCAACTTGTTCATCAATGATCTAGAAAATGAGGTAAGCAGTGAAGTGGCAAAGTTTGCAGATGACACCAAGTTGTTCAGGACAGTCAAAACCAAAAGGGATTGTGAAGAACTACAAAAAGATCTCAGCAAACTGAGTGATTGGGCAGCAAAATGGCAAATGAAATTTAATGTGGGTAAGTGTAAGGTAATGCATGTTGGAAAAAATAACCCAAATTACACGTACTACATGATGGGGTCAAATTTAGCTACGACAGATCAGGAAAGGGATCTTGGAGTTATAGTGGATAGTTCTCTGAAGACATCCACGCAGTGTGCAGCGGCAGTTAGTAAGGCAAATAGGATGTTAGGAATTATTAAAAAAGGGATCGATAATAAGACAAAAGATATCATACTTCCCCTATATAAAACTATGGTACGCCCACATCTTGAGTACTGCGTGCAGATGTGGTCTCCTCACCTCAAAAAAGATATATTGGCATTAGAAAAGGTTCAGAAAAGGGCAACTAAGATGATTAGGGGCTTGGAGCGGGTCCCATATGGGGAGAGGCTAGAGAGACTGGGACTTTTCAGTTTGGAAAAGAGGCGATTGAGGGGCGATATGATAGAGGTATATAAAATCATGAATGGTGTGGAGAAAGTGAATATAGAAAAATTATTTACCTTTTCCCATAATACAAGAACTAGGGGACACCAAATGAAATTGATGGGTAGTAGGTTCAAAACTAATAAAAGGAAATTTTTCTTCACACAGCACACAGTCAACCTGTGGAACTCCTTGCCCGAGGAGGCTGTGAAGGCCAGGACTCTATTAGGGTTTAAAAAAGAGCCTGATAAATTTTTGCAGGTTAGGTCCATAAATGGCTATTAGCCAGGGATAAAGTATGGTGCCCCTAGCCTTCAGAACAATGGCAGGAGATGGATGGCAGGAGATAAATCACTTGATCATTGTCTTCTGTTCTCCTTCTGTGGGGCACCTGGCATTGGCCACCATCGGCAGATGGGATGCTGGGCTGGATGGACCTTTGGTCTGACCCAGTATGGCCGTTCTTATGTTCTTATGTTTAATTTGTAGGAGAGGGTGCTTAAATAGTGTTTTTTCCTAGGTGCAAAAATGCCTAGTTACAACTCTGCTGTTCAGCTTCTCTTCAGTTCTTTGTAATTCACAGCCCTTGAGGCTAACTGGATAATGTTGCTGCACAGGAAATGCCTAGAGCTGATTTTCGGTAAGTCATTGGTGAATACATTGTCATCACTAACCCTTGTAGAAATCCATTCTTCTGGGCTTTCCAGCTGCTTATTTTATGGTCCAGAGCCACCTCCTACTGTCTACCTCAGAGAATCGTAATGATAATCCATCTGAGAAGAACTCTTGACGTGTTATTATACCATAGACTAGGTTCCTAGACGTGTCATATGCAGCTGTAAGATCAACAAAGCCATCTCCAGCTTTCTTCTCTTGAGATCCGTTCTCAGTGTACATCATAAGCACTAACATTTTGTCACAGATGCTTCCATTTGTTCAAAAACCTGCCTGATCATCACTCAAAAGTTGTTCTATTTGGGCATATTTTGAGGTAGGATCATCTGCTTCAGTTTGCAACTACAGCCCAGGAATGATATTGGGCAATAGCAGGCTGCTAAAGAGTGGTCTTTCCCTAGCTATGGGAAACTTATCACCTTAGCTTGTTTATCATGTTTTCCTATGTATCATGGGACATGAAGATGGACAAACTATTTTTTTCTTTTTCTCCATAGGAAGCTGTAGTAGTTCTGGTGATGCATGGTCAAAGTGTCAGGCTTTCCCTGGTTTCATTCAGTTCAGTTCCATTTCTGTTTCTTCCCTGAGAAAATGGTTGGTAGTTTTCACCTTCATTGAGCTGTAGGGATTCTTTGTATTCTTGCTACTCTTTTTTGACTGATACCACAAACTTCATCGTCTGCTCTTTCAAAGCTGGCCCTGTGTGGCGAAACTGGTTGGAGAGAAATACTGTTGCAGTGTATCTGGTATGGTTTGTGCTTCACCACACTTCTGTTGAGTGTCCATGTTTGAGACTGCTTTGCCCAGAATGCACTTTAGACTACTTTCTCCCACAGCCAGGGTCACCACCTTCTCATCTAAATAGGAATTATCTCACCTAAAGTAACCGTTAAGCCAAGGCTACGTTGGAACCAATGTGCCCTCTGATCTTTTCCATCCATGTGTGGAATAAACTTTTATGTGAACCAAGGCATGTATGAGTATGCACCATTAATAGGAACAAAAAACCTAATTGTGAGTGCCCTGTTAATCGGCTGAGCGTTATCTGAATCTCTCCTGAGTGACCACACAAGCATACATCTTACAGGGAACACAATTTAGAACCATAGAAGGACAGAAAGGGGCAAATAAACTAAGCTCAAGGACCGATGTACAGACTATATCTAGCATAACATCTCAGGCATTAGTATTGCTAGCAATCCTGGTTTGATGGAAACGAAAAAGCATTCCAGTAGCACTTTAAAGACTAACAAAATAATTTATTGGGTGATGAGCTTTTGTGGGACAGACCCACTCCTTCACATCTGGTTTGATGGAGAAGGATAGCCTTTGCCTCCCCATTGAAAGCAAGGAGGATTCTCCTGACCCCCCGCAGGTTAGAGGAATCTCTTTTAAAATGTGTGTAACAGCTACTGTTCTGGAGCCCTGTTAGTGCCAGGATATTGGAAAGACATGCTGGGCTAAGTAATGTATTTTTGGACCAACTTCTGCGAGTGGAAGGGTTCTGAAGCTAGGAATGGGCTTCAGCAGGGGTGAAAGAAAGTAACTTAAATTCCTTACAGGTACTGTTGTATTGTCTCCGCGGAGGGCCTCAGGGCAGAGGGTTTGGGGCAGGGTGTGCAATGTGACAGTACCTGTAGGATATGTAAGTATGGGAATGAGCTCAGGAGGTGGGAAGGAGTCATAGCAGAGAGCTGGGATGTGGGGAAATGTAGGATTCAGGGTTGGGGGTCTTGAGGAGGGGCCCGGGGCAAGGGGTTGGAGTGTAGGGGGCAAGGGCACACTTTAGGGAGGGCAGATGGGGTTGAAGTCCCCCATCCCATTCCTATTGATGCGGCTTGTTGCTTGTCCATGCAGTGGAGTACCCCAACTGGCTCTTCTCAAAGCAGTGCATTGCTTTACTTTCACTTCTAGCCTCTAGTGCTGAATGGAAACTTCAAAGCACTGTTCATATGATTCTTTCCAGATCACTAGCAAGAGTCCACAGTAGGAGGCTCACATTACAGTACTGTGCAAAAGACACACCTAGACAGGCTAAGGGCAAGTCTACACTAGGCAGGTAAGTCAATTGTAGATACTAGCTACAGCAGTTGAGTAGCTAGAATTGACTTATCTGTGATTGACTTGCGTGGCCATCTTCACAGAGGGAGGCTGATCAGAGAAACTCTCCCATTGACCTCTATTACTCCTTGCAGTATACAGGGGGTCAACTACCAACCCCAGATAGTTCAATTTCTTATGTCTCTAGCAGGTGCACGAAATCAAACCACAGAAGATTGACCTTGACCAGGTCTTAAATTAATGGGGCACTTGATTTAGTCTGTCCCTATTCAGCAAATGAATTTATTAAGCACATACTCAACTTTAAATGCAATTGACTTCAAAGTGAATATAGCACAAGCTTAAACAGTTCTTAAATGCTTGTTGAATCAGGATTTAGGGACAGTAAATGTTGTATAATTATTTCTTTATGTTGTACATTTGACTAGGATGAAGCTTATTAAAAGTTTATCAACCATTTGGTATGTGAGATATAGAATTACGTTAATAGAAACTTAGCACAAGGCCATACATTGCGCGATTCCCAGCATTATGTAAACACCTGAGTGTAGGCTAAATAGCTTTTGAAAGTGGGTGATCTCATTCTAACTCGGAAGTTGCATGAGACCATCTTTATAGCTCATATCTAATCAGTGGGTGAAACAAATCTTACAATGGATGCTTAATTAACATCACTCATTCATTCAATGGCTTTCCTTCAGAATCACGGTTACTCAGGCTTCTTGCTGGTCTTAAATAATTAATCTCTGTCTTTCTGACTGTCAGGAACTCTTATGTCTTTGACGTCTATAAGAACAGTCAAAATAACTCAGATCTTTTCCAACAATATTGTGAGCATATTAGCATTTTAATATGTTTGATTGTTTTTACAAATCTAGGTATCCATGTCTTAATTTCTAGAGGTTTGTGTGTGTGTGCACATTCTATAGCAATAGAATGAGATTTAGAAAATTGGCGGTACATAAAGATTCATATTAAAGAACTCTGAAGTGTATGGTAACCCTTTCTGGTTATTATTAGAGGGATTCAACAGACAAAAAGAATACACCAAAATTCTTGGACCAAATCCTCAGCTCATGCAAATCAGCATACTCCCTTGAGTTCAGTGGACCAGTGCTGTTACACCAGCTACAGATTTGACTTGTTATATTACAACATCATCTGATTATTAACGATAAACTCCTTTGACCCTGTAATAATTTTTTCTTCAAAAACATTGCATGATTTATTTAAGTGGAACAGACTGACTTCAATGATATGCAAGACTTGCCCACATTAATAATGCTATTTTTTCAGTGACAACTATTTTTACACATCTTCTCTTCCCTCCCTTCCCCTGGCACTTGCTTTGATTGCTACTCTTTTATGATGAGAAGAGAGAGAAAAAATGTTATTTGTACCTCAGCAAAGAGCCTTCTAAAAGTGACTACATAATGATTCTAGAAAAAATAGTCACATGCATTTGTAGAATAGTTTTTCCCACGTAGATACCAAAGCTTTAATGTTGATTATTAGTACAAAATGAGTTCAATATAGGTATTAGTTACCTCAGGGTGACTTCTTAGACCTTGGGTGGGAAATAAATCTCCAGGAACAGGTGATTTTTTTTTAAAAATTGTATTTAACTTCCAAATTAGATGCTTCTTCAGGGTTTTTTTTTTAAACAATTGATTATCAGGCAGCAGAGTTATTTCCTAGGGCTACCTCTACACAATGGCTCTATTTCAAAATATCTTATTTCAAATTAGCAGAGAGGTAGCCATGTTAGTCTGTATCTTCGAGAACAAGAAGAAGTCCTGTGGCACCTTACAGACTAACAGATATTTTTGGAGCGCAAGCTTTCATGGGCAAAGACCCGCTTCATCAGCTGCATCAGTTTGGGGGTGGTTTCAGAGGGGTATTTAAAGAGTGAGGGTTCAGTAAAAGGGAGGGCCAGAGCTGACAAGGTCTATTCAGTCAGGGTGGAAAAGGCCCATTATCAAAGTAACACACCAAATACACAATCCATTTCAAAATAGCGCTATTTCAAAATAGTGCTGTTGGAGCCCCTTATGGCCTATTTCCAAATCGGCATTATTCCTCAAGGAATGAGGTTTACCACAATTGAAATAATGCACCATTATTTTGAATTTATTTTGAATTAGTGTGTGCATCATTTAGACAATGCCAAAGTTATTTTGAAATAACTTATTTTGAAATAACTTGTGGACCTTGCCTAAGGGACAGACAAAACTTTTATGTAAAGCTCTTAACAAGAGGTTGCATGTAAATGGACCACCTCAGGATCTACATGGGGAAGGAATCATTACTCGGAGAATCACAGTGTCTCCCCATTCTCTTTTTCGAAATGGCAGTTATCTCTCCCACCATGAGACATGGTGTTGGGGAGTGTTTGGCAAACAGTGTTTACCCCCCAAACCTACTGGAATCCAAGATGTGGGTAGGCCAAGCACAGTGCCGGCCAACCTTGCTCCTGTGTTTGGTTGAGTAAGAACAGGCACAATAAGGTTTGGAAAAAAGGTAAAATATGTAAGTTTAGCTCTAGTTCTACATTATAGTCCGCAGAATATGCTTCAAATTGATTATGAATACAGAATTGCCAAGCTCAAATTAAGAAATCATGAGTCCTCAGCCCCCTTCCTCACAAAATCATGAGATTGGACCTAACATTCATTTTGAAACGTTTGCATTGTTGGTTTGGTTGAGAGTTCCCTATAAGACGAGTGCTGAGGCAGCCACCCAGGAGAGAGTCCAATGATTAGCTGAGCATTCACAGTTCCCATAGCTGGCAGCAGGTGTTTATATCTGAGGTGCACATCCACACATGCCTCGGCACACATAACAAAATATATCCCACATATGACTGGAAAAATATAGAGGGAACTTAGTCTCTCTTTTAATATTTGAACCCATCTTCCAGTGTTCTTCATTCTCCCAAATGCACAGAGTAATGTGCTTGTGGCCTCTGCTGCAGAGACTCTCCCTAGAAGCACCACCCCAAGATTGGGTTTAGCAGGATCAAACTTTCTGTTCTCCTGATTAAATTTTGGGAGCTGGTAACACTATATTAAGATAAAAGACCTATCTCTGTGGGTGTTATACAAACAGTGATATACAAGGTGCAAATGTTTAGATCCTTCACATTAGAAGGCTAGCACCTGCAGTTAAACAAATATTCAGCCAGCCCAAGAAAGCTGTCTCCCACAGCCTAACACTAATTTGAGAAAGCTCTTTATACATTTCTGTGGGTTATATACCTAATCTGTAGTTGCAGACCAAAAGCTGAATTCATAATGAAGCTTCTACAAATGTCTGTCAGCATTTCTGTGGCCATTTATTACACATCGCAACCTGTCAAGTGTCAGTGATGTTTCCAGTTTCTTGCTTCTGCTAATATCCTGTTGGCAATGTTTGTGTCAGTCAAGTTTTGTTCATTTTCACCCAACCAATTCAGTTCTATATAGACAAGCATCATGAGTGTGATCATGTTGCCCATAGACTTACAGAGTTGTTTTGATGAGTTAGACCTGCAATACTTGGTTCTCTCTTTTACAAGAAATAAATAAGCTGAGCTGGGTACATGCACATATCGCTGGGGCATTATCAGGGATTTCAAACACTAGGAATTCAAGTGGCAGACAGTGTACTGCTGTTGAACTCTGATATCGGTTACCAAGTGGGAGTTACACTTAGTCTGTGTTATTCTTCAGAATGAAAGCACTTCAGCTAGACAGCTAGGAAGTTCATACCCAGGAGCAAATCCTTTCAGCAATAATTGGTATGAAAATCCTGTCCATAAATGGTGCTCCGGGAACACCTGCACAGGCCAACAAAAGTATCTGAATAGAGGATTTGTCAATGTAATGATGTTTGATCTATGAAATGTGTGTCATTAGTGGCCAAAAATCCAGACCTTGATAAGGGGAAGAGAAACTTATTTCTGCAAATAGCTCACAGCTGTGTGGCACCTCCACAGGGAGCTCTTCGCAAGAAGAGGGGAGATACATGGCAACCTGCCTGAGGGTTTATATGGAATGCGGAGTCACTGCACAACAGCATCACAGTAGGGACCTACTTTCTCATCCACTCCTGGCCTTTGTTTTTGCCAGCTTCTCTCTCTCTTCTAACCGTGTCTTGGAGGTCACAGCGATAGTCCCATTTGAACTATCTGAATGGTGAGGAGACAGAGGAAAGCATCCAGGCCTACACAGGAACCTGCAGAGAACAGTGCCTGGGGAAAATATGCCCCCCTGCTGTTGCTGTTTTCTTGAGGAGGGGTGTATGTTTCTTCAGACTGAATGGCTCCTTGCTGATGGACAGCTCCAACCTGGAGCTGTGAACTGAAGCATGTGCTTGCTGGGGGAGGGAGATGGTGACTGCTTTGCTCCTTCATGACCCCTCCAGCTTTAACTCCACTAGGGAGTCCCCACGGCTCCTGCTGGGACATAAGGAAAGGCACCACCTTGCCCCTGAACTTCTCTGCTTGTTGGCTCCACTGCCAACTACCCCAGACTCTGACTGCAGGGAGGGAAGGATGGGCTGCTTGCCAGCCAAGTGGCACCTCTGTCCCCAGTGAAGGGGCTCTGCCACTTCTGAATTCACGTACTGCTCTCTGGCTGCCAGCCCCGCCAGGCTGAGTTTCACATGGATTGTGCAGGCATGCTGGTCCCACAAAACAGGTTTTGGCTGAGGACTTGCTTCTGTATGTTGCAACCAGAGATAGCAGAAATAAAAATAGGCTTGCCAGAGCCCAATTTTTGTGTTTTATAATGTTGATGGGTAATGTCAATTTATTTTAAGCTTTTTAAATGTTATTGATTTAAATTTTCACAGTTGTTCAAATTGTACCTCTCAAATCTGGTACTCTTTCATCTGGCAACATCGATGGTTCAGCAAGACCAATGCAGGAGCCCCAGTAGGGCTGGGAGTGGAGCGCCTGCTGGCCCTGTGGCAAAGCAGGGGCCAGGACCCAGAACCCTGCCTCTCCCATGGCAGTATAGAGATGGAAGCCAGAGTCCTGCCTGCCTTATGGCAGCACGGAACTGGGAGCTGGAGCTGCCCCACAGCAGTGTGGGGGCCAGAGTTGGAGCCCACACCTGCCCCATGGCAGTGTTGAGGCCAGACTACCTGGGGATGGAGGCTGGAGACTCAGGCTGCAGCAGCCCTGGAGTTCACGGCTGTCGGGGTGCAAAAGCCCTGGACTTCCCCTTGTCTGGCAAAAGCTTTTGTTTAGGCCCTGTCAGGTCCCAACCAACCAAGGGAGGTGCAACTTGTACAAATCAGAAAAAATGTTTAAGTCCATAGTTTCTTCAACTTACATTTTCACATTGTGGGAAATTATAGAGAGACAAACAATGTGCATCAGTGGGAGAGGAGACAGTCAAAATAATTTAATGACAGAGGACACTGAGCTGTAAAATGTTAATGTTTTATAACTGTTCAAACATACATTGTCACCAACACATGTCAAAATAAAACCCTTAATGTAAACACCAGTAAGCTCACAAGTACCTTTCTTTTCCCTTCTTCTAAGTTTGCTTCTCTGTAAATTATCATCGTTATCAATGGAAAAAAAAATTCATAAGTTTGTGTGCATTTAGTGAAACTGACATTGACAAATCTTTCCTGAAAATCCCAAAGCCTTCCAAGTTAATGATAAATTAATGATAAAATACCCTCAGCTCAGGATTAAACAAAGACTGTGAATGGCTGGCTAAATACAAAAGCAGCTTCCCCTCTGTTGGAGTTCACACCTCCAGATCTACTGATGACAATACATCTCAGCCTTCCTGACTGAACTAACCTCATTGTCCCCAGCCTTCCTCTGGCCTATTTATACCTGGCCTTGCAGATTTCCAGGACCAGCATCTGAAGAAGTGAGTTAACTCACGAAAGCTCATGCTCTAAACTTTTCTGTTAGTCTATAAGGTGCCACAGGACCCTTCGTTGCTGCTACAGATCCAGACTAACACTGCTACCCCTCTGATACAGATCAAAGCAGATTACTGAGCAGATAAAGCAAACATGCAAATTAAACTTAAGACACTCACAAAAATGGCTATAAATATTCATTTCTCACTCTAAATGTTGTTTTCAGCATTTCTTTCACAGGCCAGACAACTTTTCCAGCATGGGTTCTGTGCTTCCTTCTCCAGATCAGTTGCAGGTGTTTGCAGCAGTCCTCTTTGATGTATTCCATGAAGAAAATGACCAGCCTTTATTAACTCTGTCCTCAGACTTACATAAGATTTACATGTGGCTGGAATCCTTTGTTTCCTAGTCTGAGCTCCACCCCCACAGTTAAAAAATACTTGTGTCCGGGACAAGGTGACACGATCACCTGATCCTGCAGTGTCAAAGCAGTCCTGAATCAAGGTTATTAGCAACATAGCAGGATACTTCTCAGGAAGATGGGAAATTACCATCTTCAAAGTCCTAGTGTCCTCCCTTATGTCCCATCCAGGCAGATTACATTCTGCTTGGTGGGAGTTCCCCAAATGTAAACACAGTTGTAATGGTTACACAGTCAATATTCCTAACTTCAGATACACACATGATACATGTGTCCAAATATGATAATCACATTCAGTAGATCATAACCTTTCCAGAGATATCTCACGTGACCCACCCTGCATAAATTATGTCTTAGTTATGCCATAGTCTTATCATATCCCTATGATACTACCCCAAAAGGGGGATGAAGCCATGCTCCTGCCCCCTCCTCACCAGCCTAGGGTCATTTTTATTCTTGCAAGAGGAAGAAGGATTGTGTCAGAGCCAGGGATGGGATGCGGGAACTTTGGGAAGCAATATACTCTTAGAACTACCTTGGGGATTGGGGATCTCATATGGAAAGCTATGTTAGTCTGTCTCAGTAAAAACAATAAGGACTCCAGTGGCACTTTAAAGACTAACAAATTTATTAGGGTGTTAGGGGATAAGCTCACCAAGGCTCATGATCTAACACCCCCTAATAAATGTGTTGTTATTTAAACTGCCACTGGACTCCTTGTTGTTCATGGGGATGGAGAAACTCTGCACTGGTCTCAGTATAGGTCATTGCACTGATAAGAGAAGTGCTGTAAAAGCTTGTCTTCTTCCTGCATTATTGACAGTTATAGCCCTGATGATTTGCTATGACCACCCTGCTCACAAATGGCACTGGGTTTTTCTTTCTGCCAACTCTATTACCAATCCTCATCCATGACTCTGTTAACATTACAACAAAAAAATTGTGTCACTCACTCGTACAGCTCAACTATCATGGAATATCTAGGCTGTTCCTTAAATTCTCACAGCCTTCTAGTGTGATTGTCTCAAGGCATATAGAGAAAATAACATGGTGTGTATGCTGTTGTGTATATACCTGTCTGCATGACAAACATGTTGGTGTAGACTCTCGGTCGCTCTATTTCAGTATCTCTATGTGATTTCTCTTTCAGTGGCACGTTCTCATGTCTCAATTCCTTCTTCCGTATGCTTATTTGTGGCTAGCAGCAGGAAATTTTTCTAATAAAAGCATACCCTTCTGCACAGTTTTAATGTACTAAGGATGTGTTAATGTCTATGTAATAAAAGACTAGCTTTTACCAATAATATGGTATTAAAACAATGGGATTGATAATACTGGTATGCATTATAGGCCCATGAGATGGGCTAGAACAGATTAGTGAAATTGCCATCTGGAACAGCAGCCACTGAGGTTTTGTGTGATTGTCTAGGAGTGCAGGCAATTACGAAGCTTGTTTGTTTTTTCAAAAGAACAGTGGTCTTCCTAGTTGCTCAAACATGTTCAGGAAGTCAGAAAGCCTTGGTTCTGCCCCTAACTATGCTAGTTATGTGAACTTGATCCAAGTGATTATCCCTCTGTAAAATAGGGATAATAATGATGGATAAACTTTCTAAAGCATTTTGAGATCTATGCATTAAACAGAGGTATAGAAGTGCAAACTATTATTGTTTCCTCAGATTTTGTGAGTTATACATGCGGGTGCATGAAGACAGAGGGTATGTCTACACCGCAGGTTTTTTTCAGTGTTTCTTATTTCAATGTTGGTTTCTCACTAGCCCCACATATCTCAAATTTTGCATGTCAGGGGAGACAGGAACCAGGTGGCAGGAACTAGGTGGCCTGGTTCCTGCTCCCTGCCACTCTGGTCAGTTTTCTGGGTCCTGCAAGCCCAGAGGAGCTGGGAGCCAGACTGCCACACAGTTCCTGTTTCCCCTGACTTGTGTGAAATTTGAGTTACACGGGGGTAGTGACGAACGCAGCCCTAATGTAACTTGAGGGTCTACTGTAACAAACAAGTCATATAAACTAGCTCTAACATATTACAAGCTGGACAAAAACACATGGCTGGTCAGTTTCCTGGGTCCCACCAGTGCAGGGGAACCAGGAACCAGGCTGCTGCTTGTTTTCCATCTCCCAGCCACTAGCAGAACTCGGGAAATTGACCAGCACATGGCTGGTCAGTTTCCTGGGTCCTGCCAGTGCATGGGAGCCAGGAACCAGGCTGCCACTTGATTACCATCTCCCTGCCACTTTCAGGACCCAGGAAACTGAGCAGCCATGTGGTGGTCAATTCGCTGGGTCCTGCAAGTGGGTTGTGGGGGAGCTCGGAACCAAGTGGCAGCCTGGTTCCCATCTCCCCGCCAGTGGCGGGAGCCAGATGCCACTTCTCCCTGGCTTTCCGCAGCAGCTGCAGCTCTCTGCCTGCCTGGCTTCCCCCAGCTGGGGGAGCCTGGCAGGCAGACAGCCGAAGAGAGGCTTTGAATTGTGCTTAACTCACGTTAGTGTGAGTTATGCACAACTCAAAGTTGTGCATTTTGAGGGGTTACAGTACAGACATTTTATGACGCTCTTTTTACCTTTTAGTAAATGTATACAGTCAAGTCATTTTATGATTGCAAATGACACTTTAAAATACACACCATGTTTCAGAACAGGGATCAGCAACCCCCAACGTGGGTGCCAAGAGCAGCAAGTGAGCTCAGCCCTGCCCCTCCTCCCCCATGCAGGTGGGAGCTTGCTCAAAGCCATGCCGCCTCTGGATTAACAAAAGACCAGCTAATACTACCAACCACCACCTAAACGGTAAAGCTCTGCATCTTAAGTTATTTATGAATGAAGCTGTTGCAAGTAGGACTATTACTGACTTTAAAAAGTATCAGCAGCACTCAAACCATACATAGAGGTCAATAGGTCAAATTTCAGCACTCCGCCTCAGAAAGGTTGCTGACCCCTGTTTTAGAAGGTCATATGTCATGATAAATGGAAAGCGACATACATATCATATTTAAACTAAGTGAAAATCTAAGATGCAAAATATGTGATGTGTGGACAATCTGGAGCCTTGAGAAACGTAAGGGGAATCAGTTGAAGGTGGTAAATTAATGTTCATTTTCCTGGTTTTGGTCACCCACATTGGACAAAGCAACTTACTCTTATATATATTTAGGTTTCTTGGCAACCAAAATGTACTAGGTTCAGTGCTGATACCGTGGAGGACACAGTTCCTGCCAAGATAAAATAATGTGATATCATATTCCACTGGTTTTATCTAACCATTCAAAGGAGCTCACACTCTGGAAACTCTGGGGCTGTCTGCATCATAAATGTAAGTTTGCTAATTAATTTTGTTGGCTGATTTTTGAGACAGGAAAACATCTGTTGGTGTATGATGAAAACAGAAGCACTATAGTGTTGGGTAAATTTTCTTGCAGATTGTGAAGGTTAAAGGGTTGTGAAGGTCACAAGGTTCAGATGGCAGGAGGATGGCATCATCTTTATGTTATTCTGTGATGATTATTTTCCATGTTGTTTCGTCAGGTGTTTTTATAGATCATTTTTCTGAAAGATTGGCACTGAATTAAAAAAAAATGATGTGAAAAAGTACATAAAATTCATGTACTCCTCATTGGCAGAAAACAGGGACAACTCTGAGATAAAACAACAAGAAGTCCTGTGGCACCTTATAGACTAACAGATATTTTGGAGCATAAGCTTTTGTGGACAAAGACCCACTTCATCAGATGCATCTGAGGAAGCAGGTCTTTGTCCATGAAAGCCTATGCTCCAAAATATCTGTTAGTCTATAAGGTGCCACGGGACCTCTTGTTGTTTTTGAAGATACACACTAACACGGCTACCTCTTTGATACTTATAACTCTGAGATAGAAACACAAAGAATGGTTTGAAAAAGTCATATCAGGATGTGATTCTTGGTTTTAATATATTATTGTAATCCTGACCAGGCTCCAGGGCTCTGAACTGCTGTCGTCACTAGAAACTCCTGCCAGGGCTGGGGGCTCCCGCCTCATGTAGCTCTTGCCTGTGTTCAGGGTGGTTGTCAGCCCCTGCAGCTTTTGCCCCACACAGCTCCTGACTGAGCACCAGTATTCTCTCCCGTTTCCCAAAGGCTATGTCTACACGTGAACGCTACATCGAAGTAGCTTATTTCGATGTAGCGACATCGAAATAGGCTATTTCGATGAATAACGTCTACACGTCCTCCAGGGCTGGCAACGTCGACGTTCAACTTCGACGTTGCGCAGCACCACATCGAAATAGGCACTGCGAGGGAACGTCTACACACCAAAGTAGCACACATCGAAATAGGGATGCCAGGCACAGCTGCAGACACAGTCACAGGGCGGACTAGCACTTCCGGGGCAACAGCTAGCCGCTCCCTTAAAGGGCCCCTCCCAGACACACTCACCCTGCACAGCATGCGGTCTGAGGAGCCATAGGCACACAGACCCCGGGCGACGCAGGCATGGACCCCCAGCAGCAGCAGCAGCAGCAGCAGCCAGAGGTCCACTGAGCCCTCCCGGCAGGAGCAGGGCTCGCCCTGATCCATGTCATGCGGGAGGCAGCTGAGCACCTCCTTGCTACACCAGAGGAGAAGCTGCCCCCAGGGCAGCAGGGCTCAACCCCCAACCCTGCAGCACCCCCCCGCCCCGCCTCACACGCCGCCGCCTGTGGAGCTACCCCACCAGCACCAACTGGTGGGAGCGGCTGGTGCTTGAGGAGTGGGACAACGACCGCTGGCTCAGGAACTTCAGGATGAGCTGGCAGACATTTATGGAGCTGTGCCAGTGGCTCACCCCCGCACTCAGGCACCAGGACACTGCCATGCGGCGTGCCCTCCCTGTGGAGAAACAGGTCGGCATCGCTGTCTGGAAGCTGGCCACTCCAGACAGCTACCGATCCGTGGGACAGCAGTTTGGTGTCGGCAAGGCCACCGTCGGGGCTGTCCTCATGGAGGTAAGAGGACCCACGGGGGGAGGGCAGGGCAGGGGAGGGCAGGGCAGGGCAGGGCCACGAACACCCTGCTCACCCCTCATTGGTGTTCTTCCATGTGCTTTCCCTGCAGGTTGTGCGTGCCATCAACGCCATGCTCCTGCACAGGCTCATGAGGCTGGGGGACCCAGATGCCACCATCGCGGCCTTTGCCACACTGGGCTTCCCCAATTGCTTCGGGGCTCTGGATGGGACTCACATCCCCATCCGCGCCCCGCATCACAGTGGAGGACGCTACATCAATCGCAAGGGCTACCATTCTGTGGTCCTCCAGGCCTTGGTGGACAGCCGGGGCCGTTTCCAGGACATTTATGTGGGCTGGCCTGGCAGCACCCACAACGCCCGGGTTTTCCGGAACTCGGGCCTGTGCCACCGGCTGGAGGCGGGGACCTACATCCCCCAGCGGGAGATCCCTGTGGGGGACACCATCATGCCCCTCTGCATCATCACAGATGCGGCGTACCCATTCCGGCCCTGGCTCATGCACCCGTACACAGGCCATCTCTCCGCCAGCCAGGAGCGCTTCAACCAGTGCCTGAACCACGCGCGCCAGGTGGTGGAGCGCTCATTTGGCCACCTGAAAGGACGCTGGAGATGTCTCCTGACCCGCCTGGATGCGGGCCCCAACAACATCCCCCAGATTGTGGGTGCCTGCTGCGCCCTGCACAAGTTGGTGGAGAGAAGGGGGGAGACCTTTTATCAGGGCTGGGCTGTGGAGGCCGGCAGGGCCGACCTGCAGCCACCCGCTGCCCCCAGTCGCCAGGTAGACCCCAAAGGGGCCCGGGTCCAGGAGGCCCTGCGGGCCCACTTCGATGATGAGGCCGCGGAGTGAACTCTGCCAGGCCCCCCACTGCCCACCCCTTCCTCCACAACACTCCCTGCCCCTACGCCCACACCACGGAGCACCCAACCGCACCCCCCCCACACTTTTCCTGGACAAATGACAGCACGCACTTGTGGCTGAACTTAAACTGTTTTTTCTTTTAGAACTTTTTTTTAACTATAATTAAAACAAGAACAAACTATATACAAGACCTCTTCTAACAAAAGTATTCTGTACAAATAAAACAAGAATAAAAAAGGTTGCATAGAATGGATATGTTCTTCAATAAAAAAAACCCAGGGATTATAAGGAAGGGGAGAACTATTTACATGGGGGGGGACAGGCAAAGGGGGGGCACAAATAAATGTCGCAACAGTCTTATAAACTATATACAAGGGTGGGGGGCACGTCCCGGGCCCCACGCCCCTATAGTCCAGCACTGGGGGTGGGCGGCTGGGAGCCCCGCCTCAGCCGCAGCCCTGTCCGGGGCTGGCTGGGGGCTGGGTGGACCAGAAGATATGACCGGAGAGTCTGAGCTGGCCCCAGGTGTCCCTCGGCGGTCCGGCCCTCGGTGGTGGGTGGTGGGGTGACGGCGGATGGGACAGCGAAGTGCGGAGCAGCAGGTGGTGCGGTGGGTGGAGCAGGCAGGGCGGGCGCTGCGGCGGCTGGCGCGGCATGGGGGGCCAGGCAGTCCACCAGACAGTTGAATGTCTCCATGTAGGCCCCGCCATGCCTCTTGGCGCCAGGCCAGCGCCCGCTCCTGCAGGTCCAGGCGGCATTGGTCCACCCACAGGCACTGCTCCGTGACCTCCAGCTGCCGACGATGGATGGCCAGCAGCTGGGGGTCCGTCGCCGTCGGGTGCTGTTGCGGGGTCCGTCGTCTAGCCCGCCGTGGGGCTGATCGGTCCTCCGCCGAGGGGCTTGCCTGGAGCGATGGCCCCGGAGGGGATTCCGGGACCACTGATGCCTCACCGGCGCTCTCTTCCAGTCCTTCCGATGGTGCAGCTGCGGAACACAGGAGGAAGGAGGGAAGAAGAATGGAGACAGGCGTTAGTGTGGGCCCCGAGGCGTGACCCTTGTCCCCCCACCCCTGTGCTGCAGGTTCCCCATCCCCGTCCCCAGGAGATGCTACTGGGATGGATGGGGTTCAGGGGTCCCCCTGCACTGCACCCCGTCCCCTTGCAGGAGTGACTCTCACTTCACTCAGCAGGGTCTGACACGAGAGGTTTCTTAGGCCACAGATGCCCGGTTTCTCTAGGGAGTGACTGCACAGCAGTCAGAGACAGTCCTTCCAACCCGTCCTGGGGAGAAGACCCCAAGGGGTGCCCCTCTGGGGTGTGGCTTTCCCCCTCCTCAGGCTGGCTGCCTTCCAGCTCTCCCTTCCCCTAGTCTCTACCTGTGGCCCCCGCCCCGATTCAAAGCCAGCTTGGCTCCTCCCTCCTCTTTGTTCAGGGCAGAGGTGTCACCTGCCATCTGTAGCCCCAGGATCATCCTTTGCCCCTGGGATCTATTCAGCTGGTTGCTCATATCTAGCCTGAGTCTCCCTTTTGCACTCCCCCCACTCCATCACATGCTGCTGCTGCGGGGTGTCCCACCTCCTCCTCCCGGGGGACCCTTGAGGTTCCGCTCCCCACTGCCCCGGGGATGGGCCATGGCACTGTCGGGGGGGGGTGCGGGGGCAGGGGCTGATGCACTGCTGTGAGGGACATGGCCCTGCTGTCCTTGGGGCCATGGGCATGTGGGGGGCCCTGGGCACATATCTATTACCCCCGCCCCTCAAGCCCAGGGGTGTACACCAGAGTGGGGTATATACCTGTCAGTCCACTCCCACGGTCCGGAGATCCCCTGGGGGCGGACGCCCGGCTGCTGCTCCGGGAGGGCAGGAGGAGGATCTGCAGCCCGGACTCTGCAGAGGAGGAGCCCCCCTCCTCCTCCTCCTCCTCCTCCTCCTCCTGCCGCGATGGCCCGGGGGTGGGCTCCAGGGGGGGCCCCCGGGGTGCGGGGCTTACCTCCAGGACGGACTCCGGCTGCAGGGCCTGCTGGGGCTCGTCAGCCGAGGTATCAAGGGTGGCCGGAGGGGAGGAGGTGTGCCGGGGGCCCACGATGTCCCTGAGCTCCCTGTAAAAGGGGCAAGTGACGGGGGCGGCCCCAGATCAGCTGGCCGCATCCTGGGCCCAGGTGTAACCCTGCCGCAGCTCCTTAACCTTACTCCTGACATGGTCAAGAGTGCGGGCAGGGTGACCCCGGGCGGCCAGGCCCGCGGCCAGCTGAGCAAACGCATCCGCGTTCCACCTCTTGCTCCCCATTACCTGGAGCACCTCCTCCTTGCTCCAGAGCCCCAGCAGGTCCCACAGCTCGGCCTCCGTCCAGGAGGGGCCCCGCTGCCGCTTCCCAGCCTGGCTGCCGGGCTGGCTGGCCTGGCTGCTCTGGCTCCCCTGGGGGGGGCTCCCCGGGGGTGCTGGGGGGGCTGCCTGGCAGCCATGGCAGGTGCTGGCCCTGTTCTGGGTGGCTGAGGGACGTGCAGGCTGGCCGCGTGTCTAGGCTGCCGCCTGCACGTTCACCCAGCTTCCTGCACAGAAAGGGAGGGGGAGGGGACCTTTAAGGGGCCGCTCCACGCGGCCACCGTTGAGCTGAGGGACTGGAGAGAGCGTCTCTCAACCCCTCAGCTGATGGCCGCCATGGAGGACCCCGCAATTTCAACGTTGCGGGACGCACAACGACTACACGGTCCCTACTTCGACATTGAATGTCGAAGTAGGGCACTATTCCTATCTCCTGATGAGGACAGCGGTTTCGACGTCTCGCCGCCTAACGTCGAAGTTAACTTCGAAATAGCGCCTGACACGTGTAGCCGTGACGGGCGCTATTTCGAAGTTAGTGCCGCTACTTCGAAGTAACGTGCACGTGTAGACACGGCTTTAGTCTCCAATTGGGACTTGGTGTCCCTAGGCTCAGGGCTTCAGCCTCCATGGCTCTGGCTGGGACTCAGGGCACAGTGCCTGCTAGGGCTCAGGGTTTCCACTTCATGGCTTCTGCCATGGCACTGAGGTTCCCATTTTTAAAGCTGTCCAGGGTGCCTGGGCACAGGCCTCCTGGGCCCATTCACTGACACACTACTCATCCTGAGTCTGACTAGTAATTAGGAGCCCCTATTCGGGGCCCTCCCAGCATCACTGGGGAGATCAACATTCCTGTCCCTCTGGGGACCTCCTCCACCTGCAAAATACTCTGCAACTTCTGCCTTCAAAACTGGGACCCACAGGCAGCACAGAAGTGAGTATGGCAATCCTGCAACCTCCCTGCAAGAGGTTGGAGACCCCCTACCATCCCTTTTGGATCAGGTTCTCCCACAGTTAAAATGCTATGACATTTTACGTGGAAAAGTCCAAAATTGGAAAAATGACCAATTTTAAGAACCAGGAATTTGGTAGCACCCTAACAGTGATGTCAAACAGGCTATGTCTACACTAGCCAAAAACTTTGAAATGGCCATGCAAATAGCCATTTCGAAGTTTACTAATGAAGCGCTGAAGTACCTGTTCAGCGCCTCATTAGCATGCAGGCGGCCGTGGCCCTTCGAAATTGATGTGGCTCGCCGCCGTACGGCTTGTCCAGATGGGGCTTCTTTTCGAAAGGACCTCAGCTACTTCGAAGTCCCCTTATTCCCATCTGCTCATAACACAGTCCGGGAGCAGTACCAGTAGATGGGGATTGTGAATGCCATGTATATGCAGACAGCCTGTTCATCCCTTTAGAAGTAGATTCTCAGCATGCTGGCACAGTGCTCTGTAGTTCTCCTACTCCTAACTCTTCTCACCACAAGGCAGAAGAGCACCAAAGAGACATGGATTGTCCTGCGTAGCCTTGTGTCTACTGACCGTCAGCACTTAGTGGGTTGACTTTCTGCTTGTTTCATAAATGTTTTTAGTTTTAAACTGGTTTGAATTGTTACCTGATACCCAGAGATACAGGTCGTTTGCCAGCTAGGTGAAAAGGCCAGTGACTGAAGAGGAAACCAGTTTGAGCTCTGAAGAAGAATGTAGGATCATGCACCATGCCTGTTGGTTGTGCTTTTGGCCCAGCACCCTGTTCAGCCTGTGCTGGCTGGAATCATAGTGATTGTGCTGTGTTTAGAGCCTGCTACATGTATGGGGGTGAAGGGACAGCCTCTAGGTCTCCAAAGATGTAATTCATGCCTCAGTTCTTCTCAAGAGGCAGTGGACTAAACCCTTAGGTGCACTGGAACAGAGCTAGGAAGAGCTGTGGGAGTGAATACAAGCTGGCATGAAGCCTGTTACCAGTTCAGGCCCCAGTGGAAGTCAAAGCAGACTAAGGGTCTGCTCTTAACTCTGCTAGTTCATAATGGCCCCCATGGGTCCATTATACCAGTAACATTTGCTGGAATTCACAGCTGCAGCTCCATCTCACCCTGACTTTACCTCACAGTTCACAGGGGAGAGGAGAAGGATGTTAGGAAATACATGGTGTAGAACGACCATTGTTAGCTCTACCCTGATGATAAGTGCCCTTCAATAGAGCAATCCCCAGTTGTCCTTACAGGCTGCTTTTCCTTTGCCTCAGAACAACCAAAACAAAACCTCCTAAAATGTGTTATGTGCATCTGAACTATTTTCTCCGCACACAAAACCCAGCCATTCAGTGTCCTGTGTGGGAATTTATTTTTCAATGTCAAAAGGAAAATAAGGATTTACACATAATGTGTATTGTCTTTAATTAATTAATTAAACTTACCAGTGGTCAGTGGTACTCCTGCATCACTAAAATCATACATCAAAATCACTGTGGCATGCTAACATTATTACTCCTGGTGTATGGTCTGTCTTTCTAATGCTATTGCTCCAGATAGTCTGTATATGTGAAAATAACCCAATGATCTGTTTAGATCACAGCTCAGGCTTTATTGTGTCTGCCTTGCTAAGAGGAATACAGTACTTGTTTGGATAAAGCCAGAGAAGTGACTGAAGCCACATGAGGTGTAGATCTACTAAGTGAGAAGGTACATTTTTGCATAATTATTTTTGGAGTAGAATTCCATTGTAACAACATAACTAGAATAAACGTGTGTCCCTTTGTAGCACAAAAATCCCAATTGTAAATTGAACTGGAAGTCACATGGCCGGGTGAGGAAATAATACCGCTACAAAGTTCAGGCCTCTAGCAGGAGTGGTTCACATCACTGCTACTATTCCAGCTGTGCAGGACTGGGATGTAGTGCACCCATTGCTGAAGGACACCTGTAGAACAATGAACATCTTCATGAAGACCTGTGTCACAAAAGGCAAAAGTATATTCTGGCTAGTGTGAATTTTCCAAATCACTATATTCTGCCTTGAGTTTGAAGTGCAGCAAAATTGCAGAGAGTGTAAATCGGGGCAGAATCCCAGCGCTCCAAATCAATCCTGAAATTAAGCAAAATTTATTTAGAACCCAGAAGTGTGTGTGTTATATTCTAATAATCATACATCTTGGAAATTTATAGTACTCAGCTTTTAGCCATGTGCATAGCTGCTGTTGTTTAAATGAAGGACTTTCAGAATTTACTAGCAATGGTGAACATCTATACTCAATACTTGAAACTATTTTATTATTACATTGGCAAGAGCACTTGAAAGGATGGTGATATGTGTATATACAAAGCAAGTGTCCTCCCATTACATAGGGTAGCCCATGGAAAGTACAGCTCTGGGTTTACGAAGCTTTTGAGCTAAGTAATCTGACTCTTTGGGTTCAAATGTTGGGAGCTACAAATCTCCAGTGGTACACTGAGGATCAGAATGGTAACATAATGTGTATCAGAAATCTGTAATGTAATTCTGGGATGTATTAACAAGACTTTTGTATGTAAGACACAGGAAGTAATTGTTCAGCTTTCCTGAGGACCAGTGAGGCCTCAGCTAGAGTACTGTGTCCTTTTGTTAAGCACCACACTTTAAGGCAGATGTGGACAAATTGGAGAGAACTCAGAGAACAACAAAATGAAAACCTGACCTACTCCATACAGTGATACAAATCAGATGAGGTTGAAATGTAGTTTTGTTTACTCTTTAGAAAAGACAACCGGGGGTTTGGGGGGCAGACCTCAGAACAGTCATCAAATATGTTGACGGCTGTTTAAAAGAGGATGGTGATCAATTGTTCTCTATGTCCACTGAGGGTGAAGAAGTAAGGGTCTCATCTGTAGCAAGGGAGATATAGTGTAGACATTAGAAAGAACTTTCTAACCATAAGGATAGCTAGTAACAGAGAAGGAGCCGTGCTAGTCTATATATTATCAAAACAAAAAAGCAGTCAAGTAGCACTTCAAAGACTAACAAAATAATTTATAACGTGAGCTTCTGTCCCACGAAAGCTCACCTAATAAATTATTTTGTTAGTCTTTAAAGTGCTACTTGACTGCTTTTTTGTTTTGAAGGATAACTAGGTATGGGAATATTTTACCAAAGAAGGTTATGGAATCTCAATCTTCGGAGATTTTTAAGAACAGGTTAGAGAAACACCTGTCATGGATGGTCTAGGTATACTTAGCCTACCTCAGCACTGTGACTGAACCAGATGATCTCTAAAGGCCTTGTTCAGCCCTACTTTTATGATTCTTAACCACCGTCAAGGCTTGAAACACTGGAATGTCATAATCCTCAGTCCTGCAAACACTTTGCTAAGCAGTTAACTTGACCCTAACGAGTAGACCTGCTGAATGCTGTGAAACTATTCACACAAGTAGGTATTTGTAGGATCAGGACCATATTGTTCAATTAAAAAAAGAAGGTGTATCTGATGAGTTTTAGTTTATGGAAGATATATCTATGACAGTTGCCCAAACATGTGAGGATAGGCTTACACAGAGCTGGAGATAAAGGTAGGCAACCACAGGAAAATTGAAGGAAGTCTTAACAGACTGAGAAAAATATTCTCATGTAGATCAGCTGTTCCTCCTTCACGTCAGCTCTCATTTATAGTGATGAAGAAGTAGTTATTGCTATCATTTGATTGCCCAGCCTAGCAATTGTTCTGAGATGACAGTTAAAAATAATAAAAGAGCTTCAATTTTCTGCAAAATGCTGCCAAATCATCTTTTCAGGCAAAAGTGAGGAATCATAGTAGTGTTTAAAACAGACCTACAGGACTCCAAACTCAAGGCAGGAGGAGGATGAATGTGATGTTTCATGGGAGTAGTAGTACTGCTGGTAAAAAGAGTAATGTAGTGATTTCTCTAGATTAAATTACTCAATAAATGGTGTACGTAATCTTCCTCCACCCCCACTGTTCTCCCTCTGCTCAAGAGTGTACTGCCAATCACCCACACAGTGACTCAGAGAAAGAGTCCTTTATGTTGTATGCTTCTGCAAAAGGTTAGAAATATTAAGTTGTTCCCTTCCACTTTTTAAATAACACTTTAAATAACTTTTTGGTCAGAGTTGTTTCCACTCTACCATCAGAATCTTTGTATAAAGTTAAATAAATTTGAAAGTGCTGGTGGGGGAGCAGTGAAATTCATGGAGTTGCTTGTGTTCGAAACAAACACGCCAACAAAATAGTTCCACACTTTTAACTAGCTGATTCATTGGTGATCATGAGAGTTGGCACCCTGCTAACAGGGCTCTTCAGTCTTAGCAATCAGTTATTTCATTATGTCCAGTTACCATAAATGGAACACGGCTCCAAAGCAATGCACACCAGAAAAACTAGGCTCTGCTGTCACTGCAGCAATGTTGCCTTGTAAGCAAGTTCCAATTAACGTGTGTATGTGCTGTCAAGGGTTTAGGAATGTAGGTCCAAAGTCTGTCTTACTTCTGCGTACAGAGGGCCATCTGGGAACAAGGAAAGAACATATTTCTTCTCTCAGGGGACATCTGTATTGGGTACCTGGAGGGGTTATTTAAAACAGCTGTTAGGTGGCTCTAACCCAGGGTACATCTTCACTAGAGGGAAAATCAACCCTCCCATGTTTGATCTTCCAGAGTTTGTAGTGCCTAGTAGGGCCATGCTAAATCAAACACACAAGGCAACTATGTTGGTGCCAGTACTCCTGCCCCCCGTAAGGCATAAGGGTTGATGCATTCCCACCTATTTCCCACAGTGGAGACGGCACATAAGCCTGAATTAAGGCATGTTGACTCTAGCTACATAATTAACACATCTAGAATTGCATACCTTAATTTGACCTTCCCCTATAGTGTGGATCCTCTCTGATGCTTCCTCTGTGATCTTACGCCAGCTGTGGATTGGAATACTTCTATCCATCCCTCACCCTGTGTCAGTATATGGGGAGAGGAGATGGCTAGAACAGGAGTTTGCTGTCCCACTTACTCCAGCTGAAAACTTGCCCACATTTAGCATATTCTGAGCCAACCAGTTAACATTGGACGCCTAGGATCAGTCCCAAATGTTCTGCAATTTTAAAATAAATGTTAAAAACCATACATTGATAATAATTAAAAAGTGCCTTCTCTTACACAGCAGGATATAAAAGAAAATATGTTTTATTTTCACTGGGTAATAAGGCTGGGGTGGTGGTATCACTACAAACAAGCTTGAGAAGACAGCTGCCTAAATCAAGGACAGTAGACAGTTTTGGAATGATTTAGACTGGGACTTTGATCAAATTCAACCACGAGATTTGTTATATAAACCAGGGAGCAGTCAAGAGGGGGAAAAGATGTCAAGATGAGCTAAACAGCTAAGAAGAATGAGTGATGTTCTCTGAGTCCTTTGCTGTTTTCTGAAGAATAATTGGATTTATCTGAATTTTAAAATTCATGGGTTATGAAAAAACTGATGCTTGGCATTTAATTTATATAGAGTAAGTTCCAGGGTTAAAATATCCAAATAAATCAGCTGGAAGAATTTTGGAATCGCAAACTTAAGTGTGGCCTTCACATTAATACATTGTCCGCCTGTTTAATGTATAGTATTTAGCAATCAGTAAGACCTTCAATGTAATAAAGCAGGGGTGGGAAACCCCCTACCAGTGGTCTGGATCCAGGCTGCAACTTCCCTGGATCTGGCCCCTCCAAGACTTGGCACTCCCCCCACAGCATCTGGCCCGTGGACTCTGCCCGATCGGGGCAGGAAGCGGCTCAGGGTTCTGCATGCTGCCACTGCTAGTTCTCCTTCCCTTCCCCTTCCCCCAGCTGAGAGAATGGCAGCACAGTGTTGCCTGGGGAAGATTTTCCCCCCACCGCTCTGACTGGTCATAATTTGTCTCTGTGTTTTAAAGCTAGTAGGGGAGTTATGCTGGGTGGTTTTGGTCTGTGAATGTCAGAGGCACGTACTTACATATTCACAGGTGTTCCAGTGGGATTCTTGTTATCACACAAAAGATTATGGGAGATTTTTCTAGAGCTAAATGACAGTTAGGAACTTAAGTGCTTAACTGCCATTTGTCCTTTGGAAAATACCATGACATTTTGCGGGGATTCCCATTTAATTAGCACCCACAGGAGACATGAACATAGACTTCTGTCTCCAGAAATTATGCTTTCATGCAACAAAAGGAAGAGAAAATGCCCTTCTCTTTCTTTACCATATAACTTTACTGATTTACTTCCAGTGGATCATCAAGAAGCATGTGCTCTTATGCAATCTGGCTTTGTCTACACTACAGTGATCTTTCAAAAGATGTCCTTCTGAAAGAACTTCTCTTCCGAAGATCTCTTCCAAAAGAGCTTCTTTCGAAAGAGTGTGTCCACACACAAAAAAGGAGATCAAAAGCAACCTGCTCTTTTGAAAGAGATTGTCCACACAGCCCCCACTCTTTTGAAAGAATGAGCCTGGGATCAAAAAATCAGGCACCATGAAGACTGCTCTTTCAAAAAAAGGACCCACAGAGCATGTACACGTTTTCTTTTGAAAAAAAGTTTTCTAAAGAAAGTGCTCTTCCTGAAATGGCAATGAAAGGGCGCTTTCAAAAGGAGCACCACGTTCTTTCAATTTCATTTCGAAAGGATGCTTTTTGGGTGTAGATGCTCTGCTGGATCGTTTGAAAGAGCCCCCTTCTTTTGAAAAACATTTCAAAAGAACTTGCTAGTGTAGTTCTATGTGTGTTACAGTGGTGAGATAAATCTGCAAAAGAAGGAATCGGGGAGGTCCTCTGCCTTCATTTCTTAACTCCTGCATCCTGCCCTCCCCTCCACACAGGTAACATTATATGCCTCCCCTTTGTTCATGTGTAGTGAGGTTATTTTTAGTCTAAATTGTTATTTTTGGACTTGTAACCATACCCACCTTGATGGGTCTCAGTTGTTCTCTGCGCTTGCCCTCACAGCAGTCAGCATCCTTACAGAATGGTCTTATGGAGAATCTCTCATTTCCCATGCCTTGAGCAGCTACAAGCTGTTACTTGCACTGTTGCACCTGCTTTCCTTAAAGTCAGAAATGAGTCTCTTTTTCTCAGGGGCATTCAACACCCTGTGAACATGACTTATCATTGCAGTTCAGGTTGTTTAATCAAAGCTCAAGATTGCAGAAAATGGAGAGAGAACCCTAAAATAAGTCCAGCAGAATTTATATGCCACTAAAATATATAATGTCATACAATGCAGACAGCCAGGCTGGCCATTTCTATCTTATAATTTACCAGATAACCAAGATTAAATATTTTACATCTTGAAAAGTTCATGGACAAGCTTTTGACTCTGATCAGTTAACAAGGCATAGGGAAGAACATACCCAGAGGATGGTGAAGCAAACGCTTGACAGAGGTGAACTAGGAGCAGTACATGGAAATGATAGCAAGGAGCTGGACTGCACAGACCTTGGCAGCTGGTTGTCAGGTCCCTGGGCTGGGGCCTGGAACAGTGGGTGGACCTGGCTACTGAGAGAGTGGTACGAACTAGACTGTGGAGTACAAGAACACATAGGATGTTACAGTAGGACTTAGATACCCCAGAAGACTACGATGATGACCAAACCAAAGAGCAGAGTCATGCAGAAAGAATACTCTGAATCCCAGCGCAAGAGGCAATCAGGTGAGGAAAGGAGTGGTGTACGTGAGCAGAGCTAATCCTGGCCACAAGGAGACATCCCAACAATGACCCATGGACCCCATGCCAAACACACACACACACACACACACACACTTTTATTTTCTTTTTCTCTCCCCTTGTCTTAAAACCTACTCGCTTGTGCTTTCACCATTGTTTTGTTACTCATGTTTCTCTCCTTTGTCATAATGTATTCACCTATCTGAAATCTGTTAATGCCTCATTATTCAACATGTACTTGCAGCTAAACGGGTCATTAATTTGATTTTAAACTACTTATTCTTTCTGAATCAAGCTATGATGCCCTTGTGTCACTTGCATATACAATTGGTTTTCTGATCATCAAATAGTCTGATTGTTGTAATATTAAGTTGGGCCCTTTCTTCTGTTAATTTTTTCCTGATCTTTTCATTTACATCAAACACAATTTCCTACTGATTCTCACTATCCCATATTATTGACACTGTCATTATTTTATAAATCAGTTTACTTTCGCACAGCAAAATGTTTTTATTATTTCATTTGACATGTAGTGTCTTGTCTTGAGAAAACACTGTTTTTCTCTTCAACACATCGTGTCCAGGAATTAGTTATTTGATTTCTGGGTGAAAGTGAAAATATGCTTATAATAGCTTGACTTTGCAGCTTTCCTATCTTTCCCTTGTCTCCTGTTTATTGACTTGATAGAATGTAGGACAAGGGCCCTGACTATTGACGGTTTAGGACAAATGAAGAAAACTGGCCTTTGGAACTGGCTGTACAGTATTTGTTTAGGGAGGATGTTTGTCCTTGGGATAGATCATTGGCCTGGGACTCAGGAGACCTGAGTTCTATTTTGGGCAGTGCCACTGGCCTGCTGAGTGACTTTAGTCAAGTCACTTCACTTCTCTCTGCCTCTGTTTCCCTATCTTTCACGTGGGGATACTGACTCCTAGGTAAATTGGAAAACAGCTCTATAAGAATGAGGTGGCATTGTACTGCTGGACACTGCGGAGGGCCTTGTACAAGGTGTTTCCTTTGTCAAGAGGTTTGAGCACCCAGACCTGCTTTCATGTATATTGATGTACAAAACGAGGATCTGATCCAAAGAGGTGCTGAGCACCTGCAATTCCTACCTGTTCCTGTTTGATTTCACTGAGCGTAGTAGGCTTTCAGCATCTTGTTGCGTTGGGCTCAAAGTTTCTGGGGAGTTTTCAAGGTTCAGCTGCAGTTACATTCTCTGAATTGGAGTATTCCTTTGCTTTTGAATTTGTGTCTAGCTAGTTAGAAAAGATAAAAGCTTCCTTAACCAGAATGCCAAAGTTGTCAGAAAGCACTGCTTTCTCTGTAGTAGGCCAAGTTACAAAATCCAATTTCCAAGAGAAACTCATTCTTTTTTAAGTCTATCTGCAGTAGGCTCTTAGATTCATACACTTTAAGGCCAGAAGGGACCATCATGATGATTTAGTCTGACTTCCAGCACATTGCAGGCCAAAGAGCCTCACCCACCTACTCCTGTGATCTAAAAGCATTGGTTACATTACTGAAGTCCTCAGATCATGATTTAAAGACTTCAAGTTACAGGGAATCTACGGGGGGTGGGGGCGGGGGGGCAGTGTGTCAGAGGGACCACAGGAGACCTAAGCCCATCACACCCTGGCATTATTTTCGGAGGAGAAAGGTAGCTAAAGAAAGAGTTCAACTGAAATTTTACACTATAAATACAAGCTATTGGATGTTAACATAGGAGATTAAGAAACCCTTTAATATTTATGCAATTCAAAGAGTAAATGGAAGTATTTATTTTTTGCTCCACGGAGACCAAAGACATTCTGCAGTAGCTCACCAGTACAATAGCCATAGAAGACATTGAGTAAGAACCGCAGGATCAGGTTCACAGAGCCTGATTA
This sequence comes from Carettochelys insculpta, assembly GCF_033958435.1. Classification (NCBI taxonomy): domain Eukaryota; kingdom Metazoa; phylum Chordata; order Testudines; family Carettochelyidae; genus Carettochelys; species Carettochelys insculpta. The sequence continues at coordinate 191,122,360 of NC_134138.1, read as the reverse complement.
CCTTTAACTTACAATGGTTATAAAGCAGTATAACTCCACTGGCTTCAGTGTATTATTCCTAATTTATGTTCATGTATGTTATATGGGATAATTAGGCACAATGTGTAGTTTTAGACAGATATGTAGAGAGGCTGTATACTCAAAATTATATATGGATGCCAATACAACAAATCAGGCATGGTGTATTTGAATTATTTGAATTCCCTGTTCCTGGTCCGTGGCCACACTAGCCCCTCCTTTTGGAAGGGCTATGGTAATGTGGCACTTCGGAATATGCGACTGAGGCACTACCATGAATATGCAGCGCCTCATTAGCATCGCAGCAGCTACGTACACTTCGAAACTGCTGGTTTTGAGCTGCACATCGCAGTGTAGTTAGGGACCTTTTGAAATTGGAGTCATTTTGAAAGGTTCCCGGCTACATGGGTGGTGTGTGTTTCGAAACCAGTAGTTTTGAAGCACGTTTGGCCGCCATTATGCTAATGAGGCACTGCATATTCATGGAAGCATCTCATTAGCTTATTCCAAAGTGCCACATTACCATAGCCCTTCCGAAAGGAGAGACTAGCGTGGCCATGGCCCTAATGCTATATTAAATCTGTTGAGGAAATATGTCATAGTCCACTGGTTTAATTTGATCCGCTGTGTTCCAAAGACCCAATTACGATAAACACTTGAATTTGAATGCTTACATGAACTTTTGCAAAATCTATTTTTGTAAAACTGGGCTGAGCAAATTATAGGAATATCTTCTTAGGAGTTTTATTCTTCCAAGCAAACTGGTAAGTCTTCAGTCATAGGCTTGTGGCATGTCTGTTCTTCCTTTTTTTCTGATCGAAGTGATGACCTGATGAGATGTGTGAAGATGAAATAGTATGTGACTGAAGGGAAAAAATGGAAAACACTTAGTTTACAAGAGATTTCTCACTTCAGAAGATTTGGGCTCAGTTTTAATTGAAGGGTCAGGTCTCATACAAAAGTCTGTTAATCCTCATTGGCTGCCATTTTGTTGACTGGCTCTGCTGCAGTTTATGAATGTGTGTGGAGTGGACCTGTTTGTCTGTGGGGAGCACCACTGACCTCAGAGCTTGCACACAAACATACTAAGTCTGAGCAGAGTTTCAAGTGAAGGGATAGATATTAAATATGCAAGGACACATAAGTTTCCATTTCAGAAAGAAGCCATATAATATACTGAATCAAGCTCAGTGACTGGGGAAGATTTAGATGGCTGTGGACTTTTTGTAGATGTTATATGCCATGTCTCCACATCCAAACAAGGCAGCTTGATCTTTTTAATTAACTGAGTCTGCAGATGATTTTTAAAAAAATCCTTAGGGCTTTTCTTAGACAGTTAACAAAATGACAGATCATGAATAGCTTTATAATACTAACCAGGAAATCAGATATGCTATTTGCCTCTACTTGCCTTATTAAATAAATTGGTATAATTTATCCTAGGAAATTTATTTTTGGAATAGTAACTTTAACATTTCAGGGAAGTCTTCATGGTTCTTATCATCTGGTGTTCCAGGGGAAGCTACATTCAGACTAAATCATTCTTAGATTCAGCCTCCCTCAGACCACTATGTAATATTTTTCAAGTCTTTTGGAGTTTCACTGGTATAAAACTAGTGCAGATCAGGAGAAAATCCATTCAATTAGTATTATATGAATCTTCATGTTCTTTTTAAAAATGTCACGTACATCTGAAGTGCTTATCTCATAAGCTATTCTTGCTTTTAAGTGAAGGAACCTACTTTTTTATTCTTTTTTTAACAAGCAGTAACACATATATCCTCTTTTATGGCTTCAATTCTATTTCTTTTTCAGCTGATTTTACTAATCTTTAAAGTGTGGTTCTCTTTTGAAAAGTAATTTAGTAACAAGAGCATTTGGGGATTATGATTGTTTGCGTGCCATGATTTAATTATCAAATGTGTTCAGTTTGCAAGTAAAAATTTAATTGCTGATTTTGAGCCTGGCTAACTCACCTCCAGTTCTTGTGGCTGAACTGGGTTCTTCCATCTCTTTTATTTTCAACAGTAATAAAGCTTCCAGAGGCCGAACTACATGTAAGCAACCCCAGTATACTCTAGTTATGTTCCCAGTGATATTTCCTTCATTACAATTGCTTGGCTATAACTATCCCTTATTTGTACTGGTTCTGTTGGGCTCAGAAATCTAATATGCAGTACACACATCTTTTCACTGCTAAAGCCAGCCACTCCAGCTGAATGCATAGAGGGAGAATACTAACTGCCATTTTTACACTTAAGTGTAGATGGCTTCGAAGTGCAAAGGTGTGGATTCAGTTTCTTGTTGGTACCTCTGGAACTAAAAAAGACTATAATAGCCCATTGGTCCATATAATCTCTGCCCCTTAGTGCTGCTTATCTGATTGCTTAGCCACATGGTTTCCTTCAGATCTGTGTTGCCATTGGCCAGGCACCTGACAACTGTACAGCCCTCATTCATTCCTGAAGAGTTTGCAGATACAGCACTTAAGTTAATTCTGCTTGAAATCAAGAGTTTACCCCATTATGAGATTAGTATCAGGTGTAGATCTACGGACCTTGGTCCTTAGCTATGTCTACACTGGAGTGCCATTTTGAAAGGGCACCTTTCGAAAGAGAAGAATTAAAAGACGCCCTTTCGAAGTGGAGCATCTACAGACGGAATGGGGCTGGTGCCATCCATGCGCACCATTGAAAGGGCCGTCCACCCTTTCAAAAGGGGCCAGCAAGCCCATCGAAAGAGAGTGTCTATATGTACCCACTCCCCCTTTCGAAAAAAGGGGCCAGGAAATGCTGCAGCCAGGGCCACATGGTGGACAAGCCCTTCAGGGGCTGCAGCCAGCCTCCCCATTAAAGGGCCCTTCACCAACACCCTCAGCCTTGCACAGAATGAGGCCTACAGAGCTGCTACCAGCCCCACAGGCACACTGCTCACCAGACAGAGCATGGACCAGCAGCAGCTGGAAACCTGCTCACTGCTGCCAGCGGAGTGGTTGCCCTGCTGGCTACAGCAGTGATGGGCACCCTGCAGCTCTTGTTGGAGGAGGCCACCCCCCGCAGGGGCAGCCAGGGATGTCCAAGACCCTCATCTCCTTCGGTGCCATCCCCCTCAGGTGCTCTGCTGGCTCTGGAGCCATCCCACAAGCTCAGAGAGGTGGGCGCATCTGGTCATGGGGGAATATGACAACCAGTGGCTCCGGAATTTCTGGGTGAGATGGCAGACCTTTCTGGAGCTCTGCCAGAGGCTGTCCCCCGCACTGAGACAAGAGGACACCTGGGTGGAGAGTGCCGTCCCTGTGGAGAAGAGGGGCGCGATCACTGTCTGGAAGCTGGTCACTCCAGACAGCTACTGTTCCATGGAACACCAGCTTGGTGTGGGCAAGGCCACAGCTGGGTCCATTGTGATGAAGTTAAGGAGGCTCAGGCCATGGACCCACAAGGGGCTGGGGATTCCAAGACCGGGGGCCCAGGGTGGGGCCAGGATGGGGGCCGGGACAGGGACAGGGGCCCAGTGTGGGACCAGGACTGGGCCTGGCATGCCCATGCACCCTCACAGGTTTGCCTGTCTCCCCTCCTGCAGGTGGTGCGTGACCTCAATGTGATGCTCCTCTAGAGGGTGGTCTGCGTCGGGGACCTGGACTCAGTCATCATGAGCTCCACTGCACTTGGGTTCCCAAATTGCTTTGAGGCCCTTGACGAAACACATATACCCATCTGTGCCCCAGAGCACAGAGGAGGACAATAGATAAACTGGAAAGGCTATCACTCCGTGGTCCTGCAGGCTGTGGCGGACAGTCGGGCCCCATTCCAGGGCATCTATGTGAGCTGACCCGGCTGCACCCATGACAGACAGGTTTTCCACAATTCAGGCCTATGCTGCCGGCTGGAGGCTGGGACCTACACCCTCCAGAGGCAGATCATGCTGGGACACACCACAGTGCCCATCTGCCTGGTGGCTGAGGTGGCGTATCCGCTCCAGCCCTGGCTCATGCAGCCCTATACAGGCCACCACACCCCTACCCAGGAGTGATTTAACACCCAGCTCAACCACAGCTGCAATGTGGTTGAAGGAACCTTCAGCCATCTCAAGGGCCAGTGGCGCTGGCTCCTGGCACACCTGGAGGTAGGTGTCCTCAGTGTCCCCCAGGTGGTGCGTGCCTGCTGCATGCTCCGCAATATTGTGGAGAGTAAGGGAGAGGCTTCTGTACAGGGGTGGGTGTCTGAGGCCGGCACAGGCTACCCCCAGCCAGCTGCTGACCCTAGCCACCAGGCCCACCATGAGGGGATCCACATACGTAAGGCCCTGCACCAATACTTCAGCCAGGAGCCCCAGTGAACGACACCTAAATCACCCCCAGCAGGTCCACCCCCTGCATCCCTCCACTCCATACACACTCCATTGCCACTCCCCACAAGCAACCCCCTACTCCCCACCTGCATACTGCCCCCCCACACCACCCTCTGCAGCAGGCACACAGCACAACAGGGATAAGGGTGAAATAAACTGTTATTATTGAACACAATGCAGTACTTTGTTTTCAAAATATGCAGAATGTAGTGGGGGGGGGGTGAACTATTTACAGGAGGCAGGGGATGTTTGTGGGGTCTTACTGTAGAACAGGGTTGGAGGGCCTTGACCCATGGCAGCCCTGGGGCCCATGACCTCCCCCGGTCCAGGGTCCCCAGTGGGGCTTGGAGGGTGCAGAGAGGATGGGGAGATAGGGCCAGGGGTTCACCACAGCTTGGCAATTGGCCCCAGGTGGGGCCTCTCCAGGGTGGCTGGCAGGAGGTTTGGCAGATAGGACTCCGAGAAGGCAGCAGGAGGAGGCATCCAGGCCAAGAGCTCCATGAAGGTGCCCACCACATCCCTCTGTATGTCCATCAGTTCTGCCTACGCCAGATGGCCTCACCCTCCTCCAGTGGAGGCGCCACTCCACCACTCCTATCTGCCAGTGGACAGAAGCGGCGAGGTGGAGGTCCTCTGCTGCCCCCCTTTGGGTCCTCTGTGTGCGGGGTCACCCTGGTTCTACAGGTGACACTGTCTGGTGCTTGTCCCTCGCATCCGGGGGGCTGTCAGGCACTCCAGATGGTGCAAGGCTCTCCCGGCCCTTGGATAGCACAGCTGCAAGAAGAAGAGGGAAAACAGAGACAGACCTTGAGTACCGACCCCTGTCCTGTGGCCCATGCCCCCTGTTCCCCCATGGGCAATGGGTCCCCCTCCCCCTCCCCTGTCCAATGGTGAGGTGGTCCTGGCAGCACATTGTGGCGGTGGAGGTCCCCGTCCACCTGGGGACAGCCCCCTTGTGAGATCCAGCCCCTGCCATTCCCTCCCCTGGGACAGGGCCACAGTGTTATCCATAGGGGTGGGTTCTGAAGGCCACTTGTGGCTGTGCTGCCGTCCCAGGGGCCACAGCCCCACTGGTGATGGCTGGCCAGGGTCTGCTGCAGGTATGGGGATGGGGCTTTTGGCGAACATGCAGCCCCCACTCTGTGGTTGGGGTGTGTGCCCTGTTGTGTACGTACCTGATGGTCCACCACTGACGTCAAGGGATGCCCGGCTGGCTGATGCCTGGCTGGAGGTGAGGGAGGAGAGGTCTATGACCGGGTCCCCCTCCTCACTGGACCAGTCCCCAGCCAAGGCTGGCTCCATTTCCAGTGCTGGTGGTGTAGGGCTGGCCACTGGTCCCAGCTCCTGCTCCTCTCCTGGCTGGGGCTCCTCAGCCGAGGCGTCCAGGAGGGCCAGTGTGGAGGAGGTGTCCCAGGGCCCAGGATGCTCCTGAGCTCCCTGTAATAGGGGCAGGCAGTGGGTGCGGCTCACGACCAGCTGGCTGAGTCCCAAGCCCAAGTGTAACCCTGATGTAACTCCTTCACTTTACACCTGACCTGGTCAGGAGTGTGAGCAGGGTGACCCCAGGGAGTCAGGCCCTCAGCCAGCTGGGAAAGGTGGCCACATTCTGGCACTTGTTCCCCATGACCTGGAGCACCTCCTCCTCCTGGCAGAGCCCCAGCAGACCCTGGAGCTCATGATCGCTCCAGGAGGGGGAATGCTTTTTCCCCACTGGCTGGACACCTGGGAGCCTTGGGCGCACTCAGAGGGGGAACCCTGGGGCTCCTTATATTCCTGGCTGGTGGCCATGATGCTCCAGTAGCTGCTGGGGGTCTTGCTGGGGCACGCAGGGACACCACATGCGATGGCTGCTGCCTGCATGCTGTCAGCTTCCTGCAGCAGGGTTTCTGGGCGTGTGCAGCTTTAAGGGCAGCTGCATGGACAGACCATAGAGCCCCTCAGGCGCTGGGCAGCATGTCTCCTCATCCCAGCTGATTGGCACCATGGCAGACCCTGCTTTTTCGGAAAAGCGGGTCACAGAGCATCTACACACGTCTTCTTTCAAAATAAACTTTTGAAAGGGGAGGCGTTTCCTATTTCATGTCTGGAAGAGCGATTTTGGATGCTGGGGCACATTCCTTCAATTTCATTTTTGGAAGAGCACGTGGTGTGTGTAGACGTATCGTGTGCCCTTTTGAAGGAGGGCCTGGACTTTTGAAAATAATGCCTAGTGTAGACGCAGCTCTTAGGAGTAGAACTAACTATGAAGATGACATCAACCAAATACAACTACAGGAGAAAATTTATATTAGTCCAATGGAGTTTGAGTAGGACAAAAGAATACAAGAGATAACTTCTCTCTGATTGTCAGCAAAACCATGAGTTTGGAGATTGCTTTTGCATGTCCTCCAAATATCTACAGCACCACATTGCCCTATCCTAGAACAATGGTTTAGTAAGGGCTGAAAGGGAAGGTTACCATCTGTTGAACAAAGTATACCACATTGTGAAATATCTTGGATATTTCTTACATGAAATAAATCTGGCTATTTCAGGATTTGAAAATTGCTTTACAGAGCATCTCTTAATAGTGCTAGCGTTATATATTCTGGCCACAATATTTCTCCTCCCCACCTATGCTTCCTCTTCTGCTGATTACATGAAATATGTAAATTCATTTTGATTTAATTTCACAGTGGATGAGAATGCCCCAATGGTGATCTGAAGCCAAATCAAAATTGCTTTTTTTTTCAAATGCTAAATCAAGATCACCCTTATCTAACTTCCAAATAGGTTATCACCACTAAAAGTTGGTCCTCTGATAATTATGATCCCCTTGCAAATTGATTTCAGGGGGCTCTGATTCATGGGTTCAGTGTCTTCTGAATATGGACACACACGTTCCTCTTTGAGCAAGATGGATTTGTTTCTCCATGGTACAGCTACCTGCTAATACTAAGTATTTTAGCTGCGGTTTTTCACTGAGGAAAGCAGGTGTGTCTCAGCAAATAATGGATTGATGGTAGTAAATCCACAAGGAGCTGTGATGGAGGACCATAAACTGTAGCGCTGATAGAGCAATATAATCAGGTCATAATGTGAAGTGAGGAGTTCAGCCCATATCTCAAACTTTAATTCCATAAGTTTCCCAGCATGGTTCAGCACCAGGTGTCTGTTATAGGGCACCTTTCCCTGTTGTGTCTACAAACTATAGATTTGTAGAGATTTACTGGCAAGGCCCCTGCCACTATCCATAAGAACAAATAGGAATCCTGTGGCATCTTAAAGACTAACGAATTTGCTTCCCTGGGTTAAAAAATACTTTGTCAGATGCATGGAGCGGACGTTACTGAGGAAGTTAAAAACATACTAACACATGAAAAGAAGAAAGTTTCCTTATCAAGTGGAGGACCGATGTTAACAAGGCCAGTTCAGTCAGGTGGATGTTTCCCACTCCCAACAGTTCATGAGGAGGGAAAATTGCTTTTGTAGTGAGACATCCATTCAGCTGATTCATTGCATCCCCTCAGCAATGTCCCACAGCAGACCTGAAATCTGTCCCTTCCTGGTGGAAACACCCTAGCTGGGTCTACACGTGAGCACCCTTTAGAAAGGGCAAAAATCAATGTTTGGCAGTTGAAACAGCGGCCGTCAAAATGGAGTACCCAACGCCATTAGTAGATCACCATTTCGATCCGCTCTTTTGAAGTGCTGCTGCAGTCTTTCAAGCGAGAACGGCCACATGGCTCCAAGCCCTCTTTTGAAAGAAAGGAGGTAGGAAATGCCACAGACAGGGTCCCATGGCCGACAAGCCCTTCTGGGGCTGCAGCCAGCTGCCTCCTTTAAAGGTCCTCTCCCTCCACTCCGCACAAGCCGAGTGCTGCCCAGACTTTCCCAGCCCAGCAGAGCCCACTCGAGCCCATGATGGAGGCTCAGCAACAGCTCCTGCAGGAGGACACCCTCGTTACAGACTCCCTGCTGGCAGTGCTGTGCACCAGTGCCGCAGCTGCACCCAATCTCGTCGGGTGGCTGGGCGGTCCCCTGGCGCTGTGGGGTTCCCGCATCCAGGGCCCCCCCCCGGTGCCCTGATGCCTCTGGACTCACCCCAGCAGTACCGACTGGTGGGAGCGCCTGGTGCTGGGGAGTGGGGCAAGGAGAGGTGGCTGTGGAACTTCCACATATCAAGGCATATGTTTGACAAGATCTGCCACTGGCTCGCCCCTGCACTCCGGCACCAGGACACCGGCATGCAGCCAGCCCTCACCCTGGAGAAACAGATCGCGATCTCCATCTGGAATCTGCCCACCCCGGACTCCTTTCGCTCCATGGGACAGCAGTTTGGGGTGGGCAAGGCCACTGTTGGGGCTGTACTTATGGAGGTAAGGTAGGGCTGGGTCACTCGTCCCCCACAAATGGGTGGGGGGGCTGGGGCGAGAGGAATCCACTGCTGCAAGGGGCCAGATGGGAGTGGGGCAGGGGGCTGGATCGGGCGGGAGCCAGATGGCAGGGGAGCAGAATGGGCCTGAGGTGGGGGGTGGGGGGGAGATGGCTGCCACACCTGCACTAGAGCACATGTCCCCCTCCCGTCCATGCAGGTCATCAGAGCCATCAATGTGATGCTGCTCCATAGGGTCGTCTGCCTGGGGAATCTGGACAACACCGTCGCTGGCTTCCAGGACCTGGGCTTTCTGAACTGCATCGGCACGTTGGATGGCACGCACATCCCCATCTGCGCCCCTCCACACAACACCGGCCAGTACGTCAACAGGAAGGGCTCCCATTTGGTGGTGCTCCAGGCCCTGGTGGATGGGAGGGGCTGATTCACTGACAATTATGTGGGCTGGGCTAGCCACACCCACAATGGTTGGGTCTTCTGGAACGCCGGGCTCTGCCAGCGCATGGGGGCCAGCATGTTTGTCCCCCAGAGGGAGATCCTGGTGGCAGAGGACATCACCACGCCTCTCTGCATGGTGGCAGATACGGCATACCCCCTGCAGCCATGGCTCATGAGGCCGTACACAGGACACCTTGACCCCACCCGGGAGGCATTCAGTCAGTGCCTCAGCCACGCCAACAATGTTGTGAAGCGGGCCTTCGAGTGCCTAAAGGGACAGTGAAGGTGCCTCCACATGCGGCTGGAGGTCGGGGAGGGAAAGGGGAATGCCTGTGTCCCCAGGGGGGCCCTCCAGCCAGCGCTGGCTATGAGCAGCCAGGCACCACCCCCATCTGCCAAGCCCACTGGGGCAGCCAACACATACGGGAAGCCCTCAGGCAGGCCTTTGCTGACGACCGCCTCTGACCCTCATGCAAACCTACATCTGCCACCCACCGTCCCTGCCACCCCTACCCCCACCAGCACCGTACCCACATATCCACGATCCCCCTGCGGAGCACAGCATGGAGTGGTGAACATTAAAATAAACATTTATCTAGACCATTCTCTGTAACTATGTATGGGAGGGGAACCTAACTTGGAGGGGGGGTGGGGCGCACATTCCAGGGTGGGGGGGTGAACCGTGAGCCCTGTTGGTCCCTGGAGCCCCTGTCTCCCCAGGTGCAAGGTCCCTGGTGGGGAGGAGAGGGTGCAGGGAGCACCAGCAGGTAAGGCCAGGGAGTGGGCCCGGTGGGGGCAGAGGGTGTGGGCTCAGTGGGGACAGGCTCAGCAGGGACGTGGGGGGCTGGCTCAGTAAGGGGATCTGCCGGGGGGACCAGGAGACGGGCAACATTGGCTGCATGGTCCTGGAGGGTGTGGCCAATGCCCTCCAGTGCAGTCATCAGCCTGTTCCCAGGCCGCCTGCCACCACTCCATCTCCGCCTTGGTGAGCTGCTGGTGCTGCTCAGCCACCTCAGCCTGGCGCTGGCTGGCTGAGTCCTCCTCGGCCCAGTGGGTGGGGCCCCTCCGGCCATGGCCCAGATGGTGTGCTGGGTGGGGTGGCATCCGGGCGCCTCCGCGGGCTGTAGGGGGGGCTGTCAGGGACAAGGGATGGCGCAGGGCTTTCCTGGCCCATGGATGGTGTGGCTGTACGGGGGGGGACACAGCATGTCAGTAATGTATCCCAGACAGAGGGGACATGGCTGTGGCCCACCTGCCTGAGCCCACCCCATGGGGCCCCCACCCCCTCAAAGGACACTGACCCCCCAGAAGGGGCACCAACCCACTCCCCCAACAGGCTGGGCCTCCTAGCCTGAGGGTGCATCCAGGGGTCTTTCATGCAGGTGGCCCTTCCCGGCCTGCGGTGCGCAGGCCCCAGGTGCTGTCCAGCACTAACCGGCTGCCGCCCCCGTGCAGCTTGCAGTACTGTCCACTGAAGGTGGGTGCTGGGCACCTCTGGTGGGCCACTGTGGGGTGAGGGGCTGGCCTGTGTGCAGCCCGGGACCACTGGTCCTGTGTGTGGACAACTAGCCATTGCATCACCCCCACCCTGTGGAGCAGGTGTGCATCCCTTCATGTACATACCAGAGGGTCCCACGATGATGTCCGGGAATGTCCGGTTCCCAGTCACCTGGCTGGAGGAGTGGGAGGGGATGACAATGGTGTGGTCCCCCTCCTCACTCGAACACTCGGTGGTTCCCCCGCCCTCCCGAGTCCCCAATCTGGGCTGCTCCTCCTCCTCCTCCTCCAGCTGCAGCTCCTTGGCAGATATGCCCAGGAATGGCGGGAGTGGGGAGCTGTCTTGAGCCCCCAGGATGCCCCGGAGCTCCTGGAAGAAGGGGCATGTGGCTGGAGGTGCCCTGGAGTGGCCGGACTGGTCCTTGGCCCAGGCATAGCCCTGCTGCAGCTCCTTTACCTTGGAGCGTACCTGCTCCTTAGTACACTCTGGGTGGCCCCTGGTCTGGAGGCCCTGTGCCAGGTGGCCAAAGGCAGCAGCATTGCACCGCTTGACCCTCATCTCATGCAGGACCTCCTCCTTCCACACGCCAAGGAGGTCCTGCAGCTCCTGCTGAGTCCAGGAGGGGGCCTTTTTCTTTTCTCCCCCTGGGAGCCCTGTGGGGGCTCTTGGGGGCGGGGGCTGTGGGGCTCACAGTGGGGGCTGACTGATGGCCATGCTGCCGTGCTGGAGTGTGGGGCTGGGACATGTGCAGAGGCTGCTCCTAGCACGCTCTCAGCTTCCTGCAATGGGTTTCCTGCGTGCATGCTGCTTTAAGGCATCCGGCGTCAGGGCCATAGAGCCCTGCTGCTGCCAGCTGGAGCAGCCCCGCGCTCCAGCTGACCAGTACCATGGCGGACCCGTATTTTGAAAAAGCAGGATGTGGAGCACCTACACACGTAGACTTCCAATTTAGTATTTCAAAAGGGACCGATCTTCCTGCTCTGGGATCAGGGTTCGGATTTCTACGTCTGCGTCCCGCTCTTTCGATTGCCTTTAGAAAGACGGCGTTACACGTGGACGCTCTTCCCACTCTTTCGAAAGAGGGCCGCTTATTTTGATGTTTTGTGCACATGTAGACACGACTCGTGTGTTTGTGCAGGGTGATTTGCAGGGCAAGGGATCATGCTCACGCCAGGAGGTATAATTACATTAGCCTTCAGTAGCTCTGGGATACATATAAAAATTGACAAAGTCTTATTTTATTCTGTCCTTTCAGATGTCACTAGGCTGTGCTGATGCCATCCCAGTTTCTATAGTAACTAACACCTCAAAGAGGAAAGCACACTGCATGACTAAAAAAGGCAAGATATAAATGAGAGGCATAAACACAATATGCAATTGTGCTTATGCTGAAGATTCATTGCCACTTGGTTATTGCAAACACACTAATTTATAACTACCATGGCCACCCCAATTTCCCCACAATAAAGCCTCATAGCTGTCCTTATATCCATGCTCTCTCAGCCTCCACTCCCACACCCAAACTCTTGTACTAAAGACACCCTGGCTACATCTACACTGGGACACTACACTGAAGTAGCCTATTTCAACGTAGCAATATCGAAATAGGCTACTTCGACATGTATCAGCCACACATCCTCCAGGGTTGCTGCCGCTGACATTCAACATCAAAGTTGCGATGGGGAACTTTGAAAGGAGCCGCTCCAGAAGGAAATGCGGATCATCTACACACACAAGTGCTTCCCGTCGAAATAAGGAGCCAGGAAAGCCCACAGACAGGGTCACAGGCTGGACTAGCTCTTCTGGGGCAGCAGCAAGCTGCTCCTTTAAAGAGCCCCTCCCAGACACACAAGGCCTGCACAGCATGAGGTCTGCAGAGCACTAGCCACACTCTCGCAGACCGACGCACAGCAGCCATGGACCCCCAGCAGCAGCAGCACCTGGAAGCCTTCTAGGTTGTCACCCAGGGAGCAAGCGCCCTGCTCGGTGCTGCATGGGAGGCCGCCCAGCAGCTCCTGGCAGGGAGGCCCTCCAAGGAGGCAGATGGGGATGCCCCTGACCACCAGGCTCCCCTGTTCCTCCCCCCGCTGGGTGCTCTGCCACCCCTGGAGCTACCCCACCAGCTCGGAGTGGTGGGAGCAGCTGGTCATGTGGGGAGTGGGATGATGACATGTGGCTGCGTAACTTCTGCATGTGCCGGCAGACCTTCCTGGAGCTCTGCCAGTGGCTCACCCCGCACTGAGGCACGAGGACACCTGGATACTGTGCACCCTCCCCATCAAGAAGAGGGTTGTAATAGCCGTCTAGAAGCTGGCCACTCCAGACAGCTACCGCTCCGTGGGACACCAGTTTGGAGTCAGAAAGGCCACAGTTGGGGCCGTCGTCATGGAGGCAAGGAGGCCTGGGCATGCACCCACTGGGGTGGGCAGGGGGCTGCGGTGCGGCCAGGGAGGGAGGGGTACCAGGGATGGAGGAGCTGGGCAGGGGAGTGCCTGGGGAGGTGTCTGGGAGGGGGGGTCTGGGGAAAGGGGCCTGGGGCACCCTGCACACCCTCATGGGTGCTTGTGTTCCCTCCCCACAGGAGGTCCATGTGCTCAGTGCCTTGCTGCTCCAGAGGGTCGTCTGAGCCAGGGACCTGGACACAGCCATCGCCGGATTTGCCACCATGCGGTTCCCGAACTGCTTCGGGGCCCTGGATGGGACCCACATCCCCATTCGCACCCCAGACCACAGCAGGGGAAGATAGATCAACTGGAGGGGCTACCACTCCATGGTCCTGCAGGCTATGGTGGACAGCCGGGGCCACTTCCGGGATGTCTACGTGGGCTGGCCCGTCTATTCACATGACACCCGCTTCTTCCAGAACTTGGGCCTGTGTCGCTAACCCCGTGAGGGGATGGGAATAGCGCCCTACTTCGACGTTGAACATCGAGGTAGGGCATGTGTAACCGATCCGTGTCCTGCAATATTGAAATAGCGGGGTCTGCCGGGGCGGCCATCAGCTGAGGGGTTGAGAGACGCTCTCTCCAGCCCCTGTGGGGCTCTATGGTCACCGTGTGCAGCAGCCCTTAGCCCAGGGCTTCTGGCTGCTGCTGCTGCAGCTGGGGATCCATGCTGCATGCACAGGGTCTGCAACCAGTTGTCGGCTCTGTGGATCTTGTGCTGTTTAGTGCAAGTGTGTCTGGGAGGGGCCCTTTAAGGGAGCAGCTTGCTGTTGAGTCCGCCCTGTGACCCTGTCTGCAGCTGTTCCTGGCACCCTTATTTTGATGTGGGCTGCTTTGGTGAGTAGACGCTCCCCTGCAGCGCCTACTTCGATGTAGTGCTGCCCAACGTCAACTTTGAACGTCGGCGGCACCAGCCCTGGAGGACGAGTAGACGTTATTCATCGAAATAGCTTATTTCGATGTTGCTACATCGAAATAAGCTATTTCGATGTAGCATTCACGTGTAGATGTAGCTAGGTTCTTTGGAAAATAAAACTGTGGATATTGAAAGCTGGTAAACTGTCCTATGTGCACAATATAAACTGTCCTATGTGCACAATATATGTGAACCAATATATACAAAGGAGGACAACTATATACAAGGGGGACAATTATATACAAACCGGGGACCAGCTGATGGCTCAGCCATCGGCCCATCAATCTGGGCTGAGTGCAGAGGGTCATGGCCCCCCCTTGTCCACAGTCTCGGTGCAGCTGGCTGGGGGCCAGGAGGACCAGCAGGTATAGCCAAGATGCCTCCACCGGCTGGTCTTCAGCCCCAGTGGGCTCCGGTCCTGGGGGGCTGGCAGGTGGCATGGCAGGTGGTGCAGCAGGTGGGGTGGCAGGCGGTGAGGCAGGCAGAGTGGCAGTTGGGGTGGCAGGGGGCGAGGCAAGTGGGGTGGCAGGAGGGGCATCAGGGGGGCAGGAGCTACGCAACAGCCTCCCAGATCGACCTGGCTGTGTCCCAGAAGATGCCCATGAATTCCTGCCATGCCACCCAGCGCCGGATGGACGCCTCCCTATCGAAGTGGAGGCTCTCCTCGGCCACCTCCACCTGTTGCTGGACAGCTGCCAGGAGCTGGGGGTCCATGTGGGCCATCCCCTGGGTCCAGCGGTGGCATGCCCGTCCCACTGGCCTTGGAGGTGTCCCTGGGCGCTGGCGGTGCCTGACCTCTGGCAGGCTCTCGGGGACAACGGAGGGTGCCTGGCTGCCTGGGGCCTTGGATGGTGCAGCTGTGGAGAGGGAGGGGAAGGCTGTTAGTACTGTGCCCTGGCCCATGGCCTATTCCCCCCATCCTCCCCTGGGTGCTGGGTCTCCATCCCCGTCGGTGGGTGTGGTGTTCCTGTTGGGTGTCCCCATTGCATGGTCCCCCTGCCCCTGGGGTTCGGGCACAGTGCTGGCCATGAGTGTGGGTGCTGATGGGCACCGAGAGCCATACTGCCATCCTGGACCATGCTGTGGCTGGGTCCACTGAGGGGAGGTGTGGGGCTCCCAGTTGTGGCTGGTTTCGCCGCCCCATGGCCCAGGGGTGCGTGCCATGTGGGGTACGTACCTGACTGTCCACTGCTGTGGTCGGGGGAACCCCAGTGGGTGGACACCTGGCTGGTGCTCCAGGAGAGAAGGTCTATGAGGACCCCTTCTGCCTCATTGCTGGACCCCTCCTCCTCCACCGTCCTGAGGGGTGCCTCCTCCGGTGGGCCCTGGGATGCAGGGCTGGCCTCTGGGCCGGACTCCGGCTCTGAGTCCAGCTGGGACTCCTTGGCTGCAGTGTCCAACATGGCCTGGGGGGAGAAGGAATCCTGGGGGCCCAGCATGGCCCTGATCTCCCTGTAATAGGGGAAAGCAGCGGGGGAGGCCAAGTCCTGGGCCCAGGTGTAACCCTACTGCAACTCCTTCACTTTGCTCCAGATGTGATCCAGAGTGCGGGCAGGGTGACCCTAAGCAGCCAGGCCCTTGGCCATTTGGACGAATGCTTCCATGTTCCACCACTTGCTCCCCATCATGTGGAGCACCTCCTCCTCACCCCAGAGCCCCAGCAGGTCTTGGAGCTCGGCCCCCAACCAGGAGGGGCCCTGCAGCTTTTCGGCCTGCCGTTTGGCTGCCGGGGGTGCCTGGGTCCCCTGCGGGGGGAGCCCTGGGAGTGCGCTGGGGGATGGATCAATGCCAAGGTGCTGGTTGGAGGGGTTGGGGTCTGTGGAGGGCGTGCAGGACTGCCACGTGTGTGCGCTGCTGCCTGCACGGTCTCAGCTTCCTGCCACAGGAAATCCAGGTCCGTGGTGCTTTAAGGGCTGCTATGCGTGGTGATCATAGAGCCCCACAGGGGCTGGACGGCACATCTCAACCCCTCAGCTGATGGCCGCCATGGAGGACCCCACTATTTTGAAGTAACGGGATGCAGATCATCTACACACGTTGAACGTCAAAGTAGTGTGCTATTCCCATCTTCGGATAGGAATAGCAATTTCAACAGCTTGCCACCTAATGTCAATGTCAACGTCGAAATAGTGCACGGCACGTGTAGACACGATGCGTGCTATTTCAATGTTGTGCCGGCTACTTCAAAGTAGCCGGCTAGTGTAGACGCATCCTCTGGCCATGTCTACACTAGCCCAAAACTTCGAAACGGCCATGCAAATGACCATTTAGAAAGTTTACTAATGAAGCTCTGAAATACATATTCAGCGCCTCATTAGAATGCCGGCAGCCGTGGCACTTCGAAATTGACACAGCTCGTGCCACGCGGCTCTTCCAAATGAGGCTCCTTTTTGAAAGAACCCCGGCAACTTCGAAATCCCCTCATTCCTAACAGCAGATAGGAATAAGGGGATTTCGAAGTTGGTGGGGTCCTTTCGAAAAGGAGCCCCATCTGGACGAGCTGCGCGTCAATTTTGAAGTGCCACGGCTGCCAGCATTCTAATGAGACGCTGAATATCTATTTCAGCGCTTCATTAGTAAACTTCGAAATGGTCATTTGCATGGCCATTTTGAAGTTTTGGGCTAGTGTAGATGTAGCCTCTGTGCCAGATCTTTAGCTGGCATAAATTAGCATTGGTCCACTAAATTTAATATAGTCTTTACAAAGAGAGGGGCCTATGTTCTCAATTGGGTAAACTGATGTGCCTATATTAAAGGTTATGTACTATACTTGTATATGCCAGCTAAGAATCTGACCTACATGTTCTCTGTAAACTGGCACTCACTGTTTCTCACAGTAAACTAACACAGGATTGGGAATCGGAGACCTGCATTCTATCCCTCCATTACTAACACTCACTGGCTACGTCTACACAAGCCAAAATCTTCAAAATGGCCATGCAAATGACCATTTTGAAGTTTACTAATGAGGCGCTGAAATACATATTCAGCGGCTCATTAGCATGCGGGCAGCCGCGGCACTTCGAAATTGATGCGGCTCGCTGCTGCGCGGCTCATCCAGATGGGGCTCCTTTTCAAAAGGACCCCAGCAACTTCGAAGTCTCCTTATTCCCATCTGCTCATAGGAATGTTAGTTTGACATGGAAATATTTTTTATAATGTTCCTAAAATTTTTGTATAATTGCTGTTTGCATTTGCCCCAATCCTTAGATTTTTTTTAAAATAAAGTGTCCTTCCCCACCTAAACTAACCTCCCATATGTCTAAACCCAAAACTTTGTGTGTGCCCCTTGAAATTTGGGTCGAGATCTCAGTTTTGTCATTTGACCCCTTACAAATTAATCAGTCCTATTTTGAAATTCAGAGAGATTTTGGGTTCATGATTTAATAAGCCCGTGCTTTGTGCTTCATGTTCTGGTCAAGACCAGATAGAATGGATGAGTCATAAGATTATATTGCTGCATTTTCGATCCATATGGAAACAAGTAACACCAGAAGAATTGTTTTCTAGAAATATTTACCTTGATTTCTAGTCCAAAGATGTTCAGAAAAACTCCAGATTGAAATCTAAGATTTTGGATGCACAGTTGAACTGACTCTGCAGACATTCTGTACTTCATCCATCGCTTAATGAATGTGGCTTTACCATCACTTGAGTCGATAGGTTCTCTCCCACACTGAAACACATGGAAGATAGAACGGTAATACAAAACCCCTGGCTTTGAAGAATGCTCATTTGAAAGGAGCTTGCAGCTCACGTGTTTCTAGAGGAGTGAAGACTTTTATTGTGATAGCTTCCCAGGTCATTTCAATTACAATAACACACAACCCTGATTCTGCACAAGCTTTTAGTAGCATGTGTCTCTTGTGTGTTTTCGATCGACAAATGTAAAGTCTGGCTAGTATAAATCTTAGTCTACAAGGTACTGAATTTGAAGGGGGAAATTATATAAGACTCTTATGGGAGATACTGTCAGTTTCTGTATTCTAGATACTGAACTTCATTTATTTTGAATATACCATGGGCTAGATCTCATTATGAAGGACCAACTATTGTATTTAGTTATAGGCTTCATTTATAGATCAACCATTAACTTGAAGTCTAATGCCTGTGCCTACTTCGGAAAAAAAAAACTCATTGTCATCCTAGAATGGAATAAACAAGAGTGCACAAATCTTTGATGCATTATGTAACATGTGAGGTATTTTTCCTTGACAGCAATAATCACCATGCACTGCCTGAATGCCATCAATGCTTCCATAGCTGCTAGCTCACATATATGCTGCCATTGATCAAATGGCTGACTTTTTTCTTGAAATGTTACACAAACTGCTGTTTTTTAAAAAAGCGGTATTGTCCACCCTGAGGTCTTGGAGATTCTGTGAAATGTTATAAAATACTCAATTTCTAAAGTGGCACAATGTTGCATTTTTTGCAATGGTTTGTTTTTCTGCTTCAGTCATCTGAGGAAGTGGGTTTTACCCCCCAAAGCTCATGACCTAATACATTTGTTAGTCTCAAAGGTGCTACAGGACCACTTGTTGTTTGTGAAGCTACAGACTAACATGGTTACCCCTTTGAGACAATGTTGCGTTGTAGTCGGTGGTCTTGCTTCTGATCTCATGTACATCAGTATAAATTAGGGATGATTTCATGATCTATCAATAATTGATCTTTGACTTATGCTTTGACAATAATTTGACTTCAATGGAGTGACACAGTAAACTGGTGTGAGACAAGAGTCAGGCCCATTAGATGTAAGTTTTTTATAGATAATTTTTTGCAGTTCTCTGTGCAAACTCATACACAATGGATGATCATTTACACTGGTGTAAAAAAAAAATTCAGACAGATATACCAGCAATATGAGATCAGGACCAGCTTCAGAGTGTTAGGGCCAGATCTTCTGGCAGTGTAAAATAGCTTGGCTTTAATAGCGAAGATACACTAAATTATTTTGAGATGTTGCACTGAGGAGCTCAAATAAATAGATAATGTTTCTACAGTGCATTTAATTTGCTTTACTGACTCATAATTCAGCCTCAGGTGGGAACCCATTTAATTCTTACTCCCAACCAGTAGGATTCAGAAGCAGGCAGTATACCTCATGCAGCAAGAGCTCAGCAGTGTAAGCAGTTCCCAGAGCCCGCCCCGTGTGTCAGGTTAACAAGTAGTCATGGAGTTTGTCATACAGGTACCCCAACACAAACTGACTTACTACTTTTTCCAGGAAGAGCTACTGGCCACCAAGCAGGTGCACCACCACATTTTCAGTATGAAAGTTCTAGAACCGATGGGATTGGGAGCAAAAGAGCGAGGGGAGTGAATCGTACACTACATGTAAGTGTTGAGCCAGCAGACCCTGGGGCAATGTTACACTAGATTCACCAGTCTGACCTCCTCTAGATCACAGGAATCAATGCCACCCAGCAGCGACACAGGAAACCCAACAGGGGAAATGAGACACAGTATAGGCACAGTATAGGAGGGATCAAGGTGAACGTGTGAAGGGGGAGGCCATGCAATGGCAGGGAAGTGATTAAAAAGAGATAATCCTGAGAACTGACACCCATCCAGCAACTCCAGGGCAAGGCCAATCTCTCTGCTAATCTGACCTAGGGGAAAATTCCTTTCCAACCCCGCTCATGGCAATCAGTTAGAAATTGAGCTTTTGATCAAGAACCAGCCAGCCAAGTGAAGAGACTGCTCTACGCCACCTCAGAGCCCTGTCTCCTGCCCTATGTCCTGACTCCAGACATGGGCATTCCTGTCAGTTTAGAGTAAGTAGATAATAAAAACCCTCTCAGCATACACCTGGTGGGTGGGGGAGTAAATACGTTTCTGGCCTTTGCAGGTGGCTGACTGAAACACTGAAGCATGAGCACTGGGAACATAACAACAAAAATCAGAAGTTAGCTTCAGGGCTGTGGAGTTCTGCCGCTCACCACCACAACCATCCCCATTGCAACTTGTAAATTTGACCATTTCTCTCTCAAAACGAATGCAAGCAGTCCTGTAGCACCTGAAAACCTAACAATTTTATTACAGTTTGCACATCCCTGGTCCAGCAGTCCCAGAGGAGGGATTTTGCCACATCAGGGGAGGTCAACGCCCTCAGGGCTCACCTCCTGCCCACCAGCCCCAGCCACTTTCCAGACTTCCCACTTGCTCCTCAGCTGCTGCAGCTGCCCGGCTGGCTCCCTGGCTCCTCAGTTCCCTGGCCACTCCCACCCCACAGCTCCCCAGCTGGCTGTCCAGTGGCTCCCTGGCCTGTGGCTTCCCAGCCCTGCAGCTCACCATCTGTCTCACCAGCCCCTGGCTGCCATGGTTCCACGGATGCTCCCAGCCCCATGGCTCCCAGCTGACTCAGCAGCTCCCCACCCCATTACTTCCTAATCATGTAGATCCCTGGCTGGCCCCCAGCCTTTGGTTCCTTGGCCGACTTCCTGACAGCTCCCCAGCTTCCCAGCCTCACTGCTCCCCAGCCACTGTAGCCCTGGCAGTCACTGCTGACTCTCCAGTCACCAGGGCCTGCTGACTTCTGCTCCCCAGCTTCCCCCTTCCTCCTCCTGCAGGAACATGGCAGGAACTCCAGCAAGGGCTCCGACCCCTGCCCTGCACTTCTACGGGGGCTCTACCTGCCCCCATGCTGCAGCATGGCCAGTGGGAGCTCAAGCTCTGGCCCAGGTCAGGCTTCTGGCTACTGCTATGGCCCCAGCCCCCACCCCACTGATGCAGATACAGCCCCAGCCCTGAGACTGTCTTTTCCTGCAACATCTGTGCTGATGCTGGACCATGGATGTTGCTGGATGAGAGAATACCAGTTTTAAGAGGCTGCTCCTCAGCTGCTGCAGCTGCCCAGCTGGCTCCCTGGCTCCACAGTTTCCTGGCCACTCCCACCCCACGGCTCCCCAGCTGGCTCTCCGGTGGCTCCCTGGCCTGTGACTTCCCAGCTCATTACCTAATAAATAAATAAAAATGTTTAGTTTTTAAGGTGCTCCATGACTGCTTGGGTTTGGGGTTTTTGGGGGTGGAGGGAGTTGTTTGTTTTTGTTTTTGTTTTTTGTGACGCTACAGACTAACACGGTCCCCCCTCTGAGACTCAAAACTAATTCAGTTGTTTGCCTTCGTGACTGCTATTGGGAGGCTCTTCCAGAAATTAACAGCTCTGTTGGTTCAGAAGCTGCTTTTAATTTTCAGCCTGAAGTTATTCATGAGCACTGACTATCCAGTTGTTCTTATAGCAACATTCATGTGCTTCAGCCTTCATAGTGTTTACTTCCTCATGTATTTAGAGAGAGCATATCGCCTCAGTCTTTTCTTCTGAAAACGAATAAATAAATACATCCGAGTCACATTCTGTGAGCCGATGGCCAGGTGCCAGCTAAAGGGTCTGGTGGGGCAAAGGGGGTGATGCCACACCAGCAGCTATGCTAAGCAGCCAGGGCAGGCTGGGTTCTTTGGTTTGTGTTTAGTTCGGGTACAGCAGCAAGAGGAAAATTACACTTAGAGAGGCTTTAACAGTTACTTTTTATTTATACAAAGGTAGAAACAATTTAACTAAGACAAATGATTAAAGTACAAGTTAGTACTCGTGGTTTTTAAAGGGGAAACAACACAATTTAACTTAAGAAAAGTTTTAGACAAACTAGCTAGCTTACACTAATACAATTAATGTATACACAAGAAAGGCAAGTTGCAGGTGTGATTTTCACCCCTGCCTCTCAGACCTGGTGGAACCAGAGTCTTTCCCTCAATTCCTATAAGAAAGAAGTGTAAAACAGGTGTAATTCTTACCCCTGCCTCCTAGATCCAGTGTGACCCAGAATCTTTCTCTCAATCCCTCGGGAAGAAGTAGATACGAACCAGGCATCCCCAGTCTTGGGAGTTAATTCCAGACCTGGCCAGCAGGTGTAGGTGATTGAAACTCAAAGGGCGGGTGGTCTGCCAAGCCCCCTTATACTCCTTTTGTCACGTACGCTTCTTCCTGGTCTCAAGTAGCCAATTGGGAGGAATATGTTGAACCCCAGGTTTCCCAGGGAAGGTGCAAGGCTCAATTTGCACTTGTGAATTGTGGACAATTGGGCACCTTTGGAGGTGATGGGCGGGGGTTCCCTGTTCTTCCTGGGGAAGTGATTAAGGCGTGTCAATTACCGAGATCAGCCAGAAGGGCGGCCATTAGCTAGCCCATTCACTGTCTGGTTTTTGTGTATAGTAGAAAGGCCGGGCGAGACAGCACACCTGCGTTCCCAGGACATCAAAGGCTACCTATCTCCCCTGCTTGTTTCTCTCTCTGTCTCTCCCAGTGGTGGGGGGAGAAGAAGAAAAGGCCAAATGGGGGGTTCATGTCTGGCTACACATTCTTCCAGTCTTATCTCCTAAAATAGGCCATCCAGTCCCCTGATATCTCTTCTCTACACCTGTTCCAATTTAAATTAATCTTTTTTGAATGTGAGTGACCAGAATTGTACACAGTATTCCAAATGAGATCTTACCAGTGCATTGCATGGTAGCATTAATTTCTCTCTGTCTCTACTGGAAGTGCCTCACCTAATATATCTGAGACTCACATTTGCCTTTTTCACAGTCACATTACATTGGTGTCTTATGGTCATCCTGTAACTTTCCTACACACACAGATCTCGCTTCTCCTCTGTTGCTTCCAAGTGTTGAGCCCCCTGCCCCAGCTTCTAGTAGAAACTTGTGTTGACCACTAAGTGCATGACATTGCACTTCGCACTACTGAATTTCATTTCAAGTCTGTCACTGCAGTCTTCAGGGTCATCCAGATGTTTCTGTAAAATAGTTCAGTCTTCCTGTGTATTGATAATACTTACCAACTTTACATCATCAACAAATGTCATTAGCACACTTCTATGGATATTTTTTTGGTCCTTCATAAAAAGATTAAATAAGATTAGCTCCAAAACCAATCCTACAGGAACCCCAGTAGAATTATTTTTTCCAGTGTAATAATTCATCTTTTAGCACAAACCATTGCTTTCGCCCTGTGAGATAGTTTTTTATCTGCCTTACAATGCTTGTGCCGATCCATATCTTCCCTAATGTAATTGATTTCCCTTGTGGTACTGTGTCAAATGTTCTACTAAAGTTCCAATACATTAGACTGACTGTGTTTATCTTTAAAAAAAAATCAATTATTTTCTCAAAGAAGGAAATCAGGTTAGTTTGGCATGATAGTCCTTTGGTAATTGAATGATATATGGCATCCCCTTCATCATTTACCTCTACAAATATAATTTATTCTTTCCATAGAAATTTGCTCTGCATCCTTGCACAATACTGAAGTCGAACGAACAGGTCTATAATTGCCGAGATCATTTCTTTTCCTGTCTTAAATAGACGTACAACAGTAGCTGTTCTCTAGGCATGTAATATTACACCTCAGTAGACAGTTTTATTAAACATCCCTGCTACTGGGCTAGCAACTCACATGCTAGTTCTTTCAATATTCTGGGTTGGGATTTATCCAGCCCCCCTGATTTGAGCACATGAAGATCTTTAAGTTTATTTCCCACTTCAGACGTGGTACTTTCCAAAGCTACATGTTCATTTCCATCCTCTGTACATGCACACGTTCCATTTCATCCTTACTTCATTTCAGTTTTCAGCACCATTTAATTTTGGGCCAGACCTAGATTATCTTTATTCTCCTTCCCTTTACTCTGCATATTGAACCAACCTCATCCTCCTTTATTCATTTTATATAATTTAAAAACCTCATTATTTTAATTTCCTTAGCAAGAGCGAATTCAGCTTGAGTTTGGCTACTCTCACTATGTTATTACATTTTCCAATTTCCACTGTGTAGTTTTGTTTACTATCAGCACTTTTCTCCATTCCCCAAAGTCTCTCTGTTTACACCTAATAAACTTTTTGAGGTGGTTATTCCTTCAGCTGAGGCAGCACCATTGTCTACAAATTTCACATAGTGGTGTTGGAGGCTTTTGCTAGGCTACGTCTACATAGGCAGCCTCTGTCGACAAAACTGGGCTTTTGTCAACAAAACTCTCTGAGCGTCTGCACAGTTCAAGTGCTCTGTTGAGAGTTTGTTGACAAACCTCTGCTGTTCAGCCAGCAGTGTTATACCTCTCCCCAGTCACATATAACACCTCTGTCCACAGTGTTTTGTTGATAGAATGCCCATATAGACAGTTCTGTCGACAGAGAAGACTTCCAGTTTCTGGGCAGCCCGGTTTGCAGAGCTTCCATTGAGCCATTCTGTCAACAGGGGAAAGGGCAGTCCAGCTTCTCTCTGTGATCCATTGACAGAGGTAACGCTGAGGTTTCTCTGTCGACAGTGACCTCTGTCAACAGAAGCTGCCTGTAGTCATAGCCTTAGTGTTGTGGGCTTTTTTTTGTATAGTGTATTTGAAGCCACATCTGCACTGGGTCCTTCAGTCCAGATGACCTCTTTAACAAATTCCCTTAATTTCCCAGTGTCTTCCATTTCAAATTAAAATTAAAACCAAGCGGTCAGCTGTAGTTTTTTATTCTCCAACTTAAATTTAAATAGAATCAACTGGTGAACACTCAAGCTGAGGGATTCCTTACAACCATCTCTCCTATTGTGCATTCTCTACTTACTAAAACAAGCCTAAAATTGCATTGCCACTTGTTGATTCAGTGATGATGAAAACTGTCATTTATCTAGGAATAAATGGGCCTGACTAGTATTAGTAGCGTTTATTCTCCAGTCTTTAGCCAGGAAGTTAAATTCCCCCATTACTATACAATTGCAAGTAATATATTTCTCCCTGTGTCTCTCTGATAATGTTAAAGAGATTGCTCTCCATTTCTAAGTCACTCCCTGGGCATCTATAGAAGACCCCCTATATGCTACCCTAATAGAAGCTCTTTAACAATCGTGCCCCAAAGTGATTTTGACCCAAATAGATTGTGTTGTCTGTTCTATCACTTCATATGTCTTCATAGCTTACCATTTCATTACCCTACCATCTTTACCTTTATTCTTATCTCTCCTACACAGCACATATCCTTCAATATTTGTATTCCAGTCACAGGTGGTATTTCTTTAATCCATATAATGCCTGGTTTCACCTCCTGTTCCAGCAGTTCCAGTTCCTCCATATTATTGCCTAGACTCTGCATTTCTGCATAAGCATTTCTATTGTCTTCCTTGGCCCTCATCCAGTTTATTGGCTGGTGTACCCTTATTCCTTAATGATATCTTCATTTAGTTGATTTTCCTGCTCCTGTGTACTGAAGCTAGGCATGGACATTCTATGTGTCTCTCCCAGTCTTCTCCACTCATCTTCTAGTTTAAAGCCATTATCAATCGTGTACCCTTGATACTAGAACTTCAGGTGGAATCCATCAGACTAGAGAACATATTGTCTCTTTTGTGTGTGTGTGTGTGTGTGTGTGTGTGTATGACTGCCTCCTTGTTCCAGTTATTGGGTCATCTGGGCTATGTCTACAATGTCTACACCAGAGTGCTCTTTTGAAAGGGCATCATTCAACAGAGAGTAGCTGAAAGACGCCCTTTCGAAGGGGAGTGTCCACACACAGGCTGGGACTGGCACCATTGATCCATGACATCAAAAGGGCCATCCACCCAGTCGAAAGGGGCCAGCAAGCCCTTCGAAAGAGAATGTCTACATGTACCCATGCCCTCTTTCAAAAGAAGGGGCCAGGAAATGCTTCAGCTGGGGCATCATGGCGGAGAAGCCTTTCCAGGGCACAGCCAGCCTCCCCTCTAAAGAGCCCCTTCCCAACACCCCTGCCCTGCACAGCACAAGGCCTACAGGGCTGCTATCAGCTCCACATACACAGTGCCCGCAGGACAGAACATCTGGAAACCCTGCTCGCTTCTGCCAGTGGAGTGGTCGCCCTACTGGCCACAGCAGTGGTGGTTGCCCTGCAGCTCCTGCTGGGGGAGGCCTCCCCAGGGACAGCCGGAGATACCTCAGACCCTTGGCTCCTTTGGCATCACCCCCCACAGGGTTCTCTGCCGGCTCTGGAGCTACCCCACCAGCTTAGACTGGTGGGAGCACCTAGTCATGGGGGAGTGGAAGGACGACCAGTGGCTCTGTAACTTTTGGATGCAGTGGCAGCTGGTGGGTGGGGTCCCAGCAGGAGGGTTGGGGAGGGGATGGTGGTAGGGGGCGTTTGGGCCAGGAGCTCCCTGAAGGTGCCTGCCACATCCCTCAGGCTGCCCATCCGTTCAGCCCAGGCCACCTGGTGCCAGGTGGCCTTGCCCTTATTGAGGTGGAGGTGCTGTTCTGCCACCTCCACCTGCTGGAGGAAAGAGGCAGTGAGGTGGTGGTCCCCTGCCGCCTGCCTATAGTCCCATCAGGAGTGGGGTTGCCTTAGTTTGGCCAGTGGCGCCATATAGTCCTTGTCCCTCACCTCCGGGGGGCCATTGGGTACTACGGCAAAAGAGTCAGTCTGAATATGACAGAGCAAACAGAGGTAGCAATAAATGAAAAAGTGATGAAAAGACAGGCTTCTTCCCTGTGTGCCCATAAAGGATGTGATGTGATACCATGTAATGTAGTAGATCCAGGAGGTGTGTCTGTATAAAGCAGATTCCTGGAGGGATGACCTTGAGTAAGACGGAAGAGCCTGAATGCTTGTTTAGCATGCACTGGGGAACTAGCTCCTGCTTGAAGACAATATTAGACACTATAGCCACGTCCAGACAGCCCGTTAGCAAAGCGCTGCTGCCGGCAACACTGTGCTAATGACAGGTCATGACATTGCAAATGGAGGCCTATTTGCAAACTCGCCCAGCTAATTAGCATAGCAGTGCGAGATTTTTCTGTCGGCGAGAGGGGGTGTCAGTAGCACAGAGGCTGTGTGAACATGCCTCTGCCAGCTAAGCCCCTCTCTGTCACTAGTCCCTTATGCCTGTGCTAACAGGCCGTTTAGATGTGGCCTATGTGTTTTCCATTAATAATGTGATAACTGATTTACTCTGTTTAGTGATCACAAGGAAATTGAGCTCCACTTAATTTAGAGGCATTTCTTTCCACCTCAAGAGTAAGTGTGTCACTACCCTTGACAAATTCACACCCAACTCTGCAGGTTTATTTTGTGCATTGAATCTGATCAGCTTAGGGTCATACTGACACATCACTGATATAAACACCTCCTCTGTATAAAGGAGCCCAGAGCATGCCTGAGTAGATTTCTGCAGCTTTTCTGAAAGTGCAGGCAATGAATAGGGCATTGTCATGCAAATGTTCTGACATGGTTGATGCAAGCAGAAAAAGAACATGTCTACGCTTAGCTTGGCTACAGAAAGGAGACACAGGCTACCTCTACGCTACAGCAATCTGTTGACAGAAATTACTGTCAGAAGAGATCTTATGGCAAAACTTCTGTCGAGAGACCATGTCCACACACAAAAGCGTCTTGGAAGAGCAATCCGCTCTGTTAACAGAGAGCTGCCAAACTGCCTGGCCACTCTCTCGATAGAATGGCCAACTGGAAACTCGGCAAATGGGGCTGCCTCATGAACCAAAGTCCTGTCTGTCAACAGAGGTCCCCCACCAGAGCATCTACCCAGTTTTTGTGTTGACAGAACACTGTCGACAAAGATGTTATTCCTCAACACAGAGAGGCACAATGCTGCCAGCAGATGTGTCGGGTTTTGTTGATAGCCTGTTGACAGAGCAAATTTTGCATGTAGCCGCTCCATGGGGTTTTGCGACAAAAGCCCAGTTTTGTCGGAAAAATCCTCTCATATAAACGCAGCCTTGGGCTATGACTACATTAATGGTGGAATGTATTGTATAGGCACCACAGAGGTAGTTACAAGCAACAGTGAAAGATTATGGCATTATTCTACTGCTGAAACTCTTCCTGGCTGCCTCTCTACTGCAGGCTGCAGAGGTGAGGAAAGGTTTTGGCAACTGGGTCCTAGCAAGTCCTTACCTGGCTAAAACATATGATGTTGATGTAGGAGAGACTGCTTGGGCATCTACAGCCGTACTAGATGTGGCAATGCTAAGTTAAAAGGTATGCTTATGGTGATATGTGGAGGATCAAAGTGGGGAGCGCAGCAGATCCCAGAGCATACTGAAACAATACCTCAGTCTTTCCTAGGCTGATGGTCAAACCAAAGAGGCAAGTGGCTTCAGCAAACTTGTTGACGATAAGCTAGAAATCAGATTCCTTGTGTGCCATAAATGCATGATCGTCAGTAAAAAGAGCTTCAAGTATGAGCCTCTCAAGCTTCTTGGTTTTAGCGTTCAAACGATGAAAATTGAAAAGTGACCCATCAAGCCTGTACTTTATGTAGACTCTATGGTCCAGGTCCCTAACCGCGGGGCGGAGGATGCACACAAAAAAGAGGTTGAACAACACTGGGGCCAGCACGCATCCTTGCTTCACGCCATTGGATATCTCAAATGGATCTGAGGACTCGCCATTCGAAAGAACAAAGCCAGTCATGTCATCATGGAACAGGCATATAGAGTTAATGAATCTTCTCAGGCAGCCAAATTTTGACAGGATAATCCACAGGGCTTCTCTGTTGATGGTGTCAAACACCTTGGTCAGGTCTATAAAGACGGCATATAGATCCAAGTTCTGCTCTAAGCACTTTTCCTAGACCTGACAAACAGCAAAGATCATGTCAATGGTGCTGCAGCTTGGGTGGAAACCACACTGCATCTCTGGTAGGTTCTCCTCTGAGATGCTGGTGATCAGACACTTGAGGAGGACTCAAGCCAAGATCTTCCCAGCAGTAGAAAGAAGGAAGATGCCCCAGTAATTTCCACAGTCAGCTTTGTTGCCCTTGTTCTTGAAGAGCAAGATGATTGTGGCATCCCTGAAGTCTTTGGGCATGTCTTCATTCCAGATGCCGGTCAAAATGCTGTGAAAGGCTTCAAGGGACACTGGCTCTGCTGCCTTGAAAATTTCAGCAGGGATACTGTCCATTCCAGGAGCTTTGTCAGAGCTGATCTGGCTGATTGGCTTTTTGACCTCATCCATCGTCAGAGGCAGGTCAAGACTGTCTATTGTGGGTTTCTGAGGGATCTGGTCTAGGGCCGCAGGGTTGACAATGGAGGGCCTGTTGAGAAGGTTGCTGAAGTGATCTCTCCACCTATCATTGATGGTGCTGTTCTACCTCAGGAGGTCATGCTAGCTGCTGACAGGAGAGGTGTTGTACTTGGATTTGAAGGTCCATATATAGCTTTGATAGCACTGAAGAACATCTTGGAGTTCTTGGTGTCAACATAGTACTGGACATCATCAGCTTTTCTCTCTTGACACTCACCTTGCGTTTTGTGAAGTGCAGTCTGCAGAGGTTGAGGACTGATTGTTTTGCCATAACAGAAATGTGTTCTGTTTTTCCTCAAAGATCTTCATGATGGTCTCGTCATTTATGTCAAACCAGTCTTGGTGAACTCTCTTTTTCAATCCTTTCTAATTTTGTCCCTCTGTACTTGTATTATTTGATTAGATTCATTCTTTGCAAAAGAACCTAGTTTCCACTTTTTGTGGGAATCATTTTGAGTTTTTTGAAGATCTCCTTGGGCTAGGGTGGTTTCTTGCCATACTTTCTCTCTTTCCTGTGCAATGGGATAGTTTACTCTTGTGCTCTTTATAATGTCTCTTCAGAAAAACATTTTTCTGCTTAAACTTCCTTCCTAATGGACCTCACCTGCTGACGCCCTCAGTTTTCCAAAGTCAGCCTTCTTGAAATCCACTTCCTTTGCTGTGCTATTTTCCCTCTTACCTTTTCTTAGACTAATGGATTCATCATTTCATAATCACCCAAGCTGCCTTCCTTTTTCAATTCTCAACCAGATACATAGTTAAAATGATTTTTTTAAAAAATAAGTACTGTAATTAAGAAAAGACTTTCCTTCAAAAATATTAAGCACAGGAAAAAAATTCTTAATTGTATCTGTCTGAACTGAAATCTTCTCTAGTAAATTAGACAAAGCTAATATCCCAACTACAACATGATTTAAGGTTTAGACTACATTTTCAAAATGGTAAATCTGGTACTCGAAGATGACTCACTGCACCTTAGTTGTAAAATAAAAGAAACAGAACAAAACCTCATGCAAGGGTGGAATATAAGTAAGCTTTCTGACTGCTTTGTCCACACTTGGTGTGTCTGCTACACCCAAATGCTGCCAAGCCACTGCAAGTGACTAGACTGTCATGTTAGTAAGGTAGTATCTGGCACACAGTTGTTCAGTATTGTGCTTGCCATATTTTTTGGAGGTGAAACCACCACACTGGTTTGTTCAGTGCTACAAAGCAATTTGTATTGGTCATTCTCCACCATTTGCTTCCTTTGAAGCACACACTAAGCAGCCTGTGGCAAATGTCTTCCGGCAAATTTTTGCTTTATTCCTGGGTTCAGCTGTGACATGATCATGGTTTTTCTTGAAATAAGGGTGACACTGAACACTGGGTAATGTAAATATGAAACAGTGTGTTCTTTTTTATGCGGTTTCCTGGTTAACTAGAGGTTTCTGTATCAGAGAGGTAGCCGTGTTTAGTCTGTATCTTGAAAAACAACAAAAATTCCTGTGGTACCTTATAGACTAACAGATATTTTGGAGCATAAGCTTTCGTGGGCAAAGATCCGCTTCATTCGTGCATCTGACAAAGCAGGTCTTTGCCCATGAAAGCTGATTCTCCAAAATATCTGTTAGTCTATAATGTGCCACAGGAATTCTTGTTTTCAGAGATTTCTGGACAATGCAAGTGTAATATTGGTCTACATCAGCAGATGGCACCATTACACACCCAGCTCCTGTTTTGTCCACTGATGTCCCAACAGAGCTTTCAGCACTTCACTACTGCAAATACAGTTATGGCCTTTGCAAAATGAAGACACTTATGGCCTTATTTAGTTCAGCAATTACCACTGGCCAGACTATGTTGAGATAATGGTGTATCTGGATAGTGGTCCAGTGGCCGTGGGTACGCATCGCTGCGCTGTCGGTGAAACAGCACAGAAGTACTCCGTCATCAGCAATGGTGTAGTCATAGCATGAGCAGACCACCTTCCATTCGGCTTTGTTGAGTAAACCAGGAAATCTGACCACTGTCACCATGATTATCATCACTTTCCTTTTTGTCTGGACACCTGAATTACGTACCTCTCCAGGAGCTCGGTTGTCCTGGTGTAGAATGAAATCAGCCGGCTGGAGAACACAGGGAAATAAATGGCAGTGATAATGCACCGATATAGTCCTCAGATCCCCGGCTGCACAAAGTCATGTGCGGCTTTTATTTAGTGCAGTTATGTCATAGGGCAGGCCCCACAGAGAACTGTTATCACCAAAAAAAATGTCAGTGTCACAGCCACTCATTCTCAGCTGCCTGAGTCACTAGACAATACCAGTAGGGCCAACAGCCACCACGGGCACTGGAGCAAGGTGGGAGTGAGGCTCCAGCTCTGCACCCCAGGAAGGGGCAGCACCAAGGGCAGTCATCCCTTTGCACTGCTTGGCTCGTGGCACTGCCCCCTCCACACACAGCTTGATGGAGCCATGGAGCAGCTTTGCCACGACACTTCAAAGGGGCCCGGAGCTTAGCTGCCACCACTGCCAAAGTTGCAGTGGTAGTGGCTGGAGCTCCAGGCGCCTTTGAAACAGTGGGGCCCTGCGCAACTGTCCCCTTTACCCTCCCTCTGTTGGCAAGCCTGAGTTCCTCTCCGATTGGTGCAATATAAGAACCATTCCCAAGCCACTGAAGAAAACAGTATTTTTTAATGTATTTCATGCACCTGGTTTGTGAAATTCCTCCCTTCCCACACAAGCACGTGCAGGTAGCCAGCTCTCATGTAGACCTAAATGCTTGACTACCAGGCACTGCAACAGGAATCAGGTAAAAGTATGTGTACGTGGCAGCTGAGAGCCAGTTTTATATGAGCTAGCTTGCTAACGACAGCAATGTGGATGCAGCAGCTCACAGCTCAGAACCATGGAATCAGGTGGGCATGAGAGTATGAGCTACAATGTCAACATTATTATTTTTAGTGTGTGAGCCCAAGCGTTGCTAGTGCCAGTCTCTTTACATGGGATGGGAGGGTCACTTTTAGGTGCAATATAGATGTAGCCGGGGAATGCAGACCTTTTACAAATATTTTAAAGGGTTTGAGGTTAAGAGGTTTTAAACTTACTTCTCTCTAGCCACATGAGACTTTCAAAGATAGGTTTTTTGACTTATGACCCATTTCCTAAATATCAAGATTGCTGTAAGTTGTCTAGTCTGTAAATAGAAAGATGACAGCTAGTCATCAACAAGGCTAGTCATCAACACTTGCCCCCTCCTTTGAGAAGTGGCATGTTAATGAGGCACTTTGGAAGATGCTAATGAGGCGCTTACATGAATATGCAGCACCTCTTTAGCATAGTGGCGGCCGCGCGTGATTCAAAAGTTCGGCTTTCAGAATGCATGCTGCCTGTGTAGCTGGGGACCTTTTGAAAGGACCCCCTAATTTCAGAAGCCCCTTCTTCATATTCGGTTTTAGAAAGTATATCTAGAAATAGTGACAATGGGTCATTTATTAAATTATCTGACAAGAGTACTTTTATTTTTAAATCCTTGTTAATAGTTTCCTGCAAGCTGTAAATAGTAAGCAATAGTTTTGTCTTAGACTGTGTCTACATTACGAGATAAAATCGGATTTCAGGGAGTTAGCTTGATATTAAAATGTCACTGTCTTCACAGGTAATATTAGTATTTCAATTTATTGAGCCATAATACCGATAACAAAATATCAATATTATGGAACGGTAAAGCTTCAATTTCAAATTTAAAATCACGAATCAAGGCTAGCGCAGAAGTTCCATGTCCTTAATTCAAACTTATTAGCCTCCAGGAGTGTCCCATATGTATCCCACAAAGCTACACAGCGATCCTCCATATATGGCCACTCTTTTGTACGCTGCTCTCCATCCAGGTGCACGGGAAAAAAGGTCACAGCAAGCTTGCAAAGTTTTGCTTGAATTTGAACTTGAAATTGCAGTGGAATTCAGCAGCGTCCAACCCTGCAAATATAAAGGGCACCCATTATGAAAAAATTCCTTTGCCCATCACATCACACTGCATTGCTAGTAATTGCATCCTTAACCATCTACTGCAATCTGTCTAGTACTTCTCAGGGTTGCAAGACAGCCCCAGACCCACCAGGAGATTCTGAATCTTCTTGCAATTTGGGGCAATCACTGGCAAAGAGACTTCAGGTGGCCAAGAGAAATGTGGCCATCTCTGATCAGATGTCACGCGAGATGACTGCCCAAGGTTACCCCCAGGAAGAAGGTGAAGGTGAAAGAACTCTGGCAGGCCCATCAAAAAGTCCAGGAAGCCAACCAGTGATCAGGGCAGCTCCATGTACGTGCCGCTATTATGAACAGCTGGACATGTTTGTGGGGAGTGACCCCACCACAGAGCCTTCTCTGAATTAACGACACTTCTGGGAGCCCTGGTATGGAGTTCAGGGTGAGC
The DNA here is from genome assembly GCF_033958435.1 of Carettochelys insculpta. Taxonomy (NCBI): domain Eukaryota; kingdom Metazoa; phylum Chordata; order Testudines; family Carettochelyidae; genus Carettochelys; species Carettochelys insculpta. The sequence goes on along the minus strand of NC_134138.1, from coordinate 191,088,854 downwards.
CGGAGGAGCTGGGTGGCCTGGAGGAAGAGGGCAATGGAGAGGAGGAATGGGGCAATGAGTCAGGGCCTGAGGAAGTGCTGCCAGACAGCCCAGAGCTGTTCACCATAAACCTGGAACCAGTCCCCTCCACAGTGTTCCCTTCGATGGTGTTCCCCTCCACAGTGGGACCCGCCATTCCAGTCACCTCCATGCCAGTCCCTGAGCCCCCTGGACCAAGCACTTTGGGTGAGTCTTTACTCTGCATACTAGAAGCGGGTTGGGGGTGGGTATAGTTACAGGGTTGTGTATGGTACAGGTTTGCTCGCTGTGCTTCTGTGCCCCTCAGAACAGTGTGTTAATGCCTTTTGGGATGGAGCAATTCTCATTTTTGGAGATCGCCTCAGAGGCCTCATCCAGGCACCCTTGTATTTCTTTCATGAGGTTTTTGGGCAGGCCTGACTTGTTGTGGCTTCCATGGTAGCACAACTTGCCATGCCAGGCAACCAGATAGCAATGTGGTGTAATGGCACCACACAGCATTTTAGCTAATTTTCCAGGTTTTTGGTAACACAGCATGAGTAGCTGTTCTTTCTTCAGGTCAGTTAGTTTTAGGAGGGTGATGTCTTCTTTGGCAATCTGTGGAAGCACAGGAATTTAGATCTGTTTTTTGTTTGTTTGTTTGTTTGTTTTTAACATTCTTCCTGCCCCTTTACATTTGCCTGCAGCAGCCGTCATGTGCGCCGTTCACCACCCCCAACATGGTTTGCAGGCTCAGTGGGGCTTCTCCCTCCCCATGTCCCTCTCCAATCAGCATTTATTTTCATTTTTCAGGACTCCCTGGTGTCACGCGACTACCGTGCTCTGCTGGGTGTCTCCCCTCCCAAGTCCCTTTACATCCAGCCTTTCTTTGGATTATTTATTTTATTTTTCTTTATATTACTTTTATTGTACATTGAAGCCCCCATGCAGCCATCCATGTGGCTGTAATGGAACCTTTCCCCACCATCCTCTCCATGTGGCTTGATCACTGGGGATGATTGTTCCAGGAATGGCCAAATTTTTTTTTTCTTTGCCACAGGACACCCCCAGGACAGCTGGCCAGGACACCTGGTGGCTACCTCTGCTTTGCAGCCCTCCCCTTCCTCCAAAAAGCAGATAATTGCTTACAGCTTACCATGTCCACGAGGGAATGTGCTGGATAAGTGGTGGCAATTGATGTACTGTGAAATGCATGCTTACTATCCCATCCTTAATAAGGCTTCAGTCATGAAACATCCCTTATTGGTGCTGCCTCAGCGTGGCTACTGGTGGATGGTTGTCTGCGAGTAAGCCCTATGGAATTCAAGATAGACGGGAAAGTCTCCCACCTGGATTCACATATGTGAACACATATATTCTGTAATCACAGTGGGGAAATTAGTTTCAGAAAGGTTCAAATGTGTCAACAAGCATCCTAACCTTGCTTTTAAATGGCCAAAGGTGCATTCCACCACCATTCTGCACCTGATGAGTCTGTGATTGACGTTTTCCTCGGTGGAGTCCAGGGCTCCTGTGTAGGGCTTCATAAGGCAAGGGAGCAGAGGATAAGCAGGGTCACCCAGTATAAAAATAGGCATCTCCAAATCACCAATCGTGATATTCTGATTGGGAAAAAATTCCCACACAGGAGCTTTCTGTACAGTCCAGAATTTCGGAAGATGCACACGTCGTGAACCCTCCCTGACCAGCCAATATTGATGTTGGTGAAATGACCTTTGTGATCTACCAACCCCTGCAACACTATGAAGAAGTACCCCTTTCTGTTTATATATTCAGAGGCCATGTGATCTGGGGCCATGATGGGGATGTGCGTGCCATCCATTGCCCCACCGCAGTTAGAAAACCCCTGGGCAGCAAAGCCACCCACGATGGCCTGTACATCTCCCAGTGTCACAGTCTTCCTGAAGAGATACCAACAGATTGCATGGGCTACCTCCATCACCACGGACTCCACTGTAGATCTGTTGACCCTGAACTGATTTGCCACTGACCGGTAACTGTCAAGCATTGCAAACTTCCACAGTGTGATTGCCACTCACTTCTGAACCATTAAAGCTGGCCTCATTCTTATGTTGCTGTGCTGTAGGGTGGGGACCAGCACATCACAAAGTTCTATAAAAGTCAACTTGTGCATGTGAAAGTTCTGCACCCACTGGTGGTCATCCCAGGACTCCAAAATGATGTGGTTCCACCAGTGTGTGCTGGTCTCATGAGTCCCAAACCGCCTCTCCACTGTCACCAATGTATCAAGGGCAGCCAGCAGCTGAGTTTTTGGACTGCATTTGGGAGGTTTGCTCTTCCAAATGTCATCGTCATCATCACTGAGCTTTGTAACTGAAGGAAAAAATGCGTGACAGCCAACGTGGGTGACGAAACGATGAGTGCTTTGGGCTGAAACATTTGGGGATCCATTCTTGCACTGGAATGCCACAGCAGGAAATGGTGCAATCTCCAATTTGTTTTTGTGTGGTTACTGGTGTCCTGAATTCTGGGGCAATGCTTGGAATTCTGGTGTTCAAACATGAAACACCCACAAGCAACCGGGGCTAAGGCACTGTGGGATAGGTACCCACAATGCAGTGCTCACACTGTTGAACTTGCACAGGGCAATGGGGACATAGAGACCGGACACAGAGAAAAGGTGGGTCGAATTTCAAGAAGCTTTGCAGACACAATTTGAATTCATAATGTTGAGGTTAAATAATCAAATTTATTAAAATTCAGATTTATTTCATAGTGTAGGAGCAGACTTACTGTGAGCAAAATGAGATGGTGCAGTCCACTCAATACATAATAAACCATAAGTAACTAAAGCCTTAAAAGTTTGCAGCCTTGGATCAATGTTGTATACAAAAATGGCACAGAAATCTACATAATAATATTGCTAAAACCACTAACATCTTTGAATAAAACAGCACCATATGAAAGGGGATAAAGGAGAGGAACTCAGTTTACCACAAAGTGTTTTCCACCATTCTTCTCCTTTGGTGGGCATGAAAGGCAAACAGTTGTCATAGAAACAATGGCATCTGAAATCTCTTCATTGGGGCTATGTGTTTCTGCATTTCCAACAGCAACAATAGTTGTTAGTGAGATTGAATTTTACAGATCAACAGGCTGTCGGTACTTCTGGTTTAGTATGTTCCACTGTTACTTGTTTTTTTAATGGTTCTTAGTTTTCAGGCCAATTCCATTTCATCAGTGTGTGGATATTTTAATAATTTCAGATCAGATCTTGAATTCTAAACTGTGCAAGAGGTAGTTGGCTAGAAGTGAGGAGACCAGATCTGATGAGGAGAGAGTGACAAAGGAGAATATCAACAATATCAGAGACACCGGGGAGATGAGGAGTTCCTGCAGGGAGTGGTTGGGCTCCTTGCCCCTAGTAATCCCAGGGCTCAGCTGGCAACTGGGAGAGACTGATCACTCATCCTGTCAGACAAGGGAGCTTTTACCTGCTGCCCTATAGGCCAAAGGAAGAAGGCTGAAACCCTGAGAGGGCAAGTGGCCCCATACTGTGGATTGTGGACTGTGGACTGAGCAGAGGTCTGGGGCCTGGAAATGACACTGAGCCTGCCACACAGTATAGAAAATACACCAACAACAGAATATTGAACTGGAATATTTTTGTATATACATAACCCATAATAAAAATTAAATAAAATACATCATATAATTCCTGAGGGAACACGTCCTTGGCATTTCAATTGAAACAGTATCTTGAAAAACTAGAGAAACTCCAAAGAAAGGCAAAATGAAAGAATGTGTTTTGAAGGATAGCACGGAGACAAGCATAATCTTGAAGAACACATGTGAACTTCCCATCTGTTGCCCTTGAATTCTGAGCTGAACTAGAATCTAGAATCTAAAAAGGTATACCTACAATTCACATGTAAGGGCATAAATAAGTGATCTGATGTTCATTTGAATGAACACCCCAGCTTTCCACACCCTTTTATATAGCAGTTCACTAGAAATGGGAGCTTTGTTTCCATAGTCCCACAATTATTTTATGCTGTAAGGGGCGTTAAAAAGTGAAATATGGAAACAAACTCTTAATTATCATCCAACTTTTATTGTCCTGTGTTTGTGGAAAGGCCAGTTGTATCTTTCAAGGGTTACAATTTTAAAGGCAATGGCCAGATGTTCACAAGTTGCTAGTGATTTGGGGTATCTCCATTTTTTGGAGACCCAATTCAAGACACCTTCCAGAAAGGGATGAGGCTCTGAAAATCAGTCCCCTTTATGGTGTCAAAAGTGGACACCCAAAAGCTCCAATCACTTTGGGAAGTCATAGTAAAGCTTCGGTCCCAAAGAACTTGACTTCTACATAGAATATACAAGTGCACAGAGGAAGGAAGAGAAATGATTAAAACAAAACAAAACAAAACAAAACATGATAAACAATGTAGTTTTCCCCAGAAGTGATTTTTAGTTGCTCCCTCTCACTTTTAAGCATGGTCTGAAGGTTAAATCCCAGCACACTGAAGTCAATAGGAATTTTGATATTAACTACAGTATGTCCAGATTTTCATCCCAAATGCCTTGTGACCAACGGGAGAAAGCACTATGAAACAGTAACTCTTTAAAAAACAGAACGTGGTGTTTGAAAAGTTAAAATAGTTTGCCTTCCATGCCAAACACCATTTCATCATCGTCCTGTGGCATTATATATGTCACATGAACCGTATCAGACACGGTCATTTAGCAAGTCAGTTATAACTAATTTTTTTGTATTACTGTAGCACCTTGGACTCCTAGTTGTGGACCAGGACCCAGTTTTTTCCCTGATAATTGATGTTAAATCAAAACTGAGACAGTTTTGTCTTATGTCAGTTTTTCATATAAAGCAAATGATTAGTCTTCCTCTAAGCATGCATGGAGTGTAGCTTTTAGCAAGCCACCCATTCAAGTTTACAACTTTAAACTTTGTGAATGTATTTGAAATATCTCTTAAAGTCACTCGTTGCATATTTTTACCTCAATCTTTGTAACTCTCTCAGTGTTAGAGTTATGTTTGTTACATAGTAATCTGATCTAACAAAAAATTCATAATAGGTTTAATGAGAGCAAATCAGTTTGGATGAAACAAGAACCTGCTGTGCAGATGTCCCAGCATCTATATAAAATCTTTTAAATTCAAAAGAAGTTTGAACTTTTTAAATGTTATACTTTTCTCTCCTTTCTGTTGACACAGCTCTATAACTCTGTATGTAGGTTTGGCTCAGATCGCATGTCCAAGCATCTGAAGAAACATTGCTACCATGAGACTTCTCTCCCCGCAGCAAGATGAAAAGCTTTCATGGAAAACCCGTTTTTTGAAAAATTCCCTAAAGTTGCAGAAGTCAAGAAGTACGGATAAAAGATGGGATGACGGTCCAGCCTTTTAGACAGTTACTGAATTAATTTAAGTTGCTGTGTCTTTCAAAGCTCACCCTGTGTGAAAGTCCCCCAACACTTCAATAGGAATAGTCCCAAGCAATACACTGAAAATGTTAGTCTGCTCCATTGACTACAGAATGTACCCTGCATGGCATCATTTTAGGCCGGATTCTGAAATCCTTTCTTTGAAAAATATCTTTCTCCACAAGGAATCTGATTAGTTTCAATGAGACCAGTTGTAAAATACAGAGTATCATAATCAGATGCATTGGCAATTCCAGCCACAGCAACTGTGTTTGAAGGAATATTGCATGTTTGTCCTTCCCCCATTAAGACATTTTAAACAGACATTTTGTCTTAGGTGAATGAGATTTTTCAGTGCACATTAGTCAAATGGCAACCCTCTGTGTAATGTGTGAGTACCTGGAAGGATGATAGGAAATTAATTACATTAGCAACTTTTGGATATTAAGGATTAAAGAAACAGGTAAAGGGAGAAAGTCCACTTTGCAAAACAGTAATATGTGTTCAGGCTGGTCAAGAAGTCATCTCTCTGTGTAAAGCCGTGGTTTCCAACCAGTGTGCCACGACACACCGGTGTGCCGTGAGTACTAAGCCTGCTGTGAAATTTCATCAATTTCCCTTCACTGCAGGGAGAAGTTGATGAGCCCACACCAGGCTGGGCTCAAGCAGCAAGGCTGCCTGTTGCAGCTCCAATGCGCTGGTGGGGGCAACATTGATGAGCAATCAAATCAGCTGAAAAAGGCGGGTGTGCTGTGGAACTGTGTCTCTTCTTGAAGTGTGCCGTGTTACTGAAAAGGTTGGGAGCCACTGATGTAGAGGACTGCCCCCCCCACTGAAGATGAAACTTTGCTGGGCTGCAAACTGTACTTATATTTCATTTCTTTGTTGTACACAGGTCGGGTGTCAACTTTTTATAAAGCCCTATCACCACACCTTACCCCAAACCACAGGCAAAGCTGGTATCAGTAGACCACATAAACGGTTTAAAGTGAAACTGCACCCATTTCTTTGCTTCTATTTCACTTGACCTTCGCATTCCATTATATGAAAATGGCCAGTTCTGGTCTATTCTGTTTAAATTTATTTTCATGGGCGAGATCTTCATTTCAGGGCTCTGGTGCTGAACCGTTCCCTTTGCTTCTGCCAGTGCCCTGTTTGCACTGGGGGAGAGGTGGGATCTATATGCCTTTACTGTGTTAGTCCATTTTGCCTTGCGTTTATTGGTTTTTTTCTCCCTCCCTCCAGCCTCCGTTGGGCAAAGCAGATAAACATTTTGCCAAAATGGTATAACAATTTCCCCTTGGTACTTCTCCTTCTGCTCATCTTTCTTCAGGCTTTATCTTTTTTCTTTATTTGTATGGCAAGGATAAAGGGGCTTGAAAACACACTTGGATCACCAAGCAGACATAGGTGGAAACAGAGTGAGCTCCCCTGCTTGAGTTTTATAACCTGACGGACTTTTTTGTAACTCTTATCTTCCTGCATCTCTGCTTGAAATTCAGATTTATACAGTAAGCTGCTTACTACCTGGTTGAAATACATTTTTACTATTACCCCATGGGCCCAACTCAGAACTCCTACTGTGAAGATGAGATTTCTTCCTTTACCAGCCTAGTTTCCTTGATTATAGTCTGTCAGTAAAACCGCCTCTTAAAAAAGAAAAAGTGCCAATTCTCCTTTGAAATGATTAGCTACAGATGCTTTTCAATGATGAGATGAAAATGGAGAGTCTTTTTGATTCTGGGAAGAAAATGTTTGCTGTCAAGCTGGCCAGAGGACAATTCCTTTCGTGCAGCATCTTAGGAGGTTTTGTAATGTGTTATTCAGTGTTGGAAGGAAAATAAAACCTCTAACGTTTTTTTAAAGAAAACAGAATTGTCAATGTTTATTTTCAGATCAACCTTGAGGCTTTCGATTTGGGGAGGGATGTGAATGGCACAGTGTATGGGTGACCCAGGTTCAAGCCATTTTTCTGTCTGAAGCAGAGCAAGATTTTTTCATCACACATCATTCAATCGACAAGAGCTGAGATGTAGGTCTCTGAAGGCCCAAACTAGTGCCCCTACTACCAAATTATAAATTGTAAGTACCCGTGATGAAAATGTAGTAAAAACCATTAACATTTCTCTGAAAATGTTCCAACAGCTCTCACCACTGTACAAGCTAGTGCAGATCCAATCTAGATCCACAAAATCCCCTTGCTTTTGTGTGAGATTAATTAGCTGATTCTCTGCCTCGTTACAGCGCATTTTTTTGGTTGGCTGGTTGGTTGGTTGGCTGTTGTTTTTTTTTGTTTGTTTGTTTTTAACACTTTGAGTACAATGTACTAGTGCTTGGAAAGCTAGTATTGAAACCCTTCTCAAATGGAATAGTGTTGCTTCTGAACAAAGACAGGTGAACTCATTCCACATAAAATCTTCACCAGCCCAGACAACCCCTTTTGGATATGCCAACCCTTTGAAAAGTTTGAATTTGTTCAGAAGAGGAAAAACATATGATCTAGAGGGAAGCTGTGTAACATTCAGCAGTTTTGGGTTCACAGATTTCATAGACAGTCTTTATTCCTGGAAGATGACACTCCATACATTCAGCTTTGGATGTATAGCATGTCATCCAATTTACACTTAGGCTACGTCTACACAAGGACGCTATGTTGAAGTAGCCTATTTCAAAGTAACAACATCGAAATAGGCTACTGTGACGCATATTGTCCACACATCCTCTGGGGCTGGTGCCATCAATGTTCGATGTCAAATTAGTGATAGGAAACATCAAAAGGGGCCACCCCGGAAGGAAAAGCAGAGCGTCCACACACACAAGTGCTCCCCTTCGAAATAAGGGGCCAGGAAAGCCTGCAGATGGGGTCAGAGGCTGGACTGGCCCTTCCGGGGCAGCAGCAAGCCGCTCCTTTAAAGGGCCCCTCCCAGACACACCCGGCCTGCACAGCACGAGGTCTGCAGAGCCCTAGCCACACTCTCGCAGACCAACGCACAGCAGCAGTGGACCAGCAGCAGCAGCAGCAGCAGCTGGAAGCCTTCCAGGTTGTCACCCAGGGAGCAAGCGCCCTGCTAAGTGCTGCACGGGAGGCCACCCAGCAGCTCCTGGCAGGGGAGCCCTCCCCAGGGGCAGGTGGGGATGCCCCTGACCACTGGGCTCCCCTCTACCTTCCCCACTGGGTGCTCCACCGTCTCTGGAGCTAACCCACCATCTCTGAGTGGTGGGAGCAGCTGGTCATGGGGGAGCGGGACGATGACATGTGGCTACAGAACTTCCGTGTGCGCCGGCAGACCTTCCTGGAGCTCTGCCAGTGGCTCACCCCTGCACTGAGGCACCAGGACACCCAGATGTGGTGCACCCTCCCAGCTGAGAAGAGGGTCGCAATAACCATCTGGAAGCTGGCCACTCCAGACAGTTACCGCTCCGTGGGACACCAGTTTGGAGCGGGAAAGGGCCATCATCATGGAGGTAAGGAGGCCTGGGCATGCACCCATTGGGGGCTGGAGGGCCGGGGGGCCGGGGAGGGGGGGCCAGGTGTGGGACTGCGGAAGGAGGAGTGCTGGGGAGGGAGGGGGCTGGGTGTGGGGCTGGGGATGGAGGGGTTTTCTGGGAGGGAGGGTGGGGGGATGTCTGGGAGAGGGGCCTGGGGTACCCTGCACACCCTCATTGGCGCTCGTGTCCCCTCCCCACAGGTGGTCTGTGCACTGAATGCCTTGGTGCTTCAGAGGGTCATCCAAGTCGGGGATCTGGATGCAGCCGTCGCTGGATTTGCTGCCATGGGGTTCCCGAACTGCTTCTGGGCCCTAGATGGGACCCTCATCCTCATCTGCGCCCTGGACCACAGAGGGGGAAGATACATAAACCAGAGGGGCTACCACTCCGTGGTCCTTCAGGCCATGGTGGACAGCCAGGACCCCTTCCAGGATGCGTACGTGGGCTGGCCCAGCTGTCCACATGACACACGCATCTTCTGGACCTTGTGTCTGTGCCGCTGGCTGGAGGCGGGGACCTATATCCCCCAGAGGGAGATTATCTAGACAGTGCAGAATTATGAAAAAACAAATGTGGATTTTTGTTGGAGAGATCACGTGTCAGAAAGATGATAAAGACAACTACAACCCAATAAGCAAAACTCACCTCTGAAGTGAGTAGGTATAACTCTATGTACATTAATGGACTTACACCCTTTTTTTATTTTGACCCACATAGTTTCATAATTCCCCAAAAGTGAACCATCTATTGCAGCTATGGTACTGTCATTTTACTAAATAATAGACTTATTTTCTTATTGTTTCCCTCAATGCTAGAAGGTGTTGTATGCTAAGCTATATGGGGAGTCCCAATGGAGTGAGTGCAGGTATTGTGTTGGTCTTATGATAAATGTTAACTAGTGGGATGTACCAAAAAGGTGGTACCCTGGCATATGGCTGCTGCTGCAGTTCAAGTACAGAATCTTCACTACTTGATCAGTGAAGCCCAAAATTCTACGTTCACTGGCATGGGTGTAGGCCTACAGTGAAACTATTTAAGTCAGGGCAGTTGCTCTGAAGCTTTACTGATGTAAATGAAGGTAGAATTTGGTCCTTTGGAATGCATCAAAGTGTGATTGAAATACTGCACAGTTGACCCCTGACTTGCGCGGACTCAGCTTACACATTTTTTATATTAATGTGTGTTAGGTCAAAGGGGGCGGGGGGCTGCTCCCTGTGCCCTGCCTCACTGCTTACCTGCCTGCCAGTGATGCACTGCCAGAGGGGTCAGGGGCTCCTCGGAAGGCAGCTCCCACTGTGCAGCCTCCTGGGGTAGCAGCTCTGTGGGAGGAGAGGGGTAGGCATGGTGGGCAGGGCTGGAGGGGGCTTGCCATCCTCCTGCTCCAGCAGGTGGCTCTGGCTCCTTCTGTGGGTGGGCGGGGGCTGGGTTAGGAGAGGGACGGGGCCACCTCCTGCTCCAGCCACCGTTCTCTCAGTGCAGAGCAGCTGTGGTGCCCCTGTCACCCCCCAGCAGCCCGGCCCCTACCTTGCCATGGAGCCTTTAATGGCTCAGAACCTGCAGTGGTCAGCAGGAGTGGAGCCGACTGAGCACCGCCCAGGGTGAGAGCATCAGGGTCACCTGCATGTGTGTGTGAGAGCCCAGAAGGCTTGGGGAAGCGGTATGGGCACTTCCACCTTCTGTGCCTCCTGGAGCTGGGGCTGACCCAGCAGGCTGGGCTGGGGCTGAGCATGAGACATGGAGTGAAAGAAATTAGGAAGAAGGGTTCTTTCGACAGTGTGTTTTTTTCCAAAGGAAGCCTGTCTACACGGCTGGCTTAGTTTTCGGAAAAGTCTTTTCCAGAACCACAATCACACATGATTATGCAAAAGAAATGTGACATCCATAAATCGGCGCTTCATTTGCATTTTCGCTTTCCCTTATTTGCATTCCTCCTCTGAAAGGGGAATGTAGTGTAGATGCAGCCATAGAATTTAGAAAGGCTTTTGACACAATCCATTTTCATAGGGAAACTAGGGAAATACGGTCTAGATTAAACTCCTATAAAATGCATGTACAAATTGCTGAAAGACAAGGGTGGTTATCATTGAATCCCAGTTAGTCTGGGAGCATGTATCTGGTGGAGTTCCTAAGGGGGTCTATCCTTGGACTTGGAGGATGGAGTAGAGAATGCAGCTGTAAGGTTAATGAATGACACCACACCAGGAAGGTGGCAGACATTTTAGAGGCAGAATTAGAATTTAAAATTCACTTGGCAAATTGGAGAATTGGCCTGAAATCAACAAGATAAAATTTTAGTAAAGCCAAGCACAAAGTGCTTTGCTTAGGAAGGAAAAATCAAATGTTCGGCTACAAAATGGAGAATAGCTGACAAGGCAGTAGTAAGGCTGAAAAAGGATCTGGGACTGATGGTGGTTTGCAAATCAAATATAAACCAACAGTGTGATGCAATTGCAATAAAAAAAAAAGGCTAATATCACTCTAGTGTCTATTTAACTGATGTGACCAGATGCAACATATCTAAGGCTACGTCTACACGTGCCCCAAACTTCGAAATGGCCACGCAAATGGCCATTTCGAAGTTTACTAATGAAGCGCTGAAATGCATATTCAGCGCTTCATTAGCATGCGGGTGGCAGCGGCACTTCGAAATTGCCGCGGATTGCCGCCGCGCGTCTCGTCCAGACGGGGCTCCTTTTCGAAAGGACCCCGCCTACTTCGAAGTCCCCTTATTCCCATCAGCTCATGGGAGTAAGGGGACTTCGAAGCAGGCAGGGTCCTTTCAAAAAGGAGCCCCGTCTGGACGAGACGCGCGGCGGCAATCCGCGGCAATTTCGAAGTGCCGCTGCCGCCCGCATGCTAATGAAGCGCTGAATATGCATTTCAGCGCTTCATTAGTAAACTTCGAAATGGCCATTTGTGTGGCCATTTCGAAGTTTGGGGCATGTGTAGACACGGCCTAAGACATGGGAAGAATTGTCTTGCTCTACTTGCCACTGGTGAGGTCTCAGGCTGGAGTGGAGTTTTGGGCATCACTTTTTAAGAAAGATGTGCACAAATTAGAGAGTCCAGAGAAAACATCGAAAATCATAACAGATTTAGTAAAATTAACCTCTGGGAATAGGCTAAAAACCTGGGCTTGTATAGTCTTGAGGAAAGAAAACTGAGGGGAGACATAGTAAGTCTTCAAATATGCTCAAGGCTGTTGTAAAGAGGATGGTGAGCAGTTGTTCTTCCTGAGGGCAAGAGAAGAACAGATGGGCTTACCTGGACGTACGTAGATTTAGGTTACATATTAAGAAAACTGATTTCTTTTTCTAGGTCTGCTGTTGTTAATTTGCAGAGGTATATTTGCAGGTGCTATCTCAGGAGGTTGCATTGGAAGAGGACAGTTCAGTAGCTTTTCAAAGTGTTCCTTCCATCTACTGAGCTGCTGACTTGGGTTCATTAGCACACGCCCCTTGTTACCTGTACTGGCTGATCCACTGTATGCCATGACCCCACTAGCTTCCATGTGATGTTACACGGAGGTGTGTCCGGGGAGGGCGGTGAAGTTCTCCTGGAATGCCTGGAGGAGGCACTGGGCCTGCTTCTGCTGCTCGTTGGTCAGCGTTGCCCCAAGGGCCGGTCATGCCGGTTCCTCCCCATGAGGCACCTGGGGTCCTAGTTTGGGGTCCGGGGGGCAGGGGTTTATCATAAAGCCCTCCCAGTCCCGCCATGGTTTTAGGAGGTTGATGTGATACCGCTGCGTCTTCTTACGGCGGTCGGGTTGGTAAACTTCATAGGTGACAGGCCCCACGGCTCAAATAACCTCGTAGGGTCCCTGCCACCTAGCCAACAGCTTAGATTCGCTGGATGGCAGCAGGACCAGGACCCGATCACCTGGCTTGAAGCTGCGGCTCCGTGCCTCCTGGTTGTAGTTTCGAGCCTGGGACGCCTGCGCAGCTCTCAGGTTTTCCTCTGCGAGGGCCCCTACCTGTTCCAGGCGTTTCTGGAGCTGGAAAACGTACTGCAGCAGTCCTTTTGAGGGGGACACGGTTTGCTCCCAGACCTCTCGCATCAGGTCGAGTACTCCCCGGGGACGGCGTCCATACAATAGCTCAAACAGCGAGAAACTCGTGGAGGACTGGGGAACCTCCCGGATGGCCAACAGCAAGGGAGGTAGCAACTGATCCCACCGGCGCAGGTCTTCTGGGGTCAATTTACGCATCATCTCCTTCAGCGTGCGGTTGAAGCGCTCTACCAGGCCATCCGTCTGGGGGTGGTACACAGAGGTGCGTAACTGTTTAATCCCCAGGAGGGCACAGACCTGCTTCATCAGGCGGGATGTAAAATTGGTTCCCTGATCGGTGAGAAGTTCCCGTGGTAGTCCTACTCGGGCGAAGATCTTCATTAGTTCCCCCGCGATGGTGCAGGCCATGATGTTGCGCAGTGGGATCGCCTCTGGGAAGTGGGTGGCATAGTCCACGAGGACCAACACAAACTTGTACCCGGCTATGCTCTTATGGAGTGGGCCCACCAGATCCATGGCCACCCGCTCGAACGGGGTCCCCACCACTGGCATCGGGATCAGCGGGGCCCTAGGGACCCGCGGGGGAGCAGCAAGCTGGCACGCAAGGCAAGAGCTACAATAGTTCTTCACCTCCTGGTGGACCCCTGGCCAGAGGACAGTATCCGGGCCAAGGTCTTTTCTTGGCCCAAGTGGCCAGCAGCAGGGATATCATGGGCCAGCTTCACCACGGCCCGTCAGTGGCATTTCGGCACCAGTAACTGTGCTCGTTGTTCCTGGGTCTGGGGGTCCCGGTCCACCTGGTATAGCCGATCCTGGCGCAGCTCGAAGTGGGGCCACTGTGCCACGAGCTGGGGGTCTGTTGCCACCCCATCGATGGCCGCCACCTGGGCATAGGCCCGGCTTAGTGTGGGGTCGTCTTTCTGGTCCCGGCAGAAATCCGAGGTTGCCCCATCGTCGGGGCTGGTCCCCCCTGAGCCTTCAGTGGGTCCTTCCATTAGGGGTCCCAGGTCCAACCCCACGCTCTCCTTGGGTGGGTCCTCGGGCGTATTCCCCTCCAGGACAGGGGCCGTCTCCCCCTTGAGTCCAGTAGCCGGGCGGAAGATACCCGCGAAGCCTGGCCAGTCCCAGCCTAACACCATGGGATACACCAGTCGGGGCGCTAGGCCGACAACCAAATGATGGATCACCCCTGCCACCGTCAGGGGCACCCGTGCGCTGGGGTATGGATGCACGTCGCCATGAATGCATTGCAGCCGGATGGTCCCTAGAGCAGGGTCAGCCTCCAGGCCGGCCCATTGGTGTACCAGGGTCTGGCTGCACCCTGAGTCCACTAAGGCGACCGTGGCTTCAGTTCCCACGAGGACCGGGACCATAATTGTGGGTGCCTGTGGGGGTCGCGCCCTCTTTTCGGCCACCCATACTCGACCAAAACTACAAAAACCTTCCAGGCAGTCCTGTTGGAGGTGTCCCCGTTGACCACAGCTGAAGCAGGGCCCTAGCGCTGGTTGGGGCCGCCCGTGGGCCTGGCGCCCCCCTGGACCTGGTGGCTGCATGCTGGTGGCCCCCTCCATTCGCCCCTGGGGGCTACTGGGGCCTGGCTTTCGCGGTGACCTCCGATGAAGACTGCGTGGTTCCTGCCGCTGGCCGGGTACTTCGGAGCGGGGCTCCCCTGGCTTCTCAGCTTCCCGACGCGGGGGCCGTGACGACGGGGCCGAGCCCATCGGTGCCTCTGGTTCATCTGCGGCTAGGAAGTCCTCCATGGGGTCGACGGCAGCTTGCACGGTGGCAGGTTGGTGGCACCGCACCAACGCCCGCCCTCTAGGTGGGAGGATGCAGAGGAGTTTTTCTAAGACGACCTGCTCCATGAGCTCTGCGGGGGTCCTCGCCTCTGGTTGCAGCCACCGCCGGCACGTGTCCCTCAGCTCCTGTGCCACGCACCGCAGCCGGGCCCCCGGGGCGTAGGTCAGGGTCCGGAACCGCCGGCGGAAGGTCTCCAGGCTAACATCCAGGGCGTCGAGGATGGCTGCCTTCACCCGGTCGTAATCTCGGGCGTCTTCGACAGATAATGCCCGGTAAGCTCTCTGGGCCCCCCCGGTCAAATAAGGGGCCAGTAATGTAGCCCACTGGTTCCGGGGCCACCCAGCCACCACCGCTACCCGTTCAAAGGTGACCAGGAAGGCCTCTGGATCATCTGCTGGGCCCATCTTTGTCAGCCGTACCGGCGGGACTGATGCAGGGCTCCCCCCTGGCGTTCCCTGCCGTGGCTCAGCCGGCAATGGCACCAGGGCTGCCAGCTGCTGCAGGCACCGTCGCTGGTGCTCCTGGTTCTGGGCCATCAGTTCAGTCAGCAGCTGTGTCTGCTGGGCTCCCAGCTGCTGGATGAGGTGCTGTTGCTGCTGTAGCTGGGCAGCCTGCTGCTTCTGCTGGCTTTCAGCCAAATATTGCAGTAGCTTGTCCATCTCCATCGGGGGAGTGGGGTTAGCAGTAATACACAAGAACCCAAAAAAAAAACAGTGGATAGTTGCCCGCATGGTCCGGGGGCTTCTTCCTCTCTCTGTGAGTCCGCGCCCACTCCCTCACCCCTTACGTCAGGGGTGGGGATCGAGTGCCCACACTCTCCACCACGTGTAGGAAGTCCGGAGACGCCCAGCCCTTAGCCTAGGGTGGGCGACACCCAAAAGGGGTTACAACACCAGCCCGCACTCAGTTTGGGGCGGTCAGCAGTTCACCATAGCAGTGCAATTCCAGCCCAGCCCTCAGTCCAGGGCAGGGCAGCAGTTCACAATAGTATTACAATTCCAGCCCAGCCTTCAGTCCAGGGTGGGGCAGCAACACAAGGGGGCCTGAGCACAGGCCCAGCCCTCAGTTTGGGGTGGGGCAACAGCACAAGGGTTTAGCACAGGCCCAGCCCGGGCTGGCCCTGTCAAGGAGGGGGTAGGGGGTCGCAGGTCCTCCCACTCCACTGCGACCCAGCCCGGGGCCCTGGGGATCGCTCACACACGACCACGGCAGTGGGGATCCAGGCCGCAACACACTGCCATGGGTTCGGGAGCGTCGTTCCCCGGGCCACTTCCTACCTCTCCCTCCGCTGGCGGAAGGTCCGAGTCCATCTGGTCAGGCAGTCCCTCTAGGTCGGTCTCCTCCAGGTCGTCCACCTTCGGGGGCTCCGGCCAGTCGCTCATATCAATGTCATTGGGATAGTCGGGCGGCGGTAGCACAAGGGACCCGAAGCGATCCTGGGCCTGAGGGCTGTAGGAATCCGCCAGGACTCTGGGGCAGACCGCTCCTGGGGCTTCTTCCAAGGCGGGGAGTCTCCGCTGGCGTGAAGGTCCTGGCAGGTCGGGGAAGTCCGGGTAGTCCCCCTGGGGCATCTGGATCCAGGGTAGTTCAGAGCCGCTGGGAGCTTGCTCCCCCCGGCCTGGCCGGGCGGTGACAGGCCCTCTGCCCTTGGCGCCGGGGAGCTTGTGCAGGCGCATCCTCCCTGCCTGGAGGCCCAGGCTTTAATGGGTCCTGAGCCCTGCCCTTGGCTCTTCTAGCCCTGGGCCCCGCCCTCTGAGGGGCGGGCCTCTGGTATTCTGGCTCCGGACCCGCCCACCAGGGCCTCTGCGCAGCCTCCTCTGCCTCTGAGTCAGCAGGAGGCCATACTGACTCACTACAAATAGAACAACAGATGGCCATCAACAAGGCAGTCAGTGGACACTTTTCAAACAGCCTGATTATGTTGATTTTGCTAATGATGTTGTCCTCCTTTCACACCAACATGAAAGCATGGATGAAAGACAAAACTGCTGGAATGATGGGACTGAGCATTAACAATGGAAAGACCAAGACAATGAGAATCAAACAGTCCAAAACCACCACCATCACCCTGGAAGGGAATGACCTGGAAGATGTGGAGCGGGTCACCTACTTGGGAAGTATTATGGGCAGAAATGGAGGAACAGATAAGGATATCAGTGCCAAGATCGGGAAAGCAACAGTTTCATTCAAGACTCTCCATCACACATGGAGTTCACAAATAATATCTGTGAAGACGAAACTGTGGCTCTTCAACACAAATGTGAACTGCATGTTCTTCTGTGGATGAAAGACCTGGCATACTAAAAAGTCTTCAAATCACAAGCTACAGACTTCATAAACAAAGGCCCGAGGCACATCCTTCACATCAAATGGCAAGACTTTGTCACAAATCAGGAGCTTTGGAACAGAGCAGGACAAGAACCACTTGACATTTAAATCAAGAGAAGAAAGTGGGGATGGCTGGACTGCACTCTCAGAAAAACATCATCCAGAACAGTCCATGAAGCTCTCACATGGAACCCGCAAGGAAAACATGAAAGAGGAAGACCTCAGACAATGTGCAGAAGATCTACTGAGCATGAAGGAGAACAACTGGGGTACTCCTGGAGACATCTAGAAGTTTTGTCCCAAGACAGAATGAAGTGGAGGAGACTTGTAGATGACCTGTGCTCCACTTGGAGTACAAAGGTTAAGTAGTAGTAGATTAAGTAAACCTTTCTAACTAGAAGGGCCGTTAAGCTCTGTAATAGGGCTCCAAGGGAGGATGTGTAATACCCATCAATGGAGGTGTTCACGCACATCTTCAGTAATGGTCAAAAATAGTCCTTCAAATCTGAGTATCTTATGCTTTCACATACTGTAGTCTGCTAGGTTAGGAAAACACCGGAGCTTAAACTTTTTGTTTTGCCTGTCCACAATGAGTGAACCATCGTGGTTGCTTTTAAATAGAAAGAGCACCAGTTCTCCTGCTGCAAATGGAGCGCTGATTTCCTCTTGCAGAAGGGACTGGAGAAAGCTATAATCACAGAGTTAGTGATTCAAACACATCACTGGTGACTTACATACCATGTTGTTAACATCCAGCTGTGCCATGTGACACTTGTGCCTATGTGAAACTGATTGATAAAGATTGGGCTTTGAGGCAGCCACTAAATCTTAAAGAAGAAAACTAAGGAAAGCCAAGGTTGCTTTTTAAAAGAATTGTGTCACCATTTACATGAAATATGGTAACTACTTTCAGTCTTTGTTTTAGGCAGTCACTAGACTGGAACAGTGGGTAACTATAAGCAATCTGTACAAAATGAGTGTTATGGAATAGTAGGATGACGAATACAGCATCTGTGTATAGGCATATACGGCGGAAAGATACACATGTACACCACCTGTTCCTGAAGTACAATTTATTTTTTGCATGACAAGAAAAGCTGGCTCTGTTGGCAAAACAGAAACTTACATTGGAAACAACTTTATATTCAATTTAATCTGTATTTCACACTAGTTTTGAATTCAGTTTACAGATTAAAGCAAGCTAACATGAGGCACCTGAACACCCAGAACCTACAGGTACAGAGGAGAAGGGAGTTTGAAACCAATATTCAGAATGTAATTCTGCAAATGCATGCCCTGTATTAATAATACAAAGAACAGAAGTTGGGCAGGGATCATTTCTCCATT
The DNA here is from genome assembly GCF_033958435.1 of Carettochelys insculpta. Taxonomy (NCBI): domain Eukaryota; kingdom Metazoa; phylum Chordata; order Testudines; family Carettochelyidae; genus Carettochelys; species Carettochelys insculpta. The sequence continues at coordinate 191,070,457 of NC_134138.1, read as the reverse complement.
CTGTCTTTGTACCCAATCTATGGCAATGGCTCCTCAGTGCTAAAATAACGCCATCAATTTTCAGATCACAGCCTTGAAATTTCAGATGTGCAAGACCAGAAGGTGAATTTTCATAGCAAGGTTTCATTTCTGTCAAATAACTTTAATGCACCATATAAACTAGCTAAGGACCCGCCATCTGGACGCATGCAAAGCTATTGTCCCAACAGTGCTGGTTTCAGCAGACAAATAGACCTGAAGAATACTCTGTGCACCAAGCACCTGTTATTTATGTCATAGCCTCAGTTTTGGATGTTAAGGACTACAGGTGCACCCTTTCAAGTCCAAATAACCACAGGATTCCAGAAGGATCTGATACCTCATGCACAGAAGGGAAATTCCTCTCCAGAGGGTAGAACCATGCAGCTAATATTCCATCAGTTATTGTTCAATGGGATGGATTATTGTTGTGTGTGACATGTATAAAGGAACTTAGACGTGACAAGAGAGTGAAAAAACTGAGATTACATTTAGTCTCAGGACATAGGAATTATGAGTACCTGAAGCCCACGAGAAATCCCACTGATTTCAAGGGGAACAGTTATGTTGGGGAGGGACAGTTCAGTGGTTTGAGCACTGACCTGCTTAAACCCAGGTTGGTGAGCTCAATCCTCAAGGAGGCCATTTAGGGATTGTAGCAGATAGATGTTGGGATGGTGCTTGGTCCTGCTAAGAGGGTGGGAGACTGGACTAGATGACCTCCTTGAGGTCCCTTACAGTTCTAGGAGATATGACATGTATGTGCTTGAAAGTAAGCATTTTGAGTATCCTGTCACCTTAGTGCAACATAACTGAAGAACACCTGAATTTCTGGACAGTGCATGTGTTGCGTCCAACAAAGAGGAATTCTTTATTTGACCTTGTTGTAGCAGATAAAGTGGAATTTATCACAGAACTAAAAATTCATAGTACCTTAGGTATAAGTGATCATGGTTTGATCACATTTCTAATGTGGAAGCAGAAGCGCTTTATCAGCCCAGCTTCACAAAGCTGAGAACAGTTATGAACCAAATTAGCTGGGAGAAAGAATTTAATCAGAAGTAATGTGAATAATAATTAGAAATAATTTAAGATCACCTTATTCGATGTCCAAAGAGCCATAATTCTGCAAATGAGGAAAAAAAGGCTGTGCTGATTAAAAAAATAATCTAGTTTAAATCTGGACTAAATATAAATGTGTGCATCTAGGAAAAGAGAATGTAGGCCATACTTGTAAGATGGGAGACTATTCTGACAAACAATGACTTTGAAAAATATTTGACAGTTGTGGTAGTTTATGAGCAGGAGAGAAACCCTCAGGCTATGTCTACACTAAAGCATAAAGTCAATTTTAAGGCACTTGACTCAATTTTACAATGTAACTGTCTTCCCTGCAAATATCACAAAGTTGATTTTAAAGTCACTTAGGTCAAATTTCTCTCCCGGTCCCTCTGACATGGTGTAACACCAAGTTCAAATTTAAAGGTCAAATTAATGCTAGTGTGGAAATAGCATTACTTTAAATCAATTTTATTAGTCTCCAGCGGTATCCCACAATGCCCAGAACGTGTTCGTTCTGGCTGCTTTCACCTGGCAAGCCTGGCAATTTGAATTGATCTTCTTTCTGGCCAGCGTGGTGATCACATCTAGCCATGAAAAAGAGCCCCAGCATGGAGCCATCAGGAGATCCAGGATCTCATTTCAGTTGGCAGGCTAGACCCCACCCCACCACACCATGTGTCAGCTTGGCTGTGGGGGTCCAGACAGTGGCATGTCCTGCCCTGCACGTGATTTAGCAGGAGAGGCCGAGAAACTTCTTTTCTGCACTTCACATTTGCACGGGGCAGCACGCCCCTACTAGGTGCCAGGCAGCTGCCAGGCTAGCCCCCATCACACCATGCGGCTAGCCCCCCCAACAGGCACCATGCTGCAGGTGCTCCAGCACCTGCCCCACCACACTGCCTGGTAGCTGGGCTGTGGGGATGGTCCTTTCAGACAGCAGCTTGTCCTGCCTTGCGCAGGGTAAAGCCTTCTTCCCTGCACAGGATTTAGCAGAAGAGGCCAAGAAACTTCTTTTCTGTGTTTGACATTTGTACAAGGCAGGCCCTTCCTCCCCACAGGCACCACACAGCTGGCAGGCTAGCCCCCTCATCTCACCCCTTGGCTAGCCCCCCGCCTCACCACACCACACCACGTGCCGGCTGTGCAACGCGGACCGTGCTTCCACACAGCCGCATGTCCTGCCCTGCGTGGGGTGAAGGCTTCTTCCCCATGTGAAACTTGTTTTCTTTGCTTCAAATGTTCTGGGGCTCACCACGCACTGGGGTCTGGCCTCCAGAAAATATATTTGGGGGCTGGCCCTCCAGAAGCAACACACACCAGGGAGTTTTCCCCTGGCAACAGATATTTTTGGGGCTGCCCCCCCACAGCACACAACTGATTGAACCATGTCAACGGGTTACTCAGCTGGCCTCTGTCCGTTGATATTTTCGGGGGCTGACCCTCAGAGGCAACATGTGCTGGGGGGCTGGCCCCTGGCAACTGATATTTTCCTTCCCCCCCCAGAGGCGTCTTGCACTCAAGAAGCCAGTGCTCTCCCTTCTCAAATCGTGTGGCTTGGGGAAAGATTTCCTATGAAGGAATGGAGCTTGTGGGCTCTCTCTTGCCCTTCCCTCTCACACACACAGAGTTGCGAGGATCAGGGCGTCTCTACCAGAGGAAGCAAAGGAATCCATTCATTCCTTCCTTAACTTCTCTATCTTCTACTGCTTCCTTAACTTTTCACATTCTTCTCGTGGCACTACTAGTTCTGACGGGGTAACGGCTCCTTCCAGCAGCCACGAGACACCAGTGCCCTCTGGGATTCTTTCCCTCTCTTCTGTTTAATCTTGGGGATTCATAATGAGTCTGGAGCAAACACTTCAAACAATCTCCTCACCTAGAGCCCTCCTCACTTCAGCCAGATACACTACCAATACACGACCGCTTCTGTGTTGCGTCTTCTTTGTGAATAATACAAAGCCTTTCCCTAGTGACATGGAGCCAGTTTGTTCCACTTGCATATCATGGGCTTCACCTTCTGAACCCCACCTGTTTGGCACGTTTTCACCAGGGGAAAACTAGTTGAGTGACTTGTTAACATGGCACAGTCAGCTGGGTGTTCCCAAAGCTCATTTTCTAAGGGTGCTTTACTTACTGAAGCCCACCTTTTTGGTGTGTTTTCGCCTGGGATTCCCTACTTTTCCTTCATTCCTTGAGAATAATGTGAAGTCTTTCCCTACTCACGTGGAGCCAGTTTGTACCACTTGAGCACCTGGGCTTCAGCTTCTAAAACCCACCTGTATAGTGTGTTTTCATCAGGGGAAAAGTAGTTTTGTGACCTGTTGACATGGTACAGTCAGGTTATCTTTTAAAGTTCTTTAAAAAGGGACAGAATGAAACACAGTCCCAGTACTGACCTCTCAGAAACATAAACACTGACTGCTGCGGGTGCCATAATGCAGACGACTCAAACGATTTCTCTCATTGGGGACAACGAGTCAGAAAAATGGCTGTTTGTTTTCAGTGGGAGGGGAATGAGGGCAATGCATTCTGGGAAGATGACATCACACACCCACAACCACTTGCAGGGCATTTTTTCCCATTATGTACCAGCAAGAAAACCCAGAATGCCATGGAGCTGAGAGAACTGTGGGATAGGTTCCCACAATGCACTGCTGCAACAGTCAGACTTTGGCAATTTAGTGGGGACATATTAGCTGCGTCTACACGTGCACGCTACTTCGAAGTAGCGGCACCAACTTCGAAATAGCGCCCGTCGCGTCTACACGCGTCGGGCGCTATTTTGAAGTTAACTTCGACGTTAGGCGGCAAGACGTCGAAGTCGCTAACCTCATGAGGAGATAGGAATAGCGCCCTACTTCGACGTTCAACGTCGAAGTAGGGACCGTGTAGACGATCCGCGTCCCGCAACGTCGAAATTGCTGGGTCCTCCATGGTGGCCATCAGCTGGGGGGTTGAGAGATGCTCTCTCTCCAGCCCCTGCGGGGCTCTATGGTCACCGTGGGCAGCAGCCCTTAGCCCAGGGCTTCTGGCTGCTTCTGCGGCAGCTGGGGATCTATGCTGCAGGCACAGGGTCTGCAACCAGTTGTCAGCTCTGTGTATCTTGTGTTGTTTAGTGCAACTGTGTCTGGGAGGGGCCCTTTAAGGGAGCGGCTTGCTGTTGAGTCCGCCCTGTGACCCTGTCTGCAGCTGTGCCTGGCATCCCTATTTCGATGTGTGCTACTTTGACGTGTAGACGTTCCCTCGCTGCGCCTATTTCGATGTTGGGCTGAGCAACGTCGAAGTTGAACATCGACGTTGCCAGCCCTGGAGGACGTGTAGACGTTATTCATCGAAATAGCCTATTTCGATGTCGCAACATCGAAATAAGCTATTTCGATGTTGGCTGCATGTGTAGACGTAGCCATTAAGTCCACTTTGTGGGCAGGAGCAGACACTCAACTTCGACTTTATAAAACCCAGTGTTACATAGTCGACTTTAAACATTTTGACTTTATTTCATTGTGTAGACATAGCCTCAGTGTGACACGATGGGCAAAAGGAATAATGTGAGCTTGGGATGGATAAGCAGTGGAATATTCAGTAGGAGAAGGGAGCTTAATTTACCTGTATACTTGGAACTGATGAGACTGCTGCTGGAATACTGTGTCCAATTCTGGTAAAGCCTGATATTGATAGATTGGACAAGATTCACAGAAAAAAAAGCTATGAGAATGATTAAAGGAATTGAAAACCTGCCTTAGGCCGAGCTCCTTCAATCTATAACTTTAATGGGTGTAACAAAGAGGGAAAAGGAGAACTTAAAAACAGCAGGTACCTAAATGCAGAGAAAGGCGTACAATAACCCAGTGGCTGAAAGTTGAAACTAGACGTATTCAGATTAGATGTAAGTACATTTTAAACAGTGAGGGCGATTAGCCATTGGAACAATTTACCAAGGTCATGATGGATTGTCCACCCCTGACTATTTTTAAATCAAGATCTGATGTCTTTCTAAAAGAGTTGCTCCAAGAATATTTTGGGGAAAGTTCTATGGCCTGTGTCCCATAGAAGGACAGGCTGAACGACCAGAAAGGTCACTTCTGTCCCCTGGACTCCGTGATTGTAAGGCCTGAACTAACATTCAGTTCAGTCACCTGGATTCTTTCTACTGGTGGCATCAGGCCCTTATAGAGCAAACGATGAATTACCACAATAAAGCCAGATGTTAACGAAGCCACTCATCCATATCCACACAACTTCACTCTCAATTAGAGATTGTTAAATTGGCATTCTTCTTTCAGTCATAGTAGGGTATTCTCAATGATACATAGACAGATGCGTATCAAAAGCTACACTGGATTGCAGTGTCACACCAAGCCTTTATTCACAGAAAGAGTCAGGGATGGCAGCATTAGGAGAAAACTATCAGAGTGCGTATATTGCTCAGCAGGTGCCTGGAGCCTAGCAACAGCACCTCTTCTTAGAGTTTCTTTTCATGATATTTCAATACTTCCAAGATTAAAATGGAGAGAACTGTCCCTTCTTCTCTCTTTCTACAATTCCTAGTAACTTAAGCTGGACAGCTTCTGTAACACACTGGTAGTTTTCATTAAAAAGTTAGGATTTTCCCACCCCCTTTTTTTGTCTAATGATGTATTTACAGATGATAGTGCTCTAAAGAGCAAATAATTCAGGAAATGTATAAGCCGTTCTATCAAAACAAAACATACGAGCCAGTACATTACGGCTATGCCTACACTAGCAAAAAACTTCGAAATGGCCATGCAAATGGCCATTTCGAAGTTTACTAATGAAGCGCTGAAATACATATTCAGTGCCTCATAAGCATGCGGGCGGCACTTCGAAATTGGCGCTGCTCGCCGCCGCACAGCTCGTCCAGACAGTGCTTCTTTTCAAAAGGACCCCAGCTACTTCGAAGTCCCCTTATTCCTATCTTCTCATAGGAATAAGGGGACTTCAAAGTAGCCAGGGTCCTTTCGAAAAGGAGCCCCATCTGGACGAGCCGCGCGGCGGCGAGCAGCGCCAATTTCGAAGTGCCACAGCCGCCCGCATGCTTATGAGGCGCTGAATATGTATTTCAGCGCTTCATTAGTAAACTTCAAAATGGCCGTTTGCATGGCCATTTCGAAGTTTTTGGCTAGTGTAGACACGGCCTACATGTATATATGTGTATTTTTGAATCTTGGAGTCATTATAGGTTTTGGAAGTATTCACATCAGCTATTAAACATCTTTCTATTGGAAAAATAAATGTAGTAATTAAAACATTGTGTGCAAAGGCTTTACTTTTTAAAATGAAAAATATGACATATTTTTGCTGAGTGCTCTTTTTCCATTATCTGCCTCAACAAACAACCAGCTCTACTGATAAATAATTCAGCAGCAAGAGGCTCTAGGTTTGCCTGTGTAAAGAATTATTACCTACATTCGATGATAACCTTATTACCCAGGAGAGTCTTAGCCTTTGTAGTTTTTGACTAAGTGATGTTGCTAAATTCCCAAGCACAGCCTTGATAGTTTTTCTCTATATTTTCAGGGTTGCTCTGCGGCAAGAAATGCATTGTGCCATGGGATAAACAATGGCTTAAATGATTTGGCATCATTCGGAATTTATACTCAGAGCATTAATCTTTTTGAATCCATTTTGTAGCCATATGGTGATCATAAATCAGTCTACAAGAATCTTGCTGAAATTCAGTGCTAATTGGGTTGTTATTTTGAAATGTCATCATGGTTATTTCTTTGGTTCAAAGAAACATTTTGGGTGGCTTTCAGGTTAAAAGGGAAAGTAATAAAAAAGATGCACTAGCCAAAAAAGAAACAATATTCCATAGCTAAATAGCTCCATTTAGTTGTTGTGCGGGCAGGACACATTTAGCATAAACTCTTAAAAGCTTAAGAATTTTATTTTAATGAAGACATTGTCTTTCACAGCTTTACTTATGTGGAGGGCTCACACCAAAAACAAGTGGCACAGGAATAATTAACGATTTGGAAAAGCACTTGTTTTTAATACAAATCCCAATCTCCTCATGGAAATGGGTTTAGAGGATAAAAGTGAAGTAAGCTTGTTTATCTCCTGAAATATGGTAAGACCAATTTCAAGCACAACTTTCCTCTAAAAATAAGCACTCAAGTTGTTTTTTTTTTTGGAGGGGCTTTTTGTGACCATGGGGGATAGGAGAAAATAGACAGGCACGTGCAAAAGCCTGAATTGGTAAAAGCTAACCAGAAGCTGCATGTGCAAATTGCCGACTGCACTTAAAACTGCCTGGCTATATCTACAGTTACCTTATACTGTAGTTATATTATTATTTTATATTATAGTAATGCACAGAGACCAATACCAAGTTCAGGGTCCCTGTAGAAGCCTGTGCTATGACAGCGCCCCTTGCTGGGCGGCAAGGGCTACCACAGCTTGCCCACAGTCCTAGCAGAACCCGGGCTCAGTATCCTTTAAAGAACCGGCTGGCGGTCGGCCGCAGCTGGGGAAGCTGCCTCTGGCCCAGGCAGGGCAGCACTGAAGGCTCGACCTTTCCTCAGGGCAAAGCAGCAGGCAGACCGCAAGTAGTTCGGATGGCCCCAGCCCTTGCGGCAGGGCTGGGCGACAGATAAGTCTGCAGTTGAAAAAGCCCAGCCCTCAGTTCAGGGCAGGGCAGCAGTTACAGAGTTTGGGGAAAAATCCAGCCCTCAGTTCAGGGCAGGGCAGCAGTTACAGAGTTTGGGGAAAAACCCAGCCCTCAGTTCAGGGCAGGGCAGCAGTTACACAGCGTTGGCTCTCCCCTACAAGGGGTTGGCTTTAGCATGGCGAAGGTTTACCCCGCCAGGGAGAGGGTAGGGGGTCGCAGGCCCTCCCACTCCACTGCGACCTGGCCCAGGGCCCTGTGGATTGCTTACACCCGACCATGGCAGTGGAGATCCAGGCCGCAACATGCCACCATGGGTTCCAGTGAAGCATCTCCTGGGCCACTTCCTACCTCCACCTCCATCTGGGTCGGGTCCCAGTCAGCCTGGTTGGCTGGTGGCGGCAGCACAGTGGGTCCAAGGCAATCAGGGGCCTCTGCACTGCAGGGGTCCGGCCAATCTCCAGAGTCTGCCGCTTCCGGGGCCTCCAGGTGGCTAGCCCCAAGCTGTCTGTCTGGGCCTGGCGGGCCCTCCGGGGAGGGGGCCCTCCACTGGCGTGAGGCCCCTGGTAGATCTGGGAAGTCTGGGTAGGTCCCCTGGGGCATCCGTATGTGTAGCTGCCCAGGCTGGTCTGGGCAGCTGGGGGGTAGCTCGCACCGACGGGCGGGGCGGCGGTGGACTCCCTGCCCCTGGCACCCAGGAGCCCGAGCAGGAGCCTCCTCCCAGCACCGCAGCCCAGCAGTTAATGGGCACCGAGCCCTGCCCCTGGCCCTTCTGGCTTTAGGCCCCGCCCTCTGAGGGGTGGGGCACTGGTGCTCTGGCTCAGGGCCCGCCCACCAGGGCCTCTGAGCAGCCTCCTCCACCTCTGAGTCTGGGGAAGGCCACAGTGGCTCACTACAGTCCCATGATACCAAGCAGTGTACCAGCTGTAGTGAGAAACATTCCCTACTCCGAAGATCTTACAGTCTTCACAGTAATTCTTAATTTTCCGATCCTTTATCTATCCCAATTTTACTGATGGGAAAACTGAGGCAAAGGAGAAAGGAGGAGTTTGACAAAGGTCATGCAGGGAGATCATGGAACTGAATTCAAATTTCTTTAGTTCCTGTGCAATGTCTCACTAGAAGGCCATCATTTACCTCTAGACTAGCTGTTTGCAGTTATGTGGTATATGTAGGGAAACAATTATTTGTGTGTACTAATAGCTTTACCCCACACTTTTTGGGAACATGCAGTTATACAATTTAAATAACAAATACATTTGTGGAATTTATGTTTACCAACATTCTACATCAGATTGTAGACTGTAAGGGATGCACTGAAAATTTTCTGCCCATTTGAGCAGGATAATCTACTGCTATTCCCCATTTGAAGAACAAGGAGTAGCTCTTCAGACCTCTTCAAAAGAGAAGAAACTTTTTATTCTTTAAATAGACTATAGGGACATTTCAGGGACTCACCAGTGCATACTCATTTAGGAGCAGGTCAGAAATTAATCAAACTTTACCCAAACACATTTATCATTTCTAAGGGTCTGTGACAAACAGTATGTACGCAAATTTTCATTTTGAATGGAACTGAATGAATAATTCACAGCAAATAAGTTACTCAATGAATTAAATCTCCTATTCTGATGTGCAATGTCTACAAGCAGGTCAATCTTCCTCATATGCATGGTTTATTCAAATTTACTTTGTAACATTTTTTTCTAAGTTGATTTCTTTTTTTTCCTTATTTTGATTGTGCGAAGCTCGCAAGGAATCAGCATTTGATGTACAAAAGTCATGGTGTGTTGGTTAGCTGCAATGGGTCACAGAATTCATATGGGCTGGGTCTACACTTGCCCCCAACTTCAAAGGGGCATGGTAATTAGAGCAATGGGAGATTACTAATGAAGTGCTGCACTAAATATGCAGCACTTCATTAGGCTAATTCTCTGCCACAGCAACTTTGAAGTGTCAAACTGTTCAAGATTTTGGGGAGTAAAGGCACTTCAAAGTAGTGCAGGCTCTTGGAAGTGCCTGCAGCTACCTGGCAGGCTGGCGCTTTGAAGGTTGACACTTCAAAGTTGCTGTGGGGGAAAGTTAGCCTAATGAAGTGCTGCACATTCACCGCAGCACTTCAGTAGTAATCTCCCATAGCCCTGATTACCATGCCCCCTTCGAAGTTGGGGACAGTGTAGACAAGCCCGTGGTGTTTCTGTTTGACATTTAAATGACTATAATTCTTATAACCTGGAGTGCTGGGAGAAAGCACAGGGGTATTAAATCATTCAGGGGAGGTAGCAGTAAAATAGGATTAGGAAATTTTAGAACATTCTAATGGGGTTTTTATTTTCTGGGGCATGAAGACCTTGCTCAAGGCATCATTTCTACAAAAAACTAGGTCAATGTAGGATTTATTGGAAAGGCATAAAGTTTAAATATAAACTTTCTCATGTCACATTCACACAAAGTTACTATGAATACAGGTGCTGTCCTACTTGCAAAGGGTGCACTCAGACCTTTGTCTGATTCATTGAATTGTTGCTGTGGCAGGACTCTGGTGAGGGATTTGCTGTTTCATCAAAGACACTCTTCCATATAAAACAGGCAGCTTCCTATGTAAATAACCATGGAAGTTTGGCATTCATTTCCCATAGTACATCGAATGAGTAAAATCCTATTGAAATAATGGTCTTGAAATGGTACACAGAGGATTACAAGAAGAGAGAAAGTGAATTTTATTTTTAAATTCAAAGTAATACCCAACAGAGGAATGTTTGTGGCTTAGTTTTGTATGATCATATTTTAAATCTGACATGATGGTGAACTTTAATAATGAACTTTTAAATCTCTCTTGACATGGACATTATTAGGTAGACCAAATATTGCAACAATAGGCTTGGTAGCTATAGAAAGTCCACAAGATGGAAATAAAAATAATATGTTGCTGACATTTAAAGCTTCAGAAATATTGGAGCTTTAAATACACTTGTCTAAATTATCACTAGGTTCATAAACTACAGTAGATGTGAGTAAATATTTAAAATATCATGGAAAATTTCATAGTAGTCAGATCTATTAGACTGTACATTCATCTGATATTAAAACTGGCACAAAGGCTTATCGCTTGAGAGACCGGGCGAAACACTGCAGCCTTTATACCTTTTTATTTAACAGCTGTATGACAGTCATACCTGCAACCATTGTCCCCTCTGATTTTTTCCATGAATGTTCAGAATGAATTTTGTGATATGCAGAACCAATATGGAGGTAACATATGGATGTGCACCACCAGTAGAAACCGAAAAAAAAAAAACCAAAAAGAACCCTGTACATAATATTTTTTTTAAGTGTATAACATGCAATCTTGCCTTGCTCCCCACCACAGCCCCAGGGCTGGGAGGGAGACCTTCCTCCTCACCACAGTCCTGCGCACCTCAAGTTCCACCATCACTACCTTCATCTCAGCCCATAGCCCCTACCCACCTCATCCTACACACTCACCAGGTTCACCTGTGGGTACTATCCATGTGCTGTGTGCGCACCTGCACTAATCAGGTCCTGGATGGCATCTTGTGCAACCCCAGGGGTACACATGTTAGGGGGAAATGCAACGGGTAACTCCAATCAGGATTCAGGCCCATTGTGCTAGGCACATGCTCACATACATACCGTAGGATGACACGTCCCTACTCCATCTTGCTAGTAAATAAAAGTAGACAAATCGATATTCCAAAATAAAATTATAAAGGTACTTTAGGTTTATTTACAGTAATGTGCATTTAGACTGCTCTGGCAGTAAAACAACAGTTTAAAGTCAGTATAAATCAGCACTTCAACTTCTGTGCAGAAATAACTCTGTAATAATCTCATGGCCATCTCTCAGTAATAGCCAATTAAAAAAGCACTGCTGCTGTAACAATGCCTGTCTCTGTGAGGTACCATAGGGTGTGCAGCTCTACTGAGCTAAAGCTGAACAGAGGGAGAAACAAGTTAACCTCAATAATTCTTCTCACTGAGCATTCCTTTGACCTCCTTTGTCTTTAGCACAAGAAAACATATTCCTAGCTCTGTCCTCAAGGGCAGCTCATGCTGTTGCAGCTCATTTAGCTAGGGGTGGGTGAGGAAACTGCTGAGCAAATTGCTGACACTTCCTCCTGACAGCTGTCCATTGCAGGTACTTGTTCTGCAGGAGGTTTGGTTCCCTGAGATACTGGAATTGGGAGAAGGCATCCCCTAAAGAAAGTGGAGAATGAGGCTATGACTTTCAGTGACTGGCCAGGGGACCACAGACTTTGGTTTGCTACAAAAGCCACAGTACTTAATTCTAATTGACTTGATAAACAAAGGCACACTCACTTATTTACTTTTTTTTTTTTTTTTTGCTTAACATCACTGAGACACTTTGTACTCTATCTTTAAATCACCCTGTTTATTACTGCTGTTGTATTTATTTTTTTTAACGTTACAACCTGCTATGAAGAAATAGAATGGAAATCAGTCAACACATGTTAATTGTAAGTCTCTCCACATGGTCCACACTCTTGACTCACACAGGTAAACAAAATGAGTGGCAGTTTTCTAGAAATAGCACCCCCCCCACACTCTTTCACACACACACAATTGCAGCCACACAGCAGGCTGCTTTTTGTAATGGTTCTTTAAAAATGTGTTAAAACTGTCTCTGTTAAAATAACATGTGGTAACAACTCATGAGGACTATCATCATTTTCAAACAAATTAAGACAAATTGATAGCAAGTAAAATAGAAAACTGAACATGGAAACAGGTTGAATGTAAGTAAGATCCTATCCACAGGCTGTTTTGACAATCACAGTATTGCCAGCTCTCATGATAATTACTGCTTTCCTTAAAGTCCCCACTCTTGGATTTGAGTGGATACACTATGATTTCAGCCTTCATTCTTAAAGGAAAACTAAGTTTCTAACCTTCATAGCTGTGTAGAAAACTTCAAAATTTAACACCCCCATGCACCCTGAAGGTTTGAAAAAGCAGAAGACAAATGAAAAGAACCTCAAGTCTATTATTTTTTATATTACCTCATGATTTGAAAGCCAATCTCGTGATTTTTGGTAAGCCTGGTTCATGTTTTTCAAATGTTTGGGATTGGCCAATCTAGCTTTTGTCGATTAGGGTGTTTAGCAGCCACTGACCAAGCAAAATGTTAACCGTTGTTTTGTGCTTAATATAGGTGTTTTGTGCTTAATATTAGTGTATGCATCAGAATAGACCTACATCTGCTCATACAAATGTGGTGAACCAGGCTAAGAGCTGGAATGGTAGTGTATGGTTAATACACCAGAAATACCTGGAACAACCTGGAAATGGAATTTTAAAACAATTCATCAGTCCTGTTGCCATTCAAGGGATCTTCCCATTTAGGCTTAGAACTATGGTTAGCAGAAGAACTGAGGCTAAATTTGAAAATTAAACATAAAGGCTACGTCTACACTAGACGCATCTGTCGACAGAAGTTACTGCCGACAGAGAAATCGCGACAGAACCTCTGTCGCTAGATTGACAAGTATCAGAGAGGTAGCCGTGTTAGGCTGTAGCTTCAAGTACAGCAAGAAGTCCTGTGGCACCTTATAGACTAACAGACAATTTGGAGCATAAGCTTTCGTGGGCAAAGACCTGCTTCGTCAGATATAACAATGTTGCATCTGATGAAGCGGGTCTTTGCCCACGAAAGCTTATGCTCCAAAATATCTGTTAGTCTATAAGGTGCCACAAGACTTCTGTTACCAGATTGTTGCTATACACAACTTGCACTGGCAACAGAGAACTGCCAGACTTCACTGCCCTCTGGTGACAGAAAGCAGAATGGCAGCTGTGCAAACAGGACTGCCCAGCAACCAGAAGCCCTCTCTGTGGAATGAAGTGTCTACTCTGCACTTCTCTCTACAGTACTCTCAGAACTCTCTAGTGTAGACACAACCAAGGTGGGTGAATCAAATAGTGTTAATTTATTTCAGGACAATTTTTTAATTACCTCATTTTTGTCAAAAGTTGGCACATTGATTAAATTTGACATTGACATTTTAGAAGAGACTCTGTAGCTGATTGGTAAATAGGACGAATTATGGGTGGAATTTTTTCACATTTTTTCCAGCTTTTTTCCTCAAAACTGAAAATTTAGACAAAACATTTGAAGTGTCCCAAGTTTTGATCAGATCTACAACTATCTCATGATATTGTAGTCTCACAACTGCAACAGCAGAGTCATTGTGACTGTTGGCAATAAGCAGTTGGATGCTGGCTCCTAGCCTATGGAATAGCCTCTTGAAAACAGTCAAGTCCCAGGAGGACCATTTGTGGAACCTGGCCCAAAACACTTATATAAACAGAAGACTCTTGGCAATCACAAGCAGAAGCAAAAGACATAAAAAAATGCATCTGAGCAGCTGCATCCTAGCCTAGCAAGATCAATTTGCTTCAGCGTTCATTTGTATTGATATTAATATATCTAGTGCCTAGTTCTTCGGTGATTGTACCCCTGTAAATGCCAGTTCATGTGTTGACATCTGTATACTACAGAGATAGGAGTTAATTGACAACAAAAGCTCAGGACATCTCTACACTTACAGTGCTGGAACATAGCATCTGCACCAGTCGAGCAGCACAGCTGGACCGCTTAGTTAAAATGCTACCTGTGACACCAGAAGAGCGTCTCCTCTCAGCATAGACACTCCACTGTCAGCACCCATGGTTAAGTCGATATAATTGGATTTTCCATATCCGTGAACAATGCAGTTATGCCGATTTAAATTAGTAGCATAGACCAAACCCCCAGTTCTTCCCATCTGTCTCTTAGGCTACGTCTACACGTGCACGCTACATCGAAATAGCTACAATCGAAATTTCGATGAATAGCGTCTACACATCCTCCAGGGCTGGCAACGTCGACATTCAACGTCGACGTTGGGCAGCACCACATCGAAATAGGCACTGCGAGGGAACGTCTACACGCCAAAGTAGCACACATCGAAATAAGGGTGCTAGGAACAGCTGCAGACAGGGTCACAGGGCGGACTCAACAGCAAGCCGCTCCCTTAAAGGGCCCTCCCAGACACAGTTGCACTAAACAGCACAAGATCCACAGAGCCAACAACTGGTTGCAGACCTTGTGCATGCAGCATGGATCCCCAGCTGCAACAGCAGCAGCCAGAAGCCCTGGGCTGAGGGCTGCTGCACACGGTGACCATAGAGCCCCGCAGGGGCTGGAGAGAGAGCGTCTCTCAAGCCTTCAGCTGATGGCCGCCATGGAGGACCCCGCTATTTCGATGTTGTGGGAGGCGGATCGTCTACACGTTCCCTACTTCAACGTTGAACGTCGAAGTAGGGCGCTATTCCCATCCCCTCATGGGGTTAGCGACTGACGTCTTGCCGCCTAACGTCGAAGTTAGCTTTGAAATAGCACCCAACACGTGTAGCCGTGACGGGCGCTATTTCGAAGTTGGCGCCGCTACTTCGAAGTAGCGTGCACGTGTAGACACGGCGTTAGTGTGCTGCCGGTGATACATTCAGATATATCATATGGGTCCAGTTTGAATGATCTTGGATGTCAGGAAAGCACCTACCACAAACATATAGACTAGTGTGGCATTTAGGCCAGTATATCGTACAGGTTGAACCTCTCCATTCCAGCACTCTCTTGTCCAGCAATATCTGTACTCCAGCATGATTTTGGTTAGTCTGATGACCACTTAGCATGAGTGTGGTTAAGTTCCCTGTGGCCTCATAAAGGCCGTGTCTACACGTGCCCCAAACTTCGAAATGGCCATTTCGAAGTTTACTAATGAAGCGCTGAAATTGAGCCCCGTCAATTTCAAAGTGCCGCTGCCGCCCACATGCTAATGAAGCGCTGAATATGCATTTCAGCGCTTCATTAGTAAACTTCGAAATGGCCATTTGCGTGGCCATTTCGAAGTTTGGGGCACGTGTAGACGTAGCCAAAGTTTGTTTACAGCCACCAGTCCTGGCTGTCAGTGTTCTGTGCTGTTATTTACCTGTAATTTACCCCTAAATGTCTTCTCAGAGCCCAGTAAGCCGTAGAAGGGTTGGAAATGCTGTTAGACAATACTGACCTCCTGTGGCCTGGCAAATTCTCTCGTTTGGCACCAGTCAGGTCTTGAGGGTGCCAGACTAGAGTGGTTCAATCTGTAGTAGCTAATATCTTCATGTTGCATGTTGTCTGAACATTTTTTGCATCAGGAAAATGAATGAAAATGGGAGCACTGATCTGGAGCATGTAAACACTCACATCGGCTAAAGCAAACGACCACAGCATGTAACCTAATGGAATCACAGACCTCATTCCCAGTTCATTATTAATACTAATAGGAGATACACATGCACATGAAGGTATATAGAAGCAAGGAACTTGAGAAGATATTTGTTGCAGAAATTACAGTAGAGCCTCTCAACGGCTCTTAATTTGTCTTTGTTCAATTTATTCATTAAATAAGATGTTTGTCTCCCAATCATTACAGCACACAGCTGCTTTCCCCGCAAGCATTAATCAGCGATGCATTTTAAAAATCCAATTTGAATTAAAGAAGAATGTACAGTCCTATCACTGAAAGTTAAAATTTAGAAAATGAATTCACTGGGTGTGTTGTTTACACAGCCACTGTAATTGTGATTCCCTGTGACTAGGGAAACAACCTTCTTCTCAGTGCATGCCCTGTAATTATAGAATGCCTCATTAATTTTTAAGATCCTGGACTGCAGTACTCAAAACACTTATTTCCATGGGTGGTACATGCCTTGGTATTCACTAAATAGTAAGTTAGGTTCTTATTTCAGCTTTTGCTTTTCCTTTTGTTGAAAAAGCATTCTTGCAATTTTAATGCAAAATGAAGAAGTCTCTGTGCTTCACTGCTGCCATTTACCAGAGGAGTACCATATATTCTAGCAATTTGTGTCTCATATTGTAATTACTTCCTGGAGAGAAATGCTACCAATAATTAGACTGTAGTGCCCATAGGACTAAGGGGTCCTTTGAAAACTGGGTTTATTTTCGAAAAAGCTGCATCTACACTGCTTTTCTTCTTTCAAAAGAAGAATATGCAGATTAGGTGCCAGATATGTAAATCTGCACCTCATTTGCATTTTCAATTTCCCTCAGTTGCCTGCCTCTTTCGAAAGAGGAATGCTAGTCTAGACGTAGCTTCTGTGTGTTGCTATGAGTTCCCTCTAAATGATGTTGATAGCCAGCAGATCTGCCAGCCACACTGAGCCTCTGGGCAAGGTGGTGGTGCAATCCCAGAAGGGCCAGGGCCGAAGGCCGAAGGCACAGGCCACAGTGGCGAGTGTGCTGTGCCATCCGACACACAGTCCTCAGAGCTGCTCAGAGTCTGGCACACGCCTTATCCCCCAGTTCTTAGAGCTGCCCAGAGAGTGGCACGCAGTGCTCTAGAATCAGTTTAAAGGGACAATGGCTCTGGGCTCCTTACAACTGCTGGGCCCTGGTGCAGTTGGCCTCTTAGCATGTGCACACACACACACATGCACACATACACACGCACGCACACACACTCTTTGGTGGGCCTGTTGGTAGCACATGTTCACACCCATCTGCTCTTGATGAGGCAGCAGGCAGCAGGCCTGGTCAAGAAGGCCTTAAATGAATGTGTGTTTACCTCAGTTTCCATAAAGTTGTCTGTAGGGTCCTCAGACTGTGAAAGAGGGAAAAAAGGCAACAAGGAAAATCTTGCATTTTAGCAACCAGAGGTGAGGAAAAAAAACAGTGTGCAACCTCTTTTACTACCGTACCCCATGTCTGGGGTGGGCAATATTTTTACCTAGAGAGGTGGTGGAAGCTCCATCACTAGAAGTTTTTAAGTCCCAGATTGACAACGTTCTGTCTGGGATGATTTAGGTACGGTTGATCCTGCTTTAGGCAGGGGGCTGGACTTGATGACTTCCTGAGGTTCCGACCAGCCCTAGGATTCTATGACTCTATGAATCTCTAGTCTGACAGCTGGGAGGAATTTTATCCAGGGTCAGCCCTCAGCAGAATGCATTTTAAAGGGCAAACGAGCGATAAAAGTGAGGGGTTAAAACGCCCCATGTGGTCTCTCCCAGTCCATCTGTCTTATTCGCCTAAGACAAAAGAACAGGCTGAGGACTTTGGGAGCAGATCATGACCCGACACATGATTAACAACATTACTGGGAAACTGCTAAGAATGTCACTTAGAACTAGGTCTGTTTTGTTACATTTAGAACGGTTGATCTTTATTTTTCTTATGACCATTTCTGACTTTCATGCATTATACTTCTACTAACTTAGACTCTGTCTCTTTGTAGGTAAATAAACTAGTTTTATTCTTAATCAAAACCAATCCACTGCGTGAACTGTATGTGTAAGTGTGTAAGTTGTATCTGAGGCATCAAACTGGTGTGTGTGGCTCTCCAGATCTCGTGTATCTGGACTATCTAGGAGAAGACCGAACAGTGCAGAAGAGGTGGTTTAGGTGCCAACAGGGGGCAAGGAGGCAATTGCTTAGGGGCCTGGGTCATTTAAAAGGGCCTAGGCCCTCCCAGGTATGCGTGCAGGGCCATTCATAGGCAGGGTTGGGGCCTGTGATATAGGCACCAAGTTCTAATCTGTTGGGAGGATGCTGCCTCCCATCTCTGCCCAGGCACCACCCCTTCCCCTAAGGCCCCACCACTGCCCTGCTACTTTGCACCCCTTCTCAGCTCCCACACAGCTGCTTTTCTGTCCATTTCCACCCCTTGCCTGCAGTGCACCATGCCCTTGCTCCTCTCTTGGTCCTCCCAGACCCTTCTGATGCTGTGAAATGTCCGACCCACAGCAGGTGGCTGCTGGGAGGAAGTGGGAGATGCTGATCAGCGAGGCCCACTAACCAGTGGGAGGTGCTGGGAGGGAAGGAGAGGTTTTTGTCAGAGGTGCTGCCTCCTCACTCTCTCCCATCTGTCACTTACCTCCCTGTTTGCCTCTTCACCTGCCTCCCGCCTCCTCACTATGATATCGGTGCGTGGGACACCGAAAGCACAGGGCCTGGGGCAGCCACCCCAATTCACTGTGCCTAAGGGATAGTTCAGCGTGCAGAGAGACAGTAGGAGCAGCAGGGGAGGCAGCCAGGCAGACATGCGGAAGCCCTGGCAGTGCTGGAAAATCATGGCCAGCAGCCTGGCCAGCAGCAAGCTGGGCACCAGTCAGCCAGGCACAGCACTGCCCAAATGACTGTGTCTGCATAGGTTCAGCTTGCGTATGCAAGGGGGCCTGCTGACGATTCTGCCCTGGGGCCCAGAATTGCTGCTGCTGGGCCTGACGGACACTTAAGGGGTGATCTGCATGTTGTTTGTGAAAAGCCAAGGCTGAAAGCAGCAAAGTATTACGAGACGCCTCCGTCTGCAAGGGAGGGGTGATACAGCCCCCGCTGGTCTGGACTGTGCCCCAGAGAGTCATAAGATAGAATGAGAGCTGTTTGCTAAAGGCCTCTTTTGCACGTATAATGTACGAGGTTGCCAGCTGGTGATATTATGTAACTAAAAAGCCTCCTTTACATGTATAAAACAGAAGGAGAAGAGTTAATCAGCTGACCTGTTTGCAACATAAAATGTATTTATTGGATCTATGGAGGTGCAGCACTTACAGTAGTTTGAATATACATGCAAATTGTATGTGTAGGCAATTGTTTCTTGGCATCCTTCACACCGTTAATTGGTTGGAAATCTTTCACATTAGTTCTCTGCTAAGTAATTAAGTCACTGATTTCATGTTTCTTCCTTTTTTGGCACTTTTGGAGAGGCCTTTCCCAAATAAGTGACTGTTATTTAAAAATCATAAGAAATTTCACAGTATATTTAAATTCATGCTAATGTGTCTCAGTGAGAAAATTACAATATTCTGGACATGTGAGAAAACCAATTCCATATTATTTTACTGTCTCTAGGAACTGTTCATTTTACCCCAGATGAAACCATTTATTTTTCCTGTCCCATATGTATGTGCATATAGGTACAGGATTGCTCAAGGTGCTAAGTGGGCCTGATCTAAAACGTATTGAAGTCTATGGACAAACTCCAACAAGGTTCAGTGGATTTTGGTTGAAGTACAGACTGAGAGGACTGAACGTCATCCCCAACCTACATAGGAGAGGGATGTCAGATCTGAAACAGAGTTATCCCTTGGAAAAGAAGCTGTAGAGCTGTCTTTCCACAGGTACTTGGGGACTGAGACAAGTTTCACAGAACTTTGTCAACACCAACCAGTTCTGTCTATTACATGAAAGGAATTGGAATGTGTTTCCCAAGAAGTCATCTCTGCCCATGGAGGAGAAGGGTGTGAGGCAGGGTAATCAGATGGCCCAATTTTATAGAGACAGACCCACTATTCAGGGCTTCACTTTATATGAACACCTCTGGCTCCCCAGCTCCATCCTGACTTTCACACACACTATGTGGTCACTCTAGTGTAAGTTAGGTGTACTTGGAAAGCAAAGGGAAACCCTCATGACTCCTTTGTATCACCAGTACCAAATATGATTTGGGGGGCTTTGCTTGAGAACCCCAGAATCTCCCCATTACTGCATTTGCCCTGTGCAGGATACTGCTGTATCATTCGTTCCCACAGTCACTCGCAACATGAGAGTTGGGAAGGGAAGGTCTGTGGAAGCCCATGTGAAGAGCAGGAGAGGTGAATCTCATTGGTATGAGCTACTTGTTCCCTTGTGGTTGTTTGCGGGTCACAGCCATGCAACATCTGAATCAGTTTTTTGCAACCATACTACCCCTTCCTGGCTGTCGTCAAAAACCATTTGCTTTTGCAGGAACACAGATTAGAATTTTCATGTGAAAATCTGGCTAAGAGTTTGTGTTTTTTACATGGTGAAAGGACTATTCACCAAAGTATTAAATGTCAAATTCTCTGCTAACTTTGCTCTGCAAAGTCAGCAGAGTTACATCAGTGGAGAATTTGATCCTGTATGGTTAGGCATTTCTTTTTTCTTTAAATTGCAAGCTGAGGATGGGTGGGAAATGGGTCACAATCGCCATATGGAAGCTGGCAACCCCAGACTCCTATTGCTCCGTGGGATAGCAGTTTGGGGTGGACAAGGCCACTGACGGGGCTGTATTTATGGAGGTTAGGTGGGGCTGCGTGGGTGGCGGGGGCTGGGGCAAGGGGAACCCTCTGCTGCAAGGAGCTGGACAGGACAGGGGCTGGATGGGAGGGGGCATGGGGCTGGATGGGGCGGGACTGGATGGGAGGGGGCAGGGGCTGCATGGGGCAGAGGCTGGATGGGAGGGGGGCAGAATGGGCCCAAGGTGGTGGGGAGACAGCCGCCACACCCGCACTAGAGCACGTGTCCCCCTTCCCCCTCTGCAGGTTGTCAGGGCCATCAGCACGATGCTGCTCCACAGGGTCGTCCGCCTGGGGAATCTGGACAACACTGTTGCCGGCTTCCAGGACCTGGGCTTTCCCAACTGCATCAGCGCTTGGACGGCGCGCACATCCCCATCTGCGCCCCACCACACAGCGCTGGCCAGTACGTGAACAGGATGAGCTACCATTTGGTGGTGCTCCAGGCCCTGGTGGATGCGAGGGGCCAGTCCACAGACCTCTGTGTGGGCTGGGCTGGCCACACCCATGATGCCCGGGTCTTCCGGAACTCTGGCCTCTGCCAGTGCATGGGGGCCGGCACATTCGTCCCCCAGTGGGAGATCCCCATGGCGGAGGTCATCACCACGCTGCTCTGCATGGTGGCAGATGCAGTGTACCCCCTGCAGTTGTAGCTCATGAGGCCATACACGGGACACCTCGACCCCACCAGGGAGGCATTCAATGAGCACCTCAACCACACCTGCAATGTGGTGGAGCAGGTCTTCAGGTGCCTAAAGGGCCAGTGGAGGTGCCTCCTCACAAGGCTGGAGGTCGGGGTCCTCAACGTGCCCTAGGTAGTGGGTGCCTGTTGCGTCCTCTACAACATTGTGGAGGGAAAGGGGGTTGCCTATGTCCCCAGGGAAGGCCTTCTGGCCGGCGCTGTGTATGAGCAGCTGGGCGCCACCCCCAGCTGCCAGGCCCACCAGAATGGCCACCACATCCAGGAGGCCCTCAGCGGGGCCTTTGCCGATGGCCACCTCTGACCCACATGCACACCCACATCCCACACACATCAGCCACCCACCGTCCCTGCCACCCCCACCAGCAGCGCACGCACACATTCACCATCCACCATCCCCCTGAGAAGCACAGCATGGAGTGGTGAACAATAAAGAAGTGTTTATATAAGTGGTTGTGTTGGTAACTATGTACAGGGGGGGACCCTAACTTGTACAGGGGCAAGACGCTCATTCCGGTGCAGGGGTGGTGGGCCACAAGCCCCGTCGGCCCCTGGAGCTCCTGCCTACCTGGGTGCGGGGTCCCCGGCGGGGAGGGAAGGGTGTGGGTAGCATCAGCAAGTATTGCCGGCGAGTGGACCAGGCTCAGAGGGGGCAGGACCAGTAAGGGGAGCCGCCACAGGGCCCAGGAGGCAGGCAACAGTGGCCATATGGTCCTGGACAGCGTGGCCAATGCCCGCTAGGGTGGTCAGCAGCCTATCCTAGGCTGCCCTCCACCACTGTATGTCAGCCTGGGCGAACTGCAGGTGTTGTTCGGCCACCTCAGCCTGGTGCTAGCTGGCTGGGTCCTCCTCAGACCAGCAGGAGGCCCTCCAGCCATGGCTCCAACAGCGCGCTGCCTGGAATGGCGTCTGGACACCTACGAGGGCTGCGGGGGGACTCTCGGGGATGAGGGACGGTGCAGGGCTCTCTCGGCCCACAGATGGTTTGGCTGTGTGGAGAGAAGGAGAGCATGTCAGTAATGTGCCTCAGGCAGAGGGGACCTGGCTGTGACCCACCCGCCCGAGCCCACCCCATGGGCCCCTGCCCCCCAAAGGACACTGACCCCCCACCAGGGTGCACCAACCTGCCCCCCCACAGGCTGGTCCTCCCAGCCTGGGGGTGCATCCAGGGGTCTCTCCTGCAGGTGTCCCTTCCTGGCGTGCGGTGTGTGGGCCCCAGACAATGTCCGGCACTGACCAGCTGCCACCCCTGTGCAGCTTGTGGCGCTGTCCACTGAAGGTGGGTGCTGGGCATCACTGGTGGGCCACCACGGGGTGCCACAACCCATGTGGGGGCCAGTCCCGTGTGAGGGCAACTAGCCGTTGCATTGCCCCCATCCTGTGGAGTAGGTGTGAGCCCCTCTCTGGATGTACCGGAAGGTCCCTCGGAGACCTCCAGGGATGTCCAGCCCTTGGTTGCCCAGCTGGAGGAGCAGCAGGGGATGATGATGGTCAGCTCTCCCTCCTCACTCGACCACTCCATATTCCCCTTGCCCTCCTGGGTCCCCAGTCCAGTCTGCTCCTCCTCCAGCTGCAGCTCCTCGCCAGAGTTGTCCAGGAGCGTCGGGTGTGGGGAGCTCTCCTGGGGCCCCAGGATGACCCAGAGTTTCCTGTAGAAGGGGCATGTTGCTGGAGCTGCCCCGGAGCACCCAGCCTGGTCCCTGGCCCAAGCATAGCCCTGGTGCAGCTCCTTAACCTTGGAGCGTACCTGCTCCATGGTATGCTCCGGGTGGCCCCTGGTGTGGAGGCCCTGCGCCAGTGGCCGAAGGCTGTAGCATTGCACCTCTTCACCCCCATGTGGTGCAGGACCTCCTCATCCTTCCACAGGCTGAGGAGGTCCCACAGCTCCCACTCCATCCAGGAGGGGGCCCTTTTTTTCCACCCCCTGGGAGCCCTGCAGGGGGGGGTTCGGGGGGGCATGGGGCTCGTGAGGGGGCTGGTTGCTGGTTATGCTAGGGCTGGAGCATAGGGCTGGAGCACATGCACAGGCTGCTCATAGCATGCTCTCAGCTTCTTGCCACAGGTTGCCTGCGTGCGTGTGGCTTTAAGGCAACTGAATGCAGGGACCCTAGAGCACCACTGCTGCTGGCTGGAGTGGCCCCACTCTCCAGCTGACCAGCACCATAGCAGACCCGTATTTCGAAAGAGCGGACTGTGGAGTGTCTATACGTGTACTCTTTCAATTTAGTATTTCAGAAGGGAGCGATCTTCCTGATATGGGATCAGGGTTCGGATTTCGAAGTCTGCACCATGTTCTTTTGATTTTCTTTCGAAAGACGGGTTTACACGTATGGCCACTTCTCCCGCTCTTTCGAAAAAGGGCCCTTTATTTTGATTTTTTGTGCACGTGTAGACACTGCTACAGTGAATAGCAGCAGAATAAAGTACAAAAGAATGGGTTAACTGTATTGCATAGTTCCCCTTTTCCCTTTTTCTTTGTGCACCTAAAGAAAGCCTCTTAAGAAACTCTATTTTAAATGTCATTTTTGCTGTGTATCTTGGTAGTTTAAGTTGCTAAATCTAAGGTTACAGTATTTGACCTTTCAAAAAAGAGGACACCCCTGAGAGGGAGAACATCTGTATCAGTATTTACCAACTCATATTGTATTAATGTACTAGGTAGATGATAACACAGTAATATAACGTAAGTTGGCAGATACTGATACTCATACAGATACACTTCCTCCCAGGGGTGTCCTCTTTTTTTAATATGATAAGCCTACTAAATCCTCCGTTCTACCTGCTTCTGCATACTCAGTAATTGTGTGACTCAGTCAAAGTTTTGAGGGTTTTTGAGCATGGTTTTTAATGCTAATGTCTGATATGTTTAACAAAGATTTATACAAGCCACTTGTATCAATGGGGTTTTACAAGTGTTCAGATTAAGAAACCCACAAATCTTTCAAACTAAAAACAACATATTATTTACCATGGATAAGGCAGAAAAAAAGCAGTTTCCAAGGTGGTAGATAACACTTGGATAAACTGTAGCTAGTCTGATCCTTAACCTTGAAGAGCTCTTGGGTATTCAATATTCACAACCACTGCATTTCAGCATTCTCTTCTACACTGTGCAGCTGAACATATCATAGTTTCCAGGTCTATCTGGTGGGTTTTCTTTTAGAATATAAAGTGACCTGCTTATGTAATTTTATATAACATGTTTAAGAAAGAAAAAAAAACCACTATCCCTGAACAGAGCTTTCAGCTTGTTTCATGTGTTGAAGAGCCAGAGTCTGAGGAATGTTTCTGATAACATGTTCTTTAGCACTTTGTCCATTCAATTTTGTAATGTGCCTGCTGATAAACTATCCACCAGTTTCCTGAAGGAGCTACAATTGAACTCAGCCTTGAATAGGAAAAAACAAAAACAAAAAACAAAACAGGTTTGGTTTTTGTTTTATTAGAGGAATGCAGCCGTCAAATGCAGTTTTCCTCCACAAGGTTCAATGGGAGTTGACAAATATTTTTCAGAGATATCAGTCATTCTGAAGCATTGACAAGACTAACAAAATATCTGGAAATATGGATCATTAGATTCTAATTTCTGTGAATGAGCATGTTTACCACTGTAAAAAGTTAAACCAGAAGTGATGAAAACACCCAGTTGTGTGTCATTGCTGCTAAAAAACAAATAAGTTGTAGCACTCTCAGGAAGCAGAAGGCATCCAGTTATTGCTGATTGGAGACAGAAATGGGGCAAGGGCTCATCAGATCCTCTTAATATTCTGTGTGCTTCTGGGAAAGTTTCAGCTCTGTCATCTTACAGAGATCTGGCTCTCTGAAATTATCTGTAAACATAAAAGTCCTGTGCCTGAGCACAAAGTAACTTGCATGTGCGATCAAACTGATAATGTTCTAGTCCCACATTTATCCGACAGTGGCCAAAAAGAATGCGTCAAAGGAACAAATAGAGCCGATGTTTCCACTGAGCTGCCAAAAGTGATTACTAGTTCTTTTCCATAATTGGTTACAGTAAGTTTAGAACCCATCAGTGTCTGTGAGTAGTACAAGCGCTTCCCCGTGTGTATTCTGTCTCACTTACCAATACTGAACTCCTCCTGCCATTGCATTGCCCAGATGCTTGCAATCCCTTTTAAGTTCATCACAATCCATTCCAGACCAAATAATTTTCTGTAATCCATAAATGCTGCCACTTCAGTGTTCCTCTTCTTTCATATTCTTAGAAAATAATGTTACGAGCTAGATTGTGTTCCCTGTGGAAAGGAAGGTTTAAAGCTGTACCACGCTGTGAGTTCTTTGGGTACAGATTTGTGCCAAAACCTAAAATAAAGGTAGAAATAAAACAGGAGACATAAAGGTCATATATTCAGCAATACTCAACAGGTGAAGATGGACCAAAGGGATTATACTTTAACTTTGCAAATATCTTCTCAGTCACAGCTGATATAGATCCAGGTTTCTAGGTAAGAGGTTCCTGTATGATAGGATATGGGTAGTGCCCATGTGTTGA
This sequence comes from Carettochelys insculpta, assembly GCF_033958435.1. Lineage (NCBI taxonomy): Eukaryota > Metazoa > Chordata > Testudines > Carettochelyidae > Carettochelys > Carettochelys insculpta. Next base: position 191,044,420 of record NC_134138.1, on the reverse strand, counting down.
TATAAAATTGGAATCAGAATCCACATCTGCAAAAGGGATCTGTAGATACTCATGAATATAATGCAGATACTCATAAATTTGCAGGGTTCTAGGTAAAAAATAATAGTACAATATATGTACCTATAAACATGAGCTGTAGATACACACATCCACAGACGTGGATACCTGCTGATATCCACAGATTTGCAGGACTCTGGATATGGAGTTTTGCTCACAGAATAATCAGCATATTTCCATTTTACTGCAAACACCATCAAAGCAATGACCTGATATCTCTTCCATCTGTGATGTCAGTGTTTCTATATAGCCTGCCCACTTCATTTCTACCATTCTCCATCATAGATGGAGTATCTGAGACATTGTGGCTACATCCACACTAGCCCCTTCCTTTCAGAAGGAACACAGTAATGAGCGAGGTCAGAAGATGCTAATGAGGCACTGCCATGAATATGCAGTGCCTCATTAGCATAATGGCAGCTCCAGCAATTCAAAAGTGCCGCTGTCAAATTGTGTGCCACCCATGAAATAATGGGCTTTTGAAGACTGGGATGTCCTTTCGAAATGCCCCTGTCTACATGGGCGGTGCACGATTCGAATGTGGCACTTTCCAATCGCCCCGGCTGCCATTATGCTAATGAGGTGCTGCACATTCATGGCAGTGACTCATTAGCACATTCCGACCTTGCTCATTACCATGCTCCTTCCAAAAGGAAGGGGCTAGTGTAGACGTGGCTTGTATGGAACAAAGTTAAGAGCTTATAAAAATGAGAGAAATCAGCAATCTGAGCGAGGTTACAGCTTACATATAAAGGAGCTCTTCAGCAGAAAGCTGCCAAGAAATAAATGGTTCTATGCTGTCCATGAGGATAGTCTGCAATACAAATGACTATAGAAGTGTAGACAGAACATTAAGTACTCTTCACTGGACATGTGGCCTGCAAGTACATCTTAAGCCATTGAAGGAGAATGTTGAATTTAGTTGCTATTGCAAAGGGAAGAAAATGCTACAGAGACTGAGCTAATGAGTATACTAGTTTATTTGCAAATAACGTGGAAAAGAGGAGGAGGCAACACAAAACTGGATTCAGTATCAGAGAGAAACAGATGTGCGTCAGATAATCTAATTCTGCTGGTAATAGCGGTAAATTACTTTGGAACTGCCCCACTGTATTTTTCAAGGAAAGATATATGTTCAGGGAAGGGGAAAGCAAACAGTTTATCAAAAATATCATCTGTTTTATACATCCAGACTGTGGCACTGTGTTTCTAATTAATGCAAATGACAATATTACTTTGCAAACGTTTTGTATAACTACACTATAACTTCCAAATAAAATTTGTTTTTAAATAAGATATTTTAAAATATGCCATTAAAAATGGCCAGAAGTTATCATAGCATACAGACTGTTTAATAGAACCCCAGCTTGCAGAAGAGAAGACTGAAAGGGAGTTCTCGAGAGGATGTAGATAGACTGTGGTGACTGATGGCAGAATAAGGGGTAATTGTCTGAAGTTAAAGAGGGAGAGGTGTGGGTTGGATATTAGGAAAAACTACTTCACTAGGAGGGTGGTGAAGTACTGGAACATGTTGCCTATAGAGGTGGTGGATTCTCCATCCCTAGAGGTTTTAAGGTCCTGGCTGGGATGATTTAGTTGCTCTTGATCCTGCTTTACGCATGGGGCTGGACTAGATGACCTTCTGAGGTCCCTTCCAGGCCTAGGATTCGATGATTTTATGACTTCAGTTATCCCTATCCCCTAGTCACCTACACTAGGTGTTGGGCCTGGGAACTGGACTCAAAAGGAGAGAATCCTGATAGTTGAGGCCTGATAGTGAAAGACAGCAGACAGGAAGCCTCTGTGTGGAACAAGAAGCTTGAATGGGGCTCAAAGGTGGCTGAAGACCACATGCTGCCTGAACTTTTGGTAGGAAGGTGGGCAGGGACCAGATGTTTGGCTTGATTGATTGACTGCCAGTAAACTGTTGCTGGGTATTGAGAAAGGGCATTGCATCTGGGGTCTGCCTGCTGGAGGCCAGTCCCTGCTGGGCCAAAGAGTCTTTGGTTTTGTGTTTCTCTTAGATATTAACTAAGAGACCCTCCACTATGCCTCAGAAGGGGTTGAAATCTGAAGCAAGCTGGCTGGATGGCTAAACCACTGCTACCACAGAAATGGGTGGAAGTCCCCGTGGGGAAACTGCAGCATCGCCACTCCACAACAGGAAGGTGTGCTGGGGTAGCACTTTTGTTACCAGCACCAGTTCAGAAATGCCCCTGAGAAATGATACATTTCGAGCCCACTCACTTCAAGGGGACATAAGCATATACTTAGGACCTGTTCTGAACTGGGGCCTAAAATCTGTAATCATAGAATCATATGTTGGAAACTAGAGTGAGTGTTCACATAGCTATTATGCTGATGCAATTGCCCAAAGGCAGACAGGAACCAGGGACCTCCAGGGCTTAGTGTAGGAGCCTCTACAGTTTGATCTAAAAGCCCACTGGCTACCAGCTAAGGCCTGAGAGAAGACACATTCTTTCTCTGTGTAAGTGGTCTAGGTGCCACTACATGGGACAGTGAACCACCCCTAGGTGTGTGCGTTACGATGACATTCACAATCCTGGCACAAGAGCATAGTTCAATGATGTCATGCGTTCCAGGCTCCATCTCTCTCTCTCTCTCTCTCTCTCTCTCCCTCTCTGTAGTTCTCTTTTGGTCACACCCTACATCTTTCTCACAGTACCTTTAATGCCTGAAACTTTCACGCAGCCATCACCACTGGCAGAGTTGGCAGCAGACAGAGCTGTGAGGGCTTCATACCAACTGCTCACTGCTAAACTCTCCGCAGAGGTTTACTGCCCGTAGTGGTGTGTGAAGGGTACTGAAGGCACGGCTAAATGACAGGAGAAGAAAAGGATATTATTACAATTAAAAGGCTGAACTGGGACTCAAGGAATGAAGTCTTGGTTTTAGTGAAGTCAGTGGACATTTGCCATAAACTTCAGTGGAGCCAGGAGTGTATGCAAGAGATTTAGATTAGGTCCCTGGTTCTGTCAGAGTTTGCCTGTATGAGGCTGAACAAGCAAATCACTGAAGTCCCTGTGCCTCCAATTTCCATCTGTTGTATGGAAATTAGAGTTGTTGTGGTTATTTATTATTTCCCCACCGCTAAGGGGGGTTGAAAGTACATATATATGCATGAGGTTGTCAGATGCTATAAACATGCTATTATGGGCTGTTTAGATCCCATGCTGGCCTGGTAACCAAGGGCTCCGGGCTGGAACTGCTGGCTGGTGCTGACGGACAGCCCCAGGTAGCTGGGTGAATGAAGGAATGGAGGGGTTTCCGGAGCAGAAGCAAGCTGGCTGGAGAAAGAAACTCGGCCAGCAAACTGCTGAGAGGCTACTTAGATGCAGCACTCAGAAGAGATGACCAGAGTCATTGGATGCAGAAACCAACAGAAACCAAAGAAGATAAGAAGGAGCTCAGGCATAGCAGGAGGCGTGTTGAGACCTAATTCCACCTATCTGGATTAAGGGGCCTGACCTGGAAACCAGTAGTGTAGGTGGGCGTGGGCTCCCTTATATCTGTAGGTCGCCTGTCCTCAGATGCTTAAGGCCTGCTGACTACAGCAAGTACAAGGAGAAAACCCACACACCTCAGCAGGACTGAAATTAACACTCTTCATAGCCTGGAAAGGGACTAAAATAGAAACACTGGCAAAAATAGCTAGCTGGCCTGCCAGGCCGAGTGACCTTAGTGCACATCAATCTGACCAAAGCGAGTGCTGTCACATAAGCTCACTCCTCGTGAACAGATGGGGGAGTGGTCAGTGGGTGCAGCTGCGCATGAATCCTTCAGCGTAGATGGCTAAATGTAGTGCCTTGCATGTTGAATAGTAACAGAGAGGAAGCCGTGCTAGTCTATACACTAGCAAACCAAAAAGCAGTCAAGTAGCACTTTAAAGACTAGCAAAATGGTTTGTTAGGTGAGCTTTCGTAGGACAGACCCACTTCTTCAGACCATAGTCTGAAGTCTGGCTATGGTCTGAAGAAGTGGGTCTGTCCCACCAAAGCTCACCTAATAAACCATTTTGCTAGTCTTTAAAGTGCTACTTGACTGCTTTTTGTTTTGATAGTGTTTAGACTAGTACGGCTTCCTCCTTAAGCATAAATGTTACCAGTAATGGATGTGCAGGGACTCCAGCTGCTGTGGAAGTGACAGAGAAGTGGCTCACAAATATTAGAATCAATCCAAAATATTTACCACCACCACCCCAAAAAAACCCACTTCAGTGCAAATAAGTCCAAAATCCAAAGCTGGTTAAGTCCATGGAGAATAGCTCAACATTGTGGAGTTCAGGTTTGCTTTTTTCTTTACTGCAGATCTTGAATTCTAATTAAATAAGTCAAGTTGATGCTGCTGCTCTTTGGACTTCAGGGTAGGTTAAATACTACAAATTCATGGGCCCCATAGAAAGTTGCAGAATAAAAAGATAACTCATAGTCTTAAAAAGACAGAATATTTTATATGGGATTAAAGATCATATGGCTCATGTACCTAGCTATAAATACAGTTACAAGAACCTCATAAACCTAAGGTATTATAGTGAAACACCTGCTGTAGTCTCTGATTTAGCATGGCAGTAAAACTACAATTAAATCCATCTGAAAAGAAACTATTTGCTTGATAAGGGATCAGGTTTTTAGATCATTTTGGGGGAAACTAACTGTGTCTACGAGTAGGGCTCTTAATGTGCTTCACTTTAACTTCAAGCGTTGTAAGCAATTATCACTGAAAACATGCTCATTAAATGTATGTCAGTTGTTATTAATCCCATGAAAATAAATACTTCAAAGATGATTTTTATCCTCTTTTTTAGTGGAATCCAGTCCTTAGATTCAACATCCACTGAGAGCCAAAATAGGAGTCATGCATTTCTAGTTCACACTTGAGAAGTATGTCTTCATTAGAAAGATTTGTTAAGAGTACTTGGAGATGTTATAGGATTGCTTGGTAGACCATTTAGTGAAGTGTGCTGTATATGATTGAGAGCCCTTTCCCTCTGTCTTCACCTGAAATTCATGCAACTCTGGAGTGGTTCAGTAAGAATCTGAAAACACAGGCATACAGCAGCCTTATCTGACAGCTTTTGACATAGTCTCCCACAATATCCTTGCCCATAAGTTAAGGAAGTATGGATTGGATAACTGGACTGTAAGGTGAATAGAAAGCTGGCTGGATGGCTGGGCCCAATGGGTGGTGATCAATAGCTCAAAGTGTAGTTGGCAGTCAGTTTCAAGCAGAGTGCCCTAAGGATCAGTTCTAGGGCTGGTATTGTTCAGTGCCTTTACTAACGACCTGGATGAGAGGAGGGATTGCACCCTCAGCAAATTTGTGGATGACACAAAGCTATAGGAGAGGTAGATAGATTGGAGGATGGGGTAAGGTCCAGAGTGACCTAGATAAATTGTATCAGAGAGGTAGCTGAGTTAGTCTGTATCTTCAAAAACAACAAGAAGTCCTGTGGCACCTTATATTTTAGAGCATAAGCTCTCATGGCGAAGACCCGCATCTTCAGATGCATCTGACAAAGCAGGTTTTTGCCCACGAAAGCATATGCTCCGAAATATGTTAGTCTATAAGGTGCCACAGGACTTCTAAATAAATAGGAGTATTGGGCCAAAAGTAATCTGATGAGTGTCAACAAGGACAAGTGCAGAGTTCTGCACTGGGGACAGCAGGATCCCCAGCCCTGTTATGGGCTGGGGACTGAGTGGCTAAGTAGTAGTGCACCAGAAAAAGACCTGGGGATTACAGTGGATGAGAGACTGGATATGAGTTAACAGTGTGCCCTTGTAGCCAAGAAGGCTAATGGCATATTGGGGTGCATTAGCAGGAGAATTTCCAGGAGATCTAGAGAAGTTGTTGTTCCCCTCTATTCATCACTAGTGAGGCCACATCTGAAGTACTGTCTCCAGGTTTGGGCCCCCCCAGTGGAAATGATGTGGATGCTTTGGAGTGGGTCCAGAGGAGGGCAATGAAAATGATTAGGGGACTGGAGCACACGACCGATGAGGAGAGGCTGAGGGATTTGGGCTTATTTACCTTGCAGGAGAGAAGAGTGAGGAGCAATTTGATAGCAGCCTTCAGCTTCCTGAAGGGGAGCTCTAAAGATGATGGAGAGAAACCGTTCTCAGTGGTGACAGATGGCAGAACAAGCAGCAGTGGTCTCATGTGACAGGTGTAGGTTAGACATTAAGAAAAATTATTTCACCAGGGGAGTGGTGAAGCCCTGGAATGCGTTACCGAGAGAGGTGGTTGAATCTCCATCCCTAGAGGTTTTTAATTCCTGGCTTGACGAGGTCCTGGCTGAGATGATTTAGTTAGGGTTAGTCCTGCTTTAGGCAGGGGACTGGACTTGATGACCTCCTGAGGTTCCTTCCAGCACTAGGATTCTATGAATTCTCACTCCATTACCTGGCATAAGAAATTAACCCCCTGTGTAACCCACTGAAAAAGAGACGTTCTTCTGCCTGCTTGGTAATTAGTCCTTTGCATTAGTTTCTTCCCTATGCATACTGGCAGAACTGCTCTTTGCTCATGAGCAAAATGGAATGGGGATCAGTAAAATGTACCTAATTTCAGGGTGTTGTCATTGTGTGCCTAATAAAATGTTGCATCTTGAGTTTCATGTATGTATAGGTAATCTCCTAGTTCTAGCAATGTTTATCCCCCAGTCTATTTAAGTACAGGGTTAATAAAACGAATTAACATGTCAATCAACAAGACTAATAGTCATGGAGCAGGCTTAAATTAGTACAGATTTTAGGTTAAACACCTGCACTAGAATACCTGTCTACAGGGGGACAGAATCCAGTAGGGAAAATGTAGTTAGCATATTTTTATACAAGGAAAGTATTTAAACATGGAACTGTACTTTTTATCCCACTGAACACTCGACTGCTTATAACTGATTTGTCTGCTGCCCTTAGTGATCATTTAAGCTTAATGACCTAAAATCCTCATTGCACGTAATGGAGCAAATACACAGGGGAGGTACGTGATCACTGAAGTCAAACAAGACACCTGCTGCTGAACCTATATGGACTTTTCTTTGGCTCTCATGGAAGCTGACTTGAATGGAGTTGTATTATTTATTCCAGGCACAGACATGATTTCAGCATAGCTGTGTTCACTCGTCCAAGATTAATTTAGTCCAATGTTTTTTGTGGCCTGCCTTTGGGTCTCAAGGCTCCCTGCTCAGTGAACAATGGGAATGTGTGTTTTTATTACAAAATATACACAGGCTATATGAGTGTGGTACTATGGACTAGCTTCTTCTGGGGAGAGAGGCTACTTTTTGAGCAATACAGAATTCTTCTTCAGGTCTTCAGAACACCTGAGAAAGCGTTGTGCAGCTAAGAAGCTTGTGTCTCTGAAAAACCGAAACTGGTGCTTTAAAAGATATTGCTTCACCTGCTTTGTCTTTCTAGTGTCCTGTAACTGACACAGCTGTACCAGTTCTGGATATATGTATTTTTTGTTCTATTGTGCACAGAGCCCACAACAAATTTCAAACTAACATTAGCCAGGAGCTTTCATGGTCCTTAGGATAGTACTTGTGAACATAATGTTAGATGAGGATGCTCTAGCACCTTATTCAGTGAAATTTAAATTGAGAAAAGCTGTGATGTTTCTTTACAAACTGATGTCATAGAGCACATTAATTTCCCTTTTTTATTTCTTTTTTAAGTACACTTATTGAAGGCTTCCGATAGTTTGAGGAAACAATCTAATTGATAAGAGAATCCATTGTGGTTTTGGAAATGGTGAACACAACTATTTCCATATACACCACTTCAGTATAAAGTAGGACAAAGTGATCAATCTCTCTGCCCGTTCTGTAACTTCAAAATATAGCAATGTGGTAATATAGTAATTTACTGTTGTATTGGCTAAGTGGTTCTGAAAGTCTCAAACTTTCTAGTCATCTCTTTTCTGATAAACTAGGCTCTTAATTGTGGACATTAGCCAGTAAATGAAACAAATAGTCAAGACTTAGGGTTTGATGTTTTCAGATCAAGGCAGGATAGTTAACCATAAACTTTCCATTATGTAGAATACTCATATTTTAAACGCCTTGCAGAAAAAAATAAACCGAAATGTGTATTTTGATCCCTGTCCTTTCACTGTACATTTTAAGGTGACATTGTCAGTTCTTTTAATCACACCAGTAGAGAGAGTTTGAAAATGTTTTGACATATCCATGCTTAATTTTGACATTAATCAGGGATAATCAAATGATGATAAAGTTGTGGGTAATGCTATCACTGACACTACCTTCTTCCCCTTCTTAGGATGTGTCATCCTAAGAGAATAAGAATAATATGAAAAAAGGCAGGGAAATATAAGCAGTTTTCTCCCATTATTGGGATTTTGGTGCAATAGCTAAAAGTTGGAAGGTTCATACTTTGTATCAGAATCTATATAAAATATGCATATTCCTACTTCATATCCACTAGTTGTTTTGCTACAGTATGTTGGCAGGTATGTGCAAAATTAAATCCTGACTGCACCGTACAGGGTCAAAGGGGGAAGCAGACAATAGACCAGATCCAGTCCTTACTGATGACCACTGGACTCTTTGCCCAAACAAAACCCTTGCAAAAAGACATAATCTCTGCAAAGAGCTTCAGAAAGGAATAGCAGAGATGGCTGATGACAATGCAAATTTTTTTGGAGACCAGAAGCTGTGCAGACTTCCCCTTACTCAGGCTATGTCTAGATTACAGTGATTTGTTGACAGAAGTTTTGGTCAAACAAAATTTCAGTTTACAGATTGTGGCCAAATTGCAAAGTGTATCGCAACAGTGCTCCTTTCTGTCAACAGAGAGCGGCCGGACTGCCCAACCACTTTCTCAGCAAAACGGCCAACCAGAAGCACAGCAGACAGGGCTGCCTGGTGTCCCGGAAGCCCTGTCTGTCATCACAGGGCCCCCCTGAAACATCCAGATTGGTTTTCTGTCAACAGATCTCTGTCAACAGAGGTGTTATGCCTCGTGAGGAGTGGGATAAGGCTGCCGACAACAGTGCTGCATTCTGTTGACTTACTGTCGACTGAACACTTGGGAATCTGGACAGTCCTCGAGTTTTGTCAACAAAACCCTCTAGTGTAGACTTAGCCTCATTGTTCCAAATAGGGAGGGATATTTCCTCGCTTTTCGGCCTGTTCTTCTGAGCTAGCTTCACTCTTTTAAAACAGAGGTGCCACTTCCTTAGCTGGTTCTCCCAGGCAGCGAGCTCCTCTCCCCAGGGTGGAACAGTGAGAAAGCACCACCTCTCATAGAATTTTCTGAAGTTTTGTTTGGTCTTTTCAAGTTTTTGTGTATTAATATTTCTGAGCTGTAACCATGGCCCAGCACAAGGGTTTTCTCTTTCTCTTCACGGCCATAGATGTTTCAAAGAGTCTTTGTGATTTCCAAGCTTTCAGCCTTGCAAGATTAAACAATTTCCCATCAGATCTTGTGTGCAGCAAGATGCCCTCTGTTGAAGATCCAAAGGCCTGCTTCAGGAGGAGTGCGAAGAAGATCCTGAACAATGTCGGAGCAAGCACGCATCCTTGTTTGACGCTGCTCCTGATTCTGAAAGCATCCGATAATGCGCCATCATATTGGATGGTTCCTCTCATGTCTTCGTGGAACAACTGGATCAACTGGATTAACGACTGGATTAACGACTGTTTAATCTTGCAAGGCTGAAAGCTAAGTCTAAGGTGCGGGAAGTCCTCATCAGAGACATGCTGTTTGCAGACGATGCTGCTGTAGTGTCTCACACAGAAGACCAGCTTCAAAAACTGCTGGATCAGTTCTCCAAAGCGTGCAAGGACTTTGGGCTTACCATCAGCCTAGAGAAGACAAACGTACTTGGTCAGGATGTTGCTGAATCCCCATCAATCAGCATTGACAACTATACGTTAGAGGTCATCCACGAGTTCGTTTACCTCGGGTCCATTATCACTGACACCCTGTCGTTGGACACTGAGCTAAACAGGAGGATCGGAAAAGCAGCCACAACTCTGTCCAGGCTCAGCAAGAGAGTGTGGAATAACAACAAGCTGTACACTCACACCAAAATGCAAGTCTACAGAGCCTGCATCCTCAGCACCCTCCTTTATGGCAGCAAGACTTGGACCCTGTATGCCCGCCAGGAAAAGAGGCTGAAAGTCTTCCAGTTGCGCTGCCTCAGGCGCATCCTTGGAATACCATGGAAGGACAGAGTGACCAACACCACTGTCCTCGAGCAAGCTGGAATCCCAACCATGCACACCCTCCTCAGGCAGCGTCGGCTCCGCTGGCTTGGCCACGTCCACAGGATGAATGATGGAAGGATTCCAAAAGACATCCTGTATGGTGAGCTAGCCTCTGGCAAAAGACCTCCCGGACGCCCCCAGTTGTGCTACAAAGATGTCTGCAAGAGAGACCTCAGAGAGGTAGACATCGAGCTGGACAACTGGGAAGAACTAGCAGATGACCGCAGCAGATGGAGGCAGGGGTTACACATGGGCCTTCAGAAGGGCGAGATGAGGATCAGACAGCTAGCAGAGGAGAAACAAGCACACAGAAAGCACACTAAGGACTTGCCAGACACCCACCACATCTGCAAGAGATGCAGCAAGGACTGTCACTCTCGTGTGGGTCTTCATAGTCACAGTGGATGCTGTAAATGAAGTCCTCAATTGAAACTATAAAGGGCGCGATCCATAGTCTATGCAAACTGAAGGATGCCTACTGGTACTGTGATTTCCAAGCATAAAGTGTATACCACTCTATATTTGAATGCATATGTATATGAGTGTTTATGTATAAATGGGCTTCCTCAAAGTGTATGTGATGCATAAGGGATGTGATTAATATTATCTCAAAAATATTTGTCATACTAATCATTATTTATTTTGTGGTAGAATCCAAAACCCTGATTGTGATCGAAGCCCCGTGCTGTAGGTGTAGTATAAAGACATATGAAGGTACTTTCCCTTCTGTGATACACTTGCAATATGATAAATAAACATCAGACCAGCATTAAAATAACCTCAGATGTGGTATGAAGGCTGAATGGAGGTAATGCTTATGGTACATCCTCCTGCCATGGAGATCATGCCTGAGCAGAATGAGAAACTGGAGGTCCAAAATAAGCTGGCAGAGTTGTGGTCAATCTAACTTCTTTGCCAACAGAGTTTATCTCTGAGAATTCATGCAATTTATTTCAATGAATTGGCTGGTATGAATGCATTTGCATCTCTAAAAATAACAGTTCATTTTGAAATTAGCATATTTTCAATTAAGGCTCCTGCTGTCTATTACTAAACAAGAAACATGCACATTACTTACTAATTACACTGTCATGGTAAAACCCATAAACTAAACTGTCAATTACAAGAATGGAGCTCCCCATAAGCACAGTAGCAACAGTAGCTATTTATGTGCAAGCTGTGAGACATGCTGGGAAATAGACTGAAAATCCAGCAGATAACATGTAAATTCAGAGCTAGAGAAAGTAAAAATTATGGAGGCAGGCCTGGGCATCTAAGGTCTGGTCTACACTAGGGTGCTAGGTCGAACTTGGCTGAATTAGGCTGATTTTGTAAAGAATTAGTCCACACCACCGGGTCCATTGCACCAGCTATAAGGGCTCTCAAGGTCAGTTCTGGTGCTGCTGGTTTTCGTGAGGAGTAAAGCCAAATCCGATCTTCCATCGTCAACTTTAGGATAGCGCAGACAGAGCATTGTGAAATTTGATGTTCTTGGCCTCCTGGAGGTGTCCCACAGTACCCCCAATTTGACCACTCTGGTCACCACTTTCAACTCTTCTGCTCTCCAGGTGTACAGGAAGTGGCCTGGGAAAGTTTAAATTTCATTTCCTGTTTGGCCGGTGTGGTGAGAAGAGCAGAAAGCACACCTCAGCAACACACCTAGCCATGAATTCCCAGGATTGCAGATGAGCTCCATCGTGGAGCATGCAGGAGATCCAGGACTTTATTGCCGGGAAGTGTGAGAACTATGGCAGAACTATGAAGCAGAAAAAAAACTCACAGATGTCTATGCCAAGATCTCACATGGCATGGAGGAAAAAGGATACACCAGTAGTGCCACATGAAAATAAAAGAGATCAAGCAGGCATACCAGAAAACAATGGAAGCAAACAGATGTTCTGGGTTATTTCCATAAACATGCTGCTTCTATGATCAGCTGCAGCAGATTCTAGGGTAAGTGGGGGCGGGGGAACCAACTACTGTCTCCAAACTGTCCATGGATACCTCCCAAGAGGTTCTTCAGGCAACCTTTGAAAACAATGGGGCAAACATGGTTGATATGGTTTAGGAAGAGAAGAATGGTAAGCAAGGAAATGGAGCTGCTGATCTCACTGACATCCAGGAGCTTTTTTAACTTTGGACTCAATCACCTCTTTTCCAGATGTTTTGCTACCAGACATTCATGGCACGGAGGGCAACTCTCCTGCATTTGTCTTTTTACGACTGGGTTAAGGTAATTGGGTATGTTCTGTGGTGGGCACTGTGTCTACACTGCAGAGGCCACCCAGAACAACTTGTTAACATGTCCAAGAATGGAGCAGAAATTCTCCTGCACATCTTCATAAACTCTCAGGTGCTCTTTGATCCTTCCTACAAGGCTTTTGGGGAGACTTGCCTTATTCCAACCTCCACAATAGGATGCCTTTCCACACCAATCTAGCATCAAGTGACCTGACATTACCATGGCACAAAGCAGTACAGCATAAGCCTTCTGTCCACATTCAGTCACCATCTGCTTCTTATTGTGTGTGATTCAGAGAAGACTTATATTGCAAATTGTGTCTTAGATGAAGCAGGGGAAGCTATATGTACCTTATGGGAAACTTTCATTAGCCCAGCAAAGTGGATAGGGGAATGATGAGGATACCACAAGAGCCATAGCCCTGAAACACAAGCCACACTGCCATGCCTGGCCCCACCTTCCTTCTCCTGTGGGAAGGGAAACTTTTACTGCCCCAGCAAAGGGAGAAGGAAGCATGCAGTGACCACAAGAGCCACAGCCCTGACAGGCACTGTGTCTCCCCCTTTTGCTATGGCAGAGGCTTGCACAGCTGCAGGACCTGCTTTTTGCATTTGCTATCCCACACATGGTTTCAAAGCATGCCCCAGTCTGTGCCTTGCCATTTCTGGCAGCAAACCGAGTCAAACAGTTCCCTTAAGGTCTCTGTGTTGTGCCTGCTCCATAGAGGGCACATGCACTGCCGTGCAAAGTAGGGGACTAAGAAACTGGCTGAAATGTGTTCAGGGTGGGGTTTCAGCTCTGTGTTTTATTTAGAATCTGTTATTCGTATTTGTCATTTTTCTTATTCACACTATTCTGGAGCACTTTGAGTTAGATTGTGCCTTGAAGGTATCGCTGAAATGGGATGGCGACTTAAGCATCCCCAGTAAAGAACTGACAACCTGCTGCAGAAGGTTATAAAATGGAAGGTACAATTATTTGGGCATATTTGCAGAATGAACAACTAATGAAAAACCAGGACCCTGGTATTCAGCATAACGGATGGTTCAAATAGGAGAGGCAGACCCTACAGAGCATAGGTAGATGATATAGTAGATTGATGCAGAGCTAGTCTACAGAAACCAAGCCACTCCGCACTGGACAGGGAAAGATGGAAAGGAATAGTGAGAGAGGCATCAGACAGCAGCGGGTGCTGAGCTCATGGTTATTGATGATGATGATGAGAGAAGAATCCCTGTGAGTGAGGAACTGTGCACCAGCTAGACCAGCAATGGACAACCAAGAATAAGGAGTGGACCACATGAGAGGCCCTGCTTCATCTCAGTGGGCTGCAGCAGCCCATGGCCCACTGTGGACCAGCTGTTTAGCCCTACCCCCGCATCACTCACACACTGGGGCACTAGAGTCCCACACTTTCCTATCCCCCCCCCCGCCCTCCCAGCACTTTCAGCTCACCACGGATCACCCGGCTTGCACGCCTTCCATGCTCATCCTTCCCCTGCCCCAAGCTTGAACAGCTGCAAGGTGCCCACCACTGAGCTAGACCCTTCAAAAGAGACCCATCTGTTCGGTGGAAATGAGTGTGAGGGGGAATGGGAGGAGGCTGCAGCTATGGCTGCACCTACATATTCCAGGAATAGTCTCTTCATATTTTTTCATACTTATTTGCTTTGACTCGGTTGGCGGTAGTAAGGAAGAATAATTAATGGGCCACACTCTGTTATCTTAGATGTTAGACTGTATGGTTTTAATTGTCTCTTTTTGTCTTAAAGTCTGAGACTTTCTGGGTAGATTGCTTCAGCATGAACTTTTCGTGAACATTTCACTGTTCAAACTCACCCATCCTGAGTGTTCTCCAAAAGAACATTCACAAAAACTAAACATTCAATTCACACGTGTGCAGTGGGAAAGCTTGCAAAATTGACCAGCCACGGAACAAATCTCACGGCAATCTCATGTGGCTCTCTGACCAGGCTAGGTAATGCAGTCTATTTAGCAAATACAGCAGACTTTCAGATCAGCAGACTTTTAAATAGAAAAATAATCTAAAAACCAGTTAGTTTCTTGGAAATTGACATCTGCTGTGAATAGTCCAAAAGCAGAAGGAAGCTAAAGCCAGATTTTTTTAATACTGCCCATTAATTAATTAGGGCTTATGTTTTATATTATAAAGTTCAGACCTTCTATAGTTCCCACTGACTTCAGCTGGGTGTGGGAGTTGACTCTAAAAACCAAATCCTAAAACCATGTCTATACTAGCAAGTTATTTTGGAAAATCTGGCCCCTTTTCAAAAAAACACACAGAGCATCTGCACATAAAATGCACTCTTTCAATCCAAAATTGAAAGAACATGGCTCTTCTTCCAGAAGTCTTCTTCTGCTCCTGGATCAGGAAGAGCACCTTCTTTTGAAAGCTGCTTTTGAAAAAACATGTGTAGATGCTCCATGGGCCCTTTTTTCAAAAGAGCAGTCCTCCTGGCACCAGATTTTTCAATTGCTGGCCGGTTCTTTCAAAAGAGTTGGGGGCAGTGTGGGTGGTCTCTATCAAAAGAGTAGATTGATCTTTCAATCCTCGTTTTTGTGAGTAGACAAGCTCTTTTGAAAGCACTTCACTGTAGGCGTAGCCTAAAAGTTTAAAGCTGGGCATCCAGAAACAGAGCCAGCCCAGTTAGTGGACTCTTCTGTGAACATTGAAAACTAAAGTCACAGAAATAAATTATTCGTGGAAAATTATTTGCTCAGCTCTAATGATAATAACCTTCAAGATCTCTTCTGATTGCAAGTACGATTCAGACAGACAGTGATAGCACCAAGAAACATGTCTTTTAAAGGTTAATCTGTTTCCTAAGTAAGAAACCTCATTAGCAAAGAGCTGTCATTCTAAATCCCTAGCTTATACCTATACTAGAGGAAGTTGCCAAGTGGCGCATGGTCTTTTAGTTATTAATCACCTTTCAGCCAACTGCCTCTGTCTCTTGCACTGTTATTCCAAGTATTTGCGTAAGCCCTATTAGTAACTAATGGCTGTTGTCAAGCATTGCTATTTTAAATCTTGATCTCTTAACCCTAATTTATTGGCTGTCCAATTTAACTTCAATAGAGTTAGACTGAAGCGTGATATGGATTCTGCAATTTGATCTACCTATGCTAATATTCATTACTGCCTTGTAAAGTTGAAAAAATATATTGAAAGCCAAGTAATTAAACTGTATGACACATTAGAGAAATGAGCATAACCCTCTGATAGTTTGGGAAGTGGAATAATTTCATTCCAATAGTATATAAAGAATTAAAACAAATACATTTGAGTTAGGATTGCTTGTGAGGCTTGGTAGACAATCGGCATACTGGTTCAGGGTAACCATAGTCACTATAGAATGGCACATGTCTGGACTTATTAAAAAGCATGCATCTGTTTTACTCTACAACTCATATTGAAATAGGTAGCATGGCTGGATTAAAAGAAGGGAAATGTACTGTTAATGCTATTCACTCTCAATAGCATTAAATCAAGCTACTGTGTACTTGTTGGCAAGACTTTTCTGCTTAGAAAGTCTACTGGAAAATCTTGCCTTGAACTCTAGTTGGCAAGTCTCATCTAAAATGCCATGATTTATTGGCCAAGTATCTCAAGTGCACCAGGCTTCTGTAGAGCAACAAATGTTTCACCTTTTTAACATTGTCTTTGCTGCAAGTTTAAGCAAGGTTTTGTTTTCACATCTCCCTGATGGTTTTGAGCTGTCAATGCCCCTTTGTTATTTTGGTCACGTTTTGCGCCTGATCCAATGTCCATGGAAAGAGATTGAAAGACTCCCATTAACTTCAATAAATGATGGTTTGGGTCCTTAATGCTTCTATCACTTTGTCTTCTTCTTCTTCTTACATAGTCAAAGTAAAGAAGTATTTTTGTCCTCTGTTCGTGATAGGTCACTCAGGGGACCTCAGCTGTAAGTATCTAAGGTAATGTATTAACCTCATTAATTGATTCACTGTGCTATTCATTATTTCTTTTGGCAGTATTGTAATATTAGTAAGCTGTAGTGAGCTGGTTAGAAATTCAATCTTTCATTTGAACGAGTATGGAAAGGTGGAGCCATAAAATATTTGGATTGACCCATGTAGAAAAAATACTTACCCATGCTTATTGCTTACTAATACTTCACATACTTGTTGCATCAGAATATGGCTTTTTGTGGATATGCTAGACATTCTCAAATTAAAGGGAGAGAAAGAATGAAAGGTACTGACTGTTTATTTCAGATGCAGAATTATACACTGAAAGGTCAGACTGGGAACGCCTTACTCATTCTGATGAACAGGTTCTCACACAAGTATTTCCACTGGCTTCAGTGGAACTACTTGTGTGAGTAGAACTACTTGTGTGAGTAACTGTTCACCAGTGTTAGTAAAGAGCTTTACACTCTGTTTCCAAGAATGATCATCTCTCTGAATTTCCCCAGCAGGCAAAAACCGTTCCCCCCATCCCACCTCCAATGCACACTCTGAATTAGTGGGACACACAATAGTTTATGCTTCCCCATGGAAACCACTTTCTTATACCTGCAATAGAAATGTGGTATGAACATTGAGGCAGACGCATTCATCTTATGAGGTGCTCCTCTCAGTATTCACGTTCCTTTTGTTACGGCTGTGCTCTTAAGTAGGGTGACCAGACATCCCATTTTTAAAGGAACAGTTCTGTACATAAGCCCTCCTGCAGGTGTCCCAACTTTTTCTTTAAAAAGGGCAAATTGTCCCATATGTTATGCCTCTTCTTCCCCCTGTCCCTATCGGTACTGGTAGGTCACAGTGCATGGCCAGATCCCTCCTCACCGGCTGCCTGCCCACCAGCGGTGAGTCTGGGAGGCATCCAGTGGCTGACAACAGGGGGCGTGAGCAGAAGGTTGGTGGCAGGGCGAAGCTGCAATGTACGGTGCTGGCCACCGATATTCTCTTTAATCTTTTCCGTCCATACTCAGAATAATTTTCTTAGGTGCACCGAGGTATGTGTGCATGTGCACCACCAATAGAAACACAAAACCTGGCTGTGGGCACTGGGCGGCATTTGAATTTTTCCTGAGCGGCCGCACACGTGCACAACTTACAGGAAATACTGTTGGCCACTCCCCACGCTCGTCCAGCAGTGCAGATCCTGTGGCATGCTGGCTTATGGCAAGCAGGGCCCCACTAAGTGACCTGTTTCTGGCCAGGACTGTCTGCTCGCTGTGGTGGCTGGTGAGTGAGGGCAGGCACTAGCTAGTTTCCTGTCCCCTCTGCTGCCCACTTACTGACCCTTTATGTGCTCCCCCTTTGCCGTCCTCTCTCTGCTTTGCTCCTTCACCCTCTTTAGCCCCACTCTCCTCCTTATCTTCACCAGTGGGGCACATTCCACTCCCAGCACTGTGGTGACAGCCAGGCCCCGGTCAGGGCACACAGCTCACCAAGAGCTTGGCAAGTCGACTGCTTCCTTCCCCTACTCCCTCTGGCTGGGCTGGTTCCCCTGGGAAAGCTCCCAACTGTCAATCCTAGAATGCTGGCCAAGGGGAGCCAAGCCCTGGGTGCACCAAAGCCCACACAGCACTGGAGAAGGGAAACCTCTCCACCCCTCAGTTAAGCTTGGGAGTGGCAAAGTGATTTCCAGTTGGTTTGTGCCTCAACTCTGCAGACGACGTGACAAGCTTCCCCCCAGGCAGGAGCTTATCACCAGAGGTGGGAAAAGTACCCCCAAAAGTTACTTGAGTAAAAATGCAGCTGCTTTCCCTTCTGGGTACTTGAGTACAATAAAGAGGTGATGTGTGTGCATGTACTTTCAGACAAGTAGCTTTCCAGAATGACACCAGTGACTTGGAGTTTAGTACATCCTTCCCCCCACAGCAGCTGCACTTTTACTCAAGTAACTTTCTGGGTACTTTTTCCACCTCTGCTTATCACTATACCTTCCCCTGCCTTGCCCTGTGTCCTGCCCCAGGAAGCATCGGCTACTCCATTTCCTAGGCACTGTCCCCTGCTGAGCCTCCTCTCTGGCCAGGTTTGCTGAAGCCCCTGCAGTCAGATTCCTTGAGCCCTGGGGTGCAGTGCATTCTTTGGGCTGCTTAACCCCTTCCTACTCTTGCTGTAGGCAGGAGACAGGAGATGTCTGGATTATGTCAGTGGCCAGCAGCAGGATGGTGATGTCAGCTGCCTCTAGACACTCTGCAGGCCGGCAGGGACAAGTTGCTTCCAGCCAAGGGGGAGGGATGAAAGAGATGAGTTTTGCAAAGACATGGGCCAGGTCTTCTTCCCCCTGCCCCTTCACCTCACAGCTTGAAGCCACTCCCATCCCTTCCCTCCAGCACAGTGCCAAAAGGCTGCTGTTGGCCATGTTCTGGTGTGAACCCTGGTAGAAATCTAGGGGGCATGTGACCCTAGCTGTGTCTACACGTGCATGCTACTTCGAAGTAGCGGCACTAACTTCGAAATAGCGCCCGTCGTGGCTACACGCATCGGGCGCTATTTCGAAGTTAACTTCGACGTTAGGCGGCGAGACGTCAAAGTCGCTAACCTCATGAGGGGATCGGAATAGCGCCCTACTTCGACGTTCAACGTCGAAGTAGGGACCGTGTAGACGATCCGCGTCCCGCAACATCGAAATTGTGGGGTCCTCCATGGCAGCCATCAGCTGCGGGGTTGAGAGACGCTGTCTCTCCAGCCCGTGCGGGGCTCTATGGTCACCGTGTGCAGCAGCCCTTAGCCCAGGGCTTCTGGCTGCTGCTGCTGCAGCGGGGGATTCATGCTGCATGCACAGGGTCTGCAACTCGTTGTCGGCTCTGTGGATCTTGTGGTGTTTAGTGCAAGTGTGTCTGGGAGGGGCCCTTTAAGGGAGCAGCTGGCTGTTGAGTCCGCCGTGTGACCCTGTCTGCAGCTGTGCCTGGCACCCTTATTTCGATGTGTGCTACTGTGGCGTGTAGACGTTCCCTCGCTGCGCCTATTTCGATGTGGTGCTGCGCAACGTCGATGTTGAACATCGACGTTGCCAGCCCTGGAGGACGTGTAGACGTTATTCATCGAAATAGCCTATTTCGATGTCGCCACATCGAAATAGGCTACTTCGATGTAGGCTTCACGTGTAGACGTAGCCCCTATGTCCCATTCTCCACATCTTTATGTTGCATCAGGTAAACACAGCACCAGGCGCCAGACAAGGCAAGCCCTTCACGGGGGGATGGGGGCAGCCAGCAAAGTTGTCCCATCCATAGGATGATGTGGAGAAATTGCCCCGGGCCCTGTGCTTTGTGGGGGCACTGCACTTCAGAGCCATATGGGGGCTGGGGAAGGGAGGCCCTGGTACTGGCAGCACTGGTTGGTCCTGTTCCTCCCCTACCCTGCTTTTTTGTTCACAGCACCCACAGGCTCAAGATGCTGGGCAGTTCTCTGGTCTTTGAGCCCCTGGTGTTGCCTGCTGGCTGCTGCAGGGTCCTAGTGCTCCACCCCTCTAGTGACAGTCCAGCAGTCTGCACAGAGCAGCCTGATTAGGTCTGCTCTTGCCTTTCCAGGCTTCTGCCTTGGAGGGACAGATCCTTCCCTTTTCCCACAGTGGGACACTTCAGTACAGGAGGCCCCCTCCTAGCACATCTGAGTGCCAGCTGCCAGTCTCCACCAGGGTACTCGCTCATAGCCCACAATGGTCTCTTCAGTCTGTTGGAATAAGATATAACACAGTCTTACGGCTGGAAGCTGAAGTTAGACAAATTCAGCCTGGAGATACGGCATACGCTCTTTTTTATAATGAAGACCTTGGAAAAATTTGCAAAGGATTCTCCATCATGGGCAATTTGTAAGTCAAGATTGGATGGTTTCCCAGAAGATCCACTCAAGGAAATATCTGGGGATTCTGTGAGGTCTGTGCTATACAGGAGGTCAGACTAGGTAATCGCAGCAATTCCTTTGAGCCATGAAATCTGTTAACCTATCATGACCACATAAGGAAGGTAGCATAAAACACACAGCTTAGCCTACCCATGATAACACAGCTAATCCCCAAAGTGATGCACTTGTGCTGTTCTTCACCAAGTGGAATGAATCCTTGGATGCATACCCACAATATTTCTCAGGATATGGTCCTCTAGCGGTGGTAAGAGCTGCATTGTCCATTTCTCTAGAATGCAGGCATTATTCCTTGAACAAAGGATAAAACTCATCAAGCTATATCTGCATAGGGGTTTTAGAACTCTCAGGGAAAAATTCTTCCCTTGGCTTTTGAAGTCTTCACCTGCCAATGGCTTTACTGGATTTACATAGGTGTCACTGAGAGAAGCATTGGCCTCCAAATGCCTGCTTAATATTTCACCCAGGGCCAAGTCTGTTTGCTTTAATAGGCAGCAGGTATAAAACAAACAAAAGGAAGTACTTCATACAATGTGTCAATCTGTGGAACTCCTTGCCAGAGGATGTTATGAAGTACAAGAGTATAACAGGGTTCAAAAAAGAGCTAGATATATTCATTGGCAATCAGTCCATTAATGACTATTAGCCAGGATCGCATGGATGGTGTCCCTAGAATCTGTCATAAGCTCAGACTGGGCAACAGGTGAGGGATCATTGATGATTACCAGTTCTGTTCATTCCCTCTGGGGAACCTAGCATTGACCACTGTTAGAAGACAGAATACAGGGCTAGATGGACATTTGGTTTGACCCACTAAGGCCAATCTTATGTTCATCACTTCACACAGACAAGCCACATGGGTGGAAACATGAGTCAGAATAATTGTCAATAGGTACGGTGAGCTGCAAAACCATCAATGTTATTAATTATACAGCAACAATCGGGAGAGCTAGGCTTGCCCATTGTCTGCATCTTCAAAAGCTTTATTATCATACGAACACCTATGCTTCTTTAGCTTTGATAGTCAATGATTGAAGAATTTTTAACCTTTTTAGTTGGAGCATTTGGTAACAATATGCATGAGTTGATTCTGGTCACAGTAGATCACTTGCACACTAACCCTATATTGTTGCATGTCATCTGGTATTCATCAACTGCTTTGACAATGTTTTCAAGTATTAGAGAAAATTTTACTGCCTCTAATATGGGAAAGTACTTTGGAAATCCAGCATTCTCCATAAAGAGGCTGTGGAAAAGAGACTTGGGGGGCATTGGTGGTATCTTATGTTTTAGTGTTCAGCAAAATGATTCTGTGGTGGAAAATGTGAGAGCACATAATGAGAAGTGACTTGCTTTATTCCTTCCTCCTTACAACTGTATGTCCCTTTACTACATCTTCACCCCTGCCCCCCCAGATACTTAAAATCTCACTCTTGTTACTACTGATGCAACTCTGCAGGTGATAGCAATATTGAGGGGTCCTGTGTAGGCTGGCATTCAATATTTTACTGCCATGTTGTCTAGCCCTTTCATTTTTAACAAGGCCATGCAAAGCTTGAGAAAATGGAAAGTTTTTGGTATTTGAAATATTCTTCCCATCCCATGAGAGCTTCTTGTCTCCATACATACACAGAGCATGGGACTGAGTCACTATGGAGTTCCACTGCTTGCTTCCTTCATTTATATGTACAGATTGCACCTCTTAAAACCAGAACTCTCTGCTCTGGCAACATCCCTCTTCTGACAGGACCAGGGATGTTACTGGACGAGAGAGCCAGGGCAGGAGGGCAACCAACTAGCAGCCTGTGGGGGAGGGGGAGGGCAGCATCCCCAGCAGCTCTGGTTGGTGAACCAGAGCCAAAGGGCCAGTGGAGGGTGGTCAGGCACCAGAGGGCATCAAAATACCTCATTTGGGTCCACTGAGACCCCAAGAGTGCCCGATCACGGGGAGGTGCAACCTCTATTACAGAAGACCTAGGGACCTGGCCGTTTGGTCTTTTAGTGCTTATCTATAGTAAGACAAAAATTACACACCTGTCAGTGAATCTTTTGAGAAGCCTATTTCACTCCCCACTGCCTCAGGTGTTACCATTTCAGCCTCACTTTCAATTTTGCCTCAGTACACAGCACAAACTTGTGTAACACTTTCAGAAGGGCTGAAGCCCCGTTGTCCAAGGTAACTTGGGCACGCCAAAGAGCCTTCGGCATGGCATTCATTTTTTTCTAGAGGTACAGCTATTGGGAGACACACTAATGCCAGCACACCTCTTAGTGGGGGTACTGTGAGGTCAGTCTAGAAGTAGTTCATATGGGTATAGGTGATTCTCCTCCCTTCCAGGAATAAGCTATATGGTATAATCTTGTTTATGGCGGTATTAGTGTGATGACACTCTGGAGAAGGCAGGAGGCAGCACTGTTATAGTTCAAGCATAGTTCATATGCTACAACTTCTATGGGTAGATGTCAAGGCTGTTCCCCACTCTGGAACTCTGAGAATACCTTGCCTCAAAGCAGAAACCTGTAAAAGCTTCCCAAGATCACGGATTTGCTGGCCATAGGTAGTAGCTGCCACCAGCCAAGTGTGAAAACCCCATAGCAATACCTCTGCCAGCCCCAATGGCCAGCCAGAAGCTACACAATCAAACCCACAGATTCTCCAGCTGTTCCTAATGCCTAAACCAGCAGCCCTCATTACTCAGGTGAGAGGTTATGAAAACCTATTTCACCAAATCCAGACAGATTCTTCCATCCCTCAAAGGGTCAAGCCACATTCCTAGGTCAATATTTTTTTTGCAGGTATAAAGCCAATACCTATAACTTCACATACAAACATGGCACACAGGTATAAGTGGCATATACAGATTCATTGAATTACCAGCTTTCAGTAGACATCTCACTTAGCCCAGTTGGCACAAGATTTAGTGCAAGCTGGATACAGTGATCACAGAAATGGTTTCATAATTATTTTAAAAATCCAATAACATCACAGTTAGTCACCTGGTACGCAGAATTTGAAAGTTCTAAAATTAGTGAAGAGAGACAACAGTTATGTCATAGTCTGTCACACTGGCCACACCAGTATTATGGACTCCATTAATGGCTCCATCTTCCACTCTTTTTGTCCTTAGTCCCAGGTAAGAGAAGCTAAATCCCTCCAAATGGCAACCCTTATTCTAGCCACCTGACACCTTTCTTCCCTCCTCTCCTCTGATGGGGTTTCCTACTCTTAGGTGTAGAATGTAGTGTCAGAGGGATGGCTGTGTTAGTCTGTAGCTTCACAAAAAACTGGCTGTCTTGTAGCACCTTAAAGAATAACAATTTTATTTATTAGTTTATGAGCTTTCATAGGTAAGACCTACTTCATCAGATTGTGGATTGTTCATTCATTCTCCTTGGCTTCCTATGATCTCTGGTGTGATAGGTTAATTCACAACAACCCATTCATTCTACTCCCATAACTAGGTGACACATGTCATATGTCCTGCAGTGTTCCAAGAGCCGTGTTAACCGTTCCCCACCCACTAGGTAGCAATGCCTACATATGTCAGAGATGGAAACCGAGGCGGCACATAAAGCCTTCATAAAAATATAGCAGAAAATTCCTCTTTATCACAAAAGCTCACTTCTTGGATAGTTAAGAGGAGATAGCATGGGTTTGAGGTTTTTAATTGCCTTAGCAAACTCTTTCATCAGAGTTTCCCTATGTGTCCTAGCTTTATTGCATTATAGGTTCCAGTTTTGCAGTGCTGTTCGCTTAGCTAGACCTCTGTGCCCATGCGGAGCCTTGGAGAAGCCAACTGAGTGTTCACCGAGTACAATCATGTATTGGATTGGGCCTCTTTAGGGCAAACTCTCCTGAGAACATTATCGTCAATAAACAAAAAATAATACTTAGTATTTTATTCCACCTGCTAATAGTTTGGCCTTGTCAACTTTCTAAAATTCCCTTTTGTTATTTAGTGTTCAAGCATTTCAACATTTCTGTTGTCTGTTTCTGAAAGCCCTCTGAGTCACATTGTTTGAATGCATTTGGGTAAATAATATGTTTCAATTGATTAGCAATTTAAAGCTTTCATTTCTTAGCACAGTTGCTAAAATTAGCAAAGAAGGGCTTAGAATCTGTAAAGAGTGTGATTATGGCTTTGAAAACACCATTAAACTGTTCACTCTTAGTTCAAGCTTATGCAAACTCTTCTGTTTTATTTTGTGAAAAATCAAATGCATCAGATTACCAATAATTAGCCACTAATTTACAAGTACATGATGCAGAAAGATCTAAAGATGAAAAGCATGTGTAACAGGTCATTGTTATTGTTATTACATTTATTCAAAATTAGTAAATACTGAATCCTGTAGTTAAAGACTGAATAATTTCACTACCATAATCCTGACTTAAAGCATTGTGAGCAAAAGCACCAATTTAAGTGTTTTTAGAGTTCCTTTCATAGAACTTGTTGAACAACACAGAGATTTTTATAATGCAATTTATGTTAGTTCACATTGAACATTTTCATTTTGATTCCTTTTTAGAAAATTACTCAAAATTTCAAAATTTTAGGTTTTTCTTTATTCTCTGTCTTCACTTCCCTCTCACCAAATGCAATTAAATGAAAAAAGCCCTGGTAAAGGAAGACGTCCTCAGCTTCTGAAAAGTTACAGCAGCAAATTTTGTGTTTCATATATTTTTCCTCTTAGTTTTCAAAACTGGAGAGACTCTCAAAAAAAGTTAGAATGACAGATGGTCATGAGTTAGCGGCAGAGAAAAGTGTCACACAAACAATTAGAAATTAAGGATATTATTCATTTTGTTACATTCTGTAGCAAAATGTCTGATGTTGTAAAACAAGAATTAGATTTAAAAAGTAGTTCTCAAAAGCAATACAAAACAAAAATATCAACTGGAGTCACTTTAAAATTTTTATTCCATTTAGAAATTTCAAAAAATAAAAAAATAAGAATATATGAAAGAGATGAAATGGCGTTTACCCACAGGTTTGGGGTTTTTTTTTTTTATTTTAACCAGCTCTATCATTTTATAGGATATTTGCCACCAATAATATTTGCCAAAAAGTCCCTTAGTACTCTACAATATACTACAAGTTTTGCAAATACTTAACTAGCCGTAGTGGAATTCAAATCTCCATTTACAGCTGGACATGTTGTGGCTGTTACTGGATGAAACAGGACTGGGGAATCAGCAATACACTGCAATCTCGTCAGTTTCTTTATTTTGCTCATCTGCTGCAGTGTACCCAGATAGGAAAGGGGAAAGACAATGTGATGAGCACAAACCCAAGTCCCATTGACAAAGTAATATCTAGAATTCATAGTGACTGGTTTTAGCAGCAGTGGTAAATTAAAAGGTCTTTGTGCCTCTTCCCACAAAGCCAAACTTCTTGCAACATCTTTACTGGGGATACTGAGGTGAAGGAGAGTCTATAGGATTGAGCCCTTACATCTGAAGAAATGAACAACAAAATATCTTCAATCATAATCTTCAAAAATAGGCATATTTCTACAGTTTTCTTTTCATTTGCATTAGTGGAGAACCTGGCCAATGTATTGTTTATGTATATAATTAGTCATGGACCTTCACATTCTTGAATTTTGAGCTGAATTTGGAGTCAGATCCAAATGTGCCAAGGTCTCATCTCTAATGATGATTTTTTTTTTAAATTACAAAGATTTTCCTTCCCCTTGAAAAAGACATCATAAAATTCCTATTATCTGTCTGAGTCTTTTGGGATTCTAATTCTTTGAGGGAAAAATGTACCACTTTTTTCTTATTCTAGTAACTTTCAAAGTAAAGATTAAGAGCAAATAATTTACTTCTGTATTGCTCTTAATTGTATGGCAGATATTCTTAAATGACTGAGGTACATATTAATGTGACTTCCCACTTCCTATAGCATTAAAATGTCTGCAGCTCTGAATGCCATCAATGTTTCATTTGTAAGTACAAGGTGCAATGATGTCCCAGACATATTTATACAGCATCTCATCTACAGAATTCAGCTCAAAGGGTTTTGAAGAACAAATTAGCACACAAATATTGTGACAATAAACCATAATATAGCTCCTAACGCCAGCAGTTCTTACTGCCAGTTCAAAGCCTCTGGCTAGCATACATGTCTTTCATTTCCATTTTAAGAAAGAAAGAAGACATTCTTTCCCTCTTCTTCAAAGGCAGAGTGACAGAGTTTACAGATGAATGAGTCTGTTCCATTCCTGGGTCTGGCTCCATCAAAGGGAAAGGCATGAATTTATATTGGTGGATGGGTGGATGTAATCTACACATAGATAGTAATTTTTCACTCTTTTCATATATTAATACAGATGGCATGGCCAATGCTGTGAATTCAAAAATTGAGGGCAGGAGCCCAAATTCATAAGATTTTTGTTAACGTGTTGCAGTTCTCTGGGTGCATGAAACTGCTGTTTGAATGAACCCTTTTGCTTTTCTAAAAATCTCGATCTGAAATAATACCTAGTGCTTGCTTTTCATCAGTAAGTTCATGGAAACTGTACAAAGCAATACAATATAATTCCCCACCACCCCACACACACTCTGTAAAATGGGCAGGGGGACTCTGGCAAGGTGCAATCACACCCAGAAGGCCTGAAGCAGAAACAGGAACAGGAACCACCTCTTCTGAGTTCTAGTCCTGTTCTCTAGCTATGGGCCACGCACGTGGAAGTTATGGAGGTCAAGAAGTGCTCACTTCTCTTTCTCTTGCTAGGTAGATGAACCATTTTCTTTTGTTCTCACTCCCACACCATTCCCTGCCCAGCAATGTTCTGTGTCACTGCCTCACCTTAACTCTCCTGTGTAACTCTCCAAATTCTTTTAATTCTGATTACTGTCAGAGAGGTAGCCAAGTTAGTCTGTGTCTTCAAAAAGAACAAGAAGTCCTGTGGCACCTTATAGACTAACAGATATCTGTTAGTCTATAAGGTGCCACAGGACTTCTTGTTTTTAATTCTGGCTGTGTGGAAAGGGAATGCTGACTCTAGAACACTCCACTACCCTGTGCTGTAATGCTTCTGTACAGGGTGCCATAGCACAAGGTAGAAGGGGACAGGACTGACAGGGGACTGTGGAAAGAGAAAATAAAGCAGTGTTCATTGAAGCAGGGGCAGCATGCAGCTCCATGGACTTAATTGAGCTGCAGCGATCCACAGCTGCAGAGAATTTAACCCCATATTGCGTGAAATGCTTTAAAATGAAAATCACTGCATAAATATGGAATCATAGTAAATGTGATCCAGCATGTTCCTTGTTTGGATTTGCCAGCCTGGATAAAACCATAAAACCAAGAGTCTATCTGAAGAGGGTTGCTAAATTGTCTCAACAGGGGTGCATCTACACTAGCCGGCTGCTTCGAAGTAGCCGTCACAACGTCGAAATAACACGCTTCGTGTCTACACGCACCGTGTGCTACTTCGACGTTCAAATGGACGTTAAGCAGCGAGAGTTCGAAATCGCTATTCCCATCCAAAGATGAGAATAGCGCCCTACTTCGATGTTCAACGTCGAAGTAGGTTGTGTGTAGACTATCTGCGTCCCACTACTTCGAAATAGAGGGATCTGCCATGGTGGCAATCAGCTGTTAGGCGGAGACATGCTGTCCAGCCCCTGCAGGGCTCTATGATCTCTACGCCCAGTGGTTCTTAAAGCTGCACGGACCTAGAAACCCCGTAGCAGGAAGCTGACACCATGCAGGCAGCAGCTGTGCCACAAGGTACCCCAGCACAGGCCAGACAGACACCATCAGGGCAGCAAGCCAGCCTCCCAAGCACCCCCAGAGCTCCCCCTCTGGGCCATCCCAGGGATCCCAGGCCTCCAGCTGGTGGGGTAGGAAGCGGGGCCCCTCCTGGACTGACTCTGAGCTCCGTGACCTGCTGGGGCTCTGGGGTGAGGAGGAGGTGCTGCACATCATGGGGAGCAAGCGGCGGAATACGGAGGTGTTCACCCGGCTGGCTGAGGTCCTGGCTGCCCAGGGTCACTCTGCCCACACTCCTGACCATGTCAGGAGTAAGGTCAAGGAGTTGTGGCAGGGTAACTCCCAGGCCCAGGACTTGGCCAGCCGGTCTGGGGCTGCCCCTGCCACTTGCCCCTATTACCGGGAGCTCAGGGCTATCCTGGGCCCCCGGGGCACCTCCTCCCGCCCAGCCACCCTTGACACCGTGGCTGACGAGCCCCAGCAGGCTCCGTGCTGCCCTCCCCGCTGCCCCGCCTGCTGCCCCAGCTGATGCTCCGCCTGCTGCCCTGCCTGCTGTCCCGCCTGATGTCCCACCTGCTGTCCCGCCTGCCGCCCCACCCATCATCTCCGCAGGGCAGGAGCCACCTGGGGCCAATGACCAGGCCGAGGACCCGCCTCAACCATACCTCCATGTCCTCCCAGCTCCCAGCTGGCCTCGCTGGGGACCCTGGCTCAGGGGGGGACTGGCCACCCAAACGCGCTAGGGGTCACACCCTGCCACCCCCACCCCGGAATGATGGACCGATGTGTGGCCTGCCCATGTCTCCCCCCTGTACATAGTTGTCCCCGCCCTTGTATATAGTTATTTATAGTTGACCCCCGTGTACATAGTTTATTATAGATGTCCCCACCTGTATATAGTTATTTTCAATTATTCTGTTTTATTTGGTTTATATCTGCTAAAAAGAGGCAAAATTTTTGGTTATGTAAATAATGACAGTTTTATTTTTCAAAAAACCTGTGTCCTATGTGCTTTCGGTGAGGGTGGGGTGTTGTTGCTGGGGCGGGGTGCAGGGATGGCCTGGGTGTCACTCACTAGGCCCCCTGGTCGAAGTATTCCCTTAGGGCCTCCCGGACCCGGACCCCATCCTGGTGGACCTGGCAGCTCAGGGCAGTAGCTTGCTGGGGGTAGGCTGTTCCAGCCTCCAGTGCCCAGCCCTGCATGAAGGCCTCCCCCTTGCGTTCCACTAGGCTGTGGAGCGTGCAGCAGGCACCCACAACCTGGGGGATGTTTTGGAGGCCCAGGTCTAGGTGTGCCAGGAGGCAACACCAGCGGCCTTTAAGGTGCCTGAAGCCTCGCTTGACCGCTTGGCGGGCATGGTTGAGTCGGGCGTTGTAGCGCTTCTGGCTAGTATTGAGGTGGCCTGTATAGGGTCGCATAAGCCAGGGCTGGAGGGGGTAAGCCGCGTCCCCCACAATGCAGAGGGGTACAGTGGTGGTATCCCCCAGAGGGATCTCCCTCTGGTGGATGTAGGTCCCCACCTGCAGTTGGCAACATAGTCCCGAATTCCAGAAAATGCATGCGTCATGGGTACAACCGGGCCAGTCCACGTATACGTCCTGGAAGCGACCACAGCTGTCCACCATGGCCTGCAGGACCACAGAGTGGTAGCCCTTCCTGTTGATATAGCGGCCACCACTGTGGTCTGGGGCGCAGATGGGGATGTGGGTCCCATCAAGGGCTCCAAAGCAGTTGGGGAATCCCATGGCGGTGAATCCCTCGATGGCTGCATCCAGGTCCCCAACTTGGACGACCTTCTTCAGCAGCAGGGCATTGAGTGCACGCACCACCTGTGGGGAGGGAACATGGGTGCCTGTGAGGATTTGCAGAGTGTGACCCCCTCACCCAGGTCCCCCTCACCCAGGACCCCCTCAGCTGGACCCCCTCCTCAGGACCCCCTCCCCAGGCCCCACTCCCCAGGGCGTTCAGACCCAGGCCTCCTTACCTCCATCAGGACAGCCCTGACTGTGGCCTTTCCCACTCCAAACTGCTGGCCCACGGAGCAGTAGCTGTCTGGAATGGCCAACTCCCAGACAGCTATTGCGACCTTCTTCTCGAAGGGGAGGGCGCGCCGCATCTGGGTGTCGTGGTGCCTCAGTGCGGGGATGAGCCACTGGCAGAGCTCCATGAAGGTCTGCTGGCTCATGCGGAAGTTGTGCAGCCACTGGTCATCATTCCTTTCTCCCATAACCAGGTGCTCCCACCACTCGGTGCTGAAGGGGTAGCTCCAGAGTCGGCGGGGCACCCAGCGGGCGGGGGGAGCAGGAGGGCCCGATGGTCTGGGGTATCTCCTGGTGCCCCTGGGGAGGGCTCCCATTCCAGAAGCTGCTAGGTGGCTGCCCAGGCAGCATCTAGAAGGGCGCCTGCTCTGCAGGAGGCAGTTTGGAGGGCTTCCAGCTGCTGCTGGACGTCCATGTCTGCGGGCTCGAGGTCTTTGAGGCTTGTATCACTAACGCAGGGCTGCTTGTGCAGTGCAGGCCGGGTGTGTCTGGGAGGGGCCCTTTGAGGGAGCAGCTTGCAGCTGCCCCGGAAGGGCTAGTCTGCTCTGTGACCCTGTCCGCGGATTTTCTTGGCCCCTTATTCCGAAAGAGGGGGCTTGTGTGTGTGGACGCTCCGCATTTCCTTCCAGGGTGGCTCCTTTCGATGTTCCCCAGTGCTACTTTGACGTTGAACGTCGAGGTCACCAGCCCTGGAGGACGTGTAGACGATAATCGTCAAAGTAGTCTATTTCAATGTTCTTACTTCGAAATAGGCTACTTCGACATAGTGTTCTAGTGTAGACATAGCCCAGATGTTTAAAATGGTGGTTCTCAAACTTTTCCGTACTTGGAACTCTTTCCCACATAGCCAAGATTTCTCTCCCACTTAGCTTATCAGAATTTTTTGTGTCAGCTGACTTAGGTGTGTGGTGTTCTGGCTGGCCAGAAGTCTACACGGCAATTATACAGCCATGCAACCTAAGCTTCGTAAGACCCAGTCAGCCTGAACCGGCCTGCTGTCGGTGTCCAGTTGCAATGCAAGCATACCATTTTTGGCCCCAGGTAGGGAACCCCTGATTTACAGGAACGTTAGGGTTAACTTTTTCCCCTCATAACATGTGTGTCATAATGGTATAGTCTTCTATTATAAAAAGTCAATTAGGCAAGATGATCAGGAACATTTAGACTGCATTGAGCCTCGTGAAGCAATCAGATAATCTCCTTTGGGTCCTAGTTAGTAGTGTTAGCTAATGTTGTTCTACAATACTCAAAGTGAAGAATATCTCTAAATTGGAAGTGCCTGTTTGTTCATTTATTTTGTCTTAAATAGTTGCTGTACCTGGTTGTCCCAAAATATGCATGGGTTATCTGAGTCATTAGGCATACAAAAAGTGTTGGGCTGTGTCTACATTACCACCTTCCTTCGAAGGAAGGATGGTAATGAGGCTGTTCAGAGTTCACTAATGAAGTGCTGCCTATGCACTTCGAAGTCCCCTTACTCCTGAGATGCCCCGGCATTTCAAAGTACCGGCGGGACCGCCGCGGCTAGATGCGTGCCGGTACTTCGA
This sequence comes from Carettochelys insculpta, assembly GCF_033958435.1. Taxonomy (NCBI): domain Eukaryota; kingdom Metazoa; phylum Chordata; order Testudines; family Carettochelyidae; genus Carettochelys; species Carettochelys insculpta. The sequence goes on along the minus strand of NC_134138.1, from coordinate 191,012,692 downwards.
AGTTTAAAACTTCGGAGTTGCCATGAGAGAGAATTTGCTTAATGAAGTGCTGCGTATGCACGGCAGCACTTCATTAGCAAACTCCGAACAGCCTCGAAGGAAGGTGGTAATGTAGACATAGCCTTGGGTAGAGTCTCTGTGTTTGAACTAATTGCCTAACAATGACTATCATCTGTTGGACTATGGTCTCAGGGGTAGCCTTGTTAGTCTGTAGCTTCACAAATAACAACCAGTCCTCTAGAACCTTTAAGACTAACCAATTTATCAGTTCATGAGCTTTCATGGATAGGACCCACTTCATCTGAGGTAATTGTATGCAGTATGCTAATCCCTGCACCATGCAACCTACACTTGGCAATATAGAGTGCGAGATGGGCAACTTATTCAGGGGAAAACAATTTTTAGTGTTTGCAACCAATATGATTATTATTCTCTGTCACTTGTAACTTTCCTCATTAAAATATTATTTTAGAACGAAGTTTAATTTGTTTTGCCTGAAGAATATGTTAGTTATTTTAGCTTCCATCTCATAACATTATGAAAAAGTTCCAAGTAATATTCATATGGTCATTTGTGATCCAACATGGTACGTAATAGACACATATATCTTTGATGATGGTGCAGGTTGTTGCTGCCATCTGTTAAGTTCAAGGGATGATTCCAAAATTTGTAAACTTTCCATTTCATGAGTCGTTATGGGTCTGTCAAATAGTGGAGATGGCCTAGTCTATCAGCACCAGTATGTTGTTTCTGAGACCAGACATGAATCTGCTTTTCATGAGTTGGAACAAGATGGGCAGTTCAGCTCTCATAGTATCAACCAGGCTCAGAGTTGGGCTAACTCCGCTCATCAAGGATCCATGACCGCAAACATGTTCATCATTGCAGCACTGAAGGGCCTATCAGAGCCTGCTCAGACCTCCCTCTCTTCTGATCCTTGTTGTTTCCTTCCCCTGCTTGCCGAGAAGTGAGGTGAGGAGGTGAAACATTCTCCTGTACCTCCCTTACACCTTTTCGTCCCCTTGCCTGGGAAGTGTCCACACCCACGCTCATCTCCATCTGCAGCAAGAGCCTCCCAAGCCCCTGATGTGCCCAAATGTCTTCTGCCATAGGGAAGAGAATTCTGTCTTCCCTTATGGTATTTTAGAGCACGTATGCATGAGAGAGAGACGAGTGCCTCACTCCAGCCCCAAAGGCTTTGTACGTATGATCTATAGGATAGAACAATGAAGGATAGGGATACATGACTCTCATTTGCTAATACCAAGGGGGATTTACCACACATGTTGTTTCACTAGACCATCACCGGGAGCTGCTAACCCCTCTCCATAATGGCAGGCATCAGAACTTGGGTAGCCAGGAAGCTACCAGCAGGACTTCAGAGGTCCTTCGCATGTTCTTCAGTTCACTTCCCTTTATTCTAAAACACATTCTCACATACACAGGTTGCTCCTGTAGGACAACAAACATGCCTCTGAAGGTAGAAAATAGCCCCAGCCTACTGATAGAAATGAGTTAGCATAGAGCTAATATCTGTATTTTTTATCTGCTTCTTCTCTCAGAAGAGGCTCTTAGAATTGTGTGAAAGAGACCCATTTTACAAAAATGTGAGTGGGAAGTGAATTCTTCCAGTTCAGTTTAATTTAATACTGCCCTGAACAAAGTTGGTTTGTTTGATTCCTTCTTTCCTCTGCACAAAAAGCAAACATATGTGGTGCAGAAGGCAGGAACTTATAGGCAAAGTGACACATTTAACACACTCCTATAGATTTGTATAGGCTGACACTTCTCAATGTCATCAGAAGCACCCTAACTCTGGGATGGGGTGTGTGTGTTGGGCGTGTGGGGAAGAAAGGCAAAGGAGGCAGCTGCACATGCATCTAAATAAAGGTTTTTAAAAAACAGGTGACAAAAAATCTCCCTGCATCAAAATCACAGCTATTTTTGCCTGGTGCTTTTTTAAATTTTATTTTATTTATTTATTTATTCATTTATTGGTCTGTATCAAATTTCAAAAATTTTCTTCTGCTTGTTTGCCTGTGAGGGGGAGGGGGGAAATATTTTGGTCTTTTTGCTGAGTGTGACAGCCAGAGACACATTCTTCAAGCAGGCAAATGGGTGTCCAAAACTGCTGGGTTCTATTCATGGCTGGAACAAGTCAGTGGGTTAGAAATGGGACCCAAAGTTCAGAGATGGAATTAAACCTAAACCCAAAGTTTTGGGGCTCTTTTTGGAAATTCCACTGCAGTCTTCAAACCGCTATGATTATGTAATCCCAGAGGCACTGGGACTGCTGACAAGGGAGAGCTAAGTCTCTGCTCTACAGCCTCAGCAGAAGGCCAGCTGGCTTTTAGTTCATATCGTAGACCATAAGGCTTTAGGCCCTAAGGTCATAGGTTCATTTCCCTCCCTCTGATAGCCTGGGTTTCTCGGCCTTACAAGTGGCGTGCTCGTCCAAGATCAGAGTACAGAAGGTCTGCGTCAAAATGATCTGGGGACTTACTACAATGTCACCCTGGGTCCCTGTCATTGCGCTGCCTATCCCCCATGTCCAAGGTATCCCCTGTGTTTGACATCCCCCTAGTGGTTTTCTTTTCCCCATAGGAGCCCACTCTATCTATAGAGGTCCCAGTAATTTTCTTCTCTGCTGCTGTCTCCAATGGGAAGTTTCCCTCCATTTCTGCTTCCTGCCTTTTGCTTGGTGGACTCTGCCAACATGCCTGGCATAATACCATTACGGTGTACCACCCACACCCGTCCACCTGATACTGGCATTACAACATAGACAGGCAAGTCCTCTTGTCTTCTGATCATGATATAGGAAATTTGTCCTCAGTGCCCCTGGGGTTACAATTACCTTATACTTAAGGGAAATAAACACAAAGGTTAACTCAGAGATCAGCAACTTTTCTGCAGTGGACTGCTAAACTTTGACCTTATGACCGCTGTGTGTGGTCTGAGTGCTGGTGATACTTTTTAACGTCACTAATAGTCCTACTTACAACAGATACATTAATAAATAAATTAAGATGCAGAGCTTTACCGTTTACTGCAGCAGGTGGAGGGAATCAGCCCCTGGGCCCTCATGCCTGCTGTCTGCAGGCTGCTCATGGGACAGGTCGACTCCTGCTGCTGCCCCAGCTCCATGCTCCAGGGAGACCCCATGGCTGGGGCTCTGGTGGGGCCCCGTGGCAGTGGCTTCAGCCCTGGCCTCGAGCAGGGGCTCCTCACTCCAGTGGGCTCCAGACTCATCCCCATGCTGTGGCAGGGGCTCCATGGCATGGGCTCCAGCTCTGAGCTTGTGCTCCAGTTTGAGCCCCTGGCTCTGGCCCCACACTGCAATAGGGGCCCTGTGGTTGGGCTCAGCCCCTGCACTCCAGCAGGAGTCCCACAGCCTGGGCTCTGGTCCTGGTTCCAAACTGCAGTGGAGGCTCCATAGCATGGGCTCCAGCTCAGTGCCAGCAGCAGGGCTCCAGCCCCACAGTGCAGCAGGGGCTCTAGCCCTGGCCCTGGGCTCCTGCCCTTTCCCATGTTGCATGGTGGAGGAAGGGCAGGGCCAGAGTGCCCCCCCGCACCTCTGACCCCGGTCCCATGCCAGTCAAAATCAGCTCACGTACCGAGAGTGGCACGTGTGCCGGGGGTTGCCGATCCTGGTTTAACTAATGGCTTTTAGACAAAACCCTGCTGTCCCACAGAGAGCATAATAAAGTACTGTGCTCTAGGGAGGCAGAATGTCCTTGCTGAGACAGCCCCAGAGCATGGGCAGTGACCAGAATTTAATATCCTCCTGGAAGGTAACCCTAACCCTTCTCAGCATGCCTTGGGGATTTCCTGTGCTGGTTTGAGTGGAAGTGATGCCGTCTTTCTCCAGGTGCTAGGATGAATTGTGAATGGCCCTTCTGTAGGAAATGAAAAGGAAGGGCAGCATCTTCTATATGTAAGCCGGGGTAGGGGGGTGAATTGTCTTGTGGGACACTTTACTGGCTTCTACACTACCCTGGTGAAATTAGCTAGCAAAAGGATTTGAGTTGTCTTGGCTGGTGGAGTCACCCTGTGCTGGGCCTCTACCCAAGGTCTCCCCTGCTCTCCCCTGTTGCTAACTCATCCCACTCCAGCATGCTCCAGCCCCAGCTACACTCTCTGCTGCTTTGCCTCCAGCTCTGGAGTAGCTTTTCTGGCCCCTCTGGTTCTGTGGCTGCAGCTGCCCTCCCAGCATGGGTCCACTCTCTGCGCTCTGTCTCAGGATCTGTGCTATGTCTCGGGATATCTCTGACTGCCCTGGCTCAACTCCCCAGCTCAGCTTAGGCACCTGTCACCTCCTTAGCTCAGCCCCAGTCAGTCTAATCCAGGCAAATCTGACTTCCTCAGAGGATGAGACTCTCTCCAGCCTCCTCACTCTCTCATTAGCCTGCTGTCCTGGCAGTCACGTTGACCTGGAGAGTTAGTTGCTGGAGACCATCAGTCTCTGGATCCTGATTTCCCATAGATCCTTTCCCTTCCTTTTGATGCTGGACACTCACCAACCAAAAAACCTACTGAGTTTTATTTAGGGGCCAACAACCCTTTGCATGTGCACACAATGCTTATGAAATACTGGGCAAGAACCAGATACAATCTGACCCAAGCAATGAACAAGAATTATTTGGGGTGTACCAAGCAATATAAATAGGAGGAATTGGGATACAATTAAGTAAGAGCAAATATGGAATGAACATCAGAAAAAAAAATTAACAAAGAGATATAGTGGGGTTGTTGAATAGCCTCCAAAGGGAGAATAATGGGGAAACATTTTGTACGTGATATTTTAAAACTATTGGACAGAACAATAGACAATGTACAGGAGGAGACATTCCTGTATTGACAAGAACTCAGTGGGTCTAATAGATCTTTCCCAGCTCTAGAGTCTATGTCATTAGGATATGTATTCAAATCTCAACCTGCTATTCGTATTCGTAAAGATTTCTGCTCTAAGGAGATTATACATGCCATGCATTATTTGTACATCTATATTTATGACATTACAGCAGGCAAGTAGTTGCCTCATAGTACCAATGCATGAGACATGATCCAGGCTCCAAGGAATTTAATAAAAACTTTCACACTGGAGGCAGGAAAGGGGCAGCAAACCAGCATGAGAGAGGCAGGAGAAGAGTGATAACAGCAATAATATGCAAGTTATTTAGATGTGCTCTGGAGGCACCTTGCCAATTAATTGGAACTGTCTTGGTTGACTCATCCTTCTGTAGGCTTTCTGAAAGACGTGGGACTTAACGATGCTCAGAAGTATACTAAGCATTACTGGAATATAGTCTTTCAAGCCCTTCTGGGATATAAATGACTTGACTTGCCAAAGTACCTTAGTGTGCCTCATAATTGGCACCTTATCTGAAATTATTCTCATCAGTATTAGTCAACAACAACAAAAGAAGGTTATTAAAAATTAAGGTTATTCTCCACCAGATTGCAGTTTGGAACATCTGAAAAGGAAAGTGTTCCTGAAGCTGTTCCAATTATCGCCTTTAAGCTGCTAGCTTCAAGATTTATACCAGATAGGTTGTGTTCTTCACCATCTGGTGCTGCAAGGGTGTTCTCCATCTTCCTTCGGAACAGATGAAGTGGTCATCAAACACCCCAGGAAACTGTTACATCAAAGAATATGAGTTGGCATTTCTAGAATGAATTGTTGCCTACGGGAGTAAGGAAGAAAAAGCATCCAACAGCAAAACACATCTTGACCAGAGTTGTATGGATTTTTCCAAAGATAATTTACTTGAAAGCCTGCAGATAGGATTCTTCTGGTCCAGTACTTTGCAAGACTGTATCATGCACTTTGGAGCAGTTAGATTTAAAAAAACCCAAATCTGAAATAAAACCTACAGTAGCAGTTTTCAGTCTATGACCATACACAACTGTGACCATCACAACTGATATCCATCAACTATGGTCTCTAGCAGCTGCCAGGATCTTTAAGATGGCAGTATGATGCCCAAGTTTGGATCAAGATGGAGCATTGCAAGCAGGGACCTTTAGTCCATGTTGGCGTCTGTATTAAATATGAGGTTTTATACCATGTTGTAGCACAGTCTGTTGGACTACAGTGAGGATGGTGTCCTGTTGCCCATGAATGTGTTGTGGGTATGTTGGATAGCTTATTATTGGATGGTCTTTAAATAAAATTGAGAAGGAAAAAAATTATGAAGCTTACGACTTTTGAAGTTGTTGGTCATCATTTTCATAACTTTGATTGTGCTACAATAAAACATAAAATTGATATCATGCAAGACCAGCACTATCCATTGAAGGTGAAAAGGAGCATCAGTGAGAGGAGAAAAAAAAGGCAGCCCTGGAACACTGAAGCAGTAAACGCCACATCGTATCAGAAGCAGCATGACTGGGCAAAATGAGATTAGTGTAGCAAAAGTTGGAAGGAGGAAAGAAGATCAAGGAAGGAATTCAGATGATTTCAGGGCCTTTGAAATAATAATGCTTAGAAGTAATACGTCTCTATGAAAAGCTAAAGTAAACAAACCACTTTCCAAAGTATGACTTTTTGCCAGTTTTGCATTTTTGTATTCATAGCCTATAAACATTATTAGAATTGATCTCTCTAAATCAGCGGTTCCCAGCCTTTTCCAGATGGGGACCCATTTTGATAATTCAGGAAGACTTGGTGACCCAAGGCAATTCAAAAAGCAAGGCGGAACAGTGCCATAACTAGCTAAATTTCTTCCTGAGGCAAGAATATACAATTGTACCTCCTTGAATTTAGATATTTGTAGTAATTTCATAGAAAAAGGGAAAATATATTATTAATAAAACATAACTGTATTATAGTTTTTTATTATTATAGTTGATCTGAGTTGTGGTAGGGAAAAGACCCTCATCCCCAAACCACTCCCCCACCACTCCACCAGCTTAAACCCCACACTCAGAGGCCGAGGGGTTGGAGGAGTCAAACTCAGGGGCTGAGAGGCCACACTCAGGGGCTGAGGGTAGGGAGGTTGGGGAAGTCACACTCAAGGACTGGGGGGTCACACTCAGGGGCTAGGGTTTTGAGGGCCTGGGGGAGTCACACTCGGGTTAGGAGGGTCACACTCAAAGCCTGAGGGAGTCATACTTGGGCTATGGGTGCTAGAAGGGAGTCACACTCAGGGGCTGGAGGGGCTGGGAGAGTCACACTGGGGCTGGAGGAGTCACACTCAAGAGGCTAGAGGGGCTGGGAGAGTCACCCAAGGGCTGGAGGGAGATACATAGAACAGAAAAGGAGGCAGAAAGGGGGGAAAGAGGAGGAGGGGTGAAAACTACTTACTGCAAGATTGGGATGGCTACACATATCAAAGGTGGAAAAGCTGTCTTTGTAATATGTAATTGCTTCTCTATTGATAGAGGTAGCCGCTGGACGTGGCAGCATTCAGGAGCTGCAAATGGCTTCGTTAAGTACAACATGTAGCTCCGTGCTGCTGGTGACCCCTAACAAATCTAATCACAGCCCATGTTTTGGTCCTGACCCATAGCTTGGGAATCTCTGGTCTAAAGCCATTCAACATCACTAGCCATTTGAATACCAGTGAGTTTCTGTCTGGCTTTGTGAGAGTCACTTAATATCACATATGCCTCATTTTCCCCACCTAGCTCAGATATACTGGGAAGTTTCATTGTACACATCTTTGAAATCAGTTTGCAAAACACTAGTAATAGCAAAAGTGACCTTTGCAGAACTCTCTGTGTTGACCCAAGTCTACTGGCATTGAAGCCATGTGACTTTAAAGGAATCAGAATTAGTCCAACACTGGACCCTGTGGGAAATCTCATGCTATAGATCAGGGGTGAACAAATTTTTACATCAGGCCCCACTTTTCATCCCTGCAATTAGCCCCCACAACCTGTCTAATGTAATCCAAACTGATGGACATTTCGGTTATGTTCATAAGAAACATGTAAGAAAATAGGTCTGTAGAATGTAAAAACTTTATTAATCAGTCCATAAAAGTGAATACCCATACGTAAAAACTAGTAACATAGTGCAACTTTTTTAATGAGATGGATGACCCTGAGATCCAGCAGCCAATTATGCTGCACCTTCTCCCCACACCAATGAAATGTCATGCTTCCCCCAAGGGGGCCTGCGCCCCACTTTGCACCCCCCCGTTATAGACTTAAGGGGTGCTGAGAACCTTTCAGGGTTGAACCCATTGTTGTATTGCCCCTGAGCTGCAGAACAGTGAGTTCCAGCTCACACCAGACTGATGCCTTTCCCTGCATTGCTAAGGAGGCTGCTGTCCTTCATGAGAGAGTTAAACTTTTTGTCTCTGATGGGCTGCCAGGTGGAAGTTAAAAGATAGAAAAGCTGGAGAATAGCTGCTTTCTAGCCCTTTCTTCCTGTTCCATGCTCTTTCCCCTGACAGGAAGTAGTACAGGGAAACCATCTTAGTGCTCATCATTCTGGTTTCTCTTGGTCCCTTACACCTGCTGTTTCCTAGGACAACAGGTGCTCAAGACTCCTCAGGCCAGGGAAAGGAAAAGTGCCTTCAGTTTCTCAACAACAAATGTTTTCCTTACTAATAAATGTGGGAGATTATTTCAAAAGGAGTCCTACATGCCCTAGGAGGCCCATGTATATAAGTGCTTCTGGCCCTCATTACCATAACACCTGAGTGCATGCAGGAAACTGAGGAAATGTAAGTAGTAAAGCCTTCCACGAGCGCTAACCTGATCTCAAACTGTGAAAGAATGCAGTGAGCCCAGGAAAGCTGACACAGCAAGAAAACCACTTTTGTTTCTGACCAAAACAACATTTTAGAAATTTCATTGATTCTTTCTGTTCTCTGCTCTTTTTACTTTGGGCTTCAATTTACCTTCAGTAGTTAGGAGAAGCAAAACACTACAAATGTAACCTGTGTGTGTTTATATGCCCAATGTGTATGTTGGGTGGACGAAGACAGAAGAGCAAGGTATGCTGTCTTTTCCCTGTGGGTTGCCTGGATCCTTGGGCTTGTCCACACAGTGCGTTAAAATGCAGCAAGTGGGGGCGGGGGGCATGCATTCTAGCGTGCTCCTGTGTGTCATGCACTAACTATCCAAGTGGAGCCCGCTGGTCTGCACTAAACGTTCCTAGCATGCCTTTGCAGCATCCCGTTTCAAACAGTACTACATCACTGCTCACTAAGGAACTTTGAGTGAGTGCCAATGGGGTCTAGACCATCAATAAGTGTGCACCAGTGCCCCCGAGCTGGTATACACTGATGCACCATGTTGACAACCCCTTATTTTTCAGTATCCTGCTACTTGTGTGGTCAGGGACACCAGCACAAAATGGGTGTGGAATTGCCATCTATGGTAATATTTTACACCCAGTTTTTAACAAGTGTGAATGACTGCACTTGGGACCAGCAATAAGAAGCCTCACTCTATGTGTCGCTTCTGCAATAGCACAAAAATCTTTGCTGATAATTCAGTGAAGCATATTGACAGTGACCAATTCTTAATTTTTTTGCATTTGGTAGGCTTTCTTTAAAAGTTCCTATGAATTTCCCTCTCACTTGTGCGCCCCTTATTGACTAATAATGACAGCACTGTGTCAAATATGACCAAAGTCTTTTAATATGGGATAGTGAGCGAGCATTTGCTCTCTTTCAAAGTCATTGCCTTTCTCTCTTTAAACATAATCTGAAATCATAGTTTTTCAAGAGCTATGAAATACTACCCACACTTCCTTCTCTGTCATGGATGTAGTATGAGTCACTGCTTCCTTTAACACAGTGACAGCTTTGTTCACGCAGTGTTAAAACACACAGATAGTAATATTACGCAGTCCTTTTGGCTCAAGTGAGTGTGTAGTAGAACATCTTTTCAGAAATGGTGAGGCAGCCTTCTGTCAGAGCTCTGACAGGAGAGCAAAACAGAAGCTGAGATAAAAGAAGCATAAGCATTCAGCTTAGTTGCTAAAGAGAGTTGATTCAGGTGAGTAACTGGAGAACTTCAAATCTTGGAAGGAAATACATAGTGAACACATGTTGGTCTGAATTGCTCACAACTTGAATCATCTGTAGAACCCCACCTACCTTTCTTTTTAGTCTTCACGTAAGTGGTGCTGCCCTGAGGACAGCTGTACTGCTAAAAGTTTTTGGACATGACTCTTTGCTGTCCTACATCTTCTGTGATCATTTACACCTGTGCAAAGTGTGTGTAAAAAGCTATTTCTCTGGGCCAATAGTGTTTTCCACTGACTTTGCATTCCCTTTCTGGGTGTATATGACTGCGTAAAGGGCAGGGTGCCAGAGAATCAGATCCAAAGGATTCAGAAGAGAGAAGGGACTTTAGCAATGTAAAAGGCAGTGGAGAAGCAGGGCTTTTATAATACAGACTAGCCAGATTCAGCCCCTCTTTGACTAGCTTTTGCCTGTAGAAAGACCTGCTCAAACTAAAAATGTATCAAGAAAAAATTCTACGTCTTCCAAGTACACCCTTTCCCACCCACCCTCTCTGGTCCTTCATGTACTTGGCTAGGGCTTGGGTCCCACTGCAGATCCTTCATGTTGAGCTATTGTGCACAAGGGCAGTAAAGCTGGTTTGACCAGTCTCCTGAGAGTTCCCTCAGTGTGGGAAGAAGCTCTAGGTGGCATAAATGGGTGTAGCACTTTCATGCCTCTTCCCTTCTGTCACCTTGGGCAACATGCCTGGGCAGTGGAAAGAGGACACAGCTGAAATGACACTGCACTCCAATGACTTCTGGCTGTCAGATGGCAACCAGCCTTAACTCCGTGCCACTCTAAAACTGGAAGTAGGCAGATGTATGTGCAACAGGGTTCAGATATGGTCTTAAGTTCATGTCAGCTGTGTGGTGTCAAGTAGGTAAGGTAGATTTGCAGGGATGATGTATCTGTGCAGTTAGTGAGAATTGGTTTGAGTGGAGGAGGGTTGCTGGTTTGTGCACAGTGGCTAGTTGGTGAAAAAAAGGATTTCAGTTACTTGTGCTCCATCCTATTTCCCAGGAAATGGTGCTTTCCCCTCCCTGCTGACATGTTCCCGCTCACTTGGAAAATTGGTCAAATTGACCCTGGTCCTAGGGTTTAGATCATTTTTGTAAGCCAGCCACCAGAAGGTGTCACAAACACTAAATCTTGAAAAGAATTAATTCTGTTCAACTGTAGAGAACAAAAAAAAAGTAATATATACACTAGATAGTACATTACAAAGAGTGGATTAAGGGCCAAAGATGATGATGATGATGATGGCTGCAGTCTTCTGTAATATATACACATCCATGTTTGTTATCAGGTCTTTTTAAAGCACTTGGATTTGGTGACACTCCTGTGATTTTTTGGGGGCAATGTTCTGCTCAGAGAACAAGAAGTCCTGTGGCACCTTATAGACCAACAGGTATTTATGCTCAAAAATATCTGTTAGTCTATAAGGTGCCACAGGACTTCGCATTGCTCTCGAAGACGCAGACTAACACGGCTACCTCTCTGATACTTGTCGTTCTGCTCAGCCCATACCATTGCTCACAGTGAAGATTTAGCTCATTCACCTGTTGAAGGTAGAGACACATCCACACCAGAGCTCTGTTAGGAAGGTTGGTATGGTCAGTCAGTACAGTCTTACAACTCTTCCTCTCGTTTGTCCATTGGCTCAGTTACTGACGAGTGAATTTCTGTCAGATCTTCCTCAAATGGCAGTGGTAGATTTAGAGCTAGCAGAGCCCGGTGTGCAGCTTCATCTCCCTCACCCCTGGAGGCCCAGCCAGGAAAAAAATTCTCTCTTATCCTGCCCCCCTCCCATTTTTCATACTTTCTTTCTTCGTCCTCCGATATTATAAATAATGGGACATAAATGAAAATAAAATGACTGTGGAAGGGGCTGGATGCAGGACGAAGTACAGGGTCAGTCTCTGGGAGGGAGTCTGGGGGCTGCGGGGGTTCTGGACTGGGTTGGGGGGTTGAGCTGAGGCAGAGGTGAGGGATGCAGGCTTTGGGGAGGAAGTCTGGCGTGGGATGCAGACTCTGGGCTGGGGTTGCAGGTTGGAGTGCAGGAAGGTATCAGAGGAGGCAACACTTCCCTCAGGCAACTCCCAAAGCGACCAGCACAACCCTCTGGCAGCAGTTCCTCGTGGGGAGGGGTCAAGTGGGTCCATGCTCCGGCGCTCAGGGCTCCCCATCCTCCTGGGACTTCAGGGACATACCAGCTGCTTCTAGGAGTGGCATGGTGCAGAGGGAGGCAGAGCAGGCAGGGAGGCGTCTGTTGTGCTGCTGCTGCTGTCATGTCTCTGGATGCCCCTTGGGGAATGGGGAAGCTGTTCTCTGTATGCTACCCAGGACAGGGGCAGTGTGCACAGAACCACCTTCCTCCAACTTGGGGTGCACAGAGATGTCCCACCAACCAGCCACTTCTGGGAGCAGCATGGGGTCACCAGCCACAGCATGCAGGCAGCCTACCTGTCTGAGCCCTGCTGAACTGCTGCAGTTTGGGGTGTCCCCTTCACTGGCGGCCCTGTGCCGTGGCACAATATGTTGACGCTACTACTGTGTGACAGGCTGGTGTGTGTTTGGTTGGACAGTTTAGTGACAGACATAAGGGCTTGGGAGGTTTTTGCACACAAGGTGACCATCTGTCCCATTTGGCCAGGACAGCCCCCTATTTTGGGCACCGGGAAGAAGTCCCGATTTTCTTTATCAAAGGGGCTAATTGCCCCGTATTCAGGGCCCTCCCACACTGAACTGACCCTGCCCCCTCCAAGTGGAAGAGGGAGCTAGCAAGGGGCCCTGTGCTTAGGGTGCTGCTGATGCCTGGTTCCTGCTACCTACAGCTAGGGGGAGCCAGGAGGAGCACTGGAACCCAGTTCCTGGCTCTCCATGCCTGGGGGAGTCGGGGGGGGTGCACTGGCATGGCTGCCACCTGGTTCCCAGCTCCCCACAACTTGGTGGAGCCAGGAGGAGCTCCAGTGTGGCTGTCCCCAGTTCCTGGCTCTCTGAGCCTAGGCAGATCTGGGAGAAGCACCAGCACAGATGCTGCCCTGTTCCCGGCACTCCGAGCTGTGGGGCAGCTGGGGAGGTCCCCTGCAGGGCAGCAGCCCCATTCCTGGCACCCCAAGGCACAGTGCAGCCAGGAAGCTGCCTCCCTGCTCCAGTGTTTCCTATAGTTGGGCGAGGGAAATATGGTCACCCTATTTGCACACCTAAGTGGCTGTGGTGCTATCACTGATGTAAACTCCTAATATTTACCAGGAATTTTATCAAATAAATGTGTTTATGGGGCCAAATGCGAAAGTTTGTGCTCAGGACCAGATTCACAACTTAGCTGCACTGATGAGAAGTGTATATAAAATGTGTGGATGTTACCTACTTAGCAGCATTCACTTTACAGGGGTGGAAACTTATCCCATTTTACTCAAGGTCCAAGGTAGCACAGACTCAGTTCTTCATTTTTTTTCCCCATTGAGCTCAGTGACTGTGAGTTGGGGCTTCTCTGTTTGGTTACTAGCTTCTAAAGGCTTTGTCTTCACTAGGAGTTTGTACCACTTTATACTGCTTTAACTATACTAATACAGTTAGGCTGTGTCTACACTTGTCATGGGAGATTACTAATGAAGTGCTGCGGTGAATACGCAGCATTTAATTAGGCTAATTTTCCCCCACAGCAGCTTAAAAGACTGAAACTTCGAAGTGTCAGCATGCACGTAGCCGCAGGCACTTCAAAGTGCCCATGCTACTTCAAAGTACCTTTACTCCTCAAAATTTTGAGGCTACACGCATGCCGACACTTTGGAGTTTGACTCTTTGAAGTTGCTGCAGGGGAAAATTAGCCTAATGAAGTGCTACATATTCACTGCAGCACCTCATTAGTAATCTCCCATGGCCCTGATTACCATGCCCTCTTCAAAGTTGGGGGTAAGTGTAGACACAGCTTAAATCTCCCTAATATGGACAGTTACACAGGTATAGAGGCATTTTATGCAGGTGTACTTATTTCTATATGGAAAAGGGAATACTTAGGCTAAAGCCACACTACCACAGAAGACTGACTCACTCAGGTCTTGGTTTTGTTTCACGCATGCGTGAAACAGCACTTTCCAGGGCCGAAGTTGACCCCAGAACTCCTGACAAGCAGCGGGGATTAAGAAAGGTCAATGGGAGAAACACTCGCATCAACCTTCTTCCATGTAGACAGCCATTGTAGTTGACCACTGATAAGTCCATTTTAGCTACACAATTGCTATCAGCAGTCGACTTCTATGTCTACTATAAACAAAGCCTTAGAGGAGTATAAGGCACTTACATAACAGCATAACTGTGTCCATACTAGGGGTTGTTATGGTACAGTCAGTACTGTTTTTTCTTTTTTTTAAAAAAATAAAATAAAAAAGGAGCTAGCACTCAGCCAGCTCCCCATCCACCCTTGCCCCCCAGCCAATCCTGTAGCTGGGGCTGCCAACATTCCAGTACTCAGTGCAAGCAAATACCAGCACAAAAAAAGCACAGGGTATAATTATATTAATGGAAAACTCAGTCACGTAACCAACATATACTACTACCAAATCTATGAGTAGCTCCGGTCTGATTTGTGGTTGTTGTTCACCCTTGTTTGCAATACCCTCTAACAACCTTGGAAACATCCTTTTTTCTGCAAACAATTTTGCATTTCTCCACTGTGCAAATATTGTGCATGTTTTGGATACAGCTGAAATTATCATTGCTATTTTTATGTAAAAACTTGAATCTTCACTACATAGCACCTTATCCTGCCAAAACATCTTTGTTTGTGCACCAGCATCATCAGTGATGTCAGCATTGCTCTGGAAATAGTTTCTACTTGCTAAAGAATCTATTTATTTTTAAAATCTCTCCCCCTCCCCTTGTGCTATTTATAATAAGTCCTTTGAAGTTTGTAATTCAGCTTAAGTATTGGGGTTTTGGATGGCTCTTGAAAGCAGGGATAACATGAAAAATAAAAACATAAAACAAGTACTTAACTCTAGATTAGGTCCTGTGCCATATACTCTCACTTCATTTATTTCCCCTGGACAGAGCAGAGAGAGTTCTGGCTCCCCCAGTGTGGGCTGGATTGGACTTCTCCCTGCCACCACTCTACAGTAGGTTTAGAGGCCAGGAGATCCTTCTAGCACCTTTCCTTTCCACCTTTGAAATCACACTGCCGTTAGATCTATGTTCTATTTGCAACCATGGCAGGAAGCCACCATGGCAGGGGTGGTGGAGTTGCTTCCTATTTGGCACATGAGAGGGATAAGGCAGCTCCAGCTACCTGATTCTCAGCAAGACTCAGAGCTGCTTCTAGGTGGTTCTAATTTACACCACTTTGTCCCCTTCCTATCTTTAATGTCCAGTTCCCAGAGGGGAGCAGGCAGCAGATACAGGACTTGGACTTGGCACATTTGCATGAGCAGGGAGTTCCTCTCCAAGTTGTAGGCATTTTTGGTCACCTTCTCATCCCCTGACTATAACAGAAAGGATCCAGATGTGATTACAGTGTTTGGCACTTTGGTTCTACTTCTAAATGCCCCCAAAGGCCAACAGCTCCAAAAGATGAAATTTTTTGAAAATTGTGAATACAATTTCACCTAGATTTGTGTCTTTGCAATACGAGGGTTGTGTGGGTCTAACAGAGGGCAAGCTTTGGTCCGCCGCCTTTCTGAGGGTTTTCAAAACCAGAGGCTATTGTAAATAGCAGTAGTTTAAATTTTATTGCGCTTACATGAACACACAGGCACACAAGCAACTCTTCCTAATACTTTACTTGGGAGTTTAAAATCTTCCCTCATTGTTTTATAACTGCTCAGATAGGCAAGAGTAAATATCTGAATTGGAAAACTGAGGGAACGGTGGAGTTGTCATCCCATTTTGTACAAGGAGGTGTTGTCATATGGTTTCAGTCTGAAAGATCAAGCTTGTTTTATCCTTTGTAAGTAAGATAGTTGTGATGTGTTCTATGTTACGCTCAAGAGTTACATTTTGTCATTTGTCATCAATTTATTCTAACTTCCAACCCATTGTGGACCTTGGTAAATGATGGAGGAGGAGAAGGCAGGGCACAGGGGGTCCTATCATTGTAAGTGTTTGTTGCAGTAACCATTTCCTCTTGTTTCAATGGTTTAGAAACTACAAAGCTTCTTAGCCAGAAAATCTATTACTTAGGCTTGGTCTACACCTAAAACTTAGACTGCTGTAGCTACATCACTTGGGGATGTGAAGAAATCACACCTCTTTGAGAAGTAGTTATACCAATCTAGGCTCTGATGCAGATGCCCCGAGTCAATGAAGAATTCTGCTGTCAACCTAGCTGTCATCTCTCAAAGGGGTGAATATACTAAATCAATGGAAAACCCCTTCCATTGCAGTAACAAGTGTCTACAGCCCATCTCAACAGCAAGGGAATAGTTCAGTGGTTACGGCATCAGCCTTGTAAGCCTAGGGTTTTCAGTTCAGCCTTCAATGGGGCCTTTCAAGAGTTTGGGGCAGGTTAGATTTAGGAAAGAAAAAATATGTTGGGGTGGTGATAGCTCTTGCTGAGAATGTGAGGGACTGGGCTCAGTGACCCTTCAAGGTCCATTCCAGATCTATAAGATGTGTATATTTCCATGTTGTTGCAGGTGCATTCCTGTACCTCTGATAGTGCAAGCACACTCTTACACTAGGGCTTGGTCCACATTAGCACTTTTGTTGGTAAAATGCTTTGTCAGTCAGGGGAGTGGAAAAACATTGTCAGTGGGAGATCCTCTCCTGCTGACATAACTACCTCTGTTTGTGAAGGGTGGTTTAATTAGGATGGCAGTATTGCAGCTCTATGGGAGACCTTATAGCATGGGTGCCTACTCCAAAAGTGCTCTGGGGCTAGGGCACCATGGAGGAAAATTAGCATGTGCTCAGCATCCACCAGTAAAGTTCCCCTCTGCCCCGCAACCCACAGCTCCTCCCACCCACCAGCAGCCCTGCTGGCCAACTCCTCCCTCTCCCTCCCAGCACTTCCCCACCCACTGTGAACAGGTGTTTTGTGATGTTCCAGAAGTTCCAGGAGGGAAGGGAAGGGCCAGGGATTGGGTGTGCTCGGGGGAAGAGGCAGGACAGGGGGGTTGGGCCAAGAAGTGAAATGGGGCAGGGAATTTAACTTGCTTTGGAATGTAGGGCATTATATAAATGCAATATATTGCTAATGAAAATTAGACATGTGAGCCACAGTTGCTTAATAGTTGGAGTAAGGGGCTGAGGCCTCTAGATTTCTACTGTTATTTCAAAAATCACCTTGGGCAAGTTACATACTTCTGTGGTCTTCAGGTTGTTTTTTTTTTGCCATGAAAGGAGGTGAATATTATCTGAATGCCCAACTTGTTTCTATAGCACTCTGAAGCCCCAAATAAGCATGGACTCCATTACACTGTACAGTTTCCAAACATACTGACGTGTCTGCTTTAAAGAACTAATTGGTGCAATAAGGAAGAGTAATTAATAATAGGAAAGGAGGTGGGAGTGAAGACTTGAGTAAGAGTAAAATGGCCAAGTTATTCCATAGGCTAGCTATCAGATTTGTCCAAAGACCATTGAAGCCAGTGGGTGCCCTTCCATTGAGTCCACTGGATTTTAAGGAAGGTCCTTGATGCTCAAATAGTTGCTTTTGAACCATTGGAAATAACTTCCAATAAACAGAGATATTAATTAATGTTTGCAGAAGATATTTTTCAGGGCAAAGCAATAGAGTCCAATGCTCCCTTTAAGTGTGATTTTGCCTGAGGTTTTTAATGCTGTTTTTGCAAATTATTAGTGAATGCTATGTTTTGAATGAACAAATGCATAAGACAGATGCAGTATAATGTAGCACCTGTAGCAAAAGGAGGAATATGTGAGTCTTTGAACCTACACATTAAAAGATTATTTATCCAGGTTTTTAAGCATTTGTCCATGTCTCTTTGTCGGAGACAAGGTGGTATTGGGGCATCTGGGTGTATTCTGTCATCAGACTCATGGGCAAGACTCAGTCTACTGTAGAGATTCCTATTCACAGCAGAAGGCATGCAATTCCATCCTAGTTCCATTTGACCAAGTTGCTGCGGGTCAGGTTTGTTCAATACTGCTGGATGCTCAAATACAACTAAGCCCTAGAGGAGTTTTCTCAGTACAGCGTTCAGGCTGCGAATGGATACTTCAGACCATGCAGCTCCCATCCTTGAAGGCTATGGGAGGAGGATGTTTCCAGATTTGAGATGTGAACCTTTTTCAGACCCTTGCACTTTTCAGTGATCTAACTCACTTGGTCAAATCCCAGCTTACTTCACAGGTTTTTGTTGCATGGAATAAGACAAACGAACAAAACCTATGGATTCACTCTGGCTTTTAATTGTGTATGTGTCCTTGTATAAATGTGAGCATTTTAACAGGGCTCAACTGGCACTGGGCATAAAGTGTTTGTCTAGAAAGAGATTAAAATGCCTCCTGTGGCAGATGTTGGAGGCTTGGATGGCATTCATTAGAGTAATGAATGACATGCCAAATCCTTGACACATAATGTGCTTATGTCTGCTCCTGTTCCTTCATTGCCAATTCAAATCACATCCTTCCCCTCGATGATTTCACTTCACCCTGGCACCTGACACACACAAACAAGCAGCTCTGCGCAATGTATTTTAGGCACACTACTTACAGGTTGGGGTGATCATTATTCAATTTCTACAAAAGCTGCATCACTGTCTTTAAACAGAGAGTCGTTATTATATTTAAATAGGGGGCGGTGGGCAGTAGCAGCCAAGAAGCTGCATCAAGCTTACTTTGTTTGCCACCATGCATGTAATTAATGAATTTTAGGCTGTGCCTTAGAAATTGTAGCAGCTTGATTGTTTCCAAGTGCCAGAGAGGCAGGATTAAGAACAGTCCTTGACACTGGTGTGTGTGGTTAGACAGCACTTCACCCTGAGATTTGGGGAGCTGCAGCCCAACATCAGAGAAATTTTCCAAGTGAGGGCTCTTATGTTTGCTGGTGTGCAAGTTGCACATCTTGATCTGGTAGGGGCAGGACTTGACCAGTCCCAAACAAGAGAATTTGCCAAACCAGGGAAGGTCCCATGCTTAAAGTCCCCAACTCCTGGTTCCACGTTCTAGAGGCTGCCATGGCACCACGCTCCGGGGGGCTGTGGGGGACTGGCCCCAGCTCAGGTCTGACAAAGGTCCAGCTCCAGCCCTGGTCCTATGCTGCAGCGGGGCTGCCAATCAGTCCCTCCCCGGCTGCAGACCTAGCTCTGGGCAATCTGAGGATGCCACAGGGCTCTGGCCTCAGTCCCTCGCTGCCCCCAGCTGGGCTGCCAAGGATGTTGCCTCTGGGACTGGCTGCCCCTCCTGCCCTTAGGTTCCTGGGCTGTCTGGTCCAGGAGCATCTGTGCTGCTGGATCACAGATGTTGCCAGACCAGAGAGTGCTGGTTTTGGAAGGTGCAGCCTGTACTACTTTGGGCTGAGCTTTTCTGAAGAGGGGAATGAACGCACCATCTCTCTTTCTGTCTCTAATATTCCAGTTTCCTCTGCCCTCTTCTATTTCTCCTACTCCTATCAGTTATGTGTTTGCTTTTTCCTGTGTGCCATCACTGTCCCCTGCTGTCTTCATGGGGGCTGTCTTGATGCAGCTGTAGTGACAGCATCAGCAATGAAGTAGCCTAAGGAAATGCATGTAGCCATTTATAAAGCTGCTCCCTTAATGCTTAGGAGCAATATCTTCAAGTTACTACTTGCTCCCAAACTAGTGCATATGTACATGCTTTTTAAAAAGTTATTAGTGGGATTGAATCCTTCCCCCCATCCCCTTACTCAACTATTATACAGTAGTTTTAATAGAGGACTTTTAGACAAGGATCTTGCACACACAGACAGTTTATCACCTTAGGCTATGTCTACACTACCCTGGAAATATACCCTGCTCAGGGTCAATCTTTTGGAATTCGATTTTACTTGGCTACTATGGATGTGTGAAATTAATCTCTCAGAGGAGCAGATGACCCCTGTACTCCTTGCAAGAGCATAGGGCATAAGCTTGCATGAGATAACAACTCTCTTCCTCACTTGCTGAAGGAAAAACGGGGATACAGAGATGGGAACGTGACAGCATCCAAGAGACAGAGAAGTTGGCCTCAGAGAGAAAGTGCCAGTGCAATCCACCAAAATATGTGAACTCATATTGCATCAAATCCCAGAGAACTTGGCTGTCTCTAACCTGGGGAGATATGCTGTCTCATAGGGCTGGAAGAAACCTTCATAGGTCATCCACTCCAGTCCCCTGCCCTCACACCAGGACCTATCACCACCTCTAGCACATTTTTTGTCTGTTTGCCCCAGATCCCTCCATGCCCCCCCTCTAGGATTGAGCTTGGTACCCTAGGTTTAGGGAGGCCAAAGCCCCAACCACTGAGCTATCCCTCCCCCAACTTTTATTTGTATACTAACAAGCATAAAAACCATTGCTTGGAAAATTTCTTGGCTGTTGGACTGCAACTCTCCAAGTCTCAGGGTGTAATATGACACACACCAAGCTTTCCAAGAACTTTAAGGTGGAAGTGGGAAGAGTGCACAGGCTCACAGACGAGCTTAAAAGTAAGAACACAGAAGAGCTTACAAGTAAGGGGGATCTTCTGTGCTCTTTGCAAAGTGGGATCAAATTTCCATATCTGGAGGCATATTTCTAAAAGAGCTCATCTCCCAGTTAGGCACTGAATACAGGTCAAAATGCCCAGCTCTGCTGAAAATCTGACTGCTTATTTTAGCATTTAGGTGGGAGTCAAGTTCCCTAGAGCAGGGATGAGCAAAGTGGGGTGTGGGCCTCCTTGTGAGAGTAACATTTTTAAGTGGGGGGGGGGTGCAGCGTGATCTGCTGCTGGGTCTCTGGCTCATCTGTTACAATGCTGAATGTGTTAATGTTTTGATGTATGTGTATTCACATTTATAAACTATTAATTAAGTTTTACATTCTACATACTGATTTTCTTACACGTGCCAAAAGGGGATTTTTTTCATATGAACATAACCAAAACTTCCATCAGTTTGGATTACATTAGACAGGATGGCGGGGGGAGCTGCTAATTGCAATTGCAGGATTGCAGGGGCTGCTAATTGGGCCTGACATAAAAAGTTTGCTCACCCCTGCTCTAGAAAACCTGACCCCAAGTCTGACTGCCAAACTGATTAGCAAATTTGGACCACTGGGTCTAACATATGGCACACAGCCAAGCAGTTCTCTATATGATTACATAAAATCTCTGACAAAGTGGGTCTTTGCCCATGAAAGCTTATCCTCCAAAATACTTGTTAATCTATAAGGCCCCACAGGACTTCTTGTCGTTTTTGTGAATAGAGATTAATGTGGCTCCTCCTCTGATAAAATCTCTCTGTCTCTCTCTCTCCCATCATTTCACTTCAGTCTCAGAAGAAATTTAGAACATATTTAGCCAAGAAAATTGCTTTCTATATGAATATTCTCCTGGAGGCATCAGTAGGTGAGCTCTAAAATATTATCTGTAAAACTGAGCTTTACTGTATGCTGAAATCAAAGATGGTGCATTGTGTCTGTTGCCCAAAATAAGATAGTGTGCCATGATGCTGTAAGCTAAAATGGATGCCCCTACAGAGTAACTACAGGGCCAGTATAGTTAGTGCAAAAAAGACATTTTAAAGGGTACAAAAATACATACAGAGCAAGTTTTCTGTCTCAAGTTCACATGCCAGATCTAATAGACACATTTGAGGTACAAGTCGAACTTCTGAGTTTGACACTCTCAAGACCTGACTAGTGCTGAATGAGAGAATTTGCCAAACTATGGGAGGTCAATATTGTTTAGCAGTATTGCCAACACTCCCTCTGCACGCTGAGCTCTTAGAAGATCCCCCCCCCCGGGTATAAAAAGAATGTGGGTGTGCTGGAGCAGGTTCAGTGGAGGGCAACAAAAATGATTAAGGGGCTGGAGCACAAGACCTATGAGGATAGGCCAAGGGATTTGGGCTTGTTTAGTTTACAGAGGAGAAGACTTAGGGGTGATTCAATAGCAGCCTTCAACTTCCTGAAGGAGAGGTCTAAAGAGGAGGGTGAGAAACTGTTTTCAGTGGTGTCAGGTGGCAGAACAATGAGTAATGGTCTAAAGTTAAAGAGGGAGAGGTCTAGGTTAGATATTAGGGAAAAACTACTTCACCAGGAGGGTAGTGAAGCACTGGAATGTGTTGCCTAGATTGGTGGTGGATTCTCCATCCCTTGACATTTCAAGTCCCAGTTTAACAAGGTCCCAGCTGCGATGACTTAGTGAGGGTTGATCCTGCTTGAAGCAGGGGGCTGGACTAGATGACCACCTGAGGTCCCTTCCAGCCCTGTGATTCTATGATTCTGTAAGACATGTAGGGGTAAATTAGTCCTAAAGAACAACACAGAACGCTGAGAGCCAGGACTGGTAGGTGGAAACAAACTTCATGGGACCACAGAAAATTTGGCCACACCCATGATAAGTGGCCATCTGGCTGTCTAAAATCATGCTGGACTCTCAATGTTGTCAGACAACAGAGTGCCAGATTAGAGAGGCTCAACCTGTATTATAGGAGTACTGTTGGTACCAGAGTGTTGGCTGACAAAGCCCATCTGAAGCCCTGTGACTGTCTGCTAGTTTTTGTGTTCCAGAGGTTTATTGCTCAGCAGGAAGTTGCCAGACTTAGAGGTGTAATTTTGCACTGCTCTAGGAGCAAATACTTCCTTAATATAAATAGCTTCACTGAATATAATGGAATTACATCAGCCATAAATTTGGCCCTTGAGCTCTAGTGGTTTTCTATCATACTGTGCAGCTGAGTAGTCACGATAAGATGAAGGAAGTCTAGACTCCATAAAGTTCATATGCATATGTATCTTATAGAACCGTTTTTTGAATGAAAACATGGTAGGATTTCTTGATGTTCCTTATTAAAATTCAAGTTCATCCATTTAAAAATGGCAATCACAGATGTTTTGTAGATGCTTTGTTTCCCTGAGTGAATCTGATGTCTGTTACCATGGTTATTCCTGGTAAATCTCAGTATAGACCTTACTCTTTGTCTTGCAACAGAAGCTTCAATGTATTGACTTTTAAGGACATTTTCTCTGGTGCGTTAACCCACAACTTTTGGCACAATTAAAAAAAATTTCCAGGAAGCTAGGTGATTTCCAGATCATCTTGGAAATGAGATTTATATCTCAGCAGATTTATTAGTACTTGAATGCTAAGTAAATTTAAAGGAATGGTACAAAAATAATTCGATATTTATATTGAAACATAAATGAGTTCCACAACATGGACACAGAGCACAGAAATAGAAGTTTGTAGTACTGCACCTAGCGTGGCCAACACACTGCCAGAATATAATTAAACTAGCCACATGGAGCATTACATCCAACCCTGCTAACTATGAAAATTCCCCAAACTTGTCCGTGATAGTCCTGTGATAGACAGCTGACATAATTAAATTTTAATTACTGGTATCTGAGAACTTTCTCATAGGTCAGTACAGTTAATTCTAGACTGTTACTTCTTGACAGGAGATGATTTTCTGTTCCTCCCAGTGTGTGGGATTACATATGTAGTCTGTGTGCGGCCTGGTTATATTCCAGCACAGTAATTCATGGGTGTTGTTCAGTCACTAGATACTCATGAGGAATAAATGTTGGTTTTCTTATTTGATTTGATTTTTAGGAGTTTATTTTCAGATGATTCAATAGATGTTTATTATTTTATAGGCCAAATTCTCGGCAACAACTGTGATCTGCCCACTGCAGTCAATCTGAGGCTACCAGAGAACTGATTACATCTCCTTGATGTTACCGCCCAGTATTCCCACACGGTGGATTTTTTCGGGGCCTAAGGATGTACTTTCAATCAAACTTTGAATGAAACATCATTTGAAGTTAATAACAAAAATCCACTTAAGTTTGTATGTCTCTTTTTTTGCTTGTGCCTGCCATGGCAGAAATCTTAAGTGTCAATGTACCACTAAAAAAATTCTCCCATTAAGTTCAGCCTAAACAAAAACTACTGAATTTCACCAAAGTGCCTCTTGTTAAAGAGTCACACTTTTAACTGATTTTCCAAAATGACCTCAGCCTCTGAGACATTTGTCAATGCACTGATGCAAACAAGTCAGTTGAGTTAATGTCGTGTGTTAAGATCCGTCCAGGGCATGAGCGGGCAGGACAAGCAGTCTGAGCAAGCCTAGGGGTCAGAACGGCTGGTGAGATGTAGAGTCAGGGGGCAAATGGTACGGCTCAGTGTCAGAGCTGAAATCAGAGTCAATCCAAGGACTGGAGTTGGAAGCAAAGGTCAGAGGTCAAGAAAGCAAGAACGGGGCAGGAAAGCAGGAATCAGAAACAAATCAGGTAAGCTTGGCTCAAGAATCAGACCAAAGGTAAAATTCAATGCAGCAGTCAGCCAGGAATTCAACCAGTTGCACAGACAACTTCTTGTGCCTTTCTCTGGCTTAAATAGCGTCGCTGGACCAATCAGTGAGGGCAGGTGGTCCTCCAGTCTGGACTTCTGTGGGTGGTACCTCTGCTGGAGCTAGGGTTGCATTAGCCATTCACCCATCCAGCTACCAGAAAGCTGGGATATGCAAGTTAGCTGAAGATCCATGGACTCAAGTCCAAAACCCAGGGATCTTCACAGTGTATAAAGAATAAGATGAAATAACTAAGAGTTTCAGGTTTTGCCTTCTTTACAGTTCCCTGGTCTCTTTTCACATGGCTGTTTCCCTTGCTTTAAGTCATTTGTTTAGAAGCAAGCAAGACATAGTAAAAATAAAAAATTATATTGCATACTGATCTGTATCAATACCTCTGAAAGGAGAGTGTAATGGTCAAAGCCCTGGACTAGGTGTCAGACAAATAAATTCTTTTTCTGGTTCTGCTACTAGCTTCCTTTGCAACTTTGAGCAAGTCATTCTTCCTCCGTCTCCCTGGGCTTCCTCATCTGTAAGCTAGGGGTGATAATAACTACTTCATTTTGTATGGACAATGGGATGTCTTGATCTTCACAAAGAGATCAGCAGAGCATCATGCACAATGGACTATCATGGCTGTGGACCTCTAGTAATACAGATACCACAAAAGAAAAGAAACTGCATGAGGCTGATCTTTACACCTCATCCAGGCCGATGATTCCTTGACTTCAACAGGATCAAACTTTAATTGACTAATATTTACAACCAACATTTCTAAAAATGCTGAGTAGTCCTGGGTGCCTCTGTTCTTGCATGTCCAAGCAGCATCACCTAAAAGAAGCCTCATTTTCAGAGAGTGGATACTAAGAATGGACAACTGGTCCCTGTTAGAATGTCTCATGTCAAGCACTCCAGATCTCTAAGTACTTCTGAAAACCTTTGTCAATTGTAATTTGCTGTTATTAAATAGAAGCTAGTAAAGCAGAATTGCCAAATCATATTACTTAATTCCTCAAGCAGACTTTGCACAGACTCTTTTTTATTATTTCTGTACTGACGACTGATTTATATTACCATCAATAGAGGGATGTAAGTCCTCCACATGTGGAAATGGAAACTTATGCATTAGATTTAAAAATGTATTTTGAAACCCTTATATAGCAAAATTGCATATGTAGAGTTGCATGCAGGGAAACTTATTCAAAAGGATTATAGGAGAATAGCACTGATGGTGAGATGGGGGAAGGAAGCATCGTGTCATGAACCAAAAACTCCTTGAACAAAATGTTTTACGTAGTTAATTCCAGCTTTGGGCTCCTATGCTCTAAAAGCCTTGACTTAATTAGATTCTGCATTTACTAATTATTTCTCCTAATTGCACTATAGTCTTTCCTGCATGAGGTTTTACTTTGATGCCCAGGGACATCTTTTGTCCTAACTTAATGTGTGCTTTAAACCTTTGAAGTTTTTATTAATTTTAATTTTTTTAGAGCAGAGCGAATTCAGAATCTCCATCACATGGGAAAATCTGATATTTCAACATTTGATTCTGTCCACATCAAATTCCAAGACTTCTTGTGGATCATAAATTCTGAACAATTCGGATTTGGAAATACTCTGCATGCTTCATTTCACCTTTTTCAACTGACTTGAAAAATTGTGAGAGTTCCAAACCAAAACATTTTTACCCAATGCACTTCAAGTCCTTTCAACTTAAAATACATTATCAGTATGCTGTGTTGTTTTCTGGGAATTGTACTTCAGAACCCACATGTCCCCATTCTCCCCTGTGGGTCAGGCTTCCTGGCTGGACTGCAACTCCCATTAAAAACCCAGGGCCACACGACTCTGAGCACATACCATACCTCAAATATGCTCTCACATTTTTTCTTTAGGGATTCCCGGTAATCAAAGACAATGGGGCGTAAGATACACTAAAGATCTCATGAGACAGTGTGATTATACAGAAATACAGTTTAAACTGTTCTTGAACTGAGTCAAAAGAACTCTTTTGGTAAGACAAATGTTCTAATTTCAATCAAACCAACTGAAACTAAATGTTTCATTTACCTTTTCCCAATAGAAAACCGTTTTTCAATCAATATGATTTTGTAGAAGCTATATTTTCCTATGGAAATCATTCTAATGGAAAATTCCTGACCAGCTCTAATAATCATACTTAGCATATTTAATTAAATACTTTGCAGGCACTGGGAAAATTGTGCTGTTTTTGGAGGTGTAAACAGTTCCAGAGAGATTCCTGGTGCTGAAAATGGAGAACAGTGCTAGAACTGTTAATACCACTGAAGTGAGAATGAACTTTGTGTGCACCTGCTGTATGCATTGCCATTTGTCTCCAAAAGCAAAGAACAAAACACATGGCTTATTTCATATTAAGGTAAACAACAAAAAAAACCAAAATGAAAGTAGAAATTGTGCAGGAGGGAGGAAGAGAAAGAGACCACAGTGATTCACTCTGTTTATATCAGAAGTGAGTCATGGCATGGGGGGCAAGAGACTTGCCCGGCCCATGGGGAAGGTAGTGAGGTCCTGACTCAGTGCCCCTTACAGGGACTGGACTTCACAGAAAAGGCATGGTAGGAACAGCTAGGCCTCAGCGCTGCCCGCAGCCCACTGTGCTGCTCTCGCTCACCTGCCAGCCAGCCCAGAGAGCTGCCCAGATCACATTGCTTGGAGCTCTAATAGCAACCTGCAGGGCCTGGCTGATCCTTCTGAATCACTGGGTTCCAGGGCCTGTCGGCAGGCCTGGAAACACAAAACGGCAGCTGCTCCTACAGCTTACCTCTATAGTTAAAGGTGCAAGATAAGGAAAATAGCAAGACCACTTCTTTTCAGTTACACAGCTCACTACTCACAGTATTGTTCAGCTTTATTTAGATAACCTGCCAAAATATCTGTCAGATGATATATCTTACTGCAAAGCCACCCCTAAGTGTAAGCAGACTAGGTAATTTCTTAGGCCCCTGCACAGCTCAAGGGACACCAATTTGTTCTTTTCTGAGTAAGTGTTGTAGGGGGAGTCCAAAATATATTTGCTTAGGGTGCCCAAAGCTACAGCACCTTCTCAATCTTACTGCTTACGTTAGAGAGAAGGATGTTCAGTATGCTTGGCCCTCACTTTGTACAAAAGTTCGGCGTTGGCATAGCTGGGCCCACAATTTATGTATAAATAGTGAGTTGTTGGAGAGGTGATTACTATTCAGCATCACAGAGGAACTCTCCTCTCCTCTGCTAAAAATAGACTTTATCTCCAATAAGCTCTGGAGAGGGTGTTTAAATGTGTATCCTTGTGATAGCACCATCATATAGTGGTTAGCAGAGTCGAAGGGTGGAGTGGATGTGCAAGCAGCACCTCTCAGACAACCTCCACCACCCTTTCATTCCCAGGACTACTTCATAAATTGCCGGATCTCGGGTAGCTTCAAACACTTTAATGTTAAGCTCCCTAAGGATAAGTGTAACCTTCAGAGGGTCAGAGGTCCTCTGATACGTATCTGAACTATTCAAACCTTTTGAGTCTACAAAGTTGGGCTAGAAATACCACAAGATTTCTCTTGGTATTTTAGATCTGTACGGAAATTAAGTAGGAATAACAATTTTTAAAACCTCTCCTCTGAACATTTCATCACCAGAAAATAAAAGGGTGGTGGGAGGTGGGTAGTTGGGGTTGATTTAATCAGGATCCTGTAAGTGAAGGGGAGCTCTTCTTTTGATGCAAACCTGCTCACTTATATCACTGATCAAATGTAGTGTACTTATAAACAAACAGATCACACAGCCATTTGACATCTTCCTTTTTTTCCCTCTCCCAGGCCTGCTAAGTGGGGGAGCGGGGCAAAAAGGGCAGTTGCCCTGGGCCATTTAAATCACTGCTGGATCACCACATAATATGCTTCAGGCGGCTCTGAGGGCTGAATGGAGGGGATTGGCATGGCACATTCCAAGCCGTGCAGCCACGCCCCTTCCACCAGAGGCCCCACCCCTTCCTGGAGCACACATCTGCTCTCCACATGCAAACATTGTGCCCGAGGCCCAGCAAAGCTGTAAGCACTCCTGCTCTTTCCTATTACTAAAGCAGAGTCAGTGCCTAAAGCATGCCTCTGACTGCTGTATGTTCAGTACCTCCTGAGCTTCTAATGTATAGTACTCTAGGGAATTGCTTTAAATATATATGTATTGCTTTGTGTGTGTGTGTGTGTGTGTGTGTATATATAAAATCATTTGAAACATGAATGTTGACCTACCAACCATGAATGTTGGTAAAAGCAGCCACAATCCTGGTCACCTGTGGGTCTACTTACGTGGTTAAAACAATTGGATGGACCCCTTTGTGTGTCATCAGTAGACCATGCAGGGTGTAAAAGAACCATCAGAAATGGGCTGATGAGTTGCAGTTGGAATCGCTTGTCCTAGATTTAGAATATTTGTTCCAGTTGTAGTTGCTGTTGTAATTTGCTTTTCTCTTTTTGTACCCTTTTTACACGCCACATTTTTAGTGAAATTTTTCAACTTCCTTTTGTCTTCTGTATCACACATGATGCCCTTTGATGTCTTGGAAAAAATGGTCTACCTCCCATACCAAGCTTTGCATCTGCAGTCCTCTTTTGTGAAACCATCCCTTTAACAATTAGTTTACTACGGTATATGTGAATGTATAAATGTGTAATATGCAAAGAGCTAAGCAACATTACATTGTTACCCTGGGTGACCCTCACAGGTTAGTCTGCAAGCATTCTGTGTTGCACCTAGTCTTCTCATAACCATGGAAACACAGCTCTTGTCCAGCACTTTGGCACAATGTCTTCTGTTGCAAAGGTTAACTTGCCTTTCAAATATCTGAGCTGCAATAGTCTTGTGTGGATCTTGGTACAGAACACTGTGAGAGGAACACTTAACTCTCATGTTGGTTTCTGTCGATACAACTCCAGCTCTATTTGTATAAAAATAGCTTTTATACTAAAGTATAGATACAATTCATCCATAAATGGCTCAACACATTTTTGTTTGTCTGTTTGCTTGTTTTTTAAGACAATCCCTGCAGTCCATGCAGTATGGACAGATCCGTAATTTCTGGTATTGATTGCAACCCATGTATATAATACTCAATGTGTGATTTTTGTGTGGAACATTTGGCATTTTTTATTTTTCATTAGTTTGCTTGACTTTTAAAATTAAATTAATTTTAATTTAATTTTTTAAAAATGATCTCTCCAGTTCCCAGTGTTTCATCTTTCCATCTTTCTCTGTAATTTGTGTGGCTATCTTTCTGCCACCTCTTTAGGTGCAATGTGTCTTTGCTTTAACAGTGCATCAAGATATAATGTTAATAAATAAAAATCAGTATGAGCCAGGTGAGTAGGTAATAAAAAGAAGGAAAATCAGTACTGACACCATTTAGTTGTAGACTCATCCATACGTGCCTAATAGTCTTTTGGATTAAAATCTTTGTGGCCATGTCTCTGTTTAAATACACTCTCTGTCCCTGAAACAGGTTAATGGAAATGCTGCATTATCTTTCCCATGAAACTGACACACAATAAAATTTTAAACTCATATGGCAGCACCTCATTAGCATCTTCCAACCTCACTCATTACCATGCCCCTTTCAAAAACAAGGGACTAGTGTAGACGTAGCCCTAAAATGAAATTTTTATACAGACTCGTGGAGATCATTCCCCTCCCTACATAGGCTGACATCTAAATAACCAAGAAAACACAAAGGAAGGATTGCCACTACCATTTTACAGAAATTGAGCTCCAGAGAGCTTTTTATTCATACAGCTCAAAGCACTTTATCAAGATCTTACAGCAACATATTCTCCATTCCAAATCAGAACTCATTCACACCTGAACTTCAGAGCTTTTGAGGTTCTGCTATCGCTCCTGCAGCAGTTTTTATTTAAGAAAATAATCTTCACTTGAAAATGCTCTCACCCAAGCAAAGGTTTGAATTGGTTTGAGTTTTTGACAAAGGGTCAAACTATTTCTTCTTTATATCATCCTAATAAAAACAAAATGCCATTATACACTTGTTTTCTCTTAGCCTATATCTGGCTTGTCTGTGTCAAATGTATACTCTTCATTGCAGGGACTGTCTTTTATTATGGCCAGGCTTTCCAAAATTGCCCAGCTCTTACACTCAGGACCAGATTTTCAAAACTGCTTAGGTCCCAATGATTGTATAGGCACAAATGCAAAGAGCCAGATTTTCAGAAGAGCTCTGCTTGTTGGATGTTGAGGTCTTTCGAAAATCTGCTGAGTAGTTTCGTAAATTTAATTCTTATCTGAATTCCTAAATGAGAGCTGAGCTTGTTTTGAAAATCCATCACTTGTGTGGATACTGAGTACTTGGAAATCTGACCCCGCACATTTGTGAGGACCTAGCACCTGGCCAGGCAAGTACTGCTCGTGGGCCAGATATGTCCTGCCAAACTGCTGGATCTAGCCCATAGAAGGCTTGAGTAAGGTCAAAACTAGAGGATAAACATCCATTTTAGATACACAGATCCAGCTACAAGAACTGGATAGTTGAAGTCGATGTATCTAAAATCGATTTTTGTCACCATCCCCACAGTGGGAGGTTGATCAGAGAAACTCTCCGAGCAACTTCCTTTACTCTTCACAATTACCAGGAGCACCATTTTTGACAGCAGGGCCATGACAGTTACATTTAGTGCAGGCCCACTATGTGCGCTAAATCGAACGCCAGAAGATTGACCACCAGTGTGTCAACCTCCCAGTAAATGTAGACGTATCCTCAACTGGCTCCCTGCCTGCCCTACCTGCATTTAGAGCTCAGAAAGCAAGCTGAGAGGCCATGTATGTCTCTATGGCTACGTCTACACGTGCATGCTACATCGAAATAGCTTATTTCAATGTACCGACATCGAAATAGTCTATTTCGATGAATAATGTCTACACGTCCTCCAGGGCTGGCAACGTCGACGTTCAACTTCGACGTTGGGCAGCACCACATCGAAATAGGCGCTGCAAGGTAACGTCTCCACGCCAAAGTAGCACACATCGAAATAAGGGTGCCAGGATCAGCTGCAGACAGGGTCACAGGGCGGACTCAACAGCAAGCCGCTCCCTTAAAGGGCCCCTCCCAGACACAGTTGCACTAAACAACACAAGATCCACAGAGCCGACAACTGGTTGCAGACCCTGTGCATGCAGCATGGATCCCCAGCTGCAGCAGCAGCAGCCAGAAGCCCTGGGCTAAGGGCTGCTGCACACGGTGACCATAGAGCCCCGCAGGAGCTGGAGAGAGAGCATCTCTCAACCCCTCAGCTGATGGCTGCCATGGCGGACCCCGCTATTTTGATGTTGCGGGACGTGGATCGTCTACACGTGCCCTACTTCGACGTTCAACTTCGAAGGAGGGCGCTATTCCCATCCCCTCATGGGGTTAGTGACTTCGACGTCTCGCCACCTAACGTCGATTTCAACTTCGAAATAGCGCCCAACACGTGTAGCCGTGACAGGCACTATTTCGAAGTTGGCGCCGCTACTTCGAAGTAGCGTGCACGTGTAGACGCGGCCTATGAATGCTGAGAGCCCAGGGGAGGAAGGGAAAGGGAGAGGGAGAGGCTGTCATGGTTTCCTAGCTCCAGGTCACAACCGCTTCCTTCACACAAACTCTCTCTTCCAGTTCCCACACCCCCTCCTACACCCCAATCCCTTACCCCAGACTCCCTTCTGTGCCCACACTCCATCCCAGACCCTGCACTGCCTCCGTTAATATCATGGAAGAATGTGGCCCTTGACCACTTACCAAATTAATGGAGTGGCTCCCCCATCAAAAATTATGGCCCACATCTGACCTAGCGTGAGGCCCCAATCTTCAGTAAATGAAAAGAAACACTGTTTTACATGTTATACGAGCAGGGAAGGATAATACTACTTTGGATACTAGGTATTTTCTATTTTACTTTTAATAATCTAATTCAAATTGGCTCTCTTTTGCAGCTCTGAAATGTTCAGGTCAATGCATTGTCACTTTCATCTCCTTTCTTTGAGGTCAAAGTGTTTCTGCATTTCATTTTCATTTTTGAATGGTATGCATTTTAAGGCACCATCAGCATACATGCCATTTTAGATGCAGTCAGTAGCAAGATCAGGCTGCCACACCATATGAAAATCAATGCTAATGAAAATAAACCACCAGCAGTCTGTCTTAAAGTTGAATCACTTTTCCTTTCCTCTCAGTTTTTAAGTTTCCTCCTTCTCATGAACACGCTGTTTGGGTCAAAACAAAGCTGGGACTTGGCAGAGAAAAGCTGAAGTGGGCATGCAGTCGTGCAGTGCCTGAGTGGGTTATCTAGCTTCCTTCCTTCTTTCACGGTGACTGAGGGAGTCTGCAAGGTCACAAGCTTCCTTAGCAGAGGCGGTGTGCTGCTCACCTAACCCCTCTTGTGCATGGCACCTTGTGTAGTCTGGTGGGCGTGCCTCATACACATATGATGGCACCAAAGCCCTTTTCTTACCTTTCCCCGCAAGCAGAAGTGGAACCTTCCTAATTCTACCATTTCCACAAAATGTGGGCACCAGTAATGGGAAAGTCTAGTAACACCCTCTAGTTTTTAAGATGAACTGCCCTCATCTAAGTTACAAGCAGGTGAGGAGAACCTCCCAGTGGACTCTGAAGGCAACTGTCAGGAAACTGCAAAATAGGAAATCTTATCCTGTTGGTCTGTGTTTAAATGTAAAGATACTCTTAGAAATCTTACATCCCTTTCTCCTCCTTGAACTCCATCTGCCTCTTACAAGATCCCCTTCTGTGCCCTGTTAGGCACTTTACTCTGTATTCCTGTGCATTCAGCTTTGAAAACATTAGCCTTAACTTTCAGAAAGCAACAGATGTTAACAAATAGTTTAACTGCTTAAGAATGCTTCATTCATATATAGAGGAAAAAAGGGTTATCTTCACAGAAAGTCTTTCAGAAGCAATTTATTCAAGAGGGAGAATTATCCAGCACAGAATGGTCCAAACAGTGGAGCAACTGAAGTACATTCAAGATCATAGCAAAACCTCTTATTCGTGCCAAGCCATAACAAGGAGACCATAAAACTGAAGTATAACCTTGACCGTCTCATGAATCTGAGTGCTGAACAGCCATTGTATTGAGGTGTTTGAGACAAAAGGGCTATGATTTACTGCTGACTAGCCATAAGGTTTCATTAGTTTCTTATTAACATGATCAGCTCTCCTTTTTTCTAGTTTCAGACAGTTAGCCATTTTACTCTGTGTCTGCATAAACAATGAGGAGTCTGGCGGTACCTTAACACTTTCATCTCCCTGGACGCACAGTAGCAGACTAGAAAGTTGCCATACTTCAGCAAAAGAAGTTCAAAAACAGACTGCAGCGTGAAACTGCTGAGCGGAAATTCATATGCACACTTGACACCATCAGAATGAGTGTGACTAGGGACTGAGAATGGCTCTATCCTTACAATAAGTAATTCTCCACTTTAGACAGTCTCACCTTCTTATCACTGTTAGAAGTGAACTACATCCGACCCAGCTGAATTAGCCTCATTAGCACTGACATGACATTTGCATCTCTGTATAAATCCCCTGACAGACTGAGGATTCCACTTCATGCATCTGATGAAGTGAACTGCAGCCCATGAAAGTTTATGCCCTAATAAATTTATTAGTGTCCTAGGGTGCCACAGAACTCCTTGTTGTTTTTATCTTTTCGTTAGCTATTCAGTAGTGTGTACTGGATGAGCTTCTATTTCTCTGTGTTTAGTTAAAAATGGTAGAATGAAGCGTTTTCTTTTTTTATTTCAGCTCAGTGGACATACAACTTCTGCGTCAATCTACAAAAGATATTCTGTTACGAGCGCCACGTGCACTTTTTTCTTTCTTTTTACAGGACTTTT
Source organism: Carettochelys insculpta (assembly GCF_033958435.1). Taxonomy (NCBI): domain Eukaryota; kingdom Metazoa; phylum Chordata; order Testudines; family Carettochelyidae; genus Carettochelys; species Carettochelys insculpta. Next base: position 190,978,357 of record NC_134138.1, on the reverse strand, counting down.
CTAGTAATTGCTGACTTTTCCAGTTGTTTCAAATTCCTTTGCAGAGGACAGTCTTGATTCTAATTCCCAAATTACCATAACAGACACATTTTGATATCCCACCCATATACACACCGATAACTTTTTGAGTTCTGCTACTAAAACATGGTTGTCTTTTATAAGAAAATAGGATTCCTATGAGCTTAATTTCTCTACTACAAATGGGGATTCTCTTGAAATAAGAGGTCTTGGCCAAGGTGCCTAACTGGAGGACAGTGAGGGAAATGTAGAATATGCTGAGTCATGGTTGAAATTAAGAGTTCTATTAAAATAGGGCAGCTCCACTTTTAAGTCCCAGCCCTGTGCACTGCTCCGTACCCATAGCGGAAGTGCAATCTTTTCACTCCAACTAGGTTTTCCTATTCTCTGGCTGGACCCCCCAAGAGACTACTGGGAAGGGAGAGGAGAAAGGAACAGGATGGTACGAGCTTTGGGAAGCACAGCTATTGCTATTTTGAGTGGCCACCCTGAGCTCCTTGCTGAACCTGTGCAATGCAGAGGAGGATCACAGGGTGAGCGGCCACTGGGGCTAAGGCAGTTTGTGTAAGAAATCATCGTCTCTTTGTAGGAAGCCTAGAAACACAAGTGGTTTGATATGCTGTGGCGTTTGAATGCGGACCTTTGTATATCCTCTCACCCATCTGGAAAGTAGAGTGAGGGAAGAGAAAGACTCATACCATTTAGCTACTTGTTTACATACATTCTTGTGGGGTGGGGGGGGGTGAGACCAATAATCTGTTTTAATTGTGAAGCTGGAGGGAAAAGCCTGTCTCATTTATGTGTATAATCTTACCTTTCATCCCACTTAACACTAACCATATGCAGTTAGACTATAACATTTAAGAATAATTATGCTTGTTCCAATTATGCTGTAAATAGATGACATTAATAGTAATTTTGAAGATTCCCACTCCAAGTGTTGGACCACAGCTAGAAAACAGTCTAGTTCAGCAGTAAATATTATGTGCTAGCTGCTCTCTGTTGATATTACCATGGCACATTTTTCACTAACAAAGTAAATACATAACTCACAGCAGCGGCCTTTTGAATGCATAAGTGGTTAATCCTGTATAAACCTGTTGCGGCAGTTTGTCCAGATTCACGCATGCATCATAAAGCCACAGTCATAAAATCTTAATACGTTAAGACTGGGCCTAGCCACTACTTAGTTGGGAAACCCAGTGAGATGCAGGCAGTGGTGGGTCATCAGGTGTGCCGCTCACTCAGAGCTGTTATTGATCTATTGACCCAGCAAGTTGTGAGGGGCCCTGTGCTGCTGGAAGGGCTGTCTGTTCAACAGGACTTAAAACCAAGGCCCTGGCAGTTTGTGGTCATCGCAAATCTCTGTCGCTTTTCACAAAAATAAGAGTTGTTCTTAGTAAGCTCCAATTAAGGTAGTAATATGGTGCCCATACAAAATTTCCCCTGCAGTCTAATTGGCTGTAGAGCTTCAGCTAGGGCAGATTGGAATAGGTTCATTAAAGCTGAAGGAGCGAAGCTAGTTTAGGCCAGATTAGGCTCTGGCAACGCATTATTAATAGAAATGCCCCAAGCAATAGTGTAGCATTGGTTTGTACTTCTAACACTGTACCCCAGAGATGACTGAATTTCAGACCTGGCTTCAGTAGGTAAGAGGCCAGATTCTGGTGCTCCCCTACTGATGCAGGAACAAAAGGAGAAGGAAATGGAACAGGCAGTCTTCCCTCTTTGGTGCTGCACCAGCATGAACAACCTGTATCCCTCATGTTCTGTTCCATGAGTTTGAGGAACAGGAACCATTAGCAACAACAATGAAGGTATAAAACTTGCCAACCAACCCCTTAAAAGGCCCCTCCCAGCACCCACAGCCTGCACATGCTGAAGGCTGACAGGCTGAAGACAGCAGCACCACATACACAGGGGAACAGCCGGAGACCATATCAGCTCCCTGCCTCAGTGAGGACGATGCCATCATAGTCCTGCTCAGCCTTCTGGCCGTGCTGCTCACCATGCAGCACCAGCAGTGCAGGCAGCTTGCTCGCCTGGGACCCAGTCTTGAGGCCCTCACCACCCTCATGTTGCCTGTCCCCCATTCCCCCCCAATCCGGAGCTGGTGGGCATGTGCCACCAGCACAGAATGGTGGGACCAGCTGGTGCTGGAGGACTGGGACGATGAGCGGTGGCTCAGGAATTTCAGGATGACCCAGCAGACATTTGAGGACCTCTGCCATTGGTTCACCCCAGTCTTCCAGCACCGGGACACCCGAATGCGGCCAGCAATCCTGGTGCAGAAGAGGGTGGCCATCGCACTATGGCGGCTGGCCACCCCCAACAGCCACAGGTCCATCGGCCATCAATTTGGAGTAGACAAGGCCACCATCGGAGCAGTGCTGAAGGAGGTATGGCCAGTGCTCACCATGGCCCCCCCCCCGGGGAGGGGGTGACCAGGCAGGGGGCAGGGGGTTCCCGGTGGGGGACATGGGGCCCCTAGTCCGGTGATCATGGACATCTCCCCCTTCCTCCTACAGGTCATCCAAGCCATCAACACAGTGCTCCTGCAATGTGTCATGACCCGGGAGGACCTGGAAACCGCCCTTGCTGGGTTCGCGGACCTGGGCTTCCCCAACTGTTTTGGAGTCCTGGATGGGACGCATATTGCGATCCAGGCTCTGGACCACAGTGGGGGCGCCTACATAAACAAGAAGGGGTACCACTAAGTGGTACTCCAGGCCCTGGTAGATGCAAAGGGCCATTTCCTAGATTTGTGTGGGGTGGCCGGGCAGGGCCCATGATGCCCGGGTGTTCCGGAATTCATGGCTGGGACGGCAGGTGCAGGAGGGCACGTATGTCCCCTGTGGGAGCTCACACCTGGGGACATCAAGATGCCCCCCTGCATCATAGTCGATGCCGCGTACCCGCTGCACCCATGGCTCATGTGGCCCTATACCAGCCACACTACACCAGTCCAGGGCATCTTTAATGGTCACCTCAACCATGCCAGGGGCACAGTCGAGCAGGCATTCGGGAGGCTGAAGGGGAGGTTTCGGTGCCTCCTCACTAGGCTGGATGTCTGAAGGAGTTTTGCCTTCTCCCTCCTACATGTTTCCCAGGCCTGGCTTGGCTCTTGGCATCTAGACGGAACACCTGCTCTCGTGTAGGCAAGCCGCCGGGAGCTGTGTTGTTTTGATTAGGTGTTTTTGAGAGTTCATGTTCAAGGACTGGGAGGGTTGATGTGGCTTTTTTAGAGATAGAAGTGCTGAGCCAGTTATTGTAGCTGATTGTAGCTGACTGCTTTTCTCATAATAATGTGCTCTCACTTGGTTATAAAAGCTGTGAGAATAATAAACTTAGGGCCTTCAGACTATAGAACTGTTGGCCCCCTGCTGTCTATGTTCGTCTTTGTCTTTCATCCTTCGCGGTATCGCACCTCTGGGACCTGTCACTAAAAAGAAATACAACAGATGTCAGCCTCCCAAACGCCCCCACAGTCATTGCCACCTGCTGTGCCCTCCACAACTTTGTGGAGGGCCGCCGGGAGCCCTTAGTGCAGGGCTGGGCCGCAGACCAGGGGGCCAGCTATGAGCAGCCACCCACTGACCTGTGCTGTGAGGCACAGTGGGATGGGGTCAACATCTGGGATGCCCTGTGCCGGGCCTTCACACAGGGCCAGCCCTGACCCCTGCCCTCAGCCACACACCACACCACACACCACACCACCCTGCACCCCTCACACACCCACCCCACAGGAAGCACCATGGACATGGGCTAGGGTGGGAATGGGAAGTTTTAATGGGGGAAATAAACTAATATACAATACTGAACGAAATGTGGAAACCTTCATGTGTACAGGGGAGACTGGTTGGCAGTGGGGAGGCAGGGGCTTGGGTGGGGGACTGGACTGGAGAGGGGGACGGGGATGGGGGTTGGGTCAGTTGGTTTGAGGTGTGGGGGGCCAGGAGCCACATCAGCCATGGCCATGCCTACCACCCCAGGACCGGGGTCCCCTGTGGGGCTGTGATGGAGCTGTGACCACAGGGAGGTTGTGCTGGGGTGGGGGTGCCACGCACTCTGCCCCCATGGGGTAGACAGGAGAAGCCACTGGGTCTGGGCCAGGAGTGCCTGCTTCCATCAGCAGCCACCAGGCCAGCTCAAGCCACTCAGCTGGCGACAGGTCTGCCACATGTTGGGCTGAGGCTGGAGGGGTGGCTGCGGCTGGAGAGGCAGACGCTGCTGGAGGGGTGGCCGCAGGATGGACTGGAGAGGGGGCAGGAGGCTGGGTGAGGCGGCCAGCCAAGGCCTGGAGCATGGCATCCATGCGGTTGGCCAGCCTCACTCCCATATCCCACAGCGTGCCAGTCAGCTCCAGCACGACCGCCCAGTTGGCGGCTGCCTCCTCATCCCTCCACCACCATCTCTGAGGGACCCGTCCATGTCTGTGGGGGGATGCGGGCTGAGGCAATGGGGCGGCCTCCCAACCTTCTGCAACTGTGGCCCGCTTAGGACTGCAGGGATGGCCGGCTGGCAAGGGACCTGTGGAGACAGGAGGGGACGGAGGATGGACCGTGAGTGCTGGCTCCCGACTCGGGAGGGCTGGATGTCCAGCTTCCTTGCCCCCTGCCCCACCTCCCTGCCACCTGATGGTCCATGGGATCCCAGATGCCCAGGTGTTCCCATTTGGCAAGGATCAGCCCATGTTCCCCCCCTCCCCCATCATCAGGTGTGTGGGCTGTGGGGCTATTCTGGGAGGGGCCCCGTCCCCATCCCTTGTGATGTCCCACTCGCCCCAAACATACTGGCTGTGACCTCCTGGGGCTCAGGCGAGGCCCGACTGGATGATGCCCGGCTCGGTGTTCCGGAGGGGAGGGCGATGACAAGGGTTCCGTTGCTGGAGCCCCCATCATCATCCTCATTCTCAGCGGGCCAATCTCAGCACGGGGGCTGGTGGTGCCGGAGGGGCCTGCCTCCTCACCGCTATCCACAGTGGGGAACAGAGGTGTCCACTACATGCTCCGGGCTGGCCACCTCCCTTGGTCCCAGGAGCCTGTGCAGCTCCTGGTAGTGGGGGCAGTGGACAGGCCGTGCCCCCGACTGGCTGGCAGCATCAAGGGCCTTAATACATGCCTGGCGCAGCCCCTTTCCTTTAATTCGGATGCTGCTACTGGGCTGGTTGGGGTGTCCACAGGTGGTGAGACCACTGGCCAGCCGGTCAAATGCCTCGGTGTTGTGCTGGCGGGTTCCAACTTGCCGCAGGACCTCCTCCTCCCCCCACAGAGCGAGGAGGTCCTTAAGCTCTGCCTCTGTCCAGGGGGGGTCCCCTCCTGGCTCTGCCCTTGCCTGTGCCCTGTGATTCCTGGGACCCCTCCTCTAGAGCTCCCAGAGGGGGACGGGGGTCCTGTCATGCAGCCATGGTGGGTAGGGGCTGCAGAGACTGTTGGGTGCTTCAATCAGGGACAGTCCAGGGCAGAGATCATGCTGCCCCCTGCTTGTGGCACACTCTCAGCTTCCTGCCTGGGGTTACCAGGGAGCTGCTTCCTTTAAGGCAGCCAGCAGGGACCATAGAGCCCTGCCTGGGCTGACCAGACTGTCTCCATCCTCCGGGGGAACCCTCCTTGGAGAACTGCATACTTCGAAGTAAGGAGTGCAGAGCATCTACACACATTAACTTTGAAGTTACAGGTCGAAGTAAGCTGCTACTTCATTCTCAGGAATGGAGTAGTGACTTCAAAATTAGCCTCCCTTACTTTGAAGTAAGGAAAAGCATGTGTAGACACTCTGCAGGCTATTTCGAAGTAGCCCCTTACTTTGAAGTTAACTTCGAAGTTAATTTGTAGTGTAGACATAGCCTTAATGTCTTTACTTCCTACAGTCTTGTTATACTTGTAATAGAGATTTAGAAATGTGAATCCACTTTATAGGTATCCACTTGAACCTGTGTAAGTAGTACAGTAGAGTTACAAAAGGAATCAGATTTGGGTGCAAACAAGTATTTTTGAAATTTTTCATTTTTGTCCCATTTTTAATTTTTAAAAAATGGATTTAAAAATCAAGCAGCTCTATTTACTACAGGCTATAGTTTTTAACTAACTTGTAACCAACTACTGGCATGGTTGGTTCTAACCTTCATTTGTATCGAAATGCCACCTGATCAAGGCCATTTGCACTCTGAAGCCACACAGTTTTTTGCCAAGTTCTCCTTGGTAAGTTGATGGCAACTCTGCAGTCTCTTTAGTAGTATAGACATATTTATTGAATTAAATGTGAAAAAAATCAGTGTAGTCTGAGAGCTGCTTATTTTAACACTAAAGCCATGTCTACACGTGCACACTACTTCGAAGTAGCGGCACTAACTTCGAAATAGCGCCCATCACGGCTACACGTGTTGGGCGCTATTTCGATGTTAACATCGACGTTAAGCGGTGAGACGTCGAAGCCGCTAACCCCATGAGGGGATAGGAATAGCGCCCTACTTCGACGTTCAATGTCGAAGTAGGGACTGTGTAGTCGTTGCGCGTCCTGCAACATCGAAATTGCGGGGTCCTCCATGGCGGCCATCAGCTGAGGGCTTGAGAGACGCTCTCTCTCCAGCCCCTGCGGGGCTCTATGGTCACAGTGTGCAGCAGCCCTTAGCCCAGGGCTTCTGGCTGCTGCTGCGGCAGCTGGGGATCCATGCTGCAGGCACAAGGTCTGCAACCAGTTGTCAGCTCTGTGGACCTTGTGTTGTTTAGTGCAACTGTGTCTGGGAGGGGCCCTTTAAGGGAGCGGCTTGCTGTTGAGTCCGCCCTGTGACCCTGTCTGCAGCTGTGCCTGGCACCCTTATTTCGATGTGTGCTACTGTGGCGTGTAGACATTCCCTCGCAGCGCCTATTTCGATGTGGTGCTGCGCAACGTCGATGTTGAACGTCGACGTTGCCAGCCCTGGAGGACGATGTCACTACATCGAAATAAGCTATTTTGATGTAGCGTTCACATGTAGACGTAGCCTAAGTCAACTTTATTTTACTCTAGCAATTGAATTTTGTGACATACCACTGGCACATACCTGCATTGTTAGAGCTGTTGGGGGACAAGGTTGGGAAGGGGAACTGATTGTCCACCTTTTTTCTATGGGAAGTTTTGACTGAAAGTAATGAAATAAAGTGTGTGCATTAACCTAGCAATGGGAAAATTTTGTCTTTTCATGAAAAATTGAGAATCAAAATTTTTTAGCTGAAATTTTGATAAATTTTCGTTGAAAACTTGATTTAAAAATACCGTGATGTCTTGTTACAGCTATAGATAAGGTGACTCACGCCGCCATTCTTTGTTATAGGCCAGGCTACTTGGCCAGACAATGGGTCTGTCTATACTGCACAATTATGTTCACCTAAGTCACTTCAACATACAGTGGTCACGGTAATTAAATTGCTTTTGCATGTCCATGCTCTGCTCCTTGTGTTGGCATTGCATGCCCTCACCAGACATGCTTGCACTGATTTAACTTTCAGTGTGGGGCATTGAGGGATGGCTTCTGAAAGGCAGCAACAGCCAATTTAAGCAACTCATCTCTACACTGACCTTGCATGCCTTAATTATTTTGCCCAAAGTACGTTTCTGACAGAGGAGGAGTAATTAAGTCAGCGTAGTGGATGAGTTATATCAGTGGGGGCAACGTTTCAGTTTTAGAGTGAGGTCAACGTAATCTGTCTTGACTTAATTCTATATTGTAGACCAGGACTAAATCCCCCATTACACACCATGCTTTCTGCCTTAGCTGAATTATTTCAATGCTTCATGGGTGTCTATAGCGGTGTTGCATCATGGGAGATGGAGTTCATTGGGAGAACCTGGACCATAGAAGAGAATGGGGACTTAAATCATCCAAATTACAGCTCCCATGAGATATAACAATAACTTTCCCGAACCAATTTTTTTCAATCTTTGGCCAAAAAACATTAACACTTAGATTTTGTGTGTTGTTTCTTGATTAAAAGAAAATCAATTTAGAGGTAAAGTCAGTTTTCCAAGTGAAGTAGACATATCACAAAAAAAGATTCTTTTGTCAAAAATTCAGGGGTTTTGTGAACCAAATTTTCAACCAGTTCTAACTGGCTCCTGGGCAACCTGGGGTTGTGAAAGGTGCCAATTGTGAAACAAACGTACAGCCAAACTAGGCTGCTCAGTTAGCTGCCCCTCCGAAGGAGCTCAAGTGATTTACCATTCTGGCATGCATCAAGAGTGCAGATGAGTTATCTTGCCCTTCCAACAAAGTCTGCAATGACACAGCCCTGAGGCATGCAGTAGCAGCCTGACCCTTTGCCAAGCCTGTACCACAATACACCCAGCACCACCACCACCAAGGCTCAGGTATTTTCCCAATCCCACCAGAGCTCCGGATCAATCTGTGTCTGAATCGTATTCATTTCAATACATGTTCTCAGAATTATAGGAACAACCAGTAGGGTTAGACATTAGAGCTGTCGGTAGAAAAAAGGGAAAACAAATTGCAACATTTTTTAAAATATATCCTTCTGGGGCATTTTTGGTTTCAAAAATTAAAAGTTTGAATTTTGTTAAAATGGGAAAAAATCAACCAGTTGTATGTTTGTGTGAATGGTAAAAAAATGGGATAGATTTGAAGGACAATTAAAGAAACACCATCAGCATTGTTCCCTGGGATGCTTTAGATATCACTCAGTCCAATAAAGTGTTCTCTCACCACCTGCCTTATAACTTTGGGTACTTTAATGCTATGCAGCTATGGCTCTGGGCAGCCCACAAGTATAAGGGTCCCACGCAGGCTTCCATCACTCTATTGCCTCCTTGCAGGGTGGCCTCAATGGCCCTTCCAGTCTCAAGTCTCCTCAAATTCATCTAACCCAAGTTCTGCACTACTGGACATTCAGGCTTTCCTTTGTCACTCCTGAGAGAGTGAAATCTGTTCTCTGGTTCTCAAGTTCACTTTACACTATGCACAGTTTGCAAAACAGAGATCTGTTTGAGGCAAATAAACTATCTTAATTTAATAGAGAAAAACACCAATTCAAAAATGAAACGGTAAGAGAAGCAAACACATACAGGTTACTCAGGAAATAAAGATGCAACTTTAGATTTTTTACTTATGCATCAGATAATTATTTTTCTAAGAATTACATGTTAACTATTTTACAAATTAACTATTGCCTTCATTCAGTTTCCCAAGGTGCCCCCTAGTCTTAAGGGGACACCCAGTATTCACGGACAGTTTTCATGCACACCTGAGGCAGTAACTCCATACTGGATACCCTTCACTTCAAACATCTTTTCCTTTTAACAGGTTTTGCTAGTGGGGAAAAGGGGATCCTTTCTCTCAGAATATGGTGATTCATACTGGTGGTGGAGGGAGGGGGAATTTCTCTCCTTTCTTAGTTTTCCACTTGGATTTTCTTTTCCATTTATTTCAACCATTAGGTGTAATGGCCCACCACTAACCATATTGGTGTATTCAATTTGGTTGAGCCTCCTCCCTCTTACACTTCAGTGTAGTGGCAACAAGGGCATTGCCCCACATGCTGGCACTGTATGCCTACGTCTACACGTGAAGCCAACTTCGAAATAGGCTATTTCAATGAATAACGTCTACACGTCCTCCAGGGCTGGCAACGTCGATGTTCAACTTCGACGTTGCGCAGCACCACATCGAAGTAGGCGCTGCAAGGGACCGTCTACACGCCAAAGTAGCACACATCGAAATAAGGGTGCCAGGCACAGCTGCAGACAAGGTCACAGGGCGGACTCAACAGCAAGCCGCTCCCTTAAAGAGCCCCTCCCAGACACAGTTGCACTAAACAACACAAGATACACAGAGCCTACAACTGGTTGCAGACCCTGTGCCTGCAGCATGGATCCCCAGCTGCAGCAGCAGCAGCCAGAAGCCCTGGGCTAAGGGCTGCTGCACACTGTGACCATAGAGCCCCGCAGGGGCTGGAGAGAGAGCGTCTCTCAAGCCCTCAGCTGATGGCCGCCATGGAGGACCCCGCTATTTCGAAGTTGCGGGACGCGCAACGACTACACGGTCCCTACTTCGACGTTGAACGTTGAAGTAGGGCGCTATTCCTATCCCCTCATGGGGTTAGCGACTTCGACGTCTCGCCGCCTAATGTCGAAGTTAACTTCAAAATAGCGCCCGGCACGTGTAGCCATGACGGGCGCTATTTCGAAGTTAGTGCCGCTACTTCGAAGTAGCGTGCACGTGTAGACACGGCTTATATGTATCCTCCATTTACCACCCCCTTGCTAAGTCTCTACACATTTTCTCACAATGCTCTGAGACAAAGACACCTAGGTAATGTGAGAGACTCTGAAATGCCAACAAGGTTGAGACAGCAAGAAATTCTGAACTGTGATACTTCTAACAGGTAAAGTAGTTAGTGTGTTCAGTCTATCTTGGCTAAGAGATATGTATTCAGAGCCTTGGGCTACAAGTTGGTAATACCTGTTAGAAATTGTACCACAGAGCCACCAGGCAAGCCAAACCATGGGTGTGTTGAGCAAAAACTGACATTAGAATGAGCAATATGGTCTCTTTCCAGATCTGCTTTGGGATCCTCTTCTTCCAACCCTTCTTGATGTTATTTGTCCTATTCACTGCAAGGGCCATGTGGCAGTTTAGAGGACAAGTCTGTGAAATTATTAATTCTATTTTGTTTTGGAAAACCACTTACAATACTAACCTCCATTGGGGGTTAGAGCATCCATTTTGTAGCACAGGCTTGACAGCTAGTGGATAGTCTATGCCTGAGAAGCTGTGACAGAGCAATCAAGGGCCAGCAGGTTTGAACGACTCTTCCCCACTGAAACAAAGGGTTTTCTACTTGCAGAGCCTTTGAAGTTTTAATGCCACCCTATAGAGGTCAACAGGGAGATGGATGGGGAGAGGAGGGTAGTGGAATTTCCCCAGAAGAAACACGTGGGCAAAAAAAGGGACATAAGACCATTTTAAAAGTTAAATGTTTCTGTATTGTTTGGATGCTGGGAAGTGGGTGGGCCTAAGCAAAACAGGTTATTCCAGAAGTCAAAGCCAAGCAGGCCAGAAAAGCTGTTGACCTGAAATCTTGGACCAAACCTTAGGCTTAGGGAGAAGTCACAAATTCTAATCTGATTTTGGATTTTAAACATTCTCCAAAATCTTAGGCTCACAGGGTGTCAACATCTGACTGGGATCCGGGGGTGGGTTGCATTTAGGAGTTTGTTTGTTTGTTTGTTCCCCATAGATCTGTAACTGTTTATGCTTTTTGAAAGAGTAAATTGTTTGTGATTTAAACATTCCTCTGCTAATCCCATGCATCTTGCTTTATTGTCATGTTGTCCCTGCAGGGTGTAATTATGAAACCAGAACTTCCACAGCCAGGTGGAACATAGGGGAATATGTCTAAGAACTGAAGAGCACAGCATCACTTGTTTCAAGGTTTAGGTGAGTTAATTATGGGATCCCACTAAACAAGAAGAGCACCCAGGAATGTGCCTGAGAGACATAGAGCTAGGAAGAGTGTGCAGTCACTACCCAGATGCATGGGACGTAGAACCACATGGGATTCAGTAGTCGAATACAATCACAACAGACTGGTTTCCAACCAGAGAATGGAACAGGGACAGGTTGTGGCAGAGGGACTACACATGACATTCAGCACCATGAAGGATTAAAGCCCACGTGGGAATATGAGGCAGCACGTGTGCTAATCAGATCCTCCATGCCACATGCTATTGGCTCAAACAAGGGCCCTTCCTCAGGAATAACTAACATGGCCCTATAGGTGGCTTTTTCTTCCCTTTTCTGATATGTGTTGTTTGATCTAGAAAGAATCCTGAGCTGTCAAATTCAGCTGTGGATTTCATATAACCCAAAAGGTTTTAAATGTACAGATTTGGGAAGTAACGGAGGGTCCTGTGGCACCTTACAGACTAACAGAAAAATTTTGAGCGTGAGCTTTCGTGAGCACAGACTCACTTCATCACACCAGCGTCTGGTGGAGTGAGCCTGTGCTCACGAAAGCTCATGCTCAAAACTTTTCTGTCAGTCTATAAGGTGCCACAGGACCCTCCGTTGCAGTTACAGATCCAGACTAACACACCTACCCCTCTGATACCTGAGACTTGGGAAGTGTCTTGCAACCCATTCTGAAGCCCCGGGATGAAATTCTCCACTGGCAGAACTCCACTGTAGTCAAATAAATTAGGTTAGCAAAGAATGTGTGGCTTAAGGAGAAGTCACAAATTCTAATCTGGGTTTGGATTTTAAACATTCTCCAAAAGTTTAGGGATTTTGGATTAGGCTCTTCCTTTGGGCTCATCTCTACTCGGAAAGATTGGTGTCGCGGGGTGAGATGACCACCTCACTACCTGGGAGGGGGAGGACCCTTTCCCGCAGCCATTTTGTACAGAGTCTAGCCCCTCCCAGTCACCTGACCAGAAGTCAAGAGGTAGGGCTGGGCTATTAGAGCTAGCGCTGAGGACTCGGTTGGAGTGGGGCCTCCTGAGGAGCCAGAGGATGGCTCTGCACTCCCTGCCTGGGAGGCTGAGTTCTCAGACAGGATAGATCCTTTAGAGGAGCCAGGGGATGGCCCCAGGCTTCCTGTTTTAGTGGTCAAGAGCCAGCTAAGTGAGGCCATGGCCTGGACTGGGCCGCCTGGGCCCCTGCCAGTCCTGACGCCCTGTGGACCCCAGCAGGACCTGAGGGAGCAAACAGACCAGCCAGGCCCGGAGGACCGAGCAGAGTATCCACCTAAGCCTGAACCCCAAGCCAGTCTGAGGCAGTGGACTCAGTAGGCTGTGTAGGCCTGGACTCAGGCCACCCAGATCCCAAGGTGGACCTGATACCCTGAGAGCCCTGAGATGTCAGGTGGACTTTGTGTATGTGCCAGGAGGGAGACCGGGAGTGGCCCAGGGGATAAAGCGGACCGTTAAAGGTCCTTGGGCAGCATGTTGAGGTCAGGATTTCCCTGCTGACCTGTGCTGCTGCTGGTGGTGGAGGGTGGGGGGGATTTCCCTCCTTTCTTAGTTTTCCCCTGGGATTTTCTTTTCCATTTATTTCAGCCATTAGCTGACCTGTGCTGCTGCAACCAGGGCCCCTGGGCTGGGACGAGGTAGCTCATGTGGCCCATGACCCCCTGCTACCCACTTGCTGGGTGTCAGTTTCTCCCCTTCTGCCAGCACAGGCAGAGTGTTGTGATGCTTGCTGCCCTGCCCTGAGCTAGGGCCTGGGCCTGCCCCACCTTGCTCCAGGGCCTGGGCTCCTTTTGATGTGTGCCACTCCACCTTGAGGGAGAGGTGGGGGCCACCTAAAGACTGTTGTTTCTAGCCCCTCCTTGCTCCCAGGCTTGGGCTTTCTTGGGCTTGCTGCCCCACCCTGAGCTAGGGCTGTAGACTGCCAAAGACTGTGGGCTTGCTGTCACCCTGACCCAGGGCTAGGGCCAGATTTGAGCTAATTTTCCCCAGCACCTGCCTGAGGTAAGGCAGGAGGCTTTGAACTCTTGCCTCTCACCCACCTGAGGCGAGGTGGGAACCCCCCTGAACTAGTGACTTGGGGGCTGAGTTGGACATTCACGGCAGTGGGTCGGGATGTCTGCCCACTGACCCAGAAGGGGAGGAGCCCTTCCAGGAGCCTGGAATCAGCTACAGTTGGTAACCTTTGCACTTCATTTTGCAACCTTTACTTGTATGGAAATCAATGGATTATTCAAGGCAAAACTTTGTGACTTTCGAGCAAATCCCCCATCTGGGTGTACTTGTGTGGTTTTGAGTTTCATTGCACAACATCTCACAATGGAGAACATGCACAAAAAGACTGACTAGGATCACCTGCCGCTGTTAGCAATAGTAGGGGGGCAGAAAAAGTGAAAGTTCAAATTGTTTCATTCATGCACTTTTATATAAATAGAAAATGAGTTGCGGTGGATGGGAGGGCTACTACCCTTTTCAAGACTCCCTGTTAAAGGGTTAAACCCAAGGTTGGCAAGCAGCCAGGTGAGCCAATGGGAAGAGAGAGTGGGATTTTTCAACTGAATCAATGATCTGCTGTGGCAGCCTTTCATGTAATCTGGGAGAGATGGATTAAGCCAAGAAACAGATACAGAATTTTTCAGTAGTATCCATACCTAGAAAAGAATCTGGCACAGCAAGTGTGTGAGTAAGTGGTTGTTTAGTCAGATGTGATCAGTTTTGTTTTGGTTTGTTTGTTTGTTTTTAATTTTGGGTTTGGTTTGTGGGACTTCTCAGGCTGATTTATGTGCTCCCCTGCACAGCGTGACTTTTCAACTGAATCACAGGGAAGCAGTTCTCTATGCTTTAATCTACCATTTTTAGTTGCTCTGTAACACCTAGCAACCAAGTATACTTACCAAGTACGTCTTCTTTGTTCTGTTAATAAAATCACCTTTTTAAGACTATGATCTATGACTGAAAGGTCATATATTAAGAAATTGAAGTTTAAGCACTCTCCTGAAGCAGGGTTACAAGCTTGGCATTGCCACAGACGGAGACATCCCAAGTCTGCCTGGGTTCTAAAAAGTGGGGTTTACCCATGGATGGTGACAGCATATCATCTGAGATCAGGAAACCTGTGGACCTTGGGGAGTTTTTGTTTTAAGCAGAAGTACCTCAAAGTTCTTGAGGGTCCCCTATCATCTGCACTCAAAGTACCAGAGTGGGGATCAGCCATGAGAGGAGTGCATGGCAAGGCTTTCATATTCAATTACAGGACGTGTGTAATGTTGCTTACTGGTGTGGAACAAAATGAAATACGATTTGGATTAGAATAGCTCCCAGAGGCATGCCACTTTCTATTGAATGGATAAGGAGTAGGGTGGCTCTTATACCAATTAAGGTGAAACTCAATAATGATTTCTCTGCTACTACAGAGATCAATTTTCTGTTTTCCAGAAATGGGTCATGCTTTTCTTCCTCCTGCATTTATCCTAATCATATTCTCAGAAGTTGCTAGGGACCCAACTGTCAGTTATTTCATAGTTAGATTAAGGTTTACCAATTTAGCAGTGTGAGGAAAATCAGTTCATTGCTCTGGGGAAAAAAAGCATTCTCAGTTTGGCAGAGAGAAGACTGAAGACAGCAGCAGTGACTGGATTAGAAGTTCAGCACCAGTGACCTTAAAAGGAACAAAAAATATATGCATAGCCTATATACATATTTAATCTTCCTTTTTATTTAAAAAAACTGTTTTGCATTGCAAGACACATGTCAGATACTATAATTTTAGCATTATCTGATTTATAAAACTTTAAAAAAAAAGAGTTGACCTTTGGGCCAATTTGTTAATAATCAAGTAAACAACACCCTCCTCATACTAAAGTCACAGCCCTGAGAAGCCTATTCTGAGAGTGTAAAAAGCCTCAGAGGTCTTTATCTCTTCATTCTTAGTGAAAATGGAAAAAGTGTAATGGGCCTGCCTTTTGCTTTAACCCTCACAAATTGCCTTACTGGGGCTTGGTCCTTAGACATGCTTAGAACTCAAAGGGTGAAATCTTGGCCACAAGGAAGCTGGTGGGAGTTCAGCTGTTAATATCAGTGGAGCTAGGATTTCACCTAAAAGTTTAGAGAATTGGGGCGTGATCCTGAAAATTACTGAGCAAGTTAAACTCTAGATGGCATCTGCGGTAGTTGTAGGTGTTCAGCATCTGGAAGCATCAGGCTCTTCTTTCGCATTACATTTTTGGGCATCAGAGGTCTGAGCATCCAGGCATCTGAGTCCTCTTCCAGAGCTCAGCAGACTTTTTATGTCGGGCTCCACTTTTTGCCGCTGCAATTAGCTGAGCCTCCCTTCTCTCCCCACAACCTGTCTAATGTAATCCAAACTGAAGGAAATTTTGGTCATGTTCATATGAAAAAAAAGCCCTTGTTGGCATGTTTAAGAAAATAAGTCTGTAGAAAGTAAAAACTTTATTTATTGGTATATAAATGTGAATACATGTACATAAAAACTGAGACCCAGCAGCACATCATGCTGTGCCTCCCCTTAAGAAATTTCACACACCCCAAGGGAGGCCTCCCTACCCTCTGCTCAGCTCTGTCCTATTCATAGCAAAGGAATTACCAGGCCTCACAAAAATGAAAAACAATTTTTAAAGTTATTTTGTTTCCATGTTTTTCACTTTTACTAATGTGGTATCAGAGCTGTTTCAGCTACCACTGAGTTAGCTACTGGCAAATGCTCAGTTCTTTCATGGTCCAAAACATTTGCAATGAAACACAAGCCCACAAGAATCTCAACTGGTGTCAAGTTTCAACTGGTGTGAAGTGTGCAACTAAGGCCAAGTTCACAAAAGTTGGTGGGAGTTCCTGAATCTTTCAGTTGAATATGAGGCAGCTTATGGTTTTGCGTCATCATGATGGGGAACTTGTAGTTTCTTCTGTCTTGATATAAAAGTGTCTCCTAACCGCAGATAATAGGGCAGACCCTCAGAAAGTATACATTGGAGTTGTTCCATTAATTTCAATAGGGCCACACCAATTGATATCAGCTGATGATCTTGCTCAATATCTGTTATGGAATAGCCTTTCTTTTTATCATTTAAAGATATAAGTGTGCCATAACTCACTAATTTTTATGCAGCAAAAATCTAGGTTCAGTTGTATTAGTATAACCGCCTAGAACTCAGTAGGGTTATACAACTGCAACTGAGGGAAGAATTTGATTTCTAAAAATGTTTCCATTTCCTTTTTAAACCATGAGTATTGATATGCACAGCTGCGATGCTACAAGTTACTGTACTTAGACAGGAAGGCTCATTTAAATGCATTGCACCAAACGCTTTCCCTCGTCTTACAGAAAAACCATTGCTCATGGGGAATGATCTAGAAAAAGGGTTATTTTAGGCCTGCAATAGAAATAAAAGCAGAACATTTACTCCGTCCTGCTCTGCTTCAGGTTTTTTTCATTAGCTCATGCAGATTGATTGAGTGATAATGGTTTGTGGGATTCAGAGGCTTTTGCCACATTTCAAATGATAAACACGGAAAAGATTTATCTGAGGATTTCAGAGAACTTGCACACAGTGGCTGCAGTGAATCTGCACAAGTGTGGAGAGGGACTGTGTGGAGTGAGCACTTCCCATTCATGATCCGAAAACAAAGTTAGTTAATGAGGGATTCTTTTAAACTGCTCTAATGTACAGACAAATATGATCAGACTTTGCATGTTTGCCTGGGTGTGATAGGTCTGCATTAGAACAGAAAAGCTGGATTCAAGAAATGGCTAGCAGTTGTGGGTGGGATATTATCTCACTACGAAATTTCAAGTGTGTTGTCCAGCCCTGCTTGTTGAGCAAGCCATTCCACAAACTCCAATAGGATCTTCAGGAATCTAGAGAAATGTATAAAGATGCTTATCTTCTTGAGTCAGGGGCATTCCTTATTCCCTTGCTTTACTGAAGGCAGCCCTGTCCAGGGTTGGCCCCAGAATCCTCCTTAAATGGTGGTGTTCTTGACCATTGAAGGGGTAGCAGACAGTAATGTCTTGGGTCCTGATTGCCTCAGGGCTGGTGGAGGTTAAAAATGAGCTTCTTGCTTCCAGCCTATCATATAAATCCTCAACTAGTGGAGAGACCTGGTGACATTGTATGATTCCACACCCGCTCTCCGTCCAAATGGGAAGGGAGTGATTTTCCCAGGAACATCTGGTCAACGTACAGCATGACTGGACATAGGCAGGGCCATTACATGGTAGGAGAGCTGCTCCATAACTGATCCTTCAGCCCTGCTATTGATGCATCTTTGCTGGTTTCTGAAGGGCCCTCAGCCAGAGCCAGGAATCTGGAAGTGGCACCATGTGAAAAAGAAAAGCTTCAACCTCTCCACAGGTGGTGGGGAAAATCTTCAGTATGTGTCTGATCACAATTATTGTGGTTATTACTTTGTTATCCTGTAGCACCTAGGAGCTCCTGTCCTGGATCAGGACTGCACTGTGCAAGGGGCTGTACAAACAGAGCAAAAAGACAGTTTCTACCCCAAAGAGCTTACAAACTAAGTATCAGATGAGACAAAAACTGAATACAGACAGATGGGCAATGGCACCCCAGGCCCAGTGGCAGCAGTAGCTTTCCCTGCTGCTGCCAGGCCGCCACTCCCAGACATATCACCCTGGCCCCTGCTCTGGCTGCTGAGCTGGCAACATCTGTGGTTCATTGGACCATGGATGTTCCCAGACCAGAGAATAGCAGATTTCAGAGGTATATCCTGTAACTCCATTATAAGGATTTTGGGGGCAGGGTGTTACCTAAGAAGGGATCTGCTAAACTGAAAGAAAGGAGATGTGTGGGTTAGGGCAGGGAGTAGAGGATAGAAGCAGTAGGTATGAGTGAAAATGAAGTGAGGAGTGGAAAGGAACCAGCTGAATGTATGTGGAGTTCCTCACAAATTGTGTAGCCCCTTCTTTTCACTGGCCCAGTATGAGGTTGTTCAAGACAGGGGAAGCCTACCTTGTGACTTTGTACATGACTTTGTGAAAGTGAGCCTGAGGATCCTTTGTGTGTACAGTGTTGTGTCAGTATGTGTTCACCTCAGACCAGACCCAATCAGACAAACCAGCAGGTACAAGAGTTTATTCTTTAAAGAACACAAAACTGGAGTAGAGTCCAGCAGCCCCCTCTCTGTCTGCATGCTACATGCACCCAGCTCAGTCATTACTGACACCAGAGTAGGAGAGGATACATGTTAGAATTATAGAATCATAGGGTTGGTAGAGACCTCAGGAGGTCATTGAGTCCAACCCCCTGCTAAAAGCAGGACCACCTAAGTCTTCCAGCTAGGGCTTTGTCAAGCTGGGACTTAAAAACCTCTAGGGATGGAGATTCCAATGCTAAGTAACATATTTCAGTGCTTCACCATCCTCCTAGTGAAATAGTTTTTTCTAATACCCAAATTGGAGCTCCTGCATTGCAACTGGAAGCCACTGCTCCTCGTTCTGTCATCTGTCACCACTGAGAACATCCTTTCTCCATCCTCTTCAGGACCCTTTTCCCCACATCAGGAAGTTGAAGGCTAGTATAAAATCTCCCCTCAGCTTTCTCTTCTGTGGACTGAATAAGCCCAAAGCCCTCAGCCTCTCCTCATAAGTCAGGTGCTTCAGCTCCTGAATCATTTTGGTTGCCCTCGGCTGGACTCTCTCCTATGTGTCCACATCCTTTCTGTAATGGTGGGGAGGCCAGAAGTGGACATAATACTCCAGATGTGACCTCACCAGTACTGAATAAAGGAGAATAATCACTTCCCTCCTTTGGCTGGCAATGCTCCTACTAATGCATGCCAGCTAACCTTGGAAGCAACCAGGAAGTTCTCCCACCATGCTGCAGGTTGCAATCCACAACTTGTAGTTCCAAGACTTCTATTAAAGCACACTGAACCTTGGGCTACAATTGTTTCTTAGGCCGTAGCCAAACCGCTAATGCTGGCTCTAGTGGGTGCATATTTGTGGGAACAAAAAAGCAATAGCATAATATTGGGTTATAACCAATTAATTTTAAGATAGTATAGCAAATAAGACCTCCTAACACAGACTGCAGTATTGGAAGGGTATAAATGGGAACAGTGGGAGCTGAAATAGGCACTAGCCCTTAGACCACACTGAAATGCTTTGGAGGGATTAGATAGCTTTGGAAGACAGGAAGCAATACAAGGTGAAAACAGGAACCGTTCTTACTAAGAATGATTGGCAGCTCTGTGGAATAAGCTCAGCATTGTCATTTAACGTAGTAACTGATATTTTGTCAAGTTGTTCCCTAGCGTGTAGTCTTTTTACAGAGTAGGAGCAACAACGCCCTTACTCTGTGCTATTTTCAGTGTCGCTTTCACAATCTCAAGTGGTGTACTTAATACAGTTTCTGTAATACAAAGTTAAGTGCTGCTAGTATAGTAGTCTTTTTCGTAAACTCATCTATGGAGCATTGCATCCCAACAAGCAGTAGCAGGATTGCATACAGGGACAAGAGCTCTTCCAGATCAATCTGAAAAAAGCTGCAAGAACTATAAAGGGAAACATCTATAATCTTCTTTGCGTGGAATGCAAGTTACCGGCTTACCTGGTTTACAGTGTTGCCTTAGGCTTTTGAGCTAGCTTCTTAGCTGGGTGTAAATAGGCCTTCTCCACTGAAGTCAGTTGAGCATTGTCAATTTATACCAGCTGAGAAATCTCTGTCTTTAAACAAACAGTATCTGGAATTTTCAGGAAAATTTGGTTTGTCCCTCATTTTTCAGTCTTCCTCTTCTACCGCTCCATTTTTAAGCAATACCGTTAAATTTTTAGGGACAATTTTCCAGAACAGCTTTTAAGTTCTTGTTTTCTGAACATAGACAAGCATACAGATGAAGGACAGGATGTGACTAAAAACAATTTGATTGAACAATGAAGTTTTGCAAATATGTTTTTTATTTATTTTATTCCATTCCATTTTTCTATTACTTTTGGGGTAAAAGGTGATTGAGGATTGTCCTATCAATTTACGTAAGGCTTCTATGAGGGGAAGGCTGGAATAATGGAATTTGAAACAGGGCTGTCTTACAAAGTCTCTCAAGGCCAAGGGTCAAATTGTCATCCATTGATGTCAATGGGAAATGTTCAATTGGCTTCCTTGGAGAGAGGATTTCATCGTGTGATTTGAGTGATGGAGGACTCAGTCAAGGATATATGATCAAGATGTAGGGGCTGCATGGCAGGAGGTGAGGACATGAGGGTGGGAAAAAAGACACAAGGGGCAACTGAAAAGTACAACTGGTTTAACTTTCAAAGATGATGAGCACATGCAACTTCAGTGATATTTGTAGGGGTATTACACTTCTTAGAACCAGGCCACAACTGATTATCCAACAGATAAATGACACAGCAATATTAGTCACATACACACCATTTTATTATAAATTGTATGCATCTAATTATCAAGATATAATTATCTAAGAAAAGTTAAAATGCCTACAAATTATAGTTGAATAAACAAAAATACACTACAACTTTCCTTAAGTTCTCACTCATGTAAATGTTTCTTTTCCAAGCAAACTTGTAGATTGGCTGCAATTTTGTCCATATTGCCAGAAGATGGTTGCTTTTAGAAACTACTATTTTTATTGGTAGTGACCTGGGAAAAATACAGATTGGGGTGTGTTACTTTACAAATAATGAAATCCTCCCATAACTTACCTTGGTATAGGCCCCTTTCAGGGAATGTGAGAGACCCCAAAACAGTTTAATATTGTTCCAAGGAACAATTTTTCAGTGACATTTCATTCACATGTTAGATACAGCAGGAATTCCTGTATGAAGATTAAAGTTACCCATAGCCTTAAAGCCACAGGATAGAAATGTAAATTATAGATTCCATCATGTACCAATTACGTAACAGTCCATGGTTGTGGGTGTTGTTATGGGAAGGTTCTCAAAGCAGACTTGAATCAGGTGGCTAAATTAATCAGATACATCCCACATCAATGACTTTCCTGTATTATTAACATATCTATTTCTAAACACTTCTGAATCTTTAAGGCTCCTTACAAACTGTCTCACTGTACCATAGACTGACAATGTCTGGTGCATTGGGAGTTGTCACCTAAGTTGGTATCACACTGAAGAGACATTCCCCTAAGGACTCCCACTGAAATATTTGTCACCGAAAGGAACCCGACCGAGATGCATTTAGTTGTCTCTTCCCATTTTCCTGTAAAAGTCAACCAAGCCCAGCCTGATTCATCTCAAAATCCTCAGCCACCTTCTCCTTTCTTGCCTTACCCAACCCAGTGTTTAAATGTCTTTAATTGTTCTGTCTTCTGCTTTCACAATCCCAGCCTGCTTCTATCTTTGTTCTAGACATTTCTAGGTCTGGTCTGACTCCTCTGGGCAATTCTATAATGCCCTATTACAGAAGCCATTTTTTCTATTATGTTAAGCAAAAAGTGCCATCATTCTACTTTGAACATACATAAAGAAGGTCCTGCTGAAGTATTCCATTTTCTTGTGACTCTGGTTGCATCTATACTTGCATTACTTTTTTGAAAGAGGAATGCAAATTAGGGAAATAGAAAATGAAAATGAGGTGCAGATTTGCATATTGGGCACCTCATTTGTATATTCTTCTTTCAAAAGAAGAAAAGCAGTATAGACTCGGGTCTTTCGAAAGTAAATCCCATCTTCGAAAGAACCCTTCTTCCCTTTTTTTGGGGAAGAAGGATTCTTTCAAAGATGGGGTTTACTTTTGAAAGAGCCGCATCTACACTGCTTTTCTTCTTTCGGAAGAAGAATATGCAAATGAGGTGCCAGCTGTCCAATTCTACACTTCATTTGCATTTTGTATTTCCCTCATTTGCATGCCTCTTTCAAAAGAGGAATGAAAGTATAGATGCAGCCTTTATGGGATATGAGCCGTGTCTACACGTGCCCCAAACTTCGAAATGGCCACGCAAATGGCCATTTCAAAATTTACTAATGAAGCACTGAAATGCATATTCAGCACTTCATTAGCATGCGGGCGGCCGCAGCACTTCGAAATTGACGTGCCTCGCCACCGCGTGTCTCATCCAGACAGGGCTCCTTTTCGAAAGGACCCCGCCTACTTCCAAGTCCCCTTATTCCCATCAGCTCATGGGAATAAGGGGACTTCAAAGTAGGCGGCGTCCTTTCAAAAAGGAGCCCCGTCTGGACGAGACGCGTGGCAGCGAGGCACGTCAATTTCGAAGTGCCGCAGCCACCCGCATGCTAATGAAGCACTGAATATGCATTTCAGCGCTTCATTAGTAAACTTCAAAATGGCCATTTGCGTGGCCATTTCGAAGTTTGGGGCACATGTAGACATAGCCATGGTGACTAATTTGGTCAGCATCAAATCCTCCACAGAAGTTAAGCATTTCCCAGGTTGTGGAAATTTTGGCCCTTGTGCCCTTAGTTGTCTGTAACCATTCCAGCACGATTGGCAGCGCAATACATTTTGTAGAATAAATGTCCATAAGTCTATTGCTATGTATTTTACTTTTGTTCTTTCAGTTATTGTCAAGTTAAGTTCAGTGCCAGGGAACAAAGGGCTAATAACTGAAAAATGAGAACTGGAAGTTCAACCACCTTAAACTTCAGGTCACTTATTTATATCCATAAATACAAATATTTTAGGCACCTAAATTAGAAAATTGCCTCCTAGAACTTCTTAAACTATGTTGGGGGGTGGGGTTCACCAGTGCTCAGCTTTACTCTAACTCTATAGCTTTTGAGGTCAGTGAGAGCTTTGTCATTGATTTCAATGCAAACAAAATTAAGACTGACATTAACCCTACACATAGGATTAGCAGTGTATATTTGAATTGGTGTAAGAAGCAGCTTTAAAAACCTATTTAAAAACTAATCCTAAATCCTTTGACTGCAAGGAGATTAAATAACTAAAATAACTAGAGCTAGATGAGGGATGGAAACTTTGATTCAACTAGGATTTTGAAATTTGTCTCTATTTAGAATTGGAAAGAAACTTGAACTCTTCAAAATTTTCTGCCAAAGACAATCCTGGAAATATGATCAAAAACAGAAAATCTAAATGTTTCATTTAATAAAATCAAAATCAGATGATTATCTTCTAACATATATTTTTAAAAAAAAACTTCCAAGGGGAAAAAAACATTTCAAAATGAAAAATGAAACCATGTCACACCAAAGTGTTGAAAAGGGATATTTCAGTTTTTCTCTGAAACAATATTTTGGAAAACTCGGCATGACCGTGAAGCTTTTTTCAGTTTTGATAGACTGAACTTTCCAGAGAAAATCAGTTCTGTCTGTTTTTCCAACCAGTTCTAAAAATAACCTTCCACAAGCAGCTTAAAGTTCAGCACTTATTGATTATAATTCTCCATATCCTTTGCTTGTCTTTATTAAAGTTAAAAATAGATTTTTGACACTCTTTAGATGGTCATATCTATATGTGGAGAAAGAACAGAAGAGAGTATAAATTACATTAGTCATCATCTAAATTGGATCATTCTGTGCAGTATCCCTTTTCAGTTACTGGGTTTTCAGTGTGGGGATCTTTTCAGAACAATACGTGAGCAATGCCATCTATTATTGTCTACCAGTCATTCCAGTGATAGTGCATGAAGCTGTTACAGAGCTAAATGGGAAAGAATAAACTGGCTTTTTTTACACCACAGGAGCATGTTTCTATAAAAACCTACTGTTCGTCTCCTAATCCTCTACTTCAGTCCTACTATGTTCTAGACTCAGTGTTAACAGTATCAGTGACTTGAAAGAAATAAGGTCTTTTGAGTTTTTGCTAAGTTTTCTAATAGCCAGTATGCACAAGTTAACTTTTCTGTTCACCGTAACACAATATGGTGGAGCATGGGAAGCAAGACAAAGATCTGAATGTTTATAGTACAATAGCCCCTCTCTCTGGGTATGACTGTTCTGCACATGTGAGCACTTATGGTAGGTTCTGAGACTGGAAGTCAGGAGAGAGGCAAAATCATAGTCAGATTTAACCTGTCCGTAAATTTAGAGGTGCTCAGATGTGGAGACTTGCTTCAGCTTCATACAGCAAATCCTCAGCTGGTGTTCCCTGGGGTAGCTCCATAGCCTTCCTAAACTGAAGTCAGGATTATGACAACTCAGAATCTGGCTCACATGGACTAGCAGTAATGTTCTCGTATGTGATAAAATCTAGGCATTTGATACTGGCCCATTTCCAGCTGACATGGCATGTGACTGATGTGGACCATGTTGTTGTTATTTTCCTAAATTGTCATAGTGTAAAGTATCATAAAGTCACATCACAATGAGGACAAACAGGACACACAAATAATAAGCAATCCTATAGCACCTTAGAGACCTATAGCACCTTAGAGACTTGTGGCTAAGACCCACTTCCTTCCTAAGACCCACCTCCTCCCCAGGAAAGCTCACTACCTAATAAATAAATGTTAGTCTTTAAGGTGCTCCAGGACTGCTTGTTATTTGTGAAGCTACAGATGAACACAGGTTCCCCTCTGAGAGCCCCGAGTCACTAGCTAGCAGTCTTCTCATAGCCCTGAGACACATGCCAGGCTGCTTCCTGAGCAGCAAGCCTCATCATCAAATCAAATCACACTCATGGTAGGTGTGTGCCCCTGCCACCAGTCCCTGCGAACTGCTTCAGTCACCTTTCTCCCCTTATCCAATTCACATGTCCCACAGACACAGACTTTTTGTCTAATTGTTTTGACAAGTCTAGCTATTAGTCCAATTATTCTATAAATGTGGGTGAAACCCCCCCTCTTTAGTCACTTGTGAGGTATAACTGGCATGCAGCAATTCAGCAGCAGATAGCCTCTTCAGGTTTTTTTTCTTCTTCATGTCCATGCATGTGCAAAGATGCTGAAGAGAAGAGACTGCAGAAAAACCCTTTTATACTTCATACTAATCCATTTTTTTCTCCAAATGTGTATGAGTGTCACAGTCTAGTTCAGTATCAGAGAGGTAGCCGTGTTAGTCTGTAGCTTCGAGAACAAGAAGTCTTGTGGCACCTTATAGACTAACAGATATTTTGGAGCATGAGCTTTCGTGGGTAAAGACCCACTTCATCAGATGCATGAGTAGGGGGGTGGTTTCAGATGGGTATTTAAAGAGTGGGGTCCCAGTAAAAGGGAGGGCCAGAGCTGACAAGGTCTATTCAGCAAGCTGGAAATGACTTGTTTTTTCCTCTTTTGATAAGTGCTGTTGATACTGGGCCATTTCCACCTTGCTGAATAGACTTTGTCAGCTCTGGCCCTCCCTCTTACTGGGACCCCACTCTTTAAATACCCCTCTGGAACCACCCCCCCACCCACACATCTGATGAAGTAGGTCTTTGCCCATGAAAGCTCATGCTCCAAAATATCAGTTAGTCTGTAACGTGCCACAAGACTTCTTGTTTTTCTCGAGTCCAGTTCAGTGTCTGATCGCTCAGTGATATTTAGCATCCCTTTGTAGTTATGCTACAGGTTGTACCTCCCTCGTCTGGCACGCTCAGGACCAGATCAGTCCCGGGCGAGGGATTTTGCTGGAAGAGGGGTGGTCAATGCCCTCAGGGCTCCCCTCCTGTCCGCCAATCACTTTCAAGCCACTTTCAAGCCTTCCTGACGGCTTCCCAATCTGTGGTTTCCTGGATGCTCCTGCCCCACGGCTCCCCAATGGCTCCCTGGATTGCAGATTTGCAGCCCCCCACAGCTCCCCAGCTGGCTCTCTACAGCACTCCCTTTCCCCACAGCTCCCTGGCCCTGCAGCTGCCCAGCTCACTCCTCAGCAGCTCACCAGCCTGTGGCTTCCCACCCCCACATCTCCCCAGCTGGCTCACGGCCCTGCAGTGCCCTGGCCACCTTCCTGATGGCTCCCCAGTTTCCCAGCCTCACTGTTCCCCAGCCATTAAGGCCCCAGTGCTCATCGCTGGCTCTCCAGTCACAGGGGGGCCCTGGCTTCTGCTTTCCAGCTTCCTCCTCCTGCAGAAGCCAATGGGGGCTCTGACCCCAGCCCCCACACTTAAGCAGGGGTTCTGCCCCAGCCCCCATTTCTGTGCTGCAGCAGAGCCAGCGGGGATCCCAGCTGTGGCCCAGGCCAGGATGCCAGCCACTGCTCCGGCCCCAGCCCCTGCCCCACTGATGCATGTGTCCCCCATCACCCCATAGTCATTCATGACAATGGACGCTGCCAGGTAAGAGGATTCTGGATTTTACAGGTTGAACCTGCGCCAATCTGCATGCCAGGGACATAGCCATCACCTAGTGGTCTAATGAATCCATGCATAAAGATATAAAAATAATCCAGGTTTTTGGCCTTATGTGAAGGACAGATCTAACAATTCTTTCCTCGGTAGTTGTTCAAAAAGGCATATAATGTATGTTGTTTTTTTCTGTTCTTTTCGAAATACACTCATCCCTTGTTAAACAAGTGCTTTACTTATGAGTACTCGCTTAAACGAGTGACACATATACTTACCTTAGTTCACTAGACAAGTGAATTCCCCCTGCTAATACAAGCCTAAGCCCCTCTCTGCAGCTCCAGCCTGCCATAGTTTGACACCCCCACAGCCCCAACATGTGGCAGCCTGACCCTCCCCACACTGGCCCCACAACACCCTGATCCCCCTTGCCGACCCCACGGCCCCAACCCTCTGCAGCCTGAGGGCCCCGCCCCCCGCCAGGCCTGCAGAACTAACTTGCAGCAGCGTGACCTGCCCCCCCGGGGGCCCAGTAGACTTAACCCGCTGCAGTCTGACCACCCCTGCTGACAGCCCAACCTACAGAAGCCTTAACCCGCCACCCACCCCATGGACCCAACCTGCAGCAGCCTGAACCCCCCACCCATCTCACAGACCCAACCCACCACCAGGTTTTAACCCTCCTTCCCACTCATGTCCCCAAACTTCCCCCAGACTTTAACCCTCCCAAACCCCAAAGCCAAGGTTCACTTACCTTTCAAAAGCAGCGCCACCTGCTGCCACTCCTTCCCTGAGTTAGGAGCACTAGGAACCAATCAGAGACTTTTACACGTATTTTAATGGTAATTTAGTGTCCCTCTTGTGAGTTTTCGCCTACGAGCAGAAAGTTGTGCTCGTAGAACAAGGGATGAGTGTAAAACTAGAGGACCTGTTGCAGCCCTGTTTGCAAGTGGAAGCTGGGCTGGAAGAATGCGGTAGACAGAAACTTGTAATGCACATCCCAAGTGTATAGGCTGGGCCCTGTGATGGACAGGGGAAGGGCTGGGACTGTTATGGGGTGGCAGGAAGAGTCTGTTGGGGGGCTGTGCCCAGCCCCGTGCTGGTTGGGGGAGGGGCTGGCATGGTGTGGAGGGGAGGGGACTCCATTGGAGGGTTGGGCTGGGCCCCGCACTGGCTGGGGAAGAGGCTGGGGCTGGCATATTGCTGTGGGGGGGCTCCACTGAGGGGCTGGGCTGGGCCCGCACTGGGTGGTGAGGAGGCTGGCGTGGAGTGGGGGATGCTTTGTCAGGGAGCTGGACCAGGTCCCATGCTGGCTGAGGGAGGGGTTGGAGCTGGGACTGGGGCTGGCAGGGAGGTCTGTTGGGGGCTAGACAGAGCTCTGTGCTGGCTGAGGGAAGGACTATCACAGTGTGGGTAGGAGGCTCAGTCAGGGGGCTGGGCCAGGCCCAGCAGAGGCGGGGGGAGGGGCTGGGACTGGCTGGGTATGGGGACTCCTTTGGGGGGCTGATCCTGGCCTCACGTTGGGTTGGGGAGGGGCTGGAATGGTGCAGGGGGTGCTCTGTCAGGGGGCTGGCCTGAGTCCCACACTGGATAGGGCGCTGGCGCCAGCAGGGTGCAGAGGGAGTGAACGTTCTAGAACCTTGCCCAGATAGACGTGGACGGACACAGCATAAATAATATATATGATGCTTTGGAATCCAAGCCCATTCATAATCTATTTTTTTAGAAATATTGTCCTTGGACTTATTACTGTAGAAAAAGTTAGAAGGAAAAATTGCATAATAACGGACCAAAGCCAAAAAGGATCTCAATTTTATGATATTTTAAGGCACAGTTAATTTAGACAGAAGAACATAAAAATGGCCCAACTGGGTCATTCCAAAATTTTGCCTGTTCCCTGTATCCTGTCCTCCAACACCAGCCACTGCTAGTTGCTTTGCAGGGAATTAACAGAACAGGTTAATATTGAATTGTTTTGTACACCTTTCTCATATCCACCCTTAAATGTCTACACACCAAAGTTATTTTAAAATGACAGTGCTTATTTAGAAATAACTTTGCTAGCATCTACATAACTTATTTCAAAATCGGCAAACCTCATTCCACAAGGAATAGCACCTATTTTGAAATAGCTATTTTGAAATAGGGGCTGCATATACAGAAATAGAGCCTATTTTGAAATAAGCCATAGCAGCCATGTCTACACTAGCCAGCTATTTTGAAGTAGCCGGCCCAACTTCGAAATAGTGTGAGTCACGTCTACACACGCCGTGCACTACTTCGAAGTTGAAATCGACATTAGACAGCAAGACATCAAAATCACTATCCCCATCAGAAGAGGGCGTGGGTCACGGGCCAGGGCCCAGTACTAATGGCTGTCCTCTTGCTTCCCCGCTCTTTCCGCAGCCACACCATCCAAGGGCCACGACAGCGCTGCCATGTCCGTCATGCCAGACAGCCCGCCAGGGACGTCACACTGCAGCAGCCAGCTGGAGCTGGGACCAACACCGGGACAAGCCCACCACCGCCGGAGCCAGCCATGGGCAGCTGCTGACCCCCTCAGGTCCTTGCTACCCTCTGGCACCAGGTTGAGGAGGGAGAGCACTGCCTCCAGTTGGAGGAGAGAGCACTGGCCTGGTGTCAGGGGGCCTGGGGGTCGTTTCTGCAGATTTTCAACTGCATCACTGGGACCCTGGAGAGGATCACAGACTGACTGCTGCCCCCCAACTGCTCCAGCTGCCATTCTTCCCAGCTGCCCCCCTGCACTGGAGCCCACTAAAGAGGGCTGTGGGGCTCAGGAGCCAGCCCAGCCATATTTGCCGGTCCTCCCGGCTCCACCCAGCCCCAACGGGGACTCCGGACCAGGACTCCAGACCCTCCAAAGCGGATGAGGGGCTGTGAGGGGCCAAGGACTGGGCCACTCAGGCCCCCCACAACTATACATAGTTCCCCCCACCTCTGTTGTAAATAGTTGTGTCCCACCCCACTTTAGGTAGCTGTCCCCCCATGTACATATTTCCCCCATGTGTTCATATCTGTAAATAATTGGTCTACAGCTTTGGGTTCTTAAATATTATTTCTCAGGTTTATTTTTCCAAAATGTGTGTCATGTGCTCTTTAGGGGTGCAGTGTGTGGGTGGTGTTGGCAGTGAGAGAGGCTCTCCAGGGAAGGCCGCAATGGCACTCACCCTGCAGCCTGGTCAAAATGGGCACACAGGGCTTCCTGGACCCAAATCCCCTCGTGGTGGGCCTGGCAGCTGGGGGCGGTGGCTGGCTGGGGGCAGGCTGTGCCAGCCTCCACAGCCCACCCATGCACAAAGGCCTCCCCCTTGCTCTCCACCAGGTTGTGGTGCTCGCAGCATGTGCTCACAGCCTGGGGAATTGTTGAGGAGACCCACGTCCAGGCAACTGAGGAAGCAGCGCCAGTGGCCTTTGAGGCAGCCAAAAGCCTGCTTGACCACCTGGCGTGCATGGCTCAGGCAGGTGCTGAACCCCTCCTGGCTGGCATTGTGGTGGCCCAAGTTAGGGGTGCATAAGCCAGGACTGGAGGGGGTAGGCCGCATCCGCCACAAGGCAGAGGGGTATGGAGGTGTCCCCCAGAGGGCTCTCCCTCTGGGAGATGTAGGTCCCTGCCTCTAGCCAGCAGCACAGGCCCAAGTTCCTAAAAATGCGGGCATCAAGGTTGCTGCCAGGCCAGCCAACATACATGTTCTGGAAGTGTCCCTGGCTGTCCACCATGGTCTGGAGGACCACCAAGTAGTAGCCCTTCCTGTTCATGAAGCATCCTCCGCTGTGGTCCAGGGCATGGATGGGGATGTGGGTCCTGTCCAGTGCCCTGAAGCAGTTGGGGAACCCCATGACAGCAAACCCCTTGATGGCCGCTTCCAGGTCCCCAAGCTGCATGAGCCTGTGGAGCAGCAGGGCATTCAGAGCACGGACCACCTACATGGGGAGGACATGGGCACCCGTGAGGGTGTGCAGGGTGTGCCTGGCCACTGCCTCAGACTCCCCCCTCCTCCAGCCCCCTCACATTCATGACAACAGCCACAACAGTGGCCTTGCCCACACCGAACTCGTGTCCTACAGATCAGTAGCTGTCTGGAGTGGTCAGCTTCCAAACAGTGATGCCTACCCATCTCTCAACAGTGAGGGCACGCCGTGTACGGGTGTTCTGGTGCCTCAGGGCAGGGGTGAGACACTGGCAGAGCTCAAGGAACATCTGCCAGCTCATCCGGAAAGTCTGGAGCCAGTGGTCATCGTTCCACTCCTCCAGGACCAGGCACTCCCACCACTCATTGCTAGTAGTGTACTTCCATAGCCAGTGAAGCACCCAATGGGGGGGACCAGCAGGGCTCCATGACGGTCTGGGGCAGCCCCTTCATCCCCCAAGGGGGGCTTGCCTTCAAGGAGGTGCTGAGCGGCCTCCTGTGCAGCACTGAGCAGGGCAGCCCCTGCCTTCATGACAGCCCTGAGAGCTTCTGGCTGCTGCTGCTGGGGGGTCTATAGATGCATGCACGGGGTCTGCAACCCTGGTGTCAGATCTGCAGATCTCGTGCTGTGCAGGCCGAGTGTGTCTGGGAGTGGCCCTTTAAGGGAACGGCTTGCTGTTGCCCCAGAAGGACTAACCTGCCCTGTGACTCTGTCCGCAGGCTTTCCTGGCCCCTTGTTTCAAACAGGGTGGCTTTTGTGCATACACGCTCCCCTGAAGGGCCCCTTTCAGTGTAGCGCATCCCTACGATGACATTGAACATCGATGGCACCAGCCCCAGAGGAAGTGTGGACACTACAGCTGCGTCTACATGTGCACGCTACTTCGAAGTAGCGGCACCAACTTTGAAATAGCGCCCGTCGCGTCTACACGCGTCGGGCGCTATTTTGAAGTTAACTTCGACGTTAGGCGGCGAGACGTCGAAGTCGCTAACCTCATGAGGAGATAGGAATAGCGCCCTACTTCGACGTTCAACGTTGAAGTAGGGACCGTGTAGACAATCCGCGTCCTGCAACGTCGAAATTGCCGGGTCCTCCATGGCGGCCATCAGCTGGGGGGTTGAGAGATGCTCTCTCTCCAGCCCCTGCGGGGCTCTATGGTCACCGTGGGCAGCAGCCCTTAGCCCAGGGCTTCTGGCTGCTTCTGCGGCAGCTGGGGATCTATGCTGCAGGCACAGGGTCTGCAACCAGTTGTCAGCTCTGTGTATCTTGTGTTGTTTAGTGCAACTGTGTCTGGGAGGGGCCCTTTAAGGGAGCGGCTGGCTGTTGAGTCCGCCCTGTGACCCTGTCTGCAGCTGTGCCTGGCATCCCTATTTTGATGTGTGCTACTTTGACGTGTAGACGTTCCCTCGCTGCGCCTATTTCGATGTTGGGCTGAGCAACGTCGATGTTGAACATCGACGTTGCCAGCCCTGGAGGACATGTAGACGTTATTCATCGAAATAGACTATTTCGATGTTGGCTGCACGTGTAGACGTAGCCTACATGTGCAAGTAGATTATTTTGATATCGCTACTTTGAAATAAGCTACTTCGACGTAGCATTCCACTGTAGATGTAGCCCATGTGTCTAATGACTCCATTTCAAAACGGGCTGTAATGGGTGTTGATGCTCTATTTCTAAATAGCTGAGGGCCATTTCCGAGTGCATTTTGAGTGTATCTGTATTACAAAATAATCAAGTTCAGTAACTCTCTTCTGGAATAGCTTATTCTTGAAATAGTTTTCCTGTGCAGACATACCCTTAGCTGTCCCTGTTCTAAACTGAACAATCTCAATCTTTTTAGTAGTGACAGAAGGATAGCTGAGTCAGTCTGTATCCTATCAAAACAAAAAAGGAGCCAAGTGGCACTTTAAAGACTAACAAAATAATTCATTAGGTGATGAGGTTTTGTGGGACAGACCCACTTCTTCAGATCATAGCCATTGTGGAAGCTGTTCCATAGTCTTAAAGATATTTGTTGCTATTCCCTGTACTTTTGCCAGTTCTCATATATCTTTATTTCAGATAGGACAACCAAAACCAAATGCTGTTTTCAAAGTGTGGGTGTCCCATAAATTTACACCGTGGCATTATATTTACTGTCTTATTCTCTATCCCCTTCCTAGCACTGCCTACCCTTCTGATTGCTTGTTTGACTGCTGTGGCAGATTGAGCACATGTTTTCAGAGAACTGTCCATGAGTCTCTTGTTACTGAAATGAGGCATGTGTTTTTTCTTTCTTTACCTGTAACACAAATCTTTCTTACTATTTTAACAAAAGCTCCAGATTTTTTTCACCCCCTATTCCTATCACCCTCCATACTGGTCCCCAAAACCTCTGAATCCTGCTATCCCCATTCCCCACCTCCCCAGGTCATCCCTTGCCAACATGACATTTCCTCAGCTCGTTGGTTCAAATCAGACTTTTTCATCTTCTTTCTCACTGTCTGGATGTGAATATTGAGAGCACAAGATGGACAACCCCTCTGCCCTCAGGTCCTGTGTGAGCAGCCTGCAGAAGAAAGGCAAGGAAAGTCCTGCTCTGCCCCATAGCCCTGGGATAGAGCATACTCGGTTGCTTTGTGGGGCATAGTCCAATTGGCATATAAGAGCTG
Source organism: Carettochelys insculpta (assembly GCF_033958435.1). Classification (NCBI taxonomy): domain Eukaryota; kingdom Metazoa; phylum Chordata; order Testudines; family Carettochelyidae; genus Carettochelys; species Carettochelys insculpta. The sequence continues at coordinate 190,945,104 of NC_134138.1, read as the reverse complement.
TTGCAGGGATGGAGCATGGCAGTGTAGATGTAATCCTCAAAGAATTTGACTGCCAGACTCCCGCAAGTTGCTTCTGAGCATGTTTGAACTGAGATCTCATAATTTGGATGAATTTTTGCAAGGGTGGCTAAGAGACTCCACTGTGTCATCCCTGCTAATTTCAAAATTATGTTCTGAAGTACTGAGGTGCTAGAGCTTCTCAGTGTGAACGATGTAAGAATTGTCTGCAGAGATAAATGAAATGGTCTCCCCTAATGTTGTCCTTGGAAACAGTTGACCTATTTTAGTTGAATCTTTCCCCCAAAAAATTCATCCTGAAATAGACCCACACACAAAATAGAAAATGTCAGCCTAAATGGCTAGTTAAGCAGTTGTAAGCTAGAAGCACTGAGACCACAGAGAAAGTGATTAGTGAGTCTTCTGTAGTCTTAGCTAAGGGCTAGCTGGTTTTCAGCTCATGGAGTAGCAGCTTACGCTATAAGCTCCAAGCATCCTAGGTTCTATCCTTCCACTTAATGACCTGGTTCTGTTGGCAATACACCATAGTATATGTGACTAAAAAGACATTCTTATAAAGGAGAGCCTTGGGCAGCCTCAGCTATAAGTGGCGCAATCTGTGTTCTGATAGCTTGCCAGGAAGGGTCATTATACTAAGATATTATATAGGGGGCATAGAGAACTCCTCTTTCAGGAAGTGCTTGGTGAGAGAGGACAGTATGTGTGCAGGAATGTTTTATTGCCTTGGTTCCATCACTTTACACTTGGCAGAAAACAAACAGCTCTGCCTATATTATTGACAATAAAGTGTTATTGTTGCACCCAGCTGTTCCATGACACCTATGTAATCTCTGACTCTTCTGAAAATGTTACTAGAGATTGAACCTCTCTCATCTGGAACACCCTCAGCACCTAACCGGTGTCAGACAAGAGAATATGCCAGGTAATGGTAGGTCAATGTTGTCTAACATATTACCAACACTTCCACTGCTCACTGGACTCTTAGAAGACATTTAGGTATAAATTTCAGCTAAATAACAGCACAGAACACTGACAGTCAGGGACCATGGGAAATTTATGGGACCATGGGAAATTTGGCCACACCCATGATAAGTGGTCATCCTGCAACCTAAAATGATGCTGGACCTGTATGTGCAGGCCCACTTCTGCTGTCTTTGGGAAATCTTTAATGCTGTCTCCAATCTCTTCTCATTTATGGGCAAGAACAAACAGGAGAATGTTTGGTTAGAAAAAAATCTCTGCTTCAAAACAAGTATCTTTTCTTCATCGCTATAAGAGAAATCTTCAGTGACTTGTCCCAGGCACAACCTGTCTCCTACTATTGAAATTAGCTATTTAGCCTTCAGATAGTCTCACTTAAAATTTCTCAGAGATGTAAGCTACTTTTTTTCCCCCTAAGAAGCTGGTGTGTCATAAGTGCCTTTTAGTGTTTCTGAAATTGTTCATTAATTCTCAGAAATACAAAGCATTTCCTGTTCCAATATTGCTGAAATGTGTATAAAATGTGGCATACGTGAAACTAAATGTTAATGCTTAATTTTTCTGGTTTTGTGTTTCATTAAAAATATTAGCAACAAACTTGTATTTTGAGGATTCTCCCAGGACCTGCAAAGTGCTCATCTTGAGTTTAATTTGGTCTCTTCTAAAGATCCATCAGACCCAATTTGTGCCTTATTTGGGCATTTGTTTTCTGTACTCTCTAGAGCTAGATATTTGTGTTTACATACATCATGGAAGGTAATCATACTCAGACACATCCCTATTGTTCCTTACACATGCACTGATCCAACAGATAAAGGTAATTTCTTATGTTTCTATGGCACCTTTCATCCAATGTGCCAGCATATTGGGTAGACCTCATTGTCCATAAAGTTTTGTGTGGGGATGAGTAGCCATATTAGTCTGTTTCAGCAAAACCAACAAGAAGTCCTGTGACACCTTAAAAACTGACACATTTATTAGGTATAATGTAGGGGCTGGAATCCACTTTGTCAAATGTATGAAGTGGAGACTGCAGTTTGGCCAGATGGTATTCACAAGCCAAGATGGGTGTGGTACATTACTAGGGGCTTGTCTACACTAGCTCCCTGCCTCGAAGGGAGGCTGGTAATAGGATGTTTTTGAGGAGTGAAGGGACTTTGAAGTTGCCCAGGCACTTTGAAGTACCAGCGTGTTAGCCACAGCTGCACGCAAGCTGGCACTTTGAAGTTTAACTTCGAAGGGGGGAGGCAGGAATTTGCTTAATGAAGTGCTTCACATGCACCGCAGCACCTACATAAGAACATAAGAACATAAGAATGGCCATACTGGGTCAGACCAAAGGTCCATCCAGCCCAGTATCCAGTCTGCCGACAGTGGCCAATGCCAGGTGCCCCAGAGAAGGAGAACAGAAGACAATGATCAAGTGATTTATCTCCTGCCATCCATCTCCTGCCCTTGTACTGAAGGCTAGGGCACCATACTTTACCCCTGGCTAATAGCCATTTATGGACCTAACCTGCAAACATTTATCGAGCTCTTTTTTAAACCCTAATAGAGTCCTGGCCTTCACAGCCTCCTCCGGCAAGGAGTTCCACAGGCTGACTGTGCGCTGTGTGAAGAAAAATTTCCTTTTATTAGTTTTGAACCTACTACCCATCAATTTCATTTGGTGTCCCCTAGTTCTTGTATTATGGGAAAAGGTAAATAATTTTTCTATATTCACTTTCTCCACACCATTCATGATTTTATATACCTCTATCATATCGCTCCTCAATCGCCTCTTTTCCAGACTGAAAAGTCCCAGTCTCTCTAGCCTCTCCCCATATGGGACCTGTTAATGGGACCTCATTAATAAACTCCCAACATCCTACTTACCATCCTCCTTTTGAAGTAGGGAGCTAGTGTAGACACAGCCTATGTGGAGGACCAGTGCTAATGAGGTCAATATTGCCAGGGTGGATGTATTACTCCCAAATGAATACCAAAAGGTGGAAAGTTACTTTTTCAGACTCTGCAACTGAGTGAGCCTGAGCTTCGGCTCCATCCAGAACATCTGCCCAGCTGTTTTTACCTCCTTAGCACAAGGTGGGTCAGTTGACTTGAGCTTGGAGACTCATTGCTATAGAATTTTTTTGAGGGGTCTCAGTTTTAATCCCGTTTTTAGAAAGGTTGGAAGCTGAAACAAGCCCATATGTAGTTTAGTACAATCCAAGGGCTGCTTCAAACTATGCCAGCTGCAGCAGTAGTCCTTTAGGAAGCATTTTGCCAGCCAGGCTTCAGTGGATCACATGCACTGGCCCTTGACATACACACACACCCACACAGAGTCATGTATGTTGTCTTTTCATCACCTGAGGGTCCCCTTAACAGGGGAATTCTTGGCTGTGACTTTACTGCTACTTAATGTAACTAAGCAGCCACAGTCAGGGCTGAAAATCTGGCCTCTTATGTTTACTGCTTACAATTTCTTTCTCTGCTCCAAAATCGATACTCCTTTTCACATTAGAGGCTCTGCTTCATTTCCTTCCAGTTAGGGCCATCCTGTAACACCTTGCATTTCAGGCAAGAACCTTCACCCAGAGAATGATCACCATCAACAACACGGCCAGCTTTCTCAAGAGTGACTGGGGGAGAGAGACGATTTGATGGTTTATTTAATGTGATTACTCTGGATTATTATGCTTTGATTTCTTTTTTGATAAGTCACCATTGATGGGGGGGAGGGAGAGGCATTTTCTAAGCTTTGAGCCATTTTTGCTAGGCTAATTGTAAAGTAACTGACAGATCAGTCGTGTCTGGCAAGTGAGTAATTGGGAGAAGGAAGGGAGTACAGCAGGTGTCGATACTAATTTGGTAAAACAAAAAGAATTGAGTACCAAATGGTGCGAGTCACTCTCGCATTCATGACGTGACAGGCTTTTAATACAAACTGTATGCATGATTTTACAATACTTGGAGCATTAAGTATTACTCAGCCTCTTTAGAGGATCTCATGTTTATTTTAGAGACAAACGGCAAATCTTTTGCTATATGTTTGAGATTCCTAACCATTAACAAAACACCAGTACAGGCTGGGAAGGGTTCTGTGAGGAGGAAATTTCCTTTCAGAGTTCTCCTACATTGCTGTGGTGGGCAGGTTGGGGGGAGATGCACGCTCTGTAGAATGTCCAATGTCATCCCCTACACTGACTGCAATCTCATGGAGACAAGGGACATCCACAGAAGGGTCCCATGTGTTTCCACCAGTATCTCCCTGGAAGGATCTCTCGTGTCCACAGCTGATCTGGGTCAGTTTGCTGCACAAGTTGTAGTCATGACAATCTTAGGATATCAGAGACAAAGTGGGTGAGGTAATATCTTTCATTGGACCACCTTCAGTTATTGAGAAACACAAGCACTCAAGCGATTCTTCAGGTCTGGAGCTAAATTACCTTTGTTTTTAGACACAATGCCCCATCCCCAAATCTGACCAGTTCTTCCCTACAGGGACATGTTGTTGGTCCACTCCAGTACCTGCATGTTGCCATCTTAAGTTCTGCCTGAATGGATGGGGCCCAGGAACACCTGACCATCATATTCCATGCAGGACAGACAAGGTCCACCCATGAATGGAGGGCCCAAGGCTTAGAGAGGTACAATCTGGGACTCTGCTTGAATTTTTTAAAATACAGAATTTGAAATCAGCTTTCTTGCCAAATCCATTGCTGTGAGTTCTGTGTTCCCGCCCCCTCAATCTTAGCTTCATTGCAGCCCTTACACAAGGGACCCACATGCTGTTTTTGATGCTGTAATTACAGTGGCACAAACAAAAAATTCTGTTCCCAGGTACAATTCTGACCTGAAGAGACTGTACAAAGAGCATGCAGAGGTTCCATGGTGATTGGCTGGCAATGATTTTGACATTCAATATGCTCCATTTAAAGATAAAAGCTCTTTCTTTTTCCCCCTGAGGACCCTAAAAATTTACCTGATGAATCAAAATAAAGCTTAGGGGGTTTTTTTTCCTGCCCTCTGCATCATTACAAAGACTAAGAAGCATGAAGGCTTAGTTCTGCCCTGCCATAGACCACTCCCTTCAGATTCCACCTTCATTTAAATCTGTAGCAGCTTCCAGGGAATTACCTGGGGTAGCACATGAGGTGCTGGGGGCAAGGTGGGAGGGGTCCCAGCTCCCTGCCCTTAGAAGGGATGGGAGCAGGGACAGAAGGGTGGGGCTCAGGGCAGTCAGCCCTGCCCCCCGCACCCACACACTCCCCCGGCACCACGCACAGAGTGGTGACACAGCACTACTGAGGCATTTCGACAGGATCCAGAGCTCCAGTTGCTGCCCCTGCTACTTTGGCAGTAGCAACAGCCAGAGCTCCAGGCCCCTTTGAAATGCCAATCCCTCAGGCAACTGCCCACTTTGTCCCTGCACACCCCTTGTTGGTGGGTCGGGGCAAACCTGTCTGCCAGGAACAGAGCGCTCCCAAACCCTGTTGAGTGTCCCTTGGCCCTTAAATCAGCATGGAAAGGAGGTGAGACGTGTCCCACAATAAGGCTGAATGAACAGAAGTAAAAAATGACCCATAAAATCCCCTTTAAAGAGCATGCTGTGCACAGCACCTGGTGTACAATGGCACAGAGGATGCAAACGGACTGAGCCCAATCCCCAGGAGGTGTGCATCAGAAGGGCAATGGAGTGGCACTGGTTTGCACATGCTGAGGACCTGATTCACTCACTGTGGAAGTCCCCACCACTAGCCCATCCCCAAAGGCTCCTGGTGTGACATGCTCAGCTGTATGGTGGGATGTTTCCCTCTGGTTCACTGGACACCACCATTAACCCCTCATCTAGCATTATCACCATGGCAACCTCCAAATGTAGGAATTGTGCAGCTCAGGGATGTTTCATTTGACCTTTCAAGAGTCGCTGCCATGTGCCTCACAGGAAGCAGGGCTGTTTTGCCTACATTTTCTGTTCCCTCAGGGGGCATGTGATACCAGGAAAGGATTTTTGCCATCCGTCACATCCCCTTTTAGCAAGAAGTTTGGGAGGGAGCTTCCTGGTCTGAACACACCAGCTTGCTTTGCTTTGTAATGTCCCTATTTGGTGGGGATGTTTTCCTCTTTGTTTCTGGAATCCCTCTAACACAAACATCATAACATTGACAAGAACAGAAACGAGCAGCTGCACTTCTTCAGATGGTGCCAGGCTCCCAGGTCTTCAGCCTTCCTAAAAGGTAAAACAGCCCCTCTGAGCCTCATGTGCCGTTGCGTGCATGTGTGAGTGCATTACTTTCTTTCACTACTATGACAGCACATGCTCTTGCAAAGCTGTTCAAGGCATTACAAATACAGCTCCTCCCTCCAGTGCCCCATGTGTGTGAGCAGCTCAGGCTTTCTGCTTCAGCTCACTCCCATTTGATCACTGGGCTGACAGTCACGACTCTGTGCTACACCTCCAGGCTTCACTCCGAGGAAAGAAGGACCAAGAAAAACACCAAAGCAGACACACCACTGACCTACAGAGCCATCAATAACTTACTTCCCTTGCAGCAGAATTACAGAGGGGACGGAGGGCAAAGAGGCAGAGAAAAAGGGGTGGGGGGAGGAAGAGAAGAAAAAGAAAAGCCAAATAATTCCAGCCTTCAAATATTCTGAGAATGAAAGGAGTGTGTTTGCTCTGCAGGAACCAAGAAGAAAGAGCACATTAAATAAACAAAAGCTGGATAAGACTGGAGCTTCCCACTGCAATAGCAGCAATATTACTGTAGAGGTAAAATGATTCCTCCAAGCAACACTGCTGAAGTCAATGTGGATAATGTGGAGAAAGAGAACGAACTGGAGAACACCGATCAGCCTCCCTCCCCAGCATCTACGACCAGCCAGGAATCAAAGGTATTTAATCCATTTGGTATACAAGCAGCAGGTGTTACCCTGTGCTAGGAGTGTGGTTTTTTAAGTTGAAATTCTGAACCAGAATTTAAAATAGTGAGATATTATGGGTGTGGCTTATAACTCTATTACATGCTTATAATGATCAGACTTCAGAACTCTTCTCATTCATCTGGGTGGCTCCAGAGTTTTAACTGGTGCGGGGAGAATGATTTTGAAATTTCTCTTTTTTAAGGGGAGGGGCAAGAATTGATCCATTTCAATAGACCTTTACAGATATTTTAATACTTGACATGAGAATAGGTCCAAGGTTTTCACATGTTCATGGCAGGAATGACTGACTATGTTGCAGGTTCAAGAAATGGCTGGTTATTTTCTAGTAGATACTTCAGTGAACTTGGTCATACCCTTTTAAACACATCACTATTTGAAAGAGGGCCTAGGTGGTCATTCTGGGGCAAGAATTCCTACCCACTCTCTATAAGAGCGGCTTTTCCCCTCCACACACACCTCCAACTTCTTTTTAATTATGTGGTTTAATTTATCTTGCTAAAAAATCAGCCACTCACGTCTAATTTCTGTGCTCTTAAATGTTTAATGGATTTCCTTGTGAAAAGTTTCTGGATTGACCTGTGTATCCTTAGGAAGAGAAAAGTAAATGGAACAAATCAGATTTCCAAAGGAATGGTGCTCTTCTATTTACTGGACTATCTCACTGTTTTGTTTGTTTCTTAGTTTGTTTGTTTGTAATGGTATTGCAGTTATTCCTGGAGTCTCAGGCATGGCCCATGGCTTCATTGGGTTAGTCACTATACACAAAAAGAACAAAAAAGGTGGTCTCTGCCCCAAACTGCTTACGTCCAGTTAGATATTTGGAAAACACAGGACCTGATAGCAGGTGGTTTAGCTGACAAGGGGCACATTGTGTTGGGATTTAAGTCAAATGGCTGTTTTAGCCCTGAGTGTATGTTTACAGGTTGAATCTCTCTACTCTGGCACTCTGTCAGCCAGCAGCATCAGTAATTCGCCGTGATTTTAGCTAGCTGGACAACCACTTATCATGGTTGTGGCCAAGTTTCCCGTGGTCCCATAAAGTTTGTTTACAACCATCAGTCCTGGCTCTCAGTATTCTGTTCTGTTATTTACCTGTAATTTACCCCTAAATGTGTCCTAACACCCCAGTAAGCAGTGGAAATGTTGGTAATGCTGCTAGACAATATTGATCTCCCATGGTCCAGCAAATCCTCTCCTTCAGCACTGCTCCTTAGGGTGCTGGACTAGAGAGGTTCAACTTGTATTCTAGTACATCACATTATTCTACAGTAATAATCTAAAGCCCTGTAGTAACATGGTTGGAGCACCCACAGTCAGTGCCTATGCTTTGGACCATGTGAAGAGTGTTCTTTGATGCTACAAAGAAGAGAATTAGAGAATTCTCTAAGGAGCACCACTATATTTAAATGGAAAAACCCTGCACCATAAATATTCTGCAATACTACCCAACACTACTGTAAACTGTCAGGCTTTGGGACGTCACTGGAGAATGCACAAGCTTTTGTTAAAAAGATGAAAAAAGAGACAGTTGTTCAATGAGGGCTCAGTGCCACCAAGATCTACCTGGTGGTGGGTGGTGTGCAACCCTGTCTCCCACAGATGTTCGTGGTTTGAAAGTGCCGCCCAGGAGGCACTCAGCTCTCTACCCGATGTGCAGATGAGCCCTTCTGTGAGGCACATGAAGGTGTGTGCTGATGCATGGATCCTTGGGGCTGTGTGATACTGTTCTTACATAAGACCAGCCAAATAGTGATAACACATAAGGGTCCATTCACCTACATCAGCCTTGGCTACTACTGTGTGCATGAGGCGCTTCTTGGATAAAGTTGGAGATGTTTCATGCACAACAAAAAATGGACTATCCTAAAATTGGATTGAGGAAAATATTACCTGCAAAATTACCCTTCTGCTGGTTATACATCCAGACCACTCCCAGTAATGCTGCTGGGAGTTAGGCTCATCAGAGAGAGGACATGATACTGTCAAATGACTTAGAATCAAACAATAATTTTTAGCTTTGCCGGTCTCACACCACACCTGAACAGGCAAAAGGCCTGGTTGTCTGTGCAGTTTTTATCAGTCAACGCTATTATTTGCCTGTAAAGACTTTAGAGATACATGTGATGTGTACATTTATGTTTTAAGTATTCATTGTACGTATGATTAGGAAGGATACTATATTCTCCATGGTACAGAAAAAGCCACTTTAAAAACGAACAGGGAACTCTTCAGCAGCATAAAAACTGCTGTGAAATAAAGCCATATTTCAAAAAGCAGATTTGAAATGTGCAAGCACACAAACAATTGTATTCAAAAAGATGACAGCCAAGCAATGTTGCACTACCTGACTAGCATGTTTTGAGAGGCACAATTTCAGCCTACCAGAAAAGCAGCTGAAATTTGGAGGGACCTAGCAGGCAGGAAGTGAGTGGTGGGTGAAAATCTTACTTCATAGCCGTGCAGATTTGTACAAGTGTCTGCAAAGATATTTATCAGGCTTTTCTAATTGGGCAGCCTCTCATACCTGAATCACATTCCTTATATGGCCATATATTTCAATCAGTGGTAAACTGGGATGCCATGGACAAATAACAAATAACCCTCACAAACCCTGCATTGGCTGGGGAAGTACTATGAGCACCATTTTACACATGGGGAAACTGATACACAGAGAGGTTACCCTTACTCATAATGACTAGCACCTTGATGTCTGGCTTCAATGAAACCCCTCGCAGAGTATGGTACAATTCAGCACAGGTAAAGGTATTTGAATTGAAACCTAAGTGATTTGTTCAAGGGGACACAGCTGGAGAAGCAGTGACATATGGTCTGGATGTAGCTCTGGAGAATCCAGCTCCTAGGACCACACTCATGCCACATCTACACTATGGGACCTCTACAAGCATTGCTATCTCATCATAGGTATGCCCCCATAAGCCCATATTGCACATGCAGTCTACACTGACAGCAGAAGTTCTGTTGATATAAGCACACCACCATTGCAAGCAGTGGTAGCTAGGTCAATGGAAATATTCTTCTGTTGATTTAGCTGTATCTGCACCTGTTGGATCCACTGAGTTAGCTGCGTTTACTGCTGTTAGAATTTTCACACTCATAAGCAATGTAGCTATGTCTGCCTAAATTTTAAGCTTAGATCAGGGTTTATTCAATTCAATCATGCTGTCAGTGATCCTTTACGCTTTGCGTCATTGTACTGGAATACACAAAACATTGTATAGCCCCTAACATACAGCAGCAAAGTGCACTGAACATGTGGCTTTATGAAAGGAATTCCCTAATATGTTTATTTTACCCTATATAAACTAGTTTTAACCTTATCTGACCTTAATTTAATACATGAGCTGCCTGAGGGAACAGTGTACTATATTGTTGTTTCAGATGTAAATACAAAGAACAACAACTATAACTAGGCCTGCTTGTAACAGAATATAAATTCCTACTGTGTTCAAAAGTCTCCAGCTTGAATGGTGATGAATACTGTGATGATAATAGAAACAGAGAAGTAGCCTTGTTAGTCTGTACTCCAACAAAACAAAGCAGCAGAAATGTAGCACTTTAAAGACTAACAAAATGATTTATTTGGTGATGAGCTTTTGTGGGACAGACCCACTTCTTCACTGATCTGAAGTGGGTCTGTCCCACGAAAGCTCATCCCTGAATAAATCATTTTGTTAGTCTGTAAAGTGCTACATTTCTGCTGCTTTGTAATGATAATAGTAATTTATTAGGTAATGCAAGTGTTTATTTGGCACATAAGAGACAATGTCATTTGTCTAGATAGAGAAGTGTGGGAGATTTACTCTGAAACTACTGATAATTGCATAGCCAGAGACTTGCTCACAAGTAAATAAAGACACTTATCTCCCAGGTTAATGATAGCAAATAAAGATATACAGCACGTGTAGGCATTCTCTCTGTAGAAGCATAGCAGGCAAGTAATTGGAGATGGTAAAAAGGTAGATTTTTAGTGTAATGCTTCTTCCAGAGGGGGATCTGGTCTCCATACCTGTTTCCACAGTAGCAGTCCCACTGGAACCCACGGTCTACCCACTGTTGGCCACACAGAAGTAATATATGATTTAAATAGCACTTCTAAATAAAGATGTCAGTAGCAAGTTCTGAGCTGATTTAAATGGCTTGCAGCCCTATTGATGTTAATAGGATTACACACGGTTTTAATCTTGCAAGATTTGGTCTACTGTGTTCAATGGAAATCTCCCCTCATAAAGAGTTAATACGTTATGAAGTTCCATGGATGAGGGATAGATTACCAGTCAATTAATATTTTAACAGGGTAGGTAATATAGCATACAGTTAGGTTCTCCCCTCAACATTACTCAACAAATATCCAATATGCAAACTGCTATTGTGATTGTCTTCAAGAGAATATTAAAAACACCTTAAAAAGAAAACCTAAGAAGGGAGAAAAAGTCATTTCCCGTTCTTTCCCACAGGTGCTATACATGCAAAATGGTGAGTACATCTTGTGGAGGAATTAAAGTTGGTAATGTTGAGGAAAGAATGAACTAAGAGGGATTGTGCTATTTTGATTATTTGGGGAATATTTTACTAACATTATACAGAAGATATTTTATTTGTGGGCTGGAAGGTGGTGGCCTAGCTATGTGAATAACTACATTTTGAGAGAGTCTGTTCATGAACTCCTCCTAAGCAGTAAGAGCTTGGACCACCAAATTTGGTATGCGGCTGCCTCTTAGCATAACTTAAGCAAGGTAAGGGCTTGAGTTGTGCCAGGACAATGGAAAGTGCCTGGAATGGGTTTGCTTCTTTTAAAACCATATAGGAAAGACACAGAATCACTGGGCAGGTGAAAGGGGCTGAGTGGGGGTGCCCATCTGGGACTGCCCAAGCCTTGAGCCTTCAACCCCCACAAGCACCCATTATGGGGTGGATGGCTGATGGCCCCCATTGATTGATATGGGCACTTTGTTGGCTATTCCCCTGCATCAGGGTGCAAGGGGAAAGTCCACTGTTCTCTGGATTTCTCCTTCTGAGTTGGGAGCACGAGGAGCAGAGGAACCTGGACCTGCCCCAGCCAGGGACCCTGCCCCTTCCCCCTTCAGTGCCCACTGGAGCTGCAGCAGCTGTGGAGAGGTGCTTCTCACCCGGCTTCAAGCTGCTGTGGTGAGAGAGGGTTGTGGTACTCCTTTTTCTCCAGGGTAGCCTGGACACTGAAACTTTCATCCCCAGTCGCAACCCAGAGCAATGGTTTAAATGAATCATGTACATGTACCCCGAAGTGGGGGAATGCATTTTATTTTCCAAAATCAAGAAAAAATTGAATTAAGGACCTGAACAACAGTGGGTATATCTTCTATTATTATTATTATTATTATTATTATTATTATTATTATTAAGGGGGGGAAATAATAACCTCGTCAGTGAATATCTGGTCAGCAGGTGAATAGCTGAAATGTAAGAAAAAAAAATTAACCATATATGTGTTTCATTTGTCTTTATCCCTTTCTTTCTTAACTTTATCGTATTCACCTCCTGATCAGATATTCAGGGACTGGGATATTTTCTTGCCATATAATTGGGTTTATAGCCACTTCAAGTCTATCAGGACATCATAAGTAGAATGGGAATTCAATCTGTTTATTCTCCTTTCACCTACTCACTCTGTTATCCAGAATAAAGAAAAATACCTACTCTCTCTTGGTGCACATTTGAGTTAGCATGGAATAGTAATGATTTGACTATAGCCTTGTGTGAAAAAAATCCCATGCCAGCAATCATACAGTAAACATTTTCATATCCGGCGGCCCCAGGACTGGGAGGTTGCTGGATATTCAAATATTCTGGATAATAGAGAGGTATAAATAGCAATGCATAACACTAAAGAAAAACAAGGTTAGTATTAAGAAACAAACAAAAATCCATTCAGAGTACTTTATTTACCAACAACAGCAGTACTGTACACTGTAAACTTATACTGTATTTGCTGTATTTATTTGTATTTACTTTCACTGTACTGGATTTATGGAAAACATAACTAAAATTTTATCATCAGCAACAACTACCATTGGCTCTGCACCTGTCGTTGTCTGACACCTCTGTCACTATTTCCTTCCATTATTCCCTGTCCAGTGCAGAGAGACTTAGTTTCTGTAGACTAGCTCTGCACCAATCTACTATATCATTTCCCCATTCTCTGTGGGGTCTGCCTCTCCTATTCAAACCATCCATTAAGCCAAATACCAAGGTCTTGAGTTTTCGCCGTTAACTAAAATTTACCTAGGGTTAATATGCCAGTTATCTGAGAGTTCTGCATTATAGAATGCCAGATATGAAAGAGTTTACTGAAACAGATTTGCCAAAAGAGAAGCAAGACACAAAATAAGCAGTTTTGATGGGTAGAAAGCTATTGTTTTTACTTATGAATGACCCCTAAAGGACAAAATGTGATTGGTTTACCAAGGTGGAGGACCAGTTTTTCAGCTGCGAGTGTCTGAGTCGGGCTTACTTAATTTGTGCGCATCTACTCCATGCACAAAACCTGCACTGGCACACAGTAATGGACATTCATGCAAAATGCATAATCATGCATTTACCTAACCAGCCATTTGGGTCCCTGAATTACCCATTTCATGCCTGTGAAATTCCATTTCCAAATGGTGCATGAGTCAATTTTGCAGGTGTGACAACCCAGGCATCCAACTTAAACAAAGACAGTTGGCACTAAATAAATGGTATACACTCTGGGTCCGATTTTCCTGTTACACTGATGTATGTATGTCAGTAGTGACTTCACTGAGCTCAGTCATTACACTGGTATAACAGGAGACCAAGGATCATTGGCTTGGTATTTGGCCCAGGAAATTTCCAGGCCATATCTGTGATTAATATAAAATAAAGTCCTTGTGTTGTTGGTGTTGATTGTTCACTTTCAACTGTTTGCAAATCTGTTTAGAGAAATTAAGTTATTTTGTCTAAATCCACATGCAATCATTCCCCCAGTTGGGCTGCAAAGTTTTCTTATTGTATAGGTCATTTTACAGTTGATCTGCTTTTTAACCAACTGTAATACTGTGCCAGATCTTAGCCAATTGTCTTCCTCTCACTTCGATTTTTATCATTAATCAGTCATACTGTAATTGTTAAAGATACTATTTCATTAACAATTGTAATATAGACCTGTTTCCCAGCCGTGTGACCTTCTGATTCACCAATGGAATTCTTAAGTTAGTCTTGTAGATGAGTGGCAGTGACAGCTCTGTAGGTTTTCTTGGTGCATGTACATTTTTAAGTGGCATTTAAAAAGGAAGAATTATTCAAACACCACACATACATGACTTTATTAATGAGGATTTGTTTCAACTGTTGTAAATGGAAAGCAAAATAGAGCTGCCCTTTAGTGTGTAAGGCCAAGTAGTTTTGGTTCAGATAGGAACAAAATGCTATACACCGGTATGCTTTAAACTTATAAATTCTACATCTAGAAAATAACCCTTTTTTTTTTCCAAGCCACCCCTTAGAGTAAAACAAAGAAACTTAGGTTGTTGCAGGCATGGCTCACTGAACAGAGCAAAGGCCAGAAGGTGTGCCAATAGCAAATGATATTGAATAAGGTGCTAGGGCAGGCCAGATTCTCATCACAATGGCTACATCTACACTAGCACACTACATCGAAGTAGCCTATTTTGAAGTAAGGACATCGAAATAGGCTACTTCGATGCGTATCGTCTACATGTCCTCCACGGCTGGTGCCATCGACGTTCAAGGTCGAAGTAGCAAAAGGGAACATCGAAATAAGGGGCCAGCAAAGCCCCAAGCCACTCCCTTAAATGGCCCCTCCCAGACACACTTTCCCTGCACAACATGAGATCCACAGAGCTGACAACCGGTTGCAGACCCTGTGCACACAGCATGGACCCCCAGCTGCAGCAGCAGCAGCCAGAAGCCCTGGGCTAAGGGCTGCTGCACGCAGCGACCATAGAGCCCTGAAGGGGCTGGACAGAGTGTCTCTCAACCCCTCAGCTGATGGCTGCCATGGAGGACCCCGTTATTTCGATGTAGCGGGACGTGGATCATCTACACATGCCCTACTTCGATGCTGAACGTTGAAGTAGGGCGCTATTCCCATCTTCAGATAGGAATAGTGATTTTGACGTCTCACCGTCTAATGTCGATTTCAACATTGAAATAGCTCACGGTGCGTGTAGACGCAACACGTACTATTTCAACGTTGTGCCAGCTACTTCAAAGTAACCAGCTAGTGTAGACGCACCCAATTACTCTAGTGAGACACCATTCACTTCAGTAGAATTAATGTAGAATTACACTGGGGCCGCGTCTACAGATGCACGCTACTTCGAAGTAGCGGCGCCAACTTCGAAATAGCGCCCGTCACGGCTACACGTGTTGGGTGCGCTATTTTGAAGCTAACTTCGACGTTAGACGGCAAGACGTCGAAGTCGCTAACCCCATGAGGGGATCGGAATAGCGCCCTACTTCGAAGTTGAACGTCGAAGTAGGGCACATGTAGACAATCCGTGTCCTGCAACATCGAAATAGTGGGGTCCGCCATGGTGGCCATCAGCTGAGGGGTTGAGAGATGCTCTCTCTCCAGCCCCTGCAGGGCTCTATGGTCACTGTGTGCAGCAGCCCTTAGCCCAGGGCTTCTGGCTGCTGCTGCTGCAGCTGGGGATCCATGCTGCATGCACAGGGTCTGCAACCAGTTGTCGGCTCTGTGGATCTTGTGTTGTTTAGTGCAACTGTGTCTGGGAGGAGCCCTTTAAGGGAGCGGCTTGCTGTTGAGTCCGCCCTGTGACCCTGTCTGCAGCTGTTCCTGGCACCCTTATTTCGATGTGTGCTACTTTGGCGTGTAGACGTTCCCTTTCAGTGCCTATTTCGATGTGGTGCTGCCCAACGTCGAAGTTGAACATCGACGTTGCCAGCCCTGGAGGACGTGTAGATGTTATTCATCGAGTCTATTTCGATGTAGCGTGCACGTGTAGACGTAGCCTGGATTTACACAGGTCTAACTGAGAGAGAACCTCGTCTTTATTGTGAAAGGCTCAGAAATCTAAATTTCATCCTATTTGTGTCAACCCAGTTTTCAAGGGGTGCCCATATCTGGAGTAATAAAAACGGGAAAAAGTTTAATTGCACAAAGTACAAAATCATGAACCTAATGACTAATAACAAATTTTGCTACAAGCTGGGGACTTACCAGCTGGAAGCAAGAGTCGTGGGAAAAGACCTGGGTGTGTTGGGTGATGACAGGGTGAGGATGAGCTGCCAATGGCCATGTCTACACCAGCCAAAAACTTCGAAATGGCCATGCAAATGACCATTTCAAAGTTTACTAATGAAGCACTGAAATGCATATTCAGTGCCTCATTAGCATGCGGGTGGCCGTGGCACTTCGAAATTGACATGGCTCGCCCCCACGCAGCTTGTCCAGATGGGGCTCCTTTTCGAAAGGACCCCACCTACTTCGAAGTCCCCTTATTCCTATGAGAAGATGGGAATAAGGGGACTTCGAAGTAGGCAGGGTCCTTTCAAAAAGGAGCCCCGTCTGGACGAGCTGCGTGGCTGCGAGCCGCGTCAATTTCAAAGTGCCATGGCCGCCCGCATGCTAATGAGGTGCTGAATATGTATTTCAGCGTTTCATTAGTAAACTTCGAAATGGCGATTTGCATAGCTATTTCGAAGCTTTTGGCTGGTGTAGATGTAGCCAATATGATGCAACCATGGGAAAGGCTAATACAATCCTAGGATGCATTAGGGGAGGTATTTCCACTAAAGATGAGGATCTATTATTACCTTTGTACAAGGTGATGGTAAGTGTTCAGCTGGAACATTGCATGCAATTGTTATTTCCCTGGTCCTTTAGGCCCTCAGCTGGGGTGTGGGAGATCAAGACTGAAGTCCCTACTCTGCCTTATTCAGTGCAGAGACTTGAAGCTTCGCTGCCAACAACCTAACCGAATGCTTTACTCAGCAGCTAGAAAGCTAGTCTCTTACTCTTGGGTACTTTTGTGAAAGTTTGTGGTTTATTTCACTTTACAATGAAAACAAAGTTTGAACCCACAGAATTTTTCACAGAACAGAAATGTTGTTTTGCGGCCGGCCCTAGTGGAAAGCTATGTATTGATAACAAAACCAGAAAGAAATGTGACACTATCCATGATGCTCGATGAATCATATAACAGATTCATGAAATAAAGACATAGAGGACCCTTTGGTGGGTACGCAGCAGTTAAATCTCTCTTCAGTACTTAGTCTTAATGGCAAATATACTTATTTCTCATAGTCTCTGGTTTCTTTGCAGCCTGTTAGGAGTCTAGAGGAACAGTCATTCACTTAAGCTACATGGAAGATTGACAGCTTATGTCCGATCTTCTGGGATTCCATTTCATGCATGCGTGAAACAACGCGTTCCAGGGTCAACATTGACTGCAGAACTCCTTGGCTACGTCAACACTAGACATGCAAACGGCCATTTAAGCACCTCATTAACATGCAGGTGGCCGCGGCACTTCAAAATTGCCGTGGTTCGCTGCTGTGCAGCTCGTTCAGATGGGTCCTTTTTTAAAGGACCTCATCAGCTTCAAAATGCCCTATTCCTATCTGCTGATTCTGAGGAGTTAGGGGACTTCAAAGTTGCCCCGGCACTTGGAAGTACTGGCAGGTGCGCCATGGCTAGAAGCGTGCCAGTACTTCAAAGTTTAAAACTTCGAAGTTGCCTTGGGGGGCGAATTTGCTTGATGAAGTGCTGCCTATGCATAGCAGCACTTTATTAGTAAACTCCCAACACCATAATTACCACCCTTCCTTCAAAGAAGGTGGTAGTGTAGACACAGCCTTGGAGTACCAAAAATTGTGTAGCAGCTGTCGACTTTCCAAGTAAGTATAGATGTAGCCTTAGGCGGTCCCATACCATCTTCACCCCTCTCCTCCCTGTTCCTCAGCTCGTTCATGTGCTTTCGTCACAGGAGCAAGCCCCAGAACTCATATTTTCTGTACATACAAATTGTCCAGGGTCAAGCATATTAAAGTTAAAAGTTGCCTGTCATGGAAATGAATGATAATCCTTCAGTGTGGAAGGGAGCTGATTTATAAGTGCTGCTAGGTTGGTGGAGCTCAAGTCATAAGTATTGCTGAGATAAAGCAAACTCTAGAGGCTTGACCCTCCATTTCCTCTACGAATGAGTCATAGCTATTTTCTTTACAAGAAAGACATTGCTGCTGCTCCTCTTTGGCCTGCTGTGTGCTCCCTTTGGACTGCCCTGAAATGTTAAGCATTACAGTGTCCTCAATGATTGGATGTAAATTTCTTTCTTTCCTGGTATAACTTCACATTGTTTTCTTTTTTGTTATGATGTGTTATTTTTGCCAGGACAATACAACCTTGACAATGAGAGAATAGAAAATGTTAAAACAATGAGCTGTCCTGTGGATCTTTGACCACGAAAGCTTTTGCTCCAAAATTTCTATGAGCTTGTAAGGTGCCACAGGACTTCTCATTGTTTTTTGAGGATATAGACCAACAAGGCTACACTCTGATGCTAGAAAATGTTAGTTCTGTTAATGAAATAGGCCTCTTTCCTCTTCATTAGGGGCTGTCTTCCTGGTGTTTGGGCCTGGGTAGGTGGCAAGTAATGCGAGAAAAGGGGATGTTTCCTCCCTTTGAGTGTAAATGCACTGTCTACTTGGGCATTCATGGCTGCTCTCTGTTCCAGTGCAGGAATCAAACGAAAAGAAGTTAAACCAGGTCTCCCAGAGGTAGTGCACAGAGCTACACCTTCAGGCCAGGAATCTTTGATTCCTCCACATTAAGTGGATTTGTTTTTATTTAAGTGACACTCTGTTTGTGAAAGCTTTTCAAATTCAAAAACCTCACCACCCAAGTTATTTGGTTATTATAGAATCCGTACAGTATGGACAAAAGTGGTACAAGATTTCTGCTGTACCCCCAAGCTAGCTGGGACACCATCCAGAGGGGAGCTGGGTGGTGTAGTTGCTGGGTAGGATTTTCTTTCTGATTTTTTTTCTTGTGTCAGTAATTCCACTAGTCTGTAGACTAGAATTCTTGATTTGCAGTGATTCCCACCTGGTGTAAGTGACACATGGCACAGACCTCTAACAAATTGTTATTTAGCAATCAGCAAAGGGGGAATTGATGGCAGCAGTGCTGCTGTACTGTAAATATATAAAGTCTTTCCACAAGTGGGCAACTGAGGGCAAGTGTCTTAAAAATGAAACGGCCCTGGCTGCCTCAGAGCTGCACCATGCAGAGAAGGCAGTTTTGGAGACTCAGTCCACAGAAATTATCTAGTCCCACAATCCAGATAAAATGATAGATTCAGAGATGTTGGGAAAAAGGGAAGTAATGAAATTAAGCTATCTGGAAACGTCAGCAATTTATAACAAATATATTCTATTGGAAGCAACATTCATGGGCACACACGGCCTATTTCTCGACCACCAAGTGCTGAGCCCCTGAAGAGATCCTCTTTCTTCAAGGTATTATTCCTCCTGGTCAGTAAAACAGGTACCCTCTCCAGTTTATAAAAAGTAAGACTACAGTTAGGAAATAATTGGCCCATCGCAACGTAATGAACATTGCCCTTGTTGGCCAGGACAGTAGCCATCATTTGGCTCCCAAGACCATTGGGCACAGCTCCAGTTACAGATCTAGGCCACTTCGTGTGGCTGCAGAGAATTTGGCTGTCTGACCATTTTGTGTTAAGCTCAGACAAGTGCCAGTTGTGTTTCTGTATACACATATTTGGACGGAATGTTCATAAGAAACCTGAGCCACTGGCACAAGCACTGCTGTGAACCTGAATTCTGAGTAGGGAGTACTGGGGCTTCATTCAGATTTAGTCTTTTGTTTTCTCTCCTCCTCCCTTGTACCTCTCTGTTGCCTTCAGGGTGAAAGTCCTGGTTGCCCTTGTCTTCACCTCCAGTCACTTCAGAGGCCAGCAGCTCCTTTCTCATCTATACTGATTTTTGTCAAGTACAGAGTGTGCAGCTGTGTAAAGTCATTTGGAGTTACTGGGGGCCAGAGGTGGAAAAAGTACCCAAGAAGTTACTTGAGTAAAAGTACAGCTGCTTTGCGGGGGATGTAATTAAGTGCAAGTCACCAGTGTCCCTCCGGGAAACTACTTGAGTAAAAGTGCACACCCATGCACATGCAAACCCACACGCCTCACATCTTGATTATACTCAAGTATCCAGAAGTGAAAGCAGCTGCACCTTTACTCACGTAATTTTGGGTACTTTTCCCACCTCTGCTGGGGCCCAAGCACTCTTGAAGATCAAGATACTTATTCCAGTGCCTGGTTGTGAACACAGAAGCCTGGCTTCAGAAGTTCAGTTTTCACATTCTTGCTCTCAGCACTATTAAATCATTCCATTGCAGCTAGGTATGGTCAAACAGGTGCATAGAAAATAAAGCCAGAAAGATTAAAAGAAGACTGCAGAAGTATTAGCAGCTTTAAATATATACTCCTTAGCATTCATTAGTGTTCAAGAAAGACTCCTGAGGATTGGCAAATGGTACAGTGTAGTTTGAAGGGCAACTAGCAGAGAGTTCATGTTTAATTGCCGTGCCAGAGATCTTTAATGCTATTGCTGCTGTTGTTCATTTAGGTATTCGGAAAAGCTTTCAGAAAAGATGGAGATTAATGGTTACAGGGACAGTGGACTATGAGGAAGGGTGAACAGCAAACAGGCAGAAGAAAATATCTTGGAAACATGCAGTTACGCATATCTCAGAGAACTGGAAGGGATCTCCAGAGGTCATCGAGTTCAGTCCCCTGCACTCACACCAGGACCTATTGCCAGCCTTGATTTTTTTTTCTAATCTCACCTACCCCAGAACCTTGAAAGCCCACCTCAAACAGTGAGCTCACATTCCTGAGTTTACAAGGCCAATGCTCTAACCACTGAGTACTTGGGCAGGCATGCACTACAATGTCCCATTCTACTGGGTTGGGAGTGTTTTGTAAAAGTTGGAGTTTCCAAGTCTGTTGGTTTGCACCCTTCTGTGCAACTCACTAAGAAACTCAGAATTTCACAACTGAGTGAAGTAAAATGCTACAATACTGACTCCGTGGGGCTGTATGACAATGGCCAGGGAAGCTGTGAATTTTTTACCGAAAAGCAGTTGCCAGTCTAACACTTGAGTTATGTCATCACTGGAGAAAAATGTGTTTTCTGAGAGAGATTCCACATGGGCTGCCCAACCTCTAACTCCCCAGGCTGTCTGATACCACATGGTGAGCTAACTGCCCCAAACATCACAAACCCTGAAGAGGCAGTTGGCCCAGCAGTCAGGAAATCTTGTTGTTCTTGGCTTTGGGACCCTCTTTGTGGTGGGACTGTCCCAGCCCTGCCCCAAACTGCGCACCTCTGGCACCAGCTCCCCTGAAGCTGAGGAGATTTTTGACAAGCACACCCCTACTATTTAGGGTGGACAACATGAAACTGACAGTCTTGTAAATTTCAGTCAGTACCTGCTGGGTCCACAGAGATTTTTCTCTCAGTAATATTGGAACTTCCTAAATGAAAAATGTGCAGACATTTCCGTTCAAATTTTTTTTTTAAAAATGTGTTTGTTCTAAATCAGAATGAAAACAAATTTTGAAATGTCACAATTTCCCATGAACCAGTTTTAGACAGCTCTACTTAGTGTGTTAGAATGAACTCCAGAGAGATGGATTAGTGGCCAGAGGGCAAGTGAACCAGTCAAAGGTATATGGCAAAGTGCAGTCATTGGATAAATGAATTTATCAGCTGTTTCTGCATATATTTACTATGTAAGCTCCTTCGCACACTGACTGTGCCTTCTTATACATCCATAAAGTGCCTGGCATTTATATTGTTATAATAATTGTCTCCTAAGTTAGATTGAAAGCCCCCACGTGTAGAACATTGTCTATGTCTACAAAGCACTACACATAGAGATGTCCCAACAAATCTGAGCGAAAATACAGAGTTAGATGTCAACTTTCTGCAGTAGAAATGGGTTCTGGTGTGGAGCTGTAAAATATGTTTTCAGCACTTCTTACTTTGAGCTTATGAAACATTTTGAAGTAGGAGTTGGAAAGTATACCTCCAGGTGGAAGGCCATACTAAAAGTGGAGATGAGAGAGACAGTAACGAATGTACAGTCAAATTCAAAAGGTTTTGAATCGTTTAGCATTTGTCAAGCTAGAAAGCATGTACTAAATAGAATAATCAGCTAATTCAGTGTTTCTTAAACTTTTTGAGACCATGGGGCACCAAACAATAATATTTTTAATGTGGAACATCTATGAAAATTTTCTTCAAAACTATTGTCGGATCAAAAAACAAACAAACAGTAACATATGCAGCAAAAGCAAAATGAACCAATTTAATGAAGTATCATAGCAATGAAGAAGTAACTGTGTATCCGGTTTTCATAACAGAAAATATATACACGCGCTGCATATCGCTGCTAGTTGCTACTCTGCCACCGCGGCACACCTGCACGTTGTTTATAGAACACCACTGATCTGCGGAATATAGTTTAAGAAACACTAAGCTAGTTAGCTAAGCCAGATATAGAAGCTTATGTGGAAAAAAAAACATTCAAACCATCAGAATTGGGCTCAGCAGCAATAAAGAGGCAAACAGGATACATGCTTGCATTAGCCAGAAAGCAGATATAAAATTTAAAAAGTGACACATTTTCTATATAAAGAAGTCACTATACTCCTTCTCTACCTACTTGCCCTGGATTTTTTTGCCAAGTATGGCAAGATACTACTCTCTAGAAAGTATGTGTGAGGGAGCAAATAAGGCATGACATTGGAACTATGTAAGTTAGGAAGCAAAGATAAAGGAGCAAATAAAAATGAGACTTGGACTGCATCTACACTATGAGCTAACACACAAGGGCTGCGTCTACACGTGCACGCTACTTCGAAGTAGCGGCAGTAACTTCGAAATAGCGCCCGTCACGTCTACACGTGTTGGGCGCTATTTCGAAGTTGAAATCGACGTTAGGCGGCGAGACGTCGAAGTCGCTAACCCCATGAGGGGATGGGAATAGCGCCCTACTTCGACGTTCAACATCGAAGTAGGGAGGTGTAGACGATCCGCGTCCCGCAACATCGAAATAGCTGGGTCCTCCATGGCGGCCATCAGCTGGGGGGTTGAGAGATACTCTCTCTCCAGCCCTTGCGGGGCTCTGTGGTCACCGTGGGCAGCAGCCCTTAGCCCAGGGCTTCTGGCTGCTGCTGCTGCAGCTGGGGGTCCGTGCTGCATATACAGGGTCTGCAACTAGTTGTTGGCTCTGTGTATCTTGCACTGTTTAATGAAAGTGTGTCTGGGAGGGGCCCTTTAAGGGAGCGACTTGCTGTTGAGTCCGCCCCGTGACCCTGTCTGCAGCTGTGCCTGGCTCCCTTATTTCGATGTGTGCTACTTTGGCGTGTAGACGTTCCCTCGCTGTGCCTATTTCGACGTTGGGCTGAGCAACGTCGAAGTTGAACATCGACGTTGCCAGCCCTGGAGGACGTGTAGACGTTATTCATCGAAATAGCCTATTTCGATGTCGCAACATCGAAATAAGCTATTTCGAAGTTGGGTGCACGTGTAGACGTAGCCAAGGTGCTTATATTGACTGCTGCAGCAGTGCACTGGTGGGGGGGACCTGTCCCACAGTTCCTTGAGTCCTGTAGCATTCTGGCTATTTTCACTGGTGGAGCATGGGAAAAAAAATGCCCCACAAGTGTATGTGGGTATCTGATGACATCTTCCCACATTTCATTTCCCTCATTCCCCTATAGTGTTAAACAAAAGTCCCTTTTTCCAGGCAGGATCTGGCTTGCCTATATAAGAGATGTGCGTTACGTAATTGATGGGAGGAGAGAGTTAGTAAAGTGCTTAGGAAAGGTTAGAAAAAATATGTTGGGTTTTCCAAACAATAGGTTTTCAAAAGGGGTTGCAAAAGCACTGGATCTTTGCAGGCTTGGATCTGGATTTAGACCTCCTGGCAAAGAAGATCCTCAGATCAATAATTTTGCCTGAAAGGCCCAAGAGGTACCCTGGGGCACTAAGAGGTGGGTCTCTCCCAGACTGGAAGAAAGTTGCAGACCCTCCTGGACCTGTGAGGCAAGGAGGATCTACTCCAAGACCCCAAGGTGAAGCGCTGTCATGCCCAACGCTACATCAGATGGCTGCCACCCTGGCGGAATGAGGCCGCCCCTCTCTGCAACATGGAGGAAGTGCAGGTGAAGGTGAAGGAGGTGCAGCAGTGCTACATCCATGCCCAGGATCTGGCTGACACTCCAGGGCAGAACCCACCAACGGCATCTGGATTTAGAACTCCTGGCAAAGATGACCCATTTGTTTGAGTAGATACGGGTGTTACACTGAAACTGCAATGAATCATTGAAACAGCTATGGCTTGGGGTGGCTAAAAGACCCCCAGCTACAGCCAGCACCTGAAAATTGTGACCCCCCCAAAGAAGACTTCCACACAGCAGCTAAAGACTCCCAGCTACAGTCATCACCCAAAAATCATGACTGCTGCGGGAGGCTTCCATTGGGCGGCTAAAAGACCCCTGACTATAGCCAGCCCCTTGACCTTTGGATAATGCCCATACAAGAATTTCTTCAGAGAGGGCAGCCACTCTACCGTTGCCCAGAAATCATGACTGATCAGGGAGACTTCTCCAAGCCAGCTACAGGACCCTCACCGCGCCCAGCTGCCTGGCACCTTGCGCACCACGTCCTTTTACTGGTTTGGGGTCAAGCCACGTGATGCAGCTGGATGCTGGAAAGTTCCAGACTGCATGGTGCCTCCAGGGGGGAGAGAAAGGAGGGGATGCGGGGGTCAGGACAAAATGTAAGCAGCTGAGAAAAAGTTTCTCATCCTATCATAAAAGCACAACCACCAACCCACAGCCTAGCTGCCCCATGTTGCAGGGGGGCAGCGGCTGGTGCCAGACAGTGCAGAAAAAAAGACAGCTAGCAAAGTTATACAGAGAACCACAGACCCCACAGCCACACTACTGGCAAACAAAGAGAAGATTTTTCAGCTGCTCGTGACCCTACAGCCCCGGGCTTCCAGGTGCCAAATTGAAATGGTCTTCCTGTTGCCTAATTCCACCACACCTGAGAGCAGTGGAGATGGAAGAGGCCAGAGCGGAGAACAATGGGGCATTGTGGGGCACATACAAGACATGTCTGGAGACTAATGAGTTTGATTTAAAGACATGCCACATCCTCACTACCCTTCATTCGGAATTTTAAATTCAAACTGAAAGCTACACCTGTCAGGTTACTACAATATTATGGTATTGATATGAAGCTGATTTTAGTGCACCATAAGTAAAGCTAATGAAATTTACAGTGAAGACAGGCACTTGGTAAAATCGAGCTAAATGACTTAAAATCAATATTATCTCATAGTGTAGACATAGCCTTGGAGATTACCTAAAAGGCATTGGTTAAATTATCAAAAGGATAACAAATGGAGAGATTTTCACATGGATAAGTGCTTAACACAAAGTGTTGGAGACAAACTGCAGTATTTGAATGTGTGATTTCAGAGTTATGAGAAAGATTAGCTGTAGGGTGGGAAATATAGAGCCTTCTTTTGAAGTCTGCTGGTTATTTCTGCCATAAACTTTATAATCATGTTCAGTTTCCAAACTTCTGCAGAGCATGATGTTCCAAGAGTCTGGTTCAGGTCCAACTCTAGAGGAGGTTAAAGTGCTGCATATAAAAAGGAAACCTAAACAAAGCTAGTACTGTACATATAAAAACAAGTGACTGGGAGAGACAAAAGGAGCAGGAAGTACAGATAAATGCAAGATACCCCTTTATGTGGTGCTAAAGAAGCAGAGGATTTACAGAGATGGTAAAAAATCAAGAAGCTGGAATTAAAATCATCCAGTTGGGGGGGCGGAGTATATTGAACCTGCTAAAATCTGATTTTTATGAACAATGCAAGATACTAAAAGTATGTTTGTCTGTATAGAATTTGGTTCCGTTTGACTTTTTTTCTTAAAGTCCTTGCTCAGGCATAATTCCCACTGATGTTAGTAGGAGTAAGCTGTAAATAAGGATTCAGGATTTGGCCTAGTGACAGTGTCGTTGCTGAACGGAGCAGTTATGTTCCTATTCTGAAGCAATTTTAACAGGCAAGTTCCTAACCTATTGAAGAAGAGTGGAAACACTGACAGCATATTAACTGTAACAACTCCCAGAGATTTCTGGATCTTACTTCTGCGTTTGTGTGTGTGTGTCTATTCTGAGACAATACAAATGAAATGATATGTGGGATCTGGTGCCAATGTTAGTGTGTCAGCCCCTGTGTCAAATAACTTCTCATACTCGATTTGACAGGCACACTTCTATGATGAAATGGCTATGCTTTAAAAAAAAAAAAACTCATCAGCAAACCAAAATCCATAGTTTTGTGGCTGAAGGGTGTCATTACACACAGGTGATTATATGTCTTATGTTCGTTTACGTACTTTTAACTTACAAACTACACCTGAAGTGGAAAGTAATATCACACAAATCATCAGTATACCGATGTTATGCAGGGTCAAAGACTTGGCATCATTCACTATAGAACTTGGATTCCAGTAAGATTACTCTGGAGAGTAAAGTGAGCAAAATGTACCTTCTACTTGGGTTACACTATTGTTGCTCAGTTTTGGCTTTTATATCAATATAAAATTCTCATTGGCCAGACTTTCAGCTAGTGTAAATCAATGTAGTGCAGTTGACCTTGATAGAATTGTATGGATTTACACCAGCCTGGGATCTGGCCTTAGTTCTCCAAAAAGTAAAACCAAAACTCCACACAATTAATAAATAACTGTCAAGGTTTCTACCACTGGCAAATCACTGCACAGTTTGGAAAACAGACGTCCAAATGGGGGAATGAAATAATGAATTCCTAGAAAAGATCTTAAAGATAACAGTTCAACTTCCATGCATACTGGGAAGCAAAAGACATACTAATTGTGTGCATCATTGTAATGAGGACAAACAATGGCAAAGTCTGGCTGCTTAGCTACCAGATAACTGAGTTGAAACCCAAAGTACAAAATCAGAAGTTGTAAACAAAGATATATATTTTAAACAAAGTTGAGGGAAAAATGTGAAAGTTACCATCAACTTTCTCTTGTTTAACATGTCAACTTTCATGTTAGATTTCTGGGCAAACATAAAGAAGAGTCAGGTGACCCACAGTGACAAAAAACATGAGTCATAAAGTGGATTTTTAGTTTGTTCCCATATAGAGCATCGTTTAGAAGCTAAACAGCAAACGATGTGCCACAGCTGTTGCTATGTGCGTAAAATACGACATTCAACGTAAAAGATTTATAGTCTCCCACCCTGTTCTTGAGAACAGCAGCTCCTTTTGTTAGATGATATAAGAAATGAGACAGAGAACAGCAACGCACTCATGATCCCTGTTGTAAGACAAACATGATTTTATTGTGGAGGTTCTGTGTTTAAATTGTAATATGTTGTGACTTACCAGCTGAATCTACACTAGCAAGTTCTTCCTAAGATTTTTCAAAAAAAGTGAGCTCTTTTGAAAGAGCCCATGGAGTGTCTACACACAAAAAGTCTTCTTTTGAAAGTAAATCGTACAACTGTGGTGCTCCTTTTAAAATCACTCTTCCTTTCCCATTTCAGGAAAAGTGCCCCCTTTTGAAAGCTTTTTTGAAAGAAAATGTGTGTATACACTCTACAGGGCCCTTCTTTTGAAAGAACAGTCTTCATTTTCAATCCCCGGCCTGTTCTTTTGAAAGAGTGGGGGCTGTGTGGACACTCTCTTTTGAAAGAGCAGATCACTCTTTTTACCCACTTTTTTGTGTGTGGACACACTCTTTTGAAAGAAGCTCTTTCAGAAAAGATCTTCCAGAAGAGCTTCCTTTCAAAGATCTCTGTAGTGTAGATGTAGCCATATACATTTACAAAGGAAAATGAATTGACAGTCAGCAAACAGAGTACTCTGAGCTCTGTAGATACTATTTACTTTCAAACTTTTAATTTAATTTTCATGTTTTGGCTAATAAACTAGAGAATAAAATAGATTAATTCTTTTCTGTCAGATGATGTGATATTATGCTGAAATGTTGCATGCCATGGCTTTAGAAGGAGTGTGGAGAAAAGGGCTTGTTTACATTTAGGCTATGTCTACACAACAACATTATTTCAGAATAAGCTATTCCAGAAGAGATTTTCCAGAATAGTTTATTTCAAAATTATTTCAAAAGAGCAGTTTTGCTGCGTGAATGCTCTCAAAGTTATTTCAGAATAGTGGCCATTATTCTGAAATAACTTTGCTGTGTAGACACACCCCAAGAGAGCTGCACTAGTATAGTTATACCACTGCAGCACATAGTAAATGTATTATCAATGGTACAATGAGAGCTTCTGCCAGTGGGGCAGTCACTTCACCTCCTCAGGAGGCAGTTGCTAGAATGAAGGGAGGAGCCTTCCCACCAACATAGTACTGTCTGCACAAGGGGTTAAGTTGACATAACTACATCATTCAGGGGTGTGTTTCTTCCACACTCCTGAGTGCTATTATTATTATACCACCATGAATCTGTAGTGTAGAACAAACCTAACACAAGCAGGAAATGAGCAATCCACATGAAAAAAGCATGCTCCCTTTCTCCTCATGAGTTATGGATTAACACTGTCATGGGTCTGAAAAGGTTAAACGAAGCATGCTCTGGGAATTGTTAACGAAATCTAAAGCTTTTGATTCTCAGTGGACTGCTCTGTTGTAGCTTGGTAGTGAGCAACATACCTTCAGAAGAAGCCTGATTGAAAATTTGCCATCAAAACTGTGTTTCGGTAGAAAAGTGGCTTTTAGGTATTTGCACAAATATGCCTACTTGTCTTTTTTTTTTTTTCCTCCTAAAAGACAAACTTCTGACAACTGAATTTTTTTCTAATTTTTATTCTGAAATGCTTCCATGGAGCACTATAGACTTAATTTAAGCCTGGAATAAGTCCTAATTTAAGTCCTTAAGAATTTAAGCCTAGAAGGGACCATTCTGACCACCTAGTCAGGCTTCCTCCCCTCTGCAGGCCACCAGTCCACACTAACCTATGGCTGAGTTACTGAAGTCCTGAAATCATCATTTCAAGACTTCACGTTGAAGAGAATCCACCATTTACACTAATTTAACCCTGATGGTGACTGTGCCCAATGTTGCAGAAGAAGGCAATAAACCCTAGGGCCTATATCAGTCTGACATAGGTGAAAATTCCTTCCCACCCCCAAACATAGTAATGAATTAGACTTAAGCATATGGACAGGACACACCAGCCAGACACTGGGGAAAGAAACTCTGTAGTAACTCAGAGCTCTCCCCATCTAGTGTCCCATGGCTAGCAGTTGGAGATATTTTGTTGCTAGCATCACTGGTCGGCTACATACACTGTAGGCAGGCTCATTATACCATCTTTCCATAAACTTATCAAGTTTATTTTGAAGACTGTTTTTGAATCCAGCTGCTCACCTGGGGAGGCCATTCCAGAACCTCACTCTTCTAACGGTTAGAAACCTTCCTGTAATTTAAAGTCTAACTTTGTTGATGGCCGATGTCTATCCGTGTAACGGTAGTTTGGTATCTCATGGTTCCATTCTCCGATGGGATGGTCTCTCCAGTAACACTTCAGCTCCTGTGATGCACCATGGCCCTGTGATTGTTACGATGCTTTCTCCTCCCATCCAGAGAGGAGATCCAGTTGTGTCCCAAGGGTAATTTCCAATCAGAAACCTGAGGCCTATATGAGAGGATGAGAACATGAGACACCCAAGCTGCAGCTTCCTTGAAACACTTCAATGACATTTCAAATACTTTAAATTCCAGTTTTCAGTTTATCACAGAAAACTCAAAATTTTCCTCCGAAAAAAATTTCCATTTTTGATCAGCTCTAATGACAAGGCCCGTTGATCAACTATGTACATGTTGATTTTTCTCTTGTAAACTAACATTGACTCTCGGTCCACAACACATCAATTACTACCACAGTTAGCACCTTTGTTCTCATAATAGCAGAGGCTAAGGATTGAAAAATGAACTACCTGACAGGCACGGTGGGAGTCACAATGGTACAGGAGTGTGAGAAAGCTTGTACTCTCAGTTTCTCTGCTGAATTTGTTCACAGAAGAGACAAAAGGTTTTGGTCCCCAGTTCTACCGATCTGACATCTTTCACCGGCACTACATTCTCAGGCACCTTTCCCTGCTTTCTTCTGCATTTTCACATACATTGGCTTGGCTTTGTTTCTTTTAAGATCAGAAACCACAGTGCCCAAATACAATGGGGGGTTTTCCAGCCCAAGTGGAGCAGAAAGAACTAGGAATATGTGATTGCCAGCCTACTTATGCTGAGCTATCAAGAGGTTTGTGTGCTACAATATTCGAGTGAGCAGACACAGTTAGGATATTTATCAAGATATCTGTTTTGGCTACTTCAAGGTTCAGAGATCAGATATGCACATCCTCCAAGACTACAGTACATCCTCCAAGACTACAGTACATCCCTTGATAAACCTGGAATGGGACTAAGCACTGTAGCTCCCATGGACTTTAGCAGGAGTTCTGGATGCTGAGCATCTCTTAGGATTTGCCCTATATGTTCCTTAGTTTTTCCACTGTGATTATTTACATTACAGTAATATCCAGAGCAGTCCTCCATTGTATTGGGCACTGTGCAAAGATAAAACAAAAACATAAGCCCTGCTCTGAAGAGTGTACAACATAAATAGGAACAAAGGCCACGTAGAACACCAAGTCAGGGAAGAGCAGGGAGCTAATGGTGGCAGTAATGCAAACACAGAACAGCGTGTAATATTGAAAGGTACAATTTGGAAGCTTCGTAGTCATCTGTTCTTTGTTCAATCAGATAAGCGAACAAGAGAGGTAAATGAATCACTAACAGGCCACCTGCCTGGTCATTAGCATTAGGCATGGTGTGTGAGGTTTCACTTTTGACTAGTTCAATGCACTATTTAGGCATGTAGTTTGATGACTTTCTTAAAGTAAATGTACTCATTATAATGCTCTCTGTCCAATCAGCTGGGAAAATTCACACATATAATCCACAGCAGATTCTATAGGGATGCTCACTCCCTTCGACAGTGATGGATTATAAGGATAGGTTTTCCTAAGAAGGCTGGAGATGCAACCTTTGAACAAATGCAGTAGGCTGTGGCTCAGCTGCCATAAACTGACATCACTTGAAATCAGCTGAGTTACACCAATCTATGTCTGTTGAAGACCTGGGCTCGTTACAAGTATGGTACATACAGGTTGAAAATAAATTGATTTTGTTCACAGGAGTAACCACCCAGAATATTTGCACATGAAAAAAAACCTAACATGATTTTTTAAAATATCTTTTTATCTGGCCAGTGGTACAGATTATGTCCCATTACACAGTCACAAGCTTTGAGAGACATTTAACCGTGCTTTTGCCCATTAAAATCTTGAGGCAATGCCTTTTTAAATCAAAGCCAGAAAAATAAGTACCCAGGCTCAAGAAATCAGTTGTTTTTGTATGTTTCAGTTTGAGCAAAATAAACATTTTCAATGCTTAAGTACCAGAAGCTCTTCATCAGATCCTCACCTTCTGTGAATCAGCATAGCTCTATTGGAAATAAATTCACCTAGTTAATCAGTGCCAACTGGGAATCTGACCCTTTAAGTTTTGCTTTACACACAAAGTACAAAGACTGAACAAATCCTGTTAGCATCCACCTACCCAAATATAGGTTAAAACACATTTTTCAGAGGATGATCATGTGAATTGAATGCTCCTTAACCCAGAAAATAAAGTACACTTGGTAGAATGTCACCTGTTTGTCAACAATTTGTTCTTGCATTATGTGATGCACTTTTGGTGGTAGTCCTCATGGCAGCATATAACTCAACTGACCTGACCTGTTATTTAGTGAGACTGGGAAATGCTGCCTGAGCCCCATGAGCTGAAGTCCTCCTCTTACCACAATGCCAGCATCAAATGCTTTTGAATCACACACTGAAAATCTAGAGGGGGAAAAGAATGCCCCTTTTGAGACAGGCAGGGTGGGTGTTTACCTAGCAGGAGTTCATGGTCTGCCAATGCTGCATTTTCATTCTCTGCATTGACAGTGAACAGTTAAGCAAAACTGGTACATATTTTGTGAAATTTGCACAGGAAAAAAAAACGCGTGGGCGACTCAGTCCAATTCCCTCAATATCTCTCATTATTTGTAATTCACACCATGATATCAGTAGCACTTGACTCAATAAAGGAAATGGGAGAGAAGCATACCTCCTTTTTCTTGCTGGTTTATTTTTGGCAGTGTAGTGGGAGAGGAGATGACTAGAGCTAAGGACTAAACTATCTGGCCTTGGAGAGTCACGCAGTGAATTCACTCACTGCCCTCTTGTAGTGGGAATGCAGTGACACAGTCCCTTACTGGCCTTCCAGCACAGGCAACCTCCACAAATGCTGTTCCATTTTACAAAGTAGGACGTACAGGAGAAGGCAGTGTTGGGACCCTTGCCTGTCCCCATGACCTATGGACCTCTTGGTGACAACTGACAGAGGGCACAGGGATGCAGAAGTGTTACAAGATCTCCCTAGATCTGATATCTCTGTACTAGGTCAACAAACAGTGGCATGTAAGGTCCCTGGTGAAAGCCTGCGTCACACTGGTCATCACACTGACTGTGAAATGTGTGTACAGGTAGTGTGTAAGGAGTTGCCTGTACCATGAAAATGCTGTACATAAGAGCAATGGCTTAGGGCTCGTCACCAGGCAAGAGATCGCTATCTGTCTATCCACATGTCAATTCAGCAATGTGTGGTTCACAGTGGGTGTCCAATTACAGTCTAAGCAAAATGATAGGGGAGTAATTGCAAAGTCTCCAGAGAGAACACTAGGCAGAAAAGCACAAGCAATAGAGCTAGTCCATTTACAAGGGCAGGGAAAGGACATTTGGAATATCCCTATAGGACAGAGGAAAGCTCTGGTTCTTTCCACTGAGCAGTCACAAGGACAGCGTGTTTGTTTCATGAGCAGAAGATCCCAGCCAAACGTGGCTATAATATGCTGTCAGGATTTGGGGTGAGATTTTTGCTCTTATGACGTGACAGTGTTTTATTCATTAAGTTGAGGCTACGGTATGTCTCACGTGGCTTTTTGGAATGTAGCTTGTTGTTTCCAATACTTCTGTTTACTATCACATACATCTCTGTTCTTCTTTAACTAAACTTATACTTGCTTTCTTTATAAACAAATCTAAGTGCTGCGTGTTAATTAAGCAAAGCTGTGTTATGCGGTCTCACCAATGAGATGCATTGATGCTTCCTTTGGCAAGGCAGTATCTGGGAATTCTGTGTGCAGCCAGCGGAACAGGAGCAGGGCACTCCAAGGTGACACTTGGAGGATGCAGAGTTTGGCATGTGCCTGTCATTAACTTGTAAGGAGACAGCCAGGCATGCAAGGCTGGGCTTGCGTTGCCAAAGGTTTGCAGCTGGTAACTGACCCACAGCAGGTGAGGTTTCCTCCCACTAAGGGTAGGTGGTAGGCATGTGTCCCTCAGCCTTGGATATCCCCCAGGAAGCATCTCTGTGTTCCCCTAAGGAGAAACCTCCATCTAGCCCCAGAGACAGGAATGCAATCTGCTGCCACTGCTAATGGAGAGCAGGACACAATGGACAAGCTAGCCGGGAATAAAGTAAACCCCTCAGGGAAGAGAGAATGAATGATATTTCAAACAGTACCTTGACAATGAGCCCCGAGAAGCTTAAAATTGATGTGCTGGAGGTAGAAAAAACAGCAGAGGGATTCAGAGTGGGGTTACACTGTCCATTAAGTGAGTATGGGGTACATTTTGCAGTGGATTTAACAGGGTGTTGTGGGTGCTAGAGAGGTGCAGGGGAGCAGTAGGCAGCCATGTGTGTGCTAGAAAAGCAGAGGAGAAGGTGGATTTTACAGCAATGGGTGATAAAAGCAAAATTGCTTCCTAATTGCATGAGAGCAGAATTTAAAAAGAACCAAAATATATGAGCTCCTTCCATTCTGCACGTGCATCTTAAGTCAGAGACGTAACAAACTGTTGACCACTTACACTTAGAAGAAATTCAGCCCTGCTGTAGCCAGACTCACATTAAAATTAGTGGAAATTTTGCCTGTTCTGACCAGAGCACAATTTCACCATAGGATTTTTTGCTACCACTCATTCTTCTATTGATTGACAGGTGTCAGCTTTAGGGCTCCCAAGTTTGATAAGAGTGTGTATGTCCAAGCACTTACAATGATGCTGCTAATTCTAATGGATCTCCAGTATATATGTACAGGCACCAGAACACTCACAGTAAGTCCATAGGGAATAAGGAACAGGTGAAACAAGGTGAGACAATTATTTCTGTGAAACTGCCATAGTCTTTGGGATGGAACACTCAGGCCGAGGCCACACTAGCAAGTGATGTCAAAAGGGGTAATCCTGATCCGTCACGTTGAAGTGAGTCGACTACACACAAAATGCAGATCGACATTGCGATCCACAGTATTGAAGAGAGACCCCACCGCCCCCCGTCCTTTTGAAAGGGAGCGGCTACACAGCCCAGAGCCTCCTTTTGAAATAACAGGGCAGGAAATGGTGAGGGAAGGGTCAAATGGCTGGCAAGGCCTTCCTGGAGCACAGGCCAGCTGCCACCTCGAGGGGGCCCACAGAGGGGGTTCCAGAGAGGAGGTCCCCTGCATGCCTTCACCATCTCACAGGTGCCCATGCCCTCCACCCCGTGCAGGTCATTGACACCATCAGCCAGATCCTCCTGTGCTGGCTTATCTACCTAGGGGATGTGGATGTCACCATGGTCGGGTTCCAGCTGCTGGGATTCACTAACTGTACCGGCATGTTGGACAGCACACACTTCACCATTCAGGCCCCAGCACAGACACAGATGGTACATAAATCAGAAGAGTTACCATTCCGTTGTCCTTCAGGCCTTGTGGATGCCCCAAGATGGTTTATAGACATTTGCATGGGCTGGCTAGGCAGGGTCAACAATGCCCACATCCTGCGGAATTCATGGCTTGTGTGCAGTATGGCCGAGGGCACCTATGTCTCCCCATGGGAGCTCCTGGTGGGGAACATGACCGTGTCCCCATGCATTGTCGTCAATGTGTCCTACCCCCTCCATGCATGGTAGCCAGGAAAGCTACAACGCCCAGCTCAACCAAGCCAGGAATACAACAGAACGGGTGTTTGGGCAGCTGAAGGCATACTTCAGGTGTCTGCTGACATATCTGGAGGTGGACCTCCCTAGTGTGCCAGCGGTCCTGGGTGCATGCTGTGCTCTCCACAATATTGTGGTGAGCAAGCACAAGCTCTTTGTGGTGCGCTGGGTGGCTGAGGCATTGCCACAGCATGACCAGTCAAGTGCAGTCCCCTGCCACCAGGTGCACTAGGATGGGATACGTGGGTGGGAGGCCCTCTCAGAGGCCTTCGCCCGGGGGCCCCTGTGACCCAGCCTTGGCCCACCCCATTCAACCCCTCCTGCACACACTCCCACCTCTGCCCCACCAGCACCCCCACCCACCCTCCCACACTTCCCTCACCATTCCCACCCAATGCACAACATGAATACTGTCCAATAAAGTGAACTGTTGACTTTTTGAACCCAAAAATTACTCCAGCTATTTACAATGGGGTGTTAACTCCATAATGGGGGAACCATAGGGCCAACTCTTTACAACGGCAGTGGGGATGAACTATTTACAAGAGGGGACAGGGGTCCTCACCTGTCCATAGGAGTAGGGGGATAGGAGCCAAGGTGGCCCCTTGAGTTGCAACTGCCCTGAGTCCAGGGCCCCCTGCAGGGCTAGGATGGTGCTGGGGGCCCAGGTAGATAGGGGCATGCTGGGAGTGCAATGGCCTCTGACTCATGGGGGGGGCAGAGGAGCCATGGCCAGGCTGGGTGCACCCACCCACAGCTACTGCATGAGCTCCTCCCTCTCAGCTGCATTCGTGCTGTGTGGGGAGTGGGGTAGGGTGGCGAGAGGGGCAGAGGCAGAGGCAGGAGTGGGGACCACGGGAAAGGCCATCCATGGAGCAGGTGGTTGGGCCAGGCAGTTGGTGATGGCCTGATTTAGGGTGTTGAGGTATCCCAAGACTGGATCCCAGGCCACCCACTCCATGGAGAGCCATTCCCACAGCAGGCGGTATTGCTCCCACCACCTGGCTTTGTGGGCTGCTGCAAATTCATCGGCACAGCTGCAGCAGTGGTCCCACCCAGAACAGGGCCCCATCTGTGGGGGGCATCATTTCTTCCCCCTCGCTAGCCACTGCAGGGCTCCCTGGCATGTCAAGGGGGCTGGGGTGGCCTGTGGACATCGAGGCTGTGAAGACGTAAGGGGAGAGGGTGGTGCCCTTTCAGTCACGCAACCGGGTACTGTGGGCCAGTGGCCCCATCACTGTCCTTCCCTGCCTATGGGCAGTGGGGAGCCTGGATGCTGTGGGGTCTGTCCATGCTGGGCCATTGGTGGGGCTGGTTCACATCCCCCCCACCCTCCCCACGTATGTGTCCCATGTGGCTGTCCATGGCCCCATGTGGGGACCCCCACGCACTCAGGTCCCTCCCTGATAGCAACCATGGCCATCCCAGCGCCCTGGCCCATGGCCACTGGCTGTGTGCCCGGGCCTGTGCTGGCAGCAGCAGGGACCCCTCTTCCCCCCGCCCACATGCCCAGGGTGCCCCACGCCTGGACCTACCAGGGGGTGCTTCATGGGATTTTGGGAGAGGCCTGGGAGGGGTAGCCCGGCTCATGCCCTCTGATGACGTGATGATGTACAGGATCCCCTCACTGCTGCCCTTGCCATTGCTGTCCCCATCAGCAGCTGGCAGCTCTGGGCCTGGTGGTGCTGCAGAGAGTCCTGGCTCTTGCTCCTCGCCCCGGTCCTCTTGCTCAGCAGGGTCGAGAGTCTTTTCCGGCAGTGTGGCCTCCAGTGGTGCAGCCTCCCTGGGGCCAAGGAGCTGGTGGAGGTCATCATAGGAGGTGCAGGTGGCAGGTGCTGCCCCCAACCACCTGGCTGAGACCCTTGCCTGGGCATACCCCTGGGGCAGCTCCTTGACTTTCAACAGTGCCTGACCAGGGGTCCGGGGTGGGGTGGGGCTGGCCCTTTGCAGCCAGGTTGTCGGCCAGGTGGTCGAAAGCGGCTGCTTTCCACTTCCACCCCTCCATCCTCAGCATGACGTCCTCATTCCTCCAGATGGCCAGCAGGTCCCAGACCTCAGCCTCCAGCCACAGGGCACCCCTCTTCTTCAGGGGCTGCCTGGGGTCCTGGAAGCCCTGCTGCTCAGTGCCTTGGGACCTTGAGGCTCCTAGGGGTCTTGCCTGCTGGCCATGGCTCCTGCTGGATCCCTTTCTTACACTCTGGGAGGTGCCATAGAGTGTGCAGGTGCAAGCACGTGCTCCTACGGCTGCCAGCACGCTCTCAGCTTCCTGCCTGGGATTTCTATGTCCCTGCAGCTTTAAGGCACCTGAAGCTGACAGCCATAGAGCCCTGGCTGCTGGACAGGGCATCTCTGTGCTCTGGGGAGGGCCGGCCCCATGGAGGACTTATGATTTCAAAATGGCGGCCAAGAAAGTAGCTACACACGTTTTCTTTTGAAATCAGCATCAAAATGGAGTGTTGTTCCCAAAACGGGAGTGGAACAACACCTTGGAAACGACCGCCTTTTTACCCCGATATTGATTCTGAAATGAGCAATTTGTGTGTAGTTGCTCTGCTGCTCGTTTTGAAATCGCCCCTCACTTCAAAATTGCTTTTGAAATTACTTGCCAGTGTGCCCACAGCCTCAGTGGGAAAGTAGGTGAGGAAGAGATTGTGCTATAAAATACCCAGGAAAAGTTATTCAGCTCTTCGAAGTGGCTACTGCAGTTATTTGTGTCTTGCCCTCAGGGTACAGTGTGTGCAGTCAGAGTTTGCTGGGATGATATAGTGTTTGAAACTAGGGATTTGCTAACTTTTGTGCCTAATTTCAAAGGCACAGAAATAGCCCGGGTTTCATATCAGACTGTGAACTCAAGCCTGCTATGGTTCAGTTCCCTATGAGCCAGTGTTGTACTGTCTTTTAGGGCAGGAACGTTCGTGAAAACCCCGTTTCTGAACTCATGAGAATCTCAGCTTACTTTTATTTTATTTTATTTATTTATAAATTAAAGTCTCTTGCTCTTGTAGTTGCAGGGGAAAAAAGTAACCAAAAGCCTCAGAGGAAAAAAAAATACCCTGTGTTTATTGGCTTAAAAGTCATGAGATGTCTATAAGTAATTGAAAGGAGGTTTTTTTTTTTAGGCTTTGACTCATAATTGTCAACGTTGAGGTTGGTAAGACTCAAAGTTTGGGTTGCTGTTGTCTTCAGCAGAAGCAGCACAGAGCTAGGATCAAGGTTTAGGGCTACACTTTGTAGCTCAAATTTCTCTGGAGTGCAGCTCTGGGGTTTTGTGGAGGGGCGGGGGGTTGCCTCTAGAGAGAGATTAAAAAAGCTTGAGGCTCCATTTTTGCTCTGATAAGATAAAATGTAAAGGGCCTTATTCTGATCTGACTTGCACCCAGCTAATCATCATTATGTTAGCGCCAATAAGTCTACAGCCTCACAGCAGCATTAAATCCACATACAAGAATTAAAAATCAGAAAAATAATATTGCCAAGTGTTTTATGACATGTCTTTAAGGTCCCTGTGTTCAACAATGTGAATTACCTTAAAGAATTGCAAAGCTATGGAAAACAGAAATGTTTGTTTAAAAAAAATCAGGGTTGGTTTGACTGCAGCATCATCATATATGTGATTATATTTTACATCGTATGGCATGGCCATTTCCACAGAAGTCTCCAGCTCTCCCCAGTTAGCTTGCAGATTTCATCATCCTCCTGCTTGTAAATGAATATGCATCAGAAGCAAAGAGATGAATTCACATCCAATACTTTACTTAGGGATCTATTTAGGATCTCCACCTCTCTAAGCACACGAGCCCAAACACCCTTCCCCGTCCCTGCCCCATCCCTTCCTCAGTGCCCTGCCCCTCCACCATAGACCTGACTCTGTCACTCCATCCCCCTCTCCCCCGCTGTTCACCCTCCCCCACTCTCACTCTTTTTTCCTGCACAGAGGCAGGAGATTAAGGTGCAGAAGGGGGTGCAGGCTCTGGGCTGGGGCCAAGAGGTTTGGAATACAGGAGGGAGCTCCAGGCAGAGCTGCGGTCAGGCGGAGGTTTGGGCTGCAAGCCCTGAGAGGGAGTCTGGGTGCTGGAGGGGGCCCAGAGCTAGGACAGCAGATTGGGGTGTCAGAGGGGAATTGGGGGTGCAGTCTCCAGGAATGGGCTCAGAGCTGGGGCATGACGTGTGGGAAGCAGGGCGGGGTGTGGGCTCTGGGAGGGAATGTGGGTGTCTCAGAGGGCTCTGAGCTGGGGCAGGCAGCTACTTTACAGGAGGAGGTGAAGGGAGCAGGCTTCACCTGAGTGGTGCTTAACTCAGGTTGTTCCTACTCAGCGGCATAGCAGGGCTAAGTCAAGTGCCTTACCTGCCCCGGCTGCAGGCAGCTCTCAGAAATGTGCAGAAACCACCATGGTTCCTGGGCAATGGGTGCAGCAGAAACCTTGCTCAGGGTGGCAGCAGCATGCGGAGTCCCCCCTATTCCTCCCCGGGGCCAAGTGGACTTACCGGCCTGTTCTGGGAGCACCATGGAATCAGGGAAGGCCTGTGCCCCACTGCACAGCCAGACTTTTAGGGCAGGTCTACACTAGACCTTAAAGTTGATTGTAGATGCACAATTCCAGCTATGGCAGCTACACAGCTGGAATAGACACATCTATGATTCACTTTTCTGGCTGTCCTCGCTGAGCAAGGATGACAGCAGGGTTTCTGCAATGGGCCTCGCTTACTCCTGGTAAGAATGAGGAGTACAGGTGTCAACGGTCGACCCCGAATAGTTCGATTTTGTGCAACTCCTCTAGGCACATGAAATTGACCCTGGAAGTTGGACCCTGGACCTATTGATCTCCCGGTAAGTGTAGATGTACCCACAGTGGCTCAAAACCTCCTGGCTTGGATCCAGTAGAGTGCAGGAGATAAAGCCCAATTCTGGGAGACTACCAGTGAAACTGGAGGGCTTGGCAGCCCAGGTTCTCCAGCGAGCCACTTTCTTCTCACACTGTCGTAACAGTCAAACTTTCAAAACAATGGGCCTGACTCTCCATTGACTATGCAATGTGGGCCATTGTTTATATCTATGCACAGTGGGTTAAAAAACACTGCTATATCAGGATACATGTGTAAGTTGCCCACTATGTAAGTAACTACACACTGTAAAAAATTGTAATGAATCAGATCTAGGGCTTCCAAATGTGTGTTCACTACCATGCATATACAGTGCTTGTTTTGTGCTGGTACTTGCCAGTACTGAGTACTGGCATCTCAGCAGCCCCAGCTGAGCACTGGCTCCTCTTTTTTGTGCATATATAAACAATCGGGCTACAATTTTTGCCCTTTTTCTTGCATATAAAGCTATAGGGTTTGCATGGGCACAACACATCTGTTTCACCAAGTGCAATTTCAAATGGGATCTGAATGTGCACATTCTTTCATTTGGGTACCAGTGTGCACAAATTGCACATTCAAGTGAATTCCAATGCATAAATTTGCACACATACACACAAATGGCACTTAGCCTGTAGCTTTTCCGAGAACTTTGGGCCTATCTGTCCAGGTGAAAATATACTTCGAGTGGCACTCTTCTCTGGTAACTGACACGGTATCTGCAACTGAGCAAATAATAATAATTGAATCTCTGTCTGTTGAACTAGACAGATTTTGGTTTTGTATTTTTGGGGTTTTTTTGGTGTGGCTGTTTTGTTTTTTGTGCTGAGACACTTAATTGTACAGCTTAGTTTTCTGCCCATGGCAGAAGCATAATAATGTCTGAGATTTAATTAACTTCATGTGGCACCGCAGAAATGGGTAGCAAATCAATAATGAATGCTGTTACAGTCACCTTGTGCTCCTATAATTCTCTGTGTTTGGGTGCACTAATGAGGTCTCATTTCTGTGAGCACCTCTTCAATAGCAAGGAGGAGATTATTTGTTTAATTGCTGATCTCATGTCTGTCACTGGGGATATGAAGTAGTCTCAGTTGAGACTCTACTATTGGGGGCCAGTGCCTTGAGGCCCAAGGCGGCGAGGAGGATATGACTCATTTTCCTGGCATTGTTGTTCTGTGTTTCTCAGGCTGAGAAATTCTCAGCATGAAGCTTCAGTTGATATAGCTGTGGAAATCGGCAGCTGCTTTGCGGTGGTGCTTGATATGTAATTGTCAGATCTGGGCCTGCTGACAAGCATGGAGGGGAAGGGGACAGTTGCCCCAGGGCCTGACATTTCAAAGGGGCCAAGAGCTCGAGTTGCCGCCACCGCAACTACTACAGCAACGGCAGTGACCAGGGCTCCAGGCCCCTTTGAAAAGCTGCAGCAGTGCTACTGTGCCGCTCTGAGTGGCTCTGAGGAAGGGAGGGGGGCCAGCATCACAATCCAAGCGGCACTAGGGGCGGAATGCCCTAGGCTCTGCCCCTTCTACCCTTGGTTCCACCCCTTCCTGAGGTGTAGAGCTGGGCCCCCCATCCCACCTTACCCTGGTGCCTGCAGAGTCTGTCTGCCCTGCTGATCAGATCTTCACTTGGTCCTGACTCTTGCCTGCCCCTGCTCTGGATGATACAGCCCATGGGCCAAAACCAGTACATCAAGCCTTTCAGTCCAGCCCATGGACACGCCACAGGGACCCTCAAGCAGGGAGCAGCACCATGGCTTAGAGCAGCTGACAGCTTCATCTGTTTTTCTGCACAGGGAAGTGGAGGAGAGGGAAGCTTTGCATACTGCTCCACCCCCAGCACAATCTTTCAGCTCCCATTGTCCCATTGGCTGGTTCTAGCCAATTGGATCTGAAAGGCTGTGCTGAGGGCAGGGGCAGTGTGTTTAGCTTCCCCTTCCCCATGGTGAAGAGAGGCATAGGAAGCAGCCTGCCACCCTGAGCTGTGGGGCTAAGGCAGGCAGGGAGCCCACTCAAGAGTCCCACTGGGCTGCTGTCTGAGAGGCCCCTAGGAAAGCACCCCCAGACC
This sequence comes from Carettochelys insculpta, assembly GCF_033958435.1. Lineage (NCBI taxonomy): Eukaryota > Metazoa > Chordata > Testudines > Carettochelyidae > Carettochelys > Carettochelys insculpta. The sequence goes on along the minus strand of NC_134138.1, from coordinate 190,902,994 downwards.
AGAGCTGCCTCTAGCACCCCACCTCCTCCAGCATCCTAACTCTCTGCCCTCTGGTCACCATCTCCTCCTATGCCAGGTCACCACCCAAGCCTCTGAATCTTCTTCCCTTCTGCCCCAAGTCACAACTCCCTCCCAGACCCTGCACTCCCTCTTACCCACCTCCTGCAGGCCAGAATCCTCTCCTGGACCTATACCCCTTCCCAGACCAACACCCCCTCCCAGACCCTGCACCCCAATCCCTTGCCCCAGGTCATAACCCCTCCTTCAGCCAAACATCTTCTCAGACCCCACACCCTCTCCTGTACCCCAGTCCCTTCTCCTGAGCTCTCTTCTGCACCCAACCTCCTTTCCAGACCCTGCACTCTCTCCTCAGAAAAATGTGGCTCTTGACCACTTACCAAAATCCTGGAGTGGCCCCACCATGAAAAATTACTCCCCACACCTGTCCTAGAGAATAATGGGAGTAAAGGAGTTTTTAACCAACACTTTAGCAGTTACTTTGGTTACAAACATCTCCTCTGGGCTCTTTCTGTGGGCCCAGAAAGAAAATGTCTGATGACTCACTTAAGGGGCTGACATGATCTCTCCTAGGAAGGGCATATCTACATGGAGACTCTGACACCAGAGCACTCTCCAGACCTTTTAGTGTACACTCGATGAGTGAGCAGCAGGCTCATATACTGTACGCTCACACCTGAGCTTGCTACACATGAAACCTCCTTGCGGAAATCACTGGCGAGACAAGTTAATTAAGGGGGAGGGTGTAAAACAGCAGTGCTGAGAATTTGCAATCTAGGCCATAGTAACCCAGAGAGCTGGGCCGAGGTGATGGGAGGTCCTTGCGTGGGCCAATCGAATTTACTGTGGAGAAATATAGGATAAGGGCCTGAGTGTCTCTTGGGCCAGTTCACATATGGCTGCCTGGTATAGAGTACAGACTACCTCCCATTCGTAACAGGGGACACAGCATTTTGGGAAGGTGCTGTCCACTTATATATCCTACACCCTACATAATGAAAAAAATAGGGAGGAGCAGAATGGAAGTGGAAAGAGGCCCATGGCCACTACATCAGGTCTCGTGCCAGCATTACGGACCTGTACCATACACTTTAAGCTCATTCCCTTCCATTAATTTGAATTATCACTTCCAGCCACCATTGTTTCTAGCATAAATAGTTTCTAGTCTAAACAAATGTGCCTTGTTACCACAGACAGGCTCTATGTGGCATGGAAAATCTCATGCTACATCACGTTGGCCAAGGAAACAATGCCCAGCTTCACTGTAGCTAAAATAACATGTGATCGGCAAAACAGATGTGCTGTACATCAGAATAAATGCACCTGAAAGGAGGTGCTAATTAGGCTTTCCCAGCATGCTTTTCTTTCCTCCATTTGCCCTGTCCAATCTGCTAACCTCTGTAACTCACAACGCAATAGGTACCATACCCCACCCACTGCCCTCTATAGCACTGTTAATTCTTTGGAAAGAGCACCATCGCTGTACCAAAGCCTGCCTGAATTACAGGGAAATTACACGGTATGAATTTGAGTCAATTATTATTGTTATTATTATTATTATTATTATTGGGATTCTGGTAAGATGTTTAGTAGCGTAACTCTTGATCTTCACTATTGTTTTCCTTTTAAAGCCAGGTTTTCTAGATAAAAACCCAATCAATACTGTTATCTGTTTGCAGCATCAGAACGGACAGCCACAGCGGGTCCCTGGGCAATTTGTGGAAAAGAGGGGGCACTGTGCACCCAGAAGGGGCGGGGACTCAGGTGGTTGTGGCTGGGCCAATGTTCCCTCTAACTTTTCCATCCATGTGGGGAATACGTTTTGTTATTTGCACTGAGGGATGTCCGGATGTTCACCACCAACAGAAACACAGGCTGCCGGCAGTGGGTGCTCTGCCAATCAGCCGGGCAGCAACTGAATCTCTCCTGGGTGGATGCCCAAGCACTCAGCTTACAGGGAACATTGAGTGGGGCCAAGAGCAGCCAGCCTATAGCACCGCTCGCACCACAGAGCTGCCCACCCCCAGCCCCACCCCCAGCCCTTAGAGCCGCATGAAGTGGCGTTGCAGCACTTGGGCAGCAATTCAGAGGGGCCCTGGGCTCCAGGCACTGCCACAGAAGTGGTGGGGGCAGTCATGGGCTCCAGGCACCTTTGTAGCACCAGGCCCAGTGCCACTGCACCTCCCTTACCTGCCCCCACATCAGTGGGCCTGGTTTGAACTGAGTTGTCAATGAAGACGTACAAAATACATAATCTACCTCACTGAATTCATTCCTCTGCCAGCACCATTTAACAGCTGTTCTGGAAATAGATTTATGTGCCACACGAGGCCCGCACACAGGTGAAGGGAACTTTAATTTCTGTCAGGCTTGAACACAAAGGAGCATATATGCTCCACAAGATGTACATGCATGTCTCTCTGTAATGACTTTGCTGTTGCGCTTATTAAGAAGGCAGCGTGGAGTTGCATGTTAGAACCTACAGGAGTAATGTGCTTTCTCCTTGAAAGCTCATGTCTTAACGCTCAAGTTGCTAGTTGGATTCCGGACTCGATAATGTAGCTCACTGGAGTGGAGTCATTGCATCGCAGTCCCACCAGTAGGGTAATCCATTCCCAACAGTTAATATCAGCGAGAATTTATATGCATGCACAAAGTCAACAACACACCTCACAACATGAACCTGACCTGCTGTGTGTTTAAAAAAAAAAAGTGGCCAACTCTTCTGTTATTGCATTGCAGCTCCAGAAATTGAAAAGATCGCTGTCTTTCAAGACCAAAAGCTTACGGAGTAAAAGTGCAGACAACTTTTTTCAGAGGACTAACAGTGACGTGAAATTGCAAGTTGATCTGCTGCCTGAGGTGAGCACCAGTGTCGGCCAGCTCCCCAGCTCAGAGAGCCAGACCTCCACACCCATCAAACTCCAGCAGCAGCCAGAAAGCAACCAGGTTCATGTTTTCCAGGAGCATATCTTCAAAAAGCCCACTTTCTGTGATGTCTGCAACCACATGATTGTTGGTAAGAACCAGTTTGTTTGTGTGTGAGAGAAAACCTGCAGAGTGGCCTTTCTAGACCATATGTCACGGCAAAGATACTCATGATAATACTCGAGCAAAGAAACTCAGAGTGATGATCCACACCAACTAATCCATTTGCATGATCATAGATTCCTTGATATCACACTTTAAACTGTGTAGTTAAAATAAAAAATATATAAATAAAATATATGGAGATACACATCTCTTAGAGCTGGAAGTGACCTTGGAAGGTTATCGAGTCCATTCCCCTGCCCTCTTAGCAGGACCAAGCACCATCCCTGACAGATTTTATTAATCTATTTCCCCTTAGTCCCTAAGTGGCCTCCTCAATGATTGAGCTCACAACCCTGGGTTTAGTAGGCCAATACTCAGAAATGTCTCCCCACAGTGGCAGAAGTAGGAACCATAACCCAGAAGCTGTGGAGCCAAATTTTGCTCCATTGGGGTTTGATGAGCTTTGGTTCCTGTTGGCTATACTGCTAGACTATATGGTTAAATGTCATTCATCATGATGAATCAAACAGAATGAAAGTCCCACATGGTTCTCCTGCATTCCAAAGTGTTGACTACATTTCTGACTTTACCCTTCAGGGGTGATGTGTATATTCACCATGTGCGTGGAGGCCTGCCATGCCACTTCTGCAATAGGGCTGCAGAAGAAGAGGTAAAGAGGGCAATGCAGGCAAGACAGCAGCACAGAGGCATCATCCTCTGCATGTCATGGAGGGCATTTGCATGCTAGCCATCAGTAGCCCAACAGGGAGGCTTTTACTCAAGAATGTTGGCTGGCATACTCATGCGACAGATGGTTCACTTCACCTGAGATGATTCTCCTCTCACATACACTGAAGTAAAGTGGGAGTAATTCCATTAAAATCAATGGAGTTATACCACTGTAAAAGTAAGTGAGAGGACAACTGGTCCCATGTTATTCATTAGGAAAAATTAGAACGAAGCAGTGAACATTTTCATGTAGGAAAAGTGATGCACATCCTCGGCTCAAGTATTAGACAGAAACCTGCAGCAGCGAGTGTGCTTCAGCAGGGGGGCAGGTTTCAAATGCCAGGTCTGATGTGAGAAAATACATTTCTTTTCACACTGGCCCAATGAACAGATCAGAAATGGTGCAGTTCTATGGAGTTCAAGGGAGCTGATGAGGATGTGGTCTCGTTTCTGTTGTGAGGGTCTCTGCAATCCTCTTTCTGAAGACGAGTGTGTTGGTTCATTTGGTTTTTTTTTCAATGTGTGGCATTGCTGCTTTCCTATCTCAGCTAACTTTTTCAGTGTTTCTAGAACCCAAGTCCCTTGTGAAGAATTTTTAAAGGGGGGGGTGGGGCCATCGAAGGCTAAATTGCTCAGGACTTCAGCTTTACGTAGCGATATTCCTGTTGTGATGTTCCCCAAGGGTGTGCTGACATATAAGGCACCTCACCACCACCTGCCCTTATTATAAAACAGTCTTGTTTGTGCTCCCTGTGTATCATTTCCCTGAAACCATCAGCCTCTGGCAGCACGAGCACGGCCTTCTAAGTGGGTCTGCAGCTCTTGCTGTCTTTTTGTAGGTAGCAATAGGCACACACCACCTTCCAAGTCCTCCCATGTCCAGCCCTTTCTCCAATGAACATCTACTGAACTACCTAGGCCTGCTGTTCCCAAAGAAACAGCACACAACAGCATGTAAGATTCATCTCAGGCCCTTTGCTTTGCTTAACAACACAGCCCTAACATGTATTTATGGTGAAAATAACAGTAAGTTTGTTGTCAAAGAACAGCAATTCCAGTGATAGAGAGTAAGAATATTGGAAACAAAATCATAACATGCTTTCTAGCAGTTCTAGTGAATTAGCTGTTATTCTTCTAGCTAAAGACCTTATCTCACCTAAAGTCTGCGCTCGTATTTTCAGCCAAGCCTGGCTGTCATTCCTCTTTCACAAAAGAAATTTGCTGTCCATTTGCATCCTGGGTGAGGAACACCCAGGCATCTTTGTCTTCCTGCTCTCTCAACTATACTCAAGCCAGCTTTTGAAGTGCATCTCAAGATAAGTTTCTCTCCAGAGGCTGTGCTTCTCTTACTGTAAGTTTCTTTCTGAAGTTCTTACAATCCTTCATTTGCATTCAGTTTAGATTAGTACAGTAAGAGGAGACCCACTTTGAACGAGACAGTAACCAATTTATGTGTAAACAGACGCAAAAATATCTCTGAACTGACAGAACCAGTGCTTGATACGGACTCTAAATGTATTTTTAGTGCATATGCACAGCTTCTTGCACAACATCCTTATGTGGGTTTTGTGTTGATTTTGATGAAAAGTGTGACGCCAGTTTTCATCTGAGACCTCACATGACATTTTTTGGTGAACTAGACTGTATGTACTAGAACTGGGATAACCCCGTAAGCCTTCTCTTCCTCCTTGCAGACGAGGTTCTTTGGTCACACCTATATTAAAATAAAATCTTAAAAATTAAAATGTATTTTAAATAAAGTTTAAATATAATGTGAGCGTTGAAGACAGTCCTCAGGTTAAGCCCTATCTAGGGAGAGGTCATGAAGTATTTATTAACTTTGGGAAGAGAATATATAATATTTATAGCCTTAAAATCTTTAGAGGAGGAGAATAGCTTCCTGTTTGCGATCAGAGGCCAGGAGGATAGGACAGAGTTAGCAGCTCAGAATGTTAGAGACCTAGAATAGACCAAAAAAAAAAAAAAAGGTATGGCTGGTAGGGGTCTGAATGGTCTAAAAAAACCCGTTGGCCTCAAACAGGCCAATGTGAATTTGATCTTACGGGTTCATTTCAAACATGTGTATAACTGAGAATATAAATTAGGAAGAATTTTGCTTCCAACTCTACACATTTTTAATTATCACTAATGCTGTGAATACTGTAGATTAGTAAGACTGCAAACCAATACAATTCCAAAATGTTATTGCTCTAGGTGGGGGCAGAGGGTTCTTCTCCCTGCAGCAAGCACAGCTCCCAGTAAGTCCAGGTCTCACACACTCTTTGCCTTTGCTCAGCTTCCCAGTCTGCGCCACAGATGACACAGACAAGGCCTGAAGCAGTGTCATACTACAAAACATCAGTCTAGCTGCATCCTGAGCTGGATTTCACCAGGGCTTCCCCTGGAAAGCCTTCCTAGCCCACACTTTAGTCCTTTTGCCACAGAAAGAACCTTTTTATCCCTGCTGAGTTGGAGCTAATGTGGCCTACTTTCTCTGGCTGCTTGGATGAGACAGGTGAATAGCACAGATCTCCGCCACGCAGCTGTTGGCGCATCTTCCCCTTGAAAATGTAACGGAAAGGTGTTTCAAGATTTTTTTTTTTCTTTTTAACCCATGTGTCACTCTCTAGTCTAGACCCCTTGTAAGGTGACTTATGGAACTACTTCTCATAGTGCTGCCCTATTATAACACTCCCCCTACATCTCATCCTATCGCCGTGTCTGATTCTGTAGCATTGTATTAATGGACATCAGGTGATATTTGATATAGCTCAATTACTCCTGATAAGCTGTGTCACTAAGGGCCTGGGTTGCAGAAACAAAACAGGCAATTTGTCAGGAAACCTGTTCATATTTCCTGCTTCCAAATGAAAATGTTTGTGCCAACCTGCTTCTGCCCTGCTCAGTTGTGATTCTGAATTTCATCATAATGTTCATGAGTGTACAGCGTAAAATTCTTTATTGATTGGAGTGAGGAGAAAGTCCAGAATATGTTTTAAAAACTTATATTGGCTACTGGGAGAAAGTTCTGGAAAATCTCTGCTTGGCTTCAGGTGGTTTGATTTTTTTTTGGTCATCCAGAAGGATTCCGAATGCTCCTTAAATAGAGCACTGATCTATGAACTGAACAATAGAAATATGTCTGGTGCTGAATGATGAGTTCTACACAACACAATCTTCTATCTTGCCAGAGTGTCAAAATCATATAGCATTTTAAGAGCTAACAAGAAACTTATAACACAGACAGCAGGTTCTCTGCACTGTTCTTTTCACTAAAGGCAAACTTAAAGCAACAGGACATGAAACATCTTAATCTCACAGAAGAAGTACACCTCAAATCCCTCTTTGTCATCAAGTACAATGAGCCCAATTCTGCCTTTCAGTGTGGGATCCCTTATTGTCTCTGTTTGTCCCTGTTACCAATGTAGAGTCAGAAGATAAAGATCAAACATATAACTGGTTTTAATATACAGCATGGAATTGACACAATGCAATGCTACTCTTGTGCTTTTCATATAATGCATCCCAAAATGCGTGGCAACCCATTTAAAAGCAACTCCAAAGGTTAAATTCCTGTGGAAACATCTGAGACATGGAACAATAATGTGCTTTAAGCTTGGGTTGAAAGATGGAAGTGTTGCTCTCTTTTTTGGGTGTAATTCCTTTGTAATAACGGTGCAAAAGGAGGATTTGTCAAAGAAGGATTTGCTGCCTGTCAGACCAAGCAAGGGAGAGTCTTCCATATGTAAGGGGGCATTACAGGATGAAGAGAGCTCCCATCTTAAGGAAATTTCTTTTGGCAATAGCGAAATTTCTTTTGGCAATAGCGCGCGCGCACGCACGCACACACACACACACAGAGACAGAGCTGGCCCACAATAGATGATTTGGAGTTACTGATCTTGGGCTTCAGAGCTATAAAGTTACAGTGTAGAGGTTTGTGCTCAGGCTGAGGCCTGCGTTCTGGGACTCTCCATCTTCATGGGCTCTAGCCATGGGTGGTGGATGTAGCTGCTCCCCAGACTGTGACCCTGCCCATACTCCACCCCAGCTCCATCCAGGTCCTGCCCCTTTTTCACTGCCCCACATCCTCCCCTCTACCTCCATTTTCTCCCTGCTCACCCATTCTAGCCAAATCCCTGAATCCAAATGTAACAAATGACATTTCAGGGAAAAGCCACTCGTCTAAAATTTCTTTCTAAAGAAAAACTAGCACGTTTTCCACTGTATGCCAAATTGCGATGACTAGACATGCAGAAGATACTTATATAAAAGCACTAAATTTGAGAATAAAAATGTCAGTCTCAGGTTTTTTGCTATACCCTGAAGTTGGTCAGAGATATAGTTACATGAACTTCATAGGAAGGGCAAGCCAATTGCTCTGCTAAATGCAACATTACATATCATCATGATGCACCCCTTCTCTGTTTTACAAATTCTTCATCGGTATTTCTAAGCTTATTTTATGTTTTAAATATACTGTAAAGTCTTCATAAAGTAAACGTTTGAGATTACTACATATTTAAATTCACTGAAACAAAGATATTCTTTGAAATGACCAGACAGAGTAGTTTAGTGTGTTTGTAACAAATTTCATTATTTTAAAAAGGGGAACACTAATTTATTTTGTCTGATGTTCATAACAAGACATGTTCATGAAATTTAACTATATGTTTATATTAAAATATGTTTCCAAAGATTTTAGGCGCATCAAAGGATTTTATATCTTAGTAAGGCACTGATTTTGGTTGAGGATTCTCAGAAAAATAGTTCATCAAATAGTCAGATGTAAAAGGTAAAATCTTTTGCCTTGATATCTAGAAGAAAAGAAATTTTACTGTAGATGGACAGAAAGGACAGGAAGACTTTGGAAGCAAGAGTGTTGTGGGAGACGGTATCAAAAGCTTTTCTGAAGTCAAGGTATATCACATCCACTGGCTTCCCCATGTCCCCAGAGCCTGTTATCTCATCATAAAAGCTAATCAGATTGGTCAAGCACAACTTGCCCTTGGTGAATAAATGTTGACTTCTTTTGATCACTTTCCCTTCGTCCAAGTGCTCCAAAATGGATTCCTTGAGGATCCCCTCCATTGTTTTCCCAGGGACTGAGGTAAGGCTGACCAGTCTATAGTTCCCTGGATTGCGCTTCTTTCCTTTCTTAAAGATGGGCACTACATACGCCTTTCTCCAGTCATCAGGGATCTCTCCTGATCTCCAAGAGTCTTCAAAGATAATAGCCAAAGGCTCGGGAATGACATCCGCCAATTCCCTCAGTACCCTTGGGTGCATTAAATCCAGACCCATGGATCTGTGTACAGCCAGTTTTTCTAGGTAGCTCTTAACTTGTTCCTTCCCCACTGAGGGGTGGCCTCCACCTTCCTATTCTGCATTGTCTAGCACCATAATGTGGAGCAGTCCTTGTCTGTGAAGACTGAAGCAAAAAAATCATTGAGTACTTCAGCTTTTCTTACATTATCTGTCACTAGATTACCTCTCTCACCCAGTAACAACCTGTGGCAGAGTCAGTCTCATTCCTGGGCCCCAGGTCCTCTGTTTAGTCCACTGGCCTCACCATATGAACCCGGTTACTGTTGCTGTGGCAGGGGGCAGTCTGGGGTGGGGGGAACCCAGTCCCCACCCACTCATTCCCGGTTCCGGCCTAGGGACCCTGGATGGCCGCTACCAGCGAGGGCTGACTCCCTTCACCCTGGCCCCTGCAGCTTCTCTCCCTGGGCCACTTCCCCCAGATGATTCCCCCGGTATCTCCTTCTTCTAGTGGTAGCCAAAGCAGCAAGTCCCCTCCTTTGTTTGGCTCCTCCAGCTGACCAGTTCCCCCACAGTCTCTGGTGGACCTTCAGCCCCCCTGCCCCCAGATTGGGGCAGTCTAGCCCCCCAGGTTGCTGAGGCGCCTCTCTTTTTTTGTGGTCACTGGTGTTCCTCCAAGTCTCCTTCCTTCTCCTCACTCACCTCCCAAACTCTGCTTAAACCCCGCCCCCCTTGCCCTGCATGGAGAAGGGCTTATAAAGGTAGCCCTGAGTGGGATCAGCTGGCCCTAATTGATTTAGGGCCGCCTACTTCTCAGCTGCTCCCACTTTGATTCTCAGCTGTCACTCTGCTCTGTTTTTTAGTCTGACCTCTCTTCTCCTGGCCTCACCCTGCCACACAGCCCCACACCTTCCCTGATAGCCCTATTATTGTTAACATGCCTGTAGAAACCCTTCTTGTTACTCTTCACATCCCTTGCCAGCTGCAGTTCCAACTGTGCTTTCACTTTCCTGATTACTGCCTGGCATTCTCCAGCCATATACTGTCCACGTTTCCGCTTCTTACATGCATCCTTTTTGAGTTTAAGCTGACCAAGGATTTCCCTGTTAAGCCAAGCTGGTTGCCTACCATGTTTGCATTTCTTACTATGCAGTGGGATGGTTTGTCCCTGGGCCTTCAGTAAGACTTCTTTAAATTACTGCCAGTTCCCCTGAACACTTTTTCTGTCTTCATTTCCCAAGAGATCCTACCCATCAGTTCTCCCAGGGAATTGAAGTCTGCTCTTTTGAAATCAAGGGTCTGCTTGTTACTGCTCACCTTTCTTCCTTTTGTCAGGATCCTGAAATCTACCATCTCATGGTCACTGCAGCACAGGTTGCCACCTGCTTCTATTTCTCCTTCTAGTTCTTCGCTTTTTGTGAACAGCAGGTCAAGTTGTTCACGGCCCCTGGTCAGTTCCATCAGCACTTGTACCAAGAAGTTATCCCCAATATTTTCCAAAATATTTTCCTGGATTGTCTGTGCGCTGAGGTATTGGTCTCCCAACAAGTGTCTGGATGATTAAAGACTCCCAAGAGAACCAAAGCTCAGAGAGGCTGAGCATTAAGACACATGGGAGGCATTACCCCCATTTGCCTCTTATACGCACTGCCCATGGCTCTAGCCTGTGCACAAATGTCTACAACTGCAATTTTTTAGCAAGTAGCTGGAGTCCAAATCAGCCAACACAAGCCAGTCATGACCATTGAATAGCAATGTAGATGTGCCCTTAGCTTATGTCTACATGGCAGGAGTTATTTTGGAACACTGCAGGATCCTGAAATAGCTACACGCGTCTAAGCAATACACTCATTGTCTCAAAGTATCAGAGAGGTAGCTGTGTTAGTCCATATCTTCAAAAACAGCAAGATGGTGCCACAGGACCTCTCATTGTCTCAAAGGAGTTTTTGAGATAACGAGTGCACTGTTCTGGCATCCCCGTACACCTCATCACAGGAGGAGTACAGGGAAGCCTTAAAATAATACTTTATTTAGGCATGTGGCACCATTTACACAGTGCCATATGCTGAAATAGCCTATTTCAAAATCTACTCAAAATAAGCTGCACAAACTGCATAGCACAAATTGCGTAGCTTATTTCAAGCCTACAGCACTGTCTAGATGTAGCCTTAGAGACCAACTGAATTTAAAAAGAGAGACACTTTTTTTCTCTCTCTCTAATGGCAGCATTGGGGAATGCTGAAAATCAAATATCTGTAAGTTTGAAGCGGTTTCCAGAGCACAGAAAACTTAAATGTGCACGTGTATGTTTCAGTGTATTTCACTTTATTGGATTAAGCTTCACTTTATCAGAAGCTGCTGCCAAAGACTGAAATAGATGAACACAAAGGGGAAAAACAGCTGAAGTTCAGGACACATCAAGGACCAGTTCTACACCCAATTTCAGATACTTCCCAGTTTTCATTTGTTTCTTATCTTAAATTTCACTTGTTCCTGGCAGGATGTGATAACTCAGATCAATATCAGGTGAGGGAAGGGAAAGAAAATGTCAGTATTTAATTGCTAAGCACCTGCAAAGTCAGGAACTGCAAATTTAATGCCACATCAGAAAAAAGAAGCTTAAAAATGATAGGGTGATCTAAACCACGCCTTCTCTCTTTTCTCCTTGTCTCTGGTGTGTCATGACTCATCACTTTACTATTTTGCACTTAGGAGAAAACATTATATCAGTACTTCACACTTAGAAGAAAACATTGTGTATCTAAAAACCTGCTCCATCTGTGGCCTTCTTCTGAACATTTTACTCATTTGCTGTTCATTTCCCACAGGGACTCTGATGGTGAAAATTTTATTTTCCACCCATCCCACACATACTGCATGCAGTTACATCCCTGTCTAAGGCAAATGTGAGTGGCGTATCAAGAAATTAAAACAACTTCGTTTTAAGAATCTCTGACATGAAAATAAATCTGTTTAGGCACCCTGAAATCAGTAAATAGTCATTAATTTAAAACAACTTCGTAACAGTTATTACATTTAATTGTAAACACAGCAGTTAACTTTCACTACTCATCTTAACTCTGACCTATAACCTCCACCCACCTGACAGTGAGCTGTACAACTGCTATAAATCCATGAATAATTAGCTTTTATTAAATCATTGCCTATAAATGAAAGCAATAATTCCTTCTGTAAAAATATCAGTTCACCCTGGCCTTCATTAGGCCACTGTCAGGATTTAGTGGGTGTTCTGGGACCGGCAGCCCATGTAATAGATAGAGATCTTGGAAAAATGGGAAGTGAACAAGGCAACTAATCTCTGTCTGTTTGGATAGTGATTGTCTGTGACACATCCATTTATGATTGGTCCCATGACAATTCTAATCTTATATAGATTTTACTATTCTGATATTCATCTTTGTTACTTGAAGGATAGATTACTGCAATATGCTCTTCTTACCAGGGTATAGCTACTTTCTTCAACCTTAAAAAAATGCACTTTATTTTATTTTTCCTGTGGAAAAGTTTTTAAAAAGAAGAAAACTATAAAGTTTTGGAAAAGGGCAGGCAGAAAAAAATCCACAAGGCTTTAATAAGGTGTTATACAAAATTAATGCATTTGTGATCCTCTTTATAAAATGGTCCACACTGATAAGCCAAAGTCAGATGCAGTGTAAGCAGGTATCACTCAATTGCATTCAGGTTAATGGAACTGTGGCCATTGACACCAAAACTGAATATGGCCTCTGTAGTCGAGGATTTGAAATGCAGCCTTCATTTGAAATGACCTAGGTTTGGTTTCTCAGCAGGGATATGGGGAAGTTCAGCTGTATATAATATGTATTTAGTTGTGTAGGGTTTTTTCCTCTTTAGGTAATTAACCTAAAGGATATATTGTGGATGAGACGCTCATACGCTACATGCATTTTCTGTTGTATTTTTGACTGCTTTTTCAGAAACCGGAGTACTTTGTAACCAAAAGTTTGCACAGAGGGAAAAAAAATCCATTATAGGATTCACATGGACAAGGATTTGTGCCTTAGAATTAGGATAAAGTATTGAATTTTATCTCTGCTGAATTTAAGCTTCTTAATTGAACTCCCAATGTGGCAAACCATTTACATGCCTGAGTAGTCTTTATTGACATGATAATCCCCTAAAGCCAATGGCCAGGAAGTTCCCTTTTGAGGAGGAATCTACAGGCGTGGATGCTGGTGGAGGAGACCTTTATGCGGAAAGTTTACAGGAACAGCACTGAGATCCACCAGGTCCATAAGAATTTGATGGGACCAAGCTATCCATGTGCCAGCTGAGTCCTTTTCAGAGCCAGTTCCTGGCTGTGATAATTCCTAAGACGCCTTTTGGACCCACTGCAAAAGATAGTAAAGCTTATGCCTGCGTTAACTCCGTCACAAGTTCTTTCCGGAGCAGAGGAAAACGATGTGCATTGCCCTCCTTCTGTGCTCTCACCCCATCTCTCTTTGGCCGTGTCTGCACTAACATTTACATCAGCAAAAGTTTTTTTGCTCAGGGGTGTGGACAAGCACCCTCTTGAGCCACATCCATTTTTTCTACCATAAGCACTTGTGTGCACAGCACTGTCAGTGGGAGAGCATTCCAACAGAGCTACCACCACTCCCAGGACAGGTTTTATTATGTGGATGGGAGCATTCTCTCCCACTGGCGAAATACGTCAACATGAGCACTCTGACAGCTGCAGTGTAGACAGGGCCTTCCTCCTGGTCTGCTCCCCTGCCACAGCGTCTGTTTTAGGTCAATGGGAGGAATTTTGCCACCTATGTCAATAAGCCCATTTCTGCATAGAATGGGGGAGATCTGCATGTGACACTTCTGCTGGGTGTGGGCGTAGAGGGTGGACTAGATCCAGTGGGTATGCTTTGAGGGTTAAGTCTCATTCTTCTCTTCAAAGGATGTCTCATATATTATTATTACCATTATTGCAGGAGGACCCTTCTCCCCGTCACGTGCTTTTGAAAATGTACCATAGAGAATGAGGTTCTCACTCTGACAGCCTCTGCTGGGCATTTGATATCTCCTTCTTTGAGACACTGCTGAACAACCCAACCTCAATGTTTCCTTTAGCTTCACCTAGTCTCCTCTGTGAAGAGAGGGTGGGAAATGGACATTAAGCAATTGTAAAAGGCAGCTGCAGAATCTGGTATAAAATTGTAACTTAAAAATACCTGGCACCTTAAAATTATAGTAATAGGCTTTGATTTTCCATTAAAATTGGCTGTCAATAAGTACTAACCCCTACTACTGCTGGTGTAACACAGTTCAATGTGGCACTAATCAGACTTGGGTAGTCCATAGGCAACCAGCTGTGCCTTTTGTAATAAAACCAAAAAAGAACAGTAATTGATTCCAGTCCTGTATCTACCTCTCCTGTTGGTTGTAAGAGTGCCCAGAGAGATGCAGCCATAAGTCTGTAAAGAAACAGAGGACAGTACAGCAGCTCTGTCTGAAATTATTATTCCTTTTCAGCAGTACGAATCTAAGCTTTCTTTAAAGTGGCTATTGAAAAGCAAATCTGAATCTGTTTAGCCTTTGAGAGGCCTTGCTGCTCTGAGAGGAGGTTAGAATTTTATCTTCCAGTTGGAAGATCAGTGACTGTTTCACCTTGAAAAGAGCTCAGAAGCTGACTTCAAATTCTAATTTGTCCTGACCAGGCACCAAATGTAATTCACATTTGTTACTCTGTTATTTTTAACTGACTGTAAATTTTAGAAAATGAATGTGGTTCATCTCCAGTGAGACAGTTTCAAGCAGCTGGTTATAGTTTGTTGCCTAGCAGAAAGGAAGGCAAGTAAAATTTTCAAAAGCATGTGATCAAGGCACTTAGAACCCACACTACCTGAGAAACGACCACTGCTGCTGAAACAATTCACGTTAAATGTGTTTTTGATATCCCCATGACTGCTCCGTAGTGACCTTTACTGCATCAAGCAAAACAACAGAAGAAGGTGGGGAGAACCTAGACTTCAAATGCTCATTGGGCAAGGTTGAGGGGGTCATTTTCAAAAGTACTGCTAAGCGCTTTTCCTGACACTAATGCATATGTCAGGTGCTTTCAAGGGAAAGCACATCAAGCATGATTCTCTTCAACCTGACCTTAGGCACTTCCTTTTTCTACCTTTATACCCGTCTTTGCAGGCCATTTCAATACTTCAATTATAACATGTCTACTGCTGTCACTTGCTTGGAAAGTAGAACTAAAGCGTGGGTGTTTCACGTAAAGGACTGCAGGAACCACAAAGGAAGGAAATTAATTAAGCTGTTTTTTCAAAAAGTGTAGAATCCTGCATGTATCAAGGATGACAAACATACACACGTAAGTACAGCCATAGAAAGCTACCACATGGTTTGTGGCTATCTTCATCAAGCCACTTTCCCCATAAGTGGCATGCTAATGAGCAGCCCAGAAGATGCTAATGAGGCATGGATGTAAATTTCCATCACCTCATTAGCATATGGTCACATGATTTGGAGTCTGGAAGAAGCTCTTCCATACTCCAAAATAACCGTGTAGAAGCATGGCCTGTGGGGATCTCCCAGAAGGAAATACTCCTTCTGAAAGCCCCATCTTCCTGAAAAGGAGGAAGACGGGGCTTCCAGAAGGAGGAAGATGGGGCCTCTGGAAGGAGGATTTCCTTCCAGGAGATCCCCACAGGCTGCACTTCTACATGGCTATTTTGGAGTCTGGAAGAGCATCTTCTGGACTCTGAATCACGTGACCATATGCTAATGAGGTACCAGGAATTTACATTTGTGCCTCATTATCATCTTCTGGGCAGCTCATCAGCAAAGCACTTCTGCAGAAAGTGGCATGCGTAGAAACAGCTTTAGAGATGCGATGACCCTAGTAGCCAACATGCAGCACTGCATGATGTGAGCCATTGCTGCTCTGGGTTACAACAGACGTAGATGCCAACAGCTCCATTTGGTGACCATTGTGTTCCTGGCAATCTGTCAGTGTGGATCCTATAGTGGATGTGGTGTTGGGGGGGAATCCAGTATAAACAAATGATGAACCTTTGCCATCTCTAATACAAATCTATTTTATATGCCGAGGTACAGAGGCTATTCTACACCTGCTGATACCCCAGCCTCACACTCATTATGAGGACATATCTTACAGTAGATGTTTATGACTAAATTATAAATAATATTCCTATTAACATCCACTGTGACTACAGCTTCTATGGCAAGGAGGTTACCTTGATGTCTTAATGAGGTAACTTCGACATAAAAGACGGTCTGGGGGTACATCTACATTGCAGTTAAAAACCCATGGCTGTCCCTTGCCAACTGACTTGAATTCGGGGGGTGGAGTAAGGGGCTGTGAAATTGTAGTGTAAATGTTTGGGCTGAGACTGGAATCTTGACTTTCGGACCCTGTGAGGTGGAAGAGCCCCAGATTCTAGGCTGCTGTTTAATTCCAAACATTTACACTGCAATTAAACATCCTCTTAGCCAGAGCCCCACAAGCTGAAGTCCACTGTCATGGGGCAGCTGTGGGTATCTAATTACAATGTAGACACACCCTGTATTTTATAGTTCTAATCACAGTTCTGACGTATGATATTTTGTGCCGTGACATTTATTTCATTGAGACCCAATTATCATAAAGGGAACTATACAGATTTAAGTTGCGCTGTCCATGAATTTTATCTGGGGGAACTGAGGTAAAGCTTCAGGTTTCAATGAGAACCTCTTTGAGGTGGCCTTGGTAGAGTTTTGCTGTCATGGGACAGTTAAGCTACAGCGACCCAGAAAAGTTATTTTGAGGTAACAGCCGTTATGTCTAAATAACTTTGCGAGCATCTACACTACGCTCACGCTATTTTGCCTGTCCCATGAAAGCTCACCACCTAATAAATTATTTTGTTAGTCTTTAAAGTCCTACTTGACTGCTTTTTTTGTATTGATACTATTTTGAAATAAATTTGAAATAGCCAGGGCGCTATTTCGAATTTTGTAAACCTCATTGTAGGAAAAATAATGGCTATTTGAAAAGAAGTATTTCAAAAAGAGGGCTGTTAAGACAGGGAATAGCACCATTTCAAAATAATCCATAATAGCGTCCAATGGCACTATTTCGAAATACGCTCTGTGTGTCCGACATGGTATTTCAAAAGAGCTGGGTGCTATTTCACAATGAATTTTTGTGTGTAGCTGTGTTATTTCAAAATAAGCTATTTCAGAATAGCTATACTGGAATGGATTATTTTGAAATAATGCTGCTGTGTAGACATAGCATTACAGAGTAGGTAACTCACTTGTCCACTGTAAGCAACGCAAAATTGATTTTGGATTCAATCAAGTTAAAAGCCGGGGATTATTTGCTGAAAGCATTAATCAAATAATTCTGAATAAGATCTTAAGTGGTCTGTTTGCAGCCAATTCACGTTCCCTTCCTACCTGACCTCTTTGTGTGAGACTGTACTGGGAGCAGAGCAGTGGCATCTGTGGAGTGGGTGCCAGAGCCATCCAGCTAGCTGCGGAAAGGGTGGCATGAGGATATTTGGAGCTGAGGGAGCAGATATGTGGTGGTGCACATCTTCTCTGTTTTTAAAGGCCTCTGTGGCACACACACACCCAATTAATCCCTGTTGCACACCAGAGAGAAGGCACTGGAGTAGTGGAGCTCTGAGCAGGCCCATTTTGGACTGGAGCATCTTAGCAAAGATACTGGCTACAGGCCTTTCTCCCAACCTGCCATTCTACTGACCACTACATTGCTTTTGAGGCTTAACTTGGGGGAATCAGAAAGTAAAAAGTGCCCGAACATCATCCTCTTCCCCCTCAGTAGCATCTCTGCAACAGCATGTGTGTTTGTGTGTGTGTGTGTGAGTGTGTGTGCGCACACATGCAAGCAGGCAGGCATTGCAAGACACAGCTTTAAATAAAGATCCAGCTGGCCTTAGTTCCAGGTCAGGTTTAAGGCATATCCATTGCCCAGGAGAGGGAAACTTGTATTTTCACTGCTACTATTGCATCCGTTTTGTAGAATACAGCAAGCTTCCATATCTGGGGCTGTGGTTGCAGTACCTTTCACCAGTACTAATGTCATACATGCACCAAGGACAATGCCACAAGCTCAAAATAGATCCTGTGCTGCCCCACTTCTTTTAAGATTCATCCGGTATTTACACAAGAGATAAGACCTTTTAAGCATGCACATAGGTTAGCTGTCTGTAGGTTGCCAAGAAGAGGGGTTAGCTGCAGTATAGGATGCAATGTGCACACATGCAGGCTAATGTGCAGGCTCATACGGGGTGTCTTAGAGTTACTGGCAGGAGTCAGCAGTCATCTGTGGCTTGTTCAGCATGAAAGTCCATATTTATCTGACTAATGGTTGCCATAGGCAATACCAGAAAACACTGAGAGTAACACACGTGGAAGGGCGCCAAAAGCGAGGGCACAAGAAGGCTTCATCTGAAAGTGCAGTAGATTTGAGCCATCCTTTGAAAAACCTTTGTTGTCTCACTCCAACAAGGCCACACTATTTAGGGGGCTTTGCACCTTTAGGGGAGCCTGCACCTTCCTCCAGCCCAGACCCTCTTGGTCAATTCCCTTTGAAGCACAATTGCAGATACTCCTCTAGCGTGCATTTGGGAGAGGAAGCACCAAATCCTTTTGTTATCTAGGACTGCAAATTTCAAAGGAGCCTATGGAGATTAGCTGAATGTGATTGGGTTTGGGTATCTAATTCCCTTTGGTTCTTTTGAAATTCCCAGTCTTGAGTGTATCATACTGAAGGAGGAAGACCTCTGTTCCAATTGTCTGGGTCTACACTGAGCCCTAGTGCCGGCGGTTTGATGCAAATAAGCAGTCTCGAAAATGCAAAATGGTTGTAATTTGCATATTTGTGTGGCTAATGGGCATATTCATGAGACGAATTTGCATAATGGAAGCCAAAATCAAACAGTGTAGACATGGTTCTACCAGCAAGAAACCTCTTTGTCAGCAGCCCCTTATTCCTGATTTTTTTCCAGGCATAGGGGACTGCCAACAAAGGGGGTTTTTTGCCAGCAGAACCATATCTACACATCTTGATTTCTCCCATAAATATTCAAATTAGCATCATGTCTACGCACAATAGTATCACGAATATGCAAGTGAGCCACTATCTTGCATTTTCAAGACTGCTTATTTGTATCAAATGTCGGCATTAGGGCTCACTGTGGACACAGCCACTCTTAGCTGGATCTTGGTTGTTTTAAAGTATTTGTCACTAATATGGATAAATACAGGCCAAACTTCACCACCTTCTATGACCCACACCTGAATCTTTGATTCAGATAACCCCCTTTCCTGATGTCTAAAAGCCTACATGTCAACAAGCCCCATTCTGGAACATACACCCAAGTCCTCTTACATTTGAAGTTATGTGTTTGGGGACTGGCTCACCTGATCGGCTGCACTGTACACTAAGTGCAAACCACTAGATTACAACTTTCCCAACTTCCTTCCATGCCTCTAGTACACTTAGGCTTTGTCCAGGCTTGAGACTTAGCTGTCAGCCAGAAATTGGTACATATGCACTTGTGCAAACCCTAACCATACAGAAGGCAAGTCAAAATGTGCATGGGTTCACATTACTCCAGTTTGAATCCCGATAAAACTCAACCAATGCAAATCATGGTTCTTGAAATCTACACCTGAAGTTTGCAGCAAGGCAGCTCCTGGATGCTGAATGAAGGCTATTCCCAAATATAAACAAGGCCTCAGTCAGCTGGCTGAATAAATGACTGAAGCCTATGACATACAATAATATTTGTATTTACCTTTCAAATGATTATAACAAAGATTGTCCCAAAGGAAGAAAAATTCCCTTTAGATACATTCCAGAGAAGGAGTGAGATCCTGTATTGTTCATGTGAAAGAGCTCTTTCCAGCAAAGGAGAATCTTTCTTCTTTTTAAAAGCAAGACAACGTCCCCAGTAGCTCCTTTGGAGAGTTGTTTGAAACTATCACTACTGGGCTGAGTAACCGTAGCTCCAGGATTAAATTCTACTCTAAGATTGTACATTTGCCTGTTTCTGTTTCCAACACTTCATATAAGAGCTGGTCAGAAATTTTCCAATGAAATGTTTTTTTGTTGGAAAATACTGTTTCATCAGAACTGAAACTTTCTATGGGAAACTGTCAATTTCAAAAATATTTGGTTAGAAAAAATTGAAAGGAAGTGTCTTCATATTGACGGGTCCATTTCAAATGATTTTTTCATTTCAAAACGATTTTTTGTTTCAAAATGTATTTCATGTTATTAAAAAGCTAAAATCAAAATGCTTCAGTGGACCTGAAACAAATGCTGTGAAAACTTAATTTAATGGTAAAATATGAAATTGCCAAATTTCCTGTGAAATGGGTTCTACACAGTTCTGCTCAGTATGAGGTTAGCCTCACCCGGGGCGACATTATGCCCATCCACACACCTGCGGTTCAGCTGAAGCCAGTTAGAGCTGAATGTGCATTCATCCAACAGCAGAATTTGTCTTCAGACAAGAAATTTGCATGTAGTCAGGTCCTGAGAGTGGACTAAGCATAAAACCATGCATATAGTGATCCCCTGGGGCTCCCTCCTTGGCAACTCTTGTGAAAGGGGGGAAAGATGGAAAGAAGTAAGTCAGATAGTAAGCAAAAGTAAGTCAGATATCTGTCTTTTCATTTGGCCTGCTCTAGTATCAACTCTGCCACTCTATTGCATTAACAGAGGCCAGGTACACACACAAAAAAAGTTGTTTCAGCAAATTACTGTCCATGCCGCAAGAGGAAACAGCCAAAGTTTGGGGAAGTTTGGAACAGCAGCAGCCCAAAGGGCAGTCAGCTATTTACACATCAAAGCTTTTTGAAAGTAAACAACTGTTTTTATCATTGAATTGTCTTAATCCTTTGGCATGCAGCATTCTCCCTCAGTCCAGACCTATTGCTAACAGAGTACCACAAGCAGCAAAAATGGTAAACGCTGATTAGGAGAACAGAAGGGATGAAAAATCCCCTAGCTGTGACAGACTTGGAGCAGATCACTCTTCCATTGCCAGCACGGGGCTCCTTTCCCCTTTCTCAGCATAGCCAAAGCAATGCTCTGTTTTGCAGCCAGTGCTGTGGTCTGGCAATATTTTATCACCTTCCATGTTCGTAGTCACAAGTTGCAGACTCAGGTGATTCCAGGTTCAGTAGAGATAAGCACCTGAACTTTTAGGAAGCTTATCTCACAAAACACTCAGGAGCCATTTTTTTTTTAACAGGCGTCTGTTTTGAAAAGACAGATGCAAATAACTTGTGCCTACAAAAATAGAGGCCATTGTTGGGAAATCTGGCTCTCTGAATGTAAAATCTTTCTTTGGTCTAGGAATTGAATCGTAAACAGCAGGGCCGGGTAATAGCCACTGGCAGCCTGGGGTCAAGTTGGGAGGGGGCGAGGCTCCCCACCACCAGAAGGGGCAGGATCAAGTGGGGGAAGAGGTGTGGCTTAGTACAGTCAGCCCTGTGGCTCCCCACGCTCATTCAGAGCCACGTGTGGAGTGGAAGCACAATGTTGTTGCATTATTTCAAAGGGCTCTGGAGCTCTTGGCCCTGGGGCAACTGCCCCCTTTCCTCCCATCCCACCCTCCGTCAGTGGTCCTGATTGTAGATCTCATTTGATTGGACTTTTGTGCAAGCTTGTGACCAAATTAAGCCCAAAACCTTTTCCAGTGCAGGTCTGTACCTGGGCCAGTGATCATGTTGCTTCTTGTCCTGTTCTTTATTCTATTCTTGTTAAGTTCTGGTATCAGCCTCATCTGGGTGCTTTCCAGATGGCCATTAAGAGGTTTAGCTCTCCCCTTTTCTGCCTTTTACTCTCCAAGAGAAACCTTCTATGGGAAGATTTCTCTTAACTTTTAATCATTTAACATCTGCTGTGGAATGTATGGTGGGGACTGAAGTAAAGACCCCAAAATCCATATTTAGTCAGCCAGTGTTTCTGGGTTTTCATGAACAATCCAGGTGCTCGGCCTTTCTGAAAATCAGGCCACACACAGTTGTTACGTCCACTGAGGAAACCCAGCTTGAAAATACTGGCCTAAGTCTGGCTTCCACTGTAGCATCCTGTAGTGTTTGTAAAGATATGTTTGAGTCGCTTATATTATCTGAACTACTTTGCCCATCCCTGCTAAAAAGATCTCCTGCCTATTGCTTCTTTCTGCTCAGCAAGTTCCAGCAGAGGTGATAAATCAGAATATAGGCAATTTTATCTGCCTTTCAAGCAAGAGGACCTACCATATAGTTCTATTGCACATGTCTTGCAAAGCGCACATCTGACACAGGCAATCATTGCTTTGCACAGGAGTGGTTGCTATTGCGACATTAATGCCAGTTTGTTTAAAATACAGTAAATCAGAGATGATTCAATGAATTTGGTTTTTTTACTTTAATAATACATATGGTTGTTAATTCATTTATCTTGTTGCTCTCACGTTGTAACCAACATTTAGATAATCAGCAACAAAAGGCAATATTTTAAGTAATGCAGTGGTGGATATTTCCTTCCAAGGACAGAAGTAGGTAGCAAAGCTGCTGCATATTCGATCAGTGAATGCTGGCAGAACTTTGGCTTTATGAATGCGCGTGGAGGGGGGAGACAATCAGCTCATCATCTGTATAACAATGAAAGGTCTGAACTAACATTTGCCCTTGTACAGAAGGCCAGTGTGCCACTTATGCCCCATTTCAACGATCGATACGTGATCTAATGACTGAATAATGGTGTTACTGCTGCACAGACATTACAGAGCTGAATTACAGCTGGAACAAGAGTGTTTTCGCTAATTCACGTTGGAGAGAGAAAAATAAACTTACATGTGATACTTGGAAGGGTGAGATTTTTTTATTTCTGGAAAAGTCCCTGAAGAAAAACCAGCCATTCATTTATTTTGTCCCATCAAAATGTTTGTAAAGAAAGCTCTGTCACTGGGAAGTTATTTCTAATTTTATGCTCTTTCCAGCTTGCCTGAATACAAAAGAACTCTTTTCTATGATTCCATTTCTACGTGTTAAAAAACCTGTCTTTTAAATCAACTCTGGATGGATGGGCAGATGACTCGAGTAGAAATAAATTTCTCACTTTAAAATGTTAGCATCCTGTCTTCTGCTGAGTGATTTGCTGCTAATATATTATAGTCAGGTAGGCTTATACACAGTTTGATACCATATTTCAGGATTCTTTGAGAAGAGCAATTTCAAGGCTATCCTGCAGCTCTCTATCCTTAACAATCAACAAAAATGTTTTTTTAAAAAGTGTAAACTTCACAAAACATCAAAGTCAACCCAATACTGTCAGTTATTTTTTGGTGAATCACCATAAATGAATTGTTTGACTTCTTTCATTATTTTGTAAATTCTTAGATTATACGTATAGGTTTTAAATCTTCCATCCTACATATCTGCACATAATAGAACCTTTGAAAAGAGAAGGCTCTTTGTGGCTGTGCTGTAGTAAACTCTTTCATATCCAGTAGCCCTGGGACTGGGAGGTTGCGAGATATTCAAATATTCTGGATAATAGAGAGGTATACCTAGCAATGCACAACACTAGTGAAAAACAACACTAGATATTAAGAAATAAACAAGGTGCTTGCAGAGTACTTTATTTACCAATGACAGTAGTGCTGTACTCTGTAAACTTATACTGTATTTGCTGTACAGTAAACCCTCGAAATGCGCAGTTTTGAGTTGCACTTAACTTGCATTAACGCAAGTCAAGTGCAACTCAAAATCCCGCTCTCCCTGGCCCTGGTTCACTCCCAGCCCCTGGCCTCACACAGCCCTGGGACAACACACCCCCCCCACCCCACCCCCCGTGGCCCAGATTACTACCTGTGTGCAGCTCTGGCTCCAGCTCCAGCTCACAACCCCTTGCATGCAGCTCCAGCTCAACCCCACCACCCCGGTTCAACCCCCCATGGCCTAGCTCATCTCCCTGTGCCCCGGTTCAACCCCCTCGCTCTGGCTCAACCATCTCCCACCCTGATTCAACCTCCCCCTCCACCGCTCCAGCTCAGCTCCACCCCCGCCCGCCCTGCAGCCCTAACCCACCCCTAGCTTAACCTCCCTGCCCCCTCCCACAGCTCCAACCCACCACCAGACTTAACAACCCCCTCTCCCCCCAGCCCAGGACTTACCTTTCTAAAGGAGCTCCAGGTGCTCCTACTTCCCCGGGTGCAGAACATGTATTCTGCTGGGGAAAAAGCCTCCCCCTCAACCCCGAGTTAGGCAAAATTTTAGTTATGCGAGGGTGCATGAGAACATAACCCTAGTGTAACTCAAGGGACTGCTGTATTTATTTGTATTTACTTTCACTATACTGTACTTATGGAAAACATAACCAAAATCGACATGATTAAAATGCTGGTTATTTGAGAGTTCCAGGTAATAGAATGCCAGATATGAAAGCGTTTGCTGTATTTCTTTTCTTAACAAAGGAAAGGTGTGACTGATCCTTGTGAACAGTGGCAGACTAGCTACAGCACAGGGAGGAACAGTGCAAGCTGGCTCTTCATCCTCCCAATAATATAGCTTGCTCCCAACACAGAGAAACCTGTCTCCGGTCCGTAGAGCATATTTCCGAAATCCATTCCATTCAGGCTTGGGCCTTCTGCTGAGGATGGCTCTGAAGTGCTGGTGATTTTATGTGCTGTCGATATTGGACCAGGAATATTTTGTTTTATGTAGTCTGCCATCACAACTTTCATTTGCAACCAATTTAATCAGAACTGGAACTCTTGACTCAGATGGGAAGACTTTGAGTTTGACTTTCACTGGTGCAAATGACAGCAATGGGATTATGTCTACTTACACTAGCCGAGGTTGGGCTGGGGGCAGGTGTTGCCAAGGGAGCAAGTAGCACACATCTAGCTCTTGTTGGAGCCTGTCGAGGATGGAGCAGGAAGGGAGGGGGTGAGACCTTGAAGAATGAGGAGAGACCAATGGCATCATCTGATGGACTTGGTGCTTCCAAGGTGTCACCAGAAATCTCTTGCTGACAAATTATTGGCCCCACCAACTTCAACTCTCCAATCGTAGCTCACAGGCTGCTGTCCTGCAGCCACTCCAAATGTGCTTGAGGAGGAGGAAGGGAAGCACACGTTGCTTTCATCCGCTTCCCACAGTAGAAGTTCAAGTTTGATGGAAGATATGTGGGTTGGATATTTTTAGCAAAAGGAGGGGAAAAAAATCTAGCTAAGTAGCATCATCCTGTGCACACGAATGACAAAAAACCTAACGTATAGGCTGCAATCAGTTTAGCTGCATGCAACAGTCCCCTTTTCTTGTTGGTAGGAGAATACAAATGATGCCTTTATGGGAGGGGGTCACATTCTGCCCTGAGTTACAGCCTACTTTTCATGTAATGGGGTTGCAGCAGATGTAAGTTGACAGAATATGATTCATTTTTTTTTGTTTCTTCAAATATTACACACTTATGTTAATTCCATCCCAAAGAAACATCTGCCACAGCTAAGTCCAGCACAGACTTAATGGGGGCCTTTATGTGTTGTTATGTTATAAATAATCCATAACTGAGAATGGACTGGTCATGAACAGCCACTTAGTGACATGCTCTTTACTAAAGCTAGTGTTCTGTGGTGTGAGTGCTCTTTTGGCAAACAATATATGTCAGGGATGAGAAGAATCTTGTTTGTATATCTCAGTGAAAGAAGGTGGTTTCAATTCCGAAGCTCTTTCCTTCAGTTTTGTTCTCATGGGCCTGTCCCCACATTCTGCCTTGTGTTTCAGGTGTGGACATCCCAAAAGTTCTAAGTGTCTTACCATGACACCCTGCAAAGCTTCATCTCCCTCATACTTCTTCATCACGTGTTCTTGCCATGCATTATGATGTAACCTTTAACTACGTAAGTAGGAAATGAAGCATCTCCAGCCTGTCTCATTCAGTTCTGGGTTGGTTTTAGTGGGAATGAGGCCTTCTATGAGGCTACATCTACACTAAGCAAAGTAAGTCGACCACAGCTACATAATTCTAGCTACAACAGTTGCATAGCTAAAATCAGCATATCTGTGCTTGGCTAATTTGGCTGTCTATACTGGAGAAGGTCGACAGAAAAGTTTCTCCTGTAGATCTTCCTTACTCCTCACATCTCACAAGGAGTACAGGGGCCAACTGTGACCCCTTAGAGGGAAATCGAACCCAGGAAGATCAACCCTGAATGGGTCGATCTTCTGGGGTAGTATAGACGTAGCCTTAGTCCTCTGCATCATTTGTAAGCAATTCTGTGGAGAAAAGTGAATGCCTATAGACAGTACATTGGACTGGGACTCAGGAAAGCTAGATGATATTACCAGTTCTGTCACTGGTGAGCTGTGTTATTTTGTGCAAGTCATGTAACCTCTATGCTCCGCTTTTCCTAGCTGTAAAATGGGGATAATGACCCTGACCTTCTCAGACCCACCAATGAGGAAAGAAATGTGGTGGTGGGGGTTGCAGCACAACATGGTCTGGGCAATGCTGAGAGTTGGCTGCTCCATCCCCATGCTTTCTGCCCAGAGCCCCACTCCTTTATGACATGCAGCACCTCTTCCCCCAGCTTGCCTGTGAGATTTGCTGATGAAAAGCACTATGTAAAAATTAGGTAGTATAATTAATTGAAGAGTGTGTCATAATACACATGGGATAGAATAAAAGTGCCCTGTTAGCTAAAGGAATTGACTTTAAAGTTAGAGATGCAGGTCTTTGTAAAGTCTTCTGTGGTTTGGTAACAGGAGTCACTGTTCTAGAAAGTGCATCTGCAGGGAACAAGAATTTTCTGGGTGTGCAGCTCAAAATCAAATCAGATTTTCACAGCGTTCTCATAATACTTAGAATCCTCAAGGCACATCCATTTAGCAGGTTGCTAAATAAGGCTATCGGGGCTTGCTGTCCATTTTGGCTTCCATAAATATCCTGACTGAATCTCTCACAGGTAAACTATATTCTAAAAGTTCCTCCTCAGTTTGTATCTGCTTTCTCCCTCAATCAGTGATTTGGGTGCATTTGCTACTGGTTGCCAACAATGCTCATGCTTCTGTAAAATCACTGCACCTAATCCAGACTGTGAAGGATCTGCTAGAATTTTAATAGGCCTTCCTAGTGCATAAAACATAAACACTGGTTCTTGTGTCAGTTGTTGTTTTAAGCTCTCCCATGATTCCTCCTTTTCTGTACCATTCATTTTTGTTCTCGAAAGGCTTTCTCAAAGCTGCCACTTTGCTAGATAGATTAGATATAAATTTTGCAAAATAAATAACCATTCTCAGGAATCACAGAATCATAGAATCATAGATCACTGGGACTGGAAGGGACCTCGAGAGGCCATCGAGTCCAGCCCCCTGCCCCAATGGCAGGACCAGGTACTATCTAAACCATCCCTGATAGACATCTATCTAACCTGCTCTTAAATATCTCCAGCGATGGAGATTCCACAACCTCCCTTGGCAATTTATTCCACTGTTTGACCGCCCTGACAGTTAGGAACTTTTTCCTAATGTCCAACCTAAACCTCCCTTGCTGCAGTTTAAGCCCACTGCCTCTTGTTCTATCCTCAGAGGCCAAGAAGAACAAGTTTTCTCCTTCCTCCTTATGACTGCCTTTTAGGTACCTGAAAACCGCTATCATTTCTCCCCTCAATCTTCTCTTTTCCAAACTAAACAAGCCCAATTCGTTCAACCGTTTTTCATAGGTCACATTCTCTCAACCTTTAATCATTGTTGTCGCTCTTTCCTGGACCCTCTCTAGTTTCTCCACATCTTTTTGGAACTGCGGTGCCCAGAACTGGACACAATACTCCAGCTGAGGCCCAACCAGCGCAGAGTAGAGCGGAAGAATGACTTCTCGTGTCTTGTTCACAACACACCTGTTAATGCATCCCAGAATCATGTTTGCTTTTTTTGCAACAGCATCACACTGTTAACTCATATTTAGCTTGTGGTCCACTGTAACCCCTAGATCCCTTTCTGCTGTAGTCGTTCCTAGACAGTCTCTCCCCATTCTCTATGTGTGAAACTGATTGTTCCTTCCCAAGTGGAGCACTTTTCATTTGTCCTTATTAAACTTCATCCTGTTTACCTCAGACCATTTCTCCAATTTACCCAGATCATTTTGAATTATGACCCTATCCTCCAAAGCAGTTGCAACCTCTCCCAACTTGGTATCATCTGCAAACTTAATAAGCGTACTTTCTATGCCAATAGCTAAATCATTGATGAAGACATTGAACAGAACCGGTCCTAACACAGACCCCTGCAGAACCCCACTTGTTATACTTTTCCAGCAGGATTGAGAACCATTAAGAACTACTCTCTGGGTATGGTTATCCAGACAGTCACGCACCCACCTTATAGGAGCCTCATCTAAATTGTATTTGCCTAGTTCTTTTATAAGAATATCATGTGAGACCGTATCAAATATTTTAATAAAGTCTAGGTATACCACATCTACCGCTTCTCCCCTAGCCACAAGGCTCATTATCCTATCAGAGAAAGTTATCAGATTAGTTTGACATGATTTGTTCTTTACAAATCCATGCTGGCTGTTCCCTATCACCTTACCACCTTCCAAGTGCTTGCAGATGATTCCTTTAATTACCTGCTCCATTATCTTTCCTGGCACTGAAGTTAAGCTGACTGGCCTGTAGTTTCCTGGGTTATTCTTATTCCCCTTTTTATAGATGGGCACTATATTTGCCCTTTTCCAGGCTTCTGGAATCTCTCCTGTCTCCCATGATTTTCCAAAGCTGATAGATAAAGGCTCAGATACCTCCTCTATCAGCTCCTTGAGTATTCTAGGGTGCATTTCATCAGGCCCTGGTGACTTGCAGACATCTAATTTTCCTAAGTGATTTTTAACTTGTTCTTTTTTTATTTCAACTTCTAACCCTACCCCTTTCCCACTAGCATTCACTCTGTTGGGCATTCCTTCATCAGACTTCTCAGTGAAGACCGAAACAAAGAAGTCATTAAGCATCTCTGCCATTTCCAAGTTCCCTGTTACTGTTTCTCCCTCCTCACTGAGCAATGGCCCCACCCTGTCCCTGGTCTTCCTCTTGTTTCTAATATATTTATAAAAAGCCTTCTTGTTTCCCTTGTTTCCCTGGGCATCTGTTTCACTGGGCATCTTTCCTTGACTGGAGAGGAGGCATCATTTCAGTGGCTAAAATCTTCTTTCACTTAAAATAACGTCCCAAACATGTCAGTTCTCTATTAAGCCAGAGTCTCTTCTCTGGTAGGGAGTTTAAATTGTTCTCTTTTTATAGCATTGTTGAGGTTTCTCTGTCAAAAGAATATGCAGAGCTGGCCACCATTTTTCTCCACAATGTCTAGGGAGTGCAACTATTCAGAGGGCTCCTTAGGCTTTTTTTGTTTTGTTTTGTTTTGTTTTGTTTTTTGTTCTTTTGTATTATCTTCATTGCTTCCATCTTTGCAAATCCAACCAAGAGTTTATCATGGAGTTCAAATGGTACCTTTCTAAATGGATGGATACCTGGAGAGACCTACTTGTTTTTCTGGATTATACATTCACCTCGCAAGCAACCAGACCCTTGAAATAGGTTACGGTATTTCCAAATGAATTGTGTCATAGCAAAGAGCCCTGCAAATTCATGGACATCCACTTTATAGCTGCAGGTATGTGTGGCTCTCTGAGGCTCATGTTTGCAGATACAGATACAAATTTTGTGTCTAGACCACTGCAAACTGGCTGATATTCGCTTTATGTCTGTGGGTATCCACGTCCACTTTCATGCGTTCAAACATCTTCAGATCATTTTTGCAGATGCACATGAGGCTACAGATACACATTTTGTAGGTCTCTACTCGTAGCCAAGTTCAGTATGAGCTTGTTGTGAGATTATCCATTTTACCAGGCTGTGTTTCACATGCAGCCAGGTCTAAAGTGGGTGACACTTCTTTCAGCGCTACAGTCATCTGGAACCTGTACCTGGTGTTTTTATAATTAATACTAGCAGTGCTCCTTACCTTGACTGGTTCATTTGTTCCAGAGTAACCAGTTTCTTCCATTTTTGTTGGTCCCAGTTTTGGTCTTATTTTCAGTCTCTCATAATGTTGTTCACAAGGAACATTAACCTGAGTTCCTCTGTTCAGTTTCAGTGGGAAAATGGTTTCATTTGCTTTAGGGCTGCCAGTGGCAGAGGTGAGGCAATTGTCCAGGAGCCTGGGTGATTTTAAAGGGTCCAGGGGGCCCTGGCCACAGCTACTGGCAGCCCAAGAGGGCTAAGGCTTCCTGCCCACCCTCGTTCTACGTTGCTCCTTGTGGCATGGGAGGAGGCTGGCTGGTTGGTTTGGGGAGCCACCCAAGGTAAGCAATGTCCCCCTCATCCCCTCCTGCACGTCTACCTTCTGTCCCAGCTCAAAGCCTGCATCTCACACCCTACCTCTCTCCTGGAGCCTGCACCTCCTCCTGCACCACAACCTCCCCCACCCACCCTGCCTAGTGAAAGTGAGGGAGAAGGGGGGAGAGTGAGCAATGGGAGGAGGGGGGGATGAAGTAGCAAGGGTGGGGCCTCACAGAAGGAGTAGGAGGGGAGCGTGGCCTCAGGGAAGAGATGGGGGCAGGCAAAGGTCTTTGTGCTTGCAAGATTAGACAGTTGGTAACCCTGTCGAGCAGGAAGGTGAAAGCCACAGCTGCTCCAGAAGACCACAGCCACCAGTGCAGCCAACAGCGCAGGTATAGCAATGCCCAAATGTCAGACAGATCAAGTCTGCATGGATGCGTCTTACACACACCTGGGAGCTCAGTGACTATTCTGCCCTGGAAGGATGAAATTGCTATCAGCGAGCCTGGTTCACCTTCCTGGGCAGTATCTAGTTCCTCACATCAGGATTATCGACCCCAGTGCATCTATGAAAAACGCTTCAGCCAGGTTGTCTTCAGCTGGAGGGATTGTTCTTTTCCACCTTTGCTATCCGCAGCATTTTGCAAAATGTCTATTTGTCACACATTTATGACAGAGTTTCCCAAAGGTCCCACTGTTTGGGGCCATGCTGTATTCCACACTCTCCACTTATCTATCTGTACTCAGTCTTTCCCCTAGCAGTTCATGTATTGAGTGGCTACACTTTTTGATTTTATCTATTCTGGTTATATGCTTTTGTCTGCCATAAAAGCATAACACCTTCTGGAGAATCCAGCTCTTTGACTTGTGCTTTCATAGTCTCTGCTTCCCTGCCTGCTAGAGAGCTTTCTTCTGAAGTTAAATCTCCTTCACTGAGCAGCCTCTCTATTAACACATTGCCTTTAATGCTGCAAATGATTCTGTCTAACTAAAGTCTGTCTATCCACCAAAGTCACAGATTTTACTGAGCTTCCTCATTCTGTGATATATTACTCGATGGTGTTCTCACTTTTTTTGAATACAGGTAAAAATAAATGTGCATCTCAAATGTCTCGCCACTTTTTGGCATGCAGTGTTCCTCAAATTTAGTCAGTATTTTACCTAACCTCATGCTTTCCTTCTTCAAATTTAGAATTGGTATAAACAGCCAATACTTCCTCCCAACGACATGCAAAAAGATTCATTATTTCACTTTCTCATTTTTCTCCTCTATCCCTATGGCAGCTAAATGCAATTCAAATCTCTGAATTTTTTCCAGTTCTGTTCTCTGCAGCATTGCCTGACCCTTGAAGATTGGATGGAAGTTGCAACGCAGCCATTCTTGGCTTTTTTCCCCCTTCTTAAGCTAGTCAAGCTACTATTCTGCTCATAAAATATGTACCAAGGGTTTTGTTCCTCTGTGTTTGCTATTCCACCTTTTCCCATTGTCTCTGCTTTCAGTTGCAAATAGAGGTGTTAACTTCAAACTAATAGCCCTTTCCTTCTCATTCATCACTTCTGACACTATGCAATGATCTTGGTGTTCACAAAACAACAAAAACTGTAAAAGAAACAGGGGCAGAACTTTTACTAAAACAAACTGGTGAGCTTCTGTGGTCAATTGCTGTGCAGCAGCTTCCAGGGAATAGCTCCTATGTTCAAAATAGCATCCTCCTATGAAGGAGCATCTCTAAATTATAATCTTCCACAAACATAGCTGAACCACACTGCATGAATGTGTCCCATTCAATCTAAACTGTGCTAACTGGTCTCAAAAATGTTATGGAATATTAGCTTCTTCTAGCCTTTACCCACTATTAGAGCAAAAAAGTTTTCAATCAACCTTGAGAGATTCGTGCTAAATGGGGGCTGGAGCAATGAATTAGGCAAATCTCCTAGATGGGTTACATTTCCCTTAGGTAAGCTGTGTCTACACTACAGAGTTCCATCAACAGAAGTCACTGTCAACAGATATTGCCCAACAGAACCTCTGTCTACAGAACACATCTACACCTAATATAGGGGTTCCCCCTGTCGACGCCCTCTGTTGGCAGAGAGCGGCCAGACTGCCCAGCCCTCTGTAGACAGATCAGCCAAACAGAAACTCTGCAAACAAGGCTGTCTGGTGAACCAGAAGCCCTCTCTGTTGACAGAGGGTCCCCAAAAGCATCCATACTATTTTCCCATCAACAGAATCTGTCTACAGAGGTGCTATGCCTCAAACTTTCAGAATGTAACTCTGCCAGGAAAAAGGTTGCGTTCTGTCAACAGATTCTAGACAGAACGCATTTGTGGTATGGATGTTCCCTAGTTTTGTCAACGAAAGGCCTCTTCTGTTAACAAAGTTTTGTAATGTAGACACAACTGTAGTGTGTTGTGCATTTCTTGAGTAGATGGGAAGGAGAAACTGTCCTTCCCCTTCATCACGAACACCAAATGATTCCAGGTTGGTGCCATTCTTTAGAATGCAGGGCCTGGCTTGTGCAGTGCTGCCTGATCAGCAACTGAATGAATACCATGCATAGGGGACTAAATTCAATCCTGCATAACTCCACAAAAGCTGGTTCAGTTAAAACAAGGTCATATGTCTCCCAAATACTGCTTTCTTTAGATATCCAAGGGCATCTTCCATTCTTTCTTTCTGGTATCAGTCTTCAAGATGGTACAAAATGGAACCACCACTGTATTTTTTTTATTATTGTCAAATCTGCATGATGTTTAAGATTCATTACCGTGCATTTATTTACTGGTCAAAACAAATGGGTGCAGAGAAGGAAGTGGCATTTGTAGCTTGTGTTGCCCTCCAGGCATATTTAAAGTTCATTTTGTTGCTAAGGAATGACAGAGAATACTCTTCTGAACCAGTGAAAGCAGCCAATCACATCTGATGCTCAATGGCAGCATTGTTGTGTCATGCTGTAGAGTTCCCACATGCACGTGAGCACAGTGGATTCACAAAAAGCAGCAATGCCTGGCTGGGTTTTTCTGAGCATGAGCTATTGCATGTTTCTCTGTGTGACAACAGTTATATTTCTACTGGCTCTTTTGAATCAACCTTGCCCCGTTCAAGGGGGAGAATCTCATGGCTTCTCTCCTTAGTCCGATCATGGTAACAGATCAGATTCCTGTTTCTGTTGTACCAAATGACTCACTGAATGCTCTCTCTCTGTCTCTCATGCACATTCACCCAAGGCATACTATATTTACCTTCAAATAGCCATTTATAATACAGTTATTCCCACATACTACATTTTATCTTTTGCTTTTGACTTTCTTCAGGTTGAAAAATTCTTGCTCTTTCTGCAGTGGCTCCCAAGCCGGTAACAGTCTCAAAACAATGGCTACAAAAAGCCAAGCTTCCCTGTTCTACATAGCACTGCTCATGAGTTAACTGACTAAATAAATGATGGGGAGACTAGAATGCCTGATGACATGTATTTTCATGCTCTAGGGGGTGGATTATTTCGTCGCAGTGCAGTGGTTCCCCGTATGTTACATCTAACAGAGAGGTCAGGACCAGAGATTTAGGATTAATCAAATACCGTCTCATCTCCCAACCTTGATACACAACTATGGCAAGATGTTTTTTTCCAAACTAGCCCTCCAAATAAGGGTTAAAACAAGTGCTACAGCACCTCCAGCTGTAAAGGCCAGATTTTCAAAATGGCTCAAACCCAAACCCTTAAATATTTAATCTTCTAACTCTCATAGAAATCAATGGGAGTTAAGCACCAGAATACCTTTTAGGAGCTGGTTTCAGCACCCAATCTGCTGTGCTCTTCAGAAGATTAGGTTCCTTACTTGGGTGTTTAAACAGGAGCTAATGCTCTTTTCAGTTCAGTTCTAGCTCCAAGTATGAGCATTAAAACTTCCAGCTTTAGAGTACTTCCACCAAGGCATCATAAACTTTACCTGCTTCTCAAAAAAGCCTGTAAACATAGTAGCTGGTGCTTGAGGAAAGTAACTGAAACAGAAAAACATGTGTACTCTCATTTGAAAAGAATTTATTAAAAGCTACTTGGAACTTTGACATGGAATTCCATATGTTACTTTCATCAGAATAGTCACATGGAATGTAACTGTCTGTGATTGTTTCTTTTGGCGCTCTTTTGTTTCCATCAGCAAAATGACATTGCAGGGATGTGGGTATTTCACATGTTGGAACACAGCGTGGCCTTCCTGTTAATAGACATGAAATTAATATTCTCTTCCAAGTTTGTATGTGCGTGTGTGTGAGAGAGAGAGATACCAAATGCATGTCTGCCTGTCCATGTTATCGTAACTAAGTAACATTAAAACCAGGTATCCTATCAACCACTTTCTGAACTAATAGATATGTTATAGGCCAGGGGTCTAAAACCAAAACAGTGAGAAGAGCCGTTTTTTCAAATTCAGTTACAAAATCAATACTTTAAGAGCCGCAATGCATGTGAATACGAGACAGTCCTTAATAAATAACGTCAAAACGTACTTTTCGTCACCCTTATTTTAACAACAGCTCACACACTATCATTTGTACCAATTAGAAAGTTGTTACCCCCATCTCCAGGCTTTACCCACCTCAGCCCCCAAATCTGCCCACCTAGCCCCAAGCTTCTCCCGCATCCCACAAATCCACCCACTATCCCCAGGCTTAAACCCTTTCAGCCCCAAACCGCCCTCCCCATCCCCAGGATTAACTTCCCGCAGTGCGTGCAGCTCCTCGGTGGCTGCCTTCTCCTTCTCAGCAGGCTGTGCGGCTCTGGCAGGGGAAGATTCAGCTACCCCTCTAGCCGCTCTCCTGCTCACTTCCCCCACCTGCAGTGCAGGTGGCCCCCTGCCCTGCTGGCTTTCACTTCCAGGCTCCCTGCCGCAGCTGACTGCTCCCAGGCTGTCGCCACTTAAACAAACAACCAAAAAATCTAAGTTCAGTTGGTTTAATGGCGAACAACTAAGCTTAGGTTTTTTGTTTAAGCAGCAGCAGCCTCCGGAGCCGCAGGCTGCTGACCCCTGTTATAGGTGGCGCAAGCAGTGAAGGTTGCCTGACACTTTCTTAACGAGACCGTGTTTCCAGAAGTGGCAGATGTGTAGAATTTTTTGGGGGGGCGCCTAAAGTGGGTGATGGGTCTCTTAGATAGGGGAGGCAATGCCTTCCCAAACTGGCACCGCCCATGCTCTGCTGGGGGCTGTGCTGCTGCACCCCAGAGCTCTGGGCCTCAGCATCTGCTGTTGTGCCCCCTGCCAGCTCCCCAGAGCTCCAGGGCCGCACTATTGCACGGTGGAGCCAGTGGCCCTGTTGTATGGGGGGAGCTGGGCAGAGGCCAGTGGCCACAGGGGAGGTGGGGCCTTGGGCAGGGGGCATTCCAGGTCTCTCCTCCCCACAGCCTCACGTGTTAAGGCTCTGGGATGAGAGTTTAGGCAGGGGAGGGGTGACAACTCTGGGAGGGCATTTGGGTGCTTGGTGCAGGCTCTGGGATGGAGCAAGGGATTGGGGTACAGGAAGGGGTGAGGGTGCAAAGTCTGGGAGGGAGATGGGAAAGGAAGGGAGGTGTGTGGGGAAAAGGTGAGGGTGAGGGGTGCAGCACTTGCCTGTGGCAGCTCCAATAAGTGACCTGCACCCCCGCCCTGGTAGTTGCTCATGGGCCAAAGGGGTCTCCAGGTGCTGCTGCCCACAGACACTGCCCAACAGCTCTCACTTGCCACATGGGAACTCGTGGCAGGGGCAGCTTGAGGAGACAACACCTCTCCCTCTCCAGGGGCTGCAGGAACATGCTGCTAGCTGTGCAGAACAGGCGGGCAGGAAGCCACTTCAGTCCCACTGCACTTCAGGCAGTGGCAGCAGCAGCCTCCCTTTTAAATCAACTGGGGGTGGCAGCTGGAGCCAAGGGGCACACCAGGGGAGGTGACAGGGCTGGGGGAGAGACCCAGCTTCAAACTTCCATGCAGCTGGGACACCAAACCAGGAAAATTCCTGGAACTCTGGCTTTTATATGCTTGACTTTGCAACCTTAATAATATTCTTTTAATGTCGCTTTCTAAATGTAATAGTAAATAGGCCAACAAGATGCTCGGTTGTATTATCACTGTCTGTAAAAACCCAGAGCAGTACATCTGTATCTGAAGACTCCTGAAGTATTTGACATCTAATTGCAAGGGCAGTAGTTCCTATATTACTGATCATTCCTAAATGGAAATTACTGTCACACTGCCGACAGGTAGGAACGTTTTATTTAACACTTTGCAGTGACTGCTTCCGGCTGTGCTTTAAGTTTAGATTAGTGGAACATCTGCTGCAGAGGCTGAATAATAGGCTGCAATCAGACTGTCAGCTATTTAGAGGCCAGGGACGGAAGGAAGCCGACAGCGAAATGGCCAGACTCACACATTGACCTTCTCCACTTCTGCTGGTAGCACTATCTCCCAGATCATGAGGTGTCCATTTCAGACAGGATTGAGAAGGATAATATTCACTTGTCCCTTGCTATTTGGAAAGTTCTTTCCAATAGGAACAAGCCCTCAGGTGGAGTCTTTCGTTTAGAACGGGTGCTCCACACACATTTTTGTGAGCAGCGTGAGACAGGTGAAAATTTCTCTCTAGCCTGTGGTTAGTTCACATCCTAAGGAAGAGATGAAACCCAGGTTTGGCAGTTTCATTGCAAATACTTTAGCCTGTGCCCGGGGGTTGAAACAGCACTGCTTAGCAGACAACGCCTTTCAGGGATAAAATGGTACAATCTGGTTTCCCCTCGTAAGCTGAGTTGATAGCGAGGCAGCAGGGTCTCATCTAGTTTACCCACCCACCCCTGCCCTTTATGACGCGCTAAATGCCTGGAGGTGCAAAGAGAGAAGACTTGTTCTCTTGCATGAGAGTGAGAGAACCTAGCCCTGGCCTATGTATTAGTCACCTGCTAGAGTCCACAGGCTGATTCTGTGGAGCAGGAAGGAGGGACAAGTGTAACCATACACTGGTCTCCAGTGATTTCACAGAAGCTGCAGGGATGTAGCAAAAGGCAGAAATTGACATGCTGATCATTTCTTGCAATTACTCTCGCTGTGAACTAATCAGCCAGCTAAAGCCATGTGAGTTCTAAAGTTGTGTATGTGCGTGTGTGTGCATGCGGTCACTCAAGCTTCCCCAAGGCTGATGAACTACGTCTGCGCTTATTCCTCGAGGGACAGAATCATGAACCTGTGTCATTTCTGACACATGAGCCATATGCAGTGAGCCAGGAGAATGGTTCTAAAGGTGCTACAGAATAAATTCAGGACATAAAATGACCCACCTGGGAATAAGGAGCACTGTAATCCTGTACAATTGGACAGGATCTGTACAATTGGACAGGAACATCGTGGGGTTGCAATGCAATTTATCTTCCATTTGAAGCACCGGGTTAAGGCACTGCAGGAAGCAGGACACTGATCTGATAGCAGAAGGTAAATGCAATTCCTAAGAGCACTTACAGAATGGAAGTCACTATTCTTGGAAAAGATTGTATTATTAAGATTATATTACATTCAATATTGGCAATTATTATTTTCTCTAACTTTTTTGTTATTGCAGGTGACTGTTTATGGATGGAGATTTATATTTTTATTAGGAAGCAGATTATTCACGGTCAGAAATTACTGCATATTTTACTTACAGTTGGGCTGAGGGAGCTGGGGTTTTGGTTCATGGCTGCATGACTGCTAGGGTTCCGCATCAGATTTGAATTTCATCACCAAATAGAGCCAACTGTTACCACAAGTCTTCCTTAGTAGCTAAGCAATAACCCAAAGGGCTTGTATACACTTGCTCCCAACTTCGAAGGGGGCATGTTAATCAGAGCGACAGGAGATTACTAATGAAGTGCTGTGGTGAATATGCAGCACTTCATTAGGCTAATTCTCCCCCCCGCAGCAACTTCGAAGCATCAAACTTGGAAGTGCCCACGCTACTTTGAAGTGCCTTTGCTCCCACGACATTTTGAGAGGTAAAGACACTTCAGAGTAGCGCAGGCACTTGGAAATGCCTGCAGCTACATGCATGCCGGCACTTTGAAGTTTGACGCTTGGAAGGTGCCGCTGAGGAGAATTAGCCAGATGAAGTGCTGTGTATTCACCACAGCACTTCATTAGTAATCTCCCATCACCCCGATTAACATGCCCCCTTCAAAGATGGGGGCAAGTGTAGACCCAGCCAAATAGGCTTAGCTTTTGGGGGTTTAAATCCAATCTAGAAACATAATCAATGGGCAGGTTCTGGTCAAGACAATTGAAGTCTGCACTTCAACTCTTCCTCCATTGCAGTGTTGAAGGGTTCAGAGTCACAGTGCTGCTTTTGACAAATCTAACATTTTTGTGCTACTTTTATTTTACTTCAGCAC
Source organism: Carettochelys insculpta (assembly GCF_033958435.1). Lineage (NCBI taxonomy): Eukaryota > Metazoa > Chordata > Testudines > Carettochelyidae > Carettochelys > Carettochelys insculpta. Next base: position 190,864,218 of record NC_134138.1, on the reverse strand, counting down.
AGCTTTAGGGAGTTTGGCGGTGTCAGCTGGCAAAGGGATCACTGTCATGTAACAGTCACTCCTGACATACTGAGGTGCTAGTATTTATCGATAAAGAATGTGCTACACAGCAAAGAATAAAAGCTTATATCCAGGGAGGCTGACAAACTTGTCAGGCCTCTGGGCAGTGTGGGGGGAAGGCGGGCTCCATGCTCCAGAAAGGGTGGGCCCTCAGGCTGAAGGGGCAGGGCTGTGTGGGCACTGTGCTTTTCCTAGCCAGCCCTTGGCACCACCTAGGGCATGCTGCCTGGGGCTCTGGCAGTGATTTAAATGTAGGGTGACCATCCATCTCGTTTTTCACTAGGACAGTCCCTTATTTAAGCTGTCTGACAGGCTTCCTGACTTTTTTAAGAAAAAGGGGAACTTGTCCCGTATTTTGCTTGGCTCCTGTTTCTTGGTGACTTGGTGTCTCAGGGCTGCAGCCCCCACTGCCCGAGAGCTCTTCCATGGGGCAGCTGCCCTGTCCCCGGTGCCCTGTGCCTTGGGGCAGCCAGCTCCTGCTGCAGGGGAGTTTCTCCATGGGGCAGCTGCCCCACTCCCTGGCACCACAGAGTGGCAACCCCCCACTGCTAGCAAGCTCTGCCACAGGGCCGCAGCCTCATTCCCTGGTATCCCATACCTAGGGAAGGCAGCTTCTGCTGCCAGGGATCCCCTCCATTTGGCAAATGTCTTGTTCTCCAGCATCCCCATCTTGGGGAGGCAGCTCCTGCTGGATGGAGGCTCATCCTGGGGCAGCTGCCACATTTTCTGTCCCCCTGCTGCCGGGAAGCTGTAAAACCCCTATACTTGGCGCCCTCCTGCCAGAAGGTTGCCAAGCCCCTATCCTCCACTCTCCTCTCATTGGGAAGCTGTGGAGCTCCCCCACCCCCAGTGCCTTACCATAGGACAGGAGCCCCCATCATTGAGAAGCCCTGACATGGGACAGCAGCCCCTATCCCCGGAGGCTGGTGTCCCTTATTTGCCACAATCCAATGCGGTCACCCTCTTTAAATTGCCCTGGGCTCCAGCCAACCCTACTGCTGCAGTGGTGGTGGTGGTGGTTGAGAGCTTTGGGCCCTTTTGAATCGTTCCTATGCACCGCATCCCCACCCCATTGGTGGAGCTGCTTATATCACACTGGTCATCATGGCTACGTCTACACGTGAAGCCTACATCGAAGTAGCCTATTTCGATGTGGCAACATCGAAATAGGCTATTTCGATGAATAACGTCTACACGTCCTCCAGGGCTGGCAACGTCGATGTTCAACATCGACGTTGCGCAGCACCACATCGAAATAGGCGCTGCGAGGGAACGTCTACACGCCACAGTAGCACACATCGAAATAAGGGTGCCAGGCACAGCTGCAGACAGGGTCACAGGGCGGACTCAACAGCCAGCCGCTCCCTTAAAGGGCCCCTCCCAGACACACTTGCACTAAACAGCACAAGATCCACAGAGCCGACAACGAGTTGCAGACCCTGTTCATGCAGCATGAATCCCCCGCTGCAGCAGCAGCAGCCAGAAGCCCTGGGCTAAAGGCTGCTGCACACGGTGACCATAGAGCCCCGCACGGGCTGGAGAGACAGCGTCTCTCAACCCCCCAGCTGATGGCTGCCATGGAGGACCCCACAATTTCGACGTTGTGGGACGCGGATCGTCTACACGGTCCCTACTTCGACGTTGAACGTCGAAGTAGGGCGCTATTCCGATCCCCTCATGAGGTTAGCGACTTCGACGTCTCGCTGCCTAACATCGAAGTTAACTTCGAAATAGCGCCCGACGCGTGTAGCCGCGACGGGTGCTATTTCGAAGTTAGTGCCGCTACTTCGAAGTAGCGTGCACGTGTAGATACAGCCCATAAGTGCTGTGAGGTGTATGAATGGGTGTCATGCAAAAAGTTGTAAGCATGCATTAACTGTATGTTTAAATTATGTGACCAGGCACCCTTGATAAACAAGATTTTCCCAGCCAAAGGAACGTTGATTTGCCTATCTTTCTAGGTCACTGATGTAAAATAAGCCAGTAAGCTAACACAAAGGAAGCTCTAATTGCATATTAAGTCAATGGGAAAACAAAATGAAATCAGCTTAAGATACCAAAGCCACACAGGTTGTCTTGTCTGTGCTTGAAAATGAATTTTGTGGAAATATAATGTAAAGCAAAAAAAAAGTTTTGTTATCCACTTGCTGAGGCAACCCCTGGTACAGCATGTGAGAAACATGAAAATCTGAATCCTGATTTGGCTAAAAATCAGTAAGCTTTACACAAAAACTTTAAGGGCAAGAGAACTGCTTTAGGAAACAATTGCAGGTTGCTAAGGTTTTATGTTTCATCTGTTAGAAGCATATCATACATTTTCGTCTTTGTAACCATTTCTGTTTCCACAATCCTTGCTCGGTGTCACTTAAATTCTCTTTGTTAACACACTACTCTTTGTTTTACGGTAAGGAAATCTCAGGGCTGTATTATTAAGCAGTGTGAATTCTTAGCTGGATCCAACAAGCTGGTGTCTACACTTTCTTTTTGTGGAAAGTGAACTTGGTCATTTCTGTGAGTGTTCATGATCAGGGGCTAGAAATCCTAGAGCAGTGTTTCCCAATTTTATTTGGCCATGGAACCCTTTTAACCTTGAAATAATTTTTAAACCCCTAATAACTGTCTTTTATATATGGCTTAACCCCTCTCAGCCCCAAACCCGACCCCCATGCCCTGGATTAACCCACCTCAGCCCCAAACTGGCCCCCAGGACTAAACTATGTACCCAAAGAGTACCCCAGCCTAACCCCTCCTGAACAAACTCCACCAGAGTTAGCTCCTCCTGTTACCTCATCCAACATGGCAGACAAACCTACCTTAGCCACCGCTGGAACTGCAGGCCCCATCTGGCTCCCCTTCCAGTTATGCATTGGCTCCCCTTGCGCTGCCCTCATTGTGCGCACAGTGGCTACTATGCATGTAAAGGACTCTCTGCGGCTCCCTGTCCTCCAACCACTGAAATAATGGAGCCATATTCAGTTGGCTTAATAGCCAGATCCCTCACACCACCTTTCTGGCCATTAAACCAACTAAATTTAGTTCTGCTGTTTCAGGTGTGGCAGGAAGCCGCAGAGAAGTCAGCAACAGCAGCATCCAGAGCTGCAAATGACTCCTTAGAGCCACAGGTTGCCAATCCCTGATCATTTTCTCCTGGAACCCTTATTTTCACTTCACAGAACCCCGGGGTTCCACAGGACACCATTTGGGAAACACTGTCCTAGAGGAACAGTCTTCCATCAGGCTCAGGCACTGGATGCACCAAGTGTTACCTACCAGGCCACCTAAGGACTGACAGGCTATGTCCAGATTCCAAGGTTTGTCAACAAAGCAGCCATTGTTGACAAAACCCGTGAAGCGTCCAGATCATAAAGCACATTCTTTGAACACTGAATCGACAGAACACAGTGCTTTTTGTCAACAGCCGCACCCAGCTCACCACAAGGAAGAATGCCACTGTTGAGAGATCTGTTGACAAAATTCCAGTCTGGAAGTTCCAGGTGGGGACTTCTGTCAACAGAGGAGGCCTCCAGGGTGCCGCTCGGGTGTCACAGCAGACACCCTGCCCACAGCAAACAGTGCTCTATGGTTCCTTAAAGCTGCAGGGAGCCTGGGAAACCACATGGCAGGAAGCTGAGATTGTGCGAGCAGCAGAGCTACCATCTGTGGTCCTGCACACCCTCACAGCTGCACCTCAGTGAGAGCATTGCCAGATGGCAGAACACCAGGGTAACTCAAAGGAGCAGACCGAGGGGTCCCAGGATCCACCCCAGGGCTCCAAGAGGCACCCCCCATCCCCCTGGTGTAGGGCCGAGATTCACATCCTTTTGGACTTGTGTTCGGAGGAGGAATCCAGGTGTCGGAATGCTGAAATATACAACAGACTGGCCACTACCCTGGCTGAATGGGGACGCCTCCACTGCTCCCTGCAGACAGGTCCAGGAGAAGGTCAAGGAACAGTGGCAGGGCTATGTCCGGTCCCAGGGCACTGCCCAATGCTCCAGGGCAAAACCAGCAACATGCCCACACTATCAGGAACTGAGCAGCATCTTGGGGCGGGGAGACACACCACAGCCATGGTGCTCGAGGCCGCCCCACCACAGTCGGAGCCCCCGTAGGAGGAGGAGGAGGCATCCCAGCCACAACCCATTCCCGAGCTGGAGCCAGACTCGGAGGCCAGCAGCCTTGTGCTGGTGTTGGACCCCAGCAGCCAGGCCACATCCCAGGTGTTGTCGGAGCTGAGCGAGCATCCCTCCAGTGAGTACCTTGCACATCACACACTCCAGGGCATGGGAGGTGGGTGCAGAGGGGCTGTGCTGTGAGCATTGCTTGGCTGGCTCGGGTGGGACCTCACACTGCAGTCTCAGCACGTGGAACCACATGCAACAATAGTGTGCTCCACCCAGACCTAACAGACAGCCCCTCAGCACAGGTGGCATCCTATTGTCAGGTTTACGGGAGGCCAGATGAACCTCAGGCCCCCGGGGGGGGGAGGTCCCCCAGCACCTGCCATGTCTGGAGCAGGCTGGCCACAAGAGCACCAGCCTGACCCCCAACACACCAAGGAGTGCAGCGCCTGGAACACAGGCATGTCCTCAGGCGAGAGACAGAACAAGCTCCTGTGGGCAGCACCACAAACCACGGGTGGAGGCAGGGGTTGGGGAAGGTGAGGCTGTTCCCAGTTCTGTGGCTGGACACACCCCTTGACCACTAGCCCATCAAGTGCGGGACAGGTGCAGCAGTCAGCACAGTCCCAGAGGCACCATGGAGCCCCCATGTGTCAGGGCCTGGTGTGCAGGCCACACATGGCTTTGTCCTCAGGACATTCCCATCCCTTGGCCCTGGCAGTGTTGGTCGGTGCTCACAGTGGGGGGCAGGGCCTTAGGGGCTACATTGAGTGAATGACTCATCGTCTGTTCTCCTTGTCTTCCTTACAGCTGGACCAGCACCATCTGAGGGACGGGCAACCCCCACCACACCATCAGGTTGAACTCACAGTCGGAGGGGTCCTTGGCAGATGTATGAGGATCTCCAACAGGACCACGTGCCACCCTGTGAGCCATCCAGGGCACAATGCAGCACCGGCTCAGGGCTGACGCAGAGTGGCAATCATGGGCCTGGGACCAGCTCTTGTCCCTGTTTGATGCTATCACCAGCGCCTGGTGGCACATGCTGTCCCAGCCTCCCACATCCGCCCTCACCACCCTACACCCACCAGCCCTCCTGCAGGGCTTCCCTGGACCCGCGACTGACCCCTGGATGATGGCCATGACCCCTCCCCCAGCTCCCAGCCCCCCCCCCGTTCCCCATGCCCCTGACCCTGCCACAGCCCCTGCTCACCTTGCCCACCCTGACCCCACTGCAGACCCTCCCCACCCAGACCTCCCTCTGGTCCCAGCCCCAGCCTAGCCCCAAGAGTGGCCCTGAACCAACAGTGGGAGGGGATCCCAAGGCCAACACTTCTTGGGTTCCCACTCTCCCTTAAGTTCACAGCTTCGCACCCCTGTCCATGTTCTGAGGCCCTCCACCCTGTCCCAATCACCCCCATAAACAGTTCCTTGCACTTCACTTTATTGTATGCAGTTTGTTTTTAGAGAGTTTATTTAGCACACGTTTTTCTTTATTTCAATAAACTGGGTATTTGTGTACCACATCTGTGTCCCTCTTCATTGTGTGGGGGTGAAGGAGGGGTGAGGGGCCAAAGGGAGGGGTCATGGTGGGGACTGAGTAGGGCTGTGGGGTGCTAGGGACGGGGCTTGCCCCCACACCCTAACTCTACCCCTCACACCCCCAACTCCGCTTCCTATGTATTCCTCTTTGGCTGGACACCTTCACCCCCCCAAGAGGCAGGGATGGCAGCCCATGAGTGTGTTACCTCCATGAGGAGGGCCCCAGTGGTGGACTTCCCCACACCAAACTGGTTGCCCACCAAGCTTCTGGAGAGTAACTGCAACCCGCTTCTCCACAAGGATGGCCACAGCCGGGTGTCATGTCTCCAGAGGGCAGGGGTGAGCCAGGCAGAGCTCCAGGAAGGTGGCCTTCCACATTCAAAAGTCCCAGAGTCACTGCTGGTTGTCCGAACTGGTGCAGTGTCTCCAGAGCTGCCTCTGCACTGGGCAGGAGGAATGTGCAGGTGTGAGAATCCTGCAGCCAGGGCACCATCCCTGAAGATGGTCTCGGGCTCGCTCTCGGTGAGGAAGAAGAGGACGGCTGTTGGAAAGTTCAGCAGCTGCTTCAGCATCCCGGTGTGGGGCCACCACAAACCTGGGGCAGCTCCATCCTCATGGCTCCCATGGACCAGCTGTGTCACCCACAAGGGCATGAAGCTCTGTGCTTGCTGTGCTGTCCCTCAAAGAGGTAGGCCATGCCCACAGCAGAGGAAGGAAGAGGGTATCTGGGGGCATCCCTTTCAGCACGCATCTTGGCAGGGCTCCCAGAGGGAACTGGTGACCAGCCACCCTATCTGATGGGGTTCTGGGTGGCCATTTTGATGACTGAGTGGCCAGGACATCTGGCCACTCTGTGTCGACAGAGTGGATTGCTCTTTCGATGGACCTTGCTGTCTGGACGCAATCTGTCGACAGATGTTTTGTCGCAAGATACCTTCTGAAACAAACGTCTGCTGACAAAACCCTGAAATCTAGACATAGCCACAGAGTCTAGAGAAATTTGTCTGGAATAGCTACCAGAGGTGTGACATCTCCCTCTCATCAAGGTTAGCAGCACCAAATCTCTCTCTTTCTGAGGCAGAGGAGTTACAAAGGGAGTTAAAGGTTTGGGAACCCCGAGAAAGCATCAAAGGGGGTAATTTTCTTTTAATGGATGTGATGCTCTCTCTCTCTTTTGTGTCTGTGAATTATGCCAACAAAATTTGCACTTGCAATTTTCAACTGGCAAACTGAATTACAAACGTGAGTATTTGCATCTCTGATTTGCACCTGCAAAGTGAAATGGTGAGAGCCAGTTTTGGGGTGCAACTTATGTCCAGGAAGTCTGCAAAATATAATCTTGTCAGGATAAAAGTAAAATTCAGATCCAGAAGTGCTCTGGAGTCAAAAAAAGGGTAGTGTGGTCAAAAGGTTGCACATGAGCCTCTCACAGCAAGAAATCTGGGTGCAGTATCTGACTGAGTTCATGCTGTAGCTGAATATGAGCTTAGTTGTCTGGTTTTGTCTCAAGACACTAGGATACATCATAAAAGTACAACAGAATCTGGAATTGTCTGATATAATTAGTTGTTGTCATTCTGGAAAGACGCAAAACTGAATTCACGCTAATGGAGTATACAGGTGTGAGGTGCCCAATGAGACAGTCATATGGAAATGCTTTTCCTGAGCTTGCCTGCAGTGAGCCAGATCCTTATCGCTTCAAAGTCAGGAGCCTTGCCAAGAGAAGCACGTCATTGCAGGGAAAGAAATCATCTCCAGGAACCAAACAGGTGGTCAGTGGTAATTTGTTTACTGCAGATTTTAGGAAAATCTTCAAAGGCAACCGGTATATGCATTCTTTATATTTCCTTAAGAATCAGTTCCATATCATCATCCTCTTTCCATCCACTCAGCACAGTTAAAATACACAAAGCACAGTCCTCACTGCAGAGACTGCTCCAAATGCACAGACACTTCATAGTACACTATCATTAGCTGCTTTCCAGCACTGGAGCCTGGTCTACACCAGGGAACAAAGTCGATCCCAGCTTCACAATGTCAGCTACACCATTAGCATAGCTAGAATGGACATATCAGGATCAACTTTGTCCCCTGGTGTAGCTGATGGCTGTTCAGGTTCACACCAACATCCCTTTATTCCACGCAACAATGTGGGTTACCAGGGTCAATGGCTGAGCCCAGAGAGATTCACAGACACAGCAAAATCAAGCTCTGGATGATCAATCGTGGCGCACCAAATGTGTGGTAAGTATAAACATACCCACAGGAGCAAAGAGGTTTCTGGTGAGACAGATTCATAGTCTCCTCTTAATGTCCGGGGGATGTAAATGGGTAGTTCTCTTCAACATTTCAACATACCACTTATCACCAACAACATTTCTTTAGTGATAACGTGCCTATAGAGGTGTGAGTTCAAAATAGTGAATGGAGTTACTCCAAATTTACATAATGTAGATGACATCAAAATTTGGTTTGTACCTGTGTGATTGAAATTGTTCCCATATGTAAATTTTAAAAAAATCTATAACCTCTATGGATGTTATTATGGTTTTAATCAAAGCAATAACCTCAGGATGGGGAATTATCTAGGAGTTTATAACCACCTGGATTAACTGCAGGCCTCAGCTTCCCTATACACTCTCCGAGTGCCAGAAAATGCCCTCCCTGTCAGACATGATCGTTTGCATTGGAGTACATTCTACCCTGCCCCAGTTGTATTCAACTTCAATGTCACTACGGGCTTGTCTACACTACCACCTTCCTTCGAAGAAAGGATGGCAATTAGGGTGTTGGGTGTTTACTAATGAAGTGCTGCCTATGGCCTATGGCTGCCTAGGTGCCTAGGCAGCACTTCATTAGTAAACACCCAACACCCTAATTACCATCCTTCCTTCGAAGGAAGGTGGTAGTGTAGACACAGGCTATGTAATCCAGCTGCCACTGCACACTAGCTCCAGACAGGCTGCCAGCCTTGACTGGGCTGCCAGACTGCTGGACACTGGTTCCAATTCTTCTGCTGCCACTGTGAGCAACCCCACTGCCTAACACAGGCTCTGGTCCCACTGCTGCCACCTCCAGCCCCCATCTGGGCTTCTGGCCATCAGCCCCCCTGGCACAGGACTCCGTGCTCCAGTTGGACCACAGATGTTGCCAGACCAGAGAGTCGCGCTTTAGGGAATTGCACTCTGTATTTATCGCACCAGATAATAATGTCAAATTATGATATTTTGAAAGGCTTAATGAGCATGGATTTTAATCTTTGCATGGGGCGACCCTATCTCCCGGTCCCAAATAAGGGATCAAGAGATATGGGGGGAGGAGTGGCTCCTCTTGGCTCCACCAAGCCCTGGAGAGCCAGGAAGGAGGCGGGAGCCAGTGGCCCTCCCTGGGGAAGCAGCAGCTGCCAGCACTCCCCAGGAGCCCCAAAGAAGCAGCAGCCACTGAGCTGCCCCGGGAGCCCCAGGGAAATGGTAGCCACCAGCGCTCCCCCAGCCCCAGGGAAGCAGGAGGGACGCGGCAGCTGCCCACATTTACCCCTGCTTCCCCAAGGCTTAGGGAAGTGACTCTCACCTGCACCTGCACCTGTGCAGCTGCTGGAGGAAAAGGTCAGCAGGGGAAGGGTTCAAACACAGGAAGATTGGTCCCTTTTAAGAAATAAGTAGGGATGCCCTTTTGGCATCCCAAATAGGGGACCATCCCTCCTAATACAGAACAGATGGTCACCCTATCTTTGCAAGCTTGGTCATACTATTCTATCGTTTATCTCACTGCTCTTGTAATTGAGAGGTTAAAGACCTAATGGCAGTTTATGGAAAAGTTCTTTACTGTATTTAAGATGCCTATGAGAAATTTCTCTTTAATATGTCCAGACTGCTTTATTCTTTTCAAAGGACAAGGACCTGCTAGCTCATATAAACTCCTTCTAAATAATTTGGTTGTTTCTGGGCCTACGCTTCCCTGGCAGAAATGTGCCGGCTTGTGAATTTATGTTCCATTTAGGGAGTGGAAATTTCAGAAGCACCTAGGGGAGTTAGGTAACCAACTTCCATTGACTTGTAAGTTAGCAACTCAGTTCCCCGATGCCTGTTTGAAAAGTCAAGCCAAATATTAATCATTTTTGTCTTTTACTGCTTTATGCAGTTCTTTCCCTCCATTGGGGTCTCATATCTCCTGTTCTGTGTGGTGCTCTCAGTGCTTTTCCGCTGGGCTCGGGCTGCAAACAAATCCAAATCTTGTACACACCAACCTGCTTCCTGGAGTCCTTAATAATGAACAGGACTTCAAATGAGTCATTCAATTGATTTAGAAAATTATCTCTGTGGGCCTAGTAAAGCAAAGTTTCATCCCCAAGGAAATTTTTGCTGCTCTTCTAGGCTTTCCTCAAAACGAAACTGTTGATGCAAATTACATTCTCTAGTGTGTATTATGGAGTTGTGTGAATACATATACAAATGTGATGGTTCCTGCCCTGGGATTAGTGCACTGAGCTGTGTCCTTAGGTGATGCTCCATGCTGCAGATTGTGCAAAGCTGAACTCAGCATTGAGCCAGGAAGGCAAAATTCCCCCCTGGAGATCCCCTGCATGCAAGCAATGTGTGTCTGCTGCCCGCTTCCTGTAGATGTGCTGCATACTCACCACAGTTTATCCAGCAAGTCCAGTGCACAGCAGGGTTGAGGCCAGGGTCTCCTCACTTCCTGACCTTAAGGGGAGTCTTGCACCTCAAAAGACACATGGGCCGTGTCTACACAAGCCCCAAACTTCGAAATGGCCACGCAAATGGCCATTTCGAAGTTTACTAATGAAGCACTGAAATGCATATTCAGCGCTTCATTAGCATGCAGGCGGCTGCAGCACTTCAAAATTGACGCGCCTCGCCGCTGCGCGGCTCGTCCCCACGGGGCTCCTTTTCGAAAGGACCCCGCCTACTTCAAAGTCCCCTTATTCCCATGAGCTGATGGGAATAAGGGGATTTCGAAGTTGACAGGGTCCTTTCGAAAAGAAGCCCCATCTCGAAGAACCGCGCAGCGGTGAGGCGCATCAATTTCGAAGTGCCGCGGCTGCCCGCATGCTAATGAAGCGCTGAATATGCATTTCAGCGCTTCATTAGTAAACTTCAAAATGGCCATTTGCGTGGCCATTTCGAAGTTTGGGGCTCTTGTTGACGTAGCCATGGAGGGATAAAGTCTCTGCACACCATAGGAGACTAATGGCAGCAAATGTATGCAGCTATGAGGAAGGCAGCTTCTCACTTCAGTGTGCAGAGGCAGGTAGACGCCTAGCAGGCTGCCTCAGCATCTGACCAAGACAGACCATAGGATCCAACCCTTCATGGGTCCTCATGCCACTGCTTTGGAGGCACATTTGGGACACAAAGCCAACTTTCAGTCCCTAGACTAAATTAGCCTCTGAGGAGTGACTCCTGTAGCCTGGAACTCAGAGTCTCTCTCTGTCCTGAGGTCTGGGCACTGGATCCCTGGATTTGACCAGTGTGGTGGCATTTATTTGGCTATGAGGTCACTGACAGCAATCCTGGTAAGACAAAGAATAATCTAGTTCAATCTCTGTCATACCAAGGTTTGTATTAACTTGGAAAAAAGGGAGAAGCCTGGGAGAGACTATCCAGAACAGGAGAAACCTAGAAAAGCGAAAAGACACACATAAGCTGTGTCTACACGTGCACGCTACTTCGAAGTAGCGGCACTAACTTCGAAATAGCGCCCGTTGCGGCTACACGCGTCGGGCGCTATTTCGAAGCTAACTTCGACTTTAGGCAGCGAGACGTTGAAGTCGCTAACCTCATGAGGGGATCGGAATAGCGCCCTACTTCGACGTTCAACGTCGAAGTAGGGACCGTGTAGACGATCTGCGTCCCGCAACATCAAAATTGCTGGGTCCTCCATGGCGGCCATCAGCTGTGGGGTTGAGAGATGCTCTCTCTCCAGCCCCTGCGGGGCTCTATGGTCACCGTGGGCAGCAGCCCTTAGCCTAGGGCTTCTGGCTGCTGCTGCGGCAGCTGGGGATCCATGCTGCAGGCACAGGGTCTGCAACCAGTTGTCGGCTCTGTGTATCTTGTGTTGTTTAGTGCAACTGTGTCTGGGAGGGGCCCTTTAAGGGAGCGGCTTGCTGTTGAGTCCGCCCTGTGACCCTGTCTGCAGCTGTGCCTGGCACCCTTATTTCGATGTGTGCTACTTTGGCGTGTAGACGTACCCTCGCAGCGCCTATTTCGATGTGGTGCCGCGCAACGTCGAAGTTGAACGTCGACGTTGCCAGCCCTGGAGGACGTGTAGACGTTATTCATTGAAATAGCCTATTTCGATGTTGGCTTCACGTGTAGACGTAGCCATAAGGTGGGGGAAAAGGCTATGAGTAATACCTCCAAAAGTGAAACTGACCTTATCTGTGATGCATTTAGGTCACTTGTTAAATGCATGGAAACTATTGATTTTGTTTAACTAAATTATTTATCTCTGTGCATTTGACAGGGACAAATGCTAAACATGGACTACGCTGTAAAGCTTGTAAGATGAGCATCCACCACAAGTGCACAGACAGTATTGGACAACAGCGTTGCATGGGCAAACTGGTAAGCAAGCTGCTTGGTACACATTGAACAGAATGCTACACAGCTCACATCTGTTCCATTCGCTCTCTAAATGCTGCCCTGTGAGCTGTTGCCTCCTGACTGTAGCTGATTGTAGCTAAATCTGGAATCAAGTTCCTTTCATTTAGATGATGGCGCTCATGACGTGAGAGGCTGAGGAAACACATACAGTTTCCATACTTTTGTATGGTTACACATCGGTCAAGTTTATCTAAATATTTAGTTATATTAATTGAACATGCAATATTGTATGGATCTCTGCCCAGACTTAATAAAACTGTTACAGTTAGGGCTGGTTTAAGCAATTGAAAATCTGTTGGTAAATATCCTCTGCGTTTCCTTTGACCAGGTTTCACCCTCAAAATTTTGTGAAAACAGTAATTTAGCTGCAAAAACAAAAGATACTTTACGGGGATAGTAAATATCATGATTCAGAGATTAATGACACGAAAAGAAACAAAAAGGGGAGTGGATTAGGTCACATCTGCATATTGCAAGGATCTTGCTCCTTCTGTAGCATATTTGACAGGACACCGTTGGAGACAGGGAAAGTGAGACTAGCTGGACACTGGATTTTATCCAATGTTCTTACAATGTCCTGTGGTTCATTATTTCTTAATGAAAACCATTAAAATCAGACCAGTGATGAATTTGCAATTCAGTGCGCACATTGCCAACATTTTTAGTTTTGTTGCAGATATTTCACACATTAGTTTTGAAAGATAAAGAGGAAGCCTGAGGTTTAGCACAGACACAAATGAGAAGCAAAGAGGTTGAAGCCCTGGCCCCTCTAAAGTCAATGGCATTTTTGTCATTGATTTGAAACGGGCTATGAAATCTACACATAGTCTTGCCAGACCTGCTCACTCCATGTGTTTGTACAGTAGTTTCTGGAAGTCAAGCACGATATAAAATATAATGGAAATTATAGTTGCAGTTGGTGGCTTCCTGATTCAGAAAGCTGAGCTCTTAAAGATACGTGAATATCAAAGAACTGAACTGCTGGTCTGATATAAGCTGAATCTTTAGTTCATATTAATTGTTTCAGACTTCAGGAGACGGGAGTGTAATTATACGTAATGACACCTAAAGCTCTGTTGGTGGTGGTGCTATTTTTACAGCGGAGCCAACAGCCTCACAAGGCTTCTAGGTGAGGGGAAGGGGGCTGCTCTGCACCACCAGAGGGGCGGGGCCTCTGGTAGAAGGGTCGGGGTCTCAGGCAGACAGCGTGGGGCTTTGAGCAGACGGGACACCCAGAGAGCATGAGTCCTTGCCCTCCTGTGCCCCGCAGCCCTCAGTACTTTCTGGCTTGTGCCGTGCAGTGATTTAAAGTGCCCAGGGCTCCTGGCTGCCACCGTTGCTATAGTAACTATGGTCAGGAGCCCCAGGCTATTTCATATCACTGGGTCCCTGGGCAACTGCTCACTTTGTCCCTCCCGTCAGCAGGTCTGAGTTTGTGTACAGGAGCAAAAGCACAAAAGGCAAAATTCAATACTGTTAGAAGGCACAACTCCCATTGGTGCTCAGAATGTGGCCTGCAGTTGGGAAATGAAGCATGTCAATCACGCTCATCAGATCTCCACATGCATCACAACTGTCCACCCCATCATACTTTTTCAATGTACAGCATGTCTTTGTCTGGGAGCACAAGAGCAGCAGGATTAGCTCCCTGTACCTTCACCTATCTGGCTATTGTAACTATACACATCCTCCCTAGCATTTCCGTATGGGCAATTTGAAAGATGCCACTGTTCAGTGAAGTCACCCAATCACGAGGCTTCCACATGGCTTGTGATCTGAACCTGTGTGTAGCTTTGGTGACTGAAGAAAAACAAATTAGTCTAATGCAAGTAGCACTGATTAGCTATGAGCTGTAACTAATGAAAACTATGGACATGTTAAGAGCCATATTGTGGGCTTGCGAATTCCTGAGCCTTTGGCCTTAGGCTGAGAATGCCTTATCTCAAGATATGGTAAATATGGAGTTAATGAAGTACTTCATTCATTATGAACTGCACAAAGAAATCAGGATGGCTCTGGCTGTTCCACTGTGTCTGCTTAGAAAGAATATTTGCAGGCAGTGTGGTTGTTTTGTTTGAAATATTACACTACATTGGCCCAAATCTTGCTCTTCAACCTGTAAGAGGATAGGACCAAGAGGGAGTGGTCAGTCATGGATAGACTATCCCCTTTGTGCTCTGCAGACTGTGCTCTAATAGGCTTTGTACACAGATTTGACATTAGGGCAGGCCAAGGTGGGGGCATTGTCAAAAAATCCATCTCTCTGTACTTTCACTGGTCAAATACTCCTGCATGGGAGCCACCATGAAGGCTACTGTAATCAGTGTCCTGTAGTACAAGCTGTGGAGCACCTGTGCACCCTGAAGGAATTATTCTTGGAGAAAATTGCTGAGCAAAGCAAAGCCCATTTACTTTGTACAAGGAAAGATGATTGACCCTTAAAGCCATATTTATGGGCATGTGTCTCTACCTGCCAAAGCTCTGAAGTGGGTCACACCACTATGGGTTGAAGACCCAAACTGAGAGCCACAAGAAAACCAGCAATTCCAGAAACTTTAAACCATGTGGCAATAGCTTCCTTAGCATAGAATATTGCAAAACCTCTGTTGCATGATCCAGTCTTTCTACTGTGATTAACTTAAACTTAAGGTACATCTTCACTACAGGGAAGATTGGCCCTACCACGGTCGATCTTTTGGGATGTAATTTAGCATGTCTAGCAGGGATGTGCTAAATCAAACTTATAGGGCATGTGTGTTGGTGCCAGAACTCCTGTCCCTCATTAAGAGTAAGGGAAGCTCCCACTGACCTCCCTTAGTAAAGACAGCATGGAAGCACAAATTAAGGTATTAACATACCATTAACAAAGCTGGAATTGCATAAATGAATTCAGCCTTCCACTGTAGTGTAGACCTGCCGTTACTAGCATGGTTTGCTTAAAGCTGAAGGTAAAAGAAGGTTTTTAAATGGGGCCATCATTGCAGAAAATATTAGGAAACAGAAATGAGATGTTTCCAATTCAGGCAAAAATATAAACCCCTATTCTCAGTACCCTGCAGTGGAGGAGGCAAATTGCTGCTCTGTAACAGATGGAATGTTCCTGGTGTTGATGACTTTAAAGTGAGAAATTAGGGTTATGCCACTAGGAGAAGACCTGAGATTATTTCTAATGCTCCGTGATGCTGCATCAGTCATGTCAGTGACACACATCCCTTTTTCTCTCTCTAGCCAAAGGGATTTCGGCGTTACTACAGTTCCCCACTACTCATTCATGAACAGTTTGGCTGCATCAAAGAAGTGATGCCTATTGGTGAGTTTTATTTGCTTCCTCTTTTAATCTCTCTAGTGCAACACCAGGTTTTGTTCTCAGTGATGATATTTGTTTTCAGCAGCCCTTCAGCTTCTTGCTCAATGAGGGGCCAGGTATTCTTCCACCACCTGAGAAAAGTGGTCCTTCAAAATGCAGAACTGTCACTTGAAACCGAATTATGTATTTTTCTTTTCAACATTACATGAATCAAAGCCGCAATACCAATAGCATGCTACGTTCATTCCCCTTCATAAAACCAATGCCGGCACTCAAAGGCTACGTCTACACGTGAAGCCTACTTCAAAGTAGCCTATTTCGATGTGGCGACATCGAAATAGGCTATTTCGATGAATAACGTCTACACGTCCTCCAGGGCTGACAACGTCGATGTTCAACATCGACGTTGCGCAGCACCACATCGAAATAGGCGCAGCGAGGGAACGTCTACACGCCACAGTAGCACACATCGAAATAAGGGTGCCAGGCACAGCTGCAGACAGGGTCACAGGGCGGACTCAACAGCCAGCCGCTCCCTTAAAAGGCCCCTCCCAGACACACTTGCACTAAACAGCACAAGATACACAGAGCCAACAACGAGTTGCAGACCCTGTGCATGCAGCATGAATCCCCCGCTGCAGCAGCAGCAGCCAGAAGCCCTGGGCTAAGGGCTGCTGCACACGGTGACCATAGAGCCCCGCAGGGGCTGGAGAGAGAGCGTCTCTCAACCCCCCAGCTGATGGCTGTCATGGAGGACCCCACAATTTCGACGTTGCGGGATGCGGATCGTCTACACAGTCCCTACTTCGACGTTGAACGTCGAAGTAGGGCGCTATTCCGATCCCCTCATGAGGTTAGCGACTTCGACATCTCGCCGCCTAACGTCAAAGGTAACTTCGAAATAGCGCCCGACGCGTGTAGCCGCGACGGGCGCTATTTCGATGTTAGTGCCGCTACTTCGAAGTCGCATGCACGTGTAGACACAGCTAAAGAGAGAGGACCCTGTGCATTTCCAGTAGGCATGTCTGATTTGGAAAGAAGCACCACAAGAGTTCTATGCTGAGATATCAGTGAGTGGTCCTGAACTCTGATTACATCAGGATCATGAATATTGTTTATGCTCCCTTTCTTATTTTGTTCACCTTCCTTTCATTTCTCTCTTTTTTTTTTGTTTTAGTTATCATTGCTTTAGATACTGGAGACAGATTTTGCTCTCTGTTGCACCAGATTCTGAAAACAAAAATTCTATTTTGAAAAATGTCCTCAGTGTAATGAAGTTGATTGCTCAAAATTGGAACCCCAAAAGAATGAAAAGCCAACCAAAATCTAGGGTGACCACATTGCCCTATGGCAAATATGGGACGCTAGCCTCTGAGGATAGGGGCAGGGCTGCTGTCCCATGTCAGGGCTTCTTGTCAATGGGGACTGCTGCTCCAGGGTGAAACACCAGGTATGGGGGCTCTGCAGCCTCCAATGGGGAGGCACCAGGGATGAAGGGGAGTGGAGGCTGGGGGATCTGTGGAGCAGGGTGTTTCAGTGCCTCTCAACAGGGTGGGCCAGGGAATGAAACAGGAGCTGCCTCCCTGAAATGTGAAGGTCGGGAACTGAGACAGCCAACCTGTGGAGGGGATCACTGGCAGCAGGAGCTGCTTCCCCTAAGTGTAGGGCACCAGGGAATAAGGCAGCCACCCCATGGTGGAGTTTGCGAGCAGCGGGAGCTGCCACCATGGGGTGCCGGGGAATGGGGCAGCTGCCCCACAGAGGAGCGCCTCTGCAGCAGGAGCTGCTACCACAAGGTACAGAGCTCCAAGAAACATGGCAGCCACTGAGTGGAGGAGCTCCCTGGCAGGAGAGGCTGACACACCAAGACACAGGGTGCCAGAGAACAGGAGCCCCACAAAATACAGGACAATTTACCTATTTTCTGAAAAAAGTTAGGACACCTGTGAGACAGCTTATATAAGGCACTGGCCCAGTCAAAATGGGATGGAAGGTGACCTTACCAAAATAACTAACATGAAAGAACATGTCTGAGAACAGCCAATGAGCAAATATTTTCTGAAGTCTCTGGGAGTGGTTATCCAACAGGTTATGCACCACCCCACACCTGCTTACTTAAAGGAGCTCCATCTAAGTTGCATTGTCCTGCTTTGTTTATTAAAAATTCACATGAGACTGTATCAGAAATCATACTAAAGTTTTAATATACCATATCTACTGCATCCCCAACCCACAACAAGGCTTATTACCCTGTCAGTGAAAGCTATGAAGTTGGTTTGACAGGATTTGATCTTGACAGATCCTTGCTGACTATTACTTATTACTTTAATACCTTCTAGATGTTTACAAATAGATTCCATATTTATTTGTTCCATTATCTTTTCTGGCACAGAGGTTAAGATGACTTGTCCTTATTGGATTGTCCTTTTTCCCATTTTATAGATGGACACCATATTTGCCCGTTTTCAGTCTTCTGACATCTCTCCCATATTCCATGACTTTTCATAGGTCGCTAATGGCTCAGATATCTTCTCAGTCAGCTCCTAAAGTATTCTAGGATGCATTTCATCAGGCACTGGTGACTTGAAGACAGCTGGTGACAAAGTTTTTTTCTAAGTAATTTTCAGCTTTCACTATCTTAGCTTCTGAACCATTTTCCCTAGTATTCACAGTCTTAGAGGTCTAATTGCCACCAACCTTCGTGGTGAAAACCACACCAAAGAAGTCATTAAGCACCTGTCCTATTTCCACATTTTCTGTCATTGTTTTCACCTCATCACTGAGTAGCAGGCATACCCTTTCCTGGGTCTTCCTCTTGCTTCTAATGTATTTGTAAAAAGGTTTCTTGTTACCCTCTATGTTTCCAGTTCATGTGATCTCATTTTGTTGCTAGGTCTTTCTAATTTTGCTCCTACATACTTATAACCATCCTGTGTAATTTGACCTAGTATCCACTTTTTGTAGGACACTTTTTGATTTTTAGACTATTCAAGATCTCTTCGTTAAGCTGGGTGATCTGCTATAATCCCCAAATCCTCTACTCCAGTACTACTATCCAGCCAGTTATTCATAAATTTTTGGTTGTGCTTTTGCTTTTTCCTTTCTACATATAGTTACTCTGCATTTCTATTTTTTGAGTTTCATCTTGTTGATTTCAGATCAATTCTCAAATTTGTCAGGGTCCTTTTGACTTATCATTCTCTCTTCCCTCCCAGCTTGATGTCATCTGCAAATTTTAAATTCTGCAGACCTAACACCCTATTATCTGTCAATGAAAATGTTGTATAGCTCCAAAGCCAGGACTGACCTGTATGGCATCCCATTGGATACACCCTTTTAATTTGACAGTGAACCACTGATAATAACCCTTTGACAATGGTCTTTCAATCAGTTCTGCTCCCACCTTATAATAAATTAATCTAGACTGAATTTCACTAGTTTGATCATGAGAATGTCATATGGCACTGTGTCAAAAGTTTAACTAAAATTGTTACATATCTACTGCTTTCCCCTGTCCATAGGCCAGTAACCCTGTCTAAGAGAGAAATTAGGTTGGTTTGGCATGATTTGATCCAGACAAATTCATGTTAGCTATTACTTATCCCATAACCTCTTGGTACTTACAAATTGATTATTTAATAATTTGTTCCAGTATTTTTCTAATTATTGTAGGTTTTTAATTCACCAGGCCTTCTTTGTTCCCTTTTTAAAAGATATAGTCATCTGGAACCTGATTCATTCTCCAAGAGTTGTTGAAATTAATCAGTAACAGTTTCTAGATAGTTTCAGCTAGTTACTTAAAGGCTCACAATGACACAAAGTAGAGTTAAGCTCTTATTAAGTGATCCAGTTCATTTCCTGAACTGCTAATGACCTTTGTCCTTTTACATACCTTTATATATATTAAGAATATCTGCCCTTGAAAACAAAGTCACAGTCTGGATGATGATGAGGTGGGGTGTCTCTCTCTTGCAAAGGAAATAAGAGCCAATCATAGAGTTTGTGGGTGGAAGGGATTAGGAAATCTGAGAAAAGGAGTCTACTAGCAAGATCGATTGGCTAAGGCCTAAGAGTAAGTTTACACACAATCAGGTGATGCCATTGAAACACACATTGCTAAAAATAGCAGCGAAGCTGCAACAGTACAGAAAGTGGCAGAGACTAGTTGCACAAATACAGTCCTACATGGGACCCCAGGTATGAATTTGAGCATTTAGCCCAGGCCACCATGCGTACATGCTTACTTATAGCAAGCTGGCTTGATCAAAGCTCATTTGGGTTTTGCCTACATGTGCTATCCCAATTGCAGCATAAGCATATCCTAAGTGGGAGAAGGGAGAAGGGAGAGGCTGTGACCTGACAGGTGGAACGGGGATAGACTGTGCAATTTCACACAGATGAGATCATTTTAGTTGTAACAAGAGGTGATCTGGGGAGGTATCAGTCAATAAGAGGGTAGCAAGAAAGGAGTGGAAGTACTTCAGAGTGAACAATGGACTCATGCACAGGGAAGGATCGGGGAGATCTCAGGAAAAAATGGTCTCACTGGGAGGAAGAGGTGATAGGAGAGGACCAAAGTGTCTGTGTACAGGACCTTCATAGGAACAGATGAAGGAGAAGCTAATAGCAAAAGATGCTTCCATTATAATCCCATGATTTTGCCTGGCAGTACCTGTGCCTGGGCCCCTGCATGCTTGTCGAGCACCTTGCCTGATCAGGACCTACACTGTCTATTTTTCACTTGTGTCCCAATATGATGGGATAGGCAGTTAAGTCTGTAAGGGAAGGAGACATGATGATGGTGGCATTTCTTGCACACATTTATCTGTGTTTTGCCTCTTCTGTTGCAGCCTGTGGCAACAAAGTTGACCCTGTCTATGAAACCCTGCGCTTTGGAACATCCTTGGCACAGAAGACCAAGAAGGGCAGCTCTGGAAGTGGATCTGATTCTCCCAAACGGAACTCTGTAATTCTTCCATTTTATCTTCCCTTTTCCTTGTGCAGAATCACAGTGCATCCGTCCACAGTATCAGAGTTTCCATCAGTAAGAACAAATTTCAGGCAATGTGACGCTCCAGACAAGAAAAAGGCCAGTCAACCCTTCTTTGTAAATCCAGTTTCCAAAAACCTTTTAAATAATTGTTAAAATGAAAGAAAAATGGGCACTGAACAGGCGAGCACTCTTTTATTATTTGCATTTAAATATGTTGAAATTCAACAAACTACCTAGTTCAGAATCATTTGGAGGTGGAAATTAAAAACACAAAATAGACAAAAATGTGTAAATTTCACAAGGGGCTTGCCTGTGTACAACACCGTCTTTATAAAACACGTTGGTCTCTTGCACTTACCGGTGGATAAGAGGCGGTGAGTGCATGGTCACACTGTTTTTTGGGGCAGGGCAGGTACTGAATTCTGTCTCCACCCATTCTTTGCCCTTCTGCACAGAAGAAGACACAGCAGCCCAATGGCATTGAGAACCAGGGTCTGAATAGACCCTGCAGGTGATTAACGTAGCACTTTACATCCCCCCATTCTCATTCCTGGGCATGTTGGCCAGTCCAGGACTGAGTGCTGACCCCCCACAACTCTAACTGAATTCAGTAGAAATTGCAGGTGATTGGAATCTTTGAAAACCAGGACTTACCATGTAATAATAGTCTAGGAATAGCTGGCTGCAGGACTTAAATCCTCTGGGTTTTCCGGAGGCCTATGCCCTCTAGTCAGGGCTCTAAGCTTCCACTGCAGGGAAGCACTGAGACTCAGAACTCTATCCCAGTGTGAAGGTAAATGGGCTCTGACAGGCTTTAAAATATTTACCAGAGCTTTACCTTGGAGGGCTCCAACTGAATTTAAGACCTGGCTGATGGAGTGGTCCTCGATTAAATCCTTGCTTCATAATAGGGGCTGGCAACAATACCTTACCCCAGAGGGGCAGGGTGATCATCATGAATGGGAAGGAAAGTGGTCAACACAGTGAAATTCACCGCTGCAAGAAAGAGTTCACAGGACTTAAGCTCCAGTTTAGCACAGCAATTAAATACATGTTTAATTTTTAAACTGGTGCTCAATCCTTCCTTATTCAGCACAGCAATTGAGCCATTATTTCATCAGGATGTGAACGGGTGCTTAATTGCTGTGTTGGACAGGGCCTTAAATGGTACAGAAGGCCTTTGAAAGAGACGTTAATATAACTCAGAAAGGAAAACACAGAAATTCAAACTAGAAGCTTATAATTCCCAAGTGCAAGTTGAACTGGAGTTATTAAAGGACATGCCCTTGCCATTCATCCAGGGTTTTCCCTTTTAAAAGAAACTTAATAATTTTCCACCTTTTTTTAAACCCAAAACCAATTCTAACACCTTTCACGCTTTGCGATTACAGTTCTTTCTTTAGCTTATTTAATTTATCCTGGATCAGGAGTTCCACAAATGTAATTATTACCTGTTAAATCAATAAAGCATTATGTTAAATTATGAATGATTACTCAGGCGTAGAAAACACAAACGCAGTGTCAGCTTGCCTTGGACTTTGGATCATAACAACATGGGGAGTGGGTGTAAACTACAGAATGCCAGTTTGTCATGGGCTGTTCTCCCAGGGAGGCAGATTGTGACTAAATGTAGCACATGTCAGCACTTAGGTAACATAGAAAAGCATAAGACAGAGAGGCAGATGTAGGAAACACTAACTTCTCACAGTTAAAGCATGAGCCAGCAGTGGGTGAGCAGTTACAGAAATATCGAAACAAAACTTCTTCACTTTTGGTCCTCCCCCTCCACACCTATGCTGCAACTGCAAGTGAGGCACTATATTTCCAAGTAAGTGTACTTGTTTTACAGGGCCTGATCCAAAGCTCACTGAAGTCAGTGGAAAGACCCACATGAATTTTCATGGGTTCTTTCCTGGAATCAGGCCCATAGTGTTATGGCACTGATGCAATGCCCAGCAAAACTTTTTGTTCCACCAGAATAGCCTCACACTTTGGCTGTCTTGTAACTGAGGTAGGTACCCAAAGGCTTCTTACTTTTTCATCATTACACAGTTGCAGGAGTCTGGTGTCGATGGAGCCAAATGAAGCATTATCTTTCCTGGAGGTTTGAAGTCCTGAAGCGAGTTGGTGGGAAGCCTAGGGACCCCACCTTTGCAAAGTGTTGAAAAATAACTGTAATCTGAGGTTTCCTTCAGTGGAGTCTGTTTTCTACCAAGGATGGTGTGGGCAATAAGTTGGCCATGGGCTGGACATGGTTAGTCCCAGCAAGCCGTGAGATGCTTTATTTACTTGAGCATCCAGAGGTGCAGCCCCTCACAGTTCCCATTGGCTGCAGTTTCCTTTCCCAGCCACTTGGAGCTGCAGGATGCAGCAGCCCGGTCCATGCCACTTCCCACAGATCCCATTGTCTGGGAATGCTGAATCACATATAATAGGATCTTCAAGCAGCCATAACTGTGGATGCTCAAGTAAATGAAGCATCTAGCAGCCTGGCAGGAGCTAAACCTGGTGACCCATGTCAGGCCCACAGGGCACTTTTTGTCCACCTGTGCAACCAGTTACATTCACCATAATTTGCCCTGGTTTACACAGTATTATTATAATTTAACATTTAAATGGTGATAGAACACAAGGGCCTCAAGAAGGATGAGACTCCATTGTGAAATACAATACAAAAGTATAATAAATGATAGCTCCTGCCCAGAATCATTTTCAGTCTAAAAGACAAGCCATCAGTGGTAGGATGGGACAAACAAAAAAGCTAAGGAGGCATTGCAGGAGACAAAATGACAAAATGATTCTGAGTCCCGTCAGCGCCCTGTTAACTCCTGTAGCCTGCTGATACCCTTGGGAAAGAGGGAAATTGGCACAATTGCAGCAATGATATTTGCCCTCAGGCAAACTCTGAAAATATTTAGAATCTGACATGTCCAGAGCTGGAGGTAGAGAAATAAGTAATATTATCTTTAATTGCAACTCAGAAAACCGGAAACCAAGAAGGCTAAGTCTTAACTTTTCAAACATGAACGCTCAGCTTTTCCCATAAATTTCTGCTGAGAGAAATTAAAGACATTGTTTAAAAAATATGATCCTAAAAATTATTTGTGAAATCCTTGTCTTGTAAGGAAGTATTTCTCACAATGCTAGTAATGTTTGAAAAAGCAAAAGTAATCATTTAAAGTCCCATCTTGAACACACACCCACCCACCCACCCCATTGTCTTCATGCATCACTCCCATGGTTCCACTGAAGGTTTTGCCTGTCTGAGGAGAACAGAACTGGATCCTTAGAAAGCACCCATCACCCAGGGGATCCTTTTGCAAACTATGAGACCATCTTGCATGCATCACACACATACGCTGTGCATTTGCTTCCTGCAAAACTCTCATTAGCCTCAGAGGGAGATTTGTCTGAGCAAGAAATTGCAAGCTCTGGCTCAAAAATACAAAGAAATTGTTCCCAGAACTTTGTAAGTTGTCCATGATAGTCAGTTAAGTCCCTCAAGCCATCCTAATTCACGTAAGCATGTGTTGAAACTTTAGCGTAAGCTAAATGTCCCTATATTTCAGTGGAACATAAGCATGTGCTCAAATGTTTTGCTCAATAAGCTCTTATTTACACTATTAAGTATTGTCCACAAAAACTGCCTTTGGCAGCAAAACAGTGAAAGCTTACACACTGCCGTGTGACTTTTGTAGACACCACACTTGCTTTTATCACTTGTTGGCCTCCAGGCAGTGTCCCACAATGACCATGCTGAATGCTCAGGTCAGCACTTTGAGCTCCATTACCCTGAAGCCAGGTAAACAAGCATCTGCCCCTCCCCATTGCAAGTCCTTGGCATTTTAAATTTCATTTCCAGCTTGCTGGCTCCGCATAGAGAGGTCTCATCATAACTTGCCAGGTGGCCATGGCTGGTTATCACACTAATCACTCTTCTGCTTGTACCACTGTGAAGCTCTTGGGTCTTTTCAGTATATGGGAAGAGAAGGATGTGCAATCCTAGCGGTACTTGATCCATGGGAATTGGGACATGTATGGGCACATTTCTCAAAGCTTTTGAGAATAGGGCTATGAGCTGGACATGTGTCTGTGCAGAGCAAAGACAAAGGAGCTGGGGCAGGCGTTCTACAAGGTGAGGAAGGCAAACCATTACTCCAGTGCTGCCCCTAAAACCCACCCTTTCTATCAAGAACCGGGTATTATCCTCAGTGGTGACACCACTTCCATGGCCAAGAGCCCTGGGGATGCTTTGCAGGGGAAGGGAGCAATGGAAAGGGGACCTAACTAGAAGATGAAATTGATGAAGAGGTTGCACTAGCTGAGGATGTGAAGCTCGTAACATGGTCAGCCTGTGAGGAAGGCAGGCAGGAACTGTACTCAGTTCCTGGGGTACACAGGCAGCCGCAGCAGCTGATCTCCAGGGAGTGGAAAGCAGGAGAGGAGACAGAGGATAAGTGGCTGTGACTTGTGGGGTGCAGGGGTAGGTGTAGGGTGTAAAAAAATGGGAGACTGGGTGAGTTCTGTGGTTTCTGTGAGCTGGACATTGCCCTTTGTAGCTTACTGGTAAGGCCCAACAGGGGGTTGGTAGACATGAAGGGAATCACTAGGGAATCTACTAGAGAGATTTCCAGGAAAGTTTCCCTGAGATACCTGTTCATATTCTGCCACAGGTTCCATGTCTATGCAATTTTGTTCCTTCTCCCATCATCGGACAATGTCCCCTGTCATTCTGCAATAACTTGCACAGGGACCAAAGCAGCAATTAGGTGAGCTGCAAACAGAGCAGGCAAAAGCCACAAGAATGCACTGGTTGTAACCTGGTTACCCTCAGCAGTCTTCTAGAATGAGCTCCATCTGTGGGAAAGCGTGGGATAATTTTAGAACAAGGACCCTGCAAAACTGCACTGCATGCCCCACAAAAACTGTATTTTCTTTTGCCTGTGTGCATATGCACACAAACACACACAAAACACTCACCAGGCTTTGGGTGCTTGCAGAAATGTGAGCCTGTCCAGGGTCAGTGGGAAAGTGATTGGTGTGTTGCAAAATATACTTGTCAGTGAAACGTTTTGATGCTAAATTTGAATGTGATGATATCTCCCCTGAGCATTGTCCACCTGTGCTTCAGCAGCTGTGCCCTCAATCAAGTCTTTAATAACGCTACAGAGAGAGCAGATCTGTGAGACATACACAATTCTTTGTCGTGCCATTCCCTCTACACCCACACATTCCTTTCCGCTTTTTTGGATTCCTCTGTTTCCCCTACACTCAACCCCCTCTCACAACTTAAACAGCGATAGCTGGACCAACAAAGAGTTGAGAGGTTTTGCACTTTCCAACACCCTACTTTATCAGCAAGCGTATTTGTTGTGGTGAGTGTCACTGTGCTTTTTTGGGATCAATAAAGGCAAAGTTTTTAATGGCGCATCATTTCTGTTTCGTCTTCAACAAATTCACATAGCAATCACTTCGATTCCAAGTACAGGTTTCTTAGTCATTACCTTTACACGGATAGTAACAGAGAGGTAGCTTAGTCTGTACTCCAACAAAACAAAGCAGCAGAAAGGTAGCACTCTCAAGACTAACAAAATGCTTGTTTCGGTGATGACCTTTTGTGGGACAGACCCACTTCTTCAGATATGTGGCCCCAAATATTTACATGGGATGCACAAGAGACATAGCTCCAGAACAGATATATGTTACGACCCCTCACGATCAGATTGCTTCTTCCAAACCTCCTGATGTCAGATGCAGCTGTCTGGCTCACTCTGACAATCCTTGTACCTGGCTGCTCAAACTCAAGAGCCAAGCAATGTGCCTCAGCGCTTTATTCCTCAGCACATATTTCACCCTAAGATTCACACTGCTTATTCTAAATGCAGCAGGACACTATAACCAGGGGACTACTATGCTCAGTAAGGTCTAACCTGCCACAGAGGCACTTGCAGCATGCCTCTCATCTGCATGGTACATTAGGCTGCCGGGCAGCATCTCCTCAGCCTGTAGTTAAAACATCCTTACTGCTGTCCAAGTGCCTCATGTAAGGTTTCGTGAGCCAGAACTGAAAGGGATGAACTGGGTTTCCCAGAATTACTATGGACATTTCCACGTTGCCCACTCTAATCTAGTGGGGTTTGGAAAGAAAATTCCATCTTGCTGTTTTTTGTATGTAGACCTATGAAGCCCCACATTGATCTCTATAAAATGCCCACGATGATCCACAGACAAAACTGTGCAGAAGTATGCCTTCTTGTTGGTGCACTTTGTTGCAAGGCAATCTGGCACTAAAGTTGGAACCTGCCACAGTAAGGAAAGCCCATCTCCCCCAAGCCGTCCACTATTTCCTGTGCATTTCTTAAAGGCCTGCTCCTTCATAGCTGAATGTGATTTGTTACCATGCACACTCGCATTAATACATTCCCAACGGGCAACTTCCCCACTCCAAATTGATTTGCAGCCAATTGGTAGGAATCTGGAGTTGCCAGCTTCAGAGAGCTGCTCTACTAAGTTCTTATCCTGGGGTTCTGGAATCAAGATGTGTTTCGCTTCCTGCTACCTTCCCACAAAGCCTAGTGCCAGATTCTTTGGGGTACTTATCCACAGTGCACTGTCAGTGAAGGTGCCCCCCAATAGGGACATAATCTGTTGATAGATGCAGCAAGTGTGAACACTTGTGGCAATTTTTGTTTTGTCAGTTTTTTTCCATGTTGACATGTGTTTAGTCAACAAACCTTTATAACATAGACAAGCCCAAAGGCTGTGTTCCTGAGCTGGGGCCTGACGAAGGTAAAGAAGTGGCAAAGATACTGTGTCCAACTGAAAAAGTGTTAGGAAATTTAGCAAAACAGAATAGAATTAACCAAATTGGGTTTTGACTAGGACATCATAGCTAACCCAGGCTTACATAAAGCACAAAAGCAGTCATGTAGCACTTTAAAGACTAACAAAATAATTTATTAGGTAATGAGCTTTTGTGGGGCAGGCCTACTTTTTCAGATTTAGAAAAATTCCAAGGAGGGAGAGGCGTTATTTAAATTATGGTCCAGTGTTGACATAAGAACAAATGAATATAAACTTGCTATCAACAATTTTAGGCTTGAAATTAGATGAAGGTTTCTACCCATCAGAGGAATGAAGTTCTGGAAGAGTCACCATAGGGGAGTAGAAGGAGCCAAAACAACAACAACAACAACAACAACCCTAATAGCATTCAAAACTGAATTTGATAAATTTATGAAAGATTTACAGGGAAGGAACACTAAATGGGGAGGGCTCTGAGTTATTACAGAGAATTCTTTGCCAGGTGTTTGGCCGGTGACTTTTCCCCACAAGCTCAGGGTCTAACTCATAGCCATATTTGGGATCAGGAAAGAATTTTTCTCCAGGTCAGATTGGCAAAGACTTAGTGGCCTTTTTGCCTTCCTCTTCAGCAGGTAGCACAGGCCACTTTTTTTTTTTTTTTTTCATGGCTGCATCACCTTGGTGGCTTACAGTCATCTTATGATAAACCAATACACCCAGGTCTTTCTTCTACTCTATTGCTTCCAACTGATGCATAGTAATTGGTGGGGATTCTCGGTAACCTGATGTCTTTAA
This sequence comes from Carettochelys insculpta, assembly GCF_033958435.1. NCBI lineage: Eukaryota > Metazoa > Chordata > Testudines > Carettochelyidae > Carettochelys > Carettochelys insculpta. The sequence goes on along the minus strand of NC_134138.1, from coordinate 190,835,973 downwards.
TTCATGATTTGATTTAAAAATGATTCGAGATCTTCAGTAACTTAGCCAGAGTTTTCAGGTCTGCTCCAGGGTGTGGGGACAAGTGAGATTTTGGGGCTACAACGTGCAGGAGGTCAGACACTAGATGATCACCAATGTGCCTTCTGGTCTTAAATTCTCTTAGTACATGAGAAAAGCAGCTTTGCTGTAAACACGTGACAGAAAACAGTGTTTAGCAAATTGTGAAAGAAAGCCTTATCATTGATGGCGACCCCTAAACATAGTGGGAGTACACTTTTGTTTTGTCTTTTCTTCTTCTGATGAAAGCGTAGGCCTGCAAAGTGACGGGTTTACTTGTATGTACAGTATAATTACACAGTATCATGAAGAAATTAAATGGTAGGACGAAAAAGCATCTTACAAAGATTTTTAACAAGAAATAAACAAACATGAGAGCTATGCACAAGGAAATCAGTTTTCAAATTAGAAAATGCAGTAGGTTCCTGAGTTTATAGGAGTGTTTTAAAAATAAATTAAAATGTTGAATTCAGAATGTGAAGCTTCATAGCTTCATATCAGATTCTGATAACCTTACCGTGAGTAACTCTTTATGCCAACATAACTCTGTAACTAGTCATACGGAAAGGTGCTTTGCAACATAAGCAAAGGTATCAGACTCTGGTCCTTACTTCTGAAACCTGGAACGATGTCCTCTGTGTTTGTAGAACACCTAGTACCTGGAATGATGTCCTCTGTGTTTGTAGAACACCTAGTACCTGGAATGATGTCCTCTGTGTTTGTAGAACACCTAGTACCGTGGGGGCACTAATTGTGACTGGAGCTTTGAGGAACTACTGCCGTAAAACTAATATATAAAATAACTGTAACAAAGGTATTTAGCTTTCAGGTTTTTAATTATACCAGAGAAGGGGCTACTAAAGAACTAATTAGTAATTAGTTCAGAGCTTATGGGATTAATTTCAGTAGGTCTTTCATACTCCCAAGCTTTCTTTCACAGCAAATTGAAGAAATTAAAGTCACATTTCATATTAAAGATATGCTTCTAAGTGTTTATAAATATCCGAGGAGTAGCCATGTTAGTCTATATCCACAAAAACAATGAGAAGTCCTGTGGCACCTTATAGACTAACAGATTTACTGGAGCATAAGCTTTCTTGGGCAAAGACCCACTTCATCAGAAGCTTATACTCCAATAAATCTGTTAGTCTATAAGGTGCCATAGGACTTCTCACTGTTTTTAAGTGTTCATAAAGTATCAGTACTTGAACTATATATGTTTTAACAAATAGTCAATGAATTGTTATAGTTTTATGAAATATAACTGCAAATGTTCACAAGTACCAAAAAATACAGGTACCTGGTACAAATGCAACAATGTTTAACTCCCGAACATCAACTTCATCTGCTGTCTAGAAGCAAGTTGTTTCCTAGACATGGCATTAATTTGGATTTCCTGCTTCTGCCTTTTAAGAATTTGAAGCGGCCCATTGAATATCGTGTTATCAGCAAATTTCTGCATGTTGACTCTCACAACTCCATGCTGCTGCTTTCAGTTAGAGCTCTTGGATGACTTTATTTCACATTGTTAACCGTTTTCTTCCTTATCCAGTCCCACTCACCCTCTCTTTTCTCATAGACTTCAGACCTGGCAGAAGTTCCTGAGGAAACGGATGGTTCCGGAACCATGTTTGACATAAACAGGAAACGCAGCAATAGCGGTGAGTTCGGAACCATCTAGTATTTTTAGATGCGCAAATATATTTTTTTCTAAGTGAGTGGTATAATTATTCCATTACATTCCCCTATATAAGTGGAATCCATACGGTACGAATTTGTTCCAGTGTGGGGTTTATTAGTTAATGGAGCTGTGTGAGTGTTCTGGTGAAGAGATTGGGAACACGTCTGGTGAGTATCTTTGCCAGTGTTACATATTTACTTGGCACCTAATTATGGAGACTGATTTTTCCATAACCACTATGACCAGAATTATATGACAATGGACAACAAAAAGTCCTGTGGCACCTTGTAGACTAACAGATATTTTGGAGCATAAGCTTTCGTGGGCAAATTGTCAGATGCAACAAGTGGGTCTTTGCCCACGAATGCTTATGCTCCAAAATATCTGTTAGTCTATAAGGTTCCACAAGACTTTTTGTTGCACTCAAAGCTACATACTTACACAGCTACCTCTCTGATACATGACAATGAACAAACACTCAGCACATCGGGGTTCAGTCCCTGCCTCTGCCACAGAATTCCTTTCTGTCTGTGAAACCAGAAGCTGGGTATTTAATGTCTATGTGCCTCAATTCCTTATCTGTAAAACTGGAATGATGATAGATTCTTTCCTCCCACCCTTTTCTCTGTCTTGTTTATTTACACTATAAGCTCGTTAGGACAGAGACTATTATAGGTGTTTATATCATGCCCAGCACAATGTGTCTTGATCTCAGTTGTGGCCTTTGGTTGCTGCTGTAATACAAATCATGAATAAAATCAACAGTTCAAATTCTTTGTCCTCTTGGAATCTGAATGTAATGTCCCCGTACAATTTTAATTGTTAGTAGGTAACTCCGTTGCAGGCAGCCAGTGATGAAGACTTCTCTGAGTGCAGTGATGGAGTCTTAGCCACCAGTGACACTCCAGTGTCCACTGAACACCAGTTCAGGCCTGGCCATAGAAGGGTTGTGTAGGAAAAAATGTTGGGGCACCCAATAAACCTCTAGGCCAGGAGCTGATTGGATGGAGGCTCACCAATGCCACCAAGAATAGTAAGTATTCCCAAGCTGCAGGCAGCGGAAGATTTTCTAGATCCCAGGTAAACCCAAACCATCGTGAATTGATCTGCCTTCTTTGAACCCCAAATCCACCTCCTCCACAGTGAAGATCCCTCGCTGGTATTAGCATATGTCAGGTAATTTTTATAGTGTTCAGGAGTCAGCCACATCTACACTAGAGAGTTTTGTCGACAAAACCCTGGTTTTATCGAGAAAAGTCGCAGAGCATCCACACTAAAAATGCATTCAGTTGACCGTAAATTAACAGAATATGGCATTTTTGTTGACAGCCTTCTGCCTCTCCCCCATAAGGCAGAACACCTTTCTCGGTAGAATCTGTTTCTTGGTAGAATCTGTTTGACAAAAATGTCATGAGGTCGCTCCGGGGGAGGGACTCGGTCGACAAACTAGGCTTGCAGATCACCAGGCAGCCCTGTCTGCTGTGCTTCTGGTTGGCTGTTCTGTTGAGAGCAGCTGGGCGGTCTGGCTGTTCTCTGTCGACAGAGTGGATCGACAGAGTGATCCGTTTTTTGTGTGTGGCGTCAATGTGTTGACAAAAGTTTTGTCGACAGATATCTGCCGAGAGAAGCTTTTGTCGACAGATCACTGTAGTGTAGATGTAACCTAGATGTTTTCCACCTTGCCCCCATTTTACCTACTTCCCAGATGCCGTCCTGTTCTCATTCTCACCATTTCATTTCACATCTCTGGCTTCAGTCCTTTTCTTCCCGCTCAGGACCCACTCTTTTGTGGCACCTACCTCCTCCAGATAGCTTGGTGGGATTTTCCACCTTACTTGAGCACCTGGCACTGTAGCTCAACCTCGTCAATGGTAAAGAACCCAGTCTATCCAAGTTTTATGTTCCCCTGGAGGTTTTCAGATTGTTTTTTTTTTTTCAATTCATCGCTTACCTCCTTTATTTTTGGCCCACAAAATCTTTTCTATGGGTCTTGCATGACTTAGCCACATCAAGGAACTTGCTCAAAGTGATCGGTTTAAAGAACTCAGCATGTGCCAAACCTCCAAATAACTTCCTCCACACATTAATGATTCCTTTGATTGGCATTGACTTTCCCTTTACAATCCATCCTTCAGAGAACTGGTCTATAAATTATGCAGCAATTGCTCCAAATATTTCCTCTTGGTAGATTTTATAAACTGCCTGTGTTGTTTGAACTACTCATGGAAATGCTAAGACACCTTTTCATGCTTTCAGAATTCCCACATGGTTTTCCTGTGGCTACAAGAGCAATTAGATGAATTTCTGGTTTGTGTAGAGAAGGACCCCATAGTTGCTATGACCTTCACTGTTACATGTCCCCCAGTAATATACAGAGAGCTTGAGCTAAACAGAGATTATAAATGTAATGAACTCATTTAAAAATATTCTTTCGGGGGGCATTATTCACCATTGTATTTCTCCAGCTTTACACTGAAATAATGCCAGAAGTACTACTCCGTAAATCTAGAATAACACAGCCATGAATCAGGCTCACTGTGTTTTATTTTTCCCAGAGACATGTGAGTTTCTCAAGGAATGTTTTGGAAAAATGCAGATTTGTGTATGTTTATTCAATAGGGAAACAGCAAGAGGGGCACAGTATGAAGAAGTCTAGGATGCCCATGAAACATGGGCTGATTTATTCATTTCTATATATTCATTGCAATAATTTCCAGCGAAAGTTTATCTTCTACAGTGCCCAAGTACACACAGTATGAAATGTGCTTCGCTTACAAAATAAAAGATGGATTTTCCAACTGCCAACTCAGTAAACTTACCCTGATCTCCATCAGTCAATTGAGATCATCACTTTGCATGTATTGTTACCAGTATTAAAATTTCTTTGGGTCAAATTATTCTGTAAAAGACATCTGTGCAGTCCTAGTGCCATCAGTGAGTTTGTGTGACACTGCAAAGATTGATCTTCTGGGGTTTGATTCATTATGTCTGGTGAAGATGCACTAAATCAAATTCTGAGGGCATCCTCCTCAACTCCAGTACTCCTTGCAGCACTGCAATGAGTATCAAAGTTGAGGAGGGTGCTCTCAGCATTTAATTTAGTGCGTCCTTACCAGATGCTCTAAATTGAACCCCAGAAGATCACAAGGAGTAAAGGAGATCTTTGCAAGAAGATAGCAGTCATGTGGAGCAAGGCAAGTTGATGGGACAGTTTCTCCCATCAACCTCCCACCATGGGGATGGCAGAGAACATTGAATTAAGGTACATTGACTCCAGCTACACTATTCTCATAGCTGGAGTAGTGTAGCTTTAGGTTGATTTTTTCCCCCAAGTGTAGATTTGCCCACACAAAGCTCTTCTCCTGAATGTGGCAGCTGCTCCCAGGAGCCACACAGAGCCAGGGCAGGTAGGGAACTTGTCTTAGCCCCAAGCCCTCCTGTGCCACCAACTGAACTTTCAATGGCCTGGTTGGTGGACAGGGAGCTGAAGACAGGAGAGTTTAAGAGGTAGAGCAAGTGGTCCTGCTGCAGCAGAAGCTACCAGGTGAGAGCACTGGCTTTTGGGGTGAGTGAGTGTGCTTAACTGTTTGAATTTGAACTGCCATTTTGATTTCAGGTGGGTCAGTTTCAGTTGCAGTTTCTGTGGCAGTTGGGACTGCCTGCCTGCCCTTTGTTCCCTTGATTGGCCTTCCCCTGTGTGACTCACAGGGGGGGAGGGCCTAACCCAGGCCAGTAGGCTTTAAAAGCCAGAGGCAAGGGCAACCAGGGGAGTGAAGCAGACAGGGGAATTTAAGAGGGAGAGCAAGTGAGCCTGCCAGTGGAGTAGGGGGAGGGATAGCTCAGTGGTTTGAGCACTGACTTGCTATATCCAGAGTTGTAAGCTCAGTCCTTGAGGAGGCTATTTAGGGATTGGGGCAAAACAGATGTCAGGGATGGTGCAGAGGGCTGGACTTGATGACCTCCTGAGGTCCCTCCTGGCTCTAGGAGATGTGTGTGTGATGCTGACTAGAGTCACTAGAATCCCCTTTCAACCAGTCATTCTAGCTGAAAACCAGATTCCTGACAACCCTATTGTAGAACCTTTCCCTCAAGTATGAATACTCTCATCTGGGTTCCATTTTACACTATGAAACACCACCAAATCACAAGAGAAGAGAAGGGTGACAACAGGACACAGAGCAACCACTAATTGATGGGCTAGGGCTGCTTTTGGAGACTTCTGACTTAGTTTGCATTTATTGCTAGAAAAAATAAGAAATACCACACTGAGCCTATGCTTTTCTGAAATCACTTTAGCCCTGAACAGCTGCTGGATTCCATCTATGAAATGCTATGGATGTGCTTTGCCCAAAAGTCAGAGACCCCAGTCCCTAAAAATTAGGAAACTGTTCTTAGAGAATGAAGAAGGAACCTAGTCAGTGGAAAGCATCTGAAGCAATGGTGTACAAATCAGCTAATAAAACAATTGCAGTAGATTAAGCTAAATTCTGATATCCTTATTAACTCTGAATGAGACTTGACTTCTTGAACAGAACCACTGATTTCAGCGAAGTTACCCACAAAACAAGGTGTTAGTGTGAATAAGCCTGCCAAAATCTCGTTGACCCAAGATTCAAGAGACCTGGTCTCTCTTCCCAGCTCTGCCACCAACCTTCTGCATGACCTTGGGCATTTTACCTTTGCCCTTCCTGCCTGTTAGTTTATACATTTTGATTGTAAATTTTCCAAACAGGGACTGTCTTATACTACTTGTCTGTACAATACCTGGCAAAAAGGGACCCCTGATTTCTCTGGGGTCTATGGTCTACACTTCAGAGCTCTTCGAAAGAAGTCCTTCCAGAAGTTCTCTTCTGAAAGACCTTTCGAAAGAGTGCCTCCATACACAAAAAAGCAGATCAAAAGACTGAGCTGTTCTTTCGAAAGAGAGCTCCCACACAGGCTCTGGGTTTTTTTTTGTTTGTTTTTTTTGAAAAAACAAGCCAGGGATCAGAAAATCAGGTCCCATGAGGACTGCTCTTTTGAAAAAAGGGCCTGCGGAGCAGCTACACACATCTTCTTTTGAAAGAAGGCGCTCTTCCTGAAACAGGAGTGGAAGTGCACTTTCAAACAAAGTGCCACATTCTTCTGATTGACTTTCGAAAGAACACTTTTTGTGCATAGATGCTCCGCAGGATCTTTCAAAAGAGCCCCCTTCTTTCAAATAATCTTTCGAAAGAACTTGCTAGTTTAGACACAGCCTATGAGTGCTACTACAATATACATAAGCAATCAATAAAAGGAAGACATTATTAAAAGAGGTAGTGAACAATTAGAAACGGACGACTGGAGGGAAAGAGAGAAAGAGAAGGTGAGTCTCATGAGATGAATAGCCTTCAGCTGTCCCTAAAATGTCATGTGTTTTCTTTTATTTCAGTGTTTACCTACTCAGTAAATGGAACAGAAGACTTTAGAGACGAATCAAAGAGAATAAACTCCATGGTATGGGCAAAGATTTAGTGAAAGTATAGTAAAAATGTTAATTGGCTTAATTTTACAGAATTGCACTTGTTTAAGTATTGCAAATTGGCATGGTTAACACAAACATTATGACAGGTAAGCCAGAGCAGTGTGAATGTGATTACAATGAAGCTGACTTTCATGGTTATGTACCACCCTGATTCAGCACTGTACATAATCAGCACAAGCAAGCTCTTTGTAATTTATACCTGTCATATAAAAGGATGACTGTAGATGAAGGCTAGATGGTGAGGGGACAGGACACATGGAAAATTACAACATGTGCCTGTATGCAAATGGAAAAAATATGAGGACTAAATAAAAAGAACTTGAAGTATTAGTCTGTAAGCTAAATTATGACTTTCAAAAGGACAGGCAAGAAAGAAAGGAAACTATCGTTGCATTGAACCTCAAGAATAAATACACTTGTTCTAAAGTCCAGGAGAAAGTGAGAGACATACCAATTTGAAGTCTCTGAGAAAAGATCAAAGGGGTAAAAAAATAGAGGTCATATTATGATGGGTTTGTTATAGACCAGCAGATCAGAACAAAGAGCTGGAAATTATAAAAATACCCAAAACACAAGACCGGATAATAACAGGGGGACTTTACCCGGACATCTGTTAGAAAAGTAATATGGGAAACACAATATTTCCAATAAGTGCTTGGAATGTACTGGGGACAACCTTTTGTTTCAAAAACTGGAGGAAGGAGCCAGGAGGACAGTCTTTTTATATTTGATTCTGACCAACAGAGAGGAATTGAAAATGAATCCAAAGTTGGAAGGCAATTTCAGTAAAAGTGACCACAAAATTATAAATTTTATAATTCTAAGAAAAGGATGGAATGGGAGCAGCAGAATAAATGCAATGAGCTTTAAAAAAAAAAAAAAAGCAAATGCTAAGAAACTCAGAGGATTTATAGATTTTCTTCCCATAGCACCTTACCTAAAGGAAAAAGTTGCTCAGGAAAGCCACTAGATTCTCAAAGATACAACATTAAAGGCACAACTGTAAAGTATTCTGATGCAAAGAAGAGATATGAAGAATAGCAAGAGGCCAATAAGATTTCATCAAGAGCTCTTCAATTACTTAAAAATTAAAAGAGAATGCTACAAAAACATGGACAAATTGCTAAGGAGTACAAAAGAACAGCACACAAAGGTAGGGACAAAATCCGAGTGACTCAGGCACAACATGAGTTACACCTAACAAGAAATATATAAGGGCACGGAAGTTATCTAAACACATTAGGATCAAGAGAAAGGCAAAGAAAAGCACGGGTACTACACTTACATTACTGATGATTTTAAGAAACCTGTGGTGTTTAAAGCATATTTTTCTTCAGTCTTCACTGAAAAGGCTAAAGGTGACCAGATACTTAAAAAAATTAAAATTAAAAAGAAACAGGAAAACTGTAAGCCAAAATAGAGAAGAACATTTAAATAAGTTAGATGTATTCAAGTCAGCAAGGTCTGATTAAATTCATTCTAGTATTTAAGTAACTAGATGAAGCGACCTCCGAACCATTCCCAGTTATATTCAAGAACTCGTGGAAAACAAGTTACATCCTAGAGGACTGACTAATGGCAAACATAGTACCTATTTTTAAAAAGGTGAACAAATAGGGCTTCAGAAATTATAGATCCAGGAATTATAATCAGTCTAACTTCAATACCCAAAGAGACACAGAAACAAATTATTGAACAAACAATTTGTAAGCGCATGTCAGATAATAGGTTTATAACAAGTAACCAGGATGGATCTTTCAAGATCAAATAATGCCAAACCAAAGTTGCTTCCTTTTTTGACAGGGTGAATGACATAATGGATAGAAGGGAAGCAAAAGATATGATGTATCTTGATTTTAGTGATGCTGTTAACATAATCTGAGATGAAATTCTCATAAGAAAACTAGAGAAATGAAGTCTAGATGAATTTATGATAGAGTGGGTGCTCAACTGGTTAAAAAATGACACTCAAATTGTTATTCTCCATAGTTCACTGTTATATTGGCAGGGTGTATTTAGTGGGGTCCCACAGGGTTGAGTCCTGGGTCTGGCAATATTGGATACTTTGATTAAAACTTGGGTAAGGCAGTGATTAATTTGCTTATAAAATCTGTAGCACTTAGGAAAGCAGGGTTAAAATTCAAATGGACCATAATAAATGGTAGAATTTGTCCAAATTCAACAAGATAAAATTCAATAAATTTAAATGCAAAGTATTTCATTTAGGAAGGACAAACCAAATTCACAGTCTCAGGGTGATAGTGCATCACAACTTGAAAATGAGTCAACTATATTATGTGGTTGTGAAACAGGTTATTATTTTCAGGGTATATTTACAGAAGCTTTGCATAGAAGATGCAGGAGGTAATTTTCCTGCTTTCTTCAGGAATTAAGGAGCCAGAATTGAGTACTGTGTCTAGTTCTGGGCTCAGCTCTTTAAAACCAATGTGGCCAGATTGGAGACAGTTCAGATTCTTAGTAACAAACAAGCACAAAAAGCTTGACCAGTGAAGAAAGCTTAAAAAGTTTGGGATGTTTGGTCAAGAGAAAAGAAAACCGATGCGGGCTCTGCTAGTTGTCTTCAAATATGTGAAGGGCTGTTATAAAGAGTCTGATCAATTGTTCTCCATGTCTGTTGAAGGGAAGACAGGGGAAATGGGTATAATCTGCAGCCTGGGAGCTTTTGGTTAACGATTTGCTACAGTTTCCTGATCTTCCAAGAGGTAATGGGGTTGTAGAACCACCATTATGGGAGGTTTCTGAGAACACATTGCGAACACTTGTCTGGGATGGGTCTAGGTTTACTTAGTCCTGGCTTGGAACAGTGGGCTGGACTTCCTGACTTAATATATGAAATCATAGCAACAGACCAAGGACTCACCCCTACATACACAGGCACCAGCATGCAGCCCTCACCGTACAGGGGAGCATGGTTTATTTCTTTTAACATCTCACCCGTAATATGCGCAAATAGCAAACTGCACAACCTTTCTTTATCTGCCTGTGGAGGATGAAAAGATGTGGTTACTGCCCCAACTTGGACTCATGGTTCTAGGGAGTCTAATTACAACAAACTTCCGAAGTCATATTTATCCCCTAATACACTCCTGAAATGTAAAGGTTTATTTGACTTAGAGCCAGCTATGCATCTTCTCCCTATGTCTGTAATGAAATGAACCGAAATCCTGGATTGAAAGGCCCAAAATTGTAATCAAGTTCAGATGTGGAGTCTAATATTTCATCTTGGGCCCTTCTCTGCACAAGGCATGACTCTCCTGACAGCCAGAAGCTTGCAATTTATCTTATCTGAGTTTTTTTCCCCCCTTAAAGGGACCTCCTTATAAAGACACATTACAAATGAACACCTACGTTGCCTTGTACAAATTTGTACCACAAGAGAATGAAGACTTGGAGATGAGGTAAAGTACTGGCATATTTACTTTTTCATTTGACCCTTTAAAACAGAGAATAGTGAAGACTTAAATTATTTATTGTACTTAAAATTCTTCATTTTTTGCTGTGCATATTTGCATAATATTATTAATACTAGCAGATGTGCCCGGTGTCCAAGTTCTTATCTGTAGTAATGTTTGTTGTGTTTTGTTTTGTTTTGTGTTGTTTTGTTTTTTAAATGAAAAGGAAACTGTGCGTGCTGTATTTAAAAGATTGTGTAGGACAGGGGCTTGGATAGACAGACTGACAGGCAGACACACTTTAAGATAGATAGATAGAGATTAATCTCACAGTCAAGGGAGCTACCATCTCACCACATCCCTGGTCAAGGTAATGGGGTTGCAGGGTGGCAGGTGAGGGAGCAGCTCTGAACTTTCAGAAAGAGTGGAGCCTTGGATAGAAGAGGCAGGATGAGGCAGCCTGCGCTCAGCACCATCTGGAGTATGCCTCAGAAGCTGCTCCCGCACTCAGCCCTTAGCACTGAACCAGAGTGCACCATGCAGCGCTGCAGGGGCCATTTAAAGGACCCAGGGTTCCAGGCACCACTGCTGGTTCAGTAGGAGTAGTGGTGGTGGGAGCCCTGGGCCCCTTTGACTCACCAGGCCCCAGCACAGTTGTTCCCTTTGCCTCCCTCCTCCACCCCACCGGCAGGCCTGTTCGTGGCTTTTTAATTATGAACCTCTTCCCTTTTTCCACACATGAAAATTATGAAGTCGGGAAAAGATTTTTTTGCAAAGTCTATAACAGGTAAATATTTCAAGTCACTTGGGAGTCAAAGCCCAGTGACTTAGGTGCTTTTGGAAACTATGTGATAAGACCCATTCGATGACTTTCAAAGAGGGGAAGGCTTATATATGACAAAATCTTTATTTGGGATGATTAACATGTTTCTGTCAATTTTTATTTTTTTGACAGAAGACTGGATTTTTGGCTAAACGTTTTTGCAGAAACTGAGAAACAGGGTCTCTGATGAAGCGGGTCTTTGCCCGTGAAAGCTTATGCTCCAAAATACCTGTTAGTCTATAAGGTGCCACAGGACTTCTTGTTGTGTTTGAGAAATGCTGTTTTTGTTTTAACCAAAACAAAATCAATTTTCAGCAACCAAAAAGAACCCTGAAAAAATATTGTGGGGTTTGGACGAAAAAAAAATAGCCACAAGAAAAAGAATTTCATTTTCTGACCAGCTGCGGTGACAATGTCGGAAGCTTAACCAGTGTTATTTAACTGATTGCTTCCTTCCTCCCCCACCACCCAGATCCCAAGATTATATCCCAGAAAAGAGGAATAATGAGGATTTAAAGATGGCTAAAGAGTGCTCATGTATTTTAAGGTACAATACAGAGAAGATTGCTTTGAATTACAAAAATCTCCTGGCTTAAATATCTTTTGCTTAGCACTCGTGCTGCCTTGTTCAGCCTCTCAGCACCTGGTCCAAAGCCCGAATGACGTCAAAGAGAAACTTTCCATTGACTACAGTGGGGTTGCCTCAGCTCCACAGTGAGTAGTTGTTGTGGAGACTTGAATAGTCTACATGAGTGCTGTCTGCTTTGGGCAGAGTTCGCAAACTACTTCAGCCCTCTTCATGATTTACCCACAGTGGAAAACAGTAGGATGCTGATAAGAATAATTAAAATATACTGAAAAAGTTGATCAAGAAAAGTCCTGTTATTCAGCATCTCTCTATTTCCCAGTTTTCAGCCGTTCCCTCTCCTTGCTCAACACAGCTATCATCTTGCATGGCTGGCATTTTTCCACAAGTGCTTTGTTTCAGGTGTGATAATTGGATGGAAAGTAGCCACATGCAGGATGACATTTGGTAGAAATCCAGCGCCCCTGTTTCTAAATGCTCTGAATGTTGGACTCTAATGTTGCATTACTGCCTTATTTTAGTTTATGCACTCACTCATTTGATTAAAAAGGAGCACCATCTTGACAAGTAATTCAGTCAACATACAAATTATGCGAAGATTGTGTACCTGGGGAAGCTCGCATAACTCAGATTTTGCACGTGCTCTTGCAGGAACCAGGAGCCAGGGTGCTGCCTGGTTCCCAGCTCTCCACCCACCACTCCTGGGGACCAGGAAACTGGAGCAGCGCTGATCAGTTTCCTGTCTCCTGTGAGTGGGGGCAGCTGAGATCCTGGCTCTAGGCTACCCATTGCTCACAGGAGAAGGGAAACTGACAAGAGCTGCAATGCTGGTCAATTTCCCCACTGCTAGCAGTGGCAGCAGGCAAGAGTCAGGATGTTGCCCCTGACAGGAGTGGGGAAACTGCTCCTGTCAGGGGCAGCAACCTGCATCTTGGCTGCTATCTCTGACAGAAAACCACTCCTGTCAGGGGCGATAGCCACTCCTGTCAGGGATGGCAGCCAAGTCAGGCGCTCGGCTGCCACCCCTGACGGGAGCCGGGAAACTGACCAGCACAGCAGCTGGTCAGTTTCCTCACTCCTCTGAGTGGCAGGGTGCTGACACCTGGCAGCCAGGAGCCAGGCACCAGCTCGCTGCCACACAAAATCACATTAACCCGAGATACATGCAAATCGAGTGAGCATATCTTGGGGGGTACATTGTATAGCCATCTTCCCCAACCAGGTCCAATAACCCAGCAGCTGAACTACATACTTAGATCTTACAGTTCCCTGATACAGTCCTCCAACACCCTTACAAAGAGGTGTAAAAATGTGCCTTGCAAGCCGTGTCTACACGTGCACGCTACTTCAAAGTAGAGGCACTAACTTCGAAATAGCGCCCGTCACGGCTACACGTGTTGGGTGCTATTTCGATGTTAACATCGATGTTAGGCGGCGAGACGTCGAAGCCGCTAACCCCATGAGGGGATGGGAATAGCGCCCTACTTCGAAGTTGAACGTCAAAGTAGGGCACATGTAGACGATCCGCGTCCCGCAACATTGAAATACCGGGGTCCACCATGGTGGCCATCAGCTGAGGGGTTGAGAGACTCTCTCTCTCCAGCCCCTGCGGGGCTCTACAGTCACCGTGTGCAGCAGCCCTTAGCCCAGGGCTTTTGGCTGCTGCTGCGGCAGCTGGGGATCCATGCTGCATGCAAGGGTCTGCAACCAGTTGTCGGCTCTGTGGATCTTGTGTTGTTTAGTGCAACTGTGTCTGGGAGGGGCCCTTTAAGGGAGCAGCTTGCTGTTGAGTCCGCCCTGTGACCCTGTCTGCAGCTGTGCCTGGCACCCTTATTTCGATGTGTGCTACTTTGGCGTGTAGATGTTCCCGTGCAGCGCCTATTTCGATGTGGTGCTGTGCAACGTCGATGTTGAACGTCGACGTTGCCAGCCCTGGAGGACGTGTAGACATTATTCATCGAAATAGCCTATTTTGATGTCGCTACATCGAAATAAGCTACTTCGATGTAGGCTTCACATGTAGACGTAGCTGCAGTCTGTTCTGAAGGATGATAAACAAGAACTGCTTCTCTGTTGAGATGCCAGCTAAGTTTTCAATGAATGACACTTGTCATGGTGGTGGGTACTGTTGTGTGGTCAAAAGCCACCACAACTAAGACCATCAAATAGCCACTAGATAGCAATATTGTTTGGTCACTACTGACTTAGCCTGGATTCACACTGATTTTCATTTAAAGTAATGGGAGTAAGGCAGCTTGGTGCTTTTAAAAATTCTACTAGGCACCTAAGTGCATCCTCAGATGCATAAATACCTTTTAAAAGCTGACCCAAAACACTTTAAACATGTTGCCAAGAACTATTATAGCTATTTGATACAGAGGAAACTGGAAACAGAACAATTAAAGATTCAGTCCCTTGACTTCAATGAGAGATGGTCTGACTTGTAAGTGGCATACCCAGGAATCAAATCCAGGTCTGGTGCTCCTAACAATTTGTGGTTCAGACGGCATGGCATAAAAAAGTCAGTCTATATCGGTATCAGAGGGATAGCCATGTTAGTCTGTATCTGCAAAAACAACAAGTAGTCCTGTGGCACCTTATAGACTAACAGATATTTTGGAGCATAAGCTTGCATTGGAAAAGACCCACTTCATCAGATGCAATGTCTACATAAGACTTTCCCAGTCTACAGTGTGATGTGATGTGCATTCTCCCCTTCCACGAATCAAATCACTGGGCCAGAGAATATTCATGAGGCAAAAATCCTTCGGGGTGTTCCCCTCAGCATCGTGCAGTGCCACACTGCCTTACACATGAGCCCCTGCAAAACACCAGGGCCTATTTCTCAGTGAGTGTTTATCAACACAGCGCCATTGACTTCATTCTGTCCCTAATCAGAGGCAGATCTGAAAAGTTACAGCTTGTGGGCGTATCAGCAGAGCCCCTTGGGACCTGATAGCTCTGGACTATCCGATCAATTCCTGACACGTTCCAGGAAGGTGGGAGGCCTTGCGGTTGTGTGCTGTCAACGCACTTACCCAATGAATTCTAGCTAGGATGTGGGGAAAGCTGGAGAACTTAGGGTTCAGCTATTGCCCATTTTCAGTGGACTCAAAACACCAGAGGAAAGGCTCACGCCCGGCTGCTCACATTGGGAAATGGGCACAACCCACTCCCAACAGCACAGTGTGCGAGGCAGCTCGTGTGCAACTTGATGCAGCGTCTAAGTGGATCTTCAGATATCTGCTGAAGTAAAGCTGCAATATTAGGGATGAGCCCAGCAGACTCAAATGTGGCCTATTGGAGCAGGTTAGTAATATTTCTCTCCAAATTATTCTCCCAGCTCCAGGCTGGAACTAGTCAACCGGTTTATGATAATCAGTAATTACAGCACGACTCCATGCATTATAAAGGTAAATATGTCCCATTTGAATCAAAAAGATATTTCTGGGTACAATTACATCCCTGCTGATTATGGTAATTATATTTGTTTAAAAAAACAGTTTTCCTGCTGCATTTCTTTAACAATAACAGCAGGAAGACCTGGCTGACAAGAGTCCGCATCCCAACGCTATTCAGCCTTCATGTAACATGATAATCCCAGTTACAAATAAGTTATACGCATTTCTAAGCAGCTTTAGGCTAAACAGGAAGCAAAATATATCACACAAGAGTCATCTTATTACAAAGATCTTTCTGGGGAGATGAGGGGAGGGGATTGGGGATTGTGTTCGATTTAGGGAGCACTAATATCGATATCATAACATGGTCGAAAGCAGCTGGGTATAGTGTCAAGTTTGAATTTAAAAGTTCAAATGAAGGCCAGCGTGGAAGCACCACGTCTTTCAATTGAATTTCTTAGCCGCCAGAGGTTTCCCATATGTATCCCACAATGCCCCACAGTGCTCCACTCTGGCCTCTTCCATCTCCACTGCTCTCCAGGTGCACAGGAATTAGATAACAGGAAGCGCGCAAATTTGAATTTGGCACCAGGAAGCCTGTGGCTGTGAAGTTATGCTTGGATGAGAGGCTGAGAAACTTCTTTCTTTCTTTGCTATCAGTGCTGTGAGCTCATCTACCCATTAAAAATAGCCCCAACACAGAGTTCATGGTTCTGTCTCTACCTCTGCAAGCTGAGCAGCTAAGATTTTTGGGGGCTTGCTGCCACCCAGGGGACCATCTGAACTGGCCCTCAAGCCATGGACCCCATACTCTCCCCACCTAAAAATATTTTTGGGAAGATTGCTGCCACCAGGGGAAAGTCTCCCCTGACAGCTAAGATTTTCAGGGTCTTGCTGCCACAGGGGAGACCAATTCAACTGGCTCTGCAGCCACAGATTCCACCTCCCCATAGCAATGAGGTGGGCTGGCCCCCACATGGTCAATTGAAGGGGCCTCATCAACTGGCCCTTCATCATCTGATGCACCCAACCCCCTCTCTATGGAATGAGGGAGTCCAACAGCCTAACAGCCAATGGGGGCTGCCCCCTCCCCAAGCAACATTGCTTGTTGAAATTTGGCGAGCCCCATTCCCTGTGTTGAACAACTCTGTAGTGAAGTGAGAAGCCAAAAATCTTTTTCCTAACCTTTTCTATTCTCTTTCTCCAAGCTTTGGCCCCTTAACATAGGAAAAAGTGGCTGGAGGGCCAGATGAGAAGACACAGACACCGGGCTGCAGTTAAAACCCATTGCAGACACCTCCTGTCTTTTGTAAAATCTTTGATATTTCAGTTATAAAAAGGAATTCAGTTATAGAACCAAGAGATTTCAGTTAATTTGTCAGTCTTTGTTGATGCCCTACCTTTCCTTCTTCTGGAAAAATGGTCGTTTGCTTTCCGCAGGAGGGGAATGAGGGCAATGCAATGTCGGAAGATGACATCAAATACCCAAAATCACTTGCAGACTGTTTTTTCCCAGGCTGCACCAGCAAAAATACCCAGTATGCTATGGGAATGAGGGAACTGTGGGATAGGTTCCCATAATGCACTGCTGCAACAGTTAATGTTTGGTGATTGAGTGTGGCAGCAATAAGTTGACTTTGTGGGGAATATGTGGGGAAATGAGGATACTCAAATTTAAATTTATAAAACCCAGCATTGCAACAGCTATTTTAATAAATTCAAATTCATCTCATAGTGTAGATGTAACCTTAGTCCTGCCACGAGTGCTGCAGACTGGACTAGATGACCTCTCAAGGTTCCTTCAAGCCCTATGATTCTGTGCTTAGCCAGACACAATAGTAGTCCCTCCACTTTTGGGAGCACAGGAACTCCACCATTTTAGCCTTAGGGGTGCAAATCACGTTAAAGGAAGTAGGGAAAATGGGGATCAAGACCACATGCCCCCGCCTCAACTTCCACTTAATGCAACCTTCACCAGTCCATGGCTCACTGGCCAGAAACAGAAAGGAGAAGACTGGCCCATTCTTAGAATGATGTTACATGCACTCACCCTTTCCATGCATCAAGTATCTTGGCCAGAGGTTATTCACATTAGACAAAATCCCTCACCCTCAGGATGTTCCCCCTTGAACGTGAGCCAATGCAAAAAACAAGGGCCAAATTCTAATCTGGTATTTATCAACACACCACCATTGACTTCATTCTGACCCCACTCAGCTGCAGATTTTAAAAGTTACAGCGTGTGGGCCTATCAGCAGAGCAGATAGCTCTTGGCACCAAAATGCATGGGAGAATTCAATGGGACAAATTTTGCATTGGTTACAATGGACCAACCCTGTTGGTCTCACTGGGCTGAGTTTGGCCCTATCCTGCCTAGAAGCTGGAGATTTTGCTTGTGTGCTCATATCTGACTGCTTCTTGGATCCACAGGGAGTGATTAATCAGGTATAATTACCAACACTAGGTTACCCTTCTAGTACAATTTTACTATGAATGCTGATGTGCTCTTCCAATTAAGACATGTCTTAATCAAAACTTCCTACCTCTGTCTTTTCTAATTATAGGCCAGGTGATATGATCACACTGCTGGAGGATTCTAATGAAGACTGGTGGAAGGTACAAGCCAAACACACTACATCCTTTAACAAAATAAATTAAAGGTATTTATAAGGAATATGAAGGTCATTCTTCCGTCAATGTGCTTGCTCCACAGGGGAGAATTGAGGACAGAATAGGATTTTTTCCTGCTAATTTTGTTCAGAGAGTACAACAAGATGAAAAGATTTTCAAGTGCGTCAGAACATTTATTGGATGCAAGGAGCAAGGACAGATTACTCTGAAAGAGAACCAAGTAAGTGAAGTACACCACTTATTGTATATTAAGGATACAGCTATGAACTCCTTGTGTACCCTTATGCTGGATTTTATTAGAAGAGCTGGGTGTTCAAAGAAACCACGAGCAGACACTTTCACAGCACAGGGCATTTTTTGCAGTCAATATTATTTGTGTTGTGGTAATACCTCGCAACCAGTCAGATTCATGGCCCCATTTGAATGTACTCGAGTTGTGTGAAAAACTGTTTTCTCATCCCTGGTAGTTTCCATGATTTTAAAATTTCTTCATATGCCCACTTGGGCTGAAAATTCAAAATCTCAAAAGTTTTCACGAACATCTTTGGAAAAAAATTCAGATCAAGCTACTCTAAATGTTTCCCTTCAATAATTTTGACAAATTTAATTTATACTGGCCTTTTTAAACCTTTACTTAATATAATTAATTAATATAATTTCCAAATGAAGTCATCATGAAGCAGAAAATGAAACTTTTTTTTGTTTTGAAAATTTAAAAATAAGATGTTTCAATGGTTTCTAGACATTTTTAAATCAAGAAATTCATGAAAAACAACCCTTTTCCACAAACAGTTTCAGTTTTGGCAAGTCAATATTTTCCACTGAAAAAATGTTTTATCAAAAAATTCTGACCAGCTCTAACAAACACTGGAAAGAAGACTGTATGTCAAAGAGGCCCTGGCCTAAATCCTCACTCCAGCAAAGGTGTCTGGACATGCTTAATTTTACACACTGAATTGTTCTAGTGATGTCAGATGGGAAAACTGACAATGGACAAAGTTAAACACAACTGTGGCTTAATTTAAGACAAAATTCAACAAATGTGTTTAACAGATAATAACAGGGAAGGGGTGGCTGAGGTTAACAGTGGTGGGAATACAGATATAGGGGGTAATATGCGAACAACTAGAGGCTTCCACACCATTCAATTTTCTAAATTCGACACCATGGAATGTTCTGAATTGCTTTGCATTAGGCCTTACTTTGCTTCCACCAATGTCAATTCCCAATGGCTTGATTTCAAAGGGAGCAGAGTTAAGATAACAGAATCCTTAAATATCTTTTATTTATAAATATTGTTTATTTATATTTAAATGCCTTTTCATTCCATAAATCCTTGTGCCTCCCTTTCCCCCACATTCCTACACACTGATTTACAAAAAATTAAAATACTCCTATATAGTATTTTTTTCACAGAATATCAGATTAAATTCTCACCATCTATTCACTTTGAAGGTCTTTCATCAATGCTTCCCCTTTAACATTTATATTTATATAATATTTTTAATTGTGCATACAAAATGATGGGCATAACTTTTCACCAGGGAGATATCTCTTTGATGTGTAATTATTTCAAATTTGATTTTATCACTACTTTTGCTCAACGCCACACAGATCCGGTTGAATTCAATGGAGGGCTTCGATGGGATTGCAATGGTGTCGATCAAAGCAGTATCTCTCCCAAATTCTACATTAAAAGAACATTGACACTGTGATATAAACACAGCAGCATAACTAAGGAAACAAACAACTAAGGGAGAAAATGTAAACTAGGCTCTCTCATACAAAGAGGCATCAACTTGAGGTCTTTCTCAATGCATCCTGTTAGAGATAATTATTTTCCTCTCTGTAGGAGTGTGAGAGGGAGGCCTGGCAAGGCAGGTGTTAAACAAGGCCCGTTAGCCCAATCAGCTCCACCCCAGTTCACCTGCAGCCAGTGTCAGGCCTGGAGGGGTATAAAGGGAGGGAAGCCAGCTCAGTGTGGGGCTGACCAGCCAAGAGGCAGGAGGCCCCAGGCCAGAGCTGCCACCTGGTTAGCTGCCGTAGGGAGCAGCCCAGGACCCTCCCCCCAGGTACTATGGGGTTCAGGGAGTCGTCCCCCACCCCAGGGAACCCCGCTCCTGCCAAAAGGGGGAACTAGATTCTCAGGGCCTTGCCCCAAACTCAACCCATAGACTCTCGAGTAGGTGCTGTGGACCCACCCAACAGGCCCTGGCCAGGGGGCTGAGCCGCTCACACTCTCATTCTGGGGCTTTTTTCCCCCACTTTGGAAATTTGCTTCACATCACATAACCTTAAGGGTCAAATTCTGTGCTGACTATCAGGTTCTGCAATGCTTCTGACCTTAATGAAGTTGAATGGGAGGTCAGGGTCATGTTTCTTTAATGGAACATTTGCTTGTGGTGTTTGTTAGCACCTCAAATGGATGGTGGGTTTTGATATTTCACCCTGTTGATGTAGAAGAGTGTTATTGCTAACATTCTGTGGCAACATACCCACACTGTAAATAAGACATTGAAAGAGCAGTACTCCAATTATATAAGCAAGTACATTAGGCTGCTCTGAAGCTGTTAAAGTGAGATAAGCTGCATGATTTTTTCCTTTTTAACCCATCACTGCAAATTAATGGAAATGTCTGCACTGTGGGCCTGATTTTCCACTGTCCTGCACCTTGTTGTGTGGTTATTTTCATCTGTCCAAAAGGATGGAAAAAAACATGGTCTGATCAGGACACCCGGGCTTTATACCACTTCGCACTGGTGTAAGTAACTGGGTAAGGTGGAGGGGAAATCTAGCCCCGTGAGTTTGAAATGTCAACATGGAGGTAGTTTGACGTGTGATTTATGTGATTAAATCAGATTATAATGTAAGCATATGATACCCTCTCACTTCACACGACTACCATTGTAATTGCTATAGATCAACTTTCTTGCATTGTTTCCCACAAAAAAAACGATAATTTCCAAAAGGGCTGATATAAAGTCTGACACTGGTCTCTAAACATAGGACAATCCAAGCTATGGCTATCCGGCAGAGCTATTTCAGGATACCTGAGTATCCCGAAATAGCTATTCCGTGTCTTTGACACACATACATTACTTTAAAATATTTTTCAAAATAGCAGGTGTTCTATTTTGGCATAACTGTAGTCCTCATTGCAGGAGGAGTGAGGGATGTTTCCAAATAGCCTATTTAGGCTGTCATGTAGAAGTGGCTCTATCATCCTTCTTTCATAATAGAATTGCATGGGAGCTATCATCTAGAGCAACTCATGGTTTTCAGTTCAATATATGAGCAGAATAGATGTGGACTAATGCATCCTGTCATCCTCTTTATTCCCTTTCAGTAAAGACAAGGAAACTTGTCTTGCTTAATTCCAAACCCATTCAAATACTAAAGTTCAACTCAAAGGCTATGGCATTGTCTTTCTGCTTTGGAGGGGCTGAGAGAAAGGAAGTGAAGAGGGAGGAAACATGTTCAACAAAAAAACAGAGCCCAGAGATCAGGCAAAGTGAATAAGGTGGCGGAGGGAAAGGTGTAAAGAATGAGAGCAAAAATTTCATGAAGGAATAATCGCAGGGTTTCAAATAATGATCAGCCACTGCAGGAGGGAACGTGCAAGGAACAACCATGCCACCTTGCACAACATCCCCAAAGGTCATCCAGTCACAAGCTTTCCATGAATCCATCTCTCCATCCTGGAACTGTCTCTGGACCCACAAAGGGCTGTACTGAGCTGGCACAAGTCTGGGTCACTGAAACAGACATAGAAACAAAAAATGGCATTTTTGACAATTTTTCGTCCTAAAAACAGTCTGTTGTTAATACCTTTCTTTGAAATGTTTGCTTTTCAAAAATCGGTTTTTAATGTTTGCTTCTCCTTTTCACCTTCCTGTTTTGTCTCTGGAATAGAAAATGGGAAAGGAAAAAAGGGAAGAAAAATGAAAAACCAATAAAGATTCATGTTGGGAATTTTTTTTAATCAAAAAACCAAAAGCTTCAGTGGAAATTTTTGAATAAAATGAAAAATGTTCATTCCTTTTGGCATTTTTAAAAAAAATATTGAACCTTTTCCAGCTCTGGCCACAAGAAAGGCCAGTATACCTGCTATACACAGGCTTACCGTTCATGCCAGCCTAGCTTTTGAAAGAAAAGGTGAGATTCCTCAGTCCCAAACACAGAATTTAGGTTTCTCTTTAGCTAGAAAAAAAACACATAATTTAATTAACAAATTAATGTAAATTACATTAGCACAGATTCTCCTCCTTTTACATGGATGTGAGCTCTCTGGGTCAAATGTTGTGCTGGCCCAGAAGTGATAGGAAAAACACTTGTAACAGTGAAGTCAGTACAGCAACACTCGCAGACATCTGGCCCTTCGAGTTCAATGTTAGCTTCTCATTTTTGAATACAGTGCCTGTCACCAAGTGCTTTCGTACTGCAGGATGTGCCGTCCGGTGCTTGAACATAACTCCCTGCCACATCAAAGGGAGCTGTGTGTACACATCAAGAAGTGAATATACAAACCAGGGGGAGGAGGACATTGTTGTATGCACAATATTATGTATAAAATCGGTAGCAAAACTTCATAATCATGGACAGGCAAAAAATGGGCATGTTTTCAAATATAGGGAAAAGATATAGGCAAAGATATTGGCAGCATCATGGGCACCCTGAATAAGGCTATGGCTACACTACAGTGATCTGCCGACAGAAGTTACTGTTGGAAGAGATCTTCCAGCAAAACTCCTGTTGACAGATCATGACCACACATGAAAATGGACTGAAAGAGCAATCCGCTTTGCCAACAGAAAGCAGCCAGGCTTCCCGGCTGCTCCCTCAACAAAATGGCCAACCAGAAGCTAGGCAAACACAGCTGCCCAATGAACCAGAAGCCCTGTCTGTCAACAGAGGGCACCCCAGGAGCATCTACCCAGCTATTTTGTCTACAGAAACTGTTGACAAAGGCAGTCTTCCTTATCACACAGAGGCAGAACACTGTTGGCAGAAGTGCCAAGTTTTGGCAACAGACTGTCAACAAAATGTATTTTGAGTGTAGATGCTCTGCAAGTTTTGTTGACAAAACCCTCTAGTGTAGATGTAGTCTAAGTTGGTCTGTGTCTTTGCTTTCCGTGGTTTCATACACTGAGTTTCAGGCTCATCCAAATCTTTACAGCAAAGCTGATACAAGACTATGTCTACACAGCCCACAGAAGCAAAACTGGCTTCTCCCAGCTTAGACCATCAGACTCAGGCTGGCAAGGCTCATGCTAAAGCACGAAAAATAGCTGTACAGGCAGCACTTTGACATGGCCACTTGAGCTGGAGTTTGAGTTCTGAAACCGAAGGAGTGGGTGGGCCGTAGAGCCTAAGCCCATGTCATAACTGCAAAGCATTGTCTGCATTACTGTTTTTTAGAGTCTAGAATACGCTGCTGTATCTGGAGTCAGTCGATCTGGCTGAGGAAGCCTGTTTATGTGGGCTGTGTGGACAGATGCTAAGGGGGAGAAGGGAAACAGTACATTTTGCTCCTCCCTCTCTTGCATTATGTAAGGGTTCATGTAAGAGCTCTTGAAAAATTCATTATGAAAGATGAAACGCAGCTTGGGAAAAACGCAGTCTTCAAAGACATCAACATTATTCACGTTAGGATTCAGTGACAGGATTCAGTGACAAGCTAACTTCTGTTGGTGAGAGAAGCTGGTCCAAAAAAAGTAATTACCTTCTAAGGGAAAAAAAAGCCCCACAAGCTTAGGCATTTGTTTTCTGGAGAATAAGAGTGGGCCCTTATTTCTGAACCAACACTCACCAATTTTTTTTAGGTTTTCAGATTTTGAAATGAAACTCTTGTCTGACACTGGTTGTGGAATCTTCCATTTGAGATTATCACCTTGCGCCTGGATGTGAAAATCTTCTTCTCCTCTGAAATAGCTGAGCCAGCATGTCAGTTCAATAACACACATTCTTCAGTCTTCTCTTTAAATGTCAGCAGGTCTCAAGTGAACCTCTGCTCAAAATAAAAAAAAAAAACTGAAAAAGAAATCTGCATATTGAAACATGTCAAAATATATCTCATTATACATTCTTTCTGAAAAATAACATTACCCTTAACAGTAAAAAAACATTTTGTCCATAAGCCCATTAAAGGACTCTTAATAGTCTACTGTTTGAACCTCTGTTTGTTACTCTCCCTAATGTCTTATTTAATACAAAGGAAATGAACACGAAAAAACAAATCTTTGAGCCAGCTCAGCAGCTCAAGTAAATTGGAATAGCTCCACTGAAGTCTATAGAACTAGACTATTTTCTGTGAGCAGAAGATCTGGTCCCTGTACTTCAAAAAAGTTAAACTTCTGTAATCCAAGAGGTCCAAGGTGGCAAAGAAATTCATACCCACAGCTTACTATCGGTTCTCCACTCAACCCTTTGCTGCTTGGATAAGGAGGTGCCTTCAAAAAGGGAAGCTATAATTTTCCCTAGTGTAACCGTGCTGCAGATCATAGAAGAATAATTAGAGAGACCTGAAAACTAAGCAGAAGAATCAATGCATTTATCCAAACACAGCAATGCAAATCGTTGCTGTTACATAAAGAGCCCTCAGGAAAGAGCCATTGCTTCAGCTACAGACTTTGTGTCAGTAGTGACTCATCACTTGACACCGCTACACAGCAGTATTGTACTGACATGCTATTTTAGCACTCAGCCCCAGTAACTGGAGAGAAACTCAGGGCCTTGTACTAACACAGCCTTATACCATGCTGTCTCAAAGCCCATTGACACTCCTGGAGCATGCTCCCACTCTAGCTCCACAACACAGAAGCTTTTTTTCCAAAATATCTAGTGACTTTGGGTGGTGCCATTTTGGAGTCCCCAACCTAAAAGAGGGGGTTAATCGTAGGGTGACTGTATCTCCCTATCCCAAATATGGGACAGGGATATATGCATGGGGGTGCCACCCCAGCTGACCTCCCTGGCTGCCCCATGCCTCAGGATGCCAGGAAGGAGGCAACAGCCGCACTGGTGCTTCTCCCAACTCCTCCAGGCTACGTCTACACGTGCCACAAACTTCGAAATGGCCACACAAATGGCCATTTCGAAGTTTACTAATGAAGCGCTGAAATGCATATTCAGCGCTTCATTAGCATGTGGGCAGCCGCAGCACTTCGAAACTGACGCGCCTCGCCGCCGCGCGTCTCGTCTAGATGGGGCTCCTTTTCGAAAGGACGCCGCCTACTTCGAAGTTCCCTTATTCCCA
The DNA here is from genome assembly GCF_033958435.1 of Carettochelys insculpta. Lineage (NCBI taxonomy): Eukaryota > Metazoa > Chordata > Testudines > Carettochelyidae > Carettochelys > Carettochelys insculpta. The sequence continues at coordinate 190,810,620 of NC_134138.1, read as the reverse complement.
TCAGCTGAATATTCGAAAAGGAGCCCCATCTGGACAAGACGCACGGCGGTGAGGCGCGTCGATTTCGAAGTGCCACAGCCACCCGCATGCTAATGAAGCACTGAATATGCATTTCAGCGCTTCATTAGTAAACTTCAAAATGGCCATTTGCATGGCCATTTCGAAGTTTGGGGCACGTGTAGACACGGCCCCAATGTGCAGGGAGCCAGGAACCAGGCAACAGCCATGCAGGTGGTCTCCCAGGTCCCCACATCTCGGGGACCCAGGAAGGAAGAGGTATCCACCACCTACTCCCCATCATACATCTCCCTCTGCAGGGCCCCCTGCTGGCTCCCACTGGTGTGACCAGATGGCACATAAGTACATGCACTCCACATAGTCTCCAGCCTCCAGCTGCACCTGCATGTCAGCAGGGGGCTGAATATGGGGCAATTAGCTCCTTTGTTAAAATAAGTCAGGATGCCTTTCTGGCACCTGAAATACAGGGCTGTCACACCAAAAATGGGAGTAACCCTACTTAATTGTCACTGGATAGTTGCTCAGCACTGTCTGATGACCAGGCCTCTTCAAGGTATCTCAGGACTCCAAAATTGAGGTTCACCCCCAAAGAATACTACAGTAATTTTGATTGAAAATATAGGCCAAGCTAACCCCCCTCAGATCAGTAGATGGCAGATCCTCCTCCAGGCCATTCTTGGAGCTGAAGTTTTCAATATCTTGGCAACTTGAAATCTGTAACCCTGTTGTATTAAAGGAACTGGCTAGCACAGAGGATTGGGAATGACTTTGGAGACCTGCATTAGTCTGTGAGTGATTCATCTCCCCGGTTGAGTCATTACCCCCAAATGTTCTTTGGTAACCTGTGTGAAGCAAGTTGGCGCTGTCAATCCAAATACAAGGGAGCTAGTGGGCGCAAGAACCATCATCACAACTAGCAACCTGATTGGCAGCTTCTAATGAGATGCAGAAGCTCTGACTGGGCATGGCAAGTGAACTGCCCTCCTTTGGCCAGGATAGAAATGAATTGGTGAGACAACATAGAGATGCTTACACAGCCACACCCATTTTACAGATAAATAGAGGTCATCAGCCTCCAGGAGTGCCTAAACTTTCCAAAGTTCTGATTTCCCACTAGAAGCAGTAGTGCTTGTATCCAAATTTTTGATGGTAACTGAGGAACAGCATGGTAATGGGAAATGGTGTTTTCAGACATGAAGGGGCCAGGGAGACATTCTGGGGAGTGAAAAGAAGGGACAGAAGTGAAAACTCAGAATTGCTGTTTGACAAATGGGCGTTTTCCACTTGCACCCTTTGTTTGACAGCAACATGCAAAGTAAAACGACTCGTGTGAGTGGGACAGTGTAATTCACTGTGCAGTTTAAAAGATCATTTCATAATCGTTCTTCTTGCCCATCTGTTCAGTGAAAAGTGATGGACAAGAATTCTTCAGAGTCAGAATATGTTGCCAAGTTCAGGGAACAGTCAGAATCCCAGCAATTAAAAAAAAAACAACAGAAGGGAAACAAAGAATTGGGAAGTGAGTTTCTAATATTAGATCATGTATTCTGCTTCCAGTTCTCTCCTTGGACCACCCAATATCTCAGAAATAGCCTGAGAAATGGTCACTTAGACCATTTCCATCCTCAGAGATCAGAGGCAGTTTTTCAGTGTCTATTTGTGTTTCTAGCTCATTGGGGAGTTGCTTCGCAGCTGCCCACTTCTTTTGGCAGTATGGCAGCTGCCCATGCCTGAACGTGCCAGCGTGAATAAGTGCCATTTTAAGCAGACCCCCGTTTGCTATAGCAAGCTATAAGTGCCTGGCAGCAGTAGCTTCCCACTTTTCCACCTTCATAATCACAATATTGTTGTGCCTTTATCAGCAGCACTAGTTTTGTGCAACAGCTGAGGCACTGTGCATGGTCCTAATAGAATGCGACAGCCACTAGCAAAGACGAGATTCAGTCTTCATTAATTGAGATGCTCTTTGAGGGACTTTAACCTCACCGACTTCCTGAGAGTTGCACCTGATTTAGCCCTGAGCAAGATAAGGATCAGTGTCGAAGATTACAGTTTGCAGTCGGTGCTTGAGGGCTGATCAAGCTCTGTCAATGTAAGGCCCACAAGAGACGAAGGAAGGAAATAAGAGCTTAAAGCCACCTTTGTACTCCCCCAGACCTCGGGGTTTCTAGGGCTCTGCACAACTGGTAGCGCCTTCAGGTCTGGGCTGAGTTCTGGAGCTGTTACAGCCTCCTAAGACCTGATGTCTGGCAAGGGATCATTTCTGCCTTGATACACCCTATTCACTGGAAAGGGGTGGCATAGTGCCAGATGGAGGTGTTCACAGGCAAGGAGTAGAGTATTACAAGCTTGCAAGAGAAGTTAATTTGGACAGGCTGTTGCTTGCAGGGATCAGGAAGTAATATATATTTATCCAATGCACAATGGGTCAGGGGACGACTGTCTTTGGTTTTTGGTGGTGGTGGGTTTTTTTTTCCTTCTTCTGATGCATCGGGGATTGACCACAGGTGGAGACAAGCCACTGAACAGGGCGCTCTGGTTTCCTGCAGTGCTAGGGGCTCACTCTTAGGCCTGGTTGGTGTGTTTTGCCTATGGGCTGCGGGTCCCAGTGATCGCCAAATCTAGGAATATTTTTGCCCTCATCAGATTTCCAGGGACCTTGGAATTTGTTCACCTTTCCCTGTGGCATGGAGTGTGGCTTCCCTGCAAGGTATGGGCACTGGGGCATCTCAATCAGACACAAAACATTTTAATCCAAGGACTAAACTGCTTTAGTCTAATCCCAGTAACTGGGCTAAACCCAGGGGAAACTGGATTAAAGGTAATGGCCTGTTAGATAAAGAAGATCAGATGCTCCCTTCTAGCCTTCACCTCTATGAAACTCAATCTTCCCATCTAATTAGGGCTCCGGCCTTCCAGTTTCAGACAGGGTATTACCATTGGCACTCTAACGGGGATCAGCAGCTGGATGAAAAGCCCTTTCAAAGCCCAGTCTGCCATTGTTCAGTTATCATGGAGGTGGCGGTGAAACAAGACGTTTGTGATTATGTAAATAAGTGATTTTTACCTCTGAAGAATTCTGCCTATTACAAGTTAGGCAATTGCATTCCCTGTAGGATCAGAGCCTGTATGCACAGAACTTAATAAAATGGGGCCTTATTCTAGATGAGCTATTTAGGTACCACTAAACTATAAACAATCGCCCTTCTGAAACTTCTGCAAATACGTACATCCCAGGTCCATGTGCTAGTTGTGTTTCTTCTGGGTTACTGTAGGTAAATATTGCACACACTGGCAACATATATTCCCCCCTGGACAGAGACAGCACTATGCAGGGGTAGTTCAGCTGGCACAGCATCAAGAATGCAAGTGTCCCTGGGAGAGACACATCTGTTTCATGCCTAGCTTTTGACTGCTATTTGATTTCAATAGCTTGTTTGCTGGAAATGTATGGATCCTTAATGCCACATTGTAACTTGTAGGCTTAAATTGTTGAGAGTGATTTTAGGTGCTTCGCTGTTGCTTATCCAGTTGATAAACTTTAGAGGGTCTAATTTTTAGAAGGCAGCTCCTCCATAATGTATAAGAAGCAGGTCTTTTATAGGTATCTCATGCTGGCCCTCTTACTACGCTACCTAAAATCACTAATCACTTCAGAGAATATATTATTTAATCTTAGTGTGGTTGTAGCAGCCAGGTGCTTCACTGGAGTCATGATTGGCTCCCATTGTTGTGGACTCTATGCAAATACGCACAAAGTGACAGTCCCTCCTTCAAAACCCTTGATCAAACACACTTCCTACTGATGTCAGGGAAGACTGCATGTGTATATTGGCACTTCAAAAGGAAATCCTTGATCACTTTATATATGGCAATAGAACTGCTTACTTTCAGAGTTGAAATATAAAGGGGCCGGCCCTATTTACAGGTATACAAGCAGAACATCAAACCCACACAGTAAGTATTCTCTCTTGCAATAAAGTGGCTGTTTATCTGACTATTTCTGTTCCCCCACCCCCTTTATCTTCAGATCTGTGTGACCTCTGAAAAGGAACACAACGGCTTTATCAAAGTTTACTCTGGGAAGAAGAAAGGCTTTGTGCCCCTCGACGTCTTAGAAATCATCTGATCTCAACAATGCACTTGCTGCAGTAGGAAAGCTTTGCTGGTAATGCCTGTCTGCCTCATCTCACACTGTGTCAACCCAGCTGGGCTGTCTTGCAGATGATCAGGGCTTCGTGAGATGACCGCAGCAACAAAAAAAGACACTTAGACTGTTACAGCAACAAGAAATAAAAATATAAGAAGGTTGATTAAAAGAATATATATCAGGAAACCTCAAGGGGGAAGGGGACCCAGGAAAGTAAAAGGAGTAAGGTAAGAACTGGCTGAGTTAGCTCACTTCAAGTGCAAGTTGGCTATAGGTACCCTGATGGAGACAGACAGACAGACAGACAGGGAGCTGTTCTGAAGGCCTAAACTCACACCCTGCTCATATGTCTTTAAAAAAACTGTTGGAGTGTGTTTTTGTTTGAAGTGTGATTTTTCTGGCAGGAAAGGTTCAAACTGTTCTTGTAATACAGTCTGATCATGTAGTAACAGCGTGACTATGGTTCAAGAATTTTGTCCACAGTATTAGCCAATCAGCCTAGCGTTGAATCCTGATGTCAAGTCTCATAACAAAGCAGTTTGGAGGCACTTTGTAAACATCAGTCTGAGAACTGGACCATTGTAGAGACGTCAACGGCTTTGTCTTTGTGCTCAACCCATACAAAAGAGCAGCCAACTTCTACATCCCTTTGCTTTCTCTGCATACAAACAAAGCTCTTGGCACACATTGGATGTAACAGCTGCACTGGTAGCTGGCAAACTTAGCAGTCCCTTCTCTTCAGAAGGCCAGGCTAGAGGTATTCCTGTGTGATCTCTGCTCCTTTATCTGGTGGCAGAGGAAGTGTCAGAAGTACAGGGCTGAGTGAGAGCCCCATGACTGAAAAGGTTTTTGTTTTGTTCACTGTTTTTCCATGGATATAGTTTGAAGAGATTTTTGTGAATTGATTCTGTTTATAAGTAGTAGGTGGTTCGCACTGCTCCTCCAGAGTGAAAACACTTAAAAATAACCGAAGTCATTGATGGTGAAGATGGGAATCCTCCCATTCCCAAATCAGTGTGAAAGAGAAATAAATTAGGGTATCATTTAATTCTATTAGCACCAAGTCTCTTGGTTCATTCACTAGATAGGAGCTTTAAGGAATCAGACTAAACTAAATCCTGCATTGATACACACACACTACCCTTACTGATATCAGTGAGGTGTCTGTCAGGCAATGTTTGGACTATTGTCACCTGTCTGCATCAAATAGGCCCAGTCTTGTCATCTGTTCTGTGCATATGAACCTTTGCACTCATGTAAAGCACCTTGGTATTCAGTGGTCTCTGTGCAGGTGTAAGAGTTTGCCAATGCAGATCAGTTTCCACCACGAGGACCTCGGCCTATAGGTCTCATAATATTTGCCACTTTAGTTTTTGGCTTTGCAATCCAGCCTATGACAGAATGCTACTCCATGTTACTATCAGAGGGTACTGGAAAAATGTACATAGTGTGAGTGCTGAGAGCTACTGAACAAACAGCAAACCCTGTATATAGTACAATCCACTTCAAGCCAAGGGGCATGGCAACACCTCAATTTCCAGCATCTATAATTGCTATAGAGATAGACCCAAATCAAAACCCTAAGTCCACACAAAGCGGAAGTTTCAGATCTGCGTCTGCACTTTACACATGAGCGCGCTCTCTAAACTGGGCTGAACCGCACACTCCTGCAAATCAAACACTGCAGAATTGTGGATCTGTGTTCACAGGACCTGGTCTTGCAGTTAGATTGGCCTATACGAACAGCCCATGCAAAGCCTTCCTGAGGACAATATTCCATTCATCCTCAGAGGTCTACCCAATGTGCAAGGCCAGAGCTGTACATTGTAGCTCTTGTCTTCCTCTCATTATTGTGGTAGTGTCAGCTGCTGAACCTGCTTTCTGCATAACTAATGTAAGCTAAACAAATCACGTGTCCACCCCAAACCACGTTCATTTCAGATACTGTTCAGTGGGGAGATAGATAAAGATATATACATGGCCTTTTCAGGGCAAACAATGACGTACTTTCACTCAGCTTTCTTTTATAATTTAATGAAAAAACTTCAGGGAGGAGGAGGGACTGGGTGTGGCTTGGAATCCAAGAAGAAAAGCAACAGAGATGTTATTAGTTCACCCTGCTAAGTAACACTTTTATTTGAACTCCACCAGTTGAAAAAAAAGGCCCTCCAATGCCTGTTAAAACTAAAATTATTGCTTGCTTTGGTCCAGCCTGTTACACATAGACTACTGAAATCTGTGTTAATCTGTACAAATATGCTCTAGTTTACATGATTTAATCATACTGTGATTCCCTTCAATATCACTCTCCTCCTGGTATTTCAGTTTCTCCCTAAAACATGCATCATATTCAAAGACTAAGATGAACATTAACAACAATTCACAATGGCCTTTAATCAATGTCAGTTTGATTTCTTTTGATACCAAGCAATAAATAAAGTGACTGAAAAGCCCCTAAGTGGATTACATCACGGTGGATCAAGCATTGCTTTCTAAATAAAAGCTTTCATGGTTATTCTTACTTTCTTCTTCTTCTTCTGTCATTGTTTGATGAGTTTTTTGCCCAATTCAGCAAGTTTTAAGCAAAATAGTAAACAATATACTTAAAACCAAGCACTTCCTTATACACCTTACTCATGAATTTTGGATGCCTTACTTTGATTCCAGATTAGCGTTCCATATTTTTTCTATTATGTGCTCTTCACCATAGATATTTGCATTAATAAACAAATGCAGTGATGGACTGGACTTTATTTGGCACTTGCTCAGATATTGATTTTTAGGAGATCAAGGTTGTTCACCTGTAACTTTACATTTTGCTTCGCAAAGAACATGCGGTGGCTGGCTGGAAGTAGAAAGGAGAATGTGTGTTCCAACCTCTTCATTGCACTGGGTATTTTATCTTTACATAAATTTTATTGGAGTATATACTGTAGGCATCCACAACAGGAGCTTTTGAATATTCTTATTTAAACTCAATAAGACTTTCTCCTGCCCCCTCTGGAGCCTCTTCTTTGTAACAATTCTTCTGTAAAAGAGTAACATATACAGAATGCATGATACAAAGTTTTGTTTTATCAGTGCAAATTTAGACTATACTACATAAATCGCTGACTTCCAGTCCGGAATACTGGAGCATCTCAGACAAGCATCAGCATTGCCTTTATATTGTATCTATTCATTTGTGCCTCAATGACCTTCTATACGACTGCATTCTACAATCCACAATTAGACTGTCAAACTCATTGCCACATGATGTAAATAAGGCAAAGTCCACAGCAAGATTTAAGAAGAGAATAGAAGACATGGATAACATGCTATGCAAAGCTATACTACAGGTTGAACCTCTCTAATCTGGAACTCTCTCTCTTCTGGCGACATCCATAATCTGGCATGATTTTAGTTAGCTGGACGACCAGTTATCATGGGTGTGGTCATGTTTCCCATGCTCCCAGTAACTTCTTTCACAGCCACCAGTCCTGGCTCTCTGTGTTGTGTACTGTTATTTAGCTCCAAGTTACCCTTAAGAGCCCAGTAAGCAGTGGAAGTGTTGGTAATATGTTAGACAATACTGATCTCCCATGGTCCAGCAAATTCTCTTATTCAGCACGAGAGAGGTCCAATGTGTAATAAATACTTTGAGAGTTTTGAAAGGGCTATAAAACTTCATGCTTTGTGGCCTACAACCAATCTCTAGCTATTAGGAGCAAAGAGAATAATTCGCTGAGGATCAACCTATGCTATTCCTAAGAGTTGCACGGAAAGCTCTCCCTACAAAAAGCCATTTGCAGTGCTCATCATTAGGAAGTTTTATTGGTTCTGCAAAACTGAGAAACAACAGTGCATAGTTCTTGAGCACCAACAACTGCACCTTCGGTATTAACTACTTGTTTACACAGACAACTCTGTTTTATAGAGCACGCCCACTTCATCTGTCTCCATATAAAGGAAACAGAAGAATTTCAATTAACCATATAAAGCCAGGTTTCACTAAAGTAAAAACACAAATAGAGTTCAATGGAGCCTGTATTTCACTGATAGCCACTGAAAAAGGTAGTGGAAGTTACCACTCTTTCAGACCTCTGTTTTACAGCCCACACCTATCACACCTACATCTGAGCACAGCAGAGTTTTTTGGAGCACCAGTTGAAACAGCTGAGCCTGGCCACTGTCAAGCACATCTAGTACCTAGAGGCACTGAGACCTCAGACTAGGGTGAGTGAAGTCTCTGTTCTACAGCCTCAGCTGAGCATCAGCTGGTATTTAGCTCATGCATTAGAGCACAGAGCTTTAGCCCCTCTGAACTACAGGTTCAATCCCTGGTGCCAGCAACCCAAGTCTCCTGGTGTTACACAGAACAGCAAACAGGTTGTACTGCAGGTCTGAGACACGGTGGTTCTCAGGAGGCTTAGACAGCTGGGCAAGCTGGTAAGATGTGCTATGTTCCATAAGTTTGTCACAAGCATGTGTTTTGCACATCAGTACAAGTGGGGAAAATGTTCAAATGCACAGACATAACTCCCTTTTCATTTCATCTGGAAGAGATGGTGGGATGAAAGCTAATATTGTGTTCTATTATGCTCTATTCCGCTACCTTATTCAGAGTCATCCACCAGCTACACCAGTTCATTTTATACATTTCATATGTAGTCACATATCATCAGCAAGATGTGTGCAATCTGTTTGGAAGAGCACATGTTGCTTGGCTCTTACACTTTTTCCATTGGGACTTTGTATCAACAAATTCCTCACATTTAGATTTTTCCATAGCAAAAATAAGATCATCTAAATTACGAGATATGCACAAGATATTTTTAAAGCCCTTCTTTATATAGAAATCAGTTGTGGGCTTGGGGAACAAGCCTTTGGCAGCCTCTACTCACAAGAGTCCCAGAGCTGGAACAGCAGGGTTGTTGCTAGCCAGCATACATGTGCTTTACGCCATTAGATCCTTATAGTCACAAGAGTCAAATGGAGGATGAGCACACAGCCTCTTTTTCATCCACACTTATTGGCTGCTTTATTCTTATCTTAATGTTTTTGGCCTCTAAATACCCTGGTAAGCACCACCCTGGGATGGCAAGATAAATAGGTAGCAGGCATTAGCTGCAATTTGACAAAGTGTAGAACATAAACACAGATATGCTGTAAACATACAATATTGTAGACATATTCATAACAAAACGTTTTTGATTTCCAGAACTCATGCCCCCTAGTTAAGTACAATTAGGTTATTTCACCCTGTAAAAATGGCTGTCCCACCCTCATGGAACCATAATCCGATCAAGATGCTTCACTTGGGGCTAGGAGGCTTTTAAAAAAATGTCCAATGCACCAACATTAGGCTAATGGCACAAGTTAAAAAAAAACTACATAAATGAGAGAAAAACAGAGCATTGGCTCTATTTGTGAGGTAGCCTGCGAGACCACTGATAGGTGACAGTGAGAGGATAGGTTATTTGAGCATTGAAACAAGCCACAATGAACTCCAACAAAGAGAGGTCATAACCATCTGTATACCCTGCTTAAATATGCACCTAATTAGTTGGCAGCATCAAGTTAAATCAAGGGCCAAAAAAGCCTCCCACACTGCACTGATGATGAAGTGACACCCCCTTCCTACCCATGCCCAGCATGTTACTGTACACGCCTCCGCAGAGTTAGCAGCAGGTCTTTTGAACCCACACATCCCCCTAGCTACCCTCATCAGCACAGTGATTTCCCACCCACCCATTGCCATGTTGCTGTGCTGGTGCCAGCACAGAGCTGAGCTCTAGTTACATAGGTGCACATTGCTGTATGCTCCCACCTTCCCCAATCTTATCCACCCCACCCGCGTGAAAGCAAGGAAGCTCTGCTCCTGGGGTCAACTGCACCCACTGAAGACAGATTTACCTGCCCCTCAATGAATAACAGTCAGGAAAGATGACAGCATTTAAAATAACAACAGGTATCCCCAGTACGTCACAATCTGGCCATCTTAAAGATGCATTACAGCACCATACGTCCAAAGTGCCAGTTCTTGTGTCTTTTTGCCATGATCAGTTTCAATTTGTCACAACTAATATTAAACATGGGGAGCTGCCCTGACTCACTGTTAGGCCACCAGCCCTTTGTGTTTTCCTTGCATTGACTCTCACACCTCTCCCTGGGGGGGTCTTTCTTCCCCTTGTGCAAGCCTGCAATGCATCTTCCTTATTAAGTACTCAGCCTCATCCCCACTCCAAGCCAATCTTGAAACTCAGTTTTGCTGAAACACAGGTCCTGCGTGCATTCCCACTGGTGTCTCTGCTCAGAAAGTGAAGTATGGCAGTGTTTCTCAACCTTCTTTTTTAATAAAGTGCCTCTTTATTTTTTTAAAAAAAAGTACTCCCAGACTTGTTTCACATACCCCTAGGGTATGCATACCACCGGTGGAGTAATCTAAGGTCTTTAAACAAGTGCCAGTCAACCTTTCCAAGTTACTGTACCCTTTTCAGGAGTCGCTTTTGTTCTGCAGACCACTGCCTCACAGCTCACTTAAAAACTACTTATGTATAAAATCATGCAAAAATATCACAGCAGATGACTACGGCAAACTTGCTGACATTCTGCCATCTTATTATCAAATAAATTAATTGGAATAGAAATACTGTACAGCAAACCCTCGAAATACATGGCTTCAAGTTGTGCATAATGCATTTTAACACAAGTTAAGCACAACTTGAAGCTGCTCTGTGGCCCCTTCCCCCTGTCTTCCACCAGCTGCATGGCTGTCAGATGCACCACTAGAGGAAGGCAGGGAGAAGCAGCCCGGAAACTGACCAGCCCAAGTGGGCTGGTCAGTTTTCCAGGTCCACAAGCAGAGGGGAGCTGGGAACCAAGCAGCAACCTGGTTCCCTCTCCCCCACAACTTGCATGAAAATCCAACTTATGCTGGGGTTGCAAGAACACAACCCCATGTAACTCTAGGGTTTACTGTCCTTACATTTCAATGTAACACATATGATGCAAAACAAGTCATTGTCTTAATTAACTTTTAGATCATACTGACTTTACTAGTGTTTTTTTATGTAACCTGTTCTAAAACTACACAAATACTTAGATGAGTTGGTGTACAGTAAACCCTTGAATTACATGGTGGTTCAGCTCCTGCAACCCTCACATAACTCACATTTTCATGCAAGTCAAGGCAAGACGGGAACCAGGCTTACAGGAGCCAGGACACTGACCAGCCCACCTGGCTGAGAAACATGGTTGACAAAAGTGTCTGAGCAAAAAATATGATGATTCATTACACTTTGGAAACAGACCACATTTCCAAGGCCTGAGCATTATGCTTTCCTCTTGCCCCCTCACCAGGGGCAATGCTCACTGTGGATGGTAGCTAGGTCACTACAAGGAATTTCTGTTTGTGGATTTTTTTTCAGCTGATGATGTTGCTGCTCCTTTGGGGATTTCTGGGTCACTGAAAAGTCCTGGTGACAGGCTCTGAGAATGATCTTGTCCTCACTTTTGCACAATAATGGAAAATGACAAAGAATACCCAGGCAGGACACAAGAGAGTTTTGTTTTTTTTTCTCTTGTTAAGTTTCTGGGTGGTGCTTCATGAGATGACAGTGTGAAGTGACTAAACTCCCACACAACTATGGGCATTGGTCAATGCACAGGTTCACAAAGGCAGTCATGGGGATGGGGGACAGTGTGCTGTATACCACATCCACACGCTAGTACTGTACTAGCATTCACTACTTTACGTTCATTTGGAAGGGGTTTGTGGGAAGTGTTTTCTTTGGGTTTTAATCTCGTACGATGAGGTTAATCAGACCTGACTGGACCATACACACAGCAAGGAAGCAGAATTCTTTGACCAGAATGGCTCACACAAGCCACACCCGTGTAAACACAGTCCACCTGACATGTGGGTGGCCCTGCACCTGTGCTGGCTGGTGCCCAGTGAGCTGCTGACTCCACTGCTGGGTAGGATTATCCGGCATGGCCATGGCATCAACATACCATCTTGCAAGGCTTGCCAACAACATGCAAATCCCATTGCTCTATCCCTTCATTGAGGCCCCTGTACCAGCCCATCTTTAGCTATCATCTTTGGAAAATCATGGGAGACAGGAGAGATTCCAGAAGACTGGGAAAAGGAAAATATAGTGCCCATCTATAAAAAGGGGAATAAGAACAATGCAGGAAACTACAGACCAGTCAGTTTAACTTCTGTGCCAGGAAAGACAACGGAAAAAGTAATTAAGGAAATCGTCTGCAAACACGTGGAAGGTGGTAAGCTGGTAGGGAACAGCCAGCATGGATTTGCAAAGAACACATCATGTCAAACCAATCGGACAGCTTTCTTTGATAGGATAACGAGCCTTGTGGATAAGGGACAAGCAGTGGATGTGCTATACCTAGACTTTGGTAAGGCATTTGGTATGGTCTCACATGATATTCTTATCAATAAACTAGGCAAATACAACTTAGATGGGGCTACTATAAGGTGGCTGCAAGACTGGCTGGATAACCGTACTCAGAGAGTGATTATTAATGGTTCTCAATCCTGATGGAAAGGTACAAAAAGTGGGGTTCTTCAGGGGTCTATATTGGGACTGGTTCTGTTCAATATCTTCATCAACAATTTAGATATTGGCATAGAAAGTATGCTTATTAAGTTTGCATATGATACCAAGCTACGAGGGGTTGCAACTGCTTTGGAGGATAGCATCAAAATTCAAAATGATCTGGACAAATTGGAGAGATGGTCTGAAGTAAACAGGATGAAGTTTAATAAAGACAAATGTAAAGTGCTCCACTTTGGAAGGAGCAATCAGTTTCTCACATACAGAATGGGAAGCGACTGTCTAGGAAGGAGTATGGCAGAAAGGGATCTAGGGGTTATTGTGGACCACAAATTAAATATGAGTCAACAGTGTGATGCTGTTGCAAAAAAAAGCAAACGTGATTCTGGGACACATTAAGAGGTGTGTTGTGAACAAGACATGAGAAGTCATTCTTCCGCTCTACTCTACGCTGGTTAGGCCTCAGCTGGAGTATCGTGTCCAGTTCTGGGTGCTGCATTTCAAGAAAGATGTGGAGAAATTGGAAAGGGTCCAGAAAAGGGCAACAAAAATGATCAAAGAGCTAGAGAATGTGACCTATGAAGAAAGGCTGAAAGAATTGGGCTTGTTTGGTTTGGAAAAAAGAAGATTAAGGGGGGGCACGATAGCGGTTTTCAGGTATCTGAAAGGGAGTCATAAGTAGGAGGGAGAAAACTTGTTCTTCTAGGCCTCTGAGGCTAGAACAAGAAGCAGTGGGCCTTAACTGCAGCAAGGGAGGTTTAGGTTGGACATTAGGAAAAAGTTCCTAACTGTCAGGGTGGTCAAACACAGGAATAAATTGCCTAGGGAGGTTGTGACATCTCCATCTCTGGAGATATTTAAGAACAGGTTAGATAAATGTCTATCAGGGATGGACTAGACAATACTTGGTCCTGCCAGGAGGGCAGGGGGCTGGACTTGATGACCTCTCAAGGTCCCTTCCAGTCCTAGCATTCTATGATTCTATGATCTCCAAGGCCATGTCCCTCTCACTCCATCCCCCTTCTCTCCATCAGTCACTTTCCCTGACCAGGATGCAGCCGGGGATTTGGCTGTCCCTTACTTTACACTCTGTGGACAGGATCTTCCATGAACAGCCAGGCAACCCATATGAATGGCCCTTCATTCAGGCCAGCAGCAAAAGAGGTGGAGTTTCTTGGCTCATCAAGGGAGGAGGAAAATGTTACTCAAAGCTCTGAGGAATCCCAAGGAGCACCCCTGCTACCATACCACTTAGTTCCATTAGCCGGTTCCACTACAGCATGTTCCAGGGCTGGCCAAGAATGCATGCTATTAACAATCAAAGCAGCCTTTGTTACAAGTAGTATGTGACTTTTCTGCAGGATTTCCTGGGTTCAAGTTAGGAACTAATCCAAAAAAAGAAAACAAATAGCAAAGTCAAACACTAACATGTGGTATGGGCTGCTTTTTTTAATGGCACCTACTAATGTTCAGCAACAAAGCCACATTTATTGCTCTGGCCCCCATCAGAGCCAAACACAGCAGTGGTACTTTGTCTCCACACTCAGTGGGCTGAGCTACATTAGAAGATATTTACTCACTTGGTTAGCCCCAGTGACACCAGGAAGGGTTGCCACCTCTAGCCCGCTGGGTTTATCCTTCCTCGAAAAACTGCCTGCCTCACCATTCCTGCTGTATAACACCACCAGCACGCTTCACAGATGGATGTAATGTGCCAGCTGTGGGACCAGATGCCAGAACAGACGCCCAGGCCTTGGCTAGCCAGTTCTACAGCTAGTGAGCCATTCAAATTCATTCACTAACAAGAACTGTCAAACACTGCTTGCAAATCGGAGACCAGCAAAGACATATCTTGGTCTTACGTAACTATTGAAAATGGCACCATTTTCCCCAGTTTTCATTTTTTTATGCAGTTAGCAGGCAATCGTGAGCAGCCAGATGCATCCAAGTGGCCTACTGTAGCAACACATATTTTTAAAAGTAGATCTTGCTCCATGCCAGAGCTCTGCTCAGTATAACTGAGGGCAACAGAGAGCAAGAAGCCTTCCTGATCACCTGCCCCATTCCCTAGGTCTGTTGGCAGCTGATTTGGTTTCCCGTGTAACTTAGAGCAGCCTCTGGGCCCACAGAGCATTATGTCAAACAGGTGTTACTCTACTGCAGAGTGCTCTGACCACATGCGCTCAAGCATGCTGCTTATGGCGCCACAGCCAGAAGAGACTATATAGGTCCAGTTATGCCAGATGGATACTCACCCATATTGGAGATGCCACAGCTGCCCTTTTGGAGCAGCGTTATGGCCACACTACTTGAATGGGAAAATGCAAAGGCGTCCTAGTAAGCGCTATAGGTCATGTTTCTAGCACACAGGCAAAGCCTTCTCTTTCAAATGCTCTCAGAACTCTGGCTGTTCCAAAGACGCAAACAAATGAAAGAGAATCTTTCCAGGACATGATATTTGGCCGTCTCCGACTTTGCCGTAGCACCTCTCAATCTTCATTGTTCTGGGTCTGGTGGAATTGCTTCATTGAAGACAAGGGTCTTGTAGTTTGAGAGCAGCTGAACTCTGGACCTGTCTGGTCGCATCTGGAAGCTTGTTCCACAGCTGAATCCTTTGACTGAGAATGCTCTTATCTTCAATTCAAGTGCATGTCATTCCAGGGTGTGTATACTTTCTGAGAGGAACTTTAGCTGGCTAGGCAAATCATGGACAGAGAAGTGGTAATTGTTGTAGCTAGGTCCTGATCCACTGACGGCTAAGGCTGACTTCACTACAAAGGGGCTGTAATATGGGTGTCATGGTATTCTTGCTTTCAGATCTATTTGCAGTACCTGGGTTGTATAAAAGAGGCTCCTTGTGTAAATGTGAATGTGACCAATTATGTCTAGACTCTGATTGAGGTGTAGGGATGGAGCTTCCCAGCAAGCTGTAAATGGGAAGGGAAAATCCCAGCTAGTTCTTCAAAGTTTTCTTCCTTCCATCCAGTACCTCCTTGTTTGTGTCCTGTCCTGATCAGCCCCAAACAGAATACCAGTCATGGGAATGCCTGATGTAGTGGCTAGAGCAAGATCTTATGTTGGGTAGTAGCTATGGGGGTAAACCATGGAGAAGGAGCCATCATCCAGATTACCACAGTGCAGCCACTACTTCCTGTGGGAAGAGGGGAAAGGAGAGGCAGAGTACCAAGATGCAGAGTGCGTTATGCAATTACCAGTTTGAGAACTAGACTAAGATAAGTATCAGCGAGATAGCCAAGTTAGTCTGTGTCTTCAAAAACAAGAAGAAGTCCTGTGGCACCTTATAGACTAACAGATATTTTGGAGCATAAGCTTTCGTGGGCAAAGACCCACTTCATCAGATGATGAACCGGATCTTTGCCCACAAAAGCTTATGCTCCAAAGTATCTGTTAGTCTATACAGTGCCACAGGACTTCTTGTTGCTTGTGAGGCAGATAGTGCTTCCTGAATGGCTCACTGCTTTATTAAAGACACGTGGCGGACCATCTTACATGATACCTCCATTCATGGTAGCCACACGCCAACAGAGAAAGAACCATGCATGCATGTAACAAGATACCATAAATAGTACTGCAAGATCATACACTCCTGAAAAAACTCTGAGTGCCTTACTCAGGCTGTTTGCTTTGCTGTAACATGTAGCCAAGAGGACAACATGCCCATTTCTAAGTACATACCCCAGCAATAAATGTATTGATTAGATTAAAATACACCACTCAGGAATCTGTCTAGTGGATTATTGATCAATTTCAGGCAGCTTTGCAGTGGTGTCTGTTAGCATCTGTTAGCTCTCTGCATTGCAGGTCTCAAATTCAACTAAGAAAATACAAGTTATAAATAATACACATTCTGCTGCATGTGTCCAATATCATAAGCCAGGACACTGTAGCAAGTGTTGTATTAACTGGTGGTCATTCAAGGAAGGGACCCAACTCTGTATAGACCCAGGAGAAGAATGAGGGCTCCCTGCAGGTCTGAACAATGAGTTGAATTAATAGACCCTGGGCTCAGGGGTTGTATGAGAAGGAAGGCACTGTTGACATTTACCTGCTCAAATAAACAGTGATGAATGGATGTGGTTCTGGATGTGGTGTAAAATGGATGAGGCAACCTGGGACACATAAAAGACAATATGATGTGTCAAATCACAGTCAAGTGTGAGCAATAAAGTCTGACAGAGCATTACTCAAGGAGGGCAAGAGGACTGCGGAATCCTGATTTCCTCCCCAGGAGGAGAAGGAAGAGGAGGAAGAACAAGTGAGTCAGTCACATTGCATATGAATAAAGCAGAATGTCACAAGCATTGCATATTACTGCAATGTAGAACCAGACTTAAACAAACCACTCGTTGCTGAGAGTGGATGGATGAGGGCAACAAAATTCATTAACATATGGAAAGGCTAAAATCATTAAGGCTACGAAATGCTTTGAGAATCTCAGAAGTAAGGCATCAGAGAAGCAGGAAGAATTACTATCAGCACTGCCATGTTTCAATGATTAACAGACTATAAAGTGTCATAGATCAGATTAAATCAAAGCCACAGCCGGAAGTCTACAGACAAATCCCACACTGTTGTAATGATGCAACGCTGTGATGAGATCAGATTAAAATCAGGCAAAATGCCAGGCATTAAAGAAAAGAATGGGATGTTCAGCACTTCCAGCAGTCACTAGAGGAATTAAGTCTTGCCATTGGCCCACTTGACAGCAAATCTCCTGCTACTATTCATTCATTTAAATATTTCATGTAATTAAACCTGGGCACCAATGTGGCTGATTCACCAGTGTTCACAGAAGAACAGTGAAAAATTCCATTACTCTTCTCTTTCTTCTTGAAATGATTGAGGGGTAAGGAAAGTTAGAAGGAAATTCAGTGCTGGAGTGTTTTGTTTCTCTTTTGTCTGTCTTGTTGGCTGAAGGAGTAGAAAGTCATTAATCACCTCTGAAAACAGCAGGTTGAAATTGCCTTGGGGTTAGCAAGGATTAAAAAGGATCATGAAAGCATAGTGCTTGATGGAAAGGGGTAAAACACTGTCAGAACCCTCATTCAACACTAAGTAGCAGGTGACAGGTAACAGCTATTGGTTAATATTGTGAAAAATGGAGGTGGAAATATCAGTTGTCTAGAAGAAGAAAAGTAGCAAATGAATTACAAGATAGAATGAAAGAACATCTGAAGAGAAGAAGAGGGTTTATATTAATAATCCCATCTTCTTCATTGTGTTAAAACATTTAGTTGGGAAACCTCCGACCATCCTTTCCTTCCTCCTCACACAATTTATATCAACACTAGGCAAACAGAGGTGTAATAAACAAGCATTTGTCATCCTCAGTCACAACTCTATGCAGGTATGTGAAGAGGATTCTCTACCCCAGCTAGACTTTGGAAAAGTCTGTATACTTTCTGAGGCTGTTTATTTGCAGCCTCAAATTCTACCAAGCTCAAAGATTCATTAGCTGTCACTACGCTCTGTTGGTTTTATGCACCCCCTCTCATTCTCTCTCATCAAACTACACCAGTTTGTTTACTCTTTCCTCGGAGGGCAATTTCCTTTCCCACCTCGTCATATGGAAACCCAATCTTCCCATTGTGCTCTCAGATGTCACTCATTCTGGCTGGAAACTTTCCTGTATTAATTCTATCCTGTTGGAGAATAGGCTGCCAAAATGCAATGCAGAATTTGAGCTGAAGGTGTATCACCGATGTATGTGTTTCAGGGATGCATGATAGAGAATAACAAAGGCGGTGCTATCCCCTTCTTCAAATGTGTTTTCAAAGTGCTGTGCATGTGCAGTTCTGATGTTACCTGCTTGAAATATTGGACATCTAATTAAAATGTGGCACATGGCCAGAAAAGGTTAATCAGCTCATGGGCTGATACTGTCAATCTGTTAGGAAAATATGTAAATGATAGTTGGGCTTTGACCTTAGGTTATGCACAGAGAGGTAGCCCTGTTAGTCTGTATCTTCACAAAACAAAGAAGCAGTCCTCTAGCACTTTAAAGACTAACAGAATAATTTACTAGGTGAGGAGCTTTCATGGGACAGACCCACTTCTTCATTTCTGGAAGTTTCCAGATCTGAAGAAGTGAGTCTGTCCCACAAAAGCTCATCACCTAATAAATTATTTTGTTAGTCTTTAAAGTGCTACAGCATGGCTTTTTTGTTTTACCTTAGGTTAGAGTACAACTCTGAAAAGCAAATGTGCATTGTTAGAACAGTTGACTGGTGGGTGTTGGCTTAGGTCTAGGGATAAGACAAACAATCCTTTACTATTACTATAGCTTTGATTCAAGATCGGAAGGGAATATTAACATTGATGATGAAACTTGATTGAAGAAGTATTATTGTTTGTATATCTCTCTGAAGGTTGGGGTAAACTGTGTTCAAACTGCTCAATGAATAAATTACCGTATGTTAATTGCCACGATGTTTGGAAGATGGGAGAACAAAAGCCTTTTGTTCTCCCAGACCAAGAAGGTGCTGCAAAAGTACCTATAGGATAACTTTTCATCCCATGTCTGTTTGAATGTCCATGGGAGAAGCTGCAGCCATACATGATGAGATCCCAAGATACCTTGGTACCCCATAAGGGACAAAGACTTAACTTTGGACTGTTCAGAAAAGATACATCTGCAAGTACAAAGCTATGTATCTGAGTCTGAAAAATTGAATTCATGTCTGTATGTACATTGATCATTTAATGAATACGCTTGTGAGAGGTTGGATCACTCAGGTCCCATTTGGGTTGTTTCCCAGCATTCTGATGTCATAGAACTGGAATTTTATATTAGATATGGAAGTCATTGTATGTGCCCAGTGTATATATTGGTCCCAAATATTGAGCAGAGGTGGGGGGATAATGTGAGGAATCTAATGAAAGTTGAGGATGTCCTGAATTTATGTGTGCTACTTACATGTCTGTACCATGTTTGTAGGTAGAATTATGCCTTTTAGTTCTATAGTTGTATTAGCAATGTTTTAGTTCTAAGCTTCGCAACAGGAGTTTTGAGCCCCAGTCAGGGTATTGGGCTACCCAATGGGCTAGAAATCAGATGCCCAGACACTGAATCCACTTGGGATTTGTCAATGGAATACAGCCCCACTGGTCAGGTGACCTAACTAAGGAAAGAAATTGAAGTCAGATGCCCAGGCATCCATTCCACCTGCCATGTAAATGGCTGGGGCGTGCTGGCAAAACCAATGGCATTTTGCCACAGCAGCTCAGATGACTTTGACCCTCAAGGGCCTATGAGAAACAGAAAGGCCTGGGTCCTGGACACAGGAAAAAACTATGGAGTGTCCATCTTGAGAAGAAGTCTTTTGTCTTTTGTTCCTGTTCCTGTTCCTGTTTTCCAAGGAACCATATTCCACCTTGTTGACCCCAGCTGGCCAGTTCTATGATTCTCCAGTAACTGAAGCTATGTAACCTGGACTTTCAAGAATCAGCATAGAACATTGCTGGCCTGCATCGATAACTGTAATTGATGTTTGTAAAGTATTGTTTTAACAATTTTTCTCTCTAACCCTGTTCTTTCTTTTTTACTAATAAACCTTTAGATGTTTAGGTCTGAAGGGTCTGGCTTTTGCGTGATGATTTGGGTAAGATCCAAGTGTATATTGACCGGGGACTGTGGGTGGACCCTTTGGGGCCCAGAAGAGTCTGTGTTGTGTTGGTGAATTAGGTTTTAAGAACTGCTCACCTGAGTTTGGGGTTGTTGGTCTGGGCTGGTGCAGTAGCTGGGAAATCTGTGGGTTTGTCTGTGTGACTTCTGGTTGGCCAGCAGGGCTGGCAGAGGTACTTTTGTGGCTGATTGGATTTGCCTTAATCAGAAGGAAATCTCATGCTGGGGCTGCAAGTGGCCTGGTATTAAGCAAAGATACCTTGGATTGATTTCTCTATCTGTGCCCAGAAACCCCATCATATTACAGCTGATCAAGCCATTGATACCTGCCTTCCTGCCCTTTGGGACTCTCCACTATTCTGTCCAGCTGGGCTAGAAGCTCTGGTCTCCCCCAGACAAAGCACAGATGTGAGGTTAAGCTCCTTCCCCACAGAGAAACACAGACGTTGAACCAGTTCAGCTCTGGGAGAACTCAGTTACAGAGCCATTGGCAGCACCCAGGAAACTAGTCCCCCAAAAACCTAAATCCTAGATAAATCTGCCTTACCATCTGTAAAATCTTCACACAGAGATGTCTGCCTCCTTTATCAGTTAAAGAGAGATATGCACATTAGATGCTTCCCAACCCTCAGTAACAATGATTCACACTTGCCTTCGTATTTTATGTATAAAAGCAGAATTAAAGTGACTACAAAACATATCTAAGCAAATTACTAAGCCAAAATAAGCAAAAGAGGCCAGCTAATTTTAATACAGTAAGAAACTTGTAAGAAAATACAGTAAGAAAATTTGTTATATGCAAATTTTTATGCTGAGTAAAGTAAAATACTTCACGTTGGAGTTGATCTTTACCCTGGCTTGAATCTACAAATTTTCAGAATTCTTGAGAGTTCTTAGCTTTCAGGTTTCTTCATATGTATCCTCTTAGGGTGGGTGATGTAGTTACAAAGTCCAGCTGAAGACAAAGATCTGATTGCTTTCAATTCCTTAAATATATTTTCCCCCAAGGGAACACTTTCCCTATCCTGATCCCCATAGAAAAGTATTAGATTCACAATGGATTCCAGTACCAACTGGAACGGTTACCTGTCTTTCTTGGACCAACCACAGTTTGGGTTTAGAGGAAAAATAAAAACTTCCATGGGTTGTTGGTTTGAATGCTGAGCCATTATGTTCCTAAATTATCACTAATGACCCTTATTACCTCACTTAGAATTTAAGATTCACACTTCGTATTCCTAACTTCACGTATAAGAATAATACCAGCACAAAAGCAGGCTATACAGATTCAGCAGATTGTAATTTTAAAAAGACAGTAAACCCTCAAAATGTGTGATTTCGAGCTGCACTTAACTCGCATTAACATGAGTTAAGCTCAACCCAAAATCCTACTTCCCCTGGCCCTGGTTTAACCCCGCCAGCCTGCTCAGCCTTGGTTCAACCCCTCCCCCGCCAGCCCTGCTCACCACCTGTGCACAGCTCTGGCTCACCCCCAGGCCCAGTTCTGGCTTTGGCTCACCACCCCTCACACACAGCTCTGACTGAACCCTCCCGCCTTCCTGGTTCAACCCCCTCCCCCATGCACAGCTCTGGTTCAATCCCCACTCCAGCCCCAACTCAAACCATCCATGGCGCAGCTCTCCACCCAAGCATGGCTCCGGCTCCGGCTCCGGCTCACCATTCCCCCATGTGTGGCTCTAGCTCAACCACCTCTCCCAACACACACACAGCCCCAGCTCAGCTCCACCAACCACCCCACCCCACTCCCCCCTAATGCACTCCATGCTTAATCCCCTCTGCCCTCCTCCCATGGCCCCAGCCCACTGCCAGGCTTAACCCTCCTCACTTGCCCCCACCCATCCAGGACTTTCCTTTTAAAAGGAGCTCCAGGTGCTCCTGCTGCTTTCCCAGCTGCAGAACATGCGCTCCTCTGGGCAAAAAGCCACCCCCCGAATTACATAAAATTTGAGTCACACAAGGGTGCACGGGAACACACCCCTCACATAAATCAAGACACTATTGTAATATGTTGCATGACCTGTTTTGCATAAAACGTCTATGAGTTATGCATATTCATAAGCCAATTGCCGTGAAGTATGGGTGAGCTTGATAACTCTCTCTTTTTTTAAATAAAATGTAGGTTAATCAATAAGACTTGCCTAAGAAGTGTTTATTTTTGGTAAGATCTATGTTATATATGTTGACCTGGGGGCATGGCTGGTCCTTTGGAGCAGAAGAGCCTTTTCTGTTATAGGATGAAAGATTTTCAGTAATTGTCATCATATTTGTCCTGGGTACCTGGGTGAACACTTGGGCCTAAGTTATTTAAGGGAACTGTATTGTTTGGACTCCTGAGAAACCAGTGAAGTAATACAGACACTGTTTTGTGCTGGCTCAGTAAATCTGAATATTGGCATATGCACCAACTTTTGGGATTTGTCCACCGCATTCTGTATGAAGTCCACCTGAATTGAATGACCTCAACTGGCTCCCACAGAGACACAGTTACATCAGTTAATATTAGTCTTGAGGTTAAGGGATAAAATTGGGAGTTAGGAGGTTGAAGGCACTTCTTCAGCCATAGACTGTAAGGAACTCCCTGGAAACTCAGCCACTTGCGAGAATTAGTCTGGAAAGTTTGGGATGTTTTCAAACAGCGCTTTCTCAATGCACCTCAAATGAATACTTGACATTAAATTTAAATAATGTTATACAAAAATTCTTGTTGAGTAGTGGTGAAACTGCAGAAACAATGTATGTGATACAAACCTACCGAAGTGAGGAAATGGAATATTAAGCCACCTAATACTTCCACTCGCATCCATCTGCTAGTACTTAGCATTACTTCAACTGCTATCTGCCACATACCACAGCTGGCCTTCACTTCCCTTTCATCCAATAAGCCTTCCTCCACAAATTCAATTTAACAGACTACTGCCTCCCGGTATTTTCCACTGACTTCCTTCATTTTACATCAGGACTGAAGCCCACAAGACAGGTTGTACCTCCCTCATTGGGCGCCCTCAGGACCTGAGTGGTTCCATGCCCCAGCTAGGCTCCAAGCTTCAGGGCTGCCTGCAGAGCTCTGAGCCACAGCCAGCTCCCCACTGGCTCCCCACCATGGGGTTCCACTGGGGCTAGGCTCTCCACAGTGGACCTCCTCAAACCCAGCCAGGATTCCAGCAGTGGGG
Source organism: Carettochelys insculpta (assembly GCF_033958435.1). NCBI lineage: Eukaryota > Metazoa > Chordata > Testudines > Carettochelyidae > Carettochelys > Carettochelys insculpta. Next base: position 190,787,055 of record NC_134138.1, on the reverse strand, counting down.
CTCCCCAACCTGGCTTTCTGCCCTGAGGCTGCCCCTGGGGATCTCCAGAGTAGGGTGCCTGTGGGGGGTCCCTGCCACCAGCACAGTTCCACTGTGCCCTGCCCAGCTGGAGCTCTCTAGTCTAGGTGCCCTCTGGTCCAGCAACATCCATTGTCCTGCTGAACAAGGGGGGTTGCCAGATGAGAGAGTTTCAACCAGTGTTATTTTAAAAGGAGCACAAGACACCAATATATGTTGCAAAACAGCATTAGTCCCTACCACCCCCAGTCAGTCAGGCAGAAAGTTCTGAAACTGTCCCCAACCAGATGAAAAAGTCACTCAGGCATGAGGAGGAAAAAGACAACTGTTCAGAAATAAAAGCAATTGTGAAACCTTCCTTTGAACAGCTCGCCAGTGATGGAGCACTGAGATTTGGCACTAAAATAGCTCTCATTTAGAGCCTTCTGAGTTTTGAGCTGTCCAAAATATGAACCTTGCACTGTCTGTTTTTTGCTAAGGTCAAAAACTTCACAGCTAAGGAAGTGCACGTACATGCACAAAGGTTACCAATGATGTGTACAGGACACAGCAGAGGCTCCATAGGAGCCTTCGTCTAATACTTGCAGGCCTCTAAAGTAGGAAGAAGGTAGTATTGTTTTCTTTCTAAATGAGTGGGTTTACCCAGATGCTGTTTGCTTTCACTAGGTTTTTGCAAGCACTCTCTCCCACATTGTATTTCTTTATTAGAACCCCAGCCTCTTTGCTTCTTGTGTCATTTGTTCCTCACAGAAGAAAAAATCATATGACAAACTCATACAGTCAAGTTCCAGATAACCCTATTTACTAAACATAAACCAATGTGACAGGCCTACCCATTGCTATGGCTGTTTTCTGCCAGTGTCTAATGCAGAGAATGCTGTGAGCACCAGAAAAAGCATCACACACTATTTAAAGGGCTACAACTCTACAGCTATACACTACCACCTGTGTCATAGGAGAGTTAGGGAACGTTGTGGCATACCTTGGACCTGACTGTGCCTTATCTTATTTGGCAGAGGCCTGTATAGGTCCTTGTTGCGCTTACCTGGATTTTGGATACAGTTCTAGTGCAAATCCAAGTTCCTGCTCTCTTGATTCTCTCCAAAGTGTGAGAGTGGGTAGAATCTTAGCTCCACCACACTTGTGTCTTTTCAGAGCACTGGAAAGAGGACAATGGGAAAGAGTGTTCCCATTAATTTTTTCCATCCATGCACAGAATAAATTTTGTTATGTGCACCAAGGTACGTGTGGATGTGCACCACCAGAAGAAACATGTTTTGTGCGGTGCAAGGCTGTGGCTGCTCTGCTAATCAGCTGTATGACGCCTGAATTTCTCCTGGGTGGCTGCCCAAGTGCTCAGCTTATAGGAAACACTGGAGGGAAAGCTCAGTATTTAATTGCTGATACCACCTAGCAGTAAATCATTAGTACCTGGGAGCCAGGGGGAAGGTGGAATAGAACTGTGCCTTGGAAAGCTGTGTCCTCAAAGTCACAGTGCCTCCCAGGGCTATTCTTACATATTTGTTGACTGTGAGTTGCGTGGAGGGAAGAATCTCAATCCAGGCACTAAATCTGTTTCCTCTCCATGCATAGAACTTCCGTGTACTTTCCTTGGTTGTCCGCACAGCAAGCAGCTGCAAAACCGGGCCTATGACAAGCTACAATTTGAAATAAAATGACATATAAAATTCTCCCATTCTCTCAGAGAGGTCATGCGCGCTGGTCTAGGGAGAAGTATCAGAAGGGTAGCCGTGTTAGTCTGTGTCTGCAAAAACAAGAATTCCTGTAGCACCTTACACACTAACAGATAATTTGGATCATAAGCTTTCGTGGGCAAAGACCTACTTCATCAGATGCTCCAAAATATCTGTCAGTCTATAAGGTGCCACAGGACTCCTCATTGGTCTAGGGAGAGAAGAAGAGACAGTCCTCAGTCCCAAAGACTGTCAAGAGGACATTAAGTGCTAGCCCAAAGGGGGATGTTACCAGAGGAGAGGGTAGTAACAGAGAAGTAGCCATGTTGGTCTGTATTCTAACAAAACAAAACAGCAGTCATGTAACACTTTAAAGACTAACAAAATGATTTATTAGGTGATGCACTTTCGTGGGACAGCCTCACTTCTTCAGACCTATAGAATTTCCAGTCCAGCCCCAGTTATATAGCTGTATATAGCTGTGCTATGTAACTGGGTCTGGACTGGAAATTCTATAGCTCTGAAGAAGTGGGTCTGTCCCACGAAAGCTCATCACCTAATAAATCATTTTGTTAATCTTTAAAGTGCTACATGACTGGTGTCTTGTTTTGTCAGAGGAGAGGGTGTTAAGTGCTGGATCCACAGAGGGACATGGCTTGACAGGAAGGCTGGACCCAAAGGTGGAGAATGGATTCTGTCACACAGGGCCTGGACCCATCCTGGAGCAGTGTGACATCAGCAGGCTCACAGCAGCACATGCAGCTCCAAGAAGACACTAGATTTGTAAATCTGTTGTAACTATAAAAGTTTATTGCACTTTCAAATCTGCTGCACTGACCCTTTCCCAAGAAATCTCTTCCCACCAGTTAGTTAGAGAGTTCTTTGATCTGCAAAGAAACAGTGGCGGGTGTAAATAAATTGCATATGCGCTAAAGTGAATTGTAGTGATCACAGGTTAAAAGGGTAACAAGTGAGTTAGGCATATCCTGCAGTAGGGACGCCCTCATCTCTGCCTAGCGTTAGCCACAGAAAGATTGTAGTAAACACCCAGAAACCCTTGAGGCCATTCCCCCTGTGTGGTGTGAGTCCTGTTCAAGCAAAACTGGGCAGGAAAGTCGAAGTAGGCAGATACTGGGGTGAAGTGAATCAGGGTTGGGCTCCGATCCTTTAATCCAGGAGTAGGCAACCTAGGGCTTAAGAGAAAAATATTGCTCAGTATGGAACCAAAATGGGGGTGGGTCTCTTGTCATTCCCAAAGTACAGGCAACTTTCTACATTAAAATGAAAAATTAATTCAAAATTTGAAAAACATCTAGTCACTCATGTCAAGAGGGTCTTTTTTTTCTTCCTCTATTTCACCTTTAACCTGAGGTGAAAGTAAGGGGGCGCGCCTGGGGGTTTTGGCAGTTCGGGCAAGAGCTGGCTGGCGTCCACTGCTGAGAGGGGGTGCAGTGTTGCACTGCGAGAACTTTTGCCTAGGACAAACCGAACATACTCAGGCACTCTCCTGAAGGCAGCATTTTGACAGAGGCAAGTAACCATGGCTCAGGGTCCCCTTGCCCTCTCCCCTTACCCCCACCATCAGTTCTGTGTCCCCCTGTGCCCCCTGCCCTGTCTCCCCCATGCACCGCCAAGCTGCAGCCCTCACTCTCAGCCCTGACACCCCTTGCCCTGACTGATTATTGCCCCCCCCCCACACCCCAACCCCCTGCCCTGATCTCCCTGCCCTCCAACTCACACTTAAATTTCATTCAGGTTCTGTTATATCACAGCTTCCCTACCCCCTGCCCCAAGCCCCGCCCACCCCACACGGGGATTGGTGTGTGAAAGGACAGCACCTGTAAGAAACGTAAATGACTTTCATCCCAGCCTTTAACTGTTAGTTTTAACAACCATCCATCTTCTCCACTCACTGGGCAGGCGTATCATGCACATTATCTTTTTATATGCTTGGTTGACAAATCTGTCCATTATCCAGGATGGTGAACTCTGTGATCCCTCACAGGAAAAATGACGAGAAACAAGGATGACGAGTACCGGACTTTTCAGAAGGAGCAGACAAACTTGTATGCATTTGTGGGTGTGTCTGGAACCCCACACTGTCTCATTCGTCAAACCAAATCAAATGCAGAACTGACAAAACATGCAGCATTTGCTACAAAATAACAGTGTCACACTAAAAAAAACCTGCAAAGAGCTGCAGCAAAAAATGAACATTGGATAAAATAGCTTGTTGACCTGATCAAAAAAACTAAACTCCACAAGTTTTGTAAGCTCCCACAGCATTATTCAAGAGGAAGCCTTTCACTGACAGGGACTATGTGAAGAGATGTAGTCTAAAAATTGGTCATGAACTGTTTGAAGAGTTTCACAACAAGGGCAAAATCTTACAGAAAATTCAAGACATGCCATTATCAGCAAAAACAGTTGGTGAAGGAGTTGTGAAAATGGCCCATCAAATTGACAAGGAACAAATGCAAAATTTGAGTACAGCTACTTATCTTTTTGTTTGCTTTGGACAAAACAACAACATATGTGACGTTCATCAGTTGTGTATACTGGCACAATACATCTGTGGAAATGGCATGCACAAAGAAATGATTGATAATGAAAACATCAAACATGGGGTGAAGACATTCTTAAAACTGTGATGACCTTTGTAAAGAAGCAAGAAATACAGGTGAATAATCTTGTGTCTCCATGTGTATGGTTAGTGAATCTAGCAGGGACAGCAAATTCAGGGGATTCCTCATGCTTGTCTGAACAACAGAACTGCCCACTTTCAAACTTTCATTGCATTGTGCATCAGGAGGCACTGTGGGCGCAAACTTGTGGAACCCAAGTTGGAAATATAATGGGATTGGTCATTTGTACTGTCAGTTGGATGCTTGCCCGAGCCCTCAATCATCCTCAGTTTCAGTCACGGCTGGAGGAAGTGGATGCCGAATTCCCCAATCTCCTAAAAGTACAACAATGTTTGCTGGTTATCTCGTGGCAAAGTTTTATCTCATTTTGCTACCAGCATTGATGTGATTAAGTCATTTTTGGATATGAAGGGTGTCAAAGACACTGAGCTTTCAAACTGTGGCCGGTTGCGCAAGTTTTACTATGTCGTCAATATTCCTGGTCATATGAATAGTCTCGGAGAGATAGCTGTGTTAATCTGTATCTTCACAAAACAAAAAAGCAGTCCTGTAATTCCTTAAACACTAAGGCTACGTCTACACGTGCAGCCAACATCGAAATAGCTTATTTCGATGTGGCGACATCGAAATAGTCTATTTCGATGAATAACGTCTACACGTCCTCCAGGGCCAGCAACGTTGATGTTCGACTTCGACGTTGCTCAGCCCAACATCGAAATAGGCGCAGCGAGGGAACGTCTACACGTCAAAGTAGCACACATCGAAATAGGGATGCCAGGCACAGCTGCAGACAGGGTCACAGGGCGGACTCAACAGCAAGCCGCTCCCTTAAAGGGCCCCTCCCAGACACAGTTGCACTAAACAACACAAGATACACAGAGCTGACAACTGGTTGCAGACCCTGTGCCTGCAGCATAGATCCCCGGCTGCCGCAGAAGCAGCCAGAAGCCCTGGGCTAAGGGCTGCTGCCCACGGTGACCATAGAGCCCCGCAGGGGCTGGAGAGAGAGCATCTCTCAACCCCGCAGCTGATGGCCACCATGGAGGACCCAGCAATTTCGACGTTGCGGGACGCGGATCGTCTACACGGTCCCTACTTCGACGTTGAACGTCGAAGTAGGGCGCTATTCCTATCTCCTCATGAGGTTAGCGACTTCGATGTCTCGCCGCCTAACGTCGAAGTTAACTTCGAAATAGCGTGCACGTGTAGACGCAGCTTAACAGTGTAATTTATTAGGTCCCTGAACTTAACAGACTCTTGCAAAAACTATTTTTCTTCCCTTTTCCCCTCCTTTTGCTTTTATTTCATTTTTTTCTATCTTTCTGTTAAATTCTCTTTGTTATCATTTATCAGGATTTTCCAGATCTAAAGAAGTGGGTCTATTCCAAGAAAGCTCGTTACCTCATAAATTATATTGTTAGTCTTTAAAGTGCCACAGGACTGCTTTTTTGTTTCCCGGTCATTTGAATGAGTTGAACCTTAAGGTACAAGGACAAGAAAATACAGTTCTGCTTCTACATCAGGCAGTGTTTGCATATGAGTCAAAACTTACTGTCTTCATCAAAGATATCGAGATGGAAAGGCTGACACATTTCAAAAGAATACAAATGTGTTATTTTTCGTATCAGAGGAAAAATCCTAATAACAGCTTTGATTTGCAGCAGTTTGCCGGGTTTATTTCTGAGCTCCTGGTGGCATTCAAGTCTCATTTCGTTGACTTTCACAAACGCAGCGCTCTATTTAAGTTTATGATTCTTCCACATAAAGTAGTCCTTGAAGAACTGGATTTGTCAGTCACTCCAGGCATCTCAGTCAGTGTTCTGGAAATGGAAATAGCAGATTTCAAGGAGTCAGCTATCTGGGTGGAAAAATTTGTGAAGCTGAATTCTGATTTAGAATGCCTTTCTCAACAATGTGCAGAACTGGCAAACTGCATAAATGGGTTGATGTGAAGTAATTGGAGCACAATTATAATCTGATTCTGCAAACTTGGAAAGACTTTCCTGTCACATGTAACACCGTGCAAAATGTCAGCTTGGCCTTACTTCCAATGTCTGGCTCAACCTATATGTGTGAGCAAGCTCTCATTTGAATCACATCAAAAGCACTCAAGATCGACAACCTGAATCTGTGCATGAAGCTGCATGTGCTCAGTTATGTTGTAAATTTGAAAGAGATGTGCAAAAAGATGCAGAACAGAAGTCTCATTAAATGAAGCCTGAATACGTTTCATTTATGCCATTATTAATCAGCATGTCAATTATCAAGTTAAATTGTATATTATCAGTCATGCAAATGGGCATTCTTATATTGGCTGTATATTGACCACTTGTTCTGAATTCTGATATTGTTTGGCTCTTTGGTTTGAGAAGATTGCCATCCCCTGCTTTAATTGCTTGCTTTGGCCAAGGTATCCCATTTATACCTATGTTTATGACCTTCAGCCCTGCTTATTGAAATTCTCTGTCCTTAAGCACGAATCTGCTGGTCGAACAAAAGCTACAGTTGAGGTATGACACAGCAGCCTGTCCACTCTGATAACGCAGACCACTGAGAACGCATCAGTGCTATGTTCCCATAACTAGTCTTCTGTCTAATACGGAAGAAATTAACATCTGCATGCCTGAGCTTCAAAGTCCACCATCAGACTTACCTAAATTACCTAAGGGACTGATATGCTCTCTAAGATCATAATAGCTAAAGACAACCTTGATCAGAGTCCTGCCTCTGCCCTGACTCACTTTGGGTCAGTCACTTAAACCATGCCTCAGTTTTCTTATCTAGTATGGGACCAATGGCAGATTACCACCTTTGTAAAGTGCTATATGAGATATATAGCATAAAGAGCCATAAGAGCAGAATTTCCATATTTTACTTCATTTTAACTTATTTTAGTTACTGACCAATTCTGATTTTCAAACCTGACTTGTACTCTTAATTTTCAATTTTGTTTCTTTCAAGTGGTTTCTCTTACAGTGATGTATAATGTTAAATGTTGCTTACAGTTCATAGATCTCTATTCATAAAGTTAGCTCTGCTTTAGGTGTGTGTTGGCATTATTTTATAGACACACCTGCATATACACAATCAGCGTATATAGGTGAATAATTGTTTTTTTTTTCCAAATAGATTGTCTTTTAGTGGTATCCAGCAGAATTTGATATTAAAAAGTAGGGGGGTGGTATGAATTTAAATTAATAGAATAAAAGGATTTGATATGGAAATGTAGAGCATAGCAATCATACAGATATCCTTTCAGAAGACCAAAGATTGCTAATCTGATCATATATCTCTTTTTATCATGTACAGCATTACTCTTTTTACGCCAAATCAGCGATCCGCGACCAAACAAGCCTTCCAGCACACACATACACCAACCAAAAAATGGATTAATATATACTGCTTTCCCTTCATGTGTTTTCTTAGCTAGGAGGGGGACATGCTGAGAAGCACTTCTGTTCTGCTGTGACAGAGCCTTTTGTTTCCTCAAGGTCAAAGCTAAGTTATTGAATTGCTTCTCAAAAAAGGCCTGAAGACTTAATGTGCCTATGAAAGGCACTTCTGGAGTGGCACACCTCCGCCTCCACCCACGTGGCACATATCTTTCAGTAAAAAAGAACCACAGCAAAGCTGAGCATGAAGGCTACCACTTTATTTATACAGACTTAAATAGAGCCCAGGCACTGATCACTAACACCACCGATGAAAGTGATGGGAACATAGCAATATTGGCAGTGGGTTGTTATTTGCCCAAAATATATATAACCCTGCAATTAGTGGCACATGTACAGAGTCCCAAGGAAATCACTGGAGGCCTGAGGGGGTAGATAATCCTGCTACTAAGAGGTTATTGCAAGATCAGGGGCTTCCTATGTAGGCCCTCATCCAGCTCTGATTAAAATCAATTGAAAGATTCCCACTGTGAGTAGCTGAATTTCACATAAGTCAGGAAGGGCTTGGGGGATGGGATGGGGCCCCGGGAGAGGAGTAGGGGGCACCCATGGCTGCTGCTTCCCTGGGGCTCTGGGTGGGGAGTACCCACAGCCACTCTTCCCCAGAGCTGGGAGAGCCTGCAGCATCCACTTTCCCAAAACTCTGGGCAGGGGGAAGGGGGTTTTAGCCCACTTGGCTGCCCGAAGGGGCAGGCAGCTAGACGAGCTAAAAACTTCCTCCTACCTTCCCAGAGTGGTGCCTATCTCTGCTTTGAAAAGCAGGGGAAGGGGCTCTTAGCCTGCATGGCTGCAGCAGCTAGAGCCAGGACCCACGCGCGTGGGGGGTATGGACGAGGAGGGACTGGGGCAGGGGCTGGGTTGGCAGATGGCAGTGGGAGGAGCATGGCCATCCCCAAGGGGAGCAGGCAGGGGTCCAGGGTGTTTTGCGGGAGGACAGGTGGTTGTAGGGTGTTTGGGGCAGCTGCAGGCGTCTGGGCCAGTATGTCCCACCAAACACTGGTGACTGAATCACAGCAGGACATCAGCTGAGGGCCGTAACGGGGGTGAGGCAACCAAGGCACTTGCCTCTGGTGCCACAGCTCAGGGGGTGCAGTTAGCTGGCTGGGCAGTTCCATCCAAGTCACATCTGGTGCTTTAAGAGCCATTTGTGGCTTGTTACACTGCCATCTCTAGCTGACTCCTCCTCCCCTCCCTGCCCTGCCTTGCCTTGCCATGCTGCCTAACATGGAACTCCATTAAATAGGTTTCATGGCTGGCCATTAAACCAATTCAACTGAGTTCCATTTCAGGCAGCACGGCAAGATAGAGACTGCCCGCACTGCAGGTGGGAGCCACACAGAGGAGGAGGAGGCAGCTTCGGCAATGCACTGGAGGTAGGATGTAGTGGGGGGAAGGGGAGCAGCTTGGGGGAGTGTGGGGGTGGGTCTGAGGATGCGGCGCTGGGTTGCAAGGTCCCTGGGAGTTGGCGGGGAGGGAGGAATCCATTCCTGGTCTCCTTCCCCATTGCCTTGGCCACCAGGCTGGCTGGCCACACAACTCCATTGCCCTGGGAGGCAGGAGATGGGGTTAGTGCAGCCGCCAGAGTGGACGTGCCATCAGAAGAAGAGCAGCCCCTGGCCGAGCTCAGGGGTGCCCCCTCCTCACACCTCCTGCAATGCGACCTGCCCTTGTGCGCATTGCGCACACACACCCGCTTCCATGTGAGACACTCCCATCCTGTGTTCCACCACCCCTCAGCCTCCGTGTGTGACTCCTCCACCCTCCGTTACTCAATCCCACCCTCTGTGTGTGAGACCCCCAGCCTCTATATATGACCTCCCTCACCCCTGTGTTACCCACCCCATAGCCTCCATGTGTGACCCCCCTCCATATATGACACCCCCACCTCTGTGTTATACCATCCCACAGCCTCCGTGTGTGACCCCCCCACCCCGTGTCACTCCACCCCTTCTCCATGTGCGTGACTCCCCTAGCCTCTGCATGTGACACCCCCACCTGTTAGCCCCACCCCAACCTGTGTGTGACTACCCCGCCTCTGTCTGTGATACCCCTCACCCCTGTGTTATTCCACCCCATCTTCCATGTGTGACCCCCCTGCTTCTGTGTGACAATCCCCACCTGTTACCCCACCCCACAGCCCCCATGTTTGACCCTTCACCTCATGCTACCCCATCCTCCATGTGCAACCCCTCTCCAGCCTCTGAATGTGGGACCCCCCTCAACCTCTGTGTGGGACCCCCCCACAGCACTCCCATCCGCCATGTTTGACCCCTCCAGCCTCCGAGTGTGTGGGGCTTAAGCCAGTGGGAGGGGAGGGAGCAGTTTGAGGATGAGTGTCTTTCCCTCCACAACTCAGATTAACTATAAGAATAAAATAATAATTAACTATCATAAATACACATTGTGTTATTTTATTATTAATGTATTCTCTCCTTTCCTATGAAATAACTACTCTGAATATATAAACACAAGGGGCACAATTTTATATTCTTGCCTCAGGCACAAAATTAGCTCGTGATGGCACTGCATCAGCGCTCCCATGACCACACCCACCACTCCACATCCTCCCGGACATGCTAGGCCAGGAGTCACTGCATGTCCTTGAGGACAGCGACATGCTGCCACATTATGTCCTCAAGCACACCCCACCCCCTCACCTCCTCCTCCAGCTCCAGCAGTGGTCTGGTGGTGTCGTTGGGGTGTTCCAGCCCTCAGCTGGTGCTGGTCCAGCTGTACAGAACACGAGGTGGGGTAGATGGTGAGTCATTCATGCAGCACAGCCCCAGAGGCTGTGCCCCCCAACCATGAGCAGCAACCAACACCCTTTGGGTCAAGGGATGGGGATGTCCCAGGAGCAAAGATGTGTGTGGCCTGCACAGCAGGCCTTGCTGCACAGGGAATCTGAGATGCCTCCAGGACCATGCTGGTCACTGCTGCCCCGTCCCCAGTTGGGGACTAGTAGCCAAAGGGGGTGTCCAGCCACAGAGGTGTGTCCTCCTAGGTGGCGGGGGAGCCAGGAACAGCCCAGCCCTCCCCAGAGCCCACTCAAGCACCTGTGGTTGCAGCACTGCCCATGGGAGTGGGCGCTGCCTCTCGCACGCAGGTATGCTCATGTGCCGCACCCCTCGAGGTGCCTGCGGTCACATCAGCACCCTTGTGGCTAGCCTGCTTCCAGCCATGGCACATGCTGGGCAGGCCATTCCCTCCTGGGGACTGACGCTCGGCTGGCTTCCCTCAAGCCTGGCAGTGGATGCCACCAGTGCCCTGGGACAGTCAGCTGGGTCCAGACGGCACATACTACCACCACACATGGTTCCACATGCTGGAACTACAGCACAGGGTCCTGCCCAAGCTGGCTGAGTGATGCTCACAACCTGCCCCATCTGCAGCCGCCTCCCACGCTCTGGGGTGTGTGACAAACTGACTGAAGAAACCCTTGCCAAGCTCAAAGGGGACCTGAGAGGCATCCTGGCTGCTGGAGACCAGGTCTAGGGTGATGGCCAGGCTTCTGGTCTCTGAATCAGGCTCCTGCTGATTCCCCTCTTCTGGCTGGTCCTTCTCAGGCTCCTGCTTGATAAGGAGCGGGGGGCATCTAACCCTCAATCCAGTCTGAGGCCGGGTGGGATTATACATCCTGTCCCCCAGGATGTGGTGCAGCTCTGCATTGTAGGGGGCAGGTTGGGGGTTCTGCCCCCAAGCATCCTGGCCCCACACATACCCCCGCCACTATCCAATCACATGTTCAAGGTTCAGCGGGGTGGCCCTGTTCTGCAAGGGCCTCAACCATGTGGCTGTATATATCAGCATTGCAGCACCTAGCTCTGGGGTCCTGCAGGCTTTCCTCTTCTGCTCACATATCCAGCAAGACCTGGATCTCTGCCCCACTCCAGGATGGGGCATGCCTCTCAGAGCCCTGGGAAGGATTCTGAGACTTATGGGGCTGCTCTCTCAGGGGCCCAGGGAGGGTTGTGGGGTGCCTGGCATTCAACCATGTCTGCTCCAGTGCAGGTGAGAGGGCATGGGGGAGAGCTGTGGGATGCACAGCTGCTTTCATATGCTAAGCTTCTTGCCATGGGGTTCCCCTGGCTCCCTGCAGCTATAAGAAGGCTCATAGGCAGGAACCATACAGCGCAGATTGCTGTGGACAGGGTGTCCACTGAAGCACCTGTGTGGCACCCCAGAGACCTCTTCTGTTCATGGAAGCCCCCAATAATGTTCACACCTGGCTTTACTCGACAGATGTCTCTTAACAGAGGCGTTCTTCGTCATGGCGAGTGGGGAATGGCTGTCAACAGAAACCTCTCCATTCTGTAGACTTACTGTCAACAGAACACACTTTGCAATAGGGCAATTCCCTAGGTTTTTGTTGACAAAACCTGCAGTCTAGACATAGCCACAGATTATGGTCACTTGCTAATTGTGCTACTTTTTCCCACAGGATGCAGCACATTCGATAATCTGTGTCATTATCTTCTGCCAGTTCTTCACTGGCCTTCCTTGCTTTGTCTTTCCTTTCTCACATACTGAATTGGATGCATGCTTAGTACAGTGTTCCCCAAATGGTGTTCCATGGAACCCCAGGGTTCCAAGAAGTGAAAATAAGGGTTCCATGAGAAAATTCCATTACAACAGCTGACTCCTCTGTGGCTCCTCACTCTGCCGCCAGTGAAATAGTACAACTAAATTTAATTGGTTTAATGGCTGCCAAGGCAGCGGGAGAGATCCAGTTGTTAAACCAACTGAATTGACTTCCATTATTTCAGTGGCAGCAGGGCAGGGAGCTGCAGAGATCCCCTCACTTGCCCACTACCTGAGTAGCCACACCCCTCCAGTGGGAGCGGCCCAGCCCACCCCCATCAGCAGAGTACCTCCACACCAGCCTTCCTTCCACTTGGCACACTTGGTCACCTGGTGTGGGCTCCCCAGCTAGCCCCATGGATGGGTTAGTCCCAGGGGCCAGTTTGGGGCTGAGGCAGGCTAATCCTGGGGATGGGGGGAGGGTTTGCAGGATGGGGGTAAACCCTGGGGATAGGGGACAGTTTGGGGGTTTAAGGGCTGAGGCAGGCAAAGCCTAGAGATGGAGGCGGATTTAGGGCCCAAGAGCCTAGGAATGAGGTTGCACAAAATACTTTTGAGTCTAAAAGGGCCAAATAAACCTGGGAAACACTGGCTTAGTGCATCTCTTATCTTCCATGCAGAGTTTATTCCTCACTCACTAAGCCTTCTTTCTTTTGTATTTTCTAACATGCACTGTTTTGTCAGCTCCATTCCTGCTTTCATTATTTCATCTTTCCATGCAATGTATAGTATCTTCTTAAGCCATGTGTGATGGGCAACTTCTGGTTTCATTCTGTTAGCCACTGATAGTGGCCAAGTGGAATTACGCTAGAGGAAAAAGCCTATGAAAGCAGAATCAGTCCCCAGGGAATCAAAGTGCTAGGTATGAAAGGAACCCTCATAGGAAAGCATAATGCCATGGAAATTTTGGACCAAAAAGGAGATGTGGGGAAGGGTGACTGTGCAACAGCCTGTGTAGAGGGATGCTCACAGGCACATTTACAGATATTGCACACCAGTAGAGGAGTGCAAAATCAGTCTGGAAAGCCTGAACACCAGAGGAAACAAATCCTACCACTGTCTGTGTCCTTGAGCAACCTACCTTTGCACAAAAGAGAAGTATTGGTGTGATGTGGCTAAAAACCACAATGAACATGAGCAAACTTCCTAACAGCCGATCTTGGGGCCAGCTTCTGATCCCCAGCCACCATTTTCATGAAAAAGTCCACTATGACTGCATGTTGACAACAGTAGCTGTAAATAAGGAACGCAGGTAACAAGCGCCAAATGGTGTGCAGAGTGAAGATGACACTGATCTGCAGATCAGCAAGAAGTTTTGTGGCACCTTATAGACTGCCACAAGACTTCTTGTTGTTCTCGAAGCTACAGACTAACACAGCTACCTCTCTGATACTGATCTGCAGATGTGACTCTCCCCCTCCCATTCTTTGCCAGCTTCAGGATTAGGCCCTGGATGGATATCACAGACAGGGGAAACGGACCAATATCATCAGTTTATTTCTCTCATAATAATTCTCTCTTACTAACAATGAAGGAAATTTTTTTCAAAAATAGTGCTTATCTCTATACAATTCAAAAGAAAGCATATACAGGGCCACCAACATGCCTGTTAGAATCTTCAGTGAGTGATATATTTTCCCCCCCTCCATAATTTTCTCCTCCTTCTGCGGAACCACAGCACTAACTACCAGGTGGAAGGGCTGAGCTACATACAGTACTACTTAGGCTGCTGCTCACATGGCTCAGGTGAGTGCCTCATAGAAGGCACCTTTGTTGTCTCCTAGAAATAACTTGCCAGATCAGTGTCTAATGAATGGTGTTTCCACTTCTCTAGGTAATTATATAATCTTTTATAGTTTTACTGTGAATTTTTTTTTTTTGCAGCACCCCATTGGACTGTGTTGGTGATATAATGGGAAAAAAGGCTTTTTTCTGGTTTGCACAAGATTTCTTTTGTATAGCGCTTACAATTTCTTATCAGCAGATGTGGCTCTGAATAATTATGCCAGATTAATGCCAAAATAAATCAATTTATAGGGCACAGCCTCCAAATAAATAAATGGCTGGAAGATCAAAGGCTGGGCAGAGGCAGGTTGTTTGCCTTTGCAAGGGTTGGAGAATTATAGAAGTGACCAGGCTTCAAAACCATGAATCTTAAGAACATGCAAAGTCTCTGGCACTCAGCAGTTTTACAAAGGTAAGGTCTGTTCACTCTACAGGGATTAGTCCTGATCTACTACACTGACACAAGCAACAGGGAATCATGTCCCATGTATTTTATAGATTTGTATTTTAAAAGCTGTACTTTGAGTTTTCCTGGTTACTTGTAACCTCCAGCTAGTCTTGCCATCACGATCTTCCCATCATTGAGAAAAAAAAAAACCTCTATTTTTGTCATACACTGACATAAACCCCATCTTATTAGTGCCTCTGAATACTATAAAAATTGTTGGGAGGGGGGGTTCCTCAGAGATTCCAATTCAGATTACAATTTAAAAAATGTATCAGGGCTAATTTTCCACTGCCCTGTAGCCCGATTTTTATTTTCACCTTTGCCAATGGGGGACAAATTATTGTCCTTCTGATGTGGTGGCATTTGACTACCCTTGGATAACCAATGTAAAGTGTGACACTAGGGGAAGAAACCCTAGAGAACCAGCTCCACTTCTCTTACTGTCCTTACCGTACATGCAACCTAGATTTTGAAAGTCGAACTGTGTCATCATCAGTGGTAAAGATCCTACAAACCAGATTATACCCTCAGTCATCCTGATGTAAACCAGGAGGAGTTTCATTTAAGCCAGTGGAATCTCTGTGGCATCAGACTGTTCAGAACCTCTGAACATGAAGGGGTCAAAAATGTGTCCTGAGTTTGTGTTCACACAACTATACATGTGCAAATCAGGTGTGTGCATTGTCACTTGTGCATGCAGAAAAACGATGAAACTTGCATGAAACTTGAGGGCAAATTGCTTTTGTACAGATACGTTCTATTATTTACAGGTGCAAAAATAATATAAGACACATTTTTGTCAGATTATGTATGCCGATGGCTAGGTTTTCAGTTCTAGAAAATGCTTGTGCTACCATCAACTCCTAAAATGCACTTGAATTGTCCACATGTGCACAGGACAAGACAGCAAGATCTCCTCATTCCTCCAGCATTGTGTACTCTCAGTGTCCTATTTCCCATTCTCCATGACCTACCACCAGTAAACCCTGCCTTTTGTTCCCCTAAGTCTCATATTCAAACTCCTGTCATTGTGATCCACAACACATCACTAAAGAAATAGAAGCTGACTGTGTCCCTTTTTCTTTGTGATAAGCAATTGCATCCTTGAACGTTTAAGTGTCTTGGCAGCCTCAACCAATAATAATAGTCAGAGCCTGTTGAACAACATAAACAAAACCTTCCAAGGGGTAAGGTCGCATGAAATCCAAGACATTCCTTGATTCAAAGACTCAATTTTCATCTATCGGCAGCAAAGAAAATGCAAGTATGGAGTATGCATCTGTTCTGAAAAGAAAATGTATTAGCAACATGACATCTGGATAGTATGGTACTTATGCTAACAATCCGAGCATGAAGAAATCTATCATTTCAGATTCAGCTATTGAAAAGCAAGGCTATCTTCCCCACTCCTAATGTTCAATTATTTCCAAATAGAATGATCAATTAGGAGCAATCTTTTGTTGCTTTGTCACTAATCCAATTCACCTCATGGAAAACATGAGTTAGGCCTTTTTTGTGACCTTTTCTTTAAGCTCTTGTATGCAAAAGAAAGAGAAAGGGATACGGGGTGGGGGGGGAAATGAAAAATTAATGCAGCTACAGTGAGATCTCAAATGACCAAATATTCACAAAATTCAAAGCCAGCAATTTAGTTTGAAAGAGTCCCAAGTGTCTGAGTCAATGGCTTCTTTCAAAAGGCCAAACTCAGTCTCTTATTATTTAGTACTACAATATTGTCTTCTCTGGTTTAGTGGAAGGATTCTTAATGTGAAGCACCTTTTCAGTTGTTTAGAATTACAGTGGAGGCACAAATATTTGTGCTAAACTCAGGCTTAACACATAAAATCTCATGGAAGGAGCTCTCTGCACTTAGACGCCAACCTTTCCTATAGCCAGAGGATGCTCGACCTCCACCTCTGCTTCAGGCCCTACATCCATCTTACCACTTCCCGCCCTTGCCCCCAAACTAGCACTGTCCCTGCTGCTTGCCCTCCAGAAGAATCCTGCATGCTGTGAAACAGCCGTTCGCAGTTGGCAGGAGGCACTGGGAAGCAGAGATGTTCAGCATGGCCACCAGCAGGCAGGAGGCCCTGAGGGGACTAGAGTGAAGAGCATCCTGCCCATGGGTCCTGAGCACCTGCTAATTTTTCTGCATTGGTTCTCCAACACCTGAACACCTGCAGAATTGGAGCCTATGGATATAAGGTCGGGGGGAGAGGGGTTAGGCCTTTTGCACAAACATTCAATAGTTTTAATTGATTATTTTAAGTCACTCAATTAAAATCAAAGTATAAGGCAGGTGAAATGCTGATGCCCTCTAAAATCTATGAAGTGTATCGGATTACAGAGTAAATCAGAGAAGAATATGATTTGCATACATACTGCACACCGATACGTAGGGCAAAATCTCTTCACAATCATGCTAGAACAACTCCTTTGAAGTCAATGGTGGTACATTGGTGTAAAATGAGAAAAAAGTGATTTTATATAAAAGGTACATGTGTTTTGCATACAATTTTACATTCATTTCTATGCTGTATTGACGTCAATGAAATTGTACCAGGAAAACAGCATTTATAGTGCATATATATATATATATATATATATATATATATATATATATATATATACACATCACACACATTTATTGACTTAATCTGTGTCATTCAAAAATAATGTTGATTAAAAAGCCCACAATGTATCCATAATAGAGCATAACTGGTGCTTACAGAATATCTTTCATATCTGTAATTTCCACAGATTTGCTGCAAGTTACTCATCTGGCCTTTATTGGTTTCCACTAGTCATTTTTGAGACTCCATTCTCCCCTACCACAAAACAAAATAACACCCCTCTATTTGGCAGAAATTACTCATAAATTGATCTAGGAGAATAAGTTACCTGGCTTCTATTGAACTTTCTTAGTTGCTGCTCATTTCTGTTGGGTTCTAGTTAAGAGCCAGTGGCCCCAGGAACATGCAGACCAAGACACCCATGCGATGTTTCAAACCTAGTACCCAACAGGAACTGAATGAAAAAATTACCTGAAATTTCCCTGCATCCAGAGAAGCTAAGGTCTGAATGAAGACAGAACTCACACCCTAAAACTCATCTTTCCAGTCAGTAGGGTAGATCATGAAGGCAAGTTTATACTGACACTGCCCAGGCTGAACCCTTCAGATGGAGGAACTGAGAATTTCATTCATCAGGGCTGTCAGGCTCCCATTTTTCATTGGCAGTATATGTCTTTAGTGTTTCAAACAACAATATCTGCAATGGAAAGCCTCCCCACTTGTACATTTCACAAGAATTGGCACTTTTACTGGATAAGTAACAGGCCACAATATCTGCTACTGAAATCAGTGGACTTATACCAGGCCTGAGTTTGGACCATTGCAACTTGAAATATTTGAGAAACAGCTTTCCATGGAAAATGGAAGAGACTGTTCTTCAAGGCCCGATTCAACAAACTTTCACTGTTGTCTTCCAAAGGAATGTGACCCAAGAATGGGACTGCAGAATTGGGTTCCATAATAAAACCAAACTCTGTGTCATTAAGGGCCTTGCTGGCAACTTGCCAGGGACTTATTTGCTTATAAATGTATACATATTTAAAACTCAAAAGTAAATGCACAAAACCATATGAAGTGTTCATATTTGTAACATAGCTCCCATAGCAGAATAATCTAAATTGCTTGTAGGCACAGGGTAGCCGAACAGCTGGGAGAAGAGGACTGCAGGATATATTTTAGGACAACCTCACTTCATGGCTATGTCTACACTAGAAGCATCTGTCAACAGAAGTCACTGTCGACAGGGTAATCTCGACGGAACCTTTGTCAACAGATTGCATCTACACACAACTTCCTCCGTCGACAGAGAACTGCCAGGCTGCACTGCCCTCTGGCTCCAGGAAGCAGAATGGCAGCTCTGCACAGAGGGCTGCCTGGCAACCGGAAGCCGTCTCTGTTGACAGAAGTGTCTCATCTGTCGAGAGATTGTTATGCCTCAAATTTTTGAGGGATAACACTGTCAAGGCACATGCAGAGTTCTGTCAAGAATCTATTGACAGAATGTTTTAAGTGTGTAGACGCTTCCTGGGTTATGTCAACAGAAGCCCCTTTTGTCAACAAAACTCTCTAGTGTAGACCCAAACCATGAGATCCTTGACTAATTATTTTAAAGCGGGTCAATTGGATGGCTGTCCAGCATTCTCTCTTCACTGTCTTCTCCATATTTACCTTGCTTAGTAATACTGAATTTTGTCATAACTGCTCAATATATGAAGGCCCCATCCTGAAACACTTACTAGTGAAATCCTCTTTTACATGAGTACTCCCTATTAACTTCAAGGGGACTGTTTGTATATGGATTATTAACATAATTAATGGTTATTTTACAGAATCATGAGATTGCTTAGCAATGTGCTCTGCATATTTATTAAATATTAATGTGAGTGTATATACACAACAGCCCTTACTGCTTCATTGCCTTGGGAGAAATATTAAAAGAAAGAAAGTCACTGCATTTTGAGAAGTTAATACAACCATGAGAACGGTTTTATAAACAGTAGCCCTAGCCAGACTGTAGCAGGTTCACACGCAGACTTTGGACCCCTTTCGAACCCACAGACCAGCCATAGACCTTCTTGTGTAAGCACCTGTGCTCTTTATTGTCCATGTAATTTCCCACCACCTTCTATACACAAAGGTTCAGCACAGTCAGTTCTATACACCTTCTACACACAGATGAATAGTAACAAAGAGATAGCCGTGTTAGTCTACATACTATCGAAACAAAAGTGCTTTAAAGTGCTTTTTTGTTTCTATACGCAAAGGTTCAGCACAGTCTAGCCTCTGCAGCAAGCTGGGAAACACATCCTTTCACTCCCAGGCACCTCTCTTCCTGCCAGGCTTACATAGCCTTGTGGCTAATGAGGCCCGCAGCTGTTCCTCATTTACCTTTTGGGTTTCGGCTCATACAGTGCCAGTCATGATTTCTGCTGCAGCTGCCATGGCAGATCTCTAGCTCATTCTTCCTAGCTAGGAGTTTGTCACACAGACAAACAAAATGAGTGGACACAGGGACAGGGGAAAGTAGCGCTAATGTAGTAGGATTTAGTAAAGCGTGTATTGCCATGTCACACAATCTAACTGTCAACATTCGTTCTAGTCGCTTTGAATGTGAACACACAGACCATGGCCAACAGCACAGAGTATTGGCAAGAGGTGTATATGGAACTGAAAGGGGAAATGTCTTGGGAGGTACCAAAGTAATCCGTGTTCGGTGAGATGTTAGTAACTCAGACGCTGGGCTATACTGATAGAAACCATGTCAGTTGAGTGAAAAGTTTAGTTGGATATGTAGACTATATTAATTTCAGAAGGGGAATAAATGACATACAGGTTGAACCTCTCTGGTCTGGCACCTGCAGGACCTGACCAGTGCTGAACAAGAGAATTTGCCAGATCACGGGAGGTTGATATTGTCTAGCACACTACCAACATTCCCACTGCTTACTGGGCTCTTAGGAGATATTTGGGGGCACACTATAGCTAAATAACACCACAGAACATGGAGAGCCAGGACTGGTGGCTTTAAACAAATTTTATGGGACCATGGGAAACTTGGCCACACCCATGATAAGTGGTCATCCAGCTAACTAAAATCATGCTGCATTACAGATGTGCTGGATGAGAGAGTGCCAGACTGGAGAGGTTCAACCTGTATTAGAAAACCATGCAAATGATGCTGATTTAGGAGGCGTTGCTGACACCGGGCAGGACAACAAAAGAATACCAAGAGACCCATTCACAATGCCCAGTTATAATACATAAACTGGGGCAAAGCCTTGACATGACTCAGGGTCTGTGAATGGTCCCTAGACAGAAGAACTGATGTAATTCCACTCTTCAAGGAGAATGAAGAATTGGAGGTGAGACACCTGTTATGAGGTATCTGCATAACAACCTGAAGGGGGCAGTGCAGAGCACAGGACAAGGCATTGTGCTAATCACCCGGTCTTCTGCTATACAGGAAATACAGAACTGTTTCTGCTATTATGGTACAGGTAGTCTCCACATGGCAGCCATTTGATGGCTTGGTGGGAGGATTCCTTGCTTATCCCACAGTTGCCCTGTCTGCATCTGGTGTCAGGTAGGCACCAAGCTTAAGATACATTCCACTGGGTACAAATAGGTTTGGGCACATAGGACTTGAGTTTTCTCATTTCAAGCCCATGTAAACCAGAAGTGACTCCATTGAAATCTGCCATATTGCTATAAGTGAGGGGAGAATCAGGCCCACTGGTACTTTCTGTTCATTGTGGTCATTCACTAAAATGGCCAACACAAGCAATTTGAATAGCCAGAAATAGGAGGTTGAGGTTAGGCCCTTTTTGAAAATTTGACCCATCAATTTCAAGAAACTGGCCACCAGTCAGGCCAATTAAGATAGACCATTTGCATAGATTTGCTGTTTCGTGGCCCTGATTTAACTGAAATCCAAACCATAAGCGTAAAGAGCAGGAATCTCTCATGAAAGTGATAGCTGCTCTGCATAACCCACAATACCCATACGCAGCCAAAACACATTTCCTGCCAGGAATTTTCCCCGAGTTGTGGAGGACTATTCCTTTCAGACACAGTATTGTTCACAGGCACCGCACATTACATACACACTAAATTTTGTACATTCAGCTTTCATACTTGGTTAGGCCCCTTAATAAGGCCCTCACTGAAAGCTAGTGACCAGGTTACATCAAGAGATGGCATACCTCACCTCATAGCTTTGTGTTTGTATTCTTCACTTCTTACCTTCCTAGAATTCTGCCACAGGCGGTTGCCATTTTGCAGTTAGTTTGTGTGTTGCCTGCAAGAGAGCACACACACTGTGCTCTTCCATAGAGCCTTTACTTCTAGTTGCTCGTGTTTTGCTGAGTTCCACTAAATCAAAAGACACGTAGTTCAGCCAGAGAGCATAGGACTGCACTTTGTCTACAGCCACACATCATAAATAGAAAGAAACATTATGGCTCTTCTCAAACTGATCAAAAGAGAGAATGCAGCAGCGTGGGAGAGAAAACCATAATAGGACCTCTGCTTCTAGCAGTGTTAATAATTTAATAGGCTTATTTTAAAAAATTTCCCAAGCCAGCTGGAGATTGCACTAAACAGAAGATGGAAGCTTCTTCAGCTTCTGTGACTTTTAACATTAATGACCAGAGACATAATTCAGGTGCTATCCAGATTCCACAGTGTCACAGCATGACAAGTTGTCCCTATTAACGTGCTGGCAAACTGAAGGGAGATGTCATAGAGTGAAGCCCACTTACACCAATGGTTTCGGCTTGCCTGTGTGGCTTTGAGCCTGTATGCACCACCTCTGGTTCAAAACACCATCCTAGAGCCCCTGCTCCCTCCACAGTCCAAGGTGTAGGGGGATTTTAGCTCCAGCCTTTGACTTCTGAGATGATGGCAAGTAATGCATAGCAGGAAATAATCTTTCCCCAGAGCTCTTTCATTTGTGAAAAAAAATGAAATTCCTTTTCAGGGACACTCTCCCAGACAGTCTGATTAATTTGAATTCAATGCATTTGCTAACGGCTCTTCGTGCCTGTCAAGTAAAATACTCCGTGGTGACAACTAGCAGATTAATGAATGAGAAAACCCCATCTTCACAGACTGCAACTGTGGCCACAAAGGACCAAAAACCCAACAAAGGGAGAGTCTCCTCCAATCTCAGATGCAGATGTGGCTCAAAGGAGAGCAGAGCTGCAGGGGTCATTTGCGTCTCCAGAGAAGAATGCCAGGGGTACAGCGATGCACCAGGAAACAAGGCTAATGCCTTCACAGCCCTCCTCCCTTTCCCCTCCAAGCAACAACATAAAAACTAAACTAAAGCCGTCAAAATGCAAAATCTGTCTCAGTCAAGAACTCAGAAATTCCCATGTTTTGGTATCAGTGAGCTACCATAACGGTATTTTTAGTACCTGACCTCACAGCCAGCCTTAGTTAATCCTAGACCCTTTTTGCAGGAACCTTTGACGTAAGATTAAAATGACTGCACTATGATGTGGATCTCTTGATTACGCAGCATGAAAATTTAATGTTACTTTAACAGAAAGGTGAATGGATACTCCCCGTACAATCTCCATACAAACATGTACTTCTTTTCCTTTCAGCCAGCTTCTGACTCAACAGCAACACATGCGAATTTCTCAGAAGGGAGGACTTTTCCCAGCAAAATACAATTGCACAGACTAGCAATCTTTATAATCAGAACTTAAATTGACCTCCATCTATTAGTCAAGAAGAAACTGTCTCCTGCTATAATAAGTTTAAAGTCCTTATCAACTGACTCCTCATGAGGTTTATTACTTCCTCTGATGCATCCAGATGTGGTCACTCTCGGAGCAAGGAAAGTGAATTATCTGGACCATTGGTCTGTTTCGGAATGCAAAGTCCTCTCTTCTGAATCTAGCACTTTAGAGGTCTTTTTACAAATCCAGCAGGGGATGAGAGAATTTTTACTCTTGTTTGACCGAGTTAAAGTTATCTCCTTTCCCTAGTGAGAAATGAAATTGCAGAAAGTTTTCAGGTTTGGGGGAACAGGGATCATTATAAGCAGAGTGGAGTTTAGAGTATGTACTGCAAGCATAGAAATTGACTTGACACAACTTTTTTCTGTTGAAGAATGTGACTATAAAGTAACAATTTTGTTTCAAGGTATTTACAAAAAATGTTGAAAGTATGAGTTTATAATAACTTCAAGTAGGCTGGAAGAATCAGTGACAAGGTGGTTACAAATTATTAATTATGATAATTTTACAACAGTACCTTGGGATCCCAGTTTTAGCCCAGGCCTCCTGTGAATCAAAATCTCACAGTTTGGCAATTGTTTCTTATTTTGCACACCACATCTTCACTGAATTAACAACACAAGGCCTCTGTAGTTCCTTTGTATTGTTCTTCAGGTGATCTCCATAGTGGCATAGCTAGGACAGGAGAAGTGGGTGGGCCCAGATTTCAGGTGGGTGGGAAATGATGGGGAGTGGGGAAGGAAGGCGCCTACCGAGGGGGACCAGGAAGGATTGGGTGTGCAGGAGGATTCCATGGGGAGGGTAGGTGGGGTATGGTTCCCTGGGGAGTGGGGGGGGGTAGGGGAGAGGGCAAAGAATGGATCAGCTCCCTAACAAGAAAAAGCAGAAGCAACGGGGGACCTACCCCTCCTATTTCACTAATCAGCAGGCACCTTGCGCACTGAGGCTGCAGGGCACACCCATGGGGCACAGGGGGACCCCAGCAGAGTATGAACTCCACCCAGCCCTCCCTGCCCCAGCTCATTTCTGCCCACTCAGCCGCATTGCTCTCCTGCTGGCATGCTGCACACAGCTGACCCACTTTCTGGCCCCAGGGCTAGCCCCGCCCAACTCCCCCCATGAGGCACACCCTGACTGGGGCTAACACTGGGGCTGGAGACTGGGGGAGCATAGCAGTGCATGGTGCCAGCAGGAGCGCCATGGAGCCAGGCTGACAGACACCCAGTGGGGATCAGGAGTCCCAGCCTGTGGATTCAGGGGGCTGCAGCCCCAATATAAGAGGGCCACTCAGGGCCACTCAAGCCACCCATAGCAATGTCCCAGACCACCCGTATGGCAGGTTTGGCAAGCCCAGAACTGGTCATGGGCAGCACAGCCACCTGGCCCACTTCTCACTGCCCAGAGCAGAGCAGAGTCCCTCCCTGCCTGCACCACTCAGTCCCCGGAGAGGGCTGGGCAGGGGCCAGAAGAAGCCAAACTTCAGTGTGAGTTGGGTGGGGAGGGAGCTGGACTGAGCAAGGTGTGGGGAAGGGAGTAGAGGACTTAAAGTGAAAGTGCATTCACTGTCTCACACACAAAGTCTCTATCACACACAGATTGGGTCTCACACCCACATGCACACTGTCTCTCACAGGCCTCCAGCATGGATTGCCACACACACACACATAAAGGCCATGTCTGCATGACAGCCTAAACTCGAAATAAGCTACGCAATTGTGCTACACAAATTGTGTAGCTAATTTTGAGTGTAGTTCAAAATAATATGCTATTTTGAGGCGTTCCTTCCTTCTCCTGCAACGAGGACTACAGGGATGCTGAAATAGCATGCCCATTATTTCAGAAAAATATTTTGAAATAACATTTATCAGCGAGGTAGCCGAGTTAGTCTGTATCTTCAAAAACAACAAGAAGTCCTGTGGCACCTTATAGACTAACAGATATTTCGGAGCATAAGCTTTCATGGACAAAGACCCCCTTTGTCAGATGCATAAGTCATGGGTCTTTGCCCATGAAAGCTTATGCTTCAAAATATCTGCTGGTCTATAAGGTGCCACAGGACTTCTTGTTGTTTTCAAAATAACAGGTGCATTTCAAAGACACAGAGTATCCCAGAATAGCTCTGCCGTGTAGACATAGCCCAAGTCTCATATGCCCCAACTCAGACTCTGTCACACAATCCCACAACACAAAGTCACACTCTTACACTGTCTCTCTCCCTCTGTCTCTTACACACATTCTCTTCTCTCTCCCTCTCTCTCTCTCTCTCTCACACACACACACACACGGTCACACACATATGTGTGTGTGCACACACCACCACCCTCTCTCTCTCACACACACACACACACCGCTATTTTAGTATTGTTGTTACTATTTGTTACTTCCTATGAAAATGCCAGTGGCTAGCCAGGAGAGGCTAGGGGCTTCAGGATAGCTATGGGCTCTCACAAGATGTAATCTCCATGTGACATTGTGACCAAGTGCCAGGCTTCACAAGCTACCACATTAGCACAGAAGCGTGGCAATATACCACATACCATGCTACCACTGTGCTTCTCCAGACAGTGTCCTAGGAATTTCCTAGCCATAGCAGTTATACATTGTGACTCCATCTGATTAAAACATAACCATGTAGACCATTGTCACAATCACTATTATAGGTTGCAACAAATCTCATATACTATGGCATGGAAGAGGTCAAAGAAAAGGATTTCATTTTCTGAATACGTTCTGCTGTTTGTAGACAGATGCCATCTTTGGATTTGAAGTTATGAGTACTGACTCTATACCTGTATGTCAAAATGTTTGCTCCTGAGGCAACCCTCACAAAGTAGTTAGCCAGAAGAACTTGAAGGGACTAGTCAAATTAGGTGGCTCATCAAGGAAGACTTAACTGATAATAAATCATATGACATGCCCATCTACATTGAATGGATTTTTCCTGTGGAACAGCCATATGATGTATAGGTAAAGGCTGGAGGCAACAGGTTAGTGGCCAGGGAGTCTACAGGAGTCAGGGTAATGGTGGGAGAGGTCAGAGGAGCGCCAAAACACGAGGTCACCTAGGGAACAGTTTTCATTAAAGCCCTGCCCCATAGCTAGGCCTTATCGGGCAGTGGGGGTAAAGGCCATTTGGCCCAGGCTTCAGGAGTCAAAGGGGCCTCAGATTTTGACATTTTTCTACCAAGAATATTTCCATTTATTATACACCTTGCAGTTATAACAGAGACAATAAAAGAAGCTATAGATACCTGCAGACATTGATTTAAGCCAGGCCTTCACCAATTTTTGGTCACATCTGAGTTTTCATCTGTGTGACTGCAGACTGGTGTAGCTTCTGTGATTAGTGATTCTACATTATGAAACACTGTTTACAATCTTTGCATATTTTAGAGGTTTTAAAAGTCATTAGTTCTGTTACTATAAGTGATTTTGCTTGGTCTGAGGGTGCGCTTAAACTTTCAACTAGATGTTTATCATTGCATAGGAGATTTTTGAATTTCTCTTTTTTCTTGTCTTCATATTCCAAAGCCATCTCAGGCTCAGCTGTAAACTGCCTCTTTGTCCAGTTTTAGATTCACCTTTAAAGGCTTTTTTGTGATAATAAATTTAAATTATAGTTATTTGATAAACTTTATGTCTAATCTAATAATTACCCTATATTCATATTCATAGCAACCGACCAGTTGTTACAGGAATTTAATAATGGGAACAGGTTGGTAAATGACTTTGAAATATGGTTATAAGGGCTATAGTAAAGAACATCCCCAAACTGTTGTTACATAATATTCATTGCAAAGTATATACAGTTACAATTTTGTATAACTAATAGCTCATAGCAAATTAATTTATTGCGTGATTTAAAAGAACTCCTTTATAAAAATGAAGCAAAGATCTGAAAGTGGTGCAAGTAAGAGACAGCAAAAGCAACAGAGTGAGGCACCAGTTAAGAATTTAAAGATATCATTTCTCATAGAAAAAATGCCTCAGCCTTTAGATGGTGACCATAGTGACAGCCACACTTCCAGTTCTGATGATGAAAAGTTTATACCCACAAATAATGTTTCAACACCACTGCCTCAAAATGAGGAGGTCATTAACCAAGACACAGAAATGCCAGCGACAGTGATAGATGCAGAATCTATGCTCAATTTAGAGACTGTGCAGGCAGAAAATGAGGACCTTGGAGATGCTGTACAGCAAGAGCAAGAATTTAGGACTAGCACAAGACACAGTGTAGTAACTGTGACACCAGAATCTGGTATCAGACTACTTGATAAGAACAATGTTGCTCAAATGCAATTATTTCTCATAGTTCGCTGTTTTCAGATTCCAAGTAATATATCAAAAATGCTGCAAATCATGCTTTTCTCACGCGTCTGCTGACAAAAACTGTTCCATGGAGAGATCCACACAGAAGACTGGCTCTGCTGGCTGGCCCAGATTAAGGGCCTACTGGGCCTGGAGCTGAGAATTTTGGATGGGCCTACGCTACACACTAGAATTCAAAATAATAACTATTTTTATGAATTCATAGTTTTATTTTAATAAAACACAAAAAGTAAAACGTCTATACTGCTACTTTTCTTGCTTTACGACTTGCAAAATCTGCAATTACAGAATCTAGATGCAATTTTGGTGAGCCTGGAGCTTCAGCTCCCTCAGTACCCTCCTTAATAGGGCACAGTCTGCTGGAGCATGTATAACTCACATGCCTATGTGTGGTTAACTGTCCCATGTGGTGATACCTAGACCACTTCACAGACAAAGAATAAATGTCCTCTACAGCATAAGCTGAGACCTATCTGGCCTTTATCTCAAGCAGTAGCGGTGTCTACACTAAGCATCTCAAGTCCCAGGTTCAAGTCTGGCTATGGGCGGTTACTCATGGAAAAGCAGACTTCTGAACAATGTGCCTTGTTTCATTGTTAACAGTAATACTGCAAATTCATCAGTACTGTCTGATCAATCCAACTGGAGCACCAGTAGAGGTTGGAGGAAGTTGAAAGACTGAATACCTACCCATGAAACTTCATTATCGCATAAAGATAACTATGATACATTGAAATCAGCTAGTGGAGCAGCACTGAGGACAGTTCAGTTGAAAACTTACTCCTGAATGAAATAAACACAGAAACTGATAACTGGGAAACACTCCAGATGTGTCTACACGAGCCCCCTCCTTTAGGAAGGGGCATGTTAATGAGGGAGTTTGGAAGATACTAATGAGGCACTGCCATGAATATGCAATGCCTCATTAGCATAATGGTGGCCTTGGTGATTTGAAAGTGCTGCTTTTGAATGGCACGCCGCCTGTGTAGCTGCGGGCCTTTTGAAACTACCCCCAGGACTTTGAAAGCCCCTTCTTCCAAAAACAAATGGGAAGAAGGGGTTTTGAAGTCCTGGGAGTCATTTCAAAAGGCTCCCCAGGTACAAGAGTGGCGCGCCATTCGAAAACAGCACATTTGAATCACCACGGCTGCCATTATGCTAATGAGGCCTTGCATATTCATGGAAGTGCCTCATTAGCATCTTTCAAACTCCCTCATTGACATGCCCCTTCCGAAAGGAGGGGGCTCGTGTAGACACACCTCCTTGAGCACATACTGAATGTCATCCTTTTTCTTTCTGAACAGGGATTACCTTTGTTTGGTTCCAGTCAACATAATGGAGACCCTGCAAATGGAAACATTCTTGGTATACTTGGCTTCTTAGCAAGTATGACCCACTTTTATCAGGCCATGTTAAGCCTGTTCATGAATCAAAGGAGAGCAGAAAATGCATCAAGTCCATTATCTGTCTACCAGAATACAAAACTAGTTTATTGAGTTTATTGAGCTACGTGGACATTGTGCAAACAACAATTCTTGAAGAGATACAACATTCAAAGTACTTTTCAATTATTATGCATGCAACTCCAAACTGTTCTCATAAAGAGCAGACGACCTTGGTTGTTTGATATGTTAAAATTGCAGGAAGTTCAAATGTTTCAATTGAAGAACAATTCATTTTGATAATTTCATTGGAAAAAATATCACTGCTCACTTATACTTCCAAATCTGAATGCATTTTAATGTCATTTATGTGGATGAATCTGCTAAAAATGATCCACAAAATTAATGTTGTAATTGAAGCATGCAATGCTACATTAATGTTGAGAAAGTTAACACTGAATGACTTCTTAAAAATATTCTAAAGATTCACGATCAAGGGGATGCAATCTTTTCTGAGTCCAAATCAGTAATACAGGTTATAGACATTTAATCTGAGTTTTCCACCAATCAGAATCTGACATCTCAATCTGATGCAGAAAGGCACTATCAAATCAAAGGGATTTTTTCTTGTTATTGGCATCATCAAATCTGGTGTTACACATTGACTTGAGTCACTGAGACAAATTTGTACCCTTTTTGGATTAATTTCAGAGGACTAAGTGAAGAAGATCTACAATCAGCAAAACAGTTTCAACAGAGGTACAGCAATGAAATTTCAAGAGATCTCTGTAACAAGATTATCTTCCTAAAACGTATACATTCCACCAACTTTAAACTGGGCTGCAAGCCAAAAGAACTGCAGCAAGATATATTCAGTCTCACCCTGTCAGTTGTATTTCCTAATATCACAATTCCATTACATATTTTTGTCAGGCTCCCTCATCAGTGGCTTCAGGTGAATGCACATTCCAAGTGTTAAAACAAGGAAACAACTATCATAATTCTACAATGGGATAAGAGTATTTGAATGGGCTCATAATGCTTAACGTTAACAGCGATGTTGTATGTAAATTGTTTTTCTTCACCTGTACCTGCGTTTGCACACAACAAAGACAGAAAAGCATTACTACGATGAAGAAGTTTGCTTTCAGTGGAAACTTACAATTAAAGTTACATTTTTAACATGCATATTATTGGTATAATGATTTCAATGTTGAACTCGATGTTAGGCGGCGAGACATCAAAATCACTATCCCTATCCAACGATGGGAATAGTGCCCTACTTCGATGTTCAATGTCGAAGTAGGGCGTGTGTAGATGATCCATGTCCCGCTACGCTGAAATAGCGGGGTCCTCCATGGCGGCCATCAGCTGAGGGGTTGAGAGATGCTCTGTCCAGCCTCTGCGGGGCTCTATGGTCACCATGTGCAGCAGCCCTTAGCCCAGGGCTTCTGGTTGCTGCTCCTGCTGCTGCAGCTGGGGGTCCATGCTGCATGCACAAGGTCTGCAACCGGTTGTCGGCTGTGTGGGCCTCGTGCTGTGCAGGGCAAGTGTGTCTGGGAGGGTCCCTTTAAGGGAGCTGCTTGCTGTTGCCCCGGAAGGGCTTATCCGCCCTGTGAACCTGTCCGCAGGCTTTCCTGGCCCCCTATACTGATCGGGGCTGCTTTTGCGTGTAGACACTCCTCTGCGGGGCCCACTTTGATGTAGCACTTTCCTTCGTTGATGTTGAACATCGATGACACCAGCCCTGCAGGGTGTGTGGATGCTACGCATCGAAATAGCTTATTTCGATTTCACTAAGTCAAAATAAGCTATTTCGATGTAGCGTCCCAGTGTAGACATAGCCATAGTGTCATGGGCCTCTGTCATTCTCTGAGAGGGCCTGCCCATAAGTGACGCATGGCTATGCACAAAGGGTCATATATACAACCTCCCAGCATCACCCCCCTCACCCCTGTACTCAGTGCCATGCTAGTTCTGAAGAGTGCAGTAGAGGTCCTGTCTCATCCCTGGATCAGAGCCACTTCCTAGCTCACACTGGTCGTAGGCCACACTGCTCAGAGGGAGAGAGAACTGCCCACAAACTTGCCAGAAGTGGCCTGGTGCTTCCAGAGGAAGAGGCAGGCAGGTGCAGAGCAGGGGAAGGGGTTGGAGCAGGGGTGAGGGAGACGAGACATGGGTGGAGTAGGGGCAGCAGGGGTAGAGACATAAGCAGAGCATGGGTGAGGAAGGAGTGAGGATTGGACGGGGAGGGGGCTGGAGCAAGGGCAGGCTGGACAAGGGACAGAGGCCTGCGGCTGGCACCACCTGGAATTCCCACACTAGTCACCTCTGCACAGACCTGTCTCTACACTCCTATCTTTACAAGATACTTAGCACTATGCTGATGCTACATAAAATAATGATTTCCCCTTATCAAGGCAGAGTAACAATTGTTTATGTTGTCTAGTGCTTGCTTTTAGGGTTTTTTTCTTCGAGTAACACAGAAGATTCATGCTCAAATCTTTGTAGCTAAAAGACCAAAAGGCCAGGCACTACCAAAATGAGCAGTGTGAATAGAGTGAACATGTGATCAAGTGAATCCTTCTGTAGCCTGAATAAAAATAGATAGATTAAGGGGGCAAAGCTCTCTGTGTAGAAGGGGTTCAAGAGTGTATGCAGATGCCGTCACACCTGACTACTAATTTTCCCAGTGAAAACTTCACAAGCAGGCTTATCCAGCTGCGACTCCAAAAGCTGACAAAGCAACAGAAGAAAGGACCCTAAACCAACAGGAGCAATGATCCAATTTTATGCATCACCACAGACAAGCAAATGGGCGAATGAGTGACTGAAATGTCTGCCTCCTCGCTCCCATCTATAAAGCATATTGCAAGTTTTCCACCACCTTCACTCACCCATATAACTCTACCCAACAGCTGAGTGTCCAGCTGCATTCCAGTCAGAAGAGAGAGCAGTGAGCTTTCAGCAGTGACAATGTTTCTTTCTTTCACTCGCATCCCTAGTGACCTTTGCAGAACCTCAGCTAACAAACTGGAAAGTACATATCTGCCAGAGGACCTGTGGCACCTGCCTCATCAGCACAGCACAGCAGTGAGACTGCTGAGCAGCAGAGAGAGATCCAGCATGACGAAGGAGAGATGGGGTCAAAGGAGCACCTTAGCATCTGGCAGCCTCATCTGCTTCTGGGATGGGAAAGAAGAGAAAACACAGGGCTGGTATAGCATTACACACGTTGATTTTGTGAGGCTGTTGCCACCAGGGGGATAAGGAGCAGTATAAAGACAAGACAGATGGATGTGAAGTAGATGCCATCAGTCCATGGCCGTGAAAAGAGGGAAAGCACCAAAAGAGCTGTGTTAATATTGAGCTAATTACATGTGACCTTAGGAAGAAGTCACTTTTTGTTGTAATGTCTGTAGTAATATCATTTTTAATGCATATGCTTTGCTTGCAAGATTTGAGCCCTAATTATATTCAAGACAATGGAAAGACTCCTTCCCCAAGGATTGATCCTCTGCTGCCTTACACAGCAAGTTACACCCCTGCAAATTAGGTGCACAATACTATTACTTTGTGCAAGGACAAGTGATCATGTGAATGCAAGGCATCACCGAATCAAGCCCCCAGTCTTATAAAATCATAGAAGACTAAGGAAGGGAGCTCAGGAGGTCATCCAGTCCAGCCCTCTGCTCAAAGCAGGACCAACCCCAACTAAACCATCCCAGCCAGGACTTTGCCAAACTTATCCTTAAAAACCTCTAAGGATGGAACTCCTACCATCTCCCTAGGTAGCCGATACCAGCGCTTCACCACGCTTCTAATGAAATAATTTTTCTAATATCCAATCTACCTCTTCCACCACTGCAACTTGAGACCATTGCTTCTTTTTCTCTCATCTGCCACCACTGAAAATAGCTTGGTACCATACTCTTTGGAACTCCTCTTTGGGTAGTTAAAGGCTGCTATGAAATCCCCCCACCCACCTATTCTTCTTAGCTGCGTCTACACGTGCACGCTACTTCGAAGTAGCGGCACCAACTTCGACTTTAGGCGGCGAGACGTCGAAGTCGCTAACCTCATGAGGAGATAGGAAT
This sequence comes from Carettochelys insculpta, assembly GCF_033958435.1. Lineage (NCBI taxonomy): Eukaryota > Metazoa > Chordata > Testudines > Carettochelyidae > Carettochelys > Carettochelys insculpta. Next base: position 190,754,304 of record NC_134138.1, on the reverse strand, counting down.
AGCGCCCTACTTCGACGTTCAACGTCGAAGTAGGGACCGTGTAGACAATCCGCGTCCCGCAACGTCGAAATTGCTGGGTCCTCCATGGCGGCCATCAGCTGGGGGGTTGAGAGATGCTCTCTCTCCAGCCCCTGCGGGGCTCTATGGTCACCATGGGCAGCAGCCCTTAGCCCAGGGCTTCTGGCTGCTTCTGCGGCAGCTGGGGATCTATGCTGCAGGCACAGGGTCTGCAACCAGTTGTCAGCTCTGTGTATCTTGTGTTGTTTAGTGCAGCTGTGTCTGGAGGGGCCCTTTAAGGGAGCGGCTTGCTGTTCAGTCCGCCCTGTGACCCTGTCTGCAGCTGTGCCTGGCATCCCTATTTCGATGTGTGCTACTTTGACGTGTAGACGTTCCCTCGCTGCGCCTATTTCGATGTTGGGCTGAGCAACGTCGAAGTTGAACATCGACGTTGCTGGCCCTGGAGGACGTGTAGACGTTATTCATCGAAATAGACTATTTCGATGTTGGCTGCACGTGTAGACGTAGCCCTTGTCTGCAGACTAACTAAACCAGTTCCCTCAGCCTCCCTCCTAAGTCATGGGCACAAGCCAGTCATTTTCCTTGACCTCCACTGGACTGTCTCTAATTTTCTACACCTTTTCTGTAGTAGCAGGCTAAAAACTGAACACAATACTACATATGTGACCTCACCAGTGCCAAACAGAAGGGATTAATCACTTCTCTCGCTCTGCTGGCAATGCTCCTACTGATGCAGCCCAGTATGCCATAGCCTTCTTGGCAATGCAGGCAAATTGCTAACACATATCCAGCTTCCCATTTACTGTAATCCCCAGGTCCTTTTTTGCCAAACTGCTGCTTAGCCAGTCAGGCTGTCCTCACCCTGTAGCAAAGCGTGGGATTCTTCCATCCTAAGTGCACGACTGCACTTCTGCTCACTGAACCTCACCAGATTTCTTATCATGGATCAACTGCTCATTCCTTTTATTCCACTACTCTCCTCCACTTTAATTGGCAATGCCAAGTGTTAGATCTAGTCAGCTGAGTGTTTACAGGACCATGACTGAGTGAAATCTTTTTCCTACCCTGAACACAGCTGCAGTTCATGTCCAAACTCCTGCACACTCACCTCCTCTAGGGGTCTGGCTCCACCAGTAACACAAGCACAACTCAGTGCAAACTTCCTCCCAATGCTTAACTATCCCTCAAGGATTTCCCTCTTCTGTCCTAACTTCCTAGTATCCTTTTTCTATGGAGAGGTGAACTCTCGGGTGGAGTTAGTCATCCGTGCCTGACTTAAAAGATCAGCAGAAAGCAGCTTTCTGTAGCATCCTAACTCCTGTTGACAGGGTGAGAGAGAATAGAAGTGCTTCTACCCTGTCATAGCCATCAAGGTTAATGTGTGAGTTTCTTTGCTTCTGTAAGCATTCAATGAGATGTCTTCATTTCCTCATTGCATAGCAATATCTATTAGATCAGGGAGCTCAGTTTTCATCACAACTCTGAGTCACATCTTCATGATGTGGTGTCGAGTCCTGAGACGCCCAGCCCTTGGCCTAGGGCGGGCAGCAACCAAAAAGGGGGTTAGAGCACCAGCCCCGCACTCAGTTCGGGGCGGTCAGCAGTTCACTGCCACAATACAATACAGGCCCAGCCCTCAGTCTAGGGCGGGGCAGCAGTTCACAAGGGGTTAGCCCAGGCCCAGCCCTCAGTTTGGGGCGGGGCAACAGCACAAGGGTTTAAGCACAGGCCCAGCCCTCAGTTCAGGGCAGGGTAGCTGTTCACAGTTGCAATACAGTACCAGCCCAGCCCTCAGTCCAGGGCGGGGCAGCAGTCCACGATAGTAATACAATTCCAGCCCAGCCCTCAGTCCAGGGCGGACAGCAGTTCACAAGGGGTTAGCCCAGGCCCAGCCCTCAGTTTGGGGCGGGGCACCAGCACAAGGAGGTTAGCACAGGCTCAGCGCAGGCTGGCCCTGTCAAGGAGGGGGTAGGGGGTCGCAGGCCATCCCACTCCACTGCGACCCGGCCCGGGGCCCTGGGGGGGGGTCGCTCACACACGACCACGGCAGTGGGGATCCAGGCCACAACACACTGCCATGGGTTCGGGAGCGTTGTTCCCTGGGCCACTTCCTACCTCTCCCTCCGCTGGCGGAAGGTCCCAGTCCATCTGGTCGGGGGGTCCCTCTAGGTCGGTCTCCTCCAGGTCGTCCACCTTCGGGGGCTCCGGCCAGTCGCTCATATCAATGTCATTGGGATAGTCGGGCGGCGGTAGCACAGGGGACCCAACGCGATCCTGGGCCTGAGGGCTGTAGGGATCCGCCGGGACTCTGGGGCAGGCTGCCCCTGGGGCTTCTTTCAAGGCGGGGGGTTTTCGCCGGCGTGAAGGTCCTGGCAGGTCCGGAAAATCCAGGTAGTCCCCCTGGGGCATCTGGATCCGGGGGTGTTCGGAGCCGCTGGGGGCTTGCTCCTCCGGCCTGGCCGGGCGGCGACAGGCCCTCTGCCCTTGGCGCTGGGGAGCTTGTGCAGGCGCGTCCTCCCTGCCCGGAGGCCCAGGCTTTAATGAGTCCTGAGCCCTGCCCTTGGCTCTTCTAGCCCTGGGCTCCGCCCTCTGAGGGGCGGGCCTCTGGTATTCTGGCTCCAGACCCGCCCACCAGGGCCTCCGCGCAGCCTCCTCTGCCTCTGAATCTGCAGGAGGCCATACTGACTCACTACATGTGGATAGAAAGCTGGCTTGATGGTCCAGCCCAACAGGTAGTGGTCAATGGCTCAATATCTGGATGGCGGTCTGTTTCAAGCGGAGTGCCACAAGGCTCGGTTCTGGGGCCGGTGTTATTCAACATCTTTATTAACGACCTGGATGAGGGACTGGATTGCACCCTCAGCAAGTTTGTGGATGACACAAAAATAGAGGGAGAGGTAGATTCATTGGAGGGTAGAGAGAGAATCCAGAGGCACCTGGATAAATTGGAGGCCTGGGCCAAAAGAAATCTTTAAAAAATGTGGTTAGAAATGGGCAACAAATTTTATAAGCTGCCTGCGAATTCTAATCTCAGCCAATCTAGAACAGCTCTGTGATGTAAAAATCAAACCACTACTTCAGCAAATGAAAAAAGACCTGGAATGCCAGGAAGGTGTGGTATTTATTGACTGGAAAAAATTTCCACAGTCAAAATGAATATTCTTCCAAAGATATCTTTCTTGTAGCAAAAGCTTTCCACGATCATCCCAGATAAAGCCCTAGCAGGAACACAGAGGATGTTGTTAGAATGTCAGAAAATGTACAGACCCATTAAACGGGTGAATTAACCATTCCAAATATTTTGTGGTACTATCAAACCACCCAGCTCAAAGAAATAATGGTCTAGGGGTATTCTGATCCAGCCACGGGCCCTTGGACTGTATTCAATAACAAGAAATTGCAGGAATGTAAACATCGCTAGGCTGCAATCTACTACACATTTAAGAGAGGTCGAATGTCAGTCTGTTCAAGAACTCCTCCTTCATGGTCAGAGCTAGGACCACCAAATTCAGTGTACAGCTGCCTCATGTTATAACTTAAAGCAACGTAATGGTTTGGTTGTGCCATAAAAATGGGATGTGCCTGGAATGGGATTGCTTCTCATAAAATCATACAGAAAAGAGAATCACCAAGTAGGTGAAAGTGGCTGACTGGGGTGCATTCCCCTCCCCTCCACATCTGGGACTGCCCAGCCCCAAGCCTCCCACCATCCAGGTGCACTGAAGCTCCCTCCTTCTGATTCCTACAGGAACTATTTCCCTGCTCTACTGAAAACTTCAAATTGCTGTTTCTCATTGTAATCAATATTTCTGAGATTTCCATTAATGGCTGCCATATAATGCATCATTCTCGTGCACTGGCCACGTGAGCTGTTCAAGTGATAACATAAAAATGTTCTACCACTGAGATCATCTGCCCTCATGAATTCATTTCTGCCTTGCCTGTAAAGTAGTGGATTTGTAACTCTGCTCCCAGGGCAGATTTACTGAATGAGAATGTCTTTGGACAATTCAGACACAGTGTGCAGCTTAGTAGGGGTCTGTAACACTCACCAGTCAACCAGCCAGACTAGATAGCCATTTTCTTATAAGGGCCTTCAGGAACTGAGAAAAGAAACACTTAAATGAGAGGATTGTTGTTGCGTTTCAATGATCCCACATCTATCACCCATTAGAAGAAAAAAATATAAGAAGTTCCTCTGGTGTTTCCACAAGCAACCCCATCTAACTCAAGTCAGTTGAAACTATGGGGGAAATATAAATTTAGATCCAATGTTATGGAAGAGAACACACAGGCCATGAGTTATGCTATAAACATAACAAGTTAAAAGATTTACAGTTACAAAAGAAGGTATAGCACAGTACAATAGAAATCCTTACAACATACAGTTTGACAGTCTTTTGACAGATTTGTGGCAAGACCTATTCATTCTGTCAGCCCAGAAAGAATCTTAAAAATAATAAATAACACATCCTTTTTTAAAGTTCCTGCCATTTCAGAACAATAGCAGCTAATTATAGCAGTTGCTTTTCAGAGATTGCTATAGTTAACAGCTACCCTGAGTCACAATAAATAGCACCCATTCCTCAAGCAGTCCCACTGAAATTAATTAAATATTCCTGTGGGGGGATTCTGTGCCACTGCATACAAACAAAATCCATGTCCCCCAGGGGGACAAAGGATGTTTCTCCACAGAAAATACATCCGGCCAGCCAGGGAGGTGCTGTCACTATGCCTTTCTCCCAACAGGGCATGACCGAGTGCTAGAACAGAGAACAGAGCATGGCAGCCAATAGCTTATAGGGCAAGAGCAGCACCTGCCTTTTCTCATAGCAATGTGCCTCTGGGCCCAGCTGAGTGGGGATGGACTATGGGGGATGGGGCAGATCGACTGAACAGAGTACACTGGGCTCCGGCAGGGGTTACATAGAGTGTGGTTCAGAAGGGCTAGTGGAGGGACAGAGGTTGGAGCTGAATGGGAGTGAGGGTGAGGGGTAGGTGGGTGGCTACATGACCACATAAGGATCAGGGAACAAGGATGGCTGAATGGGATATTCAGGGATGCAGGGACACATGGGGCTAGGGAGCAGAGTTATGGCTAAGTGGGGATGCTGGGTCACATGTGTAGATTCAACTGACTGAATGAGAAGCTAGGGGTCGGCCAGGGTGTATATGGTGGAAGCTTCCTGACAACAGTCCCTCCCACCCAAAAAACTGTTCCATATTTCTCCCACCCATGCCCAATAACTCTTCCAGTTTACTCCCAGGCTGCTTCCCAGCAATTACTTCTCTCTCCCTCTGCTCCTCACTACCCCTGACTCCCTCAAGCCTTTTCACTGCTCCTGATGGGGCCGGAGGTGAGTGGTGCCTGAAATATGTTTCTGGATTGAGGTTTAAACTAATTATTTCACAGAATTCTGTATTAATTTGCCTAGTAAGAACTCCATTTGCCAAGAACATTTTCTGAATCTTTTTAGGCTGAGTGTTACAGCTGTACCTGACCATGGACATTTTTAAATTATTTACCAAAATACTTGAAATGGGTGTGATTATATTGTGCTATTTTGACAACTAAAATGTGCAGAATTTTGAAATAGTATGTGTTGAACATTTAGGCTCAGAATACCCATCTGGAGTAATTAAACTAGTCATGGGCAGGGCCCCTGACAGAGGGAGGGAAGTGGAAGGGGACAGCTGCCCCAAAGCCTGGTGATTTAAAGGGCCTGGCTCTCTGGGCCACTACCACTGCTACCCCAGCATGAGGAATGGTTGGAGCCTTGGGTCCTTTAAATCACCTTCAGGCTACGTCTACACGTGCACCCAACTTCGAAATAGCTTATTTCGATGTTGCGACATCGAAATAGGCTATTTCGATGAATAACGTCTACACGTCCTCCAGGGCTGGCAACGTCGATGTTCAACTTCGACGTTGCTCAGCCCAACATCGAAATAGGCACAGCGAGGGAACGTCTACACGCCAAAGTAGCACACATCGAAATAAGGGAGCCAGGCACAGCTGCAGACAGGGTCACGGGGCGGACTCAACAGCAAGTCGCTCCCTTAAAGGGCCCCTCCCAGACACACTTTCATTAAACAGTGCAAGATACACAGAGCCAACAACTAGTTGCAGACCCTGTATATGCAGCACGGACCCCCAGCTGCAGCAGCAGCAGCCAGAAGCCCTGGGCTAAGGGCTGCTGCACACGGTGACCACAGAGCCCCGCAAGGGCTGGAGAGAGAGTATCTCTCAACCCCCCAGCTGATGGCCGCCATGGAGGACCCCGCTATTTCGATGTTGCGGGACGCGGATCGTCTACACGTCCCTACTTCGATGTTGAACGTCGAAGTAGGGCGCTATTCCCATCCCCTCATGGGGTTAGCGACTTCGACGTCTCGCCGCCTAACGTCGATTTCAACTTCGAAATAGCGCCCAACACGTGTAGACGTGACGGGCGCTATTTCAAAGTTACTGCCGCTACTTCGAAGTAGCGTGCACGTGTAGACGCGGCTTCAGAGTCCAAGCAGAACTGAGGGATGGTTGGCAAAGCCAACCTCCAGCTCCCCAGCTTCTAGGAGGTCAGAAGCCAAACCCACTCCACTTTGCCCAGGGCCCTGCAAAGTCTGTCACCAGACACAGTCATGGTATAACGTCTTGAGAAGGGCCTTGAGGAAGGCGGTATTGCCTAGTGGACTGTGCATTATACTGGGATGTGGGATACATGAGTTCTTTGTCTGGTTCTGTTACCTCAGGCATGTCACTTCAGTTCTGTGCTTCAGTTTCCCCATTAGATGGAAATATGACCTCATCTGTAAAATGCTTTGATATCTACAAATGGAAGGTGCCACATAAAAACTAGATATTATGATTGTTATTGTTCAGTAGGACAGTTATCAGTTTCTTATTTTTAACCCCAACATTTACTCCCGTGATAGGCTGTTGTAACATCTGTGAATATGACAAAAGGGACATGGCTGTGAACCAAACAGCAACGTGGATCTCAAGTGGCCGATTGAACATTGCTTGAGAAGAGGAGCAAAGGTACAAATGCTGACATTGTTTTTCATTAGATGCAATAGCTAAAAAGCTCTGCAGAATTCAAATTCAGTCACTAAATAATGAAAACAAGAATTACAGCCACACTTCAAAAAACAGTGTCACTAAACTTTTTCCATCAGAAGAGCTTCCACATGGGCAAAGGAGAGCGTGAAAACTCCAAAGTGGAGACCAATAAAATGAGCTAGCCTCTTGCCTTGTATTTTATTCTGTTATAGACCAGCGCAGTAGCTGGAGCTACCACGTCCCTTGCTTCAGGTAAGGCTGGGAGTAATACATTCGGAAAATATTAGTGACACTGCCATTCCAAAAGGTTCAGAGAAGAATTTACTTATCTGTAATGATTTATGGAACTGACAAGTTGGTTTAGAAATGTTACTAAGAAATGTATAACAGTAGACAGAACAGCTTAGAAGCAAATCATTTTGTCAGGGCATGGAGCAGATAGATCCTTTCTCTATTGAAAAAAGTGCTCCAATTCATAAATCAAGTTTGTCAAGAATAAATAAAAAGACCAAACCAAGTCAAAGTTGTACCTTCTTTCTTCATCAGACATTGGGTGGGAAGCTCTCTGCCTCAAACATAACAAACAAGGAGGCATCCCCCTTATTTATTGGTCTTTCTCCAGCTGGTGTTTAAAGCAATGCTTTACATCCTTCTAAAATAAGATGTGCCGTATAGTATCAGTATTTCCTGCTGATGCCCAAACCTCACTTGTCAACGAAGTGCTGTTTAAAACCCAAATCACAGAAGAGCAAATGGGCAATGCAAATTAGAGAGATGGCCATCACAGTAAAACCTGTCACTTGGTTTAACTGCCTAGGCCTTGAGAGGATGTTTTGTCAAGGCTGATGAAACAGTCCATTAATACTTCTTTCCCTATGTGAGCAATCTCAGGCTTCCTGCAAGCAAGATTGCCATGTTTATTCATCTAGCAATTCTACCGACATAAATTGGCCCAAGAAATTTCCCAAAGTGTACTAAGCAATATAGATCTCTCGGTGACATTCATTGCAGAGTATATCTGTTCTTTTGAACCTACATAAATATAGCTTTATTGTACGTGTTTAAATCTCTTGGAAACATTCATTCTTACCACATACAATAGGTTATAATATGGGGTCCTCTCAAACTACATTGACAATAACCATAATTTGTGCATCTTATCCTATACCTCTCAATGACATCCACATAGTGCCACTCTCAAATCAGGGATGACTCCTCCATTTAGGAAGAAGCAGCTATTACCCACCTAGAAAAGGGCATCAAGAAGTTCAGAAGCTCTTTAATGCAAAAACTTGTCTGTAGGCTGAAGGGGCAAATATTTTCTAATTTGCCTAAGATAGCATGTACTCTAGAGCCGCAGTATTTCAAACACCAAGCTCCCAAGACTACATTTAAACAACTGTTGATGCTTTATGAAGATGAAGTATGCCCTAGTCCCAGCACGAACCAGTTGTGGCCATAGTTCAGCCCAACTGTCGAAACCAATACAGTGAAATTTCTGCTGATGTGTACAGGCCTGCCAACAAGTAGTTGGGGAGCAAAGAGAACAATTGCTCCCAGGCTCAGCATTTCAAAAGGGCCTGGAGCTCCAGCCACGACTGTGGCCAAAACACCAGTCCACTTTGAAACACCACAGAGTGTTGTGAGCCACTACACATGTGGCTCAGAGGGAGCATTGGGTATGGGCGGGCCAGGGCTGACTGCCCCAAGCTCTGCCCTTCCATCCTTGGCCCCTTTGGATGAAGTCCATGATTGGAGTCCAGAATAGGCCAGGGGTCTGCAACCAAAAGAGCCATTTTTTCAAATTCAGTTATAAAATCAATACTTCAAGAGCTGCAATTCACATGAATACAAGACACCCCTTAATAAATAACATCAAACCATACTTTTCGTCACCCCATTTTAAGAACAGCTGACACACAATGATTTGTACCAGTTAGAAGGTTTAAGTTGCTTTCATCCCTGGAGTGGAGAGCAAATGAGGACAAGGAAAAAGCTGCATCTGGAGACAGGCTCTTCAGCAGGAAGGAGCAATGTTCACATCAACCCTCAATCTCTCACCACTGTTCCCAGGGTCTACCCCCATTCAGCCCCCAAACTGCTCCGTATCTCCAGGCTTTACCCACCTCAGCCCCCAAATCCACCCCCTCTGTCCCCAAGTTTTACTTCCCCATCCTACAAACCCGCCCCTTCATTCCCAGATTCAGTCTCTCTCAGCTGCAAACTCATCCCCCTGCCATCCCCACGATTAACCTGCCTCAGCCCCAAACCAGCCCCTCAGACTAACCCATCCCTGGTGCTGGCTGGGAACCCTATGCTTGGCAGCCATGTGCGACCAGAGGAAGGAAGGCTGGCATGGAGGTGCTCTGCTTGTGCGGGTGAGCGGATCCACACACACCAGAGGGATGTGGCCACTCGCGTAGTAGGGCAAGTGAGAGGCTCTCTGCAGCTTTCTGCCCTGCTGCTGCTGAAATAATGGAAGTAAATTTAGTTGGTTTAATGGCTGGATCCCTCCCACTGCCCTGCCAGCCTTTAAACCAATTAAATTTAGTTCTACTGGTTCAGCAGAAGCAGGACAGGGAGCTGCAGAGGAGTCAGCAGCAGTTGCATCCAGAGCCACAAGTGACTCCTTAAAAAGCCATCGTCTGTTGACCCCTGGAATAGGCCATAACCTCAGCAATACATTTTCTGCCTTAGATTTAGTGTGGGCTGAGTGAAGGGCTGCCCCTCACAGTGCATGAATTTGGAAAACAGGGGCAACATGGCTTACTGGAAGTCAGGTAGAGCAGCAAAATAGAGTGACTGGAGTAAGGACTGGTATATTTATAAGTCAGCCATTACCAAACTGAAGAGAATGTTACTTTCTCCATGAAGATGGTAGTAGCATCCTTCACCAAGGGAAAGGACAATTTCAGTAGACTGTTACATATTTTAGACAGTTTGTCTGTCAGTTTCATTGAGAACTCCTCCTAACAGTAAAAGCTAGGACCACCAAATTCAGTATACAGCTTCCTCTTATAATAACTTAAAGCAACGTAAGGGTTCGGTTGTGCCAGGAAAATGGGATGAGCCTGGAATGGGATTGCTGCTTATAAAACCACACAGGAAAGAGACAAAATCATCAAATCAAGTACACTCCTCAAAATTGGCATAATAGAGTGAACCCAGAAAGAGACTGAACCAAGATGAACCACAACAACAGGATGAACCTGGAATAGGATTGCTTCTCAATAAATCTTACAGAAAAGAGATGAAATGGAGAAATTTGGTGTTGTGTTCTGTTTTGGAACCTCTAAATCAATGGCTTGAAAACTAAAAGAAACTGTTATTGGAAACCAAATTGACCATAGCCCTTTTTTGTTACTACATAACAAATGATGAGAAGTTTATATGGATGAAAGAAAAATTGCACTTGATACAATTCCCATTTTAGTTTTTTTAATCTGTTTTTCAAGACATCCAAAATAAAAATTAACTTCATAAAAATAACACTGTATTTGAAAAATACAACCATCCAAATAAAGCATGTACATTTTCCTTTTATTTTTGAATAAACTTTTTATTGAGTTAAGAACACAAGCAACGGCAGGTAAATCTGCTAGTGCTTCATAACAAAAACACCATTTCTGTATGCCGTTAATTTGCTTCCTTCAAGAGGGGGGTCATTCGCAGTTCAGAGACCCCCTTATGATGCTGACATGGATGATTTACTGAGCTGTTAGCATAGTGTATTAACATTATAGTGTCAATATAGAATGAGTCAGATTATAAAGCCAGAACTATCGTCATTGTGCCTGGCACTGAGCCTTATTAAAAGTTTATGATGAACAAACGAGGAAACCAGAACCCTCATTCCTACTCCTCTCATTCTGAAAGGGCTTCAGAAAATAAGTGGTTAGTGAAGTATATGAACAATGACAAGCACTAATTCAGGAAATGCTGAAGTACTTTTAGTACACAGTGTGCTGGGACACTTATACAGAGTGATACAAAGGTCCTGTCACAGAAGTGTCACTTTTGTTTTTTTCCGGCTGAACGCTAATGAGCTGATAAAATGTTCAACGATTCTAATAAACTTTCTCTTCCTTCTTCCCAAATTGACAGTGCACTGATACATTTTACATTGTGCAGCATTCATTTGTTCTCCCTTGATCACAATTCCTATTCTGAAGAGTAGAGGCCAGATCCTCAGCTAATGTGCATGGGTTATATTTTCAGCTGATTTATACCAGCTGAGAATCTGGTCCCAGGTGAAAGATTACCATGAAAGTGGTGCATTTCCTTTGCATTTCAGTGCTTTGAAAAATAAAGTGTTGCCAACTCCTGAACTATAATATCTACTCTTTGAGTTTAGAAACTCTAGCTTGAAAACAGTTCTTTGCACAGCTATAGGACCTCACTTCTGGGGACCTTAAACTACCTAACAAACATTAATAAGGTAACCCTTAGCCTCCCCAGTGCAAGATTCTAAAGATGGAGGAACTTAAGGCAAAGAGGTCAAAAGAGTTTTCTCAGATTCATACCCAAAGCTTATCACAGAGCTGGTAATAGCATTGGGTTCATCTAACCAGGGATTTCCCTACATCCCGCCCCTTTGATTTCCCCAGCACCCCTCCCCCACCACACAATTCTCAACCAGTTACATACAGTGTTGCAAATTTAGTCATTGGCTGGAAATTTGATTTAAAATTGAAACATTAATACACACTTTAAAGGGATATACAATATGTGATACAAGACACGTATTTGAGAAAGTATAATATATTTGAAAACTATGAACAAACACTAGTTTCCTTATACAGCTCCTGTTTTTCATGACAACGTCAGTGCATTGGTTTGGCACTGTTGGCCAATCTAATGTTTTCAAATACTGATTTTTAGGCAAGGTCTAACCCCCATGACAACCAGTGATGGGCTTGGAGGCTGCGGGGAAAGGCTTCAAGACCAGATTGTATGTACATGAACACTCTTAATCTACCTAGGTATCAAGGAGACCGGTGTTTTGCCCAAGTGATTGGCTTTGCAGGAGTTGGGTTGCAAATCACTTGACTGCCAGAGTAATTAAATGTTGTTATTCACACTGGATGAATAAAGGATAGAAGAACTGTACTTAGCCTGTGCTGACTGTGGACATCCCCGCAAAGAGAGAGGGTGGGGACAGGTCTGCTTGAATCACAAGTGCTCTTTGAACTGCCCCTCTCTACTGTTTAAAGCAGGGGTGGGAAACCTAAGGCTTGCCACAGGGTGAGGCCCATGGCTGGAGCACCAGCACTGGCCTGCTTGCACCTCAGCAGGGAGAGGGGTGTGACCCCCAGAGCCTCGTGAGCCTGATCAAAGCAAGCCACGGGCTGGCTCTGCCTGGCAGGTGGAAGGAAGCAGCTCTGCATGGCTCTGCATGCTGCAGGGAAGTGCTCCCTGCCAGAACTACTTCCCATAGCTTCCATTGGCTGGGAATCACAGCCAATGGGAATGGCAGGGATGGTACCTGCAGAAAGCACTTTTCTATAGCATGCAGAGCCTTGTGGAGACACCTGTGTTTCCCCCAGGGACCTGTGCCAGATATGCACCCTCTAGAGCCATCCTGCCCACAGGCTGAGGTGGGGCAACTGCCTGAGGCCCTGCACTTTCGGGACACCTTCTGAGGGGGATCAAGAGCCAGCTCCCCAAAAGTCTCAGCAAAGCCTTTCTTGTCACTCCGGACTACATTTTGTACCTGTATGTTTGAGGCTGTTTTCCAGTATACAGTACTTTGCATTTATCCTATGCCCCACCTTCATCCTCATTGATACCCCACATTGGCTCTGACACTCCCCCTGCAAATTCTAACACACACACACACCCCTGTCACATTTCATTTCCTGAGGTAAACATTGCGTCTAACTCCAAGTCATTGGCTGTGACCATCAAACAATACTTCACAGTTAGAGACCAGTTTAACATACTTGATTAATCAATCAAGCCAGATTGTGACATGTCCTTATAGAGATGCATGGAGGTCATGATGGGAACAGTCTTTCTTCACATCTTACCTGACTGCAGAAGGGACAGACATAATTATAGTCTCTGGTATCCTCAGAGTGCAGTGGACTCCAGAGATAGGAAAAAGGAACCTGTCAGGTCAGAAGTATTGCGCAGAGGGCCTGTCACTATACTTCTCTAACTTCCTTCCCATCCAAAGGCAGGAAAAAGAAGAAGCATGAACATAAGTTAAAGATCAGTGACAATGAACACCTTCTGAACCTGAAACAATAGACTTTAAAAAAATACTTCAAGGTCACAGTTAGAGTTGCCACCTCTCTAATTGCTGGTAACCAGACCCCCGAGGCCCTGCCCCGATTCCACCTCCTCCCCACAAGGCCACATCCCCATTCTGCCTCTTCTCTTAATACCCCATTCACACCACTTGCTCCTCCCCTGCACCTGTTGCTCACTGGATAGTCTCCACCTCCCTCCCTGTCCTCCCACAGCCGGTCTCCTGGGAGCCGCTGCAGCCAGGCAAGGAGCTTACCTGCAGTTAGGCAACAATCCTCGCTAAACAGGAGCAGCCATGGGCTAATGGCCTAGTGACTCCCATCACCTCCTGGTAACCAGGCTTTTGGTGCCCTCTCTGGCCAGACATTCCAGTCAAAAACAAGGCACCCAGCAACCCTAATTTGCAAGACTGTTTGACAGAATTTTTTTTTCAGGTTCTATGCACAAGGATCTTGGTCCAAAGCAACTGTAGTCCGAACACCAGACAAACCTTCCCCTTTTTTGTCATTTACTCAGTCATGCTGCACTTCCCCATTCTTCCAAACACAGGTATGTCCTGTTAAGCTGGATCTCATCAAGTTAGGGGCAAACTCTATGACCAAGAGCACTTTGGTAAGCAGCTCACCAGAAAAGTTTGTCGTTTTTAATGGGTACCCACTGCTAGGCAAACCAGATGAAATGCAGGAGGCAAGCTTCCACTAGATACAGTGCTGCAAACCGAAGCAGACCGTGCCAAATCTGCAAAGAAAGCCAAAGAGTCCAAAGTGTTTGAAAATAGAGGAAGGACTTCACTTCCCCTGCAGTTCTTTCAGCAGGGGTTAAGGGATATGTTTCAGGTAGAAGGAATCCAGAGTCTGACTTGCAGTGATGCCTTAAAACAGATTCAGCTAGTGGGCACATGTCAATGCCTTCAACATTTTTTTTTAGTGCCCCACATGCTCCCCAGCCAGAGAAACCGTCACCAAAATCTCCACCTGGCAACAGAATTTTGCTCCAAAATCTTACCTTACTGTCTTATAAGCTATGTTCTGATCTTGGTGGTTGCCAAAAAAAGCCTCAGAAATATGAACAGAGTGTAGTGGATATAGTCTCACCTGTCTGTGTCTGCAGAGAGTCCAGTACAACAGTTCTGAGAGGCCCTGCTCACCTGAGTCAGAACCCCATGGACTCTGAAACAGTGTAATTTGGCATTTCTGCAGTAAGTCATGGAATTTAGCATTTCTGCCACGGTAATCACCATCTTCTACAGCCAGGTGCCTGGCATTTTGAGCTTGTTCTCCCTGTTCTGCTAGGACTTGCCTGCAGCTCTGTCTTGATCTGCAGATTTTCCCTTTGGGGAATTAATTGAACTACAGTGTTTGCTCCTTGGAGGGATTTTCATTCAATGAATAAATCAGGTCAGATTCTGTCTGGCCACTGTATATGCAGACACAAGGGCTACGTCTACACGTGAAGCCAACATCGAAATAGCTTATTTCGATGTAGCAGCATCGAAATAGTCTATTTCGATGAATAACGTCTACACATCCTCCAGGGCTGGCAATGTCGATGTTCAACTTCGACGTTGCGTGGCACCACATCGAAATAGGCGCTGCGAGGGTACGTCTACACGCCAAAGTAGCACACATCGAAATAAGGGTGCCAGGCACAGCTGCAGACAGGGTCACAGGGCGGACTCCACAGCAAGCCGCTCCCTTAAAGGGCCCCTCCCAGACACAGTTGCACTAAACAACACAAGATACACAGAGCCGACAACTGGTTGCAGACCCTGTGCATGCAGCATGGATCCCCAGCTGCCGCAGCAGCAGCCAGAAGCCCTGGGCTAAGGGCTGCTGCCCACGGTGACCATAGAGCCCCGCAGGGGCTGGAAAGAGAGCATCTCTCAACCCCCCAGCTGATGGCCGCCATGGAGGACCCGGCAATTTCGACGTTGCGGGACGCAGATCGTCTACACGGTCCCTACTTCGACGTTGAACGTCGAAGTAGGGCGCTATTCCGATCCCCTCATGAGGTTAGCAACTTCGACGTCTCACTGCCTAACGTCGAAGTTAACTTCGAAATAGCGCCCGACGCGTGTAGCCGCGACGGGCGCTATGTCGAAGTTAGTGCCGCTACTTCGAAGTAGCGTGCACGTGTAGACACAGCTAAGGAGAGATATTTATCTACAAGAAGATAATTATCTACTACCTCTGCGTGTCCCCATGGACATATGGAAGTAGAAGACAACTGTGCCAGAACAATTGCTGTCCGTAGTCCCAGACAGAAGTTAATATCAAGTGAGGGTGTTTTTGCCCATAATAATCTAAACTAAAGTAATGGTGGCAATGACTGTAGTTCAGTCAAGCAGACAGTCATAGGTAACAGATTCTGCACTCTCCTCAAGGTGCTTGGTGCTTTTTAGGATTCTATTACTTTGAAAATATTCATCTGAAAACGTAAGTTTCAGTGTTACCAACTACCTGCCATTTGTCCCTTTGAAAACCTCCCCAGATAGGCCTGGGACCTATACTATCATCTCCCTCCACAAGTTGGTCTAGCACACTGGTAAGACAGCATAAGAAAGCTTGCACTGCACTGCCTCCTGCTGTACCATTCCTATTGCTACCATGAAGACATCATTCTATAGGTTATGAATCTTCGCCGGGGTTAAATTCACTGTGAGAAGAATCCTCACATTATATTAATAAGCAATACAGGAATTTGCCTTACATTTTCCTGCATGAAATACATTTCCTTCCTGCCCCATTGCATACACTTCTGCCTCTTCTTCTGGTTTGTTTGGGATGGATATCAAAGTTAAAAAGCATGTTTAAAAAAAAAACAGCATTTAAACTAAATTTTCCAAATGGTATTATTCTGCTCAGAGGCAATGCATGCTGTTCCCAGAACTGATCTAGCAGTTCGGCCCTGCAGAACAGGAAGCATGACCAAACCTGAGCAGAAGGAAGATTGATACAATATACTCACCAATGAGTGCAAATGGGTTGAGCAGACGAAACTACAGCTACCTTGGACAGCTGCCCTGGAATACAAAGAGAAACCAAAGGAAAATTCATTCGGTCTGGGGATCATGAGAGGAAATAAAGAGTTCTAGTGATGAGCAATCTCCCACTGTCAGGCCAGGGATGTCTTTCCATCACCTTCTAGTTTCATTCAGCCAAAGGCTATGTATGAGTCATTTTCTAGTACAGGTACTCAATTTTCCCAAGTTAAGTGAAATGTTGAGGGCTCCTTCAAACATAGCATCTGGCTACTTTGTATCAACCTTTAATTCCCTACAAATTTCTTCTTAAATACCCGGTTGAACTGCAATGCCTATATAAAAATTCATACCTTTGTCAAGTGTTGTTTGTCATCTTCATCTTGTTGTAAAAATAGGTATGGTAGGGTTCTGGGATCTCATTAGTTATTGGCATTACTGGTGACAATTCAGGCCACCAACTCCTCCTACCTAGACAAGAAACTGCCTTGAACTTTAATCATTCTTGTTTAAGGACATGACTGTGGCTTTAGTTCACTGCCATACAGGGGGCTCCAGTTCAGAAGAGGCTATTCACTAGAAGCTACCAATTTTTGGAATTATTTTCTTGCAAAAAATGATAAAAATAGAAATAGTTTTCATTAAAGTTTTCCCAATGAAAAGTTCTAAATGCTGCCAATAAAATGAAAACTGACCTATTTCAGCCAACATTAATATATTTCAGTTCTGACATGTACCATCCTGTACATGCAGTTTATGAGACAAGGGTCCCACTTTATATCAGGCTCCATTTATAAATAGCTTATAAATAATTAGTGGATGATATAACTTGTTACAGTGATGACTAGTTTATTTTAGATACCTTAAGCTTATCACTAGAAGGTGTTTTATTTTTAAGTAGAGAAAGACACTCCTGTCTACATGGGGAAAATGCAATGCTGAGGTCAAATTGCTAAAATGAAGAAACAATTGCTGAGATAGTTTGGCAATGAGCCACAGTTTATAGGGAAGCCGCAGGGGTTTATTTATGCTAGAATACTCTAGAAGAATATTTCCCTGGAATAAATCCTTTAAACTGAGGTCAGACGGAATATCTAATGAATCCTTCTAGCCTTAAAATCTAGGAATCAAAAAATTCAGTGAATCTAAACTGATGTTAAATACGTAATGCATTGGAGTGCAAGAGGAAACAATATAAATGAAAGGAATTAGTACAGTGGATTACGACAGAGTTCTCATTTAAGACTTTAAACCATGATGCTGTCATCTCATATTTTTCTAACAACCTAAGACATTAACATTTCAATGCATTTCTAACTATTAGCACACAGCAAAACCAATTTAAAAAATGAACTGGCACTGAGTCTTTTAATAGGTTCCTGTGAAGAAGCAGATGCCATTGCACAAAATTTGGACTAGAAATAGAAGACGTAATTTAAGTTAAAAACACCACCAAGGTTATTTTCTGTTGAGCTCAGGAAGTCCATCCAGGGCAAAAGGCCTTGCTTTAAGGTGACACAGTCTCTCATTGTCTACTCCACAACCATGATAACTGCAGTGTTATTGTAGCCATGTTGGTCACAAAATGTGAGAAATACGAGGTGGATGAGGTACTATCTTTTACTGGATTGACTTCTGTTGGTGAAAAGGACAACTTTTCAGCTTCCTCAGCTCTGGGCAAGAGAAGCCAGTGGTAAATGTTGCCATCAAAACTGGAAACTCCATAACATGAAGAAAAAAGAAGCCAAAAGTAATAGCAACAGTTATTCTATGCCCACTGACTGCCATATTTGGGGTTGGAAAGGAACTTACCCTCACATCAGACTGGCCCTGGGTGTTTTTCACTCTTCCTCAGTAATGTGGGACACTTCCAAGTTTGAACTAAAATACATGGTGGTTCCTCTAAACCATGAAGTTTTTAAATCAAGATTCAAGCACTTCCATCAAACAGCCAGAGGTTAGGAGCCTATTGCCAGAGTGGCTGGGTGAGGTTCAATAGCCTCTAATCTGCAGAAGGTCAGATGAGACGATGTTGGTGGTCCCTTCTGGCCTTAAGATTTATTCATTTGTAAATTACCTCATGAGCAAAGTCAAGAAACAAAGCATTATCCCCAACACAGTCAGCAGGTATAACCTTCTGATCACTATATACAACTCAGAATATGCTGATCAGCCTTGCACGGCTTGTCTATACTACAGGGAAGATCAGCCCATTCAAGGTTGATCTTTCAGAGTTTGATTTCTCACATCTGGCAGAGACATGCGAAATCAAATTACCTGGGGTCGACAGTCAACCCCTGTATTCCTCGACCTCCCTTAGTGAGGACAACCAAGTAAGTCAATTGCAGATAAGTTTATTCTAGTTATGCAATTGCCATAGCTAGAATTGCATATCTTCAGTTGACTTACCTGTCTACTATAGACCAAGCCTAAGGAGCCACCTCCTGCACCAAAACTATATAAGATACTAAAAATTAGGGACTCAGCAGAAGCACTGTTTTTATTGCTCATTTCAACAACATGTAACCTTCTATCCCTCCTTTGTTTTATGACAAAAAAGATATTAATTGTCCACTCTATTTGAATAGGTATTCTGCATCGTCTTAACCCCTTGGCTACGTCTACACGTGCACGCTACATCGAAATAGCTAATTTCGAAGTAGCGACATCGAAATAGCCTATTTCGATGAATAACGTCTACACGTCCTCCAGGGCCGGCAACGTCGATGTTCAACTTCGACGTTGCTCAGCCCAACATCAAAATAGGCGCAGCGAGGGAACGTCTACACGCCAAAGTAGCACACATCGAAATAAGGGAGCCAGGCACAGCTGCAGACAGGGTCACGGGGCGGACTCAACAGCAAGTCGCTCCCTTAAAGGGCCCCTCCCAGACACACTTTCATTAAACAGTGCAAGATACACAGAGCCAACAACTAGTTGCAGACCCTGTATATGCAGCACGGACCCCCAGCTGCAGCAGCAGCAGCCAGAAGCCCTGGGCTAAGGGCTGCTGCACACGGTGACCACAGAGCCCCGCAAGGGCTGGAGAGAGAGTATCTCTCAACCCCCCAGCTGATGGCCGCCATGGAGGACCCCGCTATTTCGATGTTGCGGGACGCGGATCGTCTACACGTCCCTACTTCGATGTTGAACGTCGAAGTAGGGCGCTATTCCCATCCCCTCATGGGGTTAGCGACTTCGACGTCTCACCGCCTAACGTCGATTTCAACTTCGAAATAGCGCCCAACACGTGTAGCCGCGACGGGCGCTATTTCGAAGTTACTGCCGCTACTTCGAAGTAGCGTGCACGTGTAGACGCAGCTCTTATGTTTAATAATACGTCCCACTTGTATTTAACTATGATAATATCATTTTACATCCTATCTGTGTGAATGCTTTGCACCTTAAAGCATTTTGGAACTATGTACATTGCACCCAGGGAAATGCAGGTACCGTTGTACGGTTGAGGGTGAGAGGGTGAAAGAAAACTTAGGGCAAACTATTACTCTTTTGAAAAGCACCAGTGGACTTTCCTCAGCAGAATGAAGTGTTACCACAACTCTGCCAGGGTTTGAAATTTTAAATCCAGTTGTAGTTCTTCAGTCTTCCCTCTCCCCCGCCCCCATCTAGTGCTCAGCCTCCTTCTTTCATCAGACTCAGTCTGAGATATCAGGGTCTTTAGACTTGAACGAGAAATCCCATCATCTTCACTCCACAAGCTCCAGCTGTAGTGAATTCTGGGGCAGAATGACTAAGCAGAACTCTCTCCCCTCAGCAATCCAAAGCCATTCATATGGTGAGTTGGGCTACAGATCCCAGCAGCTCAGGGAGGCTCCATTCCCTCATCTGCTCCTGTGAGTAACAGGGACAAGATGGTGCCTCTCTTCCAGCCACCCACCCTCGTCACTGCAGTACCAGCCTGGGAAGAGATTCAGAAGGGTGAAGTTTCCCCTGGAGCCCCATAATCCCCTTATCAATAAATCTGGGAAGAGAATGGGCAATCCCAGTTGTCACACTGATGAGACTGGGCAGGGAGTATTCAAAAGACAAACCAAAACAAACACCCTCATTTTTAAATCCCATGTTTGAGGACTATATTGTGAGCTTGGGGAAAATCTGTCTTGTGTCTTTTTTGGCTTCTTGACCTCAACAATGCTGTGACACTGCAGGGAGCAGAGCAAGGAACACCCCTTACAGGAAACCCTGGGAGATAAAAGCTGACGTTTTAAAGAGCAAGAATGGCAAGAACCTACCCTACCCACCCCACCATTATGCTTCTGGTCCATCATGGTCCTTACGTAGCTGAGCCAGTAGTGCAATTACAAGGGCTGACAAAGCACTGGTTAGGAAACAATGATGGAAGACCTTTTCCTGTTAACAGAAATTATGCACTGAGCTTTCAGACAGACATTTTAAGGACACTTCATTGCTAAAAGTACAGCTTTGGTGTTTCAAATACATGATCACTTGCCAAGTACAGTATGTCCATTGTTAGGGGTAAATTGGATCCATTTATATTTCTCCTTTGTATTTTTTCTGTGTTTGTTCAGAAAATGAACGAAGTCATAGTCCTTAAAATAATCTCAAACAGAAACACTGATGAATCATTCCCCAAATGAAAGCAAATGAGTTATATACCAAGCTTTTGCAAATTTGCTGTCATTCCAGTAATTTAGCAGCTGCCACAACTATACATAGATGCACAAAGACTGAGAAAGAGAGAAATTAAAACTGAGTAATCTGTATTAAAAATATAAATGCTGAAAGTCATGGAGTACAATTTTCAGAACAGACCAAAGGAAACCTGCAATAGCAAGTCTCACACCCTGGGTCTACAGGTGCTAAAAACAGTTGAGCAGATGTTCAGGCTCTGGCTGAACCCAAGGCTCTGAAGCCAATCCTACTGCCTAGGGTTCAGACCCTGAGCTCAAAGCCCAAACATCCACACAGCTATTTTTAACACTGTCACACCAGCCTGCAGCTGTAGACCTGGTCTCTGAGACTCGCTGCCGGGATTACTGTTTACTGTGTAGACATACCATAAATGATTTAAAGGCTGGATTTTTAAAGCGGCTAGGCACCTAAGTCACTTAGGCACTTTTGAAAATGTTGCCTGTAGGCTCCAGATCCTGCAGCTCATGACAAAAAACATCTGGGATGTGTCTACACTACAAAAATAACTTTGAAGCTGTAATTTCTAAGAAAGCAAGTTCAAAGTTGAGCATTTACGAACACCTGACTTTGAAGTTAAACTTCGACATGTAGGGCACTAATCCATTCCTAGGAATGGAGTCAGGACTTCGAAGCTGAGCTCCCTTCTTCAAAGTTAACTTCAAAGTAAGGGGAAGTGTGTGGACTCTCTGCTGGCTACTTCGATGTAGTGCTTAACTTTGAAGTTAACTTCAAAGTTAGTTCCTAGTGTAGATGCACCTCTGGTGTTCCATTTTCATTGCTGCTCTGGTACAGCCATATTCCTACATAAGAACTCAGCAGCAGAGCACAAGTATTTGTTCTGGGACTTGAGCAGCACTCTGTGTTCCTGCATTACCCAGAGGAAAAAGAGTATGTTCCGATGGTAGTGTATGACGGTGAAAGGGAGGGCACCAAAAAACAGCAGAGAGGAAGGTCTGAGCTGGACCTAACCCCTTTGACTTAAAATGATCTGTGAGCAATGCTTGTGTCATCCCTCTGCCTCTCCTAATCTTCTGCCATAGGGGACCTGAGCACCTATTTCAACACAAGTCATCCAAAGTCCTGCAGTTAAGTGTCCAGCCCATGTCAAATGCTGGAAAAATGCCTAGAAGTCTGACACACTTTACAGGGAGTAACCTGAGGCTTTGGAATGCTGGACTGGACTGTAAGTCACTCCGCACCCAAGCCTCAGCCTTGGTACACACAGATGCTGTACATGTAGCCCTGACTAATGTGCATACTACGGACTTGAAAAAAGTGCATATTTTTTACAAGTACCCTTTCTACACTGTGGAGCCATCTTGCTGTGCAGCAGTAAACTTACGCCATGGAACCACATGAGTTCATCGCTCCTCCATCTCCTTCACAGCTCATGTTGGTCACACGTGTCTGATTTTAAATCATAGTGCAACCTGCTCAAAACACAAATCCTACCTACTTGTTTGTGGGTACAGCACCCAGCACAAACAAAGGCCCTAATCTTGACCACAGCCCTTGGGCATTACCACAATACAAATAATAGACTCAAGCTCAGTGTTCTGTTTAAAGATAGGTACCACATGTACTCATCAGTATCGTTAGTACCTTTTTCCAGCCTGAGTGTCCATTCAAGAGGCCTGGGGAATAACATCAGCAAAGATGGAACAACCCGTTGGGAATCGTCTTTCTCCCTGGCATGAGCTACCCATGGTATATTATTTTGACGGCACATACGTCAGTGATGGGCTGCTGTGGTTTTTAAACAACAGGATGCTACTAAAGCTTTTTCCATCAGCAAGTTACCTGCATTGCAGGGTGCATGTACATGCAAAGAGGAGGGGAAAGGCACAGAGGTTCCAGGTACAAAACCTCCACAACCCTTGAGGTAGGAAGAAACACCAGTTAACAAGGAAGATGGCATGCTGACTTGCTTCTAATAAAAAGTACATAGGGACAAATTTGCACAGGAAGACACAAATTGGTGTCTACTGGGATTTACAACCTGCCCAAGCCTGTTCAATACTTAACTCACCTTGGCTTTTTTGAAAATCCCACTGGGAAGTTATCTGCATCTTTAGGTGCAAAAAAACAGCAAAGAGGAACCCACAGCAAAGTCAACACATTGCAACAGAAATTTCAGTCCCCTGTGCCAGGGCAAAGCAAGCTTCCTAGGCCTTCTTGAAAAATATGCAGAGCATGGAGATAGGACCACACAGCATTCAGCCAGCATCATTTGAAAGAGAAGGCAAAGGACTTTTGGACTGGATCCACCACTGTCTTGCATGAATGCTGCCATACTTAACTAACTGCATTTTGCACCCACTGTGCAGCAATGGAGATGATTATACTAGGTGCGGAGCAGGGGTGAATCAGGCCCTGAGTTGGGAAGTCCAGCAACAACCTCTCTCTCAAGCATTTGTTTTTTTAAAAATATCTGACATCTGGTACATGACAGCAAAAACAATTGCTTGCAAATACTTTTCCGAGCTGTAAGATAGGACATCTCTGGTAAGGAGGATTTAACAGTATCCACCAATGAGCCATAAGGAATTTTCTCCAGCTCCTTATTGCCAGAGCTGACTTGTGCCATGTGAAACAGAATTTCAGCTTTCATATATTGTAAAACATATTTCCTTTTACTTATTCTTGCAAAAAAGTCAGCCTTAAAAATGTTTTTAATTCTACCTCGGGACATTGGGTGAGGAGCTTAACAGTAAACACAAAGGTCTTTTTTTCATATGAAATGAATCAGTTAAGCATAACGTATCTCAAATAATCATCTTTCCATCATTTCCCTGATCTTTAGGTCTGACCTCAGCTCAGTGGTGCAATAGTGGTGGTCAGGAATCTATAACATAGTGGCAGAGAATTGTTTGCCAGGCCTGCCCAGAAGTTATGAGGCTGTCCCTGCTTGTCAAAAACTTCAGCCTTCTCTGAGGCTGCCACTAAGTCACAACTGCTGACTCAGGCAGATGCTGCACTGTGGCTGCGCCTGCTACTACTACAGCCAGGCAAGCAATCATTTTCATGAAAAATGACATTCAGTTGAAAAAAAAAATTCGCTGTGCAAAATAGACTAAAAAAATTAGTAGAAATAGGTTGTAAGTAAAAAAAAATTCAAAAAATGTGGTTGGTCAAAATGCGGTGGGAGGGCAGGGTTGAGATATTAATTTTTAACAAAACCTGAGCTTCTTTTTTTTTTAATGTCAAAAACCTTTTCTGCAACTTCATTTTCACATTTGGTCAGACAACTGAAGGGTTTTCACGGGAAGTTTTCACCCAAAACAAAACTCAAACCAAACTCAGAAATATCATTTTTCAATTTCCAGTGAAAAAATAAATACTCAGTACTTTCTGTCCAGTTCTAGCTTCAACCACATTTATAACTACTGCTGTGAGGAGCACTCACCTCTTGAATCACTCCCAAGCTCTCCTAGAAGATCTACCACACAAATCCTTCAACTACACACAGCTTCCTGCCAACTGCTCCAATAGCTCATGACGAGACAAAGCCAAACTGGCACTACACTGAGTGAAAGTCCTGAATCTTCTCAAGCTTACTGCTTACCCTGCTGGTCCCTGTCCATCCCCAGCCTACAACCTCAAGAACCGATACTGAAAGGAATCCTAAAATCTATGCTAATCCCACTACCATGTACCAAACCAACCCCTCTATCTGTTTGAGGAAACCCAGTGAATGTATTCTTCATCCTGCCTACATTGCATAGCCAGAGACAACAGGCAAATTGGCCTGGTACCACAGCTGTTGCTTAATGAAATAGATAAAGGGCACATTACAGAGGAGGAGTGTGTGGTGATGGCTAGAGAGGTCTGTAGTGGCCAAAGGTGGATCTATTTAAGATGATCCAGAGGATCCAGAATGATTCAGAGGATGATTCTGGAATTGATAGATTGTCTGAGGTGGAGAGGAAAAGGGATATTTCCCTCAAAGAATATCATATGGATCAACCACCACCTGAGGCAGGAAAGTTGAGAAATCTGCTCGTAAACATTTTTTAGCATATTACAGACAGCATCTGGAAAGGTGACAAGCCACATCAGAGGCAGAAAAGTTATCCCAGTCATCCCCTCCTTCAAGTTAGGACCAAAAGTATGAAAGGAGCCTTGTGTCCCCTATCGCACAGCACTGGATCACACTGCATCAATAGATTCTCCCTGGTATTGCCATGTTAAGGATCCAAGCCTTTAGAAAGTCTAATAATTCACCACCTCCATGATGATGAATCATAGAAGAGTAGAACTGGAAGAGGCATCAGGAGGTAATCTAATCTAACCCCTTACTCAAACAGGACCAACCCCAGTGTGATCATTCCAACCAGGGCTTTGTCAAGCTTGGCCTTTAGAAAACTTAAAGATAGAGATTCTGCCACCTCCTCAGGTAACCCAGTCCAGTGCCTCAAATATCCAACCTAGACCTCCCCTACTGCAACTTGAGATCATTACTTCTTGTTCAGTCATCTGCAACCACTGAGAATAGCCTGGCTCCATCTTCTTTCATACACCTCTTCAGAGAGCTGAAGGGTGCTTTCAAATCCGTCCTCACTCTGCCCTTCTGCAGACTTATTAAGCCCAGATCCCTCAGCTTCTGCTCAAGTCATGGGCCCTAGCCCCTAATCATTTTTGTTGTGCTCCACTGAACTCCCCAAATGTCCACTTCTTTTCTGTAGTGTGGGGTCCCAACATTGTACACAATACTCTGGATGTGGACTCACCAGTGCTGAATAGAGGAATAATCACTTCCCTTGATCTGCTGATAATTTTTCTACTAATGCAGCCCAATATACCATTAGCCTTCTTGGCAACAAGGGCACACAGTAGAGTCAACTCATATGCATCTTCAAAACCCCAATTCCTTTTCTGCAGAACTGCCACTTACCAGGTCGGACCCCAGCCTATAACAGAGCATAGGATTCTTCCATCCTAAGTGCAGCATTCTGCACTTGGCTTTGCTGAACCTCATCAGATTTCTTTTGGCCCAATCTTCCAATTTGCCTAGGTAGCTCTGGACTCTTTTCCTACACTCCAGCATATCTGCCTTTCCCTGCAATTTAGTGTCATCTGTCAACTTGCTGAAGGGTGTAAAGCACTCCTGAAGTCAACTCAGAAGTAACCGATACCAGAAAAGTTGCACACTAAGATTACACAAAAGTTTAGAGCATGAGCTTTTGTGAGTTAACTCACTTCTTCAGATGCTCATGCTCTAAACTTCTCTGTTAGTCTATAAGGTGCCACAGGACCCTTCGTTGCTGCTACAGATCCAGACTAACACGGCCACCCCTCTGATACTTGACTAAGATTACAATGATTTTAAAACTGGTCCGTTACACTAGCACAACTTCACAATATGTTTAAGCTTAAAACCACCTTAAGAGCCATTTAAATAGTTTTGCTTACCTTGGAATTAATCTTAATCAAATTAAGCACCTCTTGAAATAATTTAAATGGTCTGTATTGGGGACTTGCACCTGTATAACTAAATATATTTAAAATTAATTTGGTCACAGTGCATCCTTGCTAAAATAGACCAGCCTTCAGTTTCCACGGCCTCTACTTCTGATGGTGAATTTTGTGTTCTACTCAAGGCCTGATTCTCCACTGCCCTGTGCCTATTCCTGGGTGAAGGGAATATGAACTACTACTACCTGAGGAAGGCAATATCTAGGTGTAAAATATTCCAAAAATACAAGGCTAAGAAATAAAGCCTAGAAATAGGTCCAAGACCAAAAGTTCAGTTCAAATAGATGACTGAAGAGCCACCTGATGACAATCAATCACTTTTGATTGGTACAAGACTGGATGGATTTGTACTGGTGACCTAATGATGAAAACTTCCTTAGGTCAATAGCAATTTCCAAACCACCCAGTCACATTCTGTCTGATTTTTTTAAGTGATTTCCTCCAGAAACTTGTTTGAACAATACATTAGGTAGCTCTTAACGGTTTTTTTGCCTTCACCGTCCATTTGCTTGTGTTGCTTGAAGCTATGTTTAAATAATCAAGGAGGGTTTATGATGACAGAAGCATTTCCTGAGCAACATAAAGTCTTTGTCTTGACTGCAAGGCAAAGCAGAAAGATGACATAATTAATAATTACAGTAACGCCCAAGATGCCAGCACAAACACAGAGATAAAAAAATCCTTATTCTATTTACACACATTTGTAATACATAGGCCGTGTCTCTACACTAGCCTTAATCTTGTAAATGGCCATTTCGAAGATTACTAATGAGGCGCTGAAATACATATTCAGTGCCTCATTAGCATGCCGCCGGCCATGGCACTTAGAAATTGCTGTGGCTCATTGCCGTGCGGCTCATCCAGACAGTGCTCCTTTTGGAAAAGACCCCCTCAACTTTGAAATCCCTGTATTCCTAGCAGCAGATAGGAATGATTGGAATAAGGGGATTTCAAAGTTGGCAGGGTCCTTTCAAAAAGGAGCCCCGCCTGGACGAGCCGCGTGGCAACGAGCCGCAGCAATTTCAAGTGCCATGGCCAGCGGCATGTTAATGAGGCACTAAATATGTATTTCATCACCTCCTTAGTACTCTTGAAATGGCCATTTGCATGGCCATTTCGAAGATTTGGGCTAGTGTAGACGTAGCCATAGAGAAACACCCCAAAATGACTTGTTACATCTAAAAGCTCCCCCTGACCAACCTCCACTTATTTTCTCAGTTTGGGTAGGTCTACACAGCAAAGTTATTTAGAAATAACACCCTTTATTTCAAAATAACTTTGCTAGCATCTGCACAATGCAACTGGTATTTCAAAGGAATTTCAAAATAGCAATTGGCTTATTTGGAAACAGGTAAACCTCATTTCATGAGGAATAGTGTCTATTCTGAAACAGCTCTTTCGAAAAAGGGGCTACGTAGACATGGAATAGAGCCCATTTCAAAACAAGCCTTAGTGCATCCAAAGGCTCGATTTCAAAATAGGCTTTATTGTGTGTAGATGCTCTACTTTGAAATAGCAGAGGGCTGTTTCAGAATGCATGTTTGTGTGTAGTAGCATTATTTTAAGAGAAGATATTCTGGAAAATCTCTTCTGAAATAGCTTATTTTGAAATAACACTGCTGTGTAGACATAGCCTGTGTCGACATTGCCTCTCTCAAGGAAGCTATCCTTTTTCTGACTATCATTGTCTATGAAACATAGGTTAGATCATCAGCTGATGTACAATGACACCATTACACAGCTGTATTGTGTTATATAAGATAATGATTTGGCTCACAGTGTGCAAAGTATTAATGCTTTTGTATTAGTACTTACATGTAATTTATAATAGGAGTGTTCATATTAATGTCTATCTATGCGTGATCTGTCATGTTAGAGGCAGTTTTCAACCAATAATGGAAAATAACTGCAAAATGCATTCCCTTTCATAAAAATCAATGATAATCAATTCTTTATTTCATTCTTTTCTCTTGTGGCAATGCGAAAACAGACACACTTTGCAAAATATTTCTAAGGTTAAGGTTATACCACAGCGCTCTGTCAACAGAAGTCACTGTAGGAAGAAATTTCCTGACAAAACTTTTGTTGACAGAGTGTGGCCACATACAAAAGTCAATCGGAAGCACTCTCTGCTCTGTCAACAAAGCTGCCAGACGGCCTGGCTGCTCTCTCAACTAAACAGGCACCTGGAAGCACAGCAGCCAGGGCTGTGCCCTGACAGATGCCCTGTCTGTTGAAAGAAGGTCCCCTCCAGAGCATCCACACAGCCTTTTTGTTGACAGAATCGTTGACAGCAGTGTTCTGCCTCAAAGCTTTGAGGCAGAATGCTGCCAGCAAAAGTGCTGTGTTTTGTAGAGATACTGTCGACAAATACCATTTGTGTGCGTGCATGTTCCATGAGTTTTGTTGACAAAACCAGGGTTTTGCTGGCAAAACTTGCTAGTGTAACAGCAGCCTAATGTTTCCAAGAGGCCAGTGAGGGTTTGATCCTACAAAAACTAATACACTCGTGTAACCTGAGCCAGGAATTTTCTTCATTTGGAGAATGAGTCTACACACCTTGTAAAGTTACTCATGTGAGCATGCATTTACCAGTTCCAGGCAAAACGCAGATGTTCTAATCAGCCAAAAAGAGCTTTTTACCCAACTGCTTCCTTACTTGATATTAGCAAATCTTTTGCCTCAATCACGTAAGAATTAGCCATTTCAAAATAAATTATAAGTGAACACAAACAAACAAATGCCACTACTAACGATGATAACAAATTCAGTGGAGATTAGAAATGGGCACAGTGAAAATACTTTACAGACATAATCATCGTTAAACTGAACCCTATCTGTCATGAACTCCTTTCTGTCAGTCACTGCTAATGAGATGCTCAGTTGTTGTTGACAACTAACTCTTGAGAATCTGTGACTGGAAATGCAGAGTGTTACTGATGTGTAAGGTAATACAGGCTGGCTTCTAGCCTAATTATCCTGAATCAAAAGAAAGGCCAATGGCAGAATTAAATCCTATTATACCTTTCTGCTCATTTATTTTCTCCCTTTCATCATTTCTCTGCCTGGGTGATTTTATTTGCTTAGAATCTAATCCAATGATTCTGCAAATATCTCAACTGTTCTAAATTTTAATATTTCACCTCCAGTTGGATACAGAGATATTCAAAGCAGTGGATTTGCTATAACCTAACTTGTGAGATAGCAAACGATTTACCCAGAGAAGTGAAAAATTGCACCAGAGACTCCCCTTGCTGACTAGTGAGAAATTCTGAAATAGCTACAAGGCATCATTTTTAGTTATTTCTTACCCCCTTAATCACTACACTCCAGTATTATAGATAGCAGCTAGTGGCCCAGCGCAGGAAAGCACTTAAGCAGATATTGAAGTCAGTGGGACTTAAGTACATGCTTACATGCTCCTCTGAACAGAGATCTGAGCACTTTACAAACAGGAGCAGTATGCTCCTGTCTCAAAAGAGCTGCCAGTTTGAGGGATCTCCAGTGGCTAGAATCGCAGATTTCTCTGACCAAGACAGCAGACCTTCCTCCAACACCAAGAGGATGATGGGCCGACTGACTGGCAACCCCATATTTATGCCTTGTCCTAGGATTTAGCCTTTTCAGCAGTACACTACTCTGTCAATCACTGCAAACAAAAGTATGCATTTATGATAGTCTTCACCCACTCGGCATTAGAAAAACAACCACAACAGGCTTTCCAGCTCTACAGTTAATGAGCACGGAGGTCTGATTTTCCCCGGAGTGAAGACTACAACCGCGCACAGAGATGCAAACATGTAGTACCAGAAGTTACATGTGAGCATAAACTGACTTTGATTCACACAGAATGATTTACAGGCCTTTCCAGAAGAGATATCCCACGTATATTTCACAGCAGCCTGTCTCCTCCTGGGTAGACAGCGTTACACTTCATCAAGCTACACAGGTTACATGGAAGTTAAGGCAGTAAGTGCACAAAACTAAAGGAACTGAGAACCTTCAACTCCCATTCACCACAATGAACGCTGAGAGTGCTCAGCCTCTTGCAGGACTGGATTTCCAGGGCCTGCCCCAAAGCCTACTGACATCACCAAGAGCCTTTCCATTGACTAGTGGGGTTTGGACCATGCCCCCAACTGAGTTATCATGGGTCAGAGATGTCCCAATTATTATTAATATCAAGGAGGAACTGAAGACACTGAGATAGTTACATGGTCATGCCAAATAGGAGCACAGATGCCATCATAAGGGGTAACCTACAAATTCTATAGGATAGGCAAGCTATTTTAGTGACTTCAGACAGAAAATTAAGACCCAACAAACAATTCCTATTATTATACTGTTACTTTATTTTAACCCTAGAATGAATGCAGAGGTATCAGTCGATGAGTACTGCAACATGACCCTGCAGATTCATTGGAGGAAGGATTTAAGAGGCCATCACATCTTTTTAGGTGGCTCCTTTTGGACAATGTTACTAGTTTTTAGAAGTCCACCATTATGTCCCTGAAATGAGAAAAGAACTCCGAGCAATGGGTTAGTTGCTGTTCTTATTACAGTAGAAATTTGATTATCTGGCATCCCCGGGAACCAGGGGTTGCTGGATAATCATATTTTCTAGTTAGTCAAGTGGGGATGCTGGCCCCACTTGGCTGACTCTGGCAGAGGGAGGCGACCCTGCTGCCGCCACTCCCAGCAACACAGCTGGCCCTGGGCAGGAAGGCAGCTCCATGGCAGCCAGTCCCAGATGGGGATGCCGACCCATGGAAATTGGCCCTGCATGGGAAGCCAGTGCTGGAAGGGCAGCCACCCCAAGTGCCAGTTATCCAAGTGCTGGATAACATGGCTTTTACTGGATTAGAAACCCAGCTGAGAGCATGACATACCTAAGCTACGTCTACACTGGTATGCTACATCGAAATAGCTCATAATAGCTTATGTAGTGAAATTGAAATAAGCTATTTCGATGAATAGCGTCTACACGTCCTCTAGGGCTGATGCCATTGATGTTCAACGTCGACGTTGGACACCACTACATTGAAGTAGGCGCTGCAGGGGAGCGTCGACACACCAAAGCAGCCCAAATCGAAATAAGGGTGCCAGGAACAGCTGCAGACAGGGTCACGGGGCGGACTAGCACTTCCGGGGCAACAGCTAGCCGGTCCCTTAAAGGGCCCCTCCCAGACACACTCAGCCTGCACAGCACATGGTCTGCAGAGCCACAAGCACGCACACCCCGTGGAAGCAGCATGGACCCCCAGCAGCAGCAGCAGCAGCAGCAGCAGCATCCAGAGGCCCACACACCCGCCCCTGGAGGAGCAGTGGTTGCCCTGCTCAGTGCCATGCAGGAGGCAGCTGACCATCTTTTATTTCAGGAAGATGAGCTGTCCTCGGAGGATGAGGAAGCAGCCCCAGACCTTGCTGCCCTCCCAGGCGCCCACCCCCCCCGCCCCCCAGCTGCACACGCCACCAGCTGTGGAGATACCCCACGAGCACGGACTGGTGGGAGCGGCTGGTGCTCGGCGAGTGGGACAATGACCGCTGGCTCCAGAACTTCTGAATGAGGTGGCAGACATTCCTGGAGCTCTACCAGTGGCTCACCCCTGCCTTACAGCATCAGGACACCCCCATGGGACGTGTCCACACCACAGAGAAACGGGTCAGCATCACTGTCTGGAAGCTGGCCACTCCAGACAGCTACTGATCCGTAGGGCAGCAGTTCGCCGTGGGCAAGGCCACCGTCGGGGCTGTCCTCATGGAGGTAAGAGGACCGGGGGGGGGGGGGGAGGGGAGAGCCCTGGGGGGGAAGGCAGGAGCCCGGCGGGGAGGGGGAGAGCTCTGGGGAGGGAGCCCTGGGGGAGAGGGGGGGAGCCCGGGGGGGGAGGGCCAGACACACCCTGCACACCCCTCAGCGGTGCTCTCTCATGTCCTTCCCCTGCAGGTCATCCGTGCAATCAATGCTCTGCTCCTCCACAGGCTCATGCAGCTTGGGGACCCAGATGCTGCCATTGTGGGGTTTGCCAGCCTGGGCTTCCCAAATTGCTTTGGGGCTCTGGATGGGACCCATATTCCCATCCGTGCCCCGGAGCACAGCAGAGGACGCTTCCTCAATAGGAAGGGATACCATTCCGTGGTCCTCCAGGCCTTGGTGGACAGCTGGGGCCGCTTCCAGGACATTTATGTTGGCTGGCCTGGCAGCACCCACGACGCCCAGGTGTTCAGAAATTTGGGCCAGTGCCTCCAGCTGGAGGCAGGGACCTACATCCCCCAGCAGGAGATCCCTGTGGGGGACACCACCATGCCCCTCTGCGTCGTCGCAGACGCGGCATACCCCCTCCAGCCCTGGCTCATGCACCCTTACACGGGCCATGTCACAGCCAGCCAGGAGCGGTTCAACACACACTTGAATCATGCATGCCAGCTGGTCGAGCGCACTTTCGGCCACCTCAAAGGGCACTGGAGGTGTCTCCTCACCCACCTGGATGCAGGCCTCACCAACATCCCCCAGGTTGTGGGCACGTGCAGCGCACTCCACAACCCGGTGGAGAGCAAGGGAGAGGCCTTCTTCCAGGGCTGGGCTGTGGAGGCTGGCAGGGCCGACATCCAGCCACCCGCTGCCCCCCCAAGTCACCAGGTCAACCCTGAGGGGATCCGGGTCCGGGAGGCCCTGCGGGCCCATTTTGACCAGGCTGCAGGGTGAACGCTGGCAGCGCCAGCTGCGGGTGAGCCACCCACTGCACCTCCCCCATCCTCCACAACACTCCCTGCCCCCATGCCCACACCACAGAGAACCCGAGAGCACACACACATACACACACACACACACTTCTGTACAATAAAAAAATGGAATTTTTTTAAACAAAACCCTGCAACCCTTAGTATTAATAATATGAAAACACAAGAATAACACGGGAGCTATGTACATGGGGGGTCAGTTACAAAACAGGGGTAGAACAAAAACTATTTACACCAACATGGGGGGAATGAGTCCAAAGGAGGGGGCCTTGGGGGGCAACATCCTCGGCCACGCACCCCTATTGTCCTGCACCTGGTGTTGGGGGGCGTGACCCACATCTCGGCCGGAGGCCTGGTCGAGGCTGCGTGGGGGCCGGGAGAACCGGCAGCTATGGCCGGGTGGTGTCTGGAGGCCCATGGTCCCCCTCAATGGCAGGCCCCAGGACGGCCAATGGTGGAGGGATGGTGGGTGGAGCAGCGGGCGGAGCGGCGGGCGGTGTGTCAGGGGGGGCCAAGTGCCGCACAATGTCCTGGAACGTGCACATGAAGGCCCCCCAAGCCTCCTGGCGCCAGGCCAGCGCTCGCTCCTGGAGGTGGAGCCGCCGCTCCTCCACCTGCAGGCGCCACTCGGACACCACCAGCTAACGCTGGAGGGTGGCGAGCAGCTGGGGGTCCGTGGACGCCCGCAGATGGCCCCGCCACTGTTGGCCTTGTCCTGGGGCTGGTCCGTGCTCCGCCGAGGGGCTGGCCTGGTGGGATGGCCCTGGTGGGCTCTCTGGGATGACAGACCCCACACCGGTGCTCTCCGGGCCCTCCGATGGTGCAGCTGTGGAACAGAGGGGGAAGAAGAGTGGAGACAGCCGTTAGTGTGGGCCCTGACCTGTGGCCCTTGTCCCCCCATCCCTCTGCTGCTGGTTCCCCATCCCCGTCCACCAGAGATGCTGCTGATGATGATGATGGGTGTCCAACCCCCCCCCCAGGGGAGCCTAGGTTCCGCTCCCCCCATCCCCAGGGATGGGGCATGGCGCTGTCCTGCTGGCGGGACAGGGGCTGATGGATTCTTCTGAGGGACATGCAACTGCTGTCCTCAGGGCCATGGTCATCTGGGTGTGTGGAGGGCCCTGGTCATGTCTCTTGTCCCCGCCCCCTTAACCCCGGGGGTATGCACCGGGGGGGGGGTACATACCTGATGCTCCGCTCCCACGGTCAGGTGACAGCCATCAGGCGGACGCCCTGCTGGAGCTGCGGGAGGGGAGGGCAATCTGGAGCCTCCCATCACTGGAGGCCCCCTCCTCCTCCTCCTCCGGTGTCCCATGGGTGGGCTCCTGGGGGGGTGGTCCCTGGGGTGCAGGGCTGGCCTCCGGGGTGGACTCCGTCTCCGGGGCCTGCTGGGGCTCATCGGCCGATGTGTCAAGGGTGGCCAGGGGAGAGGAGGTGTACTAGAGGCCCAGGATTTCCCTGAGCTCCCTGTAAAAGGGGCAAGCAGCGGGGTGCGGCCCCAGATCGGCTGGCCGTGTCCAGGGCCCGGGCGTAACCCTGCCGCAGCTCCTTTACCTTACTCCTGATGTGGTCAGGAGTTCGGGCAGGGTGGCCCCGGGCAGC
Organism: Carettochelys insculpta; assembly: GCF_033958435.1. NCBI lineage: Eukaryota > Metazoa > Chordata > Testudines > Carettochelyidae > Carettochelys > Carettochelys insculpta. The sequence goes on along the minus strand of NC_134138.1, from coordinate 190,719,505 downwards.
CAGGCCCTCGACCAGCTGAGCGAACGCATCCGCATTCTGCCTCTTGCTCCCCATTACCTGGAGCACCTCCTCCTCACCCCAGAGCCCCAGCAGGTCCCGGATCTCGGCCTCCTTCCAGGAGGGGCCCCGCTGCCTCTTCCCCCTCTGGCTGGCAGTCTGGGAGCCCTGGTTCCCCTTGTGGGGGGTGCCCTGTGGGCGCTTGTGGGGCTGGCTGGCTGCCATGGGGTGCAGGATGGTGGCTTGGGGCTGCGGAGGGACGTGCAGGCTGGGCACGTGGCTGTGCTGCTGCCTGCACGAGCTCTCAGCTTCCTGCACCAGAAATAAGGGGACAGGGAGCTTTAAGGGGCTGCTGCACGCTGCGACCATAGAGCTCAGGGGCTGGAGAGAGCATCTCTCAACCCCTCAGCTGATGGCTGCCATGGAGGACCCCGCTATTTCAATGTTGCAGGACGCGGATCATCTACACGTACCCTACTTCGACGTTCAACGTCGAAGTAGGGCGCTATTCCCATCTCCTGATGAGGATAGCAACTTTGACATCTCGCCACCTTACGTAGATTTCAACTTCGAAATAGTGCTCGCTGTGTGTAGACGCGGCGGGCGCTATTTCGAAGTTGGCACGGCTACTTCGAAATAGCCGGCTAGTGTAGACGTGGCTCTACACTGCAAAAGTTCCTCAGAAAACATCAGCAGGAGAAAAAGCAATTCACATGATGGGAAGTAAAAAAAGACACAAGGTGCTGTTTTGCAAATGGCGATTGATTAGAGGCATTCTCCGGTCCTTCAAACCCATCAGCAACTTTCAAAAAAGGACCTGATAGTTTTAAACGATTCTCAAAATACAAAGGTCAGAAAAATGGCATTGTACTTCATTCAAATCCAGAGCCAAACAGCCAGCTGAGGGCCTCTTTTATTATTGTTTCTGGATTAAATGGTTAGGCAAACAGGTTGGCTGCCTCATCTCTGAAATGGGGCTAAATTGCAAACCTTAGTAACAAATCACTTTAATAGAATACTGATTTTAATATAAAACACGCTGAAGGTCTTGCTAGCTCCCAGAGGGATTTTGTGGAAGTGGACTTCAGAGCACTTCCCTCTGTGATTCTGCATGAATGGAATATCAAGTATCCAGGGACAAGTTGTAAAGAAATGGAATTTGTAGCAAGGTCAAAATCCAGTCAGTTGTATAGGCAGTGAGTGTTTATTTTGAGGCTACATCTGCACATCAGTTGACAAAACTCGGCACGTCCACCAACAGCGTTCTGCCTCCCTGTGACGAGGAATAATGCCTTTGTCGCCAATACAGTATTTAATACAGCATTTCTTCCCTTCACCCATATGAATTCTAGCACAGACAACTAACAACTGTGTACAGTATGGTATGCAAACCTCACTTAGTTCATTATTACTGCATTGAACCTTAATTGTACAGATCAGCTCTCTGGCGGCACACCGGGAGAGATCATTCTATTTCCAGGATGTCCTAGTGTGTTCCAGGTTTTCTTCCCTGCCTCATTTATTTTAAGCCACCAAGGAGTATAATAAACACTTGCCCAATTTGTTCTCTTCTTCCTTCTCTTCTTGTTCCTATTCTGAGCTCTGCCACTGACTCAGTCTGAGGTCTTGGACAAATTATTTAATTGTATCTCACAAGTGTGAGAGAGTAATGCAGTTCCCTTCCTTTTGGAAAGAGCTTTGAGAAGCACTTTATAGATTATAGGTATTATATTAACACTCTACTAAGATAGGTAGGCCCTGGCATACACTTGCCAAAATTCTACCCCTATATCCTTCAGATATGACCCAGTGTGATCACAACACCAGTGGATACAGATAGCCACAGAGCCAGCAGTCTGCTGATTGAGCACTTAAAGCTGAACAAACACTTTGCCTATGGAAGCATATTGTTACAAATGGGAGGAAGACTGAACACCACAGTGTATGTATGCCTACCTCTTACCAAAACCACTGATTGCACATATCTTAGCCTGCCCAGTAACAAATCAGTACGGAGAAGGAAAGTACCAGCCACAGGCGAGCACCACAAACCCAAGACAGGTCAAAGAGATCATGGTATTTTAGAGATTCTTCCATTCACTCCCAGTTCTCTTAAGTTAGAAGTCATTGGCCAGAGCCACTGAAGAGTTTTCAAAATCTGTCTGTAAAGGATAAATTATACAAATTATGCAGCTCTCTAGAGATTGCGGGGTGAGGGAATGATAACAAGGAAACACATCATTATCTCAGGCGCTGAATTTCAATGAAGGATTTGCTCAGATGGACCAAAATCAAAGAGAGGCACCATATAACACAGAGTTTAGAAAAATTTGTCATTTGTGCAGTAATTAAATACCTGGATGCATACTTATTGCTGAAGCTCATTTTCCCATGAGTGCAGACTGCAATTACCTTGTAGAATGAGTGCTTGTGTTTAAAGGGTATGGTATTATTAATAATGTATGTGTTTAATAGCTATCCCTTTATGAACTTTCTGGACCTGAAACAGACTTCCAGGTGCACAGTAAGGGTAAGCAGATACACACAGGCAACAAGTTTGTATTGCTCACTGAGGTCCCCAGTAATTTGCATTTGAGAAGAAACTGGGTTTTTGCTATGTTCATTTTTTTTTTTATTTTCATATGCCTCTAAAGTCAAAAACTATGCTACCTTCTTCATTAAGATCTCTTGAAGATCTTAGGAAGAGGGTTTCCCAGGATCTCCCTTAAATCCATACACAAGTGCAGTTTCCTTTGGTGCAATCCTGTTGTTAGAGCAGGAAATTGTACAGGGAGCCACTTTGCCACATGGCAGCTAAATCTGTCTCCATGATTCAATAATGCCTATGTGATCAAGACACGTGGTTTCTTGAGAAAGCTATCCAACTAGCACAGCTTCAGCTGCATCACAGTCAATTCAGAGAAATTTACCTGTAATTGGGCCACTAGAGTGAATCTCTCTCTTCTGGGAATTTAACCGAGGATGCTCATGTCCAAAAGAAGCAGCACTTCCATTTGAAATGAGAGAAGAATATCCACTAGCTCTCGCTTGCAGTAATACCGATATCCTCTCCCCAGATCTTCAACTCCATAATGAGATTTGTATTAGCTGTAGGAGCACAGCTCCAGTAGATCACTTCCTTCTGTTAAATGAGCAGCTACCAGAAGGAGATTTAAACGTTAGGGCTAGGTCTACATGAGCCCCTTCCATTCCGAAGGGGCATGTTAATGAGTGGGTTCGAAAGATGCTAATGAGGCACTGTCATGAATATGCAGTGCCGCATTAGCATAGTGGCGGCCGCAGCACTTCGAAAGTGCGGCTTTTTGAATTGTGCACCGCCCATGGAGATGGGGACTTTCCGAAAGGACCCCCCCAGTTTTCAAAAGCCCTGAAAATTTTCAAAAATTTTCAGGAAGAAGGGGCGTCTGGAAGAAGGACTTCCTTCCAGAAGCTCCCCCAGGGCCACGCTTCTACATGGTGTTTTGAAGTCCGGAAGAACGGTCTTCTGGACTGCAAATCACGTGACCGTATGCGAATGAGGCACAGGGAATTTGCATATGCACCTCATTAGCATATTTTGGCCGTGTATTACCATGCCACTTTAGAAGAAAGTGGCCTGTGTAGAAACGGCCTCTGAGGCAAATAGAATGCCTTGCATTGACCTGCATGAAGATGATCAGATAAAGCAAACGTGTCTGTTCCCCATGTACCTTAAAGCTCTCACAGCTTTTTTCATTAGAGCTTCTACTCTGGCATCTGAGGGAAAATATCAGTGTGATAGATTCCTCATTGCTCTCTGACCCACCAGCCTGGGTTCCCTCTAACACTGTGGTGCTGTGACAAGCTGCAGGCATGCTCCCCATCCTACATTACTACCAGCATTCATACAACTGCTGATAAACCCAACTGCAGTTACATGCAAGCTGTCTGACCAGCCACTGCATGTGAATCAGCAATAGCAAGATCATAGCCAAAATACCCACTAGCTTCCCAGCCTGGAACTTCAGAGCAGAACTGTCCTGCCCTGGTCTAAACCTGAACTATTATAAATGTATTATACAGTTCACCTCCCCCTCCATGCGGAGAAGAATATGCAATAACTTTTGGCCCATGAGCTACAATTTCCCCCCACACTTCACTCCAACTCACTGGTTTAGATAAAGTAAAACCAAGTTTGTTAACTACACAAGATACATTTTAACTGATTTAAGTGATCGAAAACAAATAAAGCACATTACCTAGCAAATAAACAAAACCACAAATGAAGCCTCAGGTACTAGAAAGACAGGATATGAATTAGCAAATTCTCACCCTGGCTAATAAATACAAGCACACTGCAGATTCTTAAGGGAAAAGTTGTACTGGCTTTGCAGCTTGGAATGCCCAGGTCTTTTACGCAGTGACTAGGTCCAGCAACTCCCCTAAGTTCAGTCTTTGTTTCTCAGGTGTTTCCAGGAGTGTGGGGAGTGAAGTCAGTCCCTACCTTCAGAGCTTTGGCATTTGGTGGGAACCCTTTGTTTCAAAATTTGATTCCCAGAGCAGTTTGTGGAGAAATATTGACATCCCAAGATAGACTCCCAAGATATGTAGTCTGTTCATATGCCCTTCCAGTTTTATATCAGCCATTGGTTACAGGCTGCCCAAAATCTCCACAGGAAAGCTAAGCAATTCCACAATCTAATGTCTTTGCTGATGGTCCATCAGCCCCATCAGGTTTCTTCATTATTGTACCTAAAAGGCTGGCTGTAGGCAAGTCTGGTAGAGTGAGCCCATTTGAAACATACAGCACTAATCCATATACATAACTTCAGCTACAAATATTATACACACATGCAAATAGGACAAATATATTCAGCAAGTCTTATTTTTTTCCAATGGCACCTCACATGACCTCGTCTCATACAAAATACATCATAATTATGCCATAATTATATCATAATATTGTGAAGACTATAGGGTGCAGTTCCACAATCCACTCAAAGCTTAATATTGCTCACCCTGCTACATGGCTACTCTCCTCATGTTTCAGTACTGTAATAAGTAGTTGGGTAACATGTTCTAAAACACCCAAGTGACTTCCGTGCCTAAGTCCCATTTCAAAAGTGACAACCACTGACTTTTACTATGTACCTAACTCACATAGGAGTTTCTGAAACTGTCACTTCTAACACTGCTCCCTTTATATTTATATGAATCTGCTCATGAATTGTTCGGTGGAAATCAGTGGAGTTTCTGGTGTAAATGAGAAGAGAATCAAGCTAATTTGTCCAGATCCTGAAGCCCTTACTCACCCCAAGTGTCAGAGCATGAGTTCCACAATTTGCAGAGCATTTGAGATTAAAGATGCTGTGGAAAACTATTTTAGGATTCATACTTCAGCAGGTGTGACATTCCCTCTGATAGAGGACAATCAGAATTATACACAGAGTAACATATTACAACCACGTCTCATTGAGTCAGCCACGAAGAAGTCAAGTCCTTATTCAGCAAGTCAGACAGACAGAAGTAAAACAAGTGGCAGCAAAAGAATTTTTAAACATTACATTTGATTCTTTAAAACTTATTTTTTAAAAAGAACAAGAAGTAAAAGAAACCGAATGAGAACTTCAGGTGCTTTATCATACAGGAACAAATATCCTCGGAACTCAATATTTAAAACATACACAAACTTCGGGGTTTTTTACAATTTCAAGCTGAACCACATTGTCATTTATTGTTCCATTCAAGACAAGACAGCTGCAAGCCTGAATCCATATAGGTAGATAATAAATATTGCTACAGCCACATGTTTTCTGAACCAGGGCAGTAGGCTGATTTCATGGTAGCACTGAGGAGTTCTAAGCATTTTTTCTGAGGCAGTTTATAAATACAAATTAAAAGCTTAAACCTTCAGCCCTTACCAATGAGTCCTTATTTCCATGAGCCTTGTCTTTGATGAGACAACATAAATGAGCAGGGGTTTTCAGGACAGCTCCTAATTCTGTGTAGCGTCTTTGACACAAACTGTGTCCCAAATTGCTCTTCTGATATTTTTTATTTCATCTTTGTAGAGAGAAATTATTACATATAGGCCAGAGAGTAAGGTCATATTTTTAGCTGAGACCTGAAACAAGATGGGAGCCATGTAGGAAGCACAAGGAGAAGACAGTGGGTGCTCAGACTGTATACATGGCCAGAGATTAAGCCAGTGTTAGATGTTGCAGAGGGGTTGGTGTTATGTTTGTCAAGGCTTCTTTATGTACTCAGACTGTAATGCAACTCTAGTAAAATACTTCAGATTAGGTTTTTTCCTAGCAGAGTACTTTATTGTCACATAGAGCAGAAAACGATCCCTTCTTTTCTCTCCAGCATTTGTTGCTGCTTCCATTTGCTCTTTGGTATTTAGATTGACTGTTCTGCACTCCCCACTAAGGAGCCTGCTAAAGGTTTTCCTTGGGCACCCACCATTCCTCACAGCAGTTGGTTTCCATTTGACAGTTGTGTGTGGCAGTCTGTATGTTGGCATCCAGAGCATATGCCCCAAATATATCCACCATTTCCTTCCAAATCTGGTGGAAATGAGCTGCTTATACAGGAAGTGGTGCTATCCCCCTTTTATTGATAGGGATCTGAGGCACAGAGAAACTAAGGGCTTCATCCTGATTGATTGAAGTCAGTGACAATGCTCCTTTTCTTGATGCTGCAGGATGAAGGCCTAAGTGACTTGCCCATAGAGGAAGTTTGAAGTGGAGCAGGAAAAAGAACACAGGTCTCCTAAGTGCCAGGCTAACATCCTAATCAGTGGAGTCTCCTGGACACTCACTAAGTCTCTTCAACTACTATGGATGTCACAGTGCTCAACAGTTAGCAGTATGTGGCCAGCCCCTCAGAAAATCAAGCCAAGTGATCACGAGGGGTGTCCAGTTGTCAATCATCAACTTCTACATTTGGGCTCAACCAGCCATGTGTTCAGACCAGTTCTTTTTAGCTATAGGTTTGGAGGTGTGTCTGACTTTCAGAGGATAAAGGTGAGGCTCATTTTGGGTTCATAAATCATACCACATTCCACTGGAAGAGAAAGGGAAAAATAGGTAGTGAAAGGAGAGGGAATAACTCTGTCCTCTACAAGAGGACTGAGGTTCCTAGTAGGGAGGGAGAGAGAGAGAGAGAGAGAGAGAGAGAGAGGACTCATTCTAAGCAAGAATCCTGCTCTGCTGCTTTCACTGAACATTTGTAGGTAACACCATTGGTGTTCATGGCACCTATCATGCAGTACATATGTGAAGAAATAGCCCTGTCTTGAAGAAAGTACAATATAAATTGAGAGAGGGGAGACGGGACAGGGAAACAGACTATTGGGGAAATAAAAACAGGCAAGAGGTCTGGGGCTGAGTGCCAAGAACACACCCTCCTTTCAACATACCAGTATGTGATACTCTTAGGCAAAAACTCCTGCAGTTCTTATTGGTTGTTGTTCTGGTAAAGCTTCCACTGATTTAAGAAAACTGTATTATTCAGTCCCTGAGGATTAACTGCTGATGCCTGAAAAACTGCCAATCCTACTGGGAAGATTTTTTTTAAAAAAAATTCCATTTTACTTGGAGTTTTAATAACATTTTCCCCTCACTTGCTCTCTCCCTCTCCTTGTGGCTTTCCTGCTCTAAACATTTGCTTAAGAATAGGATCTTTGTTTGTGAAGCGTTCATTAGTTCCTGCAGTTTGCTGCCCACTTGACAGCATAATCCTCTGCCATTGCTAACCGCTTCCACAGTAACCCAAAATGATGCTTGTCACCACAATGAAGGGGACAAGCCAATCAATTGTTCAGAGACAAAAGATCCTGTTTTCATGTAAGCATTCTTAGTAACAAAGGATTTAAAAAGACAAACAAAATGTTAGGCCTATAAGCAAGGTTGTTTACAATTAGAATTAGGCTACGCCTACACTACTGAGATTATACCAGCCTAGCTACACTGGCAAAGTTTAAACCCCATATTTTAGACACACCTACACACCAATGGAAGGGTTTTTTCCATCCGTTTAGTAATACCGCATCTCCAAACTACAGTAGCTATATCAATGGAAGCATTCCTTTGTTAGCATAGCTCCATCTCCAAGGAGCAATAAGTCAACGTAGTTATGTTGTTGAGGGGTATTTTTAAAGATCTCTGACTGATATAGCTGCAGTGACTTAATCCCTAAATGTACACCAGGCATTAGTTTCAGTGGTTGAGAGACACCAGCACTATTTGACTCTGTTTTCTGTCCCTCTGGATTTAATACAGAATTTATCACTAAATTCTTCAATTGCTAGTGAAGCCTTTCTACAACCACAAAAATTAGAAAAGCCTATACAGATCACATAGCCTGTTCCATGTCAACATAAGATCATCAGCTACTGTACACATTTTAGTCTATTATCCAGTCTAGTTTCAAACCTTAGAATCCAAAAGACAAATATATTTCTCCTGAGAGCTCTTGGAGTAGCGGGCACTGTCATGGTGCACAGAATCAAAACCCATCTTAAACTGGAGGCATTTTTATTAACTAGAAACACAAACTAACAGGTCCCTATCCTGCTCAGGTTCAGGGTTGTCTCCCTTCTTTACCAGAAACTGCAGACTGGCTGGAACTCTGTACAGCACACACAGATATCTAAGCTGTGCAACGGGCATGGTAATGAGCGAGGTCAGAAGATGCTAATGAGGCCCTTCCATGAATATGCAGCACCTCATTAGCTTAATAGTAGCCGCAGAGATTCGAAAGTGCCGCTTTCGAATCACACGCCGCCCATAGAGACGGGGGCTTTAGAAAGGACCTCCTGGACTTCAAAAGCCCATTCTTCCTAACACCAGATAGGAAGAAGGGGCTTTCAAAGACTGGAGGGTCCTTTCAAAAGTCCCCTGTCCGTACGGGCAGTGCACAATTCGAAAGCAGCACTTTCGAATCGCCATAGCTGTCATTATGCTAATGAGGTGCTGCATATTCATGGCAGCACCTCATTAGCATCTTCTAACCTTGCTCATTACCATGCCCCTTCCAAAAGGAAGGGGCTAGTGCAGACATAGCTCTAGTGAATGAGTAATTAGCTCCAAATAACCATAATTACAGAAGATAGTCTAGAGAGTGCTGAGTTGAAGGACTCTTCTTGATTCTTTCCCTCTCTCTCCACCCAGATTCTTCCACTTCCTTTAATTCTGTGGGTGTGTCTACACTTGCATTCCTCTTTCGAAAGAGGCATGCAAATGAGGTAAATCGAAAATTCAAATGATGTGTAAATTTGCATATTCAGTGCCTCATTTGCATATTCTAATTTCGAAAGAGCCTCTTTCGAAAGAAGAAAGCCAGTGTAGATGCTGCTCTTTTGAAAGTAAACCCCACCTTTGAAAGAATCATTCTTCCCATTAAATAAAGGGAAGAAGGATTCTTTCGAAGATGGGGTTTACTTTCGAAAGAGCAGCTTCTACACTGGCGTTCTTCTTTCGAAAGAAGCTCTTTCAAAATTAGAATACGTAAATGAGATACTGGGTATGCAAATTTATACCTCATTTGCATTTTCTATTTACCTCTTTTGCATATGTTTTTCTAAAGAGGAATGCAAGTGTAGACATACCCTGTTAGCCATAAAATCTCCTCTTTCCTTTTCCACACCCCAGCAGCTGGTGCAGTAATAATAAGGAAGCATCAGGAGTAATAACATAGAGGACTTCCACACAGGTCACCTTGTGCCTTTAGAACATCCATGAGGTTTGGGGGCCTGACCTATGGGCTTCTAGAGTAGGTCACATCTTTCTCAACTGACAGACAAATCTGAAGCAAGAGGAATCTCAATTTTCCTTCCTTAATCCAGTCTTGTAACATACTGCATGGGAGAAAACAATCTGAACCAACACATACTTAGAACCTGTTCCAAAGCCCATTGGAGTCAAGGCAGACTCCCACTGAGTTCAATGGCATTTGAATCAGATGTGCATATACTCGTTTTCCTCCTCAAAGTGCTCTTTCAAATTTTCATTAATTGTTTTGGTGGCTGCACCAAATTTTGTCCCAAAACAAACATGAATGGAGGAAGAAAGGAAAAGAATACAAAGGTAACTATAAAATGGACTGACAAAGAAACACCCAGCAAAAGACAGAAGAAAAATACAAAATACGAGGAAATAAAGGTGGAAGCAAGAAACAGGATTTGGAAAGAGATGCACGAACAGAAAGCAAGGGCATTCTATGTACTCAAATAGGCTCCAGTAAACACTTAAGCATATGTTTCACTAAGCAGCTTCTTTGTACACTGTGCAAAAGTAAACTAATGCACATTGCTTGTGGGTTTGCACAACCAATTTATACTTTCTTATGTATTGTACATGCTGGCATTATTAAAACTTAATTTTATGGACAAGCAGTAACTTGACCAGCTCTAAAGAAGTCTAACCCCTCTCAAAGAGATGCATACAAGTGATTCTGGTAAACTGAGTGACAAGTTAGAATTACATGAGCTGTCTGCAGAGTCTTGCCCTGGCAACTTGCATGCAATAGCCCAGCACTCATTATTACTTGACAGAGATCAGTTATTTATTCATTGGTAGTATTTTGCACTCACTTTGCCCAGGTAACAGAAGATGTAAGGCATCTTAGTACTGGCTGTCATCCATACAAAACAATAGAAGGCTGCTGCCACCAAAAATAGGGATTAGTAACTCATGGTCTTGGTGAGAAACAAGGCCAATAATCTACAGGTTAAGCCTCTGTTGTCGCGGATCCTTGGGACCTCACCGGTCCAAGACAAGAGAATTTACCAATCCACTCTCTTCCAAGCTGAAGTGGTAGAGGCCAGTGCTTTCAGAGGGGGCAGCAGTCAGTTCAGTCCCTTCAGCTACAGTGGAGTTCCAATTATGCTGTACATCATAGCCGACGACAGCCGTGACATTCCTAGGGACCCCCAGATCTTTTACAATAGGAAATAATACAATATTCATAGGTGCTCTTTTAATTCTATAATAGCAGTGTTCTGGAAATAGTAGTCGGTGTGATCGAAAAGTAGAATTGATCCCAGTTACTTACTGTGTTTTCCTCACTGCTTGATATGTTCGGAACACTGTGCTTCCTGCTCCACAGTTCTTTACAAGCTCTGAATGGCAACGTCTCTTTTTTTCTACTCAAGCCAAGCAGCGCTGTAGCTCCAGCAATGGGAAAATTCAATTTGAAATACAATAGCAGAAGCTAAGAGCCTTCAAGTCCCCTAGCACCTATTGATTTTCTGGGCCAAAGAGACCCCCATATGCAGGTGTTTCTCTAAGTAACGTAGAGCTCTGTTAGGGATCAATAACACCAACTCTGTGCCTTGGCTGTGGGAAACCAGAGGATCTGGCTCCAGCAGCACAGAGTGGTGGGGAGCCCCAGAGGGCAAGAAGGCGGGTATCAGTGGCATGATCAGCACAGTAGGGTACAATAGGGTCCTCTGTAACAGCACCGCATCAAACTCAGGTAACTCTATTTTGCACGCTCCTTCAATTTCAGCGGAACATGTTGTTTTCCTTTTCTGAATGGTAGCAAGCCCTGCCTCTCAGATGAAGTCTACAAACCATCTCCCAAAGATTTTTTATTAAAGATAAACAGTAGGATGTAAGTGCAAACAGATAGATCACAATTAAGTTACTGGATTGAAATTTTAAGAATGCATAGCTGGTTCTAACTTCCCTGAGAGACTTACTGCACACAGATTCTTACCCTAAAGAGCTGTTCTCATATCAGGCAAGATCTTCAAACTAGAACTGTTCTTTTTCTCTATTTGGGCCAAAATCCATTCACTTTCTTTGTTCCTTCTTGGAGCCTCAAGCAGATTCCCAAGCAGACTGAAGACAAAACCTATTAGCTTCCCATTGCTTAAATAGACTTTTTTGTAGGACAAGAAATCTTTGTTCTATAATCCCCCCATCCCATGGAAAAACACTGGATCAAAATGGCTTTCAGTGCCAGGTGGTGAGAACACATATCTTTCTAGCATCAACCACCTTCTAGACTTAGAGGGCAAACAAGGCTGTTTATGAATCATTAAGTTGATCACCCAGTCATTAGGGTTGGAGCAGGAGTAATGGCTATTATTAACATATTTAAAACTACAAACAACTTTATATTTCATATTTCTAACTTCCCATAGAAGAAAGGTATACGTACCAAAATACCATGTACAGGTCCAGCAAATTGTAACACTAAAATTGATAGGTTACATGAGGTATTTTGTCCAAAGAATCTCTGACTTCTGCATATTTATATTCCTAAAGCATGGAGAGGTCCATCACACTGATTTCACACAGGGCTGGGACAGCAGGTTTAACACACCATTAGCTCTCCCAAAATCACTGGAAAAGTTCAAGTGCTCTCTTTCACTGCGTCTACACTAGCAAGGTCTTTCAAAAGATAAATCTAAGGACGGGGCCCTTTCGAAAGAGCCGGTGGAGCATCTACACACAAAATATGTTCTTTCAAAAGTATATTCAAACAATGCAGCACTCCCTTTCAAAAGCATTCTTCCAATCCCGCATCAGGTGAGCACCTTCTTCCAAAAGATTCTTTCAAAAGAAAATATGTGTAGATGTTCCACACGCCATTCTTTCGAAAGATGAGTCCTCCATGGCACCAGCCAGTGGATATGCGAAAACGCCCTGGCCCGTGAGAGCAGAGCTCTATGCTCTCTCGCTCCAGATGTGTTTAAAGGTGTAGGGACCCAGAAACCCCGTGGCAGGAAGCTGAGAGTGTACTGGCAGTAAAGGTATGAGCTGAGCAGCCTCATTCCCTCATGGCCACACCTTGCAGCCAATCCAACCACTATGGGCACCAGCCAGTCCCTTAATGAGCCCCAAAATACTCCCCAGAGCCCTCACAGGTCTCATAGGAGCCTGTCCAGATGTCCAAAAAACAGGCTCCCTCCTGGATGGAGCCAGAGCTCTGGGACCTCCTCAGCCTGTGGCAAAAAGAGGAGATCCTCTGTGAAATGGGGGAGAAGTGATGGAATGCAGCCACCTTCACCCATCTCGCCACTGGACTGGCCACCCAGGGACACCCTGCCCAGACACAGTACCAGGTCCACAGTAAAGTCAAAGAGCTCTGCGGGGCACGCCTGAGCTCAGAATGCAGCTGGCTATTCAGGGGCAGAAACCACCACCTTCCCCTATTTCCAGGAGCTCCAGCACCTCCTGGGGACCCAGGATAGCTCCCCCGCCTCCCGCTGTCCTGGACACCATGATGGATGAGCCACACCTGGAATCGGAGATGGAGGTAGAGCCAGGACCCCATACCCTCACCACCCTGCCAGGCACCAAGGCAGAACCACCCTCCAACGGGTCCAGTGATGACAGGGACCTTGTCAGTGACCTCCCATCGCAGTTGTCCAGCCGGGTGACAGTCAGCAGGGCATCGATGGACCTCAGTGAGGGACTCTGCATTAAATACCTGACAGGGCGCACAACCTGGATCATGAGGCAGTGGCGCCCACCACTGCCACAGCTGCCAGTGGGCCACCCACATGGCTGGCAGCCCCAGCCTGGACACATGCCCGGCAGCCCCAGCCTGGACACATGCCCGACGGCCATGGCACCTGGCAAGCCATAACAGCTGCTGGCGGCACTCAGCACTCGCTCCAGGGGACAGCACCGCAAGCTACCCATGTGGGGAAGGGGTAGGTGGGGCTAGACACTACCCAGGGCCCACACCACATGGGCAGGGACTCCCATCAGTGACCACAATCCCCCACAGCCACCTTGCCTCATGAGAGTGGTGCAGGACGGATGTGCCGTCCGTCTTTCCTTCTATCCTTACAGCTGCACCGTCAGAGGGCCAGGCGATCCCTGTGCCATACGTGGTGTCAGACACCCCACCAGAGGCAGAGGAGACAGCCCAAGCACCCACCCCGCAACACCAGCACCATGGCAGGCCCATGTGAGGAGGACCCAGAGGTGCGCAACAGATGATGCCCTCTATACTGCTGCCATCCGCCAACTGAGGGAGGTGGCCAAGTGGTGTCTGCGGGTAAACGAGGTGGACCTGGCCTGGCAGTGGGAGGCCTGGGAGGAACTCATGGGGAACCTGATGGACATAATGGTCATCCTCTGGGTGTACCTGGCCCAGCTCCCCTGCCTGCTGTCCCCTTAATGCCCCCACACTGACCCCCCAGCTGCTCTTTCTCCCCCCCCGCCACTTTGATCCCACCAAAGGCCTTCCATGGTCCTACCTCCCTATGCTTCCTGCCTCATCTCAGCCCAACTAGGGACCCCAAACCTGAGGTGGGAGGGGATCCTGGGGCCGATGAAGCTCACAGCCCTCCACCCCAGCCCTGGATTAATGCCCCCCTTTCCCCCTCCAGGTTGAGGTCCCCCCACTTCCCCAGCCCTCCAATGCATATAGTTAGCCCCTGTTCCCCACTGTACATAGCTATGTGCACTATTTGTATCTTTCCCAGAGTTCTTATTTATTTGTTAAGCAGTTTATTTTTCAAACACCCCCCTGTCCCATGCTCGTGATGAGAGGGACAGTGAGGGATGGATGGGGGTACGGGGGGGTGGGAAATGGTGAGGGATGGATGTTGGGGGGAGGCTGCATGGGGTGCCTGGGAGAGGGTTACTGGAGCCCACAAGCACTGAGCCCCTGTGCCCCCTTCTTGGCCCCCTCTCACCACACTCCATCCTGGCCCCCTCCCCCCCATGGTCTCAGACCCTGAGGGTCCCCCTTGCTCAGGAATCCCCTCTCCCCTCCCTGTGGAAGGTGCCTGACCATGGCACACCTTACCTCCATGAGGACAGCCCCAAAGGTGGCCTTGCCCACCCCAAACTGGTACCCCACGGAGTGGCAACCATCTGGGGTGGCCAGCTTCCAGACTGCAATGGCAACCAGCCTCTTGAGGGGGACAGCAGGCTGCAGCCATGTGTCCTGATGTCTGAGGGCAGGGGTGAGCCAGTTGCAGGAAGGCCTGCTTGCTTATCCTGACTTTCTGCAGCCATCTGGCATTGTCCCACTCTCTCATCACAAGCCGGTCCCACCAGAGGGAGCTTCTGGGATGGCTCCAAAGGTCCCAGGGAGAAGGGCTTCACAGCTCTGGTGAGCAGGCTCGCCCACCAGAGGAGGTGGAGGATGGCCATGACCACCGTGGCCAGCAGGCCAACCACGATGTCCACGATGTGCAGCTCTGGGTGCTGTTGGGGAACCATTTGGCTGTGCTGTGGCCATCTGGTCCCTGCACAGGCTCTGATTCACTTTGGTCAACTCAGCAGGCCTCAGCCTGTGCAGGAAAGGGGAGTTTGGGAGGGGGCCTTTAAGGGAGCAGCTGGCCGAGCCCCTAGAAGGGCTTGGCCACCATGCAACCCCATCTCCTGCATTTCCTGACTTGTTCTTTCGGAAAGGCGCCCAGGGCTGTGTGGCAGCTCTCTTTCGAAAGAACAGCTCAGTCTTTTGAAAGAACAGATCGAAAAAAATCTATCTGCTTTTTGTGTGTGGACACACTCTTTTGAAAGACGTTCTTCCAGGGGCTCTCTTCTTTCAGAAGAGCACTGTAGGGCAGATGTAGTTTCTCCATTCCCCTTCAGCAGCCAGCACCTCTGGTAGCTCTGTAACTTCTAGAACAGCGCTGGAAGGAAATACTGGTTCAGTTCTCACTCAGAGGATAGTGTGCCACCTACTGCTGCACAGTCGGGAAACAAAATGAGGACCGTAGTTAAAACCATACATATTTTAATAGCAGAAGAATAACTACCCACTCAAAATAGTTACTGTCTGCAGACACGACTTACAAGTATCTCAGTTGCTCACCTCTGATCTGGACCCGTTATCCTTGGTGTCTGAAGGCTCCTGCTGGCAAATTGCTATTTGTCTCTGTAAGCAAGACAGATCTTTAAGTTCTCCTCTGAACTAGACAACATTCTAGCAAGTTAAAAGCAAACCAAGACAAAGGAAATGCTAAAGTGTTTTCTGTGCAGAAAGAGATGATGTTATTTTCTTTGGATCATTCATATGATTCAGGCTCTGTTACAGGTTCCAGGTGTGCTCCTTTACCCCCTGAGAAGTAATTTAGAAACTATGCACTTGATCTGGTCACATTTTAAATGAATGCAAATTTTGCTCTTGATTTCAGTGGGAGCAGAATCAGAGCCTAAATCGATAAATAAGTTCAAACACTAGCTCTTGTTCAGGACATGTTGTGGAACTGCAAAAGACCACATACGCTGGCGACATCTGCATGTGTAAGTCCATTGACGTCAGTGTTGATTCACGTGGAACTGTGTCCTGTTTCCATAGTGGAAGGACTCCATTCTGATCTAACAAAAGGAAAACAAACTCCCCTTTGCAAAGTCTATTTGAAGTGGGTGGAAGAAAAGAAAATACCCCTAGTAGAAGAGGCGAGAGAGAGGTTATATTTGACATTTCTTCCCCCACAAAAATCCAGAAGTGAGCCATTAATTTTATTTGCTTTAATGCTTCACTATAATAGTATTTTAAAAGCAATGAAATACTAATTTCCTTTCTTAGGGTCAAACAGGGACACTACCATCATAGTCCTATATACCACATATGCTCTAAAGTCGAAGTGAGCAATATTTCTATATAAAAGTACTCTCTTTCCTAGGGAAACACTTTATATAGAGAGATTTTGTATATCTGCATCACCTGCATTAGTTTCAAAGCCAAGGGACGTTTTTACTTTCTGAATAAAAACAAATGGAGCAAACTCCATTTAAAAAGTAATGTTGTCCCCAGTGCTGTCCTTAAGCGTAGGCAGATGTGTAGGGCACCACTAAATTTGAGGCCCCAGCGGTGCAGGGCACCACTAAATTTGAGGCCCCAGTGGTGCTTCAAATTTAGTAGTGCCCTACATTGCTTATGCCTATGGCCACTACCAACCACAGGAAGCACCAGATCCAGCATCCTCAATCCCCTGCCGCCCCGCAACCCTTGCTCTGCCTCCTGTCCCCATCAGACTCAATCTCCCAGACCCCATACTCTGGTCCACCTCCCAGCACTGTCAGCTCCAGTCTTCCAACCTCCCTACTCTGCTTCCAGCCCCAAAACTCCAACCTTTGGTCTCCCCTGCCCACCTCCAGCTCCTGCCACCACAGCCCAGAGCACAGACCCATCCTATGGCATGGCTGCTTTCCCTCCGCAGGATTTGGAGGCTGTAGATGCTTGGGCTGCATAGGACACCAAGAATCTTAACAACAGCCCTGGTTGTTCCAGTAAAAACAAAAACTTTCAGCAAAATAAATCCAGTTGAGGAAATGCACACTGTAATTGTCAAGCTTTGCTTATCATTTTTGTGCCAAGATCACCACCTGGTGGTCAATCCTTGAAAGTGATATTTTCTTAATGTATTAGGTGGTTAAGGGATGAAACTACTCTGAGGACAAATCAGAAACTTAGAGTTCTGTGAGAACTGGGTTGACATGAAGAGTTTATTGGATTGGCCTCATTTAGACCACCCCGATTAAGTTAGACAATGAAAGCCAGTGTTGTGTGGCAACAATTCATGTGAAACTAGATGGTGATCCCTATGTTCTTCTGGTTTTTATTTTGATCTACTAAATGCTCATTAAAATATTACTACAGTGGCTGCTTGATGCAGCACGACCCATGAAAAGGAGCAGCAAACATACAGTCCTCTCTCCTCCTTGACAAATGACCTCAAATAAGAAAATTATTGGTGTTGCAGAGAGTAACACTGACATTTAACAGCCTACCACATTTTGGCACGTACCGCCTTAAACATAATGCAGCAGAAATCACTTGTTTGTTTAATCTCTCATGATAGTGTTGGGCTCCTTTATAAGTCAGCAGATTTCAGAAATTCACGTTGGTTTCACTTGACTTTTCCTCTAGGCAACCTTCTCTCTCCACTAAATCACAGTTCAAATGCAGCACTGCCTACAGGACTGCTGTTAGGCTAGGTATTGTACAGATCCATTGAAGCCAATGGTCTGCTACTCCACAGAACTCACATCTAGGATCCCAGTCCTGCATCCAGATCTACACAAGCAGACAACTCTGGAATCCTGCTGAAGACCCCAAGGTGGATCTAACTGCTGAATCTGGGCCTAAGACAAAACGAAGGGGAAGGAAGAAAGAGGGGTTAAAACATTCCAAGCCAGTGAGCAGGTGATGCCTGAGAAGTGCACGTTATTAACCACATTCTTAAAAGACTTTTTAAATACAACTTTTGATCTCAAACTTTCTCTTTCCAGTTTTCATACTTATCCTTACCCCATCTATTCAATTTTTAATGTAACCTGGGACTTACTGGCTACGTCTTCACGTGAAGCCTACATCGAAGTAGCTTATTTCGATGTTGCGACATCGAAATAGCCTATTTCGATGAATAGCGTCTACACGTCCTCCAGGGCCGGCAACGTCGATGTTCAACTTCGACGTTGCGCAGCCCAACATCGAAATAGGCGCAGCGAGGGAACGTCTACACGTCAAAGTAGCACACATCGAAATAGGGATGCCAGGCACAGCTGCAGACAGGGTCAACGGGCGGACTAGCGCTTCCGGGGCAACAGCTAGCCGCTCCCTTAAAGGGCCCCTCCCACATACACTCAGCACGCGGTCTGAGGAGCCATATAGGCACACAGACCCCGGGCGCCGCAGTCATGGACCCCCAGCAGCAGCAGCAGCAGCAGCAGCAGCAGCAGCTAGAGGTCCACCCAGCCCTCCCGGCAGGAGCAGGGCTTGCCCTGACCCATGCCATGTGGGAGGCAGCTGAGTACCTCCTTGCCCCAGGGGAGGAGATGCCCCCAGGGCAGCAGGGCTCAACCCCTACCCCTGCAGCACCCCGCTCCACCCCCCGCCTCACACGCCGGCGGCTGTGGAGCTACCCCACCAGCACCGACTGGTGGGAGCGGCTGGTGCTTGGGGAGTGGGACGACGACCACTGGCTCAGGAACTTCAGGATGAGCCGGCAGACATTCCTGGAGCTGTGCCAGTGGCTCACCCCCGCACTCAGGCAACGGGCACTGCCATGCAGCGTGCCCTCACAGTGCAGAAACGGGTCGGCATCGCTGTCTGGAAGCTGGCCACTCCGGACAGCTACCGATCCGTGGGGCAGCAGTTTGGTGTCGGAAAGGCCATCGTCGGGGCTGTCTTCATGGAGGTAAGAGAAACCACAGGGGGAGGCCAGGGCAGGGCAGGGGGGCCAGAGCAGGGCAGGGGGGCCAGGGCAGGGGGGCCAGGGCAGAGCAGGGGGGCCAGGGCAGGGGGGCCAGGGCAGGGCAGGCCAGGGCAGGGGGGCCAGGGCAGAGCAGGGGGGCCAGAGCAGGGCAGGGCAGGGCATGGCAGGGGGGCCAGAGCAGGGCAGGGCCACGCACACCCTGCTCACCCCTCATTGGGGCTGTCCCATGTGCTTTCTCGGCAGGTCGTGCGTGCCATCAACGCCATGCTCCTGCACAGGCTCGTGAGGCTGGGGGACCCACATGCCACCGTCGCCGCCTTTGCCACGCTGGGCTTCCCCAACTGCTTCGGGGCTCTGGATGGGACTCACATCCCCATCCGCGCCCCGCATCACAGTGGAGGACGATACCTCAATCGGAAGGGCTACCATTCTGTCATCCTGCAGGCCTTGGTGGACAGCCAGGGACGTTTCCAGGACATTTACGTGGGCTGGCCTGGCAGCACCCACAACGCCCGGGTTTTTCGGAACTCGGGCCTGTGCCGCCGGCTGGAGGCGGGGACCTACATCCCCCAGCGGGAGATCCCTCTGGGGAACACCACCATGCCCTTCTGCGTCATCGCAGATGCGGCCTACTCCCTCCGGCCGTGGCTCATGCACCCCTACACGGGCCATCTCTCCGCTAGCCAGGAGCGCTTCAACGAGCGCCTGAACCGTGCGCGCCAGGTGGTGGAGCGCTCATTTGGCCGCCTGAAGGGACGCTGGAGATGTCTCCTGACCCGCCTGGATGCGGGCCCCAACAACATCCCCCAGATTGTGGGTGCCTGCTGCGCCCTGCACAACCTCGTGGAGAGCAAGGGGGAGACCTTTCTGCAGGGCTGGGCCGCGGAGGCCGGCAGGGCACACGTCCAGCCACCTGCTGCCCCCAGTCGGCAGGTGGACCCCGAGGGGACCCGGGTCCGGGAGGCCCTGCGGGCCCACTTCGACCAACAGGCCACGGGGTGAACTCTGCCCAGGCCCCCTACTGCCCGCCCCTTCCTCCACCACACTCCTGCCCCAACGCCCACACCATGGAGCACCCCACCGCCCCCCCACACTTGTCCTGGACAAATGACAGCACGAACTTGTGGCTGAACGTAAATTTTTTTTTTTCTGGCCGAACCTTTTTTTTGGGGTGTAAATAAATATGTCAACCACAAACAGAAAACTAGGTACAAACGTTCAACCAAAGCAATATGTACAAAAATAAAACAATCCAAAGAAACAACTGTGTGGCATACATAATAAAAAGAAAACCAGGGAGGAGAAAGGGGAGAACTATTTACATGGGGGGGACGGGGCAAACAGGGGCACCAAAAAAACAGGGTCCAACTATATACAAGGGGGGAGGCCACATCCCGGGCCCCTCGCCCCTATAGCCCGGTACTGGGCGTGCCCGGCCGGGAGCCCCGCCGCACCTGCAGTCTGGTCCGTGGCTGGGTGGGAGCAGGCTGGACCGGAAGGTATCGGGGCCAGCGAGTCTCAGGTGGCTCCAGGGGTCCCTCGGTGCTCTGGCCCTCGTGGGTGGGTGGTGGGGCGACGGTGGACGGGCCAGCGACGGGCAGAGCAGCTGGTGGTGGGGCTGCAGGAGCGGGCAGGGCGGGCGATGGCTCGGCCGGCGCGGCATGGGGGGCCAGGTAGTCCACGAGCCGGTTAAATGTCTGCATATAGGCCCCCCATGCCTCCTGGCGCCAGGCCAGCGCCCGCTCCTGCAGCTGGAGGTGCTGCTCCGAGACCTCCAGCTGCCGGCGGAGGATGGCCAGCAGCTGGGGTCCGTCGCCGTCGGCGGTAGTAGGCGCGGGGTCCGCCGTCTAGCCCTCCGCGGGGCCGGTCGTTCCTCGGCCGAGGGGCTGCCCTGGAGCGATGGTCCCGGAGGGCTCTCCGGGACAACTGAGGCCTCGCCGGCGCTCTCTTCCGGTCCTTCTGATGGTGCAGGTGCAGGTGCAGGACACAGGAGAGGAGGGGGGAAAGAAGAATGGAGACAGGCGTTAGTGTGGGCCCCGAGCCGTGGCCTCTGTCCCCCCCGCCCTGTGCTGCAGGTTCCCCATCCCCGTCCCCGGGAGATGCTGCTGTGATGGATGGGGTTGAGGGGTCCCCCTGCCCTGCACCCCGTCCCCTGGTGGGAGCGACTCTCACTTCACCCCGCAGGGTCTGAGAGCAGGAGAGGTTTCTTAGGCCACAGATGGCCAGTTTCTGCCAGGAGTGACAGCACCAGCTGTCGGAAGAGACAGTCCTTCCAACCCGTCGTGGGGAGAAGACCCCAAGGGGGGCCCCTCTGGGATGCAGCTTTCCCCCTCCTCAGGCTGGCTGCCTACCAGCTCTCCCTTCCCCTAGCCTCTACCTGTGGCCCCCGCCCTCGCCCCCCAATTCCAAGCCTGCTCGGCTCCTCCCTCCTGTTTGTTCAGGGCAGAGGTGTCACCTGCCAGCTGTAGCGCCAGGATCCTCCTTTGGCCCTGGGAGCTCTTCGGCTCTTGTGGCTCATATGTAGCCTGAGTCTCCCTTTGGCACTCCCCCCACTCCATCACATGCTGCTGCTGCAGGGTGTCCCACCCCCTCCTCCCAGGGGCCCCTCGAGGTTCCGCTCCCCCCTGGCCCGGGGATGGGGCATGGCACTGTCATGCGGGGTGTGGGGGGGCAGGGGCTGATGGCTGCAGTGCTGTGAGGGCCATGGCCCTGATGTCCTTGGGGCCATGGCCATGTGAGCATGTGGGGGGCCCTGGACACATCTCTGTTACCCCCGCCCCTCAAGCCCAGGGGTGTCCACCAGAGAGGGGTACCTACCTGTGGGTCTGCTCCCACGGTCCGGAGATCCCCGGGGGGCGGAGGCCCTGCTGCTGCTCCGGGATGGCAGGAGGAGGATCTGCAGGCTGGATTCTGCGGAGGAGGAGCCCCCCTCCTCCTCCACCTCCTCCTCCTCCTGCCGCGATGTCCCGGGGATGGCCTCCGGGGGGGGGCCCCGGGGTGCGGGGCTTGCCTCCGGGGCGGACTCCGGCTGCAGGGCCTGCTGGGGCTCGTCAGCCGAGGTGTCAAGGGTGGCCGGAGGGGAGGAGGTGTTCCGGGAGCCCAGGATGTCCCTGAGCTCCCTGTAAAAGGGGCAAGTGACGGGGGGCGGCCCCAGATCGGCTGGCCGCATCCCAGGCCCGGGCATAACCCTGCCGCAGCTCCTTCACCTTACTCCTCACATGATCAGGAGTGCGGGCAGGGTGACCCCGGGCAGCCAGGCCATCGGCCAGCCGAGCGAACGCATCCGCGTTCCGCCTCTTGCTCCCCATTACCTGGAGCACCTCCTCCTCGCTCCAGAGCCCCAGCAGGTCCCGCAGCTCGGCCTCCGTCCAGGAGGGGCCCCGCTGCCGCTTCCCAGACTGGCTGGCCCTCTGGCTGGGCTGGCTGCCCTGGCTCCCCTTGGGGGGGGTCCCCTGGGGGCGCTGGGGGGGGCTGCTGGCTAGCCATCACCGCTGGGTGGGTGGCTGAGGGCTGTGCAGGCTAGCCGCGTGTGCAGGCTGCAGCCTGCACGTTGCCTCAGCTTCCTGCAGAGGCAGGGAGGGGGAGGGGACCTTTAAGGGGCCGCTCCACGCGGCCACCAGTGAGCTGAGGGGCTGGAGAGAGCGTCTCTCAACCCCCCAGCTGATGGCCGCCATGGAGGACCCGGCAATTTCGACGTTGCGGGATGCAGATCGTCTACACTGTCCCTACTTCAACGTTGAACGTCGAAGTAGGGCGCTATTCCTATCTCCTCATGGGGTTAGCGACTTCGACGTCTCGCCGCCTAACGTCGAAGTTAACTTCGAAATAGCGCCCGACGCGTGTAGCCGTGACGGGCGCTATTTCGAAGTTAGTGCCACTACTTCGAAGTAGCGTGCACGTGTAGACACAGCTACTGAGTGTTAAAGTTTCAAGACGCTCTAGATTTAACTCTCTCTGCTCCTTCTATCAGGGGCGATGAATTCTTACCTGCTTTGCAATATTTTTCATTCATTTTAGCCTTGGAAACCCACATTTTGGCTGCACCATTACTTGCCTTTTTCAATTTTTCCCCCAGCTGCAGTCCTTCCCTTCTCCCACCTGACCTGTGTTTGTGACAATAGGCAGGCTTTACATGTGACAGGGATTGTTCCACTGAGGCATCAACACCACGCCGCTTCTCCCAGCATAACAGGGACGAAGAACTCTTAGAGCTATGACACTGAGGGAAGGTGCTCTAGTCTTTTCTCCTTGTGGGCTGCTAGGCAATGTCCATACACACATACACGCTGTCTCTGCCCCTGTGTCCAACACCTGTCATCTCAATGGGCCAGCTAGACGAAGGGTGGGAAGGAAAGCAGGAACACAGAGAATTGATTTAAACAGGGTCACACAGAAGATCTGCAGCACAGTCAGGAGTAGACCTGAGGACTCCTGTGGTCTTACCCCTCCAGACCAGCATTTCTCAAGTGTTATTATCACAGGATTGTGATGGGAAGGGCACAGTAGCAGCTTCTCACCATTGCTCCTGGATGCACCTCCTTGGTCTTGGGTGCTGGGATCAGTGGCAGAGGTTAGGCCCTCCCCCCTCTGGAGACAACTGGAGCCCAATTCTGGAAGAGCAGGCAGCCAGTGAGTTCCTCGCCTTCCCAGGATGGTTGGGCTAAAGATTTGGGCTCCATCCTCAAACCCTGTGCCCCCATCCACAGGGCTTCAGGCTCTGGCCACAGGACTTCAGGTTCCAACTCCCTACTGCCTCTCTGATCCACTATCCAGGGCTTAATCTGTCCCCAGGCTTGCCAGGGCTGAGCCGGTCTGCTGTGAGAAGTGATACTTGTATGTTTCTTAATATCACTTTTCACAACAGACTAACTAGTTATAAATAAATTTGAACATACATCTGTGTATATCTATTTGTTGTAACTAACTCCCATTAAATATTGTAGGGAAAAGTGTGAGAACACAACATCCACCAGCAAGAGGCCCTCAGAAGCCACCAAAAATTGTTCTGAGAAGCCCTGCAATAGACAGTACAACTCTGCTGTGGCCTTAGAATGTCAGCTGACTGCGATCTGAGACTCACATCCTCCTCTTCACTTGCAATTATTTGTGTGCTGCACTCAAGCTTTTGCTAGTGGTTCCATCATTGGTCTCCCTTGGGCCCAATAAGTAAAGAACTTGGTCCTGGAGGATCTCTCTGTGTGTCCTCGAGCTGCCTGCTGCAGAAATACATTAAATAATTCACTGTGAGCTAGGGGACATCCTGGTGAGAAATCATTTATCTAAATATATGACAGTTTAATGGAAATCTTAATGGGGAAAAATATGCATGTCTGTTGAGAAAGAAAAGAATACATCTTTTTAATAGTAAACCTCCCCCATCCCAGCTCTGCCTGGTGACTGAAGAGCAAAGAAAAGTGTTATGTGTTAAGTATAAACCTTAACTCTGGGCTATTTCCATAGGAATCGAATGAGGCGGAAGGGGAATACCAACTGCTATATGAAAGGCTGCTCCACTGAATGGTCTGATCATGGCTGGAGAGGAAGACCTGGAAAAAAAGTCAAAGGTAAGTCCTGTATAGCAGTACTTCCTAAGCTGTGTGCCACTGCACACTGGTGTGCCACAGAGGGTTTTAAATGTGCTGCGGAAATGTTGCCATCTTTAAGAGAATTTTTATTTAGTAACGTAAATCTTTTATCAATTTGTTAGATTCTGTGGATTTCATTTTTTTTTATATTTTCCTCAATGCATTAGTAATTTCTGCCTTTTTCAGTCACAGTGGTCCCATAGGAAGCCTCACCGCCGACCAGTCAGAATTTGCACCATGAAGTAGTTTTTGATGACATTTTCATGCACGATTGATGCTGGCTTGACTCGATTTCCCAGCACTTGGCTTGATAAGAAAAGCTGATTCACAGCATTTGGCTTGAAAAATTTATTTCACAGCAAGAGCAGAGGCTTACTTCTCTTCTTAAAAGACAGGCTTTTTGATAATGTGTGAAACAACAGCTACAATCTGTATTTTATTGGCCGTGTATGCATAATTTGCCCAATAAATGCGGTTCTGTTTGTCTGTACATGAGGGGCACCTCAGGCTCTCGAGCTGCATGTGCATTCGGTGTATTGCCAAGAGTGGTATGTGTAAATCCACCAGTACAAGGAAAATACCTCCTGCAATGGCACTTTGAAGCAGTCACAGTTATACCTTTTTAGTACCTGTATGAGAGTGTATTTTGAACAGTGTGCATGACAACTCAAATTTTTAACTCTGTTTGATTTTGTGCTTCTTTTAAATTCATATACTTTTATCACCTTTAAACACTAAAATTTCAACTTGTTTACACTTTGTCTGTTACTTGTTTAAATTTTGAATCCCATTTTCTTGCAGAGATTTACCCACAATAATGGACAAATTTTTGAAAAAAGAGATGTGCCATCAGAGGATCTGGTGGATTTGTAAAATAAAAAATCTGCAAAAAAGAAGACCAAGATCCAAAACAGACAGTATCACCATAATTACTTGACATTTGGATTAACTTGGTTTGGTGATCATGCTGCTCCTCTGCCTGAATGTCTTATTTGCCAGGTCAAGTTATCAAAAGAAGCCATAGTTCCAAACAAGCTGAAACATCTCTCCACAAAACACCCAACCTACCTCCAAAAAGACATCAATTACTTTAAACTATTGCAACAATGCAAACGCAGAACAAATGCAAAATGAAGCTGTCTCATGAGAACACAAGAGTCACACCTCAGTGTTGCCAGCTGGTTTGCTAAAGCCAAAAAGCCTCATGCCATTGGTGAAACTCTTATTCTGCCAGGCAACCAAGAAATTGTCCACGCTATAATAGGTCTGGAAGCAACAAAGGAAGTAGTGAGAGTTTCCCTTTCCAATACTAGCTTTTGAAGAATGTCAAAGGACACAGAAATAACACTGAAAAAAATCAAAGGCAGGAAAATTTTACCTTTAAATTGATGAATCTACAGACATTAACAGCTGTGCGTGGCTAACTGCAGTTGTTTGGCTTGCTGAGAAGAACGGCTTGAGAGAGCATTACTTATTCTGCAAGGAACTTCAACAGAAAACAATGGGGAAGGGAAATATTCAGAGTGACAGATGAATATTTCAAAATAAATGGAATTTCATGGAAGAATTGCACAAGCATATGCACAGATGGTGCAGCAGCAATGACAGGGGATGTAAAAAGGGTTGTGTCCAAAATACAATGTGAAAATTCAGAGGTTCAAATCACTCACTGCTTTTCTACATAGGGAGGCTTTTATATCAAACAGCTTGCCAGCTGAGCTGAGATCCACACTAAATGAAGTTGTGAAAATGGTTCATTTCATCAATTTTCAACAAATTCATTTTCATACCTTTTTTCTGTTTTATGTGAATCCATCAATCCCTTCTCTTTCATACTGAAGTTCACTGGCTTTTAAGAGGCAAAGGTCTGTCAAGAGTTTATGAACTGAGGGAAGAAGTGAAGCAATTTATGCATAGTGGGATCCAGCATGCAAGATAAATACTGGCTGGGAAAACTGGCCTACTTGGCTGATGTATTTGAGCACCTGAATGAACTGAATTGGAAACTCTAAGGCCACAATGAGAACATACTGACATGCACAGACAAGTTAAATGGGTTCCAATCAAAACTTGAACTTTGGGGAGAAGACGTAGTTCATGGTTCACTCCAGATGTTCAAGCTTCTCGCTCAGACCAAGAGGAAAGGATGCTCCCACTTCCAGAGCAATATTTGAATTTGCCTCTTGACATGCCCAGGAATTATTTGAGATCATCTGGAATGGAGCAGTTTGACTGGATTCAAAATCCTTTTGCATCCTCTTCAGAAAAATCAACAATGACTTTATCTCTGAAGAAAAGGAAGAATTTTTGGATGTCAGGAATGATCACAGCCTTGAGCTCAAATTTAGAGAGATTCCATTGCATGAATTTTAGCTACAACTGAAAAATGAATATTCATTGATTTCAAATTGTTTTACTGCCATGTTTGACCACCTGTCTTTGTGAACTTTGTTTCTCTTCATTATCACTTATGAAAAATGAGAGGAAATCATGTTTAAAAAGTGTGGATCAGGAACTCCATATAACTTTCTAGCATTGTTTCGAATATTAAACAGTTGTGTTCATTAAAACAAACTCACATTAAAATTCTAGTAAAAATGTGAAGTCAAATATTGCTTTCATTAATATTGTTATACGTATGTTTCATTTTTAAAAAAGTTATTTCTTGCAATATGTTATGCTGACTATTTAATTTTGATGTGCTGTGAAAAGTTTGGGATTTTAAAAGTGTGCCATGAGATGAAAAAGTTTGGGAAGCACTGCTTCAAAGAAGCCAAAATTCTTCCAAGAATGTGTTTCACCCTGTCCTTTAAACTCTTTTCCATTTTGGGACCCACAAACTCACATCCCCCTGGGCTCCAGGTTTCTTTTATCTGGTAGGTTACCTGCAATGAAACAAATTCATGCCGCACACACCAACCTTTAAAGGGAAAAAGTTCACACGGAGATAATCTGGGAACAAATTACTTATATTTAATTTACTCAGAGATCCAAGAAGCAATAATAGATGATGGAACAGCACGTGTAGATTTACAGTACAATGCAATCCTAGGTGAGCAGCATAGGATGATATGGTGTCTTGGTGTATAATGCTGGATTCACAGATTGGTAGAAACATATCTTCAGAACTCAAATGCCTTCTTTAATTGTCCCTCTCTTCCTTGTATCCATTCTCATTTATTTCCCATAGGGCTATCCTCTGTAGACAGATTAACTGGCAGAATGTGCAGTTACAGTCATGATAAATTATGTTGATGTGTGATAAGCACAATAAACACATTACAATCTGGGAGAATCTTTTTCCTTTATAACACTAGCAGTTCCTGAAAGAGCCTTGCATTGACAAAATGATATTTACTGGTGATATGAGCTGACCCATCGAATTATATGAATCTTTGACAGTAAAGATATTAAATTTCTGTCACAGTTATCAAGCGAGACAATCTGGACATTTTATCCTCAAAAGCCTCCATAATTTGAGCTAAAGAATAACAACCTTCACCTGTGAATTAAGTTTCATTCTGCATGTTGCTGGGACCAGCCATGAGAAAGACATACACTGACAAGGTACTTTTATACTAGAGCACGATTTTTAAAGGCACCATTTTGAAAACAAAGAATTGAATGCTTGTCTTTCAAAATACAGTGTCCACACACAAGCAAAGGCTGGCCCTTGCGAAAGGGTGAGGCACTCTTCTGAAAGAGAGCGTCTACACCCTCCCAAGCACCCTTTCAAAAGAAAGACCCAGGAAAGTCCAGGGAAGGGGTCGCATGGCAGACAACCCTTTCTAGGCTGCAGCCGGTCACTCCCTTAAAGGGGCCCTCCTCATCAGCTTTGCCCTGCAAAGCACAAGGCCTGTGTAGCTGCCACAAGCCCAGCAGATGCCATTGCAGACAAGACAACGTGGACAAGCAGCAGCAGCTTGCGCTGCTTCTGGCCATCACCAGGGGCGTGGTCACCCTGCTGTCAGCAGTGGCAGGCACCTTTCATCTCCTGCTGGGGGCTCCCGCCTGGCATGGCCGTGGAAGCCTGGACCCATGACTACTCCAGCACCTGCCCCCTCAGGTTCTCCACCAACTCTGGAGTTACCCTGGTAGCTCCAAGTGGTGGGAGAGCCCGGTGATGGGCGAATGGGATGACAACAGGTGGCTCCAGAATTTTGGAATGCAGAGACATATGTTCCTGGAGTTCTGCCAGTGGCTAGATGCTGTGTTGTAGCATCAGGGCACACAGATGCAGCCTGCCCTTCCCATCAAAAAGAGGGTCACAATAGCTGTCTGGAAACTGTCCATCCTGGATAGCTATTGCTCTGTGGGCCACCAGTTTGGTGTGGTCAAGGCCACAGTTGGACCATCATCATGGAGATAAGACAAGCTCAGGCCACACACCCACTGGGGCAGGGGGAATCCCAGGAAAGGGGTCCTGTTGGGGACTAGGCCCGGGAGTGACCTGGGGGGGCAGGGAGCTGGGAGGAGCTGCGAGGGGGCAAGAGAGGCCGGGCACTTCCCGCACACCCTCATGGGTGCATATGTCCTCCATCTCATGCAGGCGGTTCACGCCATGAACGCCATGCTTCTGAAAAGGATGATCTGTGTGGAGGACCGGGACACAGCCATCACCGGCTTCACAGAGCTCAGGTTCCTGAACTGCTTTGGTGCCGTTGACAGGCTCCATATGCCAATCCATGCCCCAGAACACAGGGGGGGTCACTATGTAAATAGAAAGGGGTCCCACGCTGGGTACTCCAGGCGCTGGTGGACAGCAGGGGCTAGTTCCAGAATATTTGTGTGGGCTGGCCTGGCTGCATCCACGATGTGCAGGTGTTTCGTAACTCTGGGCTGTGCTGCCACATGGAGGCGAGGACTTACATCCCACAGAGTGAGGTACAGCTCGGGGCACCATGTATGGTGGCGGGTGCCACCTATGCCCTGCAGGCCTGGCTCATGTGGCCCTATATGGGCTGCTTCAACCCCATCCAGGAGCACTTCAACATCCAAGCCCAAAACGTGGTTAAGTGCATTTTCAGATGGTTGTAGGGCTGGTGGCACTGTCTCCTGGCACACCTGGAGGTGGGGCTCATGAATGCAACCCTGCTGCAGTCGCCACAATATTGTGGAGCGTAAGGGGGAGGCCTTCATCCGGAGTGGGCATCCAAGTCCAGGCTGGGCTACCAACAGCCAGACGCTGCTTCTCGCCACCAGGCCCACGGGGACAGAGTCCGTGTGCTGGAGGCCCTCCATGAGCACTTTGCTCAGGGGCCCTGCTAATCAGCGCCCCAGCCATCCCCCACCCCCGCAGGGCCCCCACACACTCTCCTTCCCCTCCGCACACCCCACTTTCCCTCCACGCACTCCCCCTCCCCAGCCCCCAAACACCCCCCAACACCGCTCCCCACACACTCCCCTCCACCATCCCCCCCAGGCCCCCACCCAGCACACAGGCATATGGAGAAAATAAAGTATATTCTGTTTAAACTGTGCAGTTAGTAACAACAACATAGAATAGACCCATACACTTATATACACATAGGAAAAGGGGGCAAACTATTTACATTAGGGCAAGGGACATGGGTGCACCTCCTGGGGGCGGGGTGCTTTTTGCAGTGTAGGGGTGGAAAGCCTCGAGCCATGCCATTCCCAGGATCCCTGTTCTCCCCTGGTCCGGGGTTACTGGTCAGGCTGGGATGGGGCAGGGTGGATGGGGAGGTAGGACTGGGGATCTGCCTCAACAGGGAGCTCAGCCTAGATGGGGCCAACAGCAGGGGACAGCAGTGGGGGAAGCAGAAGGGGGCATCTGGACCAGAAGCTCCATGAAGGTGCCCGCCACATTCCTCGGGGTCCCCATCAACTGCCCCCAGGCCACCCACTGCCAGGCCTCCTTGCCTTCCTCCTGGCGGAGGCACTACTCTGTGACCTCAACCTGCCACCAGACAGAGAAAGTGCGGTGGACGTTGTCTGCATGACACCTCTGGCCCCTCCTGGAGCAGCAATGCCTTGGTGCCAGTGTTAGGGCTGCCTGGTCTCTGTCCTTCACCTCTGGGGGGCGCTGTTACGCATGACCAAGGGTGCAAGGCTCTCCTGGCTCTCTGACAGCGCAGCCGCAGGAACAGAAAAGAAGAGAGGAACAGGCCATGACTCCCGAACCCCTGCCCTGTGGGACACAACCCCATCCCCCTGTGGGCAGCAGGTCCCTGTCCCCTGTCCAATGGCAGGGTGGCCCTGGGTGATCAAGGAGGCATAAGAGGTCCCTGACACCAGGAAGACGACCCCTTGAGAGGTCTGGCCCCACCCACCCCCTACCCCTAGGAGCGGGTCGCGGTGCTATCCATGGGAGTGGGTGCTGAATGCCACTGGCAGCCATTATGCCATCCCAAGGGCCACATCCAGCTGGGCTGTGGCCAGCCAGGGTTCTCACGGGGCGTGGGGGGCCCTCTGGTGGGTATGAAGCCCCTGCCCTGTGATCCAGGGTGTGTGCCCTGTCGGGTACTTACCAAAGGGGCCACCACTGAGGTTGGGGCTGCCCAGCTAGCAGAGGCTGGAGGAGCAGGAGGGGAGGTCAATGACCAGCTCATTGCTCAACCACTCTGGAGCTGGCTCTGGCTCTGGTCCTGGTGTGATGGGGCTGGCCATGGGTGCTGGATCCTCATCATTCCTGGGGCAGAGCTCCTCAGCAGTGGCATCCAGGACAGAGGGTGGGAAGGAGTGGTCCCTGGGCCCAAGGAGGCTCCGCAGCTCCATGTAAAAGGGGCAGGATGCAAGCACTGCCCCAACCAGCTGGCCAAGTCCTGGCCGGGACATATCCCTGCCATAGTTCCTTAACCTTACTCCTGATCTGCTCAGGAGTGTGGACAGGCCAGTCCCAGAAGGACAGGCCATTGGCCAGCCAAGCAAAAGCAGATGCATTCCACCACTTTGTCCCCATTTCTCAGAGAACTTCATCCTCCTGCCACAGGCCCAGGAGGTTCCTGAGCTCATGTTCAGTCAAGGAGGGGGCTCACTCTTTGCCAGACTGGCTGGGCCCCAGTGAGCCCTGGGAATGCTCATAGGGATGGCGCGGGGGTTCCTTGCGTGCCTGGCTGCTGGCCATGGTGCTTCAGGAGTTGCTGGGGTGGGTCTCTCTGGGGTGTGCAGACATAGCAAGTGCAATGGCAGCTGCCTGCACATTCTCAGCTTCCTGCAATGAGGTTTGTGGGTCTATGCGGCTTTAAGGGCTGTTGCACACATGGATCCTAGAGCCCCGCAGGCGCTGGGCAGCACTTCTCCATATCCCAGCTGGCTGGTGCCATGGCAGACCTGCCTTTTGGAAAGAGCAAGTCTCAGAGCAGCTACACATGTTTTCTTTCGAAAGAGCCTTTCAAAAGGGGGAGCTTTTCTTATTTCCAGCTAGGAAGAGAAATTTCGAAAGCTGGGGCACTGTCTTTTGATTTTCCTTTCAAAAGAGCATGCTCTGTGTGTGTGTGTGTGTGTGTGTGTGTGTGTGTGTAGACACTCCAAGCTCTCTTTCAAAACAGGGCCTGAAATTTCAAAAGTACTTACTAGTGTAGATGCAGCTACAGAGTATAGGATTCATATTCATGTCAGTATCATCAAGCAACCTTGTGGATTTTTACCAAAAAAAAAAAAAAAAAAAAGAGCTAAAAAAAAGACCTTCCACAAAGTCCTGCTCCATTGCCTTATGGTGGGATGGAGGTGACCTTAGGTTCTCGAAGGCTAGGCCAGCAGAGTAGGCTCTACCAAGCTGGAAAGGTTTTGCGTACAGTATTGGTGACAGATTGTGTATCCAACATCCAAGGGCCAGCTTAGCAAAGTATGGAGAGGTTCATCACCAAAAGGTTGGCTACCAGGTGGTGACTTGACCATAGCAACTATGAACACTATGATAATACCGCATGACCCTCAAGTGCTGGGCAGTCCCCTCTTGCTTCCTTAGTGACGATTGTGGAGTGGTGCAGATGGAGGCAGAAGGTGCTAAGACTCTCGCAACACTGAGACCATCCATTTGTATAAATTTATATGTTGGCACACTTAATGTGCAATCCCTCTCAAGTGACGAGCAGGTTGATACACTTCTGGAAGCATTGCATCACATTTGGGTTGATATTCTTGCCATAACAGAAACCAGAATTAAAAAGGAAGTTAAGGCAAAATGGAAGGACAGATCACAAGATCTACTGGGAGCAGCAGAAGGCAAAGTCAGTGGAATTGGATTTATTTGATCCAATGGAGATGGAAGATGGAGCGGGCCAAATCACCTCTCCCAAGTCCAGGATCTGCTGGGTTTTGGGCAGACAGCACTCTCTAGGGAATCCAGTCCCCTATAACACGGCTGCAGATGGACAGTATATGTGCTCAGACCCTGGCGCAAGGCTGAGCCACAGCCCAAACGGGCAGTTAATTTATAAACCCCGGCCCTAAGTCAGGTTGGGACCACAATCAATTAGTCAGGTTTAGCCTGTACAGCAGGGCGGGGCGCACACAGTCTGTGTAGAAGCCCTGGATCTGGGGCAGGACCAGGCCACCTTTAACCAGGCTCAACGCCTTGTTAGCAGGGCTGAGCAGTTCAAACAAGCATGTGAGCCCTGACCCTGGGGCAGGGGAAGGCAGCAGTTAATGAGGTTCAGCACTGAGGTGCCAGGCTGAGCCCACAAGCAGTATATGAGCCGTGGCCCTGGGGCAGGGCAGGGCAGCAGTTAATGGGGATCAGCCCCTTTTAGCCGGGCCGAG
This sequence comes from Carettochelys insculpta, assembly GCF_033958435.1. NCBI lineage: Eukaryota > Metazoa > Chordata > Testudines > Carettochelyidae > Carettochelys > Carettochelys insculpta. The sequence goes on along the minus strand of NC_134138.1, from coordinate 190,686,076 downwards.
CACTGCAAACAGTGTGCTAGTGGGTTGTCCCTGAAGCAGGCTAGAGCAGTGAGCACACCACCAAGGCAATGTGGGCTGAGAGAGGCAAGGAATGATCTCTCCAGTGGGAGGAGGAGTGGGCCATAGGCCCACCCACTCCACAGCACCCCAGCCCGGGGCTCTAACAACAGTTCATGCCACAAGCCAGCCCACGGGGATTCAGGCTGAAACACACTGACATGGGCTCTGGCGCAGCATCCCCCAGGCCACTTCCTAACTCCACCTCCCCCCAGCGCAGGGTCCCACTCCTCAAGGAGGTCCAGCAGCTCTACATCCTCTGGGTAAGTAGCTGCAGCAGGTCGGGAAGCTTGAGCCTGTTCACAACTTCAGTGTAGTGAAACGGTGACAGGTCTATAAGCTCAGGCCTGTCCTGGGCTCCCAGCTAGCTGCAGCCAGCAGGTTCACAGGGTCCTGCAGGTTGGGTGCCTCCAGGTAACAGGCAGCTGGCAGGTTTGTAGGCTAGGGCAGATCCAGGATGTCCAGGTAGCTGGAAGGTGACAGGTTCGCAGGCCCCAACAGGTCAGATCCTTCCTAGTAGCAAGCCCAAAACAGGGCAGAAGGTCCATGTAGGCCCAGGACCTCTGGGTAGCAGGCAAGTGGGAGCTTTGAATGCATCTCTGGGGTCCATTCAGAGTGGCTGTTGGGACTGTCTGGCTGGTTAGTCAGCCGGGTGCAGGGCCTTTGGCTCCTGCTCCCAGGAGCCCAGCCAGGGCCCTCTGCTTGGCTTAGAGGCCCCCCTTTTAATGAACACTGGGTACCACCCTGAGCACTTCCTGCCTCCCTTGTCAGTCTCTGGGGGGCAGGGCACATGTGTTCTGGGCCCTCCCACCAAGGCCTCTGGAAGGCGTCCCTTGCTTCAGGGGAGGGGTGGGACCACAAACTCACTACGCTATCCCTACTGGAAAAAAGAAGAGGACGAAAAATGCCTATTGTCCAAATGCCTATGTCATGCAGCTGGATGGACAGTCCATCAAGCTGGTGGATCAATATGCACGCCTTGGACGAGCATTGCAGATGGACATTGAGTTGGGCCCAAGGTTGAACAGGAGCAGGAGAGCTCAGGTTGGATTGTCTTTGGGAACCTGCACAGTGTCTTTGTCGATCCCAAACTTTCCACTGCCATGAAAGCATCCCTAACACCAACATCCTCCCAGTAATTCTGTATGGCTGCAAAATGTGGAATACATTGGTTACAGAAGACTCAAAGCTGAAAACCACCTAAAGAGCAATGGAAAGACACATGGTAGATGTTAGTAGGTCAGGGCATGTTACTATTGGTGACATGCAAGCAAGAAGCGATGTCACCAATACCATCCAAGTTACGTATGACCAGAAAAGAAGATGGGTTGTTTGTGTTGTTAGATTGAGATCCCACAGATGGACAGCTGGTATATCCATTGGTATCCACAAAATGTTAAAAGAACAAAAGGAAAGCCTCCAGCACATTGGGTGGATTCTTTATGGAGGATTCTTGGAAGGACATGGACAAGAGCTGCGCAAGACAGTATGGTGTGAAATAGTTGTGATCTGCATTGGTGGCAAGACTATACACAACAGTGAAATCACAGCTCTTTCCAAATATTCCAAATAATTAAAAAGACACACTCCATTTCAATGAACAGAGGGGTAGCCATGTTAGTCTGGATCTGCAAAAGCAACGAGGGGTCCTGTGGCACCTTATAGACTAACTGAAATGTACGAGCATAAGCTTTTGTGGGCAAAGACCCACTTCGTCAGATCCATTTCAATGGTTACATTGCTATTATTGCAACACTTGTTTTTCCCCAGCTGCCATAGACCCTGTTTTACAAATATTATCATTGTAGATGTAAAAAGGGATAAACCCTTTAGCTATACACCTCATTTTTAAGGTCTTCTGGGAAGTTGATTGGTTTGTTTAAAATTCCTATGTGAGTCATTTATATGATTTTAAGAAGTTAGTTATCTCTAAAGTGAAATCTGTTTTAAAAAGACGATAATATTACTTGGCTTATTGTTGATATACATTATATTAATGTCACACTAGCTGCGTCTACACGTGCATGCTACTTCGAAGTAGCGGCACTAACTTCGAAATAGCGCCCGTCACGTCTACACGCGTCGGGCGCTATTTCGAAGTTAACTTCGACGTTAGGCGGCGAGACGTCGAAGTCGCTAACCTCGTGAGGAGATAGGAATAGCGCCCTACTTCGACGTTCAACGTCGAAGTAGGGACAGTGTAGACGAGCCGCGTCCTGCAACGTCGAAATTGACGGGTCCTCCATGGCGGCCATCAGCTGGGGGGTTGAGAGACGCTCTCTCCAGCCCCGCAGCTCACTGGTGGCCGCGTGGAGCGGCCCCTTAAAGGTCCCCTCCCCCGCCCTGACTGCAGGAGGCTGAGGCAACGTGCAGGCTCCTGCCTGCACAGGCGGCGGTGAGCCTGCACAGCCCTCAGCCCCTGACAGCAGCCATGGCTGCCCAGCAGCCCCCCCAGCGCCCCCAGGGGACCCCCCCCAAGAGGAGCCACAGCAGCCAGGGCAGCCAGAGGGCCACGCAGTCTGGGAAGCGGCAGCGGGGCCCCTCTTGGACGGAGGCCGAGCTGCGGGACCTGCTGGGGCTCTGGAGCGAGGAGGAGGTGCTCCAGGTAATGGGGAGCAAGAGGCGGAACGTGGATGCGTTCGCTCGGCTGGCCGACAGCCTGGCTGCCCGGGGTCACCCTGCCCGCACTCCGGACCATGTCCGCAGTAAGGTGAAGGAGCTGCAGCAGGGTTACGCCCGGGCCCGGGATGCGGCCAGCCGATCTGGGGCCGCCCCCATCACTTGCCCCTTTTACAGGGAGCTCAGGGACATCCTGGGCTCCCGGCACACCTCCTCCCCTCCGGCCACCCTTGACACCTCGGCTGACGAGCCCGAGCAGGCCCTGCAGCCGGGCTCCGCCCCGGAGGTAAGCCCCGCACCCCGGGGGCCCCCCCCCGGAGGCCATCCCCGGGACATCGCGGCAGGAGGAGGAGGAGGAGGAGGAGGGGGGCTCCTCCTCCACCGATTCCAGCCTGCAGATCCTCCTCCTGCCATCCCGGAGCACCAGCAGGGCCTCCGACCCCCGGGGATCTCCGGACCATGGGAGCGGACCCACAGGTAGGTACCCCTCTCTGGTGGACACCCCTGGGCTTGAGGGGCGGGGGGAACAGAGATGTGTCCAGGGCCCCCCACACGCTCACATGGCCATGGCCCCAAGGACACCAGGGCCATGGCCCTCACAGCACTGCAGCCATCAGCCCCTGCCCCCCGCCACCCTGCATGACAGTGCCATGCCCCATCCACGGGCCAGGGGGGGAGCGGAACCTCGAGGGGCCCCCGGGTGGAGGGGGTGGGACACCCCGCAGCAGCAGCATGCGATGGAGTGGGGGGGGTGCCAAAGGGAGACTCAGCCTACATATGAGCCACCCGAGCCGAGGAGCTCCCAGGGCCAAAGGAGGATCCTGGCGCTACAGCTGGCAGGTGACACCTCTGTCCTGAACAAACAGGAGGGAGGAGCCGAGCTGGCTTGGAATTGGGGGGCAAGGGCGGGGGCCACAGGTAGAGGCTAGGGGAAGGGAGAGCTGGTAGGCAGCCAGCCAGAGGAGGGGGAAAGCTGCATCCCAGAGGGGCCCCCCTTGGGGTCTTCTCCCCACGACGGGTTGGAAGGACTGTCTCTTCCGACAGCTGGTGCTGTCACTCCTGCCAGAAACTGGCCATCTGTGGCCTAAGAAACCTCTCCTGCTCTCAGACCCTGCGGGGTGAAGTGAGAGTCACTCCCACCAGGGGACGGGCTGCAGGGCAGGGGGACCCCTGAACCCCATCCATCACAGCAGCATCTCCCGGGGACGGGGATGGGGAACCTGCAGCACAGGGCGGGGGGGACAAAGGCCACGGCTCGGGGCCCACACTAACGCCTGTCTCCATTCTTCTTTCCCCCCTCCTCTCCTGTGTCCTGCACCTGCACCTGCACCATCCGAAGGACCGGAAGAGAGCGCCGGCGAGGCATCGGTCGTCCCGGAGACCCCTCCGGGACCCTCGCTCCAGGGCAGCCCCTCGGCCGAGGAACCACCGGCCCCGCGGAGGGCCAGACGGCGGACCCCGCGCCTGCTACCGGCGGCGGCCACAGACCCCCAGCTGCTGGCCATCCTCCGCCGGCAGCTGGAGGTGTCGGAGCAGCACCTCCGTCTGCAGGAGCAGGCACTGGCCTGGCGCAGAGGGGCATGGGGGGCCTTGCTGGACACCATCAACCGGCTGGTTGATTACCTGGCCCCCCATGCCGCGCCGGCCGCGCCACCGCCCGCCATGCCCGCTCCTGCAGCCCCACCACCGGCTGCTCCAGCCGTCGCCGGGCCGTCCGCCGTCGCCCCACCACCTCCCCGCGAGGGCCACCGCGCCGAGGGACCCCTGGAGCCACCCGAGACTCGCCGGCGCCGCTACCTTCCGGTGGAGCCCGCTCCCACCCAGCAGCGCACCAGACTGCAGGCCCGCCGGAGCTCCCGGCCGGGCACGCCCACTGCTGGGCTGTAGGGGCGAGGGGCCCGGGACGTGGCCCCCTCCCTTGTTGGACAGAGTATGGGGACTGGGTGGGTGGTGTGGGTGTTTCCCCTGTTTGCCCCGTCCCCCCCTTTACATAGTTCTCCCCGTTCTCCTCCCTGCTTTTTGTTTTTCTTTTGATGGCGCACAGTGCTTTCATTTTTATTGTTGTACATAGTTTTATTTGTGCCCATCTTGGTTTTGTTGAATGTTTGTCCCTCCTTTTTGGTTTCTGTTTCACATATATATTTTTTTTTATTTAAAAAAAAAAAAAAATTCGTGAGGACAAAAAAAACATTTACGTTCACCCACAAGTTCGTGCTGTCATTTCTCCTGGACAAGTGGGGGGGGGCGGTGGGGTGCTCCATGGTGTGGGCGTTGGGGCAGGAGTGTGGGGGAGGAAGGGGCGGGCAGTAGGGGGCCTGGGCAGAGTTCACCCCGCGGCCTGGTCGTCGAAGTGGGCCCGCAGGGCCTCCCGGACCCAGGTCCCCTCTGGGTCCACCTGCCGACTGGGGGCAGCAGGTGGCTGGAGGTGTGCCCTGCCAGCCTCGGCGGCCCAGCCCTGAAGAAAGCTCTCCCCCTTGCTCTCCACGAGGTTGTGCAGGGCGCAGCAGGCACCCACAATCTGGGGGATGTTGTTGGGGCTGGCATCCGGGCGGGTGAGGAGACATCGCCATCGTCCCTTGAGGCGGCCAAATGAGCGCTCCACCACCTGGCGCACACGGTTCAAGCGCTCGTTGAAGCGCTCCTGGCTGGCGGAGAGGTGGCCCGTGTAGGGGCGCATGAGCCACGGCCGGAGGGGGTATGCCGCATCTGCGATGATGCAGAAGGGCATGGTGGTGTCCCCCAGAGGGCTCTCCCGCTGGGGGATGTAGGTCCCCGTCTCCAGCCGGCGGCACAGGCCCGAGTTCCGGAACACCCGGGCGTCGTGGGTGCTGCCAGGCCAGCCCACGTAAATGTCCTGGAACCGTCCCCGGCTGTCCACCAAGGCCTGCAGGACGACTGAATGGTAGCCCTTCCGATTGATGTATCGGCCTCCACTGTGGTCCGGGGCACGGATGGGGATGTGAGTCCCATCCAGAGCCCCGAAGCAGTTGGGGAAGCCCAGGGTGGCAAAGGCGGCGACAGTGGCACGTGGGTCCCCCAGCCTCACGAGCCTGTGCAGGAGCATGGAGTTGATGGCACGCACGACCTGCAGAGAAAGCACATGGGACAGCCCCAATGAGGGGTGAGCAGGGTGTGCATGGCCCTGCCCTGCCCTGCCCTGCCCTGCCCTGCCCTGCCCTGGCTCCCCTACCCTGCTCTGCCCTGCCCTGCCCTGGCCCCCCTGCCCTGCTCTGCCCTGCCCTGCCCTGCCCTGGCTCCCCTACCCTGCCCTGCCCTGCCGTGGCCCCCCCTGCTCTGCTCTGCCCTGCCCTGCCCTGCCCTACCCTGGCCCCCCTACCCTGCCCTGCCCTGCCCTGGCCCCCCTGCCCTGCCCTGCCCTGCCCTGTTCTGGCCCCCCTACCCTGCCCCGCCCTGCCCTGGCCCCCCCTGCCCTGCTCTGCCCTGCCCTGCCCTGCCCTGCCCTGGCTCCCCTACCCTGCCCTGCCCTGCCCTGGCCCCCCCTGCCCTGCTCTGCCCTGCCCTGCCCTGCCCTGGCTCCCCCTGCCCTGCCCTGCCCTGGCCCCCCCTGCCCTGCTCTGCCCTGCCCTGCCCTGCCCTGGCTCCCCTACCCTGCCCTGCCCTGCCCTGGCCCCCCCTGCCCTGCTCTGCCCTGCCCTGCCCTGGCCCCCCTGCCCTGCTCCGCCCTGCCCTGCCCTGCCCTGCCCTGGCTCCCCTACCCTGCCCTGCCCTGCCCTGGCCCCCCCTTCCCTGCTCTGCCCTGCCCTGCCCTGCCCTGCCCTGGCTCCCCTACCCTGCCCTGCCCTGCCCTGGCCCCCCCTGCCCTGCCCTGCCCTGGCCCCCCTGCTCTGCCCTGGCCCCCCTGGCCTGCCCTGGCCTCCCCCTGTGGGTTCTCTTACCTCCATGAAGACAGCCCTGACGGTGGCCTTTCTGATGCCAAACTGCTGCCCCACGGATCGGTAGCTGTCCGGAGTGGCCAGCTTCCAGACAGCGATGCCGACCCGTTTCTCCACAGGGAGGGCACGCCGCATGGCAGTGTCCCGGTGCCTGAGTACGGGGGTGAGCCACTGGCACAGCTCCAGGAATGTCTGTCGGGTCATCCTGAAGTGGCGGACCCAGTGGTCGTCGTCCCACTCCCCAAGCACCAGCCGCTCCCACCAGTCGGTGCTGGTGGGGTAGCTCCACAGCCGCCGGCGTGTGAGGCGGGGGGTGGAGCGGGCTGCTGCAGGGTTAGGGGCTGAGCCCCGCTGCCCTGGGGGCATCTCCTCCCCTGGGGCAAGAAGGTGCTCAGCTGCCCCCAACATGACAAGAGCCAGGGCAAGCCCTGTTCCTGCCGGGAGGGCTGGGTGGACCTCTAGCTGCTGCTGCTGCTGCTGCTGCTGCTGCTGCTGCTGCTGCTGGGGGTCCATGACTGCGGCGCTCGGGGTCTGTGTGCCTATATGGCTCGTCAGACCGCGTGCTGTGCAGGCTGAGTGTATGTGGGAGGGGCCCTTTAAGGGAGCGGCTAGCTGTTGCCCCGGAAGCGCTAGCCCGCCCGTTTACCCTGTCTGCAGCTGTGCCTGGCATCCCTATTTCGATGTGTGCTACTTTGACGTGTAGACGTTCCCTCGCTGCGCCTATTTCGATGTCGGGCTGCGCAACGTCGAAGTTGAACATCGACGTTGCCGGCCCTGGAGGACGTGTAGACGTTATTCATCGAAATAGCCTATTTCGATGTCGCAACATCGAAATAAGCTACTTCGATGTAGGGTGCACGTGTAGACGTAGCCACTATGTCAAGCAGTAACTTTTTCATGCTAACAGGGCTCTCCTAATAGCAATCTTCACTAAACATATTTTTTCATTATGTCATGTTTTCAAGATGCATATGTCAATGTGAAACTTGTCAGATTGAATGTGCAGCAATCTCTATTTTTCAGTGGAATGTTTACAGGTTCTAGCATGAAAAAACAGCTTACCTGTCGCACCAGAACAAATATCATATGCTGCTCACTTTCAGGGTGAATTTTCAAGTCATAAATATGTCTTGCAGTTCTCAGTACTTATGTCTCTAGAGGAGAAATTAGGCGTCTTCCGTTTGTAAGCTGTCATTTACTATGTTTGTACAACACCAAGCTTGGAGCCCAATCTGGTTGGCATCTAGGAACTATCACAGTATTAACACTGAATAATCATGTTTATTTTTGTTAAAAGACCTGACAACCAATTTCCCTGACTTTTTCCTGCACCTAGTAGACTAGGAAACAGGAACTAGGGTTCAAATCACAGCTCTATCATAGACTTACTTTGGACCCTGAACAAACCACTTAATCTCTCTAGGCCTCTTTTTCTCAGTCGGTAGCATGGGACTTATTTACTTAAGAAAAGCACTTTGATATCCTCAGAGAACATTTCCATAAAAGTGCTGATACCAGAAAGTACAGAAGCCGCTTTTTAGAATGCCGCATACTGCTCCACAGTGTGAAGTAGGATGCAGAAGGCACAAAGATAGGATCCATTCAGGTAGGACAATAAGCGCCAGCCTGGAAAACTGTATCTACCTCGCTTTGGTAATGCAACTGGGCACAAATATCAATCCTGTTGAGTTACAAATTCTATAATACCCTGGAAACTCCCAGAAACCCACATGTGCTTGCCTACTCATCAGGGGTAGTAAGCTAGACACCTGCCTTCAGTGTAGCTGTAGCCATATTGGTCTCAGGATATTAGCGAGACAAAGCGGATGGCATAATCTGCGGCCCAATAAAAGACATTACCTCACCCCCCTGAACACCTGATTGTAATTTGTAATACCATCCTGTCTTGCTAGAGATGTCACAGTATAATCAAAGGAGCTGTACCATCATAAGACCTCAATGAGGAGCGAGACACGAGTGTATAGCTCAGCTGACACTGGAACTACACATCTCCCCAGACAGCAACCATCAGCACTGCATGTCGTTAAGAGCCATGGCAAAGCACAACTACATATTTTGAGTACTCTTTACTGGCACTTTACCTATTAACTAATGATTTTCATCTACAGTGAGCTCTCAAGCCAGCCAGTAGTACACTTGCATGATGGCCTTCTTTTGTGAAACATAAAAGCGGACATTTATTTTTGCCTTAGAATGTAGGCCCAAATGACCAGAATGGAATTTTTGGACCTGCACTTTCACAAAAGGCACCCTCTTAAAATCCCCACTTCCTTGATAATAGCTCTCTTTACCTCTCCTTGTTACATGTAAGTGTAAAAGTATAATCAACCAGTCCAAAAAAGAATGTGAAAACCAATGAGCAAAAGACACAAAAACAGGAAGCAAAATATATATATATATCAGAAGTAGGAAGCATGTCAGACAATCTGTGGGGCCAATGCACATTATCAAGGTGTTTAGGGAGCATTCAAGGCAGACAAGGCTATTGTTTCTCCCGGAAGAATTCCACATGAAAAAAATTGTATTTCTGCACACAATATTTTCAAATTATTTGTCAAAATAACAACAATGGAATCACGCCAGTTTTAATTATTTCAATAATTTATTTCAAAATACTTGTCAACAAGTAGCAATAGAGAAAACAAAAGAGATTCGGTCTTTATTTTTGGTGAGACCTATTAAGATAGAACTTTGAGTAATAACGTACAAAGTACAACACAGAAATATACTTACCCCACCCGTCTGCAGGGGGGCAAAGGCTTGGGGTATTCGCCGGTAATGGAGGTGCTGAGGGTGAGGAAAGTAATTGCTAGGAAGGAGCATGGGAGTGAACCGGGAGGGTTATTGGGGGAAGTATGGAACAGGGTTTTTTGTGGGGAAGGGATTGTTAGGAAGTTGGGGAGCCAACCCCCATGCAGACCTTGGCTGATTCCTAGCCTCCTTCATTCAGCCAAGTACATCTGCACATGTCCTCATGTGGCCTGGCACCCCCCAACTCTTATCCGTCCCCATGTGTCCCTCAAAGCTGAGTCAGCCAGACATACCTACCCCATTCTATGTATCCGTGCACCTTCCTCACCCCCCGGCCCCATGTATTCCTGCACCTCCACTCACCTACCCCTCCATTCTCCCCCTGTGGCCCTGCACCCCTATTTTCATTCAGCTATTGACTCAGTGCTGTCTCTCCACTAGCTCCTGTTTCCTTATCACAATCTGTCCTTCCCACTAGCCCTTTTTAACCCCAGTCTGATATACTATCAGCAGCCCTGTCTGCCGCATTCTTTTCATTGCTCCCATAGCCTGTGCCTCACCACCTGGCCCTCAGAGCAGGACACTGTGAGGAATGAGACATCTCCCTCACTATGTCTGGCTGCTCCAGGCCACTGCCCTCTCTTCTGGGACAACCTGGTGTGTAAAAGATGCACTTAACAACTATCCTCCACCTCCCCATGAAAATCAATTATTCTGAGGGGGAGGAACTTTGTGGAGGATAATAATGCCGTGCTTGTGTCGTGGTGCAGAATTCCAAAATAAGTACATTGCAGAGCAGCTCAGTGAACTCTCTGGTCAGTCTTCACTGCGGAGAAGGTGAGGGAGCTTCCCACACCCAAGCCAATCTTCTTAGGTGACAAACCTCAGAAACTGTCTCAGAAGGAGGTTTTGGAACAAATGGATAAATTAAGCAATAATAAGTCTTCAGGACGAGATGGCATTCATCCAAGAATTCTGAAGGAACTCCAACATGAAATTGCAGAGCTATTTACTGGAAGACAGCTAACATAATATCAACTTATTTAAAAAGATCCAGAGACAGCCCGTAAATCTAATATCGGTACCAAGGAAATTGGTTGAAACTATCATAAATAACAGAATTATCAGACATAGATGAACACAGTATGCTAGGGAAGAGACAACATGGCGTTTATAAGGGTAAATCACGCCTCACAAATCTATTAGAATTCTTTGAGGGTGTCAACAAGCATGTGGACAAGAGTGATCCAGTTGATATATTCAGACTTTCAGGAAATTTTTGACAAGGTGCAACACCAAAAATTCTTAAGCAAAGGGAGCTGTCATAGGAGAAGAGGGAAGTTCTTCTCATCAATCAGTAATTGGTCCAAACATGGGAAACAAAGGGTAGGGACAAATGGTTTGCTATCACCATGGAAAACAGCAAATAGCAAGGGCCCAAGAGTCTGAAATGAGACCAGTGCTGTTCAATATATTCTAGATATTCAAAAGTAGATCAGACTGTGAAGAGTTAAAAAGAAATTTCATAAAACTGGGTGACTGGGCAAAAAAAAAAAAGAGAACGATGAAATTCATTGTTGATAAATGCAAAGTAAGCCACACTGGAAAACATAATCCCATCTACACATACAAAATGTTGGGTTCTAAATTAGCTATTACTACTCAAGAAAAAGAGCTTGAAGGCTTCATGGATTCTCTGAACATATCTGCTCAGTGGGCAGCGGCAGTCAAAAAAGCTAAGAGATGGATATGATCCATTAAGATAGGAATAGATAATAAGGGAAAATATGTAATGCCACCATATAACTCCATAACGCGCCCCCTCCTTGAATTCTGTATGCAGTTTCAGTCAGCCCATATCTAGGGTGACCGTACTTCTCTATGCCACATACAAGGGTGACCATATCTCCCTGTCCCAAACTCAGGAAAGGGAGATATGGGGAGGAGGGGTGGCTCCTCCCAGCTTCACCAAGTCCCGGGAAGATGGGAAAGAGGCAGCAGCCACCAGCCCACCTGGGAGCCCCAGGGGAGCTGCAGCTGTGGGCGCTCTGAGCCCCAGAGCCCCAGGGAACCGTCAGCCGCCCGCATTCCCCAGGAGCCCCAGGGAAGCAGCAAGGCCATGGCAGCCACCCACACTCCCCTGCTTTACCGAGGCACTGGGAAGTGAGTCCTGCCTGAAGCTGCACCTGCGCAGCTGCTGATGGAAAAGGTCAGCAGGGGAGGGCTCAAATATTGGGCAAGTCCCTTTTAAAAAATAAGTCAGGATGCCTTTTTGGCGTCCCAAATACGGAGCCATCCCACCCAATACGGTACGGATGGTCACCCTACCGCATTCAGGACACCCTGTGGGGAGGGCACAGCTCCCCGGCTGTGGCTGCCAAGCAAGTGCAGCTCCCTACTGCCCCATGCCACGGGGCACTGAGCTGGGCTGCTGCCCCTTGTGAGAGCGCCCTGGTTGCAGGGATACCTGCCCTGCAGAAGTGGTGGGGGGGGTGTCAGTTCTGCAGCTTTTCCCACCACTGGGCTCCAGCAGTGGATGCCCTCTGGGGGCTGCCACGCTGAAGGGGTTGGGATGTGGCGGTGCTTCCTTGCAGCGGGGCACAGCTGCAGCTCCCGACTGCCCCACCCCTCTGGACTCCAGGAACAAGCTGCTGTCCTGCAGGGGAGCTCCCTGGCTGCCCCATGCCTCCAGGTGCTGGGAACGGGGCTCCTACCCCGTGAGGGACCTCCCCAGCTGCCCCATACCTTGTCACACAGAATCACAGGGCTGGAAGGGACCTCAGGAGGTCATCTAGTCCAGCCCCCTGCTTCAAGCAGGATCAACCCCCTCTAAGTCATCCCAGCCAGGACCTTGTCAAGCTGGGACTTAAAAGCCTTGAGGGATGGAGAATCCACCACCTCTCTAGGCAACACATTGCAATGCTTCACCACACGCCTGGTGAAGTAGTTTTTCCTAATATCTAACCTACACCTCTCCCTGTTCAACTTCAGACCATTACCCCTTGTTCTGCCATCTGACACCACTGAGAACAGTTTTTCACCATCCTCTTTAGAGCTCCCGTTCAGGAAGTTGAAGGCTGCTATTAAATCACCCCTCAGTCTTCTCTTCTGTAAGCTAAACAAGCCCAAATCCCTCAGCCTCTCCTCATAGGTCTTGTGCTCCATCCCCTTAATCATTTTTGTTGCCCTCCACTGAACCTGCTCCAGCAAATCCACATCCTTTTTATACTGGAGGGCCCAAAACTGGACACAACACTGGTGTTGACACCCTACTGGAAGTGAGGAGGCTCCCTGGCTGCGGTGGGTGGCTGCCCCATGCCTGACTACAGGGGCTTCCTAGCTGCTCTGTGTGTTAGGCGGGAGGTGGCTACATGGGAGGCTGTCCTACAGCAGGGATCAGGCTACCTCCCTGCAGTGGTCTCCCTCTCTGCAGGGGCCGCTGCCCCACAGGGGGCTGCTCAGCACTGCTGGGGCACCAGGCCCACCTTAAAATCTGAGGGGAGGGACAAAACACACTACCCTGACCCCCAACACATCCTGCCTTATTTCTGTGGCAGGCCCCTGGCTCCTTCTCCTGCTGCTGCCTGTACTGGCTGGTCAGTGCATGCTGCATATGCTGTCCAGCCAGCTCCTGATTGATTTTACCCACAGCTCAGCAGGGAGAGTGAATGTACAGGACAACTAGCTTTTTTGTTAATAAAAAGGCAGGGCCACTGCCTAAAATATGAGACTGTCCCAGTGAAAATGGAATGGGTGGTCACCCTACCCATGTCTATAGTGGTATATTAGAACTAGAAAAGGTTTAGAGAAGGCCAAGAAAAATGATTAGGAGCATGGAACAACTTACATATGAATGATTAAAAGACTAGGACTGTTCAGGTTACAAAAGAGATATGATAGGGGGTCTGTGAAATCAGGAATTGTGTGGAGAAAGTGAATAGATGGTGTTTACCCTTTCACATACTACAAGAATGAGGGGTCACCCATTCAAATTAACGGGCAGCAGGTTTAAAACAAACATAAGGAAATACTTGAGTGATCCATCCCATTGTCCCATCAGAGATTTAGGAACACCCAGAACATTGGATTGCATCCCTGCCCAACTTGGGCTTACAGCATTTGATGGGCCTGTTCTTCAGGAACTTATTTAATCTTTTTCTGAATCCATTTATACTTTTGGCCTTCATAATATCCCATGGCATGGAGTTCCACAGGTTGACTGTACGTTATGTGAAGAAATAATTCCTTTTGTTTGTTTTGAAACTTTGCCACCTCCCTGTTGACCTCTTTTCCAGTCATTCATGAATATGCTGAACAGCACAGGTGCCCACTAAAGATCCTGAGCAGTCAAACACCCTAGCTGGCCTAGAAGATGCCACCCTGAATGTTCTAAGGTGCTTCACTGCATGAAAGTCAGATCAGCTATAGAAAGGTGTAACTGTTTAAAACAAAAGCAAATCACAGATTCATTCTCCTGCCATCATTGGTTTTGTGTGTATAGCTTTGTTCAAATTTTCCTTGCACCCCATCTACAGTTCAGCGTGGTATCTGGATGTTGGGTTCAGCACATTTTTTTATAACGTTTCTACTCCTTTTCCACAAACTTGTGTTCTTTGTCTTTCTTGAGGGACTGTTATTGCATTTTAGTACCCTTGAGTGCAGCCTGAGAGAGATAAGAAGACATTTAAAATTAAAATTTCAGTGAAATCCTTTCTTGGTTGAATAATTATCCAGACATTTACATACTGGAGAGGTATCAATTTTATGAGGGTTTTTAGATCTCTCTCTCTCTCAACCCCCAGTTCAGCTATTCATGAATGACGAGAATTGCAGCTGTACATTCTCATAATCACTCTTCCCCAGACACACATAAAAATAACATGGGGAACAATCAGTTGAATGTTACACACAATAAAAACAAATTTTTATTTTACTCATTAAAGATTTGTTCATCTACAGCATTGAGTTACTTCAAAAACACAAAGACATCTCGGAAAAAGTTAAAAGTTTCTTTGCATTTTCATCTCCTGTGATTGCCTGTCTTCTCACTCTCTTTTTCTTTTGCTTAGATGCTATTTCACAAGGGTCACAATTTTTAAAATAGGTCCAAGGTGCACATAAAAAGGACTACTCCATGTGTGGTGAGTTTCTCTATGGGCACGCATTTGTGTTTGCAGGCAAATCACTGCATCTATGTTTGAAAGCTGGCCCACAGTGTATCCTACCCTCATCAGCATGTAGACATTAGCATATTATATTACATTCTGCTTCCAGTACTGGCTAACATCTAATGATACAGAAGACAACAAACAATATAATGCACCTGGACAGTTCACTACCATACACAGAGTGGGTGCAAGGTGGGTTTTATATGAGCCCGGCAGGTGCTAGGCTTATGCTCTGTAGTTAATAAAAGTTGACAACATCTCAAACCCTGCATCTACAAATGTTTACAGTCACAGAATTACAGATTCATTTCAACAATCCAGCAACAGAATTTGCTTGATAATGGGATGCTGTAATGAATTCCACAGACTGCTGATCCACTCTGTAATTACAAGTCTCTCTAGAACAACCGTCTTCATTTCTGAAACCTTTGAAATTAAATATTTTTTGGAAAGTTCTGTGCTGAAATCTTTCCAGAGATATGCCTTCTGAATGGACACATATATGATTGTACCCTTCATTACTGGCTCACAAAGCAATAATAATCTGACCATCTTCCATTTAAAATGTGACACTCCTCCAGCAATCAAATCTAGCATCCAATGAACCTTATTCTCTACAGCTATACACAAAGGTTACAAAGGATTTAGGAAATAGTTTGTAATACAGCCTAAGTGTGTCTCCCAATCAGCACAGTCCGGTTGTATTTTTCCATTTTTATTTCTCAATTAAACTGATCTAATTCAGTATTTGGAGATAACCTTAATACTCCAGGTCTTATTTCTTTGCTTATGTCCCCATTTATCACGATTTAGAGTCAGCCCCGACTGCAGCACACAATGTTCTTTTTCCCCCTGTTCTCAACTATTTCCCTTTTTATGATTGAAACTAACTTTCTCCACTATCCAAGCAATTTCTGAAGTGCCAATGCAGCTTTTATTCACATGTAAATAAAATCTCTGTTTTGTAATGCAAATCTGGTACAGTGAACCAGTAGAAGAGGTGTTACAAGAAATCACCTCTTCTCTTCCCAACAAATAGCATCTGGTTGTGACAACTTTAGAAGCATATTTCAGCAAAATATTGCCATGCTGTGACTCTACTAGGAACATGGGAAACATAACTGTATTTGGCTGTTAATATCAAAGCATTAAATCACAATCTTAATTAGCCCTCTCTATATACCATGTGAATACCATGCTGCAGTGCTATATATTAGAGTGATTAGTATGTAAAGGTCAGTATTTGCTAACACCGCACTTATTCTTAGTTGAACCATAGGAACACTGTGGTATCATGAGTAAAGTGTTATAGTACATGTGGATACATACTGATTTTAAATGACAAACGATTTATCACAGGCATTCATTGGCTATAGAAAAAGCCTTTGACTTCTGTAACTTCTTAGCATGCCATTAATATATATTATATGCATTTCTATTTATGCTATTTTAGGTACAGGAGTATTGAAGCTGAAAACCTGTAGAAACATAGTACTTTTCAGTGTCAGACCTAAAATATATCTAAACCTCTGAAAAACTCAGTCCATTTGAAGGAATGGTTTCTGTAATAATTGTCAGTTTGGCTTATGATTGATTGTTTCCTCAAGCAAAGTAAATCCATGATTAAATAAACAAACATTTTAAGAAATGGCATTTCAATGCATTGCTATTGCATCTGGTTTTAATGGAATAGCTTCAATTGTCCAGCTTGCTTGCAGGAACAAAATGGTCAAGGGACGTGATTAGTTGTGGCACTGAAATAAGGACAGTACTGGAACTAGTTAAGGCCTTTATCCTGCAAAGACGTTTACTTATGTTTCACTACTGTGAGTAGCCTCCATTGAAATCAATGAAGTGAGGGTAGTGAAGTTAGGCATGTGTGCGTTTGTAAGATCAGGACCTTAGAATGGTGGTCTCCAAGTGAAAATGAAGACACACATTACACTCAGAAGCCGTGTCTACACGTGCACGCTACTTCGAAGTAGCGGCACTAACTTCGAAATAGCGCCCGTCACGGCTACACGCGTCGGGCGCTATTTCGAAGTTAACTTCGACGTTAGGCGGCGAGACGTCGAAGTCGCTAACCCCATGAGGGGATAGGAATAGCGCCCTACTTCGACGTTCAACGTCGAAGTAGGGACCGTGTAGTCATTGCGCGTCCCGCAACTTCGAAATAGCGGGATCCGCCATGGCGGCCATCAGCTGAGGGGTTGAGAGACGCTCTCTCTCCAGCCCCTGCGGGGCTCTGTGGTCACCATGAGCAGCAGCCCTTAGCCCAGGGCTTCTGGCTTCTGCTGCTGCAGCTGGGGATCCATGCTGCAGGCACAGGGTCTGCAACCAGTTGTTGGCTCTGTGGATCTTGTGTTGTTTAGTGCAACTGTGTCTGGGAGGGGCCCTTTAAGGGAGTGTCTTGCTGTTGAGTCCGCCCTGTGATCCTGTCTGCAGCTGTGCCTGGCACCCTTATTTCGATGTGTGCTACTTTGGCGTGTAGACGTTCCCTCGCAGCGCCTATTTCGATGTGGTGCTGCGCAACGTCGAAGTTGAACATCGACGTTGCCAGCCCTGGAGGACGTGTAGACGTTATTCATCGAAATAGCCTATTTCAATGTTGCTACATCGAAATAAGCTACTTCGATGTAGGCTTCACGTGTAGACGTAGCCAGACAGTGCTACCATCAAGCTTTTTAAATATAATGTCCCCAAAATAGATTAAAAATGTTTTAAAAAAAAACAAATACTTACAGCTAATACTCATAATAATTGTAAATTAGAAAACAGGATATACAGAATGCTCATGCTGAAGTTTATAACCCCATGTCAGTTGGAATAATGGTTTAATTTCATCCTACTTTTAAAGTGGTTTTATTATAAGACCAAAAGTACAGATACAGATGTCAAACCATTCTGATGGCCCATACTCCTCTGCAAAGCTCATGACACAACACTGTAGAATTCTACTGCTGGACTTGTTGAGGACAAAAAAGTGTGTGCTCAGAAATATTGACATAAATCGAAGAAATCTAGGAGGCAAGAGAAATGAAATCAAGAAAGCAGGAGAAGATGTACATTGGTGGATTCGTGCCTTTGAGAAGATCCATTTACAGAGAGAGAATAAACTTGTCACATTCCCAGGCAAACTGCATCTACCAATCTGAATTCTGGACACTGGGAAAAGACAAGCAGTAGGAAAATGTTCCTTCTCAGTGGACCTATAAGTAACACTAGAGGGTGTTGGAGGGTGATGTTCTCACATTACTTTGCAACCAAAGGCTACACTAGCAGAAGGGTAGAAGAGCTAGCTCACAGTGTCTGATGGAAGCACTGAAGCTGTCTGATTATGACTGTGTTCTGAGCTGCCCATAAAATTGGTATATATCAAATAACATTCACATGACAAAAGAACCCAAAGGCTGGGTCTACACATGCCCCTGCCTTCCGAAAGGGGCGTGTTAATGAGTGGGTTCAAAAGATGCTAGCATAATGGTGGTTGCGGCGATTCAAAAGTGCAGCTTTTCGAATCACGTGCCACCCGTGGAGACAGTACCTTCCAAAAGGATCCCCCCAGTTTTCAAAAGCCCTTCTTTTCTACCTGCATTTTTAATATCTCTGTGCCTCCAACAGGAAGAAGGGCTTATGAAAACTGGGAGGGTCCTTTCGGAAGGTCCCGTTTCCACGGGCAGCGCGCGATTCGAAAAGCCACACTTTCAAATCGCTGTGGCTGCCTTTATGCTAATGAGGCGCTGCATATTCATTGAAGCACCTCATTAGCATTTTTTGAACCCACTCATTAACATGCCCCTTTCAAAAGGAAGGGCACATGTAGACACAGGGAAATGTGAGGGCATTGGCCTGGGATTTGAAGGTAGGTTCAAGATCCTGTTGTACCCCAGAATTCCTGTAGTTCCCTTTATAAACCAGGATTAGATTTTTAGAGACATTTAAGTGCCTAACTCCATGGATTTCCAGGAAGCATGAGGTTTAAGCACTTGCCTGTTAGTTTACTACCTGCATTTTTAATCTCTGTGCCGCAGGTTCCTAATCATCTGTAAAATACAGATAACAGCACGCCCTTCCCTCAGAAGGTGGTTTGGAGAATAAATTAATTAAAGATTGTGAAGGAATGAGATATTACAGTGAGGGGGGCCATTTAATGATCTGAGATAGATGAGAGGACTAGGATTCAAATAACACAATTCTATGTTTTTTGTTAAGGTGGAAGTGGGAAATGCTTTTTGTAGGCAAAGAGAGGAGGGGTTCTGAGGAAAACTTCATTATGTAAGAATTTAATCAGCAAAGAGAATTGTAACAATGGAAACAGTTGTGAGCTCATAAGTCTATGTGTCCCTGTAACTGTCACCAAAAGTTAAATTTGGATTTAGCATCAATATCATAAGGTACGAGGTGAGAAAAGTGCATTAGCCTGTTGCTGTTGCCGGAGTTGTCCCTTATTTTGGGGTACACTCATTTATTAGGGCTACTCTTATGCGGCTAGTGCTACTTGTCTTCTCATGTGGAGATTCATTTGTCTCTTCTGCCAATTCCCTCCCAGTGTAGCTACCCTGCAAGATCCAGGTTCCCCAAGATCGGGTTCTTCCAACCCTAAAAGCTGATAAACATGCTCATATCCGCTGACAGAGCATGCCTGAGAGGACTTAGCAGGCAGGGCTGCACAGCAGGGCCAACCTGTGACTCATGTGCCCGTGGATTCAGTGAATTGGGTTTGAACAGCACTTTAAGCTGCCACCCTCGTATGTCCCAGATTCAACATCTCTGTAGCTCCACTTTCACACCACAACCATTCTGCTAGTAGCCCACATGATGAGCAAAGCTCACAAGCTTTTTGGGTGCTACAGGAATCTTTAGCTTAGGTACAAGGAGTGTTTATTGCAGAGAATGGGGAAACCAAAACACCAGCCCTCAAGGAGGTGAGGGGGAAAGATAGGAAAAAGAGAAAAGCAACCAGCTTAACCATGAAATGTATCTATTTCTAGGTAGTAATAATGCCAAACAAAACGTTTACAATATTGAATCTAACTGAAATCCAATTATAAATTTTAAGGCTAGCAAACCATAACTGACAGGGGTGCTGGAGGTGGAACACAGCAATTTTTGGGAACCGCACAGTGCTGCAACTTCTGCCGGTGAGTTGATACCCCGGGAGATTCCTGGGAGATGGATTATACCTGACTCCTGAAGGCAGACCTTGCGGGGTTGTGCAGACAGAGGGGCCTGACCGTGGGGAAGGTGACCAAGGCCCAGCTGATTTCCCTGCTGGAAGAGAATGACTGATCCAGGGGGCCAGATCCTGTCCAAGCAGGAAGTGGCCAGTCACCCCCTGGGAGCATTTAAGCTTCTCAGGCAGGAGTGGGGGCTCAACGCCATCAGACAGACGCAGTGCCCACCAGGTCGTGCTCAGCTAGCAGTGGTCCATCCTGGGCGGAGTCCCTCACGGCAAAGCTGCAACGGCTGGAGCTCGAGGTGCGATTAAAGGAGCTGGAAGCTCAGGAACAGGAGAGAGAGCGTGAGCACAAGCGCCAGCAACAAGAGAGACAGTGGGAGGAGAGAGAGTGAGAGTGGGAGTATGAGCGAAGCATGGCGCAGATGAAATGCAAAGACGCCCTGGCGGCGGGGAGCTGGGAGAGGGCCAGGAGGCCTGGGGCGGCCAGTCAATTGGAGATGCACAAGACAGCCCAGTGTCAGGACCCAGGGGACATGGATGGGTTCCTTACCTCCTCTGAGCAAGCCTGCGAGTTGCACGAAGTTCCCCCAGTCGAATGGGTCCGACAGCTCACCCCCTTGCTGGATCAGAAGGCCATAGTAGTGGTCAACCAGCTGGAGGGGCTGCAGCCTGGGGACTATGAACGGGTCAAACAGGCCCTGCTGCATAAGTTTGGACTGCCTCCTGCGATGTACAGGAAGAAGTTCCAGGAGGCACGGAAGAGGCCAGAGGAAACCTATGTAGATGTGGCCTCCCCCCGATGCAGTACTACCAAAAGTGGGCGTTCAGGATGGGAGCCCATTCTGTAAAGGACTTGGTCAAGCTGATGGTTCTGAAACGGTTCTATGAGATGTGCCCACCTGACCTGAGGATGTGGCTTGAGGACCAGAAGCCAGGGGACTCTCACAGTGCGGGGAAACTGGCGGATGAGTTCACAAACAGCCGGGCCAGGTCTGAAAAGGAATTTCAGAGGCACAGGGAATCCCGCAGAGGCAGAGAGTCCCCGAGAGACCAGTTCATGGCTGTAAGACAGAGGGGATCACCTATGGGACGTGTCCAGGAAAGAGGGGCCAGCCGTCCACCCCTTAGAGGGTCAGCCAGGGCCTCGAGAGAGCAGGTGGCCCAAGGGACACAGCAAGACCGGTCTGTTATCGCTGTGGTGGGAAGGGGCATAGATCACCCAGTGCCCCAGGCTCCCAGACAGGTTGAGCAGGCCAGGGCCTCACAGAGTCAACTGGGTGGAGTCCTAGAGGCCAAAGGGGCTGGCGGCCAAGGCAGGTGGTGCTGACAGCGTGTCCTCAACTTGGGCCGAGCCAGCCCCACCGACCAGCTCCTCAAGGGACCCAAATGCACAAGGCTCAGTTTACAGAGTGGGGGCGGCACTGCCTCTGTGGAGCGAGTGCCTCATACCCCTCAAGGTGGATGGGAGGAAGGCCATGGGGTTCTGGGACACGGGCGCGGATGCGTCGCTGGCCCGGCCGGGGGTGGTGGCACCAGAATGGATGATGCCCAATTCCCACCTGACTGTGACGGGAATCAACGGGACCCCTTTCAAGGTGCCCATAGAGAGGGTGCACCTGAAATGGGGGGATAAGGAAGGCCCCAAGAAGTTGGGTGTGCACAGCCATTTGCCTGCTGATGTACTAATGGGGAGTGACCTGGAGCACTGGCCAGATGAAAGTCCTCATGCCATGGTCTGGAGCCAAAGGAGGCGAGGGGTGCTCTCCCCAGGTTCGGGGTGGATACCCAGCCAAAGCCACAGAAGCCACAGGGGCCGACGTTGCGAAAAAGGGGGCCCCCAAAAACCGGGCCTCACAGACCAGTAGTCCTGGAGCCAGGCTGGGAAGGACAAATGGCTTCCACCCCTGCCCCAGCCGAAGAGTTCCAGGCAGAGCTGCAGACACACCCCTCCTTGTAGCAGATGAGGTAACTAGCCAGTCTCAGCACAGCTCCACCACTGGGGGAGGGCTGCAGGGAGAGATTCCTGTGGGAAAAGGGATTCCTGCACTGGGAATGGGTTCCCAGATGCAAAGAGAAGCCATGGGAGGTCCAGAGGCAACTGGTGGTTCCCCAAAAGTACCGGAGCAGGCTGCTGTACCTAGCCCATGATGTCCCACTCGCAGGACACCAGGGGATCCACCACACCAGGAGGAGGTTGCTACAGAACTTTTTCTGGCTGGGGGTCTTTGCAGCTGTCTGTCAATATTGCCAGTCCTGCAATCCCTGCCAGAGGGTAGGGAAGACCCAGGACAAGGGGAGAGCTGCCCTGAGGCCACTGTCCGTCATAGAGGAGCCTTTCCAGAAAGTGGCTGTGAACATAGTGGGACCCTTCAGTAAGGCGAAGCGTTATGGGAATAAATATATCTTGGTGGCAGTAGATTTTGCCACGCGATACCCAGAAGCAGTGGCCCTGACCTCTATCAAAGCTGACACTGGCAGATGCACTGCTGTCCATTTTCAGCAGAGTGGGGTTCCCCAAGGAAGTCCTTATGGATCAGGGGTCCAACTTCATGTCAGCCCTGCTGCAAAGCTTGTGGGAAAAGTGGGAGGTTCGGAACACCTGGGCCAGAGCCTACTACCCACAGACCAATAGGCTGGTGGAGAGGTTCAATGGGACCCTGAAGCAGATGCTGAGAACCTTCATGAATCAGAATCCCCAAGACTGGGACAAGTACTTACCCCACCTGCTGTTTGCATAAAGGGAGGTTCCCCAAGAATCCCCGGGGTGCTCCCCATTTGAGCTGCTGTACGGAAGGAAGGTATGGGGATGCCTGGACTTGCTCAAAGAAGAGTGGGAGGGGACAGCCTCTCCTGAAGGGGAGTCAGTGGTACTGTATGTACTGACCTTCCACGAAAAACTCACTGAGCTCATGGGCCTGGCCAAGAAGAGCCTGTCCAGAGCCCAAAGGAAGCAAAAGGTCTGGTATGACCACAACACCTGGGCCCGAGCCTATGCCACTGGGGACTAAGTGATGGTTCTTGTACCCGTGTGGCGGAACAAGCTGCAAGCTGCCTGGGATGGCCCCTTCAAGGTCGTCAAACAGATAAATGAGGTGAACTATATGGTGGAACTGTCGAACCAGGCTCACAGTCACCGGGTCTATCATATGAACATGATGAAGCTGTACTGGGACAGGGAGAACTTGGTGCTGACAGTGTGCAGGCACTGGGGTGGGCATGGGGATGATCCCTTGGTGGATTTGCTCAAAGGGACTGAAGCTGGCTCCTGGCTCGAATCTATTCCCCTCTCTGATCAGCTGACCCCTGCCCAGCAGACGGAGATCAGGGAGGTGCTGCGTTCACACTGACTGCTATTCTCTGACAGACCCAGACGCCCTGACTTGGCCGTCCACCGAATAGAGACAGGCGCCCACGCTCCTATAAAGTGTGTGCCGTTCAGAGCCACAGGGAAGATGGCTCAGGACATAGAACAGGAGGTCGAAGACATGCTGGATCTGGGGGTGATCCAACCCTCCTCCAGCCCCTGGGCCTCTCCCATGGTATTAGTCCCTGAAAAAGATGGGTCTGTCCAGTTTTGTGTGTACTATCACAAGCTTAATGCCATCACCATATCAGATGCCTACCCCATGTCCAGGCCTGATGATCTCTTAGACAAGCTCGGGGGAGCTCGCTACCTCACCACCGTAGACCTCACCAAGGGGTACTGGCAAGTGCCATTGGATCAAGAAGCCTGGCTCAAGTTGGCTTTCATCACCCCTGTGGGGCTCTACGAGTTCCTGGTCCTGCCCTTCGGCCTCAAAGGGGCACCTGCTACCTTCCAGCGTCTGGTGGACCAGCTGCTGAAAGGGATGGAGAGCTTTGCCCTGGCTTACATGGACGACATTTGCATCTTCAGCCAGACGTGGGAGGACCATGTGTCCCAGGTCAGCCAGATGCTGGACCGACTTCAGAAGGCTGGGCTGACTATCAAGGCAGGGAAGTGCAAGGTGGGGATGGCTGAGGTGACCTAGGTGGGTCACAAGGTGGGCAGCGGCTCTGGCGCCCTCCTCATGGAGCTGTGTAAGAAGGGAAAGTCTGACACGGTGGTCTGGACCGAGCAGTGCTAAGAGGCCCTCTATGTGTTGAAGGAAGCTCTGGCTAGGGCCCTAGTCCTGGCAAATCCAGACTTAGACAAGCCCTTCATGGTGTTTACTGATGCCTCAGACGCTGGACTGGGCACCGTGCTAATGCAGGTGTACAACAAGAGAGAGAGAGAGGCATCCCGTCCTGCACCTGAGCAAGAAGCTGCTGCCCGGGAAGCAGAACTACATGGCCATAGAGAAGGAACATCTGGCCATGGTGTGGGCTCTGGGGAAGCTTCAGCCATACCTGTTTGGATGGCGTTTCACTGTGTACACCGATCACTCACCCCTGACCTAGCTGCATCACATGAAAGGGGCCAACGCCAAGCTCCTGCGGGGGAGCCTGCTTCTGCAGGACTATGACATGGAGGTGGTCCATGTGAAGGGGAGCAACAATACCATAGCCAATGCCCTGTCATGCAGGGAGGGCCCAGAACTTCCACAGACCACTGGCTAAGTGACTCCGCTCACTTCTGTCTGAAAGGCGGGACAGATGTGATGGAGTGGGGTGGGGGCGGGGCAACAGTCAGGCTGGATGTGTGTGTGTCAGGCAGAGCAGCTCACAGTGGCTAAGGATGACCCCCTGGGGCTGTAACCTAAGCTGGCAGGTAACACCTCTGACTGGAACAAAGAGCAGGAAGGAGCTAAGCTGGGGTTTGAAGCAGAGGCGGCAGTTAGAAGCTGGGTGGAAGAGAGAGTTGGAAGGAGCCAGCCCTGCTGAGGGGAAAGCTACACCCCAGATGGGGCACCCCTCGGGCTCTTCTCCCCAAGGTGGGTTGGAATGACTTTCTCTGCCTGCTGTACTGACACCTCTGTACTAAGCTGTGCCTCTGTCGACTAATAAACTTCCTGTTCTACCTGCTGAGTCGGAGTCACTCCTGCCTGCGGACAGGGTGAATTGCCTGGGGACCCCTGAACCCCATCACACCAAGGAACACCACATTTGTTTATGAGTAATCAGATGGTCAAAAGGAGTATTCTGAAGTTGTTTTGTTTCAGCTAGATGATAGAAAATGCTCGTTCCTAGCTATGGGCGATGTTCCCTTGAGGGAGCTCAAAACACAATTAGGCAGTTTCAGTATTTTGGATACCAACAGCGGATTTATTACTAAAATTGGCCTGATAATTACTGATCTGGGTGTGGGCAGGCCTGGGTTCCACTGGATCTGAGGCAGAGATTTCCCACCAGACAATGCTTTTCTACTGTCTGTGTACCAGAATTCAGTACAATGCTCGCTTTAGAATTTGTTCTCCCTTCTATAGCTAATGGAGATGTCTTTCTGTCCCATCTCTGATGCAGATGAAGCTAAGGGTGTTTCTATAATCCTATTACCATTGTCTGGAAGGTTTAGGTGTGCCTGCCTCTGCCTTTTTGTTGCTTTTTTTTATTGACTTTGGTTCATTGCTTTCTACAACGTCTAGAATATAGAATCCTATTTCACCCTTAACTTTTATTTTAAAAGGGGGCCTTTCACATATTTTTTTTCTTTTTAATTTTCAGAATCAGAAGTACGTTGGCAATTAGTTTTAATGTTTAGTCTAGTGGTATAGCTGGCATTGTGAAAGTCTGAAGCAGAACACCTGGAGGAAAGAAGAATTTTACCCTCCTCAAAAGGCTGAAGATGAAAAGTCAGAGCAAGAAGTCAACATGGACACCAGTTTTCTCTTTCCTTTGTCTATCTTCCTGTGCGGTTTGGAGGTAAGGTGGGGTAGGGGTTTTGTTTGGTTTGTATTTTTGCTTTGCTGAGGCAAAGAAACTGTCTCACAGGGTCAAAATCTAAGGGGAAGGTGAACAATAGGAGGGAGAAGGGACGATCAGAGGAGGTGGTGGCTGAAAGAGGAGAAAAGGTAAAAAAAAGACACTTGCAAGTAGGGAAAAGCTCCCTCCAATGAACATATCCATATAGAAGAAAATTTGGGATCTATGTACCATAAGACTGGGTCTGCGTGGGAAGGTCTTGGAATAGGAAGGGGAGTGCTTGACAACAAATAGTATTAGATGGTGGGGAGAGGTCCTGATCTTTTGACACTGGGGCTTTCACAGATTCCCTGCCTTTGCTAGCTTTCTTCAGCCAATTCCAGCCCCTACAGTTTCACTGCTTCAGCCTTTTTGATTGGACTCCTCTAGAACTCTGGGTGTAGCTGCAGCACCAAAGCCCTGGAAGCAGGGGAAGAAAATAGCTAAAGGGAAGACAAAGGAAAGGGTGAAATTCCAATGCTGAAGCAGATGATTGGAATGTCTGAGTGTATCTTTTTGTCCTGTGCAAGACCAATGCTCAAATTCTTCTGTGCTGCCTTCATTGTGTAATGCACTTAGCACTGACTTCCACAACTGCATAGTCCTGTGCCAAAATGGAAGAAGACTGCCCAGTGACATGATGGAATATGGGCTGTGTTTAATCAGTCCGCAACTTAGAGAGAGAGAGAGAGAGAGAGAGAGCGTGTGTGACAAGAAACAATCTTTGCAGCAGCTCAAATAAAGATTCTGTTTTATATGAATGTGTTTCTTCTACACAATAAAGCTGTTACATACAATTTCTTAAAGGTGACCAGGCAACCAGTAAGTCTGAAATACAGACTGGCAGGTTCACTATACCTAAAAATGCATTAAAAAAGTCAAGCTTATTTCTCCATTAAAATATCAAATCAATTAAGAGAACTGAGATATTTAATATTGCAAGTTAGAATTTGTGGTTTCCAATAGTTTCCTGTCAAAGACAGAAGTTTACAGAGGGAAAATTATTCCTTGCACATAATTACCACACAAGGCCTTTATGGCCCGCACTAAGAAAAGCAATTACACACATGCTTAATTACTTCCTTATTCAGGCAAGCACTAGATCCCGTGTTGTACTTCATTCCTGAAAAGAGATGCTCTCCTTAATCATGGCCAAGACACAAATGTACAGCATATTAAATATACTCACTGACATAGTTTAAAGGCTTGAGAGTTCTGATCAGCTAATGAATTCCACAGAAACCTTTAATTTAGTATGTATTAAACATAAACTGATTCAACTTGTCCCTAAGGACTGAAGGTGCAATTCTCCCCTCTGAGCCACTTAGCAGATGTCAATTCTGACATTTTATTCTTGCTACAAAACACTTTGTTAAAACAGACATGATTCAACACTTTCAGTTTTCTGACTCTCCTATCAGTTTAAACTCCCAACTTAAAAAATATTCTAGCCCTTATAGTTATTAAAATATCCTTCTGATTAACGTATCTACAGACAAAAATACTGAAACAATGGCTTCAGAATGTACCCATCTTCATATCAATGAGCTATTAATCAAAGCTAAATATTAAACATTTTAAATGTCAATATCGTTTACTACCATGTGTGACTTGGTGGATATTTTACCAGAAAAAGACAACAAACATGCTTGTTGATTTTGGTAGCATAACAACTCAGAGATACAAAAGAGATATTAGGTCACATCTGTTGCCAGGACTGGATTTTTCCCTACAATTTTGTTTTACTTTGTCCAGTCCAGTTTTAAATAACTCAAGAAGTGAAGCTCCTGCCACTTCCCTTGAGAGACTTTCCCACAGAATAATAGGAACTATTTTCCTGAGTTCAGGTTTTGTTTAATTTCATGTCATTACTCGTGTGTGTGTGTGTGTGTGTGTGTGTGTGTGTGTGTGTGTGTGTGTGTGTGTGTGTGTGTGTGTGTGTGTGTGTGTGTGTGTGTGTGTGTGTGTGATATGTATATATAGAAAGTAACTAGCTAACACCAAGGAAGACCCATAAGCCATCAGGGGCAGTTCATAACAGGAAGGAGGCCAATAATAGACAACAAAAGAGTCAAAAGATAATTAAGCAGCTACCACATTGAGAACAGGGAAAATCAGGGATGGGACAAAGGAAAGCTTAAAAGTGTTCCTCAACTTTTTCCCCTTCTGCAGCACATGAGAATACTAGAAACCAGAATGACCTGTGTGGATCTGAGAGGAAAAATACACTGAGTAACTGTTCTCCATACTCCACCTCATAAAAAAAGAGCCAGAGTCCCCACAGAAACTGCTCACCTCCCAAGATTTTTTGTTCTCAGAACAGAGGGAGAAAAGATACTCCTCAGCAGCACACGGGAAAATATTACAGCAGTCTTGCAAAGCTGCCATGAAAAATTACCAGTCCTGATTTCCTTCCTCTCTCTCTCTCTCTCTCTCTCTCTCAAGAATCAGTGTAGAAACATAGGAGTCACTAGAGCCATGGTACAGAGGAAGATCAACTTGCTGAGTGTCGATCTTCAGGGGTTTCATTTTGTGCAGGCGTGTAATGCCTCTCCCAGAGGTCGCCTCAACCCCTGTACTCTTCGTGAGAGGCAAGGAATAGGGAAGGTCAACGGAAGAAACACCATCTGGACAGACACAGAAGTTGACCGTGGATAAATCGATCTTAGCTACACAATTGGCATAGCTAAAATTACATATCAGTGGTCAACGTCTATGTCTGGTATAGACATAAGCCTACCTCTCGACCTGGAACAATTCACCACTATCTATACTGTATATATATCAACATCATATTGCATCATATTTAATGTAACCTATAGCTAATTTACAAATGTGCTTATATTTGGTTTACTTATCATTTCTGTCACTACCAGTATCTGGTATCAGGTCTTTGTCTAGAGCAGCAGTTCTCAAACTTTAGCAATCCAAGGACCCTGTTTTGATTTAAATTTTTCAGACACACCCAATCCTGCTCCTTCACCGAGGCCCCATCCCTGCCCTGCCTCTACTTCAAAGCCCCATCCCCTTCTCACTCCACTCCCACTCCCTCCATTGCTTGCTCTCCCACACCCTCACTCCCTTACACCAGCGGGGTCAGGGTGTTGGGTGCAGGAGGGAAGTGAGGACACCAGCTTGGTGAGGGAGCTGTAGGGTGGGGCTGGGGATGTGGGGATTCTGAGCTGAGGTCACGGCTTGGGATGCAGGAGGGATGTGAGCTCTCTGGCTGGGGGCTGTGGCTGGGAACCAGACGTATGGGGTACAACAGGGGCCCCTGGGCTGGAGCAAAGGGGTTAGATGAGGAGGTGCAGATATGAGCTCCAGGAGGGAGTTTGGGTGTGGGAAAGGACTCCAAGTCTGGGTATATGGTGAGGTAGAGGGGCCCAGCAATGCTTACCACAGCTCCTGGAAGCAGCTGCCAGATCCCTGTGGCACCCCCGTAAATGCATGGGCAGCCAGAGAGGTTCCATGTACTGCCCTCACACGCACAGGTGCTGCCCCATAGTTTTGATTGGTCACTGTTCCCAGGCAATGGAAGCTGCAGAGCTCGCACACGTCAGGACAGCACATGGAGCTGCCACAGAGACCTACAGGGAGCCTGCCTTAGCCCCAGGATGCAGACCCCAGGAGGCACTGGGAGGGAGGAGAGAAGGAAGAGGAGGAGTTGCTCAGCTGGGCACACAGATGCCATGAAGTTCCCTCATGGATCCCTGTTTGGGAAACACTGGTCTACAGCACAGGTTCTCAAACAATGGTCTGCAGACAACCAACAGTCTACAAGCTTCATTCAGGTGGTCTACAGATAGTTCCCCCTACAGTGTGTACCTCAGTGGCTGAACACAACAGAATGAATGGCTAATTAATGGCAGGTGTGGATCCACTAATTAGGCACCTGGACATGTATGGTGAGGTGGTGGCCATGGAAGGAATGCTGGTAGGGCTGAGGTGACCAAAGAGGCAAGTTTCCCCAGCTCCAGAGCTGCAGCTGTCAGGGAGAGGTGGCTGTCTTTCCCACTGTCAGGTCTGTGGCTGCTGTGGTAGGGGAGAGACCCCAACTGATATTAAAATAGGAGTTGGGTGCTTTTATATGTAGAACAAAAAAAAAAGTGTTTTTTATTATTATTATTGAGAGGTTTTTTTCTATCCAGAGTTGCAGTGAAAGGGTTAGCAAATGGTACAAACAACATGTGAAAGGTAATTAAGTTGTCCACTGAGGTCCTTAGCAATTTTCAAGAGGTCTGCAAAAAAAAGTTTGAGAACCACTAGTCCAGAGGTTAAGTGCAGAGCACGTACCTATGCACACATATTACCAAAACAAGCCATCATAAACACGAACTTCTGGCAGCTACCATACAAAATATGAACAGAAAACACTCCATAATCATCAGGTATGTTAACTGTAAAAACAAATACTTTTAATCTATAAAAAAGAAACATTTTATACAAAAAAGACCAACTTGTTTAAAAACAAAGACACACGTAGAGCTATCCAGAGCCCACTGAAGTCAGTGGAACGACTCATTCACTTTAGTGGGAGCTGGACCAGGCCTTAGAATTCCAGCACTTTCCCAATCTAAAAAGGGTCAAACAACAACAATAGCTAAGAGCCCAGTTCATTTAGGAAGGGAAAGCACAAAGAGGACTAGATTAACAAGAAGGGGTTTCATGCATCATTATTTACAAGCCCCTTCCTGCGCTGGCTCCGAAAGTGGCGCTCAATATTTATTGTCACTTCCCGCTGCAGGTTTCTGCTGTTGGTTTTTCCAGCTGTTCTGATCCATGGATGCTGAAGAACTTGCTGAGCTTTATAGCGCTTTTGAGGATCAACCACCAATAGCCTGGTTATCAGGTCTTTTGCTGCTATTTCACGCCAAAAAGTGAAAGAAGAAAAGAAAGGACAGTGTGATGATGGTGGTCGCCCAATGTTCCGTTACAAGCAAATAAAACATCACCTGCTTTTCTTTCTACTGGTTGAACCTCTCTAATCCGGGACTTGACTGGTGCCAAACGAGAGAATTTGCTGGACCACAGGAGGTCAATGTTGTCTAACAACATTACCAACACTTTCTTCGCTTATTTGTCTCTTAGAAGACATTTAGGAGAAAATTACAGCCAGATAAACAGCACAGAACACTGAGAGCCAGGACTGGTGGCTGTAAACAAACCTCATGGGACCACAGGAAACTTGGCCACACTCATGGTAAATTGTTATCCAGCTAACTAAAATCATGCCAGATTATGGGTTTTGCCAGATGAGAGACTTCCAGATTAGATATGGAACAAGTACAGGTTGAACCTAACAGTATGTAGGACTACCACTGAGTCAGTGCCGTGACTAGTGACTACGTGACAAAGCTCTAATATGTCTTTTGGTGTCACCATCATCCCTGCAGGAAGCCAGGAAGTCAGAGACAAAAAGTAAATTACCAAACTAGGGAATTCAGTCTGCAAGGCACCTGACGCACACAAGCAACTGCAGCAGCCTCCGGCCGCCAGGTCTGGATACTCAGTGCCAAGCCTGTGGAAGAAGTGAGTTCTATGTGTGTACTTAAGACTAAAGGCAGGGCTGAACTAGGGGTTTCAAAACGAGATACTACAGATGGATAAAGTACTAAATGGGATGAGGAATCCCACTGACTTCAATGGGGTCATGATGTCACACTTAGACATTATCCTTGTGTACCTTTTTGCACAGACCTTCATGCTCTATTCTCAAATGTACTACTCTGAAGTCCTATTTGTAAACAAAGTTATAGCCCAGCTGCGGAAAGACCCCTTGTTCTTCCTTCAGAGAGGGAATTATATCCATTTTAAAGGTATCAGATCTGATTTTCACGTGCACAGCTGCTGATACTCTCTGAGGACTAAAATCATGGTTTTGAAAAATCCTGCAACAGTCTATAAGCTCCTGAGATAGGATAAAAGTTTTTATTCTTACCACTTGAAATACTGTCCCAGTATGGTGAAAGGAATTCATAGTGACCCAGCTGTATGATTTGAAACAGTTCTTCCTGATCTCGCTCCTGGCTTCGGAAAGGAGGAAAGCCACAAAGCAAAATATAGAGTATCACACCAGTTGCCCACATGTCTACTTCCAGTCCATAGCCTAGAGAGAAGAAAGGGAAATGCCATTTTTTATGCCACAGGTTAAATGTAAATGCAATTGCCTCTAACCAAAAAATACCCTTTAGAGATTAAATTCATTACGGCAAGGAACTGCTGGTTTCACATTGCATTCCTTAAGGAACAACATAGGTCTACAGCTATGGTGGCCAACCGCTAGCCACTAGCTACATGTGGCTATTTGGCTGGTTGAGTGTGATTACTTGGATCGAGCAATAAATATATTTTCAGAATAATGTGGCTAGTTTACTATGGCAGCTTCAGATCTCGTTGGACACCACGGGTCTACAGCTTTGCCTCATGCTCTGAAACTCAGTTTTCTAATCAAAAGTCGTGAGTGGAAGAAAAAGTGAGCAAGGAATCTCTTGATAAAGTTTGTACTACACTGTTGTATCATTTTCTAGTAATCCTTACAGAGTACCTTTCCTCTTCCAAACACTTTCCAAACACTGTCAGCTTCAAAACCCCAGTGTTGATTAAAGCTTGATTGGAAAAGCAAAAAATGAAGCAGATATTTTAAAAAAAATAGTGTAATACAGCTCTTTTTAGGCTCCCATTCTCTTCTGCAGACAATGAAGAGATCTCAAGTTTCTTTTGCAATTCTGTCTGAGTACAGATGGGTAACTCTGGTCTACAAAACAAGGGCTACAAATGGCACACCTGCCCTGTGCCAAATTGAGCCCCACACCTTTTTCAGGATGGAATCTATCTTCCCTCTCTCTCTTGATCTTCTAATGTGGATATGTCTACACTTACAGTGGGGTTTGGCGCGCTGCAATCGACCCACTGGAGTTTGATTTTGCCACCTTGTCAAAGACATGGCAAAATTGATCTCTCTGACCTCAGCCATTGACCCTGGCACTCAATGCTTCCACATGGAGTAAGGGACATTGACGTGAGCCAAAAGAGCCCTGATCTACACCAGGGTGCAAGGTCAATACTGATACATCAATTCTAGCTACGCTAATGGCATGGCTAGAATTGCATACCTGAGATCAATTTTGATCCCTAGTGTAGACCAGGCTTGTGTCAGAATATTGCTCAGTGTGACCATTCAGGTCCATTGCCTCCGTTTGCATTACTAATCCCCTAAAGTTTTAGGGGATTCAACCACAAGGTAAAAAAAAAAACGGCATCTTGGCACATAATATCAAAGCAATTCTTCTTTCTTTACATAAATTTAACAACTATAATCTATGCTATTTTGACTCCTGCCATCTTAGAAAGAATATGCATTAGTATTAAAATATTAATAGGATGATTAACAAGATGTCTTCAGTGACAAGCAATGCACAGAAATATATTATGAATAGAAAAAGCAAATTGTTTTTTTTTATATTCACCCTTCTCAACAAGTATTTCAGGGGCAACATATGTTGGTGTTCCACACACAGTAAATATGGGTTTTGTAACCTTCTTTGCAAGGCCAAAATCTGCTAGTTTCAATGTAGTAGATTTATCTGCATTATGCTGAACCTGTACCAAAACAAAACAAAACAGATCTTTAATCTAATGGTGTTTGAGAGACAGAAGCAAATGACTAGATGAAATTTAGGATAGGGATAAACAAAAAGGATCAAATATTTAGCCCAACAGTAAAAAATTCAAGATAGGCAAAACGAAGCAAAATCAACCTACCAATAAACAACATACACAGCAGTATGTACATTAAGAAAGTTAAAAGACAATGAACATTTTCAGAAGAAAAGGCCATAAATTAAAAAAGAAAATTCACTTTTCTATAAACCATGTTACTTAGCCATTTCCAAGGGGGCGGGAAAAAACAAACAAACAGGCGTTGGGGAAGGGATGAATAAAGAAGAAATTGTTCTTTTTTTCCAAACAAAGATGTTTAATTGACCCTCCATCATCACCCTTGGAAACTAAATATTTAACAAAGAAAAAAGCTGTGAAGTTATTTCACACTAGTAACGTTTCTGGTCACATCTATGTTGTACAAGTATGTCAGATTAGACACCATTTTCGTAGTTTCACTGCAACTGATTGCTATCAACTGATCCTTTCATATGGAACTACTCAGCATTTTTAAAACCCAGAAATGTGCACATTTTTCTGACCAAATCTGCATTCTATTTCCTGTCATGGAAATGAATATTGCTGGGGTTGAACATAAAAGGATAAGCGGTGGTTAACAACCTTTTCAAGACGGCCACCCATTTTGACAATTCAGGAAGACTTTGTGACCCAAGACAATTCAAAACCAGGGGAGTGCAGCGAGGTTCTTCGCTGTGAAAAAAATGTTTATAAAACTAGATTCACCCCACAACCCCACCCTGAGCCTTAAACCCCTCACAGCCCCAAACTGCCCCCCTCCCTAGCTTAAACCCCTTGCAGCTCCAAATTGCCCCCCTACCACAGGTTTAAACCATCACCCCAAACTGCCCTCCTGCCCCGACTTAAACCCCTTGCAGCCCCAAAATCCTCCCCCACCTACTTTATACCAGTGGCACTGCTGCCCCCTGCTGCTCTGTCACCAGGCCACTGCTGTCACCACTGCCTCCTCCGCGTGGCTCCCCGCAGCCCTCCTACTCACTTCCCCCATGTGCAGCACAGGCAATTCCCTGCCCTGCCATGCTGAAATCTGACTCAATTTAATTGGTTTAAGGGCTGGATCCCTCCTGCCAGCCATTAAACCAATTAAATTGAGTTCCATTTCAGTGCAGCGGAGCAGGGACTGGGATCCAGAGGAGTGAGCAGCAGCAGAGGCGGGAGCTGCAAATGGCTTCTCAAAGATCCACATGCAGCTCAGAGCTGCCCCCCTGGCAACTCTTAGAAAATCTAATGGCAACCCACGTTTGGGTACCGATCCATAGGTTGGGAATCTATGGATAAGAGGGATGAACCCTGACTTTACAGAATTCTTCTCAACATTATCCATCATTGGCAGGTAACATCTCTAAATATTTTCCAGAGGGATATTAAAAAGTACCTTCCATTCTAGATTTGTTAGTACATATCTTTAATAGCATTTTACAAACAAAAAAAAAAAGCAGAATTACACATTAAATTTGAGAAACACAAGTACTAGAAAATCCAGCAAGGCAGAAATGCTATTGAGTATATTACAATTCTTAAAATTAGTATTTATCATGCTTATTAAAATTGTTAAAAGAAAACTAATTATAACTTTGCTTTGAAAGAGAAAGAGTTGCCCTCTACCAAAATAGGAAGCAAAGAAATGTGGATAACTTTTCTGCAAGAAATCCAAAATATCGGGACTTCCCAGGTTTTGAAGGGATAAGCTAGAATGGGAATGGGTGCCAAGCACACCCCACACCTTAACACCCCACATACATGCAATCATACTACAGTGGAAAGAGATCTAGGGGTTATGGTGGATGAAAGGCTGGATATGAGTAAACAGTGTGCCCTTGTAGCCAAGAAGGCTAATGGCATATTAGGGTGCATTAGGAGGAGCATCTCGATAGAGAAGTGGTTGTTCCCCTCTATTTGGCAGTGGTGAGGCCACATCTGGAATAGTGTCCAGTTTTGGGTCCCCCAGTATAAAGAGGATGTGGATGTGTTGGAGCAGGTTCATTGGAGGGCAACAAAAATTACTAAGGGGCTGGAGCACATGACCTATGAGGAGAGGCTGAGGGATTTTAGCTTGTTTAGTTTACAGAAGAGAAGACTTAGGGGTGATTTAATAGCAGCCTTCAACTTCCTGAAGGGGAGCTCTAACAAGGATGGTGAGGAACTGTTCTCAGTGGTGTCAGATGCCAGAACAAGGAGTAATTGTCTGAAGTTAAAGAGGGAGAGGTGTAGGTTGGATATTAGGAAAAACTACTTCACTAGGAGGGTGGTGAAGCACTGGAATGCATTGCCTAGAGAGGTGGTAGAATCTCGAGCCCTAGAGGTTTAAAAGTCCCAGCTTGACAAGGTCCTGGCTGGGATGACTTAGTTGGGGTTGATCATGCTTGAAGCAGGGGGCTGGACTAGACAACCAAAAATTCAAGATGGTGCTTGTAAACAAAACAAACAACAAATGAGGGCTCATATGGGATGAGGTCTGCTATTCCATATGCACTACCCAGCCAGAATACATTTGCATTCATTACAAAAATTATAAACGTAACAAAGCTCCACCAATCTACTAAGCAAAACTTTCTTAAAAAATGGCATTTTTACTTCAAAAAAAGAAAATAAACTCTGTATTGTAAATATAGTTAATAAAATATCCACATTACTTTTTAGCAATGCACACTCACTGCTGGTGGTGTTTTTAGAGTTAGTCAACTTTCCACATGGCATTTTGTATTCTAATTTCTCCACCACACAGCTGATGAAAAATGCAAATATATGTATGTATTTATTTATACATACAAAGGTAGCACCCTCAGTTTTTTGGAGAACTGTCTATACAGAGTGCGAAACTCAATACAGGTTACCAAATAAAGCTCGCACTCTAAGAATACAAGCAACAAGCTGAAAATACAGTTTAAATAAAGTCTTTATGTACACTGTGTATGTATGTGTTACCTGTATCTATGTAAACACAAAAAGTTTTGCAAATATTTAATGAATGTATATCAAATATACCCCAACTATCACTCAAATCCTGCAAATTATCAAATTAAAACATAAATAAAAGTGAAATTCTCACATCCTCATTTACAAGCTTGGGGAATTTGGTCTCAGTCCTGCAATGAGCTCCATTCAGTCAGAATGCTGCTCATCTTCAGAACCACATTGAACTCCACGACGACACTCCACAAGGAGTAAATGGGGACAGGCTGAACATCTGTACTCTGATACTTTCTGATCCAGTAACATCAATGGTCTGGCATGATTTTTAGGTAGTCAGATGACCACATATCATGAGAGTGTCCAAGTTTCCCACAGACTCACACAGTTTATTTACAGCCATTAGTCCTGGCTCTCAAGTGTTCTGTGATGTTATTTTGCTGTAATTTAGTCCACTAAACTGAAAGTGTACATGGCTGTAGTCCTGACCAGTCTCCCGTATGGCTGTGAATCCTGCACCTTGTGCAGAAAACATATAAAACTTCTGGAGCGCTTCCATACACACAGCCTGAGGACAATACTGCACATTCGATGGCAGGACAGAGTTACAAACCTGGAAGTCCTGGACAGAGCAGGAACCACGAGCATCAAAGCCATGATTCTGAAAGCCCAGCTTTGTTGGACAGGGCATGTCATAGGAATGTAGCAGTCGAGAATCCCTAAGCAACTCCTCTACAGTGAACTCTCCCAGGGCAAAAGGAATCAAGGTAGGCCTCGTAAGAGATATTAAAGTCTGTGTGAAGACCAACATTGCTCATGCTGGTTTAAAACCAGGTCAGCTAGAGCAGCACGCAAAAGACCAAGCAGGCTCGTGTGCTCTCGTACAGCATGCGTATGACAACTTTGAAGAGCAGCAACACGTACGCCTCATTGATGCTTGTGAGAGGAAGAAAGCAACAGCAGCAGCCGCACCAAAAAAGCCAGGACAATTCTCTTGCCCCCCACTGTGAACGCCCATGCCATTCAAAGCTTGGACTCCTCAGCCACATGCAAGTACACAACCAATGAGCCTGTGCAAGTTCAAGACATCATCGTCGGACACAACTGACTACCTACCTACAACCCACAAATGTATTCTAAGAGCCCAGTAAGCAGAGGAAGTGTTGGCAATGCTGCTAGACAATACTGACCTCCCGTGGTTCAGCAAGTTTTCTGGTTCAGCACCAGTCAGGTACTGAGGGTGTTGGACTAAAGATGTTCAAGCTGTACCAGCATCCCCCCCATGATGAATGCGATACTGTATTTTCTCTTATCAACCAAATTTCAACTGTATTCTCTCATTACAACACAAGGTGGTGATAGTGCACCTCCTCTTATTTCAGAGCACGGCCAGTTTGTTTGCCTTTCACATAGCAGCAAAATAAGTAGGAATACTAAACGCATTTGATTTATTCAGACTGGTACAAACACACCTTGCAAAAAAAAGTGTTGTAAATAGTTGGGATGCCTGGAGACCCCAACCACTCAGTGATCTCCGAGCTCATTCTGCCTGGAAACAATTTGAAAGCCAGCTCAGAAGGGGTGCCTATCGTTGCTTCACAGTCTTTATTCCTGTCCTTATCCTCTCTCCCCCACTTCCTGAGCCCGCTTCACAGAGTCTTCCACCAGACAGCAGAAAAAGCAAGTTGCTTTCCCACAACACAAATGCTTGTCTGCTCTGGTGAAATAAACTGTTTTTCAATCTCCTTTCTGGGACCAAGCTACATAATTTCAGGGTCTCTGTACACTAGGGAATTAGGACAAATTTGTAAAGGTCAATTTTTGAGCACCCAATATTGCTAAGTCACGGGTGCATGTTCACACTGGCACAGTTGATAGAGGGTGTAGGGTAGTCAGCTTTGACTTTGTCAGCAATGCACTGTGGCTATGCATCCCACAGTTCCTGCTGCCCCCTTGCCTGGTGGGTTAATCTCCCAGTGTCTGTCGGAACAAAAAGTGCCATGGGCGGTTCTGGGTGTGTGTCACCAGCCTTCCATAGTGCACTTACCTCCTCCCCAATGCCTTGGAAAGCAACAGCAAAAACAGTTTATGTCCCCTTTATTCACTCGGTGTCCGTGCAGACGTCATTGCAAGGCTAACGTGGAACCTGTCCAGCTTCAAACTGTTGTGGCAAGTATTATGAGCACCTCATGCATTGTGCTGTAGTATGGGCAGAGCCTAAGCAGCCTCCAGAGAGATGAAAGCCTCTGAGGAGGGCATGGAATACACAATGTGAAACACTGGTGAGGAGGAATAGGGAGATGCTGGCTGCACTCAATAGTTTGTACACAGAGAGGAAGCCGTGCTAGTCTATATACTGTGAAAACAAAAAAGCAGTCCAGTATCGCTTTAAAGACGAACAAATTAATTTATTACGTGATGAGCTCTTGTGGGACAGACCCACTTCTTCAGACCATAGCCATACCAGAACAGACTCAATATATAAGGCACAGAGAACCAAAAAGAGTAATCAAGGTTGACAAATCAGAAAAACTATTATCTAGGTGAGCAAATCAGAGAGCAGAGGAGCAGAAGAATGCGGAGGGGAGTCAAGAATTGGATAAAGCAAAGTATGTAAAACAGCCCCTATAATGAGCTCGAAAGTTGTCATCCTGGTTCAAACCATGTATTAATGTGTCAAATTTGAATATAAAAAGAGAGTTCAGTAGCTTCTCTTTCCAAATGGCTGTGAAAACTCCTTTTCAGTAAAACACAGACTTTCAGGTCATTAACAGAATGGCCCACTCCACTAAAGTGCTGGCTGACAGGTTTGTGAATCAGGAGAGCTTTTTTGTTTTCATATTTTGTGCACAGTGGAGTGCCAGTTCTTGTGCCATGAAACAATCTCAGGCTGGTGGAACCGCATTGTTCTGCAGGTATGGGATGATCAGCAAGGGCTACAAAACTTCCATATGCATAAGGCAATTTTCATGAAACTTTGCAAATTGCTCACCCCAACCCTGAAGCGCAGCAATACCAAAATGAAACCCGCTCTGACAGCTCAGGAGCGAGTGGCAATAGCTTTGTGGAAGCTTTCAACTCCAGCCAGCTACCAATTAGTGGACAATCAATTCAGAGAGGACAAATCTACAGTGGGGGCTGCTGTGATCCAGCCAGCCAAGGCAATCAGTACATTTCTGTGACAAAGGACAGTGAAACTGTGAAATGTGCAGGACATAGTAGATAGTTTTGCCACGATGGAGTTCCATAACTGTGGTGGGGTGATAAACAGAACACGCTTCCCTATCTTGGTACCAGACCACCTTGCCAGAGAGTAGATAAACCACCAGGGGTACTTCTCAATGGTGTTAGTGGTTCACAAGGGACATGTCACCATCAATGGGGGATGGTTGAGAAAGGTGCATGACGTGCATATCTTTAGTAACGCTGGTCTGTTCAGAAGGCTGCAGAATGGAACTTTCTTCCTGGACTAGAAGATCAACACTGGAGAAATGGAAATACCAGCAGTGATCCTGGGAAATCCAGCTTACCAATTGTTCCCTTGACTCAGGAAGCCATACATAGGTAGCATGGACAGCGGTAAGGAGCATTTCAACTACAAGCTGAGCAAGTTCAGAATTGTAGTAGAATGCACTTTTGGCTAAAAGCCAGGTTTGGGA
This sequence comes from Carettochelys insculpta, assembly GCF_033958435.1. NCBI lineage: Eukaryota > Metazoa > Chordata > Testudines > Carettochelyidae > Carettochelys > Carettochelys insculpta. Next base: position 190,646,262 of record NC_134138.1, on the reverse strand, counting down.
GCCCACTGACTCAGTTAAATCTCAGCAAAAGCAACATTCCCCTCATGGTGGCACCCTACCGTGTGCTCCACAACTTATGTGAAAGAGGGAAAATTTCATGACAGACTGGAAGGCTGAGGCTGATCACAGTACCCCAAATTAGGATCCGCCAGACACCCCTTCAACTGACAATAAACAAATGTCTTGCCTTTGTGACAGAATCAACCACACTGTGCATCTGTGGTTGCAAAGTTTGCTTCCTCAAGGCTGAAGTTTAGCTCTGCTAGTTCTATTAGTTGCTCAGAAGGAGACAGGGCAGCTGCATTCACACTTACTGTTGAGCATACTGTAGTGCCTTGATTTATATAAGGCCTGTGTGCCCACGTACCCGTGCGTAACTCAAATTCCTCACAAGTCAGGGTGTGGCTTTTTTCTCCAGCGGAACATGCGTTCTGCAGCAGGAGAGCAGCAGGAGTACCTGGAGCACCTTTTGAAAGGTAAGTCCAGGGGCAGGACTTGAGGGGGAGCAAGTGAGGAGGGTTAAGCCTGGTGGTACGTTGGGGCCGTGGGAGGGGTGCATGGGAGTTAAGCCTGGGGTGGGTTAGGGCTTCATGGGGGTGCGGGGGTGGAGTTGAGCCGGGGCCACGCGCAGGAGGAGGTTGAGCTGGAGCCACACATGGGGGTGGTGAGCCAGAGCTGTTCTCAGGTGGTCAGCCAGGCCACAGGAGGTCTGAACTGGAGACACGCAGGGGGGCTTGAAGCGGGGCCACACATTGTGGGGGTTGAACCAGGTGGGGGGAAAGTTGAGCCGGAGCTGCGAGCAGGGGTGGTGAGCCAGTGGGGGGTTTGAACTGGGGCCATGCGGGGAGGGCGGGGGGTTGAACTGGAGCCATTGGTGAGGGGTGGTGAGCTGGAGCAAGAGCCAGGCACAGGGGTGGGGTGTGAGCTGGAGCTGTGCATGGGTGGCGAGCGAGATGGAGCCAGGGCAGGGAGGGAGCTTGATTTTGGGTTGCACTTAACTCATGTTAATGCAAGTTAAGGGTAACCTGAAATCATGCATTTTGAGGGTTTACTGTATTTTGTTTCTGTTGTGCAGTCACATCCCTTATGCCCCCCGTTCTGCTGCACTGAGTATGAAGGAGCTGGTAAACACTGTAGTAAAAAAGAAAAAACAATGAGACTAAATGATAAAGTAGAGGGCAGCACTACACTGGGAGGGGATGTGGGGGTTGCAGGATCGGCAGGGAACGGGGAAGAGGAATTAGTTTTTCTCTCTCATTCCCCCATCTTCTGAAAGTTATCATGGAATGCAATATGGGGACAGGCACAGAATGGAGAAGAAAACAAAAATGTTAAGATTCCAACACCAATCACAGCACTCTTTGCCTAAACTGATGAGACTTCCCTTTGCAGGAGCTATTCCACACCCCATTTCCTAGCCTAACATATGTATATGGCAATGGGCAAATTAGCGAGTGTCTCACATTTGTCATTGTTAGTCTTCAACTGAAAGCATCTTAAGATTACGGTGAGTAGGTCCTCCTAATTAGGTTGAAAAAAATAGCCTGTCTGAAGACTTGGGGAAAGAATATTCAAATGGGTCACATTAAAAGATCAGAAAGTTAAAAACCACTTCTTGAACATATTGGATTTATAAAGGTGCTTATTGTCCAGCCTTACAAAACCACCACTACCAATCATAATTAGAAATAGAGATCAATCAGTCCAAATAGAATATCAGTCCCAGAGTAAGGAACTGCCATAAGGACAAATGCAAGATAAGCTATCCACCAAAGAACAGAACACAGTTCCCAGTTAACATGAAGAATGAGGGAGGAAAGGGGCTTGACAACATGAAAAGGAATGCAAAAACAAAATGACCCGCTGACATTCTGCAGAACCTGACTGGTTGATAATGAAGCGTAAATGCCTTGGCGAAGCTCAACAATAGCACAGTTCCAGGCATTTATGCATGAAGGGACAGGTCAGCCACCATGCTCCTTCAGACTTTTTCCTCTGTGCCAAGACTGCCAACAAAGGGACTAATTAGTACCAATTGCAGTTTTGAGATGTGGAGCATAAATTCATTTCCTGCACACTGACAAGCCACCATTCCTGTAACTATAAAAGACTAAGAACTATACATTTAAAAATGCAGTGACCTCAGTTTCAACTCCTTTCATAATACTTCTTTCAATATGGAGTGTGAAAATATTGTGGCCATTAGGGGCGTGAGTGCTTGCTTGTTTAAAAGGTTTTTTGTCTCTCATGGCTTTCACAAATATGAGACCTTCAAACAGCCTTTCACAACAGAATCTACAAACACATGAAATGATACTGGAGGTTCCTAAACACATTGGTGTTAGCAGCCCATTCAGCCTTGATTGACATACTTTGTTACAGCCGGTGGAGGTATTCTTCTATAAACAGAATCTATTATAGGTATTCAGCTAAGCAGCAGTATGAGGCCTCTACAACACAAATTTGTACACAGCTATTTCTCATTAGTTTTAAGTATCCCTGCTGAACTTTGGGCACATTTCTCTTCTTAAAATCTTCTATCTTCCACTTGCACTTATCTGTATGTTGGGAGGGTGGCCAACAGAAGTATATTAATCCTGTAAATCTTCACTTGTAAGTGTGAGTAAGTGTAAGTCTGCACTTGAAAATTTAGTGACAACAGGAAAGTATAATGGAAAGCAAGGACGAGGTAGACAACGTGAGAAAATATTGGATAGTATCACTTCAGGGTTGCATTGCCACAGTACTGTGGAGATGCTCCAGAGTACTCGTAATAGACAGGGGTGGAGGGCCATGATCACCTACGCTAATCAGCATGGCACAAATGAACGAATGAATGAAATCTTCACTAGGTTCCAGATTCTCCATTGCTTTGCATTTTGTGCAGTCATTTATTCCAGTACATAATGGCTTTGAAGTGTCAGGAAACCTCTGCATTGATACAAATATCTACACACATGCAGGGAAATGGACACTCAAACCTCAGCTATTTCTCAAGGACTGATTTAATTTTGGTAAAGTTCGGAGGAATTCTCAAAACCTAGTTCACAGTGGAAAACTAGCTTTGGAAAGAGTGCAGAACTCTGAGCCTTATGTGCCACAACAATAAGGTGTAAAGGTCCTGTTCAAGGCTTTGATCCACACCAAGACCTCCATTTTTTCTCATGCAGACCAGATTCCAAGGAATCCTCCTGAGATTGCCCAGGAACCATTCCCCAGACTGTCAGAAAGACAAACATATCCATCTGGGTTCCAAAGCAATCCTTCCATGTCTATCCCTGTTCATTCTCTGTCTGCCCACAGGCTACTTCTTTTTTTGTCATACTGGGCATAGTTCAAGTATTCTTGAGACGTGTATGTTCCTTTAGGGATTTGGCTTGCAAGAAACCCAGGCTTTTTTTTTTCTTGTGTCCCTTTGCTAGCAGATGGAATTAGAATTGTTCAAGATATGCAAATACAGCCACCTCGTGAGAATTTTGGAATACTGTTGCAAGACGCCAGACCAGCAAGGTGAAATAACACATCTTTTACCACTTTGCTTAGCCCCAATCCTGCAAATACTTATACACATGCTTATATGTAATCATATGTCATTCCATCCACTTCAGTGGAACGTGAGTTTAAGAATGTGTGTAATATTTACAGCAAGTGGAGTTAAGTTAGAATTTTGGTTTTTGGGAGGAGCTTAATACTTTAGCTGACTTCACTAGTAGACTTCACTAGGACATTTATATATTCATTTCAGGAGACATGTCAGTCAGCAATTAAATTCCAGGTGCATGAAAAACAACTACATCACACACTTACCAGTGACAAACATAATCCTTAAAAAGCTAGAAATCACCATACAGTCTCTACTAGAGGACTGGAGTTGCAGATTGAGTGATATTGCTACAATAGAGAAAGTGACATTCGAATTAACAAGTCCAATGAGCACTTAGTAATTTTGGTCCTTATGTGAAATGCTCTATGATTCAGGGTACACCTTACGCCAAATGGTTGAGCTGCTGTGCCTGAAAATAGGTGCCTAAATAAGAGGCCTAATTTTCAGAACATCTGCCAATAATCAGCATCCCTGAAAGTGAGGGCTCTTATAGGTTAAACTTGAAGGCATTCATACTACACAGTAGACTTTTCTGTATTTACACTAAGAAAACTGTAAAACTGATTTCTCTTCACCTTTATACATTTAGGTGTCTGAAAATGATAAGAGTAATTTATATCTTTTGCCTCATAGTGGATCTTCTCTAATGAACTTGTCTAAAAGTAGGGGAAATTTTTTTTAAAAAAAAACCACACATACACCCCTCTCCACCCACCTCAAAATAAACCCCAGTAATTTCTGGGCAGATGCAACATGCTACACTTTGGTACTTACCAGAAGGTTCTCTGGTTTCAGATCTCTGTGGACAATATTCTTGCCATGAATATACACTAGAGCCTCACACAGATCAGTTATCATGAGAGCAGCATCATGTTCAGTGAACTTTACACTCTCTATGATTGCATCAAATAGGTCACCTCCTGGGACATACTCCAAAATTAGATAGATCTCAACCTCAGTTTCATACACCTCAACCAAGCTCACTATGTTGGGGTGAGAAAGGCTCTTAATGATCAAAATCTCATTGTCCATCATGCCCTCCTTCCCCTTCAGCTTAGACTTATCAACAATTTTCATCGCATAATTCTGATTGGTGTTGCAACGCCGGCATGCCTTCACGACAGCGAAGTTCCCATCCCCAAGGGTTCTGCCTATCTCATAATAGCTCTCCACCTCAGCTCTAGTATGGATATTTTGCTTCAGCCTCGTGCCTTCAAATCCTTGTGACTTGCTTTCACCTTTGTTGACTTTATGATCACCCATCATTTTCACCCTTGTTGACTCATTCTCTCCCCGCACTACATTTTCTTCCCCTCCAGCGCCTTCCTCTTTTGACTTCCTCGCTTCTTGGCCATCTACCCTGGTTTTTATAGGTTTCTCTGCATCTTCTGGACAGTCCTTCATTAACCAACAACTTTGATTAATTCTGGAACTGCTTCTATTTTCTTTTTTCACTTCAGCAGTGACCTGCGGAGCTTCTACTGTGTTTTTCTTTATCTTTACTAACCCTTTGTCAGGATTCTCATGCCTTTCTGGATCCCTTTCCTTCTCAAAACTCCTTTTTTGGTTTTCCAGCTCTTCATTATCATTTTTTTGTAAAGCTTTCCAGCTCCTTCTAGAGCCAGTATGCTTCCATACAACTTCCTCACCTTCCATGCAGTTTTCTGAAGGCTTCCTGCAATTTCTCATTTTTATATCCTTTTCTAAATCATATCTCTGACACGCTGCCATGTTCAGGCCTCTGCTCTCAAATGAGACATCATCCTGCCTTTCCCTTTGCAGTTTTTGCCGGTGCTCTCTCTCCCTTTGACACTTTTCACATCTTATCTCATCTGAAATCTTTTCTGTTTCATTCCCAAGACTCTTGTCTTTTTTAAAGTAAGTTTCTCCTTCTCCGGCTTTTCTGAATGGCTTCCCATCTTGCTCTCTGCCCCATTTTTTTTTTGCCCTCCCCTGTTCTTCTTGCCTGGTCTTCGGCTGAGTTTTTCCTTCATGCTTGGTTACTAACTCAGGAGATATGGCACCACCACTGTTCTTGGCAAGTTCCGTCTCATCAAAGCCACTATCTGCAGCTTTGTCACATGGCCTGCTTTTACGTTTTGGGGCCTGTTCCAAGTTTTGTTGAATTATACCAAAAGCATAGGGGCTACTGGGATAAAGTTCTTGTATTACTATTTCAAGGCTCTTCAAAGTCAATTGCTCCTTTCCCATAGCAATAAATGCATCACCTTCTCTGAAGAAATCAGAAACACTTCTTATTTCTCTGCCTCTCAGGTTGTAAAGTTTTCTCACACGATCATTTTTCCAACGAGGAAATCCCAGAGCTTCTGATATATCAGCCATCAGCTGTTCAAAAGTCTGGACAGATCGCCTGTTTAGAAGCAATGTGATCTTTCTGAGTGTGTGTCCAGTTGGTTTCACCACTGTCACAATCCTCGGCTTTACGGGGCTATTCTCTGAATGGATAGTGTGAAAACCATTACGGGGGTTTAAAAATGGGGAGCTATAACTGTTTGCACCCAAGAAAGGTTTTCCAAAATTTCCACGACCCATAGGTGGACATGTCCCTTGTAGTCTCCTTTGTGTGATCCTGGAGCTTATGCTTTTCAAAGTGTGGTCAAACAGGCTTCGGTGTCCTGCAGCAAAGAAACAGAAACCAGAGAATTTCCATCAGAGGGCATTTCAAATTAACAAATTTCTACACATCAGTTTACATAAATTTGGAAAGTAAAGTTGAATTCACAAAATACTGTTGAAGAACTTCGAGATCCTTTGATAGAAGACAATATAAACTTCCACTTCCAACAATATTTTCAACACACACACTTTCTTTCTCACGCAGTGGTGGGTGATAAGCTGGAAGCAGTGTACCAGGGTTAGCCCCTGGCAGGCTGCGGCACTTCATTTACATACATCTCTGGAGGTATGTCCTGTTGCAGCTCCGATTGACTATGGATTACTTTCCCAGCCAATGGGACCTGCAGGACACAGTGCAGACTGGGACACTGCTTCTCTCAGCTCTGATTGGCTGAGAATGGTGATTTGTGGCCAACAGGAGCTCTGAAGGGCTAAACCTGTAGATACACAAGTCAATAAAGTGCCAGTGGCCCACCAGGGGCTAACCTGGTAACCCATGTCTGGCCTGTGGGCTGCTTATTGCCTACTGCTATCCTAATAGCTACAAACTGGAATTTCCCTTTGCAATATATGGAAAGAAACTGGAATTTTCATAGTGTTCTCCTAAATACAGATTTGTACACTAAATGTTTATAAAACTACAGTAATATAAAATATTTCTACGTATTTAGAATATTTGTAAAAACATCAAATACTCATTAAAATAATTACATTTTATCATTTGAATGCAACATATCATTAACCGTTTATACTACACCTGTCTCTGATGACAGAAAGATATCAAAATTCATAAAAATAAGAACCAAGAATAACGTCAACCTTCTTATTCTTGCACTTACACCATCTTCTGAAATGTCTGCCTGTGTTTCATATTTGTCCATCTCAACTGAAATGTAATTTTTTCAGAGCAAAGATCTTATTTGTATGTGGTTGTAAAGTGCTATGTACACTCATTCAGCTAGACACACTCATAGTAATGGAGGCCCTATAAATACTTACATATATTCGATGTAGGGGACTTCATAAAAAATAAAATCCTTATTACTAATTTCTTTTTAGACAAGCAACCATAACTATGTCCTTGCTTTCTAATATTTGGTTAACTGGAGTTTCTTTTTAAGATCATGAAAAATCTTATTCACTGAAAACGTTATTAGTAACACTTGAAAGTTTTCCATGTAGGATTCTGGCATATAGTGAGTATACTCTTGTTTGAAAAAGGCCTTCAGTACCATACCAGAGGCCATCCAACAGAGGAAATGTTCTACTCATTTTAAGAAATTTGTGTAATCTTTTCACATGATTTCCTAAAAACACGAATGAATAATCATCATGTTTATACGTGGTGATGGCTAAACAATGTTAAAATATGATTTGTTTTCACATATGTAGATAGCCACGAGAACCATGTTTTAGTCTCCATATCTATCAGGATTCAGACAGGTTTCCCTTACTTGATTATAAAGCAGTTTTTTCTATCCACACAGGCTAGTAAGAATCGCTTCAATGTGGTTATACCGTATTACCAACTCTGCTTAAATATGTCTACTGTTAAAAGTGTACTTGTAGCCTGCAATAGGATGTATGAACCCCACACTGGCCCCAAAGAGGTTAAAAACTAACACTGAGCTTAGGTAACCCCACCCTCTGGACCTGCTAAGCATGCTCCAACTGGAGGAACAGGATAATAGGCGCTCAGAAGCCCAGGCAAAGGATGGTAGAGCAACTGCCGGAAAGAGGAACCACTCCTCAGGAAGTCAGACATAAGGCTGAGCCTATGAAGGGACCACAGAGTGAGTAAGACCCTGGCAATTCCTTTTCCCACCACCACTCATTTAAGAGCCTACAAATCCAGCAAGGTCCTGTTCTTTTGCACTGTTTTTGTTAAGTGATTGACAGGGACGTGGTCCCTACAGTCTGAACTAATTGATGGGATACATAGGTAGGAAGTAGCCCAGAAGAGTAGCCTTGGACTCTTTGCAAGGAGGACCCTACTGGTGTTGCTGCCCAAAGGATCCTGAATTGGGGCCCAGTAGAGAAGGAAAGCCTGGATCTCCCTGCCAAGACATTTTAAGGGTTGAGACCCAGATGCAGGTGGAGAACGTACGATTCCCCACTTAGGTCTGGCACAGGTATCTCTACCACTCTGACCGAGGGGGCAGGAGTTGGGTACACCACCCGGCCTTCTGAGCGTGCTGTCACATGGCCAAACAGTCAACATATTTGTAGCCAACAGGCTCAGACATGAAATAGTAGCTGTAACAGTTACTGGACAGTGCAGTTGGAAAATCCAGCACATCATTTCTTCAGTCATCTAGATGGTTCCATTCCTTCAGACTCAACATTTCGAACATCCTCCTCTACCTTTCAGATCCCCATCTCCATCTGGAGTATTCAGGGCTTCAGTCTTCAAAGTGCTGAGCATTCTGACCTCATCCAGCAAGGCACTTCAACTGCACAGGAGTAATCCCACTGACTTCAAATGCTCTGCACCAGAGTGCTTTGCATCATGCAGATTTCAAGCCCATTGTGTTTTCCTTCTCATCCCAAGGAGCATCACCTTTGACATGTTAAACCACATATCTTTATCTGTTTCTTTCATTAACTCGGACCAAGTGAAGAAGAACATGATGTCTCCCTTCTTAAACCTTGGGTAAAAGTTGAAGCCATTCCAAATGGACAGTATTTCAGCACTCTCCTGTTTCCCTAAAACAGCCCACCCGAGAGGCAATGTAATGGGAAAGACAGAAAGAAGCTTCTCGGCTATAATCATGGCTGAGCAACAGATTGCTGTGTATCCTTCAGCAAGTCACTTAGCTTTATGACGCATTTTCTCCATCTGTAAAATGAGAGGATACGTTGCCTCGGCAGGAGTGTTGTGAAGAAGTACTAATATTTCTTCAGGCTGCTTAAAATGTTATGTAAGTGCTACATATTACTCATCCCCTCTGATGTACTGGAGACAGTTATTTTTGTCTTTATTTTATGAGCATGATGTTGATGTCCTGGTTCTTGAAAGGTCAATTCTGAGCCAGATGTATGTGTGTATTTTTAACCAGAATGGAAGCCTCCTGTCAATGGATGTAACTCAGATAATAGATTTGTTCTCTGGCATAAAAGACATAAAAAAGTACTGAGGCTCTCCTGTAAATGAGATCAAAACCATGTGGGCTTCTAGGAACAGATAAAGTTCTGAATTTTAGCACATCTGTATTTCCATACTTCCTGTGCACATGGGTTATCCACCACTGTCAAAGTGTTACAAAATGAAGACAAAGGGATACACCACATTATCCTCTAGCAATATGAACACAATGCTTCTCTAGAGATCATTCTGGCTTCTTTCCCACTGCAGAAGCTTTGAGAGTCTGCAAAAATACCCATTTATTTAAAAACTCCTGGTTCGGTAGTTGACTACTAGTAGTTATTTTATCATAGATGTTCCATTATAAACTCCCACCAAGATGAAGACAGGCATTTAGGGATAATTTAAAGACACAATACAGATTGAATATCTTCAATCCTGCATCCTGGGGACCTGACCGGCGCCAGACAATCGAATTTGCCCTACTACAGGAGAACAATATTGTCTAGGAGCATTACCAACACTTCCACTGCTTACGGAATACTCAGAAGACAATTACAGGTAAATCAGAGCTAAATAACAGCTGTAAACAAACTTCATGGGACTGCAGAAAACTTGGCCACACCCATGATAAATGGTCGTCTGGCTAACTAAAATTATGTCAGATTACAGATGCTGCCAGACAAGAGAGTTCCAGACTAGAGAGGTTCAACCTGTATTTTTAAATGGAAGTTTTCAAGTTACCCGACACATTTGATAACACTTTTATTACATTAAATATTACATATCAACATCATGACAACTCCATAGAGTCTCCTCCTGCCCCTCTCTTTTGGCAGTCATCCATACTTGTCCCTCAAACTGCAACTTCGGTGGTGGCTTTTACTCCTCTCTTCCTCTTCAACTGATATGGTTCCTAACACCTGCGGACTGTTTTTCATTTTCACAACATCCATCCATTCCTTATGGCAAACCTCTCATGCTGACCTGATTCCTTCTCGCTTACCTATGGTAAACTCCCCTTTGTCTGGCCTGCCTGCCTCTTTTCTTACTCCCCCATGTTCCAACCAGAATGCAGCTGCGAAACCTGTCTAATATCCCCACCACTAGGATGATGCCCAGCCCTCTTCAGGTACTTTCACTGGCTCCTACTCACATTTTATATCAAATTCAGCTCATTCTTACTTTCAGAGCCCTGCACAAATCAGCTTTCTCTACCTCTCTGCTCTTCACTATTTTTCCCTACCTCTCTCACCACCACCACCCTTTGTTCCTTCCCAGCAGCTTGCCTGACCACCACCACTATATGCATTATATTTTATCATGTTCTAGACCAGAGGTTAGCAATCCCTGGCATGGGAGCCAAGAGTGACATGCAAGCCAATTTTCCGCAGCACACAAGGCAGGAGCTCAGCCTCATCCCTCCTCCCCCATGCAGCTGGGAGCTTGCTCAAACCCATGCCACCTGTGGATAAACAAAAGACCAGCTAATGCTACCAATCATCATCTAAACAGTAAAGCTCTGCATCTTTATTTACTAATGAAGCTGTTGTAAGTAGGATTATTAGTGACTTTTAAGAAGTATCACCAGCACTCGGATTGTGCGTAAAGGTCAAAAGGTCAAATTTCAGCAGTCTGCCTCAGAAAGTTGCTGACCCCTGTTCTAGACCTTCTTCAAGGCAATCACCCATGTCCACAATCCTCTTCTTGACTCTGCACAGCATGCTTCCACCCTCTCCTGCACCCATGATGTCTTTCCTTCAAGCACGCTTCTTGGAAGCTGCTTATGTTTTCCTTTTACCTAGTTACATACTTTTATTTGTTGTTTTCAATCACAAACTGGAATAGCACACACAGATTCCTAAGCTTTTGATGAGTTTGACAGCATTCCCAGACCAAATGAACCATTCATTCCAGCTCTATCATCAATACTATCTATATGGTGCCATAGATGAGCACAGGATGCTACAAACAAAAAGTCAGTGTCCTTGACTTAAGGAAGAATATTCAGCGTCAGGGTAGAAGGATGAAAAAATATACCCGATGGATGATTAAGGATGTGGATACATGCCTCTTGAAGGTTTTAGTGTTATTGCACGGAAATTCCTAAAATTGGTAACGCTAAAACTAATATTTTGTGTAATGTCACAACATAACATGTAGCACTCTAACACAAGAGTAAAGAAGAGAACAAAGAGCTGAACAATATGCCAAAAGCTGAAATCATGAAATCCAGAATTTAAACTTATTGTTGCCACTACACTTCTACAAGATGCAAAGCAAAAAAAGTTTGATTTAAGAATGCAAACCACTTTGGGGGGGGGGGGGGGGCGGGATATGTTGAAGCCATGAAAAGCCAATGGAGGGGACATGCATTTCTTCTTTCAATACTTTTATTGTGACCTATTGGTTGTGGGGGTAAAACTACACAGTGCTGATAAATACTAATATGAATCCACCTTCATATCCATCACCATAGTTATAAACAAGTATCAGTACATATCTGCATATCAAATCTGAATGTGATAGGGATTGCGAGGACTCGGTGGGTGGCAGGAGGATGTTGAGTGAAGCTGTTGGCAAACATGGGAAGGGACCAAAGCTGGAAAGACTCAGTATTTGGGCAAGCCAAATTGAGTATATGAGCCATGAAGTTATGTGAAAAGATGTGTAAAAGGTATGCATTTCTGTTGGGAGGAACAAATCTGGGGGATATCAGAGCCCTGTGGGGGCAGGGCAGATCTATCAGAAGAAAAATACACATGAATAGTGGTGATTATCCAAATAACTAAGTATCAACATGAATAACTATCAACAAGGATACAGTCAGAATGGCTTGATTGAATTCAAAGGGATTTAAAATCACCTATTTTAACTCATTATTTAAATTAGCAAACAGGGAAGCTCAATTTAAATTTTGGTTTCTATTTGTACTTGTTAGTTATTTTCTTAAAGTAAAGTTTATTCTTATAGCTTGATAATCATTAAACCATTTTGATTTGCCACTAAATATAGGCTTTACATAATATTCAGTAGTACTTTTTGCTAACCTGAAGAACTTTATATCTGTTCACATGTATTTAAGTAATTATATAGCAAAACATACAGATTTTTATTTTTTACATTTTTATGTTAGAAAATTATGAATGATGCATTTTTCTTGTTTACAAGATGATTTTATTTTACTTAAGAGTTGTGTTGCATTCTGTTTGAATGGAAAGTGACATTCAACTGAAAAAGCACGAAAATATAGTTTCAGCATTGCCCCCAGACAACTGATTCCCAGACTCTTTCCCAGTTTTCCTCACTTCCACCCTCATCCCAGTCACTACCAAGTTTCCCAGTCTCCAGGCCCAACGAGGTCCAGCCTTTCTCCCTGCCCCCTACCAGCCAGTGCCAGTCTCTGCACCAAACTCACTCCCAGCCTGCCCTCTCTTCCAGTCCAAACCTGTAATCAATTTCAGGCTTTTAAGAATAATCTTTGTACCTGACATGCTACATATTTGAACAAAACTTTTCCAAACCCAGACTAGCAGGTTAGTGTTTCCAGTTTTAGTGACTGTGTAAACAATGCCTATGTAAAATTTCCTTATTGTAAAATAATGCCTATGATCACCTTCTATTTCCATCTAATTTAATATGTTCGGGGGACTACTTATATTGCCTCCTTACCTCTTTATTCCCCTTTCCTACTCTCTCTTTTACACACATGGTGTGTACTAACCTTGCAAGAGTTAATAATTTACAGTAAGGAACAGGAGATCAGGGCAGTATAGTTCTGAAAGATTCTGATTACATACTACAGATAACAGCTGATGCACATTGGTAACCTATGTGAACTACCTAAGGAAACCATGACATTTAAACGACTGCTCTGAATTGAGTGCAGATCAAGTATGCACACTTAAGAGATGACCTCTGCCATCAGTTGCTTTCAGACATCCATGCATGCGGTGATCTGTATCATCCCTGGAACAATGCTGTCCTTCAGATACTGTAGCCTCGTACTGTTGGAATCACAGATCTACTATCTTCAGAAATAAAAGAATCTAAGAGTAATTTACTTTTACAGTCCTCTTCAGATACACAAACTGAGCATCTCTCATGAGGCAATGTGGCAGAGCCATTAATCATTTGCATTCAGATATCAATTTGGCAGCTCTGCAGCAAATAAGATTTGAATAACCACAAAAATCTTTCTCCTTGTTGAGATACATTCAGTAAGGCTGCGTCTGTACTTGCACTTGACCAACAAAACTTTTGTCATTTACCCACGAATGACAAAGTTTTGTAGCAACAAGCAGAAGTGTGATTGCTGCTTTGTCAACAGTAGCACTTTGCAAAGCAACCCCCTCCAGCCCCCCGGGGTAGGGAGCGGAAGTATTTTGATGACAAAAGTGCAGACAAAAAGCATTTACACATGCTGAATTTTAGCAACAGGGCAGTGTTGACACAGGTTAGACATAACCTAAAAGAAATAGCAATGAAGGGTCCTGTGGCACCTTATAGACTAACAGAAAAGTTTTGAGCATGAGCTTTCGTGAGCACAGAGTCACTTCATCAGATGCTGGTCTTGGAAATCTGCAGGGCCAGGTATAAATAAGCCAGAGCAAGGGTGAGGATAACAAGGTTAGCTCAGTCAGCAAGGGTGAGGCTTACTACCAGCAGTTGATCTGGAGGTGTGAATACCAAGGGAGGGGAAGCTGCTTTTGTATTTAGCCAGCCATTCACAGTCTTTGTTTAAGCCTGAGCTGAGGGTGTTGAATTTGCAGATGAATTGTAGCTCAGAAATTTCTCTTTGGAGTCTGGTCCTGAAATTTCTTTGCTGTAGGATAGCTACTTTTAAGTCTGCTATTGTGTGGCCTGGGAGATTGAAGTGCTCTCCTATGGGTTTTTGTATATTGCCATTTCTGATATCTGATTTGCGTGCATTTATTCTTTTACGTAGAGACTGTCCAGTTTGTCCGATGTATATAGACATGATGGCATAAATTATATTGGTAGATGTGCAGCTGAATGAACCCACGATGGTGTGGCTGATCTGGTTAGGTCCTGTAATGGTGTTGCTGGTGTAGATATGTGGGCAGAGCTAGCAACGAGGTTTGTTGCATGGATGGGTCCCTGAGTTAGAGTGACTGTGGTGCGGTGTATAGTTGCTGGTTAGGATTTGCTTCAGGTTGGCAGGTTGTCTGAGGGCAAGGACTGGTCTGCCTCCCAAGGCCTGTGAAAGTGGGGGATCATTGTCCTTTATTTGATCCATTAGAGAAAAGTTTACACTATGATGCCACAGTCCCCATCAATAAAAACTGAAAGGATACAAAGATGCCAAGAAACAGTGTTACTTACTTACTTAAATGTTTTATATTCAACTTGATTATTTTTACTCTAATCTTCTCCATTGTTTCACATGCTTTGAAATAGGAACTAAGGATGCTCTGATAAATGGAGCAAATATTGCCTAGTTTTAGATTGCCTCTAAAGGCACTTCTCTAAAGTGATATGTTACAGGCTAATAGGAATGCTCTTTCTGCTTCTACCATAACACCGTAGTGTTTGTGCTATGATAAAAACAAATCACTATCTCATAAGCTGCCAGCTCCTCAAAGGCTTAAGCATGTGGGTAACTTTACTTCTGTGAGTAGTCTGATCAACTTTAAGGCAACTTCTCATGTGCATGTGTGTGTGTAGGATCTGGGCTTTAGAATGCACTATGTTAAGTTCATCCTTTGTAGTTATCCCAAGAGGCTCTGTACTTGAAGTGTAGACCTAATATATATGATTTTCACAGCAAAGCCACAACTATTACACTGGGCTTCTTACTGTTGAAAGTAGTTTCGTAATACTGCTTTTAAAATATTCATCCCAGTGAAACTTGTGACATGATACTTTAGTCAGCTGCAGGGGAGAAATACCGCAAAGGCATAAATACTGAAACCATGATCCTACAAGCAAGAGCCAAGAAGGAATGCAAGACGTTGAGTGGAAACATTTTTTCCATCATTTTTGCACACACACACCCTGCACTTGCTCAGCCAAGGTGGCCCCATGAAAATTCTCATAGGTTAACTTCTACGGCATCCACTTTAGATAGCTGGTCTCTGAATGTCACTGAAGGGAACAAGGCAGCCCAGCGTCTCCAGTTTTGGTCGCTATTACACGAGGAAGTTAAAGATGAACTAGCTGTACAGAAACCTCCAACTAGTTGAATGCATTTGTTGATCTGACCATGCTCATTCACAGCAGACTGTAGGAGCAACACCAAGTAAGGAAGTGGTCAGTGGCACACTCCAGCCAATACTCCGTCCCTCAGTTGGTCCCAGTATATGCAACTCAATGCCACATATTGCCATGTGACTCCCAAGGAAAGAGAATGACATCACTGATATGATTTTTTTTCCTACTATGGGCAATTGGCCACACTCTTGCCTATTACCCGTTATGGCCCATAGGGAGACGTAATTCAGGAAATTAACAAGCCCTGGCCCACTACAGGAGATTGGTCTGCCAGGTGAGACCATCTCTAGAGTCCATCCCTGCTCTTCCTGCGAAAAATCATTAATGCACAGAAGTCTTGGAAGAAAACTGTGGATGTTCTACCACCGCATTGGGTCTGCGACTGTCTGACTGAGTTACAATCTAGGGCTAAAATACCCTTTGGCCACCTCTATGTAATGTCAGAACAAGAACTGCCACCTGCCCCCTCCTCCGCCCCTGCCCCCCCCACCCGCCATCTTCAGGAGAATCTGGTCAAGGACTTTATCCAGCCATCAAGCTCCCCTGCTGGGGTCTCTTTTCTTTTGTAACTAAGAAAGATGGGCTCTACAAGTGGATTATCAGGCCATCAATCAAGTAACCATTGGAAACTTGTGCCTCCTGCCTGCTCATCTGGAATGTGTTGGACTGCATGTGACCAGACAAGGTATTCACTAAACTTGACCTGCTAGGAGCCTCTAGCCTGATAAGAATCAGACCAGGAACTAGTGGAAGATTGCTTTTCAAACCTGGTATGAACATTATAAATACCTGGTAATGCAATTCAATCTTATAAATGCCTCAGCGACTTTCCAGCATTTAGTGTAATAGACAGTCCATGATATCCCAGACCAGTATGTTGTAGTTTACCTTGATAATATGCCTATCTTCTCCAAGAGTTTTGAGCAACACACTCCACCAACATATTTTGTACGTGAAACTCCAAGCGCAGCTTCAAGCAATGTCTATGTAGTTCTTAAACTATATCTTGTCACCTGAGGGCCTCCAAATGGACCTCAGGAAAATGGACAAGTTTTGGACCTGGGCAGAACCTCAAAGCATCAAGGAGTTGCAATGCTTCCTAGGGTTTGCTAACATTTATACCATGAATGAAATGTCTTTCTGACTGCACTTCTGTGCAAGAACACCTTCACCCATTTCCCTGTGGTACAGCAGGTATTCCACCTGGTCAACATGACTTTCATCACTCTTAACCCAGCCCAATTTGATGCAGCCTTTCATCATTGAGACTGAAGCCTCAAATGCTGCCATTTGGGTCATGCTATCCCAAAGACATGGCAGAATTATCAATCTGAGATAAAGAACTAGCAATCAAAATTGCCTTCAGAGAGTGGCATCACTACATGGGGGGGGCGCCTGGCACCCAATACAGATCTGCTAAGCGTGTCACTACTTTGGCATGAAACCAGGTGACTGCTTAGAGTTCACACCTACATATTCTCCACCCATCACCCACAGAGCTATAACCTATCTTTGGTAGTTTACAAATGATCACCTGAGTGACAGATCAGCTCTCCTGCCCCAGGCAGAATTCACCTACAATAATACTGGCCAAGTTTCCTCTGAGAAGAGTCAGCTCTATACACTTCTGTTTCCATCCCTGTCTTCATCTGGCTGTACCTGCCATCCTCACAAACCTTGCTGCCACTACCGTCAACTGGGTACAGCAGATTCATTATGTCCACAAGGAGCTTAAGACACATGATGTTAGGATTGGAAGGACTCAAACCTGAGGTGGCAGAGTCACAAGGCAAACACTTACATACAATCACTTGGCACCTCCATAAAGCCCTTCCTTCCCACATACACACCACAGCATATCTACTGCACTCAGATGTCCCATCCAAGAGTCCTGATCACCAGATGCCTCGGAGGTTCCCCATTGGACCCTTGACCCCACGCAACTCCATGGGATATACCAGGAAGCATTCAGGCAACTACATGGACCCCAGTGAGACGATAAGACCAAATATGCTTCTCTGCCCCCCAAATCCCAGCACTTATTTTTGGCTGCAACTTGGATTCTCACCCTTGCTCCATACCCAGAACCTTGACAAGTTCTGATCTTGGGTACCAAGCTCAGCCAAAAAAATCTTACCTGGACCTCTGACCACGCCCAACTCCAGAACTCTGACACTGTGACTCAGTGCCCCATTTGTGAAATCACCTCCTTGCCTCCCTCAACAAAAAAGCTTAGTTAAAAATCAGTTAAAATTGCTTAGTTGAACATTCCACAATAAAATAATTAAAGAATCAGAAAATTACTAAGTCCTTATTTCTTACTGCCTACAGCCATGATTTTACTATCTTCTTATTACCTCATTTTCATATATCAACCATGTCCATATCGGACACTATCTACCTCCTCACAAAAGATGCCACTTTTGACTCCAATTTTGTGGATGTTTCCTAATTATTTGAAAAATTAAATTTGTTTCATGCTGAATTAGATAGTATGTGCTGTGTAGATTGTTAGTTGATGGTTATGCAGTATTTAAACTCATTGTACTGATTGGCACCGCTTGGTTTTTAAAAGAGGCAATCACTTATAACAGTGTTATTTTGGGGGAGATAATTACAGGACGTTTCTATTACTTTTATGTCGGTGTGGTACTGGAGTTAATTCTCTGTGTTTTGTGTGGAAATGGAAGAAGAAGCGTGTATACAGTAAACCCTCGAAATGCACGCAATCAAGTTGCGTTTCTTGGGTTAATGCAACTGCTTCTGTCAGGACAGCAGCCTTGAGTCAGGCTGCCATCTCTGACAGGAGCAGTTGCCCAGACCCCAGAGTGGCAGGGAGCAGGAAACCAGGCAGCTGCCTGGCTCCCAGCTCCCCTCCACTTGTAGAGCCAGGAAACTGAGCAGAGCAGCAGCCCTGATTAGTTTGCTGGCTCCAAGGAGTGGAGTGGAGGGGAGCCGGGAGCCAAGCTGCCCATGGTTCCCAGCTCATCTCCACTGGCTGGAGCCAGGAAACTGGCACAGGCTGCTGCCCTGCTCAGTTTCCGCCCTCTGAAAGCAGAGGGGAGCCAGCAACCAGGCTGCTGCCTGATTCTCAACCCCCTACTGCTTGCAGGACCCAGGAAACTGACCAGCTATTTACTGTAATATCTGAAGTAATGTGGAGAAAGTGAGGTCGTGGTTATAGGTTAGTATAGGTTGCAAGGGATGACTGAGCTAGGGTCGTACTGGCATTTTAATGATCGTGTTGATAGAATATTTACTTAAGTAGTCATTACTAAATTACAGGTTGAACCTCTCTAATCTAGCACTTTTTCATTCAGCAATATCTTCCATCCAGTATGTTTTTAGTTAACTAGATGACCACTTACCATGGGTTTGGCCAAGTTGCCCGTGGACCCATGAAGTTTGTTTACAGCCACCAGTCCTGGCTTTCAGTTTTCTGTGCTGTTCTTTAGCTGTAATTTACCCCTAAATATTTGCCCCTTCTAAGAGCCCACTAAAGAGTAGAAGTGTTGGTAATGCTACTAGACAATATTGACTTTCTATGGTCCAGAAAATTCTCTCACTCAGCACTGGTCAGATCCCGAGGGTGCTGAATTAGAGAAGTTCAGCCTGTATTTTGTTTAGGAAAATTTTCCAGATTCTTAAAGAAAACTGTATGCAGGTGGATAAAAATCATATTTTTAAAAATTTAAATACATTGTTATTAAAAATAAATTATTTAAAATTAAGTTTAAAATTAAAGCAATTTTTAAATGTACTAAAACCTATTATAATATTAAATTATATACAAATATTAATATGAAGCAATATGTGTTTACTGACAAAGTGTTAAAGGAATGAACTAGTGGAAATCACTGGCTAAGCACCTGTAGCAAGCATTTGTTGATATGTTAAATCAGCTTTTCATGGGAGTAGCCTCTTTTGCAGGTGCTGAAAAATATTCTCTTCATTTCAGTGTATTTGACTAATTTCAGTTCAATTAATAGGTCATTCAAAGTTAAGAAATTAATTGGGATTTGAAAAGGCAAGAAAGCTTATTTTCCTCTTCCGGTTTGCAAACAAAAAGCAGATGTGCAAGGATGAGATCTACTACTTCTAAAATCTTGCGGGCCATGGTGAAGGCCATGACCCAACAGACGGGACTTTAGGAGGGAAGAAGAGGAGCAAGTTGTGGGGCCACAGAAGTGGCAGGACTCCCGGACGTGCCCCACTTTTGTCTTTTGAAAAGGTGGTCATCCTGTTTTAGTTGAGGGAGCTGAGAACTGAGGGGGCATTGATTAGCTGAACAAGAACAAGGCAGACAGGATTTTCAGCCACTCTACCAAAAGCCTGAGCTCAGCATTAGAGTGACAGAAAGCTAGAGATCAGGCAGGTCAGCTCCTGACCTCTGTCTACTCCATAGCCAGGCCACTCTATACCGGTTCCATGTAGGCATCCCCCTGGCTGCTCCTCTGTTCCCATACGGGCTCAAGTTTTCCATCATAATAATTCTTAATTGGAGTAGCCAAATTAAGCCATTATCTATACCATTATAAAAGCAGAGCCATCTGTCCGTCCATCTGAGTAAGTGCAGGGAACAGCAATTCTACAGAGCAACCACTGGGGGCAGCTACAGCAAGAAAACAGCGGCCACGTGGAGACGGCATTTCTGACCCTGCCTGTCCATGGACGGTGGGTAAGTGCTTCCCAGCACCCCATGGGGGAGCCCTGCTGCTCTCTCACTGCCCACCCCCACCCCTACCACCACCAATTGCTACGGCCATGAAACCCTGCCCTGCTCTCACCGTTAAGCTGATGCTGGGGCAAGCAACTCAGTCAAGGCCCCACCCCAGCTGCTCTCCCCAGACTCAGCACAACAGCCCTAGCCCTGCTCCCCACCTCTCACTGCTCTAGCCAGGGCTGAGGGAAAGAGCTCCAACTCCAGCTCTCCCCACCCCCTTGCACCAGCACCATGGCCTTGCCCCGGCCTCCAAGTTCCCCACTGAGGTGAAGCTGGAGCCGAGCCCAGCGCCATGGCTCAGCCCCAGTCTCCCCACTCCCTCCAGGAGATGCGACTGGGACCCCCATAGCCCCCACAGACATGGGGCTTGAGCCAGACAGGTACCCACAGAGCTGGGCCCAATTGCTGTGGCCCAGCCCCAACATTTCCAACCTCCCCCACAGACATATGGCCAGGTATGGTTACCCAGGAGCTGGGGCTGGAGCCAGGGAGGTCCCCCCAGGGCCAGGCCCAGAGCCACAGCCCAGCCATGGCTCTCTTGCCCCTTCCCTTCTGGAGCTGGGGCTGTAGCAACTCCCCACCAGCTCTCATGACCCCCTCGCACCTCCTCTCCCAGAGCTGAGGCTTGATGCCCCCCCGGCCCCCAGGACAGGAAGTGGGGCTGGGAGCCACAACCCATCCTTGGCTCCCATTGCCCCCCGGTCTCCCCTGGAGATGAGGCTGGGTTGAGGTCACCCCTCCCCCATGACCGAGCCCAGTGCCACGGACCAGCCCTGGGGCACTCTTGTTCCCCCCACACCCGATTACTCAGAGCTGGGTCCTGGCCAGGACCTGTGACCCTAACGAACTCATCACCCCCGCCACATATGTGGGGGCAGGAGGTGCAGCCCAAACTGCCTCCCCAATACTGGTCAAGAGGCTGTGAGCCATGACCCAGTCCCTCCAAGGGACAGGCAGGGAGACCAAAAGCCAGGGCCCAAACTGCCCACCTCCAAGGACAGGCAGCAGACCCTGAAGCCATAGCCTCACCTGGACACCCCTCCCCTCCAGGGACAGGCAGAGGAGCTGGTAGCCATTGCTCAACCAGCCCTCCCCTGAATCAGGTCAGGTGGGGACCCGTGGGGACCCAGGCCCTGAATGCCATCACATACCCAACCCTATACCCCTACCATCTGCCCCACTTCCTGCCCTCAATCCTGCACCCTCCACCCCTAACATCAGCTCCTCACAACCTTCCCAGCTTCTACCCTCACTTCTGCACCCTTACCCCTGGTCACAGCTTCCCCCCAACACCTAACCCCCTGCCCTAAGCCCCCATTATAACCAACGCCCTCTGTATCCCCACTGAGCACCCCCGCCATCCACTGTCCTGCTTCCTCCACCCCCTACTCCTTTCCCTGTGCCCCACCATTTAAATAAATGAGGCCACTATTTAACTAAACATGTATATTTCCCTCCTTTTTTTTTTTCTTTTTTCATAACTTCAGTTAAGGACCAGAGCAATGTCGGGTACATCTGCTAGTTTTAAATTAAAAGAATATTCACAGCAAACAGCTGTTGTGATGCTCTGCTTCTTTGCAGAGCCTGGGGCGTAAATGAGCTCCTCCCAACACTAGTGCAGAGTCTGAGGATAGGATGACACATCAGTTTGTGCAGAAAGCATGGAGACACCCACAAAGCAAACCAACTGCAAAAGGGAAAATGTCTTCTCTCTCATCTCCTCAGGTTCTGTACATATAGCTGAGGACAGGCTGTCTGATGTTCATGATGCACAGTCCATGAACTCATGACCCCAGCAGATCAGGCAAAGCCCAAGACTTTCACATCTACTGGGAACAGCGTTGGCGCTGTCTGACCTTTCAGTCTTTTAATTGTAACCAAATTAGTAGGTTTGCACAAGAAGGTATTCTCCCCAAAACGATGACAGAGATGAGAGCTGCATAAACAGAAGGAGATCTATTTATTGCTGAAAGGGGTTACAGGAACAGCTCCCCTCCTGCTGCTGGAACTGCTGACTCACAAACATGTTCACCTTCTACTTTCTGTAACACTGTCCTTCTCTTCCAGGAGATGCCACAATCATTTATTTATTTAAAAAAAAAAAAAGGAGTTGCTTTGGAACAGTTGTGCAAGAATGTGTCTCCTGCAAGGTGAACTGTCAGCCAGTACTAATTATATTTAAAAGTATACTGACAGACTAAAATAAAAATAAAGCTTTCAAGCCATTAATTTCTAATAATTTTATTGATCTCATTGTTTAGGATGGCACAAAAATTGCACATCTCAATTTTTTTTTCAAGCAGGCAAATACTAATTGAGTGGGAGATCATGTTTCCAAAATGATTACTGAAAGCTTCCTCTTGAACTACTTAGCACAGTTAATTGCTTTGCATTCTTGTAATAATTAGACTGAGTAACTTACACTAGAAACAGAGAGAAGCAAGGAAATGTACCTGATTTTCATTTGCAATGAAGGCAAATTACTTTTAGGTAAATTAACAACTTCCAAGTGTTATGGAAACCTCAAGCGCTTAGAATCAATTCCATAAGTAATTTCCCTTTTTCATTTTTTTAAGTGTGTACAGGCTATTTTCCTTTGAGACAGTCCGCCTATCTATTTTTCTGTGACTAGCATACTTTGAAGACCAGTAGTGGCAGACTTGTATCTTGCCCTTGCTAAATCTTCAGATCTTTACTGGGCTGAAGCAATTTGCTAATAGGAGCACAATAATAATATCCTAAATGAAATGCTAGTTTCAAAGTAGTGCCCAGATACTAAACACATTTTTGAGACTATACAAAAAAGAAACTTCAAATGTTGCCAAGTATTTTAGTGACAATCAAGGTGAAAGTGATAACAAGTAGCAGAATCCCACCTGATTAGACCTAAAACAGTTAGAAGGTAAGAAAAGGGAGCCACTGAAGTATTATTATTCACTTTTTTCTATACATAAACTTGCCCCTGTGGAAAGCCAAACAGGTAATTCTCACAACATTGGACTAATCAGAATGAAGACAGAACAAGGGAAGATTATTTACGCATCATCCCCACTTAGCAATGTGGAAATTCCCATGGATTTCTTGGAAGTGGTGAAGAAGCAGTGGTAGAACACAACTCAAGGAAGCCATGCTTAAGAAAAGTAACACTTCACTGAGGACACAAGAAGACTAACCCCAGGATGCCTTAACTCTCTAGACCTTTTTCCCCTGTAGCCTCTTACCCCATTAGCAGATCCAAACACCACTCCACCCAGTCTACCATTAAGGACATCAGCCATGAATCTGTCAAGAGTTCTCTGACAAAAGAAAAAGCTTCAACTGACAACAAAATCAGGGTTGAGAGACGAATGATAGAATATCTGTTGAACAGATGACAGCTGCATTTTATAAGATAGATCAGGAAGAATTTGAGCATTTTACATCACCTGAAGGCTATTTTCATACATTCTCATAAGTGTATTGCTCCCAGTATTTCAAGAAATTAAACTGCATTCCACATGGGAGAGAAGGAAAATAAATAATTGAAAAACAGAAAGGATGAGAAAGGATAGCTGAAGAAAAAGTTGGAGTGGTGGGGAAGGAGAAGACATTGTGCTTTGATGCCCATGTTGTTGAGTTCTGAAGGCAAATGTTACCCCTAATATTTTAATTAATCTTGGGAAATTCTCTTTCATGTTTAAATTTTTCCAACTGGGCCTTCCTCCACCCCACCCCCCTTTCTTCTGCTGCCAGGAAGTATTTCCTTGGAAACCATCAGTGCAAAGGATTTTATTTTTTAAGTGTAAATGCTCTTCCGTGGTTCCCACTTATTCAGCTCCAGAAACACTGTGAGTTTTTCTCCAACTTACCTGCTTCTCAATTCCTTTATTTTAACTATTTTAGTAATAATTTTTTGTTTTGATTTTATTTTTTTCCAGACTAGTCTCCATAGAAAAAGAATGCATGAAACATACAATCAAAAATTGCAATAAGGCAGATAGAGAAGCAAGTCAGAGCAGAAGCTGCAATTCAGCAAAACAATCATGAACAGGACAAGCATCTCAGTAGCCATGTTAGTGGCAAAAATACTTCAAATAAACAACTAGGTTTTGGTTCTAAACCATAAAGGAAACACTGATACAACTCACAATGTAGTTTACACATCTAAAATTTAATTATTCTTCCCCTAATGTAAGGCTTTATGATTTTGTTCTGTTATTTTAAAAAATCTTCTAAGTATATGCGGTAAAAATATCATTAGCATCCAGGGAGTTTTTCATGTGCTATAATCAGAGGAGCAGAAAATTCTCTACTAGAGCAAACCAGTGACTCTTCTAGTTCCGTGTTCTCTCCCTCTCTGAGGTTATTGCACATTTTCTTGAGGAAACCTACAGAAACCTCGAAAAAACCCTATGATGTAAAAATGGGAAAAAAGTGTCCATAAATATTCCATTTTTATAGTGTACCAATTTAAGTCTGTTTTCAGAAGCTGATATTATCAGGGAAGTCAAAGGAGTTCAATGTTAGAGCAGGGTCTTGAACTCTGTGCATGTGTTTATTCCTGTACCTCAAGTCCTATGTCCAAAAATCTGCTTTTGACATACAAGACATGCGACAGTCTTCCCTACCCTTTGAAATGATGGTATGCACATGCACACACAAACTGCACTTCTAGTTACTTCCAAGACAACTTAAAACTGAAAGCTAATCACAATCCTTGAACTTATTATTGCACAACTGTGTGTTAAACTTAAATCTCTGTACATCAGGGGCTATTAATTTGCTATTAGCTTGCTCTTCATTGGCCTACTGATCTGAATTCATTTTATGTATATACTGTATATGCTATAAGAGATTGAATGTTTCAGAATCCCAAATAACTTCTACTCTTCAGCTTTTATTGTAATATAAAGCAACCCTGCCAATGCCTGTCTGAAAAATAAACCATGAACTTACCTTGTGAATTTAAAACTATCATTTATGACTTTTTAAATTGGCTTGCAGCCTGGAAAAGGTAAGTTTACCTACCCCCTGAAAATCCATGTTCAAGAAACTTCAGTAAGGAGCAAAACAGAAATGCTTCTTCGATGGGCAGAGATATCAGTTTCCGACAATTATTTTAAAAAGAAAACTTTTATCACAGTTTGATCAGATGGATATTTATAAGGTTATCCCAAAGTGAGCAATCATATATCTTTAATATAATGTTATTATGTAGTTTGAAGCTTAAAATGTAACAAAGAATTCTCTTCTTTCCCCCTTGACACATTACAAGTGAATACCATACTCCCACCTCAAGTTTGTTCTGCTCTTACACACTGCTCTCATAAAACATGATTTATTGAGCTATTTGTCACACCGAACATGGCACAACTGCTATGTTACTCCTGGTTTTATAACTACTCTAAGGCATCATACCCTTACATATCTGAGAAGCAATGTTTCACCCAAACCTTCAAAACCAGAAGAAAGATTCACAGACAAAGTACTGTAGTATTTAGGGAATCACCCATAAAATATTCTTCAAGACTTAGGGAGAGAGAAGCAACTACAGAACTAGCTAGGAGAATAGTTCACAGAGGGTGGGCAGAGGAGAACAGAAGAACGGTCACACTGGGTCACACACAGTCCGGCTAACTCAGTACCCTCTCTTCTGACAGTGTCCAATGCCACATGCTTTGGAGGAAATGAACAAAACAGGGTAATCATCAAGTGATCCGTCCCCTGTCTACCAGTCCCACTTTCTGACAGTCAGAGGCTTATGGACACCCAGAGCCTGCAGTTGTGTCCCTAACCAAACTGAATACAAGTACATCCCTTCCAAGGCAGACACACCCCTGAAACAGCCCTGCGGTGGATGGCTTCTCTCTCAGAGCAGGGCAGCAGCAGGCACAACATGGATTTTCACTAAGCAACACAAGAATTGCCATACACAAACTGATCTGTGAGCCACGCAGTCTCATATTCTATCTCTAAAGGTGGACAGTCCCACCAGCTTCAAAGGTGAAAACTGTTATAGGCAGTGATGGCTAGGGAAAGTTTCTTATAACCTCAGTGATCAGGGCTTGCCTTCTGACGCAAAGTTTGAAGGGAGGGGCTGTTTACATCCCTTCCACAGCTTTTATTTACTGTTCTGCGGATAACAAAAATATTC
This sequence comes from Carettochelys insculpta, assembly GCF_033958435.1. Taxonomy (NCBI): domain Eukaryota; kingdom Metazoa; phylum Chordata; order Testudines; family Carettochelyidae; genus Carettochelys; species Carettochelys insculpta. Next base: position 190,619,846 of record NC_134138.1, on the reverse strand, counting down.
AATTATCAACGACCAATCTCTTTTGAAACCCAGCTAATTAAGCCCCGGACCTCAATGCACCTATACATCTGCCGCCACCACACCCACCCACCTTCTTCCCCCAACTCAATCACACTAATCAGCCTCAAAGCTGACCTGGGGAAGATGCAAATGGCTGGACAGCTAGCTTGGTGCTCATCCAAGACCCCGTCCCCCTACCAGGGGGCGCTGGTGGGGTGGAGGGATGGGGAGACTCAGTACTTGCCATTTTCCTCCTTTCTGCAAGCCAGAAGCACACCGATCCCCAGGGCCTTGCTGGGAGCTAATGCCCCACCGAGGGAGAGAACCTAGGACCTAGCGCAGCCAGGGGATCCCCCGCCCCGAGGCGTGGGACGGTCCCTGCCCAGGGGCTGGAGCGGCTGGGCTCACTTACCCGGGTGGTGGGCGTAGGGGCAGCAGGAGCCCGCCGAGGGGTGCAGCGGTGGGGGCGCCGCGGCGGGCATGGTCCCGGGGGTCGCTCGGGCGATGGCTGCTGCGGCGGCGGCTGCGGCTGCTGCTCTGGACGTCTGGGCTCTCGGCAGCAGCGGCGGGCGGCGCCTCCTGCTCGGGGCGGTGCTGGGCTGGCCCCGGGGAGGCGGTGCGAAAGACACAGCCGGCCAGCAGGGGCAGGGCAGGGCCGGGCACCCCGCCCGGGGTGCTCCCCCAGCCCGCCCACCGGGGTTAGTGTAGCGGGGCGGGGCTCAGCAAATCCCCTTGCGCCCCAGCCCCCCTTGGCACGCGGCTGCCGGGGCGCTGGGAGGTGCTCCTGCAGCAGGACAGCACCGCCTAGTTCGCCCTTGCCAACCTTCTGGCCCCGCCCCTGCCCTGAGGCCCCGCCCCTTCACCGGGGGGTGGGGGACCAACCCCAGCCTGTCCTTGACTCTCTCCCCACACTCACTCATCTTCACCATGCTGGAGTGAGGGGCAGGGCTCCAGCTGGGGGTGCAGGTTTTGGGATGGGGCCAGAAAGGAGGGGTTTGGGGTGTGTGAGGGGGGCTCCATTATGGGGCAGAGGGTGGGGGTCTGGGAGGCAGAGAGGGGTGGTGATGAACGGTGGGGGGATCAAGAGGAGGTGCAGGCTCTGGGAGGGAGTTGAGTAGAGGAGGGGGCTCAGGGCTTTCTGGGGGCTCAGGTTCCAGAAGGGAGTTGGGTGAGGAAGGGGGCTCAGAGCAGAGACAGGAGGTTGGGGTTCTGGCCAGGGGCACTTGATGCAGGTAGCTCCCAGGAGGCAGTGACATATCCCAAGGTGGAGGGGGACAGGAAGTTCTGCACACTTTCCGTGCTCGCAGATACTGCCCCCACACCTCCTATTGGCCATGGTACCCAGCCAATGGGAGCTGCAGGGTGGGAGATCAGGTTAAGAGCAGTGTGTGGAACCCCAGGTCATGCCTCTGCCTTGGAGCCAAGGGACATGTCACAGATCTGGGGAACCGCATGGAGACAAGCAGGGACCCTGCCTTAGCCCTGCTGTACCACCAACTGGACTTTCAACATCCTGGTCAGCAACGATGACAGGAGCTGCAGGTTCCCTTTTTGGCCAGAACTGGACAAGCTGGCAACTCTACCTGTATGGACAATATTCTTTAGCCAAACACTAGTATTGGTCTCGGCACGGGGGTAACAGATGAAATGTAATAGGTGTGATATGTAGGAGGTCAGAATAGGTGATCCTTTGTGATGCTGAAAATATTTAAATCTTTGGATCAAACCCAGATATTAAAAATGTGCTAACGTGATGCTCTATTCACCTAATGTTGCTGATGCCACAAACTTTCAACTCTATAGATTTTGTTTTTTACAAATGTTTTCTCACCCGCCTGTGGCTAATGTAAGTATTAAAATGGGGGAAGAATTTAGGGAAAAAAATATTAGATAGGCTGAGCCCTCCAAGTATAAACCCCATTCCTTATCATAACCTCACCTCAACTGTTCTCACCCCATTTCCCCTCCCTCTTCAAACCCTTATGTCCACTCTTCAAAACATTATCCTCTTCTCTCTTTATCCTTCAAAACCTCTTGCACCTAATCTGTTTCATGGGGACTGGGATTATGTACCAAACAGCCATTTGACTTTAAGGACCCACTGATTCATCTTGTAAAGCATTCTGTTAAGGCCTGATTGTGGCTGATATTGAATTTTCTTAATGTCTTTGCTCATGTTATTATTGCTTGGGGACATCTGCATGAAAAAAAACCCTACATTTTAAATTGTAACCATTCTTCTTATGCTACAATGCTCTTTTTGTGACAATATAATTGATTGCTGGAAAAATTATGTCTGAACAGGTTTATTACTGCAGTCCAGGAAGTAGGAGAAGTTGATGAACTCATAAAGCAAATATATTTACCCAGTTTGTCTTTATGTACTCTGTCTGTGGATACGAAATGCTGCTTTAAAGTTAATCTGCTTATTTCTGCATCTGCTAGGAACTGCCATCTGTCTGCCTGATGCCCCAAAGTCTGACCCACAGTACTGTACAAATCAAGCTAGGTACAGGGGTTTCATAATGTGACAGTAAACTCATGGACAGCAGATGAATTCCCCAGGAAGGCAAGCTCTCAACCCCACCCCCACCTCAGTGACCAAGCCCCACCCCAGGTTAATGTCCCCAGCCCCAGAGCACCCTCAAGCCCCCTAGCCTCACCCCTTGCAGTGGAAGGCATGGCCCCTATCTCCCCAAGGTGGGGGCCTCAAATTATCTTATGGAGGGGACCCAGGAGAGCTTGGAGAATTACCGGAAGGGGCATGTTAATGAGTGAGTTGGGAAGATACTAATAAGGTGCTTCCATGAATATGCAGTGCCTCATTAGCATAAGGGTGGCCATGCATAATTCCAAAGTGCCACTTTCAAATCGCGTGCTGCCTGTATAGATGGGGGCCTTTCGAAAGGACCCCCCCAGACTTCAAAAGCCCCTTCTTCCTAAAACCAAATAGGAAGAAGGGGCTTTTGAAGTCCAGGGGGTCCTTTCGAAAGGCCTTTGTCTACATGCGTGGCAGTCATTAGCCATGTCTACACTAGCCCCAAACTTCGAAATGGCCATACAAATGGCCATTTCGAAGTTTACTAATGAAGCGCTGAAATACATATTCAGTGCTTCATTAGCATGCGGGTGGCCGTGGCACTTCGAAATTGATGCGCCTCGCCGCTGCGCGGCTTGTCCCGATGGGGCTCCTTTTCAAAAGGACCCCGCCTACTTCGAAGTCCCCTTATGCCCATCTGCTCATGGGAATAAGGGGACTTCGAAGTAGGCGGGGTCCTTTAGAAAAGGAGCCCCGTCAGGACGAGCCGCGCGGCAGCGAGGCACGTGAATTTCGAAGTGCCACGGCCACCCGCATGCTAATGAAGCGCTGAATATGTATTTCAGCGCTTCATTAGTAAACTTTGAAATGGCCATTTGCATGGCCATTTCGAAGTTTGGGGCTAGTGTAGACACGGCCATTATGTTTTATATTGAACCAGAGTTATAGCTTCTGCATCAACAGTGTCAACAGTTCATGAGTTCAGTTGCCTCAGATTTCAGCATCCCCTAGCAGAAATCTTGAGATCATCTGTTTTGCATGCTCACCTCAGATCTTAGCTGCTGAAGGGATGGGAGTTGTTTAAATTCTTTCTTCCTAAAGCAAGAGTAGCTTCCATGAAATTTTTACAACCCTTAGGAAATCGGGGGGAAAAAGCCACAAAAGTCATAATGTAGCACAGACTGAGTTTCAGTTTAGAATAATTGCTAACTTTCAACTATTGTGATAAGGTGCTGAGAAACTTGCAGTACTTCTTGCATTCAGCAATAGTGTGTCGATATAATGTAAAGTTTCCAAATCCTCAGCAACAACTCTGGCTGCTTCTGTTTCTGTTCTGGAATGGCAAATCATTGCACAAGCAGTGTCCTTCACCTGGGATTTTTACTTATGGGGAGGAAATACAAAGCTATGTAATTTGGGCAAATTAGGTAATGTTAGCTTCAAATGTCTTCCTCTTAGCAAATAGCCTTATTTCAGTGTATCGTTCACTGAGATAATTAATCTATATCACATCAGAATAATTAGAAGTTAAAATGTAGTGGGGATCTGGATCATAGAAATATTATAGATGGCACCATTTTGATGAGTCTGAAGAATTCTCTCTAATTAAGCTTTAAGAAATGACTAGCATGTTATTTTAGCAAAGCCTCATCAGAGTAGAACAAACAGAAATTGTGACCACTTGACATTCTCTGCCTTTTCCAGATTGCATGCTTCGCATCATGTGGCTTGTGTGTTGAACTGAAACATACTGTTTTAGCTCTACTGTCTCCCTGGGAAATTCACAGAAGGAGACATCTCCCTCAAGACAGCTATCTCAGCAAGGACCATTTTATAATAAAATAATAAATTGCATGCAGTAATACCTTTCATTCGAGGATGTCAAAGTTCATTCGAAACATTCATTATTTACCACACAACAACTGTGATGTGCTCAGATACCACAATGAGTGACCTTAAAAATACCTTGAGATAGAGATTACCTCAATTTTACAAACAAGTAAATTGAAGCATGAAGGGATTAAGTGACTCAGCAAGTCACTGGCAGAATAGGGAACATAACTCAGGATTTCTGATTCTCAGGCCATGGCTACACTAGCCCCCACCTTTTGAAAGGAGTATGCTAATGAGCCACTTAAACAGATGCTAATGAGGTGCCCCATGAATATGCAGTGCCTCATTAGCATAATGGCAGCCACGCATGTTTTGAAAGCACCGCTTCGAAACACATGCTGCTTGTGTAGACGGGGGCTTTTTGAAAGGACCCTGAACTTCAAACACCCCTTCATCCCACTTGGTTTCGGGAAGAAAGGGTTTTTGAAATCCCGGGGGAGGCGGGTCCTTTCAAATGGCCTCCATCTACATGAACAGCACTTTCAAAATATGCATGGCTGCACTCATGCTAATGAGGCACTTCATATTCTTAGTAGTGCCTCATTAGCATCTGCTGAAGAGGATCATTAGCATATCCCTTTCGAAAGGTCGGGGCTAGTGTAGCCACAGCCTCAATCCTTCAACTAGGAGACTGTACTTTGTTCCCAAAAGAAAGGTGTAGTCCAATATGCCACACAGAGATGTGGCTGTTAGGAAGACTTGAGTTCTAAGCTTCGGTCTCAGTGGCTTCCACTATGCTTTGCACAGACAATGGGGAGGGGGCACACACACACTCACCATCAGCACTGCATGGCTTCCAGGGAGTGTGGGGGCAGTCCTGCTCCTCCCCTGGTGCAGCACAGCCCGAGAGTAGTGCAAGCTCCCTAGCTTGCTCTGATTTCAGGTCATGGCGCTCTGCGGGGAGGGGCAGACTGCCACACATGCCCCACAAGCAGTGCAGGATTTTTGCAGAAAGATGCAGGCAGGGTCAGAGCAGGGGCTGGAGGGGGAAGGGAAATGGGTGAGGAGGGGGCAGAGCAGGAGCATGTGGCCATTGCCCCTCCTGGGGGTCGCCTCTGATGATTTGGAACAAGAAGCTTAATTGCTCTGTCTCTGTTTCCCCATCTGTAAGAGGATGATACCTATTTTCACAGTGTTCAAATCAAGAGAAGAAAGTGGAGCCGGCTAGGCCACACTCTCAAAAAACCATCAACTAGCATAGTACGTCGAATTCTCAAGTGGAACCCGCAAGGAAAACGCAAAAGAGGAAGACCTCGGACAATGTGGAGAAGATACACCGAGACTGAAGGACAACAATTGGGGTACTCCTGGGATCAGCTAGAAGTTTTGTCCCAAGACAGAGTGAAATGGAGGAAACTTGTAGATGACCTATGCCCCACCCAGAATACAAGGGTTTAAGCCAAGTCAAGTTGGGAGACTTCTTAGCATCTGCATAGCAAGTGACCAAGATTCGTCACCATATCGGGTCTGCTGGTTGGATTATCAACTTCCTTGGCTTAGGACAGGGACTGATTAGGGCATGTGTCATGAATGCTTATATGTGCCCCCGTCTTGGGAGACTTAATATTGTCAAAGTGTTTGAAAATGCAAAGAGCTTTTTTATTATATAAAAAAAGAAAAACCCTTAGCAGCACTTCTTGCCATTATTTATAAGGCAACAGTGCACAGGTTCAAGGGACTGGGCAATCATATATGGAAGCATAGTCAGTGATCCCATGGAATTTATAACAACCGTGTTGTTGGGTATTGAAGAAACTGATGCTGATAATATTCTGAAGCATTGGGCTAGATTTTTAAAATGTGTGAAAATTTTACCTGCTGTGCATTCGTCTAATTGCTTTGTTTACTTCATGTTCTGGTGTAAATGACAAAGGAGCCTTAGTAGTCCTTAAGGGAGACAGTCCTTAAGTCCTGGAAGTCCTTAAGGGAGACAGTATTTTCCATTGGTATTAATGGCTACGACAATAGACAATTTACTTGTGATGTGCTCACCATTTTAAAAATGACAATTTCTAGCATACATGGGAAGTCAGTCCTGTACATTTTCTCTTTATGGATCCATGTAAAACCCCAGCACAGAGAGAGAAGGGTGAGAAAAAAATATATCTGCAAACCAGAAATTGCAATGCAAGAGCTAGGGAGACTTTCATCTCTACACCATTTAATGTATTGCATGTCCATACAAATGAAGGGTTGACTCCTGCCAACTGCCTCTGGTGGCTAGTGAGAAAGACAAGTACCAGCAGCAGGCCAAGGTGGGAAATACCTTCCCTTTTTCCAGAGCAGCTCTTCAGCCACAGCAGCTTCTTTCTACAGACTCAGCTCTGCCTTGTTACTGTTGTTCTTCCCCTCTCCATTTCATCATATGTTCTCGCTCACCACCTGCACAGAAGTCAGACATTGTGGGATGCCCAGTTCTCTGTCTCTCCCAAAATAGGCTCCTTAAGAAAAGGAACCAGGGTAGGAAGCGCATTTCTATTTACACAGACAAGTGGGCTGTGAGCTTGCTTATCAAACCTCTGATGTTGCTCTGACGACTTCTGCCACAGATTGTCGTCAGAATAACACCTCCAGTTTCTTCCACAACCAAGAAGTAAAGCAAGGGGTACAGCGTTGCAGATTTGATCCAAGAAACATTCCACCTATCAATCATTTTTAATTGTAACAAATATTCTCTGGTTGAGGATTTTCTACACCTTCTCTAACAACATTTGAATTATGTGTTTTTGAGGCAAAATCTTCTCTTATTAATAATACTTAGGTCAAGGTAGTGTTTTTTAATCTGTGGATCTCAAAGCACTTTAACTAACCTCCATTTTTACTTTAGTGCAGACTCAGATTATAGTTTACATTCCATATGGACCAGTTAAAACAAGATAACCTCCATTTACACTATAGGAAGCAGAAACCTCGTGTAACTAGCCACAGCCCAACAGCTCTTTTCCTAATTTAGATAAACCCTTATAGGAAGCCTTTTGATAAATGTATATTACTTTTCTATGTGTTATCCATGAAAATATACTATAGGTTTTTGACTTTGTCTCAGCCTTAAGCATGTGAACTAGAAATACATGGTCTGGTTTTGTTTAAATCCAGTTCAGAATATTAGGTTTCATTTCAGTGCACTCTGGAGAAGAAAAAGCTGATTTTAAAAACACATCTTCTCTAACAACTTGCAATTAGCACAAAGGGAGCATTTTTTTCTATTGTATCATTGACAGTATCATTCCATACCCAAAGTAACTACTTAGGAAGAAATTTGGAGTGAAAGGAGCAGGTGTTAATTTGCAATAATATAACAAGGACAGGTCCGCCAGGAAAGAAAGTTGCATTGTAGTGAAGATTGTGACAGAACCAAAGAGATGTATAAGCAAGGAGAAGTCCTGCAGCACCTTATAGACTAACAGATGTATTGGAGCATAAGCTTTCATGGGCAAACTCACTTCGTCTAATGCATTGATAATGTCTGTCTGTACCTGTGCAAGTTTCAATGCATCTGACAAAGCAGGTCTTTGCCCAAGAAAGCTAATGCTCCAGTACATCTGCTAGTCTATAAGGTGCCACAGAACCTCTCGTGGCTTTTGCGGATACAGACTAACATGACTACCCCTCTGAAAGACATGTATACCGTCCTGATCAGGGCCCAAAACCCAATATTTGCATATTGTAAGTACTGTATTTTTGAAATGGTAATTGGAATATAATTCTTTTGAGAGGTTATATCAGCAAGCTAGCTTGTGAGAGCTGAAGGAGGAGCACATGATAATGTAGAGTCCTTAAGGCGTAGCTACATTTTTCACTTTTACCTTAGCAAAGATTAAAGCACATACACAAATTTGGAAAAAATGCTGCCCCTTCTCATAACCTGGAGTATAATTACACCTAGAATTATTCAGATTTTTTTTTAACCTCTGTAACACTACATCAACAACATCTTGTTCATTTTTATGAAATCATTCCAGTATATGGTGAGAGGCAGAATGACCTTGGAAAAGAGGTTCTGAATTCAAAAAGCAAGTGTGGCTGGATGTGAAATACATACTTAGCATGTCCTCCTAGCATGAGCATTCATAGTAATGTGGCTGGAGAGGCACTGCTTAGGCAAGTATAGTACATACACATCAAAACCCAGGGGTGTGCCCACTGCATGGCTCTCTTTATGCCCAAATAATGTAATGTTCTGCTGCCAGAGCCTTTTCCAGCTGCCTCCCCATTCACTGATGCATGTAGCTGCACACCTCAATATGGACACAGCCTGCTTTTCACTTGTCATGTAGCCACACACAATACCCTATACACCTCTACGAGTGTAGAAAAGGCTCAAGTCAGCAGAGGAAAATATATTTCATTCCTGGTTCAGGCACTGCTCTGTTACATGACCACGTGGAAGTCCCTTCTCCACTCTGTGTGCCCCCATGCCCTTCCACAGTCTGTCTTGTCTTATTTGACAGCAAGGTCTTGGAGGCATGGACTGTCTCCTGCACTTCATATCTACAAAGCTTAGCACAACGGGGCCCCACTCTTTGTGGGGACCTCAAATAATTCTATTATACTACAAAGTTCCCCCAACTGTTATGTGACAAATGAAGCCCTCAATCCACCACCAGTTGCTTTTCTACAGGATACAGATGCTGCTGCCTTTCCATAGCTGTTGAAGGACACTGTTGCAGTAGACCATTAAGATTGACTGTTCACACTATACCATGCTGAATACCATCATGAGTTGGGTTAAACCACATTCATTCAACTCAGATAGTTGTAGGAGCCAATTAAGCAATCCCTATCTAAAAGAAAGGCCTACTGTCAGTCCATCTAGGACAAAGCAAGCAAAGTGCTGGGCATATTTTGGGTAGAAGGGTGAGCATGTCTGAGAAGCAGCAAAGACAAGAGAGGCAGCCAGAAAGCCAAGCAGACAGTTACAGAAGGACTGGCCACATTGCCTTGAGAGAAGGTGAAGGGAAGAAGCTCTTTTTTACACAAAATTCTAACAGGAAAGTCAGGTTTAGAACAACAAGTAAAGATGCTGTTTCCTGATAAAGAGAAGTTACTCACCTGTAGAAAACAATGGTTCTTTGAGATGTGTCCCTGTGGGTGCTCCACAATAGGTGTTGGGCTTGCCCGGTGCCGCAGATCGGAATTCTCCTAGCAGTTTCTATTGGATCGTGCATGCGCTGACGCACGCCACTCCCTTGCGCGCCCCCGGCCATGTGCGTGATCCGGTCCCCGCCAGTCCCTTGACCAACTGCTTCGGATGCTCCTGAAAAACACCAGACAGAGATCCAAAGCGGGGAGGATGGGCAGGTGGTGGAGCACCCATGGGGACACATCTCGAAGCATCATCGTTATTACAGGTGAGTAACTTCTCTTTCTTCTTCGAGTGGTCCCCGTGGGTGCTTCACAATAGGTGACTACCCAGCAGTAACCCAAGGAAGGAGGTGGGTAATCGATTCATGTGCAGCTTGCCCCCGAGAGGACTGCTGTTGACAGACAGGTATCCTCCTCGAATACCCGATGTAGGGCATAATGCTTGGCAAAGGTGTCGTAGGATGACCAGGTTGCCACTCTACAGATGTCTCTTAATGTGATGCCCTTGAAGGAGGCTGTTGATGCCGCCACCGCCCTGGTGGAGTGAGCCCTAGGCGGGGCCAGCAAAGGGGTCTTTCGAAGCTCGTAGCACATTTTTATACAGGACACAATGTGCTTTGAAATTCTCTGTGAAGAGAGGCCTTCCCCTTTTGACCTGGGAGCAAGAGACACTAGGAGCCTGTCTGTTTTCTGGAAGGACTTAGTTCTGTCTATGTAAAAGGCCAATGCCCTTCTCACATCTAGGAGATGTAGGCGCGCCTCCTTGCTGGAGCTGTGAGGCTTCGAGTAAAATGAGGGTAAAACTATTGGTTCGTTAAGATGGAACTCCGAGGAAACTTTTGGAACGAAGGCTGGGTGTAACCATAAGGTTACCGCCTCCTTTGAGAATACTGTGCAGGGCGGCGTTGCCATCACTGCTGCGAGCTCACTCACCCTGCGGGCTGATGTAATCGCAAGGAGGAAGGTTGTTTTCATCGTAAGGAGTTGGAGGGGTACCGTGGCTAGTGGTTCGAAGGGTGGTCCCGATAGCGTGCTGAGCACCACGTCCAAACTCCACGACAGCGGAAGCGGTTTTCGAGGGGGGTACAGGTTTACCAGCCCCTTCAAGAACCTTGTGACGATAGGGTGGGCGAATACAGTGGGCCCTTCCTCTGTATGCCGAAAAGCTGATATAGCAGCGAGCTGGACCTTTAGCGAGGATAGAGAAAGCCCATCTCGTTTGAGGTCCAATAGGTATTCTAGTATTACGGTTATAGGAACGTCAAGGGGAGCTAACTTCTTGGCGGAACACCAGGTGGTAAATCGAGTCCATTTCTGTTCATAAGTCCTCCTGGTGGAGGTCCTTCGGCTACACTCCAGGACTTGTTGTACTCCCTCCGTACATGTGCTCTCTTGATAGTACTAGCACTGTCCTTCTGGTGCTGATACAGTAAATTTACAATTTTATATCATTCAACAGTAACAGAGAGAAAGCTGTGCTAGTCTATATACTATTGAAACAAAAGAGCAGTCAAGTAGCACTTTAAAGACTAACAAAATAATTTATTGGGTGAGCTCTCGCGGGACAGACCTACTTCTTCAGACCATAGCCACACCAGAACAGACTCAATATTTAAGGCATTGAGAACCAAAAATAGTAATCAAGGTTGACAAATCAGAAAAAAAATTATCAAGGTGAGCAAATCAGAGAGTAGAGGGGCAGAAGGGGGGGGTGTCAAGAATTAGATTAAGCCAAGTATGCAAAAGAGCTCCTATAATGACCCAGAAAATGACTACAGACAACCTCCCAACCTTGTGAGGATTCTCACCAACAACCACAGTCTATACCGCAGGAACACCAGTCCTGGAACTTTTCCTTGCAACAAAGCCCGCTGCCAGTTTTGTCCACATATCTATTCTGGAGATACCATCACTGGACCTGACCAGGTTATTCACGGATTCACGGGCATATTCTCATGTTCCTCAACTAACATTATGTATGCCATCATGTGTCAACAATGCCCAGGTGCTTTGTATATTGGACAGACTTCAAACTCTCTTAGACAAAGAGTTAATGGGCACAAAACAGATATCAAAACACTCCTGATCCACAAACCTGTCAGCCAGCACTTTAATGGAGTGGGCCATTCTGTTAATGACTTAAAAGCTTCCTTCTTACTGAAGAGGAATTTTCACAAGTCTTGAAAGAGAAGCTGCTGAACTCTCTTTTATATTCAAATTCAACACATTAACGCGTGGTTTGAACCAGGATGAGCATTTTCTGGCTCATTATAGGGGCTCTTTTGCATACTTGGCTTAATCTAATTCTTGAATTCCCCCCAGGCACCTTCTGCCCCTCTACTCTGATTTGCTCACCTTGATAATTTTTTTCTGATTTGTCAACCTTGATTTCTATTTTTGGTTCTCTGTGCCTTACATATTGAGCCTGTTGCGGTATGGCTATGGTCTGAAGAAGTGGGTCTGTCCCACGAAAGCTCACCTAATAAATTATTTTGTTAGTCTTTAAAGTGCTCCTTGACTGCTTTTTTGTTTTGATATTATTCGTCAGGTTCTCTTTGTGCATTAGCCTCACTACTCACCAGTTTGTTTGTTTTTTTGCACTCATGGACTTGCACAGCATTGCATAGCATACTGGATGTTACACAAAACATCACCATGTGAAAAGTGGTGTGGAAATAGGGCCTGATGCAAAGCTTATTGAAATTATGGGGAGTCTTTCCATCAACTCCAGTGAGTTTGGATGAGGTCCGTGGAGCAGAGCAATGAAAGCACTGCTGTACGGCTGCCAAGTTACTCACATCTACTTGTAGGAGAATGGCCTAAGAGGAGAGCATGTAACTGAGTGTTTTATTAGTTGGAGTGGGGGCTGTGCTTTAACCGTTGGCTTCTCAAATACGCCTATTCATCTGTTCCTAGGGGGCCTCATTTTTCCCCAATGTGATTGCAAGTAAGAGAACTGGTGCAGTCAGGAAGGACTGCAGGTGGTGGTTGGGGGTTGTAACAAACATAACTGTTCAATGTATAGAACTAAGCTTACAGTGAAACTACGTTTGCGCCTACTAGTCTCCTACACAAAAGGTCACAGCAGTGTAGGCAGGGTCAAGAGTTAGTCATTTTGTTCACCTCTGTCTTGCTTCTCCTCCTCCATTTCCTGAGTGTGGATCTGTTCTCTACAGTATATTCTTCAAATCCTTGGGTAGTCTAATTTTAAGGGCCTAATTTTCAAGTTTAGGCTCGAACTCACATGCCTAATTAACATGAACTGTCCCAGAGCTGAATTAGTTATTCTCCTGCAGAAGATGTGCAATTTCCCAGAACATGGCCTTTCTTCAGCCTTTTTTTCCCCCACACTGTCAGCCTTTCATTCTGCTTTTGGGCATTCCAGAGGCACATAGGCACTAGACATGGGATGTGGCCAAGAGCTGTGCTCAGTTCCACTCCAAGAAATGGGGTAAGACTCCTTCCCTTCTTCCTATGTTAAGAGGTGAGCCTTGACCTGACATGTACAAGTTCTTCAATATTCTCAGATGCCAGTAGTTGATATTTCATCATGTTTTACATTATGGACATGCTTTTATTGCTATGGTTTCACTAAACTCCGGAGGGCAATAATCTTTTGAGTGTAATATTTGTCCCATTTTCCTGTGCACCTCTGCTTCTTCCATCAACAGACCAGCCAACCACAGAAGACTGGGCTTTACACTTCTGTGGTTAGGAAAACAAAACTAAAAAGATAAAAAACCAAAAATCCTAGAGAATCTTCCTTCCCATACAAAAGTTCAGACCTTCTCTTTAAATCAGAGCACCAGTTAATGGCACAATTCCAAGTGTTTCTGTTAAATCCACTGCTGGTCATCTTACAAAAGGTCCACTGACCTCTACATTATACAATACAAAGGAATCAAAAGACATTGGACCAGATCTTCAACTAGAGTTGATTGGCCTGGCTCCACTGATATTTGCTTTGGAAAATTTCATCTCTTTCCATGCCAACGCTCAAAGTTTCCGATACTTCATATTTTTCCTGTGTAACAAAGCAACAATGTCCACTTCCCTCTTGAATAAGTGCACATTATTGAAATCATGAAAAAAAATCACCAACTGATTAAGCGAACAGTTCTAATCCCTCTTCACTTGTTAGGAATAGGCTTACCTCAGAGTATTTGCTTTTAGACTGGGAGCCTGGGGACTATGTTTTGCTACCCAGGCAACTTATCTGCATCATTGGTAAAGAAGTGAAGATAGCCCCGGAGACCTAATCTGAATGAAAAATATTGAGTTAGTTCCTTCAAGCCATGTCACAAGGTATTTGTCTTATAACAGAATGTGAAAAAGTTCTGTATTTGATATTTAAAAAGAAGGCAGTGGGAGTAGAGGAGTGGTTTAAAATGAAGGAAAAGGGACTGAACACAATACTGCCTGGCATTAACTTTGCAGAAATCACAGCTGGGACATAATACGAGCAGTCAGTGCAAGACTTTCTCCTACAGAATATTCTGGAAAAAAATCCAAGGCAAAAGGGGACCCATAATTCTCCTTGAAAACTTTAGAGAGCTGCTTTACCTCCACAGCACTCTCATGTAGGGGTGAAGGTGAGCTTCACTTGAAAATGATGTTTGGAGCTAAAATTGACTTGATATTCGAGAGAGCACTACTACGGGAATGACAGTTCATACACATCAGTTTCCAGCCTCCTGTTTGAAGAGTCAACAAAAACAAATTATTCTAGTTAGGAATTTATTTAAAAAGTCTTAAAATCAATTTTCTCAGTAGCAATGTTCAGGACACACTAACTGCAAGTGCTTTCTCCATACTTCATAAGAGAGAAGCTTATTGCCTCACCAATTCCATTAGACCAAATGTCTGTGTACACTACATTATGCATGAGGCTTTGACATTATCAGTCCTCTGAGTTCCTTTTGGTTTTCAGTGAGTGGTTTTACGGAGAATGATTTAAGAGATTTTGCTGCTGGAAATTACTAAAAGCTTTCCGGTAAGAAAAGGACTTTATGCTGACTGGAGTGCCATTGGAGCTTCAGCTTTCCTGTCTTCCAGTTTCAGAGCAAGAATTGGAAAAAAATAATAAATCCAGGTATGTTGTGGTCTGATTGCATTCCAGTTGCAAGCCCCTTTAAATAACCCTCACTACAACTTTCAAAATAACATTTTATAAGACTCAGATATGAGATAGGAAGTAGTACAGAGATCCCCAGAGGGGAATCAAAAAAAAAAAAAGACATTGGGAGACTAAGAGAATACGTGGTCATTTTCCTTTTAATATAAATGCTTTTGGCATAAGAACATTGTTTTAGGAGGATATAAATATTTACAATAATATAAGAGAGAGAAAATAAAGCCCAGAACTTTACAGAATATGTTTTAGTTACAGCCACTTCTTTTTACTGCAAATACATACGGGCACAGAGCAGTACAGTGATTTGTCTTTGGTTACAAAGCCAATCAATGAGAGAACAGGGAATAGAAGCCAAATTTCCTGACTCCCCCTCAAGGTCCTAACCAGTGGATCACACTAACCTTCTGCAGCATCCTATGTGTGTAGAGGAGATACATGTGGGTCCAAACTGAGCAATGCTCTCTATAAGGAGAGACAGTTAGAGGTATGTAAGCCCCCACCCCATTCCACTCTTTCCACCTAAAGAAGCAAGTACTTCCTAGAATATCACTATCGCGGAGGGCAATGCTGTTAAGCAATGTGTGTGCACTTGGAGAAACTGAGGCACAACACCAAATTTAAATTTTTCTTGATTTTTTGCCCCCAAGACACCTAACCACACCCTTAGAGATGCTGGTAGGGTGTCTCACTGGATTTTACCCCACAACCCAGCGCGGTGTACACAGTGGTCACTCACAATGGGGTTTACAGGGCTGTGGTAGGATCCACAGAAAAATGGTGCTGAACACTGTCTGTCCTGAAAGAACGAATGACTCCCTTTAAAGGTGCAACCACAAGAGGAATTTATTAAGGGGAGAGGAATTACACATGAGGATAAACCTAAACTGACAGACTATAGGTTTTCCCTTTCCTCTACTAGTTTTTTAGCACAGAGTTTGTCTATTTATGACACCAGCCCTTGAATTATGTAAAGCCGCAATAAGCAGCACCCTCAAAATGTCCCACTACTTACAGCGAATCCCAGGAATCCCATGACGTCTTCGCTGAGTGCTGTAAGGGGAAAGTAGTTAAAGCACAATATTACACAATCCTCTTTTATAGAGGTGCAAGTTAACGGCAAAGAATAAGAAGTAACCTGCTGCAGGGAGTTATTCCCTCACAGGCAGGGGGGAGAGCCACGAGGCTCTCAACCCTAATTCCAGAATCACGTCTTATGATGATCCGGGCGCTCAACCTCCATCTCGAACAGGGGGTAGCAGATGGAATGAGACCACCTCCTACAACAGTTCACGAGGTTTGGGGTTGCCTCTTACGACGACTCCCTTAAGGATCGCCTCTTATGACGATTCCTGAGGTTTGGGGTCACCTCTTACGATGACTCCCTAGATTGGACTGCCAGTTAAACAGCTAGCCCAAGGTAGGAAACACCATTCACAGTAGTTTCCAAATACAATATCCGTCTCTATTACGGGCCAGTCAAATTAATCCTTGCCTCTTACTGGCAAAGTAAATTATGCTTTTAGAATACTCTGAGGGTTGAAGATATCTCGGGCTGGCTGTAAAGCTGGCTGGCTGTAAAGCCCCTGTGCTTTACATGGGCTAGTAGAAACAAAGGGTTACACAGTTCGGATTGTGTTAGCAGAACTGGGGCAGTCCCAGCTTACCACCTATAATGCGTTGCTGCTATTGGTTAGCACATCCAGCAGCAAGCAAAGATACAACAACATGTGTAAAATACTCACATTAACCAGGTCATTACAAGTACATTTGATTCTTACCTCTCCTTCCTTAGCTCTGTTTCCAGGCGCTGGGCCTGCAATCGCTTCTTTTAGGAGCTAGGAAAGTATGGCTGCACAGGCGCGTTTTTACAGCGCCGTGCTAGGCCTGACAGGGAAGAGGATTAAAGAAAAGAACCAGGAGGAAAAGAACCAACTTGGGATACAAAAACCTCCTGTAACAAATTTGCAAATAAGCAAGCAAATTTGTAGTGATTTCAGAACGGCCTTAGTTCTTCCCACCAACCACGGCAATGGTCGAGGAGGAGAAGGGCAGGACCGCTGCTGCAGTTTGTCCTTGTCACAGGGCGCGCGCTCGTTAGGCGACATCACCTGCCGGAACAAACCCTCCAGGAAAAACCGGAGCCTTCAAAATGGTGGCAATCAGGAGCTCTTCTTTGTCCCTCAATGATTATGGGCGCAAAGTCCGAGTTCCTGAAGGCGTCCTCTTCGGGTCTTCGACGTCCCTCGGCGGCTGGGGTATGACAACTGACACGAAGCTTGTCACCTTCTTTTCTTCTTTCTTCTTCAGCTCTTTAGTGATTTCAGCTCAGTCCAGGTCCAGGTCCCCAGAAGGAGTGAGAGCAAGGGCCTCAAGCTCCTAACTTTATAGGGCCTGTGAGGACCTGTTTGAAGTCGATGTTGCATTTTGGTTGCCATAGCAACCAAGGGAAGCTATATGTTACATATTTAGTAGGTATCCAAAACTAACCAACTAACTATTAGGATTTCAAACTGTAACTTATACATATTAACTGCCCCTCATAAATATTTACACCAACTGTCATTTTGTAACTGTCATTCTTGTTTACTTCATTCTAGACAGTTCTATATGGTGTTTTTCAAAGGGGATTTTTTACAGTAGATTTTTATAGAGTGCTTCTATGGGCCTGATAGGGAACAAAATCACAAATTAAACAACATAGATGTTAAAATGCTCAGTTCCTAAGGCTTTTGGTTAAGATGTGGGGAGAAACACACAGACACCACAGCCCATGGGCAGGGACATATCAAGCACCTCAGGTGAGGATATTTCAACAATCACAAAGGATGAAACAGGTCATTTGGCCCAAATTCCTCTATAGCTCAGTGTGCACATTATCACTGAGTTTAACAGATTTGAGATTTGCACTGTTTAGGGAACCTCTTTCGGATTCCTGACCAAGACTTTTGGACAACCAAAAAAAAGAATTCTCCCAAAAAATCCATCTCAGGATTTTATAGCATTCAGTATATGCTTAAGAACCCAATTCTGTTTTTGTTTGTCCTGTTTTTACTCTGTGTAACTACATTAAGTTCATTGGATTTATTTTGCTATTGCACTTAGGCCACATGTGCACTAGCCCCTTCTTTCAAAAGGGGCATGGTAACGAGCCACATCAGCAGATGCTAATGAGGTGCTGCCATGAATATGCAGCGCCTCGTTAGCATAATGCTGGCCACACGCAGTTCAAAAGTGCCACTTTAGAATCACACGCCACCAGTTTAGATGGGGGCCTTTTGAAAGGACCTCCTGTACTTTGGAAGTCCCTTTTTCCTAAAACCAAATAGAAAGAAGGGGCTTTTGAAGTCTGGTGGGTCCTTTTGAGAGGTTCCCATCCACACGGGCAGCGTGCAATTCGAAAGCGGCACGTTTGAACCATGTGAGGCCGTCATTATGTTAATGAAGTGCTGCATATTCATAGGAGCACCACATTAGCATCTGCTAATGTGGCTCATTATCATGCCCCTTTGAAAGGAAGGAGCTAGTGTAGACATAGCCTTTGTGTGAGCTGAAAACCTATCATAGAAAGAGACAGAGTCAGAGAAAGTGTGTGTGTGTTCAGCATTTGGGTCCCAGCTTTTTAATTTAAGGATTTCCCAGAAGCCTGGAACATGAACAGCTGTATTTGGTCAGTAGTGAATTTGACCCCAGGTCTTTACAATAGTAGCTCTTTGTGAAGTAGGAAAAATTACTTAATATGCACTACAATGCATTACCAGGGACAATTTTTCCTCCCTGAAGGCAAAAGCCAAAGGGGAGAGTCATTATTTGAGACATGTACCTCACAGTTTCATTTTGAATTGCAAAGTTAAAGCATAGCCTGATCAGAACTGTGCTTTGTGCATATGTGAATGTTATGTGTATTGTCCATCTCTTGGAGAATCTCTCACTGAAAACTAAGCCACAGGCCAAGTTTACTTAGACTTTAAAGTCAATTGTAGAGACACAATTCCAGATATGGCAATTGTGTAGATGGAACCAACTCACCTAGCCCTCTTCTTCACTAAGGGAGGTCCATGGGAGAGTTTCTCCCATGGAGCTCCCTTACTCCTCGCAAGATTGAGGAGTCACGGGGTCAATAGATCAATTTTGTGTGTCCTGAGTAGGTGCACCAAATTGAGCCCTGGAAGATTGATTCTGACCAGGTTGATCTTCCAGGTAGTGAAGACATAACCTCAGTCTCCCGCTATCCTGAGGAAGGAATTTCTCTATTTTCATTTTCAGGATTACTCTAAAGCCTCTGTTTGTAACAAAAGGCCCAAATGATCTGCTCACAAACAGGAAATTTCAGACAGCTCCTGCCAGAGAAATCTGACTGGGGAGCACAAAGATTAATCAACATTAAGAGCTGGTAGCCAGTTTGATCAGCAATTTCAAGTGTGGAGTGTAGTCCAGTAGTTAGAGCACTTGCAATAGGGCCTTCGACTCTATTCCTGGATTTACCATTGAAGAGCCCTGTGCAATCCTTAAGCATATCAGTCTTTCTATTGCAGACTTTCTCCATTTGTAAATTGAGGACAACCAGCACCTTCCTACTGAGATGATGTAATACTTAGCAGACTAATGTTTGCAAAGCACTTTGAGAATCATTTATAAAAGCTTCTACGTAAGTGTGGAGTGTTAAATTTTGTGGCTGGACTTTTCAAGTTCACGCTTTTATTGATGAATATATCAAAACCTCACTTGCAGCAGAAGCCATGAACAAAGACAAGTTACAAGTTATACATTCCAACTTATCCACCCACCCCCCACCTCTCCTCCATCTGTCGGACACAGAGTTTTCATTTCCTGCAAAAATGCTGTTTGCTTTAAAATGAGAGTGCTCTTTACAGGAGGATCCCACTCCCTCCTCCTCCACACACACCCACTTTCCAAGCACCTAATTTTAATCATGACATCACATTTGCTTCTTGCTTAATACACATGTAAGAAAAAGGGGCCTACAGTAGATTCTATTAGATGACAAGTAAGGTCTGCTGGAAAATCCAGATGGTATTAATTACTATTCATCCTCCTTCTTTAAGGGCAGGTCTACGTTACTCCAGAAGATGGATGTGCTCAGGGTCAATCTTCTGGGGTTCAATTTCATGCTTCGAGTAGAGATATGTGAAATCAATCTCTCAGGGGTCTGAACTGACCCCTGTAATCCTACTGAGACACAAGGAGTAAGGGAGGTCAACAGGAGAAATTCTCTCATCAACCTTCCCCTGTATAAACAGGCAAGTTAGCCAAGCGCAGATACTTTGATTTTAGCTACGAAATTGTCTTAGCTAGAACTGTGTATCTGTGGTCAACTTTTTTAACCCAGTGTAGACATAGCCTAAGAGAGCTGGAGAAGAACAAGGGAAAGCTTATAACTAAGTATTTTTTCACCTCTCCTTTTCCCCATCTCTTACAAGCAGTCCAGAATAGACAGAGGCTCAATGTTGCCAAATTTCTAGGTTTAATTACATGTGCTATAATACCTTGTGGGTTCTTTTTAAAGTCTCAGCTCCTGGAAGCAGGTTATTCGTTGAGAATTTCAGTTTTACCTTTTTCCCCCCAATCCGCATGACTGTGGGAAAAGTTTAGAAAAATGTGACATAAGTGTAACCCTAAAGACTCATACAAGAGGGCAAATAAAAAGAATCTCACACTTTAAAAAAAATCTTGATTTTTAAGCCAAAACCATAATTTTGGGGGCTCTCACTCATGACTTTTGAACCCTTTGGCTGACATTATTAAGTCAGGGAAACATATGGCCATTGGGGCAGTTTGCCACCAAGAAATGACAAAAAGAGTCTGACTCCCAACACCACTGAAACACTGAAGTGTGTGTTTTAGGAGCATCTGCAAAGACAAAGGGAAGGCACAAAGCTATCAGAGTAAATGAAGACACATGATGAAGGACCACTACCACTGAAAAACTTCTAGTTTGCGCCTCCGTCTCTGAACACTGAACCAAGAGACCTTAGTGAACACTGGAAGTTTTCTAAAATTTAGAGTTGTATGAATTTGACCACCCTTCACCCCCATTGATGCACTCATCTCTGGCAGTGGCTGTATTTATAAAGCAGCAAAAACTCGTGTGAAAAGGAACATTAATCCATAACAGGCCTTTTATCCAGCTAATGGCCTTTTATCTGTAGTCTAACTTAGAATTAAAAAATGCGGGTGGGACTATATCTCTGATCAATGGACAAGGGATATGGTATTTTCCCACCCAGGAAATGTTTCTCATTTGTAACTGATATGTAATTCAAACGCTTCACAACCAATTGGGTGAATATACTCCCCAGATTTACCTTTGTTCAGCCTAGATTAAATAGGCTAAATTAGACCTTTGGAATGTCCACTACATTGCGTCTGATGAAGGACTTTGCCCATGAAAGCTTATGCTGTAAAATATGTTAGTCTATAAGGTGCCACAGGACTTCTTGTTGTTTTTGTGGATATGGACTGACACAGCTACCCCTCTGATACTAGATTAAAGGGGCTCTGCTTGCCTCTAGAGCCCTGAAAATCCACAGATATCCACTTTATATGCATGGGTATGCTCATCTGGGGATCCACTGGTCATTTTTGCAGCTACGGATGTAGACGTAGATACAAATTTTGTATCTATGCACTTGTCTATGCTGTTGTGCCAGGACTGTGGGCATCAAAAATATACATTCAAAGTTCTAGAAAACACTGAATACTTTTTAGTGGCAACCCATATTTTGTGATCATAAACTCAAGCTTTAACTGGAAGATGAGGTTACACTCAGAATCCATTTCCAAGGTGTGGAAAACTAGGGAAAGGGCAATACTGAACAGAAAAATCTTTTAAGTATCACGTTTTCTAGTCTGTGGTGGCAGATGGTTTCAGCTCACCCTAGATACCTGTACATAAACTCTAACCCTAAAAACAAGTACATCCTTTGTAGCAATTAAAGGTACAATTTAAGTGATATACTACTACTCGGAATCAGTATGTTCTACGCTGTGGGGTCAGCAATTTTCCAAGGCGGAGTGTCAAATTTTGACCTTTTGACCTCTATGTACGGTCCAAGTGCCAGTGATACTTTTTAAAGTCACTAATAGTCCTACTTACAACAGCTTCATTAATAAATAAATTAAGCTGCAGAGCTTTAACTTTTAGGTAGCAGTTGGTAGCCTTAGCTGGTCTTTTGTTAATCTATAGGTGGCATGGCTTTGAGCAAGATCCCAGCTGCATGGGAGAGAATGGGTGCAGCTGAGCTCCTGCCTCATGTGCCGATGAAAATTGACTTCCATGCCACTCTAGGCATCAGTGCCAGGGATTGCTGACCTCTGCTCTACACCTTTGGCAGTGTGTTCTGGTGGGCAAGTGGAAGGAGTATAGCTACATCTGAAGCCAAGGTTAAATCAGAGCTGTCTCTGATATTTGTACAGAGTCACAATCCAGCTAGTCTGCATGTTGGGTAAAAAGCAGGATGCAGAAAAGCCCTTTTCTGTTAAAGCATCAATTCCCACCTTTTCAGTCTGAGGGCCCTGAGCTCCCAACCGTGTCTCTGGGTTCTCCACAGCAGCTCCCCAGCCAGCAGGAAGGAGTCATTTCTAAGCTAAAGCACAGACACATACACACACCCTTCTCTCCATACCCAAGAAAGAAGAACTGACAGAAAATAAGCAACTTTTTACAAAAGCAGGAAAGGGGGAGGACACAAAAATAGTCTTTTTTTGCCTCTTCAATCATCTTAAAGAACATTTAGCTCTTTTTTAGTTTTCAAAGCTAAGAATATCTCACATAAAGAACATACTTCTTCCTCCTCCTACGGAACACAGCTTATGAATTGCTGCTACAAATTCCCAGAGCTTGTAGGGATAATGCCTGTTATGTATGATGTCTGCCTTCTTACCATACCACACTTTTATTCTGATGTTTGAATGAATAAACACCTCCTGTATGAAAGCTAGCAACAACGTGCCAGCAAGCTGGGAGCCCAGCATATTGGGTAATTCCCTCCTATTGTCACATATTTAATCTTGTGGCTATCATCTTGTATAGCAGAGTCAGATCCAGAGTGACAGTGTCAAAATAAACTAGTAATATTTGCCCTGGGAAGTTATTTACAGAAAAAGGCTGAGAGGGTGAAAGATTAAGTCTTTTTCTTTACTTAAGAATTCACTTCTGCTTTGTTCCCTCAGTTGTTTATGAAAGTTTCCAGCCAAGGGAGTCTGGTAATTACTGGATCTTTCTAAAACGTCGGACTGTTTTAATATGGAACAGTGGAAAACAGATCCCATTGTGAATGAATCTCTTAACACAAGCAGTTAAATGTTTTGTCTTTACATGGTAAACACAACAGTATAACCCTACAGCTAACATACCATATTGATTTATTCACAAAGCCATTCATTTACACTTATTCGGCACCAATCATCCTGGAATTTCAACAGTTTCATGAAATTGAGTTGCACCCAACTCTCTGAAGTCAATAGTCGGATTTTCCTTTTATAGAATGGAAAGTCAAGCTACAGTCCAGAGAGGCAGCAAGACCTAATGAATCAAGCACTAGACTGGGAGTTGTTAGAACTGAGTTCTAGTCCTGGCTTTGCCAGCAACTTGTGGGTAAGTAGCTTCTCCCATCCTGGTCTCATGCAGTGGCTTTCTTGTCTGTTTAGATTGTAAACTCACTGGGACCGTATGTGTTTGGATGTGTATCTGACATTTGCGGGGCCAGCTAGGCACTATTACTATGCTAAAATGGTTAGGGTCTATACAGACTGCAGCTTGTCCTTGAGGTGAGGGGCTAGACACTGGGGCAGGTGTGAGACAGAACTGCTGATTCCTTGGAAGGGGGCAAGAAACTGAGTGGTGGGCACTGCCAAAGGACAATACCCTGTAAGGGACAAGGTGGTTCAAAGACCGAGGCAGGCCCAAAGGTGGACAGTGGAAGCATCAAAGCAACAATAGAGTCATAGAATACTAGGACTGGAAGGAACCTCGAGAGGCCATCAAGTCCAGTCCCCTACCCCAATGGCAGGATCAAGTACTGTCTAAACCATCCCTGATAGACATCTATCTACCCTATTCTTAAATATCTCCAGCGATGGAGATTCCACAACCTCCCTTGGCAGAGGGACAATAGACAAGATAACTGTCCAGAAGTGGCACCCTGCTGAGGAACAGAGCTAATTTCCAGAGGGACAAGCAGGAAACACCACAGAAGTGAGTCCAACCCCCTTACAAGTCTTAATAAAAGCTGCTCATTGACATGAATGAACCCTTTTCTTTTCTTATGTAATAATCTAATTCAGTTCTCTTTGTGAGTGTGTCTTCAGAAAGTTTGTGCACTAATTGATCTGGGCTAGTTTAGAAGCTCTTCTAGGCCTGATGACAGCGACATTGTTAAGGCACGTGATAACTGTATCATTCAGGAGTATGGGTTTCAGCAGACCTAAGCTCCCAGTGTAGATGGTTGAATAATGGAAGAATTGACCAGTGTTTCTCAATAAAAAAAATTAAATAAAATATCCCTTTTTCAAACAAAAAACAAAAAAAAATATAACTACCCACAGTACCTACAATTTTCACAATTTTTTCTTCTATCATTGCAATAGATTTGTTTAAACAACTTAATAGTAACTGGTTGGCTGGAAGAAATTGTCTATAGGCAATAAACCTCCCATCATACTTATGACTGTGCAAAACAGATAAATAAAAAAGAATCAGATGAACATAAGATAAGTCCACTTTTGCATTTATAAAAAAGGTTGAGAAACTCTGAGGTTATGTAACCTCTGGGAGAGCTCTGAGTAGCCCCAGGGGTACATGTACCCCTGCTTGAGAACCACTGAGGTAGACTACTGGTACTGATGGTGAACTTCTCCCATTGGCCAACCACAAACGGGGGGGTGAGGGGCAAAGGGGGTAGTTGTCCCTGGGCCTGGCATTTTAAAGGGGCCCAGAGCTCCAGCTGCCACGGCTGCTATTTTAGCAGTAGTGGTGGCCGGAACTCCTGAACCCTTTAAAACACTTTGGAGTGCTGTGCTGCCATTCCATATGTGGCTCTGAGGGACCATGGCAGGGGCTGGGCTCCTATCCATATCCCCACCTGTTCTGGGGACAGGAGCCGGGCCCCCTCCCACTTTGACTCCACGTTCACAATAGCTGTTGGCCCAGCTTCACACTACAGCTGCACCATTGTAGCAAGGCAGTGAAGATGCTACCTTTGCCAATGTCTCTGCTGCCCATTGGCAAAGAAAGCATGTTCACAGACTTGTTATGACAGTTCAGCTGTAATGTTTCAAGGAAGAAAAGCATTTCATTAACTTCAGATGACTCTGGATGTAACTCAGTGTGTGGATATTATTAAATTAATTTAAAGGTGATCTCAACTTGATTTAGTTTACACTGATCACATCAAACTAAGGGGGGCAATGGATCACCACCTATAACGTGTTTCCCATAAAACAAAAAAGCAGTCAAGTAGCACTTTAAAGACAAACAAAATAATTTATTAGGTGGTGAGCTTTCGTTGGACAGACCCACTTCTTCAGACCACAGCCAGACCAGAACAGACTCAATATTTAAGGCACAGAGAACCAAAATAGTAATCAAGGTTGACAAATCAGAAAAAAAATTATCAAGATGAGCAAATCAGAGAGTAGAGGGGCAGAAGGCGGGGGGAGGGGGGAGTCAAGAATTAGATTAAGCCAAGTATAAGACTAGTTGGCTTAATCTAATTCTTGACTCCCCCCGCCCCGCTTCTGCCCCTCTACTCTCTGATTTGCTCACCTTGATAATTTTTTTTCTAATTTGTCCACCTTGATTACATTTTTTTGGTTCTCTAGGCCTTAAATATTGAGTCTGTTCTGGTATGGTTATGGTCTGAAGAAGTGGGTCTGTCCAACGAAAGCTCACCTAATATATTATTTTGTTAGTCTTTAAAGTGCTACTTGACTGCTTGTTTGTTTTGATAGTATATAGACTAGCACGGCTTTTTCTCTGTTTCCCATAAGTACACAGCTGGAGCTTACCTGCAGAAGAAAGACAATCCAACTACCAGATCAAATTTGAGGACTATTACCAGTGTTCCCTCTAATTTTTTCCATTGATAGGCAGAATAAATTTTATGTGCATCAGAGCATGTGTGGATGTGCACCATCAATAGAAACACAGGCTGCCCACTGTGGGTAGCTATTGGCGCTCTGCTAATCAGCTGGGCAGGACCTGAATCATTCCTGGGCAGCTGCCCAAGGGCTCAGCTTGCAGGGAAAACTGATTACCATGAATCTGGACCAACAAACAGGTTCTGGAGAATGATTTTCTGGTTATAGGTCCAGCCTCAAGGTCCTCTAGCTGAATGGTGAGGGGTCATTTGCCATCAAGCAATAACTTAGTGTTCTGTGCATGATATCAGCTGCTATAGTTCCAGTCATGTGTTTTGTGAAATCCAAGTGCAGATATGTAGGTATTAATGGAAATAAAGCATCAGATTACTCCTCAAGCTGTTGGTATACAGAATGTCTCTGCCAGAGCGTGTCATAGTGCTCTCCCCGAAGAAAAATATGCTTCAAAATTGCTTTTGAACAAGTGACATCAAAGATTTACTAGTAGGGGCAAATCTCTTATGACTTATATGAAAATAAGATCTGTTTTATTGCCATTTGCTCCTACCAACATTTTCCATGAAGATAGATTTCTTGCCTTTATCTTTTCACCTTGATAATAACGCAACCATATGTTAAAGTATAAGCTTCTGTTGGATACAAACTGCTTTTCTGAGTCTGGCTAAGTGTTCATCTCTTATATGGAGAATTAGATCTCTGAGTTTTTAAGAGACCTATTAACAGCTCTCCTCGGATGTGGCCACACTGGCCCCTCATGGTAATGAGGCACTTCCATAGATGCTAATGAGGTGTTGGTCTGGATATGCAGTGGCTCATTAGCATAATGATGGCCACGAACACTTCAAAATGCCACTTGCATAATGCACACCACCTGTGTAGCCCGGGGGGTGGGGGGTGGGGCTTTCAAAATGACCCCGATTTCAAAAAAGCCCCCAGCTGCGCAGGTAGCATGCTTTTTGCAAGCGGCACTTTCGAAGTGCACATGGCCATTATTATGCTCATGAGCCACTGCATATTCATACCAGCACCTCATTAACATCTGCCAAAGTGCCTCATAAACATGCTCCCTCCAAAAGGAGGGGCCAGTGTAGCCACAGCCCTCCTGAATCCCTGTGACTTTGGACAAGCCATTTAACTTCTTGGGGCCTCAGTTTCCCATCATAACATGGGCATGACACAAATTGGTGAAAATGAAAAACCACTGAATGGGAGTAATCCAAGGCTTAAAATGAAGCACAATTAAGACCTCCAGACCTCCTACTCCTGGCTACACTTGGGGATAAGCATTAGCCTTTAGGCCAGAAGATCTGGACTTACTGTTGATTTGCTCAGCTCACAGCTAGGAAGCCTGAGCTACAGATGCTTGATCTCATTTGCACAGCCACAAGGGCTGATTCTCCATCACCAAAGAGGAAACCCAGGCCCTGAGATGCAGAAATGTTATGCTAACCCTTCAAATAAACCATCAGAGATTTGGATGAACTGTAACTTCATTGCATTGATCACACATTAGGACAGAATTAATAAACATAGCAGAAATTATTCAAAGAGGGTGCAAGGGTTATGCACAGCAAAAAGAGAGGCTCAAGCCAAGCAGTGGGATTTGATTTTTGGAACCACATTTCCTCTCTCTGAGTAAAGCCAAAATCTGATTCCAGACATTCCTGAATTTGAAGATGGTGGTAGTGGCGGGGTGTTGAATTTTGATGTCAACTTCAGGGACTTTAGGGAGCTGTTTCAGCTCAGCTCACTGCTGAAGCAGGTTTCATCCAGGAATTCAGATCCAAAACTGGAGCCTGGAGTTCAGTTTGTATGGATTTGTTTGAATGTATTTGTAGTTCTGTTTGGATCCACACAAGGAGGAAGGCATGAAGTTCTAGAATTAGCTTTGACGCACAAGGGTTTTTTGTTCTTTGTTTTTTTGTTACATGTGTTTCAACTTTTTGGTCTGTTATAGTAATTTCATGTTTTTCAATACTTAAGGGAAAACATACCTGAATGTCTGACTTGTTTACTGAAGTGAAGGCCAGTGTGTATGTAATAAAAACACCGATGTGAAGGGCTTTTCAAATATGAAATGTAATTAAAATACAAAACTTGTTTAGCTGACATTAAAATCAAGAACTTAAACAGATAAGATCCTTAGACTAATGTTAGAATGTATATTTATAGTTTACAATTAACAAAAATCAAAATCTTGATACACATTAATAAAACCTGTAGGAAATTTCAACATGCTGTGTGTGCAAAATGCCAAGATAAATTACTGAGAATCTTGCCTTTCTCATTCTTTGACTCAAGAGCTCTTTAAATGTTTGCTTTTATCTATGCAATGCATTCAATTTTTCCAAGGCAGTGGGACCAGGAGATGA
This sequence comes from Carettochelys insculpta, assembly GCF_033958435.1. Taxonomy (NCBI): domain Eukaryota; kingdom Metazoa; phylum Chordata; order Testudines; family Carettochelyidae; genus Carettochelys; species Carettochelys insculpta. Next base: position 190,591,705 of record NC_134138.1, on the reverse strand, counting down.
GAGGAAAATGCTTAGGTAAATACCAGGACAGACAATGGAAAAAATAGGACAACTGGGCCCCCCATAGTTGCTATACACCCCACCCACACCCCAAAAAGCCTAATGTCTGTGTAAACAAAGTGAAATGAGGGGGCCTTGTGGACATGTCCCCGGGTCCCAAGTTTCTCTTGATAGGTCTGGTGACTACTAAAACAATTTGATATATGAAAAATAGTTATATTTTTCAAACCTAGTATCTCAGCCACATAGTAACACATTCATTAAACACACAAAACACAACCTAAGAATCTATAATGGAGCTGTGAACAGTCAGAAAGTACAGTGGTGGTGAGCACCACTACACACTCTGTTCTTTGCACCAAATCCCGCCGCCCTTTTGCATGTGAGCGGCCATATGCACCCCTTACAAAACAATTTATAAAAATGAGACAGTGTCAGACTAACATCAACATTGTTGGCTTTATAAAATGTCAATCTACATGACAAAGGTGGTTTCTTTTTGACATGTCAAATCTATAAAACAACACAAAAGTATAAACAATTTTTAAGATCAAAGGAACATCTTTGATATGTATTGAGCATAATCACAAGAACAAGTAGAAAAAGAAACTTCTAACTGGAGATGTATATAATGATAATAAAACACTAACACCAATGCGTTTAGAAAGCTCTGTACTCACCATTCCTGTCTCTGGAATTAATAGAAGGGTATCCCCAAGGAGATTTAAGCTCCTCCAAAAGTGGGAATGCTCAATGGCTGGCTAATTTACGACGACTATTTGAAACCACGTCCTCCAGGGACAAACTGTTTTTGAGAGTCCAAAAATGTTAAAATACTCGTGAAAAGACATCAAAAATCTTCTTCCCCATGAGTGTTCCAGCTCAGCAGGATGTAGAGATAGATGCAAATTAAAAGAAGGGAATGGAACTGGTGAGGAAGCACCCCTGAGTAGAGGCAAAAAAGTGCCATTCTTTCCACTGGCTCATTTTAAATTAGTGAGGCCAAGACTACACTAGCACTTTTGTTGGCATAGCTTACATCACACTCAAGTAGTTGAAAACTCTCCATCCCTCTGAACAATGTTAAGTTACACTGGCAAACGCTGGTGTGGACAGTGGTATTCTGGTGGGAAGTGCTCTCCCATTAACATAGCTGCAGCTGCTTATCAGAGGTGGTTTAATTATGCTGAGAGGAGAGCTCTCACCAGTTGGCATGGACCGGCTACATGAACAATTTTACAGCTGTGCCACTGTAAGCTCACTAGTGTAGGCATGGCCAAAATTACATGCTGACGTTTGTCACTTCTGAGTTCCCCATTTGGTTCTGCCTAAAGTTTGTCCTGTCACATTTTAATTTTTACAATACATAAATTTATAAAATAGCTACAAGCAGTTAGGAATTTGTTCCCCCACAATAAATGATTAAAAACAACCAAAAGTAAAAATCTTGGCTGGTATTTTTCACTTTCTCCCCATTGCTGACCCTATCCTGTTACATTTTTTATTTTAAAGCCTTAAACAATTTTACTCCTAAATTATGGGTGATTCAGGGTGGGACAGCCATCTGCATATTTTTCAAATTATTATTTTCGATGTTTTCCTTTTTTTCTGGAAGGCTTTTTACGACATAGTTCTTCAAAAGCTGCCATTTCATCTTCTCCTTCATTTTCGAAGTCTTTATCATCCGCAAAACCTATTTAAAAAACAACAAATTGTTCAAAAGGGTATAAGATTAAAACTTTCTTTTCCTAAAGACATGACAAAAACTCACTTGCATCTTTTTAGTTAGGCCCCGATTCAAAAAAGGGCTTTAGGTCAGGGTCGTATGGAATTTTAACTATGTGCTTAAGAGCAAGTGCCTTCAATAAGACTTAAGCATGTGCTAAAGTGCTTTGCTGAATAAGGACAAATTGGTGATCCAGAGCCTTAGATAATAAAAAATTACAACTAAAGAAATAAAATCAAAATGAAATTCTATTACTGAAGGTAAATATGGGGGAGGAGGAGGAGGAAAGGAGTCAAAAGTTTTTCTGATGGCTCTCTTAACTGTAATAATTTCTTAGCAGGTTCCTCCTGAATATTTACATTTTATGATAGCAACATTAAGAACAAATGCTTCTTCCAGAGCGTTAAAATATTTACCCTTCTCCAGTAGACCCTTTAGCTTCAACGAATGGATCTGTTACAAGTAATGTTTGCACAAACATTTCAGTCTCTCTGTGACTTTAGTATACCTCTTGCATTGAAGAACTTAAAATTAACAGCTCTTCAGCACAGAGTTAATACTGATGATGAGATCTTTTTTATAAAGTATTTTTCTTCTATTAAGTTTTGATCAGAACAGAAAAACAAACCTTAGTGGCTAATGTGTATGTCAAAACACATAATTCTCTCTTGGATTCCTCCTGTGAATGTTTGACAGATACTCAGGACCCAACTCTATTACCATTGGAGTCAGTAAGTGTTTCACCATTGGCTTCAGAAGAGAAGAGGAAGGAGGCTTTAATGCAGTTTGTAGAACTAAGAGCTCACTCACACTATATTTTAACAATCTCTTTGTACTGTCAAAGGATAAAATGGTATGTTATTGTAATCAAAAATCACTGATCTAATACCACAGCTTTAGATTACAATGCAACACAATACACAGAACACTTTATTACTGGATATTGTGTCCTTTCTGAACAGACATCAGAATTGTTAGAGTCCTAATGCAGAACTTGGGTACATGCTTAATTTTAAGCTTGTAATTACTCCCAACAGAGTTAATAGAACCACTCCCTTACTTAATGTTAATCTTAAGTATTGTGAAAGATGCACATGCAAATCATGACATCTTTTAGAAAGAATATTTTACATGAACAGATCTTTTTGTTTTCCTTTGACTTATCATCCATCTGTCCTGTCCCCAGACTAAAAAGAGAACATGTTAAAAAACATAAAAAAGATCACTCCTATTGGACATGACTGACCTCAAAACTGGGGTTATTCAGATACCACTGCAAAACAAACTCTGCTGTCTGTAGTGGAAAAAGCTCCATTTCCCTTCCCTTTTCATAGGGACAACGCATTCTGAACAACACATCTGACCCACAGTTATCTGCATATACAGCCTCCTCAGTCCTCTCTGGGTTTGCAATAATGGTAGGGGCCTTGAAAAAAACCTTGAAGGTGAGTATCTCACCGCACAAATTAAAATACTACTGTATAATTTATGGGAGTTATAGAGACTCGCACAATTTGATGACATACCTTCCCCCTTTACCATATGCGACTCAGTGTTCTTCAGCAACTTACGGGCATCATTAAGATTAACAGATAAACTGCTGACAGGCTTGGCCATTATTTCTTCAGCTGAAACAGATAATAACTGTTAAACACACCAAGATTGTGCTTATTATCTGAGGTATGGAGAGCGACTTACGGAGACAGTCCATACTAAAGAAAAGGAGTCACAGGACCACGCTGCACTGAAAGGAAAGATTTTGTATGACTCAACAAGAACTTCTCTTGGGGAATTCCAGAAGTACATGCTGTGGGACCAAGATACCACCCATGGCAGATGACACAGAATGCATGCTTCTGCACATCAGTCAACACTGCCAGACCCAGGGGGACAGTCATAGCCACACCACCACCTTGTCCATTTCAGAAAGCCCATGCACAGAGCTTGAACTCAGGGTCAATGTTTTGCCTAGCACTGAGCATGACACAAGAGAGACGATTCCTTGGATTCTCTCTTTAATCCCCAAAAACTCTACAGGTGCAGGTTCAGTACAGTGCAGGCGTGTCACTGCATTTGTTTAATGAATTGTGATGTTACAGATTTAATAAAAACATTTTCAAATAAACATAAAAACCTTAAGCAAACCATAAACTTGTATGCACTTGTTCTCCTGAGATGGAAAAACAAAGACCGCAGATGATAAGATCTTGTAGCTAAATCTACCATTAAAGTATGTAAATAATTAGTGGTAGTTGGGCTCAAGGGGTTGTGATCAATGGCTCTATGTTAGGTTAAGGACTGGTACTAAGTGGAGTCCCCCAAGGGGTGGTCCTGGGGCTGGTTTTGTTCATCATCTTCACTAATGACCTGGACAAGGGGATGGATTGCACCCTCAGCAAGTTCGCAGGTGACACTAAGCTAGTGGGAGGGGTAGATATGCTGATGGGTAGTAATAAAATCCACCGTGACTTAGACAAATTGGAAGATTGAGCCAAGAAAAGTCTGATGAGGTTTAACAAGGACAAGTGCAGAGTCATGCACTTAGGATATAAGAATCCTAAACACTGCTACAGCTTGGGGACAGACTGGCTAAGCAGCAGTTCTGCAGCAAAGCACCTGGGCATTAGAGTGGATGAGAGGCTGGACACAAGTCAACAACGTGCCCTTGTAGCCAAGAAGGCCAATGGCACAATAAAAACTGTCCAGCAGAGGCAGCCTAGAGCGCATGTCTTATGAGTAGAGGCTGAGGGATTCAGGTTGTTTTCTTTTATTATTATTCTACAGAAAACTGAGGGGAAATTTGATAGCAGCCTTCAACTACGTGAAGGGAGGGTTACAAAGATGATCAAGAGAGGCTGTTTTTAGTGGTGACCAGACAGCAGAATGAGGAACAATGGCCTCAAGTTTCAGTACGGGAGATCTAGGCTGGATATTAGGAAAAACTATTTCATCAGGAGGGTGGTGAAGCACTGGGATAGTTTACCTAGAGAGGAGGTGGAATCTCCATCCCTAGAAGCTTTTAAGTTCCCTCTTGACAAAGCCCTGGCTGGGATGATTTAGTTGGTATTGGTCCTGCTTTAAGCAAGGGGTTGGAATTGATGACCTCCTGAGGTTTCTTCCAACCCTCTGCTTCTATGATTCTAAATGTCTCAGTGTAGACATAACCTTAGAGGTATTTCCAGAAGTACATTTCAGACAAGTTAGAAACTGCCACAGAAATATGATAGCAGCAGCTGATCATGCATCTAATATAGTTTAAAAAAAAAAAGACTTTAATAAAAGAGCTGACCGTGAGACCCTGTTAGACTACTCATTTTATCTGCTGATTATCCTATTTAAATATTTTTCTGTATGTTCATTAAATATAAATATAAAATTGAAATAAATAAACTATGACTCTCAAGAGCATTCTTAATTTTAAACTTGTTTTCATTTGGAAAAAAAACTGAAAGGCAGTACAGATCTTTCTTCACAAATAGGATTTAACAATCTGGGCCTGATTCTCCATTCACTTGCACTGGGATCCACCAGGAGTACTTTCAATGAAAATCTGAATAAGCCAAAGGAGAAACCAGGGCTATGTCACTGCTGCTGCACAAAAGTATTTACACACATTCCCATACTTACCCTGAATTGTCCCAGAACACATTCTCCTTAGTGATAGGTCATCATTACAGTAAACCCTTATTTTACAAACCGCGATTTAGCGGACTTCAGGGACAAGGGACGTCCCCCCATTGTTCCTGAAGTCCTCTGGTGTTTCAAAAACCACCCCCCAGCTCCCCAAAAAATTGCTTTGCTTACATTGCTGCAGCCTGGAGGAGCCACCAGCTCCTCCACTGGAGCTGCCATGCGTTCCTCCCACCAGGGGCAGGGTGCATAGATGGGCAGACTGGCACTCGTGTATGCGGCCCAGCCCTGGTGGGATGAACGTGTGGTGGCTCTGGTGGCAGACCTCTGGCTGCATGCGGCAGGGTGCCTTCGGCTGCACCGCGAGGCAGCTCGAGCCACACACAGCAAGGTGCCTCCAGCTGTGCAGCAAGGTGGCTTGAGCCAGTGTAGCAAGGTACCTCCCGCTGCGCAGCGGGGTGCCTCCGTCCACATGCGGTGCGGCAGCCTGTTTTGCACAGCGAGGCTCCTCCAGCCATGTGCTGCGAGGTGCCTGGAGCTGCACACAGCAAGGAGGCTCCAGCCACACTGGCAGGGTCTCAGCCATGCAGCAAAGTCCAGGGCTCTTCCAGTGGTGGCGGGTCCGGTAAGTGGCAGGGTTTTTATTTCTTGAGAGGTTTTTTTTGTTTGTTTGTTTTTGTTTGGGTTTTTTTGTTGTTGTTTGTTTTTTGGAGGGAGGACTGGGGCAGGAGGAGGCTGGCAGGGGTGGGTGGGCAGTAAACCCTTGCATTTAACGGACTTTCAGGAATAGCGGACACCCCATGCCCATTAGTATGTTAAATCAAGGGTTTACTGTATTCAAATGTTGAAGGAACCTAAAATACAAGACCATACAAGCAATGATGACATGGCATCACAGGCAACAATAACAACAAAATCTTACCATCAGTCCAAGCTTTTCTCCTATAGACATCTTCCACAATATCAGAAATCTTCTTAATGTTCTCTTGAAGTTTTCTTTGTACCACATGAAAATGTTCTTTAACTATCAAGTAGCTTTTGATGTAGGCAATTTGTTCAATTGTGTCCACTACATCTAGCCCTTCACATATTTTTGGGTCAACATTTCTTTTGAAAAAGTCAAAATAATTCTGGTAAGCAGTGTATTTATTTCTATGTTCATCCAGGTGTTTGTGCTTTATGTAAGTCTCACTCGCCACAACAGGTTCCCTCTTTTCCATGCTCTCCTTTCCTCCCTGATCAGTCTCTGCTGGAGTCATGGCTTCAGAAGCTTCTCTCTCAAAGTCTTCTTTCTGGATGAAGTAGTTTTCAGGACCCTGAATAAATTTGACTCCACAGAGGTCACATTGCGTTCGGTCAATATCTGCTTTTTTAAAGATTCCTGATGCCAATTCTTTCACTTCCATGCCAATGGGATCTGGTTTCGAGCACGAGTTTCTCTTCCATTTTATGCAATAATAGGCTAAAAGGAATAAACGCCACAATTTTTTCTTAGCATAAGCTTTCTGCTGTTGTTTCTGGTGCTTCATGGATGCTATGGCTGTCAGCGGATCCTCTCTCTCTTCCATATAGAGATCGCTTTCAAGTTCCTTTTCCGGCTCCTCAAATAATTCCAAAGGATCCAAATAGGACTCAAATCGGTTTAGGTTTACTTGCTCATAAAAGATGCCCCGTACACTTCCCCCTTTGGCATACATCATGTCCCACTTCCAGTGGCAGTCAGCTAAGTACTCCTCATCTCGTTCAATCAGCAGCTCTTGCAGGCCTTCTGCTATTTTTCTCACATTTACAGCCTCGTTCACTCGTTCCACGATCTTAACTAATCTCTCAGGCACTTTGGATGGACAATCTTTTCTCATATTTATCAACTTTGCCTTGATTTCAGGGAAGTGTTCATGCAGAAGGGATTTACATCTAGGGCTAAGCACTTGATCAGCATTCACTAACATCACTAAGCAGAGCACCACTGTGCGCTCTGCTTCCCCTGTAGTAATGCAATCAATGTCCTCAAAAGCATCAAGAAGAACATTGAAATTACTGTTTTTAGCTCCACACAAAACCTCTGCAACATAAAGGAGATGAAATCTGAATTCTTTCATAGCCTCACTTGTGTCCTCTGGTTTGTACTCTTGTATGATGGAAAATGTATCTCTCACCTCTTTGTTCAGGCCTTCCTTTCTGAACAAGAACTCCCAGTAATGGAAGAGAGCAATGTAACTTTTTGGAAGACACAGAGTAATGTTTTTGCAGAGGCGCATCAGGACAGCACAGCACAGAATATACTGGAATTCCAGCAACATCACGGTATTTCCTATGCTAGGAATCAGAGGTTCAACACATTTCTTCACAAGGACATTCATAAAACGGAAAAACATCCATTTACAGTTTGCTGGATTTCTGTGAACATAAAGTTGGTCCAGTGAATACTCAAGAAGTCGAATGAAACACAAGTGTGTGTTTTCGGCATTTTCAGAATACTTATCTGGTATCAACATGCCATATCTGCCATCCAGCCCTCGGAGTCTTCCTCCTCTGCCTCTGTCCCCCTTTTCATAGTGTTTAGTCTCTAATAACTTTAGTTCTTTGTTATAATCATCTTCCTCCTTAGCAAGGAGCTTATCAAATTCTTCAGGATAACCAGAAGACAAGATGAAAACTTGCATTGCTCTGAGCCATAAATCTGTTGATTCTCTTCTGTTTATGGCATTTTCACTTTTAAACTTAAATACAATGTACTCCTTCAGTACCATCCTACAAGGTTTAGGAAAGTGATAAACAAGTCTCAAGAGATCTTTGCATGCCATTGGGTTTTCCGACATCACTCTCAGATGGAAGTGTTTAGGGAATAAGAAATCTAATAGAGATTTGCATAATGTATACTTATCTGCCGTCAAAAGCTCATCAATGTCATTACATTCGTGCAACAGCTCTTTTGGGAATACTCTTTTGGCCTGTAACAACAGTCCATTTATTGCTGCTAGCTGCACTTTACACTGAAGTATAGACTTTGCCTCATGACGCAACAAAGGTCGATGGAAATCTTTACAGGCCTTATCCTCACATGTCAAGCCAGCAATGAACTTCATGCACATGTCAGAGTAACTCTCCTCAAGTGTACTGCGAGTAATTGAACACAGCCGGCTGAGGAAGTGCTTATTCAGTGCAGACTTTAGCTCTTCCATGCCTACACGGAAGTGATCTTTAGTTTTTTTCTCTTTCAGACTCAGATCATCTGGCAAGAACTGAAGGATATGTCCAGCTTCATTTGGAGACATCTGGCAAACACTGCCATCTATTGGCAAAATCCCAAAATAATCAAAACATGACCTGACCATTTCTTTCTCAGCATTGGTAGTGGCTTTTTGGAGAGCTCTGACCAGATTTAGAAGGTCCTCTAACCCACAACATGCCAGAACAAAGATGTCCTGGTATGTTGGTTCACAATGGGTTAATTCAAAGAGAGCTTCCACTGCACCAGCAAAATGATTCAAACGTGCGAACTTATAGAAGGCCTTTTCAAGCTTTCTAAAGTCTTTCTTTAGAGCTCCCTGCAGAAAAGTTGCCTCAGCAATGCCAGACTTTTGATTTGTTTGCTTACAAAGCTCTAATGCTTCATCCAGGATAGCATCTCTGTTTTCCAATTCTGAACAGCTAGTTTGGCTGATACGGACAGCAGTGAGCAGACATGAGGCTCGAAATTCCTTTTTGGCTGTGAGCTTGGCTGCCTCCAACACAAAGCCATGCTGTTTCATTAGTTTAGCAGCCTCTTCTTCTCGACCCTCCCTCTTCAACAGGTCTGCTGCCTGGGCCAAGCATTTACGCGATTTTAAGAACACAAGCTGGTCTTCAGTGTCGAGTTTGGAGAGAACTGCCATCATCTCCTTGGTTTTGTTTTCACTTAAGTACTTCGCAGCTGCCTCCAAATAAAACTGGTTTGCTGAGTATGAGAGTTTGGAAACTGGCTGCCTTTTCGTCCTTAGTATATCTTCATATCTGGAATAAAAATACATCATGTCATGTTACTGCCCTATATGAAAAAAAACAGACACAACCTACCATTTTTTTAAATGATCACACAACACTGAACGAGATAATACACCAGTGCCAGTCAGGTCCTCTCCAGACATACTTCAAATGTTGTACAGAGTGATGAGAGGTCTTTGAGATATGAAAAATTATCCCAGCATTTTGAAAGAGCTATAAATCATTTCATTACAATTTAAAGTTATCTGAAATAAAACCATTAAAATTTCAAATCAGAAATCAGATTAGAAACTCAGAACCTCAGTGGGTCTTCCTACATATTGCTTTAAAAGGATGAAGTGAGATTAAAGTGATTCAGAACAGAGGTGTATGAACTTCTATTAAGAGAGATTCATGATTATGCTAACTATTACATGAACACTCCAAATTGTAAGACAAAAACCCTGATAATATCAAATATTCTTTAGGGCTCAAACTTAGTAACTGCCAATAAAAGCTTACACTGATTACTTTATGATTAACAGAATATGTATCTGCCAGAGTAGGGTATATAAATCTTTCTCCCATTTGTTGCTTCTGAGTGACAGATCAAGTTACCTTTTTTAACAGTTCCAACATTCAGCTAATGGCTAATTACTGTTACATAATGTCAGTAAATTAGTAAACTTGTTTCATACCCAAACTACAACCTTGCAAAAAGTCTTCTTTTCTACTCACCTAGGACAAAGTAATGTTTTCTGACAGGTGAGCAGATCATCATTAGCTTTCCATTACCTATTTTTGCACGTTAACAGCAAAGGAACAGATTTTTGTGCCAGGGATGGTAAATTTACATGGATGACTTTGCAAGTCCATTTTAAAATAAAGCCCTAGATACTAAAAATAATTGTAGTACTTCCAGTTTTCAAACTCTCTCTATATAATTCATAAATGTTATTCTTAAAAAAAAAAAAAGTATTCCCAAGTACAGAGCTTATAAGAGCTATTTCCAAATTCGCACATTGCATAACATAAGATTTCACGATATGTCATACAAAACATGAAAATTTACTGTGATGTTTGAGGAATATACTTACTTTACTGTGAAGTGTTAATTGTCTAAACTGTGGAAGCTCCTTCAATGGAGATTTTCAAAGGAGGTTTGATAGTTTACACAACAAACCCTGCATCTTGGTAAAATGAACCTTGAGGTTCTTTCTGACCCGGGGCAGGCAAAAGATGGCCCTTGGGACAGATCCCGCCTACCAAATCCTCCGATCATAGAATCATAGAATCCTAGGGTTGGAAGGGACCTCAGGCGGTCCTTGAGTCCAGCCCTCAATCATCCCTAACTAAATCATCCAAGCCAGGACTTTGTCAAGCCGTGACTTAAAAACCTTTAGGGATGGAGATTCCACAACCTCTCTAAGTAACGAATTCTACTGCTTCACGACTCTCCTGGTGAAATAGATTTTCCTAATATCTAACCTACACATCACCCCATGTAATTTGAGACCACTGATCTTTGTTGTGCCATCCATCACTACAGAACAGCCTCTCTCCATCCTCTTTAAAACCCCACTTCAGGAAGTTGAAGGCTGCTGTAAAACGGACCTTCACTCTTCTCTTCTGAAAATTAAATACGCCCAAATCCCTCAGCCTATCCTCCTAGGTCATGTACTCCAACCCCCTAATCATTTTTGCTGCCCTCTGCTGGACCCGCTCCAATGCGTCCACATCCTTTTTATACAGGGAGGCTGAGAATCGGATGCAGTACTCCAGATGTGGCCTCATCAATGTCGAATAAAGGGAAACAATAACTTCTCTAGATCTGCTGGAAATGTTCCTCCTAATGCACCCCAATATGCCGTTAGCATTCTTGGCTACAAGGCCACACTGTTGACCCCCCAGCCTATAACAATGCTTGGGATTCTTCCGTCACAAGTGCAGCACTCTGCACTTCTCCTTGTTGAACCTCAATCAGATTACTTTTTGCCCAGTCCTACAATTTATCCAGGTCACTCTGGACCCTATCCCTTCCCTCCAACATATCTACCTCTCCCCTACCTTAGTGTCATCTGCAAATTTACTGAGCGTGCAAATCCAGGTCATTAATAAAGATGTTGAACAATACCAGCCCTACAACCAATCCTTGGGGCACTCCGCTTGAAACTGTCCACCAACCAAATCCAGCCCACCACTGTCCTGTGGCCTAGCAGGAGCCTCAAGCAGGCTTCCTGACTGATATGCCTCCACGCATGCTGAGAGTGTCCGGCTGCAGCGACCACGTGCACTGCTACATGTCACGGGGCAGAGGTGATCAGCCTTGGTGCACTGCCTTTATCTGTACCACAGACTCGCACCTTCCATTGGTTGGAAATGGGTCTATGGGAGCGGCCTACGCCATGCCTGCAGCAGAGGCAGCATGCGGAGGCCTCCCCACAAACTGTGTGCAATACACGAACATACATTGCCTCCCACATCAGGATGGTCTGAGTGGCCTACAGGGGCGTGGCAAGCAGGGAGCCTGCTTGAGAGTAGAGCTGAGCTGCTGGCTAGGAGCTGACTAAAATAAGCACCTACCAGCCAGAGCCTGCACTGGGCACCTCACTCCCTTCTCCCCCAACTCCCTGCACCCTGTCCCTAGTCACAACCCCCTCCAAGCTCCTACATCCCCTCCTCCAGGTCATAATGCTCTCCTGCATCCATCTCATGCCTTGCACCTCTCCTGCAGCCCCCCTGCCCTAGTTCAGCACCCAAACTGTCTGCACCCCTGCACTCCTAGACATAAGCCCTTCCCAGGCCCTGCATCCTTCCTGGAACTCAAACCCCAGCCCCAGATCACAAACCCCTCCTTCACCTGAACTCCCTCCTGGACCCCAAACTGCCTCCTGCACCTCAAACCCCTACCCCACATTCTGTTCTGCACCCCAAGCCTATCCCAGACCTCGCCCCCTCCCATCAATATCATGGAAGAGTGTGGCCATTGACCACTTATCCAATTAGTGGAGTGCCCTCCCGTCAAAAATTATTACCCATCTCTGGGTCAGAGGGAGGGGATCAGACAGGTCTGTGACAAACTGCGCACATGAGCTCACGCGCGTGCACACACACACACCTTCTCGCCGGGAATGGGAACTGAGACTTGTACCTTTCACCCCTCCTTTGCACTCTGTGAAACCTATCAGCAAAGTGCTCCATTGCCCTTTACTGCTGGTCTTGACAGAAGATGACACTCTCCTGTTGCTATCCAGTTACTCCACTCCATCAACTGACAGAAGTCTGTATAGTGGATCTACAGCTGCTATGTGGTACCAATATGATGCCACATGACAGAATTTGGGCTTTTCTGGTTTGTTTTAAAACACCTAGAAAATTACACACAAAATCTTTTGCTAAAATATCATCAATGCTGCAAAGTCAAGTGCTAAAGATTAGGAAAAGCAAAAATTAATATTTCTTTAGCAAGCTTAATCCCTCGCTCCACCCAGCCTCCTGCCCACAATATACATTATATATATTATAATATATTAACATATATAGTATATATTAATATATACACAATATATTAAAGGCAAACTCTAATAACATGACCATATACTATGTCTTCCACATCATCATTCAGTACAGAGGACAGACCTCTTCTGGGAGTTATTCAGGGTTATTCTTAGGACACCTCATTCATATCTTGCAAAGCTGGAATGTGCCTAGCAAATAATGCAACAGACTGCAGGAACAGAAAGGTTACTCCCACAGCTGAATGCTACCTGGGAGAATTGTATTGTGTCCCTGCCTCAGTGAAGCCACATTATGCTAGCAGATCACTTAAACCAAACTTCAGAGGGTGGTAGCCAGTTGTGTGTCCCTCATTTTATGGGTGCCTGACTAGAGACCCTGGGATCTGATTTGCCAAAGTGCTAAAAGAACTCACAGCTGCAGATGGAGACTGGGAGCTGAGCTGTGAACATACCAAGTGCTAAAAATGATAAAGACTTTGATATCCAAAGGTCCCAAACATCTCAGGTTTGGAACCACCAATTCCTGATTTTGAATATTTCTGAAGTGCTCAGGCACTTAAAGAGATGAATAGTATAAAATCTGATGAATAAATTAATGTCTTCAGAATTTACTTGTGCAGTTTAAAAAAAAAGGCCTTGACACTGAAAAGAAAAGAAAACATTGAACTGTCTCCTTAAAACTATGTCTACACAGGGATAACCCTCACCGGCTGGTCTAGCCACCTGACTTGGACTCACAGGAATCAGTCCCTAGGGCTTAAAAACTGCTGCGTAGACATTGAGTCCCAATGCAAACTCTGGAACCCTGTGAGGGTGGAGGATCTTTTATTGCTGCATAGAAATACCCTTTATGAGCAATCTATCAGCGTGCATTCACAAGGGGGACAAATTTAGGTGAGTGAGTCTTTCTGTGAGATCTACTTTAGGGATTTAGTTGAGGAGACAAGTCTAGATAGAGAACTGAAGATATGACATGGCTGACATCAAGTGAAATAAATCCTCAGGGGAGAGGGGACAAGTTCTCTACCACAGTCGAGCTGGTGAGAGTTCTCATAAACCAAATGAATTTCATCTTGGCGCATAAGTAATGTCACCAACTAAAACCCTTGTCAAAATCTGTGAAGAACCTACTTTAATATGCTCAAGCAACAAAAGACAAAAAATAGTCATCTTCCTTTGCAGAATCCTCTTTAGGAACATACCTTTTCACTAAAATAGCTGCTTCTTCATACAGCTCCTCATGGCAACACATCTTAAGCGCAAGATCAAACTCCTGGATTTGTTCGTAACATCTGGATGCATCTCGGTAGCACTGGCTTCTTTTATAGAAATACGCAGCATCTTTTATCTGCACCATAATAGCTCTTTATTAATATTTCAGTCTTCTAAGTATTTGAACAATACCAAGAGAAAAACTGTAGTATTTTTAATCCATACTAGGAAGGAAAAAACGATGCAGTGTCACTGCCGATGAACTTCTATAGATAATTATTCCCCTTTGAATAATATTGTTAAAGTAGCTTAAGATTTGTTAATATATATCTTGTTAATTTAAAATAATCATTAGAATGATGAACTGTTTTTCAAAAACCGGTAAATTGGAAATTAAGGTAAACACACACACACACACACATACACAAACACACACACAGATTGACTTTTCAAAATTGCTCTGCATTGGCTTAGCTGCTCCTTACAGAAGTTAGTGGGAATTTTACCCTTGACTGCAATGAGAGGAAAGTTCACCTAATGATGAGATAACAGAGTTGCAATCTGTTTTTTCTTTGGGGGTATGTTATTCCATCACACAATTTGAGTTGTATCAGTACTTTTCAGCTAATGCATGAAGTTAAGAGTTCAGAGGCAAGGGTTTAAACTATAAAAACGTCATTTGTATAATTCTGCATTATGGATAGCTTGTAATTTGTGTTTGATCAGTTCAGGCAGAAAATGTCCACTTGGCAAATTAACTGCTGAAGACAGCATCACCTGCACAGTTGTATCCAGTAATAATTTCCATCTTTGTACACTAATGAAAAACACTAAATTCTTCTTCTCCCACTCACTCAATTGTATAAAGTCTGCATAAAAGTTCCAAATTAGAAACACCAACAAATGCAAAGCAAGAATGACTAACTGGGGTTAGGGAGAATGGTAAAGAAACCTAATCTACTAACGCAGAATCCCTAACGCCTGTTCCCTCCTTTTGTTTCTGTTCTATGATATGTGTTGTCCTTGCATATATGATCTACCTGAAAGAACTTCATATTACTTATTATTCTTATGCCATAGAAGAACATTTATCTAATCTCACCAATATTAAAATGATGTAATGAATATAAGTTTTAAAGTATCCTGTATGGGACCATGAGGTTTAAAATCTTTAAAATAGATCTAAAATCCCATAACAAGACAAACTCCATAAAATACTGGGTCAGGGAGAGGGAAGAAGATTATAGTACCTTTCCCAATTTTTCACATAGTTCTGCACAAAGCTGAAATTCTTTCGTGTAAATTAGACATTTCAGGGACAGTTTTGGCTCTCCACATTCCAAATAGGTCTTAGCCAGGTACATATATTCCATCTGTTTTTCCCTATGTAAACAAAAAACAAAGACCATACATTCACAATAAATCCAGTTTTACAATATTTTTCACAAGTCTGGTATACCAGAAGTTCTAGCAACAAGAATAGTTTGTTCCTTACATTTTCCAAGACATACTACTAATAAATGCAGCTACATTTCAGCACTTACTTGGGGCTGCTTTTCTTTGATTGCACATTAAGTACAGCATCATGCGCTAAGGCCAGTTTTTCCTTCTCAATTGCTCCCCCTTTTTGGTAACATTTGGCTGCCACCTGAAATTAGATAACAAAAATGCATGCCTATATTTGGATATCAGTGTGCAAAGCTTTCATCGGTTATTATGAATAATAATCATGATTAGTATTTCATCAGTGTGTAAACAATTTATACAATTTGCTCAGCAAAACCATCATGCTTAACTAAAAAATGTTACATTTCATTTTCCAGTGACAAAGGAAACATTAAGATCACCAAAGCACGTGGAAGATGAAGAGTATAATAATTTAAATATAAATGCATTTAATATAAAGGCAAACATCAAAAATAAGTTCATGCATAATTTTAACTGAGAATGTTTGACTAGCAACACGAACAATACATTCCTCTTGCTTCACATGCAACAGTGTTATCTGGTATGTCACAGAGAGGAATCTTCTCCATTAGCAAAGTCAATAAATCTTTCCTGGCATATTTCTCTGAACTATCATGGACCAAACTCAGATGTTCAATATTCACAATCTTATAGTGAAAAATATTCAACATGTGAAGTAACCTATGTGGGCAATATGCACTGCCAGAGACTAGAAGTTGGTTCTCTAACCTTTAAACTATGCACAAAGCAAATTAAACAAAGTTAAGGAGTGACTGCCTGATGAAAAGCACTTATTCAGTTAGATCACTGTAGGATGAAAAAAACTGATACAGTAAAAAAATTACAGAATGTGGATTATTTGTCTACACGCATGGTTCATATACTGCTCCTGTCCTATGACAACAACGGGAAAGTTTGAGAAGATCTCTGCTGAAGCACTAATTCTTAGTGTGTGAGGCAAGTTTGTCTGGTTTTACTTTGTTTGCTTAAAGTTTACAGTGTGCTCGGCCAGTGATGAGGAGCTGGAGGAGCGGGCATGAGGACTGCTAGCTGAGTGGCCATCCTTGTGATCACCATTTCCCTGTTTATTACTGAGAGGGGGAAGAAATCCCTATGAGAGAAGGGCTTAAAAGCCAGATGCTAAGTGACCCAGAGGAGCTGCCTAATAGGCAACAACAGACAGGAGAAACGGTTTGTAGAAAGGAGAAATAATCAAATCAGCATGGCTCAGAAAGGCTGCATCGTTCCAATGCATCTGGCTCCTCCACCTGCATTCAGACAGAGAACCCAGTAATGGTGTCTCTACCTCAGTCTTGCCACTGATTTGAAGTGACTTTCCTGATTTCCCCTCACAAAAACACAGATTGGGAAGACCATCTAGTTTAAAAGCTGTCCACGGGTAGAATCTCCCAGGAACCATATGGACAACCTATAGGAGGATGCAGCAGCTGCGCTGAGGAATGCGTGTGCATAGGAGGAAAATCTCCAAGGTGGAAGAAGCAACTGGCTAGATAGGACTGCAGTAGCATCATCTGTAAAGAAGGAAATCTGCTGGTTACTTCTGGCAGCAGGCAGTGCCTCCACTCTTATTCCCAACTTGCTGTCCACAGAGATTTAAAAAAACGGTATACTGCCCTGGCAACAAAGGACAAAGAATCTCCCCCAAAGGTGGTGGTGGTGAAGCCATGTGTTTTCAAGACTGGGAGGATTGCGACAGCCACTCCCAAGAGGAAACGAGGGGGGCGGTGGGAGGTTCCCTTCTAAAGAGGATGATGGCATCAGAGAATACCTGTACCAGCCAATAATGGGTGGAAGGAGGCAGAGTGACAGTAGCAACTTCAGCAGGTATTACTGAGCATGAACAATACAAGCTATGCAGCAGCTTAGGATGAGGAAAGGCACATTGTCCTGTGGGCACCAGGCTTACAGATTCTGGGAGGC
This sequence comes from Carettochelys insculpta, assembly GCF_033958435.1. NCBI lineage: Eukaryota > Metazoa > Chordata > Testudines > Carettochelyidae > Carettochelys > Carettochelys insculpta. Next base: position 190,574,248 of record NC_134138.1, on the reverse strand, counting down.
ATCCATCTGTTCATCCAACCTGGTTTACAGAGAGGTGTGCTATCCACAGAGTGTACCTCAGCAGAAGAAGCTTTCTCAAAAAAGGAGGAGGATTATAAAATGAGGAAACAAGCTGAGTCACACCCCTCCTCCTGGTCTCTGTCCATCAATTCATGGCACCAAAAGGAAGAAGAAGGCAGTCATCCCAGAGAAGAAGGGTTCCTGACTTAAGAAGTTTGGCTAGTAAGGCTGTTCAGAGAGTGGGATGAGAAAAACTTTGCAATGAACTTAACATAGTTCATGTTAGGCATTAGTTGCATTTCATCTTCATTTTCCTTGTAACCATTTCTGACATTCACGTCTCATTACTTGTGTTTGTAGTAAGAAGAGGAGGGCCTGAAACTTAAGCCCATGTATCACGGGCCTAGGCCACAACAGTCAAGACTTTGCTAATATAAAGCTGAAGTTGTGAGCAAGAGGCAGGCCCCTGTTCACAGAAGTTGGCAAAAACAGGGCAGATATTGAAGAAACTCTCATACCTAACTGATACAAGACATGGGCTGGAAAGTACATTCCAGAGGAATAATATCAGAACCTCAACTGCTCTGACTCTGATGTGCCCTCTTAGACAGTCCTTCTGGCCCATGACTGGTTGTTCCAGCAACCCCTCTCATTGGCTGCTGCCCAGCAGCCACTCTAGGATACCTGGAGCACTTCTCTGGTTTATTTGAGTCCCTGCCTCCACACACACACACACACACACACACACACACACACACACACACCCCAGGGTTGCGAGAGAGGGTGTGAGCAAACGGGGAGAGGTGGGGATTCTGGATCTAGTCCACCCTTTAACAAACTCCCATATTTTTCTTTGCTTTAACTCAATCCCTTTTATTGAGGTCCACCACTGTAGCCGAGAAATTTAAGCATGTTCACACCAACTTCCTCACTGGTTGATGGAATCCCTATTGGATATAGGTAATCCTATTCCTTCCAAAATACTCAGTCTATCAGATCTGGAAGCTTTTTCTTTTTTGGCCTGTATAGCAGGAGTACTGAACATGCACTTAATTCTTCCATAACTTTTTTAAATCAAAAACTCCATCTGCTGCTGTCTTCAGGCATTGTAATGCACCATTCTGATGCCCACCACTGAAACTTAAGTCTTATAGTTTACCTAAGGAATAATCAAAACATTTTCACACTATCAACTGCCTAGATAGACCCAATTTGGATATTAGCTAAGAAACTAGCAAATAATAGACTTCAAAAGTCAAGAATTCTAAGAAGCCATTTTAATATAAATGTGCACATATTAAAATGATGGTTTTGTTTTTTAAATAATTTAATATTTCACAGAACAAGAAGAAGTCTGTGGCACCTTAAAGACCTACAGATATTTTGGAGCATAAGCTTTCGTGGGCAAAGACCTGCTTCATCAGATGCATGAGTTGGGGGGGTGGTTTCAGAGGGGTATTTAAAAAGTGGGGTCCCAGTAAAAGGGAGGGCCAGAGCTGACAAGGTCTATTCAGCAAGGTGGAAATGGCCCAGTATCAACAGTACTTATCAAAAGAGTTAAAAACAAGTCAGAGCAGACTCTGATCTGACTTGTTTCTTCCTCTTTTGATCAGTACTGTTGATACTGGGCCATTTCCACCTTGCTGAATAAACTTCGTCAGCTCTGGCCCTCCCACTTACTGGGACCCCACTCTTTAAATACCCCTCTGGAACCACCACCCCCACTCATGCATCTGATGAAGCGGGTCTGTGCCCACGAATGCTTATGCTCCAAAATATCTGTTCGTCTATAAGGTACCACAAGACTTTTTGTTGTTCTCGAAGCTACAGACTAACACGGCTACCTCTCTGATACTTAATATTTCATATGAACTTGTGCATCACAGCAAAATTCTTTGGTTCTCAGATATTACTGCTAGAACGAGAAAAATTAGATATAGACATAAACCACATTTTGACCTTAAAAGGCCATGAGCTAATCATTAGATTTCCCTCTACCTTTTCCCTGAGCAGAATGTATTTTGTTATGTTCACCAGTATGGAGGTGATATGTGACTGGCTGCAAGTTGCCCTCCTCTGGATGCAGCAGGTTAGATGTGTGGCTACTTTGGGTCAGGGATGAGGCAGCCCTCCCCCAGCGACAGCAAGTCCCTGGGTGAACAAGCAGCTGTGCAGCTGCACAGGTTACATGGAACTTAGCTCATCACCTAGACCATTGTGCTCCTAAGAAACGGAGTCTCTTCGCTATAGGAATGTTAAATAAAATAGAATTTAAATCGTTCAAAATCACAACTTCCAGCTGACTCATACTTTTGCTACAGTAAAACAGCTAAACTATTCTAAAGTGACTTATATTGGTACAAAGGGAACAGGGTCTCAGAACTAAAAGAATATAACTCAGATCAATATATGACATTACCTTCCAACACTGATGCTTAGCATAGTATTCTCCTTGTGCAATCCATTCTTCTGGGGTTGAAGTTTTAACAAACATGCTATCATCAAGATCTGGATGATGGTGAAGAGGGAAAAGAGTTATTTTATGTTGGTAGTCTGATATAAGAGATGACACCTAGTCCATCTATCTCAAAACTAAGAATTATAACACTTCAGTAATTCAACCCTCACCTCCCTGATAACTTATGTTCAAATCAACTGACAAAAAGGGGTACATTAGATTTTTTTCTATTTTTATTTGTCCTAAAATTGACAATTCAATTTTTATTTTAAATGGCCTCTAAATGTTTTAATTACTGTACAGACAACAAAGATTGGAGTCACTTTATGGTCCTTTAATAAACAGGTTCTTTCATTTGCCAACAAGTTTGATTTCACAGTGTTTATGGATTAGTTGCACATCTTCCTCACTTGTAAAAGGAAGATAACAGTAAGATGTCTGACAAGTATTGCTGACTTTTTAGAGCTAAAACTGTTAAACTGAAGCAAGAAAAATATCTTCCTAAAGTCAAATGGAATTTCCAAGGACCAAGTATTTTACTCTTGGAAGCATAACGTTAAAGGCAAGCAACACACATGTGCACCATTCTTCATATTATTTGATTATTATAAATAAAGCCCTACAAATATTTGCTAAGAACATGGGAATATTAACACATTTTAAAAAACAAACACTTAGTGGATTGTCTCGTTTTCAGAGTTTTAACAGAAAGTTTTGATGTGGCTTTTACCTTTGTTTTCATCTATTTTGACAACCTGAACAAATTCCCTTTTGATGAAATATTTAAAAGCTGGAGCACGCTTGTCGCTATTTTCATCAAAGATCCAAAGATTGACTCTGGCTCTTGTAATGGCAGTATACAGTTGCTTTAACTCTCCATTGAGCATCTAGATTGAGTGATTAAAAAGACATATGACGTGATATGTGCAGGAAATCATTTGAGTGCAAAGTAAAAAGAATGATATGATTACATACAAAACTAACTATTTTAAAGTAAGCCACTTTAAACATTAAGGGTCCAATTTTTAATATGCCTGCAAAAATGCATGTGCAATTTTGCACCTAATTTGTGTGCAATTACTTCTATTGCAAGTTCCATGTACACACAGTAAGTTTCACATCTGAAAACATTAACAAATGAAGCCACTTATTTTTTGCACACAATTATGGATATTTCAAGTAAAATTAAGCATGCAATTTCTCTCACAATTTTGAAAAATCAGGTATTAAGGGTCTGATTCATGACTGCATCCCTCATGTCCTTCCCTGCTTTTAATAGTTACACCAATATCAGACTGGAACAGCATTGAAGTTAATTAGTTCCTAACTTTTAATTAATTTTTAAACTGTAACTTCTACAACTATCCATTCACTATGCAAGATATTTGCCCTGCCACCTGAGATGTGTTCAGAAACATACTAACTTCTAAATCTTCCCAAGAACAAAGTACATCAAAATCATATGTTTAGTAAGAGCTAGAAAAAAGAAAAAAATGTTGATGGATCCAGGATTAATTAATTACAATACATAATATTCATACACTGACTGGAAGAACAGTTATATACAATAATGCTAAATAACAGTTTATTAGAAGTCTTTCTTGAACTTGGAGATTTTTCTTCTACAGTTTCATGTGTGTTTGCTATCTCCAAGCAATGTGTTTTATAAAACAAAAACAGAATGTATCACCTTGTACATTTCTGGGTTAAGGACAGGAGATCTGCTTTCGGTAGCAATATTTTTTTCTAAAGGTGCTTCAATCACTATCTTGCTCTCTCCTCCTGATTCAGAGGATGGGGTAAAAGAAGAAATTATCTTCCACTCTTTGTAAGCCTAAAATTTAAGAAACATACAAAGATTTTAGGTTAGCCAAATCTAGTGCATACCAGTGCCTACACATACATACACATACGCATAGAGTTTACAAACACAAACACACAGGAATTTGAATACAGCAATCTACATCCTTAAAGTTGTGGGTTGGTGACTTTATTTGTACAAATACCATACAACTAAAATGTTTAGTAAATCCCATCATTCCTGCAGTTTTAAAATTATTGCATCCTTTAGTGAATTAAAATTTGTTTCAGTCATGTCAAAAATTGTGGCACAAATTGAAAAAGTCAAGCAAACCTAGGGTGACCATCCGTCCTGTACTGGGCAGGAGGGTCCCATAATTGGGAGGCCAAAAAGGTGTTCTGACTTATTTTTTAAAAGGGACTCATTGCCCCGTATTTGGGTCCCCCCCGCCACACACACCTTTTCCGCCAGCAGCAGCACCTGCACAGCTGCTGGCAGAAGTCACTTCCCCAAGCCTCAGGGAAGGGGGCAGAGCTTGGGTGGCTGCCACCTCCCCTGAGCAAGGAGCACTGTCGGCTGTCACTTCCCCACAGCTCCGGGGGAGGGCCGGCAGCTGTGGCTTCCCCAGGGCTCCTGGGGAGGGCCAGTGGCTGCCGTTTTCCTGGGGCTCCCAGTGAGTGCTGGCGGCTGACGCCTCCTTCGTGGCTCCCCAGGGGTTGACGGATCCAGGAGGAGCTGCCCCTCCCCCCTATATCTCCCTATCCCACTAGCTGTATGCTTTTTATGTACCCTGGTGTAAAACTATGCTAATCTCTAGAAGAGTTGATGGAAGTTGTGTGCATAACCCCAGAGGTAAATGTACCCTGGTTTAGAACCACTGCTCAACCTATACTATTAGTCCATCACTTTCCTGAACCCAGCTGATATCATAGAAAACTTTTAAAATGAAAAAAATAAATACCAGAAATAAGCCAGTATAAGATGATGCAGCAACCCATGTAGGGGTGACCGAGCAGCAGCTCCACTGGCTTACCTGTGACCCAGAGTCCTACTCTGCATTGGAACTGACTGTCTCTAGAGAGAACTGTGTATATTTCCTCAGCTAGAACAATTAGACCTACAGGAAAGAGGCAAAAGGAGAAAATAAAATGCAAATAAATACCTCAGAATCTGTGAAAAAGTTGTAAAGGAGGACATCATCAAATTCCAAACCCTTTGCTTCATAAATTGTTAGCACAAGTGCTAAACTAAGCTCCTCTGGAATCTTATCCTTCACCGTTTCATTTGCTACTAATATTACCTGCCAGAACAAAATTAGTGACTTATGAATCAAAAAGACAAAAAGTAATTCATTTAAAGCGTGGAAAAAAGACAGCTATCTGTATTCCTCACTGATGTTCTTCGAGATGTGTTGCTCATGTCCACTCAGTGTGGGTGTGTGTTCTTACCACATGCACTGGTGCCAGACCATCTTCCCTTAGCAGGACCCATGGGGCGGTGGGTGGCTCAGGTCCCTTCTGGAATGGCAAGCACCTGCCACACTATATAGGGTGCCTCCACTCCATTCCATTTCACCCCCAATTTCTTCTTGCTGGAGAAACTCTGACAGTGGAGAAGAGTGGGATGATGACTGGAGGTGGGAGTTCACTGACATGCCATCTGCCATGCAACTCTTCCAAAGGCTGCCTCACGATGTGGTATGTAGTGAGAACCATGTTGCATCCTTGCAAATTTCCTGGATAGGCAAGCAGGCAAGAAAGGCTGCAGAGGAGGCTTGTGTACTGGTTGAGTGGGCTCTGATGTGCAGTTGTGGCTGAGCGTCTGCCAACTGAAAGCATCTCCAAATACATGAGTTTATCCAACTGGAGATGCTAGCCCCTGCAACCTCCTGCATAAGCGACAAGGAGATGACTCATGGAACAGCTTTGTTCTGTCAGTGTAGAAAGTGAGGGCCCTGCAGACTTCCAGGGCTCACAGCCATCTCTCCTCTTTAGTCATGTGAGATTCTGGGGAGAAGACCTGGAGGAAGATGCTCTGACCTGTGTGGAAGGTCAAGTCTGCCTTAGGTAGGAAGGCAGGGTATCTGGTCACTGCTGGTCACTGCTGCACTTTATCTTTAAAACAAGAAAGTTAAAGGGGCTCTGAAGGAGACAGTCCTAGCCAATGTATATATCACCAAGAAGGCCACCTTCCAGGACAGGTGCAGAAGAAAGCACATGGTCATCGGCTTGAAGCGTGGTCCAGTAAACCAGATTAAGAACCAAATTAAGGTCTCACTGGAGAGCAGGAGCCCATGCACATGGAAAGAGCCACTCAAGACCCCTCAGGAATCTGCTTGTCACATCACGTGAAAACACAAACTGGTATTGTACTGGCAGGTGGAAGGTTAAGACTGTTTCCAGATGTACTCTGATGGATGCAAGTGCCAGGCCCTCCTCCTGTCAGTAGAGGGTGGTCTGAATAGAGCCTCCATTAGGGTGAGACCACTCTGTTCATCCCACACCAAAAACCTAGTCCACTTGGCTATGTACATATGTATGGATGGCTTGCAGCTTCCCAAGAGGGACTGCTGAACTGCCACTGAGCATGACTGTTCCTCTGTATCCAGCAATGGAGCTGTCCGAGACAGCTCTGAGAGCTGTGCTCCACAAGGGCCTGTGAGGTGTAATGGGCTACTGCAGAAAGGTAAGTGGTGGCTGGTGTCCTGACCTTATCCTCCTTAGGGCTCAGAGATCTTCCCTGGCCTTGCCTGCACCTATTCAGAGCTGGGCAATGATGCCAGGAAGCCAACAGAATGGAAGGAGCAGTGCACACTGATGTGCTGGAGCTCAGGACCAAATCTATGTGTTCACGAACCAGAGCTATGGTAGCTTCCATTTGGAGACCCTTAAAATAATCGCCCCTCTCCTTTTGTGTACAAGGCTTAAATGCGGCACTTGTCACTAATGTGTCCCCTCTTGTAAGCACTCCAAAACAGCAGCAGTGAGGATCATTCATTGGCATGATCCTAGTACAACTACAACACAACTTGAAGCCCGGGGAATGGGGCATTCAAGGTTAAGTCCCTATGGGACCTACATTATGTAACTAACTGATAACAGTCAATTAACTGAAAAAAAAAAACCCAACGAGAAGTCCTGTGGCACCTTGTAGACTAAGAGATTTATTGGAGCATAAGCTTTTATGGGCAAAGACCTGCTTCATCAGATGAATGTATCCATCCTGCGCACTATATAGCGTGGCATATGTACGTCACTCCAGGGGGCACCCAACTTGGCTCCCCTACAGGTACTGCTAAGGGAGAATCTTCCAGCACCAGAGATGTGGTGAACACACACAACTATGTTGAATGGACATAAGCAAGTACTCAAAGAAGAATGAGCAATTAGTTATTGCAAGGCACAGTTATCGTGCACACTACCGTAGGTATCAATGTAATACTAAACCTATGTTACATCCATAGATACTTTAGCACTCTCCAGAAAAAGGGTTGCTAAACTGCTTTCTGGCTGCTACCTGTGAGGCATCTGGAGAACTGGTAGAAGAGAGCAATCAGCATGAAAACCTGGGCAGGACTGAGTGGAAATTTCAAAGAGAGAAAATGAAATAGGTTCTGAGGCTGAAATAAGAAAGGTAAATCCTGAATTTTTACTTTATGAAAGAACACTGGGGGGTTGGTCCTTTAGAAAAGTGGATTTTGCCATTAGCTTAAGCCAAACCAAAACAAAAACAAAAAACCCACTTACACACTATGTAAAATATCCCCTAGAAAAGAAAAACGAACCTGATGTGCTCCAAATTCAATTGGCTGTGTTTTTCTTTTGTTGCCTCTCAGTAAAATTGCTAGGTCACTAACACTGCAAGACTCTAAGACAGTAGGTTTAGGTCCATCAAAGAGGCCAGAATCCCTAGGAAGACGATCGAAAGATTCTGGGAAATAGTTCTGAAGTAAATCAACAACACCAGAAGCGAGATGTAGAATTCCTATGATGATCAAAAATACATATTACAAATGTAATATAGGCCTCACACAAACATAACTATAATAAATATGAACATTACTCAGATTGCACAGAATACAGAAATAAGACTGAGATTAGGAGGAGACAGCAGCTGTAACATGCTCTTTGAGTATCTTTGATTTACAGGGCCACCACAAAGAACACACGCAACAAAATTAAGCAAAGACTTCTATGTAATAAGCAAAGGCTCAAAGGGAGAGGCAAGCATTAAACAGCAGAAGTAAACCACTTGTCCTAAAAATTGTAACTATCAAGCAGAAATTTAAGACAAACTTTTAAGAAATATTCTAACTGGGTCAAACACAAACAAAACATTGATAGGAAGATTTTCAAGCATGATTAGTGATTTTAGGATGCTTTATTTTTGGATACCCAACTCAGGATACCTTAAAGGAATCTGATTTCAGAAAGCCCTGAGCATTCGCCATCTGAAAATCATTTCCCTGTAAACGTATCTCGTGATGAGCACCCAAATATTAAGATACTTATAATCAATCACTTTTGCCTTTTGAAGATCTTGTCCCCAAAATAGAATATGGTAATTTCTCTACCTGAATGAGATCTGTAGTTCTGATAAAGCTGGTATATCCTTTTAGGTTTTCTGACAATGCATCGTTTCTTGTCAATTGAGTTCTTGTTGGCATAGTGAAACAGCGACCTCAGATCACTAAAACGAAAAGCAACTCCCTTCATTATGCTTTGTGCAGTGTCACCAGTAAGGAACATTGCATTAGGGTCATTGATGCATTTCATTAACAGCGCAAGCTCAGCTTGAGTGAAGTCTTGAATCTCATCACCATAAAGCTCATGGATGGACCATGGTAGCTCCTCAAGCTTAGAGAGTCTTTGAGATAAGTTGTATAGCACATCTTCTTCATCAAAGTAGCCTCTCTGTGATCTTATTTGCTGATAAAGGCAAAAGAGACGATAGATTTCACTACGGTCTTCCTTGAAGTTTGGCGATCTCTTCCGCCCTAGTTTTTTGTACTCTTCTTCTGTAAGTTTACCCTGGGGAGAACTTAGTGCTTCAAAAGATCCTTTCAAAAAAGATTTTATTTCTTTCCAAACCAATGCAGGGTTATAGGGGGTTTTGCCTTTTATCATTTTTGGCCACATTTCATTAGCAAACACATCGTAAGTCACAAAAACTCGAGGGTCGCTTTCTCGTGAGTGAGCTTCTGCAGCCTTTTCATCCTCACCGAATTCTCCTTCAGCATTACCTTCTTCATCCTCATCTTGCCAATTTGGTATTACCAAGTCTTCCTGAGTGGACCAACCAACGATGGTTCTTTTAAGACTTCCATCTTCATTCCTAAGAAAAAATGGATCAGGCATTGATGCATCAAGTAAAAGTAACAACTGTTTGGAGGTTACGTACAATGGGAAATTTTCATCTTTAGCATCTTGTAGCTTGTAAACATTTGGCTCAAGTGGCTGGAAGTGACTTGTTGACTTAGAAGACTTACTTAGCTCAATAAAATTCCTCTGGACTTCTTGGCACAGAACATGATTTTTAGTAACAAAAATCTGGTGCAAGTGTTCCAGTTTGTCTGATTCTTCGGCGCTATGCTCTTCCTCCTCTTTGCTATCATCTAGTAAGTTCAATTCTATGTTAGCTGCACTTGAATACTGTTCATCTTCATCATCTTGTTCTTGTTCATCACCTACGCTTTCTAACTCCACTGACTCACCGGAGTCATTGTTGCTGTGCTTTTCATCCTCCTCCTCGTCCTCCTCCTCTCCCATGCTTTCTTTTTCAGATTCGATTTCCAATCTTCTCCTCTGCCACATCTGTCTAACCAGTAAAGGGGCTCCTGCCAACTGTGCTTTCTCCCAGTAAGAATGAAATTTTTTCCATAGTCTATATAAGCAACAAGTAGTCTTTCCTGTTCCACTCCGTCCAATTAAGATGATTGGCTCCATGGGTTTGGGACTGAGGTCAATCACTGCATACTCTAACTCACCAACTCTGAAAGGGTATTCAACAGCAGAATTCATATCATTTATGATGTTAAGTGCCATGTTAGTACTGAAGCTGTGAAATTTCATAATATTATATTCTGTTTCCACTGCGCTAGCTGGTGGGAAGTATTCAGGTATGATGTGTTCTTTTGTTTTTTCTGCCTCTGTATCTTCCACATAACAGCGAGGAATGCGCTTTTGCATTTTCAGATTAGAAGAATACTTGATTTTACTTATACCCTTGAGTTTTTTCCTCAAGATGCAGGTCAAGCCACGGTTGTATGCAGTACATATAGTGTTGATAGCACGGTCGAGTTTGCAGTGATCAAAAACAATGTCCCATATTCTAATGATTTCAGTGTAAATCCTCCCAGATTTTTCTACAGGATGTACAGACTGTTCTGTCTCTATAATCTTCTCTGCAGCCTCACTGCAACGGGGAGAAAAGTCTATTGCAAGCTCCCATAGCATCCTTGCTCCTTTGTCCAGCTTAGCTTCATACAGCTGAATATCAGCTTTCAAGTGTTTTAGCCGCTTTTGTAGACCCTGGGTCCATTCTCCATTTCCAAGCTGCTGAACTGCCATTATAATTTTCTTTTTCATGTAATGAGGTACAGCTTTGCTGCCTAGCTTCTTCAGCATTTCAGAAGTGCACTCAATTTCCCATGTCATGTTATCAAAGTCCTGAATATATGCTTCAATGTCCTGAATCTGCCCATTAATTTCCTCTGTTTCTTCACCTATGCCATAAGGCATGGGAATGTCGGATTCATCATGCTCCTTCTCAGTATTCTCCACTTTCTCAGAGCCAGCAACATCTGCTTTACTGTGAATCAAACTCTCATACTCACAAGTGTGCTGGGACTCACTCTTTTTACCTTCAATGCTTGTTAGTGCTGAAGGTGGGTTTGGTACTCGAGAATTAACTTCTGTTGGGTTGTCACCCACTTGAAGATGCTGGATTAAATCTGTGATTGATTTTACTAGGCTTTCCCGTGGAGTTAAGGGCTTATTTACCTCACCAGGTTCTTGCTTTGTCAACTGAGCATCTTCTGCTTCTTCCCAGGTGTCAGGAACCAGATCTGAATTTTGGACATTTGCAGGTGCCGAATGGCCAGATGGTGCTCTCCAGACAGATGCAGATGATGAATGAGCTGCACTTTTTGGCTGTGATGTGTTACAGGCTGGAATGGACTTAGGCACCTTAACAAGTTGCCCTAATGTATCTTGACGGTGCTTCCTCTTCTCTGACACAGCTGCATTCCATGCAACTAGCCGAGGATCATTTTTTTTAATTCTGTGCCTCACATCTTTTCCTAGTTTATTTTTCAAGTTAAAGTTAATGTCAAACTTTGCTAACAAATCCATTATTTTCTTAACCTGCTTTGACTGCGTTTTCTGAAATATAATATGCATCACTGTATTCCCATTCTTATCTTGGCTGTTTGGATTAAGATGTGGGAAAGTGGATGGGTTCGAACCATAGAGTTCCAGTAAATAGTTCAAGAAGCGTAAACCAATGTAATCTGAAAGAAACAGAACAACAAATCACTTAACAAATATACTTGCTCTTAAGAACCAGAAAAAACTATCACTAATCTTTGCAGCTATTAACTGAAAATAAACGTCCTCTAAAATAATAACGTGAATTTAATATTTCTGAAACCTCTCATTTTGAGAACCAAAAAAACTGAAGTTTTCTATTTTTTCAGGAAAAAAAAACAGATTTAACACTAACAAAGGCAACAGAAGATTTGCCCCATTCCCCCACGTGGACGCTTCAGGAGGCCCTCTGTCAACAGGCCAGGGGCAGCCAGTAGGCTGGCCACTCTGTCGACAGTGTGGATCACTTTTTCAATCTGCATTTGTGCATGGACACACTCTATCAACAGAAGTTTTGTCGGAAGATGTTTTCAGAGAACTATCTGCAATGACTCAAAAATCTTGAGTGGTGGCTGCTAATTTAGACACCATCACTTTGTATGTACAGTGGAGATGTTTTCTAATGTGCAGTTCTTCGCCTTTATCAACACAAATTTTCATCTGCCATTCTGTTGCCCAGTCATTCCATTTTGCAACATCCCTTTGCAACAATTCAGCCAAATTTGGACTTCACTATCCTCTGTAATTTTGCATTGTTGTCAATTTTGCCACCCTATTTACCCTCTTTTTCAGATTTTTTATGAATATGTTGAATGGCACGTCCCCATACAGCTCTTTGGGGCACACCATTATGCATGTCCCTCCATTTGAAAATGCCAAGTTATTCCTACTCTTCATTTTCTCTCTTTAAACCAGTCACTGATTCTTGAGAAGACCTTCCCTCTTATTCATTGACGGTTTACTCTGCTTAAAAGTCTTTGGTGAGGGACCTTGTCAAAGGCTTTCTGAAAATTAATATAGAACATAAAAATAATCCATATTATTTCATTTACACTAAGCCCTTTAGATCAAGCTCCAAAGTGTTTTATCCCATGGTTATTCTGTCCCTACTCAACAAAGCCCATGTTAAAGCCAGTGAGTACTTAGCTTGAGGAAGGACTATCTATAAAGACAATCCTCCTTCCTAAAATAATCTGAATAAATTAACATTTAGACCCCGTGCACCAAAACAAAGACTTACTTCTTTTATCTAAGCAGATGGAAACTGCAGCATGCAAAGGTGTATCGCCTTCAACAAAAGAAATGCTCCGAGGATCTGCACCATTGCTCAGCAGCAAATAAGCCAAATCAAAATCATCATTTTTCAAGCATATCTGCAGCGGTTTTTCAGGGCTGGCTCCATTCCCCTCAGGTGAAGCTAGTGAAATAAATTGGACTATTTAAGACTAAATTTGATTCATTAGATCTGTACATTCAGAAAGGACATCAAATGTAAGACATCAGTGACTGTGAAGGGAGTAGATGTTAAAAATAACATAGGGACTGATTAACCAAATGATCATATTTATACATTAACAGAATATTAAGGAAATTCAAATATTAAACAAACCTCATATGACCTCTCCCAAATCAAAGTCAAGTTAAAAAAAAAAAGTTCACTGCAAATCTGATGGCCAGGATTTCCCTCGTTCCTTTTTCAAGAAATCAGTGTAAGAAGTCAAATACTTAAAAGAATGTGAATTCTTCTAGCTTCAGAAATACACAAAGCCATACAGCTGCCTGTACGCACTAAGATATTTTCCTCCCCTTATAAAAATACTAAATTTTTCTCCCAACGATATCAGTTGAGGGGAAAAACAAAGTAATCTTGACTTCCAGACCTAGCAGGAGCAAAGGACTAAAATAGTTCAGAGCTCAGAGTGTCACAACTAGTAAATGCTCCTCTTCTCCAAAAGGTCTCGTATATGGTGACCCACAGTGGCTACTTCATATCTCACTCTCTCTTTTTTAAACTTTTAAAAAGTGAGTGTTCAGTGTGAGCAGCTAAAGAATGGAGCTTGTCATCCTTACTGTAAAGCACCTAGAATTCTGTATGGTATGTGTATACATATAAAAATACATTTTGCCATGAAAAACCTTAAGATAACACAGAGATCCTAAGCAAAATTAACAGTGCCTATTTACATTCAGAACAAAGAACACATGTTCTTTACAGTTCTCCTCACACAAAATGAGAAAAACTATAAAATTTCCCGATCAGATTTAAAGTAGAAGCTTAAAAATGGGTAAGCATGGTAGCATCTCTGTATTAAGGACCTCTCAAGAAGCGAATAACTAAAGCAATTGTAACAAACAAAGGCAATGATGTCAATTCTGTTCTCCTAACCAGGTAGAGGTAGTGCGTAGTAATTAATCAAAAATCAAGCAAAGCTTAAGGCAGAAATACTGTTTAACCATTTCCCCTCAAATACAATCCTATGCCTATATTAGATCAGATTCTGCCACACTTACTAAAGCTGAGTAATAACTTACTCCACAATCAATACACACAATAGAATCAACTTTTTAATAATACAGTGATTGAATTTACACTGTGCCAGAGGAGTCGGGTTGCCAGTATTTCTAAAATACAGGTTGAACTTCTCTAATCCAGAACCCCGGGGACCTGACCAGTGCTGAAAAAGAGAATTTGCCAAATCACGGGAGATCAGTATTGTCTAGCAGAATGAGCAACACTTCCACTGCTTTCTGAGCTCCTAAAAGACATTTAAGGGTAAATTACAACTAAATAATCGCATAGAACTCTGAGAGCCAGAACTGGGGGCTCTAAACAAACTTTATGGGACCACAGGAAACTTGGCCACAATTACAATATATGGTCATCCAGCTAACTAAAATCATGCCAGATTATGGATGTTGCCAGACAAGAGAGCTCTGGATTAGAGAGGTTCTACCTGTAATCTGTTTCAGTCAACAAACAGAAATCTTCTAAAACATTTTCATATCTGAGTTTTTCACCTCCTTTTTCTAGCAAGCATCTTATGAGATGCAGCCGACAATCATCCAATCTGTCAACCTTTTTAATAACACTGCCAATGTTGAGGTCTGAAAGGTTACAGTTTCTGATGACGCCACATGATGGCATTTCTCCACTGGCATTACGCGTCAGCAACAGCAAAACTTCATGCCACATTTGCTTCTCCAACAAAAACTTTATGAAGCTGCTAGCACAGGTATTGTCGATGTCACAAACCAGTTCTTCAGGAATTTCTGCAAGGAAGCAAAGTAAAAGGCAATTAAATAGAAGCAAGATAGCACAATGACCAATGCAAACTGATTCCAGAAGCATTGATTGAAAAAAAAATACTAATCATTATTAAAATACATAATGTTATTGACAGTCTAGCACTATTACCCTGTATCCAGCACTGCAGGAAGAGGGAGAAAAACAAAATCAGCGCGACCTTAGGCAAGAAGAAAGGTTCTGTTCCCAGACCAGTTTAAGAGGCATAAAAGACGCTAAGTAACGTCAATTTAAATAATGTGGCACATTAGAAGCGTAAGGTCAGAAGGGAGTAATATGAACATCTGGTCTACGGTCCTGATGACGAAGGCCATCAACGACATGATAAGGCTGCAGTTTGACCATATGTTTTCAAGACAGAAGATACAGGATTCCATAAAGGACTTCACAAACTAATGATAAATGAGTTGCTACTTGAGCACTTCAAGGAAACAAGAAAAATCATTGGATAACTCAAAACTACCAGTCAGACAACCCCCATTCTGAGGAAAAGGCAAAGCACTAACTCACATTCTTGAATGGGAGGTGAGTTTTAAACCACAGTGACATTCCAGCTACCTCAAAGCCCTCTCATAAAGAACAGGAGGACTGACTAGATGTCATACAGAGAGAGAACGCAAAATCAGACATTGACTGCACCTAATTGCCACAACAGTCCAAGTTCCTGATATATGAAGAACAAATCCCTTCAGTTTCCAAACAACTCATTGTGTCAGGAAAGCACCAAACATGCAACTACAGACTCTTGATTTTAAAAGAGTAAAGAACCTTTGCTAAAAAGCCGTCTCCCTCTAAATCAAGCATGTCAAACATGCTGCCCATGGGTGACATGCAGCCCCATCGAATGTTTTTGCAGCCTGCAGCTCCAGCCCTGGGACCCAGCTGGGGCCTGAGCAAATTAGCAATTTTACACATCAAATTTTATGAACTATTAATAAAATTATAAAACAATAAAAATAATATTAAGTGACGTTCTCAATTAAAATTATTGTATTATATTAAAACGAGACTTGAAAAGTAGTATAAAATATACCTAAAACATAATCTATCATAATAAATAATTACAACTTTCCAAGAGAATTACATTTTCTTTGGTGGCCCTGAAAGTTATCAGTTTTCATTTGTGCGGCCCTCTTGGAGGCTTTGAATTTGCTCTAAATACACTGGTACTAAATATAGACCAGGTTTCTTATGTTGAGATCAGATATCAGGTAAAAGCCAGACAAAATTAGATTGGATTTAAATAGCCCATCACAAAGAGAGGTAGACCAGAATACCAATCAATATAAAAATCCAGAAAAACAAACACACACACAAAAAAAGCCAAAGACAGACAGACTTACTTTTTCCAGGTCAGAAGAGACTTCTGATTACTGCTTTACAGAAAGAATTCTATTATGCTGAACAATACGTACAACCATGAGCTGTTGGGGTCCCTGTGAAAAGTGAGTTGATCTCCACCCACTTCCTAATGGACCGGGATGTACACATCACAAAACATATCCCCACAATTGTCACTAATTCACAACCAACAGAGGCAAAGGATTCAATAGGCACGAAGAGGCATAGCTAAAATTGCACATCAGCAGTCAACTGCTATGTCTAGTACAGACATAGCCCACGTGTATCCCACACACCTACTGGGTGTGATTCACTGTACATGCAGTGGCACCTAGACCAATTACAGAGAGAAAGAATGAGCCTCTTCTAGCACCTTAGCTGCAAGGCAGCTGGGGTTTAGCTCGAACTATAGTGGCTCCTGCACTAAGCTCCAGAGGAATCAGGTTCAAGTCAGCCTATGGGTGGTTACAGAGGCACAATGGAACAATTCTATTCTGTGTTCATTAAAATAAAAGGGCTAATATGCTGTAAATCTGCTAGAAGAAGATTAGAGACTCAGGCTGCATCTACACTACGAGATAAATTTGAATTTAAGGCAGTTAGCTCGATATTAACAGGTCACTGTCTTCACTGAAAATACCATTAGCTCAATATAGGGAGCACTAATCTCAAGATTACAAAATTGCAGTTACGGGATATAGCGTCAAGCTCGAATTCAGAAGTTCGGTTAAAGGCCAGTGTGGAAGTGACACATCCTAAAATCGAATTTATTAGCCTCCACAGCCTCCACCCTATCTAGCCCACAAAGCTAAGTGAGCTGCACCTGACTCCCAGCTCCCCGCTACTAGCAGGAGCTGAGAAACTGAGAAGGCTGTTGGACTCCTGTGGTGGGGAGCCAGGTACTTTGCGGCCAGGCAGCTTGAGCTCCATGGGGCCAGACACTCCGCCACCAGGCTCCTGGAGCCACAAGCAGGTCCAGGCACCCATGGGCAGGCACCCACCTCACAGTGCCCTTGGCCACCTGTGACCAGGCGCCACCTGCCAGTGGGCTCCAGCAGTTTTCCACCAGAGCCGGTGAGTGGCAGGGCTTTGTTCTTTTTGTTTTGTTTTGTTTTGCTTTTGGGAAGAGGGTTTTTTGCAGGGGGCGTGAGTGTTTTTGAGTGTTTTCTTGGGGGAGTTGTTTTTGGGGGGAAGTTGTGTTGGGACTGGGGCTGGGGGAGCCTGTGGGGCGGGGGATTAAACCCTCATATCTAAGGGACTATGGGGAAGAACAGACAGCCCTATTAGTCCATTAAATGGAGGGTTCACTGTACTAGCAGGAGCCAGGAAATTGACCAGGGCTGCTGCACTGTCAGTTTCCCAGGTCCCCCAAGCTGCTGGTCCCAGAAAACTGACAGTGTTGCTGCTCTTGGCTCAGAATGTGGGGCTGAGGGAACTGTGGGATAGGTTCCCACAATGCACTGCTGCAACAGTCCATGTCTGGTGATATCAATGTGGGCGCAATATGTTGAATTGGTTGGGAGCCTGTGGGAAGTGAGGATACTCAAAATCGAATTTAGAAAACCAGCATAAAATCAATTTTAATAAAGTCAAATTTATCTTGTAGTGTAGCCGTAGCCTCAGTGGCCTGGTCATAAGTGAAGTATAAAAGGCTAGATAGAGTAGTCAAGAATTACTTAGCTTTTTCTGATTGCAACTGATTAAATGGGCATTTAAAAAAGGCTAGTCACCACTCCCTTACAGGCTTTCATGTATATAGCACTATATTTCAAAACATGTTTGGGGTTACAGTTAGAGAGTAGCAAAACCTCTGTAATGTTGATGTCCCTCAACTGCCTTTCTGGTCAACTTATCGACTTCCCAAGCAGTGCTCCCCCTCTCTCAGGCAGCCAGCACACTACCATAGTATGTGTGCAGCTTTCTACAATCAAGCCAGAAAATAGTTCGATTGAATATTAAGTTTCTAGTTTTCATAAAGACAAAAAATTTCCCATTTTTAAATTCCATAATCTCTATGTTGAAAAACTACAATTTTTTGATCAGACATCCCATAGTATCCCAGCATATCACTTCCCTGACACTGCATTCCAAAGCTGGGAATGTTTCAGACGGGAAGAAACATTAAAAAATGTTTTTATCTTTTAGAAAACAACTCTTAACCAAGTGCTGCAGCTCACTGGGAAATGTGCTAGTCCTTGCAAAGATAAAAGATTTTGCTCTGCTCCTCTAGGGTGATTCAGAGACAAACGGCAAGACACTGATGGCAGCATCAGAAATAAGCTTGGTACATTCCATCTTCAGGCTGGGCTGGAAGGCACCTCTAAGCTTACAAACTTAGTGAGGTTGAAAAAGTGATGAATTTTTAAAGAAGAAATGATATGCATCTTAAACAGGGGTCATAGCGGAGAGTCTAACATTAAGCAAGTTTAGCTAACCACAGAAAATTCTGGAGATGTCACCAGCTAACCTAGCTTACATATAAATTTTTTCTTGCCTGGAACTACCATAAAAAACAGAACATATGCATAAGTCTTTCTGCAGCTCTGAATACAAAGATCTATCCCTCTCCAAAATTCATATTTTGGAATTAGGAGAATAAAATTAAATCTTCCAGCAAACATCATGGAATAGGTGCTAATGGATCTCTAATAACCGTATTTAATAGGCAAAAAATGGATCACTAATGCAGCTCAGTTTATTTGGTATGACTGAAAGAATTATCAAACAGCTCTAATTAAGGCAATTTACAGTGGCGACAGAAGTGGTGGAAAATACACTAATATTTTTTGTCACTTGCAACAATACAAGTCACATGGCACAGGCATAATACAATTACTAAAACAGCTTTTAGCACATATTTGAAAATAGCATATGCAGGTCCTGTACTATTGCTTTCCCCCATGTCAATTTTTTTAAAAAATACCAAAAATAACCAACCAATCAACCCAGAGTAAAAAAACATAAAAACAAGACTTCTCCTATGGCATAACTACTGTATACATTTAAATATATGTTCACTGTACTGTTTCTACAGTCTGCAAAAAAAACCTTTAAATTAAAGATGTTAGCCCTCCAGCAAGAATAGGAAGTAATTTTTTCTGCAACTATTTCTACATTACAGATACTTGCAGAAAACACTCTGTATATTTAATTCAAATACATTTTTCTCACCGATCAAGTTGTGTGAAAGGCAGAAATGGAATTCACTTTACCTTTTACAGTAGACAACAGCTCCAGAAATTTCTGAACCTTCTCCTGCTTCAATGCATTTTTATGGTGTGCTTGGTTTTCAGGACCGCAAAACATCAAGAACTGCTTAAAAGCATCAAGAAGAGAGCTAATTTCATCATCTGAGCCTTTGCTTTTGCTCTTTCCTGAAAAAAAATCACAAATGTGTAATCCTGTTTTTTGTTCGCTGTTGGTTTTTAAAACTAAAGTAATATAATATATTTTATTGGAAATGTATGGAATGCTAACACATAAAAACATACTTTTTAAAATAAAAACTAGTAATGCCTCCCAGTTTATCCCACGACCAGGATAAAGTACAATGTGTGTTTTATATTAACTAACACATTTTAGTTAGAAAATGAGGCCCAGGCTTAGCATACATTAGCCAGTGGCTCTGAGGAACGTAACTATGTCCAAGTGACAGATCATGTAAGAAAAACAGCTGAAGAAAGCCCAAGGAAGGTAGTCTTCTTCCATGAGATCCAGAAGAAATTCAGGCAGTTCGCTACAAAGGAGCAATCAAAACTCCCTACTTCCACTCCCTACTTCTACACTAAACCCAGAAAACCTTGCCCTTGAGAAAGAGAATGAGGGGTCAAAGTGCCAAGGTAAAGGTGAAGAGAAAAATTTAAGTGGAACCAACAACCCTGGATGAAACAGTGGATCAGGCAGGATCACAGCACAAGAAACTTAAGCCCACTATCACTACAGCCCTGGCTGGAGGAACTTGTCAGATCTTTTCATTCTGATGCCACCAGCTTGCAGCCAGGAAGAGGGAAGAACAATAAGATGGGCCATGGGAGGGAGCATTTAGGGACCACTTTTTCAGGAACCAGAGACAGAGGAGAAAAAGGTGAAAGTAAACCCCCCAGGCACTATATTTTCTCTATATATGGAGACTTTGAGGTAGGCTTAACCCATAACTGAGTTTGCCCAGGTCAGAGGCAAGGCATTTCCTCTGTTTCTGACTCTTGAGGTCTTTAAGGAACTGCTTGTTCGCTCAGGTATTCAGAAGAGCTCCAAGTGAACACTCTTCAAAGGGTCTTCTTGAGGGCTTAGCTGAATCTGATCCTTTCTTAGAGCTATTACCACAAAGTTCGTTCTTCCATCTTTATCTGCTGTGAGGAAAATGAAGTACCCACTATTTGGACTGACATTTAGATACAAGAGCTTACAACCTTCCTTAATAATAGTTTAGTGATTATTTGAAGAAAGAACTGATATTTGTTCGTTTATTAACATCTAGTTTTAAGCTCTGTTAAAGCTTAAAAAATAGGCAAATAAGAATTTCTCTTTAAGTATTTTTCTTGAAGACCTTTTTCCTTTAGCCAGTTGTCTAGAAATACAAATTGTGATTAAAAACCATTTTAAAAATACATTTCAAAGTTTGTGCATAGTGGCAAGTGGTGAGGCTTTCTCAGGGTATGTCTACACAGAAAAGTTATTTTGAGAAAACGGTCATTATATTGAAATAGCTATCCTTGGCCACATCTACACTACAGAGATCTTTTGAAAGAAGCCCTTCCAGAAGATCTCTTCTGAAAGAACTTCTTTTGAAAACACAAAAACACACACAAAACACAGCTCAAAGAGAGCTCAAGAGAGATCTGCTCTTTCAAAAGAGAGTGACCACACAGCCCCTGCTCTTCTGAAAGAATATGCCAGGAATCGAAAAATCAGGCCCCATGAGGACTGCTCTTTTGAAAAAAAGGTCCCACAGAGTGATTACATACGGTTCTTTCAATAGAAGCTGTCGAAAGGGGGTGCTCTTCCTAAAATGGGAACTGAACAGTGATTTTGAAAGGAGCAAGCACTGCGTTCTTTCAATTTACTTTCGAAAGAATGCTTTGTGTCTGTAGACGCTCTGCGGGATCTTTCGAAAGAACCCCCTTCTTTTGAAAAATCTTTCAAAAGAACTTGCTAGTGCAGATGCAGACTTTGATATATTTCCACCAGAAAGAAACACTATATAAACCTTACCTACTACAAGCTACGAGAAGTATAACATTTCTGTAAAGGAAAAATGACATTTAAAACAGACAATGCAACCAGTACCTGAGTTGTCAGAGGGAGAAGCATGTCTTGCTAAGTGATTGTTGATTATATCTACTGCCTTGAAGTTTTTGCTTTTTTTCAAGATGTCTGCAGCACTCCTTGCTTGTGCATCGAGAACTGTGGGGTCCACCCCAGCATTTAGGAGCATCTGCACATTTTCTGTCTGACCTGAAACACAAAATCAACACAGTAGGGAAGTGGCACAATCCTCTCATTCAAACAAAGAGCAGCTGAGTATTACAGAAAACTGGGCATTTTGCCAAATTGTACTTTGGGTGGCTTATGTGTATGTGTTTTCTTTTTTTAATTGATATTCAGTCTTTTGCTTTCCTCTTTGATCAAGACAAACAAAAAATATTTAAAAATGTCTAAGATACTTTGTGTGATTCCGTTGTTAATTACTAGTTTTTTCCCCGTATCAGAGTGACATAAAAATAACATTACCTAATAACAAGCCTTGCACCATATGTTATCTACATTTTCATGAATATGACAGTACTACTATTCTTTTCAATTGAAGCTAGTATCTGAACATAACTGCCTCTAAAACACTGCAGAACAAATATAGAACAAGCCCTGAAATATAATTTCTAACTGGAAGCTCAAAATATCATCTTTGATATATCACAAGGCTCTGTACTCCTGTCTCACAATGTCACATTCCATTTTGACGGGCATTGTGCTACTCCGAGAGAAGATGGACTCTCTTTTCCTCAAACAGCTGAACATGTCCTACAAATCAGATCAAAAGAATTCCAAGGAGAAGCATCAAAAGTCAAAGGATCACCCAGGCAAGTGAAAGCAGCAGAAATGATTCCTAGGAAAGCTACACAATATTAATTCCATTTTCCTGAGACACAGTTGCAAGGCTGACCACTTCAATCACTCTATATATCCCACTTTATAGAGCAGGGGTCAGCAACCTGCAGCTCCAGAGCCACATGCAACTCTTTAAGGACCCACTTGAAGCTCCAAGCACTGCCACTGCTGACTCTTCCGGCAGCTCTGGAGGCTGCTGCTACTTAAATGTAGGCCACTCAGCAGTCAGCTGTGTCAGGGAGGAAGCAGGCAGGGCAAGGAGCCACTCCATGCAGGGGAAGTCAGCCTGCAGGAGAGCTGTGGGGAGGGGCAGCTGAGCCTGCCCTGCCAGACCTGCACAGTCGTGCTGAGAAAGAGGTGGTGGGGGGAGAAGTGTCAGTGCATGGAGCTCATTGGCTGAGGCAGGTAAATCCTGGGGCTGAAGGGGTTAAACCCTAGGGTGTCTAAGGGGTGGTTTGGGGCTGAGAGGCGTTAAACCTGGGAGTGGGGGAGCAGTCTGTTGGATGGTGGGGGTAAAGCTTGGGGACAGGGGAATGAATCTGGGGGTTGAGGCAGGTGAAGCCTGGAGATGGGAGTAACAACTTTCTAACTGGTACAAATCATTGTGTGTGAGCTGTTCTTAAAACAGGGGTGAAAAAAGTGCGGTCTGGCATTATTTATTGAGGACTGCCTTGTATTCACATGCATTGCGGCTCTTGAAGTATTGATTTTATAACTGAATTTGAAAAAATGGCTCTTCTCACCATTTTAGTTACAGACCCCTGTGCTAGAGCACCAGGAAAGGCTTGGAGAAAAGGGTGTGAAAAAGTGAGACACTTCTACACATTCAACACCGTTCTCTTGTTGCTATACATTTATGCCTTGCCACCTGTGTTATTTTAACAGGCTTTTGTCAAAAAGATGGCTCTGAAATTTCTTCCACTTTTTGCAAGCAGTATATTCATTGGGATGGCTGGGAGAGAAGAAATGTGACTCGTCCACAGCATAGTATGAATGAGGCTACGTCTACACTACAAGATAAATTCAGATTTATTAATAACAATTTTGTAATGCTGGATTTCATAAATTCGAATTTGACTATCCTCACCTCCCCACGTGCTCCTCACAAAGTCGACTTATTGCTGCCACACTCAATCAGCAAACATCGACTACGGCAGCAATGTATTGTGGTAACCTACCCCACAGTTCCCTCATCACTATAGCATTCTGGGTATTTTCGCTGGGGCAGCATGGAGAAAAAATAGCCCCACAAGTGGTTGTTGATATTTGACATCATCTTCCCACATTGCATTGCCCTCATTCCCCTCCCGTGGTAAAAAAAAGTCCATTTTTCCAGGTGGAAGGAAGGAAAACTAGTGCATCAACAAAGATCACCAAATGCACACAAATCGCTTCATTCTATAACTGAATTACTTTTTAAAACTGCAGATAACTGAATTAAGAACGATTTTATAAAAAGCAGTCGGTGTGCATCTTTCAACTGGCCCTCCACCCAATGCCCCCATCCCTTGAGTACATCTGATCCCGGAAACCGATATAGGGTCACTGCAAAGTATGAAGAAAGAGTAGATAGTAAAGAACTTGAAAAAGGAGGGTTGCTTAGGTAGGGTTTTTGGGTTCCCAGTTCATTGTACGGCTTCTGTGCATCATCTGTATTCTCAACTGGCCCTCCACCCACTCTTCCCTGCATGAAGGGTGCAAAGTTAGAAGAAAGGTGATAGAAAAGGTTAGGAAAAAAGATTTTTGGCTTCCCTCTTCGCTACACAGACATTGCCAACACAGGGGATGGGGGTTTGGTATTTGGGAGGTTGAATGGCCAGGTGACATGGTCCTTGAAAATCTTTTTTGGCTGTGTGGTGCAGGGTCCATGTCTCAAGGGCCACCTGAACCATTTCCCCTGAGTGGCAACCAGGTCCCACAATTCATAGCCACTGGGGAAGATATTCACCCTTAGTGACAGCTAGCCCTCTGTGTCCTTGTTGTGGTGGGGGGACGTGGGGAGGTTTGAGTGGGGGGCCAGCTGACGCAATCCCCCTGGGTAGCTGCAAGCCCCGAAAATCTTAGCCGCCAGGGGAGATTTCCCCCTGGCAGCAGCAAGGCCCCAAATTTCTTAGGTGCTGGGGGAAGACTTCCCCCCCGGCAGCACCAAGCCCTGAAAATGTTTGCGGGGGTCAGGGGGGGTTGTTGCACTGAAGCTACCAAATATCCTAGCTGCAAGGGAGACTTCTCCCCAGGCAGCAGCCAAGCCCTGCAAGTCTTAGCTGCCAGGAGAGGCTTTCCCCAGGCAGCTGCAAGCCCCCAGAAATATTTCCCACCCTTGGAGACCTCACCACACGCAAGCCAGGACATGGTGCTGCCTGGCATCATGGTCAGCCCCAAACCGCAGGCACGTCCTTTAATTGGATTGGGAGATACCCATGAGATGTGGTTGGGCATGGGAAAGACTCCAACTGAATGGTGCCGGAGAGGGCGGGGCTACGCAAATGTAAACTACTGAGAGGAGGTTTCTTGGCCTCTCATACAAAAACGACCCCCACAACAGCTTTGCTGCCACGTGGTGTGGTGGGGCATCGGCTGGCACCAGGCAGCGCAAAAAAAATACCAAGTGCTCAGCTAGCAGAAGTAGAGAGCAAACCACATTGGGGCTATTTGTAATGCGTCGATGTGATCACAGCGCTAATAGCAAAGAAAGAAAGACATTTCTGAGCCTCTCATACAAACATGACCCCTCAGCCATGGGCTTCCTGGTCCTAAATTGAAATTCATGGTCTTCCTGTTACCTAATTCCTGCACACCTGGAGACCAGAGGAGATGGAAGTGGCCAGAGTGGAGCACTGTGGGGCATTGCGGGGTACATACAGGACACCTCTGGAGGCTAATAAATTCAGTTTGAAGACCTGGTGCTTTGACACTGGCCTTAATTTGAACTTTTAAATTTGAACTTGACTCTACACCAGCTGGTTCCAATGATATAATGTTATCTATATTAGCGCTCTCTAAATCGAGCTAATGGTGTTTACAGTGAAGACAGACACACTGTAATATTGAGCTAACTGTCTTAAATTCAAATTTATCTCCTAGTGTAGATGTAGCCTGAGACTCAGACTATCAACAGGAGGCACCAAAACACCATTGTGTTCAATGAACAAAAAGTTCGGATAACTTCAGGGCTGATGGTTACTTTCTGTTGCCACCCAGTGGATTAATTAAGAAATGCAAATAAAAAACAAGCCACCTTTCTATTTCTTCAGTTTTCAGATAAAAGCATCCACAGAGATGGTATGGCTATTAAACTTCGCGCAAGAAGCCCAAAGGAAAGCAGCTCCCAAAGTTTGCATGTCTAAGCTGAAATACATAGCTACTGACTTCAAGGTAAATTCTGAGACAGTTCTCTATGTATGAGAAACGAAACTCCAGAAAAGCTTGAGACCTTAATATTTTCTTAATTGCTGACCGTACCAATACATAAATGGACCAAGAAAGATATAAGTACGTTGCAGCAAGTCATGCCTAAATCTTAATCAATCAACCAAATAACAAACAAGCAGTCAAGTAGCACTTTAAAGACTAACAAAATAATTTATTAGGAGATGAGCTTTTGTGGGACAGACCCAATTCCTCAGACCCTTCTTCAGGTCTGTCCCATGAAAGCTCATCATCTAATAAATTATTTTGTTAAAGTGCTACTTGACTGCTTTTTTGTTTTGATAGAATACTGACTAACACAGCTATCTCTCTGTCACTATTCAACCAAATGAAAGACCATACACAGAATAACAATGCATAATGACAAAGAAATTGGCCACCCCACCACACCTTATAAGTTTTTTAATCCTGCTATATGTGCCATAGATATAAATGTACATTGCGCCTTTTATCATTCTCCTTCTCAGCATGAAATAAACAATACCAACATCTGGAGGGTTTTTTTTCCCCTTTTGCTATAAAGCACAAAAGTCCATGCTCCTGAATAATCCCATTTTTAATTACATACGTTTCACAGGATAGCCACTGGAATGAGAGGCCACGACATGCAGAACTGTGCAACCATCTTGGTCTTGCTGGTTGATGCTACCTTTCAAGTCAGGTACCTCATCTAATAACCATCTGAAAAGGTGGTTCCCTTCTGAAATAATTATAAATTAAAACCACACATTATTAAACGGTACAATCTGTCCTGTTTGTACAGGATAGTGGGAAGTATTATTGTCCAGTTCCCCACCACCATCACCCACCACCATCATAGGTGGCCAAACAAACTATCAGGCTGTGGCCACACTTGGCCAAAACTCTGACATGGCCATACAAATGGCCATTTCAAAGATTACTAATGAGGCGCTGAACTGAATATTCAGCGCCTCATTAGCATTAGGACGCTTCCGGCCGTGGCGCTTTGAAAGCGCTGCTTTCAAACGCTCGCAGCTCAGCGCAACTACACGGGGGTCCGTTTCAAGAGTGACCAAGTGCGGCCACAGCCTCAGAGACATAAGTGAAAGGTGACATAAAGGGAAATATAATGTAGAATACCAAGCAGTAATCGGTGTCCAATGCCAGCTAAATAACTGGAGAGAAATAAACAAATTTTGTCCTAACATGCAACCTGAATTTGGCCTGAAAATTTTAAACATTTGTCGTGCCCGCAAAACAGCTTTTTCAGATTTGAGATGGTCACATCTATTACATCTCAGCTTTGAATGACTGTAACACTACTAGGTGCACACGATTCTCAAGTATATGTGAATCAGACGTAATTTAAGTGCTCTTATTTTTGAAGAATAATTATAGAAACACAGAACTGGAAGGATCCTCAAGAGGCCATCAAGTCCAGTTCCTTTCACTCACAGCAGGACCAAGCACCATGCAGACATCCTTGGGAGGTGCCTTTATAACCTGCTCTAAAAGACATCCACTGACGGAGATTCCACAGTGCCTCTAGGAAATTTATTCCAGTGCTTAGCTACCCTGACAAGAAGTTTTCTTAATGTCCAACGTAAACCTCCTTTTTTGCACTTTAAGCCCATTGCTTCTAATCCTATCATTACTTGTTAAGGAGAGCAATTTTTCCTCCTTGCTCCTTGTAACAACCTTTTGTGAAACAAGTTGTGAAATCCCCTCTCAGTCTTCTCATTTCCAGACTAAACAAACCCAGTTCTTTCAATCTTCCCTTACAGGTTATGTTTTCTAGACCTTTAATTGTTATAACTGCTGTTCTCTGGATTTCCAATTTTGTACACATCTTTCTGAAATGTGGTTCCCAGAACTGCACACAAGACTCCAGCTGAGGCCTAATCAGTGCAGAGTAGAGTGGATAAATTATTTCTCATGTCTTCCTCACAATACTCCTTTTAACACATACCATGTTTGGTTTTTTTTGCAACAGTGTCAGACTGTTGACTCATATGTAGCTTCCGGTCCGCTATGGCCCTACATCCCTTTATGCAGTACTTCTTCCTAGACGGTTGCTTCTCATTTGGTATGTGTGAAATTGACTGTTCCTTTATAAGTGGTACACTTCGTATTTCTCCTTTATTGAACTTTACCTCAGAATATTACTCCAGTTTGTTCAGATCGTTTCATATTATACTCCTATCGTCCAAAGCACTTGCAAGCCCTGCCCCATCCTGATATCATCCAAAAATTTGTGTCATTATCTAAATCATTGATGAAAATATTGAACAGAACTGGTCCCAAGACTGATCCCTGCAGAGCCCTAGTCATTATGCCCTTCCAGCATGACTGTGAATCATTGATAAATACTCTCTGGGAATGGTTAGCCAAGTCGATACGCACCCAACTTTTAGCAACTCCATCTAAGTTGTATGTCCCTAATTTGTCAACAAGAACATCATGCAAGACTTTATCAAATGGCTTACTAAAGCTACGGAATTACTAAGGCTATGGAAGACAGTGTCTTTTGGGTATGAGCTTACTTTAGATTGTTAAATATGAGCTTTACCTGCAAATTCTCTGTAGGCTGACTAGGGTTGCTTTTGTTTTATTTGGACATGGGATGTCACTCACTTGCTTTGATACACAGGTGGATGATTGCATGAAGTGGGTATGTCCCAATGCTCCCCACACCTGCTCCAATGGAGACCAGCCACTGCACCAGTTCTGGTACCCTTTCCATTCTCTCATAATGGCCAAACAGGACATACTTCTGGTAACAAAGAGACAGTAATTAAGTGTTACAAAGGCAAAGTGAATGAACAAATATTGGCCACTTGCCTCATCCAATATTAAATTTAATTACATAAATTTATTATTTATATTACAGTAGCACCAAGAGCCCCAGAGCAGAGTTCAGGATCTGTTCTGTTCCATCTCTACCCCACAAAAAGATCTCTCAGTCCAGAAGGTGGTTTTGGGTTTTTTTTTTTAATTTTATATACAACAAATATGCGTGCGCGCGCGCACACACACACACACACACACACACACACACACACACACACACACACACACACACACACACACACACACACAGAGTATATTATGTAGCTCTGTTTTTTCTTATACATCTAAATATTTTCCATTTTTATGGTTTTTAATAGTGGCTTCCACACATATTGCAAACACTGGCAAACCTTTGTGTAAAAGAATTCTAATTTGTGAAAGTTATTGTTTGTGAACATTTCAAAGTGTAAATATTATACACACCTGTAAAAGAAAAAAAGGGAGGGGGAAAAAGCAGCAGCACTTAAAACTCCCCTAGGTGCTTTTTCTCTTTTTTCCCTTCAAAAGGAAAACTTTTGGGGATTTTCCATTTTAATTTTTTTTTTACACTCTTCCACATATACAAAATTTCCACGGGAAAAATTTTAGGAGAACACTGGGTACTATTATTTCATAAAGACAATCACGCTAGAAACAAGCACAGCCTTATAAGGTTTGCCAGCATCTATCTGCAAAGTATGGGTCCAAGATCATAAGTCATCTACAGCATTCACGTTAATTATACATATACAAGTTTCTTTTGTGGTGATTAAAAGCCAATGTGATTAAATGTCTCTCTTTACATTTTGTTTTGCCTTCCCTTCTTTCTCAGGGCTTCTCCTCTTCCCTACACCATCCACAGAACAGTTTTTCACAAATATAAGTGAGTATAAAAAAGTCCCCATTTCAAAGATATACAGTAAAACATACCAAATGTGCTGTGGAATTACAGGATATGTGGCAACCCCCGTCACATTCCATCATATATGCCCTATTACAGGGTTAATCTTTTGGCCAGTAAATGTAGCTATACAGAGCTTACTTTATAGTCCCCTATTTTCTTAAAACTTTCTAATATCGGATTTCAAACCAATGAAGATGAAGCATTTGACAGCAGAACAAAGAGAATCTTAAGCATAAGCTCGCTGTAAAAGCTCACATCAACAGCAGGCTCAGTACAGACGGTTTTATGCCTCTCAACAAGAAATTGCACAATTTGAACCCAACAGCTACAGGAGACAAGGGATCTGATTTAGGTTTAAAAAAAAAAAAATCTATGGATTTATGGCTAGTTTCATAATTCAACACAGATTCTGGAGCCTCTGCTTTGTGTTTGCTATTGTAATTGATTAGAACATCCCATAGAAACAGAGGATGATAATTTATGCCCTCACGGGTTTCTCTGAGACAGAATACTTGTGGACAAGGTCTGCTCTTGCACTGTTGAAGACAATGCAAACACTGGCACTTAAGTCAATGAAAGTAGGATCAGGACTGCAATGTTTATATAAGCAGAAATCCTCCACCTGAAATTAAGATTTGAAAGGCCCAAAATGCAGCAGAATCTGTGGGATTTCACAAAGAAGGAAAGAGCAAATTGATGAAGATGTCATATAAGGGAGTGAGCGCTCCAAACCCGCTGCCTGGCACAGAGCAGTCATTTCAGCTGAAGGGATCATGGCCAGTGGATCTACGAATAGCCCAGGGGCCTGCAACCAAAATAGCGAGAAGAGCCATTTTTTCAAATTCGGTTACAAAATCAATACTTCAAGAGCCACAATGCACATGTATACAAGAGAGTCCATAATAAATAACATCAAACCGTACGTTTTGTAAGTCCTAATTTAAGACAGTGCACACACAATGATTTGTAATGCGATCCATGTAAATATTTACTCCTTTTCTGAGCCCTAGGAGGCTCCAAGATCCGTCCTATCTAGTGGCACTGACTACCAGAAATGAATTGGTGATCCAAAGGGGGTCAATTTAGGAGTATGCAGGGGTCAGCAAACTTTTTCATGTTGGGCCCCACATTTTGTCCCTGCAGTTAGAAGGGCTCCTCCCTCAGCTTGTCCAATGCCCTGGAAGTGAGCATCGGTCTCCGATAAGTTATGTGCCACGCTCCATTAGTAATGGCGGGGGACAAGGAGGGGAGCCAGAAGAGGTCGCAGGGGGGAGGCTGATTGCACTGTGCCCCTGTTATGAAATTTCATAACCCCTGCCTAACGCTTAGAGCAGAATCTGAGGTATCTAGAGATGAATTCTTTTGCCAGCATTTCATTGATTCAACTTAAGCAAAAGTCCACATAAGGCACACCAACACTGCAAGTGGCTTTCAAGCATGCTGGCAGCAAAACAGTTAGCCGAGGCCTGTTTTTCAGACACAAGTTTGCAGCACTTGTGTAGCCTGGCTCTCTGTCCACCTTAGTTGTCCCACCTTTGAAATAGGTTTAATAATAATTCCTGTCTCACAGAGATATAGGGAGAATGAACCAAAACTTAATCTGGCTGATCCCCATTAGCAGCCTCCATCAAACTTGCTCTTGAAACAGCCTAGTTGCTGGGACCTAAAGCCCAGAGCATGAAGGGGTCTGAAAGGCCATCAGTGGTGGGCAGACTCTGAGCCTTAGATCATCACAGACCTAGGGAAGTGGTGGAAGAGAATCCAACAGCCCACAATGAATGCGAGCCCCCTTTTGCCATCCAAGCTGAACACTTTTTTCCTTCCCTCTTGCTCCCCGGAGTCCATAACTTGGAGAAATCTCAGTATTAAGTAATTTGAGCACAAAGTTCAAAACACTGACAGTAACTGTACAGCAATCAGGCCAAGGCAGCTCTATGTGGTAACTGTAGCAATACAGCCTCCCTGGCAGCTGCCTCTCCGCACTTCTGAGCTGGCTACATTCACAGATGGGCTGCAAGCACTGTGCCTGCTAAGCTGTGGTCCCAGCCTGAACCAGCCCCTACAAGAAGAGTGCTTTCCTCGCCAGTGAGTGGCAATGCCTGGGCTGTATGGGTAAACCACACACCTATGTCTGGTCAACTGTCCCATGCAGCAGTACTGAGACCACTTCACAGAGAAAGAGTAAGTGTCCTCTACAGCCTGCACTAAGAGCCAGCCGATCTTCAGCTCAAGCTGTAGAGGGGCCTGCACTATGCTCCAGCGGTCCCAGGTTTGAGCCCCCTGTGGGCAGCTATGCAAACCTACTACTGGCTGGAGGGGCTGAGCTCCCCGCCTGAACCTACCCCTCAGATCTTATCTCCCTAAACTAAAAAGGAGGGGCAAGCCTTCTACTATCTCCTAGCCCAGCTCCACTGCTGCCCCCTCTGTTTCTGGCTCTGCTCCCTTGAATGAAGGCAAACACAAGATGGGCTGGAGGAAGGGGGAAACTCGAGGGCTGCCCAAAGAGTTTGTCAAAGCTGAGTAAAATCCTAGACACTGTCTAATTTTGTAAAAACCCACACAGAGAGTTAACCGGACATATGGAAAGCCTAATTCCAGCATCCAGAGCTGCAGAGAAGTCAGCACTCAGAGCCAAAAGTAATTCCTCAAAGAGCTGCAGGTTGCCACCCCCTGGAATAGACAATACAGCTTGCCAAAAGCCCTGAACACAGAGACAACATCCCCCACCCCCAACCCCTCCTCCTTCAATTAATGTATTTCATTTATCTAATGTCATCGCAATTTTTTCCAGACCTCTGTACTATATCTGGGTCTGGACTGGAAATTGTATAGCTCTGAAGAAGTGGGTCGGTCCCATGAAAGCTCATCACCTAATAAACCATTTTGTTAATCTTTAAAGTGCCATATGACTACTGGTTTGTTTTGTTAGAATACAGACTAACACGGCCACACCTCTGTTACAGAGACAAGAGACAAGGATGCACCTTATTAGTACAGCAGTAGCGGTGGAATAGCTACACAGGTGTTCAGCATCCTACCACTCGCTGGGGGAAGGGACAGAAGCATTCCTTCCCAAAACCCTGCATGTTTTTCTTGCGTTAGGCCCTTTAATTGGATTTTGTAGACATGTCCAGGAACAGCCGATAGTGCACAAAACGACAGAATTTAGTTTTCCGCATAATATTGTAGCAACCCTAAATGGCTAGCTATATTTTAATAGAACCTTGCATTCCTATGTATCTTGGTATCACCCTGTATCTTTTTAATAGGCCACAGACTTTTGTATTACTCTTTAGCTTTTTTATTTTATATACTACTTTTTCCCTTCATATTATCCTTTATATTGGTTATTTTATATTCATAAGACACTCTGTATCGGATTCCATATTGTACCTAAAACTCCATTTTACTCTTGTATGAGGCTGTAACACTTATGCTGTCTGTGCGAATGGGTATGTGTGAGAGCCACCTGGAAGCGTAAATGTGGATGCTTACAGAGTTACTCTCTGGAGCCAGCCTGTTTGGACAACAAAGACTTGGTGGCTGAAGAACAATAAGAACTGCACTCTACAGCAGTGACCCACCCAGACAGGAAGATTAAGGACCATCTGTAGGTGGTAAGTCACACAGAAACCTGGGCAGTGGAAAGGGATCAAGCCCATCTGCCATTGACAGGTGACTCATCATGCCTGGGGCAGTGGGACAGAACCAGAACTGTGGACTAAAAGCTATAAAAGATGTGCGCACCACTACAGAGCTGGGTTCCTCTGCTCGTCTTGTCAACATTGGAGTGTTGATCTGGATCTACAGAACCTGGCTCCACATTCACATCTACTCCGTCTGGCCACTGGATTAGAGTGAGCAACCTTTAGTCGCTACAAGCAACCACAAGACAGGTATGTGCATGTATGTGTGTGTATATGCCTCTTGAGCAAACTATATATATTATATGCATATAATATAATGGTACTAAGTTCTCAGTAAATGCAGTGTTCTTGCCTTGTCCCTTTAAAAAGATCCGATGTACTTCTTATAAATATAACAATATCAATATTATTAGACATATTAGTTAATATGTATTTAAATTTTCACAGCTCAGAGAATGTCAGACTGTAATTAAATTGCCATAGATTCAAAAAGTTGAAGTATTAAAACAAATTGTCAATATCACATGTCAAAATATGCAGAGAAAAACATCCTTACATCAAACTCCAGCAAGTTCCCAAACTTTTTTTTTGTTCTACATATGTGTACATTATATTTATTCACAGAAATACATTTTCACTGATTTTTGTGTGTACTGTAAAATAAACATTTACTGGTAAAAGTCTAATCCTTCCACACCTCTGTACAATGTTGATTATAAATAACATTGGTCATGAAATACTGTCAATTTAACCCAGCTGCCACACTCTTATAACTAATTTATTAATTTGATTTTATGGTGTTGGTTACCCAAGTTGCTACAAACAAGTCTCGTACATTTTGTTACAGAATTTGTGCGTTGTACAGCTCTGTAGTGAGTCAGTATGGCCTCCTGCAGACCCGGAGGCAGAGGAGGCTATGCAGAGGCCCTGGTGGGTGGGGCCGGAGCCAGGAGACCAGAGGCCCGCCCCTCAGAGGGCGGGGCCAAGGGCTAGAAGAGCCAAAGGCGGGGCTCAGGACCCATTTGAGCCTGGGCCTCCGGGCAGGGAGGACGTGCCTGCACGAGCTCCCCGTTGGCAAGGGCAGAGGGCCTGCCGCCGCCTGGTTAGGCCAGAGGAGCGAGCCCGCAGCGGCTCCGAATGACCCTGGATCCAGATGCCCCGGGGGACTACCCAGACTTCCCAGACCTTCACACCGGCGGAGACCCCCTGCCTTGGGAGGAGCCCCCGAAGCGGTTCGCCCCAGAACCCCGGCGTATCCCTACAGCCCTCAGGCCCTGGATCGCCTCAGGTCCCCGGTGCTACCGCCGCCCGACTATCCCAATGACATGGATATGAGCGACTGGCCAGAGCCCCCGAAGGTGGAAGACCTGGAGGAGACCGACCTAGAGGGAGCCCCTGACTAGATGGACTGGGACCTTCCGCCAGCGGAGGCAGAGGTAGGAAGTGGCCCGGGGAACGACGCTCACGAACCCATGGCAGTGTGTTGCAGCCTGGATCCCCACTGCTGTGGTCGCGTGTGAGTGACCCCCCAGGGCCCCGGGCCGGGTCGCAGTGGAGTGGGAGGGCCTGCGACCCCCTACCCCCTCCTTGACAGGGCCAGCCTGCGCTGAGCCTGTCTGTAAACCCTTGTGTTGCTGCCCCGGCCCAAACTGAGGGCTGGGCCGGTGTTTAACCCTTGTGTTGCTGCCCCGCCCCAAACTGAGGGCTGGGCCGGTGCTTATTACTTGGGGACTGCTGCCCTGCCCTGGACTGAGGGCTGGGCCCAGAGCTGTGCTATTACTTGGGGACTGCTGCCCTGCCCTGGACTGAGGGCTGGGTCCAGAACTATACAACTCTTGTGAACTGCTGCCCCGCCCTAGATTGAGGGCTGGGGCCTGTACGGTGTTGTAGCAGTGAGCTGCTGACCGCCCGAACTGAGTACGGGCTGGTGCTCTAACCCCCTTTTTGCTGCCGCCCGCCCTAGGCCAAGGGGCTGGGCGTCACTGGACTTGTTACTCTTTATTTTTTTTAAGCAAAAAGAGGGGACAAATTACATACAAAATGTTTTGATGTGCACTAATAGCATCTGTTTTTCAAAATGATGTTTAATCTGTGCTCACCCTTATTCACAGAACATTAAGTCATTCAGTAAAATGAAAAAATAAAAGAAAAAGAACAGTCACCTTACTCAACAGAATAAATGTAACAGCAATGTACCTCAAACAGATCCTTCAGTGATAAATGAGTAACTTTCAGATGTCTTGGCAATTTGTCTCTCTCAGCTGCCAGCAACATCAAGGACTAGGAAAAACAAACATTTATGAGCCTACAAGTACTCAGATATTAATTTAAATGTAAATGCATTAATATGTTTGGAAAAAAGAAAATTAAGGGGGGAAATGAGAGCGGTTTTCAGGTATCTAAAAGGGTGTCATGAGGAGGGAGAATTTGTTCTTGGCTTCTGAGGATAGAACAAGAGGCAATGGGCTTAAACTGCAGCAAGGGAGGTTTAGGTTGGACATTAGGGAAAAGTTCTTAACCGTCAGGGTGGTCAAACACTGTAATAAATTGCCTAGGGAGCTTGTGGAATCTCCATCTCTGGAGATATTTAAAACAGGTTAGATAAATGTCTATCAGGGATGGTCTAGACAGTACTCGGTCCTGCTGCGAGGGAAGGGGGCTGGACTCGATGACCTCTCCAGGTCTCTTCTAGTCCTAGTATTCTGTGATTCTATGAATGAACATTAAAGGGAAAAATCTCACCTATGGTCTCCACAGATAAAAATTTGTATTACTATGTGTCATTTGTGACAATCTATCAGATCCTCAAAACACTAAAACTTGCTTTTTCTTTTCACTCAAATTCTTTAATTTGGCAAACACTTTTTTTCCCAACCCGAGCTTCTCATCAGGCACAAGTCACTACAGAGCTGGAGCATTTGCCATAATGTTTATGCTCCAGCATCATCAGGGACAAAAGCTTATCTGTAGCAACACTGGGCTTAAACTGAAGCAAGAGAGGTTTAGGTTGGACATTAGGAAAAGCTTTTTAACTCTCAGGGTGGTTAAACATTGGAATAAATTGCTTAGGTAGATTGTGGAATCTCCATCACTGGAGACATTTAAGAGCAGGTTATAGAATGATATCTATGGTCTAGATGGTACTTGGTCCTGCCATGAGGGAAGGGAACTGGACTTGATGACCTCTCTAGGTCCCTTCCAGTTCTAGTTTTCCATGATTCTATGATTGTTTGCTTGGGATTCAGCTTGTGCGCCGAAGAAGGAACCACTACAGGCTAGCAACTCAGACATCAGTGGCTCAAGAAGCTAAACTAGCAAGCAACATTATGCAAGACAGCAACAGTAATGACACTGCATTATTTCATTTACCATGGCACTATGTATTGATATCAAAACAATAACATCAGGAAATAGTATACTGAATTAATATTATTATTTTATAAACTATAATTAGTTAACAACTTAATAAAAGCATCCTGACTGGTTAATAGTTGAATCACACAATGTTTATTACATGAGCAACTTATGGCTCGAAAGCCTCAATCTGGGTATCAGTGCATTAGATGATTTAATATACCATTCAGAACTTGAAATCAGTTAAAGTGAGAACTAAATTAATTTCAAATGCTACTTGCTTGTGAATTTGAGATAGTTTTTGAAGTTTAGCCATCATATTTTCCTATTTTAATTCTCGACTTCTCTGTTGCTGTGTTAAAGACCCAAACAAATCAGAAGACTGACTTGTTATACCAAAGAAACAGTAAAAGAGACCATAAATACAAATTAAGACAATTTTTGTCTGTCAACTGTTTCAATTACAAGATTTTTGTGTCTTGTAACTACCACACACAAAAACAAGCACATTAGATTTTTAAGGTGACTTTGTTCACTTCAAAGGGGAAAGCACATTTTAGAAACTATTTTCTGGTCAGTTTCTATTTTTTCTAGTTCTAAGAATCAATATAGTTGAACATGGGAATAATAATTTTATATTTAAAAACAATTTAAGAACATAAAAGGTTATTATTGAAAAATTTTTCTGAAACAGATTTACGAGTATTCACGGCATGGGAATAAACTTACTTGCCACATTCCTTTCTTGGCCAGTTTTTCTACTGCCACCTGCCAAATTAATGCATCAAATCTTTCATTCAAGATGTTCTTAAAGCTGGAAAGAAAATATGGTGCAATATATTTTTCATCTACAAAAACAGGAAAAGAAAATTAAGAAGAGTATTTAGCATATGCAACTTTCACAAGCGGTGCTCTCAAAGTACATCAGTTCATTACATGTGGTCAGTTCTTTCAGTAACTATTACTAATAAGAGGTCTGCTCAATAATTAAAAAGGGTGCTTTATTTTCAGATGTCACAGATTTCATGAACAATGGGAAAGTAACCATTTGCCCTGAAAAAATTTCTGAAGCCCATGAAAATTTAAAACCCTTCCTATTTACTGTGAATGGACAGAGAAGTGGGTGTAAGTGATCAAACTCATTAAATAGGCAAAAGAGTACATGAAACAAGTGAGAAAAAGACACTGTGGGAGGCCAGATGACATGCCCTTGGGCTCTTTCAGGCAAAGTTTGTAAACCAGCCCAGTGAGCAACAGTGAGACAGAGAGTAAGGAACATTGGAGCTAAGAGAGAGAAGTCTGACTATGCTACAGAAAAAAGTAGTTGGGGGATAGGCAAAGCTAAGTATCCTTTCTTGTGTGTTCTTTTCCCTCTTCTCACTGCTCCCCCATAGGCCTTTCAATAATTTGCTCGGGGAGAGTATTCCACGACTTAATACAGCTTACTGAAAATTTGTCCTATGTTAAGCCTAAAATTCTTCTCTTTTTTCCATTACTCCCAGCTATGCCCTTATCTGCCCCAATGACAAGGAAAGCTGCACAACCTGGAAGAAACCAGGTGACAATAGACTTCAGCAGGTCCTAAGTTCTAGTCTTAGTTCTCCATGGACTCCTTGTTGTCTTGGGCAAGTCACTTCACCTTTCTGTCTCACCTTCCCCATCTGTAAAATGAGGGGGTGAGACGCAGATGGGGATATTGTGCAAATTATTTAGTAAATGTATGGTGCTTTGAAAATAACATAAAAATGCTAAGTAGGTGTTTTCTTCACTCAAATATATGCAGAATTTATATTCCTACAAGTAATGCTTCACCAAGATATACAAGTTCAGTTCTTTTTATTGCTCTACTATACTTTCATGTTACCTCCACTCCATGATCATTTGTATTATTCGTTTCTAAATTATCTCCAGCTTGTCACAATTTGTTTGTATATGTCCAGAAGGGAATGTAATATTCTAAGTATGGTCACACCAGTACTGTAGAGGATTATTCCAAAGTCCGTGACATGACTTGATGTCTGCAGCCCAGAATGGCATTGATCCTTTTGCTATCAGATCACATTGCAAATTCAAGACAAACTGGCTGTTTACTGCCATTGCATGTCTCTGTCAGCACTAATGCTTCCCAGGCTTTTCCATCTCACTGAATGAGCATTTCTGCTTTTTCCCCCAAGACAAGTTGACTTACATGTACTCTAGACCAAGCTCTTTTTGAGATTTTCTGCTCATATTTTTTTTGTCTACTGGACTGCTTTTTCCCTCTTAACAGTTGCTCGAATTCAGCCCATTACTGTAATCAACTGCACATTTCACCAACATGCTGTCATTCCTTTCTCAAGTCACTAACAAAGATGTTAACTAAGGCCATATTACATAACAGTCCCCATTAGAACAGCTGATCCTCCATAGCCAAGCTGAAGTCAGTGGGAGCTGTGGGTGCACAGAACCTCAGAGAAATTAGGCTCTAAATCTCCAGACTCTCTTCAATTTAAGTCATTCCCATAGAGTGGTGAGCCCTAAGGCCCAAAAAATGGGCTCTGGATCTAGGTTTTGCATTCAATTTTCAATACACAGGATTCCTTTCCAAGCCATTCTGAATTAAAATTCCTGCATTCTTTACATCCACTCCTTTGGTAATTCTGTTCTAAACAGCTATCGAGTTTGCCTGGGAAGACTGAGGCTGCTTATTGTCTTCGTTCTGTTTCCCTTTTCAATATTTTGTGATTGTTCCTCTTAATATCTGTTCTATTATTTTACTAGGGATGGTAGTTAAAGATAAAAAGTGGCAACTACCTGGATCTTTCTTCTTACTTTTATTGCAAAAATCATTATGACATTTTCTTCTTCTCCAGCCTTGTGCAAGTTGTCCAACCTCCTTGCAGGTTGTCCAAATATCTTGAGGCTCAAACCAACCATATTAAAATTAGAGCTGGCTGAAATCCCCAATCCCTTCTCTTCCTTTGCCCACCTACTAAAATAATAGGAATTTCAAACCTTTTGGAAACATTTTCCTTTCATTACTGTTCTAAATGGACTGATTTTTTTTAAAAATCACAGAATTATTTTCAGCAATTTCTCTGCTTTTTTAATTAACTTTTCAGAATAATTTTTTTTTTATTTTGAATAAATCCCTCAAATCTGCCTCGGTTGATGGTGACCAAATTAACTATTCTGGGACAAATGGCTTCAAATCCCATACACATGCCTGTCAGCTAGCCTGTCCCTATTACGAGCCTAAATAAAATGTAAACCTCCATTCCAATTTACCATTAATGCATGTGAAGATGCCAACTAAAAAATCAGCAATTTGAGATTGGTCCATGGAACCACGCAGAAGATTCAAACCACGAGAAAAGGTAAGTACTGCATCGTGAGTTCTTGACAACTTTAGCAGCGAATAACCAGATCTGTAGTAGCCCTAAGAGGAAAAAAAAGCATTGTCATCCAATCTCATTACTTCTAAATCTGGGAGAGTTAAGAGCCCATCTCTGAAAGTTCCATGTAAAACTATTAGTAACATTAAAATGGGATTTTTTCCTGAATAAGACTTTCAGTCTAGTCTAACTACATACATATAAAGTTATCACCATTTTAAATAATTGAGAGAATTACTCAGGTATCAATATAACAAAGCTGTAAAATACTACAGGTAACTTAACAGACCCCCTCATTATTGAGATAAACATGTTGATCTAGCCCCAAATTACTAATCATACCCCAAAA
Organism: Carettochelys insculpta; assembly: GCF_033958435.1. Taxonomy (NCBI): domain Eukaryota; kingdom Metazoa; phylum Chordata; order Testudines; family Carettochelyidae; genus Carettochelys; species Carettochelys insculpta. Next base: position 190,534,028 of record NC_134138.1, on the reverse strand, counting down.
ACGTACCTTGTGTTGTATATTAGTAATACCACTCTTACCTTCAAGCTTAAAGAATAAATACATCATTAGCGCTTGTTGCTAGGGCCCAGAGGAAAAAAATATCACATTTTTAAATGAAATTCATAGCTTCACAGGCAAAATAGTGAATTTCACAAATAGGTATAAAGCGCAGTCAGTAAAAGATTACAATTCTGTTACAATCCTTTGCATAAAAATCAGCTGCCCATTTCTCCCCAGACTGATCAGACTTTTTCCCAACAGCAGAGAGGCAGAGGTGGGCATCCATCCATCCATTCTCACACCCAGTGGGATTTGCACTATGTGTTATAAGTGGAGGTGGCACTGGCTACTCTGCCTTGCACAAAATTGGCCAAAAGCAACACCAAACAAGACTGTTCCACACAGGTGCCTCCTACAGCCTATGCATCTCCACTGAGGCTGCAACTCTCTGTGTTCCAAGCCACTGTGGTAATGGCTACCATGCCTTGCATAAAGCTGTTTGCCAAGTCCCCCATGTCACACACACACACTTTCTCTCTCTCTCTCTCTCTCTCTCTCTGGCTCTGCCATGATGTTGCCACAGACTATGAGCCACATGGAACACAACACTGTCCGGGGGACTGAAGACGAAAAATGCTTTTATGCTAATTTCACAATTTCTAGGCTGTCTGTAAAATCAACTGCAGTTTTGTCAGGGCCTGGCTCATTGGAAGTGCTCACCTCTGTATTTCACGTATTACTGGTGTCAATGTCTTTAGAAACAAAGTAGAGAACTCTCAATCAAAATACTGAAAATAACCAAAGAACAGACTATCAAGTATATTTCAATCCCCTAATAGTGCTGCAAAACACTTGAACATGTGCTTATGTCAAAAATCTAGGACCACTTTTCAATATCTGTTTAAGTATTTATGTAGCTTAGACAACAGGGGTTTAAGCATCCTGTACATTTAATGTCTCCACTGAATCAGGGTCATAGTGAAACTACTTTTCACAAGACCATTTGCTGTATTGGAGTTTCCGTAGTCCAATGACGCTATATGGGAATTTAATTTTACACCACTTAACTACGATTTCTTTATACTTGGATGGTCTTGTGTGTCACACCTAGTTCTATGGCAATTAAATACGTTTGTATTTAAATATAACTGTCATTTTGTTTATGTCATAACATATATTTGGCTACTGATTAGGTACCTGAAAGTTACTGTTCTCTCATTCTTCTTACAAAGAGTTGTAGTTGTGTATTAATTTTTTTTAAATGAATTCTGAATCTTGTTTAGAATAATAAGGCTGCAAGCTTTGCTGATCTGTTGGATTAAATGTGCATTACCTTAACATACGTCAAATCCCATTGGAGGCTCTCGTTGGCACAGTGAAATGCTTCTTCCCATTTACCAAGGCTGTAAAAGGCATTTGATTTGTTGCACAATAACACCGCCACATCTCTCTGAGAAACCCTACAAAAATTAACAATATTAACATTTAATCAATTTTAAATATATAAATGGTACTTTCCAGTGAACAGAAATTTGACAAAAACTCTTCAATTTATTGCACCAAATTGAATTATGGTACAAACAAGCTGTCTCTAGAAACAGCGACCCTTCAAATTCAGTTAACACAATTCCATCACTTATAGCAATGTTCCATAGGGGTAAAAAACCCTACTTGAATATAACATTAATGTGACAAGGTGAAAAAATAGTTATGATTATGCATGCCACCTTAACTCCACCCCTTTCTTTTCAAGATATGGGCTAAATGCAATTTTAGTTCCTTAATTTCATTTCTGATGGATAATATGGGAAGTACACTGATTCTGCAGTTTGGATGAATTCATGATAGACCCAAGACTAAGTGGAAAATTGGAGGTGTGACCTGCAGTTGGTAAGAAGAACAAGCGTGCTTCAGCAACCAAGAAAAAAAAAACCTAAATAAAATACACATCTAAATCCTTGGCTGATGTGAGCGGGCATAACTCCACCAAAGTCAAATTTATATCAGCTGGGGATCTGGCACAACTTAGGACATTACTTTAGCTCTCAACTATTGATCATTTGAGTACTGGGAATCTGCTCAGGCTCCAAAACCAACAGGCCCAAAACAATGTCCAGAGTTATACTAAAGATCCTAAACTAGACACCAAGGCCTTGGACTGGGAGTGAGGAGGAGCTGAGATCCAATCCTGGTTTAGTCAGAAAATCTCCAAGCCTCTGTTCTGTACTTCAGAGGGATAATATGATGATAAATTCATTACTTTGTATAAGGAGCTGAGATACTACTTCGTGCGGGGGATTGGCTAAGCATAAGTACATCAGACAGAGCTACAGACTTTAAAGCCAGAAACGACCATCACAATCATCAAATTTGAACTCATGCACGCTACCAGCCATAGAACTCCACCAAGCCACTCTTACAGAAAGCTCATAACTTCTGTCCAAGTTACTAAAGTTCTTAAATCTTGATTTAAAGCAGGGTTCTCAAACTGTGGATCAGGGCCCCATTTTAACGGGGTCACCAGGACTAGTGTTAGACTTGCTGGGACCTGAGGCTGAAGCCCATGCTCAAGCCCAGCTTTCCTGAAGGCAAAGTCCAAGGGCTTCAGCTTTGGGTGATGGGGCTCCAGTTACAGACCCCATTACCAGGGCTGAAGGCCTTGGGTTTTGGCTGCCCTACCTGAGGCAGCGGGACTCAGATAGGCTCAAGCTTTGACTCCCACTCCTAAGGTAGTGCAGTAATTTGTTATCAGAAGGGCTTTGTAGTGTAATGAAGTTTGAGAACCGCAGGTCTAGCCCAATGCTAGAAGGAATGAACAAAAATAACACACAAATAAGTCACAGTAATGTTTTATTCAAGCTTGAATTAAGCTTGTTTTTAATTTACAATAATTCTCAGCACTTACATTGAGCTGTTCTGATAATATGATCATCATCCTGCCCACTTTACAGATGGAGAAATAATCAGTGATGGCTATTAAGTGGCTTGCCCAGAACAAAAGAAGAGTCAGTATCAGGGCTTGAAAATAGAGCTCAAGTGTACCTGATTACTGCTATCCTTATGACAGTTAGACCACTTACCTTTAAAATTCTCTTATCATTTACTCCGTCATAGATGAGCTGAATACTTACATCCTCCAGTGGAATAACTGATAGAGCACGCCTAAGGCTTCATCGTAGTTTCTGATGGCCAAGAAATAATTTCCATTTTTGAAGTTCTCATTTCCAGCTTTTTTCATCAACTCTGCATAACTCATGGGATCCATGCTGGTTGAGAGTGGGGAAAAAAAAATGAAAAATCTATGATAACGTGCAGCAGCTCCTTCCTCCCAAAAAATCACAAGTCTATGGGTTTTTTTTCTTTTTCTTTCTTTAAGGCCCTAATCCTGAGAGGTGATAACCAGCTTCTAAGGACTTCTGTGAAAAGTATGGATCAGACCTCTCTTTTGCATCAACCATTCACTTTGGTTCTGGAGCCAATTTAATTTTAGTCTTTGTAATCCAATGTAGTCTCAAAGGTTACCTGTCAACTTCTCCTCCCACCAGGCACTAGGAGCAGAACAGATAAAACACATATTTCCTATCCCAGCAGCTGAAGATCATACGACATACGTGAACCACAGCACTGAATTGAAATTTACCCTCTGCTAGCAAGAAGTTGAGACAAAAATTATGATTTAGTCCTCTGGCTGGTAGATGGTTGGCACATTTCTCAAATCTTGTTGAAATCTTATTTTTAAAAGTGGCATTTAATATGATTTATTTAACACAAAAACACAAGAGAACTACAGAATTAGTTTAAAAATTAAAAATGTAGTGGATTGAAAAAAAATCAGTTTTTTTGGGGGGACGGGGGAACAATGCCTTAATTCTCCTCTGGTTTGACCAGCTTGTAGTCAGGCAGACAACTACACAGAAAAATTACACTACAATCTGATTATAGCCTGAAAATATTGTTATATAAATACAGTAAGATATATCTAGCCCAGAACAGCTCAAAATCTACTTTAAGATATGATAAAAGCAGAGGGCATAGCAAAAGCTCCATGGGAATATAAAGGTGACAACTACTGGCACCACAATCATTTTAGCAATTTAAATTGCAAAACAAAATTATTTATGGGAAGAAATGAAAGTAGTCACAACATCCAATGCATTTGGAGAGGAAGTATTCTAACACGTTAAAACCAACATTTGATTTGAGAAATGTTACTCCCAAAAAAACTGCAAAAATCAGAGAAAAGCAAGTTTCAAAAGTTTCACATTAAAGTTTTTCACAAACCACCAACAAACAGAAGTGTTGCAAAGAATTCCCATCAACTGGGGAATGGAGATCCATCAACTACATGAAAAAAGTACCCAGAAGTGTAGAAAAATCTACACCCTTACATGCTGTAACTATGACAACTTAAGCCGCAGCACAGACACAGCTAGACTGGCAAAAGAATGCTTTGTTGAGCTAACTACCATCACGCAAAGAGATGGCATTCCTAATGGAATGGAAAAACCCCTTCCATTGGTTGTCTTCACTATGGATGCTACAGGATCACAGTTTTGGCTATATGCTGTAGTACTTCTGCATAGAGGCTTCCTACGGTGACAGAAAGCATTCTGCTGCCATTGCAGGTAATCCACTACCCTGCGCAACATGACCTAGGTCAACAGAAGCTTTCTTTCCTCAGTTTAGCCACATCTGTATGTTGCCACAGCTACGACGTGCAGGGATGTGAATCGTAAGTCTTGTTCGGGTCTGTCCCATGAGAGCTTCTCACCTTATAAATTATTTTGTTAGTCTTTAAAGCGCTACATGACTGCTGGTCTGTTTTACTTCAGCCTTAGGTCATCACACCCTACAGTATTCCATACCATCACTCTAGCTATTGCCTCCCATCAGAAACATATTGCAGCTGTACCGCTATCAGGCCTCAGGGTAGGTAGTACCTAATGGTATTTCTGCTGCAGTGGATTTCAACAGGAGTACTTGAGATGCAAGCTACTATCAGCCAGTCAAGATGGAAGAATTAGTTTATCATCTTAACAAGTGTGGGTTACTCCATATTATCTGTGTATTGAGAAGAAATTATGCAAAACAATCCCACACAGTAGGAGGCTCACAGAAAAAAAGTTTTATGTGGAAATGTAATTTTATTTCCAGCTAAAGAAGTTGGTTTTACCCACGAAATCTCATGGCCTACTAAATGTGTTAGTCTCTAAGGTGCCTCAGGACTGCTTGTTATTTGCAAAGCTACACATTAACACGGCTACCCCTCTGAGACTTAAGCTTTAAATAAACATCCTCCCTTACGGTTTACAACCTGAACTTTACATCATCCTGCTAGTAGGACAGACTCCAAAAAGAGAAATGATCAGAAATTGGCTATCAACAAAATTGACTAATATTAACACAGAAAGCTTTAGTAGGTGCAGTAATTTACAACATGGTAACCCCAAAACAGTTAAAGCAGCTTAATTTTTTTTAATCTGGATAGATCTTAACTCTTAGATTTGTTTTGTTTGGTTGGTTGGTTTTTTCACTTCTTTCTGTTTTAATCTATATGCATCTCTCTGACAACAGGAGCAAGTCAAAATCAAGATTACAGGAAAAAAAATTCTGAGATGGGTTCAGCTACTGAAATGTTTTCTTTATATTGTGCCTGTGTGTTTGGGTCTATGTAGATCAGAACATTTAAAAAGCCCCAGTTATAGCTCAGTTTATCTAGGGTGGACTTTGACGGTTGTTTCAAAAATTAAGGTGGAGAAAGTAGTGAGAGTGAGGTCTCTGGCTTCTACCCAAAATTAAAATTTATTTACTAGATTATTTATTTGAGGTCCATTTAAAATTTAAAAAGTCAACACTATAAAGAAGTTTGACAGACCTGTTATAGAACAAAATAGTGAAAGATCCTCAGTTATGGTGTTTGTTTGCTTTTTGTTACTGATTTTCTAAAACATTCAAGTGGACAAAAGATGGGGGAAGGGAGGAGTGGGGGAGAGGAAAAAGAAATCAACCAATCATGAGTGAGTATAATGATTACACCACTTATCACGAGAAACAGCAAATTTAGAGACCACCCCAACTTTGTAACCCTTTGTCATAAGACAAGAAAACAAAAGAGGAAACATGCTGGTGTGTAGGACCTGATTCTTATCTCACTTGTACCATTTTACACTAGTATAAATTACTCCTGATTTACTCTGGTATAAGTGAAATCACATAAGCTCATGTCTTCACCCCCAAAAGAAAAACAGGAGGCCTCTTCCGTAGACAAAACTGTGTAGTGTAGACACAGCTTAAATGTAAGGAATGCGAGACTGAGCCAGTACAAATCAAGAGGCAGAGAGGAACACAACTATCCTTTCTGTGCTAAAAGCAAAGGGAGAACTTCTTCCTGCTCCCCTGCTGGGCTGGTGACAGCAAGGCCAACTCTCCTGTGGCTTGAGTCTACTCTGGGTAGAACGGACCTAAAACATATTCCCCAACATTAACAAAACCTTGTTTGACATTTGAAATTGATCAAATTCCTCTGGCCAGTTTTCACTTTTTGTGATGTCCTGCACTCCTTGATTCAGTACAGAAGCAGACATGCTGACATACAGGAAAAAAAAATGTCTCTTCATGCCGTACCCCAGCACAACCAATATCAAAACTAAAAATCTTGAGGCAAAGCCCATTCTTTTGAGCTTGCCAGGCAAGGTCCTAAAAACAGATACTAATGAAATTAATGGGATGATAGCTGGAAACAAGACTGTGCACAAAAACCAACAGTTTTGGATATCCAAATTTGACAGCCAACTGCCAACTGAAATAGAACCACTGAACTAACTGTCGGTTGCAACATAAAACACGTTGCTCTAACTTCTTCCTGTAGCTTTATTTTCTCTCACAGAGAGCTCTCTCCATTCATAGACATTTATAAAAAAGATGCAATCCATTATTCTAGCTTGAATGAACATAATTATTTACTTCATGCAACATAAATGATCAAAATCAAAACCATAAGAACACAGAGCCATGAGTAACCAAAAGTCTTGAATTTCCTGATGGAAAAATATCAATCCCTCATCATGTGGAAATCTTTCTTAAAGCACTAAAATACTGTAATATAGAGGCTGAGGGGAAGGAGAAGGAAAACCATGAAGACTCCTCTCTACTCTTTCAGAATAAATAAATGCAAATAACTACATTAATGTAACATTAAGACCTTGATCCTGAAAATAATTAAGAATATGCTTAACTTTTCTACTGTGAATAGTCCCACTGAAGTCAATGGGACTATTCAGTATAGCAAAATTAAGCATATATGTGTCTGCAGGATTGAGACTTAAGCATACAACACTAAAATCATTGAGACCTGATCCTATTCCTACTGCAAAAAAGGACAAAATTCCTGTTGACTTCCTGGGGAGTAAAATTCAGCATTGCCAAGTCTTCTGATTCTGTTGAAACTCATGATATTTGATGTTTCACTAGTTCCTATAGACGTAACTATATGAATTATGATTCGGGGCCAGGGATGCAGGAGGGGAACAAGAAGTAATGATTGTGGAGAAAAGCTTGAAACTATGACCATAGTGAATCCTAAAGGTGCAATTAATTTATTTAAACAACGCGATCTTTAAGCCAATGTGATATTTGAGAGGCCTGAATTCATGACTTTTGAACATCTGTGGTTGGGAACTTGATCCCATAATCAGCAAATGTGAAAGTTAAAGGTCAAGACACTGTTCAGCCTGTGTTTTTGTAAGATATGTTAAGATACTTATTTAATGAAAAAACACAGAATAATAAGCTACATTATGCAATGTTAACTTAATGTTGCTGTTGCAAGTTCCTAGAAGCTTCACCTTATGGCATTAGTTGCTAGGTAGTAAAGACTTTTTTTTCCTGAGGCATGTCATTTCCTCCAACTTCCAGACAGCAGGGCTATAAGTATTTTTTCTTAAATTAAAAATGGGTTGGGCTTTTGGGGTTTTTTTTGGGAAGGGGGTTTTCTATGGGGGGGAATAATGTTATCAGCAATCAGAGAGGTAGCTGAGTTAGTCTGTATCTTCAAAAACAAAAAGTCCTGCGGCACCTTATAGGCTAACATCTTACGTTCCAACATATATGTTTGTCTGTAAGGTGCCACAGGACTTCCTGTTGTTATCAGCAATGGTGGGAAATGAGAAGCATCTCCAAGTCTGAGGAAATTCATCCTCTGGAAGTTTTTGTGGTCACCCTTCCTGTCATGCAGAAAGAATGCAACTTTTTATCCCTGCCCTCAGACATCACCACTTCAGCAGAAAACATAAACAAAACAACCAGCTGTAGAAGAATGATTGCCAAACACCTTCAACAGCATTGAGAGAGAGAGAGAGAGAGAGAGAGAGGGAGACTCTGACAGAAAACATAAATATTTGCCAAAGAAGCTGCCTCTCCTACTTCCTGGAGGGGGAAGGGGAGGTGTCAGGGAGGAAGTAGGTGAAACACAGCAGCTGTCAGAAAGAGGGAATCCTCTCCCAGTCTGTAACCCCCACAGACAGATGGACTGCAGTAACATCAGGCCCATCAAAAGTTATTGTTGGTTGCACGACAATAACTCAGAAGACAGCACTTCATGCTTTGTTCCCTGGATGCTTCTCAAAGAAGTTTTCAGGTTGAATTTTTAAAACCTGTGACAAATGGCAAAGATAGCAGAAAAATTTTAAAACTGCAGAATGTGTTATATTTGTACTTGTGATGTTCCAACATTCTGACTCATAATACTAGTGCAGAGGCATGGTTTACACTTTAAATTTGGACCACCCTACCTATGTCACTCAAATTTGGGTGAAATTCCATACCCTGCGAACCATGATTAGGTTGCCCTTACCCACAGGGTTGACACAGCAAGATCAACAGACTTCTTCAATTGACCCAGCTACTGCTTCTGAGGCTTTGCCTATGCTAAGCAGCTTAATATTTCCACCTGCAAGGAGCAGCATTAACTTTGTGGCTAGGAGAGTTCTCCTGCTGGTAAAGTGCTGTTCACATGGGCATTTGTTGTTGGCATAACTTTTGTCTTTTGCAAGGGAGTCTTTTTAACACCTCTGAACAACAAAAGTTTTGTCATTCAATTGCTAGTGTAAACACAGACCCAGAGAGAAACATTAACTACATCAACATAGGCATGTCTACAATGCAGTGGCATAGCTGCATCACTGTGGTTATACTTATAGCAACTGCAGTGTTTAAATAGTCTAGTCTAATGATGACAGAGAGATAGCTGTGTTTGTCTGTATTCTATCAAAACAAAAAAAGCAGTCAAGTAGCACTTTAAAGACTAACAAAATAATGTATTAGGTGATGAGCTTTCATGGGACAGAAATGGGTCTGTCCCACAAAAGCTCATCACCTAATACATTATTTTTTAGTCTTTAAAGTGTTACTTGACTGCTTTTTTGTTTAAATAGTCTAAGTGTGACTATCTACTTATGACCCAAACAAATGAAAATTTCAAGTACAGGAAAAAGAGACCTGTCAAGTTTGCACAGGGCCTTTTCCCCAGGCCTGTTTAGGCTGAAGAAAGAGAGAATATGTTTTGTGTTAAGTAGCACATTTTAATTGGTATTGAAAAATGAATTAACACCTGGCTTAGACATATTTTAATATCTTTAAAATATGTTAACTGATGCTTGGATTTACAAGGCTTACATTTTGTGAGATTTCATGCAAAGTAACATGCAGGGCCCCAGGTGGCTACTGTCACTCCTTCACTAATTCTCTGATGGGCTCTGCCCACCCTCTCACATCACACAATGCAGTAGAACCTCAGAGTTACAACTCCAGAGTTAAGAACTGACCGGTCAGCCAACCCATCTCATTTGGAATCAGTAACATGCAATCAGACAGCAGCAGAGACAAAATAAATAAAGCAAATACACTACAGTGCAGTGTTAAACATAAACTACTAAAAATAAAGGTTTTTAAAAAAGAGTTGACAAGGTGAGAAAACTCTCTCTGTGCTTGTTTTATTTAAAGATGGTGAAAAGCAGTATTTTCTTCTGCATATTAATGTTTCAAACCTGTATTAAGTCAATGTTCAGCTGTAAACTTTTGAAAAAACCACAATCTTTTTTTCAGTTACATACATTTCAGAGTAATGAACTACCTCCATTCCCAGTAACTCTGAGGTGACCGTATAATTCAAAATCAACCAGACACACACATACATGCTAAAAGGTAATGGGATGTCAAGACATGGGAGTAGCACGAAAGCATGAGCCTGTGGGGAAATGGTTTTAGTCAGTCTCATGTCTTCACACACCTACTCACACTAAATAAGTGCTGGGCATGGGCAGCTAACTCCCAAATACAATCCATGACCCTGTGTCTCACAATGTGTGGGGCTTTACACATAGATGAAAGTCCACATTGTAACAACCCAACATAGTAATAACTTTTAGTGGCAACTTTGTGTTACTGTGTATCATATCACCCTGTATTACCCTGTATCTTTTTAATATACCACAGACTTTTGTACTACTCCTGAGATTTGTTATTTTATACTACTTTGTACCTTTGTATTACCCTTTACATTGGTCATTTTACATTCATAAACACATTGTATGGAATTCCATATTGTATTTAAAACTCCATCTTAACTTTGTATTAGCCTGTAAACCTTGTGCTGTCTGTGTGAGAGTGGATGTGTGTGAGAGCCACCTGGAAGTATGAATGTAGATGCTTAAGAGAGCTACCCTCTGGAGCCAGCCTGTCTGGACAACAAAGACTTGGTGACTGAAGAACAATAAGAACTGGACTCTACAGCAGAGACCCACCCAGAGAGGAAGATTAGGTCCCATCTGTAGGTGATGAGTCACACAGAAACCTGAGGCAATGGGAAAGGATCGAGCCCATCTGCCATTGACTGGTGACTCTGTGCCTGGGGTAGTGGGACAGAACCAGGAATATGGACTGAGAGCTATAAAAGATGTGCGCACCACGACAGGGTTGAGCTCCTCTTCCCGTCTTGTCAACATCGGAGCATTCATCCGGATCAACAGAACCTGGCTCCACTCTCACATCTACTCCATCTGATCAAGGATTACAGTGAGCAACCTTTAGTAGCTACAAGCAGCCTCATGACGAGGGCTGTGTGTGTGTGTTTTACTGAGTAAACTATGTATATTATACGCATATAATATAATGGTACTACATTCTCTATAAACATGGCATTCTTGCCTTGCCCCATTAAAAAGATCCTGTGTGCTTCTTATAAGCATAGCACATTCATAATATCAGCTGCATCACCAGACAGAAGTTTACTGCTCGCTTTCAAGGCAATGTACAGACATTGCAAATTAATGTGTCCAGTATTATTTTGCTCTGTCTATAGACAAGCATGTCTTTAGGAACTTGCAACTAAGGTAACTTTTTTTTTCCTGAAAAGCAAGCAATAATTCTAGTCCTTGCACATTAATTATCCACATCCAGCCCAGTACTGTGTTGCATTTTTATGGTGACTTGCTGAGGGTCTATTAAAAAGTAGGCTTATGATCATTTATTTTATCATACATGAAGACATACAGCCCAAGAGACTCTGATTTCTCCAACTCTCGATGTACCCCTTCAACCAAAATAATAGCAACCCACAATTTCTGCTTGTTTACTACTTTAGAAATAAAAACTTATCCCATCTGCTCTTCCCTAGTGTTGTGGGAAGGAGTGCTTTGTGCCTCAAAGCATTTCAGCAGTTCATACTTTAATTGACAGCCTAAGGATATTATTAAAGGGATATTCTATCCAAAGTGTTAGTCATTTGCTAAGATAATTAGTTAGTTAAATAAGTGAGCTTTTCCAATAAATGTGGTTGTTTAAAAAAAAAAAAAAAAACACCTCTCCTCTCTGCTCCTCAGCAGACGTCTGCAATATCATTCTACTAGTTCACCAGACACCTCCAAGTCAGACAGAACTTGCATTACTAATGTAAAAAACAATCAGAAGATGTTTAAAAGCACAACAAAAGCCAGCCTTCTGTCTATGACGCAGACAAAGAAAAATAATAGCCTGACCTTATATTCTCCCTCGTGCCACAATACAACCTATTAACACTCTTTGCTCTATGGTTCTGAACCTGCAATAAATTCTGCATGGAGAGACCTTTGTATTTCCACGTAGTCCATTGAAGGATCAGGCCTAAGGTATTGTCTCTAAGGCTACGTCTACACGTGCACACTACATCGAAATAGCTTATTTCGATGTAGCGACATCGAAATAGTCTATTTCGATGAATAACGTCTACACGTCCTCCAGGGCTGGCAACGTTGACGTTCAACTTCAACGTTGGGCAGCACCACATCGAAATAGGCGCAGCAAGGGAACGTCTACACGCCAAAGTAGCACACATCGAAATAAGGGTGCCAGGAACAGCTGCAGACAGGGTCACAGGGCAGACTCAACAACAAGACGCTCCCTTAAAGGGCCCCTCCCAGACACAGTTGCACTACACAACACAAGATCCACAGAGCCGACAACCGGTTGCAGACCCTGTGCATGCAGCATGGATCCCCAGCTACAGCAGCAGCAGCCAGAAGCCCTGGGCTAACGGCTGCTGCTCACGGTGACCATAGAGCCCCGCAGGGGCTGGAGAGAGAGCGTCTCTCAACCCCTCAGCTGATGGCCACCATGGCAGACCCCGCTATTTCGATGTTGCGGGACGCGGATCGTCTACACGTGCCCTACTTCGACGTTCAACTTTGAAGTAGGGCGTTATTCCCATCCCCTCATGGGGTTAGTGACTTCGACGTCTCGCCGCCTAACGTCGATTTCAACTTCGAAGTAGCATCCAACACGTGTAGCCGTGACGGGCTCTACTTCGAAGTTGGCACCGCTACTTCGAAGTAGCGTGCACGTGTAGACGCGGCCTAAGGGTACAACTATTCTGCAACCAGGAGCGTGCTTCCCAGATAAGACAGACAGACTCATGTTAGCTTCAGTCAAGTGAGCATGCTAAGAACAGCAATGTGGACATTGCAACATGGATAGCAGTTTGGTCTAGCCATCTAAGCTCAGATCTGGGAGTCAAGCTGACCTGAACTTTCTCAGCTGCAGTGCAGACGTACCCCAAGGCAGGGGTCAGTAATCTTTCTGAGGTGGAGAGCTGAAATTTGACCTTTTGGCCTCTATGGATGGTCTGATTGCCAATGATACTTTTAAAAGTCACTAATAGTCCTACTTACAACAGCTTCATTAATAAATAAATTAAGATGCAGAGCTTTACCATTTAGTTGGTGGTTGGTAGCATTAGTTGGTCTTTTGTTAATCCATTGGCAGCATGGCTTTGAGCAAGCTCCTGGCTGCATGTGGGAAGAGGAGTGAGGCTGAGCTCCAATCTCGTGTACTGATGAAAATCGGCTTGTGGGCCACACTTGGCACCCATGCTGGGGGGTTGCTGACCCTACTTTAAGGGTATGTCTTCGCTACCTAGATCAAGCCCGTCAGGATCGATCTTCCAGGGATCGATTCTGCATGCCTAATGATGATGAGCAAAATTAAACTATCAGGGGTCAATGGTCAAACCCTGTGCTCCTCAATTTCATAAGGATTAAGGGAACTTGTTGGGGGAGTTTCTCCCATCAACCTCCATTGGTGAGGACGGCCAGGCAAATTGTTTGTAGATAAGTCATTTCCAGCTACACAAATGCCATGGCTGGAATTGCGTATCTACGATCAACTTTAAGGTCTAGTGGAGGCCTGGCCTTAGTGTTCATAGCTGCATCTAGGTCTAAGATACTTTGTGTGTCCTCATACAGATCAGATTCTTTTGCCCATCATCTCAAATGCACACAAAGTTATATCCCAATCAAAGTTGCAAATTCTGGTTGGATGCATGCCTGGAGATTTCATCACAACATAATCTTCATTTTCTGGACACACCAGAACAACCCTGAAGGGCTGACAACTCACACTCCAACGCCTGATAATCATATCCCAAAACAAAAAGTTATCAGCAGTTTGAAATAATCATCACAATGGCACTCGCAAATATGTTGAAGGATTTTTTTTAAAATAACATGACAAGGTTTAAAATATTAAGATATGTGACAGGTAAAAAATTTAAATATTGTTTCTTCAGGGACTGAAGACAGAGAGCAAAGCATGAGGAAGCACCCTTACACGCACAACTCCTAGAGGAAGAGCTGGGAAACTGCTATTTGCAAATTTTTACCACTTTCTGGTACAGATATGTATCGGGGGGTAGCCATGTTAGTCGGTAGCTGTAAAAATGAGGAGTTCTGTGGCACATTAAAGACTAAGGGTGCATCTACAATAGCTCCTTGTTTTGAAATTAATTTCGAAAGGGGGCCCAATTTCAAAAGAGTCTGTAGAGCGTCTACACACCCAACAGCCTCTTTCATAATTGTTTTCAGCGAAAAGAGGCACAAATTTTGAAACCGCTCTTCCCATCTGGGATTGGGAAGAACAGTCCCTTTCGAAACCAAATTTTGAAATAGGGCATGTGTAGATGCTCCAGGCCCGCAATTTCAAAATTACGGGTCCACCATGGCAGCAGCTCCAGGGAGCACGGAGACATGCTAGCAAGCCCCAGCAGGGCTCTATGGTCCCCAAGACAGCCCTTAAAGCCACATGGCCCCGGAAACCCCGTGCAGGAAGCTGAGAGCCTGCCCAGAGCCTGAGGAGCATGAGCTGTGCCTGGCACATGCTCCAGCAGCCCAGACAGATGGGCCACACAGCCCATCAGCTGGATGGCGAGGCCCCCACCTCCCAGCCCGAGGGGTTGCCTGAGGAGATCCAGGGCCAGAAAAGGAGGGGCCCTTCCTGGACAGAGGCTGAGGTAAAAGACCTCCTCAGCCTCTGGGCAGAGGAGGAGGTGCTGCTCCTAGCACTGGGTGGCCTCACAACACAGCAGCCTTCGAGCTGTGGTCACTGGAACTGTGGAGGTGGGGACACCCCCAGAGCAGGGCCACTCAGGTCCAATCAAAGGTGAAGGAGCTGAGGCAGGCCTATAGCCAGGCCAGGGCCACCCACAGGCAATCGGGGGGCAGGGGCCAGCCCGAGGTGCCCCCATTGCTGGGCATTGGAACAGTTCCTCAGCCCGAAGGATGTCCTTGAGCTGTCAGCAGTGGTTGATGCAGGCAGGCCTGACATCGACCGGGAAACAGACCCGCAGGAACAGTTGGGGACCCTCCTGCCAGACCACACCTGTGGAGCCAGGGAGCGACTCAGAGGGGGGCCCACTCATGATTGCGGTCAGCTCTGGTACCTCCAGCCAGGCCTCCTTGAGGCTGGTGTCCCCAGACCTGTTCTCCGGAGCCCCAGGTAGGTAACGGGTGGATAGGACGGCCCAGGGGGGCCCTATCCCAAGGTTCACTGCCCTGTCCCAGACCCAGGCGCAGCGCCATCCAGCACATGCACCCGTGGACAGCACCCCGGCCCTCCCAACTGGGAAGGGATGCGGGGGCCATGCCGCAGCCAGCAGTCACCCCACAGATGAGGTCCCAGCAGGCACATGGGAGCCCCAAAGGGAGGTCAGCAGGGGAGGCACCACCTTGGGGGATGGTCAGGGGATGGCAGGGGTGGTGTGGGTGGAGCCCCCGGGCCCAGGCAACAGCACTGATGGGTAGCATCTCTCCCACTTGTGTCTCCACAGCATCACCCTCTGAGGGCTGGACCACACCCACACCACCATCCAACGGAGACAGAGAACCCTCCTCCTCATTGCCCAGGCTGCTGCCTGCCCAACCCCGGAGGGCCCAATGGTGACGCTGTTACAACCCTCAGGAGGCGGCGGAGGCCCATACCGCAGCCATCCAGGAGCAGAGCGCCGTGCTCTGGGAGTGGCTGCAGATGGAGCAGGAGGACAGGGCCTGGCGGAGGGAGGTCTGGGCCGAGGTGGACGCAGCCCTCTGATGGCTGGCCCCCTGCTAGCCCCCCCTGCCACCCTCATCCCCCCACCGCCCTCAAACCCGCTCCCAGCACCCCCAAAACTCACCACCCTCATCCCACCCACCCTCACCCCATCCACCCAGCTCATCATGGGCCACTGGCTGATTGCCAGTGTGAGTCATGGGGATGATCTCACCCCCAGCCCTCCCAGCACCCCGGTTCCCCCCACCTCACCCAGCCCACCCCATCCCTTAGCCCCTGGCTGATCCTACCTCCCTTTGCTGCCAGCACCCTCCCAGCCCCAATAGGGTTCCCGCACCTGGGGTGGCAGGGGCCCCTGTACCCACCAGGGGTCTCATCCCCCCACCCTCGTGGGGGACTAGGCCCGCCCATGCCTGTGGCCCTGGCCACGTGGGCTTGCCCCCACCTCTTCGTATATAGTTCTCCCCCATTCCCCTTCATATTTAGCTCCCATAGGAAGACCCCACACCATTTTTCCAGGGCTGTTTGTTTACATGTATATAGTTGGCCCCCAGTTATTAAACCCTTTTCTGTGCACCCCAGTGTCCCCTGTGTTTGGGGGGCTGTGCTACAGGTGGGTGTAAGCCATGCGCCAGGAGGTGGTCAGCATGGCTCCCGCTCAAAGGGCTCTAGGAGGGCTTCCCAGACCCTAACCCCTTCTCGATGTGCCTGGTGGCACGGGGACGTGGGTGTCTGCTCATAGGGGGGGCTGCAGTCCGCAGCCCACCCTGGCATGTAGCGCTCGTGCTTGCCCTCCACTATATTGTGCAGAGCGCAATAAGCCACAATCACCTCAGGGACATTGGGCAGGCTGATGTCCAGCCGCACGTTGAGGCATCCGAAACGCACCTTGAGGCATCCGAAGGCCTGCTCTGTAGTGTTGCGGGCATGGTTCAGTCAGTTGTTAAAAGTGTCCTGGCTGGTGGTGGTGTGCCCAGCATAGGGAGGCATCAGCCACAGCTACAAAGGGTATGTCCCATCGGCCACTATACACGGTGGCATCACTGTGTCCCCCACGGGGAGCTCCTGGGCAGGGATGTAGGTGCCCTCCTCCAAGTGCCGCCCCAGCCAGGAGTTGCATAGTACCCGGGCGTTGTGGGCTTGCCCAGACCAGCCCACGCAAATGTCACAGAACCAGCCCCAGGCATCAACAAGCGCTTGGAGCACTTGCAGTTTATGTAGCATCCCGCGCTTGGTCTTGGAGCACTTGGTATCCCTTGCAGTTTATGTAGCGTCCCGCGCTATGGTCTGGGGCGCAGATAGCTATGTGGGTGCCATCGAGTGCGCCAAAGCAGTTCGGGAAACCGAGGGCTGTGAATCCCGCCATGGCATCGTTCAAGTCGCTGAGGCGGACAGTCCTCCGCAGGATGATGCGACTGATGGCCTGGACCACCTGTAGAAGGGAGGCACCAACATGTGGGGCCTGCACATGAGGGGGCCCTCTTGCCCTCTCCTGTTCCCGGGGTGGGTGTGGGGCCTGGTCTGACTTACCACAAGGAGGACGGCTCCAACAGTGGCCTTGCCCACTCTGAATTGGTACCCCACTGAAAGGTGGCTGTCTGGGGTGGCGATCTTCCAGACGGCGATCCCCACATGCTTCTCAACTGGGAGCACAGGCCGCATGTGGGTGTCCACATGCCGCAGGACAGGTGTCAGCCACTGACTCAGCTCCAGGACCGTGTTCTTTGTCATCCTAAAGTTCTCAAGTCACCATTCATCGTCCCACCGGCCCAGTACCAGCCTCTCCCACCAGTCCCCACTGCTGGGGTGGCTCCAGAGGCGCCGTGGGGGATGTGGAGCAGTGGTTGGCCTGTTGCCAGGGCCTGCAGGACCCCAGTGGTGGGGGGAGGTGGGCCCCAGGGCATCCACCATGCCCAGGATAGCAATCACCACCTGGGTCCCGTTGTGGGTGGGGGCATCGGCCTTGAGCAGCTGCCGTTGCTCCCTTCTCCTCCCATTCTTGGAACGTGGTCCACGCAGTGGTGTGTGCTGCTCTGCGGTGCTCTGTGTGTGCAGGGTGGGTGTGTTTGGGAGGGGCCCTTTCAGGGCACTGCTGGCTATGGGACCTGGAAGGCCTTTTCGGCCATGTGACCCCATGCTTGGTGTTTCCAAGCTGCTTATTTCAAAAGCGCCCGCATTCCTGTGTGGACACTGCCTTCCGAAGCAGGGCAGGGGGGTTGTTCTTGCAAAATAGCGGATCAGCACAGCAATCCGTGTGTGTGTGTGTGTGTGTGTGTGTGTGTGTGTGTGTGTGTGTGTGTGTGTGTGTGTGTGTGTGTGTGTGTGTGTGTGTAGCCGCGCTATTTTGAAATCCCTTCTTTCGATTTTGTTTTTTGATGTTCCCCCTTTCGAAGTTTATATGTAGTGTAGACACACCCTAAGAGATTTATTTGGGCATATGCTTTCATGGGTAAAATTTACTCCATCCAACTCATGTGACAAAGCAGGTTTTGCACATGAAAGTTTATGTCCAAATAAATCTGTTCGTCTCTAAGATGCCACAGGACTCCTCATGGTTTTTCTCTGGTATAGATAGCAATCCTACGTGTTATCTGGGAAATTAACATGAGGGATGCTTGGAGGTCACAGAAATCAGGAGGACTTAAGGGATTTTGAGATGACAAATGGCCTTAGGAGTTAGGGCACTGGACTGGAACTCAAGAACAACTGGACTCAATGACCAGCTTTACCACAGCCATCCTGCATGAACCTGGACAAATCACTTACTCTCTCTTTTCCATCTGTTCAACTGGGATAATAATTCTTCCTTTTTCCTCACCTTTTATCTGTTGTGCTTGTTTAGCTGGTCAGCTCCTCAATGCAGGTCACGTCTCTTATTCTTATTCTGAGTATTTACAGTGCTTAGTGCAATGGGGTCTCAATCTCTACCAGGGTTCCAGGCACACCTAAAACACAAAAAAATAAATAACATATTTAGTTGATTTTCAAGCAGAGAAGGCAATGGGTGAGGGGGCAAGCAAACAATAAAAACGATGCAACCAACAGCTGTTAGTGGCAGACAGATGCCTCAATCCCCCGTTAAACCACAAATGACTCTTGTTACCACTTCTTAAATTTCCTGCTCCACCACTGACTTGTCAAAGTTTGCTCAAATCATTTAACCTCTTTGTCACAGTACCCCATCTGTAATCTGAACTCCTAAGAGATCTATTGGTGAAAAAACTAATTTGTGATACCTCTGCATATGCTAAACAGCACCTCCGACTGATTTAGAGATTCTCTGTAGTAATTTATGAATACTGTATTGACCAGATTATTGGGATGTTTATAGCATAAATACTGGCTTAGTTTAATAGGAAGCTGTAAGGAAGACAAGCAGGAAGGAAATGAAAATGATTGAAAAGAAACCGTTTCTCAGTTGTTAAAGACAATGTCCAAACTATTAACATGGACAACTCAACCTCCTGGCTACATCTACACTAACCCAAAACTTCAAAATGGCCAAAATACATGGCGATTTTGAAGTTTACTAATGAAGCGCTGAAATACATATTCAGCGCCTTGTTAGAATGCCGGCAGCCGCGGCACTTCAAAATTGACGCGGCTCACCGCCACACAGATCGTCCAGACAGGGCTCCTTTTTGAAAGGACCCCACCAACTTCGAAATCCCCTTATTCTTAACAGCAGATAGGAATAAGAGGATTTTGAAGTTGCCAGGGTCCTTTCGAAAAGGAGCCCTATCTGGATGAGCCGCGTGGTGGCGAGCTGCAGCAATTTCGAAGTGCCGCGGCTGCCGACATCCTAATGAGTCCCTGAATATGTATTTCAGCGCTTCATTAGTAAACTTCAAAATGGCCATTTGCATGGCCATTTCGAAGTTTTGGGCTAGCGCAGACACGGCCCCCGAGTCCAGCCAATCTCCAAAACTGGCTTGAAGAACAGGGCCCAAGCCTGAGAACCTGAAGATCAAAAAGGGCTGTAACAGATGAAAAATGGATTCCCTCAAGAGGAAGACAGCTGTTCATCAACAATCAGAGTAACCTTCAGGACCTGCTGGGCTATATGCAGACATTAGGTCTATAAGATACCACAGAGAATGGCAAGCCTTTGGGTAAGAAAGACAGGAATGTAGACTGTTTTAAAAGCCTTCTTCTGTGAATGTTTTGTTCCTACTATTAAACAAGAATTTGTTTTTAAGAGTGCAGTCTAGACACTATACACACACATACTCTTGAAGAAAACACAGCTACCTCTCTGTTACTATTCAACACTCTTGAAGAACTGTAGATGTGTCAGACCTGCTGTGTGAGTACAGTCAATACACAGGCCTGTAGCCCAGGAGCATAAATGGAAGAAACATAGAATTCCAACCCATGACAGAGAGTAAAGGCATGAGAGCTTGACACCTGAGAGGCTGCACTCAGAGGCTAAATCTATACTAGTGGGATGTGCTGGCAAAATGATGATTTTGTCCACAAAACCTGGAGAGCATCCAGATGCCCAAGGGTGTTCTGCTGACAGTAAGTTGACAGAATGCAGCACTTCTGTTGCTATCTGTACCCCACTGGCCATAAGGAAGAACACCATTGTTAACAGAGAGCTATCAACAAAATGCCAGTCTGGACATTCCAGGTGGGGGAGGACCTTCTGTCGACAGAAAACGCTTCTGGGACAGCACACAACCCTGTTTGCTCTGCTTCCAGGTGGCCATTTTGCTGATAAAGCAGCTAGGCAGTCCCGCTGCTCTCCATCAACAGAGCGGATTGCTCTTTTGATCCACTTTTGTGGTCTGGCCGCAATCTGTCGACAGATATCTTGTGAAACAAACTTCGCTCTAATCTAGACGTAGCCAGAGAGACGGCAAAGGAACAGAAGTCTAACCATGATGGGACATTAAACCATGAGTAAGAACCTGGGGAAGAGTGTGTGGGGAGGGGAAATTCACAGATTTAAAAATCACAGGCAGCAGAACAAAGTGTTAATTTTTATAGAATATGCAAGGCCACTGTATTCCTCCTGATACGATTTTTCAAAAAGCAGGGAAGTGGACATCTGTGTGTGACCCGCATACCAAGGTGTGGTTCACTGTCCCATGCAGTGGCACCTAGCCCACTTACACAGAGAGAAAGAATGAGTCTCCTCTACAGCCTTAACTAAGAGCTAGCTGCTTTTTAGCTTAAACTGTAGTGGCTTGTGCACCAAGCTCCCGAGATCCATGGTTTGACTCTACCTGTGGGTGGTTACATGTGCATACCAGTCTTATGCTGGGTACAGCCTGTAGCGTACAGCAGCGTCAGCTGGAGCTGCAGTTAAGGCCAAGGGAGAAAAAAACAGACAGCTGTTTTTGGTAAGGGCACAGTAGCCAGTGCAGCTGCTGCCACTTGGAACGCAAGCGACGGATCTGCACCAATATGGTAAGCAGAGATGCCTGCTTTCACCTCCCACAGTTTTTCCAACAATATGTCTTGGGCTAAGTTCACAATTTCCACCCAGATATGCAAAACTCTGATTTTCACAGGGCTCTAACCAGGAAATCAAGGAAACTAATCATAGAGTAAGATACTGTTCTGTATAAGTGAAGGCATCACAGCTGTCCATTTGACATCAGTGGATGGATGGGGCCCTTAGACACAGATCAGTTACAGCTCTCGGCTCCTACCCTGTCTTTCAATTATTTACATCCTATTTAGACTGTAAACTCTGCAAGACAGGTACTTGTCTGGCAGGCCCTGTGAAGAGTCCTTGAAAACTTACAGCATTCAATAAGCAAAACAAAATACTATTAAAATGCACAGCATTGCAGCTCCACCACTTAAATGCAAAAACTAAATGTGAATCTGAATAATGGTGTAGTTCTTTGTCACAGAACTAGCCAAGCGCCATTGTGGGTTTATTTAAAAAGACATGACATTCTTGCTCCACCCCCATCACCCGTCACAGCAGTCAAACAGCAGTAGAATAAGTTAATAATTACTGTTTACACCTGTGAACTCAATTTGGCCCATTTATTCAAACAAGTGCTATCCTATAATTGTAACAGAATAGGGTGGTTTTTTTCCCCCTTTTCCTCTGTGCCACAATAGCAACACCATATCTTATCTCCAGGAGGATGAATGTGTACATAAACCTCTAACAAGCAACTCTGGGACTCCTATATAAATAACAGCTCCATTAGGGGAATATTGCAAACTGTTAACTCTGTCTTTACATTCATTAAAGGTGGGAGGGGGGGCACAACTAGTATCAGCAATGGTGAGAAATCTTTGCAACATTTCCCTCCTATAGGCAAGGCCAGTAAGTCAAAAACCAAACTGGGAATACAACTCCACAAATCCTGGCTCCCTCACCTGTAGTGAAACTATATTCAACCCTGAAGAGTTCAACTTATCAACTTTACAGATTCATGAGGGGAAAAAAAAAAATCACTGGATTCCTAGTAACATTTTCCAGAAGATCTGGAATTCTTTTACCACTGGCAATAAACCTCAATTATCTATTTTTGTAATATTGCACAACTGCTGGCTTGTTTTTGAACAAACAATCAAGAAAAGGATAAAATGAAAAACAAACATTACAGGGATGAGCTATTATCAAAGTACAGAAACCATTAAACAAAAAACTTTTTAAACAAAAAACTTTTCAGTTGGCAAAGAGATCTTAAAGACCAGCTTCATGCTGTAACTGAACAAAACTTAATCCTAGGGGGAAAAGAGGTTCATCTCCATTGGAAAATGTGCTCCTTTCCAGACTGCACTAATGGAGTCCCCACATTCTTAAAGGCAGATTCACAAACATGGTCAGTGTCTCTTTTCTGTGTACTCTGACCAGCCACAACACAAACAAACCACACAGGATACACACTCCAGGGTGAACAAATGTCACAAAATGCACACATCTACTGGGTGTGGTTCACTGTCCCAGGTACTGACACTTATCTAGATCACTTACTGAGAAAAAAGTAGTGTATTCCCAAGTCCCATCCCTCCCCACCCCCACCAACCCTGGATTGTTATTATCTACTCCAATCTGATAAAGTGGGTCTTACCCATGAAAGCTCATTACCTAATATATAAATTTATTAATCTTTGAGGTCCTACAGGATTGCTTGGTTTTTCAGAGAGAAAGAATGAGCCTCCTCTACAGCCTTAGCTGGAAGCCAGCTGGCATTTAGCTTCAACTGTAGAAGGTCATGCATTAAGCACCAGAGGCTCCCAGGTTTGAATCTGGCTGTCTAGGGTTATACAAACATGGCCCCATAACTCACCCTATAGTATTTACACATCCATATCTCCCAGAGCCGGAAGGGACCTAGCAAGGTCACCAAGTCCAGTCCCCCACCTTCCCCATATTAGAGTCAAACAATAATGACAGCTCAAGGACCGAGCTCAGCAACCCCGGGTTTACAAGGCCAATACCCAAACCACCGAGCTATCGACACCCCTTATTTCGTGTGTGCAGAATGTAACCACCCGTTTCATTCTGAGGGCGAGGTGACCCTCTCCTGCATTTCTTGAGTACCCCTACCAGCACCAGGGGACGTTTTGGTTGCTCAAGGAAGTTGAGATTGGGTCCCCGCCCCCTAAAGAAACTCATCCTTCAGCGCAAAGCGGGCGGTGGGGGTGGGCGCTGAGGGCGATCTTTGGGCCCTCTGTCCACCTTTCAGCCTGCTGCGGTAATAAGCAGCGGAAGGTGGTAGATTAGTGTATTGCATGAAGTGCAACCAGCCCCCAACACCGGTGCAGGATGCTTTCCTCTGCAGGAAGTTCCCTGGCTTGCCACACTGCCCAGGGAGGCAATGGCGACATCCCCGCCTACCTGAATCCCGAAGAGGCGGCGGGAGGCCAGCACACTGGGGCATCGGCCGCTGCAGCTGCTCTTCGTGTCCCCATGCCGCAGCTGTACAGAGCGCCCAGGCGCGGCTCAGCTGCTGCCCGTAAACACAACTCATCTCGCTCGGGCACGCTCCCTCCGCGCCCAGCCCGGGGCGGGCCACGTTCTGTCCCCGCCCTCTCGGTCACGTCATTTCGGGGAAACGGGCGGCTGGTACCGGCGATGGAACCTTGGGCAGCCGAGACTTCGACAATCGAAACCTGGTTCCCCGTTCTGAGCCGCCCCTGCGAGCGCGCGCGCGCGCGCGCGGCGCGCCCACACACGAGCTGTCGGCCGCCCCGCAGCTCAGCGGGGGGTGGGGGAGGGAGAGGAGAAGTTGAACACAGGCCGCTTGTACGTTGGGAGCTACCCCCTCTACCTCGCCAGGAGGGATATAGCCCCCAGTGTTAGCCTACCTGTAAGAGGCTTAAGAGCTTTAGTAGTGGAAGTGCTAGAAAGGCAGGAGGGCTCTTTGCCAGTACAGCAATGTCAGGCACAGATCAGCCTTCTTCACACCCCAAACAAGAGACCACCACTGACCATCACACACAGCCCCCACTTAAGGCCTCTCCAGGGCATCATCAGTGATCTGCAACCCATCCTGAACAATGATCTTTCACTCTCATAGACCTTGGGAGGCAGGCCTGTCCTCGCTACAGGTAGCCTGCCAACCTTAAACAAATCCTCACCAGCCACTACAAATCACAAACCAGTGACTATAGGCGTGAAACCAGCCCCTGCAACAGTCCTCGCTGCCAACTCTGCTCACATATCTACACCAGTGACATCACCACAGGACCTAACACCAACTATACCATCGGGGCTCCTTTACCTGCACATTTACTAATATAATATGTGCCATCATGTGCGAGCAATGCCCAACTGCAATTTACGTTGGCCAAACTGGACAGTCTCTCTGTAAAACAATGAATGGACATAAATCAGACATCAGGAATGGTGATCTACAGAAGAATGTGGGAGAACACTTCAATCTCTCTGGACATTCAGTGACAGATTTAATAGTAACAGAGAGTAAGCCATGCTAGTCTATGCACTATCAGAACAAAAAGCAGTCAAGGAGCACTTTAAAGACTAGCAAAATAGTCTATTAGGTGAGCTTTCGTGGGACAGACCCACTTCTTCAGACCATATGCAGACCAGAATGGATAATAAACTATTATTTATTTAAATTATATATTATATATAGTATAATAATATAATATTATTTATTATTTATTTTAAAATATTATTTATTTTATTTATTATTCACCTAATAAACTATTTTGCTAGTCTTTAAAGTGCTACTTGACTGCTTTTTGTTTTGATAGATTTAAGGGTGACAGTTCTGAAACAAAAATATTTCAAAAATCAAATGGAGAGACAAATCTCTGACCTACAATTTATTTGCAAATTTGACTCCATTAACCATGGATTAAACAGAGACTGGGAGTGGCTCGCAGCTTACAAAGGCAGTTTCTCTGCTCTGGGTGCTAATGTCTCCCCATTAGACTCTGACAAAGGCTCACATCCCCCTGTCTGATCTGACTGTTTTTTTCCTCTTTTGATAAGTAGTGTTGATACTGGGCCATTTCCACCTTGCTGAATAGACCTTGTGAGCTCTGGCCCTCTCTCTTATTGGGACCCCACTCTTTAAATACCCCTCTGAAACCACCCCCCAACTCATGCATCTGATGAAGTGGGTCTTTGCCCACGAAAGCTTATGCTCCAAAATATCTATTAGTCTATAAGTTGCTACAAGACTTCTTGTTGTTCTCAAAGCTACAGACTATCACGACTACCTCTGATACAAACCAACATAGTTACACCAGAGAAAACCGGGCCAAAATGACTTGCTGGGATGGGGAGCTTTCACTCCCCTTTAGGCCTGCATAATGATTCGCAACCATCTTCTTTAAGGGTTATTTTCATGAATAATGAGCCTTAGATCTTGATTACCAGTCTGAACTAACCTTCCCCACCGTACCATCTTTGGATTCCCTCTCCTAAGGGTTGTTTGGACCACCTATCTACATGCTCCTGCAAAGTTTAAATTTTGTTTTCAAGCTTCTCCAAACTTTGGTTCTCATGTCTTGGTCCTCCCTGAAATACAGGGTGCAAAAGGGATTTTACTGTGTTTTTCTATGAGCCACTTAAAAGTCATATTATCATTTTAAAGTGAATGATTTGAAATTATGCTTCTGAGTAATACATTACAACTAATTTTTAGGAGACAGATTTGGGTCACTGAAGAGCAAAAGACTGGAAGAGCAGATATTCTATCTTAGCAGAACTATTGACTAGCTGTGTGTTTCTGCAAGTCCCTTAAAATCTCATGTGGTAGATGTAGATGGTCAGTGTGTTTGGCAGTTACACCTTCTGCTTTCCTGTCCATAAAATAGGGATGATATTAACTTATTTTCAGAAAGTAACTGTAAGATTCTTGGATAATGGAACATAGCAGAACTTTGCGAAGTATTACTAACTGGAGGATTTTTTAAAAGTATAATATTTTAAATGGCTCATTGATTCAATATATAAGTAGTAAGAGGTAGCCATGTTAGTCTGTATTCTAACAAGACAAAACAGTCATGTAGCACTTTAAAGACTAACAAAATGATTTACTAGGTGATGAACTTTCATGGGATCTGAAGAAGTGGATCTGTCCCTCGAAAGCTTATCACCTAATAGATCATTTTGTTAGTCTTTAAAGTGCTACACGACTGCTGTTTTGTTTTGTCAACATATAAGTATGTAGTGTATTCATGTATACTAAGTTTCAATAACATCTTTCATCACAAAGCATTTTAAAGTAATTAATGCCTCACAACACTTCAGGGAGGTACCTAATTATTTCTGTACTCTGTGCCCTGTGTGTATAAGGAAATGGAAACTTCACATTTTTGAGTAATTTGAAACTTTCACTTCATTTTTTGAGGTTTTTAATTTTAATTAAGGAAGGCAAATTTATAGCCTTACAGCAAAGGTGAATAATTTTCAAATATGTCTTTCAAAAATTGTTTTTGTTACACACTAATCTCTTAAAATGAGGCATATTAATAGAGTGAAAGCTGTTACAAACAACTGATCTCTTAATATACACAAGGTCATAGAGACTGACAAGTCTGTATCTTCTACACAGAGCATTTTCAGAACTTCTGCTGCTGTAGCACCACATGTGGGGTACTAGCAACTGCACTGTCACCAGAGATTTTTACAAACACACCACTTAATTCTGACCAGAGAATGTCTAGACAACATGTTGGAAAAAAAATACCTTGTACATCTACACTAGTGTTCCAAAAATTGCTTGAATCAGTGGAGACATATAGGTGATGGAACAGACAGAGGAGAACTTTAGAAACACTTCCATGCGAAGATGAGAAGGCAATGTCTCCGGATAAGATGAATCTATTTTTACTCAGACAAAACTTGCGGTAACTGGACAACATTTATTTAAGCCAGAGTTGAGTAATGGAAACCTGGCTCAGAGGTGACAGTCAGTTCACTTGACATTTGGTGCAAACTTGAAACTAAACATCCTTTCTGGGTCATCGTCACACTTAAAAGCAGGAACACCATTTCACTTAGTTAGTCAACATTAATTCTGATAGAACTGCTTGTAAAATTCTGCTACAGAATTCAGGAGGAAAAAGAAAGCCTGAAAAGCAAACATGCATTATGGTAGCGCCAAGAAAACAGTCATATATTTGAAATGAGTCACATGATAGAAAGTGAAACTTTGTTTGTTTTTCTTCCGCACCCATTTTTAAAAATGAAACCTGGCCTTATGCACAAGAATCATAGCTTGCTGTCAAATCTTCCCCTCTCATTGAAAATGAAACTAACAATTCCAAACGCTGTAGCCCTGCTACATAGATGTATACCAGGCTTCTCTGAATTACTGAATTTCATCTTTAAACCTGAGTGTGGAAGGCATAGAAACTGAATGGAGATAGAACTTTTGATGGAGGCAATATTGACTGCCCAAAGGCACAGATAAACTTGCTAGGAAGAGTGGTGGTAGTGGCAACGGTAATTTGGCAACAGATGTGCATTCTGACTCATGGCCTTAGTTGTACCACTTTAACACACTGATGCAGTTATAGCGGTACAACTCCCTAGTGTGGATGTTGGTATACAGTAATAGCTTATTCCTATATGAGAAAGTGAATAAGCTATACAACAATGGCCAGCACTTGGAAAGCTTTGCTGGTATACTACACTGGGAAAGCATTCCTAATGAGCATACCGCATTTAACTTATTTCAGCTTCCCTGAGCAGCATGAACTATACTAGCAAAAGCAAAATTTTGCCAGTATGACTATGTTTGCAGTAGAAGTGTTTGCCAGTACACCTATGTCAGTTACAAATCATATCTTGTCACACCCCAAAGCCAACAAAGTTATGCCAGATAAAAGCAGGCTGAGCTGACTACCGTTGCACCCATTTGCTGGGGTGGGTGCTTGCGCTATGATTCACAACCATCTTTTGATGTTATTGTTCAGATTTGTATTTTGGCAGCACGCAGAGGCACCAACGAGGACAGTCTGTACCACAAAGTGCTTGCTATGTAACAAGACAAACCAAGAAAAATGTGGTAGAATGGGTGAGGGAAAGCAGTACAAGTTATTAAGTGACCAGGGTGACAGTAAGTTTGTCATGGTTGTGCTGTTTCTTTTGTTTGAACAAATATGTTTCTATTTGTTTTGAAGAAAAGATTGTTGGAATAAGAACAAAGGGAAAAATGTGGGGAAGTGGAAGAGATTTTGCAGAAAGGGAGAGAAACGCAGCGTGGTGACTGGGAGGATGAAATCGGGTAGATGAAGTGTTACACTGGCAGGAATGAGACAGGCTGGAGGGCAACCAGCAGTCCATGACAATACAGCAAATGAGAAACAAAAATCCAGAGTTAAAAGGCAAATTAAGGAAATTAATAGGGGAGATTTTATTCATATATATACATATATGCAGTGTAAATGTTATTCACCTCTAGACAGGGGCCTAGTTTCAGAGATGAATGGATGATGATAGTGTTACTTCTTGTACAGGGAGACTGCCGAACCCATTGCCTTCAGGTTCCTCTGAATCCAGTGCAGATATGCATAGATATAAGGCAGAGGAATTGTTTAAAGCAAGCATGCCAGTTACAACAAGTAGCCTACAGTGAAGTTTTTTAAACATGCTGCCACATAGTTTATATTAGCTTATTTGTACTAGTTAAATAAGACAAAATAGGTAGCCACTGCTGTCCTACCATCACAGGCAGGGTATAACTAACTCATGAAAATGAATCTAATTCTAGTCCTGTTTCTGTTCCACTATCTAAGAACATAAGAATGACCATACTGGGTCAGACCAAAGGTCCATCCAGCCCAGTATCCAGTCTGCCGACAGTGGCCAATGCCAGGTGCCCCAGAGAAGGAGAACAGAAGACAATGATCAAGTGATTTATCTCCTGCCATCCATCTCCTGCCCTTGTACTGAAGGCTAGGGCACCATACTTTACCCCTGGCTAATAGCCATTTATGGACCTAACCTGCAAACATTTATCGAGCTCTTTTTTAAACCCTAATAGAGTCCTGGCCTTCACAGCCTCCTCTGGCAAGGAGTTCCACAGGTTGACTGTGCGCTGTGTGAAGAAAAATTTCCTTTTATTAGTTTTGAACCTACTACCCATCAATTTCATTTGGTGTCCCCTAGTTCTTGTATTATGGGAAAAGGTAAATAATTTTTCTATATTCACTTTCTCCACACCATTCATGATTTTATATACCTCTATCATATTGCTCCTCAATCGCCTCTTTTCCAGACTGAAAAGTCCCAGTCTCTCTAGCCTCTCCCCATATGGGACCTGTTCCAAACCCCTAATCATCTTAGTCGCCCTTTTCTGAACCTTTTCTAATGCCAATATATCTTTTTTGAGGTGAGGAGACCACATCTGCACGCAGTACTCAAGATGTGGGCGTACCATAGTTTTATATAGGGGAAGTATGATATCTTTTGTCTAATTATCTATCCCTTTTTTAATAATTCCTAACATCCTATTTGCTTTACTAACTGCCGCTGCACACTGCATCAATGTCTTCAGAGAACTATCCACTATAACTCCAAGATCCCTTTCCTGATCTGTCATATCTGGATTTGACCCCATCATGTTGTACGTGTAATTTGGGTTATTTTTTCCAATGTGCATTACCTTACACTTACCCACACTAACCTGGTACTTCCACCAAACCTTGTTCTCTCAAGCATTAATGTATCCATTAATGTTAGAGAAGTGAAAAGGGGAGTATCATGTATAAGCCACCATGAAATAAAATAAATTGGGACTGTCAACAGGCAATGTCCCTCTGAATTTAACCGAGCACACCCCCACCCCCACAAACACCACTTCTCCAAAACATAAAATGATTGTGTACAAGAAAGGCAGTATTCTCAGGTATTGCAAAGTAATCGTATGTATAATAAAACTCTAAGGACTTCGTGAGAAACTTGCATCATTTAACTAAAGGTACAGTTTTAAACAAGTTTACTTTATTTAAACCAGTGCAAAAGGCTGTGTGAGTGTAGTTATTTTGGGTTAACCCAGCCCATCAATCAATTTATTCTAAACCAAGATAAACTACTTTTAAACTAAAATGATTGTGTCTGCACTACAGTCGTTCAAAAGCTGTCTATGGTCTTTTTGATTATTTATTTCTTTGAATGCTCTCTGAATACGAAATTTTAGCAATTTATATTTGGGTTGAATTTGATGGATCCTGTTTTAGGCTTGAAACAATGGGGGAAAATCCCAAATGGAGTTTCATAACAACAGACTGAAGTGGTCACCAGTATAAACTTGCATCTGATAAAGTTTTCTGGTCTCTGGAAGGCTGTTCTGCAAGCCATTCCAACTTGAATGGAGGCAGTTTGTCTCCAAGATACAGCAACAATCAGTCCTTAGGCGACTAGTTAGTTGGGAAGGCTTCAGGCCTGTTGGACAGCAGAGCAAAGCTGATATAAGCTTTAGATAAGCATCCACATTTTTGAGAGTTTGTGGAATTTCTGAGACTTTTATTATTTACACCAACAGTATTAATTTTATGCTTGAGTTTTTCCTTCCATAAGTAAACTCATAACAAAGCACAGAATGCTCAGAAGCTATTAGGCTCTTCCATTTCATTCAGCCATCTTATCTCTTGCCTCCAGCCCCAGACCCCTAATCAAGATTAGGCACTTAAAAGGTCAGTGTCTAATTACTGCTCCCCAGCTACAATATTCTGTTGTCTGTCAAATCCTGAGGTGCATTCAAAACCAGTGTCAAATAAGTGTCTGCCTTTCCCTTTGTACCTCACATGTTTTTTTTGGAATGTTCCAGTGGCAATTCTGTTCATGCCTCTATTGTGTGGGGACTGCAAGCATGTTCACCAACAATGTGATTAGCCCCTTTGCATTTGGAATTAGCACTTGTTTATGCTCTTGAAAGGGTGACACACTGATGTTTGGAGACTTGTGTTAACCTGGAAAAAACATCAGGATTTTCTAGTGTGGACACATGGAATCATAGAACTGGAAGGAAGTTTTAGAGGTCATCAAGTCCAGTCCCCTGTGTTCATGGCAGGATCAAGCACCATTTAGACCATCCCTGACAAGCTGTTGTCTAACCTGATCTTAAAAATCTCCACTAATGGGTATTCTACAAGATCCTTAGGCAATTTACTCCTGTACTTAACCTCACTGACAGTTAGGAAGTTTTTTCTACTCTCCAACCTAAGCCTCACTTGCAGAAATTTAAGCTGATTGCTTCTTTACCTATCCTCAGAGGTTAAGAAGAATAATTTTTTCTCCTTGTCTGCCATACCAGATAACATGCTTTTCTTGGGTTGATTCATGCTAATTTTTTATTATATCCAGTATATATACATAGTGTGTATTTATTATAGGTATTGAAGGTTATGCAAATTATTAAGCTGTAATGCGAGAAACCTACAGGACTGTATCCAGTATGAACAGCTAAAGCAAACTAGTAGGCTACATCTACACTACAGCAATCTGCAGAGAGAAGTTACTGTTGGAAAATATTTGCCAAGAAAACTTCTGTCGACAGATTGCAGCCACCCAAAAAAAGTGGATAGCTCTGTCACATTTTTAGTGTGGATGTGCCATGGGTTTTGTAAATGAAACTCTCTAGTGTAGATGTAGCTGTAGAGTAAGACAGCATAAGCAACCTTTGACCTAGATAAAATGCCTACTAGACAGCTCCCTGATTTTTGGGAACTAAATAGGGGAACTGAACCTAGAGCTGAGCCAGCTCAAATGGTGCCCAGGACCAGTCAGTAACCACAAGACAGACTGCAGAAGAGAAAAGTTCAGAAAGGCTGAAGGTGTGAGATAATCCTCATTAATATGTAAGGTTAAACGTCATAGTCTACTAAGCCATAGACTCAGTGTATCCGAAGATTTCTTAGGATGAGTTAATAAAATCTGCGCGTGGTAGGTTGGGGCCCTGTGATGAAAAGCCCTGAGTTAGTATTTGAATAAAATCTTGGTCATAATTAAAGTAAAGCAGTTTTAGTATGTGTAATGCCTTCATTTTTCATGTACAGTCTATTTGAGAGATTTGTACTGCACAGAACTGGTGTAAACACCTAGCCTTCTGTGGCTGGTGTTATTATTGATATGTAATGGGCTCTGGAGCCAAACTTGCATACCAGGTAAAATGGGAAGTGCTAGAAGTAGATACGTCCAAACCCTCAGGCTGTTTCTACACAGGTGGCATGCTAATACACGGCCCAAAATATGCTAATGAGGCATGGATGCAAATTCCCTGCCCCTCATTAGCATAAGGTCACGTGATTTGGTGTCCAGAAGACTATTCTTCCGGACTCCAAAACACTGTTTAGAAGTGCGTCCCCCGGGGGGTCTTCTGGAAGGAAGTCCTTCTTCTGGAGGCCCCTTCTTCTGGACTTCAAATCACGTGACCTTATGCTAATGAGGCACAGGGAATTTGCATCTGTGCCTCATTAGCATATTTCGGGCTGTGTATTAGCATGCCACTTTCGAAGAACGTGGCCTGTGTAGAAACAGCCTGAAACAAAGTAACTAAATAGAGATATGAATAGTAACAGAGAGGTAGCTGTGTTTTTTTCATATAGTTGATGGATCTTCATTGCAAATGGCTAAATATTTAGCTGAATAGAGATGAGTTATTGACAATCCTCAGCAGGCAATAGAAGCGGGGAACAGTAGTAAATGTGCCAAATGGAATGGAATTAAAAATAAGTGATGTGTAATAACCCTGTAAGTTTCAACTCCCAGGATTATCTGAGGGAGAGAACAAGCAAACCAGGTTGCTGTAAGAAAGAAAGGGCATATCTATACAGGGAAATTTACTATTGTAATTATACATGTACAAGTTTACCACTATGATTATACCGGTATTACTCCATGCTTTTTCCAGTTTAGTTTATACTGTTTTGGTATCCCTTGTTTTTTTGTATAATATTGAACTCTCTCATATTTAACCATTAGTGTCTTGAACTAGTTAAATATAGTAATGCTAAGTTTAATTGTGGAAATTTACTAGAACAGGTTGGACTTCCTGGTCCACCACCCTAGGGATCGGTCTCTGCCTGTGCGCCCCCCCTTCCCCCCCGCCCGAAGCTTGCCCCCCATCCCTGCTGTCAGCTCTGCTTCTTCTCTAGCCAGTTCCCCTGATTCCCCCCACCGCCCCCCCGCCCAACACATACCTCCAGCCTTGGCCAGACTCCCACTGCTAGCCTACCTGAGCTGACCGCAGGGCTTTCTTGTCCAGGAACATCCATGGTCAATTGTGAAACTGGTTTTGGGAGGTGCAACCTGTAGTTAAATTGTTGTAACCCTTGTTCTTTTTATTTGCTAAATGAAAGAGACGTGCTCTGTTGAAATTTGTCAAATATGAACTGCATGCAGGTACAGTTAGTGCACGTTTCTCTATGATCTAGTAAAATCTGGTATTTTATTCAGGTTTGCCAAATATGAATTATGTACTAGGTGAAGTTAACATAGATGTTTCTGTGGTCTGCTGCCATCTGGAATGTTATGTGCCAAACACATATAAGAAAAGATGTGTAAAATTGGTTGGTGGACTTTTCCACCTGCCATAAACACAAGAAATATATTATAATTTGGAACAGAGTGAAGATGTAACTGATATAAGGCTACTCTCCAGTTTGGCAAGGTGTGGACTCTGCTTCATGTTGCTGATTTTATTTGATGCAACAAATATATTTAGTCTGATTATTTGGCATCTTGACTCACTATGGATCCCATATAGTTCATGACTCAAGACAATTAAAAACCAGACAGATCATACAAACAATAGGAAAATGAAGGCCATAATCCTAGAATGAAGATTTCACAACCCCAACTATTGATAAGGAGTTTCTCGCCAGAGTTTTCTTTAATCATATTGAGATCTGTTTCTGTATCTAGTGATGTTGGGTGCCATTAGGATAGAATCTCCTTCCTAACAGCCTGGCATTATATTATTTAAATGAAATTATTTAAATGGAATATTAGTATGTGATCCTCTAACTTTACAGCAGTTGTGCCTCTTCCACCAGGTTCTGCATATTATTTCAAAGTTTTTCCCAAGAATTTATGAAGAGGATAGCTGAATCCTTGTAGATCTCTCCAGAAGAGGAGCAAGAACCACAGCATGCTGCAGTACATATCCTATATACCTCTCCGCAGGGCAAAATCACCTAACCTATAAATGTCAGCAGCTTGAATAGGACAGCAAACAGTAGTCACTATCTCATCTATTTGCGAAAGGTGAACAAGAAATAATATGTACATGCTAAAGGCTTGGAATATCTCTTCTCCCAGCCCACCCCACCTTCACTGGTACTCACTGCCATAAGTGAGAGAAACAGCCAACACCACTCCAGATCTGCTCCTCTGCACAAGGAGCTCAGGTGTCTGATCCTTCTTGGGCATATTACAATTCAGGATAGTTAACTACCAAGTCCAAGTGGCAACGTATGACTATATAAGTTACAAGAAGTTATTTTATTATGTGCCACAAGACCAGAAGGACCAATTCCAGGCCTTTGCCACTGAAGGTAAGATGATCCCCAAAGCCCCTTTGCAGGGCTTACTGGATGCAGTGAACGCAGCTGTTTGTTCTATGGCAGCTGGCATACTTATGCACTGCAGTTCCTGGCTGTAGTTCTTTAGACTCCTAAGGGAGGTCCAGCATGTAGTGAAGGATCTTTGAAGGCCGCAAGCTCTTTAGCAGTGCAACAGATCAATCCCTTCATTTGGAGGATTTTAGATGAATCCTCCAATCTCTGGGCATCTATGTCGCTGCAACCAAGAAAAGATTCAGAGGTTCACAGATAGCACAGTGGTTTCCCTTTGTCCCATGGAAACCTTCCAAAGAACTGAAGAATCAACCAAGAAGAGGCCAAGATTCCACAAAAAGGGCCCCTCATCTATTGCCACCTGCCAGTCAGCAACTTCTCATAGGCAGCTGTTTTAACCCTTCATAGGTCATTCCACAATTGATATATAAATCTCCGCCACTCTCTCAACTCTCCCTCCACCCTACAAGGATTGTCTTTTCCTTTTCTATCCTTGGGAGCATGTTGGAGCAGAAACCCTTATTCTCTTTACACCCATATTCTAAACCCTTGTTCTCTTTACGTCCACATTCTAAATTTGGTATTACAACACTAGATGGTTACAGACATTTAGTGATTTGTTACTGTTATTAATCACTTTTGTTAATTTTATTAATTGTACTCCTGTAACGTTTCATGTATGCCTCTGGTTTAGTTAGCTTAGTGAGTAAAAAGTTAGAATTTCTAATATTGTGCCCATGTTAATGAGATTAGAAGAATGCTGGAGGCCAAAGCCTAGATGCTTGAAATACTAAGTACTTTGGAAGTCCTTGTAACACTGATTGTGTGTGAAAGTGGAATGTCTGTGTTGAGATAAAGGTGTGAAGAGTATCCTTAAAGCCAGACAGCCAAGGAGGGGCAAAGCATGGGTGAAGATAGATTCAGCAGGACTTCAGGAAAGAACCATCAGTATAAGGAGTGGTTGGATTGGCAAATTGATGACTCTAAAGAATGGAGCAGACACCCCTAAAGACAATTGGTTACAGAATGAGCCTCTCAGAAATGTTTTGGGAAAAACTGATATCAGAGAGATAACTACCAGTCACAGACTGACACAGCAGGTTCCACCAGCTTCAACAAGGAAAAAGAATTATAAAAGCTGGGTGCTTTGTCATGGTACTTTGGGTTCGTCCTGCCACCAACTCCAGGAGAGCATCGGATCGCGACGGACAAGGCCCTGCTCTCCCTCTGTGATTGATCTAGCTGGCCACTAGATTGATCCAGACACTGGATTGGTAACTATACCATTGTCTGGTGGGAGCGTATCCATGGTGTGTGTATGTGTGTGTGATAGAAAAGCATATGCTACTGCTGTATTCTCAATAAATGCGGTGTACTGCCTTTTCCCCTTCAAAAGATCTTGTGTGGTTTGTTTAAGCATAACAAGTGCATCAGTCAGACAGCCAGATACCAGAAGTCATTACATCAGGCTACCCCATTCACTTCAGCTCCAATCCCTCCCCTTCACTTTTGAGGGTCTTGCAAGGCAGGAGATACAATCTGTCCTGCTTCTGTGGGTGATGGAATCAATTTTCCTCTCTTCATTGGGAACCAGCTCTACTCCAGGTACTTCTTGATGCCGAAGACAAAGGAGGGTGGAGATGAATCATGGGCCTCAGGAATCAGAGCACATACCTCCAAACAAACCTTTAGGAAGGAACCCCAGTTCCTCATTTGATTCAGATGAGTGGTTTGTGGCCCTTAGCCTTCAAGATGCATGTTCTCATCTAGCAGTGTATCCCCCTCACAGATCCTTTCTGGAGTTTAAGACAAAAAAGCAGTAAAAAAGCACTTTAGAGACTACCAGAATAATTTATTAAGTGAAGAAGTGGGTCTGCCCACGAAAGCTCATCACCTAATAAATTATTTTGGTAGTCTTTAAAGTGCTACTTTACTGCTTTTTTGTTTTGACAGTATATAGACTAGCACGGCTTTCTCCCTGTTTCTGGAGTTTGTTATTGGCAATGGCCATCATTAGCAATGAGTGTTTTCAATTTGGGCTTTCCAAAACAGAAATCCTCTTAGTTATTTTGGCCCTCCTGTGGCTGTAGGGGAGGGAGAGAGAGAGAGTTTGAAGCACTGGGCCTCGTGCAAGACACGAGGCCTGAACCACAGTCAGCAAAGCCAGGCCATGCTATGAACAAATGTCAGGCCTTGTCATAAAGCAGATCCTTGCTTCCAAGTTCACTGCCTGATATAGGAGCTTGGCAAAGGTACAGCATGCTTTACTAAAACATGGGCACTCCTAAGTACTAGGTACTAGATATTTATGTGAACACATTCCTGGGAGACGGTACAGGAACACAGCAACCCTGAGTAAAACAAAGAAGGGAGGACAGAATAATGAATGAATAATAAATGTTTTGTTAGAACCAGGAGGTAAAAGCTGTCGGGTTAGTAACTAAGCACAGGAAGAGTGTAATCTGTGATTTGTTCATATACACATATCAATGAGAAATCATTGGAGAGGAACCTTTCTCAAGCCATGGGGGCACCAAATATTTCTGCCCATGTCATGGGCATACATGTGTTAAATTAGTTGCACCCAGGGGTCCAGATCACTAGGATCATGCTTTGTTGACAATAAAGTGGCTCAAATGCCCTCAGCATTGAGCCAAGTCCGTGGTCTTTCTGGCTAGTGCTGTCCAGCTCTGCTGAACCCGTTATCTGCGCAGGAGAGAACACACATACTCCCAACAGACAATGATCTTGACAGCTGATTTGGTAATTGATTAGCTCTTTGCTGTAGGGGTTGTTGCAACCTAGCATGACAGAAAATGTTAAGCTAGAGAACCACTAAATTTCTTTCCTAGGTATCTCACAGAGTTTAAAACAAAGCAGGGAAGAAACAGGGAACGAAATCTGTAAGGCTGAGGCAAAAACTGTAACCCTGAAAAATAATAAAGTAAGAAATATATAACATTGCAAATTATGACCATGACTGTTAAATGGCTAAGATAACACATCATGAAACTGAACAGGGCAAGCAACAGAAACAAAGAAAAAGTGTGAGGAAACAACAGAAGCAACAAAATGCTGGGAAGCACAGGAACAAAATAGAACATTGGCAACTGCTGTAGAGAATCTGCAAAAAAAGAGGATTGCCTTTCCCATTATAAATCTTGTTGGGCAACAACAGACTTTGGGTACTTAGATACTGCCCAAAGAAGGGGGATGAATATGGAAAGGGGTGGCCCTAACAAAATTAAAAGGTGGAATTAGGGATGATTGGAATGGATGTCACAATGGGGACATGTGGAATGACCAAAACTAGCCACCACTGTAGGATAAGAGCCAGGTTTTGGTAAATCCTAAACTGAGGCCTAGGCTGGTTCCTGTGACAAGAGGAAAAGTAGGTGTCCAGGAGAGAGAAGAGGCAAACAGGTATGTTGATAGATTGGTAAATCAAATGAAGGAAAAAATGGAACAGTTCATAGAGCACACAGTGAGACAGCAACTGTAACACAGTCATAGGAAAGTAGATCAAAAATGATTTCAAAGTGAAAAATCAAGAGTGAGCTGGTTAACACCTAAAACTGCTGAAGCAATGTATAATAATGTTGACCAGCAATAGTTAACCACGGCAGGCAAGATCAAAACAAAAAGCAGTCAAGCAGCACTTTAAAGACTAGCAAAATGGTTTATTAGGTGAGCTTTCGTGGGACAGACCCACTTCTTCAGACCATAGCAGAAGTGGGTCTGTCCCACAAAAGCTCACCTAATAAACCATTTTGCTGCTCTTTAAAGTGCTACTTGACTGCTTTTTGTTTTGATAGTGTATAGACTAGCACGGCTTCCTCTTTGTTACTATGGCAGGCAAGGTCACTCATACAATCCATTTGGCTTGCACAAGAAAGCATCAGAGACAAAGGTAGCAAATTCAGGTTTTTACAAGAGCAGATAATGATCCCCCACCTTTTCTGTCAAAGACAGGATAAAATCCAAAACAAAAAAGCAGTCCAGTAGCACTTTAAGACTAACAAAATAATTTATTAGGTGGTAAGCTTTCGTGGGACAAACCCACTTCTTCAGATCATAGCCACACCAGAACAGACTCAATATTTAAGGCACAGAGAGCCAAAAATAGTTATCAAGGTTGACAAATCAGAAAAATTGTAATCAAGGTGGGCAAATCAGAAGAGCAGAGGGGTGGTAGGAGAGGGGGGAAGTCAAGAGTCAGATAAAACAAAGTATGCAAAAGAGTCCTTATAATGGGCCAGGTAATTGCCATCCCAGTTTGAACCACATGTTAATGTGCAGAATTTGAATATACAAGAGAGCTCTGCACTATCTCTTTGTAGGCGATTCTTAAAGTTCCTTTTCAGTAAAACACAGACTTTCAGGTCATTAACAGAATGGCCCCCTCCATTAAAGTGCTAGCTGACAGGTTTGTGAGTTAGGAGCTTTTTGATGTCTGTTTTGTGTCCATTCATTCTTTGTCGAAGACTGTTTCCCGTTTGTCTTATATACAAAGTATGTGGGCATTGTTGGCACATAATAGCTGTGTCTACACGTGCACGCTACTTCGAAGTAGCAGCACTAACTTCGAAATAGCGCCCGTCGCGGCTACATGCGTCGGGCGCTATTTCGAAGTTAACTTTGACGTTAGGCGGTGAGACGTCGAAGTCGCTAACCTCATGAGGGGATCGGAATAGCGCCCTACTTTGACGTTCAACGTCGAAGTAGGGACCGTGTAGACGATCCGCGTCCCGCAACATCGAAATTGCCGGGTCCTCCATGGCGGCCATCAGCTGGGGGGTTGAAAGATGCTCTCTCTCCAGCCCCTGCGGGGCTCTATGGTCACCGTGGGCAGCAGCCCTTAGCCCAGGGCTTCTGGCTGCTGCTGCGGCAGCTGGGGATCCATGCTGCATGCACAGGGTCTGCAACCAGTTGTCGGCTCTGTGGCTCTTGTGTTGTTTAGTGCAACTGTGTCTGGGAGGGGCCCTTTAAGGGAGCGGCTTGCTGTTGAGTCCGCCCTGTGATCCTGTCTGCAGCTGTGCCTGGCACCCTTATTTCGATGTGTGCTACTTTGGCGTGTAGACGTACCCTCGCAGCGCCTATTTCGATGTGGTGCCGCGCAACGTCGAAGTTGAACATCGACGTTGCCAGCCCTGGAGGACGTGTAGACGTTATTAATCGAAATAGCCTATTTCGATGTTGCTACATCGAAATAAGCTATTTTGATGTTGGCTTCACGTGTAGACGTAGCCCCAGACATATATGATGTTAGTTGAGGAACATGAAAATGTGCCCGTGATTCTGTGAATAACCTGGTTAGGTCTAGTGATGGTATCTCCAGAATAGATATGTGGACAAAGTAGGCAACGGGGCTTGTTGCAAGGAACAGTTCCAGGAGTGGTATTATTTTGGTATAGCCTGTGGTTACTGGTGAGAATCCTCATAAGGTTGGGGGGTTGTCTGTAGTAGAGAACAGGCCTGTCACCTAGGGCCTTCTGGAGTGTGGCATTCTGATTAAGGATGGGTTGTAGGTCTGTAATGATGTGTTGCAGTGGTTTGAGTTGGGGAATGTAGGTAATGATCCGTGGTATTCTGTTGTTGGTTTTTTTGGGCCTATCTTGAAGTAGCTGGTCTCTGGGTATTCGTCTGGCCCTGTTGATTTGTTTTTTTTACTTCTTCTGGTAGGTAATTCAGGTTTATGAATATTTAGTAGAGATCTTGCAGTTTTTGGTCTCTGTCAGTAGGATCAGAGTAAATGCGATTGTACTGAAGGGCTTGACTGTGTGAGCAGGATGAAAGCTAGAAGCATGTAGGTAAGCATAGCGGTCAGTGGGTTTCTGGTAGACTGTGGTACTGATCAGGCCATCCTTGATTTGTACTGTAGTGTCCAGGACATGCATGTCTCGCGTGGAGTGGGCGAGGCATAAATTGATGGTGGGGTGCAGATTGTTAAAGTCTCTGTGGAATTCTTCCACAGTCACTATACCATGGGTCCAAATCATAAAGATGTCATCGCTGTATCATAAGTCAAGGAGGGGTAATAGGGGACAAGAGCTGAGGAATCTTTGTACCTGGTCAGCTATAAATATATTAGCATATTGTGGGGCCATGAGGGTCCCTGTAGCAGTTCCACTAATCTGGAGGTATAAGTTGTCCCCAAATCAGAAATAATTGTGGGTGAAAACAAAGTTACAGAGGTCAGACACTATCTCTCTGTTACTAGGATAAAATCCAGGAGTTATGGATTCCCAACTACTGTAACCCACAGTGCCACACTCTTCCCTCACAGCTAATTATACAACTTTCTTTCTCAAATAGTTTACATACCAGTTAAATTTTCCTTTATCTTCCTTACGCTTTAAAATAACTTGAAAGAGGTAATTCAATTCTCTTTGCTCAGGTCTTCCTCCCCTCCTAGGTTGCTCCTCCCACCCCCACACACTGTTCCCCACTTCTGCGCTCTCTTTGTTTTAAAAGTTCCATGTTAATCGCTATTATGAAAACCTCTTACTGCTTAAAAAAAAAAAGAAGCAGCAACTGAAAACAAAACACAACAAAGAGATAAAACTTTACTTTAAAAAAATCCAGCAAATGAATTATTTTAAGATTTCAGGAATGCAACAGCTGGAAATACTCCTAACTTTCTTGAAGATAGGGTTGCCAAGATACAGAAATTCAGACTCTGCGTCTAATCCTAATCAAGGATGAATATTTGAAACATGGATTATCCTTATTTCCACATAGCAGAGTTTTTAAAATAAATTAATATAAAATGATGGAAATACCATCTGTTACTAATTTAATACATAAAAGCAGGCAAAACATTATTTCTATTAATTCTTATTAGAAGTTTTAAATAAAAAGGCAACAACTTACTTATTTAAATGTTTTACTCTTTTATTTGCCTGTCTGTTTTCTGAACTATATTACCTTAATAATATTGCGCTCTTAATGCCTTACATTGTATAGTTATGAATACAGTTCTGGCACCATTCATCTTTAATTGTAAGTTTGTCATGCATGTTGTCTTGTGTCATCATATGTATCTCATGTGACTTTTTTGTTTTAATTTTGTTGCAATAAAAATCAATTGTATACTTTTTTAAAAACTGTAAGTGGTACCACACTATTTTAATATTATAGTTGGGGCATAACCATCAAAATATAATTAATAACCAGTTTTTGCAAGCCTCAGAAGGCATAATTTATATACATATAGTTTGCCACAACAAATAATGCACTTGCAAACTAAAAACATTCTCCTCAATTACAGGGTTTTTTATTCAAAAGGAAAATTGTAAGAGGGAACCTCACCATTAATGTAAGGTAATACAGGTTGAATCTTTCTTATCCGGCATCCTTGGGACCAGACCAGAGCCAGATGAGAGATTTTGTCAGACAACAGAAGGTCAACATTGTCAAACACATTCCACTGCTTACTGAGCTCTTGGAAGATATTTAGGGGTAAATTTCAGCTAAATAACACCTCTGAACACTGAGAGACAGGATTGGTGGCTGTAAGCTAACTTTATGGGACTACGGCAAACTTGATGATTGGTTATCCAGCTAACTAAAATCATGCTGGATTACAGAGTTTGCTGAATCAAGGTTCCAGATTAGATAGGTTCAACTTGTAGTAACAAAATATTAATTTTTTGTTTGGATTTTTATAAAGTTGTCTATGCATTAAATAGTATGATAGTTATAAGAATGTTATAACAAAATGAAAAAAATATAACAATATATATACTATGTCTGATTATGTCATAAAAGGTTAAAGCTAACCACATAATTTCAAGAGGTTGCCATCTTTTTCCCCCAAATACAACCAAGCAGGGCTTTTTATCTGTCAGTATCATGGCACTTCTTTTCTGGAGCCACCACTTTTAAAAGGTGGATGAGCAGCTCCGAGCCATATGTGGCTCTTTAAACAGCCATTTGTGGCTGCTGTTGCTGAGGCTCTCTTCTGGCTCCCTGCATCCTGTTGACTGAAAGAGGACTGAATTTAATTGGTTTAAATAAACCAATTAAATTGAGTCCTCTCATTAGCACAGCAGGGTGCTGGGAGATGCCCCCTACTGCACTGCAAGTTGGGAAGCAGCAGGGAAAATAAAGTGATCCTGAGTTTGGGTGTGTGTGTGTAAGTGGGGTTTGGGGTGGGGGTTAAGCCTGGGGATGGGGGTGGCAGTTTAGGGCTGCGGGCGGGTGGCTTGGGCCCCATGTGGGGCAATTTGGGCCCCGCACGGGGTGGTGGTTGCCACTCGGGCCCCATTGAGGGCAGCCAGCTTGGGCCCTGCTGGGGTGTCAACTTGGGCCCCATGCAGGGGGGTGGTTGGGCCCCACATGGGCCAGCTCAGGCACTGCATGAGGGTGGCTTGGGCCCCTCCGGGGGGTGGTTAAGCCAACAGGAGACAGCTCAGGCCCTGCGCCAGTTGGTTCAGGCCCCCATGGGGTGGTTGGGCCCCATGTGGGGCAGCTTGGGACATGCATGGGACTGCCAGCTCAGGCCCCGCACAAGGGGATGGAAGGGCCCTACCGGAGGGGGCCAGTTAAGCTGCTTGGGGGCAGCTCATGCCCCATGCAGGGTGGTTTGACCCCCCATGAGATATTTTGGGCCCCCATGAGATAGTTTGGGCCTCATACGGGGGTGGCTCAGGCCCCTCCGGGAGGTGCAGTTTGGGCCGTGCACAGGTCGTGGCTTGGGCCCTGCCAGGAGTTGGTTAGGGTCCCCCCAGGAAGGCTGCTTGGGCCCCACTCATGGTGGTTTGGGACCCCCAGAGGGTGGTTAAGATGCTTGGGGAAGGGGATATTGGGCCTTCAGGGGCAGGGGGGTGGTTTGGGGCTTGAGTTCCACTACCTTGTTTTCTAGAAAGACAGCACTGCAACCAAGTGTCATAAAAGTTTAATATATGCAAAGTGTTTGCATCAACCTGCATTTAAAATTCAGTATGGTTTATATATTTTTACTTTTATTTTATGTTATGTTGAAGGAAAGCACTGGCGATTGAAGTCTGTGCTTCTACATAGTTAACAGAAATGGAACTGGTATCACAAGCTAACTCTAAAAAGCTTTGATAAAAATTCTGTTACTAATTCTTTTGCTAAAGC
Organism: Carettochelys insculpta; assembly: GCF_033958435.1. NCBI lineage: Eukaryota > Metazoa > Chordata > Testudines > Carettochelyidae > Carettochelys > Carettochelys insculpta. Next base: position 190,490,096 of record NC_134138.1, on the reverse strand, counting down.
ACAGCGCTCAGCAGGAGAAAGCAGTACACCTCACGGAAAACTGTGAGAATCTATTTTAGCAGTCAAGCAGTGTATTTACTATGAAAAATTAGTAATGCATGTGTTAAGTGAAAAGGAATATCTATGCAATAATTACAAAAGTAATTAAAATAGGTCTATTTGTGCTAAATAGTTGGGAAAAGCAAAACAAAAGCATAGCCTGTGTTATAAAAAACTTGGTCCCTATTACATTGTTGACAAACTCAATTAATCTGTATATTCGTGACGGGGCACTGGCATATAAGGGGTTAAAACAGCCCTGGGAGAAAGCTGAGGCCTGGTCTACACTAGGAGTTTAGGTCAAACTTAGCTGACTTAGGTCGATTTTCTAAGCTGCGGTGCACGAAATGAGGGGTGTGACATTCTTTTTTTTTGGGCGGGGGAGCAGCACAATCAGCTCTCCTACAACCACTGCAGCTTCCACTGCTGCCACAGCCCTTTTCTTTCTCTGCCCACGGCCTCTGCCACTGTCTTCGCCAAGGGCATGCCCCCCCACCACCACTGAGCCAATCAGAATGTTCAGAGCTCCTGGAGTTAAGAAGCATGGCCAAGCTGGTGAGTTCCCAGCTTGGTAAGGTGGTCGCATTGGTCCCTGCAGCCCATGTCAAGCTGGCCCCTGGGAACTCCCCAAGATGCCGGTGTGGAGTGAGTGCTGCCCGTGGGGGTGCAAGGCCACCTTCAGTCTGGTGCCACCGCCACTCGTCAACATGGCAAAGCCATGAGTGTCCTTGAGTCCCCCACATAACCCTTGAGTCCTCCCCCTGAGCCTTCCTCCCCCTTGGGGGCACCCCGTCATGTGCCTCCCCCACTTGGAGCCTCCAGCACCCCGTCATGTGCAGCCCACCCCCTTCCTGAGCACCCCCCACACTTCTCTTCTGCTGGTCCTCCCACAGGTTGTGGGAGCCCCAGCTAATCGCGAAGCTGGAAAGTGGGGCCTGATGTAGAAAGCTTGCTCACTCCTGTTCTAAGCAATCCATCCACACTATAGGGTCTGTTCTGCTGACTCTAAGGACTCCTAAGGTTGGCTTTTTCACTCCTCCTTTTCACGAGGAGTTACACCAAAATCAACCTCACATGGTCGACTTTAGGGTAGTGCAAATGGAGCCTTGTGAAATTCAACATTCTTGGTCTCCTGGAGGTGTCCTGCAGTGCCCCAATGTGACCCCTCTGGTCAGCATTTTCAGCTTCACTGCTCTCCAGAGCCATGTCTACACGTGCACACTACTTCGAAGTAGTGGGACTAACTTCGAAATAGCGCCCGTCACAGCTACACGTGTTGGGCGCTATTTCGATGTTAACATCGACGTTAGGCGGTGAGACATCGAAGCCGCTAACCCCATGAGGGGATGGCAATAGCGCCCTACTTCGACGTTCAACGTCGAAGTAGGGACCGTGTAGTCGTTGCGCGTCCCGCAACTTCGAAATAGCGGGGTCCGCCATGGCAGCCATCAGCTGAGGGGTTGAGAGACGCTCTCTCTCCAGCCCCTGCGGGGCTCTATGGTCACCGTGGGCAGCAGCCCTTAGCCCAGGGCTTCTGGCTGCTGCTGCTGCAGCTGGGGATCCATGCTGCATGCACAGGGTCTGCAACCAGTTGTCGGCTCTGTGGATCTTGTGTTGTTTAGTGCAACTGTGTCTGGGAGGGGCCCTTTAAGGGAGCGGCTTGCTGTTGAGTTCGCCCTGTGACCCTGTCTGCAGCTGTTCCTGGCACCCTTATTTCGATGTGTGCTACTTTGGCGTGTAGACGTTCCCTCGCAGCGCCTATTTCGATGTGGTGCTGCGCAACGTCGATGTTGAACATCAACATTGCCAGCCCTGGAGGACGTGTAGACGTTATTCATCGAAATAGCCTATTTCGATGTCGCCACATCGAAATAGGCTACTTCGATGTAGGCTTCATGTGTAGACGTAGCCCAGGTGTGCAGGAAATGGCCCGGGAAAGTTTAAATTTCATTTCCTGTTTGGACAGTGAAGCAGGCAGAGCAGAAAGCACACCTCAGCAACACACCTAGCCATGAATTCACATGAGGTCACAGAGGAGCTCCCTCATGGAAAATGCAGATCCAGGACTTTATTGCTATATGTGGGTAGGCGGGGATGAAGCTGTGCTGCCAGAATTGCAAAGCAGCAAAAATATCTCAGATATTTATGCCAAGATCTTGCAGGGCACAGGGGGAAAAGGATATACCAGTGATGCCCAGCAGTGCTGCATGAAAATAAAAGCACTCAGGCAGGTGTACCAAGAGGCAAAGGAAACAAGCAGACATTCTGGGTCATCGCCGCAAACATGCTGCTTCTCTGGTCATCTGTAGGGATTATGGCGAAGGGAGTCAATCATTGTCCCAAAGCAGTCAGTGGATATCTCCCAAGAGACTCCTCAGGCAGCCTCTGGCAACAGCAGAGAAGACATGGAGGAAGAGGAGAAAGATAACGATGGTCATCAGGAGAACAGAGCAACTGGTCTCACCGACAGCCAGGAAGTTTTTGCAACTTTGGATCTTATCCCTTCCTCCCAGGACATTCTGCAGCCAGACCTGTGGGAGCACGAGCACCTGGTGGCCAGGCCTCACTCGCAAGGCAGAATGACCATACACTCCATCTTGGAACACTATCATACAACGGCGGGAAGGTCTGAAGTCAGGCCAGGAGAAAGAAATCAGAAAGTTGACAAGTAGTTGGAGAGTCCCCAAACAGAACATCCTGACAAGCAGATAGCAAGCCCCCAAAGAGAACAGCTGGGCTAGTAGCTGGAAGCCCCCCAAAGAGAACTTCTTGGTTGTACAACATCAGAGGGTCCCAGGGGAGGTTCAGAAAAAGACCAAGGACAGAGGAAATCTTGTAACATGTTCTGACAGGCCGGGAGGATAGAAAGCCCAAATTAGGTAACAAACACTTTAATTGGCCAGGTGTCGAACACCCAAGTAAGAAACAGTACAAAAGGTGATTTAGCAGGAATAAGGGTGTGGGCTCCTGGACACAAGGCGGAGGCTAGCAACTTCCAGTCCAGACAGCAGACCCTGGCCTGATCACCCGGACGTCACCACCACGAAAGGTCCCAACCAAGCCGTATCTCTGACTTGAAGGGCCGCTGTAACGTAGTTGTTGGTGAGATGTGGGAGCATTGTATGTTATTGGTAAGTCACATGTAATTATATACAGCTATATGTAACCTAGTGTTTAGCCTATGCCAAATAAATAACTATAACTATAACTATAACTATATATATATATATAGTGTTAAGTAATTGTAGTTACGAATAAATGAATCAATCACTATCGGTAAATACCACTAGCTGGTCTAGCTGGGGCTGTATAGAGAATTATTGGGACTTAGAACAGCCACAGGGCATTGTGGTGTTCACAATCGGAGTGTTATTGTTCCTGGTACTCATAATACTGTGGAAACCTAGGTTTTAAAGTAGATACGCTGAATCACATATTGCTGCTACACTATATAAGGCTGCTATAAAGGTGGGGTGGTCGGTCCCGGGCCACCCAACTCCCCCCGCTGTATCACACCCCACGCGCACCCATGGGACCTGGAGTAGGTTGGCACATCGTCAAGACCCTGATGGTGGGGAGGGCACCTCTGGTGAGTTCTCATTTTTACTCATGCTACAAAAGGGGTAAGGTGATTGGATGATCCGTGTCAGGTGCTGTACCTACATAGCCTGGGCCCCCTGGAACAACTTGTTAACACGCCTTGGGACAGAGTATCGATCCTCCCTGCACATGTCTATGAAGCTATCAGACAGGTACTCTTTAATCCTTCTCAAGAAATTTTTGGGAAGACATGCCTTTTTCCGACCTCCACAATAGGATGCCTTTCCACACCAAGGCAGCAGTGAGTAAGCTAGTGTCACTGCACCACAGAGCAGTGCAGCATACCGGCCAGCCTTCTGCCCACATTCAGTCAGCATCTGTTCCTTATCAATGTTTGTTATTCTAAGGAGGCTGACATCTCTTTTTGCAGCCTAGAGGAATCAGGGGAAGGAGCATTAACTGATGATAGCACTGGCTGTTTCATAATGCCTGGACCACTGCCCTCACCTTCCTTCCATGGGCGCCTGGGGGAAGAGAAATTTTCACTGTCCTGTCAAAGCACGGGGGAGAAGCATGTTGTGATCATGAGAGCCACACAGTCCTGCCCTGCACCCCACCTTCTCTAGGCTCCTGGGGGAATGGAAACTCTCAATGCTCCAGCAAAGCAGGGGGGAGAAGCACATGTTGACCACCCATGCCACAGCCCTGAAAGCCACTATGCCTCTCCCCCATCCCTCCTGCCCCTGCTTGCAGTGTACACAGCTAGAGAAACTGCTTTTGGATCACAGGCTTGAACGTATGCCTCAATCTGTGCCTTACCATGTCTGAAGGTGAACAGAGTCAAGCAGGTCCCTTAAGATCTTTGTGTAGTACCTGCTGCACAGAGAACCCTAAAAAGCCGACATTTGTCCTTGTGCATAATACAGCCCTATTGTTTGCCATAGAGGCTCTCTCATGACATTCCTTTGAGTGCTGTAAAACTCTTCTCATTTACAGTAAATGTATCTCCCCAATGTTTTGCTTTGCTTATGTTTTGTTGCAGTGTGTGCAACTGTGGACTTGTTTACCACCTCTCCAGCCCTCCCACTCCAGCTGTTAGACTGGCACAGACCTGAAAGAGGACGAATGCAGTAAGATATGTTCCTAGAACACATGCAAAGTCGTTCACACAGACAGGGCACAATTAAATGCAAGGAGGAAGGACCGGGAGGACAGGAAAGCACTCAGCGAGCATGAAGTCCAAACCATTCTGGACTTGCTCAGCCTATAGTTTAACTGCGCCTCACTACAGTCCAGGCTGCCTGTGTATGGCTTCATGAGCCAAGGGAGCAAGCGGTGAGCTGGGTCCCCCAGGATCACTATTGGCATCTCCATGTCTCCAATGGTGATTTTCTGGACTGGAAAGAAAGTTCCATTCTGCAGTTTTCAAAACAGACGGAAGTTCCTGAAGATGCCTGTGTCATGCCCTTTTCCTGACATCCCACACTGATGTCAGTGAAACAACCTTTGTGATCCACCAATGCCTGCAACACCAAGGACAAGTACCCCTTGTGGTTTATAAACTCTGTGGCAAGGCAGTATGGTGCCAAGATAGGGATGTGTGTTCCACCTATCACCCGTTGCAGTTAGGAAAACCCATTGCAGAAAAACCATTCCCTACGTCCTGCACACTTCCCTGAGTCACTGTCTTTTGTAGCAAAATGGTATAGATTGGCTTGGCTACCTGGATCACAGCAGGCCCCACTGTTGATTTTCCTACTGTAAATTGATTGCCCACTGACTGGTAGCTGTCTGGCATTGCAAGATTCCACAGAACTATTGCCACATGCTTCTGAATTGTCAGAGTAGGTCTCATTTTGGTACCGCTGTGCTTCAGGGTGGGAGAAAGCGATTTGCAAAGTTCCATGCGAAAGTGGCCTTACACAGGTGAAAGTTTTGTACCTGCTGTTGATCGTCCCATACCTGCAGAGCAATGTGGTCCCACAAGTCACAGCTTGTTTCTCAGCACCAGAACTGGTGCTCCACTGTCTACAAAGCTTTGAGTGCAGCCAGCATCTCTGCATCCTCCTCTCCAGTGTTTCACTTTCGTGTCTGTCCATGTCCTCCTCACAGTCTTCATTGCTCTGAAGGCTGCTCAGGCTCTGCTCATATAGCAGCACAATGTGTGAGGTGCTCAAAACATTTGCCACAAGAGTTTGAAGCAGGGCGTGTCATGCTGGCCCTGCAATGGCATCTGTAGTGATATGAAAACACTTTTTGCCATTATTTTCCGAAGGGAGGGGAATAACAGAAGAAGTGCACTATGGGACCACACCCAGAACCTCTCACAGCTCTGAGGCTGGGACCCAGCCAGGAAAGGGCTTGAGACAGCCAGTCAGGGTCTGGCTAGGCATCATAAGAAAGCTAGTCAAGTGATGCACAGTCAGTCTCACTCCTTCAGAGTGAGATGGCCCTAGCCACCCGCTGGTAGAAGGTATCTTGCACAGAGCAGTGCTGGGGAAAGAGAGTGAACCAGGGTGCTCTGGTCAGAGTAAACCCCAGGCTGAGGCCCAACAACAAAGGTCCTGGGAGGTATTAGAGCTGTAGAGGGGCCACCAGCATAAGAATGGTAGTAGGTCCAACCACTCTTGCCAATAATGAAGGGCCACTTCCGACTATAGTTTGCTCCTGAGGGAAGGGGCTAGATGAACATCAGTGAGTCACTGAAGCAAGTGATGGTTTAGGGGTAACAGGGTTTCCTGTGAGAGGAGGACCACAGAAAATGGGCACTGGCAAGGAGCAGTAACTGATGGAGGGGGCAACAGAGTCTTGGAGGGATGCATGGCCTCATGTGACGTGCTGAAGAATGGGGAAAGGACAGGTAACAGTGGGCAAGACATCTCTGGAAGGGCGCACTCTGGAACTGGATGAGCTAATTCCTGGATTGACCAGCAGGAGGCACAGTGGCATTGAGTCAACCTGCTATGATATTAAATTTGGGTTACAAGAGAAATGTAAAACAAACAAGCAAAAAGCTTTATTATATTAACCATCATAAACCACTTAAGGATGAATCCTGTAGCAACCATGGATAGAAATATATATTTTGATTAAGAATTTATCTCTGTATCCATCTGTATTACCCTGTGTATTTTAATAGAAGCTTCACACTACTTTCTAGCCATTCCTTATATTTGCTATTTTATATTCATAGACACTTTGTGCCTGACTCCATATTGTATCTGAGACATCATTCTGAGAAATATATTCTGTTGTATTAACCTGTAAACCTTGTGCTGTCTGTGTGTGAGAGTGTGTGAGATCCACCTGCAAGTGTGAATATGGATGCTTAGAGAGTTACCCTCTGGAGCCAGGCTGCCTGGACAACAAAGACATGAGCTGTGTCTGTATGTGTCCCCTCCTTTTGGAGTGGGCATGTTAATGAGGTACTTCAGAAGATGCTAATGAGGTGCTGACATGAATATACAGTGTCTCATTAGTATAATGGCGGATACATGTGGTTTGAAAGTGCCACTTTTGGAACGCCGCCACCCATGTAGATGGGGGCCTTTCAAAAGGACCCCCTAGCCTTCAAAAGCCCCTTCTTCCTAAAACCAAATAAGAAGAAGGGGCTTTCGAAGTCAAGGGGATCCTTTCCAAAGGCCCACAGCTACATGGGCAGCAGTGTTCCGAAATCAGCACTTTCAAATCGCACGCAGCACCCATTATGCTAATGATGCATATTCATGTCAGCACCTTCTTCACATCTTCTGAAGTGCCTCATTAACATGCCCCCTCTGAAAGGAGAGGGCATGTGTAGACGCAGCTTTGATGGTATCCAGGTATCAGAGCAAAGAGGAATAAAAGCCCTGGGCATCAAGGAATGAAACAGAAAGTGCTTTATAAATAACAGACGAGTTAACTATACCTCAGCCGACCAGCTATGAGCAATCACGTAGGTAATCCTCCAGAAACCACTACCTAGACCAGATTTAAAATGGTCATTATTGAGGAAGTGAGTTCATGTGTCCATGATTTTAAATCTTTAGTTGCTGAAGTATGGGTGATTTTGGCTATGGTGTAAAAGCAAAGCATTATTGCTATATATGTCTTCATTAATTAATGTACTAGTGTTTTATCAGGAATGTGCACAAGACTCAAGGTTTTGGCAAAAGACTGTTCTGCACTCTGGTATCTCTCAAAATAGGAGATTCCAAAATCTAAGCAGAACTATGGGTTACATTTCAAGATTATCTGAATCAGAAAGATTGATCTGGAATGAGGGCAATATGAAATAGTTATATAACTACATTGACTACCAGATTGGAAAATGTCTTGGAACCCGTAATTCATAGTGTTGAGGGCCTAGCTACTGAAGAAGCAGTAGTGTATCAGACAGTGAGCTTGTAAGCAAGTGTCTGCCAATGACAGGGCTTGACATTGGTTCATAGCATGGCCTGGCTTTGCGGACTGTGGTTTCCACCTCACATCTTGCACCAACCTCAGTGCTCCAGGTTCTCTCTGCATCCCCCTGAGAAGATATTGATCCATCACCATAGAAAAGCATAATACATGGACTAAAGATGACCTGGGGCTAAATAATCACTGTTATGTGACCCTCTTATTTTACCATCCACACATTCATGCCCCATCTGTCCCTTGGTCTATATGTTCCCTTATACAACTGACGAACAATTATAGTGGGCCTGGGAATGTTAGCTTTGGGATTTTAGTTGAGAGTTGTAGCTTTTAGTGCATATTCCAGTATTTCAGAACTAACCTATTATAAATTTCTATGATTATAACAGAAATTTGGAGTACTGACATCACACACAAATGATGTCACTTTATCTACACAGAAGAGTTCATCCTTGTTATAGGTTACCCTTACTGCTGGTTGTCATCATCTGTTAAACTTCACTGGGTAGGAAATAGGAGCATCTAGCTTTTAAGTTCTAAAGGATTGGCCTGAGTCACTGCAGCCACACACAGGAGTAGTGATGTCAACAACATTCCTGGCATGTGCCATGCTTACTAGGGTTGCCTTGCTCTGTGATCCATGATTCTTTTGTTTAAAAAAAAAATAGGAGCTGGTACTTGGCAAACTCCCCACCCATCCCATGGCTGGGGACGCTGAGGTGCCAATACTCAGTACCGGTAAGTACCAGCACAAAAAACCCCACTGGTTGTAGATATCATCGATCTTTGTCTGCAGTGACCATGAAAATAAAATAGACAAGGAAATTCTGTTGGGGCATAGGTTTAAAAGAGCACAAACAGAGCCATTATATATCGGAGGCAGTTTCAGATGCAATGAATATTACTTCTGAGGGAATTCTGCAGTAAAAAATATACAAATTCTGAGAGGGTTTTTCTGTATGGGGCAATCTGGTGGAAGGGGCCCCATGGGGGTCTGAAAGCAGTGGGGATCTGGATGCACAGGCGCTTGTTGGGAGGTGGGATTCCCAGTGCAGAGTAAAAGGAAATCTGCAAGGGGGTCCAGATGAAGGCAGTTGAGGCTCAGCAGATTGGGTCTCAGTGGCTACGTCTACACTAGCCCCAAACTTCGAAATGGCCACGCAAATGGCCATTTCGAAATTTACTAATGAAGCGCTGAAATACATATTCAGTGCTTCATTAGCACATGGGTGGCTGTGGCACTTCGAAATTGCCGCGCCTTGCCGCCGTGCGGCTTGTCCTGATGCCGTGCGGCTCGTCCCGACAGGGCTCCTTTTTGACAGGACCCCACCTGCTTCGAAGTCCCCTTATTCCCATGAGCTGATAGGAATAAGGGGACTTCGAAGTAGGCGGGGTCCTGTCGAAAAGGAGCCCCGTCGGGACAAGCCGCGCGGCTGCAAGGTGCGTCAATTTCGAAGTCCTGCGGCCGCCCGCATGCTAATGAAGCGCTGAATATGCATTTCAGCGCTTCATTAGTAAAATTCGAAACGGCCATTTGCGTGGCCATTTCAAAGTTTGGGGCTAGTGTAGACGTAGCCAGTGAGGCATGAGTTTCCTCTGCCAAGAAAAGTGGAGCTTCACCTATTATAAGAATCTATGGAAATTTCTTTTACAGAACTGAGCTTGAAGTGTGTAGAAATGCAGTCAAAAGGATGAAACTACTAAGAGTTTCTCTCTCACTATAAGCCAGACAAATACCCAGGCATCAGATCAAGTTACAGAGTGAAGATATCTGACAGCTTCAGCAAAAAATTTAATCCTTTATTGTTCTAAACGATGGTCAGCTTTGCAGTGGAGTAATTAAATTTTCCAGCATCAGGTACTTTCTTTGAGGCTGCCATTCTCAGTCTCTGAAAATCGCTTGCCTCAGCCAGCTATGGGGGTTGCATCTCCTGCCTTTTCAATGGCCTCTAAATAATCTTGAATTGAACATAAACCAGCAATTCTGTACATTTCACCTCTATCCCACAGGTTTTACTGTCAGAGGGCATGAAAAATATGAGGCGCTTCTTACTCTTGTCCAATTAGCTCAAAGGAGATAACTGAAAGAATGAAAACAGAGGCTGAGTGTCCTTGGTTCACAGGCCTCTTAATAGACTTCTGTATTTCTTTTTGTCAGCTTGATAAACATGTGGAATGCCTTGATAGTTCTTGTTTTAACTCTTTGTTCTCTGAAACCAGGCCATCTTGTTCTATGATAACCACAAACTTCACCCCTCTATCTATCTCCACAATATTGTAAAATAAATTCTATACATGCTCTCAGATATAGGACAATGTAGTGTTTCACTTACAGAAACTATGTTGTTAAAGAGTTCTATGTACATTTTAATGTGAGAACACCATCAAAAGATGAATGATTTTCATAATATTTGTCCTTTCTTTATTTGAAAATCTTTTCCTCTGAAGGCATCTCAACATGAGGACACTATACTATAGCGGAATAAACTATGGCACAGCAATATCCAAGCTGGACTTATTCTGGTTTTTCTATTATTATTACTTATAGCTGTACATCTCCTGAAATGTGTGTGCTGCTAAAATGAATCACACAGGACAGAGACAGTGTAAAACCACTTGCTTGTTAAGCACAGTCCAATGCTATGGTTTAAAAATCAATGCTGCTGAAAGCTTCTCATCAGGACACACAATCCCCACAATAGTGCTTCACTAATGTTCCCTTGGCAAATGGTTTGCTGTGATTTACTATGTCATATGCTACACAGAGGCTGGAAAACACAGCAGTACCATTCATTACAGGCGGGTTTTTTTTTTTTCTTTTTTTTTGCTCTCAACTTTCTTTCCCACTCCTCTCTCTTAACATGGGAGTTATTGGCTGGTTTGGTCACATAGCAAGGCCGCTAATGCGTGCTTTGCAGACGCCACTGCCCGAAAGGACACTGCAGTAGCCTGTTCCCCTCCACCAGATTATTTCCCTGTTCACTGGTCAAGGGAGATACAGGATTCCTCCTGAGCTGAGGTGGAAAACGTACCCAAAAGGTTACTTTTGAGTACAAGTACAGCTGCTTCTGGAGGAGGGAAGAATATACTTAAGTACAAATCACCAACGTACCTATGGAAAAATACTTGAGTAAAGGCACATATGCACATCACATATTTATTATGCTCAAGTACTTGGAAGTGAAAGTAGGTGCACTTTCACTCAAGTAACTTTTTGGGTACTTTTTCCACCTTTGTTCCTGGACCCTTCATTGCCAGACCTGCAGCAGCCCCCATCCCTTGGAGCCAGCGGCTGTGTAGGACATCAAGCAGAAGGGACACAGCAGGCCACCTGTGGGAGTCACGAACGACCACATCATGAGTACAGCCAGGCCCCCCGTGCTGCCAGAGCAGCACCAGGTGGATCAATCCAGCCCCCCTCCCACTCTCACGCTGTTCTTTTCCACCGCCGGCAGCTACCACAACTACATTCCCCACAAAGCTCTGCGCCACACAGTCCATCCTGCCAGCCAATAAGAACGAACCCAGCGTACGCGCACCTGCCCCCGTATCCCCCGCCACCCGGATCAAGCGTCATTCCGTTCTCAGGGCGCAGAGAACGACGGGAGTTGAAGTCGCTCAAGGATCCGGTATGCAGTCCCCGCCTGCGGGCTGCGCTGATTGACACCTGCGCTATCCAATGGGCAGCGCCCGAGGCACGTCTCTTGACGGTTTGGCGCGAGCCTAACCAACCCCATTTACGGGGCGTCTGCTACAGGCGTTCTTCGTTTGGTCCTTGCGCCTCCCGCTAGGGTCTCCCACTTTCCCCGCAAGAGAGCCGGCCTCTCGGGCCCCCACCCGCCTCATGGCGCTGATGGCCGGCGTGATCCGGCGGCTGGACGAGACCGTCGTCAACCGCATCGCGGCCGGCGAGGTCATCCAGCGGCCGGCCAACGCCATCAAGGAGATGCTGGAGAACAGGTGAGGTCGCGGCGGGACGTGCCCGCTGGCGGGTTGCGGGGCTTGCGTGGCTTGCGTGGCGCCCGCCCGCACGCACCAGTCCGCTGTGGAGGAACCGGCGGGTCTGTGGCGCCAGAAAGGCGAGGGGAGGGGGGCACGGGTGGGTGCCCCCTTGTACCCCTTCCTCCGTGCCCTGCCATACATTTAATTGCTCCCTCATGCCCCTCTCTGTTCTCCTTGCTGGCCTGGGCTGGCCTGGCCTGGCCTGTACCCCTTGCAGACACCAGTCACCTATGTGGGGGGCAGACATAAGGGAGAGCAATGCCATGACTAGTGTTCCCCCTAACTTTTATCATCTGTGGGTGGAATAACTTTTGCTGTATGCATCCAGGCATGTGCGGTTGTGCACCACCAGTAGAAACACATGCTGACCTTTGTGGCTATGCTGTTAATCAGCTGGGTGGCTGCTGAATCTCTCCCACGTGCTCAGCTAACAGAGAACGCAGGCTGTGACCCCAAAACCACTTGTAGCTGTCATGTTGCAAGATTAGGTGGCTGGCAAATGTTATGAGAAAAGGGAGGGAGGAGGCTGAGCAAGGTAAAAGCCAGGGGTCTTATTGGCTGTGTGGCCGATCGTGGACTTTATCCCTTTTATTATTATTTATTATATTAATATTTATTAATAATGGCTTAAGACCTTTTACTTACTTTTTCCAAAGCTTATTAATATTAAAGATAAAAACAGAATGAGAACAATTAGAGATACACAGGTGTTTCTTATACAGGCAGAGAGAATGCGTTCTACGTCATCCCTGGTTACATTGACCATTTATTCCTTTTCTAACCATGCTGTAACTAATCTCACAGCTCAAGATGCAGAATTTCCAGGACCAAGGTGGGCTAAGGAGGCCTACCTCTTGGACATCGTTACCAGTTTTTACAGGGGGGGACCCTCTACCGGAGGTTCCCCTAATTCTCTTGTCCCTGAAGGCAATCTTGGTTCTAGGTTACATTTATTTAGGCCTATTTTACTGCTCTTTAGAGTCGTTACTAACAACTGGGGCCTGATCCCCTACCTAAGCTGAGTCCTCATGGAATGTAGAGGTACTTAGGCAATCCAGTGTACGGATGTTGTGGACAGTCCCCGTATCTTGTTGTTTGGACTGGCAACAGCAGCGCTTAGCTGTCCTATGGAGCATCCCCAAATGGCAAGCTTAACGCCCTTAAGGTACCTTGCCCTCAAGCTCGTAATGAGTGACTGGCCGATGAGGGCTTTCATACCCACAGCTCATAATCATATTCTGGGTTTTTCCCCTCTCATTATGCCATTTTTTTGCTCACCAGGCTAATCGTTTTACTTATTGTTCTGTTTTTTCACTTTCTGTGCTAATTACATATTATTCCGTTTTTTTGCTTTCTATGCTAACTTTTTTTGTGATGGCAGTTTTCACCTGATTAGGCTCTCTTATCCCCATTGGCTGGCCTTTGCTTTTTCACTTACTATGTTCTAATTATTATATAAAATTATAACATCAGCAAGTATAAAAGCATTAACAACTGATAAAGTCTTAATAGAATATGACTTCCATAGTTTGCAGTTTTACATATGTAGTTTAGCATGTTTCCTGCTTGTCTGCAGCTTTGCTTGTTGTACGGTTTCCTGAAGCCTATGGCCTAGTGGCCGAGTTGAGTTCTGGAGCCTTTCTAAATTTACCCTGACAGGCAAAGCAGGCACTGCAGTATCACTACAGACTAGTTTTCTTGGAAGGGAAATGTCACTTGACTGGGCATTGAGAGAGAGTTTTGCTTTTTGCAGTTTGGATGCCAAATCTACCAGCGTCCAGGTGACAGTTAAAGAGGGAGGTCTGAAACTCATTCAGATCCAAGATAATGGGTGTGGAATCAGGGTAAGTAAACCTGTTGACAGGTATAGTGTGTGGTGAGGGGCTTTGTTGTGTTACCTTAATGATACATTTTCCCTGCCTTTAAAAAAAGATTAGCATTTTATTTCTGCTTCCACAATGTGTGTTTGTCTTTGTCATAGAAAGAAGATTTGGATATTGTGTGTGAAAGATTCACTACAAGCAAACTGCAAAAATTTGAAGATCTGTCTAGTATTTCTACATATGGGTTTAGGGGAGAGGTAGGTTTCTGGTTAACAGCTTGTTCATTACCACTGTGCTTTTATCAGGGGGTGTAGTTAATGTCTGAAATAATTTTAAAAAATATGGAATTTCTTGTAAGACTGCATGTTGGCATTGAATATAGATAAGTGGAAGCTGGGAAATGTATGTTAACTGAGGGAGATGGGTAGACAGATCCACTGGAGTGATCTGATGAATATTAGTTTTTGGGATCACTTCTAGTCCCCTGCCCCCACTAAGCACTAGACAGCATGTTTGTTCTCTCCCAGAAAAGGGGAGCGCTTTGGGTTGGGAAAGTGAAGAGGAGTAGATTATTGGAATAAGACCCAAGCTGTAGAGCTGTTTGAACTGGTGACTGGTTTGCAGAAGTACTTTATCTTTTGGCAGAAGGTTAAAGTGCCACCAGCATGATACTTGTATTTTGGCTGGAAGAATTTTATGTGACTCTGTGTGGGGCTCCAGTTGGAGACTGATGAAGTGCTGTCCACTCTGAATCACCCCTCTCCCCTTTTGTGTGTATAACTCTGGTAAATTTCCCTGCTATTCCTTCTTTTGTGAAGAATATACAGTGGTAATGTGCCTTCAGAGGGGGAAAAAAAAAGTAGTCACACCCTTAACATTGTCATCTTAGGAAAATATATAGTGTGTATTTACAATCAGTGTAAGACTAAAACAAAACTGAGGAAATATGCAAAATAAAAGTGGGTTATACATAAAATGAATGTCTAAAGAGACACAGTAGTTTTGTTAATGAGGCTAAGAGCTTCCATACAAAGGAAAGAATAATAATTACAATTTACATGCTGTTATGACTGAGATCTTAGAGCTCTGGCTGTGGAAACTGGAATGGAATTAGAGAGCCACATTTTGCTTTTTCTATTCCTTGACCCACATTGTTAAGTTGCAAGCAAGTTAGGCTTCTGTTGGCTTAGCTTAAAACTGGTTCCCTTTGGAATTCACGCTCTCCTGTAGAGAATGTTTAAATGGATTCATAGGTAAGGCGAAGAGCAAACTATCTCTATGCAGTCCCTCGCATGGTTATTTTATAGAGGCTTAGTGTTGTATTATTCAGGCCTCACTGATCATGCACATCATTGGAACTATTGAATGTTTCCCCTGAATGAACCTGGGAAAAACATGGTTAGTGTACCATTCTGCAAAACTCCCATCTCCTGTTGAGAGTGCATGCATTCTAAACTGAAACATCCTTCATCCCATTGAAAGGTATGTGTGGAAGTTCCACTAGTGTGTGGCGTGAAACTAGTACATACCAAGGAGCTGTTGGTACTCCCTGAAATTCGAGGAGCTGGTGCGGTATTGCTGATTTGCTCAGTTGGAGTGGTGGTTCTGGAGTGCCCCCTTCAGGAAATCTTGAAAAACCTGCTACACCTGAACTGGATAGTGCTAGGTACCTTGGAACAGCATCTCTATACTGCTGTCTCCTGAATCCTAGTGATGAGTGTATTACATTAAACACCTGAACCATTTCTGATCCCACATGCTCCGTTTCATGAGCAATCTGAACCTCCAGTGGCACTTCTTCTGCTCTGCTGAGAGCAGCGGCTAACTGGAAAGGTCAGGGTATGCCTCTCTCAGAATTTCCTTAATACTCCTCTCCATCAAATTCTTCCTCCCTGAGGAGCACAGTGTCTGGCTCACTTAATTTCGCCTCTGGTACTGCCACTGAAGGACTTCCTTTTTCTGCTGGCAGATTGCTGCCACTGTTTCTCAGTCAACTTTCTCTTCCAGCTCACCAGGCTGTTCCTGAGTCTCTGCTGATGCATCTGCAGGAGCTGAGCCTGCCTTAACTAACTCTTGACATACTTTTGTTTAAGTGGTGCCCCCCAGGTTGATCAGTTTCTCTTGGTTCCACTAAGCCAATAGAAATAGGAACTCGTCTCTCTCTTCTAGCTCTCTTGCAGTCATCTCTAGGAATACCTTATCTGCACTGTCTGTACCCAAGCACTTGGTGTTACAGGTGCCCTGTGGTTTCTTGTCTACATTCTGATACCTTGCCTTATGTCTTTCTAGCAAATAGCAATGGTCTAACTCTCTGATTTGATGCAACAACTGACCGTGATCCAATATATATTCTGCCCTCCTCATTCCCCCCGAGATTTTAAGCTGGTAGCTGCTCATTTCTGCTCTTTGTGATCTATGTCACGCTCCTCACGGGCATGAGACTGACTCCATTCCAGCTTCTTCTCTCTCTCTTTTTTTTTTTAATGGAAAAGAACCAACCGCTTCTCAGAGATATTGTGTAACTGATCCTTTAACTCCTCAGTTGCCTCATCCTCCACAGGTTTCTGGCTTTCCTAAAAAATCTCACTATCATTTAACTTCCTCCCTAGAATACTACAAGCTGTTAATAGACATTGCATTAGCAATCCCTTTTGCCTGTCCAGCCTTTCTTCTCTTTTTGCCTGTTTCGGTCTCAAACATCTGACCAATGAGACTCCATGAGTGATAGTGCTCTGAGAGCCTCTCTTTCAACATCTCTTATCTGTGCTCCTGAATATATCTTGTAGGAAAGACTTTTGAAGCTATACCCTGGGTAACTCCTGCAGGCTCTGCTGCCACTACTTCACTCATATTTTTTTCTTACACTGAATAAACTTACTTAACTTCTAAAGCAGGAAAAGAAAATTTAACTAACAACAAACACTACTTCTTAAGTCTAAATCAGAAGATGTTCCTTTCTTACAAAAATAAAAATAATGCCGCAGACTGGTCTCAACAGTACTGCAAACAAGTCCCAAGAGGCAAAAATAAAGGGATGGGGGCACGATCCTTCTCTTCCATCTATAGCCAATGTACTTCAGCTGATGGAGAAGCTAAGCCTTGTTGGTTCCTGCTGATTAGTGGAGCAATACTGCTAACAGACAGCCCATGGTGTGAACTGGTAGCTGAGGGGGCTAAAAAGGGTTACTCAAACCATACGAGTTCTGAGCTACTGTGGCCCCCTAGTGGCAATTAAAACATTAATCAACTCCCCTACCACCTGTATGGGCCAGTCATTATCACACAGATACATCAATAGTCAACAATCAACCCAGAAAACACCTTATCACCCATGCAACACTTGTAAAAATGACTTAAAAGTTTGCGTTTTACTTAAGAGGAATTTTCACAACAGTCTGCAAAGAGAGACTTCTGAACTCTCTCTTATATTCAAATTCGACACATTAGCATGCGGTTTGAACCGAGATGTGAATTTTCTGGATAATTACAGGGGCTTTTTTGCATACTTGGCTTAATCTAATTCTTGACTCTTCCCCACCCCTGACCCCCTACTCTGATTTGCTCACCTGGATAATTTTTTTCTGATTTGTCAACCTTGATTACTTTTTTGCTTCTCTATACCTTAAATATTGAGTCTGTTGTGGTATGGCTGTGGTCTGAAAAAGTGGGTCTGTCCCATGAAAGCTCACCACCTAATAAATAATTTTGTTAGTCTTTAAAGTGCTACTTAATTGCTTTTTTTGTTTTGATAGTATATAGACTAACATGGCTTTCTCTGTTACTATTGTAAAATAACTTGCAAGATTACACTCCCATCATCTGGCCACAGAAAGCAAACACGAAAGGGTTAAGCCTTTAAGCACCCACAAGCTTCAGGAGAAGAATAAGGGGAAGTGCCACTGGGACTGCTACCCAGAAATCATTAATCAAAAGGGAACCAACATGCCAGTAAGCAGGCTGTATCCTGTGGCTAGGTCACACAGTCCTTTTGCTTTTTATCAACTTAGATAAGCTTTCTCCCCATGCACACCTTCAGACTCCTGGCTTCTGGCTCACCAACTTCTAATCAGAAGATGTTTAGGTTCTTGTCTCAGTTCAGGCAACAGAGTGAGAGAATAGAGAGAGTTGTGCCTCAGAAGAGGACACTCAGGATGCATGGCAAGAACACTTAAATAGAGGATATTACCAGATCATTAAACCCTTTATTAAAATAAATGAAAGAACAACTTTTATGAAACATAAGTTATAAGGCAATAATATAATTCCATGACTCTTTGAAGTAACATTTCCATGATAAAGAACTACTTAGCCTAGCAAACTCACACCCTCTCCTGAAGAGCTGGTAGTAACAGATTGAGGACCAACCTTGCCCTGGCATGCCCGATGAGTTCACTGGTTCACATACCTACAGTACTGATCTGCAAACCGGTGAGCCTACATTCTAATCAAGTGGGCCATTCTGTAGAGTTTGTGTCTTACTGAAGAAGAATTTTCACACTACTTGGAAAGAACAGTAACAGAGAGAAAGCTGTGCTCGTCTATATACTATCAAAAGAAAAAAAAGTCAAGTGGTACACAGAATCACGGGCACATTCTCCTGTTCCTCAACTAACATATGCCATCATGTGCCAACAATATCCAGATGCTTTGTATATTGGACAGACTTCAAACTCTCTTAGACAAAGAATTAATGGGCACAAAACAGACATAAAAACACTCCTGATCCACAAACCTGTTAGTCGGCTTTTTAATGGAGTGGGCCATTCTGTTAACGACTTAAGAGTTTGCGTGTTACTGAAGAGAAATTTTCACAACACCCTTCAAAGAGAGGCTGCTGAATCTCTTTCATAGTCAAATTTGACACATTAACACGTGGTTGGAACCGAGATTCAAATTTTCTGGGTCACTATAGGGGCTCTTTTGCATGCTTGGCTTAATCTAATTCTTGACTCCCCCCCGCCTCTCTACTCTCTGATTTGCTCACCTTGATAATTTTTTTCTGATTTGTCCACCTTGATTACTGTTTTTGATTCTCTGTGCCTGAAATATTGAGTCTGTTCTGGTATGGCTATGGTCTGAAGAAATGGGTCTGTCCAACGAAAGCTCACCTAACAAGTTATTTTGTTAGTCTTTAAAGTGCTACTTGACTGCTTTTTTTTTTTTTTGTTTTTTTTACGTGGAAAGAGAGGCTGCTGAACTCTGTTTTATATACAAATTCGACACATTAACATGTGGTTTGAACCAGGATGTGAATTTTCTGGGACGTTATAGGGGCTCTTTTGCATACTTGGGTTAATCTAATTCTCGGCCCCCCCACTCTCTGACTTGCTCACCTTGATAATTTTTTTTCTGATTTGTCCACCTTGATTACTATTTTTGGTTCTCTATGCCTTAAATATTGAGTCTGTTCTGGTATGGCTATGGTCTGAAGGAGTGGGTCTGTCCCATGAAAGCTCACCTAATAAATTATTTTGTTAGTCTTTAAAGTGCTACTTTACTGCTTTTTTGTTTTGATAGCTACAGTACTGAGTGACTTAGCTATACTGCAAACCTGAGTTAATATCTTGATAGATGTCAGAAGAAGCTGAAAAGCAAAACTAACAACTCTGTGCAATCCCTAGCTCAGTTCAGGCCCAGCCTACCATGCCCAAACCTTATTTCCTCTCTCATAAATCTTCAAGTTTATTTTCTGTATGGGCTCACATATACTGTGATTTATTAATTTCTATATAGTAATAAGAATTATCTCACTCCCAAAACTATTATCTTTGAACTTGTAACTTTCGTGTTCTGTGGTTTATGCTGTGTTTACCGACTGGATCTAGACACTGGATAAACAGACTCAATTTTCTGTTTGCCCATTCTGTTCCTCAGAGTTGAGGGGGATCCAATAGACCATTCTTACCTATGCCAAAGGTTGCAAGTATCTATGACTTCCTTTATCTGATCATATAGTTTAGAGGTCATGAAGCGCCTTGTGTTAGAGCCAAGTACTGTGGATAACTGTGAGTGACTGATGAAAAGACCAGGCCCCTGAAAATATGATTCGGTGACAGCAGGTTATAAGAAAACAAAAAAGCAGTCCAGTAGCACTTTAAAGACTAACAATAATTTAGTAGGTCATGAGCTTTTGTGGGACAAACTCACTTATTCAGATCATAAGAAGGTAGTATATATCAACCCAAGAAAGATTGCTGTATCATAACAGCTTCTAGCAACTTAACCTTATGATTGTGTAGAGATCTCCCATCAAGAACCCAGAGGAAGTAGTTTGTGAATTCTGCAGCCCTTAACTTTTTTAAAAAAATATTTCAGTTTCCATTTAAAAAAGAAAATCAAGAGAGTAAACCATTATTTCTGAGTACAATCCTTTAAAGGAACATAGCTATTGACTTAGGAAGTGTCATGCCTTTAATAGTACCAATATTACTAGTTCTGTGTTAATAATCAGTCTATCCTGTGTTTGCTGTTAAAATGTTGGCATATTACTTGTGAGTAATGTATAGGGAATATCACAGTGACATGAATTACACACAGATGGTAAACATCTACATTGTAATTGCGACCACTGTGAATGTATTAATTTGAAATTAATATTTTGTTAAATGAAGTTTATAAAAGTTCATTTTTCCCCTCTATAGGCATTGGCTAGCATAAGTCATGTTGCCCATGTTACTGTCACAACTAAAACTGCTGATGCAAAATGTGCATACAGGTACGCTGCATATTCATTCTTTAAAAAGTTTGTGTGTAATAAACATTTTCTTTTCAGAGTTGTTAATATGGATGTTATTTTGGATACAAATAAACTCAGAGAAAAGGGCATAAGGAAAGAAAGGGAGGGAGTTTCAGGCATATGGGTGATTAGCCAAAAAAAAATGCAAAGATCAAGAGAGAGAAGAATAAAATGGAATATTGAAGAGTAAGCTGTAGTAGGACTAGAGCAGGTGTGGGCAAGTTTTGTCCTGAGGGCTACATTGAGGGGGGGAAATTATATGGAGGGCCAGGTAAGGAAAGTCAGGGGAGCCCCAAACAGTCAGGCATATGTTGACTGGAGGTGGGAATCTGATTAGGAATATTTTTTTTGGGTGACTTGCCAGTTACCTGATCAGACCATCTCTAAGTTTGCCCTCTGCCTCCGTTATAGGTAGTAAGAGCTGAATGCTCTAAGTCTGGAGGCAGGTTTCAGGAACTCTCATTCATCATACATGCTTTGAGCAGAACCAAACCAGGGCAATTTTTATTATAACTGGTATTAAAATCACACACAATAAAATGCCTAAGATGATGAACACACAAACTGATTTGATTACTCTGGTAACGTAGATGCTGCCTGAGTATACAGTTGCAATTGCCTAGTACAACACCATACTCATGCTACCTCCTAAAGACCCAAATTGTTGGAGACCCAGCCTCACTCCTCTGGTGAGAGAGTATTATGGTATAGGAAATTGAAAGATTTAAAGAGATACTACAGGTTGAACCTCCCTAATCTGGCACCCGCAGGACCTAACCAGTGCCTAATGAGTTTTTTTGCTGAACCACAGGAGGTCAGTATTGTCTAGCAGCATTGTCAACACTTTCACTGCATGGTGGGCTCTTAGAGAATATTGAGGGATAAATTAAAGCTAAATAACAGCACAGAACATTGAGAGCCAAGAGTGGTGGCTGTAAACAAACTTTATGGGACTGCCACACCCATGACAAGTGGTTAACTAAAATCATGACAGACTACAGATATTACCGGATGAGAGTGCCAGTTAAGAGAGGTTCAATCTGTAGTACTAGTGAAGAGAAAAGGTAAACGGGACAAGAGTTTTGAGGAAGAAGAATTCTCTCTTTGAGGATGAGAAATCCTCTCTAATGCTATTGGATATGGGGTCTTATAGATCTTCTTGCATCGCTTTGGCCAAGACTACCAAAACCAGAGTTCTGCACCCTAAGATTTTTGAGTATGCACATAATATATGGAGATACACATCTCACGGAGCTGGAAGGGACCTCAGGAGGTCATGAAATCTAGCCCCCTGCCCTCTTGGTAGGACCAAGCACCATTTCTCCCCCCCGCCCTTTTTCTCAAATCTGTTTGCCCCAGATCCCTAAATGGCCCCCTTAAAGATTGAGCTCACAACCCTGGGTTTAAGAACAAGTAGTCCTGTGGCACCTTATAGACTAACAGATATTTTGGAGCATAAGCTTTCGTGGGCAAAGACCCGCTTCATCAGATGCATTTGATGAAGCGGGTCTTTGCCCATGAAAGCTTGTGCTCCAAAATATCTTAGTCTATAAGGTGCCACAGGACTACTTGTTGCTCTCAAAGGTACAGACTAACACGGCTACCTCTCTGATACTTGTAATCCTGGGTTAAGCAGGCCAACGCTCAAACCACTGAGCTATCCCTCCCCCTGCATGTGATTTGGAGGATTAAACTAAGATACCCCTTTGATGTGCATGAGCTGTCACTTCATACTTTCATGGACAAACTCCTAAAATGGGCACCGGTGAGTAGAATGCCAGGAAGTATCAGCTAATGATCTCCACCTCCGCTTTTCAGTAAAGCAGGATGTTAGTTCGATGCAGCCATTGTATTTTTGGCACCTTCAGATGTTGTATAAAATAATGTCACATTATGGCTACATCTACCGTAGAGGAAGATTTCAAAATGGCCATGCTAATGGCCAAATTGGAGAATACTAATGAGGTGCTGAAATTAATATTCAGTGCCTCATTAGCATGCTGCTGACTGCGGCACTTCAAGTGGCTTGCCTACACAGGGGTCCTTTTCGAAAGGACCCTGCAAATGTCAAAATCCCCTTATTCCTATCAGGATGTTTGCAGGGTCCTTTCAAAAAGGACCCCTGTGTAGGCAAGCCATGTGCCGGCAGCATGCTAATGAGGCACTAAATAGTCATTTCAGTGCCTCAGTAGTATTCTCTGATTTAGCCATTAGCATGGCCATTTTGAAATTTTGGCCAAGTGTAGACACGGCCTATATGTCAGCGTGCTTTGCAGTTCGACTAGCTGAGTTAAAAGGCAAGGCAGGGTATGATCCCTTGTAGGTCCTTGCATTACTGCTAGAATAGAATAGAGTAAAAGAGTGACAGATTTAGGAGAATAAAGAGGCTTGCATATATGTGCTTACAAGCTATAAATCAAATGTATGTGCTCACAGACTACACATGGCCCACCCCCCCACCCTTTGAACCCCTGGCACTGCCCCGCACCAGGACCTGCCTTCTAACCAAGCATACCTGTTCCCCACCCTGGTTGCCCTGCTGGGACTTATGCTTCCTATCCAATCCCTTGAGATCTCCTGCCCCTTAATTATCCCCCATCCGACCCCCTTGCTCCTCACTGCCTGACTTATCCCCCCACCATTGAACACCCCCAGCTCCTTTCCCCCGATTGATACGCTGGTATCTGGAGCTCCCTGACCTGAGGCTGTTTGCGGGGCTGGAGTGGGAGAGCAGCAGAGAGGGATGAGTAGTGGCGGGGCTAGAGGCCAGCTGCTCACTCTGATGCCCAGAAGTTGGGCTGGCTCCTGCTGGCTCAGGTGTCCTGTCCCAACTCCCTGATAGGAGCCCCAGGTGAGGGGGTACAGACTGAAGGGTGCAATTTGCTGGATATGGCCTGCGGGCTGTAGCTCATCCTCCTGAGGCCTAGAGGCAACAAGCAAGGGGGTAGTAGAATGAGTTCAGATCAAGAAGCCCAATTGTGGATTCAGTGCGTTTTAGTTCAGACCAGAGGTTCTCAAACTGTGGGGAAAGTTTAACTGCTCGCATTTTGTCCACAGCAAAGCCGGTTCCTCAAGTAGGTGTATTAGGTCCTTGGTGGAATTGTGCATTTGACTTCAGACAGCAGTGTGTGTTAAATGTGGGTTGTTTTTTTTGTTTTAAAGTTGCATAGCATTATACAAAGACATATGTTTTTCTGTTTGTTGTGACATCCTGTGCACATTTAATATTTACAATTGACCACAATTGCAGTTTTGCTTTTGCTTTTATTACAATGGATTGCTGGTTTTGTTACTAGCAATGCTTTGCTGTTTTTAATATTTAGTGATAGTTGCATGGTGGTGGGGTTTTTTTTTTTTTTAAATCCCTAGATGTACTTTGTGTGATGGGGATATAAACTACTACGGACACAAAGGAGTGCAGTTAAATAAGATTGAGAACCACTGATTGGGACTATAGATAGCTAAAGACAGCAGTTTTGCCTAATTTTAAATAATATTTTTGAACCTTCATATCAGATGAAAAGTTTATTTAAAACAGTTCTATTTTAGAGACCAATATAAGGTATGTTTTCTTGTCCAACTTACATCTTTAAATAAAATTATTGTTATTGAAAATGAAGTAGGGCTGATTCCTTGATGTTTTCCATTATACAGCACAAGCTTGATTATCTGGCATCCCTGGGGAATGGGGGTTGCCTGATAATTGTATATCCTGGTTGGTTAAGCTGGGGCTGGTCTCCTCGCTGCCATCAGACCTGGCCGGGGAGATGCCAGTTAATCAGTTACTGATTATCCAAGTGCCAGATAACATGGCTTTTACTGTAAGATCACATTTTTAGTTTCTTATGACTTTGCCAAACAATCATGTGGGCTGAAATTTTCCATGCGGGCTATCGACCTCAGGTTAAATAACTTGAGGGGGGAGATTTTTATCCAGAATGGTTCAGCTGTTCTGAGAATCAGGCTAGGAAAAAGTATGTTGTTTTGTCCATGTTAAATACTGTTATGCAATCTCTAACTGCAGCATTGCATTTGAGGATACTTGGGGAACCTCATGGCTTAAGGCATACCAAATACAGGTGCTTTTTCGTTGAGATTTGGGTTCCCCCCATTTCTAGGTTATGTCTTGCTTTGTTTTATATAATCAGAAAAGTCCTTTCCGTAGAGAGACAAGGGAGGTGAGGTAATATCTTTTTTTTGGACAATCTTTTGTTGGTGAGGGATATGCTTTTGAGGGGCCTGGAACTCTCTTTCAAATTTTGGAAGGTGGAAGACCTGAAGGGGTGGCGGGGGGAGGGAGGAAAACTCCTTGTAAGCTCAAAAAATTGTCTCTCATCAACAAGAAGTGGAGCCAAAAAAAAAAATCCCCAGCCGTATTCACCTTGTCTCTTTAATATCATGGCTACAACGTTACAGCATTTAACCCTTTTATTAACATTAATATTGTTTACTGTTTATTTCTAATAATTATGGCATCTTAGAAAGAAAACAGCTATTTGAACTTCAACTTAAAAACAAAAAAGGCTTGAGTCACTGCCCCATAAAGTAAAAATTACAACAAATATGTACACCTCAGCCCTCATCATACGCAGCAGCCTTAATCAAGAGAGGAAAAAATGGGCTTTGCAATGTGTGACAGGTTAGTAAATCTGGGCTCTGGCAAACCAAACAGGAACAGGCTGTACAGTTCAGAACTCCTTACAGAGAATGCCCTGCCACCAGTCCCCTGCTGCTTATGTTGAAAGAGCTTCTGCTCAAGTCCCTCGCCTACTGTAGCATAGGGGGAGAGGTGAATTTTTCATTTTTGATACCTTGAATTCTACCTGGAGTTTTATTGGAATCCAGTGTACATCACAGAGCGTTGGTCTGATATGTTCAAGTGAAATGCCAGTTAATAAAAGTGCCACAACATTGTGTATGACCTCAACTCCAAAGTGTCTCCCTGGGGAGAGCACATTCCAGTAGTATAATCTTCAGGTGTCAAAGACAAACAAAGTATTTTGAATTAGGTAGTCTTTTAATTTAGCAAAGTGATAATTATCTAAATTCTCTGTCTGGAAAGATATGTATATTGGCCATCTGCTGTGTCTTAAAGTTTGTCAAAATTTCCATAAATTGCGGAGTAGTATTTGACCACTAGAGGGCTGTTACGTTGTTTCATTGCGGTAAAAATTAATAAAATAGCAATTTTTCATCTTTATGTTTTTGCAAACAGTGTTGTGACTATTGTTTCAAGAATACAAAAATGGGACAATTAAGGAAAAGCTGTACAGGTTGAACCTCTCTAATCTGGTACTCTTTGGCCCTGCAACATCTGTAGTCTAGCATGATTTAGTTAGCTGGATGTCCATTTTCCATGGGTGTGGCAAAGTCTCCCACAGTCTCATACAGTCTTTTTTTTTTTTTTTAAAGCCACCAATCCTGGTTCTCTGAGTTCTGTGCTGTACTCTAACATGTCTTCTGAAAGCCCGGTAAGCATGGGAAGTGTTGGTAATGTGTTAGCCAATATTGACCTTCTGTGGTTCAGTAAACTGTCTGGTTCGGCACTGGTCAGGTTCTGAGAATGCCAGACAAGAGAGGTTCAACTTGTACTAGTTAGCTTATGCATATCAGTGAGACTCCTGCCATTATAGAGAGATTTTTCTTAACTTAGAACTACTGTATTTCCTCTTAATAGGAAATAACTTTGTCTTATCCTTATTATACAGTATGTAAGTAGGGGTGAGAAACAGATATTACATAAACTGAGTAATTTGTATAGCCTTTTAAAAATTGCATAATTCAAAGATCCAAGGTCTAATACACCAATAGTGCAACTAATAAAAATAATGCAAAAAGCACAGTTAGTGAACCTAAGCTGCTGGAGTGCATATGTGCGTTTGTCAGATACTATATTTACAGTGCAAATCTCATCTCATCTAATGTGTCCCTTGCTGACAGCACTGTCTGATAATCCTTAAAAGTGACTCAGGGATGAACCTCAAACAGAAAAGAGTGTTACAATATCATCCTATTGTAGGATGGGTTTGGAAGATTTTTTTACCTGAGCAAGAAGGAATGACTGCAATAGAATACAATTGTGCCTCTTGAACATCTTCACAAAGAAAGTGAAAAAATGCAATTAGTATAAATAAAACAATTGTAAACATGCATCAACATGACCAACCATGAAAATTAGTAATCCTTTTCAAGGTTTCCATTTTATTTCTTCAAGTTTAGAATGCTTGAAGTTCTCGTTCAGAGTCTAATGTTTCTTGTATCAAAAAATTCTCAGATATTTGTTTTATAGTCACAGAAGTTCAGAAAATGGAAAATTAAAACTTAAATCAACAAAAAATGAAAATACCTCAACACCAACTGGACTGAGATTGCCCACGCCCAAATTTTCACAGCTTCATGTCTGAGTTTCCCATCTGACCCCCAGACATAAAATTGGTGTCTGACAACTGTGTATTTTGTTTTCTGATTAGAGCAAGCTATTGTGATGGAAAACTGAAAGCGCCTCCCAAACCTTGTGCTGGAAACCAGGGAACTCAGATCATGGTAGGTGCTGGAGGTGATTTGTTACTTTCAATACTATAGTCCTAGCCAGGACCCTGTGGTGCTAGGTAAACACAAAACAAGAAGATGATCCTGCTTCCAAAGGATTTAAGTTGGTTGTCTCTCTTATTGACCTGCAAATCTATAGTTTCATCAACGAATGTTTTCTGTCATGTAATTTTTGTGACGTTGAAGTATTTTACAGATTTTACTTTGCTTTGTGGAATCGGTGCAAAAACTTTAAGGCAATTTGCATAGGTTATGCTTCGTCTCTAGATGTCGGCAGTATATAGTAACGTGGAAGAAATACTTAATTTTGTTATGTTTGGACTTCGAATACTGGGAGAAGTAGGTATGCATATTTAAAACTATGCAATATTGAATTGCATTGTAAATTTAACGAGACACTGGCTTGCAAATCTTGTTAGATCTATTAACGTTGGTTGACCTAAATAAATAATCAGTACAGTA
The DNA here is from genome assembly GCF_033958435.1 of Carettochelys insculpta. Lineage (NCBI taxonomy): Eukaryota > Metazoa > Chordata > Testudines > Carettochelyidae > Carettochelys > Carettochelys insculpta. The sequence continues at coordinate 190,462,547 of NC_134138.1, read as the reverse complement.
AACCCTCAAGTAATGCAGGGGTTGTGTTCCTGCAACCCCATGTAACTCCAATTTTTATGCAAGTCTGGGGAGAGATGGGAACTTCTGCTTACGGACCCAGGAGACTGACCAGCCCACCTGCTGATCAGTTTCCTGGCTGCTTCTCCCTGCTTTCCTCGGCCTGACAGCCATGCTGCTGCAGGAAGGCTTTTAGCTCGCCTAGCTGCCCATGGTGCTTAGCAGATTGACAGCCACATGGCAGAGAGAACGGGTTTTAGCTCACTTAGCTGCCTGCTAAAAGCCTTCCCTCTGTCTTCCCCAAGCAGCGTGGCTGTCAGAAGGAGCTTTTTGCTCGTCCAGCTGCCTGCAGGCTAGGGGAGCCAAAGGTCTTCCCCCAGCCACGTGGCTGTCAGAAGGGGGTGCAGAGCAGCATCCGGTTGCACTTAACTCCCATTAAAGTGAGTTATGTGCACCTTGATGCAGTGTATGTCGAGGTTTTACTATAAATAGATTAATATTGTGCCGTAGATATAATGTTATGGGAAGAAGTGAGTTAGTGTTGTGTCCCATGCTGCTCGCACTTACGAGGAGCTTCCTATGAACATATATAAAACTACCTCATTATCCTCATTCAAAACTTTCCTCAGAACTCATTTTCTTTTTCCTGTGGTGCCTTCAAAATACTTATTGACAATGAAACTGCTGGTGCACCAAGACCATTGCCTGTCATGCTGTCTAAGGGCAGACCTACACTAAAGGGAAAGGACAAAGTAAGGTACACAACTCTGGCTATGTTAACTGCATTAACTATGTTAATTTGGGCTCCTCCTCTGTCTCCACTGTAGTAGGTGACTTCCCTTGCTCCTAACGAGGCGTAGGAGTGCCACTGCGGCCACACTGTGAATTCAAGTATCAGAGAGGTAGCCATGTTAGTCTGTAGTTTTGAGAACAGGAAGTCTTGTGGCACCTTATAGACTAACAGATATTTTGGGGCATAAGCTTTCATGGGCAAAGACCTGCTTCATCAGATGTGTATTCAGCTGTGAATTCAGTTTAGCATGTTCCTATCAGGTGTGCTAAATTGAACTCTGGAAGATTTCAGTATCAATCTTCCCAGAAGTGAAGTGGGCTAGTATTGCCCATTATTTCCTTGTATTCTGCCAACTGTCTGGTTGTATCCATCCTTTGTTTCTTGCTTTACACTTAAACTTTAAATTCTTTGAGGCAGGGAATATGTTTTGTGTATCAAGTGTCTGATGCAAGGGGTCTTGTCCCTGACAGGTTCTTGCAAGTGTTAATACAGATGATATGGAAAACAGTGGTAATAACTCTTAGAACATTAAAGACAGGAAACTGAACTTCCCCCTAATACTTGTGCCTCTAGGAGTCAATAGTGTATTTAACACTAATTTGTTAACTTTATTATTAAACCTCAGATGCTTATTACTCCAGTTGGTCCTTAATTTACACAAGGGACTCATTACTTTATTTGTATTGCACTAAAATACACTGTTGGGAGTACTCTGTCCTGTGGTGTAAGGATGTTTACTTTGGAAATTTACTTTGTATTATTTGATCTGTAGCCTTTGCTAGCTTAATTGTAGTTTGGCTAAGGATTTGTTTTACTATAGCCATATATCAAGAAGCCATTACAGTATACCAAACTTAGGCCCAGGGAGGCCTAGCTTTTCATATTTTTCCTGTCAGCAATAATGCAAGCAGCCTGCCGGTGAAATATGGCATGAAGGGCTTTTTGCAAAGTGTTTTCCTTTCACCCCATTTATAAGAAAAGTTAAGATCAGACAGGCCAGATTAGTAATGTTAAGACAGTACATAAATCTTCACTATCTGTGGCATTATCTGATGCCAACTGGTGTTCAAGCTCCCCTCCCTGCACTGCCTCACCCCGACAGGAAAGGTATGATGGCCCCAATTGAATTAGAGTAAAGTTCACCTAATGGTGTTTTTTCTTGACCTTTTATCAGAAATTGGTCTTGAGAAACAGACTATAGAATACATGTTGAGGTCATCAGGAAACTTGGGGTACTGGTAAAATTCTATGAAATCAGAGCTTAATTTACTATCAGTATTTAAGCACTATAAGGTAAAATGGGTATAAGAACCCCTTGCTGCATGGGGAGTGTGTGCTGGACAGAATCTGCACCCGAGGCATATGTCACCTTCTGAAGGTTCTCTCTGCTGCCTCCTGTTATCTTTGCTACCACTATTCTTAGAACAACCATTTGTTTTTCCACTCTTTGGCTGTGTCTACACTAGCCAAAAACTTCAAAATGGCCATGCAAATGGCCATTTCGAAGTTTACTAATGAAGCGCTGAAATACATATTCAGCACCTCATTAGCATGCGGGTGGCCATGGCACTTTGAAATTGACGCGGCTCGCTGCCGCACGGCTTGCCCAGATGGGGCTCCTTTTCAAAAGGACCCTGCCGACTTCGAAGTCCCCTTATTCCCATCTGCTCATAGGAATAAGGGGACTTCGAAGTCGGCGGGGTCCTTTCGAAAAGGAGCCCCATCTGGACGAACCACGCGGCGGTGAGCCACGTCAATTTCAAAGTGCCGTGGCCACCCGCATGCTAATGAGGTGCTGAATATGTATTTCAGCGCTTCATTAGTAAACTTCGAAATGGCCATTTCGAAATTTTTGGCTAGTGTAGACATAGTCTTTAGCTTGAATTTTACCAACTGCAATAACACCTTCCTCGCTGATTGAAGCGAGCTGGCCTAAGCTTCTAGATGGTTCAGATGAGTCAGTGAGTATTGCACCCTGCTTGTATAGCTTAAGTTTAAATCATAGGTTCAGGTAGTTAAGTAACTTGTATTAGTTATAACATTTAAGTAAGAGCTCTGTTTGTAACCAGATATTGACTGTTTTAAACATCTTCAGTTTGTATCTATTAAGTGCTGCTTTCATACCTTCGTGTTGCTAAAATAAACAAACCGTAAGTGCTGCTAAAAGTGTTGTCTGTGTAATCACTGGAAATCCTGAAAACTCACCTCCAACCTTAGACACTCTCCGTCTCGGACTCTGTGTTAACTTGGGAGAGGTGTGAACTTCAGTCTTTAAAATTTAAGTCAGATTGGCGAGCCTTTCCAAATCTGCAATTCCTACTAAATTACCCCTGAGTCAACAGCTCTGAAAACCAAACGGTGGTGACATATGTTCCTTTTTGTGAAGCATACAATTGTCAATAGTTTTGCCAGAACATTGAAATTGAGTATTCATAAATTAAGCTACCCAGACGATCATTTTGGAGATTTTTATATCAAGAAGATTGGTTCAAGTAAAATAAGGTTTTTTTTTTTGTTTTTTTTTTTCCTACATCTTATTTGTGTGTGTGTGTGTGTGTTGTTTTTGTTTTTAAATAGTGATGTGTGGTTTTTTGTTTTTTTTTTAATAAATGCAGGTTGAGGATCTTTTTTACAATGTAAATACAAGGAGAAAAGCCTTAAGAAATCCAAGTGAAGAGTATACAAAAATTTTAGAAGTCGTTAGCAGGTAAAGTATTAAAGAGCTCCAGTTTGTTTTATCTATTGGGCTGCTTTTTTTGTGTTGCTTAAGGTAGGACAATCCCAGTTCATATTCGTATCTCTATTTGATAAGTTAGAAACTGTGGACATTACTTTTCTAGTGGTGTCAGGCTGTCATATTGACAAAATTTCCTTTGGATGAAATTGTGAGATCCTTACTTGAGTGAACACCAATTAAAGTTAGGTCAGAATGAAAACAAGCAAAAACCTCATGATTTGGCCAATTGTGAATAAATGCAGTGGGATTCTCACTTTCCCAGGGATAACTGAACAAATCAGCCAATTTCATCCTTCCTCTCCCAGAAACTGAAAGTTTATTCCATTGTAACACCACTAAGTCACCCTTTTGGATGGAGCTTTTGCTGTTTCTCTATATACCAGGCTGTCTGACATACAAATATTTTAGTCTTTGCCTAGAAGTGGTGAACTAATACAATAATTTCTAAAAAGAATCTGCTTTCCTATACATGGAGAGGTCTAGACTGATGTTTAAATTTCTTTAGGGCTTGGATGAGTCAGGTAATAGTAAATTGTTTCCATCTCATGTGGCAGTTGATTTGAACTGAATTTCTTTTAAACTACAGAAACTAGCTGTTTCACAAAAAATATAATTATTTGTTTTCATGTTAACTGCTTTAGTACGGTGGAAAGGGACAACTTGTCATTTATCCTTTCATGTACTGCATTTTTGTTCTGTGCTTATTTTTCAGGTATGCCATCCATAACTCAGGAATCAGCTTTTCTGTTAAAAAGGTATGTAGAACTTTTTAACTTCACATATTTATATAAATTAAATAAAAGGGCTGGCCTTGTGCCATGGATTTTGTAATGAGAATGTAATGTGTTCTTTACAAGAAAAAAAATTCTAATACGAAATCTGGATAAAATTACACATTCATTTAAAGTAACAAGTAAATAAAATAATAAATTCAAATAAAAGCTGAGCATCAGCAGTTCAGATTTTTTCTTGCGCTCACAAAGCTAATACTAAGCCCTGGTCTACCCTCGGGGATAAAATCAAATTAAAGGGACTTAGGTCAATTTTATAAAACATCAGTCTTCACCATAGGGCTCATTAGGATGTTTTTAAGAGGCTCTGAGTTCAACTTTCATACACCTGATTTCACAAGGAGTAAGAACAAAATCAATTTTTCAATGACCACCTTAGGCTAGTGCAGGCAGCAGTGTTATTAAAATTGATTTTATTAGCCTCTGAAAGTATCCCACAATGCCCCAAATGTGCCTTTTTGATCATCGTTTTCACCTCCACTGCTCTCCACGTGAGCAGAAAGTAAGTGGCGGGAAAATCTGAGAAGTTTGAATTAATTTCCTTTCCTTTCTGGCCAGTGAGACTAGCCCACCTCAGCAGCAAACCTACTAGCCATGAGTTCAAAGGGTTTCAAAAGAGCCCCAGCATGGAGCTGTCAGGTGATCCAGGACCTCATCGCTGGCGGCGGGGGTGGGGTGGGTTTGAATCTGTCCTCAGGCAGCTGAAAACCAGTAAAAAGGAATGTGGACGTTTATGCCAAGAAATCAGAGGGCATGCTTCAGAAAGGGTACACCAAGAATGCTCAGCAGTGCCACATTAAAATCAATGAGCTCAGGCAGGTGTACCAAAACACCAAAGAAGCCATCTCCTGAAGTATGTCTCTTTTATGAGCAGCTGGATATTATTCTGGAGAGAGGTCCAACCACTTTTTCTCCCAGAATGCCTGGACTCTTCAGTAAATGGTGGTTAGAAGACCTCTGGCAACCACAAGGAGTATGAAGCAGGGTCTGAGGTGGTAGATGAGGTGAATGACTGCGGAGTGCAGTCTAGCATAGAAGTTGATCCTGCAAGCCAGGAACTTTTTGTAACTTTGGAGCTGGTGCTGTCATCCCAGGAGGTTTCAGAAGCAAACTGTGATGCTGGAGAGGGCACTTCACCGGGTGAGAGTGCTTTTTCTCTCTCCTGTTAATAGTATAGTGCAAGCAGGGTCGGGTGGATCTATTCCCATTTCCCTTAGAACAGCTTGTTAATATTTCTGGGGATGGAGCACTCATACTGTTTGGACATCTCAGTGAAGGTCTTAGGCAGGCACTTCTTGATTCTCCTCATGAGATTTTTGAGGAGACCTGACTTACAAGCCACCAGTAAGTAATCTGGAATTGTGGCACCCCAAAGCAGTCTTGCAAATTTTCCAGCCTTTTACCCAAACAGCACAAGCATTCTTTCTTTATCCCTTTTTCTTATTCTGAGGAGGCTGGTGTCCCCTTTGGCAATCTAAAACGCATGGGATGTTCCATGAGTCACTGCAGTGACTTTTAATGATTTTTTTTTTTTTCCTGTGACCCAGCACAGAGCAAAACTCCTGCAGCCTGATTATGGCATTTAAATAATGGTGCTGCTTAAAGAATCCCATGCGGCAAACCCCCGCCCTTCCCTGCCTCTGTCTGGGCTGGAGGGTGATAGTAACCCGTCCTGGGTCATGCATGCACCTGCAGTGACATTTAATGGTCTGGGAAGAAAGTAACACTGGAGCTTTTTAAGCAGACCAGAATTCTGAAAGATACCTGTGTCAGGCACCTTTTCTGACCATCCCACACTGATGTTGGTGAAATGACCTTTGTGGTCCAACAAAGCCTGGAACACCAGGGAGAAGTACCCCTTGTGGCTTATATTCTCGAAGACCAGGTGATCCGGTGCCAGGATGCGGATTTGCTGCGGTTAAGGAACCCCATGGCATCAAAGCCATCCACTATGGCCTGCACATTCCCCAGAGTCACTGCCTTTCACAGGAGAAGGTTATTGATTGTCTTTGCTACCTGGATGACAGCAGGCCCCACTGTAGATTTGCCTACTCCAAATTGATTTCCCTGCTGAGTGGTAGCTGTCTAGCACTGCAGACTTTCAAAGAACTATCAAAGCAGGTCTCATTCTTGTGTTGCCATGCTTCAGGGCTGGGGAAAGCAATTCACAAAATTCCATGAAAGTGACCTCACGCATTCTGAAGTTTTGCAGCCACTGCTGATCATTCCATGCCTGCAAAACGATGCAGTCCCACCAGTCTGAGCTGGTTTCACGGGACCGCAACCTGTGCTCCACGGTGTACAATGCATCCAGTGCTGCCACCAAATCCACGTTCCACTCCTGCTGTTGATGTCTAGAAATGCTCTCCGCCTCAGGGTAGTCATACTCCAGGCTCGTTACATTTAGAAGATACTGCAACACAGTATTGGAAGATGACAGAAAATGACAGAAGACCTAAGTGTCTCTGGATTCATGTTATCCTTGTAATGGTGTGTGGCAGGCAATATAAAAGTGTTGTGAAAATTCCCTTGGCCGCATTTTTTTTTTTTTTTTTTTTTTTTTTTTTCCAGTGAGGGAAATGCACTCTTAGATGATAATTTCAGACACCCAGAACCACTTGCAGTGCCCTTTTTTTCCCACAAGAGACTGGCACAGAAACCCAAAATGCAACAGGGTTGCAGGAACTGTGGGATAGGTGCCCCCAATGCACTGCTGTCACAGTTGAACTTGGGCTATTTAATGGGGACACACTAAGTTGACTTTGAGCAGGTATGGACACTCAACTTCAACTTTATAAAATCTAGTGTTAAAAAGTTGACTTTAATGAATTTGGCTTTATTCTCAAGTATAGACATACCCCAAATCTCCCAGTAAAGAGGTGTTAGCCACTTTAGGAGACAGGGTGCTGAACTAAATGGACAGTGGATCTGATCTAGTCTTGCAGTTTCTGTGTTGTCACCTTATTTGATTGCTTTCCCTGTTAGGATTTGCATGTGTTTTTGCAGTTATTACTTTAGGAATTTTCAATTTATTGTTACAAATCTCTAAAATAAGGACTCTTAAATTTTACTGCTCCTTAAATTTAAATGAGAGGTGGTTATAGTTTCATTGTTAAAAGCTAGATGTCTTTTGATCCAAATTGGAGTCAGATTTTAGTAGTGAATTTTCCTCCAAAATTACTTTTTTGAATGATGTCAGTGGTGGATACAGCAGAATCGATGTGGACTGTGGTTCATTTGGAAGTGGAGCCAAAGATAAACCATGTTGATATGATGCTGAAATTGGCTGCCGTTTATATTAGGGCTTCCCATATTAATGGTGGTACAAACATTTTTTTTAAAAATAATTTCTAGTGTAGGAAAGATCCTTGTATTTCAAATAGTGATGCAAAGGGGAAAGGCAGCCTAAGGTATTACAGGTTGAACTTCTCTAATCCGGAACACTTTTGTCCAGCAACATGTGTAATAATTCAGCAGTATTTTAGTTAGCTGGATGACCACTTATGGGTTTAGCCAAGTTTGCTGTGATCTCATGAAATTTGTTTACAGCCACAAGTCCTGAGTCTCGGTGTTTTGTGCTGTTATTTAGCTGTTATTTACCCCAAATGTCTTCTAAGAGTCCGGTAAGCAGTGGAAGTGTTGGTAATATGCTAGACAATATTGGCCTCCTGTGGTCAGGCAAATTCTGTCATATGGCATAGGTCAGGTCCAAGGATGCTGGACAAGAGAGATTCAACCTGTACTAGGAAAGAGAGTCTAATGAACACTAAAACTTTTAACGCTGAGGTCCTGCCCAATACTATATTAATAAACACTTAGTCTTCAGTTGACAAGCACTTACGGTTGCTTTTAAAATAGCTCTGTTCTTGGGTTTTTTTTTTTTAAATTGCTTTTAGCCAGCAAACTTCCCAGGATGTGCTTACAAATGTAATTTTCCTTTATCTTATTTTTCATTATTTACCTACTACACATTTTAGAGAATTTATCTGTTTGTCTGATCCTCCTAGACTGGAAGAGCTAGGACCACCAAAGTCAATGTACAGCTTCCTGTTCTCATAATTTAAAGCAACGTAAAAGTTTGATTGTGTCAGGAAAATGGGAAGTGCCTGGAATGGGATTGCATCTCATAAAACCAAACAGAAAAGAGATGGAATCATCAAATCAAATACACTCCTAAAAATTGACATAACAGTGAATGTTGAAAAAGAGTGAAACAGGATGAGCCAGAAGAATAGGATGCACCTGAAGTAGGATTGCTTCTTAATAAACCTTACAGAAAAGAGAAAATGGAGAAATTTGTCGTGCTCTGTTTTGACACCGCTAAATCAATACTTATGATTTTAAAAAGAGAAATAAATGTTATTGGAAACCAGAATGACTATTGCTCTTTTTGTTAAAACATAGTGAATGATAAAAATTCATAGGGATGAAGAAAAAAATACACTCAATGGAAACTCTCATTTTAAAAAATTTACTAAAAAAATTAAATGGACAGATTGTTAAAATCTTTTTTTAAATAAATCTGAAATAAAAATTAACTTCATAAAGCATGTATACTTTCCTTTTATTAAAAACTAACAAAAACAACTTGATAGAGTTAAGGACCAGAGTAATTTTGGGTAAATTTGCTAGTATTTAAATAATGAGAGACACCCTTGAATAAAGGCTTTAGTTATCCTGACATTTAATGTAACAACATAGTGCCAACAAGGTTAAAGAACAAACCTGACCTTGGTTTGCGTAGTTTGACTCAGCCGAGTAGCCAACTAATGACCAAAAAAAAAAAAAAGCTTTCCAGATCTGTGTTCTTAAGGAAATGTGCTCTTGCCTTTCTCTGAAAATCCTGTTTAATAGATTTAATCTTATCGAATGCCCACAATGTCATCACGTTCAGGCTATTTTGGACCAAAGACTTTATCGTTTGCAAACTACATAAAAGGTAACTAAAAAGCCCCTAAGTGATGTAAGAGCCATAAGCTAGGGTTGTTGATGGTTAACAGGTAAGCCTCACCCTAAACAGATGAGGCTTACTGGTTATGATTAATGTGTGGGGGCTGGAGCATCTGCCTACCTGCTGTGGGTAGAGGACTGTTCCAGCCCCATGGGGCCCGCCACAAGCAAATGGTGTTCCAGTGCATCTGGCACAGCCCTCGTCTATGGTGGGCTCAGCCTGAGAGTGCTGCGGAGAGGTGCTTTAGCCCACCTGGAGCAGCTAGAGTCCTCAATGGCCCCAGGCATACTGTGGGGAGGGGCGCTGCAGCTCAGCTGGAGCAACTCCAGTCTGTGGTGGCCCAGCTGGAGCAGCCCCCAACCATGATGCAGGGGAAGGGAACTTGCTCCGTCAGGCCTAGAGTGGCTCTCCCTCCTGCCCCAGCTGCACCTCCCCGGTTAATTGGTTAAACTTAACATTTAACTGGTTAACTAATTAAACAGGATATTACATCCTTACCGCAGACCCCTTTTAAAACAAAACAAAACAAATTTGCATAGCGGCTGAGGAGCAACTCAGCTTGACTTTCAATAAGGCTTGACTGTCAGAGATTTAAACTTCAAAGTGCCTATGTCACTTTAGAAAGTAGAATTTTGGTTTTGATGTCACTTGGGCGCTTTTGAAAATGTTACCTAAAGACTTTAATGCTCTTAAATATTATTTTACAAATTAATAAAACCTATTTCACACATTTCCTACACACAGAATTCTGCTATTCCCCCCCACCCTTACTGGTATTATTAATGTGACGTGCATGTGAGGCAAGGGGACATGAAGTAAGATGCATGCTGATGGCACACAATGATGTGAGAGCTGTGGGCTCCCTCTCTATCCAATTGCTGCTATCGTGCACTTGGCACACCTCACAGATTCTAGGTGCACAAGCACAGTTAACAAAACTAACCGAGATGAAGGAGGGCCATTCATGCAGCCGACTCACCAGCTTAGAATGCCCATTGCTGCACATGGGGTTAGTGACACATTTCCTTTCTCTTGTTTTCAGCAAGGTGATACAGTGGCAGATGTTAGAACCTTATCAAACGCCACAGCAGTGGATAATATTAGGTCCATTTTTGGAAATGCTGTTAGCAGGTATGTTGACTATAAAGTTTTTTAAAAATTAAATTCTGTTTTGTAGCCCTATTTAAAATAAATAATTAAAACACACAACCTCCATGAACATTAGACTATTTGTAGCAGTATGGTACAAATGAATGTAGTTCTTGAGCCATCATGCTACGCTATTAAATATATGATAAAATAACTTAGGGTGTTACTACACAGCAAAGAAAATGCTACAGATGACCAGTGGCAGTCAGCTCAGACTCATGGGGCTGTTGCTGTGCAGCTGTTTAATAGCTCTGTTGGCTGTCCGGCTCCTCCTGGAGCTCAGGGCCTAAGACCCTGTGAGGTGGGAGGGTCCTAGAATCTGGACTACAGCCTGAGCCAGGAAACATGGCAAAAAAGCAGCCTGAGCACCCTGTGCTCAAGTTGGCCAGCAGTGGGTGTTTAATTACTGTGTTTATATGTACTCTTAGTGCCCACTGAGCTTCCCAGGAACAGTTCCATAGTAAAGAGGCCTGGAGTGCATTAACCTTTCAGCAAATTTCCCTCAGGTTTAGTGAAGATGGAAAAAGAATGATGCGTGCTGCACAGCTCCCCACAGCCTGATGGAAGGGTCTTTTATGTATCCAAAACCAGGGACAGAGAGAAGAATCTAGGAATATGGCCACATGCCTGACTGATCTTCTCTCCCCCCATCACCACAGGCAGAAAGGGAGCTTTCTCTACTGAAGAGACTCCTCTAAACACTGATATGGGGATAATTTGGCCCAATTTCATCTAGCAGTTCCTATCCTGGTGAATCTATTAGGTGTCAGAACTAGTAATTTCTTCAAGTATGCTTTTCTGAAATCTTAGATATGTTTTTGTAATTTATAAATTAGAGCTGTGATTGGAGAAAATGACAAGAAAGTGGTTGTAAAAATAACCCTTACTCCATAGAGTCTCAGCAGTAGATGTAGGAAGAATTCCCCCCCACCACACACAAAATGCTTATCTGCATACATTTCATAGAACAGTTTTGCAGAATGCTTTGCCGCCAACTTTTGTTGGATTTCTGCCAACACTGATAGAAAGGTCAGTCTGATTCTGTCAGTTAAATTTAGAAGTTACAGCTAAGGAATTGAACTGATTGTGTGACTAAAAATCACGTTGACTCCTTTCCGGGGGATTATAATGATAAATTACCTAGGCTTAATAATATTTCTCTGCCCAGTGTAAGTGTCCTATCAGAGTTTTGCAGACTGATGGAGACTAATATTTTAAGACTTGTCTGCACTGTCTGGGAAAATGTTTAAGCATTCTCCACTCCTTATCCTTACCAGCATCCCATCCCTTAATTCAGATCAGGTAAAAGTGGAAACTGAAAATGTATGTGGGTCACAGGTTCAGGAAAGGCAGTAATATTCAGTTATGGTCTGAATGACAATTTTGAAGTCTCTGTTGGTCTCTCATGGCTAGCAATATGTGTCTTAAATGTTGAGAGAACTGCGATTCATGATTGCCAGTGGTAATGTAACAGCCATTCCTGGTCCTGGAAAGCCACAGGATCTTGGAAAATGCGGCATGTTAATTTATTGACGAGCTACTCTGAATAATTTTGTAGAGGCTTTTGACATTTTCTTTCTAATGTTACTGTCAGTTTGAGGATACATGGTAAATAAGAGGACATGGCCTCATTATTTTTATGACCAACAATTTTATTCACCAACAAATAACTTTAAAACTCTTGAAAAGGATTTTGTTCTGTAACTATCATGTAAATAAAACACCTGTAGTGTAGTCATAATGATGCTGGTCCCAAGATATTACTCAAGGTGAGTGAGGTAATGTCGGTTATTGGACCAACTTCTATAGGTGAGAGAGAAGCTTTTGAGCTTACCCGTAGCTCTTCTTCAGGCCTTGGAAAGACAGTTCCAGTGCCACGGGTAATACAAGGTGGAACAGATTTATTAGCATAAGGCTTTAATTTATATTTTATATTTTTAACACTTCCACCATCATGGGGGGAAGACTGCAGGAGTGGGGAGTGTTGAGAGGGAGTGGGTTATAGATTTTTGTAATAAGCTATAAATCCATTTTCTAGACTCCATATTATTTAGTGTCTAGCAAAGTTATGAATTTAAGCTCTCATGCTCATCTTTTGAATGTGTAGTGCAGGCTTTCAGTGAGAATAAGAGCTGCAAGGTCATCTGTAGAGTGGTCATATTATGAAGACTTCACCCACAGGTGATGTAATTTTGTCTTATCAGTTTCCTGTGAGAATTCATTTGAGTGTGTGTTGCTTGTCTGGTTTCACTCACACAATTGCTGCTGATAGATTTCTGCGTGGATACAAAATTTTTATCCACAGATGTAAATTGGTATCCACATTGCTCCAGAGCTCTACTGAGAATAGCAAACTGGTGCACCATTGCCTTCCTGCCTTGGCAGCGTTGCTGTTAGCTCCCAGTTCTGGCCATTGGGGCAGGCATCAGACTCATCATCATCTGTCCCTGGTTGCACTAGTGCAGTGGATGTGGTTGGGGTCATACAGTGGTTGGGAGCAGCAGCATGTCAGGTTTTGCTCTCACCAGTGCAGTTCCTTGTAGAGCTCTGCATATACCGGTTTATATCCATGCATATTTGCATTTAGAGCATTGAGTGAGATACCGCCTGTTTAATATGCATGTTCAGGATCCATGGATCTTCGAAACCTGCATCATTGTTGAAGTGGATCAGGTGTTCAGGAAATTGATGCTAGTGTGAGAGTTCTCTAGAGATCGTTTAATAGATAGGTGGTGGTGGTCGAAGTTGAGACAGAAATCTACAAGCAAGTTTAGGTAGACTGTCCAGAAGAGGAGAATATTATCAGACAAATATTGGACAAAAGTGCACCACAAATCCAGAAATTCTTCTTTAAGGTGGCTGATGAAAAGGTTACCATTTTGGATGGCCATCATAGTACCTGTGACAGTTCCAGTGGTTTGGACAAAGTGTGTTTTTGCTGAATGTAAAATTGTTATGGATGAAGATGAAATGGAGGATGAGTTTGGTGATTTACTTGGGCTATAATTTCCTAAGCAATCTGCTCCACCTTATATTTAGCTTTGACGCTCTTGAGTACTTTTCCCAGACTTGAACAAGAGCACTGTATAAACTTGGAAGTTCTCTCTTATCAAGAGAAATTGGTTCAATAGAAGGTATTATCTCACCCACCTTGTCTCCGTATATTGCCAAATTTGTAATAGTGCATTCCCACTTGTAATTAGGGTAAGTATCTTAAACTCATTTCAATAAAATCTTTGCACATCCATGTATTTTCTTTCAAAATAAAAACTGTCTGTAGAGAATTGATAGAAGTGGGCTGTGAAGATGGAAAGCTGGGCTTTAAAATGAAAGGCTACATAAGCAATGCAAACTACTCAGTGAAAAAATGCATATTTCTGCTCTTCATAAATCGTAAGTACAATCATAAGTTTTAATAAAGATGTTCTTTTTTGTATATATTTTACAGTGCGAATCCATTTATTTTTATAGAACAGCAGCATCAAGGCTCTGAAAATGCATCTGTTTGCAATCAAATTAAGGGCTGAATTCAGCCAATATTGGTACCTTGTAGTAAGCAGGAAAGCAGCAAATAAATCAAATGTTTACTTGTCTGCCATGTTTTGTGGTCTGGAGGGTCAAAGTGGCTGGAGCCAGAGCCAGACTGTACATACCATGGCCCAAGTTTTCTGTCCTGCCTCCACCTACCATAATCTTCTCTACCCACAGAATTAGAGCCATTGGGCCAAGTCCTTCTCCCTGGAGTGGCAGCAGGGACTGTCCTCTGTTAGGGACAGTAATAGTGGTCTACAGACACACCCCGCGGCAGCTGGGAACCTTCTCCATTACTTTATTGTCTGCTGGAGTGGGTGGGCAGATGGGGCCTGCTGCACTTTTTCCTCCTCATCTGATGAAGCGGATCTTTGCCCATGAAAGCCTATGCCCCAAAATATCTGTTAGTCTATAAGGTGCTACAGGACTTCTTGTTGTTTTTTCCTCCTGTCATACATAGAATCCTTTTCTGGGGCGATGTTGGCAGGGCCGTCTTTGGCAGTAGAACTGTGGAGTTAATGCTGTGTTAAGCATTATGAGGCAGTTCTGAGTTACTGTTTCTTATCACATGCTTGGTTGCTCCAACCACGTTCTGAGGTTTTTCTTCCAGCCATAACTTTACTTTTTAAAAGAAGTTTCTGATACAATTGTGTGATTCCTGGAACTGGTACTTAAACACAGGCTTACAGTGCCTAGATCTTAATCCAGACCTAGCCAGAGAAGGGGGATAGGTTTTATTGCTGCTTCTTACTACAGACTTCATGACATGGGCTAAATGCCAATCTATCTATGTTTTAGTTCGCCCATTTGTAAAAAGAATTTAATTGTAATGTAGCCAGAGTGTTGAAGCTCAATAATTATAAAATCTTTAAGTTCCTTTGAAAATGCCTTAAGCTGTCTTACTTAATGACTAGAACAAGCAACAACCTTATTATTTTCTTGTACCTGAATATGCACAGAATGCTGCTCAGGCTATCTGGCAGCTGCTTTATCTGAGTACACTTGCGTGTGTTGCAGGTTATAGGCACAACTCAAAAGATAGTTTCACAAAGATGAGCTCTGGCAGCTTTCTCCAAAAACACGTTGCAAAAAAGGTCAGAATGCTTGTAACTCTTGCGTTTGATCCTCGCATGAAGTCAGGTGTCTGATTATGAAGAGGATCACTTTTAGAAGAAAATTTTTGGGAACTTGTATCTTTTGGTGGTCTGCTGCATGAAGGTTACTCAAGTGAAGAGCATGTCCTGTGTTTGCCTTTAATTTATGCAATCCCATTGAGGCTCTCCCAGTGAACAAATGAATATGCTACTGCATGAGAATTGGAAAGTGAAACTTATATCTTGACGACACTGAATGGTGAGAAGGAAGTCCGATTATTAAAACTGAAATCTTTGAAATGTCGTCATTGTTTGTAACATAGGTTGAAATATTATATGGGGTGACAAATGAATGGAACACGATCAGATCCTAAAAACTGAGGAAGAGCAAGGATTTAATGATAAATGGAAAGTGAGCAAAATGCTTTTATAGAGCAATTTTTAGCTACTGTAGACTTCTGTCAGTGCTTAGACCCTATGGGAATAGATTCTCCAAGGGGGAAAAAAAAAGTCATGCTCTTCAACAGCAGGAAGTTTGGGGTATAATGGAGTACTTGTGCAGCATATAGTGTGTTTAAATGTGCTAGTTGGATGTGCTGTTCTTTATTCCAGATCGACTAGTGGAGTCAACTGCTTTGCGGAAAGCCATAGAAACCGTATATGCTGCTTATTTGCCAAAAAGTACACATCCATTCCTGTACTTAAGGTAAAGTAATAAAAAGCTGTAAGCCTTGTCTTCACTGCTGTGCTGTCTTGGCACAGTTGCACTGATGTAACATATCTGGTGAATGTGTATCGTATGCTGTGTCAACAGGACAGTGCCTCCCACTGAGATAACACTGGGTAGATGGTACTTTAAGTCAATGTAACTTGTGTCAACAAAGGGGGTGGTTTTTTCACATCCCTGAGTAACATAAATTCTAGTAACTCCTCACTTAATAATTCCTGCTTAATGTTGTCTTGTTGTTTATCTGTTTGAGCACATGCACATTTAAAGATGTGCAGTGCTCCCTGTAACATCGCTGGGCCTCCTGCTTTGTCCACTATTTGAAGGATTTTCTAGAAAAGCAGCCTGTCCTTTGTGGGGGTTTAGAACCAGGGTGGGCTGGCAGCTCCCATTTGTTCCCTGTGAGTTACGCAGCTGAACTGCTGCACTTCAGGTGCCCATACATCCACTGCTGTGCTGCTGCTGCCCTCTGCCTTGGAGCTGTTCCTGGGAGCTACCTGCTTGTTGTGCAGTGAGTGAGGGGAAACAGGGGAAGCAAGGTAGAATGATGCTGATGTCAGGACATCCCCCCACTCTTTAGCCCGTCTCCACAAAGCAGGATATAAAAGCTATGGACTCTTGAGTCTGAACTTCTTGATGTACATTACTGTACTTAAAAGGGCAATGTACTTGAAGTATGTTTGATTGTGTTTAAAGCGGCAATGTGTATCTCTCACTCTCAAACACACACAAACTCAACACACTGCACTTCTCTCACGTACATATTTTTGGCACCGTGCAGCTGTGCGTGCGCTGTCTGGAGGAGAGAGCACTCCAGCAGGATAGTGTGGGTTCATGTTCCGTTTCTGCAGGGCAGCATTTGCAGCCATTGCCAGGCATCTGTTGTGTTTCCTCCCTTGAGGGCCCAGCTGAGTGCTACTTCATCATTTAGTAGAAAGATGTTACCTGAGAAATATTCCAAACTGATTCCACCACTTCAACCAAGCTTCACAATCCTAATTGCTGTTTACAGTATTATCTTACTTAAATTATTTAAAACTTACACAGTATGGCTATGTCTACCTGAGAGAGTTTTTCTGGCAAAAAAGGGGCTTTTGTTGGAAAAACATGTAGAGTATCTATGTGCAAAATATACTTTGTCAGCAGTTTGTTGATGAAACCCAGCACATCCTCCAGCATTATACCTCTCCTCGGTCAGGTATAACACCTCTCTCAGTGTTCTGTCAACAAAACAGCTGTGTAAATGCTCAGAGGCCCTTTTGTTGACAGAAGGGGCTTGCGGTTCACTGGGCAGCCCTGTTTACAGAGCTTTCAGTCAGCTGTTCTGTCGAGAGAGGGCCGGGCAGTCAGGCTGCTCTCTGTCAACAGAGCGGATTGCTCTGTCTGTTCACTTTTATGTGTAGATGCAATCTGTTGACAGAAGTTTTTCCAGTAAATCCCTTCTAACAGTCACTTCTGTTGACAGATGCTTCTTGTGTAGGCATAGTCTATATGGATATATTGTCTTTTGTCCTCTGAAAATATTTGCCTGGAACCCACCCTCCCATATTTACAGTAATTCTTGTGGGGAAATTGACTTCAATTAACATAGGTTTGCTTAAAGTAGCATTCTTCAGGAACATAACTATAACATGAAGTGGGGAATTTCTGTACCTTAAGTGGTAGTCTAGATAATCCCTTAACTTCTAAAGCGTGTTTTGCATGGCTAGCCAGAGTCAGAGTTACCAACAGCTCAAGGGGATTAAGACAGCTAAATCAATTTCTTCCCAAGAGGTTGGTAACTGCAGGTGTGTGTTTCATTGTTTGTAGACTAGCAATGCCAAAATGCCAAAGCAAAAGTTTGATTTTCAGAAGTGTTGAGCACTACAACTCCAACTGAAATATACTGGATTTGTGGGTTTTCAGCACTGAAAATTAGGCTCCTTTTTCCACCCCAAGAGTAATAGTGAACACTCATGCATTCTTTCTAAAACTCCATCTCTCTCTCTCTCTTTGTGCTAAGAGGTAGCAGAAAGCAAGAAGTTTCTTGCAGTAAGGTAAGCGCTTCAGGAAGGCAGGCCTGGAAGAGACCCTGGAGAACAAAAGACTGGTTGGAGAGTGGTGAAATTTTCTGTTGAAAAATAGTTTTCTACTTCAGCCGTGACAAATGCAACCCTGGAGGGGATGGTTAAGGACTATGATCCAGTTGGATAACTGAGTTACCTGACAGAAACCACTGAAGTGCGGGAGTGACTTTTAGCAATGGTGGTAGTCCAGTGATGGACTTCTGTATGTCATCCCTTGTCACAAAAGGGTGCATGGTGGTGAATAGACTGTTAGGTGTGCCCACTGAAGAAGTGATAGTTGGCTTCAAAACAGCTTTTAGAAATATATAACAAAAATAGTTCCATTAGTGGGCTAATCCAAAGCCCTTTGAAGTAAATGGAAATAATAGGTTTTGAATCAGACCTCTTAGTGTTTAATAGAGTATCAAAACCAAATACCACTCCACTGAAACACAGTTGGCAAACTTATGGACTTAATTCTGACACATCTTGTGCTGAGAGTATTCACACATTCTCCTCCATCAGAGGGATATTTTGGGTTAGTTTTCCTTTAAAATGTTTTGCAGCCTGGAAATAGCCCCTCAGAATGTAGATGTGAATGTGCATCCTACAAAGCATGAAGTCCATTTTCTTCATGAAGACAGTATCCTAGAGTGTATTCAACAACACATTGAGAGCAAATTACTGGGGTCTAACTCTTCGAGGATGTACTTTACCCAGGTGAGATTATAACTATTAAGAGACTAGCCTTATGCCGTGTTGATAAAATATCTGCTGCCACTGTCTAATTTCAAAATTAGAATCTAGTCTGGGTCAGATATTTCTATTGTACTGTGGATCTTCTTTTGAGAGCCGTACTGTCAATTTGTGCAGGGTTTTTGCCTATATATATATATAAAAAGTGATATTGTCAACTTCTAATCTAATGGGTTTTGGGGGGAGGAAGTTGAAAGTAATTTTTTAGGTACATTGACTTAAAGGCAAAGTTTTGTTGTCAAAACTAATATCAACATACAAAAACTAACAAAACAAAGTTGCCAAAGTGTGTTTGCACTTGCTTCCTTTCTCAACTAATTGTGTCCACATTTGGAGCTCCCTCTTCAGCTGCATGAGCAGTGTATTCTGAATACGTGTCCCTTAGTGTCTGGCAACACCATCTGGGTCTAAATTCAAGATACTGACTAGACTGGCAGCCTGGTCATTGTGGGACACTTTCTGGAGGACAGTAAAAAAGTGCCTCCTGGTGTCTTCACTGCATGTTTGTCGATAAAGGGTGGCAGGGAAAAGAAAAATCTCTCAAAGGGATGGATGTTTTTTGTCCCTAATGTTGGGAGTTTATGACAAAAATCACATTTCATTGTACAATCTCACTGTTTTGTCACCAAAAGGCAGTTTTTGGTGACACAACTTGGTAGTGTAAACAAGGTTTAAGTCCGTACTCTTAATTTTTTTTCTCTGTGTGAAAGACCTACATAAATGAGGAAGATGATTATACATAAAGTGCTGTCAAATACACAAGGTAAATAGACTGGAAAAAAATAAGGAAATACATTTTTCTCTATCTTTGTTAGTCATCTTAGGTTTACAAATAACAAGACGTCTTCAGACAGAAGCTTGGCTTTTAAATGGCTTCTTATTAGTGTTTACCTTTTTGCAATAGAGTAAATTAATAGATTTACTATTACACATTTGTTCCATTTAATGTTTAAAGATAACTAAATAAGTAGCATTATGTATTTAACACCACCAATTTTTAATTTTTATTGTAATTTTGTTAGTTTCAAAATACTGTAGTTTAGATAAATACAAAATAATTATGCAACTGTGTTGCTTAAATCTGCATAGTGTAGGCAAAGCCTTAGAGAAAATCACAGGCCAGTAAAGTCTCCTGATGGTGCTGAATTTCTCTCCTGTCCTCTCCTCTCCCTTTCCCATTTTTGCAATGAAGACTTTGATTCCAGGAGTTGAGTGCTCTGCCACAGAGGTTGTTAAATCAGTAGCAAGCTCATCTTCTTCCACAGCTAAAGGAATGAGTGATAAAGTCTATGCCCACCAGATGGTCCGCACTGATTCCCGAGACCAGAAGCTGGATGCTTTCCTTCAGCCGGTGAACAAACCTTTGAGTACTGGGCATTCAGCAGTGACCCTCAACAGTGATACAGGAAATTCTGAAAGCAGAGCCAGGCAGCAGGATACTGAAATGGAAGATCTCAATGACTTTGATACAGTGCTGGCTGTACAGGTGGATTCAATGATGACGCCAGAGCAGCAGCAGAAGGAAAGTGGAAGGCTGTCTCCTGAAACGGTCCCTACAAGGTAAAGATGACCTATGCTGGATAGTTGTATAGTTGTCTTTTCATCAGAGTGGATAAAAAATTTGCTTTTAAATGTTTAATTTAAATCATATTTTAAAAATGTAAGAATTAAACCTCTTGAAATTAGTTCTTTAAATTTAAAGTGTATGTTAAGGCCTAAAGGTATAATGTGTTAAAATTTTTTAAAAGTGAACTAAAAACAAATTTGCAGTACCTGATTTCTGCCAAGTTTTTGAAGAAAGGCAACTTAACTGGTGTTAGTGGCTAAGCATCTGGAATCAGTTTGCTGAAATGTTAAATCAACTTCTGATAACAGTAAGTAATTTTCTTCTGTAGGTGTAAACAAAATTTTCTCAGTTTCAGTTTGTTGAACTAATTCAGATCAATTCTTAGTTCTTTCAAACCAAGTGATTTGTATTGAGGTAGATCCTGGATTGCACTTAAATTCAAAAAGCGATCTTATGCTGAAAAAAGTTGGAGACCACATATGGTACATCCCCTGGTGCAAAAGGAAGCCTCGCATTTAATTAGATACCAGTCAACATGTTCTAATAGTTACCAACTAGTGAGAATCAGCTTTTTTTGTGAAAGTAACTAAAATGTATACATTCAAGACAATGGCAAAACAATGGTTATTCAAATCAAGGTTTTCTGGTTGTTGATTTGAATGATGGTTAAATCACTTGATTTAAATCAGCTTGCCCTGCTGTTTATGCTGGTGCGCAATTAGGTTTGGATGCTTTTTTTAAGACATACAAAAATGGATCAAGAAAAGTGAAAACCAAACGTGAACAAATATAGCTTTCACAGAGGAATTAAACTGTTTATAAACCGTAACCCAGAAGCTTGTGCTGCTGCTGGAGAATCAGAGAGTTGAAATGACCATTATCCAAGTTGAGAGACAGATATAAAGAAATGTACTGCAAAAATGATGAAAAGTAAATAGCGTATGTTTTATTTAAGGCAATTGTGTATGTTAATCACAATTCCTTATGTTCACACCATGGAGGACTAAATTCCACCCTATAATTAATGTGCCAGGGATGTTACACAGTGTTCCTTTTCCAGCCTTGCAGACGTTCAGGAAAAAATAATCTGACCTGGGACTACTTAACTACACGTGAAGCTCTTAAAAGAAGATCCATGGAGCAGCTGTTCAGGGAGACCCTGATAGTGCTGGTCCAATGGAGGTGCTCTGACAATTTGTCCAGAGGTAGCAGGGAGAGGAGTTATTTTTCATGATATTGAAGAAAATCAAACATATTAAAGGAACATGCTGGATCTTTTGTGAAATCTCCTTTAGGGCATGGTCTAACTCCTTTTGAAGTGTGAGTACTGAGTTGGACCTTAAACAGTTGCTTTGCCAAAGTGATTAGTAATAAGAATCCTTAAATAGCCTTGACAGTTGCCCTGTTTTGTAAAAGAAACAAAACAGTTTTTCCTCCTTTTGGAGTTAGCTGGGTTTCCTGATTGTGGTTTAATGTAGAATTACCACACTTCACTGTTGAAATATCGTTCTAACGAGCATAGAAAATATTTCCTCTTTGTCTCTGTATCACAGAAAGAGACAGCATACAGGCTCTGATGTGGAAATGGAGGAAGATGATACTAGAAAGGGAATGACTGCTGCCTGCACTCCTAAGAGAAGAATTATTAATCTAACCAGTATGTTGACTCTGCAAGAGGAAATTAGTACTCAAGCACACGCAAGTATGCAAGCCTCTTGTTCCTCAAGATGATTATTTTACTGACAGTTAAACACATGCTTTCTTGGACTACTTAAGATAATTTTATAAAAGTGGTACAACAGACCTGCTCCTGTGGAAAAGAAAGTTTGCCGAGTCTTTTGCTGTGTATCTTCTACATTTGTCTTAGCTTGCAGTTTGACCTGCTAAACCACAACAGTTGAGTTAATCCAAATGTCTGAACAAAATTCGTATTACGTTTTTTTAAAACATAAGACCCAGCTTCTGCACACACTTAGATAGCCATGAAGTAAGCACCTTTCCTAAAGGTTGGCTTAGTTTTTAATAATTTTGCATATTAAACCACATTACTTGACAAAATACACTGTTTAATATAAGGCTTTATTCCATTCCAAATGCAGGTGTTAACTCACCCCCGAGAAGAAATAACTTGCAAAATTGCAGTCTACATACCAAGGCTTGTCCTTTTTTTGCTGTGGATACAGAGACAAAGTGAGGTTCCTTAAACAGAACTTCTCCCTGCCCCCACCCCCTCAATTTCCATGCTGAGCTGTTCAAGGAAAAACCATGTTCAGACATTTTTTTTATTGTCCAGTTGCAAGTCTCTGAAAATATATTTGATAGGACAGATTAATTAAATTGCTGTCATTTGTGCACACCATTTTTATTTGAATGAGGAAAGAGGAACTACTTCACCTGTCACATTGTCGCCTGTGAAGTCCTTATAAAAGTTAAATATGCTTCCCAGCCTGTCAATTGGTAGGCATTTTTTCCTGTCACGTGGTGGTTCACTTTGCATCCTCTGCACCCTTCTTCATTAGTGAGAGTTAACTGGAGTAGGGATGGCATCCATTCAGAAAGTCCAGATGTATAAAGTTGGCTTAGGTATTGGAATTCCTATGGCATGACAGTTTTTATCTAGTTAGTTAGAATTGGTTGGAAATGAGGATTCAGGGGAATTCCACAGCTCAGAAGGCCAGCATCTACAGATACCTACACTGGCTGCGAAAGCTAAGAAATCGTGACTCCTAGCAATCAAAGGGTTTAATGAGGAGTTTCAGGAGAACACCAGTGCTGGCTACTAGTACTGAATGCAGAATGCCATATCCTGGTGGATCTGGTCCATCCACTCAGTACCTAACTATTAAGGAATTGCAGTTGAGGCTGTTTAAAATCTCTCCAGAATGGTAACAGTCAGAGCAACTGTCCATTTTGTATTACCTTCGTTATTGTCTCTGAAATACATGCATCCTACAAAGGCTTTTCCAACTGAAGTGCATCTCTGAGACTTTTCTGTCTCAGAGAAAATGCAAATAGAAGTCAGGTAGCACATGGCAATGACTGCTTTATCAGAGCAATGCCAAACCCTTGGAAAGAAGATAGAGGAATGTAACAATATGCTTTTTAAAATAGAGTGGATGGACCAGAGCTTCATTTGAAGAGTCTCTTACTTTTTATTATAAGCTCTTCTGAACAACAAGGACAGAAATTGCTTCTGGAAAAGCATATACCACGCTAAGAAACCTGATCTGTATATGCATATACTTTGTATCAATTGCAGGGGGTGGGAGAATAATAGCCTTAGTAAAAAGAGCAGCAAGGTTAATTCTTAAATCTGATTTTATTCTGGAGGGTTTTTTGCATTACCAACTTTCTTTTAGGCATGTTGGAGATGTATTCAATCTTTATCCAATCAGGAATGTGTCCAGTAAAACATGATAAAATTCTAGTAAAACACCCAGATTTTTTTTACATTTTTTTTTTTTTTTTTTTTTTTTTATTCAGGGTTTGAATTTACTATAATCTTTCTAGTTCATACACTGTCTATTTTGGTATTAATCTATTGGGGTGTTCAAAATTTCCTTGCTAGTTTTTAATGCTTGGTCAGTTTGGACTAACATAATAGTGATTTAAGAAGTATTCTAGTTATGAAAGTCTCAAAACAATCAAGATACTGATACTTTGCAGACTATAACAAATCTGGGCTTAGGTGTGGAGGAGGAAGGGGGAAGAGAGATTTTATTTGACCTCATGATGTTAGATGTATTATTCCAGGTCTTCAGGAGATGTTACGTGATCACTCATTTGTTGGTTGCGTTAGCCCCCAGTGGGCCCTGGCACAATACCAGACAAAGCTGTATCTTCTCAATACCACACAACTCAGGTAAACACACAGATTTCATGCGGTTAGATGTCTTGTCAGTAGTTGAAATTGCTTGTGTACACAGCTCAGTAGATGTAAGAAAGAAAGAATGAAACAGTAGAAATGAGGTACAAAGGCAACGTGACAGCTAAATTTCAAAAGCAGCAGAATTGATTTGATGAGCTCTCAAGTCTGAAAGATCTCAAACTTCTAATCTAAAAATTTTCTATTCATCCTGAAAAAATGTGTAGACCGCTATTTCACAATGAAAATGCACTTTGATTCTATGCCATTCCTATCCCTACCATCCATTTGAAGATTACTGAAATGAGAACCTAACTCTTTTTTTAAAATTGGTTCTGTGCTTGCTTACAGCATCTGGAGAACATAGGGAACATGCAAATTATATGAGTAAACCTACAAAAACTGGCAAATTTAGTACCACAGGCCTTGAGGTGTCAACATTTCTTCTTACTGCCTTTTAGCAGCACAAAAATCAGTCCTTTTCTGCCACGTGAACCCTGCACTCAGAGATTATGGGTTTGTCTGCACTGACAGCTTGTATGTAATAGAAAAGCACAAAAAGAAAGCACTGATTTGTTTTCACATTGTTTTCTGTTGGCATCAGAGCATGTTTATATATGCAGCACTTGCATCGCTGATGAGAGGAGTGCACTGTGGTAACTATCCTACTATTGCACTGCTCTGTAACACAAAGCAAATCATTATTGTGATGTGGGTGGATATGTGTAACGCCTGCCAGAAGAACCAGTCCTGAGGCAAGGGAAGACCGTGACCTCAGCCCCTACTTCCTCCCCTGACTCCGCCCTGTATGTTCTGTCTGCTTGCCTCTGTTCATGTTGCGGAAGGCAGCAGGAGCATTCCATGTTCATGATTTGTTTTATGTCCTGCAGCATTAACAGCAGGGGCTCTCAGAATGGAGCTGAAGGGGGAGGCACATACCTACAGGCAGGACTGCTGAGTTTCAAAGTGGCCACTCTTGCTCTACGTTTTGGGACCTCTCTGGAGGGGAATTAGATCAGTAAAAGCAATCAGGAATGTTTTTGTGCACATGGACACGAAAAGACTTGTTGGGGTGGTTTTATCTTTTGCACCGAAACTCGGCAATTTCAGCAAAAATGTGGATTTCCAGTGAAGATAGTAGCATGTTCTTTGTACAACCCCTCCCCCTCCCTTTTTTTTTCTTTCTAAGACTGGCAAGGGTAGACATTTAGCATAAGTACATGGGTGGTGGGTGAAGCTTGGTGGAGGCAAACCCCAGCCCACCCCTTCTGCCCAGGTCCCTTGTAGAAGCCAAGCCCCCCATTTTAGAGGAAGGCCATTCCCACCCCCCTCAGTGGGAGGTGTGCAGACACAGGCGGCTTTGGCAAGCTCATGGCTGAATGGGGGAAGGCTCACGTGCCACTCTTGGCTCCCATGCTGGGTGTTGCTGACCCCAGTCTACATATACTAGAGAATGGGCTGCTGACGTCTGTCTCTAAGTCCTGGGCAGCCAGTGGCTCAGTTAATAAGGAGAGCTGCGTGATGCAGACTTGATTAAATGGGGTTCTAGTGACAGGCCAAATCATAGTTTTATTAAAGGACAATCCATTCTTATTGCTATTTTCATAGGAAGCTTATTTCTGTCTCCTAAGTACTGCTTTTTTTCCAGCATCTGCCTGCATAAACTAGAGAATATGCATAGGAAAAAATTAGGCAAATGGTCATTTAAATAATAAATTTTAATTATTTTCTTCCTATTCAGCCAAGAACTCTTCTATCAGATTCTTATTTATGACTTTGCAAACTTTGGTGTTCTGAGGTTATCAGTAAGTATAACTTCATTTCAAATCTTCACATATAGGTTTTGGAGAGAATGTGATATAAAAGCTGGTTTAAATCACTTGCCCACCATCACATAAGGAATCTTAGGCAGAGACAGATCTGGAATTCTCCCGGGCAGCATTCAAATGTGCCCCACCTCCTTCCTCTTCCTGCAACAATCTACCTTCTTCACTGCATGCTTTTCAACTTCTGTAAAAACTGAGGCTGGGAAACTACAAATGTGTTTCCTTCACTGCTAGAGCAGGTTCATTCTTACAGTCATGTGGCATGTGTACGAGGGGATTGAAATAAGGGTAAACAAGCAACCTTAGTTTAGTGTTTCCTAACTGTGTTGATTTTGAAACTTTTTAATTTAGCTTTTTGGTAATTCATGTTCTGTATGAAGTATGTTTGTTTATAATGCAGACCAGGTGGAACTTCAGTTAGGAAGATGGATCCGTTAGATGACAGCCAGTACTATAGGTTTTTAGAAATGCATACTGTTAAATTTCCTTTGCAATTACATGAAGAAGCAGATTCTGTCAATGATCACACAGCTGCTGCAAGATGGGATAGTGGTTGCTTTATTATTATTGTCAGATTCTGTTCCTTAAACAGTTACACTTCTAATGCACCAGATGTGTTAAAACATGGCTCCTATTTTGTTCTGTCTTCATCAGAAATGTATTGGGAAATGCTAAAAATTAGTGCTTAAATATGCCACTGTATTTTACAGTGCCATGGGCTTCAGAGAAGAGATTGTTGTAAAGATTCATCTGTTTTCTCAGGCATTAGTAAAATTAGCTAACTGCTGAATGAGGAACATCTGGACTTTGAAGGTTGAAGTGTACCGGAGGTACTGATGATCGTATTGTACCTCATGGTTACTTACAGGAGCCAGCTCCATTGTATGATCTAGCTATGCTAGCCTTGGAGAACACTGAAAGTGGTTGGACAGAAGAAGATGGTCCAAAGGAAGGACTTGCTGAATACATTGTTGAGTTTCTGAAAAAGAAGACTGAAATGCTGAAAGACTATTTCTCTCTTGAAATTGATGAAGTGAGTACTGCTTTTGCTTCTGTGTTATAAGGTTATTTATGTATAAACCTTCAGCGTAGGTAATGCACAAGAGAAACCACAATATTTATTCACTGGAACCTCACTTTAAGACTTGCACCAACCTGATAAATATAGTCACTTACTATACTGCAAACAGCAGTGTGCTGGGTGGGTAGGTATGTCAAGTAAAAACGTCTTTAAGACCAAAAATATTTCAAGATGTAAAGAAAAACTTTTGCTTGCAGGATGGAAACCTTACTGGATTACCACTCCTGATAGACAATTACATTCCATCTTTGGAGGGGCTACCTATGTTTATCCTTCGCTTAGCCACAGAGGTATGGTGTTCTTCAGCAGTTAATAGAAAAGTTAACCAACCTGCAAATGCTACATTTTTTTCTTCATTGTCATTTATTAGGAAATGTGATTGCAATAATTCCACCACCAAGAAATTCACCAAAAGTGGTTATGGACAAATGTTTTCCTATCTAATGTCGTCATAGACACTGGTCTGACCGAAGCAATTGGTGCAAAAGCTCAACTGCCAACCTTCCTGCTTCAAATAACCATACACAGTATTTTTAAATTTGTCAAGGTTGTAATTCTATTATAATGGTAACACCATTGATATGACTTGTGCTGAGCTTTCTCTTTTAAAAGGAAAATTGCACTGATTGGTTAAGACCATCCATAGCTCAACATTCATTATCTTCTAGTATACTTAATATTTAGAAACTTCCAAAAAGTCTTTCTTTGAAAAATAGGCAGACTTTTAGTCTGTTCCTTGCTTTCCCTGTATCTCACCTGGCACCACCAAGTGGCTAAGACAGTTGCCTATTTTGACTTATAATTAAGTGGGCCTTAAGTTGATTCTGCTGACTAGTAAATAGCAGTAACGTTCTTTCAAAACTACCACTTCAGATATAGTTTTGACTTCTCCTCTGGCCTTACCAGTCCCAAATCATAGAGTTTGCTGGACTACCAGAGGTCTGTTGGCCCCTCTGCTGCTGGAACTCCAGATTCCATGGATAACCACCAGACTGGCCCTCTGGTTTGGCATTGTTTGTGCTGTGCTGATTCCCTCCCTTCCCCTGCCCTGAGTGCTCCAATGGTGAACACCCACCGATTCCCCCATGATGCTGGACCAGAGAGCTTCAACCTCTACTGAAACAAATGTCTGCATTTTATCAAGTTTCTGTTTTGACAGGTAAACTGGGATGACGAAAAGGAATGTTTCGAAAGCCTCAGTAGAGAATGTGCTATGTTTTACTCCATTAGAAACCAGTATATATTGGATGAATCTGATTTGACAAACCAGCAGGTACAGTAATCGACTGCGCTGCTCTAAGTCAGCAGGGTATATCACTCATGTTGAATTGTAAAAACTTTTGAAGATGGCTTTTATGACTTCCCCTTCTGTGGAACAACAGTGCCAGAGGTTCTGAAAGACAGCCAAGTTTATCCTTTGTAGATGGATACTTTTACAAGGCCAGAGGACTTTGTGTGTTTAGAAAAATCATTACAGAAATTCCCATGTGTTTAAAAATAAAACAGCTTAAGACTGTCTCAAACCATTGCCTGGTACATCTACCTTCAAAAAGTATAAGTTCTGGCTGAATCTCTAAGCACCATATTACTCTTGCAGAGTGTCCCAATCTGCGTCATTACAGTATCAGCTCAGCACTTTTCAAAAGTTCACCAATCACATTGATATTTGTTTCCTCTGAGTAATGCAAAAGCAATATTAATACCACCTGTAATCTGTTTCTCAAATCAGTGAACTAAGGCATCACTAGCTGTAAGGGCTTTCTGAGCCACAGGCAATACTAACTCACTTTTGGCTAAGGACGTGCATACCTCAATTTTTCCATTATTGTGCCCCCCATGTGTATGTTTTAATATACAGTTAGAAATATATGTACACAGTGCACAAAATGGTTGAGGGGTTATAGTGGATTATAAATTGAATATGAATATAATGCTGTTAAGATGCATTTCATTTTAGAGTGCATTACCAAGAGTTCTGTATAAAACAGGAAATAATTCTTGTGCTCTGCTTGGCTCTAAGGAGGCAGTAGCTGGAGTATTGTACCCAGTTTTGGTACTACACTGACAGCTGTGGACTAACTGGAACATCCAGAGAACAGCTACACAAAAGGCTTAGAAAACATGACCGATGAGGAGAGGTTAAATTGGGCTTGTTTAAACTAGAAGAGAAGGTTCACGGGAGAGTTTAAACATACTTGAGTATTTAAGGGGTGTTACAAAGGTGGTGAGTGCTCCGTGTCCTGGAAGGGTAAGGACAAATAGTTAATGGGCTCATGTTTGACATTAGGAAGACCATTCTAAGAAAAGATGAAATTACCTAAAATAGCTATTGCATCCCTTCACTGGAGGTTTTTAACAGGGTAGGCAAACACCTTTTTATTTCTACTTAATCCTGTCTCAGCAGAGTGGGGGGCGACCTGATGAGCTCCTGAGGTCCTTTCCAGCCCTACACTTCCGCCTTCTTTTTAGTAAAATCTCCACAGAAATTAATCTTTTAACTGATTAAAATAGCAGCAAGTGACTTGATGGCAGTTGTGCAGGAAAATATTTTCTACCAAAAAGCCCCTGCAAACACAGCATGGGCTGAAAGGACATGGCTCTGAAACAGACCATAACTCAAATTCTGCTGGTGCCTGCGAACGTAGTTCCTTGCAAGTGAATTGCACAAACAATTGTTTGTTCTAGGAGAAAAAAAATTAGTCCAGTTCACATTAGGGTTGTCAAGAGATTAACAGCGTGATCAATCACAAAAGTTTTGAACAAATATTATTTAAATAGGTTGGGTGACTACTGCGTTTTCAAATTAATTTCAGTTACAACACAATACAAAGTAAACTGTGCTCACTTTAAATTTAGTACAAATACTTGTAATGAGTTGATTTTTACAGTACAAGTATTGTAGTTGTATTATGTATTAATATTCTGAAAGCTGAACTTAGATACAATTATGAATAAACTGCATTCAAAACTAAAACAATATAAAACTTTAGAACCTGGAAGTCCATTCAGTCCTACTTCTTCAGCCAGTCATTCACATTTGTTTACATTTGCAGGAGAAAATGCTGCCTGCTGCTTATTTACAATATCGCCTGGAAGGGGTTTGCTGGCTCTAATAATGTTATGTATCACAAAGAAGTTTAAATGCCAGATGTGCTAATGATTCATGTCTTTTCAAGCTTCAAACACCATTCCAGAGGACATGCCCATGTGTATGATGAGTTCTGATTGATAATCCAATGCAGTGAAGACTGATGTGTATTTTTAATTGTGAGAGTCAGATGCCAGCCACAGAAGTGGTTGTGGTTTTTTTTTTTTTTTTTTTTTTGGTGGTTGGAGTCTATAGTTTCTGTATCAGTGTCGCTCTTTTAAGACTTCTGAAAGTATGCTCCACACCTTGTCTTTCTCGTATTTTGGATGGCACCTCAGATTCTTATACCTTTAAAAATTTCATATTGGTACTTTTACATTTATCAAATCTGCACTGAAAATGTTCTTAAAACCAGTAACATTAGTCATCATCCAAGACTACTTATAGCATAAAATTTATGGCACAATACAAATAAAACAGAACAGGAAACAGTTCTCCCTCAAGAAGTTCAGTCACAAATTTAATTCATGTTTTTAACCTACCATC
Source organism: Carettochelys insculpta (assembly GCF_033958435.1). Taxonomy (NCBI): domain Eukaryota; kingdom Metazoa; phylum Chordata; order Testudines; family Carettochelyidae; genus Carettochelys; species Carettochelys insculpta. The sequence goes on along the minus strand of NC_134138.1, from coordinate 190,432,003 downwards.
ATCTCTGTGGAAGCTTGTCTTCTGGAATGGGAACTAAAGCACAAAGAATTATATATAAGTGTTTACCATATCTGGCATTTAAAGACTTTGAATGGCACTTTTGTAGCCAGCATTGCAAAACCTGTTTTCACTTTCAGGTGACACTGTAAATAAGAAACAGGCAGTATTTGTGACAAAGGTAAAATAAACTCATTTGTCTTTGTGGCTGGCAGAACAAGAACTAAAACTGAATAGATTTGTAGGCACTAAAGTTTTACATTGTTTGGTTTTTGAGCATGGATATAACAAAACCCCAAACATTTGTAAGTTGCACTTCACAATAGAGCATGCAGTACAGTAATTGTATGAGGTGAATTGAAATAGTATGTCACTTTTTACAGTGCAAATATATGTAATAAAACATTGTATACTTTAACTGAAATCAATAGATATGAAAATGTAGGAAAACAAGTTAAACAGTGCCATTAGAACTGCAGTTACTAATTATGATTACAAATTAATGGTGAATTAGTTTCACACAATTGTGAATAAACTTTAGCTGACACACTTAACTTTGCATAGCTAACACAGCCAAGAGTGTTTTTTTTAAAAAAAAAAAAGTACTTCTAGCAATAGGCTAAAGGAATTTGTTACAGAAGGAGCCTGTGTTTTCCCCTCAGTGTTAGCACTTCATAGTGTAATAAGCTAGTTTTTATTTTTTTATACCCAAACCATGCACTGGAAATCTTCAAAAGATATTTTGATTTAACCCTCTTTTTTCCACTTTAATTTAGGCTAGAACAATTCTTAGTGACAGTGAGTGGTTGTGATTACAGGAGGCTGGCAAGGAGATGTTTTATTGATCAAGATAGTGAACTAATTCACAAAGATGAAAATCAATTTAGCATTCCCAACTACAGGTGTTTTAGCAGGAAAGTTAAGGTTTCCAAAAACTTAAAACCCTACATTTTCCATAACTGGTTTTAATACTTGTTTTTTTAAAACAAAACTTTTTGCAGCCTGAAGAGCTTGCATCTGGTTCAAGACCCTGGAAATGGACTGTGGAACACATTATTTATAAAGCTTTTCGAACCCACCTTTTGCCTCCCAAACACTTCACAGAAGATGGCAACGTTTTGCAACTTGCTAATCTGCCTGATCTGTATAAAGTTTTTGAGAGGTGTTGAACGCTTCAGTTACCTGCTGGCATGTAACAATGGGGGTACACCAGTAACAGTGGATGGACTAATGGAAGAAAGGTGTTTGTCATGCTGCTTTTTAGCAAAAAGTATTTGTTTAAGAAATAAAGCTATTTAGTGTAACTAAATAGTGAAATACTGCATCGGAGACTCTGCAAGTTTCCTACCACATTGAAAACTTCATTCCCACTCAGAATGGATCGGAGGTCTCTCAAAAAGGAGCAGATTTTCTGATATTTTCAAAAGGTAAAAAGTTCTATTATAGAGAAGTATATAAAGCTGTCCTGTTGCTGAGGGAAATAGACTAATCCTGCAGCAATCAATGCAGCTGCACAAATTAACTGAAATTGTTGTTGTTCTGGTCCTACTCACTATCTAAAGGCAAAATCAACATTAAGATTATATAGGAAAAAAGTTGAGTCTATGAACAGGGTGCTGCATGATGGCTAGCTAAGGATATGGTTCACACTTCTCATTGTTACACTCAGAAGGTCAAAAGCATAGAGGGAAATACAGCTGTATGAAGATCCTGTACTAGAGATTTTATCAAGATTATGTATTTTTTCCTAAAGTAAACATTCACTTGAGTTCACAGCTCAAACAGTTAAACTCACCTTTTCAGGTCAGGCCCCATTTTTTGTCCCTAAAATTATCAGGGCCCCTACAACCTGTCAAATATAATTCAAACTGATGGACATTTTGGTTATGGTCATATGGAAAAAGCCCCTTTTAGCATGTGTAAGCAAATAAGTCTGTAGAATGTAAACTATTAATTGGTATATAAATGTGAATACACATACGTAAACAGTAACATTTCAGCATTTTTAATGAGATTGGATGAGTTTAAGACCCAGTAGGTGATCGTGCTATGTATCCCCTTTAAAATCTCATACCCCCCAAGGGGGCCTGCCCCCTGCTTTACTCACCCCTGCTCTATACTTACCATTCAATTTTTAAAGTAACGAACAAGTACATTCAAGTCCCTCTAAGATTATGAATGTTACCTGGAGTACCTTACAGACTATCACGGATAAAGTGATTGCTGTGGTTTGAAGGCCTTTATAGATTATGGTTCCTGAAACAACTTAAAAATCACTCAAGAAAGCCACTCATATTTGGCCAGTAACATGTCCATTTAATGAACTCCTCATCCTTCCTTCCCATCCTAAAGTTTCATTCCAACTTTGGCAGGTGCTATATAATATACAGAGTACAAGAGAATATCTTCCTTGATTAAAGCCCTATTTTATATTAAGAATAGCAGAGCTAGTACTTCCTTGGTAAAATAATCTAGAACTCATATGCTATTACCCATGCAAAACAAAATTAAAAAAAAAAAACCCCAAGTTTTATAAGTCCCTATTTTTATTTTTCTGCAAATTTAAATATTTTACAAAAATGCACCTTTCCATCAAAATGTATAAACTTTAATGAACAGACCCTCAAACTGTATCTTAAAATAAATGTTATCTGATTTCAAAGGTTAGCGCTACCATATTTGAAGTTTAAATTGCACGATATAGAAGGCACTTGTGCTGTGTGATGTCATGAGCAAATACATTTGTTAATTTCTAAGTGTCCTCTCGAATTCATGCAGTCATCTTCAAGCACCAAGCATCAAAGCAGCTGAAAAAAGTTAAGTAAACTCGATTCCACAGTTGTGAAAATAAATGTTTTCTAGTAATAAGTCAATCATACAGCATTGTGCTCCAGCTCTGACTCTACACTTAAACTGCTAAATAAAAATCACCATCATTCACATAGGAATTCAAAAATTTCACGCTCTCATAAGTTACAAAAGGTACGTCATTTAATTCTGCAACTAAATTACTGAACAGCTCAGTGTTCAAATAGTTTGTGCCAATGAAAGTCTGTATTAAAACAAGCTAAGGGCCAGTTAGTTCAAGGAGCAGTGCGCAATTTGTTCCATTTTCTAGAAATTTCTTCTACTGTTGAGATAGAAGCGCAGTCCTGTTTGCCTTCATCTTCTCCAGCCTTTTCACCAAATGGCTATTGGTCATCTCCATCTCTTCTATCCTGTCCAATGCTGTTCTTAACTAAAATGAAAACAAAGTTACATTAAATTTCAGAACAACTGCAGCTGGGTTTCTGTTTAAAAATCCTGTCCTGGTGTGAATAGCACAATTTAAAAGATGAGTTTTGTGTTAGACTTTCAACAGAGAAAATTGTGTTATGTTCTTTAAAAGACTGTCAGGTCAAGAAAAATGGCACCTGACTGCTGACTACGTAGTTACCCTATCCAAACAAAGCAGAGCTCAATTGCTGACATTAGCATAATCTAGAAAATTTAAAGATGGGTATTTCTGAGCAGCTGGGCACCCACAGCTTCATATTACAACTACACACTTTGGACATAAACCTCTGTTATCCTCAAAAACTGATACAGTTTATAGGCAGTCATCTGAGATGGCAGGGGTAGAAATAGCAAGGCCTTGTATAGTAGCTGTTATTCCAGTGCTGGATGTGTTTAATGCAATTCCTTATCTGACTCCCTGGAGATGGGACTTTGAGCAGTTTATCTTGAAGACTAAAGATTTTATGATGGTGCAGACTAATCATTTAATTCTGTGGAACATAGCTCTTAGTCACCTAAATGGTCCAGCATAAAGGAACATGTTTCACGTTGTGTAAAGGTGATATTCCATCTAAAAAAGCTCTCGAATATATGCAGTGCAAATAGCAGAATAAAAGCAATGCACAAAAATTGTCTTTACTGTCTTCTCCTTACACTTCTGAAAACTATCCTGTGCTTTATATATCCCTCCCCATGGAAAGACAGTAGGTTCACTCAAAGCATGTAACCAGACACTTTCCTATGAGGGCTTGTCTACAGTACCGCCTTCCTTTGAAGGAAAGATGGTAATTAGGGTGTTGGGAGTTTACTAATGAAGTGCTGCGAAATTGAGGAGTAAGACTTCGAAGTTGCCCCAGCACTTCGAAGTACCGGTGGATGAGCCACAACTAGATGCATGCCAACACTTCATTAGTAAACTCCCAGCACCCTAATTACCATCCTTCCTTCGAAGGAAGGTGGTAGTGTAGACAAGCTGTGAAAGAGGCATGATTCCGAGAGATGCCATTCGTAACTCTGAAAGCACACAAATTGAGAAGTTTGACATCTAACAGGAGAGCTCAAACCCATTCATGATAAACAGTGAAATACCTGAATACAGTCCTTTCCTCTATCACTTTTGTAACCAAGAAAAGGCTTAAATGGAATATATATTTGTATCACATCTTGAAGAATCCTTTCTCAAAGGAGAAAAAGGGAAGAATTTTAAATGCTTCTGTGAGGATTTGAACATAGACTGTAGATACAGGTTTCCTTTGTTGAAACATCACCAAGGGTTGAATAACCAATAGTAGCTGAATGTGATGTTGATATTTGTAGGTATGTATGATTCTGATGATCAGGCCTAAATAAAGATCAAAGACTTTTCAGAAACAGGATTTCCTGGAACACTTTCTTCCTGATGGTATTAGATGCATGGGCATGCTGAGTGGCAGTCCTGTAGTAGTACCTTTTGCAGATCTGCTGATGAACCATATCTGAGGAACAGCAAAAGAACCTTAAGTCTTCCTCCCATTGGAACATCTTTCAAGTTTGAGACTGACATGCTTGTCCAAGTAGCTTGTCCAAAATCTGGATATTTTCACTGCTCATGTTAAGGGTTTTTGAGCCAAAAAAGACAAGCAGATTGAGACTACAAACTGTGCACACTTGAATGTGCTAGTTACAGAACACGCTGGATTCTTAGATGAGTACTCATCTGTTGTACTTTCTATCATAATGATAGGAGGTAGGTGGGATTAAACTAAACCAAGAATGTGTTTAGGTTTTTTTTGGGTATTCATGAAATTTGCCTCCACTTACAGCAGAAACAGAGAAGCTGAATCTTTGACAGAACTCCACGCAGAGGGGGAAGATGATGGGTTATAGAATATGTCTACGTCACATCTTGAAGAGCAACAGTTACAGTCGTCTCAGGGGTATCTTTGTCAGTCTGTATCTTCGCAAAAAAACCAAGCAGTCCTGGAGCACCTCGAAGACTAATAATTTGAATCTGAAGGAGTGGGTGTTCCCTATGAAAGCTCAAAGCTAATGAATAAAATTTAGTCTTTAAGGTGCTACAGGACTGCTTGTTTTTGCACAGTTACAGTCAGTAGCCATTTCTTTGAATAGTTGTAGTCATGTATGTCACATGACTCTCAAGCAGTACACCCTTTGCAGAAAGCAGGGCTTGGAGTCTACCTACACAAGGATTGCAGGACTGCTCTTCTGAAGCTTGTATCAACCTTGGAAGATGAAGAAATGGCATAACTGGATGAACGCATAGAAGTCCTGCAAATCTCCAATATGGAAATGTCACTGAAGACTGTTATTGACATCGTTTGTACTCCCATCAAATGAAATCTCCTCTACTGAGGGGCATAAAAACATTCTCTCATATGCAGTCTTGATACACTATTTTATTCATTGAGAGAGACGCTGTGAAGATTGATTGGTCCTTCATATGACAAATAAGGCCCAGGGAAGCACAGAATGGTTTTGTCCTATCCACACAAAGCTTCATATTGTGACATCTAAATGTATGGAGAATGCTGCTGGTCTGGAGATGAATATGCCTTAAGAAAAAATACAGGTGAGTATACAACCTAGTTCACATTAAACTGACAAACCATTTTATGACCCTGACAAAAAGTTTCGTTTAAAGTCTACTTGTCTTTGTACAATTTGTGTATAAGTAGGCTCTTCTATCAGATCCTACAATTTTCACACCACTCCAGCTGGATGTTGTTGCAATCAGGAACAAAATTTTCTGACATTACAGCAGAAAGGGACAAGGTTCTAGAGGCTCAAAGAGATGAACCACTAGGAACATGTTAAGGTCCCACAGATGAACCAGCTCTTGGAACAGAGGATATATATGAAGAAACTGTTAAGATCTTGCTACTGTGGAACTGTGATGAACTGATCTTCCCTGAACAGGGGTGCCATTTCAGCCACAACGCAGCCTTCAGTGACAAATGCTCTAAATTTATCCCTCAAGGCCTTGGGCAGCACATCTTGAACTAATTTGGACACAGTTGTCCAGATGTCAAAAGTTGTACTTGTACAATGCCTGCTGATTAGTAGCTTGCATCTGCAAGAAAGAGGAGGTATAAATCTTTTTTGCCAGCCAGATGCATGCAGTAAGTCTTCTTCCTTAGGAGTCGACTTAAACCTGCTCTGTTGGTTTTATTGTTCACCACTTATCACTAAGGAGGTTGGGGCTGGATCATGATAAAACCCGTCAAATCCCCGCACAGAAATCAAGAAACACTTACTTGTGCACTTCAGTGAAAGTGGTGCTGAAACTAGCATGCTCTAGAGGACTGTAGTAGGCTCACAGACTACAATGTTAACGGGGAATGACTCTCACGGACAGATCCACTAACTTTTGGATGTTTACCTACAAAAACTCTGCTTGAATACCCAGGGAGGCAAGCACCACAACAGCTCCCAATGTGTCTTGACATCCTTCAGTACCAAAGGACAGAAGAACCTGGCACTCAAGAATCACCTGGGGATGAGGATAAGGCACTTCAGTGTGTTCAAGCTGAATCCTGCAGCTGGACTGACAGGGGCAATTCAGGAAGCTCTGAGTATCACCAGTACTTGGCTCTGTGGTGGATCCCGGGTCACCATCACAGACATATCTCAGGCAAGATGCTTAATATCCCCCAACCCTCACCCCCTCCTTCAGCGCTCTGTATTTGATTTGTCAGTTTTTATTGCAATTTTTCTGGGGACCTCTGGACTGCATAACTGGGTCTGGACTGGAAATTCTGAAGAAGTGGGTCTGTCCCACGAAAGCTCATCACCTAATAAATTATTGTTAGTCTTTAAAGTGCTGTTTTGTTTCATCACATGCGTGGCTGGTGACCTCTGCCTCAGACCAAGAAGCAGGACTTCTGAGATGGAGGAGAGTCCCACAGTTTCCATGGAGGCCACTGGTATAGCTATGGCATTGGTAGTAAGTCAGTGCCAGGCCAGGTGCTTCCAGCCTGACCAGGGGAAGAATGCCAGTCCTGGTACTTATGGAGCTCCATGAAAGGCCCTCATCCAGGGAATAGGAAGAGAAGGATCCCTACTTGAATACTTCAAGATTCTGGGCTTTGAGAGATGGCTGTGGAGCCATCACTTTGGTGTAAGCAGCCAGACTGATTCAGCCGTAACCCACAATGATGACAACTGGTGCCAATAGTGGAACCACTACTGCCAGCATAGAGCATAGTTGGTTTCTGGAATACTGCATACCCTCACGTGAGCAGTGGTATCAAAGTAACTGACAGTACCAAGATGAAATGCAGTGACCAGCATCCCAGCAGCAGGGGCAGTGCCAGCCAAAAGGTTTAAGTTCTGGGTGCTGAGGAGGTCCCTTGGGTCAAGTCTGGGATCATACTCATTTTTTCTATGGAAAGGAAGCATCAGGCTCCAACATTGACATACCCCTAGTTTCAGTGACCTGGCAAGCCACTGAGGCTGTAAAGTATGCAGCCTTGGAAAAGTCCTGCACCAAGAGAGAGGTTGGGTCAGAAGGGCAAAGGAGGCCTGCTCTTATACAATAGGCCACTAGTGCAGAAACAAGTGGGGGTGGTGGCGGCTTTGCTTTCATTAGTACTACACTTAACAGATACCCTGAGTGGGAACAGGTGTCTATGCTGTAGTGTCACTGAAATCCATGGAGTGTGTGGGGGGGAGTGACAGATAGGACTTGCTCCAGCCCACATACTGGCATGCATTATGTGCTTATCCACACCTGGAGGAGGGACACAAGTTCTGATGGGACTAGGAGTTGCCTCCGTCTCATGACTTTCTGTAGCATGTGCAAGAGAACAACCCTAGGATGCAAAACCGCACTTTCCACACCTGTGAGTGATTTTCAATTTGAGAAGCTGCTGCTTCAGATGAAGAGCCATTACCACTTGAGTTCATTTTGTGAATGATCTGCAAAGCAATTGTTGCTGCTTAATGTGGGCTTTGCCTAGACGCATTAAGCATCATAAGCAAGGAGTGTTGCTAAGGCTCACCTACACATGATAGACAATGTTCAACTACTGCTGAGGCATCAGCTCTGGAACATTAGATTCCAAAAAAGTAGGTCTGTCCTGTAGTTAGCAACAAGACTCCCAGCGCATATAGTAAAGATTCTTGCTAGCTTCACTGCTAAACGTAGCAGTGTGGATGTGGCAGGGGGCAACTTGGGCAGGCTTATATGTGGGTGGATAGCCTAACTCCTTAGGTCCAAGCTTGAGTGACATGAGGCACACCTCAAGTATGGTGTAGACAGCTCCTGAGACCTAATATTCTAGGCTGACCTCTCACTGTGGTCACTCATGGTTGAGCATCTTTTTATGAAGAAGCCGTTTTGTCACACATTAAAAGTTGTAACAAAAGATTACACAGCTTGGATCTCTATCTGAGTCACGGACTGGAACTGGAAGAAGACAGTACTCAATGAGTCTAAGCGAAATGACGTTTGCAATGTAACATGCTCCAGCCTGGGAACAAAGTGCAAACAAAGGTGGAATAAATCCAGGTATCAGTGAAGATGGCTTCAGAAGCTCAAAGTCATATACCTTATTACTTCAACTGAAGGGAAAAAACAGATTTAAAACAGGCTGTTAATAAACAAATAAAAACATTTACTGATGATGTCAGCTTAGCAATGGTTTGAAAGCAAAGATTAAAAAGGTGGCAATAATGGAAATGGGATGGAACTCATTCAAGGAACCAATGCACTTAAAATGATAGTAAAAAAAAAAGCATTAGGTGCAATGTTCAAGAATTTAGAGAAAAAATTTAAGAGGAGAGTACTGCTGTAAGCTAAGACAATTGTCAATGAAATGCTTGCAGATACTGCAGAACTCTGCCAGCGATAGTCAGAAAAGAAATGTTTAAAAATACATTGGTCCAGCATCAGGTTCCTGAGCCTTCATAGTGAAGAAAAAGTTGTGTGTGATCACTTGCAGTTCTTGCCCTCTTGCTGGAAGCCAACAGACTGCTCCCAGAATTACTCCCTCACAGCTACAAGTATTATTTGTTGACATTTGGTTTTACTAATAAAAAAATCCAAGTTTACCTCTCGCTGAAGTTTCCTCTTTTCTGCCTTGAGTTCATCTTCCACTTTTTCTGCATTCTCTGCTGCAGTTTTATATCTTATTACTTGGCCTTCAAGTCTTGCAATCTGCAAATCAAGTAAGTCATCAAGAAAAATGGCTGCTGACTTCTTATGGGACAGGCTACCCAACTGTCTTTCTCCCCTCTCCTATGTCGCAGTCCACACAACTGCTCCCTGCATTATCTGCAGCACCTTCAGCAGGAGAGAAGGTTGTGAACATCAGTGTACAGAAGAAGCTGTGATTGCAGAGAAAGGGAAACGGTATATAAAGAACAGGGAGACAGCAAGAAAGGAGACCCACTGAGGGAGAATTACCAGAGGAGGTCCCTCCCCTGACCCCAGCCATCAGGGTGAGCCCAGGGGGAGTAGACTGAGAATGGAGGAGTACTAGCAAGAGTGAGAGAGAAAACTGGGCAGGTAAAGAGCAGGAAGGTAAAGCAAACTGGAAAACAGGCAGCAGAGAAATGGAGGCAAGATACTGGGGGTGGCAGGGGAGGGAGGACGGACACAGCAAAATAAAGAAAGGGAAAAGAAAGGCAGACAAAATACATGGAAACAAGACAGGTGAAACATGACAATGGGTCAGGGTAGAAATCTAACTCTATAGCAAAGGAGTTCCAAACAAAACATGAATGGGAACCACTAGCTTTAAAGCACACTCAGCACTCTAGTTAGTTTGCGAGTTATTGTGACAAGATGTTTTGCTTCACTTACCCAAAATGCCTTATTAGGCTCTAAATCAGGGGTAGGCAAACATTTTGGCTTGAGGGCCACATCTCAGTATGGAAATTGTATGGAGAGCATAATTACAGTAGTGCCTCAGTTTACACAAGGGTTGTGTTCCCACACACCCTCCCGTAACTTGAATTTTGCGTAAGTCGGGGACAGCTTTTTCCCCCCGGCAGAATGCATGTTCTGCAGCTGGAGAAGCAGCAGGAGCACCTGGAGCTCCTTTTGGAAGGTAAGTCCTGGAGTTGGGAGGGGGGGGGTGGGTTAAGCCTGGTGGTGGGCTGGGGCTGTGGGAGGAGGGCAGAGGTTAAGCCTGAGGTTGGTTAGGGTGGCAGGGGGTACGGTCGAACCAGAGCCATGCAAGCGGGGGGGTGAGCGAGAGCTGGGCTCAGGTGGTGAGCTGGTGGCTTTGAACCAGGGCCAGATTGACCTGGAGCCAGAGACAGGTGCAGGGGTGGGGGGTGACCTGGAGCCATGCGTAGGTAGTGAGCAGGGCTGTGGGGGCTGAGCCAGGTCCAGGGGGAGCGGGATTTTGAGTTCCAACAACATTGTTTTGAGCCTACAACAGCAGCCCAGCTTCAGCAACCAGTGGGCTTTCACACTGCTGCCATTCATCAGCATTTACCTCTGAAGCTAACAATCATCACCATGAGCTTTCAAACCCATGTTCCCTAAACACTGCACTTAAGCTTGGAACAGAGCAAAAGAACCAGTTACGATGATTCAGAGGGAATTTTAAGACCTATAAAAATTAATATAATATTCTGTTTATCATCCTACGGTGTATGGATTCAACTATAAAGATGGATACCTGAATTCTGAATGACATCTTCCCCTACTCATCTAATTATTGCCTGATAGCTCTTATTGAATATTTTAATGTTACGTACCTCATATACTGCTATGTGCTTAATTATTGTAAATGAATGATAGATTGTTCAAGTGAAATTATTAGTGTTGCGTTTGTGCTGCTTCCTTTAAACTGTTTTCTCTCTCTCTATGCTTTAATTGTAATTTCAATCTAAATAAATATTTTTATTTTAGGAGAATTTATTCCTTGTTGCTATTCTTGATAGGAGGGCTGTGTCTATGTCTGTCAAGAGGAAAACAAGGTGACTTTAGTTAGCAGATTTTCCCTGGCAAATTCACAGGGTGGGCCACAACTCTGAATGCCGGAATAAATCAATTTAAGAATAGAACATTTTTAAATTGAAAAGCAGTATTTTAGGAAACTCACTGGTTTAGTACAACCAAGTTCAACTCTTCTGGTAACTTTGACTTTTTAATGTTTTACTGCAGTTCGCAGAGTAACGAAATCAAACATGTAGCATAGTGATAAAAATAAATTACATTATGTAACTGAATTATTTGCCAAGTTTCTGAAGTAATCCCCTTTTACTAAAACACACTCTAATTTGGTCACAAAGCATTCTATTATTTCGCTCTTTATAAACTATGGAAACCAAGAAGAATTCCTAAAGTAAATTACTGGTCTGTTTACTACATAAGGAAATCTAATTATTTGTATCTCCCTAAATCGAGCATACTTTTTTCCCTACACAGTATTAAGACAACAATTCAGTTTACGCAATAAAAACACAACTTCGATTCCTTTTTATTTTCTACAGTATGGTGGTAGTTTTGGTAAATTAACTCCATAATATCAATATCTACATTATCTTTTATGGTGACATTATGAAGAAACATTCATTTGTAAGAAAACGGTACCATAAGTATGAATGTAGTGCTGCTGAAAAAGCTGTTGTGGTGAATCACAGAACAGATAAAAATTAATTATGGAATCTACAATATCTAATAAAAATGGTCTTAAAATTTTGTACTATGCACAAAAATCACTGTTACCAATCTATATTTACTATATAAAAAAAAAATTCAGTAAGAGGCACTTACATTTTGTTCCATGGTAGTTATATCTTGTTCAGCTTTTGAAAGCTTAAATTTGTATTCACTTATTTGTCTGTTGGCATCTCCTAAATAAAATCATACCTTAATGAATTTCTTCAAGTGTCACTAATAGAGAACTTCTATTTTAATTTAAATCAATTTAAAATATTACTCCATTGACAAATAGAGGTTATTTATCCATAACTGGAAGTTCATTGAGGTTTGTAGTCCCCTCAGTATTCCACACAAGGGCACATATGTATACCATGCACCTGAGTCTGGAATATTTTTAGTAAGCAGTGGCCACCGTTTCACATGTATTGTCACTCTCCTTGTGCTCCAAATCTAAACAATCCGAAACAGAAGGAATGAACAGAGCACAGATAAGGACCAATCTATTAAAGAATCTCCAGTTAAAGGTAAGTAACTTCCCTTTCTTCTTTGAGCGATGGTCACTACCTGTATTCCACATATGGGAGATTAGCAAGCACAAGCACTGTTCAAAAAAAAAAAGGTGGTTGCCAGGAAATAGATGTGATAACTGATTAATATAGCTATCCCTATAGCTGTACCTGCAACAGAAGACTAGATCAAAGTGTAACATCTTGTGATGCCATGCCAGGAGCTCCAGGTAGCTGTCCTACATGTGTTTACCTATAACAGTACTGTCTGTCCCTTCAAAATCATGCTTGGCCAGAAGACGCAAACCTGATGGTCTAGGGCTTCTGTCCAGGGCCATCTTTGTCTGGTACCACAAAGACTCGGGGTGCTAGTGTAGACATTGCCAGGAAGAGGTTATTCTTCCTCTCCCACCTGTCAGTCGCTGTATGCACCCATTGGTACAGTAAGGCTAGTAATCTGGAATCTGACCTTTTCTTACAATGGCTACGTCTACACAGCATGCTGCTACCTGCAAGGTCATGCAAATGAGGGCACTCAACAATGCAAATGCGGTGCTCATTTACTAATTTCTATCCTCACTGACACATGCAAACCAGCTGTATGCAGAGACCCTACTTCAGAGGGACCTTGTCTACACTAGCACCCCCTTTTGAAAGGGGGATGCCAATGAGACACTTTGGGATATGCTAATGAGATGCTGCAATGAATATGCAGTGCCTCATTAGCATAATGGCAGCTGCAGCTCTTCGAAAATGCCACTTTCGATCGCACATGGCTCATCTACATGGGGTCCTTTTCGAAAGGATCTCGCAGACGTTGAAATCCCCTTATTCCTACAACCAAATGCTAGTGTAGACACAGTCCCTCTGAAGTAATGTCTCTGAATACAAATGGTTTGCACGTGTGTCAATGAGGATAGAAAAAAAATAGACCTCAGACTCTGTGGGGGTGCATGGTAAGTCCACTGGCAGTACCACTAGATATGGAACTTCCTGGTCACAGTAGAAGTAAAATCCTTCTGGGGCCATGTCAGAACAGGCACTGCATCAGTTCTGGAAAATGTCTGTCCTGTGCTTTGCACACTGGAACCAGTATCAGAATATGTGGAGCCGTACCCGTATTTGCACTCTCTCTTGCTAAGATGATCTACTCAGGCCTAAGTCTTCAGTGTCTGTGTTCACAGGCTTCTCCTGACTTTGGTGGGGTCAGAGAGTAACCCTCTATTTTGGATAAAGATAGTTTCTCTATGTTCAAAAGTGTACCTCTTACACTCATGGAAAGCCTTCTCTTCAGGCCTAAAATTCTTAGCTTCAAACCACAAACTTGTGCTAGGAGGGAATCATCCTGAGTGATGAGGCTGATGTACAGGATGATCTTTCGAGTCTGGATCGGTTTGGGTTTGTACCCTATATTCTTTATGGAAATATGCTTATGAATAGGAATATGACATAGCTCACATGCTTTACGAAAAATATTTTGTATAAAACACCATTTAAAAAGTTATAATCTGCTGAATGTGTATATTCTATTTGCATGCATGCACCTTTCCTGTGTTTTATTCCTGTATTTTAAGCTAGAAATATGAAGTATAAACTGGTTACTAATCTAGACATTGTAAGTGAGAGATATTGATAGTATTCAAGGAACTTAATGGCTCAGTGCTCAGGAAAACAATGTGTGAATAGTTTTGCTTTTTCTCTAAGCCTGGACTATGGATGGGTCATCTGATGCTGGAACCCATTTTGGATGCTGTATTTTTGCACTCTGTGTGAAATATTTTTAGTGTAAACACAGAGGATACCCATCTTTGGCAACAGGGATATAAAAGTAGGAAACTAAACAACAGGGTGGCTGCCAGATCACCCCTGTTTACCATCTAAGATATGGACTGCATCAAGTCCCTTTGACTGAGCCTTACCCGAGCTGTGCTGATCTCAGTGACCGTATTACACTGTTGGGAGCTATGATGCCAGCTCTGTGCCAGCACTGACAGGAAATGGTTGTTGGATGAACATTCAGAACCCTCCACTCCCACACACACAAAAAATGTTTATTTTCACTATGAATACCTGTGTATATTTAAGGTAAACTTACTCTGCATTTCAATTAACTGCAAATCAGATCCATTCTCTAATCCTGTTATATCTCTAGTTGTGCCATCATTTTTAGAAATTTTTTGTCGTTCTTCTTCCAGCTGCAGCTTCAGTTTTCTAATCTGAAATAAAAATGTCACACTGTGAAGGGGAAGCCACCAGAAGTTATAGTGTGACCACAAAACATTTCTCCTTTTCTCATGATTCGCAGCATGAGGTGCCCAGTGAACTCTGTGTATGGAATTTTTCATTTATAGTTTACATTTCTAAAGGTTTAGAAAAATTATGACTCAGATTCTTAGATATGCAAAGGCATATCAGGGCAAAGCCACCACTATGACATACACTTTTTCCCTCATTCCGAGAGGTGATAGTTGCCAAACTAATTGCCTGTGCAGCATCAAAGTAGTTCAGAAGTGGCTCAACTTTGTTTTGCATGTCCGCAGTTCCTACAGGTTCTTTCAGCAGTCAATGGTCATCAGTATGTGGGAAATCCCCAGCCATAACCAGTTTGTGCATGTGCAGGCGTGCGGGGGGTGGTAAAGATAAGGGCTCTTTGCTTTGCACTATTAGAAAAATTCTGCACAGTTCATTGCAATGGTGTTGGGGGTTTGAATCCCACAAATGAGTTTACATAAGTCACTGTCAAAATACAATGATTTTCACAACTACAAAGCTCTAATACGTGATTGTATCCTTAACAGTCTAGCCAATATTTGGCTTCTATTTTGGCTTGAACCCAAAGCATCTAGTTATTTGATATTCATCTGAATATTAAAATAAGTTATCTGGTATGTTAGCAATGAAAACAAAGGCTGACAAGAACAATTAATCCTGTGTGACTGGATTCCTTGTCATCCCCTAGACTACAAGTTCATAAACTGTGGGTTAGTAGTCAGTGGAACCCAGGCTAGTGGTGCATTAGTCACTTCATGGTGTCTGGCCACCTCCCCTTTTCTAGCTGCTAAACTGCATTAAAAACAAATGTTCATAATATTTTTCTTCTTAAGTAACTATAGCTATCACAGGAATATTGTGAAGAGGAATTGGAAAAATCACAAAATGGGAGGATAGGTAATCCACAAGAGACTCTATGGTATGGAAAAGTTTGAGAACTCCCATCTTGGACCAGTCCCTCAGAGCACACAACCACCTTGGCTTCTGTTATCTCTCAAGTCAGTCATACTGGTACTGTGCAAACATGATTCCCAAACCTTCTATTAGATTTTAGTAATTTCTGACTCTTTCTTTTAAAAAAAAATAAAAGAAACGCTGAATAAATAACTACTTCACTTCATATACCATCACTGGTCAATGACGATCTGTAATTATAAGATGCAAATGAATCGATCACACAGAACAATCTTAGTATAAACAGAAGGAGAGGTAGAAAGCACCTTACCAAGATCCTTCCAACTAGGCCTCACAGAACAACCAGAAGGGAGGCAGTTTGAAGAATCCACCATGCTAGCTATTGTATAAGACAAGTTCATGTTGTTCAGTGCACCACAGGGAGGAGTTTAGTAGGTTTTGACTGATCATCAACAAAGCTGGAAGTTTCGTTAATGCTAATATTTTAGTTTAATTTGTTTTACAGTTTATCATCTTTTTATTTAGTAGCTTTTTATTAATTATTAATGTACTAACTTTTTTCAAGGATACTTTTTTAAACCTTGCCTTTCCCTTTACAGAAAAAAAAACCGCACATCTCTACTACCTGTGACAATAACTCCTCCTTTTCCCCAGCCAGTTTTCGTAGCCGTACATCTAAAAGAACCAGAGGATCTCAATTAAACACCAAATGGATTTAAAACAAAAATGCAATGTTTTCTTTATTTTCATTAAGCTTAAAAATAAAAGCTTGTGAATTTTCGGACACATTGAAGATGACAATTTGAATTTATATGGATTATTGTATTATTTATTGTCTAAATGGTAGCAAATATCAATACTTCTAACACATTAACATGCAGTTTAAATATATCTTTGAAACAGATGAAAAGATAAACTTTTTATATTAAGAAGTTAAGAAAAAATGATCAGCACTAAAGACATCTGAGACAGGCACTTCCTGGTAGTTAATGAATGGTTGAGAGAGAAATAAGAATAATTTAAACATTTAGGAAAACTAAACTCTCTCTCATTTCATAAAAGTACTCAAGATACTGCCAGTTATTGATACAGGTTGAACCTCTCTAATCCAGCACCGTTGGGACCAGACAGATGCTGAACAAGAGAATTTGCTGAAACACAGCAAAGGAGATCAATATTGTCTAGGAGTGTTACCAACACTTCTGCTACTGTTTATTGGGCTCTTGGAAGACATTTAGGGGTAAATTAGTGCTAAATAACAGCACAGAACACAAAGCCAGGGCTGGTGGCTGTAAACAAACTTTATGGGGCTATGGAAAACTCAACTACATCCATGATAAGTGGTCATCCAACTAACTAAAATCATGCCCAATTATGGATGCTGCTGGCAGAGGGCACTCCAGATTAGAGAGGATCAACATGTATAACCATTTTACCTGTGTGTGTACTCCTTTTCACAACCATTTATTTCTGTCTTATCTTTCAAATTGCAAGCTTTTCAGAGTAAGGACTGTGCCTCTCTGTGTTTGCAGAATACCTATCATATTGTTGTACCAGAATACAAACAGTAGGAGTAAAGGTCTGAAGTGAAGCTAAAATAAAAGTTAACTAACCCAGAAGGGCATTAACTTCTAAGAATGTACCCCTCCCACTCTGTCGATACTAAAATCAGAAAAAGGACTGTCAAATTCTCAGTCTCAAAGAATTATTTTAAAAATAATGAAAATAAATAATTGTTAATACTGTTCATATTATTATTTCCTTACATTTTCAACATGGCTGGGAAGTATCACGTATTTAATACATGATTTAAAGCAAAAAATGTGCTCTAAAATTATCTCAAAAATATAACATGGACCATGAGAATTAACCAAATGCAGATGTCCTCATCACACCTGCAATTTTTTGTTGTTGTCAACAAACAAATATGCCATTGGGTTAGCTAGACAAAGATAAGGGCAGTCACTTTGGTAATGGCACATATTATATAAATAACAAACATATTCCTGTAGTTCTCAAGTCACAATTTTCAAAGTGAATATTGGGACAAACAAAAATCCTGTAAAAGACAACAAGTATTTAGTGTATGTTTACCTAATGGTCCTTCTCCTGCAGACTCCAAGACTTGAGCAGCTTCTTGTGATACGACTGCTATTGTACCAACCACTGGTTCATGGTTTATATCACCATTTGGAGTACCATCTGAGATTATAACTAACCCGTGCTTCTGGGGAAAAAAAAAAAAAAAAGGACTTTCACTCACCCAAAAGAAACATTTTCCATGCAATTACATTTTTAGAAAGGTTTTTAACTTGATTGAAACAGTTACACCAAATAGAAATGGTCCATTTAACTACGTGAGGATTGGGGGCTTGGTCCCTATTTGGGTCAAGCAGTATTACTTGTCGTTCCCAGAGCGAAAACTTTGTTGGGATGTACTGGAGTAGTAACACACTGCTTCCTGTTTTGTGTTGAGTATGGTTGATCCCCCATTTCTGTATTTCTATTACTTTATACTACCGCTACTGACATACCTCTCCTGTCTTCATTGTTTCCTTCAGGTCAGCCAACTCATCCCTGAGCTCATCTCGCTCACTCTTAATGCAGTCAAAGTACTCTTTCTGTCTTTCTAGTGCCTGGGTGCAGGCAGATAGCAAGAAAAAGAATGGCACAGAGAGAGAGCAATGTGATAGGCAGTTGAGAGATTTTATATTAATAAGGCAAGCAGCTGAATAAAAAGTAAAGAAAGAAGAAGGGACTATGCATGACAAACCAGAGTTTTAATTGAACTTATTAAATAGAACATAGTACTGTTTGATATCATCACTGTACTATTTAGGTGCTTCAGGTCACTCATTTTTTTCCTCTTTTGTTGTTTCTAGTAAGCTCTACAACATTAATCTATACAATAGACCCCCAGTTTGCACAGACTTAACTTACACGTTTTTTATATTAACACAAGTCAAGTCCAGGGCAACCCCACTTCCCTGCACCCTGCCTCACCACTGACCCCCGCGAGACGTGCCAGCTAGCAAGATGCTGCTGGCCAGCTCAGGGGCTCCACAGGAGGCAGCTCCCACCTTGTGGCTGTGGAGGGCTGCAATGCTGGGGGCGGAGAGGGGCAGATGCAGAAGGTAGGGCACATGGCCAAACGCTGGAGGAGGCTTGCAGCCCTCCTGTTCTAGCCGGTGATTCCAGCTCCCCCTGCAGGTGGGCAGGTTAGGGAAGGGGCAGGGCCAGCTCCTGCTCCAGTTGCCAGTCATGGCACCTCAGCTACCCAGCCCTTGCCTTTCTTCAGAGTCTTTAATGGCTTAGAGCCTGCGGGGGCCAGGAGGAACAGAGCAGCCCCAGCACCGCACGTGGTGAGAGTACAAGGATCATTCCCAGTGGGTGAAAGGAAGGGACAGCTGCTTGTGCGAGCCCAAGATACATGGGGGGCACCAGGGCCATCTTCTCCTTTTGCGCCTCCCTAAGCTAGGGCTGGTGTGGCAGGCTGGGATGGAACCGAGCGGGGGCAAGGAGGTCGGGTAGTACTGTGCCCCGGCCAGCTCCCAGAGCCCAGTTGCTGCTGGGGATTCCCTCAGCCCAGTCAGCTCCCTTGGAGAAGAGGTGGTGTCCCTGCCCCCACCTTGAGTTACGCGAAATTCAAATTAGGCCTGGTTCCTCAGAAACGTAATTCTCGCATAACTCGGGGGTTTACTGTAGTATATTTGATTAAATATTTCTTTCCACACAATGTTTTCAGAGTGAAAACCGTGGACTACTTAAGTAAATGACAGACAAGTAGTATGTGCCTATATTAACTAACTGCATGCTTCTTACATATTGAAGGCATATGGCCATAAAACCAACCCTGACATGTGGGACTGATCTATAGCTAGGCTTCTTTAACATGATTTTATAAGAGTCATTTTATTTTAAAAAGACAATGCTTTTCTGACTAGCTCTAACAAGAGTAAGTCTGTGTCTATACTCACCTGGAAAGTCAATGGCTGATATGCAATTTTAGGTACGCCAGCTGCGCATCTAAAATTGACTTTTCAGCCATCTACTTCCATGCCTGTCTTCAAGGCATAAAGCTGACAGGAGCACTCCTTCTATAAACCTTCCTTAATCCTCACAGCTCACAAGAAGTTCTGGGGTCGACATTGACCCCAGAATGCAGTTACACACATGCGCAAAATGGCACCACGGAAGACCGAACCTGAGCAGTCAATCTTTTGTAGCCAGTGTAGATGTCGGCTCAATGTCATGAGCACTCATATTCCTCCTTTCTTAATATGAAATGTATAAAATGTTGCTTAATGCACATAAAATATAGTAAATTCAGAAACCAAAATGACCATACTAAGTCATATTTTCAAAACAGGATAGGTGTCTGTATATTTTTCATCATCTCCTTGATGTATTAGGCATTGGCTCCTGCTAGCTGTATGACAACTCACTAGATGGATCTTATGGTTTTATCTTAGTATGGCCAATCGCATATACTTAACCAGTTTCTCAGGAAAAAAAAATGTAATTTTTCTGTTTCCTGCACTGTACATGTAAGTGAAATTAAGAAACATGAAGGAGAGCTCCTTTCTTTGTTCCAGTGGGGGAGACTATGTCAGAAATATCAGGCTGCAAGTGTGGTTAAATGGCTAAAATGTGCGTAGCCTTTGTTCCTTTGGACTGTCCAAAATCTTCTAACAATACCATTCTAAGTCAATGATGCTATTTTCCCTCCCATCCCCGTATTAGTTTCATACCCCAATTTTTTTATCTTTCCAATTAATTGTCTCCTGGAGGTCAAACACCTCTCTGGTTATGGAGTCTATTTTCTGCTGCATGCGTTGATTCTCCTGTAGTAAATGGGAGAAGGGAAAGAATATAAGAGGAAAAAGACAAGTAGAGGAAACAAACAGAAAAAGGTAATTAAATAGTATAAAAAAAATCAACCAAAGAGTTTGTAAGGATGAGATTTTAAAAGCATAGGTGGCATCTTAGGCTAAATACGACAACTTTCCTTTTCAATCACACAAGGATATTGTAACTAACTTTATTTACACACTGTTATGTGGAGTTGCAATTATCAGTTATTTTGTATCTGTACAAGCTGTATCTGAGCTTTTCCATTATAGTATGTTCCATATAGTTTGTGAGTAATAATCTTTCTAGAGAAAGAATACATTCATTATAGTTTTTCTGCAGAGATAAGAACCTACCTAAATCTGTAAATCCGACAACAGAAATGGGAACACACAAACCTGTAGGGGAACACTTTAACCTCCTTGGACATTCAGTAATGTAAAGGGATTTAAAAGTAGCCATTCTTCTACAAAAGCATTTTACCTCAAGACCAGAAATGGAGACATGTGAATTGGAATTAATTTGCAAATTTGACACATTTAATCTCAGCCTTAACAGGGATCTCCACTTTCTTATATATTACAAGGACAATTTCACTACCTTTGATACTTGCAGGAATGGAGCACATTCTACTTAATTACTTCATCAACCTTTCCCCTACCCTGCTATATAAACCCTGGATTTTATTTTTCCTACTCCAATCATCTGAAAAAGTAGGTTTTACTCACAAAAGCTCATGATCTAATACATTTGTTAGTCTCTAAGCTGCTACATGACTGCTTGTCATTTTGTACTGTGGCAGAGTCAGTCTCACTCCTGGGCCCCAGGTCCTCTGTTTAGCATGCTGGCCCCACCATATGAACTCCGTTACCCTTGCTGGGGCAGGAGGCAGTCTGGGTGGGGAGCTGGGCCTCACCCACTTGTTCCAGGTTCCGGCCCAGGGACCCTGGACAGCCGCTATCAGTGAGGGCTGACTCCCATCGCCCTTGCCCCTGCAGCTATGTGCTCACATTATGCACATAATTCAACACAACCAGTAGGGGTCCCTTGAGCAGAAAGAACTTATTTTTGGCACAGGCACCTCTTCCACTTCCAGGTACTGTGGCAGCGTGAGGCCAGGAAAAGAGAGGCAGGAATAAAAACAGAGCGGAGTCAGAGTTGACAAGCAAAGTGGGAGCAGCTGAGGAGTAGGCTGCCCTAAATCAATTAGGGCCAGTTGATCCTACTCAAGGCTACCTTTATAAGCCCTTCTCCACGCAGGGCAAGGAGGAGGGTGTTAAGTCTCCTTACTTCTCCTCACTCGCCTCCCAAACGCTCCTTAACCACCCTCCTCTTGCCGTGTGTTGAGTTATGTGCATAATGCCAGCACTTAGGAAAGAACTGAAATGAATATCTAAATAACCTGCAAGAGTGGGTGTCCTGTGGCCCCCATTTTGTGATGTATCCACGTGCATGTAGTGAATAGTAACACTTGTGTGCTGTTTCACTTTGTGGAAGTTAATAATCTGAACATCCTTGTGAGGCAGTTATAATATTGTAATAAAGATTAAAAAACGCTCAATCAGAAAGGTTCAGTCTAAGGCAGAAGTAGTAAGTAAAAGAACCAGAGTTATCAGACACAGGACATACGTGCTCTCCGTGCTTAGTTCACTACACACGGAGAACTGGCTCAGCTCCTGGCCAGAGGTCATAAAGGCTCCATGTATCAGTCTTAGCACTATAAGTTGCATGCCCATCAGTATCATATCCTCCCCATTGTCCAATATTAAGTCTTTGAGTGTCACAGGACCCAAAAGACCAACCCAGGTAAGTGGCAGGGTACTGGAGGAACTTAAGGGGTTGGGGGGCGGGGAGAACTTTCAGATGTTACACCCATTTCAAATTGTCAATAATATTTCTAATTAAAAGAGCTGGAAGCTTAGGAGTTTTCTTAAATTAAATCTGAGATTAGCTCTCACATCCCCTGGACTTACAATTTAACATGAGGTTTACAGACAAAATGATGTCACTGGATTTGAGAGCCAGTACCATGCCAAGTGAAAACAATACATTCATGTATAACTGCACAAAGTAAGCCACAATACAATCCTACTCATTTAACATTCACAAATACTGAAATCTTCGCCCTCCCCCCCACCGCTTTAAAAAAGCAAAATGAAACAAAACAAAGCAAAACAAATTTCTTGGAAACAAAGTTCAAGCCACTTCAACTTGCTGTCTGGGTTTGGGATGACTGCCAAATATTTTGGTGTGATAGTGGGAGTTCAAGTTACAGAAAACTGCCAGTCCTTTAATCCATGCTTCTTGCATACAGACATTAGACTTGTGTTCACACAAATTAAAAATAAAAAAGGTCTGCAATTAGAGTTTTTAAAAGTATTTTACAATATTCAATAAAAATTTTTTAAAGTTTCACAGCAACATTTCTAATTTTTAATAAATTAATAAAAATCATCCTAAAGGAACTCAAAATGCCGATTGGATAAATTTATGTTCCTGTCTGTATAACTACACTTTATGTTACTCACGAAATAAAGCTGATATTTGTGTCTACTTTGTAAACGGGAAATAGATACATGTCCAAATTTGATATAATCTATCAAAATGAAAGACCTCCTATACTTCTGTAAGTATAGCAATATATTAAATGTGTACAAACCTCTATTAGTTCATCTCTCTGACGAAGGCCCTCCTTAAGTTCATCCATCTTATGCTGTAGAATATTGCACATGTGTTTCTGCCTTTCCAGTTCCTATATTAAACAAATATTAGTTAAGGAGCTAATGCTTTATTGTAAGTTTTACACATATGTTTTCAATGTAAAGTTACAATAAACATGTTAGGAACACAAGAATACCCACAAATATCAGTCTTAGCAATGCTTTCCAGTCACAGTTCAGACTCCTTACCAGTTAGCATTTATATGTTCAGGGTTTGAGTAGTTTTCCAGACACTAAGTAGCCAGACAACCAAACTGATTAGCTGCGATTGTAGGCAACCCTTCTGGGGCCTAGGGTTATTACATTTTTGGGGCCTCTGAGGAGGCCCCAAAAATGAGGATTTCAGAGTGCAGGAGAGGGCTGTGGGGTGAGGCAAGAGAGAGAGGGGTGTGGGAGGGACTTCAATTAGGGATGCATGATTTGGGGTAGGGCTGAGGATGAGGCATCTGGAGTACAAGGAGAGTGGGGGTCCAGACTGGGCCCAAGGGGCTTGGAGTGGCAGATGACTGGGGTGGAGGTGCAGGGTCTGGGTAGGAAAGGGGCACAGGGCAGGAGGTGGGGTTGTAGGATCTGGTGGGGAGTTAGGGAGAAGGAGGGAGCTCAGGATTGGAGCAGCGGGTTGGAGTGTGATGCACTTACTGGAGTAGCCCCCCTTTGATGAAGTAGTCATTGGAAGGTGGCTCTGAGTAAGGCAGTACCATGCTTACCTGAAGGCACTGCCCACCACAGCTCCCACTGTTCGCAAGACTGGGGCAATACAAAGCTTCCCAGCACTTGTAGCTCCAGCACAGCAGACAGAGTTTGGGAACACAGGGTGGCAGCACAGGGACCCATGTTGCTCCCCACCCCACAAACAGAGGCTAGAACGCAGTGACTTTTTGTGGTTAATGGGGCCCTGCAAATAGATCTGCACTTTGGCAGCCCAGAAACCTTTTTGCAGGGCCACCTTAAGAGGTTTGCAGCCTCTTAAGTACTGTTAATCCCACCCTGTCGGCAGCTCAACCAAAAAGGTGTAAATGCAATGAGCTGGTTAGAAACCAAATGGATTATTGAATCAGGACAATGCTTCTTTGTATTAGACTTTCTAGTTATTTTTGAAAAAATTGGGAGCTTGACCTTTGCAGAAAGGAGAAATTCTCTCCTGCGGTACACATACACTTCAACAGAATATTAATATTTTCTACCATGATGTGGATTCTCTACCATATCTACTTAAAAATAATCTCAATATTCAAGGTAGGTAATGACCATAAGTTCTGACTTTTATAATATACCTTAAAACATATAACAATACCTTTGACTTCTCTTCATTTTCCCTGTAGAACTCTGCCATCTGCTCTTCCCTTTCCTCGATAATGTCCTTTAGTGTATCTACTTGATAAATCAAATTATTTTTCTCATTATCTAGCTGAGCATTGGAAACCATAGCTTTCTTATACTTCTCTTCAACTTCAGCTAGTGAATCCTGCATAAATGATATAAAAAGGATTAATTTGTCTTATGCACTAGTGCAAATGCTACATGTACACAGAATACAAAAACAGCTTATATTTGCTTTGAACTAAAATCATACCAACATTCACGAAGTACTGTTTGTGGTCTTTCTTTAGAGATAAATTAAATTATAGTAGGTTTTGACTGCAGGTAGTGTTAACTGCAATCCCACAAATTACAAAAAAACTTGTTCACCTGTGCCAGCTCCAAAACTTACACTTACTATTAACTTAGAACTTACTATTATGTCTAACTTCGGAACTATTATAAGAACTATTTTCCCCTTAACTATGCATTTCTTTGTTTTTGTCCTCGTACGTCACAGCCACAACATTTGTTCAGTGTTTCCATGCATCAATATTCTTAAGAATTCAGTAAAATTACTCCACTGATAAGAGCTGCAATGATTAATCACCTAAAAGTATGAAAGAAAATCGTTCAGTAATCATGAGTGATTTTAATGGATACATTTATTTTAGTATTTAAAAATCAGATACTTTAACATCTGACCTTTACTACAATCACTTAAAATTGCTTATTGCTAGGTAGCTTAGAACCTGAGTTATAATGTGGTCACAGACAGACATTTTAGTAACCATCCCAAGTGGCTCTGAAGATGAGAAAGTTACTGCACAAGGTGAGTAACTGAGGCTCTTTGAAATGGTTGTCCTATGGGTATTCCACCTAGGTGTTATGGCACCGCTGTGCCATAGTCAGAGAATTACAGCAGCTGTGCCCTCAGCCAGCTGTGCATGCAGAGCAGCCAGCAGGTGCTGAATGCAATGGCTACTATACGTGTACAGCCTGCCAATCTCACTGTTGCTTCTCTGTCTGGAAGAGAGAATGCTTAGAAGCAGAAGGGAGGAAGGGTGAATGGTGGAGCACCCACAGGGACAACCATCTTAAAGAACCTCAGCTAGGCTATGTCTACACTACAGTGATCCTTCAAAAGAAGCCCTGCTAGAAGAGCTCTTCCAAAAGGACTTCTTTCAAAAGAGTACGTCCACACATAAAAAAGTGGCTCAAAAGAGTGATCTGCTCTTTCGAAAGACAGCATCCACACATCCCCCACTTTGTTGAAAGAATGGGCCAGAGAGCGAAAAATCAGCCGCCATGAGAAATACTCTTTTCACAAAAAGGGCCTGCAGAGTGTCTACACACATTTTCTTTCAAAAGAAGTTTTCAAAAGAAGGCGTTTTTCCTGAAACAGGCGTAGAAGACCACTTTTGACAGGAGCACTGCATACTTTCAATTTAATTTCGAAAGAACACTTTTTGTGTGCAGACACTCCACTGGATATTTCAAAACAGACCCTTCTTTAAAAAAAAGTTTCAAAAGAACTTGCTAGATGTGGCCTTACTGAACAAGGTGAATAACTTTCTCGTCTCCAGAGCCACTTTTGATGATTACTAAAAATGTCTGTGACCATATTAAAACTCAGGTTCTAACCTACATAAAAAAAAAAAAAAGCACTTTCAAGTGATTGTAGTAATGTTCAGGTGTTAAAGTATCTGATTTTTCAAGGAGAACCTGTGGGTGCTCCACCAAGGTGATTATAGAGCCGCCCCCTTGGCTGGTGCAGGGAGCTTCAGATGCTATCATCTTATAGTAGGTAATCTGATGTGGCCAAACTGAGTATCTGTGTCCGAATTTGTTTCAATGACACAATGTTGCGTAAATATGTGTGCATGGATACCCAAGTACGCGCTCTATAAGTATCCTGTATTGGGACGTTTCAAAGAAAAGCTGTGCATGCAGCCATTAGTTTGGTGGAGCTGGCCTGTACAGTTAGTTGGTGGGGGCTCTTTGTTGGAAATAGAAATATCATAGCTAGATGAATGAATCCCAATATCGACTTGGATAGTCTTTGCTTTGATATAGGCACACCCCTAGACCTCTCTGCAAAAGACACAAAAATCTATATCTGTTTTCCTGAAAGGCTTTGTTCTTTGTAGATTAAAGACCATCGCCCTGCCAACATCTACTGTGTGCACAAGCGCCTCTTTTTGGTTCAAGTGAGGTTTGGGGGAAAACAGTGGTAAGTATGAGGTAGGTACTTGGGAAAGAACTTAGGGTGTAGACAGAGAACATCCCTGCCTTTGTGAAACATAGTACGGGAGGGTTCAACATGAGGATTGGGTCCATCCCAATTCTCCACCCTTCACGGGGACAAGATGGAATACTATATATCTGAGGTATTAAGAATGCCACTTTCATAGACAGATGGAAGAATGAACACATTGCTATGGGCTCGAATGGTTTTCTGATGAGAACCAGCAATACTAGATTCAATTCCAAAGCTGGGGTAGGGGGCTTGTTTGGTGCATACAAGTTTTGCAGAAGGTCTACTAGTTTCATAATGGCCTGTGCTCTTTGCAATGGTGGAGAGGCTGTGGCCATTTGCAGTCCAGATCTGAATTCTAACTGTTGCTCTGGAGTTAGCATATCCTTTTGGAGGTTCAGCTGTAGGTTGAGCTCATTGAAGAGGGCGTGCTGAGTATTCTCTACTGTACATTTTCTAGCATTCTGTTGTCTATGTACAAGTCTGAACTGATGGTGTTTCTACCAATTCATTTTCTAGCATTCTGTTGTCTATGTACAAGTCTGAACTGATGGTGTTTCTACCAATTCCACTTTCTGAAGGAGACTATTTCACAAACACAGTTTCACTATTGGATCCAGAAGCCCTGTGCTGAAGAAACACCATACCTCAAGCACATTTCCTAGGACAAAACTTCCAAATGCCATACTGAATTAGAACAGCAGTTTCTGGAAGAAATTGGTAGCTAGATCCCTAAAATAATCATATGTGGATAAACCGATTAAATTTGCAGAATATAATAGTTTTTGAGCATGATGAAAAATCATGAATTTGTTTTTACCACATTCTCTGATATGTATGACTTCAAAGTGGAAGTCGGACATATCAGAAAAAGGAGAGGTCATGCAAAATAAAAATTACATGTAAGAAAATTTTTGTGTCTCTCCATACCCTGGGACATAGGAATCAGTAACCACGTATTACAGTCAGAATACAGATGAAAGGTATATACACCTATATATAAAGGTACTTCTCATTTTAGATTAAGAGTAGTATAAAAAACTTCAGCTGAGGTCACTATGACAATTTTGCAATGAATGGTGAAAGCACTAATTGTTGAAAACCAAGTGTCTATCCTGCCAATCTCATCAACAGCAGCTCTTATCTCCTCTGCTTATGAGGTGGCAGCTCCATTAACTGAGTGTGCATTGAGTCTATGACAGATAAATTTATGAGCCTTCGGCTATGTCTACACTAAAAGCATCTGTCGACAAAAAAATCTCCACAGAACCTCTGTTGACAAATTGCATCTACACACAGCTTGCTTTATCGACAAAGAACTGCGAGACTGCACTGCACTCTGTTGCCAAGAAAGTGGAATGGCAGTTCTGCAAAGAGGGCTGTCTGGCAACCAGAAGTCCTCTCTGTCGACAGAACTGGGCCACTGCACTTCTGTCAACAGATTGTTATGCCTCAAATTTTTGAGGGATAATACTGTCGAGGCAAATGCAGAGTTCTGTTGAGACTGTTGACATAATGCTTTAAGTTCGCAGATGCTCCCTGAGATGGGTCGACAGAAGGCCCCTTCTGGCAACAAAACTCTTTAATGTAGACACAGCCTTAGTGTCTTTTTGTGCCCATTGAAAGAACAATTTTATAACATTCCTTAGTGACATCTAATACAGTTGTAAAGACCATAGTATTTCCAAAGCATGCATAGATAGCGTGGGGAGAAGGGGACAGAAGCCTAATGAATGGATATAAAAAAAGAATAGCCATGAGTAGAATGCCTGCAAACTGTACGGAAATTAATGAAAAACATGGCGATATAGGAGTTCATACTATATATCACCTCTGTCACCCCTCAAAAAACTACCCAGCAACAGACAAAAATAAAGAGGAATTTAGGAGATGAAAAACATCTTTTAGAAAATTAAATATAAAATTCTACTGAGGAAAATACAAAGAGGTAAAATCAAGTGCAAAAAAAATATGAGGCAGGCCAAAAAGAACATGACCAAATAGCAAAAGACAAACTCATGGTAAAAATGTTCTTAAGTACATCAGAAGCAAGATGACCACCAATCAGTGGGACCACAGGATGACTCAAATGCTAAAGAAGCACTCAAGGAAAACCAAACTGTTTAACTGGGTAAGCTCAATTAATTCTTTGCATCAGTCTTCACTGCGGACCATGTGAGGAAGATTCCCACAGCTGAACTTCTTTTTTTTATATGAGAAATCTGAGGAACTGTTCCAGATTGAAGTATCAAAGATGATTTTGGAATAAACTGAAAAACGAACAGTAATAAGTCATGTGGACCAGATGATAGTTACCAAAGGGTTCTGATGTAACTGCAGAATTACTGACTGTGGTATCTTACCTACTGCTTAAACTAGTTTTTGTACCAGATGACTGGTGGATAGTTAATGTAATGCCTATTTTTAACAAAGTCTCCAATGGCAATCCCGGCAATTGCAGGGCAATAAGCCTAGATTTAGTAGCAGTTGAAACTATAGTAAAGAATAAAATTATCAGAAACATACATTAACACAGTATGTTGGGGGGAGAATCCACAGAAGTTTTCTAAAGGGAAATCATGCTTTGCTAAATCTATTAGAATTCTCCAAGAATGTTAACCACGTAGACAAGGCTGAGACAGTGGACACAATACACTTGGTCTTTCAGAAAGCCTTTGACAAGCTGCTTAAGAGCCTTTGGTGAGGAAAAGTAAGTAGTCACTGGATAAGAGTGAAGGTAACCTAATACATTAGAACATGTTGTACTCTGTAGGTAGATACCAGGGATGACAGTAACACATTTCTTACACATACTGTCACGGTAAAAGCTTCCCTGGGGAGGGGGACCTCA
The DNA here is from genome assembly GCF_033958435.1 of Carettochelys insculpta. Classification (NCBI taxonomy): domain Eukaryota; kingdom Metazoa; phylum Chordata; order Testudines; family Carettochelyidae; genus Carettochelys; species Carettochelys insculpta. Next base: position 190,402,440 of record NC_134138.1, on the reverse strand, counting down.
GGTCAGGGGGTTGGGGAGCTTCAATATGATAGCACCTGTAGAACTTGAATGGTAGGGGCTGGGGACCCAGGGAGTTATGACCCGAGGGGGAGTTTGGAAGTAGCCCAGGGATAGCTGAGTCTGCATGTTGCAGCCTGGATCCCTGCTGACTCTAGTGGCAGACCACTCTGCTGCTGGTAGGGACCTGGATCAGGGCGCAGTGAAGTGGGTGGGCCTGTAACCCCCTCCCCAATCCATGAGGGGCAGTCTCCTCACCACCCTCACCACACACTATTGTAGGCACATGCCTGTGTTTGTCCTCCCGCCATCCTACTAGGAGGCCCATCCACTTGCTGCCACACCCTGCGCTAGGGCCTGTGCTTGTACTGCGAACCCTTTGGAGAGGAAGATGATGTCTGTATCTCTGCACGTTTATTCATGAGGTTGATGGATTTCCACTTCATATGGCTACATTCAATGCCTTGCATGGTGACAAGTATCAGAGGAGTAGCCGTGTTAGTCTGTATCCGCAAAAACAACAGGAAGTCCTGTGGCACCTTACTGATTAACAGATTTATTGGAGCATAAGCTTTTGTGGGCAAAGACCCACTTCATCAGGTGCATTGGACAAAGTCAGTCTTTGCCCATGAAAGCTTATGCTCCAATAACTTTGTTTGTCTATGAAGTGCCACAGGACTTCTCATTGTTTTTGCAGATAAAGACTTTGATACTTGTCACCATGCAAGGCACTGAATGGCACTTGAACCCTTTGTTGCCCCACCCTTCACTAGGGTCTGGGTTCTACTGTGAACCCTTTGCTTCCCTGCACTAGGGCCTGGCTTGTATTGTGAACTCCTTTTCTGCCCCACCCTGAGCCACAATCTGGGCCTACACTGTGGAAACTATTTGTGGCCTCACCCTGAGAGGCCCTGGGCCTGTCTGTTTCATTGGCCTGATTACAGGCCTGAGCCCTGGGACTAGTGTGGTTAAGACTTATTTCCATACGCAACAGTGCGGTGAGGCAGAGCTCCTTTGGAGTCGGAAGAAACACTCCCTAAGTCCAACTGGCATACACAATTAAAGAGATCATAAGCAATTTCACACCAAAGAGCTGCTTGGCCAGATGGGGAGAACTGATTGGCTGCAGCAGCTGGAAACAGCTGACAAGGCTGTCCATGCAGTAGCTGATTGGTTACTGAAAGATTTCTTCTGCACACTCAGTTTCAAAATGTAAAATAAAATAAGTTTATCCTGGAGATCACCGACCTGATTTTCCATCTCAGCTCAGTAGACAGAGAAGCTTGCCTAGACACGTATTCACAAGGCAAGTGGTTCCAGCAGATATTTTCTATGGAAACATACCACTTAAGTGAGCTATGCAATGCATGAAATAGCACAATCACCTTGTTTGTTCTATTGTGTTACTAGTTTCAGTTGCCAGGAGAAAGTGCAAAGAAACTCAGAGATATTGTGGCTCAGTGGACTGTGTCATCAAAAGTCACAGGCACCAGATGACGGGTATTTAATGGGCTCTGAATACAGGAAGATTCAAAAAAATCCATCTTCTGAAATAGATTCTAGGGATGTAACTGCTCTATACCAAGCTGATCACAAACTCATGTTGTTGAATCCATCTCGTGGTCTGAAGAGAGTCACAGACTATTTTCCTTGTTGGGAAAATGTGTCAATGTGTCATCCGAATTATATTAGAGCTGAAATACTCTGGGAGCTGATGACAATCTAAAAGACATTACAACAAATAGGAAGTAGACCTTGAGTTTAACAAAACATGTTTCCTCCTGGTAATATCTCCCAAGCCTGTGCTATGGCTTCAGTCCAGAATTTCATCTTCCTGCCTGTGGGACTCAAGTCCTTGACTGGACAAAAGCCACCCTCTCTCCTGAAGGGCACAAAAAAATCTTTAAATGAAAGGTTCCCCTTTCTCCAGAATAGAAACATGGAGGGTGGCTTCTACAGGCAGCAGAGCCTGTACAGCTAATCATATCACAGATGTGTTGGTCAGGTCCAGAGATAATATCAACTGGAAAGAATTATGGAAGAAAATATTCTGAGAATTCTCAGGGGGAATGAGCTGGAAAATAGAAATAAGACTATGGCATTTCAAAAAGGCGAATGGGGAATTCATCTCAACTTTTAGCTGAAGTATAACGGTGGGAGGCAACATAAATTAGTCAGGCTCATCTGAATAGGTCAATGTACACAACTGTGCACTTGTAGAGTTACATCCAAGAGCTGAAAAGCCTGGAAAAGATGTAAGGATTGCCCTTGGAGTAAACTGGTGGCAGAAGCCACATACAACTAAGGCAGACTGGGTGGAAACACAATCTGAACATTGCCTATCTCGATTTTAAATTTTTAAAATTTGTATATTTTCAATATTATAAAATGTGTATAATTTTTAAAAATGTGTATATTTCTCAGCTATTCCAGAGATCTTGAAGGGCAAGCACCAGCGGTAGAAACAGAAAAAGGTGGGCTGGAAATACTGGAAAGGTAAGCCTGTGAATTGGAAAGCTGGAATTGTTTCCAGGCAGCTCTGAAAGACAACAAACAGAAAACTGCTAGGCAGATACTGAGAAAATAAGATAATTTTCCTGTTTGGAGAAAGAGAGCTACAGAGAACCATTACTTTACAGCTGGAGGACGCATAAACAGAGAACACTGAACAAGGAAGAATTTCTCAAGACTACATTTTTTCAGTATGGAAAAGGGGGGAAAAATGGCTCTGCACCAGAACCAAAGCTGTAAGAAGGGACCAGTAGTAATAAGAGCAGCACATATTAGGGGATAGGAACTTGTAAGAAAGAGGCTATAACATATAAAGTTATTGACAATATTGCAAATATTTCAAAATATTTATGAAAATATTCAGAATTATATAATAAATATGGTGACTATATTTTAGTGATCTGCAGGTCATGATCATGCCCCTGAAAAAACATCCATTATTATACAACTATACTCTTAGACTGGTGCTTAAGTATCATAAAAATAGGTTCGTTAATCTTTTAAAATTACAGTAGCAATAACAGAAATCCACTTTCTAAATCTGATGTCAGCCAAGCAAAGCTTCTAGAATGTTAATTTCTAATATAGCTTGTGCTTTACTGTAAATCAACAGCAATCATCACATTATCACAAACAAAACATTCCTAATGATTCATACCTTCAATTATGAGATGCAGATAAGCATGCATGTTTATTAGCGTTAAGCCAGTTTCAAAAATATTTAATCAGGTGCAATGCACTGTTAACACAAAAGGTATTTTTCAAGTTGTTAAATGACAAACAAAGGCTTGTGGATGCAAAGTATTTTGATAAGATTAAGAAAACGGAGGACTTTTAAACTGGATATTTTGACAGTTAAATGAGAACTCTATATTTTCATTTCAACCTGTAGTTAACCTGCAGATATATTTATTAGACAATTTCATCTGTGTCTACCATAATATGAATTCTTAAATATTGTCCAGATCTGCCCCCATTAAGGAAATTAATAAGTCTGCATCAAGGATTCAGTAAGCTACAAGAAAAAAAAGTGTTTTGACCATTTACTATAAGGTGCATCAATAAACTAATATCAAAGAGACACAAATTGTATACTTCATCAGAGCCTTAAAACAGCTGTTCTGCTAGTTTATTTACTCATTTTCTGAAAGGGATGTGTGCTAGCAAAGAACGATGAAATGCTGACTTTAAAATGTGTGACTTATCTTTTATCAGAACATATTTGTATTCTGTATAAATTCCTCCTCAAGAAGGCTAATACACAAAACCAAAAAACATTAATTTTTAAATGTGGTTTAGGCAAGGTTACAATCCCACTTTGTCATTAAGAGGATCTTCCATGGGTGTTAAATGTGTGCACAAGCACAACAGAAAAATTACAATTAAGAGCTCTTCATATTTAAATATAAGTATTTGCAAGAAATTTGAATACAGGCATCTGGATAAGAATATTCTGGAAAAGAGATCATATTCTCATCTGCATCCAGCTTTTTTTGGGCAAAGCTGAGAAAGGGGAAGGGGGGGCTTCAGAATGTAAATTCATTGCTAGTTATTTTTAAAATAAATTAGTTGGAGAGAAAATAAAGATAAGAATACCAGTAACTAAAGCAAACGGAGAAAGCACATGTACTTTAATATTAAGCAACATAGTGTTAACAATAAATACTTTAAAAAACCCTAGCACTGTAAAATGTGATTTAGGTAAGATTATATGCTTGGGAGTAGAGGCCTTACACCTTTAGTTCTTTAAGTCTCTGCATCTTTCGTGATAGTAACCTAATAATGGGCCATAAAGGCTTCATTTACTCATGAATCTAATACACTTGATACAGAATGTATTTTTTTAAAACAAAAATTGGATTTTTTTTTTTACTATAACATTTTCTGATATTTATAAGTTTAATTCCTGACTATTTCCTGGGTTATTTGATTTATTCTATCTTTTTAATAGACTGTATTAATGATTAATATGCATTTATAGTCTATTAAAATACTAAATCCTATATTAGGCTTCAATTTGTCTTCAACTTAGTGGCACTTGATATGAACATGGTACATGCTTAATTCTATCTTAATGTGTGATGAATAAATAATTTTCAATCTACAGGGAACTAGTATAGTTTAGTAATTTACATTTGCAGAAAACTGATCCATCCTATGCACTGCAGGTTAAGCACATGCTTCAGAGTAAAGATAAAATAAATCTAGTTAGTAAAGCTATGTGCAGTTAGTGGGACTGATGAAATCTTCATTACCAATGTATGTCCATACAGAATGCATGCTTGGGAGGTGAGCCCTTATACCTTTAGTTCTTTAAGTCCCTGCATGTATCTCCCCTCTACATCTTGTATCTGGTCCTTAAGATCATAGATATCCTGTAGGACATAGGAATGAACCATTGCATAAAAGAGGGGAAATAGTTTACATATGAAAAAATATCTGAATAATACAGCACTTTAACCTTGCATATCTTTCACTCACATGGCAAAGACTGCAGAATAAAATATACAAAACCTATTTAACACACAAATAGAAAAAACCCTCATATCAGTGAGGAAAAAATCTATTTTGTTATGCAAACTTTGTTTGAAAACCATTAGTATTAAAACTACTCAGTCCCATTTCTTAAATCAATCCAATGATTACTAAAGTTATTAAATTAAAATATGTTTCATTACATAGCTTTCAGTGCCACTACATTTACACATGTACACAGTATCAGTGACATACCACACACGCATCTATTTTTTCTCACCATCATTAAAACAGCAACTTACATTTTATTTTTCTAAGCAAATAAGCACAAATCCCATCTCCCTTTCTACTTCCCCATCATATTAAACATAAACCCTGCAACATTTTCAAATCACTAGAACAGTTTACCCGTAATTCACTTAATGAAACGTCGGGATCCACCAAACTGCTTGTATCTCCACTTCCTCGTCTGGATGAATTCCCACTCAGAGGAGTTGTACTTGCTGAATTGCGAGATGCCGGCTTAAAAAAAAAGAATAAACTATATCAGGATTCACACTGCAGTATTTCCTGGGGCGGTATTCTCCCACTTTGTGATGTCTCATATTTTTCATAATAAAATTACTTGATAATTAGAAACAGCACTGACAATGTATAATTAAAAAATCCTTTTTTTCACCTGACTTAAAATTCTGTAATTTAGTTTAAACCTTGGTCTGGTGACTCCATATGCTTGCTATAATAAAGGATTTTTTTTTGCTGATAAGACATTTACAACACACTTTGGTTAGGTGATGTGAGAGAGAAAAGAAAAACCAGAATAAAATATCTTATTGATTATCAATTATCCTATTTTTATGTAACAGAATTTGAACCCCTATGTACATCTTGCTAGTGGGCTTGTAATTTTGCAGAAATTTCAACTTTTCCATGATTTTATAGTCATTGTAATACTTTCCACATAAAGATTTGTAGCAATGTCTGCAACAGCAATTAAAACAAACTGTGTTTTTCCAGTCCTGTCCCCTTCAAATTCAAACTCCCTGATAGATGGAGGTGAACTGAATATAAAAAAAGTTCCTTTAAAAGATATTCTCCCTTCTTATGGGAAATAAAAGGATGGGAATAAGAATGTTCTACATAGCTTTATATGGCTTTACATAGAACCATATAAGTATCCTTTTGCAAATTAACACCACTGAAGTGAAAGGATGAACCTCTCTAGTCTGGCATCCTCAGGACCTGACTGGTGCCAAATGAGAGAATTTGACAAACCATGGGAGGTCAACATTATCTAGCAGCATTATCAACCATTCCACTGCTTAGTGGGCTGTTAGAAGACATTTAGGGGTAAATTATAGCTAAATAACACAAAACAAAGAGCCATAAACAAGCTTCACGGAACCACAGGAAACATAGCCACAACCATGATAAGTAGTCATAGGGCTAACTAAAATCTTGACAGATTATGGATGTTGCCAGATCAGAGAGTTCCAACCTTCATTAGGATACAAACACTACTAAAACAAGTACCATATAAACTTTTGGAGATATTTTAACAATAACTATAATTAAAGAAGAAAATTTACTCTTAATCATCTTTTTAAAGAAGAAAATTTACTATCAATCATCTTTTTAAATTTAAAACAAACTTACCCTTGTGTAAATTTCAGAAAACTGTTTGTCACACTTCTCTTCCAGCTAGAGAAAGAAAATAAAAGTGATAAATATTAATTTTGTGACTTGGATCAGCTGTAACACTTTTATTTTTACCAAGCATAAAAAGGTGAACATAATCCATAAGATTGCAAAGAAGAGATACCTGAGCCACAAAACTTGATTGTTTGGCCTAAAATAAAAGTTATTTTAACTGTAGTATTTACAAATAACTAATATTTACAATTAAAAAATAACCCTTCAGAAATTTTAGATACATCGGGTTAAAGACTCTTAATACTACAAAACTGAGAAAAAATTATTTTCATTTGAAATCACAGCATTACTGTGATTGAGATGGTAAGTAAAACTGCAAATGCTAACCTCTTCCAAAGTCTGGTTTAGATCACAAGTAAAATCAGTTTGAGTGTCTTAATTTAGCCACCAGAAAACACCTCCATAACATAGTACACAACATTATTTGGTAGAAATGGCAGTCACATCAATAGATAAATAACTGAGCTTGAAGAAGACACAAAGAGGATTAATTATTTTCAATAGCTTACAACTTATTTCAAGCAATTTTTAACTAATCAAGTTTAACCAGAAATACACACTGAGAAAGTCTAGATCTAGGGAACATTTAATTATTCAGAGACTTACTTCAACATTTTCTTCAGTCAAAAACCCAAATTAAGTTTACAATTACAAATCTATATATTTTTAATAAAGAGAAGTAGCTTCCCCAGAGTAACTTATCCATTAATTGTCTTCAATAAAATATCTGATTTTTTTGCCCTAAACTAATGGAGAAGCAGAAGGAGGATTTCACTTCATGCAGACGCTAAGTTCATACAATTTTGAAGACATCAGTTCTTTGTGTCTTACACTCTTTCCTTTTTTCATTTCCACTGCAGTTTGTTACTACTTGAAGAAGATAGCTATTATTGAGAACGATCAGTAGACTATTAACTGGTAAACTGTGTTCCCTGTGAGCTGAGCACTTGGGGTGGCTGCTCAGGGGAGATTCAGGTGCCATCCTGCTGATTAGCACAATGCCCACAGAGGGCAGAATGTGTGTCTATCGGTGGTGCACATCCACATATGCCTTGGTACACAAAACAAAATTTATTCCTCCCGTGGATGGAAAAAATTAGAGGGAACACTGCTGGGAACTCTCAGATAGCTGTAACTTGCAACTTCTTTTTCCTAAGATCAACTATGGACCTGCACTACATCATTTGAACCCAATCTTCCCTACAGAGTATCAACCAGAATATTTTTATTATGACCATAAAAACAAGAATTAAGATTCCATTCCGACAACAGCAATTCCAGTAAATGAAAGAATAATTCTATTAACCATTCACACCATACTGTCACTTCCTCTTAGCAGAGGATACTAATATCAGTGTGACTACTGGAAGAATTACTAGCTTAAATTTCAATTTGAGAAAGAACATACACTGCAACTGACAATAAGCCATTTTCTGGACATAAAATGCACACAGAGATGATGAATCACATACATGGTGGTGACTATAATATTGCACTATTGTTTTTAGTCTAAACAGAAAAAAACCCTGCTAACTTCAAGTGTAGTTCTAAGTTACTGTACAACTGATATTGGGCAGAATAGCTGTTAATTGCGTCTGAATGATTCAGCAAATACACCAGATGAAGGAGAGATGTTTAGCACCAGTAAAATATTTTTTGTAGTGAATTCTTCCTTCAGTTAAAGAGGATTAACTAAGGTTGGAAGTTGTCCCTGCAACTGGAATTCTGTCAATGCCCCAAAAGGAACAGAATACAGCTTATACTCACAACCGTGTCTCAACCTTTTTCTTTGTGGTCACTAACGCAAGCAGATACTGAAATACTCAAGGAATAAGATTTGTAGAGCAAGAGGATACCAGCTTTGCACAGTCAGTTTTTATTTTAGACCAAAACCTCTGTTCACTCTCAAAAGCTGTTCAGGCTTATTATATAAAGGACATTCAGACATTGCACTCAGATACCCATGTATTTATAGCATGCAGTGTTGCTGTAGCCATGCTGGTCCAAGAATAGTCGAAACACAAGGTCACAGGGGTAATGTCTTTTTCTGTACCAACTTCAGTTGGCGGGAGAGATGAACTTTCAAATTTAGACCAACCTCTTCTCACGGTATGCACAACACCCATACAAAAACATGCGTGAAGTGTGGAGTATTATAGTTCATGATTAGATATTATACACAACACAATTAGGTTGTTATAAACTCTGGTATATCTCAGGCAAAAAACCAAAACCATTTACTGAACTGTGTTAGAGAAGTAGCATTCCAAGACACAAAAGATTTGTCGTTTATGGTTACTTTCTAATAAGATTATTGGCAGTTTAATAAACGAAACTCATTCACTATTGAGTAAATTCTACTATTCTACGGTTATTTTGCTTTTTCAGGCAGCTACTTATTTTTCAGTAAGATAAGGAAACACCACCAGTAAGCCCACTGTACTCACTACAATGTCATAACATGCATTACACTCACACTATTTAAATCTGGGATACTGGCATCATCCACATCAGAAACAATGCTCCCCCTGCGATTGGAACGACTAAAATAATCAGCCGCAGTTTCACTTTGATCAGAAAAATCAGCTGACTTCAAAGCCAGATTTAAAAAAAAGACAAAGAAACAGATTAACGAAGGGCAGAATTGAAGACAACAAAAGCCCTTTCCACAGTAATTTATAAGTACATTTCAAAAGAAATAAAATTAAAAATATCAACTACTGCAATTTGCTCTTGGAATGTATAAAGTTTAATAATGACACTACAATTCCTCCTCTTACTATTTGATCATTTAATTGTTCTTAATTGAAGACTTACACGTTTATTGGTTGTATGCACACAATACCAATAACATTTTTTCAAAAAAGAATGTGTCTGAGATCTACTACTTCTTTCCTTGTGACTTTTCAACAATGTATATTATTAGAACAAGTTATAGTTATCCATGTTGCAATATGTGGCTAGAGCCTGGCACTGATACAAATTTTTTATCCACAGATATAGATATTTGTGGGCATAAATCCGTATCTGTGGGGCTCTATCAGGAATAGCAGTGGCAAAAGCAGCAGTTGGCCTGCCCACCACGTCCAGAAGCCAGCATCCTGCACTGGCAGCTCCTCCAGCCCTGCTCACTGTGGTGGGCAGCAGGTTCACCAGCCATCTAGGTGGACTAGCAACAGACAGCAATGAAAAAACACACTTTACCAGTGAATTTCAAAGACCACCCAATACCTTTATCCATGCAGTCCCAGATGCTCAACCTTGGACTCCTTACTCAGTTTCACTTTCCCTCTCAGATTCCCAATCTTCTTGCCCAACCAGTCCCATGGTCCAACTGGGCTTCTCCCGAAGTCCCCGTCCTCATATTTCAGTTCCCTACTTGATCCATCACCACTCCACAGCACCCAATCTGAATTATACTGTCCTACTCTCAGGCTTGTTAACAGTCTCCTCTGGTACAGTTCTGATTCATGCTCCCTCACCATATTCAAGTTGGCTCACTTCCTCCTTCATGCTGCCTGGGTTTATCAGAATGACCATTAGAAGTACAGGAGACACACACACTCTTTCTGTGTCCAACATCATAGCAGATCACAACAGCCAGGAGCAACAGAAGTAGAGAAAGTCCTGCTCGTTCCCTGCAGCCCTTGGTTGTAGTATGGACTCCTCTGAGAATTTAGCTGCTTAACTGCAAAATTAAACTGCAGCAAGGGAGGTTGAGGTTGGACATTAGGAAAAAGTGCTTAACTGTCAGGGTGGTCAAATACTGGAATGAATTGCCTAGGGAGGTTGTGGAATCTCCATCTCTGGAGATATTTAAGAACAGGTTAGATAAATGTCTGTCAGGGATGGTCTACACAGTATTTGGTCCTGCCCTGAGGGCAGGGGGCTGGACTCAATGACCTCTCAAGGTCCCTTTCAGTCCTAGTATTCTATGAAAAGTCTGTATTGAGCATGTGTAAAATGAGATTTTTTTTTCCCCCATAGGACTATAACCTGGACAAATTTGTTGGCTTTTCACAGGAACAGAAAAAAACATTTTGCTGTTACAACAGCCAACCCCTGCCAAATTTCAAATCCCTACTCCAAAACAGGGAGCTTCTAGAGCTTCTCAACAAATGATATTTTTTTAAACTTTGCAAAACCATGTATTTTTGTTTTGTTCAAATTTAAATATTCACCCAGAGGCAGGTTTCTGGGATGGAAAATTTCAGTCTAAAATGATAAAATCTGGCAAAGTTACAAGCAACAGAAAATATGGCCTTATATTTGAGGTTGTCAAACATTATCTCCCATTGTAAATGGCGCTCTATCATTACATTGCTTTAAAAATTTCCTTTACTTTTTTTTCTTTTTTTTAAGAAGAGATTAGCTCAAAATAAAGTACTTCAAAAATATTCACATGATAAGTCAAGTGCCTTATTTGAGCTGCATTATAAAACATATATAGAGATGCCATACAACTCTGGGCAAGTAACAATGAACTTCAAGAAAACACAACTCAGGCCAATTGGTGCACAAAAGTTCAACGTTTTATTTTCTGTCTCTCACAAGCATCCCTTCTTATCTGTGGAATAGCATGTGCTATAGTAGAAGTAATTAGGGATCTTTAAAAAAAAATTAAGAGCGCATCTGACAATTGCATGCAACCCTTCTCACCATGCTATCACTCCACGCTCGGATGGCACGATTAGATGATGTGGTACTCCCTGTTTCATTGTCTGTAAACTACAAAGATTAAAATTCATGTATTTGCAGCTCGTTAACAGCAGTCTAAATAATTTCTATGTTGAAATAAGTAATTCATGGAATGTCAGTGAATAAGGCACACATACTATGGGAAACAAATTTAAATAAATTATGTTTGCAACCTTGAAAAGTGAACGACAACGAAAGAGTAAAATTAAGTCAAAATGCTGGATTATTAACTATGAACTCAACATTCACTGACCAGATAATTTTCAAAAAGAACAAAAATCAATGGATGCAAAAATATTATGGATTTAATATATACATATATAATATATAATAAAAATCTCATCCTCCCAAAATCAAACATAATGGCCTACAAGAAGCAGACAACGGGATCTAAAATGGGTATCCCAATCATAATGGTGACCTGAAAAAGAAATAAATTCACCTTACTGCTTTGTTTCTCTATGATGTACAAAAAGGGACCAATTTTTATTTATTTATATTTTTTACTCATTTAAAAATCAGAAATGTAGGTCTTGTCTATTATGATGGGTAAGACCATCACAATAACACATGCTGACAACAGCAGAGTGTCTAAGGTGTCCAAATGTCCTAATTAAGCAAGTCCTCTACCAAAACCAAGAAGATGTCAGACTTGAAATTTAGTATTTCTAACTTAAAAAGTAATTTAAAAACCCATTTTTAAAAGCCCAAATTAAACCTACTTGATTTCTAGCTTGATATATTTTAAAAAACCATAAAGATATAATTTTTCCCCTTTACCCAATCGTTTACAGGTCACTTTTAACACTTGCTTTGCCAGGAACTGGAAGTTTTGCTACCCAGAGATATACTCAGGGGGTAGGGAATTGGTTGGGGTTATTGTTTTAAGCAGATGATATTTTTGGATGCATGGGTAAATAAAATAGAACACATTAGCACTTAGAAAAACACTGAAGAAAACCAAATTGATGGACCCTGAATTTGCATGTCATAAAAAGTCCCCTCCCCCTTCCCACTGCAGTGACCCACAGAAAAAAAAAAAAATCAAGTGTGGGTCGTGCACAACTCCACAGGGGTGGGAGGTATGAACATGAAGAGGCTCAGGGTTTCTCCCCCACAATGAGGCAAGTTGGCGCTTATGGCTCCAGCCCTTTGGGAAATGGTGTGGAAGCTCTAAGTGAGGCCAGAAGTGAAGGGTTAAGGGTGTAGGAATGATGAATTTGGGCAGCAGCACTGGGCTGGCTGCACGGTATGGCTTTGGACTGGATGCAAGATATCTGAAGTGTGGGGTAGGCATGGAACTGAGGCAAAAGGCTGGGGTGTGGGATGTAAAAGGAAGTTTCAATCTGGGGTATGGGGTTAGGGTCCATGTGAGGATGCATTCTCAGGGAGGAAGTTAGGGTGTTGGAGGAGGTTCCAACCTGAGGAGGAGGATTCGGGGAGTAAACTCTGACCTGGCAGTGCTCACTTGAGACCGCTCCCAGTCAGTGGCACAACACGGCTAAGGCAAGCATCCTGCCTTCCCTAGCTCCACAGTGTTCCTGGAAGTGGCTGCCATATCCTGCTCCTACCCAGGTGGAGTAATCAGGGGACTCTTTATGGTGCATATTGCCATGCCAACGGGCTCTGCCCCCATGGCTCCCACTGGGTGCAGTTGCCAACCAAAGGGAGCTGTGAAGCCAGCACTGGGAACAAAGGCATCACACAGAGCTTCCCTGATCTCTCCTTTGCATATGGGCCTCGGGGACACGTCAGGGCTTCCAGCTCTCCAGCACAGAGATTTGCCATATGCCAGAGGCATATCATAAATCATTAATCAAATTCTGCTTTTGGTTTTACTCTTGAAAGTCCACTGACCATTTCTGCACAATTTTTGTAAGAATTTAACATGCCATAGGTAACATTTTTATAAAAGTCATATTGATGTAGTAAATTTGAAATTAAAAAGAGATTTATTTAATTTATAATTTTTCAGCGTTCTAGTTACTATTGAAGGTTTTGTTTAAAAAAAAAAACAAAAAAACACACCACACACCTCTTCGCCTTGTCCCAGTTTTCTCTAGCTACAGTGAAACTTTAATCTTGCAGAAGTAAAGTCTAACACTAAAATAACTGGTGTTCTGAAATTGATAGCATGACAGGACATCTTTACTTTGGACCAAAAAGATACATAATTTAAAGCTCCGAAGTCTTACTTAAAGTTAAAATATCAATAACTTTTCTTAGCATATTTTAATCAAACAACCACTTCTCTAGATCTTTATATGGCCTTCATCACCACAGTATCTGAGAACCTGCCAAAGGAAAAAAGAACACGATTCTCTCCCTCCTTCCCATTGCTTGTAGTAAAGGAAGTAGTACTTTTAGCAAGGGCTATGTTTTAAGCCTCATTTAATTGGACCTTTTCCCCTCAACTTTCAATTATGGAAGAACTGCTTAGTGTTAAATAGTTGATGTAATTTTTTGAAAGGCCAAGGATTTCTTTATATTAACAACTATAATGTACGAAAGGCAACAGATAACACACTCTACCTTTCTGCTTCAAGCCCAATTTCATTCCAATCTGTACTATGTCATATGATGTTCTAGCACATCAAGCAGTAACATATCCAATATACCACTGAAAGTTGTAATGGTCCATAGAGAAATGTTTCTGATTTCACTGGAAATGAGATACATTTAACTTTGACAATGTGGATACCAGTTTACCTGCTTATGTCAGGCTTTGCTAGCCTACTTCCTTTCTGAAGCAAAGGAATTCTCTCAATCTCTAAATATCAGAAAAATGGGATATCTGTTTCTTACAACGTGCAGACACCAACCTACACCACATTTCTTCCTTATAAAAATATCTCTTTCAACACAAAGGCAATGATTCTGTCACTCCTCTGCTCCAGCTACTATACTAAGGTTTAGATTTGACAACACCGTCTTTCAGTTTCTGGCTAATTTTCTTGAAGTGACACCTCATAATGATGGAGTTCTATACATGTGCTCTATTTCAAAATTTTAAATCCATATCATTCATTTTCAACTTTAAATCTTTTTTTTAAAGGAACACTTTATACAGCAACTTCTACATTTGAACTGTTAGATCAAATAGTCTCTTAAAATTAATATAGCTGCTTTACATTACTTTTTCTGTAGCTGAAACAAAAATAGTTCATGTAGTTGACGTTAGATGGCTCTATAGTGCAAATGCATACTATGATTATTGTGAATTAGTCAAGAAAAAAAAAACACCACAAAATCATGCAAGAGGGCTCACCCACCACAGGACTACTTCGAGCTGAGCTTGCTCTTGAAGAATAAGAACTGTATTCAGATGGCTAAATACAAATGTCATGAAGGAGAAAAAAGATTTTACAATTTTCCATCATCTTTACATTAATAACAAAAGTTTTCAGAAAAGATTAATTAGACTTACAGTGTGAGACTTATATGAGCTATATAATCCATCACCACACAATGATGCCTGTGAAACCAAAAATGGATCACTATATATACGTAGTGTCAAAGTAATTAAAATGTGACAACCTCGAATCATACAAGGTAATTTTACTTCTGTGCAATATAACTTCACCCTTATAATCAAGTTTTATGCATTTTCCACCAAAAGATGTACTTTTGGAAGGTGGAGAGGGTCTAATTTATATTTTCTCTTTGTCACCACTGCCTCCCGCTATGCAGGGAATACTCTCTTTCAGAGGAAATTTGACTATTCTGTTAAAAGGGCATGGTCAGATTTAAAAAATCTTTAACTACGATTAAAACTGAAAATTTAAAGTGCAATACAATATCATTTATACCATTTTATCTTTTTTGATTTTCACTCAGCTTTAACAATGAAACTAGACAAGAGTTTCCCTGAAGATGCTATCTGTGCCTACAGGGGGCTTCTTGATAGTCCTCTTCCACAACAGGCAATAGCTACATTGATGAAATAAGCTGTCCCGCAGCACAGCCAAAATCAAGAGATAAAAAATAATTAGTCCCCCTCAAAATCATGAGTGATCACAAAATGAGTATTTTTCAAAGATTGTACTGTTTCTTAGATCAGCTTCTTGATTTTTGAATGACCCCTGCCCAACGCCAGAGTGGATGTATGTGACAATTAGCATTACCCACTAGATGGATATTATGGTTTTGATCCTTGCTGCAGGAGCCCTGATCCTCACATCTGCCCACCTCCTGCCCAGCAATTAATCCTGCCCTTGAGTCATCCATCAGTTTTGTCTCCATCCATTTCCCTTCAATTCAGCTCCCTCAGTTTAGGTCCCTAATCCCCATCATCACCACTGCATCAGCTCAGCCCCAACCCCCTAAATCCACACTACCATCAATTCACCCTATCAGCACTCATTCCATCTGCTCAGAAGCCACCCTCAATACAGACCCTGCACACCCACTTCACTTTGGCCACCAGGGCATAGATCCAGCCACAAAAGCAATTTCTTACTATCATTAATCTTGACAATCTAGGGATAGAACTCTCAAGTGTCAGAATTTTTTCTTAGAAATCACAACTCTCACAGTTCATGAGAGCTGCATTTCTGCTCCTGTTAATTTTGCACCATCTGCAAGGGTGTGAGAGCAGATAACATAACTATGTTTCATGGGATTTCACTTCTCTCAGACATAGTTGTATTAACCTATCCCTACCATATGGACCAGGCTATGGCTATGTCTACACTAGCACCCCCACCTTCGAAAGGGGGATGCTAATGACACACTTTGGGATATGCTAATGAGGCGCTGAAATGAATATGCAGAGCCTCATTAGCATATTGGCAGCTGCAGCACTTCGAAAGTGCCGCTTTCAATCGCACCTGGCTTGTCTACATGGGGTCCTTTTCAAGAGGACCCCACAGATGTCGAAATCCCCTTATTCCTAGTTAGTTATAGGAATAAAGGGATTTTGACATTTGTGGGGTCCTTTCAAAAAGACCCTGTGTAGATGAGCTGGGCGCGATTGAAAGCGGCACTTTCGAAGTTCCACGGCCACCATTATACTAATGAGGCACTACATATCCATTGCAGCGCCTTATTAGCATACCCTGATGGGTATCATTAGCATCCCCCTTTCGAAAGGGGGGTGCTACTGTAGACATGGTCTATGAGATAAATTCAAATTTAAGGCAGTAAGCTCGATTGTACCAAGTGCTTGTCTTCACTGTAAATGTCATTAGCTCAATTTAGGGAGCACTAATATCAATACCCTAATATAGTCAGAACCGAGTGGGTGTAGCATCAAGTTCAAATTTAAAAGTTCAAAGGAAGGATGGTGTGAAAGCACCATGTCTTTGAACCAAATTCATTAGCCTCCAGAAGCTAAGTGGTGCTGCTGAATCTGGCACCAAGCTCCCAGCCACTTGTGGGAGCCAGGAAACTAATTGGTACTGTTGTTCCTGGCTCCTGTGAGCGGCAAGGAACGGGGAAACGGACTGGTGCTGCTGCACCTGGTTCCTGGATCCCTGCCACTCACGGGAGCTGGGAAACTGACTGCTGCTGCACCACCTGGCTCCCTGTGTTGCCTGGCTCAATGGTCAGTTTCCCACAAGGCACAGCTGCAACCATCAATGTCTGGCCATTCAGTGTGGTGGCACTAAGTCGACTTTACGTGGACTTTGTAGGAAGTGAGGATACTCAAAATCGAATTTATAAAACCAAGTGCTATAAAAATCAAATTTATCTGGTAGTGTAGACATGGCCTAACTCAAGGAGGGGTCTTCTCCCATCAACATAGCTACCTCTCATGGAGGGGAAGTACCTGTGGGTTTTTCCATACACTTCCATGATGTAGAGCAACGAAGGGTCCTGTGGCACCTTATAGACTAACAGAAAAGTTTAGAGCACGAGCTTTCGTGAGTTAACTCACTTCTTCAGATGCTGGTCCTGGAAATCTGCAAGGCCAGGTATAAATAGGCCAGAGCAAGGCTGGGGATAACGAGGTTAGCTCAGTCAGGCAGGCTGAGTTGTATTTCATTTGGAGATGCAAATGAATGGACATCATACCGAATGGACTGAAGGTGAAAAATCCTTTGCAATCTACATACTGCACAGACTACAGTGAGAGATTATGCCACACACTCTCAAAGAAACTGAGGAACCACCTGATCAGCGTCCTGTACAACAAACAGGAGAACATCAAAAAAGAGCTCTCCAATCTGGAGTCTTTCATCAATAACCAACCTTCAACACAAACTTCCACGCCGCTGAACTTTACTAAAATAAGACAAGAGATTTACACTAGACACTTCACTACTATACAGAAGAAAAAGGACTGCAAACTTTCTAAACTCCTGCCTGCCACACAGAGCCACAGCAGTGGTACCACTAACTCAGCCAGCAATATCATCAATCTGTCCAGCTACACACTCAGCTCAGCAGAAGAGTCTGCCCTTTCTCGGGGACTCTCTTTTTGCCCCACCACACGCACAAACATGATACAGTTCTGCGGTGATCTGGAAGCCTACTTTCGCCGTCTCAGACTCAAAGAATACTTTCAACACAACACTGACCAACACACCATTACACAGACAACCTCCCGGCAGCACAAGAATAACTACTCCACGTGGACCCCTCCCGAGGGCAGAAATAACAGTCTGGACCTATACATAGAATGCTTCCGCCAACGCGCACAGACAGAAATTGTGGAGAAACAACATCGTTTGCCTCACAACCTCAGTCGTGCGGAACGCAATGCCATCCACAGCCTCAGAAGCAACCCTAACATTATAATCAAAGAGGCAGATAAAGGAGGAGCTACTGTCATCATGGACAGGTCTGACTACCAGAAGGAGGCTTCCAGACAACTCTGCAATACCAGATTTTACAGGCTACTTTCCTCAGACCCCACCGAGGAATACACTAAAAAACTACACCGTCTGCTCAGGACACTCCCTACACAAGCACAAGAACAGATCTACACCAACACACCTCTAGAGCCCCGTCCAGGGTTATTCTACTTACTACCCAAAATCCACAAGCCTGGAAATCCTGGACGCCCCATCATCTCCGGTATTGGCACTCTCACTGAAGGACTGTCTGGTTATGTGGACTCTCTCCTCAGACCCTATGTCACCAACACCCCCAGCCACCTCCGCGACACCACTGACTTCCTGAGAAGACTGCAATACGTTGGTGACCTACCAGAAAACACTATCCTAGCAACCATGGATGTAGAGGCTCTGTATACCAACATCCCACACAAAGATGGAATAAATGCTGTCCGGAACAGTATCCCTGATGATGCTACAGCACATCTGGCGGCTGAGCTCTGCAACTTTATACTCACACACAACTATTTCAGATTCGGTGACAATATATACCTTCAAATCAGCGGCACAGCTATGGGTACCCGCATGGCCCCTCAATATGCCAATATTTTCATGGCTGACCTAGAACAACGCTTCCTCAACTCTCGTCCACTAACACCCCGGCTCTATTTACGCTACATTGACGACATCTTCATCATCTGGACCCATGGGAAGGAGACTCTGGAGGAATTCCACCGGGACTTCAACAACTTCCACCCCAACATCAAGCTCAGCCTGGACCAATCTACACAGGAGATCCACTTCCTTGACACTACCGTGCTTATACACAATGGACACATCAGTACCACCCTGTACCGTAAACCCACTGACCGCTACTCCTACCTCCATGCCTCCAGCTTCCATCCCAGACACACCACACAATCCATCGTTTACAGCCAAGCACTTAGATATAACCGCATTTGTTCCAACTCCTCCGACAGAGACAAACACCTACAGGATCTGCACCAAGCATTCCTGAGACTGCAATACCCACCTGAGGAAGTGAGAAAACAAATCAACAGAGCCAGACGTGTGCCACGAAGCCTCCTACTACAGGACAAGCCCAAGAGAGAAACCAACAGAACACCACTAGCCATCACCTACAGTCCTCAGCTAAAACCTCTTCAGCGCATCATCAGGGATCTACAACCCATCCTGGACAATGATCCCCCACTTTCACAGGCCTTGGGAGGCAGACCTATCATTGCTCACAGACAACCTGCCAACCTAAAACAAATCCTAACAAGCAACTATACACCGCACCAGAGTCACTCTATCTCAGGGACCCATCCATGCAACGAACCTCGTTGCCAGCTCTGCCCACATATACACACCAGCAACATCATTACAGGACCTAACCGGATCAGCCACACCATTGTGGGCTCATTCAGCTGCACATCTACCAATGTAATTTATGCCATCATGTGCCAGCAATGCCCCTCTGCCATATACATCGGACAAACTGGACAGTCCCTACGTAAAAGAATAAATGCACACAAATCAGACATCAGAAATAGCAATATACAAAAACCCATAGGAGAGCACTTCAATCTCCCAGGACACACAGTAGCAGATTTAAAAGTAGCTATCCTGCAGCAAAGAAATTTCAAGAACAGACTCCAAAGAGAAATTGCTGAGCTACAATTCATCTGCAAATTCAATACCCTCAGCTCAGGATTAAACAAAGACTGTGAATGGCTGGCTAAATACAAAAGCAGCTTCCCCTCTCTTGGAGTTCACACCTCCAGATCTACTGATGACAATACAACTCAGCCTGCCTGACTGAGCTAACCTCGTTATCCCCAGCCTTGCTCTGGCCTATTTATACCTGGCCTTGCAGATTTCCAGGACCAGCATCTGAAGAAGTGAGTTAACTCACGAAAGCTCATGCTCTAAACTTTTCTGTTAGTCTATAAGGTGCCACAGGACCCTTCGTTGCTCTACAGATCCAGACTAACACGGCTACCCCTCTGATACTTGATTCCATGATGTAGTTATACTAATGCAAATTTATAGGACAGACATGGCATAAATGTTCATATAGCCAGAACTAAACTGATGAAAGAATTCTTCCATTTACCTATCTACTGCTTCTTAGACTGCATCCACACTATGAGATAAATTCCAATTTAAGGCAGCGAGCTCGATATTACCACATGACTGTCTTCACTGAATATACCATTAGCTCAATTTAGGAAGCACTAATATGTCGGTATGTGCTGGGTGTAGCATCAAGTTCAAATAAAGGCCAATGTGGAAGCAACATGTCTTAAAATCGCATTTACTAGACTCCAGAGGTGTCCCATATGTAACCCACAATGCCCCTCAGTGCTCCACTGTAGCCACTGCTCTCCCAGTGTGCAGGAATTAGGTAACAGGAAGACCGTGAATTGCAAATTGAGACCAGAAAGCCTGTGGCTGTGGGCTCATGTTTGTAGGAGAGCCTGAGAAATGTCTCCCTCTCTTTGCCATTAGCGCATCTACCCATTATGAGTCACCCCAGCATGGAGTTCGTGGTTCTGTCTCTACACTTGGTATTTTTTTCTGCACTGCCTGGCACCAGCTGCTGCCCTGCCGCATCATGTGGCAACAAGGCTGTTGTGGGGGTCGTGCTTGCAAAAGAGGCCAAGAAACATTTTCTCAACAGTTTACGTTCCCGCGTGCACCCTCTTAATTCCCCCACAGGCGCCACACAGTCGGGGTCTTTTCCCGCAATCAACCACATCACATGACCTAATAAAAGGACATGCCTGCCATTCAGTGCTGACCATGCTGCCAGTAAGCACTATCCTGGCTTGATCACAGGGCTCCAAGTGTGGGAAAGAATTTCAGGGGCTTGCTGCCACTGAGGAGACTACTTCAACTGTCCCCCTGCCCTAAATATACATTTGGGGCCTTTCTGCCACATGGGGAGGGACTAATTCAACTGGACCCCCACCCTAAATATACATTCAGGGGCCTGCTGATGCTGGGGGGAAGTCTCCGCCAGCAGCTAAGATTTTCAGGGCCTCTCTGCCGCACATGGGGACTACCTCAACTGGCCCTCCACTGAAATCCCCGCACACCCTAACAAGAACGCAGGGGGCTTGCTCTTTCTGGCGGTGGGAACATAAGAACATAAGAATGGCCATACTGGGTCAGACCAAAGGTCCATCCAGCCCAGCATCCCATCTGCCGACGGTGGCCAATGCCAGGTGCCCCAGAGAAGGAGAACAGAAGACAATGATCAAGTGATTTATCTCCTGCCATCCATCTCTTGCCCTTGTTCTGAAGGCTAGGGGCACCATACTTTATCCCTGGCTAATAGCCATTTATGGACCTAACCTGCAAAAATTTATCAAGCTCTTTTTTAAACCCTAATAGAGTCCTGGCCTTCACAGCCTCCTCGGGCAAGGAGTTCCACAGGTTGACTGTGCGCTGTGTGAAGAAAAATTTCCTTTTATTAGTTTTGAACCTACTACCCATCAATTTCATTTGGTGTCCCCTAGTTCTTGTATTATGGGAAAAGGTAAATAATTTTTCTATATTCACTTTCTCCACACCATTCATGATTTTATATACCTCTACCATATCGCCCCTCAATCGCCTCTTTTCCAAACTGAAAAGTCCCAGTCTCTCTAGCCTCTCCCCATATGGGACCCGTTCCAAGCCCCTAATCATCTTAGTCGCCCTTTTCTGAACCTTTTCTAATGCCAATATATCTTTTTTGAGGTGAGGAGACCACATCTGCATGCAGTACTCAAGATGTGGGCGTACCATAGTTTTATATAGGGGAAGTATGATATCTTTTGTCTTATTATCGATCCCTTTTTTAATAATTCCTAACATCCTATTTGCCTTACTAACTGCCGCTGCACACTACGTGGATGTCTTCAGAGAACTATCCACTATAACTCCAAGATCCCTTTCCTGATCTGTCGTAGCTAAATTTGACCCCATCATGTAGTACGTGTAATTTGGGTTATTTTTTCCAACATGCATTACCTTACACTTACCCACATTAAATTTCATTTGCCATTTTGCTGCCCAATCACTCAGTTTGCTGAGATCTTTTTGTAGTTCTTCACAATCCCTTTTGGTTTTGGAAGTCTTCCACAGCGGTTATGATTTTCAGGGGTGCGGGAACACTTCAACCAGCTCTGCAGACATAGACTGCTGCCACTCCTGGCAAAATATTTTCAGGGGCTTGCTGCCCATTGCAGGCATCTGATGCTTTTTGCAAAATCTTTGATATTTCAGAGATCAAATATTTTTCCTAACCCTTCCTATTCTCTTTCTTCATGGGTTTGGCACCCCAAAAATACCAGAAACAATGAGAGGAGGGCCAGTCTAGATTCGTCTTTCCATTATAAGTTCAGTGTATGAGATTTCATTGAAATCATGTTTGGGAAAGACAATGTAGCTATTTTATATGGAGATATACCCTGTGTCATAGAACTGGAAGAGATCTCAATAGGCAATTGAGTTCAATCCCCTGCACTCACAACATTCCACCTCCCCGCACAGCGGCCAAGATTTTTGGGTGCTTGCTGCCATCGGCCATGTTGGCAATTTCTGTGTAGTGAAGAGGGAAGACAAAAATCTTTTTTCCCCAGCCTTTTCTATCCTCTTTTCTCTAACTTTGCACCCCTTCAGGCAGGGAAGAGTGGGTGGAAGGCCAGTTGAGAATACAGACTGTGCACAGAAGTTGTATAATGAACTGGGAACCCAAAGACCCTTTCCACAGAAACTCTTTTTTTCAAAAGCTTTACCATCTACTCTTTCTTCATGCTTTTCATTGTCCCTGTATTATCATCAGGGATCGGATGCAATCACAGGAGTGGGGTACAGTCAGTGGATGGCCAGTTGAGAAGACACACACTTTCCAATTTCTATAAAATGCTGGGTAATTTAGTTACAGAAGAAAGATTTCTGTTAACCTTGCCTTCTATGTTGATGCCCTACTTCTCCTTCCTTCCGACTGTAAAAATGGATGTTTGCTTACCACAGGAGGGGATTAGGGCAATGCAATGTGGGAAGATGATGTCAAATACCAGGGAACATACCCAGAATGCAACGGAGATGAGGGAACTCTGGGATAGGTTCCCACAGTGCACTGCTGCAAGTAGGTGTTTGCTGAGTGAGTGGATAGCTATAAGTTGACTTTGTGAGGAACACGTGGGGAGGTGAGGATAGTCAAATTTGAATTTATAAAATCCAGGAGTTATAAAATCAATATTAATAAATTTGAATTTCTCTCATAGTGTAGATGTAGCCTCAGGGAGGTGACATCTACAGCATGAAAATAATCCCTCCTAATGCTGTAGTGGATACCTACACTGAAGTGTTACAGCAGCACAACTCTAGTGCTGCAACTGTGCCACTGCCTCCATTTAAATATAGACATAGCTGGGAGCAGGGGAAAGAAAAAAAAAAAAGGCTCTTCAGTTCCTTAACTGTAAATCCCTTATCTTGAGGAAAGCTCTGACACTTCAAGTGGTACAACCAGCATATAGAAGCATTTTCAAAACTTTTTTTTCCTCATTTTGTGAAAAATAAAGTTTAAAAATTTTGAGGGAAACTTTTTTTTTTTTTTTATTAAGTACATAAGCTTCTGTAGGCAAGCACGGCTGCCCCTTTTGTTATCAATTGTGCTTTTTGGTATCTGTGTCCTAGTTATGCACTTCTCCTCCCCTTCTTCCAAAAGCTCATGCTAACAGATCTGGCAAGATTGCTAAATGGAGCTTAGCTATACAGAAGCATCATCATATTGCAGCTGTTGTGACACATGCACAGAGCATGCAAATTGCAAATACTTTAAAAGTTCTGTAATCTCAGTTATAAAATGTGTTACTTGTAACAGCAGTAGGTAAAAATTTACATGCGATTATTTTTCTTTTAATGTGCACGACCATGCCTTTTCACTTTTTTTAAAAAAGCAGTTTAGCCATTTTTTTGTGAATGCCTTCCTCATTATAGTAGTAGCAAAAACAGTCTTCCCCAATAAAGTTTTTATATAGTGTTTTTCACCAGTAGGTCTCAAAGTGCTTAACAAAGGATGTCAGTATTAGTATACTCATTTCACTGATGGCAAAAATGAGGCAGAGGAAGGTAAAATGACTTGTCTAAGTCAGCCAATGGCAGAGCCAAGAACAGAAGCTGCGTTGCCCAAGTCACAGTCCAAAACTCCATTTACTAGGCTAAAGTATTTAACACAGTTATGACTTATTCCTGTAGCTCTCTGTCATACTGCTTTTTTCACTTTTTTAAAGCACAGTAAAGTTTAATCATTTTTTCCTAAGATACTGAGTATAGCTCAATTAATGATAATACAGAGCAAGAGTTACCACCTTGATATTCAGGATTTAATAGTTATGCATAAAAACTCAGTATGTGAGTTATTACCAAAACATAGAAAATTATTTAAAGGAGAACTGTCACCACTGAGATTCTTTAACTATTAATTGAACACACCTCCCCCTCGCCAAAAAACGGAAAAAAAAAAAAAGTGTTAGGCTTCACTTACATAAAAGCACATAAAACTGAAAAAAATTAAACACAACATAAAGCAATATAGACATACATACTACCTAACTCTCTAAACAATTTTTACAGGATTCTGATCCTCAGATGATCTGCAAGGTTATATCACAAAAGGAAAATTTCAGAATTCCAGTCATATATTGCTTACATTGTTCTGAATAAGAACTTTTCTCTTAAGATGTGTGGTGACATTTAAAAGAGCTGCATAACACTGGACACAAACTTCTAAAGCAAACTCATTTTTAGAGCGTGATGTGGGGTGGAGAGCAAAAAGGATAGTAGTATAGGAAGAGTGACTTTTCATTTTGGGGCCTGTCATCTTTAACTCTGTGCCATTAAGTCATTAAAATGACAGAAGAAAAAATACCTTGATGTACAGAACATTTCTTTTTCTTTATCTTAAAACTATGTCTTTGTAATTTCATAATGTTTTAAAGGCTAATGATTAGTCAGTATTATCAGTTATTAGTGTTAATATTTGGAGGAGCAGAAAAGTGGAGAAAGACTAAGGTGACATTTAATAGCGGATCATTTTGTTCTGAACTGAATAGTATAATCTGATTAAATGAACATTTATTTATATCTACACATATATTTATGATTAAATGAAAATAAATGGCTATGTCACTAAAAGCTGTGTAGTTTAGACACAATTTTCTTTTTTTCATTTAAGGATGTCCAGAAAAGGAAATAAAATCTGAGGCCTGAGGGTTTTTTTTTTGTTTTTTTTTTTCCCCAAAGAAAAACAAAAATCCCAATGCTCCCCTCCTGCCCAACCCAAAAACCAAAGTTGTTTTGTGCCACTTTTTATGCTGGAATTTCATTCTTTGCACAAGCTGTAAGATGACAAAAATCACTGTAAAACTAATGATATGGAGACATCACAAGAGCAAAAATTGAAAGTTAATTTACTTGGAAAAGATTGTCAGGGCTTACATTTTCTGTTTTTTAAAATCAATATCCTAAATGTGATCACTAATTAATATTTTGAATAAAGGAAGCTTCTGTGAAAAAGCAACAGAATTGCCCTTAAATTAAGGAGGCAGAACTCACAATAAACATCACTTATACTTCTTAGAAAGAGTCAGAGCAGATGAGATGTGATATCCCTGATATTTCTAAAGTTTAAAAAACAAAAACAAAAACCACAGAAAAGGACCTCCTGCCTTCCAGACCATCTTAATAAAGAAATGAGCCACATGTCCAATTCTTGAAAAATCCTTTGGAATTCACCTTTCAGAACCTCTTCTACACTCCTATTCATTTCATATTATCTCAGTCATGCAGGCGTTAGCTTTATTTTAAAATACAACGGGAATGCATATGCAATATTCTCAAACTACAGTCATTTGAATGCAGGTTTAAGGCAACCATGCAAACAGACTCATACAAACCAAACTAGCACTTCTTATCAAACCCATGTTTACAGAAGGAGACACCTATAAAGAAAAGTTTCATTATTTTTATTTCAAAAAACTATTAAGAAATCAAAAGTTAGTCAAAAACCTTTTTCACACTGTACTAACCCTATGACTCTTGGTAGTTGCCAAAGAATCACTGTAGAGAGACGATGACTGTGATGAAAAAAAAAAATTACAATTTTGGCTGCAGTACAAAGAAAGGTTTAAATCCATTATATTTGTCTGAAACTCTAGGACTTACTTAAACAAGTAAAACTAAGCTCTATTAGAAATTTTTGAATAAAACAATATAATAAATTTTTAAAGAAACCATACATCTTGCGTAACAGAAGTCTATAATATTCTAATTACAAAGTTGATATTTTTATGGTTAAAGAAGTGGCATTAAACACATAAAAGAGAGGACTGGATTGTTTGGTCACACAATTTCTCCCCATAACCACTAACATAAATCGGACCAAATTCTACAAAAAACAGAAATTATCCTCTGGTTGTAGACCAGAAATTTATTATTATGCTCATTACGACAGCACTTTCAGGCCCCCAACATTGATCTGGGCCACACGCCTTGAACAGTTGCTGTGGTGTGTGATGTGGGTGCAGACAGATATTCCACTAAGGAGCAAGCACACCCCAGTGCTTTAAACCTGAAGAACTTTGCCCAGCACTACCAGTAGGAGCAATGTTCATGGCCTCTAGTCATTCTACCTCTTTCCTGTTTTTTTAAGGGCAGCATCACCTGATCATAAGAACACCCATCTTAGATCAGACCAAAGGTCCACTTCACCCAGTACCCGTCTTCCAAGAGTGGCCAATGCCAGCTGCCCCAGAGGGAGTGAACAGAAAAACAGCAATTTGTCTCCTGTCATCCACTCCCAGCCTCTGACGGACAGAGGCTAGGGATACCATTCCTACCTATCCTGGCTAATAGTCATTGATGGACCTAACTTCCACGAATTTATCTAGTGCTTTGCTGAATCCTGGTAAAGTTCTGGTCTTTAAAAGCATCCTCTGGCAAGGATGGATCCCCTGCAGTTCCTCTGGACTGAACATCAAGAGACGAGACTCTTATGTAGAAGGCACCAAAGATGAGTTGTGGAACACACAACTGCAGCCACAACACAAGGACAACTATTTTCATCCATGTTGGTAACCATCTTTTCCTGGTTAATTGGTTGCAATTACATAATAAAGTCAGGTGACTCACAAGCTGTATCAATAAGAATTGGAGTCAGAGTTTACTTAAAGAACAACTGGAAAACTGCTTTCCATAAGTCTGAATCTGACGTGGAATCCACCATAATAGCACAGCATTTGGTAAGAGTATGTGCACAGGAGACTAGGTGCAAATATCCAATATCAAAACATCACTTCTATATGTGAGTAATGTAGCTTGAGCCTTAGCTGAATGAACCTTTCGCAGAGGTGTTGCCTGAGCTACTCCATATGCCGTCATAATATAGGAAGCCATCTGGAAATAGTCTGCTTGGAGACCATGTGATCACTCATGCTGTCCACACAGGAGACAAAGAAGTTGAACAATGAAAGGGTTTAGACCTCTCCAGATAAAAAGCTACACATTGTCTCACATCTCGTACATGAAGCCACTGCTCTTCTGTATTAGAATGTGGCTTAGAAAAGAATACGAGGAAGCATAAAGCAGTGTTACAGCAACCAAAAATTTAATATGTGCCCCACGGGCTCATTTAGCTTTGAAAAAATGAAAAAATGGATGACTCTGCCATTAAAGGCTGTGTCTACACTAGCCCAAATCTTTGAAATGGCCATGTTCATTAGCATGCCGCCAGCCGTGACTCTTCAGAATTGCTGTTTTTCACTGCCGCATGACTCTCCAGACAGGGCTCCTTTTCGAAAGGACCCAAGGAACTTCGAAATCCTCTTATGCCTATCAGCAGATAGAAATAAGGGGATTTCTAAGTTGGTGGGGTACTTTGAAAAGGACCCCTATCTGGACAAGCCGCGCGGCAGCAAAAAGTAGCAATTTTGAAGAGCTGCGGCTGGCGCCATGCTAATGAGACACTGAATATGCATTTTAACACCTCATTAGTAATCTTCAAAACAGCCATTTGCATGGCCATTTTGAAGATTTGGGCTAGTGTAGACATAGCCATAGTCTGCAGCTCAGTTACACTCTTCCTCTAGATGTGAGAGCAACACAACAGGCACAGAAGAGAGGGAGAACAAGTTGCCAGGGGCCTAAACAGAGAACCTGTAAGGGCAGCCAGTACAAGAGTAAGGTTTTACAAAGGAACTGTTTCTTTCACCAGCTGGGGAAGAGGGAGGACCAAGTGATTCCTTAGACACCTTAGTATTATGGAGTTTGAGAAATCTGACATCCTATGGATCAGAGTCTGGGATGCCAAGCTCCCTTCTAAGTGGATCCTCAATGACCTGAGACACAGACTAGAGGAGTGGAGTTGTCACAGATTCTCCTGAAATGCCCTAAATGTGGGTTAGCACCAGTTACCTCTCCTGAGCCAACAATCAACCAAAAATCACTTCCACTTGATCAAAGGGGTAATTCTAATGGAGGGTCTTCTACTATTGAGTAGCATTTGTTTAATAGCTGCCAAACAACAATTCTTCCTTTTCATCTAGCCATGCCATGAGCTGCAGATTACTTTAATACCAGAAATCTGACTTGACCATAGCGGTGAGTCAGTGGGTTGGGATAAAGAGATATGGGACTTCAAAACAGAGACTGAGGAAGTCAGATAAATAACTGTCTTGGCCAACTTCATACATAAAAGAATTAGTTTGGAATGATCCAGCTTCTGCTTGAGAATATTCTGCAAAACAAGTGAGATCAAGGAAAAGGAATATACCTTCACAAATCCTCCAATTCAGGTCAAGGCATCAGTTAAAAGGAGCCTGGACAGAGACCCACTTGAAACAAAAGGGATGTAATTACAAACAGCTCAGTAGCCAAGATGCCCTATTCTGCAATATGGAGCTTGGCAAACTCATCTTCAGAGATTAATCAGGATTTTGGGAGAAATTACTACTTATGTAATCGGCCAAATGATTCTGGACCCCAATAAATGGATGGCTGTGGAAATTTTTCTTTCCTTCATACAGCACTGCCACAATTTTATTGTTTCCTGACAAAGCTGGTTGGACCATTTTCTTCCCTGCTTCTCTACATAATACATTTCAGTGCTATTGGTGACCATAGGAGAGCATCCTTGATCTGGGCCCAAATATCTCTGCATGAACTGCAAATGGCTCAGAGCCCCAGGATGCTGATCCAAATGGAAGCTCCCTGTTTTGTCCACAAACCTTGAACCTTCCATGTCCACACATGCACTACCCTATGTAGCATGGAGGCACTGACCACAGGAGGACAGACAAAAAAAATCATGCTCACCCATATTGATCTATCTGGCCACCATTGTAGGGACCTGAGGAAAACGGACAGCTGCAGTTGGCCATCTAGCTACTGATAACTCAGCCAGTATATCACCTTCAACTACAGGTTGAACATCTCTCGTCCGGTATCCTCGGGACGTGACTGGTGCCAAATGAAAGAATTTGTCGGCCAAGAGGAGGTCAATATTTTCTAGCATTATCAACTCTTCTATTGCTTATTGATCTCTTAGAAGACATGTAGGGGTAAATTAGAGCTAAACAACACCACAGAACACTGACAGCCAGGACTGGTGGCTGTAAACAAACTTTATGGGACCACAGGAAACTTGGTCACTCTCATGACAAACGGTTGTCCAGCTAAATAAAATCATGCCAGATTATGGAGTTTGCCGGATGAGAGTTCTGAATTAGAGAGGTTCAACCTGTAGTTTTACACAGCACAAAGATGAAATCTTGTGTGCAGATCAAACAAATTCATTCCACCTTATAGCCTAGTTATTTGAAATGCACACATAACTTGTTGGGCCCAATGAATTTGATTTTTTTGTGCTGTTATTAATGCTGATTTCTTCTTTTTCAAAATTAGATTCAGATAATCAGAGATGTAACTCTTCAATATGGACATGAATTACTTAATGAGCCATCCCCTGTCATCCAGTCCTAGCCTTTGGCACTAAGAGGCACAGGACACTGCGGGGTGTGTACCCTGACCAAGAGCCATTGATGGACCTGCCCTCCAGGAACGTAGCTAACTTTTTTTTCTGAACTCAGTTGTACCTTTGGCCTGCACAGCATCTTCTGGCACATCACAGTATGGAGGCGCTACTGGAGATAGCTACAAGCAGTATTAAATCGAAAATCCTATTGATTAATAAACTAAACCTAAGGATACTACTAAACCCATTAGAAGAAATAGCTGTATGAGGGAGAAGGGTAAGAGAAACCACAGCATTGTGAAATGAAGCATGAGGTAAAAAACATATTGAGCACTCAGATTCAAGCCAGAAATAGCGAGAAGGAACTGAGGGAATCAAGGTGGCATTGCTCTCATACAGCTAAGGGACTCAATGGCACAAATTCCACCCCTACTGGTACTGATTAATAAATTTCTTCAGATTTGGCAAAAGCACACGAGTGGAATATACAGCCCCAATCACTCAAAGAAGCACAAGTAACGCACATCTTGGGAGATTCATTTGGGTTAGTTACAAACCCAAAGAAAAATATCTCTTTAAGGTAAGAGTAAAGTTTTAGTTTAGTACCAAATTATAAAGTTGTGAAGAGGTTCAATCAAGTAAAATGGAAGAGTCATATGGGATTAAAATAATAGAAAGGTTATTTACTGCACGCACATGTCACAAATCAACATAACTATTTTACAGAAAACTGTAAAAAGCTGAACTTTTGGTCTTGCTTATTCTGAATGATTGATTTCCTTAGTTTGTCAGAGAAATTCAGTTAAAGCTGGCCATGAAAAGCACATAAGTAAACTTGAAACTCAGTTAAAAAAAAAACCAAACACATGGTAATAATTGATAACCTAAAGCACTTAACATTCACCTCAAAACATGCAGGGAATAAAAGTACCTCCTAAAGCGCTACAGTGACCGAGAACAGTCCTTCATAAATTGGGCCCTACCAAACTCACAACCATGAGACATGCATCACAGCCAATGAAATCTGTTTTTTGTGTACTTTTATCCTGGTGTACAGACTTTACGAGGCAGAGCAATGTTTCTCAAATTGGGGGTCTTAGCCCAAAAGGGATTTGCAAGGGAGTAGCAAACATTTATTTTAGAGGGTTTCACAGGATTGACACCTTTGCTTGCTTCTGCATTGCCTTCAGAGCTGGGTGACAGCAGAGCAGGGACTGTTGGCCAGGTCCCTAACTTTGAAAGCAGTGCCCCTCCAGCAGCTGCACAGATGTCAGAGTTGCACTATCATACCATGCTACCCTTCTGTGCTTGTGCTGGCAGTGGCTTTGCTTTAAGAGCTGGGCCCCTGGTCAGCAGCCGCCACTGTCTGGCTGCCCAACTCTGAAGGAGGTGCCATTACCAATAACAGTGCAAAAGTAATGGTAGCAGTATCACAATGGCCCTTTCAATGACCTTGCGACCCTCTAGCCTCCCACATAAACATACATGTCCTTTTTGGGTCACAACCCATACAATTACAACAGGATGAAAATTCCAGATTTAAATGTCTGAAATCATAAAATTTGCAATTTTTAAAAACCTATGACTGTAAAGTTGACCAAATTGGGCTATGAATTTGATAGGGTCCTACTCAAATTAACGTGAACAGAAATTTAAAAACTAAGCAAGCATTTCAACTCATACTAATATTAGTTTTAATACCCTAGAATCTTAAGAAGGGAACACACACACACACACAATTATTAAGCAGAAACCAAATTACAGACAAACCCGAGTTTGGTAGGTAGAGATTGATTTGCTATGTCTAAGGCTGCTGTAATTTCTTTGGTCATGATACAATCCACTCTGTAAAAAATGAAAAATTACATATAAAGTTATTGTGAACAAGGATATCACAATGATGCCCAGACACCCCCAAGCTTGTAAACAGTATCGGAAGGGTAGCCGTGTTAGTCTGGATCTGTAACAGCAACGAAGGGTCCTGTGGCACCTTATAGACTGACAGAAAAGTTTTGAGCATGAGCTTTCGTGAGCACAGACTCACTTCATCAGATGTTTGTAAACAGACATTTAAAAATGTTCCTCCTTTCTCTAGGGCCAGGGCTCAAAATTGATACAACTTTCTGAAGGAAAAATGGCAAATTTGGTAAAGTATTTTTAAAGAGTACTCTTTAAAAATTATGGAAAATTCTGATATTTAAAAATTATTCATTCAGCTGTAAAAAGATTATATGAGTGTGTCTTTCTCCCACACAAAATTGAGGAATGTCTCTGAAATATCTAAGAAGCAGTAAAGCAGTGCTTTTTTTTATGCCGGTACTTGTCAGTACTGATTATCAGAACCTCGGCATCCCAGCTGCAGGATTTTACAGAAAACTGTGAAGAAGTCATTACTTACTTCAAAAACATGACACTTCAAAATAATAAGTGAAAACCTGTTTATGCTTATTGGTTTAATCTGTTTCCATTAAATAATTTGGTCAGAATTGGAAAGTACAGAGAAAGTGCAGTCTGCATCTTCACTACAGGTTCAAAGGACCAGTGAAACTATTTAATAAACCAGGCGCCAATCCAGCAAACATGTAACCATATGCTTAACTTTATAACTGAGCAGTCCCACTGACACTCACTAGTGAAGCGAAACATGCTAATGTGTGCAGGATCGAGTACTATGTTACATCACTGTTTTCAAAAAATATGTACTGAAATCTTATTGATTACATTTCTGATTTTTCTACATTGTGAACTTAGTGTCTTGTTTAAGCTATAAAAGGTTTTCCCTTTCCCTTACATATCTAGTCTGTACACCTGACCCTGCAAAGGGATCAAAAACCACAGATTCATACTTCCCCTGAAATGAGTCCAAT
Organism: Carettochelys insculpta; assembly: GCF_033958435.1. NCBI lineage: Eukaryota > Metazoa > Chordata > Testudines > Carettochelyidae > Carettochelys > Carettochelys insculpta. The sequence continues at coordinate 190,369,372 of NC_134138.1, read as the reverse complement.
AGGATGGAGAGTAAAGAACAGTGTTTGCCATCCCTTTGCCAAATTAGCCGTGTCTACATGTGCACGCTACTTCGAAGTAGCGGCACTAACTTCGAAATAGCGCCCGTCATGGCTACACGTGTTGGGCGCTATTTCGATGTTAACATCGAAGTTAGGCGGCGAGACGTCGAAGTCGCTAACCCCATGAGGGGATGGGAATAGCGCCCTACTTCGAAGTTGAACATCGAAGTAGGGCACATGTAGCCAATCCGCGTCCCGCAACATCGAAATAGCGGGGTCCGCCATGGCGGCCATCAGTTGAGGGGTTGAGAGACGCTCTCTCTCCAGCCCCTGCGGGGCTCTATGGTCACCGTGGGCAGCAGCCCTTAGCCCAGGGGTTCTGGCTGCTGCTGCGGCAGCTGGGGATCCATGCTGCATGCACAGGGTCTGCAACCAGTTGTCGGCTCTGTGGATCTTGTGTTGTTTAGTGCAACTGTGTCTGGGAGGGGCCCTTTAAGGGAGCGGCTTGCTGTTGAGTCCGCCCTGTGACCCTGTCTGCAGCTGTGCCTGGCACCCTTATTTCGATGCGTGCTACTTTGGCGTGTAGACGTTCCCTCACAGCGCCTATTTCGATGTGGTGCTGCGCAACGTCGATGTTGAACATCGACGTTGCCAGCCCTGGAGGACGTGTAGACGTTATTCATCTAAATAGCCTATTTCGATGTCGCTACATCGAAATAAGCTACTTCAATGTAGGCTTCACGTGTAGACGTAGCCATTGGGTGGTATTTGTTTGCATGAACACACAAAGACAAGCTTGCAAATGTATGTGCGGTTGAATGTAGCAAACTGTGGCTCTTTGCAGTTTGAAAAATGTGGTAGAAACTATACAGCTCTGTGAAAATGAGACAAAAATATTCCAGCAGTCAGAATGAACTACAGATTCAAGCTGGGACTTTTCAAAGGCAGCCAAACTGTGCTCATTTAATCAATGACTCATTTTTCAGGTCTGGGACCTTTTGAAAATACTATTCTGAAAATGTATTTTTATTTACCTGTCAAAATTTTATTTGTTTAAATTGTTTACTTGAGTATTCTACAACCACTTTCTGTAGACCACAAACCGAACACCATCATCAACAAATTTGCTGATATAATATCAAAATGTTTATGGCAAACCTAATAATCTTCACTCCATTGCATAGTAGAATTTAAGCTACCCAGTACTGATAGTGAAGGGGACAAATGTGAAACAGGTTCCTCTGTCCCCACAGAACAAATGAAATCAAACCAAAAAAAAATTTGTTTTCATCCACAGAAGTGGCACTTCCACAAATATTCCCAAAAGCAAAGACCACTTTGTATATTAATTTAATTTCTACTCTGAGCAGAGCGCACAATTCTACTGACATGATTGAAACCGCAAGCAAATTCAGATTTGATATGCACCAAATTCAGAGCGGAATTTGGCTGGTATCATCACATAGGTCACCTAAATTTCTTTTACTGTAAAAAGAGAGATACATAGCTGGTACATTAAACATATAAAGCATTTACTTGAAAATGATCCTTAGCACTTATTTGGTATATTCATAAAGAGTACTGCATGAGAACACTAACCAACAGATCTTTATGGGAACTAGAAGACCTCTTCATACCATGAGAATCATTGTAAGTACGATTCTGCAAGTAAAAGTTTAGAAAGTCAACTATGAACAATAACAGCATCTTCAACACTAGAGCATAATAAAAGCAAGCACATGGAATTCTTAACAGAACACTCACCATACGAGATAAGCGCAGCCATAGAAGACACAGATCTACCTAGTGGTCTCATCTACACTAGCAATTCCTTTCAAAACAGTTCTTGCAGGAAGGAACTCTTTCAAAACATCCAGTGGAGCATCTACACACAAAAAGTGTCCTTTCAAAATTAAACTGAAAGAATGCAGCGGTCCTTTTGAAAGTGCTCTCCCACTGCCATTTCAGGAAGAGTGCATTTTTTCAAAAGCTTCTTTCGAAAGAAAGTGTGTGCAGATGTTCAGCGGGCCCTTTTATTTTTTGAAACAGCAGTCTTCCTGGCACCAGATTTTTCAATCTTCGGGCCACTCTTCTGAAAGAGCAGGGGGTGGTGAGGATGCTCTCTATCAAAAGAGCAGATCACTCTTTTTGATCCATTTTTTTGTGTGTGGATGCACTCTTTAGAAAGAAGTTTTTCCAGAAGAGAGATCTTCTAGAAGATCTTTTTTCAAAAGATAGCTGTAGTGTAGATGTAGCCAGTGAGAGGTAGGGGATTAGCCAGAATAGCAGAGGCAGGTTGCTCATATCACTAAGTTCCAAAGAAGGGTCAGCTGAGTGTGACTGCAATTTTGCCTGTGTTGAGTTATTGAGTAAAGACAATCAGTATTCAATATTCACAACAGTTCTCAAAAAACAAAAAAAGTAAAACATGCAAAATAGAAAAAATAAAACAAAGTATACTTGAAATGTTTATTTTTTTCCACCTACTTGAGCTAGTTCATCATTTTAATCATCACTGTTTAAGAAAATTTAGTTCATTGTTTGTTTACTGGTTCACGTTAGTGACAGAAACTGGAAGTTACACATGACCAACTTAACATACTTCCAAGTAGGAATGGTAAATGTGAATTATTTTTAAATCAAGGGATCACACACTCTTATCCCTATGATTGAGAATTTAAGCTTTGTTGTTGTTTAAAAAAAGAATCAGCTTTGTTATGGGATATTATGTATCACAAAAACTGGCATTTTGAAAAGAAAAGTCATTTTCAAAATCAGAATGTCTATTTTTTTTTTTTAGCACAATGCAAAAACTGTTCACATATCTGAAAACTGAGATTATCTGTGACAGCAGGAAGCTAGCCCTAAATGATCAGTTTTCATACTGTCTGAACAAAGTAGCTTTACCTATTTACACAAATTCTGTTACAACATCCGTATGAAAATGTAGTAACTCTCCAGAAAATAACTCAATAAAACTGTATTTTAGTGTACATTTCCATGCTTACTTACCATCTCTCAGTAACAGCCATAGTTGCTCAATTTAAGATAAGAAAACATTTTTAAACTGGCAATCCCAGAATGAGAGAACAAGGCTACTTCTACACTACGAGATAAATTCAAATTTAAGGCAGTGAGCTCTATTGTACCAAGTGACTGTCTTCACTATAAATACCATTAGCTTGATTTAGGGAGCACCAATATTGATAGCACAATATCGTCAGAACCGGAGGGAGGGCGGGGTGAAGCGCCAAGTTCAAATTTAACAGTTTGAATGAAGGTTAGTGTGGAAGCACCATGAACCTGGCTCCTGGCTCCCTTCCACTTGAGGGAGCTGGGAAACTGACTCGCGCAGCACATGGCTCCCTGCTGCACCTGGCTCCTGGGAGCCAGGTGCATCAGCACTGGTCAGTTTCACGGCTCCCCCAAGCTGTGGGGACCTGGGAACTAGGCAGCAGGGTGAGCGTTGTCAGCGGTTGGGTGAAGCAGGGCCAGGAATAGGGCACAGAATGCAGGGCTGAGGGAACTGTGGGATAGGTTCCCACAATGCATTGCTGCAACAGTTGATGTTTGGCCACTCTAGTGTCGCAGCACAAACTTGACTTTGTGGAAAGTGAGGATACTCAAAATCAAATTTATAAAATCCAGAGCTAGAAAATCGAATTTAATAAAACTGAATTTCTGGTAGTGTAGACATAGCCTAAATGTGTTCCTTCTGGGTTATAAATCTTTCAAGATTCCATAAGTGTTACTTTGTTAATCAATCTATTGGTAGCACATAAGCCACAAAAGCATCCAGAATCCCTCTTCTATTGATGTTGATTTTGTAATGCTGTCAGAAATAAAATTTTGTTCTTCCTTGTGAAGCAAACATATATGGATTTTTAGTACTTACACGAAGGACTGCTGACAATAGTGGTGTTATTTAAGTGTCACCTTTCTGAATGTAACAGGAGCAGAATGGAAACTGGTTTCAGAAATTTTCTCCACTCTGTTAATGCTACAATGAAGCCAAAACTAGTGTTTTTTTTTTCCCCTTGAAGACATTTATGCAGGTTTCAATTCATTGATCCATCACTCTCAAGACCAGAGTGGTCCTGAATGAGGGAATTCGGAGGACCAAGGGAGGTCAGCCCCAGACTGCCTGTGAGGCTCCACTTCTGGCAGGGTTTCCTGCTAGCTGCCGGTGGGAATTCCCACCCCCGGGCTGGCGCCCCGCTACCTGTGGATAGAATCCTTATCACCATGGGGCTCCCTGCTGCAGGGCTGCTGACCCTGGCCCAGCTCTCACACAAGGCTCTGGCAGCAGGGCTCCCTGACCACAGCCAGGCTCCTCACCACCAAAGGGCAGCCATGGATACCCAGCTGCCGCTGGACTCCCCACAATTGGTCTGCCAGCCAGGCTGCAAGCAGGGCTCCCTGGTCAGGCTCCCTGCAGCACAGTCCCTGCTGGGTTCCCAGCCCCAGCACAGCTGCTGGCCAGGCTTCCCGCCTCTGGCAGGGCTCCCCGTCACCACAGAGCTGCCAGGGCTCCCTGCAGCAGGGCTGCCAGTGGGACTCCCCAGCCCCTGCCAGGCTCCCTTCAGTGAGGCTCTCCAACTTGGGCCTAGCCTCCTGCCACCACAGGGCTGCCATCCGAGCTCTCCACAGTGGGGTCAGGCTCCTTGTTCCCAGGAAGGCTCTGCCTGCCAGCCAGTTAGGCTCAGGGCAGATGAGGCTCTCTTCTCCAAGTGCTCTCTGGTCCAGCAACATCCATGGTCCAGCCAGACCACACATGTTGCTGGAAAAGGGTGTGTCAGCAAAAAGAATTTCAACCTTTACTGCTCAAAGCAGACAGATATGGACAACTTCTTTGTTGTCAATTTGATTACTCTGAATATTTGTCTTCTATCCAGATTCAGGCATCATCTTATTTTTAAGTTGCACCATTTTAACTAAAATTGTGATTTTTAAAAACACAGTAACATGGAAATAGATAAGACTGAAGAGTGCTGGGGCCATCCTGTGTATGGGATCATAATTCATTAATAATTCAACAACTCCAGAAAATATTAATATCTGCAAATAAGCTTTACAGATAAAATTGCCTAAGCAAGAATAAAAGTTATTCTTCATTTTCATATTTCAGCCCAGATCATGGCACCAAAAGAGCCGTATCTACCCCAAAAAGACATGGCTTGAACAATCTACAAATTGAAGCTGCAGCCAAAACCTGTGGCAGAGGATCAACATTTAATGCAATGGTTTTCAAATTTTGTCATTTCAACACATTTCTCTTATATGAGTAACTGGAAGACCACCTCTTCCCACAGCAATGCTCCTGTTTTCTTAGAGCATTCAAATACATTTTTATTGAAAGAAAGCTGCATAGTACAAGTAATAACATGCTCCAGTAAGTGTCTTCCATCCAAATAATGTGTTCTAACTGAAATAATTTAATATTTCTGATCAGTAGGCACACAAAATTTTATACTACATGAACAAATGCAAACATGCTCTTTTCCAGGTTACAGACCACAAGATCGCTCCTTCTGGAGGTGCTTGTTCGGCTCTTATGAAATCCACTGACATCCAAAGATGAACTCTTAGGAATGAATTTAAGATTATGAATTATTAATATATAAGCAATACACACATTCAAAATAAAAAACCTGCCTTCACCTTAAAGGTATATATAAATATGCCTACATAGTAAGCAAGTAATAAAGGTAATTTTATGAACCAGAAATAACAGTATAACTCAAGAATGAGTTGTGAGGTCAGTACTTACAACTCCTATGGATAAAGCAAAAGAGCAGCCATGTAGCACTTTAAAGACTAACAAAATAATTTATTAGATAAACTTTCATGCAGCACACCCACTTCTTCAGATTTCCAGATCTGAAGAAGTGGGTCTGCACCATGAAAGCTCATCACCTAATAAATTATTTTGTTAATCTTTAACATGCTACATGACTGCTTTTTTGTTTTGTGAAGACAGATTAACACAACTGGCCTCTCTGTAACTAACTGGTATGGATGACCACATATTTCTGTTCATACTCATTTGTGCTTTGGGTTTTATTTCTCAAACAATAAGAAACAAGATGACTGTTTTGAGCAAATTATTTTCTCTTTTAGAACAGATGAAGAAAGGCTTGTGTTCATCTACCAAACTAGTTTCTGGTGTGGATATATGAACATTTATTAAAGCTTTTTGTCATGGGATACATTCATATACACTTTTCAGAAAAACACATACATTCATATTATACAGGTACATAACATTTTCTCTTTATAGTAATCTAAAATATAGCACTTCTGTTTTCTAATTACCTCAATTTCTCTGCCTCACTTATCTAAAAATAAAATGTTATAGTAATTTCATACAGAAAGTCTAGTAACATTTACGTTATTCCACACTACCTTTAGATATGACCGCACATATAAAGGTGACCAACATTCTCAATTTCAAATTGTTTTGAATTTAAAATATGCTATTATTAATCTCATTGGCCGCTACTACACAGGCCACTTCCTTCAGAAGTGGCATGCTAATACACAGAGGAAAGATGCTAATGAGGCACGGATGCAAATTCCCCGTGCCTCATTAGCATAACGTCACATGATTTGGAGTCCGGCAGACCGTTCTTCTGGACTTCAAAATGCCGTGTAGAGTGCGGACCCGGGGGGAGGGGGGTCTTCCGCAAGGATGTACTTCTTCCAGAGGCCCCTTCTTCCCAAAAATTTTTGGGAAGAAAGGGCCTCTGCAAGGAGCCCGTCCTTCCGGAAGCCCCCCCGGTGGCTGCGCTTCTACATGGCGTTTTGGAGTCCAGAAGAACGATCTTCCACACTCCAAATCACGTGACTTTATGCTAATGAGACACAGGGAATTTGCATCCATGCCTCATTAGCATCTTTCGCTCTGTGTATTAGTATTCCACTTCCGAAGGAAGTGCCCTGTGTAGAAACATCCATTGACTGCAGCTACACTACTCCTCCCTTTCGGAAGGGACATGTAAATGCAGCCGTTCAAAAATACAAATGAGGCATGGATTTAAATCTCTCACACCTCATTTTCATAATTCCATTGGATCTTGATTCTGAAAGGGGCTGTTTTTGAATCACAAACAACTGTGTAGCCAGGTTCCTTTGAAAGGAAACCCCACCTTCGAAAGCACCCTTCTTCCCAAATTTTTTGGGGAAGAAGGGTGCTTTCAAAAGTGGGGTTTCCTTCAGAACGAATCCCAGCTACACAGCTGTTTGTGATTCAAAAGCAGCCCCTTTCAGAATCAAGATCAGACAGGAGTATGAAAATGAGGCACGAGATATTTAAATCTATGCCTTATTTGCATTTTTGAATGGCTGCATTTACTTGCCCCTTCCGAAAGGGATGGGTAGCGTAGCCGTAGCCATTTAGAGCACAATTTAGCAACGCACCTAAACTGCCTGGTAGCCCTAGCCCCATGACACTCTGAGTCTGTTGACTCAGGCTTTGAGACTTGCAGCTGTTGGCTGTGTATACTACATAGGAAAGGAACTAGGCACTGTCATAATAAAAATAATAATTATAACTACAACATTATTATTTTCTGGCATTAAGAGTTATCATCTAACTTCAAATGAAGTTAACAAGGTTTATATCTGTATTCCTGAAAGAAGAGTCAGATATGATCTGCTTAGAAAAAAAGCATATTGAATATTAAACCTCAGAAATTAAGGTGCTGTTTGCATTAAAGTGAGGAATCAAGCTTGTTTCTTCTTAAGCTTAGAAGGGATTAGATATTTATCAGGATGTAACTAAATACTGATTTCATTGTACACACGTGCGTGCACACACCACTATTAATCAAAACGTACCAATAGGAGAAGTAAGAAAAATGCTGCTGAGGGAATTAGATTTTGATTTAGAGATATTTACTGGATATATTTTGACATGGGATGTTGGCTATTTGAATTTTAATAGTTAGAAACCTTTAGTTTGAGTCTCAACAACTACTGTCATTAATCAGTTACTGTCTGAACCCCCATTCACTGGACCTCTCCCATAATCCCCGTCAAGTATGAAAATTAAAATAAAATCATGCCTAAGAGTTGAAATTTTATGCAACTGAACATTTTAAGGGATAAACTAGAAAAACAGTTTCAAAATTATTAACTATTGAAATTAAGAAAGGTAAAAATAAAATTCTACCAAGCCTACTTATTTTATACAGAACTTCTGTAATTACATTAACACATGCATGGAAATACCTGTTTTTCCTCTATTACTTATTACACATATATGTATATTGCCGCCATACTTTCTAAAATGTTTGATAATTGTGTGCTCTGTTAGAAATGGATTTTAGTCACCTTCTCCTTACCAAACTGTCATTTCTTAAAAATGTCAACTAGCTCTGACAAGATCTATTTTTGACAAGTTCATTAAAAATTTAGGTTCCAGTTCTGTCTACTCAATAAGTTGATTAAAAATGTTTCCAGAGATTGAAGTTACCCATTAGTCTGTAATTAGCCATTTTACATGTGTAATATTTTCTTATTATTTACATTGCAATGTTCCCCCTTCAATTTTCTAGAACTCTTCTCTCTTATGGGCCGTGTCTACACTAGCCCCAAACTTCGAAATGGCCACGCAAATGGCCATTTCGAAGTTTACTAATGAAGCGCTGAAATGCATATTCAGCGCTTCATTAGCATGCGGGCGGCCACGGCACTTCGAAATTGACACGCCTCGCCGCCGCGCGGCTCGTCCCGACGGGGCTCCTTTTCAAAAGGACCCCGCCTACTTCGAAGTCCCCTTATCCCCATGGGAATATGGGGATACAAATACAAATTCCCCATGGGGATAAGGGGACTTCGAAGTAGGCGGGGTCCTTTCGAAAAGGAGCCCCGTCGGGACGAGCCGCGCGGCGGCGAGGCATGTCAATTTCGAAGTGCCGCGGCCGCCCGCATGCTAATGAAGCGCTGAATATGCATTTCAGCGCTTCATTAGTAAACTTCGAAATGGCCATTTGCGTGGCCATTTCGAAGTTTGGGGCTAGTGTAGACGTAGCCATGGAGTAATAAAAACAGAAATGCGAGTAGTTAGATAAATGTATTTAATGTTACTACTGTGGTGAATCATTTTTAAGGATCTTCATATTATTATTGAGTATAAGAAAAGCTAAAAATTGGTTTCTTTTAAGATCCATAATGCTCTCATAAAGAATTGATTATCAGCTCTAAACATTGCCCTGCTTTTGGCTGAGTCATCCCCATACAACGAAGAGGAAAGGATGATCAAAGAAAGGGAAACGGAAGAAAAAGGGCAGTACATGCTGTTGAACTGCCATACTCTCATCACCATTACAAAATTCTCTATGGGGCTGAAAGGCAGTGAACACAGTAGATTGCAAGCCTTCTGGGTGTGCTGCTGCTAAAAGCAGAAAATGAAATAACTTAAGATTGTATGTTTTCCACTTCTGCAAAAATGCAAACAAAACAGAATACAGGAACACCACACACATCTCTTTTTTTAAGTCTGAAAAAAAAATCCTTCATAGGAAGGAAAAAGAGAAATGAAAAGATAGAGAAGTAAGTTGACCAGTAAGTGAGGAAAGACCTAGAAGGCTATGTCTAGATTAGAAGCATCTGTCTACAGAAGTTATTGTTGGAAAAGATGTTCAGATAAAGCTTCTACTGACAGATAGATCCACTTTTATGTGTAGAAGCAATCTTTTGCCAAAAGAGTGGATCAAAAGGGCCCCTCCCCCACCTGGAGCATCTACATGGCTTTTTTTTGTCGACAGCTTCTGTTGACAAAACGCATTTTGTGTGTAGATGGTCTATGAGTTTTGTCAACAAAACTCTCTAGTGGAGACGTAGCCAAAGAAAAGGAAGAAACTCTTAGGGCAGAGGAAGAAAAGGTGAGAGATGGAAATGGAAGTGAAATGAAAAAGGAAACAAATAATCAAAGAGGAGGGAAATGGAGGGAAAAAAAGGCAGAAAAGCATCAGAGAACAGAAAATCTGGGAAGGAGTGAGAATTAGAATAACTGTTTTTAGATCCACTTTTCTTTCCAAAGCACTACTCTAAACAAGCATGCTAAGCAATTATTAAGAACAGCTTTGACTCTACTTCAGTGCATAACTGGTGAAAGCTTGTAGCTATAGACACAGTTTGAAGTACCTTAATATAGCGATAATTTACATAACATACATGACTATGCAAGCTTATAAATTCTCAGCACTTGTATGTCGCCTATTCTTCTCTCAAATAAATTTGAGTTAAGTTTTAAATATGGTCTAGTTAAAGTTGTACCATACACATACACTGTACTGGGCGTATCTACATCAGAAAGTTTTGTAGACAAAACTTGGGGAGCTTCTACACACAAAATGTATTTTTGTCAACGGTTTCTGTTGAGAAAAGGTACGTAGATGCTCCAGGGCCCTTTTTTGTTGACAGAGCTGATCGAAAGATTGATTCTCTTTTATGAGTAGACAGGACCTGTTGACAGAAGTTTTGTCAGAACGTGTCTTCCAACAGTAACTTCTGTAGACAGATGCAACTAGTGTAGACATAGCCTATGTGATTTTTAGGTGTGTTTCCAATGGCAGTAACATTATCCCATATAAACAATATCTGAATGACTTACATTTTTGGTGCCAATTTCCAAATTCATATTAAGTTACTTTTTAAGCAACTATTTATAGTGCAGATACTTAACAATTTGGGGGGGGGCGGAGAGAAGGAGCAGAAATCAAGGTCTCTAACAGCACTCATATTTTAAAGATAAAAAAATCAAACTGATAAAAAATACAATTAAAACGTTGACATAAAACACACTCCCCTTTTATAATGATTAACCAACTAGCTTGAATGAACTTTGATACAACATGCAACTTATGTACAAGCCCTATGTCTAGCAATACTTTGACAAGATACCACACCACCTGTTCCCTGATAACAAAAATGAAAGCAAAATTAAGTGTAATGTTTGCTAAAGTAAGGCCTAAGAAGGAGAGGGAAAGTTTGTAGGTTAGCACAAACCAGATAGGAACGATGACTAGACCGGAGAGAACACCTTGCCCTCTCTGCATCTTCCTGAGAGAGAAGAAATATAAAGTTATTTAAAGAAAAATAAAGATGGAAAGATAAAAATAAGCAAACCAAAACAGCATGCAGTTCTTATTTCCACACAGATAAGTGATTGGAAAAGAAATCAACCAAAGCACGTGAATCCATTTAAGTCAGATAAACATTACTTTCATTTAATTTTGACTCTACGGCAGGTGTCTACCACACTATATTGTTAAGGAAGTGCAGTTGAAATAATATATTTAAGTAAAATCTGGATAATCTTTTGCGGCTTAAGCAGAAAAATATGAATTACCTGGAAATAATATAGAAGAATCTCATTAAATATTTTTAAAAAAGAAAATCAAGAATTAAACTCTGGAGAAGTATGTAAACAGATTTGGAAACTGGATTTCAAATCACTTTAGTTCAGATAAAAATACCCCGTCCCTTTGTCTCTAAGATTAATTTCCTGTTGAGTGCAGCAACCAAAATTGAAGTGTGATTATATCTTGCAGCTATACATTCTTATTTGAGGCTCCAGATCCTTTAATGACGCTGGCCTTGCCTAACTTTGGGAGAATTCTGCAGCTGAGATACCTCAAAATACCTTCTTCAGCTGAAGGCTTGGGATGGTTTTAACCTGGAAATGATTAAATCTGTGTGTGAAAACAGGGAACAAAAACATTTTTAAAAAGAGGGAGTACTTGTTGTATTAGTTGCCAGAAGCGTCTTAAGCATAAAATATTTAGTTACAGAGAATAAATACACTTACATTGTTTCAATTTAAACAATTAAATATAAAACTTCACATTTCAACAGGAGCCCACTTGTAAAAAAAATTTAAACCCCTTCAAAAAAGTTTTCTTGCCCTCTCCAGTCTTCCACATCTCTTAAGGTCACAAAGTGTTAGCAGTTAGACTTGACCTACAAGCTGGATAAAGAGGAGGTTTATTCCAGCAACACTGTTTAGACAATAAATATTAGTGATACTAGCTTGGGACTGAAGGTACCTCATTTATACTACAGGTTGAACCTCTCTAGCCTGGCACTCTCTTGTCCTGCAACATCCATAACCCAGCATGATTTTAGTTGTCTGGGTGACCACTTATCATGGATGTGGACAAGCTTCCTGTGGTCCCATAATGTTTGTTTACAGCCACCAGTCCTGGCTCTCAGTGTTCTGTGCTGTTATTTAGCTCTAATTTACCCATACATGTCTTCTAAGAGCCCAGTAAGCAGTGGAAGTGTTGGTCATGACGCTAGACAACACTGACCTCCCTTGGTCTGGGAAATTCTCTCGGGACCCAACCAGGGCCAAACGAGGTTGCTGAACTAGAGAGGATCAACCTGTACATTTGTAATGAAATTTACAACCACTTCATGACATTGTTGACTCCAAAAAAAGGTGTGTGTCATATTCAAAGTAGATAATACAGGATACATAATCTCTGTAGCTAACAGTCTTCTGCCCTTGGAAGCAGCCCAGGTTGGCTAATGGTTGCCTTGCTTGGGGATTCATAACACTTATTTTGGTGTGCACACAAAACTCTCCCAACTCAGCCTGTGCAACTGTTGACAATTTCTTTTTCCTCAGCTCTGCAGTAATATATTCCAGAGTGCATTACCTCACATATGCCCATGCACTCTTTGGCAATGTTTACCTCTCTCTAACCTATCATAAAAGGCTATCCTACCTACATACCAAGAAATGGCAAATACCTGTTCAGCACGTTCCATCACAGAACTTTGTGAACTCTACATTATCTACAACAGCCAAAATGCTGAAGCTGATGATGATCACTTTGGCTATTTCTCAAATATGATTATCAATTTTTAAAGGGTAGGCATTTAGGATATATGTTTTGTCATACAAAGATGTCAGATCCTGCTTATGGCTGAAAGCAAGGAAAGTACTTACGCAGATCTGAATTCTACTTAAAGGCACCAGAAAGTCTAACAGCTGTGAACCTCAGGCAGAAAGAAATCCACTCAAATGCCTGTCACCAATCATGTGTCAAGCAACCAGTTGACAAACTGATTCTCCTTGGAGGGACTAGACTGAATTCTGAGGATAAGGCAGGGCCTCATACAGTGGAACAAAAATGGCATGAGACCAGAGCTGACAAAGAGTTGGGTTTGCTGAACTCAGTTGGTGTTTCAGACTATGCCACTTCAGTAATCTATACTTCAGTTAATTCCTGACCAGTTAAACCAGCTCAAGGGAGCAGCCACATTACAAAACAATACTTGAGCTGCACAGAGTGATCAGCATAGCTTCCCACCTCCTGATATAACTATTACCTCCAGATGGACTAGGCAACTTTTGTTAATAGCCGCCTCAGACTTATTTTAAGATTTGTGGGCATGTAGATGGGACTCATGGTAGGGCTGCACTAGAGTTATACCTGAAGTCAGTTCTTCAGTGAAGACAAACCCTAACAAATAAATTAAACAGTGTATAAAAAGCTCTTGGATTCCAAGGTAAATGTCTATTTTAAAAACAGTTGTGGGGAGTGACTGACAAGAAATATGTACAATTAGATTGACAGATTCAGTTGCATTTGCAAGTCAGTGTGAAGTCAGTCTGATGTTTAATTTTTAAGTCAACTTTGGACCTACAACGCACAAAAGCCAAATGATGTGATTGCAATATGTCAAATGTCAAATAAGGTAAACACCTAGAGTGCAAAGTTGTCTGACATTTAGAAACTAACCAATGTTTTAAAAAAATGTATTTCTTCTGACTTGACAAAGGTAACTTCCTTTTCTTTAAGCCTCTCTCTTGCATGATCTATTAAGCATTAAACTCTAAACGGAAAGTAGGGTCACCATTGCACCTGGGGAAGTAAATTATGAACATTAACAGCATAGCAATTTTATTAATAGGTTACAATCAATCCAAAAATTAAAATGGTTCATGCTCTTAAGACCTTTATGTTCTGTAAGGTTTTTTCCCCTTATTCTAGAGAAATATATTAAAAAAATTAAATGACTGAACATGTTTCAGTTTTCCTTGTTAAATGGATTCAATGCAATTTGGAGTGCAAAAAACAAAACAAAACAAAACAAAATAACCTCAACAACCAAAACCCCAAAACATTCCTCCTAACTATAGGCTCAATTTGTAAGAGATAAGCATAAAAATGTTAAGATTTAACCCTCTGAAAACTGAGTTCTCTACAGACTTGCTGACATTATCAGATTACAGTGCCATTTTTCATACTTTTAAGTTATAATTTAGCAGATTTTATTTGACACTGGTTTAATTTAATTCTTCTTGGTACAGGTCATTATGGCTGTGGTCACACTACCCCTCCCTTTCTGAAGGGGCATGTAAATTACAGATGTTTTAAAATGCAAATGAGGTGCTGCCATGCATCTGCAGCACCTCATTAGCATAATGGCAATCACGCAAATTTCAAAGCTGTTAACTTTGAAGTGCTGACAGGCAGTCTAGCTGCAGGCACTTTGAAATATGCACCCAACTTCAAAATTCCGTTCTGTGTATTTCAAAGCATCTGCAGATAGCCTGCTGTTAAGCACTTCGAAATTAGTAGTTTCAAAATTCTCATGGCCGCCATTATGCTAATGAGGCACTACATATGCATGGCACCACCTCATTTGCATTTTTGAACGGTCATAATTTACATGCCCCTTCCGAAAGGGAGGGACGGTGTGGCCACAGCCTACGTGTTGAAGTTTTCACAAAACAAATAATCGTATCTAAATTTTACTTATAGAGAAGCAAAGATACTCCTACAAATTTGTGGAAACAGCTTTTCAATCATACAGCTAAATAAAAGTAAACAGATTGAGGAGCATAGTGCTCCCATTTTAATTCTTATCTCCAGGTCACCCTGTTAAGAAAAAACAATGTTGCATTCGTTTTTCACCCCTAAGTCCCACTGCAATCAACTGGAAGTTTGCAGTCCCCAAAACAAGAGTAACTTTCCTCTACTGGACTCTCTTAAAGAGGGTGCGATATAGCAATTTTAAACTTTTTTTTAAAGAAAGCATCAGCCACTGAAATATTGTGGATCACCTGTGGAATATAACACCTGCCAGACTAATCAAAGAATGCATAGAATAAGGCTGGTCTAGAAAAAGATAATTTACTTCCACTTCTTACTTTAACACAGAAAAATTTTATAATTTTTAAAATAAGCCTTTGCCAATACAATACAACCTTAATTCCATTCGGAATGTAACTGTAAAATCTTTAAAGTCACTGTGAAAGAGAAAATGACATACTCCCAACATTTTTATCATTGCACAGAGTCCTGAGGTCTTAAGTAATGATTGTTCCTCCATTAGTCATAAAATGTGTTCAAGTGGCACACTGCAAACCATTAGTAATTTAGCAGCATAAACAACATGCACAACAGCAATCCCAGCCTACCATCCACTTTTGAATATGTCCCCATTTTCTATCATAGGCGTGATGAGAAAGCTATAAATAGGTTTAAGAAATTATAGTACAAAACAGAAATCATTACCTTGTGCAATTTAAAATTCACAGTCATATACAATTGTCTATAGGATATGAGATCTGTAAATTCACTTTAGGTAATAATTACAATAAATTAAAGGAAAATGCAAATAAAAAAATACATTAAAAAAGTTTTGCCTTGATTTCTAGTTAACTCTATCACACCAAACTGGCAAATTCTTACAACACTGGGGACGAACTTGAAATTGACATTCACTTGAAATATGAGTGAATTAAAGATGGCTTTTTTTTATTACAAATACAAAAATATCAGAATAGGCTATAGAATTGACCAGTGTGTTTACTGTTTAATAGACAGACAGGAAAGAATGAAATCCTGGTTTGACTGTGGTCAAAAGAACTCCACCAGAGCCAAGAGGCATACAATACCGTAAATACACTAAGTAAAAAGGCAGCTTCTTATATACATTTCAACATACTCTACGTATCAGTCTTAATCAATGTTTCCTTAATGTTTTTCGTTCTGAAAACTGAGTCCTGTTAAAAAAGCTTTCCAGTTTACTGCTCATCCTTGTCCAAATGCTCTTGTGCACATTACTTGGACAGATACCCCAGTTGCAGAGATTTGGTTCTTTTCATGTTTAACACAATACCATCAACTTGAAAAAAAAAAAAAAAAAGAGATCTATGCCTTATTTTTACAGGTAACAAGTAAGAATATCAAAAACCAAGATCAGAGAAATAATTCCCTCTACTATTTCAGTTTCTTTACCTTGAACATTTGACAGTATTTTGGTAAGTATTTTGCTTACTGAGTAGATTTTCCACAACAACAACAGAGAAAGAAAATATCTTAAAAATAAGAAAATATCCTTATGTAATAATATGATACAGGAGTAGATTTAGTATTTTAAATTTTTAAGCTGTTTGAATATCAAATTGAAGATGCTCCTCTAACGAAAGCCTTAAAATAGCCTGATGGTACACGTAGAATTAGTTATACGTGCACTGGCTTTTGCATGTTGCTCTTGTGCTACATACAGTTTACTGAAAATAAAATAGGAAGTTTAAAGGAAGTCTGTTTAAGAAAACGTTTAGGTCAGTCTGTTTTTGAGCAGCTTTGTTTTCAAGCAATTAATTTACTTCTAGGGTGGGGAACCCTCAGCAGCCTGTGGTCCAGATCTGGACTGCAGCTTGCCTGGATCTGGATCCTGAGATTCAGGGCTCCCCTCTTTAGTATCTTACCCACAGCAGGGATGGGGGTGTGAAGCCCTGACTCTCGTGAGCCAGACCAGGCAAGCCATGGCCACATCCAGACTATGAGCTCTACCAGGGACAGTAGGAAGAGACTGCACGCAGTACTACCATTTCCCCAGTAAGGGGAAGGGGAGGGGAAGCGTCATCAACCTCGGCAGCACTGTTTGGAGGCTTCAACCCGCTACTCTGATCAGCTGGTATTCAAGCCAATCAGAGCATCCAAGGCAGTGCCTGGGAGGACAGGGAGGGGGAGCAGTGCCAGGTGTGTCCAGGGGAAGCAGGTAAGTTGCACCCTGTTGCCCAGACCCCACACCCCTCGACCACTCCTGCGCCCTGCATCCAGAAACCCACTCCCTTCCTATACCCTCCCCTACACGCCAACCAACCACCTCAACCCGGCTCCTGCCCCTCTCTCCCAGGTCTCTTACCCTCCCCCACTCGACTGCTCCCTTCCAGACCCTGAACTCCCAAAACCTCCTGCACCCTTCCTCCCACACAGACCCACACCCCCAGCCCGCTCCCATACCTGCCTCTCACCCAGACCTACACCCTCCTTCCCACCCAGACACCATAGTCCTGGTCTTCCTATAGCTGGGCACCATATCAGTGAGGGTTTGTGGTTTTTTCCCCCCTCCCACTTGTGTGGCCCCCCAAATGATTTCTCTGTGGGTCAGTGGATCCCCACCCGAATTTACTCCATTTGTTAAAATTATATTATACACCATTTCTGTTACAAAAATATTCCAACAACTAGAGTCACGTGCCAAGTTAAAAAAGACAAATTTTATAAGTATTTTTGTAGTTGTACGGTAAGCAAATGTGTTACAGTCATATTTAAACAGGCTATTTGCTTTTTGCTATAGTATTCTTTGTTACTACGAAGCATAAAATTTACCTTTTAATATGACTGCATACACACAGTGCTATCCACACAGGAATGGAGCAAGTTACTCGTTTGAATCCCAACTCTAGCCTGGAAAAAGCTACAGTAATGGCTGCCTAGTGCAGAAAATGCTGACCCATGGCTACACTATACTGAAAAATAGAAACATCTTTCCTAAAGAAATTAAGGAATTCTTAATACAAGGCAATTTATAAAGTATAGCAAAATTTACATTACCTCTTTCTGTTGCCGCTCCAATTCTCTCATACGTATCTCTCTTGCTTCTGCTCGAGCAGCCCGTTTGGCTGCAAGCCTTGCTTCTGCCTGTAAATGAAATCAAAGTAATAAAGGTTAACCAGTTTTTTTAACCACTTCTCTTTGCAAAATGTGTTTGAATACTTGATTTAAGCATGTAATACATTACTTGGTTACACTACTAACTGATCTGCTTACCAGTTAGTGCTACCAGTTACTCAGAACCTGACCCCCACCACTCTCCCAAGTACACAGAGGGTACCTGGCTCAGCCTCTATCTTGCTTATGCCAGGATCAGACAGTTTTCCCCACTGTCACTCTACATTTAAAAGGCTGAGCTGGCATACATTTCAAATTTTAATGCAGAGCGGCAAGGGAAGGGGAAAGAGCCCAATCCCCACAGCAGGGACAGAATTTGAGCCAGCCTATGTGCCAACTCAGCCTTTTAAATGTAAAGCAGCAAGGATGGTGGGAAGGTGGTTAATCGCATAACAGACACAAATTTTGGCGGGTACTTGGTTACCAGATTACTTGCTCTTTAAACATCCCTAACTTGATTCAATTATTTCTCCACAAAAACAAACTCTGATTCTAATGAACTGCTTGTTCATGTTAAATAACTACATACATCAATTTGATAGCAAACAGAAGTTTTAAGGGCAAGAACAAAACCCCAAAATGATTATATATGAGCATTTTTAAAGATGCCACTGCCTACCAAAACAATTACAACCAAATATAAGTGTTGATCAAGGCGTAGCCCTAAAAACACTAACATTTTAATTTTATACTTAAACAGTTCCGTTGCTTTCAGCAAGACTATTTTCACGTGTAACATTAAGCACAAATGTATTTCTACAAGTAGAGGTACAAGTTAGGGATGTTTTGAGGTAGAAGATAAGCAGTAACACAATTCAAAAACCTTGCAATACATGTACGCCAGAAGCCAAAGTTCAAATCTAATTTAGAACAATTTGAAAAACAAACTTAATATTTAGGGGGAAAATTACCAAAATCAACAATTAGCAAAAAATGCAGGAGTTCTTGGAGGCAAAAGTCCAAGATGCTTGTTCCTGCTGAAGCCCTATATTGAGGCCCAATTTGTCTCTATTTTATTCCTCGCCCTTATTGACAATACACTGCAGTCCAAATGGTTCCAGATGATGAATTAAGTCTTTTCAGACACTCAGTGGCACTTCTGATTTAGACAGAAGTTTAAATAATGATATTCAGGAAGCTACAAGCTTAGGAGCAGATTTCAAGTGCAAATTTCTTACATTGGTGGATAATATGAAAAAAATCTTGACTTTTTTAAGTAAGCAACTTATTGTATGCCAAGTTTATCACCACTAGAAATCCAGGCTGTATCATTAATTGTTAAATGTTAAGTTGATCACTTATGAGAAACTGAAAAGAGGTAATTAGCTGTATCAGACCACTAATGATATAGCTGGGAATTCTAGTAATAAAAAAATAAGTTCCTTTAATATAGCAAGAGGCAGCATTTAGCAAATAGCTAACAATTTAAGGCTGAACTATTTGGAATACTGACTGAGAAAGACCATTTATTATAAATACCTGAAAACTGATTTATAAAAGGGCACACCGAGAGAAAATTGCTGAGTGCTGCTATATTACTGATCAGGATGGAGTTATTTTTAGGAAATGGCATTTTGGTGACCTTTACCTCAATATGGCTTCAGACGTACAAAGTTCTACGTTCCCTATGGTTTACATAAAAGTATGTACCAACTTTCCCCATGTCCTCAACTCCAAACTTACTTCTAGGTCTGCAGCTGACAACTGCCAGAAATCTAGTCACAGTATCACTGGTCAACTCAAATCTTATGGACTACTATTGAATCAACTAGTTTGAAAGTTGTAAGCACCAGTCTATACTCATGTAACTTATTTTCAGAGACTCTTAATGCTGTAAATACATTTGGCAAGTTCAGAAGATCAGTTCTCCAAGATACAGATATCTCTCAGTAAAGAGGGTAACTACAGTTCCTCAAGACAACTGCCTATATGGAAAACCATTTTTAGTACACCTGGTTCTCTTGAGCAGCCTTATTTCAAAATAAGCTACTCCAAAAGAGAGATTCCGAAATAATGCTGCCACACATAAAATGCATTTTGAAATAGCACTTAGCTACTTCGAAATACAGTATCTACATACAACAGAGCCTATTTCAAAAGAGAGCCATGGGATGCACTATAGCTTATTTCAAAATAGTTATTTGGTTTTATCAAGAAGGAGCTTTCGAAATCAGGGGGTGCTTTCGAAAGGTCCCCGGCTACACGGGCGGTGTGCGTTTCAAAATTCACTTTCAAATTGCACATGGCCGTTACTATGCTAATGGACAGCTGAATATTCATGTCAGTGCTCATTGGCATCTTCCAAAATTCCCTGTTAACATGCTCTTTCCGAAAGGAGGAGACTAGTGTGGCCACAGGCACAAAGAATAGAGCCTATTTTGAAAGAGGCGCTATTCCTCATGCAATGAGGTTTACCTATTTTGAAATAAGCCAACCACTATTTCAAAATAGCAGTTGCATTGTGTTGAAACTAGGATAGTTATTTCAAAATAACAGCTGTTGTACCAAAATAACTTTGCTGTGTACACATATGCTAACTTATACATTTTAACTGATGAAATCACATGTGCAAAACCCCCTCATACAACCTAACAAAATCTGAAGACTGAAAAGGGGGCAAGGTCACAAATTTCACTGAGTTCCTTCCACCAATTCAAGAATCAGTATGAAGATTGTGAAGAAATGGAGAAAATGGGTGACAGTCAGCCAGCGTTCCCGGTAATCTGAGCGCTTGAGCAGCCATCCAGGAGATATTCGAATGCCACCCAGCTAATTAGCAGAGTGCCCACAGTCAGCAGGATGCATTTCTAGTAGTGGTCCACATTCACACCTGCCTTGGTACACATATAAAACTTATCCTGCACATGAATGAAAAAATTAGAAGAGACAGGCTAACCCCTGCATTTACCCTACATGACTGAAATTTTAAGAAGACTTACAAATTCACTTAATATTATTTCAACAATTAAGGACCTTCTCTTCAATTCTAGGGTGTAATCTGACATCCTTAGGATGTTAATGAGGTTTAGGAAAAAATACAATGTATAGCCTGACTGAGATGGAAACTAGATCCCCTTAATAAGGAGCTTAACATGAGCATGTATGAATACTTTATTCCTACAAAACTGTTGAAGGGAACAATGTGGTACGGGTAAGACTCAATCACTAGGGCCTGGATCTTACCAAGCTTGCGTACAGATGTTACAAGTGGGGGAGAAAAAACAAAAAAACCACACAGTTTTCACAGATGGACAGTTCAAAGAAAAAGTCAGATAGGAGTTCAAATGAAGACTCCAAAAGCTTCACCAGATCAAGGAGAAATACCATGATGGGTGGCTGTGGCTCATTTATCAGAGGAAATATCATAGAATCATAGCACTGGAAGGGACCTTAAGAGGTCATCTAGTCCAGCCTCCCGCCTAAAGCAGGATCAACCCTAACTAAATCATCCCAGCTAGGACTTTGTCAAGCTGGGACTTAAAAACCTCTAGGGATGGAGATTCAACCGTTTCTCTAGGTAATGCATTCCAGTGCTTCACCACCCTTCTGGTGAAATAGTTTTTCCTAATATCCAACCTGCACCTCTCCCTCTGTAACTTCAGACCACTGCTTCTTGTTCTGTCATCCGTTAACTATTGAGAACAGCCTCTCTCCATTCTCTTTAGAGCCCCTCTTCAGGAAGTTGAAAGCTGCTATCGAAGCCTCTATGTAAGAAGAGCAAAAGGTAAGTCTTCTATTGGAGGAGAAAATACCAAAATAGTAGCTAGATAGAATGACATAGCTCATTGTTTAAGGGACAGTAAAGAGAACAAAACTGAACACAGCCACTTTTACTAAGTGGGTAGGAATTAAAGAGCTCATTATTGTTAAACCCTCAATTCAGTATCAGTGAAAAGGGTCTTAAGAACTAACTCAATCAAAGACTTCAGAGCAGATCTCCCAATCTTTCAGGTTTTAGAAGTAAACGCAAGATGAATACACACTTGTCAGAATTATAATTTTAATTTAATCACTGATATCACTGAATGTTATGGTTAGGAAATGAAGTTTAGAAGTCAATACTTTTGAAGATCTTGATCATGTCATTACTAGAATCCACAAACTCAAAAGCCATTGCGAAAAAGAAAACATGGACCAGCCTAGTGGACCTGACAGCAAGGAAAAAGCTATGTTCACAATGGTTCAGGCAATTAAAAAAAAAAGACTATTTTGTAAATTATTTACAGTAAAGTGACTGAACAATAAAACAGTGCATGCTCAATGAGCTTTCACTCTCTTGTTTTGACTGAGCCTTGAGCTCCAAAATGTCAGGACTTACTTATATGAACATTTAGTTTGCAGGAAGCCACGATGGGAATTACAAGGCTTTGTCTACGTAAGTCTGAAGCTAGCAGCTGTGGCCCGTGACAGCACTTTAAAGTGGCCATGTGGCCATGGCAGAAGTGCTGCGAGAGAACTCTCCCAGTTCGCTAGGTGAACCACCTCCACAAGGGGAATAGCTAAATATGCCGGGAGCACAATCTCCTGTGCTGTAGCTAGGGTTACACTGTTGCTTTATTGTGTTGTAACTTGCTGTGCTGGGGGAGGTAGAGGGTATTTTTTTCACACCTGTGAGACAGAAAGTTGCAGTTCAGTAAATTGGCAGTGTATTGTTAACACAGGGATCAGTAAAGTGGGAGGGGGCAGTCCCTCCTCAGGGAGATGATATTTAATAAGGGGGCGCAGCACGATTAGCTGCTGGATCTCAGGCTCTTTCATCTCATACTGAAATTTCTGTTGGTTTGGATTATATTAGACAGGTTGGGGGGTTCCTGCTAATTGCAGGGGCTAAAAGTGGGGCCCAATGGAAAAAGTTTGTTCACCTCTGCTTTAACCTACTAGCCTGTATCGTAAGAGGGAAGGCCTAAGCCCATACAGCACAGGCCTGGAGTGAGGCCTGAGGCCTAGCAACAATGGACAAAACATGTCTCAAAGCAAAGCTCAGCTGTGAGCACGAGGCAGGCCTCTGCTAACAGATTTTGAAACAGACAGGTTTGAGAGTACAAAACATTAATTGGTAATTGGTCCAGATGCAGAACAATAATTGGTATAAGTTGAAATCACTAGGTCTCATCAGCTCATTAAAAGAGACCTTGATACCTACTCCTTACAGATACAGACCCAGGTTCAGGAAAGGGTCTAAAATTACAGTATGATGATTTAATCAAACCATGAGATACAGGGCGATGGGTAGTATCTAAGTATCGTCAGAAGGTGGTAACCTGAAATGTCAGCAGTACAATGTTCTTTGTTTGTACCTATAATGTACATATAACGTAATGTCTTGGAGGACTGTGTTTGTCTGACTTAGGGGGTAGTGAAATTCTCACTGGCTTTGTCAGTCCATTGCTGCAGGTACATCTGTACAGTGTATCAATATATCAACATACTATACTTGAAAACTGTTGTTTGTATCTTGCTTGGAAATCAACCCTGGCTGGGTGCCTTTGATCCTTAGCTGGTCTGTGGTTCTTAGGAAGCCTCGGCTGTGGTCAGTGGGCCTGCTTCATTGAACATGCATTATATATACATATATATATACACATACACACACACACACACACACACACACACACACACGCAAGCACGCACTTACAGACACAAGCAGCTTTCTGGTTATCATCAACAGAGCCAAAGACCCATGAGGACACAACAGCAGTAAATCTGCCAAACTACAGCCTGCTACAGACTAACTGCCCCTGAAGACTCTGATGACATGCATTAAAGAACTGTTAATACATACCTGCAGGGTTTACACAGTCAATCCACAGCAGATTAGTGCAGAGTAGAGCCATAGTTCAGTTTACTGAAAATGAAAGACTGATGTAGACAAGGCCTAGGCTTTTACCAAAAAAAAAAAAAAAAGTGCCACCTAGCCCAGCGTTTCTCAACCTTTTTTTTTTTTTTTTTTTTTAAAATAAGTAACACTTTGGCTATGTCTACACATGAACGCTACATCGAAATAGCTTATTTCGATGAATAACGTCTACACGTCCTCCAGGGCTGGTGCCGTCGACGTTCAACGTCGACGTTGGGCAGCACCACATCGAAGTAGGCGCTGCAGGGGAACGTCTACATGCCAAAGCAGCACACATCGAAATAAGGCTGCCAGGAACAGCTGCAGACAGGGTCACAGGGCAGACTAGCACTCCCGGGGCAACAGCTAGCCGCTCCCTTAAAGGGCCCCTCCCAGACACACACAGCCTGCACAGCATGCAGTTTGCAGAGCCATAGGCACGCACACCTCGGGTGACGCAGGCATGGACCCCCAGCAGCAGCAGCAGCCGCCGCCGCCAGAGGTCCACCCAGCCGCTCCTGTAGGAGCGGTGCTCGCCCTGCTCAATGCCATGCAGGAGGCAGCTGATCACATCCTAGCCACAGAGGAGGAGCTGCCCACAGGGGAGAAGGAAGCAACCCTAAACCCTGCAGCCCCCGCCCCGCCCCCCGCCGCAGGCTGTGGAGCTACCCCATGAGCACTGACTGGTGGGAGAGGCTGGTGCTCGGAAAGTGGGACGACGACCGCTGGATCCAGAACTTTCAGATGAGCCGGCAGACATTTCTGGAGCTATGCCAGTGGCTCACCCCCACACTGAGGCACCAGGACACCTTCATGCGGCGTGCCCTCAGCGTCGAGAAATGGGTCGGCATCACTGTCTGGAAGCTGGCCACTCCAGACAGCTACCAATCCGTGGGCCAGCAGTTTGGCGGCAGCAAGGACACCATCGGGGCTGTCCTCATGGAGGTAAGAGGACCCACGGGGGGGAGGGGAGGGGAGCCCTGGCAGGGGAGGGCCACACACACACACTGCACACCCCTCATTGGTGGTCTCCCATGTGCTTCCCCTGCAGGTCATCTGCGCCATCAACGGCCCTGCTCCTCCACAGGCTCATGCGGCTTGGGGACCCGGATGCCGCCATCGCGGGGTTTCCCAGCCTGGGCTTCCCCAATTGCTTTGGGGCTCTGGATGGGACCCACATCCCCATCCGTGCCCCGGAGCACAATAGAGGACGCTACTTAAACAGGAAGGGCTACCACTCAGTGGTCCTCCAGGCCTTGGTGGACAGCCGGGGCCGCTTCCTGGACATATATGTGGGCTGGCCTGGCAGCACCCACGACGCCCGGGTATTCCGGAATTCAGGCCTGTGCCACCGGCTGGAGGCAGGGACCTACATCCCCCAGCGGGAGATCCCTGTGGGGGACACCACCATGCCCCTCTGCGTCATCACAGATGTGGCATACCCCCTCCGGCCCTGGCTCATGCACCCTTACACGGGCCACCTGTCAGCCAGCCAGCAGCACTTCAACATGCGCCTGAACCATGCGTGCCAGGTGGTGGAGTGCACATTTGGCTGCCTCGAAGGGCGCTGGAGGTGTCTCCTCTCCCGCCTTGATGAGGGCCCCACCAACATCCCCCAGATTGTTGGCGCATGCAGAGCCCTCCACAACCTCGTCGAGAGCAAGGGGGAGGCATTCTTTCAGGGCTGGGCTGTGGAGGCTGGCAGGGCCGATGTGCAGCCACCCGCTGCCCCCAGTCACCAAGTGGACCCCGAAGGGACCCGGGTCCGGGAGGCCCTGCGGGCCCAGTTCAACGAGACCGCGGGGTGAACGCTGGCAGGCCCCCCACTGCACCCCACCCATCCTCCACAACACTCCCTGCCCCTTTGTCCACACCACAGAGCACCCAAGAGCACCCCCCCCACACTTTTCTTGTAAATAAAAACAGACATGTTGTTCGTCAAAACAGAATACGTTGAACTCTTATTATAATCATACTATTTACAGCCAAAATAATGTATTATAAGATGACAGGAAAAAAAAAAGGGGAAGACAAGGAAGGGGAGAACTATTTACATGGGGGGCAGGTATCATCATAACATAACAGGGGTCTAATACAAACTATTTACAAAAGACAAGTGAAGGGGACATGTACAAAGGGGGGGGCACGTCTTGGACCCCACACCCCCTAATGTCCAGTGCTGGGGGTGGGCGACCGCGACCCGCGCCTTGGCCTCAGCCCCGACCGGGGCTGGCTGGGGGCCGGGCGGACCGGGAGATATGGCCAGCGGGTGTCAGCAGGCCCCAGGTCCCCCTCGGCAGAAGGGCCCTCGGTGGCAGATGGCGGTGCGACAGCAGGTGGAGCAGGCAGGGCGGCGGCCGGCGTGGCATGGGGGGCCAGGTAGTCCGCGATGCGCTCGAACGTGCGCATAAAGGCCCCCCATGCCTCCTGGTGCCAGGCCAGCGCCCGCTCCTGCAGTTCAAGGTGCCGCTCCTCCACTCGCAGGCGCTGCTCTGAGACCTCCAGCTGATGCCGGAGGATTGCCAGCAGCTGGGGGTCCATCGCCCTCCAGGAGTGCTGGCTCCGCCGTCATCCCCGCCCTGGGGCCGGTCGGTGCTCCGCCGAAGGGCTGGCCTGGACTGATGGCCCCGCTGGGCTCTCCGGGACCACTGACACCTCGCCGGCGCTCTCCAGTCCCTCCGATGGTGCAGCTGCGGAACACGGGGGGAAGAAGAGTGGAGACAGCCCTTAGTGTGGGCCCCGAGCCATGGCCCTTGTCCCGCCACCCCTCTGCTGCTGGTTCCCCATCCCCGTCCCCGGGAGATGCTGCTGCTGCTGCTGGGTGTCCCACCCCCTTCCCCCGGGGGACCCTAGGTTCCGCTCCCCCCATCCCCAGGGATGGGGCATGGCACTGTTGTGCTGGGGGGGGCAGGGGCTGATGCACTCTTCTGAGGGACATGCCACTGCTGTCCTTGGGGCCATGGTCATCTGGGCATGTGGAGGGCCCTGGTCATGTCTGTTACCCCCACCCCTCAACCCCAGGGGTGCGCACCGGGGGGGTACATACCTGACGGTCCGCTCCCATGGTCCGGGGACACCCGGTGGGTGGACACCCGGCTGGAGCTCCAGGACAGGATGTCGATCCGGAGCCCCCCATCGCTGGAGGAGAATCCCCCCTCCTCCTCCTCCTCCAGTGCCCCAGGGGTGGGCTCCTGGGGGGGCCCCTGGGGTGTGGAGCTTACCTCCGGGGCGGACTCCGCCTCCGGGGCCTGCTGGGGCTCGTCGGCCAAGGTATCAAGAGTGGCTGGAGGGGAGGAGGTGTGCCGGGGGCCCAGGACAGACCTGAACTCCCTGTAAACGGGGCAAGTGACGGAGGCGGCCCCAGATCGGCCGGCCGCATCCCGGGCCCAGGCGTAACCCTGCCGCAGCTCCTTCACCTTACTCCTGACGTGGTCAGGAGTGCAGGCAGGGTGACCCCGGGCGGTCAGGCCCTCGGCCAGCCGAGCGAACGCATCTGCGTTCCGCCTCTTGCTCCCCATTACCTGGAGCACCTCCTCCTTGCTCCAGAGCCCCAGCAGGTCCCGAAGCTCGGCCTCCATCCAGGAGGGGCCCTGCTACCTTTTGCCAGGCTGGCTGCCGGGCTGGGAGCCCTGGCTCCCCTTGGGGCGGCTGGCGGGCAGCCATCGCAGCGGGGGGGGGGTGGTGTCTGTGGCTGCAGAGGGGTGTGCAGGCTGGCCGTGTGGCTGGGCTGCTGCCTGCACGCTCTCTCGGCTTCCTGCACAGGAAGACAGGGGGCGGGGACCTTTAAGGGGCCGCTGCACGCGGCGACCATCGAGCTCAGGGGCTGGAGAGAGCGTCTCTCAACCCCTCAGCTGATGGCCGCCATGGCGGACCCCACTATTTCGACGTTGCGGGACGCGCAACAGCTACACGTGCCCTACTTCGACGTTCAACGTCGAAGCAGGGCGCTATTCCCATCCCCTCATGAGGTTAGTGACTTCGATGCCTCGCCGCCTTACGTCGATGTCAACTTTGAAATAGTGCCCGCCACGTGTAGCCATGGCGGGCGCTATTTCAAAGTTGGCGCAGCTACTTCAAAGTAGCCAGCACATGTAGACGCGGCTTTTTTCAAAAAAAAAAGTTTATATATAAACACCAGACTTCTCTTGCATTCCCTTAAGGGTATGCCTACCATTGGTTGAGAAACATAGCCCTAAAGTAATCTGAAGTTTTGAAACAAGTCCCATTCAACCTTTCCAGATTATTGTACCCTTTTCAGGAGTCAGATTTGTTTTGTAAACCACCAAGTTATGCCTCACTTAAATACTTGCTCACAAAATCATGCAAAATATCTCAGAAGTCTACTACTACTGACGAAGTGGGATAAAAATATTGTACTCACACTTCACCATCGGGCACATGAAACAATAAAACTAAGTCATTGTCTGAATGAACTTTTAGACCGTACTGACTTTACCATATGTAGCCTATTGTAAAACTAGGTAAATATCTAGATTAGTTGATGTACACCTTGGAAGACTTTGGTGTACCCCCAAGGGTACGTGTACCCTGCTTGAGAAACACTGTTATCGCCTATACCGTTATAAAATTGAAGTCTGCCTTTGTCTGCAGGAAGCCTTAGAACAATAGCTATAACAAGTTTTGATTTTCATTACGTGATGTTATGGGCATTGAAATACACTTGGCTGAAAAACTTGGTAGGGTAGGCCAAACTTAAGTCCTGCAATTCAGAGCTGGCAGATAACTCAGGAGTGCTTAATTTGTATTCAAAGAGGTGCTGCAGTTCCGCCTGACAAAATAAAGTACTTGCTGGTCAGCCACAGGGCATCTTTACCTCACTAATGCACACCTAGCCCCCACACTGTGCCTCCTTCATCCCAATCTCTGCCACCCTCCTCCTGTGCGCCTGTGGGTAAGCTGACCTGGAGGCAAGCTGAGAGGTGCTCGAGCTCAGCCCTGGCAAACATTAACTACTGTCATCCTGCAACAGCATTCCCCATGCATGCCTCCACTTAGGGGACAGTCTTCCCGTCTCTTCAACTACTCGGAGTATTACAGAGCAGTGGCTCTCAACCTTTCCAGAACATTTGCATCCTTTTCAGAAGGCCGATTTGTTTTGGGTGCCCCACCTCAAGTTTCACCTACCTTGATTACAATATTTTCTTGTAAATTAATTGTTTACAAAAATCAGACATAAAAATACAAATGTGTGACCACACACTATTATTGAAAAATTGCTTACTTTCTCATTGTAACCCTATAATTATAAAATAAACCAGCCGAAGTAGGTTGTACTTTTGAGCGTATAATATATATCAGCTACTTCTACACTAGCCAAAAACTTCAAAATGGCCATGCAAATGGCCATTTTGAAGTTTGCTAATGAAGTGCTGAAATACATATTCAGCGCCTCATTAGCATGCGGGCAGCCGCGGCACTTCGAAATTGACACAGCTCGCTGCCGCGCAGCTCTTCCAGACGAGGCTCCTTTTCAAAAGGACCCCGGCTACTTTGAAGTCCCCTTATTCCCATCTGCTCATAGGAATAAGGGGACTTCGAAGTAGCCGGGGTCCTTTTGAAAAGGAGCCTCGTCTGGATGAGCTGCGCGGCTGCGAGCTGCGTCAATTTCGAAGTGCTGTGGCCTCCCACATGCTAATGAGGCGCTGAATATGTATTTCAGCACTTCATTAGTAAACTTCGAAATGGCCATTTGCATGGCCATTTCAAAGTTTTTGGCTAGTGTAGACACAGCCATCAAGTCATTGTATGAAATTTTACTTGGTACTGACTTCTGTAGTGTTTTTCATGTAGCCTATTTTAAAATTAAACTAATATTTAGATGAGTTGTACACCATGGACAGAGCCGTCCCATCCATAGAACAGAGGGGGTGGCCACAACAGTCCCCACACTTTTGGGGGCCTTGCAGTGGCCATCCCAGCAGTTTTATGGATTGGCAGAGTGAGGATTACCTGGGGCACGAGGAATCAGCATGTGGCCTCCCCTCAGCCACCCCACCCCACTCACCACGTAGGTGGAGTAAGCAACAGCCTGCTCTGCTCCACCAAGCCACAGAGAGAAGTGGGGTTCAGGAGGCTGGAAGGGTGCAGTGGAGCTGCCACTGACACGTCTTGCCCCAGATAACCCCCTCCCTGACCAACCCAGCTGGGGATAACAGGGACAGTTACAAGACAAGGAAACGAGGGCTCTCTTCTCAGACTCTGATATCCCAGCTTTTGGGAGAAGACTGCTAACCCTGAGTCACAAGGACACAAATTCAGGAGGAAATGGTCTGCTAATCTCTTAACTGTGTGTACCCCTACGGGGTGGAAGCCAACCTAAAGAGTTGCTGGCCGGTGCAAAGAAACTGGAATTAAGTTCTAAGTGGGATAACTTTACAGCTCATAACCTAAATTAGGCAACTGCCCTTAGCTGAAGAGTTCAAATATCTAGGGATCCTGTTCCCGAGTAACAGCAAGAGAGCATGAGATCAACCTATGAATTGCTACAGCAGCAGTTACATGGGCACCACACCATTAAAAATATAAGAATGGCCATACTATATCTGACCAAAGGTACATCTAGACCAGTATCCTCTCTTCACGCAGTGATCAATACCAGATACCCCAAAGAAATTAAGAGAACAGATAATCACCAAGTGATCATTTGCTGTTATTCATTCCCAGTTTCTGGCAAAGAGAGACTAGACTCACCATCCCTGCTCATCCTAGCTACCAGCCATTCACAGTCCAATGCAATGGGAACTTACCTAGTTCCTTCTTGAATCCTATTATAACGTTGGCCTTCTCAATGTCCTCAGGCAAAAAGGAGTCCAACAGGTTGACTGGGTATTGTGTGAAGAATTACTTCCTTCTGTATGCTTTAAAAACCAGCTAAAACAACAAGTAGTCCTGTTGTACCTTATACACTAACATATTTTGGAGCATAAGCTTTCATGGGCAAAAACTCACTTCATCAGATGCAATGTAGTGGAAATTTCAGAGGCAGGTCACAGAGACAGGACCCTGTGGGCTGGTGGAGCGGAGCTGGCTACTGTGGGGCTGGTGGAGCAGGGTCAGCTACCAACTGCCCCATCAGGGCTGGCTACTGTGGGGCTAGCAGAATGGGGCTGCTGCACAGCTCGCTGCCTCACTGAGGCTGGCTGCCAGGAGCAGCCAGTTAGCTGCTCAGCTTGGCCAGCCACCCCACTGAACTATCCAGAAAATTTAAACCCCTGTTCCTCAGCGTGCTGTGCTCCACTTCGGACAAAATCAAGAATCGCCTCTTCTCTTTCTGGGTTCCAAGACAAGCTGCTACAAAGAGCAGTCATTTAAGATGTAAAGAAATGACATCTCTGCATTCAGTCTTGAAATTACATGTATCCTATGTGAAGATAGTTGAAATCCCCCACTGAATGTTTTACTTTAATAGCTTCTCTAATCTCTCTGAGCATTTCACAGCCATTACCATGATCCTGGTCAACTGGTTGGCAATACATCCCTACTACTATAACGTTATTACTACAGCATGAATTACTATCCGTAGAGATTCTATGGCTGCGGTGCCCAATACGCTCCCCATTTGCCACATGTGGTGAACTGGGCAGCATGGTGTGGTGAAATGCGTCTCAGGAAAGCGTGGTGGAACAAGCATGTAATGGCAGTGGCAGAGGCAGCTCGAAGCATTGGACTCCTGAAGCTCCTGTGAGTAATTTCAGGGGTGGGAGGGCGCTGGCTAGGGTGAGGTGGTGCCTGACAACCCATTTTTTTCTTTTGGACACCACTGTTCTATGGTATGGCTTGGTTTATTTAAAGATTTTTACCTCATTTGATTCTATACTTTCATATCTAGTGCCAGGCACTCCCACCAGCATGATCTGTTCTGGCCTTCTGAAACATTTTGTACCCTGGTATTACTGTATCCCATTGATTACACTCATTCCATCAAGTTGCTTTGATGCCCTTTATATCAATATAATCATTTAACACAAGGCACTCTAATTCACCCACCTTATTATTTAGACTTCCAGCACTGATACATAAACACTTTAAAACTTGTTACTTTTTAGCTGTCTGTCAATAAATGATGTAACTAAATGGGACTCTTCCATTTGACTGTTTCTGATTAGATCCTGCCTGTATTCTATCACTTTACATCCTCTTCTCCTTACTAGGGCACAGAGAATCTCCATTAATAAACACTCCTTTAAGCAATGTCTTTGTATGAACCATATGCTCTTCCGCTTTCCCCAAAGTTTAAGTTTAAGAACTCCTCTATGTCCTTTTAATTGTAAGTGTCAGCTATATGGTTCCATTTGGTTTCAGAGGGAGTCCATCCTTTCTATACAGACTCCCCCATTTCCAAAAAGTTTCTCCACTTCCTAATAAATGTAAATGCCTCCATATGCCATCATTTCATCCACAAATTTGGACTCTGCAGTTCTGCCTCTCTCAGTGGCCCTGTGCATGGAACTGGAAGCATCTCAGATAATGCCACCTTGGAAGTCCTGAACTTCAGTCTATTATCTAGCAGCCTAAGTTTGGCCTCCAGAACTTCTCTCCTATCTTCCTCTTCCTTCTCCCCAGTACTACACGAGTCCATCTAGAGGTCTTCAGAAGTCCTCAAACTTTGCACCAGGCAGGCAAGTCACCATGCAGTTCTCTTCATCATCACAAACCCAGCTGTCTATGTTGATGATAATGAAATTCCACATCAGTCATTGGAAGAAATGGATTGGGCTCCCTCTGACAGAGAGCATACTAGTGCATTGAGGATACCCACATAAATCAGTAAAGAGGGTCCCTGTTAAGGCTGTTCCCCATTCTGACTGACACTCAAAGTGCAGAAGGTGGAGGCCCACAAGCGATCTTGAAAATACCTTGCCTCTATAGGCTTATGCTTAAAAGCTTTTCAGGATAACAGATTCCCTGCCTTGGGAGGATGCTGTCACCACCACCCAAGTGAGAAAAAAAGCCCTTTCTTCCTGAACCCAGGAAAAAAGCACTTGAGAATTGATTCCATAGGTACCCCAAGCTTTTACCACAAGAGAGCTTAAAAAGAGAGAGAGAGAGAGAGAGAGAGAGAGAGAAAACTGCACTCTCTGACAGCTGTGTATTCTTGTACATGCACACACACATACCAGGACACAAGAATCAGAGCATAGCCTTAAAAGGGTGATTTTTATTAATAAAAAGATGACACGCTTGTTAAGTATACTTGGTTATTAGGTGTTAAAGACTAACTAAAAAAGGTAGATTAAAAATCTTGAGAATTACTTCCCTGGGATTCAATTTAAAATTTATAGTGTACAGAGAAGTACAACAGCCAGCCTGAGAAGTCCCACACCAGACCCAAAATTTAAAAAAAGTGACTGCATGTGACTAAATATTTACTTTCCACTCAAATATATGTTATTCCAAGATTCCTCTCCAGGCCTGGATATTACTGAAGATTTCCAAGCCTGGTTCCAGACTTCATCTCTGTGTCTCTCCTCTAACCACAGAGAGAATTTATTCAGAAATCTCTCTAACTCATCTGGCTGTTTGCCAACACAGGACTCACCATCTCTGGGTTTAACTCTTTATAGGCAATTAAGAACCCTGGGATGTCTAGAAAAGGGTTAGTAACCCTCCTATCCACCACAGTCCAAACTATGGGATCATTTCCCTCTGCACAAACTGGATGCTCCCCTTCTCTGAGGAAGAAAGTGCAGAGGCTGTCAAGACCACCAATGGGACTGTTTTACAGATTCCAGAATGTTCCTCTCTTTTCTCTTTAGTTCCTCCAGTTAAGCCACTCTGGTTGCCTAAGTAGGAGGAGGAATAGCTCAGTGGTTAGAGCATTGGCCTTATGAATCCAGGGTTGAGTTTAATCCTTGAGGAGGCCTTTCAAGGTCAGGGCAGGTTAGATTTAAAAAAAAAAAAAAAAAAAATCTGTCAGGGATAGCTGTAGGTCTTACTGTGAGCTCAGTGGACTGGACTGTGATCTCTCGAGATCCCTTTCAGCTCTCTGAGATATGTATCTCCATATTTCAAGTCCATACATGGTCTCTGAAGGCCAGGAGCTCCTTGCACTGAATGCACACGTCACCTACCCATAGGATGGGTAGCCATACATGCTACACTGGATACAATATACTGGATAACCCCCACTCTGTTGCTGGACTTCTGCCTGCATTATCTTTAAACTCCCGAAACACATTCTTTTATTATTGTTTTATTTCTATCAAGGGCATTTTTTGCCTTTAAGTATGAAGACTAAGTGTGTCTAGCCCCTTCCACGCTCCCCCTTTCAACTTATTCGCAAAACTCCATTTATTCCCTCCTGTTTCCTAGCTCCTCTGGTCACTTAGAAGCAGGCTTTTCAAAGTTTTACTCTGGGTAACTAATGGGGATGTGCTAAATCGAACCACCAGGGCTCAACAGTCAACTCTGGTACTCCTCCATTCTCACAAGGAGTTACGGAGGTTTCTCCCATCTACCGCTCTCTGTTAGGATTGTCTGATAAATCAATCTTAGATATGTTGATTGCAGCGACACAACTGTGGTAGCTATAATTGCATATCTAAGATTGACTTTCAGGTCTAGTGTAGGCAGAGAACCACCTCCCATTGACACAGTATGGTGTAGGCCCCGCTGAGTCGATGTAAGCTGCATGACTAAAGTAACTGAAGTAGCATAATTTAGGTCAACTTACTGAGGCACTGTAAACCAGGCCTGAAACTGTGCATCAAAAATTATTGAGCTAGACATTGTAAAATAAAATAATTGTGACTTATTTTGAGAATTAAAAGAATAAAGCAGTCAAGAGCTTTTCACAAATAAGACTTAAAAAACCCATAATATTTATGGAAAGGGTTAATTGGAAGCAAGATAGTTACAGGAGTGTAACTTCATGAAATATACGCTTTTAGAAGCTACTTCTGAAATGGTTTGGCCACCATGACTAAGCAAATCGTGTTAAAAACAACTTTAGCCTGAAATTATTATAAAAGCATTTTTAAACCAAACTTTCAATTACTTAACTACTCAGACTTATATTTATGTATACATGACAAAAAACATACTCCCATGTGGCCTATTTTCCATTACACTCCTAGATAAAAGCTTGGAGGGCCCATGACCATCTAATCTTACCTTCCCACATTGCATGTCATGGAATTTCACCCAGTCATTCTTGTTCTAAACCCACTAATTTGTACTTGAACTAATACACTTCCTCTTTTAAAAGGACATCCAATCTTAAAATCTGAAGTGAAAACTCTACCACATTACTTGTAAACTGTTCCAATGGTTTATTATTTAACTGTTAAAATTTTGCTCTTTTATTTTTCAGTTTGTATTTATCTAGCATCAACTCCCAGCTTTTACATACTTTTGTCCTTTGCCAACTAGATTAAAAGCCCCCTAAAAACAGACACTTGTCCTTATAGGCTATGACCTACGTATCTCTTAACTATTTCTTTGAGAAGCTTACGAAGCTCAGACTATTTAGCCTCTCACTGTATGACATGTTTTCCAGTCCTTAAATCTTGTGATTCTTCTCTTAAAGATATGGTTAAGAACAAGATATTGCATTGGGGAGTGATTGCACACACACTGTGATTTCCGAGTATGCCAAAACCAACTTTTTTTTTTTAATTGGACAGGACAACTGATCTGGTGGCTAGCAAGAATACAAAGAACATAATATACCTGGACTCCAAAAAAGTTTTTTTTGTTTTTTTATACACAGTCCGGGGTGACATTCTGATATGTAAGCTGGAGAAATGCAGGGTCAAGGGTGGATACATAACTGACTAAATAACCACAAGAAGTAACTATTATTGGAACGATGTCTGACTAGACAGAGGTCTCAAGCATGTTTCCATAGGAATTTGTTCAGGGTCTGGCGCTATTTAGCATCTTAATTAAATGAGCTGAATGTAGGTATAAAAAGCATACTGACCAAGTTTGCAGATGACAGATTTGGGAGGAGATGAGCAAGGGAAGGAGTCACCACTACTATGAACTGAGCAAAAATTCAGAGAGATCTTGATAAATTGGAGAGCTGGGCTACAGATTACAAAATAAAATTCAACAAAGGCAAATTTACCGTACTACACTTAGGGAAGAAAAACTAAATGAACAAGTACAGAATAGAAGAACCTGGCTTGGCATCTGAACTATTTGAACAGAAGGCAGCAATGGCACAAATAACTATCAATAAAAATAAACAATAAAACAATAAACAATAAAAATCAAATGCAGTTTAGGTTGCATTAACAGAAACACAGTGTGCAAGTAACAGGAGGTAATAGTGCCACTCTATTTGTTGCTGGTTAGGCCTCAGCTAGAGAATTGTGTTAATAATCAAATGCTCCACCCCGGCACCCCTTCCCAGATTCTGACAAACAGAGGCTAGAGACCCATCCCAGGTCATCCTGGCCAACAGCCATTGATGGACTAGCCTTCATGAAATTATCTAAGTCCTTTTTGAACCATGTTATCATAGAATCCGAGGGCTGGAAGGGACCTCAGGAGGTCATCTATTCCAGCCCCCTGCTTCAAGTAGAATCAACCCCATCTAAATCATCCCAGACAGAACCTTGTCAACCTTGTCAAGCTGCGACTTAAACCTCTAGGGATGGAGAATCCACCACCTCTCTAGGTAACGCATTCCACTGCTTCACTACCCTCCTGGTGAAGTAGTTTTTCCTAATATCCAACATACACCTCTCCTTCTGTAATTCAGACCATTGCTCCTTGTTCTGCTATCTGACACCACTGAGAACAGTTTCTCTCCATCTTCTTTAGAGCTCCCCTTCAGGAGCTGAAGGCTGCTATAAATCACCCCTCAGTCTTCTCTTCTGTAAACTAAATAAGCCTCAGCCTCTCCTCATAGGTCATGTGCTCCAGCCCCTTAATCATTTTTGTTGCCCTCCGCTGAATTTGCTCCAGCACATCCACTTTTTATACTGGGGGTGGGGGGCACAAAACTGGACACAATATTCCAGACGTGGCCTCACCAGTGCTGAACAGAGAGGAACAATCACCTCTCTAGATCTGCTCAAAATGCTGCTCCTAATGCACCCTAATATGCCACTAGCCTTCTTGGCTGCAAGGGCACACTGTTTACTCATATCCAGCATAACACTTAGGTCCCTTTCTGCTGTTCTGCTGGTAAACCAGTCGGTCCCCAGCCTATAACAATGCTTGGGATTCTTCTGTCCCAAGTGCAGGACTTGACACTTCTCCTTGTTGAACTGCATCAGATTTCTTTTGGCCCAATCCTCCAATTTATCCAGGTCACTTTGGATCCTCTCTCTACCCTCCAACCTATCTACCTCTCTTCCGAGCTTAGTGTTCTCCACAAATCTGATGAGAGTGCAATCCAGTCCCTCATCCAGGTCATTAATAAAGATGTTGAACAACACCAACTAAAACATACCTCTATTGCTTCCACCTCTAAGTTTAACCCAAAGACGCTCAGCTGGTTTGTCTCCTTCCTTATACTGGAGCTCTGAGCAATCAAAATTCTCCCTCACATAATCTTGGCTTCACAATATCCTCTGACAAAGTTGTGTGTTGTGTGAAAAACATAATTTCTTTGGTTTTAAACCTGCTACTTTTAGTTTAATTTGGTGACCCCTAGTTCTTGTGTTATGGGAAAGATTAAATAACTTTTCCTTTTTCACTTTCTCCACATCAGTCATGATTTTATAGCACTATATCATAATTGTCTCTTAGTCATCTCTTTTCCAAGCTAAAACGTCCCAATCTTAATCACTTTTAAAATTAACCTAAGCTAAAATATATTACTGTAACATTTTAATTTACACAGTATTTAAATACTTCAATTCATATACCAATTATCAAACACCTGCAACTAGTTATTGTTGCCAGTTTAGGAACTAAGCATTCCACAGCTTCAATGTCTGCATTCTGGCTTAAACAATTTTCATTTGTACTTACTATGTTAAAATAATATACTATTTACAGACCTCTCTGGCAATGTGACTCAAGGCTTCATCTTCTGCAGAAAATCTGTCTTTTACTGGAGTTCTTTTTCTCCCTGAACCCGGAGTCCCCATTTTTATTCGATAGTCGCTAGGTTCCTTTTGCAAAAACGTACAGGTCAAAACTCAAATTTCAGATCTGAAATAAAAAGCATAAATATAATCAGGCTTATTATTTATATGTAACACACTCAACTTTCAAATCTACTTCTCATAATGAGATTTCTCTGGCCTTCTTTTCTGAGAGAGGAGAGGAAGGGGGAATTTTACCTTAAAGTCACAACAGGTCCTGCAGAATCTAATCTTTCATTTTAGAAAGATGTCTTAATCCTTATGATGATAAAGGCTGAATACTAGTCGCATTTAAGTCAGTAGGAAATGCCAATACCTTTGCTCATGCATCTAGTTTTGCCAAGCAGCAGCTTGTCATTGTCAGTATCTTGTCACTTAGCATTACTATTATTCAGTTCCCCATAGGTAGTATTTCAGCTCCTTCAAACCTTAATTTCATTCTACTGCTGCTAGGAAGATTCATAAGCAATAATAGCTTCTATGTGTGAACCTAGTTGCTGAGATGGGACTTCTCCCAAAAATGGGGGGAAAAAAGTATTAGGGACTAAAATATTGTTGGCAAACAGCCCCTTTACAACAGGCTAGTGGGGACGGACACAGACACAGACACACTCACTCTCTCTCAAACATCAGCACAGCAGCTGTAAGATCTCGGAGACTATTGCTCTTTTCCAGTACCCAGAGGGATGGGGGTGTGAAAAATTGTAATCCTAAAACATCTTCTGGTTAGTATATATTTAAGTTTAAGGGGTTCGGGTTTGTTTTTATTTTTTTGGGGGGGGCGGGGGGTGTCAAAGAGTTTGCCCTGTAGCAGAAGAAACGTTATGCACCAACTAACGGCTCACAAAGTTTAATTCTACATTCCCTTTAGAAATTTGTTTTTATCGTAACTGATTAGACAACCTTAAAGCTATTATAAAATCATTTTAATATAAAATGATATGAACCTTGTTCAAAAAGATGAAGTATTACATTTCCTAGCCACTTTCCTTATATGAGTTGCAGGGCTAGAGAAGAAATAACTTATTTTTTGTTGCACGGTACTGTTTACAGCATAAATACTATCCTACATCAAGGATGAGCAAGCTATTACGTCAGGTGCCACTTTTCATCCCAGCAGTTAGCAGCCCTACCCCCACCTGTCTAATGTAATCCAAAGTGAAGGAAATTTTGGTTATGCTCATATGAAAAAACAAACAAAAAAACTTTTGGCATGTGTACGAAAATAGGTATGCAGAACATAAAACCTTTTTAAACTGGCTTATAAATGTGAACACATACCTAAAAACAGTCACATATTTTAACATTTTTAAGGAGACTGATGAGCCTGAGATGCAGCAGCCGATTGTGCTGCGTCCCCCTATGAAATTTCACACCCCCTCACAGAAGCCTCCCTTCCTACCTACTTTGCTCACCCCTTTCCTACACTATACACCATAATTCTAGAACTTGCACAGAATGAATCTTGTTTTAAGAATTCCTGTTACTCAAACTGACTGAAATCATGTGAGAGATATGATAAAGTTTCCCTTTCACTCTGATGCATTTAGAATTAACAATGCTATTTTATATACACTGCATTTATTATAGGTATCTTGCTGCCAACTGGCAAAACTACATATCCACCTTCGAACATCATATATTCAGGTTTTAAATAAGGTGATTGGAAGGGGTTAATATGTCAAAATAAAGGTTGCAAATCCCAGGAAAGCAAATACAGTAAGTTGCTGTTCTCAGCGAACAGAACCCTAATCTGCGATGGTCCAACAAGCTTCATTTTTCTGCCTCATTTTTTCCTTGCCCTGAAATCCTTCAGGAATAAACACCTCTGTCTTAAATGTTAATACTCTACCACACAGCCATTTTACTTTTGCATTGTTTTCATAAAATGGGCGTTAGCATCTTGGTGTAAACTATGTAGAACAGAAATTCTGGTGCTTCAATAGCAACTCATACACAAGGTTTCTCAAAACAGCCATACCAAATAGATACTATTAGCACAATGATTGCATAGATAGACGCAGAACCATTTAATAGGCAATACACAAAGCCTCTAAACATTAGAACATAATTTTTGAGAGTACACAGTCTGCCGAGACACCATGACATTTCTCTATTCCAGTAACAGCATGTCTTCATCAAGTGCCCCCTCAAAGATAACTAGCTTGGCATGTAAAAGGGTGAAACACAAATATCAACCCGTCTTCACAACTATTTTATGTTATCACTTTCTTCATTTATTTTTCATCTAACACTTTCCATCTCACTTCCCTGGAGAAGAGCCCTATTCTCAGTCCCACATACTAAGATCTTCTAATTACTGATTATACTGCAGAAGCTCTCTTTGTGGTGTTCCCTGAGGTTACAAACTTTACATTTCAGGCCACAGCACAAATCAACTCCAACTTCTCTCCTTGTATTTAAACTGTGTTCAAGTCCCTGTTCTCTTGGGTCCACTGAGTCTATTATTGAAGCACAGATTTTATAGAACTCAGATTGTCCTTCTTGGTCTTTTCTGAACTCTTTCCCACAGTTAAGATAATTTTTGAAGTGCTGACCCCAGATATGGACACGGAATTGCAGCACTGGTCTCACTAATGCCATATTTAGTGGAAAGAGCATCTCCCGAAGTCTGTGATATTCCCCTCACTTACATATCCAAGGATCACATTTGCTTTCTTAGCAGCTACTCCACACATGAAGCTGCTGTTAACTTGATTATTCATCAAGACCCATACAGTTTCTGAGTCACTACTTGCAAATATATAGTTCTCTGATCCTGTAAGTGTGACCTACATTCTTCACTCATAGGCGCAAGACCTAAGATTTAGCTTTACTGGTGGAACCTCTTTAGCATGGTACCCTCTGGTCTGGAAACATCTGCTGTTCAGCATGAATGTAGATAGCCAGAAGTCCACAATTATGGGTATAGCCAAGTTTCCCACCACCACATACAGTTTGTTTCGAGCCACCAGTCCTCACTTTCCATATTCTGCGCTGTCACTTAGCTCTAATTTACTACTAAATGTCTTCTAAGAGCCCAATAAGCAGTGTAAGTGTTGGTAATGCTGCTAGACAATATCGACTTCCCAGCGTTTGGCAAATTCTCTAGCTCGGCACCAGTCAGATCTCCAGAGTGCTGGGCAAGAGAGGTTCAACCTGTATTATATACACTCCTCCCCATCAGAGGTCGTTCATCTTCTTATGAAGCAATGTGAGTAAGAATCTTTTGATCTCCTTAAAGGAGCAGAATTACAAGACTAGTAATTTTTCCTCAATCTATATATAAATACATGCACCAGCTTTCCACTCTTGCAGAAAACCTAGCATGTGGGATATTCCAAACTACCATGACAACAACCAAAAGAACACAAACTAAGCAAGACAGGGTGGATTGATTTAAATCAAGCAAGTTAAATCATGAAGTAGAAAAAGTAATTTAAAGCAGTATTAATCATCAACTCCTCTGTACTTCAGTTAATTTCTAAAGAAAGATGTATTCTCATAGGCTGATACAATCATTAAAATGCTGACAACTAAATAAAGCTTTTACGCTGCTTATGGTAAATCTGTCTGCTACCTAAGATGGATACTATAACAATATATGATTATTTAAGCAGTTACATATAATTTTTTCAGATTTTTATTAACTGTACACTTTTAGTATGTTAGAAAATGGTGTATGATACATTGCCTAATTAGTAGGCAACTGACTCTTTGCACATTTGCGTCAAGTTGCATTAGGATTTAAGTGGAATTAAATTGATTATGTCAGATCAGCCTAAGAACATTTTCAAATTCGCCTAAGTGAAAATGACTGGAACTTAAAATTTCCTACTTGAAAAATGAGAACTTCTTAAACCACATAGCTGACCTATTGTGCCATATTTATGAAGTTTGATGTCAAAAGTTCAAGTGGGGGAGAAATTCTCTTTATATAGAAAAATTAAACTTTAAATTAGAAAGTTTGATAGACTTGTGATTTCAGTATATTTAAATGTTCAGGATATTGTAAATTAATCCACAATGCATTTTGTATGAAATTCAGATTTTAGGTAGTTTTTAAAAAGAAAAAAAGTAAAAATAAAATCAGATTTTTGAAAATTTATATTTTCATTTAACAAAAAACACACCTGTTTTTATCTACCTTGTTGGATACAGTTTAATCACAGACATGGGAACCAGGATTTGTAGCATTCTCTTTCCAGCTTTGACCCTGCTCTGTGGCCTTATCTCCATCAGTGACAAAAATGCTGGGAAACCTTGTGTAGGCAGCTACAGGAATTTCGAGTACCCTGTTGACTAGACCTTCTTCCAGCAGGGTTACAACTTCTGCTGCCTAAAACACAAGGTCAGCTGGTGGCTTATCGACACTAGGATTCGCAAAGTTGCTACCCCTAATGGAAGTAAACCCAAACTTAACAAATTTCAGTATTTCCCTAATGGCGACTGGAAATGCTATATACATACAGGCTACGTCTACACTGGCCCCTCGCTTTCAGAGGGGGCATGCAGATTAGCAAATGAGATGCTAATCGACATATACAGCACCTCATTTACCTAATGGCAACCACTCACCATTCCAGAAGAGCTGATTTCAAAATACAAAACAGCCACGTAGAGGGGGTTCCTTCAAGAGCACCTTTCTTCCTTTGAAGAAAAAAAAATTAGGAAAAAGGTGTTTTCGAAAGCAGGGCTTCCTTTCGAAGGAACCCCGTCTACACGGCTGTTTTACATTCCAAAAGCAGCTCTTCTGGAACAGCAACTGGCTGTCATTATGCAAACGAGGTACTGAATATGCAAATCAGCATCTCACTTGCATTTTGTTCACCACATTTGCATGCCCCTTTCAAAAGGGAGGGGCCAGTGTAGATGTAGCTACAAAGCTGCTTACTACAGTTTAACTCTGGTTTATGTACACAGCCATCCTCCCAGGGAAGAGACCTGCGAATGTCATCGTTGCAGGGGGAAAAGAGAGAGGATAACTTGGGATTTTTCCTTTTAATTTCCATCCTGCTACTATGACAGGTAATAGGGCCAAATTCATTGCTGACAAACTGTGTAATTACTGACAACCTCATATGCTAACAATGAGTTTCACTTAAGAAAGAATGTTACGCATAGAAATTTAAATAAACCGACAATGGCTCTTGGTTAGTTCTATGACACTACTAATCTAATCAGATTGACATTCAAATCTTATGTTTAAGAGGTGGAGGTGTAATATTGTCCGTTTTAATAGTATTATATTTTTCTTGTAGAGTGCTACATGGTTTAATTGAGCCTCACAAGGCTTCTCACAACAAATACCTGTCCTGCAGAGTTTATAATCTAAATTATTGGAAGACAGAACAGGAGCAGAGAGTTGTAACTGATCTGTGGTGGATCAGGGTTCGCCATGTCTCTAGTGCCACTCATACAACAATCTCAAAAAGAACAGATGTGGAATCTTCATATTAGAATAGCCCCTTACTTCAAACTAGTGTCCTTGATTTTCATGGAATATGGCTGGAATGAGGAATTGTGGCTTGCCCCATGTTTAGGCAGCTGTTAAAAAAAATCCACTATTTCAGACACTTGGTGGAAATAGTGGAAACAGCTCAGTACAGTATCTGCTCCAAGAGAAATTGTAAGAGGTGGAAGCAAGCAATTTGTGCACACTGATCTTGTGCTCAGTGCTAGCACTGCATGTTCCAAGAAGAAATGTTGGCTTACATGTCTCACAAAAAAAACAAAAACAAAGAGATGCAGTCAGGCTTCTCTAACACTGGTAAATAAAGGGGTCCCTGAAGGCCATTTGTATGCTCTTGAACATTTTCCCCTCAAAATGAAGCTGCACATCTTTCTACTAGATAGCTTTCATGCAGCCAGGACTAAGCCACCTAGCTGGATATCCCATACCTAATAATTTCAAGCCTATCCAGCTTCGACAGAGAAGGCTCCTGCACTCGGATCGAATGAGACATGCTTTTGGGATGATCCAAAGCCAGATTCTCAGCATGAGAATGAGGATACCTGGCACTGACCACTATTGGAAGCAGGATACTTGGCTAGATGGAACTTTGGTATCATCCAGTATGTCCGTTCTTATGTTGCTATAAGCCTGGATAGCTATAAGCACACAAAGCAGATTTATACTTGACAGAGCTAACACTAGGTTATGAGGGTCTCTTAAAATTTTATATACCTGAGTTTTCCAAGGACTTAGGTAACAGAGCTATCTGTAAAAAAAAGCCCACAGGAGCCTCTTTCCACAAAGGATGAGGACAACATATCCCATTAATACTTTTCTGGTTACACAGAGCATAAGACCACTCTGCCTCTTGTTCAAGCCAGCAGCTAAGAAACTCACTTTCTATGTGCCACACTGGAAGAAGGTCAGATACATAACTCTCAGTGGTCTTGAGATCCCTTGTCCTAAATCATGTTCCCTGCCAGAAGGCTCTGTGTTCAGGTCTATATACAAGTGCCTTCTAGTGCAATGCCAGCCTCCTAGAAACAAAGCTAGCTTTTGGATAGCTAAACATAAATCTAATAATACTTGCTGTTAGTTGTGTTATCTAGCACATACCAAAATGCAACATG
Organism: Carettochelys insculpta; assembly: GCF_033958435.1. Taxonomy (NCBI): domain Eukaryota; kingdom Metazoa; phylum Chordata; order Testudines; family Carettochelyidae; genus Carettochelys; species Carettochelys insculpta. Next base: position 190,324,898 of record NC_134138.1, on the reverse strand, counting down.
CTCACAGTGGTAGACTGGGCATACACTGACTGAAGCTTGGCCATGACTAATGTCTAAGTAAGGGTATGGGAGACAATGCCTCACAAATTCTGCTCACTAGGTGTTGAGACTACACAGAGCACACAGGACTTTTGGCTGAATAATTTGACACTTGCCATCAGTGACTTGAAAAGACATGGAAAACTGGCTTAAAACTATTCACAGCCCACTCATGAAACTCAAGCTCACATTAGTTTTGTCTGCTGGATTCTAAATTGTACTTACTGCCTGCCTAGTACTCTAGTGTTACCCTCAGCTGACAGCGCCAACTGCAGTAGCAAACCTGATGTGCCAGTTATCTTATAGCTCCAAAACGGCATGAATATGCTGGCAGAGCTACAGCAGCAGTGATGTATTTGCATGTTGAGAAGAGTATGGTAATTGATGCCTCAAAAAGTATTGGCACCTGAATGGCCACTTAACATGCCAGACAAGGTAGAGAGTCTCACTTCAAAAAGTGAAATCCTCTACAGCATAAGATGTGATTACAGAGCGCAAGTATTTTGAGAGAGACTTGCTAAGCTACACTTATGGAGTATCAGGGCCCATAAGGTGCTAGCATAGCAGCAGATCACAGTTTATATATTACTTCAGGCTCCTAGATGTATTCTTGGAGCTCTGAAGCTGTTTGTGCCACTCAAGCAAAAAGATGGCACTATTTGAGGCATATATGGTTTGACAGGAGAGAGACAAGAGAGGAAAATAGCTGGGCTTTTGAGAGTCTACCTAAAGTAGTTAAACATGCTGGAGACACAGGAAAGCAGAACTGTCAAAAACTAAAAATGCTCTACGACTCTAAATACAACTCCAGACTTAGTCCAAGGCAACAGATTTGTGTATTAAATTATTAACAAGCACCAGAGCTTGAAAGAGACTCTGCAAACTAAAAAATGTACACAAAGCCAAACCACAAATAAAATTATTCTACAGAATTATAGGTTACAGGAAAGTGAGATTTAACAGAAGACCAGGTTTTAATTTCATAGCTAAGTGAACAACATTATAACATCTTTTCATACTTACATTGTTAAAATAATCTCACCAAGTGACAAAGGAAAGATTAATTCACTAAAGATACATATTGCTACAAGCTCTATTTTTAGTTCATTAAAAAAAGCAAAAAACAAAATACCAACCAAAAGTGTACAGGGTAAACAAGTCACATTTTGAAGCATGGCTATACAATGGTACGTACAGGTTAAACCTCTCTAATCCAGCACTCTTGGGACTCAATTGGTCCCAGACAAGAGAATTTTCCAGACCACAGGAGCTCAATATTGTCCAGCAGCAGTGCCAACACCTTTGCAACTTGTGTGGCTCTTAGAAGACATGTGGGGTACGCACATCTCCTAGAACTGAGAGGGGCCTCAGGAGGTCATCTAGTCTAGTCCCCTGCCCTCTTGGCAGGACCAAGCACCATCCCTGACATCAGTTTGCCCCAATCCCTAAATGGCCTCCTCAAGGATTGAACTCACAACCCTGGGTTTAGCAGGCCAATGCTCAAATCACTGAACTATCCCTCCCCGCCACCCCAATTTTTTTTTGTTTTTTTGTTTTTTTTGTCAGAGAGGGATAGCTCAGTGGTTTGAGCATGGGCCTGCTAAACCCAGAGTCGTGAGCTCAGTCCCTGAGGAGGCCATTTAGGGATTGGGGCAAATAGGTGTTCAGGATGGTGCTTGGTCCCACTGAGAGGGCCGGGGACCAGACTAGATGACCTCCCAAGGTCTCTTCCAGTTCTAGGAGATGTGTATCTCCAATTATTATATGGAGGGAGGGGGACAGCTCATTGGTTTGAACATTAGTATGCTAAACCCAGCATTGTGAGCTCAATCCTTGAGGAGGCCATTTAGGGATTTCAGCAAACAGACACCAGGGATGGTGCTTGGTCCTGCTGAGAGGGCAGTTGACTGGACTAGATGACCTCCTGAGGTCCCTTCCAGTTCTAGGAGATGTGAATCTCATATTATCTTATTTGGGGTAAATTACAGCTGAACAACAGCACAGAACACTGAGAACCAGGACTGGTGGCTAAAAACAAATTTTATAGGACCCCAGGAAACTTGGCCACACCCATAAGTGGTCATCCAGCTAACTAAAATCATGCTGGAGTAGGGATGTTGTTGGATGAGAGAGGCTCAACCTGAATTAGAAACAAACACTAAAGCTACATCTACACGAGCCCCTTCCTTTCGGAAGGGGAATGGTAATGAGCGAGTTGGGAAGATGCTAATGAGGCAGTGCATGAATATGCAGCACCTCATTAGCATAATGGTGGCCACATGTGATTCAAAAGTGGCACTTTTGAATCGCGCACCAGCTGTGTAGACAGGGCCCTCTTGAAAGGACCCCCCTGACTTCGAAAGCCCCTTCTTCCTATTTGGTTTTAGGAACAAGGGGCTTTCGAAGGTTGGGGGGGTCCTTCTGAAAGTCCCCCATCTACACAGGCAGCGCGCAATTAGAAAATGGCACTTTCAAATCGCATGCAGTCATCATTTTGCAAATGATGCACTGCACATCCATGGCAGTGCCTCATCAGCATCCTCCAACCTTGCTCATGACCATGCCCCTTCTGAAAGGAAGGGGCTAGCGTAGACACAGTTTTGAGGTTGAACAGCTTCTGTAGGAGAGGACTGGCATATCACCCAAGGTCTGTAAGAATGAGGGACTGTGTTCTAAGACAGGTTGTAGGTTGTCAGCAACATGATGGAGAGGTTCAAGCTGGGGACTGTATGTGATGACAGTGGTGTTCTGTTAATTTCCTTGCTGGGCCTGTCATGAAGCAGGTGACTTCTGGTTACTTGTATGGCTCTGCCAATCTTTACTTTCCTGGGTGGGCAATTAAGTTTTAAGAATGCTTGATAAAGATCTTAAATTTGTTAATCTCTGAAGTGCCACAGGACTGCTTATTTGTGAATTTGTTATTTGTGAATAGACTTTCTTTATGTTGCATTATATACAATTACAGTAGTAATTTCTTGTTTTAGAAGTCATTAAAATGTAAAAACAAACCTCTTCAAATCAAATCAATTATTTTCCCTGAAAACATATTTTTCTAATTTCCTGCATTTAGCAACAGAAACCCAAAGCTTGAATTGTGACACACTCTTATTAATATATTGCACCACATCATAAACATTGACTATAATTATCAACCACTATATCCAATCACCTTCTTGTTTTTCTCCTCCTCCATAGTCTCTATGTATAATAAATACCTGTTTAGCAATGCGTCCTACCAAATTACATGTTTCTCAAGAAGCTGTATGTAGCAACAATCGGACAACAAACTGTACGTTAAATCATGAGTTCTGTTTCTGCTGTATATTTAAGACCCTTGTCATATACCAAACTCAGTGATGTAGCTTCCCATCTGAATCATATTTTTCCAAAATTCATACTTTAAAAGACTATGTCATCTTTCATATGTTGGCTAAAGAGAGAATCAAATGAAAATGAGTCTTAACTTTGAAACAACTCCACAGATTGCTGTAGAAAGGGCACTCTCACTATTTTGCCTGTTGCACCTTTCACAGAACTTTCCTCAGTCTTCGTATTTTACTCCCAGACCCAGCGCAAGCACACTGGCAGACCTGGCACTAACAACGAGCTTCTTTCTGTTCCTGTTAATTCTGCATTCTCTTTCTGGAATGAAGAAAATGATGAGTCCCAAATAATACTTTTTATTTCTATGGCACTTTTAATCAGTTCTGCCACCAGGAACTGGCCTGTGAAACATTAGGAAGACAATATTGTTACTGTTGCTTTTTACTTTTTAGCTCGAGATTTTTAATGTATTTACAGTCACAGTAGACAGTTAGAAACAGCAGCTAGGAAGTGATTTAACTTACCCCTGTGCCCACTCAGATGAGAGAGTTAGAGATTTAAAACAGTCTCCCAAAATGCTGGAAATTAAGCCATGCTCACTTAGGAAAATCAAGTCAATCATATGCCCCCATGAGCCCAACCCTGTGTTGTTAAAGACCGACCCAAAATATTTGCTCTATAGGATTGTGTAAATGTTTTGAAAGCTTTATCTCCTCTTAAACTCCCACGATCAGTCAAGTAGCACTTTAAAGACTAGCAAAATAGTTTATTAGGTGAGCTTTCGTGGGACAGACCCACTTCTTCAGACCATATCCAGACCAGAACAGCTGTTCTGGTCTGGCTATGGTCTGAAGAAGTGGGTCTGTCCCACGAAAGCTCACCTAATAAACTATTTTGCTAGTCTTTAAAGTGCTACTTGTCTGCTTTTTGTTTTGATAGGGTATAGACTAGCACCGCTTACTCTCTGTTACTATCCCACGATCAGTGAAATAATTGAAGTGTCAACAGCTCTAACTACCATCATTTAATTGAAAGGGGCAGCCATGTCAGACCTACGTGCCAAGTTGTCTACAAATACAGTACAGGCAGACTCTACTGAATCAGTTACCCTGTCGTCACATTGTAAAGGTCTTCCTTGCCAAGGAAACCCTTCCAAGTGAAAACTAAGGCCCTAAAGACATGTACAGAAGCTAGCTGAATCCCTGAAAGAACCCTATGTGCCCACCCCACAGGGGCAAACATGACACCTTACCAACACACCCTGACTGCCACTTCCCCAAGTGCACTGAAGTGCTCATCCCAGTGGTGTTATACAGCAGGGTGCTCCAGTCCCCTTCTCAAAGAGGGGAACAGACAAACCCGAGCAGCCATACACAAGTGCATGAGCTACATACAGCAGAGAGAAAGAGGGAGAGAGACAGACGGACAGACCCATAAACACAGAGCCCAGGTACAGCTATAGCCCATCCATCCACAGGCACTGCCGCTTGCAGGAGGGGATGTGGCTATTTACCTGTATCACAGGGGTAGCCGAGATAGTCTGTAACTTCAAAAGACAACAAGAAGCCCAGTGGCACCTTATAGACTAACAGACCTACTGGAGCATTAGCTTTCACAGACGGGTCTTTGTGCACGAAAGCTGATGCTCCAATATATCTGTTAGTCTACAAGGTGCCACAGGACTTCTTGTTGCTATTTACCTGCTCTTTCCCAACCTGCCCATTCCCCCCACACACACTTTGCTGCGCCGCCCCGCACGGTCCGGGGCTCCGGGTCCCTTACCTCGGCCAGCCTCCTGCAGATTTCCAGCGCCGTGGGCCGTCTGTTACCCGGGCCGGCTCCAGCCCAGGCTATTCCCCCCAGGAGTGCAGGGGAAGCGGGAAGTCCGGACCCGGCAGCGAGGAGCCGCCCCGGGAGAGCGCGGTGCTGCCGGGCGGGGCACCCCAGGCCCCTGGCAAGGAGCGGCTCTTCCCGTGCAGCCGACAAGAGCGAGCAGCGACGGGCAGCCCAGGCCAAGTCCCTGCCCGGGCAGTTACAGCCGCAGGAAACAGGTTAGGTTCAAATCGGCCTCAAGGCTCTGTTGGCAGCAGGAGCGCGAGACGGCGATTACTGGGCTGGAAGAACACCGGCGCTCCAGCAACTGAAAGGGCTCGCGGCGACCCACCGCGCGCATGCGCGCTGAGCTCCCTCGACGCCTACCCCCAGGGGTGGGGTAGCTGCGCGACCAGAGCCAGACGCATGCGCACAAATGGCAGAGCGGGGGGCGGGGCGCGCGCGGAGGTCAGAACACGCGGTCCGTTCCGGTCCTGTGGATTGCTGTGCGTAGCTGGACCTCTCTCAGGCGCCGCTCTGGCCGAGGCTGCGCAGTTAAATACAGCGCGGGGGGCTCTCTTGTTATCGCCGGGGAGGGATGGGGCAAGCTGGAGCCTTCGGGGAGCAGAGGCAATGGGCGGTTTGCGCTTCTCCTCCGCCGTGCCTGGCCGTGGGCAGCGAACGGGAGCGACGGGAATGACAGCAGCTGGGCCATGTCCTCGGCGGTGTCCTGCGGCCGCCTCAGGCATCACAAGGTGCCTCGGCCGCTGGCTGTAGGTGTTCCCTGCGGGCGAAGCCAGGCGCTACCGGGACAGGCTGCGCCAGTCTCGCGGTTAGTCCTCAGCTTGAGCACGAGACTGAGCGAGTCAAAAGCCGTAGCGGGCCGAGGTGGGGTTGTGCGTTCGCCGCCGGGGCAGTTCACGCGAGGGCGAGTGAAGTGGTCTGGGACTGGGCCACTAAACCGTCTTATCCGGGAAACAATGTGATGGGAGCTGATCCTGAGCTAGGGCTTGATTCCCGCCCCTCTCCGTCTGCCCCATTGATTCAGGCCCGGTGTTTTCAGTAACCGCTCCCTTTACTCCACTGCTTCCACCTCTCTTTTCCCCGGCGCAGCCTCACTCCACTGGCGCGTGGGAAGTTCTGCGGATGCTTCTGAAACTTCTTGGAGGCACCCCTTGTGAGTCACCCAGTTTATTACCGACTTCCTGCATGAGGGGCTCTTGATCTCCGTAGCTGAGAGTTAGCCCCCTACCGCAGCCAGTCTGGAGCATTCTCATAAGGCCCTGCTTTTGCCGTTAAGGTTGATAGTAAATGCTCCCCTGACCCAAGTCCCTTCAAGGTTGCTCCCTATAACGGGGGTGAGCGAACTTCTTTTTGTCGGGCCCCACTTTTCAGCACTGTAATTAGCCAGGCCCTACAACCTGTGGGATGATCACAGGGAGGGATGTGGGGGGTAGGGGACACCACTCTGGAATGGGATGGGATGTTCAGGAAAGGGGTGTTGAGGGCTTTCCAGGGGGTGCCCAGACAGGGAGGGTTGCTCAAGAGGAGGACCACAGGAGGGTATGTGGGGGACTCAAGGGGTGCCCTGATGTCTCCCAGTAGAAACATAATCCTGTACCACTGGAAAAAAGTAAAGTAGAATGAGAAAGGGACTGAGGTGAAGGAACTTTGGCTGTGACAAAGTCAGTATTTGCCGACCCTTATATTTGTCCTGAGCTGCTATGAACTTCATTCAGAAAGGGAGACTTTGTTATAGAGGAGACATTTTTCACACATGAAGTGTAACCTCCTTAGAAGTTTCACTAGTGTTTTCATATTCTTTCTTTGATAATGAAATATATTCACAGTTAACAAAAAATGGGCCTCATTCTGTCCCACTCTCTTTCCTCACTTGATCATGCAGTGCAATCATGATACTTTACTTGTTATATGTTAAGTTTTGTGGTAGTAGATGGTGGTCTCACTGCAAGGTGAAGCAGAAATGTTGAAGCACAGTAAAATGGGCTCTTGCAAACAAAGAGTGAAAGTGAGAGAGCAAAGGTGACTGGCCTTGAATATGGTAAGTAATCTATTATTGATGCGTAGAAAAAAAATCACCACAAATTTTGTGGAGTTTGATTGTTTAGTGGGAGCCTTGAAAATATTAGGAGCATTTTGATTTGGGTTGATAGCAACCTTCTAACTTCTATAATAGCTTATTTAATATGAGTTCTTCCTAAGTCTGTTTGGTTTGGCATAAATGTGAAATCTCCCAGGTCTGTGTGGGATGGCCTTTCTGGCAACATACTGCTAGATGTAGGAAAAAAGTTTTCATTTGTGCTTGTACATTTTTTTATGATGAAGTATCAGGATTTGCGTAATTTTGTTCTCTTCATATCATAGGCAGCACATTTTTCTTTAATGATGCAGTCAAAAGTGTGTCCACTTGAGAGCAGACATGCATTTTTGTGGTTTGAAAGGGGCAACTTTATTTTTCTGAGATTGAAAACACAGTATCATGTAAACATTCTGCAGGGGTATGATGTGCAACAATACGAATTCATAATATAGTATCATTAGTAGGAAGTTGAAAAGCTACTTTCCTAACAAGAATTTAATTAGAAACATGCAAATTGAAAGATCATGTCTGAAGGACAGGGTAGGGCCATTGCTCAGTGAGGAGGGAGAAACAGTAATGGGGAACTTGGAAATGGCAGAGATGCTTAGTGACTTCTTTGTTTCGGTCTTCACAGAGAAGTCTGAAGGAATGCCTGACATAGAGAATGCTGGTGGAAAAGGGGTAGAGTTAGTTTTTGAAATAAAAAAAGAACAAGTTAAAAACCATTTGGAAAAATTAGATGTCTGCAAGTCACCAGGGCCTAATGAAATGCATCCTAGAATCCTCAAGGAGCTGATAGAAGAGGTAGCTGAGCCGTTAGCTCTCATTTTTGGAAAGTCATGGGAGACAGGAGAGATTCCAGACGACTGGAAGAGGGCAAATGTAGTGCCCATCTACAAAAAGGGGAATAAGAACAACCCAGGAAATTACAGGCCAGTAAGCTTAACTTCTGTGCCAGGAAAGATAATGGAGCAGGTAGTTAAGGAAGTCATCTGCAAGCACTTGGAAGGTAGTAAAGTGATAGGGAACAGCCAGCATGGTTTTGTAAAAAAACAAATCATGTCAAACCAACCTGATAGCTTTTTTTGACACGATAACGAGACTCGTAGATAAGGGAGAAGCAGTGGATGTGGTATACCTAGACTTTAGTAAAGCATTTGATACGGTCTCGCATAACATTCTTATCGACAAACTAGGCAAGTCCAACTTAAATCGCGCTGCAATAAGGGGGGTGCATAACTGGCTGGCTAATCGCACCCAGAGAGTAGTTGTTAATGGTGCTCAATCCAGCTGGAAGAGCATAACAAGTGGGGTTCCGCAGGGGTCTATTCTGGGACCAGTTCTGTTCAATATCTTCATTAATGATTTGGATATTGGCATAGAAAGTACGCTTATTAAGTTTGCAGATGATACCAAGCTGGGAGGGGTTGCAACTACCTTGGAGGATAGGGTCATAATTCAGAAAGATCTAGATAAATTAGAGAAATGGTCTGAAGTAAACAGGATGAAGTTTAATAAAGATAAATGTAAGGTGCTGCACTTAGGAAGGAATAATCTGTTTCACACATACAGAATGGGAAAAGACTGTCTAGGAAGGAGTACAGCAGAAAGGGACCTAGGGGTTCTAGTAGATCACAAGTTAAATATGAGTCAACAGTGTGATTCTGTTGCAAAAAAAGCAAACATGATTCTGGGATGCATTAGCAGGTGTGTTGTGAACAAGACACGAGAAATCATTCTACTGCTCTACTCTGCGCTGGTTAGACCTCAGCTGAAATATTGTCTCCAGTTCTGGGCACCCCAATTCAAGAAAGATGTGGAGAAATTAGAGAAGGTCCAGAGAAGAGCAACTAAAATGATAAAAGGTCTGGAGAACATGACTTATGAAGAAAGGCTGAAAGAATTGGGCTTGTTTAGCTTGGAAAAAAGAAGATTGAGGGGGGACATGATAGCGGTTTTCAGATATCTTAAAGGGTGTCATGAGGAGTAGGGAGAAAACTTGTTCTTCTTGGCCTCTGAGGAGAGAACAAGAGGCAATGGACTTAAACTGCAGCAAGGGAAGTTTAGGTTGGACATTAGGAAAAAGTTCCTAACTGTCAGGGTGGTTAAGTACTGGAATAAGTTGCCAAGGGAGGTTGTGGAATCTCCCTCGCTGGAGATATTTAAGAACAGATTAGATAGATGTCTGTCAGGGAAGGTGTAGATAGTGGTCGGTCCTGCCGTCGGGGCAGGGGACTGGACTCGATGGCCTCTCGAGGCCCCTTCCTGTCCTAGTGTTCTATGATTCTATGAATCTCTGCTTTGAGAAATCTGAAATTACTGTCCAGAATGAGCTTTTGAGTTGGTAAAGCTTTCAGTATTATTGAATTATCATTTTTCCACTAAAAACTGCTAGATGCTTAGCCTTAATTACATGTTGTGTTTAATATTGCCTGTAATTCTTGCAGTAATTTGAAAGATGGATCTCTAAAAAGAGGGGACAAGGATCTGCAGAACACCATACAAGAGAAATGTGTTCCAGTAACATTCTAAATATGTTTTTAAAACATGTTGACTTTTTCACAGAAAGAATTTAAGATATTATAATTTTTTGGACTAATGTGCCATAGTCCTAGTTCTTTGGTCATCTCATTTAGTAAACAAACTCAAAAAGAGTGACTGGAAATACACTCATAGGTCAAACAGCATACCATTTCCCCGCTCCCTTCTTTTAATTATATATTTTCAAAGTGAACCTGTGTAATTAAAGCCTTGTCAACACTAAATATTTTTCTTTAAATTTCCTACTGTACGTACAATTGGTTCATCTCCAGTGGAGAGACTTGGAATATAGCTGCCAGCTGCTGCTAGCGTTTTGAATCATCTAAACTAGTGTTTCTCAAAGTGGGTCGCAGGCACACTTCAGAAGACTGCAGGTGGGTCCATGTCACTTTATTTACCTAAAGGGTCCACAGTCCTGGGGCCTTGCAACTCCCATTGGCTCCAGTTTGCTGTTTCCATCTAAAGGCAGCCACGGGAAATAGCAGCCCAGACGCGATCCTTCCCACAGCTCCCCTTGGCTGCAAACGACAGACCAGAGCCAAAGTGAGCCGAGAAACTCCATGGCTATGAACCCTTTTGGTAAACAGAGCAGTGCAACTTTCCCAGACCATGTCTATGGCCCACTTTAAGAAACTACTACTTAACCCTTGTACTCTGAGTGGAGCATAGGTCATCTACAAGTCTCCTGCACTGTCTCAGGACAGAACTTCTAGATGGCTCCATGAGTACCCCAGTTGTTGTCCTTCAGTCTCAGAAGATCTTCTCTACGTTGTCTGAGGTCTTCCTCTTTTGCATTTTCCTGGCAGGTTTCATTTGAGAGCTTGATGGACTATGCTGGATGATGGTTTTCTGAGAGTGTGGCCCAGTCACCCCCACTTTCTTCTCTTGATTTAAATGTCAATTGATTCTTGTCCTGCTCTTTTCTAAAGCTCCTGATTTGTCACAGAGTCTTGCCATTTGATGTGAAGGATGTACCTCAGGCATCTGTTTATGATTGTAGCTTGTGGTTTGAAGACTTTTTAAGAACACCAGGTATCGCATCCATACAAGAGCACACTCTTCACATTTCACTCTAAGAAACACTGATCTAGATTTGATCTAAACCACATTAGATAACACAGTGGTGGCTCATCTATACTAGCACTCTCTTGCTACTGCCACTGGATAAATTTTAAGTTAAAGAAAGCTAATGTAAAAACAGATAAACAATACATTTAAAACAAAAACATCCACCTACATTTCTACCACTACATATACATGAAGGGCCCAGCTGTGATCCTAGGAACTGCCTCTGGGAGGAAGCTATACTGATTGCTTTGTTCTGTTTAAGCATTTAAAGGGTGAAGTCTGCATTCTGCTTAAACAGAAGGTCATGCTGGGAAACATCCTGTAAGAATCTTGTAATTTGATTAGCGGGAACAATTTCAACTATGTCTTGGTGTTTGCCTAAAATAAAGTTCTGATCTCATACATACATATATTTTAAAAAGAGCCTCACTCTAAAGCATTCTCGAATAAACAGCGCATACCTGGGTTTGGCTTGTTGTTAATTGAAATGCTTGTTTTTGGGTTTTTTTTTTCCAATTAAGGTTCTCTGATGCCATCACTTTGGCATTTCTCTTTTTGTAGTGAAGCCATAGCTCTGAGTTCTGATGTTACAGTTTATTAATGGGAAAGTTATTGTGATGTCACAAATGCAATATTATTGGCTAAATTCATCGCTGATGTAACTCCATTTATTTCGGCGTTTTGTGTCCTCCCCCTCTTGTATCTGACTTCTTGTTCCCCTGTGCCTGGAACAGATTTGCAAACCAGTCTGTCAAGTCTTTTCTGTTTATTTTAACTCTTCTAAACACTTCTTCCATCAGACCTACAAACAGTAAGCCATGTCAAATACCTTCTGAAGCATCATTATATGAGTAAAACAAGTGAAGCAGTGAGGGAAGGGGGAATAAGAAAATGCAGAGTTTGCTTCCTCTTCTGGGTCTCCCAGCACATCTTATCTATCTTATGTTTACTAGTGGAAATCCCCCAAGGCTGAGATTATTTTTAGTAAAAATGTGTAGTTGCCTAGAATCGTAATCACACTATCATAGCGGAGGTATGTCGAAAATCTCTTATCATAGTGCCAAAGAGGCATAGTCATTTACCAATACCCCATTGTGCCTAGGTGCTTTACAAACACAGAGAACAAGACAGTCCTACTTCCAAACAACTTATTTTTGAGACAAGAGACAACAGATGGATACAGACAGGGGAGTACTTTCATACTGCAATTTTCTGGATAGCTCACTGGAGAGTATGAAGTAACTTGGAGGTGATTACACACAAGATGACAAGCTGTGATCAAGATACCGCAGCTATAGAATAAAATTATAAGCCAAGTACTGGAACAAGCAAGGAGCTTGAAAATCCAGGCTGAATTCTATCACACCACAGCTAGTAATACACCTTTTGGCTTGCAGCAGCAGCCCAGAGAATGTGTAGTGGAGCCAGAGAGCTGTGAAGCCACATGCTTTGTGCCTCTCCCTATATTTCCTTCTACTTTGGCGTGCTGTAGAGACTCAAGGTACAAAAGAAGGTGAAAGTAACTTAAATGTCTTACAGGCACTGTCCTTTTGCAACCTTCTTCCCCAGGGAGGAGTGAGTTCAGGGCAGGAGGTTTGAGGGGGTTGCATTACAATACCTAAAAGAAATTTCAATGTGGAATAAAGTACAAGGGAGGAGGGAGGGGCTCAGGGCAGGATGTGGGGATGCAGAAGTCAGAGGAAAGGGCTGGAGGCATGGGGAGCTCAGGTGTGAGGGGCTCGGGGCAAAGGATTGTAGGTGTTTGTGGAAGGGTTCAGGAGGTGGGGGTGGGCTTCAGGGCAGGAGTTGGAATATATGTCTGTCTACAGGAGAGAGTGCAAGGGATGCTGCAGCACGCCTGGACTCATGGCCCCAAATACTGGGGTCCCAGCTACCTTACCTGTGCACTGTGCCTCTTCCTGCAGCAGAGCACGTAAGTCAGTTTCTTCGTACCAGAGCAGTGCGCTAGGGTGCACCGCCTTACTTTCACCTCTAGATACAAACTTTGTGCACTGTCTACCCAAAACCTTCCCATCCCTTTCAATAGTAGACTAGCACTAGTTTCACAGAATCAGAACTGTGCTATCAACAAGGGAGCAGGATGTGGTCCTTGATCATCACAAACTGTGACTAGGGCTGACTGATTAAATCAAAACCCACAATTTTTTGGCTAAAAATGTTTCTTGTTCAAAATTTTCAGTTGTTGGCAGCCTAAAAAACTGAGAAAAAAATCTGTGGAAGTGTTAGAGAATAGTGTCCTCAGAAGAAATTCTGCTTAGCCTACATGTTTATATTTGCCATATTTTTTTTTTCAAGAAAGCCTCAGAGAGATAGTAAATCTTTTGGATTATGTCCAAAAATGAACTTGCAAAACACAGGAATAGTGGGTGCATGATAAATGTTTTGGCTGATCAAGTTTCTGTGTTCCCAGATTACTAATACTCTGTTTACAGACTGACAGCTTGTGGGAACTTTATTTAGCTTTCATTAGGCAAAGTGCAATAGTAATACAAAAAATAATGTAAATATGGCCCATACACTGTTATTCAATGACTTCCTGTCAAATTTGCTCAATTTATACATGAAGTTTCCTTCTCTCCTGCCTGAAAATTCACATCTGCTTTCTGAAATTTGTTCTTTCTACCTCATGTCACCAATCAGAGATTTTGTAATTGCTGCTTAGCTTGCAATTTTACTAATGACACAAGTCAAAATAGAATCCAGTTTACTGTTGCATAACAAATATCTTTAAGGAATAAGTCTCCATTGAGTCTGCAGGACTAGCAGGAGTGAAAAGAAAATAAGGTTGAAACTTTCTCATGTGGCACTCTCTCACCTGGCAGCATCCCTCGTCCAACGGACAATGGATATTGCTGAACCAGAGAGCTCCAGGACCAGAGAGCCCCAGCTGTGTAGGGTGCAGCGGAGACCTACTGGTGGGAGGGAGTTCCAGTGGCAGCCTGCTCTGGGGAGCCAGCAGGGAGACCTGCTGTGGCTTGGAGCCCCTCTGGTAGCCCCTCAGCTATGGGGACCCTGGCTGTCCTGTGGCAGGGAGCCAGCTGGGCTGGGGAGCCCCACCAGCAGCCCTGCAGCAGGGAGCCTTGCTGGCAGCCTCACAATCACAGGGGCCCTTGGCTGGTTGGGTGGAGCCTGGCAGCCCTGAGGCAGGGAGACAGCTGGGGCAGGGAGCCCCATTGGGATTCCTGCAGCCACGGGGACCCCAGCTGAAGCCAGGGGAGCCCTGCTGCCCCATGGCGGGGAGCCAGTTGGGGCATAGAGCCCTGGCAGCAGCCCTGCAGCATGAGTGAACCTGGCCAGGGTGCAGGGGGACCATGGAGGAGTCCTGCAGGAATGAGTCCCCCAGCCAGGCAGCCTGGGGGCCTGCCCTCATCCAGCAGATCCCCTCTTTCAGGACCACTCAGCTCCCAAGGGTGCTGTATGAGGGAGGCATACCTGATACAGCTTATTTTTGACTCAGAATGAAACACAGTAAACACAGAGATATGTTGAATATGTGTGTGATTTTTATTTCAAGGCTGTTTTTCAGAGCATAATCACATTTATATACAGAGTTTGCTACAATACAATTTATCTTGGCTTCTCAGGACAAGTCAGTTTTAGAATGTTATTAGCGATATCCTAGCCCTATACATACATATAAGCCTAGTATAATATAATAATTATGAGTCTTTTTATATATTATATAAGACCAGACAATATAAATGATATCCACCAGTGATGATGTCCCCACAGAGCACTCATAAGTAAATTAATAATCAGCAGAGGTAAGATATATCTACTGTTTCTTTAATAATCTCCATTTTGTATTTTACAAATGCCTGCTGCTGTACAATTCTCCTCAAGAAATAAGTTTCAAATGTACACCCTGTTTGCTTAGCAAAAAATTCTCAACCAAATTAATGTACTGTCTTTTGTGGAACTTCCCAAATGTAGTCGAGCATTAAATCTGATTGTCTAATGTATTTCACTTTAAAAATTTATTCAGTATACTTTGCTCATAGAGATGTACAAGTCACTTTAGAGGATATATGGTAGTTTCCCATTAAATATATTGTCAGAGTTACTCAACCTGAATGCCACATGTTGCTTCTTGCCACTCATGTATGCTTTGTATCCTCACATATCTGACATTAATTTACAGAAGATTCCCTGCAGGTAAGGTGGATACTTCATTTATACCTTTTTATGTTAAATTATGGGAGCAAGGTTACAATATATTATTTTCAATTTGTCAGGGATTGAACTGGATTTCCCATGTGAGAAACATTAAAAGCTGAAAACTCCTAGAAGCCAAACTAGTTGTTTTCCTAACACTTAGCTATTCTTCAGTCCATAGCCACTGGCATAGGTTAAAATGCTTATGGACTGATTTCACATCAGTAAAGCCAACTTAAACTGATAAAACTCAGTACACCTGAAAAATCAGGTCAGTACAATTTAATGTCCCATCCCTCCCAGGAGGTATGTAGGAGTTTAAGCATGTGAATCATTTTATTGATTTTTAACATGTTTGAAGCTGAGCAAGTGTCAAAGTCCTTTCTTTGGCCTAGGTCTAAGATCACAGCAGTATTGTCAACCTGTTATTTTAACATGTCCCAAAATATCGTGTTTACTAATAGCCTCAGCTATTGGAATTATGTGCAGATAAGAACTGCAGCTTAAAAAAATTAAATGCATCTGTCCTTCATGCTTTCAGAGAATTGCTGGAAAACATGAACCCCAATGACTCAATGGAGTCAGAAGAAGAGACCACAAAAGTTATTTTATTATCTAATTATTTTTTAATCCAGTCTCTTGATTACTGGGAGCCTGAGTCTAATTTTTTGCATGCTAGTGATTGTCAGTATTGCAAGAGTAAACAAATGTCAACATTCAGGGGGGTAAAGAGGAGGGGGAAAAAGTGATACATGTGATTATTTCTAGCACTTTTCCCTATCCCTTTTTATATTCAAATACATTTTAGTGTAACATTTTACGTACTGAAGTTAATATATATTAACCTATACCATGTTAACCTATGATAATAGTAAATAAAAAAAAAATTTGACAGTGTTGTGAAGTATATATAGTCATTTCCACTGTTTAGGAGGGGCTTACCACAACGCCAGGGAAGAGAGGAATTTGTAGAAAACCAGGAGGCAGCAGGGCCAGAGCTGCAAAGTTATGGAGCCGGGGCCAAGACAGGAGCCCTTTGGTGGTGGTGGCGGTGGAGACAGCCAGGGCTGGAGCTGTGAAGCCATGACCATGGCTGACCCAGAGCCCTGGGTGGCAGGGCTGCATCCAGGGCCGGAGTCCGTAGACAACAGCACTGGGACAGGTACAGGGCCTCTGACACTGAGGCTAATGGCAGGGATGGCATCAAGGCTGGGGCTGGAGGTGGTAGAGCCATCTGGGTAGGTCAGGGCAGAGATATGTTGGTGGCAGGGACCCTTTCCCTGGTCCAGAAATCCCCTTGTTTGGGATTGGTCAGGACCCAAGGGTGCTGGACCTGGGATGTACAACGTGTCCTTTAAACTATTATTATTGATTAGCTTTCAAGTTGATCAATTCCCTTCAACTCAACTGAATACTGAATTATAGTTCCCCAGTAACAGATTCATCATCATCATCGTCGTCAACCACCATGAACTCAGCACCCGTTGGTGTCCAATGACTCCCTCACTATTTCCTTCCATCGTTCTTTGGTGCAGAGCTAGTCTACAGAAACTAAGCCACTGTGCACTGGACAATCTGCTATATCAGATCTACCCATTCTCTGTGCGGTCTGCCTCTCCTATTTGAGACGTCCATTATGCCAAATATCAGGGTCTTGATTTTTTTCATTCATCGTTCATTCTGCAGATATGCCCGAATAGCTATAGCTTCCATTGTATATCTTTCTGCAGTAGGTTATCTTTCAGCTGCCTCCATCCTATTCTCAGGATCTTTCTGTAACAAGCCTCTCAAATGCCAATATCCTTCTTTTCGAATATTTTGTAATCACCCCTGCCTCACATCTATACAACATGATGCTGTATACATGATTGCTTAAAACATTTTGTCACTAGACGTGCTTTTTTTTTTTTTTTTTCAAAAAACAAGGTTGAATTTCTCTAATCCAGCACTCTCTCCTCTGGTAACATCCGTAATCCATCATGATTTAAATTTGCCCAATGACCATGTATCATGGGTGTGATCCAGTTTTCCACAGTCCCATAAAATTTGTTTACAGTCACCAATCCTGGCTGTCAGTGTCTGTGCTGTTATTTAGCTGTTGTTTAAAAATAAATGTCTTCTAAGAGCCCACTAAACAGTGGAAGTGATGGTAATGCTGCTAGACAATACTGACCTCTTGTAATCTGGCAAATTCTCTCATCTGGCACCAGACAGATCTTGAGGGTGCCAGATTAGAGAGGGTCAACTGGAATTTAAGATTTATATGCTCCAGTCGTTTAGGGATTATTTTTGCTGCTTTGAAAGATGCCTTAAATCAGTGATGGCGTAACTTACGTTGTTCTGAAGCCAAGACTAAAAATATTGCTCTTCACCCTGCTTAAACTGACAGATTTTCAGCTGGTATAAATCAACGTAGCAACATTCAAAATAGTAAAGGTATGCTGATATATGACAAATAAGGGTCTGGCTCAAAATGTAGTTCTAATATGAGAACAGTAAAAATAGCATTGCAGAGTTCTATGATTAATGTGTCACAATCATTTTTATATCAGTCGTGTTCTGTTTACAAGTAAAGTTTTTCCACCTGCCAGCCCTTTAAAAACTAGAATAGCCTCTGACTCAAAAAGGATTTGACTTTTCAATCATTACGTGCAATAAAGGTTCCAAAGACCTAAATATGTCCTAATTACACTTACGTTCAATGACAAGATGTACACTACTGCCATCAACAGAGTTGTGTAAGTAACCAGCTGAGCTTCTTATTGGAACTTGATAAACAAGTTACACCAGAGAATATAATCCAACTCACTTTTTTAGCATTGCAGAACCAGCACAACTAACAATAGCAAAAAGCATTAAAAATTTATCACTGAATTTAGCAGATCTTTGAACATATACACAGAAACCAAGCTGGAGTAAGTGTCATTTTTGCATAGCCACTTTTCAGACCAGAAGCATACTAAACATAGTAAAATCTCTGTATATGTTGAGTCAGATCTGCTGCCTTGTGTTCCCAACATTTTACTGATATTTATTCTTAAAACAAACACCTGCAAAAACACAAACATCAATGCAAAAATCCTAGGCTCCCTTTTCTTGCATCATCAGGCTTTTTTTTACAGAACATTTCAATCAGTTACAACTTCAGTGAGGCTGGATATATTTTAAAATAATGGTAATGAATACATATAATTCTAAGAGTTAATTTGACCTACAAAGCTCTCATTAATGCGGATGTGTGAGATGGGAAAAATACACTTACCTCTCAAAATCCAGTTTACATGGCTGGCACTTACAAAAAACTTAGATTGAACATTTGAGATCCGTGAGAGGGGTAGCTATGTGAGTCTGTATCCACAAACAACAAGAAGTACTGTGGTATCTTATAGGCTAATGTATTTTGGAGCGTAAGTGGTAATGGGCAAAGATCCACTTCATCAGATGCAATGCAGACATTTGATGTATAAATAATTGAAAATATGTACATGGAACCCCATATGCAATTTAAAGAAGTCATTTAGTGTACAACTACACTTTAAGCAGAGGAATGTAAAAATTTGCCCTAATACTATTTGTACTGTCCAGATTAGGGGTGGAGAATTCCATGCATAAAACTTGAAATATATGTAAGGCCCATGGCAGGAGTGAATGAACCTGTGACCGAAGAGGCTAAAGCCATATGCTAAACTGCATGAGCTAAAAGCCGTCTGGCTCTCAGCCAAGGTAGTAGAGCAGAGATTTTACTCTCCCTTTTCAGTGGTCTCTTTGTCTCTGGGGTTACGTATACATTCATCCCTCGTTATACTTTACTTACGAGTACTCGCTAAAAAGAGGGACACATACATACCTATATTCACTAGATGAGTGAACTTCCCAATAATATGAGCTTTAATCCACCTCATCCGGCAGTGGGGTCCCTGGCAGGGCAGGGGGCTGGGCAGTGCTGCTGGGCAGTGCCTGGCTGGCAGAGCCAGCTGTGGAGTTCCTAGCCATGGGGCAGGAAGGCCTGCAGTGCCATGGCTGGAGCCTTCTCCCTCCTTTCCCTCAGACATATATGTCTGACAGCTCCGCGGCTGGGGCAAGAGAGTGAAAAGGCTCTTAGCCTGGTTCCCTCCCCTGCGCTAGTAGGAACGTAAAACTGACCAGCCATGAGCTGATCAGTCTCCTGGTCCTGCAAGCCATGGGGAGACTGGAACCAAACTGCCCCTGGTTCCCAGCTCCTGCCACTCTGGGAGCCAGGAAACTGACCAGCTCTGGCGGGTTCCTGGCACCCCTCCCCTTGCAGGAAAATTCAAGTTATGCAGGGGGTTGCAGGAACAACCCTTGGGTAACCCCAGGGTTTACTGTATTAGTCTCCACCACCCCCTTTTGCCCCACAGACTTCACTGTCGGTCAGGTTTTAATCCCCCCATGCAATCCCAAACCACCCCCAGCCTTAACCCCCCCAGCAGCCTCAAACCACCCCCAGCCTTAGACCTCTCCCACAGCCCCAAACTGCTCTGAGCCGTTGAACCCTTCTTGCAGCCCCAAACTTCACCCAGTCTTAGACCTTCCCCCCCACATCCCTAAACCACACCCCAGCCTTAGATTCCCTTACCCCCACACAGCCCTAAATGGCCCCAGCTAGGCTGGGTGGCTCCCCCAGTCCTCCTGCTCCCAGCAGGTAACAGTCGTTAAAACCAATTAACTCAAGTGTTAAGCTTTCAGCACCTAGAAATAAGGTGATTGCTGTCTCTAGTGATAGAGATAACTGCCCTCTCCAGCAGCTATCTCTGTTGATAGATATCTGCCCGAGCCAGCAGTGTTAAGAAACCACAAATGGCTTCCTTAACAGCCACATGCAGCTCAGAACTGCCCAGCTGGCAACCCTTAACAAATCTAATGGTGACCCATGTTTGGGTCCCAACCCATAGGTTGAGAATCCCTGCTTTGCATGAATACACTGCATCCCATTTCTGATGCCAAACTATTCAAATACATCAAAAAAGTACCTAAACTCAACTGGTTTATGTCAAGTTACAAGTTGGAGACTTTTACATGTATTTTAATGGGAATTTAGTGTCCCTCTAATGAGTTTTCGCCTACGTGCAGAAATCTGGGAACCAATTGTGCTCGTATAACGAGGGATGAGTATACACACATTCATTGTATGTAAAGTGCAAGTAACCTGTTACTAACTCTTCCGTGAAGCCTCTAGGGGTTCCATGCCAGTCCCAAGCCTGGATAAAGGAGCAGTGTTACGATCATTGTAAAACAACAATATGAATGAAATCTGATGCCAGTTCTACTAACTGATAAAAGATGCTGGCCCAGACATCACCCAGATAAATAAGGTCTATGATACCAAATGAGTGATCAGGGTTGGATTGATTAAGTTGGCTACTGAAAGAAAATTACAACTAACACATATGTATCAATTGGAATCTGGAACATTCGAACACTGTGGACAACTGAAAAGTTAGAGCTGCTTCAAAAGGAGAATGAAGAGATACCGATACAATATACGTGGACTGGCAGAGACGCATCAGATGGCATTGGGAGAGATGTGCGGTTGCGAAGTCATTTGGTCAGGGAACAAAATGAAGCCTGAGGCGGGAGTCAGATTTCTTCTTATCAAAAGAGCTAGAGGAGCATTGTTCGGATACAAACCAGGGAGTGCGAGAATGATGGTAGCGAGATTTGAAGCAAAACCATTCAATACCTTGGTCCTTCAGGTGCTTCACCTACGTTTGACAGCATGGAGGAAGAGATTGAGTTGTTCTATAAATACTTGACAAAGCCATGGGAGGAGATACCAAAGAGAGATGTGTTGATCATTATAGGAGATTGTTATCTGTTCCAGCCTTCATGTTCCAAAGGTTGGGGGAGAATCTTGGACAGGTTTGGATAAGGAGAAAGAAATGAATGAGGTGAACAACTACTAGAGTTTGCTACAGAGCATGAGATGGTCATCTGCAAAACGAGATTCCAACAAAAGGACTGCAGGAAGTGGACACGATGATCAAACAACAGGAAGTCCAAGAACAGATATGATCTTGATAAGAAAATGGGTAACATCAGTACAGCAGTGCTGAACTTTCCAAGGAGCAGATATGTACTCAGACCACAGTCTAGTGATTGCGAACATCAAGATGAAACTCAAAAGAAAGTGTAAGATACAATTCAAGAAATGAAGAGACACGGCAAGGCTAGGTGAAAAAGAAATAGGGAATGCGTACAGAGCAGCACTTGAAAAGAAAATGAGGAATGCAGGCCCAGAGAATGACCTGGATAAGACAGTTGAAAGGATAGCCATGGCGATAGAAGAGACAATTGAGAAGATGGTTCCAGAAGAAGAGAAGATCAATAAGAAGTGGATTACGCAGGAGACACTGAAATTGGTCCAAGAAAAGAGAGTGTTGAAGATCTGAGAGGTCAGAACAGCAATATAGAGTGAAATGCAACGAGGTAAGGAGAGTGGCCCGAAAGGATAAGGTGAAATGGTTAGAGGAGCAGTGTGAAGATATAGAGAGGTATTATGGTGAGTAAAAAATCAGGGAGGTGTATAAGATGATTAGGAATATTAATAAGAAGTGGCAGCCGAAGCAGATGGCAATCAAAGACAAGAATGATGAGGTGCTCATGAACAAGGAGAAGGTTGTGCAGTGATGGACAAGATATTGCTCCCGTCTGTACAAAGCACAGTTGGACTTGAGTCTCTCAGAAAGACTGATCAAAGAACTGAAAGAGTTATCACCGCAGAGCATTGAGAGCAAGACCGATATTTTGAAGGAGGAAGTAGAAAGAGCAGTGAAACTACAAAAGAACAAGAGTCTGGCAAATGAAAAGATTATGGGAGAGAGTATGATTCAGGAAATGCACCAACTATGTAATATAGCACGGAAAGAAGGGAAGGCACCTATGGAATGGACAAGATCCATGCTAGTGACAATACACAAGAAAGGAAATGTGTTGGAGTGCAAGAACGACAGAATGATTGCCTTAATGAGTCATCTTGGCAAGGTGCTGATGATGATACGGATGAAGAGACAGATCACAGATAGAAGAACATCTAACAGATGAGCAAGCGATTCAGGAAAGACAGAAGTACCATGCAGCAGATATTGCCACTAAGACTGATAGCGGAGAAAGCTTGATGAAACAACAAGAGCATCTGTGGTTGCTTCATCATTTTTTTTTCCAGAAAGCATTTGATAGTATAGGTCTCAGAAGGGTTGAGTCTGGGGAGTTTGGGGTTCAGAGGGGTTAGACCTGGGGATGGGGAGTGGGTTTGCAGGATGTGGGGGTAAAGCTTGGAGATAGGGGGCAGATTTGGGGTCTGAGGTAGGTTAAGCCTGGCAATGGTGGTAACTTAACTTCTAACTAGTACAAATCATTGTGTGTCAGCTGTTCTTAAAATAGGGGTGCCCACAAGCACAGGTTGATGTTATTTGTTAAGGACTGTCCCACATTTACATGCATTGCAGCTCTTAAAGTATTGATTTTTGTAACTGAATTTGAAAAAAATGGCTCTTCTGGTTATTTTGGTTGTAGACTCTGACTTAAGGTACCCCCCAATCAGATCATTCTTCTTTTTAGTTGTCCCTTATTTTATCTAGTTTTTTACTAACATTTATTGCCTTACTTTGCTCTGTCTCCAGAAGTCAATGCCCTGAACTCCTTTGTGTTCCATCTTATTTAGTTTCTTCTTATTCTTTACACTCATTTAGGAAAGGTGTAAATGATGTTGTAAGACAACGGAGAGCCAGTCTTTACATTATTTAGGCTGACTCTCCAATACCGCACATAATATTTGAAGGGCTAAATTTTGTCCTCACATGCATACATGTGGCTTGTATTGATGGTAATGTGTCTGAGGGTGATGGCAAGATTTTTTTAATGTTCTGATGGTAAATAATGATTGGCAGCACCTAGGATAAAAGCACGGGAATATATCTGCCTGCAAGAAAAAACTTCGGATGGGGTTTAAATTACTGGAAAGTTCACCATTTTTAATCAACTTAGCAAAGATGATAATATTATAATGATGCGTTGGCTTGTAAAAAACTGTAGTTAGTGTTAGAGTTAAGGCTTTAAGTTATAATTAATGGTAGTTTACAGTTAAAAATCCAGCCTGGCAACCACTATTATTTTCTATTGGAGATTCTTAAAATGGAGGGCAAGGGCATAGGTAGGAAACACAGTTAATAAGGGATGCCACATGGTGTCCTTGCCAGAAGCACAGTACCGGCCCCTCTGTCAGGGTGGGTCAACTTGCAAATTAATTAGGTATGCTGAAATGGGACCCCTTTCTCTTCCTTCCAGTTTAGGGGTAACAAAGAAAGGGGGGGACAATATTCAGGTAGAAACAGGTGGAACGTTATTTAGGGCTTGATTACAGAAAGCGGGGAAAACCTGATACAGATATAATAAATACAAATAAAACCAATGATAGTGACAGTGACAAACGGGCTTGAAGTCCAGGCCCACTTAGTCAAACCTTTAGCTTCAGTGATTAAAATAAGAAAACCCCTATAATTACAGTGATTTTCTGTTCCTTAAGACTTGAAAGTGACAATGGTGGAGACGCCCAGGACCTTCTACCCTCCAGTTGATCTAGAGCCCTTGGGAAGGATCACTGGGGAGTCAAACAATGCTTCTGTCCTGGACTGGTGGTCAAAGGGTAGTCACAGGCTGGAGATGGTATGAACAGGTAAGTATGATTATAAGGATGGCAATCCCCCTTTTTTCCTCCACTTTAGGCATTCCTAGGATTATTCCTGATCATTAGGTGATAAGCATAGATGGACCCATGCACTGCTGACGCTCTGGTGGACAGCCCCCACAAGGGCAGGAAAAGTCAGGAGAACAGAACCTTTATGACCACTTGCAGGAAAATCTGGTTCAAGCCAGTCTTTGAATGGTCAGAATCTGAGGGGATCCAAATGGATTCCTAGGTCAAGGACTCCATCTTAGTTGCCACCATCATTTACTTAAACAACATAATATTTGATTTTCACAGTATAGAACATTCAAATAATATATAGGAGAACATACACAACAAAACACCATAACAAAGTTTAGCTCAACTCATTCAGAAATATGTGTAGGGAGGGGTTAACAGATAAAATAATTGGCTTAACAGGTGCCACCCATATACCCTGTAAATGTCAATCAAAGAAGGTCAGAAACTAGGAGGCAAACTAGGCCAGCCTCTAGTGGGGTGTGAAGCAGAGAAGTCCCAAATAAAGGACTGAAAAGAGCTGAAAAATGGAACAGAATCAGATGGACAATAGAGAGAGGCAGAAAGTAAGAGATCCGAAGGACTTAGATAGGTGAGAAGAAATTGGATGATTATGTGTAAGCTATTTTTGTTTAAGGTATACTTGGGTATGCCTGTAAATAAAACATTGTACCCTTACAGTTTTGAATGTTTCACCCTGCCCATTCTCTGATTGTCTGATCAGCACTCACAGAATGTTAAAGTTAAATGTATTTTTGTATTATATTGTTACTTTTTCTCTTTCTCTTTCATGCATGTGTATAGAAGCTCTGTATATTTCATCATTAATACTGCAGCATTGTGTTACAGTTTTATGGATATGTACGAAAGATGTCTATGTATCCTGTATAATTACTCTATCTATTTTGTTTCTTAATTTACTTTTGTTGCATTATATTGTTTGTTATTCATGGGTTACATAGTTACATTTTCTGATGTACGTGCATTAAGGATCCCATGGACAGGTAAAAGGAGTCACATTACAACACTGTAACGAATGTTATCATGCTGCTTTAACTGCATGATCTTTAATACCACTGTTATTTAGTATATACTATACTTACTACTTTTTCTCTTGCTCTATTAAACTATCCTGCAATTACTTGATTCTTCTTTAATAAACAAAAATTTTGTTTTCAAAGAATAACTATTTGATTGTCAGTCCATGAGTGGAGGGTTGTATCAGTGTATCAGTGTAACCTCCTAGGGGTTAGCAGGATTAGGCTTTAAGGGAGTACTGCAGGTGGGAGATAAACCCCCTGGTAATACCTGGCAATTCCATAGGGCAGGCTACCACGTTATACACATCTGGACTAACTACACTGGTGATCAACACAGGGTTACAGGCAAGCTAAAGATTAAAGTGCTTTGGGCCCAAATTGTGGGGTTAACAAGGGCACTACTTGGTCCTATATATGTTATCTCAAAAGCCTTGTAAAGAGCAATATTCAAATAAATCTGTGCCTCCTAGGGAAAAAGTGTCCATTTCACTGATGCAAAACTGTGCCAGTTAACTATACAATTAGTTGGTAATAATAAAAAGGGATGAATGAATAAAGGGCCAAATTTTGCCCAATGGGACCACTTGTGAAAGTCAAGCAGGATTCTGCTCAATGTGAGGAAAAGAAAAAGACTACATTGAATGCAAAATACATGTTTAAAATCAATAATTTGAGTTCTTGTGTAGCTGTCTGACAGCCTGTACGCTTAGACTAACAGGAGCATTTGCTCTTCTTATATCTGGGTTTAGCCAAATGGAAGTTGTGCTTTCCTTACAAGTGATTTTATATGTAAATGGATAGAATATGTCAGCCTGGAATAACTTAATAGAAAAAAGGTCACAGTCAGTAAAGGCTTCTTTTAAAAAGGGAGTATTTATAGCAAAGAATAAAAACAAGTCAATATAATCAAAAACTAACAAGAATAACTCCCAGCTTGGGGTTCTACCTGATGCTGTGACTCTATATGGAGGCCCAGCCATCCCAAACATTCATTTTTATGTCTGTCCCTTGAGGACCTATGCAGGAAGATGGGGAAGCTGAATTAAAAGTGCATCTGTTGTTTGCTAAGAGTCAGAGAGTACCCTAGTCCTCTCTGAGTGCTAATGCCATTTTAAGTGAATTGCCCCTATGGTTACATTGAGCGCCACCTGTTCTATCCCCATTGTCTGTATCCCTTTAACAACTTCTCTCTTCTTTTGCACTCAGGTCTCTTGTTTACTCCTTACGTCTATTCTTACTGGAAGGTCAACTTGATCACAGTCAGTCTTTTGGGGTTTGATTTAGCATGCCTAGTGGGGACACGCTAAATTGAACTATCAGGGCTCTACCACCAACCGTGGTACTCCTCACTGTTGTAAGTGGGAGTTGATGGGAGAGTTTCTCATGTTGGCCAGAAAAATCAATCTATGATACATCGATTTCAGCTACACAGTTGTCATTGCTGGAATTGGGTATCTTAAATTGACTTTTCAACATAGCATACACCTGGCCTTTTTTAAAATAAGTACTAGATATTGGCAACTAAAGTTGCTAAAGAGAACCTCTTTATTAGCTAAGGTATATTCTAATTACTGGCTAACTGCATTGCAGAAATTAAAAGACACATGCACCTTATGGCACCATATGCTTTGTTTTGTATGGTGATGGCCCAGGATCAAAGGATGTGTGGCAGGAAAGTGGCGGGGCAGGAAGGGCGATGCCGTGTGAGGGATCACATGCCTTCAGCCCTTCCCTACTGTCAATGGTGTGACCGTTGCCATCACCCATCAGCATTCCTGTGTGATTGGAGAAGGGAAGCAAAGATCTGTTTTGTACAAGGGCTGCCCAGGAAAGTTCTACTTAAACCAAAAAGAGGTGAAGGAAGTAGCTGGAGCAACTAAAGAAATCCTGAGATTCCTTGCTGCTATTATGGATCCTATCTCCTGACCCCTTTCTCATAGTTTGTTCCTGTCTTTCTTTTCTCTATCTGTTCCCAGTTCCCGCCTTCCTGTCTTGCTCCAGGACCTTGCTGTGACAGGCTGGATCACAGGGGTTGCTTTGGGGTTTTCACCCATTGTGCTGATCAAGCCACTGATGTATGCCTTCCTGCCCTCTGGAGCTCTGTCTTTGTCCTGTAGGGCCAGAAGTGCTGGTCTCCTCCAGCCAAGGCATACCATAACCATCCCGCACAGCAAAGCAACACAGATGCTTATCTGGCTCAGCTGTATGTCTGTTGGCAACCCAATAACCCAACCCCCCAAAGGGACCAAACCCCAATACATCTTATGCTGTATAAAAGTTTTACACAGGAAGAGTTTATAAGTTTGCCCTCTTTATTAATGAAAGAGATGCACAGTGGTAACACTTTTCTACAACTGGCTTGAAAATAAACAAGTGTTTTATTAATAATGAAAAGTAGGATTTAAGAGATTACAGTAGAAAACATACAGATCAAAGATACTAAGCCAAAATAAACAAAACATGCCAGTTAATCTTAATACATTAAGAAACTTGTTACATGCATATTCTTATCCTAAACAGTTGTTTTAATGATCTCTTTCACAAGCTAGGCAGGGCAGTAACCCCAACTCTGTGCCTTGGCTGTGGGAGACCAGAGCTTCTTGCACAGCAGGACAAGAGGTGTAGGAGCCCCAGAGGGCAGGAAGACAGGCATCAGTGGCTTGATCAGCACACCAGAAGACAATCCCAACACCCTACTCCTGATTCTGACTGTCTTTAGCTATGACCTTTAGCTTGACATCAACCATAGTTCCAGGTTCCTCTGTCTGTAACCTTTAGGCCTGACTGCCCATGCTTCAATTCCTACATGCAGCTCCAGTGATTAAGAGAGATTGAAACAGGATGGGGAAGTTCTAACTACCCTAATTAATTACCCTAATTCGTTTTGATGATAAAAGTGCCTTTAATGTTGAAGTAGTAAAGCTTTTTGAGTCACCACTATGGGTTGAGAACAACAAGAAGTCTTGCGGCACCTTATAGACTAACATATTTTGGAGCATAAGGTTTCGTGGGCAAAGACCTGCTTCATCAGATGCATGAGTGGGGGGTGGTTTCAGAGGGGTATTTAAAGAGTGGGGTCCCCGTGGGGTCCCAGAGCTGGCCCTCCCTCTTACTGGGACCCCACTCTTTAAATACCCCTCTGAAACCACCCCCCACTCATGCATCTGAAGAAGCGGGTCTTTGCCCATGAAAGCTTATGCTCCAAAATATCTGTTAGTCTATAAGGTGCCACAAGACTTCTTGCTGGTCTCGAAGCTACAGACTAACATGGCTACCTCTCTGACACTATGTGTTCGCATTCTTTGAGCCGCAGGAGATGGGAAGGGGGCAAAACAGAGACTGTAGCCTAAGATGTAGACAACTTGCACTGTCTATGATTCGCATGATCTTCGATTATTGTATGTATATGTTTCAATTGGGTGCTGCTTGCTTCCTTTGAGTTCTTCTCTTCATGACAAACTGGCTTCTATAACTTTTTTCTTCAACTTGTAGGAGCCTGCCCTGATGAAGACAATGGAGCCACTTTTTAAGATCACTTGCCAATATTTCCCATTGATTAGGATTGATTCCAAATTCCTTCTTACCATGGTTGTATGTGCCTTTTGAAACAGAACTTATATAAAAGAAATTCCTCAATTTCTCCCATCAGAATCTCAATTTCCTTGCCATTCTTTTTGTCATTTTCTGTGCTTCCTATACAGTTAGGCCATGTCTACACTAGCCAAAAACTTCGAAATGGCCATGCAAACTGCCATTTCGAAGTTTACTAATGAAACGCTGAAATACATATACAGCACCTCATTAGCATGCGGGCGGCCGCGGCACTTCGAAATTAACGCAGCTCACCGCCGCGTGGCTCGTCCAGACGGGGCTCCTTTTCGACAGGACCCCGGCTACTTTGAAGTCCCCTTATTCCTATCTGCTCATAGGACTATGGGGACTTCGAAGTAGCCGGGGTCCTTTCGAAAAGGAGCCTCGTCTGGACGAGCCGCGCGGTGGCGAGCTGCATCAATTTCAAAGTGCCGTGGCTGCCCGCATGCTAATGAGGCGCTGAATATGTATTTCAGCGCTTCATTAGTAAACTTCAAAATGGCCATTTGCATGGCCATCTTGAAGTTTCTGGCTAGTGTAGACATAGCCTTAGTGTCATAACTGTTTTAATTTCAGGGGCAGAACTTTGCCATACATAACCTTTATGTTGTAGTAAAAGTTAAATTACTTTCCAAATTACTGGAACTCAGAGGGTTCTACTTTCCTCAGCCTTGTAGCTTGCATGGTCATTTATACCCATTTTGCAGAGGAGTTAAAATAGTGCCAAGTTAGAAGTGTAGTGTTCTATGTTCACTTCGTACTCACACAGATGTAAATAATTACACAAAGTGCAAAGTGGGGAAGATTCTGGACCAGAAGATCCACAACTTATCAAGGAAATGTTCCATTTAGCCAAACTGTTTTTTTCCTAAATACCAGCTTATCTAAGATTAAAAGTCCTTCCCTCATTCTCAAATTAGTCAATTTTGTTTACTTCTTACTTGGTGTAACAAGTCACACTCATAGAGTTTTGCTATTGACTTAATTGTTCTCTGCATGTTGACACAGCTTTGTAAATGTGCAGGTTTCCCTTTTTTCTACGTAGAAATTCTATTTTATGATAGCAATAAGATATTGTATACAGTTGTTTATGATATATACCACCACATCAAAGTATAATATTACTAAGAAAGAAGTACCCATATAAAATTACAAAGTAGCTGTGTTCCCTGTGCATATACATATGGCACACTGCAACCCAGTTTTAATAGCTACATGAGTCTGATTTTACACAACAGAAGTTAGAACTGTAAGTACAGAAAAAGTATAACATTCCATGAATGAATATGGTTATCCAAGTGTGAAAAGAATATTAATTGCAGTAGAAGCTATTTGTCAACATTTTGTCTTATTTGGTCACTGTTAATTTTTTATTAGGATAGTCATTTATAGTATTATTATTATAGTATGTTTTCTTGCACTTCAATTTTTTCTTCTTTTCCGGAGTAATTGTTTCAATTTTTAATATTATCCGTTAAGAAAAGTAGAGATACTTTGTAGGGGATAACATTATTTTGATAACATTCGGAATAAGACATATGAACACTTAAATACTGATGATGGCAAATCCTCTTCAGAACTTTCAAAACATTAAAAAATCATAAAAATACTGCATATGCTGTGTTGTTTTCTCTTATGTCACTTTAGAACAGCTGATCAGTTTGAAAGATCTAGCCTTTAGCAAACTCATAAATTTTTCACAAACTAATTGGAGTTGTGAGTTTAGGAAGCAGTGTTGAAAGCCATATTAATAATATATATCCATCTGCAAATGAGTGGCTTTCTTGTGACTTCCAGAAAGTTGTAATAAGTTTTTTAAAAATCCAATTAGAATGGCAGGAAGCCACATCTGCAAATACCTTGCGTACGTTAGTTACCAAGGTAGTAAGTGAAAAAGTAACTCTTTCAGTATTCAGCTATAGAAAGTCTCAGGCTATAGGCCCTCATTCAGCAAGATGCTTAAGCCTGTGCCTAACTATAAGCACAGGAGTGTCCTAAAATAGGATTACTCTGTTTTAAATTAGGCACCTACTTAAGTATATTGCTAAACTAGGACTATATTTTCCAGTGTTGTCCCAAGGAAGAGAGTCACTTGTACGTTGATTATCTGGGTCTGCTCCCACTGAAGTACATGACAAACTGTGATTGATTTAAATGGGTCAGAATTGTGCCCTTAATTAGCTGATATTAGCTGACACAGCAGTACTGCTGGCAGAGATTTTGTTTCAATTTATCCTTCATAGATGAAGTAATAAATGTAAAGGCTGCATTTACCTTTATTACAGCAACTAGCAGGGCCTGCCCCTTTTGTGGCAGTTATCAAGCTGGGAGCTTGTTAGCAGCTCCAGCCCCAAGGATTCAGCCAAAGCCAGGGAATTTGGCAGCCTCAGGGCTAGGAGCTGGTAGGGATGCAGAGCTCCTTTATCAACTGCAGCCCCAGGGAGCCAGCCAGGGGAATCCCAGCAGCCTCAGGGTCAGGAGCCAGCAAGGGTGTAGAACTCTGCTGGCAGCTCCAGTCCCAGGGATCCAGCCAGGGCCAGTGGAACCTGCACAGCCCTGGGGCTGGGAGCTGGCAGGGGCACGGAGCTCTGCTGGCAGCCCTGGGGCCAGTTGCCAGCAGCTCCAGCCCTAGGGTTGGGAGCCAGCTGGGGCACAGAGCTCCACTGGCAGTTCCAGTTCCAGGGACCCAGCCAGGGAGGGAGGGATGGATGCCTCTCCTTTTATAGTAGTATAGATTTCAAGGCAAATGTAAGTGCTGCAGTAATGGCCTATGTTACCTGTGTCAAATACTGTAACTGAGAGAGATACAAACGTATTGTGAATCCCTTGCTCACATTAAACACTTTCTCACTTCATAAGTAGCCCCATTAATTTCAATGGAGTTATTTATGAAGTGAGGCAAGGGACTTAGAATCTAACTCATGAAAATACTGAGTTTGTCCTGAACTAATTCCCTGTTGACTTCAATGGGAGTTGGATCAAGTCCTCTGGTAGTGCACAGTGCAGTCCCCATTAATTAAGCCAGCCACTGTAGAATGTAGAACCCTTTATATGAAAGGCTGTTGACATGATAATTTGTACCATTTTTTGCAAATGTAGAATATTTTCAGATTTTTATAAATCATTGCTTAATGTGGGATTACTTTATATGTCTCAGGTAACCTACAAGATATGTTACTGTGGATTATGTGACATTTTCGTACTAATTTCAGAGTTCAGGTATTATAATATTGGCAGCATCTTTACTCAAACACAACTTCTTGTCATGCAACGTGGAAGCTCTTCAGCTTTGTACAGGAACACTCTAAGGACAGACGGTGATGGCTATCCTATCAGATTGAAAGATTACGAGGTAATTATCCAGAGTGGAATATGACCAGATAATACTCCTACCCTTGTGAAAAGTGCTATAGAATGTATTTTAGTAACCACTCTGCATTAATACTGGGGCACCAGTACAACACTGAGTGAGATGCAATTTCAATGAATCACCACACTACTTTTTGCAGCAACAAGTTTCTCAATACAGAAAATAGTTTATTGGTCCCCATTTGCTCTTAGTGTCTCATTTTTCTTAATCTCTGTTCTGTAAACTTCAAACCTACTAAATCCACCCTCTCCCTTTGAAATCCCACAAGTCTTCTAGATATTTAGCATATCTTACATAGGAGAGAGCAAGTAATTCATGATTCAGCTAATAGCAATAGAAGTATTCATCATGCTGCTTTAAAGACTTTAGGTCAGCTTTTGCCATTCTTTTTGTAACAGAAAGTCTATTCCCTGTTCTTCAACAAAGCAGAATAAGTAATTCCAATCTAAAGGAGCTGGCCCCATGTCATTAGAGAAGAATGAACAGCATTACTTACACATGGGGAGATTTGAAACACAAAGCCCGCTGCCAGCTTTGTCCACATATCTTCTCTGGAAATACCATCACTGGACCTAACCAGGTTACTCACAGAATCACGGGCACTTTCTCATGCTCCTCTACTAACATCATATATGCCATCATGTGCCAGCGATGCCCAGATGCTTTGTATATTGGACAGACTTCTAACTCCCTTAGACAAAGGGTCAATGGGCACAAAACAGACATCAAAACACTCCAGATCCACAAACCAGTTAGTCAACATTTTAATGGAATGGGGCATTCTGTCAATGACCTGAAGGTATGTGTGTTACTGAAAAGGAATTATCGCACCGTTTTGGAAAGAGAAACGGCCGAGCTGGCTTTTATATTCAAATTCGGCACATTAACACATGGTTTAAATCGTGATGGGAACTTTCTGAGTCACTATAGGAGCTTGTCTGCATACTTGGCTCAATCTAATTCTTGACCGTCCCCCTCACCCCTCCACTCTCTGATTTGGTCACCTTGATTATCTTTTTCTGATTTGTCCTCCTTGCTTACTGTTTTTGGTTCTCTGTGCCTTAAATATTGAGTCTGTTCTGGTCTGGCTATGGTCTGAAGAAGTGGGTCTGTCCCACGAAAGCTCACCTAATAAACCATTTTGCTAGTCTTTAAAGTGCTACTTGACTGTTTTTTGTTTTCTCCTAGGTGCTGTAGCTCCACCACACACAAGCACACACAGATGAACTATCAGAGCCCCAAACTGAACTATTTCAGCCTGACCATGTTAATATGTAAGTTGCAACTTAAGCTACACTGCATACAGGCTACACTGAAAATAGACTACAATGTAATTTACACCTAAAATACGTATGCTGCAATATGCATACTCAACAGTACAATTTAAAGGTCAACTAGTTGTTTTGTTTACTGTGAATTTCTTTATTTTTAAGCACAAGTCACATCCTTGATCTGTTAAGAGTACACAGAGGTCTTATCTCTTGTTTTACTGTCCTGATATGTCCTTTCTTAAGTTGAATGTGTCAGGCACATGCTCCCTGTTCACCTCACCCTGCTGAGGCTCCCATCCCAGTTCTTTCTCCTGTTCCCATCTTGAGTTTCCAATACAAGCTACAGGTTTCCAAGGCAAAGGTGGGCACTTAGCAGCAAGTGGAGTTGGGCTTTAATTGGAACAAAAGCCAGGGGAGGGATGCTGCAATTCTACAAGAGGAAGATAAGCCAAGTCAGAATTTACTCTGCTGCAATATCACTTTTCCTCCTGACTTTAGGAAGAGTAAGAGTAAGGGAGGTCATTGACCTCCCTAAGTGAAGACAGTTTTGCTGTAGCTAGAACTGTCTACCTGAAATCAACTTGTTCCCCTAGTGTAGACCTGGCTTTAAAGAAGAGTTCTGTGTAACTCAAAAACTTGTCTCTCTGACCAGCAGAAGTTAGTCCAATAAAAGATATGGGCATTCTGGGACTAATAGGGCAATAACATGAATAACATGTTAACAATAACATGAATAGTACCTGTGATTTAAATAGTACTACTCCTGATAGTAAAGTTAAAGGATAAGATGGTTTCTGTTGCCATTATTTAAAACAATAAGTTACAAAATAAAAAGCAGTAATAAAACCAAAAGCTAAACAACAAAGTGAAAGCAGTCATAAGAGGCAAACGGGCATCTTTTAAAATGTAAGTTAAATCCTCGAGATGAAAATGGAAAGGAGCCAAAACTCTGGTAAATTAAGTATAAAATTGTAACTAGGAATACCAAAAAAGGAATCTGAAGAAAAACTAGCCTAAGAGAGCATGGGAATCTTCAGGGTAAGTGCCTAGCCATTGTGGCTCTCACTGTCTTTGCTCCTGGGCTGAGCCTAACTTTTTTGGGAATGGTGGTGACAGGAGAAGAGGTTCAGTTAAAAGTAAGGCTAGATGACAGGCTACTACTTATTAGTCATTTAGGAACTGCACAGTGGTTTGCTCATGCTTGTTTGAATGTTTCTCAAAATACTAAATAGTTAAATTCACCTCTGACATTATTTGAGTAATCTGTCATGTCAGAGGCTGGGCCATCTGATATATCCTGTTTCATCATCCACATCTTTCACCATTATACTCACGGGACTCACAAGGGTAACAATGGATGTAACCTCAAAATTGTGGTGATTTAGGAATTCTCTGAGCTGACTTGTGTCTAAGGCCCTCTTTGAGTTTTATGGACAAGTTCTGCTGACATGCAGCCACCACTATAAGTAACCCACTGTTGCATGTCTACACTACACTTCTTGTGTCACTGGAGTGAATCCACAATAGCAGCTCTTGTACTGACAGAGAGAGCACTGCTCTGTGGAAGTGGGTAGGGCTCTGAACCAGTAGGCTACATGCCTTCCAAATGTTAGTTGTAAGACTGGT
The DNA here is from genome assembly GCF_033958435.1 of Carettochelys insculpta. Lineage (NCBI taxonomy): Eukaryota > Metazoa > Chordata > Testudines > Carettochelyidae > Carettochelys > Carettochelys insculpta. The sequence continues at coordinate 190,290,217 of NC_134138.1, read as the reverse complement.
TCAACCTGTTTCTCCCCACTGTTCAGTGTCAGAGCTGAAACAGGCCCTATGACCAGTCTCTTTTGTTATTTTAAATTTACTGCAGGGGATGCTGGAGACTTCTTGTGGCTGGACTGTGCTTTGGGCCCAGAGCCAAATTCACCTTAAGCTGGTGGAAGTAGTGAGCCGTTGCCTACTGGGAGCAGATGCGTGGCTTGAGCAGCACTGCAGCAGTGGTGGAGAGCAGTGAGCTGCTGAATGGTGTGACCATGGGATAGAGTAAAAGGTTGCTTTAGCTCCACTATTCAGGATGGGAGGTGAAGCCTGAAGAGGCAGCCTTGAATTCTGCCGCCGCTGTCCAGATGCAGCAACTGTGAGAAGGGTGCAGAGGAATGCTAGGCATGTGAAGCAGGCATTTGGATTGCTGGACTTAAGAACGAGAGAGGAAGGAGATACTGCCCAACCTACTTTTACTCATGGTTTTATTTATGACCTCTGAGGTGTTTCCCCGAATTAATTCCAAGTTACTTTCTTCCCTTTTATTAGAAGCTTTCTTCTACCCTCACACTCTGTGGTTGCGAGTGGGTAAGTACGGTCTCTCAGAGGCACCTGGGGTGGTGCATGAATTTCCCAGGTTACCTGGTGTGGCACAAGCCAGTTCTGTGTCTGGTGAATGGAGAGGAAACTAAAAATTAAACATGGTCCTGGCTGTTGTTGATGCTAGCTGGCAGAAGGGGTATTACACCTGTATCAACTAGGCACAAGATATGGGATAGTTAAGCACCAAATACAGGACATACACAATAACTGTCTGCGTGTCTTGCTCTTCACTCTACCCAAATGTGACCAAAATGTGTGTGATAACGAACCAGGATGAGTGACAGAATTATCAATGAAGAAACGTTCACCTGCTGCGGACCCGGTTCCTTGGGTGTTACTAGTCATAGCGCATCCCCCTCCGCCTAGTTCTCGTTTTCAGCAAAAGCTGAAGGGTCACCACCGGCCCGTGCGATGCAGGGCCCGGGGGCTGAGCGACAGTCAGCTGGCGAGGAGGGCGGATGGCGGGGCTGCTTGGAAGGGGCCGCGAGGAGGTACCGCCTTTGTCCTAGGAACTGGAGGCCGATTAAGTCCCACGTGGATCCAGATTCGCTTCCCCCAGGGGATGCGGGGAACCGTTCTCTCAAAGGGCATTTGCAGGGCGTTGCTCGAAGCACAGGAGAGCGAGGCGCCGAGCGCCTCCTGCTGCCCTTCACCCGGCCATTGCTGGGCACGGCCCCTTTAGGAACAACACGAGCAGAGCGGACACCGGGACGCGGATCGTCCAGTATTTTGATCCTCACTCCTCGCCGTAGCGTCCCGTCGTCTGAGCTCCACGTTGGCCGCGCAGGCGCAGCGGTTCTGCTGTTCACCTGCCGGGGAGCGGGCGGGGGATCCCGGAAGGAACTGCAGCTGAGGTGCTGCGGCGGTGGGTCGGGGCGGCGGAGTCCTCAACGCTCGCGAGAGGTGCCGGGTCGCCGGGGCCGGGGCCGGGGCCGGGGCCGGGGGCCCGGGAGGGACAGTGACGCCGAGTCCCGGAGCCGCAGGGGGGACCGGCAGCGTGGGCGGCTCCCCGTGTCCCCCTTGCCGCCCCTTTCTCCCCGGGACCCTGGGGGGCCGCCGCCGCCATGTTCAAGAAACTGAAGCAGAAAATCGTGGAGGAGCAAACGCAACCGCGGAGCCCGGGGGGGCGGGCGCCTCAGCAGCCGCAGGTAACTCTCCCCCTCTCCTCAACCCCCGGCCCTCGCGCGGCCTGGGCTCCCACTCGCTGCTGTCCGGGGCTGTCACTCGTCACCTGCCGGCAGAGGGGCGGGAGGTCAGTCAGAGCTTCTCACTGCAGCCTCTGGAGGCAGCCCCGCCCGGCATCGCGCTGGGTGTCTGCCCGAGCTGCGTGCTTCCAGTTTACTCCTTTTCCATGAGTGATCACCTTCCTCTCGCAAGTCCATCATCAGTGCCGTCCCCTGGTTGGAAACACGCATTCCGGGTCCAGAAAATCGCGTTACAGCTCCCTGCGGTGCTACGGGAGAAGGAACTTTTTCTGCACCTATTTCCTCCCTCTCTGTCCCAGATTTCTACTTCTGGGTATGATTTTGTATCTTGGATTTAAGGAGAAATCAGATGAAGTGCAAATTCATAATACACCAAGTGCTTCAGTTGTCAGAAGCAGAGCTGGGTTTTCAGGCAGGATTCCTGTTGAAGTCCTGAGAAAACATATAGCGTTCTATAAAAAAAAAACAAAGCAGCAGAAATGTAGCATTTTAAAGACTAACAAAATTACTTATTCGGTGATGAGCTTTCTTGAGACAGACCCACTTCTTCCGATCAATTTCATTTCCAAGTGTCCTATAGCAGATTTGTTTTTGTCTTCTGTTTTAACTCTTACAGAGTGAGCAAATTGCCCCCAGATGCATCAGTTATTTCATGGGAAGAATGGGTAGTGTTCTTTAAAAATAAAACCTAATAAATTTTGTGCTTTTGAGAGTGAGACACCAACATCTTTACTTAGGCGGGTGAAGGATAGCTGCAGAGAAAAATCTCTTCTCTCTCCTTCCTTCCTCCTCCTCCTCTTCTACTCCCAGCATACAATATCTGCATTGTTATAGCCTTACATAGGGAATGCTAGTCACGCTGATTTATGCCAAATTGTGTGATGCTCTTCAAGTCTTCCAGAGACTGCTGAAAACTGATTTTTGCATTCACTCAGTTTCCAGAAGTAGTCATCTTGTTCAGTATTCTGAAAAGAGTGTGTATGTTGTCAGGTTAGCTAGAATAATGTGGGTGATGAAGCTATTCAATTTTTAGTGTTTGAAGAATTTCATATAATAGTTTAGTTTAGATCTGATCTAATACTTCAGTATTGTGGTCATTGGTTGTCTGGGTCACACCATCCTATATAGTATATTTTGCCAATGGCCAACTTAGAAGTGGTCAAACTTCAGCAGAAGCTGCTAATGACATCTAAGCTGTACAGTGAATTACTTTTGTGTGACTGCATCTTCATGTTGAACAATATTTGATAAATGAAGTAATCATTAACTATTTAAAAAGTAATGTTTTCACTCCTACCAAATCTTGAACTTCAGGTTTTGTAGGTCCGTTTGTATTTTTTCTGTTCCTGTGATATTTTTCTTGGAAAGCTCTCTTCTCCCATACTGCTTTTAACTTTTAAAAAAGTAAGAATAAACAAGCAAAAAAACTCTGCACTTCAGTCACAATTTGGTTACTTAATCTTAGGAATTCACAAGATAAAGTTAAACTTATTAATTGATTTTGGAGAATAACATGCTGCAGTAAATTGTAATAACTGAGAATGTATACTGATGCCAGAAGACCGTAACTGTTTTATAAACTCAAAGGGCAAAACTAAAGAAAATCATTAAGTATATGGTAGGTTGTGCCGAATGAGCAACTTCCAGTAAACATTTGGGTATATGCATTTATGCTCAGTTTCATCCAAGATGAGTATTCAATTAGGCATGATATGTAAGGGTTGTAAACAAGATCTTTGTAAGGTTCTGTAGTGAGTTATCACTTTTAATGTAAATTTTCACATGCCATGAGTTTTGTAATGGTAAAGTGTTCATTGATGGAGAACTGAGGTGATATATGTGCAGTGAACTATAGAGTAATTTAGGCACAAGACTTCAGTTTAATTTTAAGGAGACATTTCAGCTACATCATTGTGCATCACACTGACATTTTTCATCCTGTTTAGTTTGGTACAGTGAGCATGTGTTGAGGAATCAATGTCTTGGTCATGTCTGTGGTACTGGTGTGTTATGGTTTTATTTGACTGTTGAGATCCATTGGCAAACTTTTTGAAACTGAATCAAACAGTGTAAAGTACATTAAATCTTCCATTTGTTCTGACATAGTTATATCAGATCACTGACAGATCATTAAACTTTGAAATGTTTTTAAAGTCCTGAATCCTGCATGAAAACAGATACATTTTAGTTTTAAATATTCTCCTGCAGTCCTTGACTGCTCCAAAATCGCACTACTGCACCAGTGCTTGAAAATGAGAGTGAAATTAGTCTTTGCGCAAAAGTGTAATCAAGAAGTCTGCTAACTTTTTACAGCTTGGACAATGAAAACAAATAGCATAAATAAAAAGAGATGGCATTAGCCCTCAAAAAGTGTGCACAAAATCTCCCAATGTGTGTGAAAAATACTCTCAATGCTCCTTTTAAAGTTTATTGGATTATATTACAACATAAATCAGTTTTCTATTCAAGACAGTTTTAAAAAAAACAGCTCACAACATCTGTTGCTTTCATTAGGTTTTTCTGTGCCTCCATGGCTTCATTCACTTTCACTCACTCTTTTTTGTATCCTGTCATTGTGCACCTTTTCTTGGACTGTCTTCATTGTCTGCTCTTCCTTTTTTGATATATTGTCTTTACCTATTACACTATGTAATATTCCTCCAGTTTGTCTGTACTCCTTTAATCTCCCACTATAAAACATCCTCTCACTTTGTGGATGTCACTATAAGTTCTAGGACAAAATGTCCTGGCTTAAGAGTAATTGACAGGTTAATTTGTGTATATGTATGACTAAGAACCTGACTAAGGAAGGAATTATTTTTTTAGTCTTTAAAGTGCTATATGACTGCTTTTTTTGGTAAATAAGAAGCTATTACTGTTCCTGAGCCTTGCTTTTTGCGTTCATCTTTTGTAAGAGGTGCTAGATAGCATTGAGGGGTGTCAGCTTGGAGACAGCAAATTTCCCTTGTGCCCCGTCCACTCACCAATTTTCTGGCTGCAGAAGGGAAGAAGGAGTATTAACTTTCCAGACCCCTCTCCTGGTCTGTCTACTCTGCTCGTTCTCTAACCTCCCGATCCACTACAAGCTTCAATACCTTCCTCTGCTGCTGCTCCTAGTTTTCAGGAGCAGCACTGGAATGAAACTGACCGTGGTTCTGAATGCAGCAGCAAAGCTGAATAGGCTTTGGTTAGTTACAGTCTTCTGAAACTTGAGAAAGTTATTAGAAGCAGTGGAAGTACAAGACTATTGTCTGTAGACAAGGAAGATGGCACTCTGTCAGATAACTCTTAGTTCCTGTTTGAAAGATCATTTTTGCATCCATAACCACCAGGAATCTTTTTTCCCCACTAGCTTGCGAAGACTTAATGTTTGCAATGGATGTATAGATTTTTCATTCTGCATGAAAAGTACATGTCTTAGTCTTTGGAGCTCCATTTTTTTTAGCAACCCATATTAACTCTGTGCTGCATGGTCATTTGGTTTGACTTGCTAGCAATTTTTTTTTTCCAGTCTGGGTAATAGTCTACTTCTTTGGCAATGACAGTGCTCAGAGCCATGCCAAAAATTGGAATAGTCTGTTGTATTTGGTTTGATATTTCACATGGGCTATGTCTACACTTGCGTTCCTCTTTTGAAAGAGGAATGTAAATGAGGAAAATCAAAAATGCAAATGAGGCACTAATTTACATATCATGCTTCCTAGGGTTTTTTTTAGGAACATGGATTCTTTCAAAGACGGGTTTATTTTCAAAAGAGCCCCATCTACACAACTTTTTTTTCTTTCAAAAGAATCTCTTCCAAAAAGAGCATATGCAAATGAAGCACAGTATATGTAAATATGTGCCTCATTTGCATTTTCAATTTTCTTTTGAAAGAGGAGGAATGCACATGAGACGCAGCCATGTTGTCTGCTTACCAGCCCATCTGTTGGCTGTTCTCAGGCAAAGGGTAGACGAAGTATCTTTATACATACAAAACAATCAATTTCTACTTTCTACAAATTACTTATTTCACTAGGAACATACCTTTTCAGTGGATGAAAAGGACATATAGAGCATCTAATACTCAGTGTGTGATTCTTGTGGGCTCTCCTTTTGGAAAGTATACAGAGGTATTGAAAGCAAGATGATGCTATTATCATCAAATGTTTCTAGTAGTCAAACAGTAAATTTATGACAAGTGTAATTGTATATTTTGGTGTATTGTTAACAACAGTAGTCAGGTGTGTACAATGAAATGTCTTGTTAACTTTATATGTAGCATAGAGCTTGTGGTATTTTAATATTGTAGTTCACAGTGATACTTCATCATGCTCAAATATAGACTAATAAACTACCTCCAGCTTGGTTTGGGTGTTTCAGTCTGACTCAGCAGAAGTTATGAAATTTGCCTTTTGATGATAGCCATTCCATATTGAAATGTTGGCTTTGTTGGCACCATAAAAAGTCTTAAATTCTTCTTAATTTTCTTTGTGCAGCTTCTATTTTTTTCTCTTGTCTTTTTCTTAAATGTGTTTGTTTACTATTTTCTTTTCATTCCTATCTCCAGCTTTAAGTTTCCTTTTGAGCCACTCAGTTTTGACTGTGCCAGCAAAAGTTAATAATTATCTAAAACAAAACTTTATGTCCAATTTACAGATGAAATTTAAGGTTTCTTAGCTACTTAGCATTAGCGTTCATGCCAGTTGTTTTATAGCACTCTGCAGCTCTCTCGAGTTGTTAGCCATGTGTTATGGTACTTTCCTGTCTTTTGCAAGAATAACACTAAACATATAATGTGATGGTTTATTCATCTAACAAAATCATCACAATCTTCAAAAAATTAATAATATACCCTGATATAAACCTCCGAAAGTATGTATAGTTAATATTGTAGTCCTAATTGACATTAATAGGTAATTAATATATATTGAGAAGAAAAGGGACTTCTAAAAATGTTCCTTATAGGGTAAATTAAATAGAATCTGGAAGTGGTGTGACTTATATTAAAAACTTTGTTCATTCAAGTTTAAAGGGAGTTTCTGTGTCAGATGTGTTTATGATCCTTTAAATACATAAGTTATAAATACCAGAAGACACTACTCAGCAAAATGATTGCAAATTGAAATATATATATATCAATCAATTTGTGATCCTTTAAACCTAAAACTACTTTGTAATAACACTAAAATACCATCTCTGTTTGTCAGGACTCACACTCAGATCCGTATTGAGAGTTGAACTGTGGTTATACATCATTAAAAAAGTTGATGAAGCCTCCCTACAAGTTAAGTTCGCTCTTCTCTGGACAGTCTCAAGTGCCTAGTATTCAGTCAGGGTGGTCATATGATAGACATCTCCAAAACTTAGTCGAATGATCATAATCAAGGGGACACTGTAATTCCAGGGTACAGAATATGTAGGAGTGACAGAATAGTTTGTGCAGGTGGGGGAATGTTGGTATATATGAAAGACTGCATAGAGTCATATATAATTAAAGTCTTAAATGACTCAAACAGTATGACACACTTTCTATGGATAGAAATTCAATGTTAAAGTATTCAGTAGGAGTATATAAGTAAGAATATACCACTGACCACCTGATTAGGATATTTATCAAGAGTGGTCACTAATTTTTTGTTGGGGGAGTCAGATGTGCAGGATCTTAGAGGAGCCAGCTGAGGTCACTCAGTTAGGGTGCACTGCAAGAAATGGGATAGCCAGTTCCCAAAGGTGGTGCTTATTCCAATATTTATGTTTACCAACCCAACACAAAACAGCTTCTGTATTGCCTTATTGGTTAATCAGATGTCCACACCATGCACTCCTGTTAAACTGCCTAGTCTTGCTTATCACCCAGTCACCCAATCAAATAAAGCTCTACAAATCCCAAAGGATCAGAGTGATTACTTTCCAGGTAAATAAATATTTCCAATCTTATTCCAAATACACACTTACAGTCAATGCTTATTAAACTACAATTTCCCCATGAGCCTTAAGAAAATAAGAGACAAAAGGGATCCTGTCCAAAAGAACTCCATACCTTTGCAGCAGTCTTTAGTCTTGGAAGGACACAAGAGGCTTTTGATATAACCTTCTGTCTCCCAGATATCATGGCAATTAGCCCAAGGTAATTTGTTCCTTAAACAGTTCACATGCGGTTTACCACAGCTTTCAAAGAGACATCTGAACAATAATACTACTTCAATCACGTTTAATTGTAAATGTTGATATTCCTTTCTATGCCTGAATCAGTGCTAGAGTAACAGGAAAGTATTGTTCATATTACAAGAGCTGAGCAAAAACCTGCCATTCTACTGCTCTAACAATGCAAGTTTGCCTTTCAAAGTTCTATTCTAACCTAAGGTACTAGCCCAACTACCATTTACACATCTTCCCAAGAAAGTGTTCAAAGGTCAGTCCTGCAGCATTCAACCCATTAGCTGGTTAACCCTTTCTGGCCATGTGCCACATTTTAATCAGATGCCAAATATTTCGGTTAGGTAGTCACAAGGGGTCAGTCCAAGAATTCAGTAAGTGGTCAAGGGCCACTCTTTCCTATGATATTAGTGGAGGTGATGCAGCATCTGGAACAGAAGCTGGGTACATGACTATGTCTTAGTAGGGGTTTGGGGTGTAGGAGGGGAAGTGGAGTCTGAGAGGGATTTTGGGTGAGAAGAAGGGGTTGAGACTTGGGGCAGAGGATTGGATTGCAGGGTGTGGGAGGGGGGCTTGTTCAGGAAAGGATTTCGACTTGGGAGAGGGATATAGGAAGGGGTGAAAGGATGGGGATGCAGAGGGCTAGGATTGTGACTTGGGGCAGGGGTACAGGAAAGGGTGCAGTGAGTTTGGGTTGTATTCTGGGGTGGGGAGTAGGGATGTGGGAGGGGGTGAGGTGCTAGATTCAGGCTCTGGCTGGGAGGAACTTACCACAGGTAACTCCTGGCCAGCAGCCCAGAGGAACCCTTGGGCAGGATCTGTACCTGTGACATCTCCACATGACACTCATAGTAGCTGCCTGCTTGGGGCTATGTGCATCTGTGTGGTACAGCATGTCCTTGGGGTCAGGTGGACAGCACATCTCCACATGCCCCACTTGCCTGCAAGTGCTGGCCTTCCAGCTCCCGTTGGCAAGTTTCCGTCCATCAGGATGCTGTGAGGATGGTGCAGGGGTAAGGTGCGGAGGCCCTCCCCCAAAGGGCAGATACATACTGCTGGCTCCAGTAGCCAGCCCTTTGAGCTGCTTGTAGAGCCAGGGCAGGCAGGGAGCCTGCCTGAGGATCCTGCTGGGCTGCAGGACACTGGTGGCCCAGAGCATCACAGCGAGCCAAATTCAACTGTTAGGGGACTGGATCTTGTCTGCCCTGATGTTGGTGGTGACTCTGAAATGCTGTGTGAAATTAGAGGGAAAATTCGGTAGTAACGGGGCATTTCAGCTATCCCCATATTAACTGGGTATGTTTCATCTCAAGACAGGTTACTGAGAGGAACTTTCAAGATACCATTAATGACTGCTTTGTGGTGGAGCTAGTCTAGAACTGACAAAGGGAGAAGCAGTGCTTTATTTAATCCTAAATTGCATGATCTGGTCTAAGAAGTGAGTATAGCCGAACTGGTTGATAATAGTGGCCATAAAGTAATTTAAATTTAACATCCTGGTTGGTGGGCTTAGATATTTCTCCTCCCAAGTAGCATTTAACTTCAGAAGGGAAGCTATTAAAAATATGGATGCTAGTTAAGGAGAAAGGTCTTCAAGTTATAAAAAAGCTTTTAAAAACATCATCATAGAGACTCAAATGACATATACGCTCTAAATTAAAAAAAAGGAAGAGAACTAAAAAAGTTGCACCATGATTTAACAAGAGAGTAAAAGGAGTGGTTACAGACAAAACAGCACCCTTTTAGAACATGAAATCACATGCTACCAAGGAAAATTGAAAGTGTGAGTTCTGGCTAGTCAAGTGTTAAAAACATGATTAGGCAGGCCAGAAAGGAATTTCAAGAGCAACTAACCAAAGACTCAGAAACAAGGTGGAGTTTTTTTAAGTGCTTCAGAAGCAGAAAACCTGCTGAAAGATCCCTGGGGTCACTGGTGGTTGGGGCACCAAAAGAGCACTCAAGAAAGATCAGGCTATTGCAGAGAAGCTAAATGAATTCTTTGCATTGGTCTTCACTATGGAAGATGTGAGGGAGATACCAACACTTTGCTCTGTTCTTTTTAGGTGGCTATCGAGGAACTGTCTCATATTGATATGTCAGTAGAGGTGGTGTTGGAACAAACTAATGAACAGTAATAGGTCACCAGGGGCAGAGGTATTCACCCAAGAATTCTAAAGGAATTCAATATGGAATTGCAGAACTAATAACTGTTCTATGTAACTTATCACTTAAATCAGCTTCTGAATTAGATGACTGAACAATAGGTGATGTGATGCCAGTTTTTAAATGAGGTTTCAGAAGCAATCCTGGCTTTTCCAGGCCGTCAGTCTAACTTTAGTACAGGCAAATTGGTTGAAACTGTATTGAAGAACAGAATTCTCAGACTCATACATGACTATGATTTGTTGGGAAAGAATCAATGTGGCTTTTTGTAAAGGGAAATTGCCTCACCAATCTACTAGAATTCTTTTCGGGGGTGAAAATGTGGACAAGTTTTATCAAATGGATATAACATACTTGGACTTTCAGAAAGCCTTTGGCAAGGTCCCTCACGCAAGGCAGTTAAGCAAAGTATGCAATCATGGGATAAAAGGGAAGGTTCTCTAATGGGTCAGTAACCAGTTAGAAGATAGCAAGCAAAGTAGAGGAATAAATATTCACTTGTCAGACTAGAGGAAGATAAACAGTGGTCTCCCCTAAGGATCTGTTCTGGGACAGATTTGGAAAAAGAAGTGATAAAGTCACAGATGATACAAAATTACTCAAGACATGAAAGTCCAAAGCGGACTGCAAAAAGTTAGATAGGGATCTCACAAAACTAGGTGATGTGTAGAGCCCTGCAAATCTGCGAATGTGGTTGCAGATGTCCATGGTTCATTTTTGCATATACGTATGTGGATACAAATTATTTATCCATATAGGACTCTAGTGATTGGGCAACTAAAGGGAAGAAGAAATTCAATGGTGATGAATGCAAAGTGGAAAAATAATCCTAACAATACATACAAAATTATTGGGTGTAAATTAGATGGTTACCACTGAAAAAGAGATCTGACTCATTGTAGAGAGTTCTCTGAAAACTTCTGCTCAGTGTGCATCAACTATGAAAAATGCTAACAATGTTAGAAATCATTAGAAAGGGATGGTTGGACAGAAAATATAATGCCACTATGTAAATCATGGCACACCCAAATCTTGAACACAGTGTGCAATTCTTTTCATCCCCCCTCAAAAAAGATATATTGGAATTGAAAAAGGAATGGAGAAGGGCAACAAAGCAAGTAAATGTGTGGATTAAAGCTTCCATATGAGGAAAAATTGGAGAGACCAGGACTGTGCAGTTTGGAAAACAGTATTAAGGAGGAGAGAGCATAAGATGTCTATTAAAGTACAAAAGGTGATTAGAAGTCGAATATTAAAATGTTATTTATCCCTTCCCATTACATAAAATACTGGCTGATTCAAAGAAATTAATAGGTGTCATGTTTGAAACAAATGAAGGAAGTGCTGCTTCACACAATACACAGTCCACCTGTATAACTTGTTGCCAGGGATGAAGTAAAGGTCAAAACTATTCATGGTGGATAGGTCCATCAATGGCTGTTAACCAGGATGATTGAGGATGCAGACCTATGTTCTTGGTGTTCTAAGCATTCTCTTTCTAGAAGCTGGGTGTGGATTACTAGGAGTGGATGACTTGCTAATTGCCCTTTTCAGTTCATTTCCTCTGAAGCTGTTACTAGTTATCATTTGAAATATCACAATGTTGGTGAATTATGTGTGAAATTAGTTCGAGCTACTTGCTGATTTTTACATTTTTTTTCACGTAGTCCCACTCCAGGTCTTCACCACCACTACCAACAGGCAACAGGAGCAGAACATCTTCACTGACAGAGCAACCAGATGAAAGCACTATAACACCAGACAGAGAGGTCAGTTCAGAGCTCTGGTTTTCCTTTTGGTAAACTTTTCTTCTGTAGAGGAGTACAAAATATCAAAGTGTATAATCGTGTTCATCATTTTACCCAGTACTTGCCATCTCAAAACTCTTTACTAGTGTTCTCAGCACCTCATCTGCATATACAAATTAAATTCTGCATTTTTACTATTGGCATAGCAGGACTTCCTAAACTTCTCAAATTGGTAACACGTCTCTGTTGAGAAATGTTTTGTGACCTTCTCAGAAGACTTCTTACCATAATAAGCAGGTGAGATTTTATAACAGTAACTATAACTGAAGTGACTGAAATTCCAAAAGTGAGCTCTAATTGTAAAGGAGATGTATACATTTTATATATATTCATCCATGACACTGAATTGATCCTATCTTGATGATGAGCTTCAACTGGGGCAGTAACTTGTCAATTTTAATAAATGGGCAATTGCAATACTTCACTTTTATCACAGCCACCAAATGTGAGTGATGCAGGGAGGAAAATGGCTGAGGTAGCGCTGCTGAGTCAGTAGGCTCTTGCGTTGGAGAGTTGTTGCCATCACTTCTTTAGATTTTTTTTTTAGACTGTTTTCTTGATTATCTAAAGTTCTTACTAATAGATAGCAAGTTAAAAGTTTCTAATGGTTCTTCATCGCTCCTTGGTTTTCACAAGGAAGACTGAAATAAGAGGATGGTGCTGCAAGTTTCCCTCATGTTTCAAAAGACTAATTGCAAAGCTTGTGATTAACTTGTTTACCTTATTGAGTATAGAGAGAACAATCCCCTGCTGTCCCCACAGAAAACTTCATTTCACATATGCTACAAAATATCAGTGCCATCTTAGCCAAATTATTTAAGATATTAAGAGAAGATGTGTAATTATTCAGGAAAAAACTGAACTTCTGCTCTTAATTGAAGTAGCATATTTCCTCACTTCTGTGTGACAGAGAAATTGTTGGCAGCTGGAATCCATTTCATCAGTGACAAGTGCAAAAATAGAGAATCTATTGGCTGACTTTTTTAAAATGAATTTCATTACTTCAACAGCTTTGAATGACTGGCACAGGTTTTCCAGTATTTTTAACAGGAGCCTAACAATATATGTGTGTGAAACAGTGAAAACATAAGGCTTTAGATGTGGTGATGTTATTTATCTGTGACCAACTTACTAATTTTCCAATCTTTGACAACTACAGGGTTCTTGTAATGTCTCTCTCTGATTTTCTTGTTTAGTTCGGTCACAGCTTTATAAATAAGTAATCACTCTTCAGTAGAACTATCAGAAAATTATTAATGATGGGGAAACCAAAGTGGGGGGTATTGGGCAACCAAAAATAAGAATAATCCCTAGGATGTATTGTGAATTCTGAATTTAAGGCTTTCAAGTAGAACTTTGCCCTGTAATTCTTCCAGGCCTTGAAGTTACTTCTCTGAAGTCATTTGTCTCATTCTGCAGCACTGGTGTAATTCTTGTTCCTCTTTCTCCTAATGCCTCACTGCAGTGGAGGGAAGAATATGGGTGACAGCTGAATAACTTTTCTAAGAAATAACATTTGTCACTTTACTGAAGTTAGAAATTAAGTTAAAATCAACAACATTTGAAGATTATTCAGAGTTAATCCTTTTACTGTCCCGAACTCTCTTCCTGACTCAAATTCATGCTCTTCATTGCTCACTAGGCTGTGTACAACTATTTCTCAGCCTCCCTCTGTACCCTTCTGTTTCATGACCCTTTTCACTAAACATTAGTCTCACCCAGACACGTTTGTGCTGCATTTAAACAACCACAGCTGGCCCATGTCAGAAGACTTGGGATCATAGGGTTGTAAGATTATGGTGTAGATCAGGGGTCAGCAACCTTTCTGAGGCAGAGTTCTGAAATTTAACCTTTGACCTCTATATGGTCCAAGTGTTGGTAACTTTTTAAAGTTACTAATAGTCCTACTTAAAACAGCTTCACTAATAAATAAAGATGCACAACTTTACCGTTTAAGTGGTGGTTGGTACCATTAGCTGGTTGTTTGTTAATCCACAGGTGTCATGGCTTTGAGCAAGCTCCTGGCTGCATGGGGGAGGAGGGGCGGGGCTGAGCTCCTGCCTTGCGCGCAAATGAAAATGGGCTCACATGCCACTATTGGCGCTCATGCCAGGAGTTACTGATCCCTGGTGTACATGTTTTGGACTGAGGATGGAGCCCGAGATCTGGCCCTCATAGGGAGAAGAGACCCAGAGTGTGGGATCCAGTCCAAGCCCTAAAGTCTACACTGCAATTTTACTGCTCCCCTGAGTCCTGCAAACCCAAGTCACCCGGTATGGGTCAGCCAGGGGTATTTAATTGCAGTATACACATACTTCAATGCTAACTTGTCTTTTTTGCCCACCTCTGACTACATGCTGTCTGTAATGTTTCTCTTAGCGCTTGGAACAGCCTTCAGGTAATATTCACCAGCTTCTGACCTTCCTTTAAAAAAAAAATCTTAACATTGATTTTTTTCCTTTAATCAGCCTAACTTATAAAATCCAGTGGCCCACTTTAGCTACATCTGCACTACAGAGATCTTTCAAAAGAAGCTCTTCTGGAAGATCTGTTCTGAAAGAATGCATCCACACACACAAAAGTGGATCTAAAGAGTGATCTGCTCATTCGAAAGAGAACATCCACACAGCCCCTGCTCTTTCAAAAGAATGGGCCAGGGATTGAAAATGAAGACTGTTCTATCGAAATAAGGGCCCTGCGGAGTGTCTGCACTTGTGTTCTTTTGAAAGAATCTTTTGAAAGGGGGCGGTCTTCCTGAAATGGGAAAGGAACAGAGATTTCAAAAGGAGCATCTCATTCTTTCAATTTACTTTAGAAAGAATGCTTTTTCTGTGTAGATGCTCCATGGGCTGTTTCAAAAGAGTCCCCTTCTTTTGAAAAATCTTTCAAAGGAACTTGCTCATGTAGATGCAGCTTTTGAGTTTATCTTGTTTTTTGCTCAACAAAAAGTCTTGTGGCACCTTATAGACTAACAGATATTTTGGAGCGTAAGCTTTCGTGGGTAAAGACCATGATGTATCTGATGAAGCGGGTCTTTGCCCACGAAAGCTTACGCTCCAAAATATCTGTTAGTCTATAAGGTGCCACAAGACTTTTTGTTGTTCTCAACACTACAGACTAACACGGCTGCCTCTCTGATACATGTTTTTATGCTGTGTATTACATATCTGTATCTTTGTTTTAAACAGTAGTTCTTTAGAGCTGGGACTCATTTAGCTGACGCATTCTTCACATTGTACAATGTTGTGTACAATGCCGTGATGATTTACAAAATAAAGAAGGGCCTGAACTAAAACTTAGATCTGGTGTTCAGATATACAGTAAGCTAGTTACATTTTCCATAAGTAGAGCATGGTGAAAGTAAATACAAATGAATATATCAGATACAGTGTAAGTTTACAGTGTACAGTATTTACTATTGCTGGTAAATAAAGTACTCTGCATGCATTTTTGTGTGTTTCTTAATATCTATTCCTGACTTTCTTTAGTGTTATGCATTGCTAGGTATACTTCTCTATTATCCAGAATATTTGAATATCCAACAACCTCCCATTCCCAGGGCTGCTGAATATGAAAGAGTTTACTATATGTACAAATCTTGTGTCTGTACCCCTTTTCTTAAAAAGAGTCAAAATGAAAGTTATTTTTCAAAAAATATATATGTTCTGTATGGCCTGCAGTGTGTTTCCTGGTTCATTTCAATGCTATTTGAGGCATTGAAATTGTTCTTAGTGCTTTTAATTGCTGTTGAGTCCATGTAGCTGTGCTTCATTTAATCCATGTTCCCTTTGATCTTTATTTTTCTCCAGTCTGCACAATAACACACACACACTGCACATTCAACTAGGAAAATCAAAGGAGCCCTACAGAATGTGCCAAGTTGTGTTGGAAGAACATTACCCATGCTCTAAATATGGTGCTTAAGAATGGGAAGAGATAGGGAACCAAGTTATCAAGCAAATTAGTGGGTGGTTGGGTGGGTGGGTAATGAGGCAGAGATGCAGAAATAGATCAGACACTAGAACCATAAAGGAGGACTGGAAGAGCGCTGAGGTGTAAAATTGTAACTTAGCCTAGAAATTCTTATAGCAATTCTGTTGTGAAGTGAGTACTGTAGTTAGAAAGGTAGGAAGTAGTACAGTTGCAAATACATAGTAAATCTCCCAGATTTATTTAGATCTTTTCTTCTTAAACCTATTTTCATGTAATAATATGTGTAATAATGAACATTACAGAAGTTATCTCAATCAGTACATTAAAATTCCACTCTCAAAATATTCTTCATGTGTATTAAGCATTATGATTAGCAACAATACAAGCTTATATATTAGTTACAGTTTGTCTAGTTGGAGGAGATTTTCGTAGGATACTGTTCAAGTAAAACAGCTTTATTCTTAATCACATGACTTAAGAGTTGGACCAAATTGCACAATTCATATTGAAAATGTGTGACCTCCTTGGCATGGTTTTCAGGCAACATTTTAGTTGGACCAAATTGGGTGCTTCTCTCCAGAAAAGACCTGTCAATTGAGTGTTATCATTAACTCGAGTAACTCAAAATACGTATGTAGGATGGACTTCCCTGGCTGGTTCTGAATGACGGAGTTTGCTGGACCAGGGGAGGTCAGTGCTGGCCCCTCAGCTGTAGGTCTGTAGGCTCCCATCCCCTGCTTCTGGCTGCTGGCCCCTTCTCCCAGCCATGCCCACTGACAGAGGGGGACAAAGGAGACAATTGCCTCAGGGCCCAGCAATTCAAAGGGTCCTGTACCTCCTGGTAGCCACTGCTGCTGCAATGGTAGGAACCCGGGTCCCTTTAAATTACTACCACAGTGCCACGTGTCCAGTGTGGCTCTGAGGGCTGGGCAGGGAGGGCAGTCTGTGCAGCAGCTGAGTTGGCTGCCGCCCACCCCTCCCCTGCTGCCTGAGGCCCCACCCCTTCTGGGAATGTGAAGCTGGCCCTCCACCACACCTTAGCCATGGGTGCATAGGGGCTTTCAGCCACCCTGCTCCCAGCTTTCTGCCTTGACTGGGCTGTTGGTTCCAGCCACTGAGCTTTAATTACATAATTATGATGCACTATTTTTTCTGCAAGATCCCTGCCATTCAATACATAGGATGGCTATTGGAAAAAAGAGGTAAAATAAAAGGAACAGGTGACGTAGATTAGTCACCTATATGTAGCTGTTTAAACTATAACACTTCATCTTGTTTGTGAGTACCATTGTAAAACTGCACTAGTCTGTACCTTCACTGTTGTCTTTTTACTGCCACCGGAGACTAGAATTCACATAATTCTCCATTTAAATGGAAGAATGATAATAAGCTTGGAGAATGATCTGGCTGCAGCCTAGAAGAATTAATTCCCCAATTAGGATGGTATACAAGCAATGAACCACCTGACAGAAAGGCCACCTGACGCTGGGAGAAGGGAGAGAGAAACTGGCTCTCATAGGCTGCTTTCTTGGAGGGGAGGGGAGAAGTGACCTAATTAGTGACCACTAGAGGGAACTCATCCAGGATTAAAACAATGCTCACTTGTTTTTAAGGTAGTGGAATAGGACCCAGGATAACTAGGTTCTGTTTCTGGCTCTATCACAGATGTGTAGATATGCAGATAAACTATCATAAAACACCCATATACATGGGAGCCAAATTAAGTTTGCTTGGACAGTCTTAATTCCAGCATTTTCCAACTTCCTGGTGCTTAACTTAATAACTGTAACGTTCTTAATTCTCATGTTCTTGACTCACGTTTTTGTATGTCATGTACTATAAAAATGAATACAACTCTTTTCTCCATATTAATTTCTAACATTGTTAAGGCGTACACTGGAAATTCACTGCAGTTTAGTATTTAAAATACTATAAAACATTTCTTCTGTGTTGATTTTTAAGAAAACAATTAGGTGTTCCTGTTGTGATTGTGATTTCTAGTGTGATCATGATTACTACTGAAAACCAATGTTAATGACAGTTACTTATGTTTGCTTCCTACATAAATCAGGTAAAATCTTGTATGAAAGACAGCCCAAAGGAAAAATGTCCAGTTTTGTATTATGTGTAAGGACTAAAAATTTCGAAACAAAACAAAATTACATTACAAAATGATTTTCTGAAGAAAAATCTCTAAATACGCATTTAAAAATTAAAATGACTATCCTAAAGAGTAGGCTGTAAGAGTGACAAATTAACTTCTAAAAATGAACATCAAAAATGTTTTGAAATATTAGCAGTTAAATGTGAACAATACAACTCTAAACAATAACACATTAAGTTGCTTGTTTTTTTTGTTTTTTTTTTTCAATGGCCTACTTCTAGGATTGTGATAGGTCTAGCAAACCTTCAAAGGAAGCAATAACATTACAGAAAAAAACATTTTAAAAGGAAGCCACAGAAGAGAGAATAAATGACATACTGAGTAAGGACTGCTTCCACTCACGTGTTTTGGAGATAAGGCTCAATGAGCAAAATGTAAGTGCCCTGCAGCTAACAGAGTTTACACCTACACTACAAGATAAATTAGAATTTATTTAAAAAATCAATTTTATCATGCATTTTTTAAAATTGATTTGGAGTATCTTCACTTCCCACAGGCTCCCAACGGATTTGACATACTGCTTCCACACTGAAATCACCAAACATCAACTTTTGCAGCAGTGTATTATGGGAACTATCCCACAGTTCCCTCAACCCTACTAATAGCAGATTCCTGGCTCCTACTAGTAATGAGGAGCTAGGAGCCAGGTGCAGCAGCACTGTCACTTTCCAAGGTCCCTGCAGCTTAGGGACCTGAGAAACTGACAGCTCAGCAGCTCTGGTCAGTTTCCCAGCTCCTGCTAGTAGCAGGGAGCCGGGAGCCAGGTGCAGTGAGTAGCTTTGTGGGATACCTACAGGACACTTGTGGAAGCTAATACATTTGAATTAAATACATGGCACTTGCACACTAGCCTTTATTTGAGATTTTAAACTTGATTGATGCTGTACCCGTCCATTAATATCAACATTTTGTTATTGATATCAGGGCAGATTAAATCAAGCTAATGACATTTACAGTGAAGACAGTGACATTTTAATGTTGAGCTAACTCCTTTAAACTCTATTTTATCTTGTAGTGTAGATGCAGCCATAGCCCAAAACAGCTCCAGAACATGTTAGAAATATAAAAAGCAAGTTGTCAAACAAGTCAAGATCTTTAAGTCAAGGGTTTCTTTTGCAATAAAATAGGAGAGTGTGTATTTATTTTGAATTCTATTCTAGAAAGAGTAAACATTGGTGCCAAGAAAAGAATTTTTCTGGTTTGTTGCTCCTGCTGTGATGAGCAATCTAAGCATGCCTGTGTAAGTATGCATGACTGCCAACATTTCTAAGATGTAGATTTCAAGCAAATACAAGATACTTTATTTGCCCATGAGACAGGGAAAACAATTGTGAGCTACCAGTAACTATGCGTGACAATCTCTATTACAAGCAATTCAGAGAAAGCAGGCACCAATTAACTGACATAGCAGCATTAACAATGGTATCAAGATAAAGAATCTTTGGCCAGGTCTACGCTAAGGGGCAAGGTCAAATTAAGGTACGTAACTCCAGCTACTTTAATTATATAGCTGGAATTAGTGTACTTTAATGCAAACTCCTGTGCTGTCTCCACTGTGGGAGATTGATGAGAGCAAACGCCTTCCTCATTTTTCATAGGTTTTTATCGCTTTTTCTTCTGACCCTGCTTTTGGTGGTGGTAGTGCTCTTAGGCAGCATCAGAGAGAAAGTGAATGACTGTTTAATTTCACAATTCCTCTCAGCATTTTGAATAGCATTTGTAGCACTTGCTGGTCACGTCAGTTTTATTCTTTTGTTTGAGTAAGCTATTATCCAGTGACAGAGAGTCTGGAGTTTTATGTCTGCTACCTTGAACAACATTGCCATAATTAATGAACTACAAGGGTTAGCAATGTATAAATATACACAGTGCTCTTTTTGTGCCAGTACTTACTTAGTGAGTACTGGGACCTTGGCAGCCCCAGCTGCGGGATTGTCTGGGGTAGATGGGCAAGGAGCTAGCTGAGTACCGGCTCCTTTTATTTATTTATTTATTTTTTCTAAACAGAAGAGGCACTGAATATATGTGTTTTGAAGTTTGGATTCCGCAGAAATTGTTTAGCTAGGATCCCCACTATTTACACTTAATTGGTTTAACAGCCGGATCCCTCCCACTGCCCTGCTGTCTGCTGAACCAATTAAATTTAGTTCCATTATTTCAGTGCAGCAAGGCAGGGAGCCACAAGAGGAGTCGGCAGTGGCAGTGTCTGGAGTTGCACATGACTCCTTAAAGAGTCAGATTTGGCTTCAGAGCCACAGGTTGCTGACCCCTATCCTAGCCCTTACTCATATTGTAATATCCAGGGACAGCTATGTGTACTTAAGACAGTAGAGAAAATATATGATGTGCTTAGTAAGTGCTGTACAAACACTAATTGTAAATAATTATGTTGATCTAAATCTTCCCATAAATCAGATTGTACCCTAATCTCAGTTATAAACATATTAATAGGAAGCTTTATGTCTCCATTTAAAAAAGATAAGGAACCTAATCATTTTGCAGTGGTACGTTTCCCTATGGATAATACTTAGGAATTTGAAATCAAGAAATGGTATCCTTCTGAATCAGGCAAAAATAAAAAGCCCTTTAAGTGATTCACTCAGCAAATTACTCAAGTCTAAATTTTCTGAATTGATCAACATTTTAGGCAATACGATAGCTGGGCCATCCATTTTTGAGTGTCAGTGAAACCTTGAAATATTTTTAAATATTTTAATACATTTATATTAATAAATTGTGATATATCAAAACATGCCATACCATTAAAATAATGTTAAATGATAAAACACACTTGAAGACATAGAATAATTACTTGAATTCTTAGTCCACAGTCTCTCTTCAGGGACGCTTTTACTTTGTGAGTTTACAAACTCATCTCCAAGCTGCCACAAATATTTTAAATATAAACACTACTACTTTAGTTCGCAATTTATTGTATCTGTAACTCCTGATGATTCCAGTCGTTATGTGTGGAATAGATAGCTGAAGTACTGTTCTGAGCAAATCCTACATATTGGTAATATTCTGGGTTTTAAGGGTATAATTAATTAATCTTAATGAGAAGATAAATATTCAAAAGTACATAATTCATAGTAATTGTATTAGAAAAATACTGATGTTACTTTTCAATATATTTATATTATCCCATAAGCAAATTAACATATATCTCACAGAGCTGGAAGGGACCTTGAGAGGTCATTGAATCCAAACTCCTACCCTCACAGCAGGACCAAGCACCACCTTGACCCCCCCTTTTTTTTTCTTCTTCTAAGTCTGTTTACCCTAGACCCCTAAATGGCTGCCTTAAGGATTGAGCCCACAACCCTAGGTTTAGTATGCTAATGCTCAAACCACTGAGCTATTCCTCTCTTCACAGACAAAAAACTGGTTTATAAATGAAACTATAGCATCAGTGCAAAACAGTACCTACTTATGCAACGCTAAATTAGAGGACAAACAGTAGTAGCAAAAACGTGCACTAAGTAATCAGTATAATGGATCTTGGCTATTATGACAATGTATAATCTCATATATTTCTGTTCTTATTCCTTGGTGGGTTACATGTATCATGTTGTTTCTTTGTGCAGACTTTTTTATCACTGTGTAGAAATTGAGATGGTGAGATTAAAGTTTCACGACATTCTTTGTGTTATTTTTTTTTCTTTCACATTACTTGTGTTTTTCATCTCCCTGCTTTTTGCATTGAATGTCACAGCTGCTAGCCGGGATGATAGCAGAGCCTGCTTTTCTCTCTGAGTATACTATCTTTGCTTTGGATCCCAAACGACCTAAACCACAGAGTGACAGTGTGGTGAGTCCTCCTGCCCTTTTCAGATGTCTTTAGCAGGGGGAAGAGACTACTGTAATTCTAGAATGCAAAACTAATGCTGCTTATGGCTTATAGTCTCACAAAGGCATCTTGATTACCCTCTTGCTAACCCTGCACTAAAATTCGGTGGGTAATATCGGTTAGCTCATGGCTGATGTGCTGTATGGTGTGAACTTTAACACAGAAAATTAACATCGTTCATTTACACGGAAAATTGAATTATTTCCAAACTTTCAACGAACAGTTGCCGTGTAAATATATGGTTTTCTTGCCTACAATCCATGAACGGTGCTCTAAGTAATTCTGCTAGCTTTTAATGTCTGCCTTTGCATATCTGAAGGAAAATAAGTACAATAAATACTAATAGTGGTGCTTTTCCTTTAAAAAAAAAAACTTCGACAGTTATGCTGTTTGCACTTTACAGCATATATTGTTATTTATAATGGTAGCAGAAAACTGCTTTCTTACATACTGACTGAAATTCAGTTATGCCTGGATGGTGACATGACTGTTTGTGCACTAGTGTATTATCATTCAGACAAGTAAACTTCCTTTTTTTGTGCATTGTGAGAAGCAGTGTTGAAGCTGGGGGAGGAGCGAAACCAAGAAGAGTAGAGGAGGAAGAACAAACACCAAGGAATGATAGTTCCAGCCTAAACCAAGGTCTCCTTTCATACATTCCCTTTCTTTTCTGTTCCCTCCAAATTAGAAGAATGGGTGCCTTCTGTGTGCCACTGCTATGCCATTTCTGGGTTCATAGTGACTAGCAAATACAATATTGTCAAGGGGCTCACAACTCCCCCTGCTTCAGTATTTACACTTTCCTTGGGACCCAGTGATGTTGCTGCTCTTTGTTCCCCATGAAGAGGGGGAAAGAAATATGTGAAGTAATAGAAAGTGCTAGGGAGAAATAGAGGTGACCTGCTGCCATACCACTTTGTGCTTAGGGTCCTATCTTGCAAATTAAGCAGGACTGGACTGGAGGTGGTCCTTGGATGATTCACGGATATTTACGTGTTTATGTTGATTGAGAGTTACTGCAGTGTTAGTACTGAGTTAGCTCTTTACTATGCTGCAAAGAAGACAGATGCTGGAGGAGTGCCCTGTTTTGGCTGTAATATAAACCAGAGGTGCTAACCAGCTTAACGTTAGAGATCCCCTGGAACTTGATCAGTGACTCATTCTCCAGGCCATACTCAGCTCTGGGCCATGTTCCAGTTTAGATATTTTCTACATACCTAAACTCTCCCTGTGGCTATAATTAGATTTTGTATTAATCTGTGCTTCCAGACATAGACTCTTGTGCACTGGAAAACATCTTTTCTTAACTCTCCTTGATATAGGGAAAGTTAGGGACAAAATAAACAGCTTTAAATGAGAAACATTTATTTATGTGACTGCAGGACACTAAATGCTAAATTAGGGTTAACTTCCTAGGATAAATTAAAAATGAAAGAACACTCATTCGTTGCAATTTTTAAGGCTGTGTAATATGGAAGACAGGAGCATAACTGTGAAGGTCTGGCAACTCTGAATTAGAGAGACACTCTTTGATTCTTCTTGTTCTCTTGAGTCTGAGAAGCCTGTTCAAGGGGAAATGTTACTCTTAGGTAGAATGTTTGTGAATATAAGTCAAATTGTTGGGGGAAAAATACACTAACCACTTTTAGCCTACTCCCTCAATTTCAAAATTTATGCACAATCTTAAAATAGTTGGATTTTTCTGATAAATTGTAACAAAATAATTAACAACTTAGATGCTTGGACTACCTAAACTTTCACATTACCACTCCACTGAGACTTATGGATTAGTTCACACCACTCTCAGCTATATTTTCAGTCTGTGAACTCAGGCAGGATGTGATGCATCAATTCACATTCAGCACATTATCTTTGTAAACATAAAAGGATAGAAACATAGAGGCCATTTCTACACAGGCCACTTTCTTCGAAAGTGACATGCTAATATACGGCTCGAAATATGCTAATGATGCAGGGATGCAAATTCCCCATGCCTCGTTAGCATAAGATCATGTGATTTGGAGTCCGGAAGACTGTTCTTCTGGACTCCAAAACTCTGTTTAGAAGCACGGCCCCCAGTGGGTCTTTGAGAAGGAAGTCCTTCTTCTGGAGGCCCCCTCTTCCTGAAAAATTTTGGGAAGAAGGGGCCTCCAGAAGAAGGACTTCCTTCTGGAAGACCACCCCCAGGGGCCGTGCTTCTAAACGGCATTTTGGAGTCTGGAAGAATGGTCTTCCGGACTCCAAATCACGTGACTGTTGCTAGTGAGGCATGGGGAATTTGCGTCCGTGCCTCATTAGCATATTTCGGGCCATGTATTAGCATGCCACTTTCGAAGAAAGTGGCCCATGTAGGAACGGATAGAGTGGTGGGGGTGATCTTATTGGATTGTGGGCAACGGAGAAATTCCATTGGGATGTACCTGAACAGTCTGAACATTTATGTACAGTGGAACCTGACTAATCTGCACTAATAAAGACCACCTCATATGTAAGCAAATGAGGTGTGCACACTGAGCTGGTTTTGGTGATGTCCTGCTCGTATGGTTCCATGGCATATTAAGTGCTGCAACAGGCTACTTGCATTACTACAGTTGCTTATAGGTTCCTCGTGTTCTGTCTTGCTGGTGTTGTTTGGACCGAAGATGCCTGGACCAAATTCCTTTGCTCCTGCATGATTGTGTATGAGTCGTCATAGGAGTGAAGAGGGACCCATCAGAATAACATGAGGAGAGCTGGGGTTATTTGCTGTTAGAGCCAGAAGCAGTAATGAAAATAATCTTTGAAAGGGAAAATACTTCTTCACGTAATGCACAGTCAACCGGTGAAACTCTTTGCTGGATAGTGTTGTGAAGACCAAAACTGTAACAGGGTTCAAAATAGAATCAGATAAATTACTGGAGGATAGGTGCATCAATGGCTATTAACCAGGATGGACAAGGACAATGTCCATGGTCTCTGTTTGCCAGAACCTGGGAATAAGCACGAGTTAATGGATCCTTTAATGATTACTTGTTCATTCCTTCTGGGGCACCTAGTATTGGCTACTGTCAGAAGGCAGGACAGATCAACTTTTGGTCTGAAAGAGTATAGTCATTCTTTTATTTTGTTCTTATGTTCTTGGTGTAGAACTTCAGTTAATGCTAGAAGTCCAAGGAGTGATTTGATAATTTTCCAGTAGTCAGCAGAAGGCCTGATCTCACCTGCTCTAAGTTTGAGCCTTTAGAAATGCCAGCAGAGCCATTTTGATTGTCATATTAACAAAGTGGTGAAATCCACTAACATTTCGAAATGTAAGCTTGTGATTAATCCATGAGTGAAATAGTGAAGTTTTGATGTGGGACCTTCCATGCATCCCTGTGCATTTGACAGATATTGAGGTATGACTCTCAGAACATAATGTATTACGATTTCTGAAATACGTCATTGTGTATAGTGATCCATTTTTAGTCCCTAGGCCAGTGATTTTGTGTATGACCTGTCAGATGTTTTGTTTACCATTGCCCACGTGCAGGGTTGTCAGATTCCTCTGGTTTCCGTTCATGTAGGTTTTTCCCCCTACTGGTAAGACTAACGTGATGCACGCAAAGCAAGGGCACATGAAGTGTGGTGTGTGCTGATTGCACACAATATTGATTGTGAAAGCTATGTGCTCCCTCTGCACCCAGTCAAAATGCTGCTATGGTTCAATCACCACACCCCACAAATTCTGTGTATGCAAGTGCAATTAGCAAAACTACTCTGTCCTGGGAGTCTGTCTTGGTTAGGACAGTCTCGCAGCCCATTAAGATGAAGGAAGGCCACTCATGCAGCCCACACTCCAGTCTAGCATGTTCATCAGTGCCATAAGTGGTACATAAAATTAAACAGCATTATTTCTGTTCACTACTTCAAAACAATATTTTGCTGTCTATTCTTTGAGAGGAGTATATATACGCACATTAGGACAACCTGCAGAATGGTTAACATAATTAAGATGAAATTGTTAATTTTATACTGTGATGGCTAGTTGGTTGTGATTTTTTTTTGGGGGGGGGCGGGGTTCATCCATCAGCAAGGATGTTTTTCTGCTCAACGGGTTTGGCTCAGACCTGGATCCAGCAGCCAGCTTACAGCTCAATCACTTTACCCTGACTTCTGCCAGCCTGGTTGCTCCTTGCAAGGTGACATGAACAGCCCGTGCAGCCCCAAGTCTTCCCAAAAGCATATGCTTGCAACGCACTATCACTTCCACTGTAGCACTCAAAAAACCTGATTAAGTTTGGTCCTTCTTAAAAAGATCTGTTGTTTTGCCTGTGGCTTTTATTCTTCCAATTGAAATACTGCACTGGGATGGCTTTTTAGTAAAACAAGGTTAAGTTTCTTAACAAAGGAGAGCTAATTAAGTGATATCAAATAAAAAGTACTGGGTTAGAAGTGGGTACAAACAAGTATAAAAATATTCATCCAAGACTAAAACTTAAATTAACAAACTAGTCTTTTTTGTTTTCACCATAATCATTCTCTTCCAACATAGCTAGCCAGTCCTTAGCCATGCTCCAATACACAGCCCAAAGCACGTGGTTTCTTTGTCTCCTCAGATGAAGTATGCCAAAAAGGGTTTCTCTCTTTAACATTTCTTTTGGTTTCAGTCAAAGGTGGAAAGCCTCTCTGGGGCTTAGCTTACGGCCCAGCAAGGGGCTTGATTCCATGTTCAATTTTGTAGTCTACCTCTTGTGATAGTTGAGTGGCTATCTCCCAGTCTTGCTAGTTTGATAGTTCTGTTTGTTCGTTACGTACTGTCATTGTCTCTCCTTGTTCAGTTTACATCAGAGACACATTCATGCGCGCAGAACCACATTTCTTTGTTTAGGGCAGCTGTCGCCAAGCAATAGACTGCAGTCAGCTGGGCATTTCTGGAGCCTTTAACAGTCAGTCGGGATCTCCATCCACTAAAAGTTTGGCAGTGCAATGGAGCTAAAGCATGCTTCCTGCATGCCCGTTTCCCACACCACTGCCAGAAGCACATCGCTGCAACCTGGGGATGGAATGGGCAGGGGGAATGGGAATAGGCATGGGCACCTGCTGCCAATGAGAGCTGTGGGGGTAGTGCCTGCAGAAAAGAGCAGCACATGGAGCCGTGTGCCTTCCCCCAGGGGCTGCAGGGACATGGTGGATGCTTGAGGGAGTGGCACGGGGTTGGGCAAGGAACTTGCCTTAGCCCCACTGTAGCACTGCCTGCAGTGAGTGGCTGCTGACAGGAGGCCACACCCTGAACCCCTCTCAGAGCCGGTGCCCAGTGTCCTCTCCTGTACCTAGCACTCTACCCCAATCTAGAGCTGCTACCTGTGCCCCAACTTTCTGCCCTTGCCCAGCTGAAAAAGAAATCTCTAAATTATTTAATTAAAAGAAAGCCTGACATTTTATTTGGCAGTAGAGGAGGAGTGTTTATTTTAAAATGTTTTTTATGCCATAAGTTTTCTGAAAATGTTATTTCTTTCTCACTACTTTGTAAAAACAACAAAAAAAAAACTTCTGAATGTATAGATATGGGAGACAGTAATATGGGTGATTGCTTAAACCAGTGTTTCCCAAATGGTGTTCCATGGAACCCGGGGTTCTGCCATGTGAAAATAAGTGCTCTGTGAGAAAATTCCATTACAATACTATTTAATGATTTAAAAAAATTTAAGCATTTATGAATTTTATTAAGAACAATTTTCATTTGTTTGCCACAGTAAGTGTTCCTGTGTAATGACAGCTGACCCAGAGAGTGGGGATGATGATGTCGCTACTCAGCACTGCGCATGCAGTCAATCAGTGCTTCAATCGCCTCTTCCATACCACCATAAATCCCCATACAATTCTGACCATGTCTACACCACAACAATCCTTTGAAAGAAGTTCTTCTGGAAGATCTCTTCCAAAAAACCTACTTTTCAAAGAGCACATCCATGCACAAAAAAGCGGATTGAAAAAATTGATCCGCTCTTTCAGTAAAGAATGGCCACTCAGTCCCCATTCTTTCGAAAGAACAAGCCAGGGATTGAAAAATCTGGCGCCATGAGGACTGCTCTTTTGAAAAAAAGGGCCCCCAGGGCGTCTACACGTTTCTTTTCCAAAATAATCTTTTGGAAAAAGGTGCTCTTCCTCATCTGGGAGAGGAAGAGGGCTACTGGAAAAAGTGCTGCATTCTTCCGGTTTAGTACTGAAAGAATGAATTCTGTGTGTATATGCTCCGTGGGGTTTTTTGGAATAACCTTGGCTTTTTTGAAAAAAATCACAAGTGTAGATGTAGCCTCTCAGGGAGCGTGAATCATTCTGCGCCTTCGTATGTCAACAATATTCAGCTTTATCAAGATGTGCAATTCATCAGTTGTTAGCCTTCACCATCACATAATTATGTGAAACTGTGTTCTCGAATTACACAGCAACAAAAACAAAATACAGAAATCAACTGAGTGCCCCGCCAGATGTGCGAATCCAACCTGTTAGCATTAAACCAAATATGAAAAGAATTTGCGAAGAAGAGAAGAAAAACCACTCTTCTCGTTGAAAACTGCCAATATAATGCATATTAATTTTCAAGCTTTATTTTTTTGTACACATGAAGTGCGATTTTTGTTTGTAAATACATGCAATTAAACTAAATGTTGATCTCATGACCTTGTTTAGTATTTGTTTATTGTTATCCTTATTTATTTGTGGTCTACTTTTTCAGGTCCATATATAATACTGTTGTTAGGGGTTCTGCAAAATTCTTTTGAGTTTAAAAGGGTTCTGTGGCCAAATAAAATTGGGAAACACTGGCTTAAATGTATGTGGTAACAGTGTATGACTTGTCACCAGTCAATCACCCTTTTCCTGCTATCATTTCCAGTTGTTTTTGGTACATTTCTTAATAAATATTATAAATATAAGCCCAGTGAGTAATTTAAGTAGAGATGTTGATACCTGAAGTTCTCAGTTCTATTAATCAGTACACACACAACTGCTTTGTAGTTCTGTATATGGCAATTATTGTTTTTTCCTTCAAAACTTAACATACTAGTTGCAGTTTGCATGAAGGCATTTTATTAAAGAATTAAAGAGAGAAAGTACTAATTATGTATACTAAAAACATTTTACATGGACATAGAACAGGGTGCTGTTCTAGGTTGCTGTTCGTAGCAAGTGGATTTCTTTGTGCTTTATGTGGCGTTCCATTTCTTGTAACATTTTTGTTTTTTCCCACCATAGAATGTAGCTAAACAAATAGCCCCCAAATCCACAGACAGCAATGGAAGTGAACCACCTTCTTCTCAGGTACCTTTTTCTGTTGTATTTTCATTTTATTATAAATGCTGTTGGCTCATCTAGCTGTATTGATACATCATGTGATTCAGTGCTAGAGCAGAGGTAGCCAAATACTTTTTTGTAAGTTGCACAGCTCAGCAATTGTCACTTAAGACAAAACAGCTTAATCTGTTGGATTGTAATTAATAAATGGTTATTTTGTCAGAAGTAGGGATTTAGATTTGTGAAGCTGCGTGAGCTTCTCCCTTCCAGTGGGCCATTTTAATAAAATTTGGTGATATGTAGGTAGTTCCCCAGTTTTAAAATAGCATGGTTAGTTCAATGTAGCTAGATATTACTTTCAGGCTTTTGTAAAACAGATTATGTTGCCTGGATGCAAAGTGAGTTTCTATTGGAAGAAAATTTTGGTAAGTCTGAAAGGAATTATGATAGTGTGAAAGATATGTTTAATATGTATAAATATTAGAAAATAGGAAGCATCATTAGAAAACTTGATTTGTGTAATTCAGTAACTATACTCTTGCTGTGGAAAGTTCTATATTAGTACAAAGTATCTGGAGCAAGCATTAAGAAATCAGACTGTTGGAGAGAAAGCACTATACTTATTTATTGTGTAAATGCTTATAAAACAAACTTGCTATGTGGGTCATTCAGTATATTTGAAATATGTTTAGTGCCTTAAAGCTGTTGAAAAATATTGTCTTTTGTTTAACAGTATCTATTTAAATTCTTTTGTAATTTAAGCATAAACATGAAATTTGTACAACTATTACAGTTTTGTTGTTGACTGCTTCTAAAAAAATTAATCCTTTTAAGACTTGTCTAAATTACTGCTAGGATCGTATTTATATAAATTCTTCACCATAGAGCTCAATACACAAACTCAAATCAAAATGAGTTTCACTAGGTAAGTAGTCTTGTTTCAAAGAAAAAACATCATGAAGATAGTATTTGAGCATCTATCTATGTGTCTCTATATTTTTAATTGACCTGATGTACTGAAGTGGGAAAGTAATCAATTCTCTTATATTTTTGCAGTTGAATGACACTCAGACTTTTGCACAGAGACTCCAACTCCGGGTTCCTTCAATGGAATCTTTATTTCGAAGCCCAGTCAAAGAATCCCTCTTCCGCTCTTCTTCTAAAGAGTCTCTGGTACGAACTTCTTCAAGAGATTCATTAAATCGACTGGAGTTTGACACACCTGGGCCTACATTTGATCCACCATCTGATGTTGAAAGTGAGGCAGAAGAGTCACTGGGAAACATGGACAACCTCAGCAAAGATCAGCTCTTACAACGATTGCGTAGAATGGAACGTAGTTTGGGCAATTACAGAGGAAAATATTCTGAGGTAGGAAAATGTTGACTGATGTTCCTAAATGTGGAAGGGAGTAAAAAGAGGGTGGTGAGATGGCAGGAGTGACGGTCTGAAAAAGTGTTCTGGGGCAAAGTACAAAAATACAAATTTACATTTTCTGATTGTATAACTACAAATGTTTTTGTTTTGTCTCCATTGGTCCTTCATTATAAGACCAGCCTCACACATTTCTGGTTAAAAGTAAACAGAATTTCCCTTGTTTATGTTTAAGGACCCTAATTTGCAAGGTTTTCAATGAAAATTGATGAGCCATGTTTTCTAATATTGATCTAAAAAGCCAGTTGTCCCTGGCTTTTCCCTAAACACATTTTTGTTCAGAATTAAATATTGCAAAAGTATGGTTCTCTTAATACACTCTGCCTGTGAGTATGGACATTTCTATGCAAATCTAGCTCCTCATGTGACAATGAAAGGAGTAAAACTATGTGCATATTTTTACTTCTGTTGTTTCATATTTATGTACAGACACACAACTTAGTCTCTCAACTTTATTGATGAAATAGATTACAATTAGAATGAACAAAACAAATCCAACAAATTCATTTTCTCTCCTTTCACTAAAAATCTGAAGGCACAATTATATGCCCTTCCTTTTTTTCTAGCCACTGTTGTATTCACTGTGTCTTGTTACACAATAAACTAAACCTTTCCTATGTAAACTCGATGATCTTTAGTAATATTTCCTCTGTGGGTCTACAAAGAACTTTTTCTTCAGTATCCTGATTTTGAGGATGGTCTATTAATTAGGTATGAATTCTCTCTAAATTCAGGTGGAGGAGGGGTTAGCTCAGTGGTTAGAACATTGGCCTTGTAAGCCCAGGCTTGTGAGTTTAATCTTTGAGGAGCCCTTTCAAGAGTCTGAGACAGATTAGGTTAAAAAAAAAACAAACTGTTGGGGCTGATGATAGGTCCTGCTGTGAGTGCAGGGAAGTTGGACTCAGTGACCTCTCAAGCTCCCTTCCAGTTCTATGATATTGACATATAGCGCCATGTTTTAATTTTTTTTTTTGGGCCCCCCACTATAGAAAGGATGTGGATGCAGTGAAGTGGGTCCAGCAGAGGGCAATGAGAATGATGAGGGAGCTGGAGCGCATGACCTACGAAGAGAGACTGAGGGATCCGGGCTTATTTAGTTTGCAGAAGAGAAGAGTGAGGGGTGATTTGATAGCAGCCTTCAACTTCCTGAAGGGAAACTCTAAATAAAGAGGAAGGAGAGGCTGTTCCCAGTAGCGACTGATGGAAGAAAACAGAGAGACAGTCTCAAGTTACAGATCAGGAGGTATAGGTTGGATGTGAAGAAAAAAATATTCCACCAGGAGGATGGTGAAGTGTTAGAATGCTTTGCCTAGAGAGGTGGTGGAATCTCCATCCCTAGAGGTTTTTAAGTCCAGGCTTGACAAAGTCCCGGCTCGGATGATTTAGTTAGGGTTGATCATGCTTTGGGCGGGGGGCTGGACTTGAGAAGCTCCTGAAGTCCTTTCCAGCCTTAGGATTCTATGATTGTTTTTTACTGCTAATAATTTTTTACTTCTAATAATAGATCATTTTAAAAGGAGTTGGCCTCATGGGCTACATATTCCCACAAAATGCTTTCATCACTTTTGTCACAGCTAAATTTTCTTTTGAGATATCAATTGTTCCCTTCTTTCCCAGGTGTTTTCCCCCCTTAGGTAGGACCACCATGTGTACTTAAAATTGCCCCATGTGTTCTCCAGCACATATGTTAGGATTTTATGTGACATCTCAATCTCTGAATTCTCATACAGTTTTGGCTGACGAGAGTGCTGTTTTAACCAGTGTCACAAGTGTTTAATCTAGTACCCAAGTGCCATTATGATATTGTAGGCCTGCCGGCTTTGCAAATGGTAAGAGAAAATCCCCAAAGTTGAATTAAACTGAGTTGTGCTATTATTCATTAAATCTTTGTCAAGCTACCATGAGAAACTTTGTCCATGTACAGTCTTTCTTTTTCTACCCATGCAGTTGGGTATAAATGAGGCGAATGGGAGGTTCAGTGGTCCAAGAGACTCTTTACAGGGGATATATGCATTCTGTCTTGTACATTTGCATACTATAAAATGAAGTTTAGTCCCTATGAGATTTATACGCATAGGTAGAAGCACAGAGTAGTTTTCAGGTATGTAGCTCTTCAGCCGTACTCCTTATTCTCTTGATTTCCTACATGAAATGTATTTTATCACCTGTGCTTAAAAGCTATTCTTTTGGGCCGTGTGTGCACTAGCCCCAAACTTCGAAATGGCCATTCAAATGACCATTTCAAAGTTTACTAATGAAGTGCTGAAATACGTATTCAGCGCTTCATTAGCATGCGGGCGGCCACAGCGCTTTGAAATTGACGTGGCTCATCCCGACAGGGCTCCTTTTCGAAAGGACCCCGCCTACTTCGAAGTCCCCTTATTCCCGTCTGCTCACGGGAATAAGGGGACTTCGAAGTAGGCGGGGTCCTTTCGAAAAGGAGCCGCGCAGCGGCGAGCCGCGTGAATTTCAAAGCACTGCGGCCGCCTGCATGCTAATGAAGCGCTGAATATGCATTCAGCACTTCATTAGTAAACTTCGAAATGGCCATTTGCGTGGCCATTTCGAAGTTTGGGGCTAGTGTAGACATAGCCTTAGGGAGGCAAATGTTACATGGCCTGCTAAATAAACTTTGTATTTTGTTTTCAACATTCAGATTTCAAAACCTAAACATATTTGGTATTGAGAACATAATTCTGGACGCAACTGGCCTTCATTAATCAGTATGATTGCTTTGTATGTTTTTAGCTGGTCACTGCCTATCAGGTTATCCAGAGAGAGAAGAAAAAGCTACAGGTAAGAAAGAAGTATGGTTCTTTTTGTATTGCCTGGGCATATTTCTGAATTTTAAAATGTTGCTCTCTTGCATAGTAAAATATGTAAGAGATTTATTAGTAATTAAAGAAAAAGAAGCCAAGCAGATGAATCTCTTTATTTTAAAGATAACTTTTTTATTTTACTTTTGTCATCTTAAAAATAAATTACAGTAACAATAAAATAGTTTACTACGAAGGCTTCAAATTTGGGATTTTTTGTGGTTCAGACTTTTCCTCTGAAACAGTTTGAAATGTATTCTATTTTAAAAAAGGCAAAAAAAGCTCATACTAAATAATTTGAATGATCTATAATAAATTCTTTGTATCTAAGGTGTTACTTGTGTGTATCTTATATGTTGTATGGATTCCAGAATCACTTCATTTTGTAGTTTTGCTTTCAGTAGCGCATACGTAGGGTGACCATCTGTCCTGTTGTCACTGGGACAGCATCATATTTTATGCAGCTGTCCTACCCTTTTTTTTTTTTTTAAACAAAAAAGCTAACAGCCCCATGTATTCACTCCCCCTGCTGAGCTGGTCTTTGCATAAGTCAGCACAGCCACAGCTACAGGTAAAATCAGTCAGGAGCTGGCTGGACAGCCTACGCAGCACAGACTGACCAGCCAGTACAGGCAGCAGTAGGAGAGGGAGCCAGGAGCCCTGCTATAGAGGTAAAGCAGGGTACGTTGGGGGACAGGGTAGTGTGTTTTGTCCCCACTCTGCCCACAAGATTTTAAGGAGGACCTGTGTCCCAGTGGTTCTGGGCAGCCCCTCAGTGGGGCAGCTGTGCCTGCAGCTGGGGAGACCACTGTGGGGGAGGTAGCCCAATCCCCACCACAGGACAGCCTCCTGTGTAGCTGACCCCCCAGATCCCTCTGATGGGTCAGCTGCCTCTGCAGTTAGGGAGCCCCCTGCAGCCAGGGAGTTCTCCTGTGAGGTGGTAGCACCTTGCCAGCACCTGAAGGCATGGGGCAGCCGGAGAGGTCCCCTGCGAAGCAGCAGCCCCATTCCTGGTGCCCAGAGATGTGGGGCAGCTGGAAGCTGCAGCTGCCCCCTGCAGTAGCGGGGCAGCCCCCACTGGGCAGCCATTGCTGGAGCCAGGGAGCATCCCTTCTTCATTCCCAGAGCCCAGCCACACTGGGCAGTTGGTGAATGTGCCCCCTCCCCTTCCACAGGGCCACTGCCCCTGAAAAGAGCTCCCCCATGGGGTGGCAACCCCATTCTGGCACCCCATGATATGGAGCAGCCAGGGAGCAGCACTTGCTTGGCAGCCACAGCCAGGGAGCTGCTTCCCCCCACCTTCCCATATTTGGGACAGGAAAATATGGTCTCCCTACACATATGCCACCACCACCTTTTTTTAAAGTGTTGTGGGCAAAGTGCTTGGCTGTATCTACATGTGCTGTTTCTTCCGGAAAAAGCGTCATGGTAATGAGCTGTTCAGAAGATGCTAATGAGGCAGGGATGCAAATTTTCCACGGCTCATTAGCATACCGGACTCCAAAGTAAGCGTATAGAAGCACAGCCCGAGGGGATCTTCTGGAAGGAAACCCTCCTTCCAGAAGCCCCTTCTGCCTCAAAATTTTGGGGACGAGGGGACTCCCAGAATGAGAGTTTCCTTTCAGAAGATCCCCATAGTCCGCGCGTCTTCACGTGTACATTGGAGTCCGGAGGAGCTTCTTCCGGACTCTGAACCATATGCCAATATGCTAATAAGGGATATTTACATCCACGCCTCATTAGCCTCTTCCGGATAGCTCATTACCATGCTGCTTCCAGAAGAAGCAGCAGGTGTAGACACAGCCATTGTATACTATGTGCTCAGCTGGGCTGACAGTCCCTTCCCCCAAGTGTGTGGGCCTGTCTGTGCCACATTGGATCTAAATTCTCTCACATCCCCCGATTTCTGCAACGCCCCTTTACTAAACTCTATACTAGTGTTAGCACATTGCAAAATCTTTTCAGAAAATTTTCAGTGAAATACAAAAATTTATTTCTGTTCCTCATTCTGATTAGTATATCCATAAACTTCCGTGCGAAGGGCACAGTAGTCTTTCACATACTACTTATATTTGCTGTAGGAGGGATATTTTTTCAAAGCCCCTTTTGTTTGCTTGCATAAAAGGTAGCATTTGTGGGTTTTTTAAACCCATGTAGCAGGTAAGAGAAAACAAGGGAAGATGTAGGGGGCTAAGCACACGGAACAGTACTTTGGGAGAAAGACAACAATTTAGGAAAAAAGTAGAACTTAAAGAAATCCATTGGGGAAACACTCATAGAATGTATAAAAAAATAAAAAAGTTTAAGAAAACATACAGACAGTAGTAAAATGAGAGTCTAGGGCTCCACAGGGGAAATTAAGTAAGTGAACCCACAGAAAAGCTGGGGAATCAAATGAGAAAAATATCATAAAACAAGATGAAAAGTTAAATTCACAATTATAAAAGGTAAAAAAGAGACTGTGTTTTTGATAGTGATAGGGGATGTTTGCTTCGCTGCTGTGTGTGTGTGTGTGCGCGTACGTGTGCTCACTCATTTTTTAAGAAGTGGCCGAGAGGATCAGGATATAAGGATTTCAATGCTCAGTTTTATAATTTGCAAGTGACACCTTATGTATTAATACTTGACAAGGCAAAGTAATCAGGCATCAAGATTTGGAATGGAGATGCAGAACCTATGCCATGTATGCTAAAGTAAAGTATCTGTACCTTACTGTGAATACTTTAAGTAAATAATTGAATTGACTTCAAAATATTCTGATTACGTTTTTTTATTAAGGGTGTATTGAGCCAGAGCCAGGATAAAGCACTTCGTAGGATTGGAGAACTACGAGAGGTAACTTCAGTTGGTTGAATATTTTGAAATTCATAGAAAAATACACTAATGATTTATCTTTTGATGTGCAGGTTTTTAGTATAGATTTTATAATACTCCTGCCATAAACCTGAAATTCCCTTTACCATTTCTCTCTACTTTTATTTGTATTTTATCCTTTCCTATCTTGCTTATTTCCATGTTAGCCACTTCTCACTTGATCTAGAGCAGGGGTGCGCAAAATACATCTCATGGGCTGGATTCCACACACCAAACCACCAGATCCATCCCACCACCATGCCATGGCCTAGTGAGAGCCTTGGGCAGGCTAGGCTTCCTGCCTGCCGCACCCCACATACTGTTCAAAGTGCCCGGGTGTGGAGGCCATATGTTTCTCGGTATTTAAGGAGCCTGTCTTTGAGTTCTACTGAACTGCTGGCTGGGAGCCACCTATGGTAAGTGTCTCCTGCACCTGGCATCCCACCCACTGCACCCCTACCCAGGACAAAACCCTAACCCCTTTCACTCCAACCCTAGCTTTCAAACTGCTCCCTGTACCCCCTCCTATGCCCCTCCTCCAGGTCAGAATTCTTTCTCGCACCTCTACCCTCTCCTGGACTCTGCACCTCAATCCCCTGCCCAGATCATAACCTCCTCCTTCAATCAAACTCCCTTTCAAACCTCATGCTCCCTCCTGCAGCCTAGTCCTCTACTCTGAGCTTCCTTCTGCAGCCAGCTTCCACCCCAGTTCCTTCACTTCTTCCATTAATATCACAGAAAAATGCAGCCTTGACCACTTACCAAATTCTTGGAGTGCCCCCATCCATCAAAAATATTACCCACCCTGATCTAGAGTAAAGCACAGTTCTATAACATTGTGATATAACTGCATTTGCCTTTCACACTTTATTTTTTTCCTGGTCCAGAAAACTTATAACATTGTAGCCCTAGGTGCAATAGAGAACTGAGGCTGATATATGGTTCTCCGTGCAGCATACATGAAGCCTAGCACTCTAACAATGAATGAGGATATGAAATTTGTGACTGCTTGGCTACGTCTACACATGCCCCAAACTTCAAAATGGCCATGCAAATGGCCATTTCGAAGTTTACTAATGAAGCGCTGAAATGCATATTCAGCGCTTCATTAGCATGCGGGCGGCAGCGGCGCTTCGAAATTGCCGCGCCTTGCCGCCGTGCGGCGCGTCCAGACGGGGCTCCTTTTCGAAAGGGCCCCGCCTACTTCGAAGTCCCCTTATTCCCATGAGCTCATGGGAATAAGGGGACTTCAAAGAAGGTGGCGTCCTTTTGAAAAGGAGCCCCGTCTGGACACGCCGCGCGGCGGCAAGGCGCGTCAATTTCGAAGCGCCGCTGCCGCCCGCATGCTAATGAAGCGCTGAATATGCATTTCAGCGCTTCATTAGTAAACTTCGAAATGGCCATTTGCATGGCCATTTCGAAGTTTGGGGCACGTGTAGACACGGCCCTTCAGTGCTTGGAAATGAGATGGCACATCATTTTAATATACATTTTCCCAAAATGATGTGCAAATATTTTCAGAGAATTGAGTAACATGATTTGTAGATCCATTCCTATTTTAGATTCCCTGGCTTGGTCCATGCTTATGAGCAGTCTCACAATTGCAAATGGGTGCTCATTAGCATAGCCCTGCAAGATTTTGGTCTTGGCAGAAGGTGATGCTGGCAGTAAACATGCAGTGCGGATGTGCCTCTGCCAGCTAAACCCTCCTCCGGTGGCAGTCCCTTATGCCTGAAAATTCCATGGTATACAGAATGGTTTGTCCCTTAAACCTAGGCCAGTCCCCTTTATTTGTCTTTTCAGAATGTCTTTGTTTCTTGCAACATGGTAGGTGAAGGAGAAGGGACCAGCATGTGGCCCCAGTGTTTGGTTTTTATACCCTCAGACCACATGCTTGGAAAGAAAAAGTCCAGGTATGTTTGGGGTCCTTGCTGAGGCGCTGGCCAGGCTGAGCAATTCCCCTGGTGTGCCCTCATGCAGGTGAGTCATTGCCTTTGGAGCTCCTTTGCTGGACAAATGGATGTTGATAACTGTGTTGTGCTCACTCGCTCTCTCTCTCTCTCTCTCACGCATGCACACACGCACGCACGCACGTGCCCTGGGCTTGTAGGGTTGGCTGCTCACCTTGCTCTTCTTTCTGGGAAGTGACTAGCCATCTGGCTGATTGCCCAACTTAAAGCATGTTTTAATGACAGCCATACAACACAATCTCATAACATCATGGCCGTGTCTACACTAGCCCAAAACTTCGAAATGGCCATTTCGAAGTTTACTAATGAAGCGCTGAAATACATATTCAGCGCCTCATTAGCATGCCAGCAGCTGTGGCACTTCAAAATTGCCATGGCTCTCTGCTGCACAGCTCGTCCACATGGGGCTTCTTTTCAAAAGGACCCTGGCAACTTCAAAATCCCCTCATTCCTAACAGCAGATGCTGGACCGTTAGGACGAGAAGCATGGTGGCGAGCTGCGGCAATTTGGAAGTGCCGCAGCTGCCAGCATGCTAATGAGGCGCTGAATATGTATTTGAGCACTTCATGAGTAAACTTCGAAATGCCCATTTGCATGGCCATTTTGAAGTTTTGGGCTAGTGAAGATGTAGCCCATATGTGCTAAAAATATATAACTATGGATAGAGAAATGACTTTCAGGAGATGATAATCTTTTGCTTAATACTTTACAAGGTGTGTTTTATATGTAAGATCACAATGATATAAAAATGAGGACTATAGGAGTTGCAGGGTATGCCCAAAGTTATAGTTTCAGCATTATCTTACTTTAATTTCCACCATATATGACTCTGTGTTTTGTAAATCATTGCCAGGATTTTGAGTTATTTCTTGTTTGCAAAAATATTATCATTGGGTAACATACAGTCTTCCCCCGCCTTACAATGATAATTCGTTCCTGAAAAACTCCTCTTAGGGCGAATTCTTGTAAGTCGAAAATGTAATTAACATTAATTTCAATGGGAAAAAAATTATGCGTTCCTGAGCCCCAAAATTTACACCCACTTTTATGCTTACCTGGCAAAGGGCACAGCTGCGTAGAGCAGGTGGTGGCGGCACCCGAGCTGCCTGGGGAGTGAGTGGCAGGGGCGGGGCCAGGATGGACTGTGCACCCAGCAGTCACGTCTCCCAGGAGCACCTGGGAGCCTGTAGCCACCGGCTGGGCCGGGGCGTGCCGCTGCTGCAGCACCAAGGAGGAGACCAGAAGAACCCCAGGTAAAGGCTGGGCTGGGGGCTCCAGGAAATTGCTGCCAAGTGGCAAGCAGTGCCCAAGGGACAGCTGTGCAGGGTGGGCGGAGGCGGCCCCCTAGCCACCTGAGGAACGAGCGGCAGGGGTGGGGCCAGGATGGGCTGACTTTCTCCGGCAGCAGGGTGTCCGCGTCCCACTGAGGCACTCGTAAACTCGAGTAAATGCCTTGTAAGGCAAAGTAGTGGTCCTTAATCAAGCTGCTTGTAAACTTGAATTCTCGTAGCCCAAATGGGTATATCTCGGGGTATGACTGTATAGTGTCATTAAAATCAGGATGTGGATATAAATATGATAAAGTGATAAATTTAAAACAGTCTCTCTTTGAAATCATGAACCCCTATACTATCTGTAATTAAGTAGCACTGTAGGTAAATATATTTTCAAATAGGTATTTACCAAGTGAATAGGAATCCTGTCACAAGTTTAATAAATATCTACAAACTCTTATAAAGAGAGCAAGTTACAACTCACCATTTTACAAAACCAAGTTAAAGATCCCCAATGAAGTGCTATCAGAAATTGACGCCACTTACCACACAGGCATTAGGCACCAGAATGAGATTTCAACTCTCCTTTTATATAGTAACATTAGACTTCAATTTGCATATGTAACTAACTGTTCACAACCCCTCCCTCCCCCACATTTTATTGCCCACTCATTCAAAAACAGAAACTGCCACTCCAATGTCACTGGGTTCCACAAACTGCTTCCATACTATTCTCTCCTGTTGCTACAGCTTCCAACATTGTTGCTAAGATTCTTGGAATGTTTGTATCAAATGTTCTGATCTAGCAGATGCTAGGTGGTTCAACTTCTGGATTTTTTTTTTTTTTTGCCACAGATCTGATCTAGAATATTATTGAAGATATCAGGTGTTTGTTAGGTGTAATCACACTAAAATAAAGTGATTGTCTTTAAAATTCAATGGCAAGAAGTAACTCTCAGGTGTCTTCACCTGGCAACTTTCTTTTAAACTGTTTTGCTCTACTCACCAACTCTTGTTCCTCATCACTATGGAGTCTTGCTCAGGTGATCAGAATTTGTAGAATTTTAATTGTAACCCTTAGTAATTTTGACTTGTGGTCATGTTCTGTCTTCTCTAGCAAATCTATAATGTTTATACAGAAGGTAAAGGGAGGTGACAATTTTTTTTCCAAAGTAGTTATCTTTTAACTATCTAAAATGAAGCTTTTCATTTGTGCTTTAGCTTTTCCCCATGGAAGTAAGAAAACTCCTTGTCCAGTAGTTCATGTTGTCTCTCTAGTGAGAAATTTAGCCATATCTTTCCTTTAAAGTTACTTTTGTTCTTATAGTCCTTTTTGTAAAGCTAATTTCCTTTAAAATCTGAGTCTGTCTTCATTGAAAACCTTAGTCATATACGTAGCTTGAGACTCATGGTAACCCTATGGAAGTGTTACTAATTATGTAATATTGACTCTATTCAGTGTTTCCCTAATCCATGTCAAATGACATGTGTGCCTCTGGAAAGACAGCCTAAAGCCAGATTGCCAAAAAAAACTGCTGAAATGAGTAGGAAGCTCTTTTTGTCCAAGCCAATGGTAATCAACTATTTTTGTCAAGGTTCCAGTTTCTTGGTCAAGACATTGTCAGACTCCAGGTAGAATAAAGTTTAAAAAAGTAAGTACATATAAAGATTTTGGAGTCTGGTCAAATCCATCCGGCAGTCCATATTTAGCCCAGTCTGCCTGCTGATCACCCCTGCTCCTCTATGCCATCAACTGCTGTACAGTTTGATTCCTAACTTTCCAGAAAATAATCAAAGGTGTTGCTAGTAAGGTAGATGTATTTCTTGTAAACAAAATCTGTTTCAGTTAAGTGTCCTCTCTTAAAAAGAGTTGCTCTTTATTGTGTAGAAATGAAGGTCCAATTGAGTCTCCTCTGAGGATAAATCTGGGGTAGAATAGTGCCTGGTAAAAGAACATTTCCCAGCCTGCCACTTGTGTTCTTTATCAATAATACTTTCAGGACTGCAGATACCACAGAGGGACATTTCATTATTTGTTACTTGACATTGGTTGCAGTAAAATTCTTTGGCATTTGTTGCTGTACCCGAGTTCTCCTGCTTTTTGTCTTTGTCGGCTTGAAAGTATTGTAGGAGAGGCTTTCAGATGCAGGAAACTGGTTAATCAGTGGATATAGTCAGAACTGTAAAGCAAAGCAAACTTTAAAAAAAAAAAAAAAGGAACAACATAGTTGAATGGGAGAAGAAAGGAGCGGTCCATGTCTTGGAAGTCTCCTTCTAAATTCAGTCCTCCTTTCTTTGCATGGCTGGTCTTGTAAGCTCTCAGAGATGCTATTCTTTGTAGGTAGTTGCTGTTCTCAAAGCTGACAACATCAGGGAGGGAGGGCTCATTTCTGATATCTGGAATTCAGCAATAAAGGTAAGGGGTAAGCAGAAGACTTAGTTCCTAAGTGTAAGCTTACTAGTATCAAATGGTAATAAAGAGGAGAGTGAGCAGTGTCCCAGGTCTTGCCCTGATGTCTTCCTTTGTCTGTCCATCTCTTCATGGCTTACAGAAACCCAGGCTTACAGGTGCCATCTCTTATAGGTAAATGCTTCTCTCAGAATAGACTCCTCTGAAATGGTAGAAATTAGTTTTTGTCTGTCAGTTCTACCTGGTAAAATGTCTTTGTGAAATATATCATTAGGGATCCTTGTGTAGACAGAAGTGATGTTTACAGAACTAAAACCTTAGAAAATTATTTATGATGGATACCTGTTTAAATGCATTC
Source organism: Carettochelys insculpta (assembly GCF_033958435.1). Classification (NCBI taxonomy): domain Eukaryota; kingdom Metazoa; phylum Chordata; order Testudines; family Carettochelyidae; genus Carettochelys; species Carettochelys insculpta. Next base: position 190,248,007 of record NC_134138.1, on the reverse strand, counting down.
ATTTGAAGTGAGCAAAAAATCATTATGCCTTGCTCTAGTATAACTAATTGCGTTTGACCACTTAAGAAAGTTTATGGACTTTTCCTTTCCCGCTTAGATCACTGGTGTGTGGTCCTTGTTGCTGTGTAATAAATCTTACTGTAGCATTTAGAAATATTTACTACTTTGAGGATAAGGGAAAAAAATAAGAGAGGCATGGTGGCTCAGAGAATTCATAGTGATGTACATAACTCTGGTGCAAGATAACTGATTAACATTTAGTTGAGATTAGTGGTCTATACAGTAAAGTGAATAGGTAGCACAAGTACAGCTTTTAGTGGCCTAATGTTAGCAAAGACACTGTCATAAGTAGGTCATACTTTGTGAGCATTATGTTAGGGATAAGACTAGAGACTGACTTGTCTGCATTTAAGTAGTAGAAAGTAGAAACAAGTTGTTTGAGCTTTGAGGGGAACGGTATTTAATCTATGGATGTATTGAAGAATTTCAGTCTCATGAGGCCCCATCTAGTGAGGGGCCACATATTTCTAACTTCAAAGGAACTGATTGTGTGGCAGCTTTCAGCAGTGGATCTGAAGTGATCCCGTCACAAGCAATAGCTCACTACCCTGTAAAGAGAGGGAAAAACACTGGTCTTCCATCAGATCTAGTATCTTTGGCTAATTTTGAAGAGTAGTACTGTAATTACAATCAGCTGTACTGAATATTTTACATACATGCTGTACTGTAACCACTGTGTTATCTTTCATTCATATTCTGGCCCCCCCAAAATTGCAAATTTAAATAGAAACATTATCACGCTTTTAAACTTTGTGCTGTGATTATTTCATCGTCAGATTTTCATTTAACTTTTAAACAAACTTTACATTTTGCGCTGAAAACTTCTCTCTGTATTCCTTAGGAACTCCAGATGGATCAACAAGCTAAGAAACATCTCCAAGAAGAGTTTGATGCCACCTTAGAAGAAAAGGATCAGCTTATTAGTGTCCTACAGACACAGGTAACATTGCTGATCTAAGTGAGAAGCTCTTGAATCAATTGAGGGAACAAAAAAAAAAATAATTGCCCTCTTCTAAATACTGTAATATAAAAGGTTTTAGAAGAAATGGCATGATCTCATCTCTTTAATGATACCATTTAGTTTCACGTGTCATTGTCTTTTCTAGCAATTGATATTTGTTATGTTTGCAGTCTGCAAAGCTTCACATGTGGTGTTGAAGAAAAAATGCTTAAGGATATATACCATGGATGATAAAGTGTAGCTTTGTAAAATCATTCACGCAAGAAATGTATTTATTTTCTAATGACAAGTAAAATATGAGATTCACCATTATGGGGTGAGTAGATGCAGGCTTAGAAGTTTACATAAAGATGATGCAGAAAAAAGTCCCACTTTTTGCTTCAGCACCTATAAGAATGATAATGTTTTATATTTGGAGAAAAATAATGATTATGAAATCTTATCAAAGGAAATTTGCCTTTCTGTGATACTGAGATCTGTTTGATTAAAGCTCCATAAGATCGCTTCATTTTTAACAAAATGGATGTTTTATTTAGGTATCTTTGCTGAAACAGCGATTACAGAATGGCCAAATAAGCACTGACCTACCTGAGACAAATACTGTAACTGAACCAGAAGTTCAAAGTCCAGTAAGAGAAATCAGCTCAGAAAATGTTTTCGAGCCGGGAAGTACTGGTAGGTGTTTTACAAATGCATTTTGGAGACGACAGAGTCGAAAGGGTGGTTCAGTTATGACAGTCTTAACAGGTGCAACATAGGCTTATGTGATTAAAAAATATATATCCAGAGGATGATGGTCTGCCTCAACATAGACAACTAGGGTGACTGAGGGAATACAGAAGAACTGAGACTCAAGTTTGGGCGTGTTACTTGCTGGCTGTTAGAAACTTGGAGAAAATGAACAGCTGAAGTCTTGTGTATTCCAGTCAACCCAAAAGTAGTAGAAACTGCCTCAGACCCTAGCAGTTGATCTGGTTTGCTGTGATTTTTATGGTATTAGTCTTAAATAAGTTTGGCCCCAGCCTTTTCTTACTTCAATAAGACTGCTTCCTCTGGGTTGCATTGGACATGCTTTTGAAGCTTCTTAAAACATAATTAACAGGCCCTTGTTAGAGAAGGAAAAGTGCTGCACATCCTTACTGTGTTGAGATCTTTTCTTCTAGAATCCATCAAGGAACACTTTCTGGGGTTCTGAAGTGGTTGGCAATTACTACGCTGTCCCATTTCTCCCCTTCCTCTGAAAGGTGAAAAATCAGAATGATTGAACTTGCTCCTAGTTTCTCTGGACTTTTCATCTCCTTTTGAAATTATTGCAAGTGACTGTCTTGTAACTTTTGTGACCAAAAGACATCAGTGCTGTTTTAGTTTTTATTTTCTTTAAAAATTCCCTTGAGCTGAACTCTCAACTAGATATGCCTGAGTTATATCATACTCCACCCTGGGAGAACAGGAGCATGGTGTCTTGGAGCTAGAGACCAGTCCTCTGTCTGAACAGGTTTGCTTCCTGTTTCTCTGCTTGCTGAGGATAATCTGTTTGAAGCAACCGTCCAGTTTAAGGATCTTGGTGTCATTCAGTCACATTTGCAAGGAAGATCTTGCTGGATGTAGTGGAACTGATTTTGAGTTGCGCAACTTGTGTAAGGTTTGCACCCTTAAGAATGAAAATGTGACAGAGTTTCTCTTGTGGCCAGTAAGATGAGCTTTGTAATTTCAAAAGCATTGCTCCTTTCCCCCTCCAATTTTGGTGAATCATGTATCTGAAAATAATTGTTTGAAAAACATCTTGTTCAAAGTTATTTATGTCATAGTATTTTCAAAATGTTTTTATTATGTTCAAGGTCTCAGGCGCCTTTGTGGGGGGCTGCTTTACAAATAAATATGTGGTTTTATTACGAATGCAATACAATGATGCCTCACTGTGTAACACAGGTGCATTCCCCTTTGCTCTGTGTGCTCATTGCAGTTAGTGAAAGAATCTTCACAGTTATGTCACCCAGAATTAGTCCTCATTGTGAAGTGGAAAATTGGAAGACAGCTTTGAGGAAAAGACTTTGTTGTTTTGTGCACATATGCAGATTTATGATTGGATCTTGAAATAATTCAGGTTTTTGTAGGTGGTTAAAAGGAATTCTAAAATGAATTATCATGCTGCTCTCCTTTGATACTCCAACAGGTGTGAATAGTTTAATTTCTGTTTATTGTTAAAAATCAGTGTTGCCACTCTTAGGTGCATTATGCTGTTTCAGATGCTTTCCTTGATACCTTCTTAGCAGGTAGTCAGTCATGTTAGTATTATTACAAAGAGTCTTGACATGAGCATATGATAAAAGATGCATAATTTGAAAAAATAGCATTAGTAGTAATGGTACTATGCTTTTCATAGAGGATAATGGAAATTCTGCAAAAACACTAGACACGCTCATTAAGAGAGTGAAACGTCAAGAGAACTTGCTTCAGCGATGCAAAGAGGTGATTCAGTCACACAAGGAACGCTCCACACAACTAACAAATGAAAAGGAAGCCCTGCAGGAACAACTGGAAGAACGACTTCAGGAATTAGAAAAAATGAAGGTATGGTGAAGTCCCTAACTCTTGCTAGGTATCAGCAAATGTAGTGCAAGAATTCTGGTATAATTTAATTAGTTCATGCAACTGTTCTGATGGCATGTGTCTTTAAACAAACACCATGTGGCAATTGTGCCCAGTTGCCTCAGGAAATAAAGATATAACTGGACAATATTGCTTGCAACACTACCATTGCGGTATGTGCCTGTGATCTTTCCATAACATTTTTTTGTCTGATGCCAAACATTTTACAAAATAAATAAGACTTAGAGGTCTTCTTTAATGTAAATCAGTCTGCTGCTAGTATTGAAAGGATCTCATGCCTGTAGCCCAGCCTTCTGTTCCCTCCAAGAGTTGCGTCTGGCATCATCCCCTTGATTTCTGCCACTGCCCTGTGGAAGGCTCATCTCCCATATACGGCTATGTCTACAATGGAGAGTTTTGTCAACAAAACCCACAGAGCGTCCACATTCCCAAGGCATTCTGTCACCAGTAAATCAACAGAACATGGCACTTGTGTCGACCGTGTTCTGCCTTTCCCCCATGATACAGAACATCTCTGTTGACAGAAAGCGAGTCTGGACGTTCCAGAGGGTCCCCTGGTGACAGACAGGGCTTCCAGGACACTGGGCAACCCCGTCTGCTGTGCTTCCAGTTGGCTGTTCTGTTGAGAGTGACCAGACAGTCCAGCCGCTCCCTGTCAATCCACTTGTCAATCTGGCTGTGACATGACGTGTTGACAGAAGTTTTGTTGTAAGATATCTTCCAACAGAAACTTCTGTTAACAGATCCCTCTAGTGTAGACATAGCCTCTCTGTGTGTGTTGCTCTGCCAACCATGCTTTCACTCACCATCTGCTTCCATCTTTAGATGTGCATAAAGAGGCAAGAGGCTCTAGAGGGTCTGGGGGATAATTGTCTCAGCAGGAAGATACTTGGGGACAAGGAGTTTCCTTATAGCTATTTCGTGGGTCTGTGTTGGGTGAATAATAGGACCCAGAGGAAGTTGGGAGGTCATTGCAGACACTGGGGCAGGGGAGGAGGGATCCCATAAGATTTACAGTTGGTTGTGCAGCCTCTCTGAACCAACGTTTAAGCAGGGAGTAGTTTTTGCTGACTGTCATCAGTTCCACACTTTGGAAGAAGTAGCTATTGGGATTCAGAAGTTCTGTTCTGAGTTTCTGCTCAGAATTACCAACATTTTCACATGTGTACCTCTGACCGGGAGGTGAGTGTAACCCGGGTAGTTACCTTCTTCCTTTTGTGGGGCTGGTGGCAGTGTAGAGGCCTCCACTGTAAATCTATGTGCTCAGGTTGGCAGGGACTGAATTGGTCCCTTTTTCTGAACATTCCTCAGTCTGTCTGAAGACGTGGACTGCTGGGCTGTGGGGAGATTTCCATGCAACCTTTTGTCACAGGCACTCATTCTCTAAATTTATTCCATCCACCCTTCTCAAACCACCTGCATATTGATATCACCAAAGTGTACTGTGACAAGTTAGTCAAATGTATTTTGTTTTCACTTAGGCTGCGTCTGCATTATCAAGTTCTTTTGAAAGATTTTTTGATAGAAGGGGTCTCTTTCAAAAGATCCCGCTGAGCACCTGTGCACAAAAAGTGTTCTTTTGAAAGTAAATCGGAAGAATTCATCACTGCTTTCAAAATCACTCTTCGTTTTCTGTTTCAGGAAGCGTGCCCCCTTTCAAAAGAAAACGTGTATACCAGGCGTGTCCAACCTGCGGCCTGCGGGCCACATGCAGCCCTGGACAGCTAGTAACGCGGCCCCACAAGATCGTAAACTTTTAACATTATTATGTGATTTATATACATTAACTGTATTATATATTTTGTACGCGGCCCAAGACTATCTTCACTCAATGCGGCCCAGGCAAGCCAAAAGGTTGGACACCCATGGTGTGTACACTCTGCAGAACTGTCCTCATGGGGCCTGATTTTTTGATTCTTCATCGAGTGTCCCCGTGGGTGCTCCACAATAGGTGTCGGGCTCTCCTAGCGCCGCAGATTGGAAATCTTCCAGCAGTTTCTCCTGGATCGTGCATGCGCCGGCGCGCGCCGCTCCCTTGCGCGTCCCCGGCCACGTGCGCGATCCAGTCCCTGCCAGTTCCTTCTCAACCGCCATCGGCTGCAGATGGAATCAGCTCAGGCTACGGCCAGAGTCAGATTAGACAGTGTTTTTAGGTGTAGATTGTTGTTTCTTTTCAAAAAAAAAAAAAAAAAAAGAGAGAGAGAGAGAGAGAGAGAGAGAGAGAGAGAGAGAGAGAGAGAGAGAGAGAGAGAGAGAGAGAGAGTATTTAAAAAAAATAATAATAATAATAATAGAGAGAGGGAGGAGTGGAGAAGAGGAGTGGACTTGAAGGCCAGTAGGCTGCCTGCTGCCTGCAGGCGGGTGTCCGCGATTCGGGGAAACAGGCACGGACTAGGTGCTAAGTACCCTATTAACAGTACAGACTCACCGCGATGGCTTCTTGAGGCTTTAAAAAGTGTGAGTCATGCCGCGAAGCTATGCCAGCCTCCGATGGGCATAGTGAATGCATCCGATGCCTGGGGGAATCACACGTTACCCAGAAGTGTTCCCACTGTGCTAAGCTCACAGCCAGGGCCAGGAAAAACAGAGAAATGCGTCTTAAAATGCTCTTGTTTGATAAGGCCCTCCAGCCAGACGTGCCGGAGAGGCAATCAGAAGGGCCCTCTGGATTCCACAAGAGGAAGGCAGCTTCTCTCACCCCCTCGGTGCAAAAACGGAGGAAGCTCTCCCCAGCTTGATCCCTGCCGGCGGTTTCAGCGAGCGGGACAGGCGGAGCACACAGCCGCCAGCCGCATACTCAGGCAAGCGGCACCGCGGCAGTGCACGTGGCAGAGGCTGAGCCTCCGATTACGAAACAGCCGGCATGCGCGACGCCTAGAGCGTTGGCAAGGCAAGCGCTGGAACCAGCGGCACCGCCACAGGCGGCACCGACCCCCGTGGTACCAGCGGTGCAGGGCCAACAGGCACGAAGCCTGCAGACACCGGAGCACGTTATCCACGTGGCACCGCAGCCGAGCGGTCCGAGTGCGGTGCCGACAGCGGGGCCGAGATCCCCGGCACAGGAGTGGGTAGTGCCAGCCCTGCAGGGGAGGGGAAAGGCGAAAGCAAAAGCCCGGCACCGCAGCCCTTCTCCGGACAGGGCTGCGCTGCTGCTAGCAACAAGCCCTCCCCCTGTGCTACACACGCCGCCCAGAAGGCCTGGGTCTCCACCGGCCTATCCAGAACCTCCTTCTCCGTTCCTCCAACCAATGTCACCATGGGTTGGGCCACCTTCACCCTTTCTGGGCCTGGATCCACTGGAGTACTATCACAAACCAGTGTCACCACTATCTGTGTCATTGCGGAGGTCTCGCTCTCCCAGGCATCAGTGGTACACACCCCGAGAGTGGTCCAGGTCTCTGTCCCCGAACCCGTGCCCGTGCTGCCATGGTCGTTCTTATCATGTTGGACACAGACACCCCAGGCCTACGCCCAGGGGCAGGTCCCCCCCGGCCGTCCAACACCCCCGTGGGCACTCCTGTTCGGGGATGGAAACTCAGTTATCTCAAGGGGAGTTAATTTTAGAACCCCGAGACTTTCCTTCGCAATCCTCCAGCGAGCAGGTGTACCATCGGCCGCAGGAACCTGAGAGTTCGAGGGAAGTTTACCCTAGTGGTTCTTCCACGTCCTCCCCAGATGAGGCCATGGCCCCCGGGGATGTCACTCCACCGGATGACCTTAAACAGTTTCAGGAACTGTTTAAAAGGGTGGCTTTCACGCAAGGCATTCAGACGGCAGAAGTGCAGGAGAAACATCACAAACTCCTGAAAAATTTGAGACCCGCGGCTTCCTCCAAAATTGCTATCCCGCTGGACGAAGCCATTATGGAGTCAGCCACTACCATATGGCAGACTCCGGCCTCCGTTCCGCCTGTGGACAAGAGAGCAGATAAGAACTACTTCGTCCTGGCAAAGGGCATGGAGTTCCTCTTCAGTCACCCACACCCGAACTCATTGGTGGTCGAATCGTCCCAGCAGAGGTCAAAGACTTCTCAGTACAAATCGGGGGGATCGGACAAAGATGCCAAGAAGTTGGAGCTGTTCAGCAGGAAGGTATATTCCTCTTCCACCCTGCTATTGAGAGTGGCAAATTATGCGGCACACCTAGCGAACCATAACTTTGATAATTACTCCAGGCTTACTTCTCTCATGGATTCACTTCCGGAAGATAAGAAGCCGGTGTTGAAGGCAGTTGTGCAAGAGGGCTACGCAGCTTCGAGGACGGGAGTCCAGATCGCCCTGGATGTGGCAGATACGGTGGCACGCTCAACAGCTACAGCAGTGGTCATGCGTAGAGAATCCTGGCTCCAGACATCGGGCATCCCGAGGGATCTACAGGCAAAGATCGTGGATCTTCCCTTTGACACGCAAACGTTGTTTGCAGACTCAACCGACTCGGTCCTTCACTCCAGTAAGGACTCAAGAGCTACACTTAGAACCCTGGGTATTTATACCCCTCCATATAGGAAGAAAAAATATTACCCTCAGCAAAGACGCTACCCGTACCAATCACAGCGTGCGAAGTATCAACGGAGCTACGACCAAGGGCGACATCAACAGCAGCAACAGTACAGAACTCCCAGGCGACGTTCCCAAAAAAGCCGTACACCCTTGGGACAGGCCCAAAGGCAACAAGTTTGACGGGCATGTGGAGGGCTGCACTATCACTCCCATCGCGCAATGCCACTCTCATCTCATGTTCCATCATCGCCTCAGACAGTTTCAATCCCAATGGCAAAAGATCACGACAGACAAATGGGTGCTGGAGATCATAGCCACGGGTTACGCGATCCCTTTCCAGTCGCTCCCACCAACGAAGCCTCCCTCCAGGCCCCACCTCTGGGACGCTACCCACGAGGCGAGGCTCAAACAGGAGGTGGACCACCTTCTGTTCATAGGGGCGGTGGAAAGAGTGCCGGAACAATTCCAGGGGAAGGGATTTTATTCACGCTACTTCCTCACAGAGAGGAAAACAGGAGGCTGGAGGCCCATCTTAGATCTTCGGGGCCTCAACCGCTACTTGTGCAAGCAACGTTTTCGGCTGATTACAGTCACCTCCATACTCACGGCACTGGACGATGGAGATTGGTTTGCAGCCCTCAACTTACAAGATGCTTACTTTCATATAACGATCCACCCGGCACACAGACGCTTCCTCTGCTTCATGGTCGGCAAGGAACACTTCCAGTACAGGGTTCTTCCATTCGGCTTCTCCTCGGCTCCCAGAGTCTTTACCAAAACCCTGGCAGTGGTGTCAGCCTACCTGCACAGACAGGGGGTATTCATATTTCCATACCTGGACGACTGCGTATTGAAAGGGGCCTCGAAGGCAGAGGTCCTACGCATGATACGCATCACAGCGGACACGTTTTCTTCGCTGGGCCTAGTCATCTACCTCGCGAAGCCAAAGACCAACCCCACACAGGACATAGAGTTCATAGGGGCACTCATAAACTCTATCACAGCAAGGGTGTACCTACCCGACGCCCGCTTTCGCGCCATCAGTTCGCTCGTGCAAGTCATTACATACAGCCCCACAGTGCTGGTCTTAACGTGCTTACAGCTGCTGGGCCATATGGCGGCAGCAACATTTGTGGTACAGAATGCCAGATTGCACATGCGAAGCCTGCAGCATTGGCTGGCGAGCATCTACAACCCGGCATCCCACACTGTTCACAGGGTGGTGTCACCCATGACAGAGGTGTGCAGATCCCTGGCGTGGTGGGTAAACCCCAAGAACTTGCTAGCCGGGGTGCCCTTTCACCAACCACAAATTTCTATTTTTCTTACTACCGACGCCTCCCACATAGGATGGGGAGCGCACATCGGTGACAAGGTGATGCAAGGGCTATGGTCCCCTGCGGAACAGTCACTGCACATAAACATACTGGAGCTCAGAGCAGTGTTCAATGCCTGCAAGCATTTCTGAGAACACATATATGGCAAAGTAGTCAGGATCAATACAGACAATACCTCCACTATCCTTTACGTAAGTCGACAGGGAGGAGCCAGATCCCGTGCCCTATGTGCGGAAGCACTCCGACTATGGAACTGGTGCATCACCAACGACATTATGTTGAAAGCCTCATACTTGCCGGGCGCTCACAACGTGAAAGCAGATCAGCTGAGCAGGCGCTTCGCACTCACGCACGAATGGCAGATCCGCTCTGATCTGCTACGACCGATCTTTCATACATGGGGGTTTCCCCAGATCGATCTGTTCACCACACAGCACAACAAGAAGTGTCCCCAGTACTGCTCCAGGGCAGGAGTGGGGCGGGGGTCCCTGGGGGACGCATTCATGATTCCATGGAAGGGCCCCCTACTTTACGCGTTTTCCCCCGCAGCACTTATCCACAAGGTCTTGCAGAAAGCCAGAAGGGAGAGAGCTCGCATGATACTAGTAGTCCCAACGTGGGATCGGCAGCAATGGTTTCCCTTGCTTCTGCGCATGTCGGACCGCCCACCGCTCCCTCTACCGGTGGCGCCGGACCTACTCTCATAGGCCCAGGGGTCCATAGTGCACCCGAACCCTCAGAGTCTGCGCCTACAAGCATGGCTAATCCATGGCTCAGCTCCTTAGAAAGTACATGCACGGAGGGAGTACAACAAGTCCTGGAAAGTAGCCGAAGGACCTCCACCAGGAAGACTTATAAGCAGAAATGGACTCGATTCACAGCCTGGTGTTCCGCCAAGCAGTTAGCTCCCCTTGACGTTCCTATACCAATAATACTTGAATGCTTATTGGACCTCAAGAGGGGCGGACTTTCCTTATCCTCACTAAAAGACCACCTTGCCGCTATATCAGCTTTTCGGCATACAGAGGAGGGGCCCACGGTATTTGCCCATCCTATCATTATCAGGTTCTTGAAGGGGTTGGTAAACCTGTACCCCTCTCGGAAACCGCTTCCACCATCGTGGAACCTGGACTTGGTGCTCAGCACGCTCATGGGTCCACCTTTTGAACCATTAGCCACGGTTCCCCTACGTCTCCTTACGATAAAAACAACCTTCCTCCTTGCAATTACGTCAGCTCGCAGGGTGAGTGAGCTTGCAGCAGTTATGGCAACGCCACCCTGCACAGTGCTCTCAAAGGAGGCGGTAACCTTATGGCTGCACCCAGCCTTTGTTCAAAAAGTTTCTTCGGAGTTCCATCTTAACGAACCAATAGTTTTACCCTCGTTTTACCCGAAGACTCTCAGCTCCAGCAAGGAGGCACGCCTGCATCTCCTGGATGTGAGGAGGGCGTTGGCCTTCTACATAGACAGAACTAAGTCTTTCTGGCAAATGGACAGGTGTCTAGTCTCTCTCGCTCCCAGGTCAAAAGGAGAAAGTCTCTCTTCACAGAGAATCTCAAAGCACATTGTGTCCTGTATAAAAATGTGCTACGAGCTTCGAAAGACTCCTTTGCTGGCCCCACCCAGGGCTCACTCCACCAGGGCGGTGGCGGCATCAACAGCCTTCTTTAAGGGCATCACGTTGAAGGACATCTGTAGAGCGGCGACCTGGTCATCCTATGACACCTTCACCAAGCATTATGCCCTACATCAGGTATTCCAAGAGGATATCCACCTCTCGACAGCAGTCCTCTTGGGGGCAAGCTGCACATAAACCGATTACCCACCTCCTTTCTTGGGTTACTGCTGGGTGTAGTCATCTATTGTGGAGCACCCACGGGGACACTCGGTGAAGAAAGAGAAGTTACTCACCATAGTAACGGTGGTTCTTCGAGATGTGTCCCTGTGGGTGCTCCACCACCCGCCCATCCTCTCCGCTTCAGATCTCTGTCTAGTGTATTTCAGTAGTATCCGAGGCGGTTGGTCAAGGAGCTGGCGGGGACCGGATCGCGCACGTGGCCGGGGACGCGCAAGGGAGCAGCGCGCGCTGGCGCATGCGCGATCCAGGAGAAACTGCTGGAAGATTTCCAATCTGCGGCGCCGGGTGAGCCCGACACCTATTGTGGAGCACCCACGGGGACACATCTCGAAGAACCACCATTACTACGGTGAGTAACTTCTCTTTCCTGGCCCATTCTTTTGAAAGAGCAGGGGATGTATTGACGCTCTTTTTCAAAAGAGCAGATCACTCTTTTGATCTGCTTTTTTGTGTGTGGATGCACTCTTTTGAAAGAAGGGTAGACATAGACTTATGGTCAGATGTAAAAAGTAAATACCTAGTACTCAGACCCGTATTCCCTATAGTTGGGTTGGTGACAAGAACATAGATTCAGAGATCACTTGTTTTGCAGAGCCTTCACTTCAAATTTTCTGATCTTCAAACATTTGGTATCTTAAAACTACAAAGTTCTATAGTGTTTTCAGTTGACGTTTAGACTGTTAACTTTACCTTTAAAAAAAAAAAAGTTAAGTTTCATTTTAGTGTTTTGTCATCCCTATGTTATATCGCCCAGTCTCAGAAATTCTCCTTGGAAGTCAGAAGTTTAATCATGTGTAATATTTTTATCTTAACATTTCCCTGTGCTTGAACTGTGTTTACAGGGGTCACTGGAAAAGCTAGTCGTCTACAGTAGTTAGAATAGAATACTGCACAAAAATGAAAAAATAAAACTCTACTCATACATATCTGAAAGAACATAAGATCTAAAACAAATTTTGTAGTAGTTCATGAACAGTAAGAACACAGTGATGTATTAAGAAATATTGTGAGGTTTAGTATAATGAATGGAGTGTCTCACGTAAAATCATGTATAAAGAAGAAAGGGAGAGATGTAAAGTTCCTTCATTCAGTTTTTTTTCATGGAGATAAACATGGAATTTTTTAAGAAGCACAGAATATATGTATACTAATTTACCTATTTTGTTTAGTTCCAAATTATTACCCTCACCCTGTCTTATACCAAGTAAAAGGGCCAGAGCAATATAAACTGGCTTTTTATGCACAGGAAAAGCAGCTGTAATGTGGTCTTCCTCAGACCCACTGGTGAGCCTTCAGCTGGGGATGATGGGGTTGCCATATTTAGGGTAGGTTCACATTATGTAGCTCCACAGATACTTGGGGCAACACTGCTGTCCACAGGGTAGCTTTGGAAGTGAGCCATAATTTAGACCACCATTTTTCAGGATGCTTAAACTACAACAAGGATGGTCAGGTACCTTGCCCTGACTTGCGAGTTGTATTCTGGGTTGCTTTGAAACACAGCTCAAGATGTAGTTCCTCATCTGTCTCACGTTATGGACTTTTGCTTATATTCACCAGGCTTAAAGGCTGTCAGAAGAGGAACCTTTTTCTTATTGATGGGAATGCTTTAGCTTTTTTCTGTTTCTTGTGTTTTTTCAGGAACTTCACATGGCTGAGAAAACTAAACTGATTACTCAGTTGCGTGATGCAAAGGATTTGATTGAGCAACTAGAACAAGATAAGGTAAATAAGGAAGTTTAACTGTCAGCATAACTAGCACATGATCATTTTGTGATAAAATTTGTGCAAGCTCAAACTGACCACTAGTTTTCGTTCTTTTACAACTGCTCTTAGCGGTAGTTTGGTTTTATTTTATATTCCAGATTCATAGTGTTGTTTGCTTGTTAAAAGTTAAAATGGTGTGAGAAGGCAGTATTTTTGTAATCGCTTTGGTATTTTTGACTAGTAGTTCAGATTTGATGTGGCAGGAATATTTAATGCTGATTGAGGCATCTTTTTAAAAGACTACTGATTAGTAATCTAGGTGAGTTTCTCACTAAGTAATAGTTATAAGACAAATAATATCTAAAATGTAATTTGGAAATATACATATATGGTTAAAAGTGAGCAGTGAAGTAAAAATGCCCATCATATTTGACACAGATGCCAGTAAAACTCTTCCTATTTTATGTAGCTTCTTATAACACATTCATCATTTTAGTACCTGAGGGCCTTCCAGTAGTTAAACATTGTGACTTACTATCTGTCCTGTTTTTTGTTTTATCATCCTCTCCCTAGAGGAAAAAAGTATTCAGTGGAGTGTTTTGGGTTTTTATTTTTATGTAAAAATATATACACGTGCACTTACCCATATTCTGCTATATGTTGGTTAGAGAATATGATGTCTAAGAACGAAAAGTGGTGAGGTTTGTGGTGACCCTTATGGATTGTGTCCTAATGTGCAGTTGTCTTGGCACATAACATGTATTAATCTCACTTTAAGTTTTTCTTGCTTAGGGCATGGTAATAGCAGAGACAAAACGACAAATGCATGAAACAATGGAAATGAAAGAAGAGGAAATAGCTCAGCTGCGTGCTCGCATCAAGCAGATAACTACCCAAGGCGAGGAATTACGAGAACTGAAAGAAAAATCTGAAAAAGCTGGTAAGAAATTGTGGAGGTGTTTGGCTTTTATGTTTGAATGGGAAAAAAGCTTCAGCATGGTCTGTCTGCACTCGCTCATCAGTCACTTCATCTTGGTATTAAAACAATTCCCTGTCCCGCCAGTGTTCCTCTGCCCCTTCCCACTAATACCACTGTTATGTAGCAGATGTAAGTTCAATTTGGTCTCTACCTCCTGAGGTAACTAGAGATTAAGAACATTTTATATTATTCTCCTTTGACATCCACATTCACAAATCCAGTGATGAAGTATTGCTGAAAGACAATCATACCTATCGAGAAAAGATTGCTGTATTTTGGTGGGTTTGTATAGTTTTCCACAGAGAAAATTGGCGGGAATAATGTTAATGCGTTTTTGTCAGAAGTGTAACTTCAATCATAGGAGAGAATGTACATATGGGAGTGGAGGGAGAAAGAGAATGAAACAAGTTAGATTTTTAGATTTTAGCGGAAAACCTATGATTGCACCTCAGATATTAGTATCAAAAATATCCACTAATTGATTACTAGCCAAACATAAACACAAAGCATGATTTATTTGTCCCAAGCTTTAAACTGTTTAGTTTTATAAATATACAGATCAGTTTGCATTAGAAATAAAATGGGTAACATACTAAATGCGTGTACTAATTTAGGACTGATTTAACAGGCCAAACTATATGCCTTGGAAAACAAAATGAAATTGTGTACAACACAGCTTACAGAAGGCTTAATTTTATTTGCATTCTATTTCCTTCATAATCATTTTTGAGAAACCGTACCTGAAAGTTGCGTGTAACATGGCTGATAAAAATGAATAGTTTAATTTGCATAAAAGACACATTATAAATGTGTTCCCTTGTCACTTTGCAAAATTAACTGTTGTGGTGATGCACACAATTTGACTTACAGTGTATGTTATGTTGAGGAGCGTGTTGTGGTAAAGTGAGTTTTCTACACCAAATCTATTGTTTACCAAAAAATAAAACAAAACAGAAGCCAACCACTCCTTTCCACCCAACAAACACAAAAACCAAAACTGAACAAAACATGCCAATACCACACCCACAAGTCACTTTTATGTATCAGTCCTGTCAGCATCCAAGCATAGACATCCAGTATTGTGACCTTGCTGGGCGTCTGAGGGTCAACTGTTCTACATGCTGTTGAACATGCTATTAAAATAAGAATGATTTTGTCTTTTGGATTATCTGCTGTGTCATCCTGTATCCTAGCTTTTGTTGATGGAAAATTAAATCGAATTTAAGAGCACAGCAAATTTCTGTTAATAGCACCTCAGAGAGGTATATCTGGCTATATCTACCCTAAAAGGTTTTGTCAACAAAACCCGGGGAGCATCCAGATTCCCAAGTCATTCTGTTGACAGTAAATGGACAGAACACAGAACTTTTGTCAACAGTCTTATCCTGCTCCCTACGAGGCATAATGTCTCTGTCGACAGAAAGCTGTTCTGCATGTTCCAGGGGGCTTCTGGTTGACCGTTCTGTCAAGAGAGCGGCCAGGCAGGCCAGCTGCCCTCTGTCGACAGAGCAGATTGTTTTTGTGATCCACTTGGCAGTTTGGCTGCAATCTGTCGACAGAAGTTTTGTCGGAAGATATCTTCCAACAGAAACTTCTGTTGACAAGCCACCGTAATCTAGACACAGCCGCTATGCTTTCCCCCCTTTATTCTGTTTTCCTTGCTGTGTCTGCTTTGCTTTGTGCAGTCTATAAAGTTATTTAGAATAGAGACTAAAATCAGTCATGTCAAGGATATAGCTTCAGTTTAAAATGAAAGTATCACACATCATTTAAAATGTGCTTGACTCAGCATTGAATTTCTACAAGTGTCAGTTGTAATATTACTTTCCTACTACTTGTAATAGAGCAATTGATATGGCTGTTAGGCCACAGCCTTGTGCTGTAATGACTGCAATATTTCTCAAAGGGGTAGCCATGTTACTTTGTAGCTTCACAAATAACAAGCAGTCCCGGAGCACCTTAAAGACTAACAAATTTATTAGGTAATGAGCTTTCCCGAGTAAGACTCACTTCTTCAGAGTCTTGCCCACAAAAGCTTATGCCCTAATAAATTTGAGATGCTATAGGACTTCCTGCAATATTATTGTTACGTGCATTTAACTTGCCTTTACATTTTGTTTAGCTGAGCCCTTGAAGGTCCATATCCTACTCTTTTCACCTTTTAACCAGTTTTGGTGAATGTCTGTATTCCTAGACTTGCTTCTCTTCACATATTATTGTTTCTTAACCAAAAGGAATGTGAAAGTGAATATTTATGTAAAGAACATTTTGTTTTATTTTAAGTAAGTTATACCTAAGATATATGCAAGCTTACTTTCATTACACACAAATAGATCCTGTATCATTCATAGTGATGTTTTCATCTGTTTAAATACAGCACTTTACGTTTTGTCAGGCTATATTTTTAACTTGCCTGGAATCATAAGTCTTTTCACTTTCTTTCCTTTGTAGATTTTTCTATATCGTGAAACCATCATTTTAAACTAGGTGACTTTGCTTATGTGTCTCTTAGGCCACAGCTTTGTGCTATAATGAATGCAATATTACTCAAAGGAGTAGCCATGTTAGTCTGTAGCTTCACAAATAACAAGCTGTCCTGTAGCACCTTATTTTCATTCATTTCATTCCTGTAGCACCAATATTTCATTTTGATACAAATGACTTAAACTATTATGAATGGTTTATGTAGCAACATGATATAAGCTTATTTTGTAAATAAATATTATCTAAAATGACAAGTGTGTAAATATCCTGATTTAATGACAATTACAGTTCAACTTCTTATAGTCAGGGTGCATTATATTGAAATCTCACAAAGCATCTTATTTTTGTGCATCCACACATGCCAATAAGTGAATCATGGTGCCTTTCCCAAGCCTTGTATGAACAGGACTGGGGTAAGGACTCTTTTTTTTCTTACATCACACAATGGGTGAACGAGGCTCTACAAAGTAAATTCTGTGCTTCTCAGGCAGTGTCTAACTTCATTCCTTTACCTAACTGAATTGTAACTAACCTTCTAAATCCTTGCAGTGTTTCGCTGTCAAGTTACATTTTGTCAAAGTAATTAGGGTGTTTGTAAACTTGCATTTAAAAACCTCAGTCTCATAAATATTGTTTAATAGTTTTCATTAAGTCCTCGTCCTCACTATTCAACATTTTGAACACCATAGTTGTTTAATGTTAAAGGTGGTAGTATATTTTCAAGCCAAGTGGAATAATGTAATTATTTCTGCCTTTCATGGGCAGATTACATAGTGATTTATTTTGTCATCTTTGTCTAGGTCATACTGTTGTTCATGTTGTCAGTTTAAATGATTATCCTTTAATATACACATCATGGTTTACAGAGAGCAAAAGTATACTTAATAGCAATTATAATATATGCATTTCTTATCAGGTTAAATGCACAAAACCAGCACACATGTATCTGTCTTAAATGTCATATTGCTCATTTGATTTCTCTCTTCTCTGCTGTTGCATTTTGTGAGTTGGTTGAAACAGATGAAATTTTATATTTCCCCTGTCTGTTTCATAGTCCTACTCAGTGCTGTAGTCTTTAATTTTTATCGTTTGGTGGTAGTCTAATTACAGTTGTCCCCCTCCATACTCTTGAGATATTGGTTGTCAGGAACTCTTCCTAATACAAAGTGGCAGGAAATAAAATTAAAGAATATATTTTCACCAATATGCTTAATGTTGTAGAGCAGCATTTTAAAAACTGCCACAAACTTGCTAGTGTGTCAGCGTAGTGGCCATGGTGGTAAAAATAATAAAGTACCCAATTTTTCCATTAAAACCACTTTTTTTGTTTTAAGTAAAAATGAAAGCTTAGATTCTGCAGTGTTGATGATGGCTTTATTCATACTGGACAGAAAAAATTCCTGTCTGACCAGAGTGAGCAGAGAAATGGGATCTTGCAAGGCTACTCTATAGTATTTTTTGCTATAGTACTTGGATTTTTGTTTTGCCAGGATAGGTTAGAGAGGATTAACTTTAACATTGTTCAGAATGCTCGTATTTTATCGTATCTGTTTTAGCAGTGGAGTTAAGGACAAAAATAACTTTTCTTTCTGGATTTAGCCTAGACCTGTTCAGTGCACTCACAAGGCTTATACTACAGCTTCATAGCCTCAATAAAAGCCAAGAAGTCTTGATAGGTACAAAATTAGTTGGTTTTGTTTAACTGGAAGAATGCTAGTTTAACCTCTTGCTGGTCTGAAATTATCACGAGTGTCATTTTGCACTCAAATTAACTACCTTAAATAAAAATATTATGTTCTTGCTTAAACACCAAAATTGCCTGAGATGCATATAATTTCACTTTTAGAGGACAGAAGGTCTTCCTGTGAAGTATTGCTTCTTTGTGCTCTCATGTCCTCTTGACCTGTTGTCCACCAGCTTATCTAGCTTTGCCCTCAACTTTGTGCTTGTGCTTGTGGTGATGGAGCTGGCCTACTGCATGTTGCTGAACTACTACAGTTAGTGGTCATTCCTAGTGTGAACTTTAAATCTTTTCTTTGGATCTGCGGGCTGTGGCAAATGCACTCCTCCCTCACCCCCAATAATGAGCAAATTGTTTATGTGAAATGGCAGCGTGTGTTACTCAGCCCAAGAGTTGAAAGTGTGAGACGCTCTTATGAATAAAAAGTTGAAACATTTGAAACTTTTCCCTGCAGTTTCTGTGTCCGAATCTGCTTCTGGTAAAGGCAGTTATGCTTTTAAAGAAATAATTTGTGATACTGGCAGTGTGGATACTCTGTGTAAAGCACTTTTGGACAAACTACAGCCAGCTATACAGTACATAGGTTTTCAGGAGAAAGGTGAGGAATATCACTCTGCCCCCCACCCACAATACATCAGTGCAGGCTGTAGCAATACTTGATGTATTTGTACCTGGGAATGTGTAGTAGAGGAAACAGACTGCTGCTAACCCTAGGAGATGCATGTATGGATGGTCTTGTGGGGTCGTGTACTAAAAGAGTTGTTTGTAGTATAGCTCTGTGTACCTCTTTTTAGCAGCACTGATTTCCATCCTGTTTCATATTGCTGTGATAGATATTAAAATATATATTTAAAAAATGCCAGTTCTTTAAACATGTATAGAAGAGCTTCAGTTCTTCGGATTATTAAAGCGTGATTTTTTTTTTTAAAGTCGGAATCTATGTTTTGCTATTGTCAGGAAAAAAAAATCACTTTCTAGTTTCCATTGTGGTGACCTAGGAAAAAGCTTCCTGAAGAAATTAACTCTAAAAGCTCATAATTTCAGTGAACATAATTATTTTAAATAAGTGTCCTGAATGCAGGAATAGGCTGAGAAATATTGCTTATACTTAAAAACTCTTTTTAGATGTAATTCAGAGGTTATAAATTAAGTGCCTTTCACCTTTCAAACTCATGGGCGAGTAAAACAGCTGGAGGGTTTTTAATACCTAAAACATTTATAACCATAAGGGTGTAAGAATTGTAACCACCTAACTACTGTCAACTACTTAACAATATGTATAGTTTGTATCCTCACAGGAGAGAGGTGTTATAATTATCACTCTGAACCACAGTAGATTAAGGGTGGGTAAAGCAAAGAGAATGGGAGACAACTTCCCTGTTCGAAGAAAAAGTAGTTTTAAGAGGGAAGATACACTATAATACTGAAGCTTTTGAAAATAATAATTTGTTTCAAAAACAGTAGCTGTTTAGTAAGCATTTAGCCAGGCTCACAGCTGAACTGTAGGCTTTTTTTGAATCTGTTTGGGATTAGGAATTTCTGAGATTTACAGCTTGGAGCTGAGGTTCACAGAGTGCTGCAAAAAAGGTTCTACTAAGATGTGCAAGAATTAGCTGTATAGCAACCCATTTTAAAACTGAGTTTTTCTTTTTATATTCTGTTCCGGAAGAGAACACCTTTACTCATTGTCTCAATCAGAAATAAGCGTTTGCCAATAAGGGGCAAATCCTAGTCCTGCTGAATTGGTTTAGTTTAATTGTTTTTAAAGGAATTATCTGCATAACAGGTGTGATTATTCAGTATTATTGAAACATTTAAAACAAACGTGACTTTTTGGTGTGTTTAAATTATGTGTGAAGGAAATAACTGCAACATTTCTGAGATTATTTTGCTTTAACGGTTGTCAAATGTTTGTTTTAAACCATTAGTATTCTGTATTTATGTAACAGATTCAGCAGGTGTTTAAGAAAGAATTAACATACAAATTTAAATTAATTGTTGTATTTTAATAGTCTTTTCTGAATGTCCATTGTAGGGGTATTTTAGCACAATCTGAGTTTTTTGAAGTTAAAACATAAGTTAAAATAATGTTTTATTCTGATATTTAATTTGCAAAGTTGAAATATTTCCATCTTAACAGCTGTCTGACAATAAATGTCTGCTAAATAAAAGGCACTAGGATTGTTCTTCCTTATTTTAATAGGACAGAACTCTTTCTATGGTTAAATAAAAGTGGATTTACATTCCAGTCATTCCTGATGTTCTGTTGTTTTACTAGTAGTTTTAGTGGAAGATTACTTTAAAATAAACTTGTGATAAGTTAACTTTTCTTCATGGAGCATTCTTCAGTCTTTTTCAGTTAGTCAGGATATAAAGCTAAAGAAAAAGCTGTGTTTTTATATGTTTATAGCTGGTGCACTTCATTGTGATTCTGGGGGAGCAGAATATGCAGTAACCTAAATGCAGTGCTGTTCTATTCGCCTCCCCTGCCTGATTAATGAGGCCATGCTAGCATACAGGGGATTCTTACAGTCATATTATTCTGTTTGGTGTGTAACTCATAGTAAATGATAGTCTTGCCTATGTGTCAAGGAAAACATTTTATTTCTGGAATATTAAATATCTGTGTTTTCTTTCCTTCAGCATTTGAAGAGCTTGAAAAAGCTCTGAGTACAGCCCAAAAGGCAGAGGAAGCACGGAAAAAGCTGCAAGCAGAGATGGATGAAAAAATCAGAGCAGTAGAAAAAACAAGTGAGGAGGAACGTATTAACCTTCAACAAGAATTAACCAGAGTGAAGCAGGAGGTGGTTGAGATTATGAAGGTAAAAGTTAAGGCTGAGTATGTCTTGTTTTTCTTAAATTAAAACTTAGTTTAACAGAGGTGTGGCTGTAAAAAGTATTAATGTATCTGGGCTTCTTTTCAAACTCCTTACTGTTAGACAGAAAACAATTAAATTCTTAGGAAAAATGTTTTCAGTAGTGAAGTACTGCAGTAGTTCAAACCTAACTAAATTTATCTGTCCATTTTTCCCATAGCATGTGAAAACTTAAATTTAGCATGTTAAAGGAAATGCAAACCAATTACTCAGAATTGATTTCATAGTTGTGTTTAATCAGAGTATTTTTTTTTTTTTTGCAACGCATCAGAAATATACATAGACTTTCCTCTGGAATCCCCACTCTTGCGTCTGACAAAGTGGGTCTTTGCCCACGAAAGCTTGTGCTCCAACGTATCTGTTAGTCTATAAGGTGCTACAGGACTATTTGTTGTTTATAACAGACGCAGTTTTTATACTGGGTTCTTAAAATATCTCAGTGCTATTTCCTACAACAGAAAACTGTGGATTGTCAACTTATCACTTCTCCTTGTCTCTAATTATTATTACTATTATTATTAATAATGTTGATAATGATAATTGTTTTAAAAATTGAGTACTTTTTAGTGATCATGTGTAGTACGGAAGTCTGAAGATTTTAAAAGTGTGCCACTGTGTGTACTTTCATAGAGTATGCTGTAATTCTATTCACTGTACACTCATCCCTCATTAAACAAGTATTTTACTAATGAGTACTTGCTTAAATGAGGGACACTTTTACTTACCTTTGTTCACTCTACGAGTGAACTCCCCCCGGTAATACGAGGCTAATCCCCTCCCCAGCTCCAACCTGCTCTAGTCTGACCCACCTCCAGCTCCGCGACCCTAACCCGCAGTAGCCTGACCCCCACTGGCCCCATGGCAGCCTGCTCCCCTGCCCCTTGGCAGCCGACCCCACCCTCTGCCAGCCCACAGCAGGCCTGATCCCTCCCCGTACCTCTGTCGGCCCCATGGAAGCTTGATCCCTCCGCCACCTCACAGCAGCCTGATTTTCCGCCCCCCAATATGTCTGCCACTCCGCGACAGCCTGATCCTCCTCCCTCCCACTCATGGCCCCAAACTGCCCCGAGCCTTTAAGCCTCTCCAACCCCTCAACCCAATGTTCACTTATCTTTCAAAAGCAGCAAAACTTGCTGCTGCTCCCTCACCCAGCTCTAGGAACCAATCAGAGACTTTTACATGTATTTTAGTGAGAAGTTAGTGTCCCTCTTACAAGTTTTCGCCTATGAGCAATTGAGCTCATAGAGCGAGGGATGAGTGCATTTGGATGTGGATTTGTGTTCCTCCATCTAATTTTTTAAAATAATTTTCAATGTGAACAGCAGTTTCTTGTGTGCTACGTTATTAGCTTGAAGTAGACTGATGCACTGTGGTTCCAATTTAGCATTTAATATGAATGTGGTTTATAGCTGGGAAAGGTTTTATATATTTGTTTACATAAATAATTTACCTACCTGTTTAGGCCTTTAGATCTAGACAAAAAGTAACGCTGGCTGTGATTTCACCAGCTGAACTTTGTCCTAAATGTTAGCTCATGAAACTGACTTGCTGAGCATGTAGAGGAAGCTAGGGACAGAAGTTTATATCCTAAAGCTGTGAGATCCGCCTCCCACGCCCTACCCATTTAAAAAAATACAGCTGTAAATGGATTTTCAACTATTGTTGGGAAAGACAGCAGAGTTTAGTTATTCTGTGACTAGCACTATGCATAAGGTAACAAAGCATGGAGAAGCATTTTGGAAACTTTATTTTAGTATGGACTGTGTTTTGTACTTACACGTTTTGTTTAACGTGCTACCTATAAAGGGAAGCAATCAGACAATTCCCTTTCTTTCTCATAGTTGCATTGTTTCTGTTCTGTATGTGGAACAATGCATGGCATGTTTGTTTGGAAAAAAAAATGAGTAATTTCTTTGACTTTGAATTACAGAAGTCTTCAGAAGAGCGTGTGGCTGAGCTAGAGAAATTGCATAAAAAAGAACTGGCTACCAAAGAGAAGGAGCTAAATGAGAGATTACAGGCTCAAGAAAAGGAGTTCCAGGAGCAGATCAGGGCAGCTCTTGTAAGCATCCCTAAAAAGCACAAGATTACTTCTGGCAGATTTGGGTCTGAATAGAACAGGGGTCAGCAACGTTTCTGAGGCAGAATGCTGAAATTTGACCCTTTGACCACTGTGTATGGTCCAAGTGCTGGTGATGCTTTGCTAATACAACAGCTTTGTTAATTAATAGATTCAGATGCAGAGCTTTCCTGCTTAGGTGGTAGTTGGTAGCATTAGCTGGTCTTTTGTTAATCCACAGGCAGCACGGCTTTGAGCAAGCTCCTAGCTGCACAGGGAGGGAGGGGCAGAGCTGAGGTCCCACCTTGCATGTCGATGAAAACTGGCTTGTGTGCCACTCATGGCTCCCATGCCAGGGGTTGCTCAGCGCTGGAGTAGAAGTTTATCTCATATGGCAAAATCAGCCACTAAACCTCACCATCTTTCAGTAGTCTTTATTGGCCCAGGATAAGGGCATCCTAGACAATACAGGAGTCCAAGACCTTCAATATGGATCCTGCAGCTGCTCTTTGTATTCCTTGTTGCTTGAGATAAGAAATCACTTGCACTGGCAATCAACTGCAGTTGGGTTAGCAATCAGAGAAACAAAGTGGGTGAGGTAATATCTTTTATTGAGCTAGCTTCTGTTGGTGAGAGACACAAGCTTTTGAAGGACACAGGGCCCTTCTTTCAGGTCAGCAGTTGCAAGCAAAAGTTATTACCTCACTCACTATGCCTCTAATAGTCTGGGACCAACATAGATACAGTTACACTGCATTGACACTCAGTTCATATGTTTTGAATGTTTTCTCAGTCATGAAGGTTAGAAGTTTAGTTTTTATTTTAAATTGTAGAATTCTGTGGAAAGTGGTGGATTATAAATATTGTGGCTATACTTACAGAGAAAATCTTTGTATTCGCTGCTTGTGTTGGGGGTTGAACTGGGTGCAGGACTCACCACTGTGGCACTTCATGCTGGGCATTCTGGGAATTAGCTCTCCAACAATGTGCCTTTCTCTAGTCGTGGCTCACCACTTTTTCTTCTGCTGTTTCTCCAACTCTGAATCCACATCGCTCCCCGGACCATGGTGTCCTCTTCTGGGTGCAGGCCTCTGCTGTGCACCTCTCTGTTATCTTCATCCACCCTCCCCTTCAAGGGAACTGACACTCTGCTGTACAGCTCTCACCTCAGTGCCTGTTGCAGTCACCAATCTAGTCCCTTGCCTCAGGGGAAAACTTCCCTCAGGGCAAGTGAGGACACAGGGAGGAGACCCAGGTCTGTCCAAATTCTGGGTGTTGCCATACGGATCCTCTAACTGGCAGCCATTCAGTGCCCCTTCCCCAACTCCACTGCTGCCTTTTTTTGCCTCTTTGTGCCACTTTTCCCTTAGCCCTAGCACCTTATCTGCCCTTCCCTCCCAGGGCTTCAGTTTGGCAGCTGTGAGCCAGAAGCTCCTTCTGTTCTGATACCTTGCCTAGCACTAATCATGGTGATCGTTTGCTGCCAGTCCTTCTCCCCAGACCAGGGTGAAGTTGCTTCTGCTCTGTTAAGCATTCATTTTTATATGACCCCTGGTGGCCAAATCTCCCAAATTGACTCACTCAGTAAGACCTCTTCTAACTGAAAGGCACTGTGCAGGCTCCTTCTGGCCTTCTTTAATACCCAACCCCTTTCCTAGTGTGGGGCAGCTTCCCCATTAAAGGGATTTTGCAAAATAGCTTCAAACAATTTTATGTTCACATTGGTATGAAAAATAAAGTCAACTGTGGATGGAAATTGCACTTACATAATCCTTTAAGACATGATTGCCTTTTCTATTTTTACTGGCTTTGTAAAACCATCTCACAGTGTAAAATGTATTATTTATTGGATGTGATGTATATAATATAATTCTTGACACAGGAAAAAAGTCAAAGTGAGTGTTTACGGACTGTACAAGAAAAGGAGCAACAGGAATCTTTGGCATTAGAAGAACTAGAACTGCAGAAAAAAGCAATACAATCAGAGTGTGAGGCAAAACTTCAGGACATGCAGCAAGAATTACAGACATTTAGAACTGTGAGTAAAATATTCAAAATTTTAACAACATTTTTCTTTATATTTTCAATTTCATGTAGTAGGTAAGGTGCACTTGTGTGAACTGACTGATGAAAGACTGTTACACTTAAAGCATTTTTGCAGCATCAGAAATTAATAATTGTCATGATGTGTTACAGTTTATAATTTTGTGGAGTGGTAAAAGGTAGAACATGGAAATACACATGTTTCATATTCAGGCCGTGGCCATGAATTTATATTCCCATACAAAATTTTTACATACATTGCCTAACACAAAGAGGCCTCAATCTTTTTGGCTTCTTGGTGGCATCATGATATAAATGTTAGTAATAAATAATAGTGAAGTGAGAGTGAAAGAGCGTTTGAAGGATCTGAACCCAAAACACTTGTATCTGCTTGGATCCTATTGGATCTTTTATATACTACTAAACCACCACAGAAATTTTGTGAATTGGCAGTTTCTGCTCAAAATAGGTCTAGGATTACAGTATCAACAGTGCAAAGACCAGGAATAAAATATGTTAGAAGATGTGTGCTAAACCTACAGAGCACCTGTTGATACTCAAGCTATTGGAACCAGAGCCACTGAAGTTCTCCATTTATACAAAATTTTTTGCAATGACTGTGACTTAAATCAGTTCTGATGAATTACTTCATGTACTTGTTGTTGTTTTAAAGCCTTTTAAAGAAGTTATCACATCTCCATTTTTGAATATAAAGGAAAGAGAGGGTCATTTTATTAACATATAACTTAGTGGAAGCAAAATTAATAACAAATGACAACACAGTAAGGGGCTCACATAAAAGAAATTGATTCTCTTTTAACATATTATTGGTTATAATTATTTTAAGTGGTTTACAGTTGGAAAATAATTAAATAGGCATTGCAGGTCTTTGTTAAAACTTGTTCATTCATACCACTTTTTTAATCTTCTTTCAACAGAGAATTCTTGAATTGGAAAGTTCCCTTGCAAATTACTCACAAGATGACAAAAGACAATTGGAAGAATTAACTACTTTGATGGAGTCTGAAAAAAACACGCATACTAAAGAAGTCACTGTAATGGCTGAAAAACACAAGGAGGACCTAGAAAACATGAAGCAGCAGCAGGAGGAATTCTGGACAGAAAAACTTCAAATTTTAAAACAGCAGCAGCAGTCCACAATAGAGAAATTGAGAGAGAAACATGAGCAAGAAATGGATGCAATGTTAAAAGAAAAAGAGGCAGTTTTCCATGCACATGTAGAAGAGATGAATGCAAAAACATTAGAAAAGCTTGATGTGAAACAAACAGAGCTGGAAGCATTATCTTTCGAGTTGTCAGAAGCACTAAAAGTACATCATGATCTAGAACAAAAGCACTTTGCATTGAAAGATGAGGTAAATAAAATTAAGCAGGAGTCCGAGGCAAAACTGGAACAACAGAGAAATCAGTACCAGGAAAAACTTAATGTCATGATTAAAGAGCATGATATGTCTGTCCAAGGAATTGAGAAGGCACATCAAGAAGAAACTAGCCAACTTAAGGAACAGTTGGAGGAAAAAGAAAAACATCTGCAGGAATTAAAATCACAAGAACATAAACTAAAAGAATCACTTGAAATATCAGAAACTGAACTTAAACAATTGTCTGCTAAACTAGAAGACCTCTGCCAGTCACACCAAAATAAGTCCAGTGAACAGACAAGGATTTATGAAGTACGGTTAGAAGAGCTGCAACAGAAGTTGACAAATATGGAAGCCGAAAAATCGCATCTGAAGGAACAGATTGTAAGAAGAGAATCACAACTGACTGAAGTTAGGGCTGAATTAGACTCTTACATATCCCAGGTACGTGACTTGAAGCAGCAGCTGGAAGAGCAGAGCTGTGAACGCGAGCAGAAAATAACATCTCTAATGCAGCAGTATGAATCTCAGCTGAAAGATCTTTGTACAGAGACTGATCGGGCAAAGAGAGATTTGGTAGAGAAGGAAAATCAATTTGAACAACTGAAAAAGCAGCAGAATCAAGAAGTGGAAAAGTTCAAACAGAACTTATTAGCCAAAGAGGAGAGAATTGGTGCTTTGCAAGCTGAATGTGAAGATAGTTTAAAACATCAAGGAATGAAGATGGAAAAAATGAAACAAAAAGCAAAAGAGATGCAGGAAATGTACAAGGAGAAACTCTCAGAACAAGAAGCTAAACTGAAAAAAGAATTTGAACACAAGCAGTTGGAGTTCAGTCAGAAAGAGAAACATTTCAATGCAAAAATGTTAGAAATGGCACATGCCAGCTCAGCTGGAATAAATGATGCTGTTTCAAAACTGGAAATGAATCAGAAGGAGCAACTGGAAAGTCTTTCAGAAGCTCATAGGTATGAACTAGAAGAAGTTGCCCAAACATGGGAAAAGAAACTCAATCAGCGGGTTGAAGAGCTTAGGGAAAAGCATGAAATGGAACTGCATGAAAAAGAGCAGGAGGTTGGAGACCTGAAGCAGAAGCTTGCCACCTATAGTGCCGAGAAAGAGGGGACTAGCATCGAGATGACACGGCTGAAAGAAGAACAAGTGAAGCGAGATGAATCTTTGAGTGAATTACAAGAACAACTAAAACAGTTATTAGCCCAGGTACACGCCTTGTCACAAAGTGAAACTGATCTCAAAGCACAACTTGAGAAGCTAGAAGATGACCTCAGCCACTCTCTGAAAGACAGAGCAATACTACAGGAACAGCTCCAAGAGCGGAAAACAGTGGAAGAACAATACAAGATCAAAGTTAGTGAACTGACAGATGTGCTGAAAATATCTGATGAAAAACTCCAAACTCTGGAATCCTTACACTGTAAAGAACGCGAGGATTATGAGAAGAAACTAGAGGATAAACATTTGGTGAGTCAGCAAAAACAAATTGAATTTGAGAGGTTGTCAAGTGAACTAGCAGCACAGCTAGATATTCTTTGGAAGCAAGCTGACACTTTATTACAAACTAAAGCCAATGAAATAATTGAAAAATGTAATGAAAAAATTAATTTAATAATCTCAAGAATTGCACATTGTCAAAATCAAACTACCAAAATTGGAAAAGCAATATTAAATAAAAACTGTAAAATTCCAGAACTAGAAGCACAACTCAGACAAGTAACAGAAAATCATACTACAGTAAGTAGCTCTTTGCAGGAGTCAACACAGCACTTACAAGATAAGGAAAATACAATTATGCTCATGAAAGCTGACATTGAAAGACTTGTTACTGAAAAGGAGCAGTTGCAACAGGAAGGAGGGCATCAGCAACAGGCTGCATCAGAGAAGGAAATTTGTATCACACAGTTAAGGAAAGAATTATCTGAAAATATTAATGTGGTCACTTCAATGAGAGAGGAGCTGAAGGAAAAAGAATCTGAGATCTGTGCTCTCAACAAGCTTGTGAATGAGCTAAACGTTAAACTTGAAAACAGCATAGGCTTAACAGAAAAAGAAGCAGCCTTATCTTTATTAACTAAGCAACACCAAGAGGCTCAAATGCAATTATTGAATCAGTTGCAGGAACTGTCTTCCAGGGTTGAGTCATTGAGTCAAGAAAAAGCATCCGCTTTGGAACAGGTGGACCACTGGATGAACAAACTATCAGAATGGAAGAAAAAGGCACAGGTAAGGTTTACCCAAAATCACAATACTATTAAAGAATTACAGAGCAAGCTTGAATTAAATAACATCCAAGCTGTTGGAAAGGATGAAGAGATAAATCGATTGAAGGAGGAGCTTGATAAACAAAGCAGGAATTTAGATAGTTTGAAAGATGCAATGGAACAAAAGCAGAGGAGGAAGGAAAAGCAAGAAGGAGAATTAACTGCAGAGTTGAAAATCCAAACAGCGAAAATTTCTGAGCTAGAGGAATGCATTGCTTTGAAAACAGCAGAAAATGTTTCTTTGATGGAAGAACTTAAAAGGCACAATGAGCAAAGAGCCGCTGAGCAAAAAGATCTTGTTCAGCAGCTTCAGCAGGCTGAGGTTGTAGCTGTTGAAAAGGACAACAGATTCAAGGAGGCTGAAGAAAAAGTGCAAAATCTTGAAAAGCAAATGGTTTCAATGAAAGCTGAACTTGATAGAAAGCAGAGGAAATTTGAAGAAATGAAAACTGCAATGATGAAAAGCAAAGAAGAAGAATTGAAGGTGCTGGAAGACAGGATGAATGCAGAAAACACTACTAAATTAACAGACCTGAAAAAAAAGGCAGAACAAAAAATTGCATCTGTTAAGAAGCAGTTGACCTCTCAAATGGAAGAAAAAGAACAGCTTAAGCATGCTATGGAAAATCAATTAGGAGATTTAAAACAAAAGATTCAGGAGAGAGAGGCAAAAATTTTGGATTTAGAAGAAAAAAGCAGATTAATAAGAGACTCGGCAGAATTAGAAAGAGAAATGATGCAAAAAGTAGAAAATGTAAAAGCTTCCATAGAGCAAGAAAAAGCCAGTGTGCTAGAGAACATACGACAAAAGTACGAAGAGAAAATAAGTGTAATGCAGAAAGACTTAACAGAGAAGGATGCATTATTGCAGAAGTATGAGAATGAGCAAAAAGAAAGTAACGACTCTGAGCTAAAAATGAGAAGTCAACAGGAGGAGCTTGTTAAAAAATTGGAATTCACTGAGAAAAAGTTACAGGAAGAACAAACTTTGATTGAAAAGTTCCAGAAAGAAATAGAGGAAAAAAATAAGAAATGTTCTTTGTTTCAGGATCAACACACACAAGATAGCAAAGATTTAGCAAGCATTAGAGAAGAATTAAACGCCAAAGAACAAAAACATTATGATATGGAAAATGTGATTGGAGACTTCCAGAAAAAGCTTCAAGAAAGTGATAAAGTGCATCAGTCTTTGGAGCAGAAAATAAAAGAATTGGAGGATGATATAATAAAGAGGAAAGAAGCATGGAAGGTTGAGATTAAAGAGGTGACTTTGAAATATGAGGAAAAATTGGAAAGTCTCCAGAGTGAGCTGGATGAAAGAAAATGCCAGTTGAAAGTTTTTGAAGAAAATGCAGAAGAAAAGACAAAATCTGATATGGAGCTGCAGAAATTACTTGGTGATATGCAGATTCAGCAAAAGGACTTGCAAGCGAAGCTGGAGGAGGCTGAGAGGGAGAAGCAAAAACTGCGCAAAGAAATAAGCAAGGTGCAGAAGGATTTGCGTACTTTGAGGAAGGAGCATCAGCAGGAGCTAGAAATAACGAAGAAGGAATCTGTAGAAGAAATGGAACAGAAGATAAGGTACCGTCTATACTCCTTGGTCCATAAATGTTCTCTTTTTTAAAAAAAATGATCTTCAGTGACTTAATCCTGAAAATGAACACGCATAGTTTTAAGCTTATTTTATACTGACAAAATAAACACTAATATTTTACTAAGGATTTATTTTCTTAAAAAGCACTTGAAAATAATGTTTCACAGCCTAGTTAAAATTAGCTTTAGTTTGTAAACCAAAGGAAAGAACAGTACTTTTGAAAAGAATGTATATCACTCTTGGTTTGGGCTCAGTGATGGGTTTTCTGGGGGCCCTTCAGTGCTTCTCTGTACACCGCTTTAATATATACACATAGGAGATTGGGGAACAGATACTAAGAAAATACAATGCTTAAGAAGATTTAGGCAGAGTACAATTATGAGCCTAAATTTGAAATAAATAATATTATTATGGATGTTTCATTATCCTTCTGATAGGTTACTCACCTTTAAAGTGCTTCAGGTTAGCTGTGTCTACAGGACAAAGTTTTGTCAACAGAAGAGACCTTCCGTCGACAAAACTAGGGAACGTCCACACTACAAATGTGTTCTGTCTAGAATCTGTCGACAGAACACAACCTTTTTCCCAGCAGGGCTATGTCTTGAAAGTTTGAGGCATAGCATTCATGTCTCGATGTGCCCTGAGCAAAAGTCCCATGATTCATTTTAACTGGTCTCTTCCATCTCGGCAGAAAACTTGGACCTTCCAGGTGCATCCTCTGAGAAAGGAACAGATAGTCTCATTGGACTCCAGGGAGTTAATCCCGGTGTCAACCTTCCCCTCAAACCTGAACCATGTTTAAGTCAGAGTCTTAGAAAAACTGCCAAACTGCCTTTGGACTGGCCTTCAAACACTTCAGATCAGGAATGAATTTCTTGATTTTTTTTTTTTGTATGTGTGTGTGTTTTCTGTTATGCAGAATTGAACAGGAAGATAGTGAACTAAAGCACAACTCCACCTTAAAGCAGTTGATGAGGGAGTTTAATACTCAGCTGGCTCAAAAGGAGAGGGAATTGGAAACAGCAGTACAAGAAACTATCAGTAAGTGAAACGTGGTTGTAATCTCCATGTTTTTGTTGTCTGTTATGAATAAAAGTTGCCAACATTTCAGGTACACTTTTGTGGGGTTAGTTTCATAGAGGAGGAAGAGTACTGTTTGGATGCTGGGAAGTGGGCGGGCCTGCTGGACCCAGGACCCAGCGGAGTTCTTGGGACAACTAATGAGCAAACAAGAGAGGGAGTGCAGGTTACTGGTTTAGAACAAGGGAACCAGAGAATTATACTAAGCAGAGAGTTGTAGCCCTTGTGTATATAGAAAGTTGAAAACCACGTGGTGGGGTGGGGACCTGCTTTTGCAGTGGGGAATTCTATTCTTGCCTAGGGAGCAAATTGTAAAGTTTGCGAGAGGTGCACGGGAAACTTTGTACTTTTGCATCTCTTCTTTTTTATACCCATAGACTGGGTTCCCTCACTCTTGCTGTGGACTCCTGCACCTGCCAGTGTATAAGAAATCTGACTTGTGCGTAGTTAACTAGCTTTTTAGGAATTACTACAGGTAAATTGTGTAGGTAGGTGAGATGATTTGTATTCTGTTAAATGGGATGAAAGTCAAAATACAGTAATTGTATTTGCTTAATGAGTTGGAATTTCAAAACTTGCATATTCAGCATAACAGATTCATAGCAAGCATTAGACAGAGTATCTGGCTGCAGACTTTGATAGCAATTGTTTAAGAAAATGTTTATTTGGTTATGAATTTGAAATACATTCTCTGAATTATACCCTGCAGCTTTCAGCCCTGAGAGTCACACTAACTTCTGCAGCTGGAAATGGTCACCAAAAAAGATTGTATATGCCTCCTGGAAGTATCTGAAGCATAACATGCTTCTTCATTTACACATTACCTGTTCCTTGTATCTAAGACTGGGGCCTGGAGGGACACGGGGAAGCATAGGAGCTGGCTATTATGGCTCTGTGCTTGCTAGGGATGCTCCATACTAAGGGACTATCAAACTGGAAATTTCAGGAGGGTTTCTGCTCCCTCATACTGGCAGAAAAGGGCATCTAAATTAAGGCCAGAACATAGAAATGAAACAGCTACAGTGGCACTTCTGAATGATTTTCTGTCAATGGATAAAGGTTAGACACCTGCTCTTATCCTCCTATACCTCCCTCTAGCGTATAATACTGTATACCATGAGATACTGCTGTCCTACCCAAGAGATGTGGCAAGGGTCCAGGGTAATATGCTAAAATGGTTGGGTGTTTCCCTAAAAGGACACAACCCATGAGTAGCAGTAGGAAACTCCACTTCCATCATTACAATGTTTACTTGTGGAGTCTTGCAAGGATCATTCTCTCTCTAGTCCTCTTCAACTGCAAATTGAACTGGTTACGAAAGTGGATTCAAATGCAAGCACTGGGTAGCACATCATACTGTTCTACCTATCCTTCACCACATATGGCCATACTACTACCACTGAGATGACCCAGTGTTTTGACAAGATAGCTCATGAATGTAGAACTGCCTAAAGCTGAACCTAAGCAAGACTTTGAGGCTGGTGGGCAGAGGAAAGTATTTTGAAGTGTGTGCATATAAGGAGCAGTTGTTTTTGGTTGAAGGTACGCACTCACAATTGCTCAACTGAGTCTTCAGTTTAGGAGTGCTTCTGGATTCTGTGCTGATGATAAGGTCTTGTATGTAAACATTCAGGAAGAAGACTTTTGACCGTCTGTGGTTGGCTAAGAAAATCTTGTTCTATCCTGATCAATAAAGACCCGGCCTCAATTATTCTTGCCTTCCTCACCTCTTGTCTGGATTGCAAGATTTGTATATACCTGGTCTTGAAGACTGCAGTGCTTACGAAACTCCAACTAGTACAATATACTGTTGGGCAGCTCAGTAATACAGGCTACTCCAAGCACAACAAACCTATCCTCTGCTATCTACATAGACTTCCCACAGAATACCAAGACAAGTTCAAGGTCTCAGTCCTTATCTTTCAAGGCTTTCCATGGCCATGTTCCAGGCTGTCTTTTAAATCACTTAAAACCCTGAGATGATGTGCACATCAACAACTTTATTCCCTGGAATAGTGAAACTGTTTAAAAAAGGTAAAATTTATCCATACATGTCACAGAACTTTCTCAGGACCAGACGTAGACTGAAATGAACTGCCTAAGGACCATCACACATTTCACAGCTTTTTGATTCAAATGTAAAGAATGCTTCTTTGATTTTGCCTTCTTTAACCTAAATACATGTATATTTAAAAAAACAAAACACTCAAAACATAGACACTCTGGGGAGAGTTTGAGATAACAGATAAGCAGCAGATATTAGTCATGTTGCTAATTGCACAACTAGAAAGCTATCAGTTACTATACTTTTGTGCATAGTATAAAAATCTAAGTAGTATAGTGGAATTGAATCTGCTGCTAAGTGTTGTGACTTTCCAGCTTCTTGATATTGGTTTGGCTCTCAGCAGGCTGAAAAAGAGACACCGCTATTTTTAGCCCATGCATATCATTAATTGTTTGACTTTCTTGGCTTTTGCCTCTTGAAATATTTTTTTTTCTCATACACCTTTACAGATGTGCCTTCAAATCTTACCTTTTTAATCTTGTTCATAAGGCAGGGTTGATTTTTATGTATTTTATCCTGTTCATAAGGGCTGTATCTACACTACCTCCCTGTTTTGAAGGGAGGATGGTAAGTAGGGTGTTGGGAGTTTGTGACTGAGCAACTTTTTCTGAGCAACAAAACTTTGAGGAGTAATGGGACTTCGAAGTACTGGCAGGATAGCCGTGGCTACACGCGAGCCAGCATTCGAAGTCTAAAACTTCAGAGTTGCCATCGGGGTTGGAATTTGCCTAAGGAAGTGCTCATATGCACCGCAGCACTTCATTAATAAACTCCCAACATCCTACTTACCATCCTCCCTTTGAAGTAGGGAGGTAGAGCAGACAAGCCCAAGATGGTGTTGGTTTTTATCTATTTGTTTTACTCAATTGTAATACTGCTCGATCTTTTTTTGAAAAATAAACAGGTAAAGCCCAGGATGTGGAAGCTGAACTGATAGAAAGCCACCATGCAGAGACAACACAGCTGCGTAGAAAAATTGCTGACAAAGATGATGATCTAAAAAGAACTGTAAAAAAGTATGAAGAAATCCTTGAGGTATCTTTCTCGAGAGTGATGATTCTGTACATTTCAGTATAATTCTGTTTTTTAAACTTATGTTGTTGTACTTTCAGACAAAAATGTTAATCTTTAATGGGAATCCGTTTTAAAAAGCATTATTATAAGAAAGCTGCTAGGGGTTTTATATTTCAGACTTAATTTTTTTATTTAGGTCTAAATATTCCCCTGCAGTGTTTTGCTTCTAAAATATTTCTGCATTTTGGTAGTCTTTGTGAACCTCAAAATGAAGTTGCTCAGACACAAAAATAAGGCTCATTTGCTTAGTGCCCAATTAAATCTTGACAACTTTGGGGTCCAACCCACCATTTAAGAATTGTGGGACGAGATACCTCTTGAGGTCTCCTCCACTCCTGGCCTGCTGTTATTTTATTGGTCTGACATTTAGTATAGTGCCCAGATTGAAAAAAGTGTATAAAATCTTTAGGAAATGTATTTGCACCAATACACCCAACTATGCTGTGTTTACTGCTTTGGAAGTGGAAGGATTATGGTTATGTCCTTTCTGGATTTAATGGGGCTTTTGTTTGGTGTCTCAATAAGTTATCCTTGAAAAGGAGGAGTCTGTGTGTGTGCTGGGGCTGAAGAGTAGTGGGAGTCATAAACTAGAGTACATTTTTATACATCGAATTGTAAAACATTTCACAGGTTACACCACAAGATTTGGTGACTCAGATTTACACAGAGGACAGACTATATCATGTGAGTGATGCCACCTAAAGAAGATTGATTTTCCTTTTGCTTGATTTGGGTTCTGTGTCTTCCACATGGGAATGTTGTTCTTTTACGACTTCTGAAAGCATGCTCCTCATACCTCACCCTTCCAGATTTTTGGATGGAACTTTGGGTACAGCGCTGTAGATTTTTAAAAATCTCACATTGGTACCCTCTTTTGCATTTTGTCAAGTCTGCATATGATCATTTAGTATATCTGACATGCAAGTACTTTGCAATGCTAGCTATAAAAGTGCCATGTGAATACCTGTCTCACTTGCAGGTGGCATTTTAAATAACACTTTGTAGAGTACGCCGGGGTTGATCCTAGGCTCGGTTTTGTTCAGTATCTTCATTAATAACCTGGATGAGGGGATGGAGTGCATCCTCATCAGGTTCAGAGATGACACTAAGAAGCGAGGTACCTAGATGTGCTAGAGGATCGGATAGGGTCCAGAGTGACCTAGACAAATTGGAGATTAGGGCCAAAAGAAATCTGATAAAGTTCAACAAGGGCATGTTCAGAGTCCTGCACTTAAGAGAATCCCAAGCACTGCTACAGGATGGGGAACAACTGGGCAAGCCACAGTTCTGTAGAAAAGGACCTGGGCATTACAACAGATGAGAAGCTGGATAAGAGTCAACAGTTTGTCTTTGTTGCCAAGAAGGCTAACTGCATTTGGGCTGCATTAGTAAGAGCATTGCCAGCAGATCGAGGGAGGTGATTATTTCCTTCTATTTGGTACTGGTGAGGCTACATCTGGAGTATTACATCCAGTTTTGGGCTCCCTACTACAAAAAGGATGTGGGCGAATTGGAGAGAGTCCAGCAGAGGTCAGCACGGATATTAGGGGGCTTCTATTATGCACTACGCAGCTTTTAGTGACATGACAGGACAGTGTAAATGTTGTTTGTTTGCGCTTTTGCCGACACAATACTTCCATCCTTTATGAGTGGTGTTCACATCAATAGGAGAGCTCCCCTGCTAATAGAGGTGTATACCCTGCCACTTGCCATGGCAAAACATTGGTCTTTCAGCGGGCGGGGAAAGGGGAGGGATTTAAGCATCTGTGAACAACAGAAGCTCTTGTCATTCAATTAGCAACATAGACAAAGCTTAAGAAGCAAGCAGCGTTAGCTCCTGTAAATGTAAACAAACTTTTTTTTAGTTATTGGGTGGATAAGACTTAGGCTCAAAAGCAGCAATGGGCAACCAAAAATAGGGAATGGGCCACGTGAGCAGCTCGCCTTCACCTCAGGGGGCTGCAGCAGCATGCGACCCATTGGGGTTCTACCTACAGCTCCATGGACTCCTTGTCTGCCCTCCTCCCCCATACACCTCGACACCGGAGCCCTGCACTTCCTACTCCTGCCCTTTCTTTCCAGCGCTTGTGGGGTACCACAATCACTTGATTCACACTCTGTCCCTGCTCCTCCCCCGCCTCCCTGAGTTGGAATGTTGCAAGTCAGCTGTCTGCAGTGAATCATCAGGTGAAGCCTCAGGGGGCTGCAGATTACCCACCATTGCTTTGAAAGTTTTCCTCCTCCCTGCCTAAAGAGCAGTTATACAACAACAACAAAATTTACATTTGTAAGTTGCACTTTCCCAATAAAGAGATTGCACATGTGTTCTTGTATGAGGTGAATTGAGAAGTACTCTTTTTATTATCATTTTGATAGTGCAAATATTAGTACAGTAAACTCTTTACTATCTGGCATCTTATTATCCAGAACTCTCAAATAATCAGCATTTTAACCATAGGTAAATTTTAGTTATGTTTTCCTGAAGTACAGTATAGTGAAAGTAAATACAAATAAATACAGTATAAGTTTATAGTGTACAATACTATTTTTGTTGTTAAAGGATTCCAAATACATTTAGTTTGTTTCTTAATATGTAATCTTGATTTTTCTTTAGTGTTATGCATTGCTAAGTATACCTCTCTGTTATCCAGAATATTTGACTGTCTGGCATCCTTCCGGTCCCACAGCTGCTGGATATGAAAGAGTTTACTGTAATCAAATAATGTAAAGACTGTGCACGTCATATTCTATGTGGTAGTTAAAATCAATATATTTCAAAATGTAAATAATCATCCAGAATAATTAATACATGTCAGTTGATATTCTGTTGTTTAACAGTGCAGTGAATCCCAATCTGTATTTTAATCATAATTAATTTTTTAAGTTAATCACAAGTTAACTGCAATTAATCGATAGCCCTAATTGTAATATAAATTGAGTAGTCCTAGACTTTGAGTTAAGAGCCTTAGTATTTCCAGTTGAATATTTTCTTCCCTGCGAGAATCTGAGCTATATGTTAAGTGCCATTTGTATAATCCAGTCAGAATTCCATCCTTAGAGGTCATTAACAATGAAGTGTGTAGATTAATGCATTTATTTTTCATTCTGAAGGCTCGTGAAGAAGAAATGACAGCAAAAGTAAATGAGCTGCAAACACAGCTGGAAGAATTGCAGAAGGAATACAAACAAAAGCTGGCAGAGGAGGAAAACAGGCACAAGGAAGAAGTGAGCTGACATTAATATTTATACTTGTAACTTTAGGCATTAGTTTCACAGTTTTCATGAGACCCTGTAGTTGCTGTTAATTGACCTGAGTTTGAATTTTGTATCCAGTCTTAGCTTTCTTGTGCAGTTCTGAGTTCTTTGACAAGTGTTTGCTCAAATTATGCAGTATTTAATATGTTCTT
The DNA here is from genome assembly GCF_033958435.1 of Carettochelys insculpta. Taxonomy (NCBI): domain Eukaryota; kingdom Metazoa; phylum Chordata; order Testudines; family Carettochelyidae; genus Carettochelys; species Carettochelys insculpta. The sequence continues at coordinate 190,209,912 of NC_134138.1, read as the reverse complement.
GTTTTGATAGTTTTCCTTTTGGTTGCTTTTTTCCTTCTGCTTCTTGGTTTTTAAACATTGACTTTACACTGGAAGCACTTGTAACTTGTTCAAGAGGATGCAAAATAGCCCATTTTGATTACCTAAATTTTGAATTGGAATTCAAAAATAGATGAAAAGGTTTCTCTACCTCAAATAGGTCAAGTCAGAGCTGGTACTAAATAATTGTTTATTCACGTAAAGATGGATGTACAGATTAATGGGACCAAAATGTAGTTGAGTTACTGTTTATATAACGGTTAAAAGCAGTATTACACTTAATGGGACACATTTCAAATTACTGGTGGGGGAAGAGGATAAATTTTCTTCTATTCATTTTACAAAAAATGTTCATTTTTTTTTTTACTTTGAACCAATGGGAGACATTAGAAGTATGTTATACGTCAGCCAGAGCAACATGAATTATATCAGTGATGTTAGTAAAATGTCTTTATGTGATGTTGACTGAAAGACAATGTGCAATTTAACTTTTTCTTTTCCTTTTAATTAATTTACAAAGATAGTATAATGGGCATATTAAATGTTACGTAACATTAAGGATGTGTCTTGAATATAGAAAAAAGTGGAAGGCCTTGAACTACAGTATTGAAAACCAGCCCTATTGCATCTACTTACAGTAATATGAAAGATATGCAGATTTTATTAATGCACGCTAGAAAGCCCTAAAATATTGAGACACAACAGAAACATTTCTTTCTAGGTCTCACAGATTTGACCATTTAATCCAATTATTTAAATGCCACATGAATATTCTGTAAATAAGCGTCATTTAATCCTGTACAGCATATGTTATGCTGATTTAGAGATCATGCAGATTACATGAATTGCTTGTACCAACAATGGTGTTTTTCACTTAGATTTATACATTCAACTTTCCGCAGAAGTGCAATCTATTTCTACTGTTTCATAACATCTTTGTATTTTTGTCTCCATGTTGGCATGAATTCTTTTTGAAATATATTTTATATTTTATTTTTATATTCTATACCTAAGGATGCAAATGAAAAGCATTGTGTTTTAATTGTGTCTTTCTTGTTCTAGGCAACAATATCAGAGCTTCAGGTAAGACTTGAATTTAATTAATTTTGTGCTATTTAGATGTTTATATTATGCTCCTAAGTGTCTTGTGATTAGAAGTGCTGTATTTAGGATTCCATATATTAACTGATGAAAGGAAAAAAAGTTTAACAAGATAAAATGTATAATGTATGTACAGAACTTGATTGATGCATCCCATATGTGATTTTTCTTTTCAGATACAGTTAGCTCAGAAGACGACTCTTGTGAATGATTCCAAGTTGAAAGAGCAGGAGTTCATAGAGCAGGTAGGGGTGGTCTTTAACTAATTAAAAACAGTGTCCCTAAAGTCATAGGATTTAAACCTACAAGGGATGGTTAGATTATCAGTCTGACCTCCTCTGTATGACAGGTATGACCAGCATCACACACACCCACTAAACTCAACACCCTAAATTAGATTAAAGTATAATAATCAACAGAAGGCTAAACTATTATGTAACACAGGCCAACAGTAGTAGGAACTACAGTGTAACACAGCAAAGTTAGTGCTGGTCTGACTTGGGGAAAATTCCTTCCTGACACCACATATGGTGATCTTGATCATTATTGTTTACAGTGTCATCTGAAAAAGAGAATAGGCATTCACATGGCACCGCTGTAGTCAGTGTTGCAGCATATTTATGTGCTAGATGCTCTAAAGATTTGTGTGTGATTCATGTTTCAACCACCATTCCAGAGGACTTGTGTCTAAGATGATAATAGGTTCTTCCTGATAACAATTTAAAGCAGGTTCAGACTGACATATATTCATTTCTATCATCTGTGTCAGGTGCCATCAACAGAAGCTTAATATTCTTTGATGCTTCAGGTTCTCTCGTTTCCATACAAGAGTGTTGCTCCTTTAAGACTTCGAAATGCATGCTTTCCCCACTACCCCATTATTCTCAAATGTTGAGATTCTTCAAATTCTTAAACCTTGGGTTGAGTTCTGTGGCTGTCCTTAGAAATCTCACTTTGGTAACATCTCTGCATTTTGTCAGATCTGCAGTGGAAATGTTCTTAAAACAAACAACATGTGTTGGGTCATCTGAGACTGCTTTAACATGAAATATATAGAACAATATGTGCAAAACAAAGAAAAAGGAGCTCAGACCCAAATATAAGTAATACTTTTTTAACCATGCCTCACCAGCATGTTCTCTGGAATGATGGCCAAACCATAAAGGAGCATGTGAATGTTTAGCATACTTGGTACATACTTGGTGCAGTGATTGCAATGCTGGCTGCAGAAGTGCTTTTTCTTGCTGTCAGGTGACATTATACATAAATGTACAGCATTATTTCCTGCAAATGCAAACTTTTGTTTGTCTTAGTGATTGGCTGGACAAGAAGTAGGATTTAGTGGGACTTGTACATGCTAAAGTTTTACTTTGTTTTGGTTTTCAGCGCATTATACAAGAAAAACTACATTTGTAAAATTTACTTTCATAGTAGAGAGATTGTACTACGGTACATATGTGAGGTGAATTTTAAAATTACAGGAGAAATAGGTATTTTTCCAGTGCAAACGTGTAATAAAAAATAATAGTGAGCACTGACCACTTTGTATTCTGTGTTGTAATTGAAATATATTTGAAAAATGTAGGAAAATATCCTAAATATTTAATACATTTCAATTCTGATTGTTTAACAGTGCAATTAATATTGTGGGTAATTGGGAATAATTTGTTGTTTGCAGTTTTTTTAAATCACATGAGTTAACTGATGAATCAACAGTGCTAAATTAAGAATTAAATTAATTTATTATTTTTTTTCTTCCCACAGTAGAGCTAAGTGTTTAGACTTAAAATTAAATTTTCACAATTTTATACCCTGTAACCGATAAAAAGCATAGTGTAGGAACCATTTTTATTATTTTCTTTTGTTTGTTTTTTCTCCATTCAACTAAATAAAGCATCCCACTTACATGGATGGTTGACAAGTTTATGTTGTCTATCTGAGAGCCATTGCAGTTATGTTTAATTTTAATTGCTTATATTCAATAATAGTCCTTTTGTGACTGTTTAGATTCATACGCTGGAAGACCGGTTGAAAAATTATGAGAAAAATGTGTACGTTACAGCAGTTGGGTCCCCATACAGAGGTAAGTAAAACTTATTTCACCACACAATAAATAAAAATCCTTTAAAAGAAATGGTCATACTTCGCATAGCTTGAAAGTATTACATTAATCTTTTTGTGTAATGTGCCTGTCAATAACTGCATAATGGTGGCACAAGATCTTGTGAGATTTACTGTGGAATTATTTTGCTCATATTTTATCCCATTAGAGCCTAATAGAGCTGTCATGTGATTTCCATGACCCTTTTATTACAGTTATGTTATGTCACCACAATTAGAATTTTTTAACTTCTCTACCAGAGCTCTTGAGAGCTTTGTTTCTCTACTATCAGGAGTAAACAAGAAAAAAAAATCACAACGATCAGTGAGGCACAGAAAGCTGAAAGTATTTGATTGTGAATCTATGGTCTGACTATGGGGTGGGATTTAATTATGTAGCCCTGTACACATGCATAATGCAGTACCATCAGTCCATAACCATGCCTCAGGAATCTTTTAAGTTACTTTGAATGGATGAAATACTGTGATGAACAGGAAAATATCTGTTGTTTTGTATGAGTATGGTTGCACATCTTTTTATTTTGATCCAGTACTTACTTTGAGCATTGTTGAAGTTACCAAGCAGGAAAGGTCTAAGTAAGGAGCATCCAAATTAATACATAAATTTGCCAGGTTTACAATGGGGAAGTGGTGACTGTTCGGCTTCAACTCAGATAACACAGCTGTTTTGCAAAGGCTGAGAAGACAGATCATATGGTACACAAAAATGTTAGCAGTCCCATGGTCTAGAAAAGCATAGGGATTGGATGGCCAGAGACTGCCAGGGAGTGTCAGTGAGGGCTGACACACAGGCAAGAAACACATGTTAATAGAGAGACACAGAGTCTGTAGCTAGCAGGTTGGGCTTCCCAAGAGAGACCTGGGATTAGGATGGACCTACTTGAGTTATGGATAGAGAGGTTAAATTTAAGTAAGACTGTGTGTTTAACCTATTTTCCTTAATACTATGTTCATTTTGGTAATTAAACACTACTTTATTTTGAAGAAGCTAGTTCTGAATGACTTTAATTAGTCACTGTGACAGGATTCTAGAGAAAAAGGCTTATTAGGTGCTTAACACAGCTGATAAAGGGGGGGAACTGCAGCCCAGAGATTTAGTAATAGAACAGTCATAAAGTGTAGGAAGCCAAGCCTGTCACGTGAAAGATGCCCTCAGTACTAATAGGGATCTGAACACCCCAGTAACAATGAGAAAGACGAAGAGAGTTCAGAAGAGTGGGCCACGAACCTCGGAAATTTTGGCGTGGGGCACATTCCCTTGCCGGGGGGGGCAGTTCCCTGCATGCAGTTCCCCCATCTCCAACTTTACTCTGTGCTGCAGCACGTTTCCAGAGGTCTGTTTTTCCTCTTCATCCCCTGACCCCTGCACTAGCTCTGTCCCCAGTCCATTGGATAGGAACTGCAGGCAATAGGAGCTGTGGGGGCTGGTGCCAGAGCTGCCTTGCCACACCTCCACAGTGGGTAGGAGAGGAGAGGGAAACCACAGATAGTGGCTCAGCCCAGGACAGAGATTAGAGGAGCAAATTCAAACAGACACATAGCTGGGGAGGAGGGGTTGTGGGGATAGACAGATGGAGTGTGGTGCTGGAAGAGCAGCGATGTGCACCCTGGGGCTGACATTAAATACAAATGGACCTTCCTGAGGAGCTACAGGAACCCCTCCTTGCCTCCCATCATGTAGAGCAGACCCGAGCTTCAGCTGGCTCTGTCCATCATTCCCACACACCTCTTAGAGATCCACACAACCCTCAGCTCTCCTCCTCAAAACATTTCTGGCCCCTGTGCCCTGGCCCACTTCTCCCAAGAGCCCCCAGTTTGTGCCTCCAGGGAGAGCTCCCCTCCACACTCAAGGCTCCTCCTACAGTCTCCCTCTTTGCCTTGACCTTCTCCCCCAGTCCATCCTAGAGACTCCCAGCCTGTTGGCTGCTGTGGCCAATGAGAGATGTGGAGGGCAGTGCCTGCTTGCTTTCACACCTGCCTGGATGTGCCTCCACAGCAGGAACAGTGAAGGAGAGCATCAGGTGGGTAAGCCCTGGTCATCATCACAGGCACAGCAATTCTCTGTGTATTTAATTGAGAGAGAGGGCAAGGAGCTTGAATTTCTTGCAGAAGTCATGCCAGTAAAAAACAAAAAAAAAAAAAAAAAAAACTTGCAGGGAGTGACGTGATCTGTGTCAGGAGAACCGCCACTGACTAGTATAATATGTTTTATCATTTTCCAGTAAAGAATGTCCAGACTAAGATAGGATAGCTAAAGCTACGTTAGTGGCATAATGAGAAAAGTATACTAAATTTTGTTTTGCGTGGCTGAGTTAATGAAGCCATGATGTTAGCATGGCTCATACATTCTTTTACCGAAAAAAGCATCCTTCAGATTAGATTTTAAATCATCATGTCATTTTTGTGGTAATGCAGTGGCCCTTTCCTATATCAAAATGTAAGAACAAACACGAAGGCTAGGAGTTTTAAATAAAATACATCAGTATTCCTTTGTCTTCCTGTGCGTACTGAGTGTTTTATTTAGCATCTTTTTCTTAATATTGGCTTTTTATATTTTTCTGTTTGTTTTAAATTTTAAAAAAATCTTTACAATTGCAAATACACGTTTTAATACATCTGAAGTTGTTAGCTTTAGAGAAACCTGTAAAATGTATTTTCATGTTCAGGGTAAATGCACAACTGTGGGTTTTCTGAAAGCTGCTTGTTAAGCTTGCATATATATTTGGACAAGAATCATTATTCTTCAAGAATGTAGGGTTTATTTCTTTGTCCTAGATATGAAGATCAGTGATTCTGGTGGGTGTGCTTTGTAGTACTCGTTCCTTTCATTGTGGATCTGTGAAGCTATTTTTCTGAAATGTCCATTCTGTCAAGTGGGACGGTGCTGAAAAAAAAAGTGAGAAGCCAAATAAGATGGGAATTTCCAAAGGAAGACCTCTAGAATTAGGTTTAGTCTTATCACACCTTCATTATTACTACAGGTTAAACCTCTCTCGTCTGGTATCCCCAGGACCTGACCCGTGCCAGAGGAGAGAATTTGCCAGACCACAGGCAGTCAATGTTGTCTAGCAGCATTACCAACACTTGCACTGCTTACTAGGCTCTATAGGGGTAGATTAGAGCTAAATAAAAGCACAGAACCCTGAGAGCCATTTCCACTACCTGCATCTGACAAAGTGGGTCTTTGCCCACGAAAGCTTATGCTCATACATTTGTTAGTCTATAAGGCGCCACAGGACCCCTCGTTGCTTGTGCAGATCCAGACTAACACGGCTACCCCTCTGATACTTAACTGGTGCTTGTAAGCAAACTTCATCATGGGAAACTTGGCTACACCCATGATAAGTGGTCATCCACCTAACTAAAATCATGCCAGATTACAGATGTTGCCGGATGAGTGAGTTCCAGATTAGAGAGGTTCAACATGTATATCAGAGTAGAAATTTATATAGTTAAAGCAGTAAAACCTCCAAATTTAGATGCAAGTATGCTGGGTTAAAAATACTTGAGTAATACTTAAATACTTATATTGACATATCTTAATTTGAGCCCCTGGTCTACCATACATTAGTTATATTTTCATCTTTTAGCTTTGTTGGTATAGATTTTTTATAAAAAGTTGTAAGATAAGGTTTTAAATATTTGCTGATTAATATGTGAAGTTAGTACCACAATGTGCATTCCAACATAGTGTAAAATGATATTGTATTATAGGCAAACTTGATTTCAATAGTGATTATACCAGTACGGCATAAACTGTGATAAACATGCATAACTAGTAATTGTGTTGCTGAAATTGAATGGATTTTGCTGTTGTACATTTTCCATTTGCTCCAGAATGAAGCAATACTTTGAAAATGCTGAGTCAGATTAATACAGATGATGGTGCCTGAAATGGATCACAAGAGGCACCATCCAAACAATCTGGCACATATCTTTCCTTTTCCAGACTTGCTCTGTAATTGCTTAGAGTCAGGAAGCTATTATTTTGGAGAAAGAAAAGTAAGTAGAAAGCAAATTTTGGATAGAGAAGGAATATGAAAATACTGCCAATGTATCTAACAACACTTGGAAAGACAGAACTTCTGTGACTAATGCATAAGCTGAAACCTGATTTTAGAAACTCTGGAAGAAAAGTGATGTATAGGTCTAGACAGGAACATTTTATAACTGAAGTGAGAAGCTGAAGATGCTGCCAACATATAAGGTCTGCAATTGATTCTAAATACAGACCAATAGGATGTGGGTAAAGTGATCTCTCTAAGGCTCCAGTGAAAACCAAACCCTATAGGTCTGGTGACACTTAAATAGTAATTGAGCAGTTGATCACTATACTATTTCTAATCAAGGGAGAAGCTTTCATCTGTTAGAGAATTTTGACAGATCTACTTTAAAGGGAAACCACTGAACAGCTGTTTTTTATATAAAAGACTTCTTTTTAATTCAGTATGTGGAGTTGCTAAAAATGATTGTTGTATTCTTTATGAATGGTGAGCATATGGATAATGAAAGTTTTGTAGTAGTCTTATGAGGAATTCATAGGTGACCATGTGTACACAATTAGTACATTAGGGCAGAGAAATTTATCATCCATCTGCCACACACCTTTTCTGCATCATAACATATTCCACATACACTCTCTGGCTCCATTTTCTCCTACCTGGTTATCCTTGTCTCTTTACAGTTTCACCCACCTCTACGTGCCTCTCTTCCCTTCTCCTCCCAATCTGTCCCCCACTCCTCAATCAGCACACATGTAGCTCCCACATCCATATCATCCTCCTCACTTGTACCCCAGATGTCCTTCATCCCTACCTCTCTACTCCCTGGCTGTGGCCACACTTGGCCAAAATTTCAAAAGGGCCATGGTAATGGCCAAATTGGGGGATACTAATGAGGCACTGAAATGAATATTCAGTGCCTCATTAGCATGCTGCCAACCAGGGCACTTCAAAAGGGCCGCATTTTGATCTCACGTGACTTGGCTACATGGGGCCCTTTTTGAATGGACCCCACAGACTGATCAGTTGATAGGAATAAGGGGATTTCGAAGGCTTTGGAGTCCTTTCAAAAAGGGGCCCAAGTAGCTGTGCCACACGTGATCGAAATGCGGCACTTTTGAAGTGTCGCAGCTGGCAGCATGTTAATGAGGTGCTGAATATTCATTTCAGCACCTCATTAGTATCCTCCAATTTGGCCATTTGCATGGCCATTTCAAAATTTTGGCCAAGTGTGGCCACTGCCCCCTCTCACCACCAATCCTCATCTCCTCTGCCCACTTTCCCCTGCAGCTTTTTCTTTCTGTTGGTCTCTGGAATACCTACTTTATATCTAAAAATAGTTGCCATCTGTATTCCTCTGCATATTTCACTGCTCCAGCTCCTGGCTCTCACAGGCTTGGATCCACTCATCCAGCTCTGCTTTGGCAGCTGTTCTCTCTTACAGAGGTACTGCTCTGGATCAGACCATAATTGGGGTTATTGGGCTTCTCATCCATTCTTGCTCTTTCAACTCTCCTCCTGCCCCCTCCGTCTCCCTTACCACTCTTTCAAACTACTGCATTGGGTCCTTCTCCCCTTTCCCCCTTCATCTACTGTCCACCCAACTCCTTCCCATCTGCCTTCCTCTTATTTTGACTTCCAAGCTCGTTCTTCCTCTGTTTAGACGCCAGTGCTCATCCTCTGTTACTTCATCTTTCAGCTTGCAGAGCCCTCTGACTCCTTAGCTGCACATTTGCTCGCCCTCACCTCTTCAGCCTATTCTTATTGACCTAAAAGGCTGTTCGGGAGACTTGGTCTTTACCAAGCACTGCTCTCTTTCCGATACCTGTTGCTTAGTTCTCCCTCTCCAGCCATCACCTGGTCTCTTTTAGCATCGCTCATCAGCCCTCATTCAACACACCCCACCACTTGGCGTTTCTGTTGTTTCCAGTCCATAAACACTGATGACTCCTTGTCTGCTCTTAGCCCTCTCCTCCCTTTCTTCTGCTGATACGACTGCTGATGCTCTCCATCCTTCATTTACCTCAGCTCTTGAGTCTTTTGCCCCACTCTCCGATCACAAATTTCACATGTACCCTCCCACCACCCCCAAAAGCAGCTTCCTTTGCACCTGTAGTCAAGCTGCAGAGCTTGTCTAGTGGATATTATTTGACTAGGTAGATTTCCTCTGGTACAGATTTATTTTCTCCTTCCCTTCTGTCATCTTCCTAGCTGAAGATTCTACTTCTCTAATTTACGTAATTATCATGTCTTCAATCCTAGCTGCCTTTTTGCTGCATTTCACTTGCTCTTTAAATCCTTCTACTTGTCTAATTTCATTGTCCTTCCACTTCTTGCTCTATACAAGATCTTGCCTCTCTTTTTAGGAGAAAGTTAACAAAATACAACATGATTTTACTTCCCTCCTTCAGTAGTTTTTCATGTATTCTTCCCTCTCTGACGAATTCATTTGCTCTCCATTTGCCTCAGTGACCCATTTTATCATCTTCATGTCTACTCTTATGTCCTACCTTACTTTTCTCCTTAACCTCTGTCTTCCCCCGCACAAAAAAACATCTTTTAGTTTCTTCCATAATAAGAAATAAGTAAATCTGTCCTTGACCCCACTTGTCTTTCCAGCTGTTCTTCCACTTCCCTTGTCCCTTTTATCTCTAAGTTCATTAAACATGCTGTTGGCAATCCCTGTCTGGAATACCTCTCTTGCAGTTCCACCCCGTACTCCCTGCAATATGGCTTCTCTCTCTTGCACTCCATTGAAATACTTCTCTCCAAAGTGTTTAATGATGGCTTCATAGCCAAACTTAGAATAAGTGCTCCGAACTCATGCATGACTTCTCATCTACCTTTGACTGGCCACAGTGCTTTTCTTTGAAATCTTGTCCTCCTTTAGTTTGTGACTCTTTCCTCTCTTGGTTCTCCCCTATAGATCTATTGGATCATTCAGTGTGTCCCATGGATGATCCTCCTCATCAGCCATCCACCTTTGTGTGGCAGGGAACTTTTGCCCTTGATTTCTTCTTTCTCTTTATTCTTTATCTTTGTGTAATCTTGTGCGTCTCTGGCAAGGTCTGTGCATCTATTCTGTGTCTAAATCTACAAAATTCTATTTTAATACATCCCTAAGATACGGCTTTTCCAGTCCATCCACACAGCTGAAAAAGCTATCCAGGATCTCATTGTCTCGCATCTCAGTTACTGTGACATCCTTTTCTCTTGCCTTGATAAATGCATTCTTGCCCCTCTCATATCCATTCAGAAGGTTGCTGCAAAGATTATTTTCCTAGCCTGCATTTTTATCCATCTACTGGCTCCCTGTTCTCTATTGCATTGAATATGTAGTGCTTGTCTTCATTTTCAAGGCCCTGCTCATTTACTGGAGAAATGTTGACCCCAACCTCCATCAGTCAGTAACATCAGCCTCCATCACCTACTTCTTGCATTTTCAAAACCTTCAAGCTCTCCTGCATGCGGGGGAGATGCTCCCCATAAACATCCACAAAGCAACTTCACTATCCTGTTTCACATTCCTCCTTATAAATCTTCTGCCACAATGCTTACACAAACTTGATAATGGAAAGGCTTCTGGCTTCCAGAGACAACTGCCTGGAACACTTAACCAAGATTGTTTCCTTGTAAACCCCTGTTTGTTTATCTGTATGTATGCATCTTTTGTCTTATACGTAAGCTGTAAGCTCTTTGAAGCAGGGACAATCTTTTTTCTTTGTTTGTAGAGCACCTTGCACATTGGGTCCAGGACTGGGGCTTGTAGGTACTCTGGTAATATAAATAATAACACACTTTTAACAAGGGAGACATAATTGGAAAGAATATTAAAAACTGAAAATATATCAGATGTAGGCTCTCAACCACCTCATTACCTCCACACATCACCCTCATCCTTTTAAATTGGGCAATTTTACTATAACAATTGTGTGATATAAACCTTTTGCCTGTGTCTACATGTGCACAATATTCCGGAAAGACTAGCCCTCTTTCGAAAGAACAGAGGGAGCATCTACACATGCCATGCTCTCTTTCGATTGGAAATCAGAGGAATGCACCCCAGATGTTGAAAGCTGCACCCGATTCCATAGTGGGAGGAGCGCCCCGCCCCCCGTTGAAAAACGTCGAAAGAAGGCACATGTAGACACTCCAGGGCCTGCTCTTTCAAAAGAGAAGTCCTCCATGATGGCATCCAGCCGGAGCACAGAGACGCTCTGCCCTGCAGAGCAGAGCTCTATGACCCATGCATCCAGCTGCTCTTAAAGCTGCACGGACCCGGGAACCCCGTGTCAGGAAGCTGAGAGCAGGCAAGCTGCAACAGCATGAGCTGCCATGAGCACTCCTGCTCAGCCACCCCTGACGACAGCAAAGGCCACATGACCAGTGCCTGGCAGCCTCCTGAGCCCCAGGACCTCCCTCAGAGCTCTCACAGGGATCCCAGGAGCCCATCCCAGAAAAGAAGAAAAGGGGCCCGTGCTGGATGGACCCTGAACTCAGAGATCCCCCGGGTCTCTGCAAGGAAGAGGAGATCCTCCAGGAGATGGGGGGAGGTGGTCAAGGGGAGGAACACTGCCACCTTCACTCACTTGGCCCATGGACTGACCAGTTTAACAAGCTCCAGCAAGGCTATGCCTGGGTCCAGGCTGAGGCTGGGCACTCAGGGGCAGGTCCTTCCACCTGCCCCTACTGTTGGGAGCTCTGAGCCATCTTGGGACCCCAGGGCAGCTCCGCACCCCCAGCGGTCCTGGACACCCCCCGACCCAGAGAAGCCAGGACAAGCCAGCCCGAGCCAGGGGTCAGACACCACCTGGAACTGGTCTAGCGATGAGGGTGACCTCATCATAGATGTTCTCTCACAGGCATCCAAACGGGCCACGGGGAGCTGGGCGTCACCAGAGATTATTGTGGGCTCACCCCGGTAAGTGCACAGAAGGGCCAGTACCCCAGTTGGCAGGGCAGGGGTGGCACCCATGCCAGTGGACTGGGCACAGGCCTGGAGGCCCAGGACCAGACACCCCAGCTGGCCACAGGCCTCAACATGCCCCTTGCACTTGCCTGCGCCACCCAGCACCCAGATCCGTGGACAGCTCTGGGCACTCAGTTGCCCAGTGGGACATCCACGGGCTGGCACGCACCTGAAGATGGTCCCACCTGGAGGGGAAGCCCTGTACGTACCTGACACCGCGTGGATGTCATGCCCACCATGGCCAGGCCCCTGGGGGGACAGGGGAGGTGGGGCCCTGCTGGGACAGAGTCCGGGGGGTACAGGGGGATGTGGTCCTGCTTGGGGACTGACATGCCATCCATCTCCCCTTCCAGGTGTAGCAAGCAAGGGCCCACACAGCCCATCGGTGTCAGTGGTCCCTAAGAACCCTCCTGGAGGCATAGGACAGGGGCCAGACACCTCCAACAGCACCAGCCTGCTGGGTGCGCAGCCAGAGGTTGCAGTGGCACACAGGGACAACCTTGCCAGCCTCCACCAGGCTGAGCTGGTGGAGCAGCGCCTCCGGCTGGAGGAGGCCGACCTGGCATGGTGGAGGGAGGCATGTGACCGGCTCGTGTCCTGCTTGGAGGGCATCCATGGGACTCTGCAGGAGCACATGGGTAATGTGGCACAGCTCCTGGCCCTCTGCTCACACACCACAGTTGCCCACCCTCCCTAAGCCCCCCACAGAGGCTCCCCAGGGGCCATTGCCCACCCCACACCCCCCCACAGAGGCCCACACCAATAATCTGCTGCCATCCCACCACGCCCCTACCTTCCAGTGCTCTCTGCTCGCTCCTAGGGCAGGGAAGGGAATCCCAGGGCCAGCAGGGCTCTTGGCCCACAACTCCCATGCCTGAGTGATCCTCCCAGTTCAGGCCCCTCCGCCCCTGCTCCACAGCATACATGGATGCCCCACCGCACCCACATTGTAAATAGTGACAGGTTCACATACAACACTGATTTTAAGTTTATGTTGGTAAAGGTTTATTGTGCACCAATGCCCATGTCCTGTGGTCCTGTGGGTGGGGAGGCATGGGTGTGGTGGTGGTGGTGGTGCGGGTGGATGTGTGGGGGGCACAGTGAGGGGTGGGCATCGGGGGGGGGTCAGTGCTGCCCAGGGGCAAGGCTTACCCGGAGGACCTCCCAGATCCAGACCCCATCACAGTTCACCTGGCAACAGCAGCCAGCTGCTCGAATACCCCACCATGGCCTCAGCCGCCCTCCCCAAATGTAGGCATCCCCCTTGTCCTCCACAATGTTGTGGAGGATGCAGCAGGAGCCCACCACTTGTGGGAAATAGCGCACCCCAACCTCGAGGCGAGCAAGGAGGCACCGCCACCACTCCTTGAGGCGCTGGAAAGCCTGCTCAACCACATACCGGGCCTGGTTGAGGTGGGTGTTGAAGGACTCCCTGCTGGGGTCAAGGTGGCCAGTATAGGGCCACATCAGCCATGACAGCAGGTGGTATGCCGCATCCGCAACCATGCAGAGTGGCATGGTGTCCACAACTGGCATCTCCCGCTGGGGGATGAAGGTGCCGGCCTCCGTATGCTGGCATGGCCAGAATTGCAGAAGACCCTGGCATCATGGGTTCACGCTGACCGGCCCGCATAGTTGTCCATGAACCGGCCTTTGTGATCCACTGGCCATTGTGATCCACCGGCCTGGAGGACCACCGAGTGGTAGCCCTTATGGTTGATATAGTGGCCAGTGCTGTGTGGTGGGGCATGGATGAGGATGTGCGTCCCATCCAGGGCACCGAAGCAGTTCAGGAACCCCAATAAGGGGAAACCCTGGATGATGGTGTCCAGGTCCCTGACACAGATGACCTCATGCAGGAGCATCGTATTTATGGCACAGACAACCTGTATAGGAGGGAGGTAATGTGCTCTCATGAGGGTGTGGCAGGGTGTTCCCAGCCAGTGCCCCCCCATGCCCCCTCCCGGCTAGCAGCCCCCGGGGGGTCCCTGTGCCCATGAGCCCCCTCCCTGTGTTGGGGATGTGCCATGGGCCTGGCTTAGCTCCATGAGCACCACTCTGATGGTAGCCTTGCCCACCCCGAACTGGTGTCCCACTGAGCGGTAGGAGTCTGCCGTGGACAGTTTCCATATCGCAGTCACAATTCGCTTCTCGAGGAGGAGTGCGGGCTACATGGTGGTGTCCTGGTGCCTCAGTGTGGTTGCCAGCCAGTGGCAGAGTTCCTGAAAGGTGTCCCAGCTCATGCAGAAGTTCCAGAGCCATGTGGCATCGTCCCATTGCCCTCGAACCAGTCACTTCCACCAGTCCATGCTTCTGGCTTAGCTCCACGGGCACCGGGGTGCCAGGGGAGTAGGGTGCAGGGTGTGGGGGGGGTCCATGTCCTCTGCGGGGGGCCATTCTGTCCCCCAAGGAGGAGGGGGCAGTTACAGCGACCATGCAGACAAGGTGGGCAACAGTCTCCATGATGCCTGCATCCAGTGCCAGGAGCAGGGTGTCGTCGGCCATGGTGCTGCTGCACTGGGGTTTGCGTTGCTGCTGGCAGCTCAGCAGGCCTTGGCTAGTGCAGGGCGGGAGAATTGGAGCAGGGCCCTTTAAGGAGGCACCTGGCTGCGGGCCCCGGAAGGGCTTGGCAGCCATGTGACCCTGCCCACAGCATCTCCGCCTCCCTTCTTCGGAAAGGGCGGTTGGACACGTGTGGATGCTCCCTTTCGAAATAACAGGACGGGTCATCGAAAGAGAGGGTCGGAACTGTGATCCGCCTTTGCCGTGTGGCTTTATGCTTTCGAAAGCCGGTATGTTGATTCCTGGTTTTTGATTTTGTCCTTTCGATGGTGGGCTCCCGTGTAGACACAGCCTTTGTGTATATAGGCCTGATCTAGAAAGGTACTGACTAATTCAATTTCCAATCAGGTCAGAACTACAAAAGCTGCTTTCAGGGCTGTAAGACTAAGAATGCTAGTTAGACGAATTTATGCTGTGTACGTATTCAGATTTTAAAGTAAGCAACTAAACTGGTGTGATTTCTTGATTCAGTTGAGCTGACACAAGCTTCTGAATGAAATTGTACTGGAGGAAGGTAGCAGCAGCAGCAATCAAGCAAATTCTGTTTTAAATGTATCTGTTTCTGTGTGTTGGTGTAGAAGAAAGACCAAGACACTTATTTAAAAAAAAAAAAAAGAAAAAAGAAAAAATTGAATATCTTCTGTATAGATTTGGTGGACTATTTTACATGGTTACAATTAAATTTTAGGCATTTGGCACAATTGTCCAGGTTAATAGGTTTTATTGTTTTACTATATTTGGTTCCAATCATTTTCTAAGTAAGAATAATTTTGGATTATATGCGTGACTGTCAGTCTAAATACAGTCTCACTTTGGTTTACGCAGATGGGAATCTCTGCCATGCTGATGTCTCTCTCTTCGGAGAGCCTACTGAGTTTGAATACTTGAGGAAGGTGCTGTTTGAATATATGATGGGCCGCGAGACAAAGGTATGGAATGCTGTATTCTGTGATTTGACATATGGTTTGGATTAGGATTGCATTTCTCACTCTTGCTGTATAGGTTTTGAGCACCGTATATGTGCTATTGATGGAATGCTGTGACAGTAGTAGACAGCGTGTAAAGAGCAGGCTTTCTGTCCTGTTCAGAGTTTGAAGTATAGATCTCGGTTTCTTTTTTCCCTCATGAACTTAAGATGTTGTTTTGACACCAAACACCAGCAACACCAATTATACTGAACAATATATTGCAAATAGTTCTGAAGATTCAGAAGCATCGTCTCAAAAAAAAAAAAAAAAAAAAAGGGCTTATTTTCCAAAGGCTTGTATGTTTTCTGGATGGTGTTTGTTAATTTTTTGGGAATTTTGAGTGATAGAAGTGGCTGACTGAAAGTCAGGTTTGTCAGTTTGAAATGCCAGCCAGTGACACCCTTCTTCGGTCGGCAGTCTAAGTAACTAGTTTGAAAAGTAATATGAAATAACTCGTACATGGAAGTGGAGTTGGTTTGAAAGAGATAATGTCATAAGATGTATTACCTGTGCAGGTTGTTTGTGTTAAATGAAAATCTTTCCTTCCTCAGACAAAATGCACTTATAATATTTCTACTGTTACTATGAGATGAGGCTAATATTTAAACACTACAGCTCTCATAACTTAATTAGAATTCTAAATAAATTATATTTGTTATGAAGTTTATTGTTTGAATGTAGCAGGAGTGGTTTTGACATGTAACAAACAACCACACTGAGCCGCTTAAGCCAACCTTTGTGAGAATACCGGACCAAAATCCTACAATTTGATTAATACATGTACATTAGTGATGTCTAATTTGAAACATCTCCACACTAATTTTAATGTTTAAGCTATATTTAGTGTGCCTCCATTTATGTGTGCTACTGATTTTTTTTTCTTGTTAAGTATCCAGTATACCACTTTACTTAAATTAGGACTTTGAAATTGCAAATGTGAGTAGTTTGGTAGTAGTAACACATTAAAGCTATGCTTAGTTTCATCAATATTTTAGGAAGGAAAGAAGCCACAAAAGTAGTGAGTGTAAAAGTATATAGCCATATAGATTGCTTGTGGTCTGAAGTAAGAGCAAAATTCTCATCTGACATGCAATTTGCATTACTGTAGAGATATTTATAGTAGAATAATTTTAGGGGTCTGGCTTCCATCCAGGGTGCAAGTTGCTTCATGTAAAAAAATCTTCTGAAAGTTGCATCCTCTCTCAAATGAAGACAGAGTTAGAAGTCATTCCTGGAGATGGCTTTCTAAGATTGTATACATATCCAAAATGAAAATAAATTACACTTAAGTAAATGCAGATGTTTAGCTCTTAAACTTGCTTAGGAAGGTATTAGTTTTATTTTAATTGAGACAGACATTTTATTCAGTTTAAATAATGGAGAGACATTTTCAAAGTTGTTTTGTTTGTTTGTTTGTTTAAATTTTCCTTCCACTCCTGAGTGGCTTCCCTCTATCTGAACCCACATCTCAATCTGTTCTTATTGACGGTTGCTCACACATCGCTTCAAGGCAAGTTAATGTGACCAAGTACCTACTTTTTCTTTCCTTCCAAAATCCAGGCCTTATATTTTACATTGTTGTTGATAACATCATTCTCTGTCATCCAGGCTTGCATCCCGAGGAATCAACATTGACTGATCCGCTCTTCATATCAGGCAGTGTCCACTTTCTACCTTCCTTTCAAGTGCAACATCTCTAAGATCTAAACTTAAATTATGTATCCAGACAGCTAAATTTCTCGTATCTTGTTTACAGCAAGCTCTTTGTTCTTGAACATCTTTGCCAGCTCCATCATTTCCCCATCCTACCCCAAATATAATGCAACAACTAAGATCTTCTTGATCCATTGATATGATCATGCTCATTCCTTCCTGCTCATTCTGCTTCACATTGATTGTTCTTACTTTCATAGCACTATGTAACACCTTTTGCCTACTTAACCAACATACTCTCTTACCACATTACATCTTACTACCACTTTACTAATGATACGCACTTGCTCACCTTGCTTATAACCACCTATACCCTTTTTGCATATCCCCTCTTTATGTGGAATGCCTTCCACAAAGTGAATAGCCAAGCCACTAGTCGTATCCCACCTAGGCTACATCTACACATGCCCCAAACTTCGAAATGGCTACGCAAATGGCCATTTCGAAGTTTACTAATGAAGTGCTGAAATGCATGTTCAGCGCTTCATTAGCATGCGGGTGGCCGCGGCGCTTTGAAATTGACGCGGCTTGCCGCCACGCGTCTCGTCCAGACGGGGCTCCTTTTCGAAAGGACCCTGCCTACTTTGAAGTCCCCTTATTCCCATGAGCTCATAGGAATAAGGGGACTTCGAAGTAGCCAGAGTCCTTTCGAAAAGGAGCCCCGTCTGGATGTGACACGCGGCGGCAAGCCGCGTCAATTTCGAAGTGCCGCGGCCGCCCGCATTCTAATGAAGCGCTGAATATGCATTTCAGCGCTTCATTAGTAAACCTTGACATGGCCATTTGCGTGGCCATTTTGAAGTTTGGGGCATGTGTAGACACGGCCCTAGTGAACACCAGCATAGAAATAGCTCTTAGAATTATCAAATACATTTTATTTCTTACAAATAAATGTGTATATATAATATATATAGTTAATCGTGTGTATTTATGTGTACTTATTCAAAGCTCCAGAAATAAATTGATCAGTCACTCCACCCACCCTTGAGTAGCCATTACAATTAATTGTCTTCCTACCCTACTTAGTCTGGTGCCTCTCTTCTGTGTCATATGAAATTACAATGTAAATTTTTCTGGGAATGCTCCTTGTTATGTTTGTCTTTACTATTTTACTAGACCACAATGTTCTCAAACACCATGTGAATAAAGAACAATTAACCAAGAATACTTATAGTGCACATTGTGTTGAAATTTTGTTTGTCAAACATGGTAAAAAGCCAGTTCTTACAGAAATGTAGAGCACAGCTTTTACAGGTGCTGTGATTCGCAATTCTATTATACAATCCTGGAGTCTGTTCTAGAGTGAAAATGTCAATCTGTGTGTTTGTATGTTTTTGATATGTGTAATCCATGTGTTGGTTGCATAAGCTGATTACCAATACTGACATTCACTTTGGTACCTCTGCAAGCATAGCCTGTCTCAGCACCAGCGTATAAAGACCCACTATGGGGACTGACATCAACTTCAGCACTGATATCCTCCTTGGCATCTGCTGGACCACATTACCCAGCAGATGGAAATGGAAGTGAAACCCTCCCACTACCCATTGTTTCTTCTTTGTCATTCCCCAACAAGATGCTAGAGGGCTCTGCAGCTGCTCCAGTCTTGGAGGACTCCAGGATCCTGTAGCAGCTGCTCCATAGTGTGGTCCAGGGTTTGGGTTTTGATGTGGAGGAAGTCATAGATGTGTGTTTATAAACCATATAGTTATCTGCTTCCAGAAGGGCCTTGACAGCCTCAACTTCAAATCCACCAATCTGTCCCCTCTTCCTCCCCCAGGACCTCAGCCTGGTCCTTTCCTGACTTATGAGACTGCCATTTGAACCACTGGCCACCTGCTGTTTACACTAATGGTCTTACAAGGTAGCATTCCTCATGGAAATCACTTGGGCTGGGAGGGTGTTGAGCTTAGGCCCCACATACTGGGTTCTACAAGGACCAGGTCCAGCTCTGGTCTCAACCAGAGTACCTCCCTAAGGTGGTGTCCCAGTTTCACATGAATCAGGACATCTTCTGGTTTTCTATCCCAAACTCCATCCTACTGCCAGGAAGCAGAGACTTCACTCCTGGGACATCCGTTGGACATTATAGTTCTCTATTGACAGAACAAAGCCATTCAGACTTTATAGCTTTTTGTAGCAATTGCAGACATGATGAGAGGCCATCCAAGCTGCTCTCAATTTCTTTCATCATGGATAGTCTCTTGTATCTGCAGATGCTACAGTCACAGGGTCGCCTCCATCTCATCTCACCACACGTCACGCCAGAGCACATGCCTCTTCTTCAGCATTCCTGATCCTGATCCCTACCTATAAAGTTTGCAAAATGAGGACTACAGCATTCCTCTTCAGGCTAAAACTGATGCAGCATTCAGATGAGAAATGCTACAGTCAGTACAAGACTCCTACTCCACCACCTGAATTTAGGCTTGAAGAATTTAGCACTTGAAGAAAAAAGGGTTACTCACCTCTCACAACTGTTGTCTTTCAAGAGGTGATGGTTCATGTCTAGTCCAATGCCTGTCTCCCCCATCCCTCTGTTGGAGTGATGGCAAAAAGGAACCCAGGAGCGGGCGGGTTGGCAGGGCCTTATATCCTAGACCAAATCTATGAAAGCTGCTAAAGGAAAATCTTCCGGCTGCTGTGCACTTGCACACATCCAGGTGGAATGGACATGAACAACACATTTCAAAGAACAACAGTTATGAGACCTAAGTAACTGTGTTTTCTACTTATGAGTCCGTAAGAGGATGGCAGAGCACTTTGTTGTATCAATGCAGCATACTGCACACCTGCCAAGAATGTTTGCACAAGTGAAGTTCTGCTGTTAAGCTACTGCACATGCAGGTTCCAAGTTTATTTGTCTGGTTTTTGTTAGACATGATGTCAGGCTGATGGAAATACAGTTGAGTTGTACAGCATTATTTTCTGTGAGTAAAATGGTTCTTGTAGCACCAGATTCAATTGTTCATCAGAAGAGCTCTCAGGGGAGTTGAAGCCTTAGCAACAATAGTCTGCAGTGCTGTTTTAGGAAAGGGGTTAATGTGTTTGAGCTTTATGCTTACTACAGAGCTTTATATTGTTGTATGGCAGCAGCAGTTTGTGGTAATATAAACTGAAGAACCTTCGTTTCCATAAAATTTTTATAACATGCCATCTGTCAAACAAATGAGATGTGAAACAACGTGTATGTTTTACTCTTTTTTTTCAGTGGCTTCCACTGATATTACTAAAAACAGAGAATTTTGATAAATGAATAAAAGTTTTAGCTATTAAACAGCTGAATCTTACGCATGTTAAGTTGCTTACAGACCGTTAACTTTTTTTCTTTAGACAATGGCAAAAGTTATAACCACAGTGTTGAAGTTTCCAGCTGACCAAACTCAGAAGATCTTAGAACGAGAAGATGCTCGACCATTGGTAAGTCTTATAAGTAGACTGAATATATAAACATTGCCTGGGAGCCATGGGTGAGGGAACTAACACCCTTGCTTTACTCAGGAGAATTTCCCAGTGTAGAAGTAGGGTTGAGTTTATGACCAAATAAAAAACGGCCCCATGCTCATTAATATGTCCCACTGTTGGTCTAGTATGGGAGTAGCTCCACTGGTGGTAGTCACAATGTCACTGACAATGACAATGAACGTATTTTGTTTGAAGGAAGCTATAGTGTAATAGCAACATAGGTACGGATACATATTGTATTCTAGTTCAAGATCTTGGCCAATCTATCCCAGTCTGCAAACATTTATTTAAACTAGTAAAATGAAAAGAGTGTAACTTCCTCTCTCAGCTAAGCAGTCCTTGCACTGAAAGTAGCTGCACCCTGTTGTCTGTAATGAGCACCATGCCTGTCTGAAAAGGTAATTTAGTCAAATACTAAAAGAAATAACTTATCTTTTTAACCACTTCCCAAGCTTTCATAATTAAGCATTTCTAACCACTTTGTCCTTTTCATTAGCTAATTAATCTGCCTAGAATAGCACCTATTTTGATGTTTACTAAACTTTTTGATGTACTTGTGTGTAAAATATAAGATTCTGAGATTAGACTAAACTATCTGAGCATAGTCTATTTATAATCTGTTGATACAGGGCTTCTCTGTGTTTCATAACATAGTGATGGTGGAATTTGAAAAACGTATTAAATACTTAAATTTTCTGTCTAGTGGAAAAAATAGTTTAAATTAGAGCTTAAATGTATGTTTTCTTTACTGAGCCTGGAATGCTTTGATTGGGAAAAATGATATTCCTGTTAACTTTTATCTGAAACATCATAAAAGTGTAAATTGTCAACTTGTTTTCCTACTGAAGTAAATCACATTTACACTGTAGTTAGTTCAGGATACTTGACAGTTTTATTTACCAGTTTAGTGTTCCATCTTTCCCTTACCTCTCCAATTGGCATATATCTAAAAGTTTCTGTTAAAAAGTTTATAAACAAATCACAGATAAATTGGTCTAGGATATTACCCTTGGTACATTATTATTTATTTCAGTGTTGCTTCTGTCTAATCCTCTCAGCCTCATATGTTAGCACAAGATGTATACTGAGGTCACATTTGTGCTATTAATAAAGTATTCCAATAAGCTGTTTTCTTCCTGGCTTTGTAGTTTACCTCACCTCGCAGTGGTATCTTCTGAATATTCCATCAGTCTGTGCTTAGTTAGCATGTGGGTGAGTGAAGCTTAATACGTGTATTGTTTTATGTGAAGATCAAACCTATGGCATGCAATTAATTATCCTTTTGCTAGATTTTTCTTTTTCTCCTCCCATGTTCTGTTCATAATTACTGAGTCCCCTTTGTATAACGATCTTGTAATATACCCCTAAACTAACTGTTTATCATAACTGTGTTTTAACAAGTAAGAAACAAGGGAAATACATGTTTTGATCAGAGGACAGTTTGCATCTTTTCAAATACTGATTCAGAGATATACAGACATCAGATATGTCAGAAGGGAATAGAAAAAGATTGTTAATCAAATAGACTAATGCAAAATATATTGAAGTTGGCTTTATTCTGTTTGTGCTTTTATCATTTTCTGAGCTTCTTATTTCAATAAGCACATAGGTAAGTCAAATTACTATAATATGCTCACTTACTTTGGTGCTTAAAATGGATCCTTGTGCCATATAAAAATCAAAACGGGGGTTAATTTAATAAACTGTTTAAAATTAAATATTGCATACATTGGCCATGGTCCAGTAAGACATTTAAGCACATACTTAACTTCAAGTTGGCTTAAAATTAGACTTCAAGCCTGTTTTAAAATTCAGCATGTGATTCAGTGTTTTGATGGTTCAAGGGCAGGGGATGATAGTAACAGAAGACAAAGCAGAGAGAGAGAAAACACCTTGTGACTGGGGGTGTTACAATATTTGTTATTACATAATTTGCTACAAATTAGTTTGGCTTCATTAGTGAACCTGTGCACAAATAACCTTTCAATAAAAAGGATGCATCACATTCTCAAAGTAAAAAATGTAACAATAATGATCCACAGTAACAGGACACAGAAGTAAATAGTCACAACTTTCTACATAATCCAATGTGAATTAGCACTTTGATTTAAAATATGTAGTATTTCAAAAATTCTGTGGGACAGACTGAGCTTGCCTAATATTCTCCCTTAGAACTAAAACCAAATAAAGCTTTGATGAAAATATATCTTCGAGTTCCATAAAGAAGGAGATCTGTCCCTCTCTTCCAGTCCTTTCCTTATGTCATACTCTTTTAAATTTTATATTTTGAACCCAATATTTGGAATGTCTGTCCTCTGGTCATTATTTTTCTGGTGATTTTGCCTTGTGACTATTGCTGAAAATGGCTGAAGTGTCAGTATCAGGTTAAAAAAAATAAAACAAAAAAACCCTATTTTTTCCAACACCATGGCTGTGTCTACACTAGCCCCAGACTTTGAAATGGCCATGTAAATGGCCATTTTGAAGTTTACACATGAAGCTCTGAAATACATATTCAGTACCTCATTAGCATGAGGGCGGCTGCGGCACTTCAAAATTGATGCGGCTCGTCCTGACAGGGCTCCTTTTGGAAAGGACCCCAGCTACTTCGAAGTCCCCTTATTCCTGTGAGCAGATGGGAATAAGGGGACTTCGAAGTAGGTGGGGTCCTTTCGAAAAGGAGCCCCGTCAGGATGAGCCGTGCGGCGGCGAGCCACGGCGATTTCAAAGTGCTGCAGCCACCCGCATGCTAATGAGGCACTGAATATGTATTTCAGCACTTCCTTAGTAAACTTCGAAATGGCCATTTACATGGCCATTTCAAAGTTTGGGGCTAGTGCAGACATGGCCCATTACAGAAGGTGTGACCGAGATGTATTTCCTGTTACTTTTTTGTGGTGTTGCTGAGAAAAGGTTTTGCCCTTCTGTTCCAGTAAAACTGTTTTCAGCATCATGTAGAAGGAGCAAAGAAGTGGCTTGATGCTGGACATGGTTTGAGCAAACAAGTCATTTTACTAATATAAATGAGGCCAGTGCATGTAAATCTTACATAATCTAGCAAACTCTCATTACAAGAATAAATAGCGCTATCGTAGTTATTCAAAGTTTCTGTGAATTATGACAGTTTATTGCATTTCATATATGACAGTCTTGCCTCAAAACAACTTATGATCAAGGTGATGCTGGCTACATTGAAAATGTGAGGTGTACACTTTTGGCTTAAGTACAAAGGATTTATGTCTATGATTGGCTAAGGGAGGAATTGTTCTGAGTTGAGCAATTGTTATTTTCCTGTCATCTTAACTAGGAGGATTGATAGGAAATAAGGAGGAGTAACATTTTGTCACATCCTGAAACTCAGGTTTGCATTTTATTTAACTAGGCATGATGCTCTGTTGCAGTAGGTAGTGTTCATTGGGGTCTTAAGACTTTTACACAGCTTCTGAGCTATTTTGGCTGAAATATACTGAAGCTGAATTATTTTCCCAAGACAGCAGAATAAGTCATCTGTCAGTCTGACCCCCAGATCCAAGATTTTACTGTCTCCTATTCCTTATCTTCTGACACCAGATTCAGTTGCTCTCCTGATTAATTTATTTTAATACTAAAAGTGCTTGTAATATTCTCTTTATAATGTAACATTTATTCACTGGCCTTTACTTTCTTCTTTTTTCCCTTCCTCCCTAGTCATGGCTACGACCATTGTGAAGAAATTTGACAGCAATCTCTTATGACAGTGCTGCTTAGAAATAGATTCATATCGCTGTACTCGGTTGAGAATGGATGAGAGGAAAAGCTACTATTCAGGGTCCCAGATGGAGGAGCAAGACAGGAAAAAAACAAAAAAACAAAAAACAGCACACAGTTTGGACCATGAATGTGGTTAAAACTACCTTCAGAAGAGATGCTAATCAGTGGTTATCTGGCGACGAGTCTTTTTTCTCCTCATTGAATACTGTCTTCTATTTTGTGTTAAAGGTTATTTTTTTAAAGGGGAGAAAAAAAAGACTATAACCTAGAAGGACTGTGCCCCACTCCTGTTTCTCAGTACAGGCTTCACTCGTGGTTTTTAAAGAGTTGAACTTAACAGTTTGTCTCTTCTATTTATTTTGGATTTCTTGAGTGAATGAATAGTGCAATATATTTTTGGGTGGGTAGCAGTTAGTGGGTGATTCCTGGTGAATTAGGCCATTCTTGTTTGAATATTTTCTTCCAATTTGATCTTTTGATTGTTTGCTAAAGGCCATTTCTTTAAGCTTTTGCTTACAATAAATCCAAATTCTAGTACCTCATTTGTTTACTCTTAGCTTTTGTACTTAAATTTTCTGGAGAAGAAATACACTACTGTAAATTGTAAATAGTTAATACATAACTGTATCATATGTGATCTGTGACTGGCAATGCTAATCTGGCAGGAGCGGAGATGAAATAAAGTTTTATTTACTATACAAATTTGGAATTGCCGGTATTTTTTTTGAATTACACATACATTTGTAATGAGGAGCAACTTTGTAATTGACCACTGACAAGGTCATAAGGCAGCATATGCTTGGGATGTTTACAGTCTCAAGCCCTGATCCCGCAAAGACTCACGTAACTTCCGCCATGTAATGAATTAGTGGGGCCACTCCAGTGCGTAAGTTTGTAGAGGATCATAGCCTCAGTGACAGACAGATAGAAAATATAATGAACTGGAAAGTAAGGGAGTCACTGAGTAGATTTTGTTAGACCCTTATGGTTATTAGCATTTAAAAATGGGCTTGATCTTCTAAATACACATCCAGTTACCCCCATGTGGGTATAGATCAGTTATCCTGTATTTACACAGATATCAGGCACGATACCGTGTATCCAGTTGAAGGTGAAACTTACTTACATCTGCATCCCAAATGTTTATAGTTTTGGGAATAATTCTCATCTGTATTCTGCCAGTTAGTTTCTCTCTGGCAGGATTACCTCTAAGATTCTATACATCTAAGTTAACTTCAGACTTTTTTACTTGTGTTTTTAGTTAGTCACCATTCTAAAACACATAATTTTACCTAACAAATAAAACCCTGACAGAGCAATATTTGCTCCATGGTCCAAGATAGGACACTTCTCAGTCCCATACTGACAGTGAGTAACTGCTGATTGGCTGTGATGCATCAAGGCTGCAGAAAAGGAGTTTTAAGCTATAGCTGACAGCTGCCATGTCAAAATCCAGCAATACAAGATGCACATTTGAACCTCTGTTAGACTCACATGTCAGAACTGAAAACTGAGATATAAGGAGAGCTTATCATCTGAAAACTTCTTTTAAAACTTTCCTACCACCTGCAAGACTTGTATGGCTGAACATGAAGAAATTAAATAATTCTGATTTTTCATGTAGAGGAAGCCAATAATTTTTTATACTGCCTAAAACATTTCTAAATTATTTCTGTAAAATACCTCATACAGCAATTACCACAGAGGAGTCATGGTCCCTGGCTAGGGCTCCTTGGTATTAACATAATAGAAATAACATACAGAATTAAATTATATGTATATCTCATAGAACTGGAAGGGACTTTGAGAGGTCATTGAGTCCAGTCCCCTGCACTTAACAGCCGGAGGATTTTCATAGAATCCTCAGGAGGTTGTTGGGACCAGCCCCTGCAAACGAGGATGAGGAGGTAAAAGCGTGTGTCCTGTGGAGCAAGCTGCAAAGGATCTATTCTCAGGAAGCCTCCCATTTTAATGGCATAAGTTTGGGACATGCTCTTGGCTTCATCATTCATGAGTAATGGAGAAAATGTGTTATACTCATGCACGTAGGCATGGAATGCAGAGCAGGCTGTCCAGCATAAGCAACATAGGCTATGTCTACACTAGCCAAAAACTTCGAAATGGCCATGCAAATGGCCATTTTGAAGTTTACTAATGAAGTGCTGAAATACATATTCAGTGCCTCATTAGCATGCGGGCGGCCGTGGCACTTGGAAATTGATGCGGCTCATCCAGATGGGGCTCCTTTTCAAAAGGACCCCGCCTACTTCAAAGTCTCCTTATTCCCATCCGCTCATAGGAATAAGAGGACTTCGAAGTAGCCAGGGTCCTTTCGAAAAGGAGCCCTGTCTGGACGAGCCACGCAGCGGCAAGCCGCATCAATTTCGAAGTGCCATGGCTGCCCGCATGCTAATGAGGTGCTGAATATGTATTTCAGCACTTCATTAGTAAACTTCAAAATGGCCATTTGCATGGCCATTTCGAAGTTTTTGGCTAGTGTAGACACAGCCATAGTGCAGTAGTTTAGGGCAGACAGTGAAAAATAAGGGCACTTTTTTAGGGCAGAATGTAATTATCCACCGTTGGAATTTCGTCAAAATCCTTGAATATTTAATACATGTGTGGAGAAATACTATGAGCTCTTCGATGACTCCAGGTGGTTAGAGGTCTCTCTCTTACATCTGAGAGTCTGATTTTAGAAATATAGATGCATACTCTATCTATGAAATAAAACTTAGAATAGACAGACAAATTTCCACCTTAGAAATCAATGAAGGGGAGGGAAAATCAGTTAGTTAGATGTTTGACAACTGACTTCATTGTTATAACTTTTAAAACAGCCTCACAGTGCTTTCTGGAATTGTACTCCTTTCATAGCCTTATCTCCCTGAATGGTAGTATTGAGAATTCTCATTCAACTATAAAAATATACAGCAAAATGTTTGAACATAGAAGGAGACCCCGCTATGGGTTGTGTAGTTGCAAGAAACGCACTTTGCATTCCATTTGTCTTCAGCATTTTCTACCTTTGTGCAATTAAGGAAACATCAGAGGTTGTTTCATAGTGTTCACTATTATATGTGTGCTCTAGATAGCTAGTGGTGCCCAAAAGAGATCTTGAATCGTTCTCTTTCGATCCCAAACAATCAAACCTGATGATGAATATTCTGTCACCAGTCGAGTGTCTGACTACGCTGCTGTTTCTCTTTGATCTTTATAAAGCATTTCGCCCTTGGACTGTATATGATATGCTTGATACTTTCTCACAGAAAGATTCTTTTTGTAGTTTCTCTTTTAAGAGTCGTTTTTGGCTTTGTTTCTCACTATGTTCTGCATTGTGTATGGGAACCTTATTTTACAGAATATTGGCTGAGGCTCATCAGGAGCCTTGAACAGACTTCAGACTTGTACGTGTGGATTTGTAGAATGTATGTTCTATTCTTGCCTGGCAGGCCTTCTAGGAGTTTGTATAATTTTGGTATCAATGCCATTACAAAAAAGTTTAAAATACACAGTTCAAACTTAGATCTCCATATAAGGTATACATTGTATGCCATGGGAAATTAAACGCATTAGCAGCCTACTACCCTGACACTGAAGTTTATATCACTTGTAATTTCCATTGTCTTGTCTCATGCCTCACCATCTGGACATTTTTCATGAGGCTTTGATCACTGTGCCCCAGTCCCCTTCTCAAAAGAAACTACATGAGGGCTGTTATTTGTCAGACATGATTCGAATGCAGTGCACTGATCTGAAATAGTTAATATACTATTGAAACAACATTTCTACATCTGAGTGAATAAATTCTTTTTTCCTATGTGTTTTGCCATCACATCTTAAATGATCTTATTTTTAAATAAGTGTATTACATAGTTAGCATCAAACTTTCTTAATTATTTACTGTGGAAACAAAAAATGCTCCCCAAATTCACTATTTTTGAAAAAGCTTAAAGTTCTGTAATTCTTCAGTCATCTGACACCTATTTCTTAGTGTAATGGTAATGAAATGGTGTTAAGCACAAGACCCTGCTACAGTTTGAATTAATAACAAAACTCAAGAACATTTCTTTCAGAACTTTAAGAAAAAATGTGTAAACTTGAAATTTTTTAGAATTAAAAAAAGTCTACGAGCATGTGGAAAAAGTATTACCTTGAGTGTTTCACCTTGAATGTGGTGGCTTTTGTGTATCTTAGAACATGCTAAAATACTGTGAGTAGTACCAATACAGATATAAACTATCTTGCCATAACAAAAAAGCAGTAAAGTAGCATTTTAAAGACTAACGAAATAATTTATTAGGTGAGCTTGCCATAATGGATGATGATGATGAGGGAGGAAGAAGGAAAAGAATGGTGGTTGTAGGAACTGGCAGGATACAAAGACTTTCCTTTCTGGGTTACGGTTTCTAAACCAGACTAGTAGAGATCAAAAGTCACTGCCATCTGGCTCTGAAGTATGAAATTAATTGATACCCCCTGTTCAGTTCTGATTTGGCTGATGTACCCATCACAAAAGCCACCACTACACCTATGCTGATTGTCAATAGTCTTAGCAGAGACAAAGGCTTGAATGGTTATGGAGTTTGAGTTACCTCATGTATCTGATGAAGCGGGTCTTTGCCCACAAAAGTTTATGCTCCAAAATATCTGTTAGCCTATAAGGTGCCACAGGACTTCTTGTTGTTCTGCATCTCTTTGTTCCTCCCCCTATCAGTGAGGACTGAAGCATGTTGGCGGGGTTGTTTTGGAGAAGCCTTCATTGGTGGAGTAATGTCTATCTGTGGCTACGTGACTTGATTCTTGAGTGCCTTTCACAAGCATTTAAATTCACTGACATGCAAAGAGTGCATATAGGGCAGCATAGATCATATTTACCACTGGCTATGTGCTTGCATCTTTATTAGCACCAGAAAAGACTTAGCCCTGTGTTATGAGATGTAGGATTTCCAACCATTGTCTTCTGGAAAAACAGCTTTTGCACTGAAGATATTATTCACTGCCCATCTTTGAATGGAAGCACTTAGAGGTTTTTTGTTTTTTTCTTTTGTTTTACTAGGGCCAAGCAGTATATTTTACAGATTAATCAAAAGAGTCAAGCCAGCAATATTTAGAAGCGCATAAAAGTCCTTTTCTGTGCACTACAGTTACCATACCTCTGTGGTAATAACTTTGTAGTTAATGACCTGAAGAAATTTTCTGCAGCTTTATATTGAACTTGCTGATCTTTCTTGCATCGATCTGCTGTCTCTGGAATGCAATAATTCATGGAGAAGCTGTGCTAAAATTTTAAAATTGAAAATGAGCATTTGCATGGGGAAGAAATGAGATGGCAAAGTAGGAAATAAGTACAAGGGCAATGAAAGTCAGGGTAAAAGGTTTGTATCATGTCTGATCTATAAAGATACTGTGCAGAAACATTTTTTCCATACCGACTGATATGGCCATATTGGATCAGATCTGTGGTCTATCCATTCTAATAGCCTGACTCTGACAATGGCCATTAACTCTTGCAGCATGGAAGGTTCCTCTCAATTCCTTCAGACTGGTTTATACCCTGAAGTGAGTTATTAAAAACGGTGAACTGTTTCACAGAGGAATGATGAGATTAAAATTAATTGCTGTGTCCCCCATTTCTTGATGTAAAATTCTTCTTTTTGCACTGACTGAACTGTCCCTAGAACTGGCGATAAGAATAAGAGCAATTAAGTAGGTACAGGTACTGCTCCTTGGCAAGCACAGCAGGATGTATGTTTGTGGGCATTTAGTGCTTAACATGTACGCTAATGTGCCTTTCAAATAATGGAAGGCATCAGCCCTTCCCATAGCTTAGATTGAGATCAGAGACCAAAGGCGGCACTGGATGGACAGCGCAAGAGGGGAGTGTGTTGAAATTGCTATGTAGAAAGATCGTCTTCAAGCCATCTCCTGAGGGGTGCTCTGTGCAGGCCTGCCAACGAGGCGGTGGGTGGGGGAAGCAATTCCACCAGGGCCCAGAGATTCAAAGGGGCTTGTGGCAGTGGCCAGAGTCCCAGATCCCCTTGGATAGGTGGTGGAGTGCTGTGCCAGGAGCTCCATCTCTGAAGGCTGGCAGGAGGGGCATGCTCTGATTGGTCCTAAGGGCTAACTGCCCTCAACCCCACCCCTTCTGGGGGCATGGACCCAGCTCCCCCACCTTGCGCCAGGGCCTACAGTAACTGTTGGCCCTGCTGGCTCCATGTCAGAGAGAGAGAGAGGGAGTGTGTGTGTGTGTGCGCACACACCCATGAACTCGAGATTTTTGGCAGCAGTGTCCATAGGTCCACACCTGCTCCCAAGATAATGTCATGCTCTGGTACTAGAGTGTATAAGGGTGGATGGATTTGCTATCACTCCAGTGCCTAATTAATTGTTTTTAGCTTGCGGCAGAGTGTTGTGGTGTTCCTTAGCTAGCTTCACCACGAAGTTGCTGTATTCAAGCAGGAGTTTTAAAATTTTTGTTTAGTATGATGCACTAAGCTCTTCCATATCTGGCTTTCTATCAGATTCTGCCAGAACTCTGAGATAACTGGCATTTTAACCAGAAATAAACTTGTTACATTTTCCATAAGTACACTACAGTGAAAGTAAATACAAATAAATGCAGCAAATACAGTATAAGTTTATGATGTACAATACTACTGTTGTTGGTAAATAAAGTACTCTGCATAGGTTTTTTTTGTTTGTTAATATCTAATCTTGTTTTTTCTTTAGTGTTGTGCATTGCTAGGTATACCGCTCTTTTATCCAGAATATCTAAATATCTGGCAACCTCCCAGTCCCTGCGGGATATGAGTTTACTGTATGTGCTTTTAAAAAGGTCTCCTTCCATCCCTTTCCTGGCCTTCTTTTTGCCTGACTGGGGCTGTTCATCCCTGGTCTTGAGCACAAGTTATGCCCAGTCCTGTCGTAGATCTTTCCCCTGCAGCACTGGACAGGAAGACTGCTTCAGAGTGTGTCTCGTGTTCCCCCTAAATGTAAGATCTGTGACGAGTTTAAAAGCAGATCCAAGATTTTTTTTTTTCTGGCCAATGTGGTATCAATGGAGATAATTTAGCTTGAAAACTACAAGGTAACTAAACTATGGAGCTAAACCTAACAGTTGTGAGAGGAGAGAGCAGCTGTTCTAGGCCACCTAAGCCGGCAGTGGTCAGAGAACAACTGGGGAGGCAGTTGGCTGTGTGCATGGAGGGACAGTTCCAAAGGCCATGTGCCAGGGTTCTGCATGCACAGCCAGCTGCAGGGGCACTGCTACTACGAATCTGCCCACCGTGGGCGTGGACTCTTGGGTAGCTTAATTCAAATTGAAGGCTAGCTGGGAAAAGAGTGGCTCCCAGCTAGCCTTAATTATAAACTGCATTAGTTTATAATCCAGTTAGGTAGTACCCCAGAGAGATTGCAAATGGCTGGACCGCAGGATTCATCTTAGGAGCTATATTTCATGCTGCCAGTGGTGTGGCAACACTCCTCTTACATTATGGCTGATAGTGTTTTGTAGTTACTTAGTTCCCCTCACTCTCCGCCTATATGTATTGTATCTTAGGTTTGATGTGGGAAATAGCGTATTCTGGGCAGGCATAGCCAATTTGATTTCATGGGTTTACACCACTAGAGAATTTGCCCCTGGAAGTTTTCTTTGTCACTGTTGACAACACTGTTTTCCAATCATTCAGATTCCAGTTCAATCCCTTTAACTTTTTTTCTTAAGCTTAGTAAAAATGCTGCTCTTGGCGAAACTGTTCCCACATGCTGGTAATAAATCCTATAGAGTCTTACAGTTTATCTTTCTGAACTACTGTGTATGTATTGCACACAACCAATTTCAGCATAACATGATAGGCAATTTAGAAATAAGGGAGTCACTCTGGCATCTGTATACCCCACATTACTTAGTTAAGCAATCAAGGTTAGCATGCACATGCAGAAAAATTGCAAAATGTGTCCTTTTTTTGGTGAAAAACTGGCTTGGCTGTTTCTGACTGATAAATAGGTTATTGTTCATCTGAACTTTTCACACAAGTATTATATAATAGTTAACATGTGAAATAATAAACATTGCATGGCTAGCTAATAGAAAGCAGATGTGATACAAATTCCCTGCTCAATGTTTGAAAGCTGTGTTGTAAATGGGATCTTTGGATAAGTGGCCCAAACTTGTCATGTGATCATCAGTGTGGGCAGGTAATTTTGAGTTAGAATTAGAGGTTACTAGGACTGTTAAGCAATTAAAAATTAATTGTGATTAATTGTGCTGTTAATAATAATATCTGCAACACAAACACACACAAAACACACATTGTACACCAACAAAAACATGTAAATGCACACAGTGTATATCAGCACAAGCACACACCACACACACACACACACCATGTAACAATGCAGACACAGACACACATGATGTATAGCAACACACACACACACACACACACACACACACACACACACACACACAGAGAGAGCTGGGGCATGAGGGCAACCATCTGGCAGCCCTGTGGGGGGCAGCCAGGCCAGGCTGGAAGTGCCACCTCCCCTGCAATCCTCCCTCCCACAAGTCACCAGGTCGGAGTGCTGGCTTCCCAGACCAGAGCACTGCAGCTGCCCCTGGCCACAGCCGTGCAGCTGTGGGGCTGCCAGAGGGGCTTCATGCCCTAGCCTTCTGCAGCCATGGGGCTGCCAGGGTTCCCGCAGCTGTAGGATGCTGGCCAGTGGCAACCCCACAGCTGGGAACCCAGAAGCCCTGTGGCTGTAAGTGGCTGGGAAGCCCTGCCGGCAGTGCCAGCTGTCAATTAAGGCACATAAAGCCTGAGATTAACATCTTAAGTTTTTATCACATTAATTCTGCCCTGTGTTAATCGCAGGCATTAACACACATTAACTGGCAGCCCTAGAGGTTAGCTGGGAAAATAGAGGGTCTGGTTTGATTATTAATCAATGAAGTTAGATAGTACTTAGGGCAAGTTCAAAATGGTAGTATTACAGGATCCACCATATTTCACAAGCTTTCTGTATTCTCTATAGGTATCTGCATAGTGACTGACCTTTGCTTAACGACAAGAAGTCCTGTGGCACCTTATAGACTAACAGGTATTTTGGAGCTTAAGCTTTCATGGGCAAAGACCCACTTCATCAGATGCATGAGTGGGGCGGTTTCAGAGAAGAATTTAATGAGGGAGTCTCAGTAAAGGGGAGGGCCAAAACCTGACAAGATCTGTTCAGTCACGGTGGATGTGGCCCATTATTGGCAGTTAATATGAAGTTGTGAACATCAAGAGGAGAGAAATCAAGTCAGTTCAGTAAGAGAGGATGTGGCCCATTGTCAGTAGCAGCTAATGTGGAGGTGTGAACGTAAAGAGCGGAGAAACAGCTTTTGTAATCAGCCAACTGCTCCCAGTCTGTATTCAATCCTTGGTTGATGGAGTCAAATTTGCTAATGAATTGCAGTGCTGAAATTGCTCTTTGCATTTTATTTTTGAAATGTTTTTGGTGTAGGACTGCTACTTTTAAATCTGTTACTGAGTGTCCAGGGAGACTGAAGTGTTCTCCTACAGGCTTTTGAATGTTACTGTTATGTCTGATTTATGTCCATTTAGTCCTTGCTTGTTATCCTTTAGCTATGGTGTACTGGAATAAAATGAACATGTTTAGAATCACAACAAACAAACAGACTTGTAGCACCTTAATGACTAATGATTTTATTTATTAGGTAACAAATGAGCTTTCTTGGGTATGACCCACTTCATCAGTCTTACCCACAAAGGCTCATTACCTAATAAATAACAGACTAACATGGCTACCCCTGAGAGATGTTTAGAACCAAGCACTACTTAATGACTTGAAATTCAAGTCTTCTAGAATCCTTATTTTGGCCTCAAGTGACTTGGTCTGGGCTCTTTAGAGTGAATTACATTTCACCTTTCATGATTTAAACTAGAATGCATTTTGGAAGCCAAGTTACCTTTTAAAAAATTAATTCAACTAGGTTTCTCTTAAGCTGCAGCGCACACCGAATCTAACAGGAATCCATGTGAGGTATCAGCTTCAGAGCTGTGTGAGAAGACTACAACCAGTATGTGATGGGGCGTCTGCCCCACCAGAGGTGCCAACTTTGTGATTCCCCTGGGGTTGCTGGACCCCACCCACCTCTTCTTGTCCCTATGCCTTCCCCTCCCCCCAGCACCTCCTGCACACCCTTCAACAGCTGATCATAAATGGGCATGGGACTTGTGGGGGTAGGGAAGGGAGAAGCTGATTGAGGGGGCCCATCAGTGGGTGGGAAGCAGTGTGGGGAGGGTAAAGAGCTGATCCACAGGACTGCTGGTGGGTGTTGAGAACCCACAATTATTTTTTCAGTGGGTGCTCCAGCTCTGGAGAGCTCCTGGAATCGTTGCCTATGTGCCACACAGAGACCGGAGTGGGATAGACTAATTAATTCTACAGGCTGTACCTGGAGCAGGAGCCAGGCAGCAGGAGATTGCTTAGGAACAGACTCCCCTGTGCAGGACCAGGCCAGGTGCTGGGCTACAGAGGAGGAGCTGCTGGGGAAAGCTGCAGTCACTAGTCCAGGGGTCGGCAACTTTCAGCACGCAGCCAGTCCAGACACTCTGCTGGTGGGCTGCGAGACACTTTGTGGGAAGCAGTGGCCAGCATGTCTCTGCAGCTCATGCTGCTTCCCACAGCTGCCAGCGGCCAGGAACGACCAACCACAGCCAGTGGGAACTGCAGTGGAAATGGCGGGGGCGGGGGGCAGGGGCATGCCTGTGGCTGGTTAACGTCAGCAAAAGTCTCATAGCCTGATTACCTTTATGGGCCGCAAACTCAAAGTTGCTGACCCCTGCACTAGTCACCCCTTGGGAAAAGGGAAGCGGGGTTTTGAGTTGGTACTCGCCAGAGAAGGGAATCGGAGTAGAGGAACAGAGCAGTGAGCAGGGAGAGAGAAAGGAAACCAGAGACATGCTAAGCTGAGGGTTGTTGAACTGCACTTTGTTGGAGAGGACAGGGCTGGGTTCCTCCACCAGCCACTGATGGAGTGGCACTGGGACAGTGAATAGAAAGACTGCCTGGAACTGGTGATGGACTGAACCCTGGAGGACTAAGTCATGAAGAGGACACTGCATGTCCTTGAGTGAGAGGAGCTGCAGACCAGAGTGATGCTGTGCAAACTGCAGATGGTATTTTCTGGCTAACATCCAGCATGACCGGGAGGAGGTGCCAGACTAGCGGGAAGTGAAGCACCCCTTGGCACAGCAACATTTTAAATTCCACGTAAATACAGACAAGGGTTCGGATTTCTCTTGTTAGATGGCTTGTCATCCCTGATAGAGGTTGTCACTGTATCATCGTCACATGCAGGACCAGGCATAGAGCAACGGCTCAGAGAGTTTTGGTAACTGGCAGTTCTATGGACTCCTGTGGTCGTAGCACTGCAAAGATACTGGCTGAGTCAGGCAGAGGATTGCAAAGCAGTTTACTCTGTTTCAAAAACAAAATGTTGAAGTTTGTGGGAGTTCAGGTTTCACCCAAAGTTTATAGGCTGCTATCCCTCTTACACTGAAGCTTTTCCTTCCAAAATTGCCTATTGCACCAGGGATTGCTTGGGAGGAAACAGCTGTCTACAGAGAGTGAAGGAGACAGCAGTTATGATCAGGCAGGTTTCTTTTGAGTTAAAATGCTTAAGAGGCATGTGACAAGAATTCCCAGTATCTCAATGTCTCGGCTATTCTGGTCCTTGTCAGTCTGGGGTTGGTAAGGAAAATAAACATTCTGTGGTTTTGGCTGAGCCCCCTCCTGGCAATGGATGAAGAACAGTTGTCCATAGGCATATTAGATTTATCTGCTGTCTTCAGTACCTCTGATTACGGTGTGTTGGCTCTCTGCTGGCTCATGATGTGTGTGGATGGAATTGCTTTCTGGGGGCTTTGTTCTTTTGTTCTTGTCTCTCTGTGAGGTCCCATAGGATAGTATTAGATGGCTTTTCCTCTAACTTGGGGGCTCTCTCCTGGGGGGGTACTCCAGGTTTCATTTCCTCATTCAATGTGACTGTGAGATTGTTGTGCTATGTCAATAAAGTCGATTTTAAGGCAGTTCGCTTGATTTTACAATGTCACTGTCTTCACTGTAAATACCATTAGCTTGATTTTAGGAAGAGCTAAGGTCGATATTATTACATCCACCATGTGAGTGGGCGTACCACCAAGTTTGAATTTAAAAGGTCTAATTAATGCTAGTGTGGAAATGCCATTTCTTTAAATCGACTTTATTTGCCTCCAGAAGTGTCCCTTATATATCCCACAATGCCCCACGGTTGTCCACTCTGGCTGCTTCCATCTCTGCTGTTCTCCAGGTGTGCGGGAAGTTGGTAACAGGAAGCCCATGAATCTGAATTCAGCACCTGGGAACCCAGGAAATTGAAATGGGCACCTGGGCCCATTTTGAATTAATTTTTCTATTATTAGCATGGCAATTGCGATTACCCATGGAAAAAATAGTTCCAGCACAGCATGGTGGCTTCCTTCCTGCACGGGATATAACAGGAGAGTCCTCAAGATTTTTTTTCTGCATTGGCACCAGCTCTCGCCCCAGCACACCTCCTGGTGGCTAGGCTGTGGGGGTCATGCTTGTATGACAGGCTGAGAAACTTCTTCTCTGCGGTCCACATTTGTACAGGGGCAGCCTCTCCACCCCGCCACAGGCACCATGCAGTTGGGGTCTATCCACCACCCAGGCACGCCACATGGCTAGTCCCTGACCCAGTAAAAGCACGTGCCTATGGTGCAGTGCAGACCATGCTGCCAGACAGCACCATGTCCTGGCTTGCAAGCAGTGAAGGCTCCAAAGGCGGGACAGATTTTTAGGGGCTGCCTGTCACCGGGGTGGAGTTTTCCCGCACAGCAAAGATTTTCAGGGGCTAGCTGTCACCAAGGGGAAATCTCCCCTCCCCCACTGCAGCAAAGATTTTGGGGGCTGATTGTCACCAGGAGGGAAAACTCCCTACACTGTGGCAAAGATTTTCAGGGGCTGGCTGTTGCTGGGGAAATAGCTTAACTGGTCCTTCAACCAGCTTCCCCCATGACATCCCTCATTGAATGTGGGGTTGCCGGCTGTAATCTGTAGTATTTTCAGAGAGGATGTTTCCCTGGCCAGTGTTATCAAGGTGTAGGGGAATGGCTGCGGCGCCAGTTGAGACAGCACAGTCACCTGGGTGATCCCAAGGTGGTATGACAGTCCCCTGCCTAGCACACTATTTGGCTTATTATGTAGAAGTTGTACCATTCTGCCCAGGCAGGGGTGGTTTCAAGGGTGGGTGGGGATGGGGGAAGGCTGAGATGGCACAGTCACCTTGGTGATCCTTGGGCACAGAGTCATTCTTGTATGTGTTTATGACAGCCTGGCATGCTAGTTGGCCAATCACACAAAATTCATACCTAAAGGTGTTCTTTCTATGGGGAAAAGCAGCTGAACAACCAGTTTATGTGGTTTAGTTAGCTTCTGAAGTCAGCCTGCTTGGGTTTCTTTTGCCTGGGATTCCCTACTTTTCCTTCTTTCCTTCTGAAAAAATGGCCATTTGCTTTCCACAGGAGAATGATGACAATGCAATGTGGGAAGATGACATCAAGTACCCATAACCTTTGGCGGGGCATTTTTTTTCCCCTTACTGCACCAGTGAAAAAACCCAGAACGCTACAGGGCTGAGGGAACTGCAGAATAGGGTTCCCACAATGCACTGCAGCAGTAATTGATGTTTGGCAATTCAGTGTGGCAGCACTAACTAGACTTTGTGGGGAGGTGAGGATACTTAAAATCAAATTTATAAGACCCAGCATTATGAAATCAAATTTAATAAAATCAAATATATATCATAGTGTAGATGTAGCAACTCCGCCATTGCCGGTCCTAAGCCAGGATGAAAAAGGAGGCAGGTTGGGCATTGGGCTAGCAACTCAATCCCATAAAACCTACCAATTACTACAGAAACAATAAGTGCAACCAAACAAAATAAACAAAAATTAACTCGGTGCGAAGGTATCAACTCTTTTTTTTATGATGGTGCTGGATGAAAGTCGAAAGGAAGTTCAGTACCCGATGCAGAGCTTGATTTTTAAGTGCCAAAACCACCACAAAAATTGGAACATGGAATGTAAGGACCTTATACCAATGTGGAAAGTTAGCACAATTACTCTGTGAATTTGACAGTTATCAAATGGACATCTTAGGCACTAGCGAGATGAGATGGACAGGAAGTAATAGGCTAGTTAGTGATGGGAAAACCATTCTTTATTCAAGGAATGATAGTCAGCCTATACACGAAGTAGGCCTGATATTAAATAAGGAAGCGTCACGGGCATTGGTTGGATGGAAGCCAGTGAACGAATGTATCACCACAGCGAGATTCAAGTCAAGGCATGTGAAAACTACAATCATCTGAGTGTATGCATCAACGGAGGACTCTGACGAAGCTGAAAAAGATGTGTTTTATGATCTGTTACAAGACACCATCAGTGATGTTCCCAATCATGACATCAAGTTACTCGTAGGTGATATGAACGCGCGAATAGATAACAGAAGACAGGGATGGGAACATGTGATTGGCCCATACGGATTGTCAACGCAAACGAGCGACAATGGAGAGCGCTTACTACTATTCTGTAGCATGAACAACTTGTGTGCAAAATAGGTGTTTCCAATGCACAAGAATATCCACAAGAAAACATGGCTGTCGCCTGATGGTATCACTAACAATAATATAGACTATTTCTGCATCAGCAAACGATGGCGACCAGCTCTACTAGATGTGAGAGTATACTGTGGAGCTGATGTTTGGTCAGACCACCATCTTTTGATGGCATCGCTCCATCTTCGCCTTAAAAGAAAAAAAGAACGGCAAACAGTTCGGCCCTATGCAGTTGAAAAGTTAAGAGACCAAGCCATAGATGAACAGTACAAACTTAAACTTAGAAACCAATTTCAACAAATGCAACGTGAAACTTCACTCGAAGACCAGTGGATGCAGTTCAAAAGAGCAGTGACTGAGATCACAGAAGAGATGATTTGGTCAAAGGAGAGGCACACAAAAAGAATGCTGGATAGAGGACAGGACCTGGCAGTTGATTGATGAATGTAAGGTTGCTAAGAGGCAAAGAGATTGGGCAAAGTTGCCAGGTGAGAAAGTGGAAGCTGTGGCAAGGTACCAGTTGCTGGATTGTAGAGTCAAGAAAAGCTGTCGCACTGACAAGAAAGAATGGTTAGAATGTAAAGGTGCTGAAGCACAAGAGGCAGCGAAGAAATGCGACACCAAGACACTAGGATCGTATTGTCCGGGAGTTAACAGGAGCAAGAAGCAATAGCAACGCTCCCATCAAAGACAAGAATGGGAAGATCTTACTCAGTAAAGAAGAGCAAGATGCATGCTGGGTAGAACACTTCAAAGAAACGCTGAATCAACCAAACCCAACCGCAATCTACGACTTCAGTAAATTCAGTCTCCCAGACAAGCTGGAAGTAGACCTAGACATGATCATGATTGAGGAAATACACAGAGTGATAAAGGCACTTAAGAACAACAAGGCTGCTGGCCTATGCGAAATTGCATCTGAACTATCGAAGTATGGTGGAAACTCCGTGGTGCAGGAACTGACAGGTCTGTTGAATGAATGTTGGAGAACAGAGTGCGTCCCAGGCAAGTGGAAGAAGGGAATGATTGTCAAGTTACCAAAGAAGGAGAATGTCACTGATTGTAACAATTGGAGAGGTTTCACTCTCGTTTTGGTCCCAGGTAAGGTCTTCTGCATCATCCTACTCAGGAGGTTGCAGAGTGTGGTGGATAAAACACTGCGTGAAGAGCAAGCCGGATTTCTGTGCGGACGATCGTGTAGTGAACAGATCTTCACGTTGCGCAACACCATCGAACAGAGTATCGTGTTCCAACAGCCACTGTTAATTAACTGCATTGACTTTAAAAAGGCGTTTGACAGCGTTCATAGAGAATCATTATGGAACATAGTGCGAACATATGGCATCCCACAACACTACATCAACATCTTCCGAAATCTTTATCTAAACTCTAGTTGCTGCTTGAGGACCGATAATGGGATGACAGATTTCTTCAACATTGACTCCGGAGTGCGTCAAGGGTGTGTCCTGTCTCCATTCTTGTTCCTTCTGGCAGTGGACTTCATTATGAGAAAGGCGATGAGCGACGCACATCTAGGTATCTCATGGAAAGATCAGCGTCGACTCACGGATTTGGACTTTGCAGATGATATTGCACTGTTAGCAGAAACGAGCAAATGCTTGCAAGGCATGATGACAAATTTGGAAGCAGAAGCTGGCAAAATTGGGCTGAGGATAAATAGTGATAAAACAAAGTTGATGCAGGTTGGGAACACTCAGACAAATACACCGCTAGTGGTCGGACGCCAACCCATAGAAGTAGTACAGCGGTTCACCTATCTTGGCAGCACTCTGTCTAACGACGGAGATGTCGAGGCAGATGTTAACTGAAGAATTGGTAAGGCGTCAGCAGTGTTCCAAAGACTGCGCCCAATTTGGTCTGCACCAACAATCGACACTGCAACAAAAGTTCAACTGTATAACACCATCATCGTGCCAGTCGCCATTTACGCGAGCAAAACGTGGAAAATAACATCAAGGGTAGCATGCAAGCTCAATGTATTCCACCAGTGTTGCTTACGAAAGATCCTGGGTGTCACCTACCTCGATCGCGTTACCAGTGAGGAGATACTACAAAAATGCGGGTCACGGGAACTGCAGGATATCGTGACAGAGAGCAGAGTGCGGTTTGCTGGACACATTCTGCATCTGCCATATCAACTGCACCCAAAGACTGCAATGAGATGGATACCGGCAGAGGGAAGAAGGAAGAGAGGCAGGCCACTCAAGACCTGGCGCACCACATTTAAGGAAGACTTATTAAACATTGGTATATCATGGGAGGAGGTGGAATTATTTGCAGCCGACTGAAATCGCTGGCGAGCACTTGTTGCCCAATGTGCCCGAATGCACAGGCGGACTTAAGCCTAAGTAAGTAGATGTAGCCGTAAAAGGGTTAGTGAGGAGAAGAGCTGTGTAAATAACTGATTTTTATGGGTCACTAGCTGTACCAAAACCTTTAAATATTTCTTTTGATTGACCTGAAGCACTTTGTTTTTAAAAAACTTTCAGTAAATCAAAACAAATTTCATTCTGGTTGTACAAAACACCTAATTTAATTGTAGAGAATGTTTACTTTTTTATTTCTAATAGAGGTGTCAGAAGTTTCAAATGAAAGTAATTAAAAAAAAATTGAAAATCATTATAGTGACAGTGCTAAACCAAAGCCTCTCATCTTTTTTTCCTGATTAGAAAAAAAGTTTAACAAAACAATTGAGTGAATATGACACAAATTTTATGAAATGATTCAATCAATCCTAATCTGATTTTTTTTTTAAAGGACAGGAGAAAATCTAGTAAAAAACAAACAAACAAACATTGCTCTTCTCGGTTGAAGAGGTAATGGGTTAATGATGCCTTCTACATGCTGATGACACCTAGCTGTAGGTCCACATCTCATCTGATCCAGATGATACATTCCACAGACCTTACTCAATAGCTGTTTAAAATCAGAGCATGGACGAAAGCCAGCTAGTTATCTCACCAAATTGGGCCAACCAGGATTTAGATCATAACAGGAAGTAACTTTGCTAAAGATTCAGTTTGCCTGTTTCACAGAAGGGTATGTGTGTGTGTTTGTGTCTGAGATTTGCTATGCAACTTGGCAGTTTGGGGTTGGTTGTTAGATTATTGGTTCTGTTTAGATGCTATTGTAGCTGTGATCCAGGGGGACTTTTTTCATCTGCATTGGATCAGAAGTTTGCTAGCTTTCCTATTGAATTCAGGTTTTGCTACCATGGTCCACAACTTTGTTACTTCCAGATGAAACATCTCTGACATGATTGTGTTAGAGCAGTACCTTAAGTCATTTTGGAAAATGAAGTTGGTCCTGAATGTTGTAATTTGCTTGTTGAGCAAAGTATCTTTCTGTCATAACATGACACTTGCACATCAGGATCTGCCCTGGTTGCTTGTTGGTTTTCAGACAGAGTAGGTTTTGGTTTTGGCCTCGCAAGATCAGACTGATTTCAGACTTGCCTGCTTGCGTTACAGCCTGTCTCATTGTACAGTACAACTGCAGCCATGATCAGTGGAGGTGAAAGCACTAGATTTGTCTGGTCCCAGCTCCAGTTTAAAAAGAGATGGGTCTTCTGGCAGGTCCTTGATTTGGGAATTAACTCTTTCTTTCTTATATATTTCAAAGTTGTTGACTTTCAGGACATGCACTAAAGCAGGCCCATTTGTCTGGGCCTTTGGGGAGGGCTGAGTTTAATGAGAAATGTGAAGGGTTTCTGAGAAGGCAATGCTGAACTATACACTTAGCTGATTTTGGAATACATTGTTGTTGTTTTTTTTAAATAGATTTTATCCATAGACCCTGGGTTGGGCTCTTAAAATATAAATCAAAAATAAGTAAAGGATCCGATTACTTCATAGTCCCAAATAAAAATGTCTACTCAGATTGTAATGATAAAAGCTTTTTGATCAATTGATCCATGTGCCATGATAATGAGATTCAATCAGCTTTGAGTGCCTCAGTGTCTGATACCACTCATGTCAATATGAAATCAAAATGTGTTGTGATAGCTAGCCATATTACTGAAACCGCTGCAAGTAACCAGAAGAACAATTCAAAATAGATAAATGTATACCACACGTGTAAGCAAAGTACATTACTGGCATTTTGTATTTCTGGTATGATGTATGAAAATGTACTCTCTATGTTACTTGTACATAAGACACACAGACCCCTGTTGTTAGGAATCAATTTGAGTTCCAGGAGTTACTCTCCATTAGCAACAATGGTTCCCAGTTCATTAAAATATTTTAAACACAGGCTTATCTTTAGGTATGTCCCGAAGTGCCATTGAAGTCAATGAGACTTAAGCAGGTGCTTGATTAAAGCACTGTGGATAAGGATGGACTGCTGAACTGAGGTCTACTGAGTGAATGGTGACATGCAGGATCTGGTTGCACTGAAGAAAGCTCTATCAAAGGAGAATAATACCTAATTGGGAGATCTTTTTCTCCTTGGGTCCAGCCAAGTTTCTGCTCTTGCTGATGTGTGGATGATTTTAGAGATTTTTAGACATTTTAGAACTGTAACAGTATGCTATATAGTTTAATGTGTCATAGTTTTATTATACAGTTATGTAGTAGGGTGGTTTGCCTAGGGCTCAGCCAGCTCTGATTTAGAAGAGGAGCCTTTCCCTGAGGGGAATCAAGTGATTTAATATAAAAGGTGGCAAGAGAGTAAACGATTGAGAGAATAGAAGCAAGGCCAGAGTGCAGAGCTCCAGTAACAGAGAGCTGGGAACTCATGGCTTCAGGCAGAGAATATGGTTTGGGACTTTGTCAGGGCTGACAGCATCCCTTTCTGGGGCTGGTTTAATACTAAAGAGAGCAGACTTCTTCATCACAATCAAGTAAAAGATCCCTGAAATGCTTATGGGGCACATAAAAGGGTGACTGTTAGAGGCAGAGGA
This sequence comes from Carettochelys insculpta, assembly GCF_033958435.1. Taxonomy (NCBI): domain Eukaryota; kingdom Metazoa; phylum Chordata; order Testudines; family Carettochelyidae; genus Carettochelys; species Carettochelys insculpta. The sequence goes on along the minus strand of NC_134138.1, from coordinate 190,165,631 downwards.
CACCACAGAGGCATCCCTGCCCTCAAATGGGTGCTTGGGCAGCAGCTACCCCTATTACAAATTACTTTGGGACAGAACTGTGCCCATGCTGAAGGCCAGTGCAAGGCCTAACCACTGCTTAAATGTATCAAGAAGGTTCAAGAATAAATTAAGAATTATACACCTGGATCACAAATCAGAGTTAATTCTACAAAAGACAGATTAGAATAATAATGATCAGATGCTTAAAAGAGACAACTGATTTTCACCTATGAAAACTGAGGCTTTGAAAATGTTGCTGAACCATCAGACTTCTTTTTTTATTGAAAGACTTTGAGGAAGAGTGGTTCACTTGAATTAATGCCTCTTATGCTGGCTAAAAGTTTGTCTTGACCCTCTCTTGAACTTAGAGAAAGCTTTTTAGATTCCAAATCCCCATGGGAAAGTCTGTGGTAACACTGTACAAAGAAGATAAGGGCTAGCAGTCAAAGAGCTAACATCGGGAAGTTACTGTACCAATAACCAATACCACATCTGATGAAGTGAGTCTGTGCTCACGAAAGCTCATGCTCAAAACTTTTCTGTTAGTATATAAGGTGCCACAGGACCCTTCGTTGCTGTACCAATAATGTGATACTTTCTTACTGAATTTGTTCCAGAGAATTAGCTGCAAATAGAACAACAATGTTTAATAATATTAAGTATTAATTTCTGGCTCTAGAAAGGTTAATGTGGGCACCCCATTACATTTATGATATTGAAACCTGAATTCCTTAATTATTTAAAACAATTGCTCTTATACCTCTGCAATATGAAAAATGAGGAAAAATAAAATGCTGAGTTTAAATGTGAAAAGCACCTTAGCTCTCAGATGGATATGACCAGAATGACTCTGCAAGCACAGCAGTAATCCCCGCTTATCCCTTAGCATATGTCTATATGCTACTGCTGTGAGATGTAACTCCTACCCTGGATAGACAAATGTGTGCAAGCTCAGTCAAACTAGTGTGCTAAAACTAGTAGAGTGGACACTACAGTGTTGGCAGCAACTTGGGCTAGTTACCCGAGTTTGGACCCAAGAGGGCAGGTGGCTGTCGGTCTTGGGCACTCCCTTGTCTGGCAACATCTCTGATCCAGTATGGTTTTAGTTAGCCAGATGGCCACTTATCATGGGTGTGACCAAGTTTCCCATAGTTCCATAAAATTTATTTACAGCCACCAGGCTCGTGTCTCAGTGTTCTGTGCTGTTATTTAGCTGTAATTTACTCCTAAATGTCTTCTAAGAGCCCAGTAAGCTGTGGAAGTGCTGGTAATGCTGCTGCATAATATTGACCTCCCATGGTCTGGCAAATTTGTTCAGCACCAGTTAGGTCCAGAGGATGCTGGACTAGAGTAGTTCAGCCTGTACACTTGTGCCTGCAATAGTTAAATTTTAAATTTAATGGCGAACTTTTTTCAGACTAAATCACAATATCTGAGTTTTCCAACCTTCTATAAGAACATGTCCTGATGTGGGGACACTGATTCTGATTACGCTCCCAATGAAACTAGTATCAAAAGTCCTATTAATTTACATGCAGACTGGGCCCTGCCAGAGTGAAAGAGATGATTTGTTTGAGTATCTGGGATTCCCTCTGCTGTGGATGATTGTGGCAAAAAAGGAGATGGCTATATGTAAGGTGTCTAGGCCATGTTCTGAATAGGTTTTTTTGCTATGTCATGGGAGTTAATCTTTTATGTACTGATGCACCTGAGCCAATCATATCATTTTGAGAAGCACAAGCTCTCCTGTGGCATTCCACATGGTGACAGGCTAATGTTTCATTCACCTAATCCAGCCATTTAGCTTCCCTCTTCCCCATGGAAATGGATATGTCCAACATTGTCTTCACAGTATTAGTGTGTCAGCTCCCATTTCCTCTAATTTGATTGGAGAGCTGTTTAGCCTCATCCAATACTTGGATAATTAATTGGAAAGCCCTGTAGCTATCCTGCTTCAAAATGCAAAGAATTTGGCTGGGTGTTATTAATGGGATTGCATGTCAGCTGTGGAATTTGCCTAATCAGTGTGTATTGACTTTCCTGCTCAGCCAGATTACTTTTATCCATGCTGATGGCACAGTTACAAAAGTCCTCTGACAATCTTTTCATTAAGTTATTTAATATAGACAAAATGAAGCCTGCCTTTCAACTTGCCAAAATCAAAATGCAGCAAATGCCTCCCAATGAAGGACGCAGGCAGCAATATAGCAGGGAAAGTTTAAAATGAGGCAGGAATAATTTCTGAGATGTTCTTAGACCTTCAGTTTTCTGACTTGCTTGTCTTTCCTCATATAATTTCTTTACAGTTCATCATGGGATCATTTCAGCTACATGGACAGTGACTGATGGTTGTAAGCTTAAGTGTAAAATAAGCAGTGAGGAAAAGGTATATGACTTGAAGACATAGACGAAGTGATGCAAACATGGTATAGACCCGAGACTTGCCAATTCAAACATATAGAGGGGAGGGTCACCTGGTCTGGCGGGAAGTTACTGAATTTGTATAATCAGGGAGCTGATAATTCAGGGGGAGATGGGTTTTCTCTGGCTGGCTCCCTTCTACAAATAAACTACAGCAGAATGAGTAGCTGCTGCTCTTGAATAAGTAGGATAATCTAATATCTTGGCATAGGAATGAAAGCTAGAAATTCTGATTTTGAATCCCAGCTTTGCCACTGACTTGTATGGCCTTGCAAGGCACTTGGCAGATTGTTGCCTCAGTTTCACCATTTGTAAAACAAGGTTAATGTGCCTACGTCACAGGAAGGTTGAGTTAATAACCCCTCCTGAAGATTAAACATGCTTTTGAATGGTGAAGTATTCTTGTTAATGAATGGGGGGGGGGTGAGGAACAAAGCAGTTATGTAATGCAGTGTTTCTCAATTTTATTTGACTATGGAACCCCTTTAAATTGAAAAGAATTATGCGGAGCCCCTACTAACAGTCTTACATATGGCTTAACCCCTCTCAGCTCCAACCCCCCACCCACATACCCACAACTAACCTGCCTCAGCCCCAAAGCAGCCCCTGGGACTAACCCATCCACCCAAAGAGACCCTCAGCCTATTCCCTCCTAAACAAACTCCACCTGGTACTTCATCCAACATGGTGCTTGAACCTATCTTCGTCACTGCTGCTCCTCCAACTCTAGTCCCGTGGGCCTGATTTTATTGGCTGCCCTATGGCAACACGAGAGCCCAGTCACAGACAATGGAAGGCAACAACGATGCAGGAACCACAGGACATGTCTGGCTCCCCTTCTGGCTAGCCATTGGCTTCTCTTCCCTCACCCCATTGCATGTGCATTGGCTACTTTGCTAGTGAGGGGTTCTCTGTGGCTCCCTGCCCTGTTGACACTAAAATAATGGAACTAAATTCTGTTGGTTTAATGGCCAGATCCGTCCCACTGCCTTGCTGGCCATTAAACCAATTAAATTTGTTTCAGCCCTACCAGGGCAGGGAGCCACAAAGGAGTCAGCAGTGGCAGGGGCCACAGCTGCAAATGACTCCTTAGAGCTGCAGGTTGCTGACCCCTGATCATTTTCTCGTGGAACCCATATTTCCACTTTGTGGAACCCTAGGGTTCCCAGAACACCACCTGGGAAGTGCTGATGTAGTGTAGTTCATGGGTAGGGAGAGCTACGCCACACTGAGGATGCTGCCGGGGCAGTACATAGTCCTTGGTGCTGTACACAACAAGTGATCATTCAAACCCCAGAAACTCACAGCGAGGAGCGGTGGGAAATCCGTCCCTGGAATCAGAGACTCCTAGAGCTGGAAGAGACCGCGGAAGGACATGGAGTCCAGCCCCGGGCAAGGCAGGACCACCCCCGCTGGGGATGTTCTTAAGTACCAAGAGGAGGGGCGAAGGGGCAGCTGCAGCGATGCGGGAAGATTGCGTGGTTTCCCTGACCAAATAAATCAGGTCCACGTATACAAAGGGGGGGTGGTAGGGAGGTAAGTGCAGGACTCGGGCCTCCCTCCCGTTACTCGGCTAAGCTGCTGCAGGGCTGAGGGACCGGCCCGAGGCTGCAGCCGCTGGAGGGCGCCGCCGCTGCACTTTTGGCCCCGTCCCGCGCCAAGGCAGCAGAGCGCTGCCTCCACTCCCCGCGCCCCGGGGATTGGAGCAAACCGGAGCTGAGCTGCGAGGCGGCCTCAAAAGTCGCTGGCGGCGGCAGGGCTGAGTCAGAAGCCCTGGCTGCAGCCCACCCAGCCCTCTGCTGCAGCGGCGGGGCGCCGCGCTGTGCGGGACGCCAGGGGCCGGGGCTGGGCTCTGTGCTCGGTGCATGCCCCTCTCAGCTCCCACTTCCTCTCCTTCCGCCCCGGCTGCTGGAGCGCGGGGGGTAGGCGCTGGAGTTTTGCAAAGGACGGAGGCGCTCCCTGCCCTGCCCCCAGGATGCCTGGACCCCAGTGGAGGAGCAAGCGGAGTTGTTTTAAAGCGCTTGTGGCTTTGACGGCGGCGGCCTTGGCTTATTCCTACAACGTGGACCTGGATCATCCCGTGGTGTACCAGGGACCCAATGGCTCTTTCTTTGGCTACTCGGTGCTGGAGCACTACTACGATAACACCCGCTGGTGAGTAGAGCAGGGGGACTGGCTCGTCCCCCGGGAGCTGCACGTGAATGTGCCGGGTGGGAGAGGCGCTGCCACCTCTCAGCCCCCCTCCAACGTTGTTAGATCCCCGCTTCCAAGGCGGGTGGGCTCCCTTCCTTCTCCCTCCCCAGTACCGAGCGAGGGGGAGCGGGTGCCTTGAGACAGCTGCAAGATTGGTGTGCCCCCACACAGGGCAGCAAAAGCCTCAGTGACCAGAAGTTAGAGACGTGGCTGGCTGGAGGACTTGAGTAACTCAGCCAGAGGTTAGGGGCTGTTGCAGGGGTGGCTGGGTGAAAGGCCTTGTCCTGCAGTGCACAGTAGGTTAGACTGAAGGTCATCATGGTCTGTGACTCAAGCCCTGCTGGTGGGGCTGCCTCCCCCAAAGTAGTGCACCTTGGCAAGGCTGGGGGCCTTTATCCCTTGAGATTCCCCTTTCCCAGCAGTGTACATTATGGTAAAATGGTCCCTGGTTTGTTTGTGGAATATTGGCCTTTAAACAGTCTTCTCCTTTACCCAAGTGCGTTGAAGTGTCACCTTAACTCCTCAGGGAGGCTAAACTCTTGGGCTGTAAGAAGATTGCTAGTAATTTTCAGTTAAATATGTTCCTGTCCTGAGGATGCTGTAGCTGTCAGGATGTGATGGGACAGTGATAGGCTGTATTTCTTAGAGCACAATCATGAGCATAAGGATGGGGGAGGGCTTCTTTTGAGGACCAATTGGCAAGGGTGGTGGAGGACTAGAAGAGTACTGAAGGCCGATTAGCTTGGCACCAACAATCTTACTGGTAGAGAATAGTGCTGGGTTAGTTAGAGTTCAGGGTGAAATTCTGGCTTTGTTGAAGCCAAAAGTCCAATGGGTTTTTGTGAGGCCAGGCTTTCACCCTAAATACTTAGAGACAATTTGGCTTCAGACAGGACAGTGTCCAGTCTCCGAATAGCATGTGGTTTCAGTTAAGATACCCATTTAAAATCCCATGCTACAGTAAGAGGGGCCATCCTTCTCCTCACACTGGATTTTACTTTGTTCCTCCCTGTGATGGGATTGACCTAGAAAAAAAGGGAGCTAAATTGCAGTTGCTGTTCTTAGGGGTGTGTTTATTAATGCCAGTAGCTTTTCCACTGCCTGTTGGTGGGAATTGAAAGAGTACTGCGGGATCAGATTTTCTGATTCCACCACACCCACTGATTTAAGACTTCTAGCGTCAGCCAACATGCGCTTTAGAGAATCAGAATGACAGCCTGTTAGCCTCCTGGACACAACCAATAGAAGGACTTTTTTAAGTTAAAAATTAGTATTTAAAAAGTTGTAAGTGGACACTTTCCATCTTCATTTCAACCCTTCCTGCTGAGGAATCTGTCCAACAGGCCAGCATGCTGTATCTGGCAGTGCCTTCAGTACACTTCAATGGGGCCTAAGTAAGCAGGCAGTGATTTTTTTTTCCACAGCAATGAGGAGGAACGTTTAATCCTGGCTTTAATCACATTTTTATTATTATTATTATTGCCTAAATGCTGCCTCTTGTTGTGGTTTGGGAACAGCACTGGAGCTGACATTTTTGTTAAACTTCCAGCCTAACTGAGGCTGATTTATGCCTACTTACAATGTATTTTCATAATAAAGTAATTTTGCTTTGCCTTGGAAGGAGTCGGATTGGAAGAAGTTTGTATATTTCCTGGAAAAGCAACAGAGATGCAAACTTTCAGGCACCATTTAGCAATAGAGAAGGTTTGAATTTCAGACAGATCACTCAATGTAACCAAATCTTCTAGTTGGGTATTCATTTCCAAGTAGTCCGAAGTGATGTGCTCTGTGGTTTCAGTTCCGTTACAGGTATAGGATGCTAAAGAAAGATAAATTCCCATAGAATCTATTAATTCTTAAGTTAATCTGTTGCTCTGAGTTCAAATGTTGTTACAGAAAGAGGAAATCCAGACCTGTGATTTTTGTTTCAGTGAGCTGCAGGTTGGGATTCTGTCGTGCTTTGGTCGACAAAGAAAGCGCTTCAGACTGGTGTTTACTTTAGTGAACAGTTGCTGTTGGAACATGCAGCATGTGTACTTGGAGGAGTGAATGAAATGTGTGGGGCATTGAATTGGCACTTCCTCCTTCTGGTGCATTTTTGAGAAACCAAGGTATCCATGGGAATTAACTGAAATGGCTAAAACCATTGTATACTGATATACAGGTTTTGCTGGCCCTGGTGACATTCTGGACCTACTAGGTAAATGAGGGACACCATGTACTGTGGGATCAGTTAAAAAAATTCAACACTGGGGGTGGTCAAAGTTAGGTCAGCATATAGAACACTGTGTGATTTTTTTTTTTCCAGTAGAGTTAAGGGATTGTGGGTTTAGGGGGCAGGGAGTAGAAGACATAATGGAGCAGATGAGGCTTATGAAAAGTTGCTGGGTACTTCGTAGCCCCTGGCATGTTCTTTTCTGCAATGCAAACTGCCAGTGTGTTTTGTTTAGTCCTTTTTGTAATCCCCTTCTTTGCAGGAAGTATTTAACAGCTCATCTCCTTGACGGCAAATTCATGTGATACGAAATACGAGAAGTCATGGTGTGTTAAATGAGAAATCTTTTAGTAGCAGTGGTGTCCAGTGAGTGAACAGCAGAACATTGATAAATTTGATTTGTTTGCAAAGAGGAGTTTGCTGCATTCTTTACTGGAGGGAGGCATATGTTCTTAATGATTAGAGCACTTTACAGATAGGACAGAAAGTGAGGGGATGGAGGGGAAAGGCAATGGCCCTACTGTGTTTATATAGAATTTGTAGAGGGAAGGGTAGTGTATTTTAAATAATAAATAACAATATTTGCATGCAGCTCATAAAACTAAGCAATCTTCCTAGTTAACTACTTTTTCTCTTATTCTCTCTCCCTTTGCATTATGTCTCTGTTAGAACTAAACTGGATTCTTTTAGACAAATCAAGCTAATGCCACTTTCATTGTGCATAGGAACAGCTAATGTCTCCAAAGCATCTCTTTACCTCTGTCATTTAGATTTGAACAGATTACTTAGCTGTTGATTTTGGAATGATAGCACATGGTAGATTAAGTACCAGTATTCAGGCTGAATTTTACCTCTTAAAATTAAATTCTTCCGTGTTATTGGTTCACAAATACATGTATGCTTTGCCATTCTGCATGGTGACTTTCGTGAGAGTTATCAGTAAATACCAAGAAGGAAGCAAGCACTTTGAAAAGGAAAGAAACCTGTCCCTGTAAAACAAAGATAATTTTATCACACAAACCAACAAAATATAGGAAAAGCAAAACTGACAATGGCTCATCATCCTTAACATACATTAATGGGGAATGCACAATAAAATGAGGTGCCAGTCTAAAAGAACGCTGTTGAGAGGAACTCGTATTAATGCTTGCTTGCTTGCTTGTGTGTGGAAAACGATGGCTCAGGCTATGACAAGTCATATAAATAAACATTTTTTCGCATTTCACTCACCTTGGGAAATGATGCAAGTCCAGTCAGCTTCAGTTCCTGCTTCTCCTGCACTAACAAAATATTATTGAGTTTTAGTTAATAACATTGCAGAGACATGCTGAGTTACAGAAACATTTTCATTTAAAGTAACTTTTTCCTGCAGACCTTGTTATTTGTGCAGGTTCTTCATTCTGTGTTTGTACAGTGCTGAGAACAGAGAAGCTCCTGGGCCATGACTGGAACTGTATTCCCTACAGTGATGAACAGTAAGGGCAGGTCTATCTACACTATACCTGAAAGTCGATCCTAGATGGGCAAATAACAGCTATGACAATTGCATATCTGGAATCGACTTATTTAGGACTTATCTGGGCATCCTCATTGAGGGAGGTGGATGGGAGAAAATCTCCCGTTGACCTTCTTTACTTCTTGCGAAAATGAGGAGTACAGAGGTCGACTCTCAAGTCCTGGTAATTCGATTTCACGCTTCCCCACTAGGTGTGTGAAATCAAACCTTGGAAGATCAACCCTGACTGGGTCAATCTCCCGGTAAGTGTAGACATACCCTAATAGTGGCTTGTAATTCTGGTTTATTTTACAGAATGCGTTCTCATCCTGAATTGAACCAGTGCTATCCTTCCTTTCCATTCAAACAACTTAATAAAAACTGGGGTCAGGGAATGGACAGATCACTAGCAATAATTATATTCCATACACATGATCAAGATTTTAAAAAGTCACTAATAATTTGAGGTAGCCTTATTTTGGGTAATCAGTTTGGGCTATCTCAAGGAGTCTGGTTTAGCAAGAGCTTCACTCCAACCTTGTCCACTTAAGCACCTAAAAACAAAGGCAACCCATACCACTGTTGCTTTTGAAAATCTTGGTGCTGGCAGAAGCAGCATTACAACCAATGACACATTTCATCAGAATCATTAGAGGGTTAAGCCAATATAAAACCTAGCGGTGAAATTTACATTTGGTGGAATGAGTTGTGGATGCTACAGGGTGGTTGCAACTTCTTCAGTGTAGACAGTAGGGTGTGAGAACCAACAGCAGCCCAAAAGGTGGCAAGAACAGGACAAAAAAGCAGGCGGAACTTAGAGGTGCAAGTCTGTAAGATTTTTTTTTAAGGCACCTATGAGCCATATGGACAGTAGTGGTGGTAACAGGTCATTGCCGATGCTGGAATACTTAGTTTACACTTAACATGCTCCATCTTTGCTGAATATGACCTATTATATGCAACATCATGATTTTAATTTATACATATTATTTAAAAAAGTCCAGGATAAAATGCTCTTTTTTTTTCCTCTCAATATACATTAAATCTTACCAACCTTGCCAAATATCACATCTTTGCTTTGTCCAACAGGCATATTCATGACGTGTAGGTGTAGGCAGTAATCCACTTTCTTAAATAGTGCTAAATGATAGCAACTACTATGTATTTCAAAAATAATAGAATTATGCTCAAGAAGAACTGTCTTTCAGATGAGAACATAACCTGGGTTGAAGGGACTATGGCCTCTTGTAATATTTACTATGCCCTTATACATTAGATATGAGTGTCAGGATATTTGTGGGTCTCAGTCTCTATGATCCTATAGTCCCATATTCCTTTAATCTGGTCCTGATCCTAAAAGTACCTTCAATGAAGTGCCTTCTGTCCATGAGGCTTTCTGCCGTGTGCTAATATCTTTACATGTTTTTGCTCATTTACAAATCTCAGGGTTGGCCGTTAACTTTCAGATAGCACCAGAACACTGGTCTGAATTACGTCCCTGCAAGTTATCTGTAAAGGACATTTAGATAAATGGATCAAAGCCTAAAACAGTGTCTTAATTGACTAAAGTAGCATTCATATTTCAGTCTAAAATAGGATCGAAGGTAACAGTCCTCAAAGTATGGAACAGGCCTTGCAAGGGAGGTGCAGAAACGTGTAAAGGGAGACGTAAATTAATGTGCATTTGTTTTAAGAATTCTGACTATTGGCTCTGGGTGGCTGGGGCTTGTGCAAAGGGGCTGTGTACACCAGCGGGTAGGGATAATAGGGACATCTGGAGCCCCTGCCTTCCCTTGCCCTCACTCTGTCACTAGAAGGCAGCCTGGGCTTGGGCTCTATTCCCCACCCCCTGTCCCTCACCTGGAGGTGGTGGGGCTTGCTGCAGTGAGGATGCCAATGGGGCACTAAGTTTGCTTCACTTTTCACATCCTCATCCCCATTACTTTGGTGCTGCTGTTGGCACAGCACTGCCATCAGAGCTGGGCACGCTGGTCAGCAGCCTCTACTCTCTGCTCTGCCTTCAGGGTTCGGGGGGGGGACATAACTGACATCAGGTGCAAAGAAGGGGGGCCTGATCAAATAAGTCTGAGAACCATTGATCTTAAGTTTTATATATATGAATGTTCTATATCGTTATAGATATGAAAGCAGCAGCTAACCGCCAGGTTCTTGCTCTGTTGAAAAGAGTAATGAGGAGGAACTGTGTAAATCTTTCAAGACTTACACTCAAAAAATCCTTTTAAGGAAAGAAAACAAGAGACATCATCAGAAAATGCAGTATTGTTATATGTATGTATATGTAACCTAAAAACATGTTCAAATTTAGGAAGGTTCTTAAGATTAAAACTTTGGGCATGAAATGTGAATCTAGAGCTCTATATACCCACTCTGTAATGGAACCTGGCTGTGCATTCTTTGCTAGGGTGCCTTGAAAAATGTCTTTGCAAGAAGACGCCCACACTTGTTGATTGTACTGAGATTTCCTCTTTGGAGTTATTTTTACACGATTTCAAGTTAGAGAATATTTTGTCCTCCTAAGCTGTTTCCAGGTGACTGTATTTTCTGATGAAGTCTCTTGTTTTGTTTCCTTAAGAGGATTTTTTGAGTGTAAATCTTGAAAGATTTACACAGTTCCTCCTCATTACTCTTTCCAACAGAGCAAGAACCAGGTGGTTAGCTGCTGCTTTCATTTGGAGCATGGACAAGCACATGTGCCCTTAGCCTTTAGCTATAGTTTTGAAACTTCAAATAAGTGTCAGCAAAAAAGTATAAAATACTTATTTTTCCTGATATATTTTTGTAAAAAATTAGAGAAATTATTACAAAATGCAATAATCTGACACTTACAAAACATTAATGATCTAACATGAATCACTAGCCAATTCTTTTGATTTTAACGATCTGTTTATAATTTTTTTCCCTCACCTTTTCTTCTCTTCTTCTCTCCCTGTCAATTTAACACATTGCAATAATCTCAGCTTTCCTGGCAGTGTGGCCTGGCACATATAGGGAGTCTGGTTCCATCACTACTGACTGAGAGCTCTTACCACTGGAATGACCCTCTGGTTTTGTGCTTCTATTTCATTTCTTGCTTCCTGCTCTTAACCCCAGTATGCTGTATCTGAAGCTTGCAGGGTGTTGTTACACCTAATGGTTGTTTTGTGTACATGACCTTGTATCCTGAGAATATTTTTATGTGATCCAGAATGAAATGTGGGAGGAGAACCTCATGAAAGAAGAGTAACATATTTGTCTAGGTGTGTTGCCTGGAGAGACCACAAACACTGCTCTGAGAGCTGCTGGAAAGGCAGTGGGAACTCATTTGGTGCTATTGTTATAGGATATCCAGAAGTGGCTTCTGAATTACTGCCCTCTCACTTACATCTCTGCATTCAGTGGTTTACCTGTTGAATAAATGAACCAATTGAATATTTTTCCATATGTTTAAAGAAGGGATCATGTGGCTTGAAGCTTTTGTCTAGAAGGAGCCAAGTGACTCCTTGGATGCACTGGAGCAGGGTGTGCCCTGTTGCTGATGCTTATTTGAATCTTTTATGATATATGAGGTATTTAAAGATGGTTTCATCTCTGCCATTTAAAATTGTTATGAGGTGCAGAGGACCTGCAGTGTTTGAGTTATGGCTCTCTGTTCCGTGCTGGCACGCTGTAGACAGATGCTAATGTGTTTGGCATCTGTCTGTGCCATTAGGACCACTCAGTGCTATATTGTGCATTGTGCTTTCAGCTAGATAGAGTGCTTTGACGTCTGAAACTGTTTATCCTTAGGGCTATTCAGCAGCAAGGTGGTGGTTACTCTTTGTGGGAGGTAAACGTAACACAGGTGCAAATGAGAATGAGAACAGGATAAGAAGGATAAATAGCTTCATAGTCAACTGTCTAATTCTTCACACAGTCATTCTGGAAACTGGCATCACCTCTTCTTAGGAAAGAGAGGAGTGTCCCATTTGATTCCTCCAGCCTTAGCCAGGAAAGGGTTGGTAAGCTCTTAAGAGATTTGTGTTCTTCTTATTCAGAGGTGACTGCCGTAGGCTATCCTGAAGATTTGTTTGAAAGGTGTAATGGGGAAGATCCTTTGGGCTTCACTGTGAATGCTGAGCAGTAATGAGCACAACTCCCATAAACCCTGCATGAGTAGATTCTGATTTTTGTAGGAATAGCAAACTTCACTTTGAGAAGCCACCACCAAGACCAGGAACCTCACCTCCCCCATCATGAAATCCAAAATACACTATTTCAAACTTGACCCCAGCAAAATAAAACAAACTCCTTTCAATAGGGGATGGTGGGAGAGAACTTGAGAACAGGAGGTGTAATTGTAATACCTTGATCAACAAGTCCTTTCCATTTTTGCTTTCTCTTCTTTTCTGTTACATCTGCATTGAGGCAACTGTCAGTGTAGGGTTGTTTTTTTTTCCCTTACTGGGCTTCACTTTTCAATCTACCTTTATCCAGTAAGTCAGAGGGATACTAGAAACTGCCTTCAGTACATTGTGGTGGTGATGAGAGCCCATGCACATGGATATTCTCTGCAATAATCTCACCACATCATGACTGTTTCAGCTAAGGGCTAGAAAACTAATGGGACTTGGTTTAAAACCTAAAGAGTATTAAAAGAGTGCTGCAAAATCATGTTACACCACAAAATGAGACCGTTTAAACCCAAGTTGGTTAACTTGGTTGGGAGATGTTGGAAGGCTGCCTGTCCATAGGAAAGAAATGAACAAGGTTATTCTATGGTCTGTTTACATATTCACTGTGTTTATGCTGGGGCAGGATGAAGGAATCCATAGTACTGAAATGCTAGACTACCACATTTTTGCCTCTGAAAAAAATTCATTATGTACAGTATGCTTTGGGACAAACTTTCAAGCATTTTATTCTGAGTTCAGGGAACTCTGACCAGTCCTAGTAGTGACTTTACTGGATTAATTACTGATGTGTATCATGTGCTGCATTTGCTTCCTGCCTGGTTTTGCCACATTAGACCGATTTAATATGTAGTTGAATGCTTGAAGAAATGATGTATTTTTAAAAAACAGCTGAATAAGTATTGTCTCAAAATCAATTCAAACATAGAGTCTCTGAATGTAACCCAGCTCAAACAGTTGAGTAACATTTTATCCCTGAGCTTTTTTAAAGAGAGAGGAATAATTCTTGATAAATGAAGTTCCTTATTTCCTGCGTCTCATTCTGAGAGATCATTAGATTTTTTTTTGAGAATTATTGAGCCAAATTCACCACTGTTGTAAGGTAGGCACAACTCCACTAGAGTTGCACTGTGTAAACCTGAGCTGAATGCAGTTTATTGTAGCTTATTGTAAGGGCTGGTCTTCGAAATGCTTTCTTGACACTTGCAATTTAAACCATTCATTCTTAAGCTGGCAATATCCCCCTCTTTGTTTATTTTGTTAGACCTCATGAGTGTCAGTAAGTGAGTGGCATTCATTCATCGCCTGTGTAAATGAGATGATTGGCATTCTCATTTCAGCCTGCCTGTTGAGATTTCCATTTGGAACTATTATTTCAGGCTCCCTTGAGTGTGCTCCCCAAGGTGGGTAGGCTTTGTATATTTCAACAATTTAGATATTTCTGGCATTAATTATTCTCACTTGTGAAAATATGACTTGCATTATAGTGTGCAGCCCCTGCCAAACTCCTGTGATACTACACCGTAGATCATGAAACTAGAGATAAAATGATGCCTTAAAATTGATTTCTTTCTGTCCAAAATTCTCCTAAATCTCAGAACACATTTTTGTCACATCAGCAGATATGGATGTAGGTACAAATTTTGTATCCAAACTGGACACTAGTTAAAATTATGAAGAAAACTTAATTGCGCAAGTCACTTCCTGGTACAGCATAGCTCTCTCAGATAACACAACTCTCTCTGCATATCCTTACCAAATGGGTGGAATTGAGACTTTGATGGCTTTTGCTCCATGTTCTTAAACTGAATTTGGTGGGAAGCAGGTGGGGATGGGATGTAGGGGTTTGTAAATAAGATTGAAAGTAATTGAAAACCAGGAATGTCCCAGTTTTCTAGGCCTTACCAAAGTATAGCTTTTTAGTTCTCTCTGGTGGTTGGACTATGAATAGACTCCTCTTTCCTCCAAAGTAGTAGATCTGGTTTGTTAGCTCAAGCAATAGAAGCACATGCTTTTAGAGCCAGTGTTTGTGGGTTCAATCTGCGCAGACCACCTGACCGGGAATGTGGTGTGTACAAACGCCAGAGAATTTTTTTGTCTGGATTTTGTGTCCTCCTGTGGCCACACCTTCTCAAGGACCAGCTGATCCAAAGTGATAGTAAATTTACTCAGTGCAGGCTCAATATCTCGTGAGGGCAGATGTTAGCCTGTTGGTATTTCCTCCCTGTACCAGAGAGTTTGTCCCTCATATTATGCTTAACTCAGGACTTAAGTCTGCACTTGGTACAGCTTCAGCACTTTAATGAAGACCCTCTAAGCCAATGGGAGAGGACCCTCTCGTTAATCCACTTCCCTGAGAGGCAGTAGCTACGTTGCCAGGAGAAGTTCTTCTACTGAGATAGTGCTGTCTATGGGGAATTAGGCTGGTATAATTACATTGCTCAGGGGTGGGGGTGGGAGTTTCACATCCCTGAGCAATGTAGTTATACTGAACCTAGGAGTGTAATGTAGATCAGACCTCTTCCCTGACAAAGGGGTTCAAATGTAGAAGATGAAAGGAAGAAGTGGGAATGGTAGTTGTTTGGAGGAGGAAATGATGGTGTGAGCTCATGTTAAAAACACTGTCAGATTGATGCCTACCAAAAAACCCGCTCCCTCACTCTTTCGATTTACTGCAGGTGGCCCATTTTTAATGCGACCGTATAAAATTGTCAGTGCACTGTGGTCCTCGTGAATGATATGGATCACTATATCGGATCATGGCATAACTCTGGTGTGTCTCTAAGCTGTTGATACCAACACATCATGCAATAATTCTGAATTTCCGAGGGAATGTATGTACAATAAGGAGTTCAAATGCCTTCAGGTTCTGGTTAGCATTATTGATGTTTATTTGATGTATACAGTTCTTTCCCTTATGGACATCCATTTTTGGCTATTGTGGATTTGGGGTCGATGAATTGTAGTTAGAACCTAAAGAAATTGGATACACTTGCTATTGTATGTCCTGAAACTTGCCTCAATTGAAGAGTTGCTTTGAATGTGTTTATGCTTCAAATGGAAATTTAGCTTGTTCAAAGAATTCCTTGATTCCTCAAAGGAAAATGTCTTTACTGTATCTATTTTAATGTTGTGCATCACTGGTATCATTTTACCAATGATGTTGTGAAGAACAAGACGTAAACACATGTCAAAAAAGAACTAGATAGATTCATGGAGGTTAGGTCCATCACGGGCTATTCAATGGATGGGTAGGAATGGTGTTCTTACCCTGTGTGTGTCAGTGGCTGGAAATTGATGACAGAAGAGGGATCACTTTGATGATTACCTGTTCTGTTCACTCCCTCTGGGACATCTGGCATTGACCTCTGTTGGTAGATAGGATACTGGGCTAGATATACCTTTAGTCTGACCCATTGTGGCTGTTCATATGTTCTTATTTTACCAGGATGTCAGAAGAAGTTGTTTGGCCAAAGGTGCACTGGCTATGTGAGTGGTTTTTTCTTTTCTTTCTGAAATTAACTACTTGCTGCTTTGCTTTTGGTTTCCAGGGTCCTTGTGGGTGCCCCGAAGGCAGATTCTAAATACAGCACCTCCGTTAAGTCCCCAGGAGCTGTCTTCAAATGTCGAGTCCATACCAATCCTGAGAGGAGGTGCACAGAGCTGGATATGGGTCGAGGTGGGTAACTCTAATGATTTTTCGCTTACTGGTCACTGAAAGTCCTTACAAATATCTTAGGGTCTGATCCAATGTCCCTTGAAATCATTGAAAAGATTCCCATCAACTTCAGTGGGCTTCAGATCAGGGCTCCAATGCATGCAGCTGTAGCATTAGGAGCTTGATCACATTGAAATCCAGTGGTAAAGCACCTGTTCATGCTAAATGTTTCCTGATTATGTCCTACCTGAAAACTGGAAGCACTGTGTTCTTGATGGAGGTTTCTGAATGCAATTTGTGCACTCTCTGGTGGGCTTTTTGGCCAAGCCTTTGCCAAATTAATCTGTGCCAGCCCATCATCTTTTCCTTATCTGCTTACTTTTCTTTAGTCTCTGGAGAAAGATGGTCAGAATCGCTGCTCATTTTGAGCATTTCTGTCCTGATTTTTGTGTGATTCCCTTCCCTTTTCATTTGAAGGGTGCATTATATATTATGTTACAAACAGGTTAATCTGTGCAAAGTCACTATGGAATAACTTTTTTATTTATCTACTTGCTTCGTGTGCAAAAGAAAACAAACAAATCAGTGAGGGTTGCCTGCTATTGCATATGATCAGGGACTAAGTTCCCATTGTGCAAGATGCTGGTCAAACACATGGCAGGGCGTGGTCCCTTCCTGTTCAGGACTCCCAGGCTAAGGCCCAGATCCTGAACCTAATCCATGTGAATGGATCCTTCTGAAGAATGTTCCCTGTTGGTGAGAGAGAGTTCATAGTATTATTGCTGTGTTTTTGAGAATATGTTTTATTTTAACATCACTCTATGCACTTTTCCCAGACATAAGAAGCAGTGAGGGCTTCATTATAAGTTACTATTTAGGCAATGTTTTACTCTGATAGTGTGTAGGGTACGTATGCTACATATCCCACCTACCAGCATAGGTATGAGATGGACAGTCACTCCAGAACCCTAGCTCCCTGCATGCCCAAGCAGGGCCTCCCATGTCCATGCTGCTGTTTTTAGCACAATTGTGGCTCCCTGCTGCTGGAGTCTTCTCCAGCTGCTAGCAGGTCCGACAGCCCTTGCAGTCCCATGGGCCAGGTGGGAGGAGAAGCCCAGCTCCATGTCCGCAAAAGGGGTAGAGCCCAAGGCAGCCAGCTCTTAGTGTTGTCCGGACTGCTGGGCTGGCCACCCCCCAGCTCTGTGGTACGGCACTGCTACGGGAGTTCAAAAGGACCAGGGGCTCAGGCTGTTGCTGCTGCTGAAGATCAAAGCCCCTTTGAAATGCTCAGCCCCCAGGCAGCTGTCCCTCCTTCCTTCTCCATTGGCAGGCCTGCCCTGTAGAGCCTCTCAATGTTGAGTATAGCAATACCCTGCCATGTGGATACAATCCACTTTATACTGCTGCATGGAGGTGCACTCACCCTACACATTGTCACAAGTGTAGACAAGGCCTTAGTGAAAGAGGGGTTTTTGGCCAGTTATCCTTTTGGTTTTATCAGTAATGTTCTACTTAATTCTTCATATAAGTGTTCAACAAATATCTGCCCATATATGTAGTTTAGCTAATACAAACACCCTCTCCCTCCCCACCCTGCATTCCTCAACACTGCAGTAAGCCGAGTTAATGGGATAATGATACATCATAGAAAGAGATGAGCCAATGTTTTTTATTCTAAAGTGAATTAGGCACTTGTGGAAATGTTACCCTGAGAACACCACAGAACCGTCAGTGGGACCAATCATATGTCTGAAGATACACACACACACTGAAAAGTTCACTGGCATGAGTCCATAGATTATAAACTCTTTGGAACAGGGACTGTCTTTTACTGTGTGTTTGTATAGCACCCAGGATAAACTGACTCTCTGCCTGAGCCATACCCTCATACACATGAGAAATAATAGAGATGGGAAAGAACTGTTTGATCAGCTAGAGTATCTCTTAGAGGGCATATTATAGATATTTTTTTTTAAAAAAAAAAAGGGCAAAAAAACCTAAATGCCTCCTCTTCCTCTCCCTCTTCCTCTTTTAAGGCAATTCTCGGGGCATGCTCTGTGGGAAGACCTGTAAGGAGGATAGAGATGATGAATGGATGGGTGTAAGCCTGGCTAGGCAGCCCAAGGCTGATGGAGGCGTGCTGGTAAGTCTACCCTTTCCCTTGATTTCAGTAGAGTGATCATTGCTCTGCTGATGCTAATCTGAACATGTCGGTATTAACGTCTTGGCTAGTGATTGACAAGAGTCCAGGTTTATGAGCAGCGAACTCTGTAGTCTCTTCCTAGAAACAGGTGGAGCAGTGAGCCCCCTCCAGAATCATAATTAGAGAAAGAAGACTTCAAAGCAGTTGCACCTGACTTGTCACCTAAGGCACTTCCTCTTAAATTTTGGAGTGTTTTGAACAGAATGAATGGAACTTTGTTTTTCTCTGAACGCATCTGCTACTTCGTTAATTTTACAGATTGTGTCAGCACTTGTAAAAAATGTCAGATTTAGATACACAGCTAAATTCTGCTCTTGGATGCGTGCATTGGTGAGGTAACAAAGATAGGAATTAAAGTCATTTGTTCGTTCATATTTGGGGTACAATTAGCAGGTAAACATTGAGGCCCATAGGAAGTGGTAAACATGCTTGTTAAAGGGCAAAGTTTGATCTGAGGTGTGTAGAATTTATCTTTGCAGGGCAGTGTTCCCAAAGTTTCAATCATGCAAGCCTTCAAATAAATATCGGAGAAAGCTAGGCAAGATTGCAATAAAATTCTGTAAATATTTGTTGACATTTTAAAATGACTTTGATTACTTTGTATGCTCTTTCCTTGGGTTTGCTCTCAGTAGCATTCTAGCAAACTAACTTACCTGCAGGAATGTTCACTGTGACAGCAAGATTTGAGGAAAATATTGCAATTGTGAAAAATTGATTCAAGATTGTGCTAGAGTATCTCCAACAGAAACCTGATTCTAATCTAAACCCATGAGAAAAGAGAAACCTATTACGTGACCTATGTTTTCAATCCAATTCGGAATACTGAGTGTATGAAATAAATTGTCAGCAAATATTTACAGAATTTTTTTGGTACTATTCGCATCAGCAACTTTCAGAAAATCACAATCAATTTGTTGTCAGCTTGTGAACTGAAAGCCCTTAAGTTGAATAAATTCTTATTCATTATTCTGATGTAATCATAGGCATAGCAAGTAAATGTGTGTATGGTGGTAGTGATGGTGGTGTTAGTGAAATATTTATATCGCTGGAAAGTCCAGCCCGTGTGAAAAATACCTGAGATGAGCTACATTACTGAATGTGCTCTGAGTAGAATCATAGAATACTAGAACTGTAGGAATCTCAAGAGGTCATCAAATCCAGTCTCCTGCCCTCATGGCAGAACCAAGCACCATGTAGGTCATCCCAGACAGGTGTTTGTCTAACCTGATCTTAAAAATCTCTAACACACGATATCCCTAGGTAGTTTATTCCAGTGTGTAACCACCCTGATAGTTAGGAAGTTTTCCTAATGTCCAGCCTAAACCTTCCTGGCAGCAATTAAGCCCATTGCTTCTTGTCCTATCCTCAGATGTCAAAGAGAATGCTTTTTCTTTTTCTTCCTCTTCCTCTTAACAGTCTTTTAGGTACTTGAAAGCTATTGTCATGTCCCCACGTAGTCTTCTCTTTTCTAGACTAAACAAACCCAATTATTTTAATCTTCCCACAAAGGTCATGTTTTCTAGATCTTTAATATTTTTTCTTCTGTGAACCTTCTCCAAATCTTTCCTGAAATGTGGCACCTGGAACTGCACACAACACATCAGCTGAGGCCTAATCAGTGCAAAGTAGAGTGGAAGAATTACTTATTGTGTCTTGCTTACAACACTCTTGTTAATACATCCTAGAATGATGTTTGCTTTTTTTTTTTTTTGCAACAGTGTCACACTGTCGACTCATTTTGCTTATGGTCCACTATGACTCCTCCTTCCTAGACAGGCATTTCCAGTTGTGTATGTGTGATGCTGATAGTTTCTTCTTAAGCAGAATACTTTGCATTTGTCCAAACTTAATTTCATCCTTTTCAGCTCAGACCATTTCTTCAATTTGTCCAGATCATTTGAATTAGAAGTCGATCTTCCAAAGGACCAGCAACCTCTCCCAGCTTAATATCATCTTCAAACTTTATATGTGTACTTTCTATGCCATTATTTAAATACTTGATGAAGATATTGAACAGAGCCGGTCCCAAACCTGATGCCCATTTGTTGTGCCCTTCCAGTATGACTGCAAACCATTGATAATTACTCTTTAGGAATGGTTATTCAACCAGTTATGCACCCACTTTACGGTAGCTTTTTCTAGCTTGTATTTCCATAGTTTGTTTATAAGAAGGTCATGCGAGAGTTTATCGGATGCTTTACTAGGTATACCCCATCTCTTGCTTCCCCCTTATGCATAAAACTTGTTATCCTATCAAAGAAAGCTATTGGGTTGGTTTGACATGATTTGTTCTTTACAAATCCATGCTGATTGTTATTTATCATCTTATGATCTTCCAGAATAGATTAGTTCTCCTCACAAGTGGTCTCATCTATCATTTAAGTGGTACTGTCTCATATAAGACAAGTAAGGCTGTTTTGCAATAGCAGATAAATAAGGAATTGTGTGGGTTTGTTTTTTAAATAAATACACATACAACCAACTTTTAAGACAGGATAGTTAATACAAGTTAATCTCTCTAGTCCGGCAACATATATGGTCTGGCATGATTTTAGCTAGCCAGATGACCAGTTATCAGAGGTGTGGCCAAGATTCTTGTGGTCCCATAAAGTTTGTTTACAGCCACCAGGCCTGGCTCTCAGTGTTCTGTGCTATTATTTAGCTGTTATTTAACCCCAAATGTCTTCTAAGAGCCAAGTAAGCAGTGGAAGTGCTGATAATGCTGCTAGACCAGGGGTCAGCAACCCCTTAGTATGTGAGCCATTTCACATTGGCACATGCATTGCCCAGGGCTGGGGCTGAGACACACCCTCCGGGCTCAAAGGGATGGAGTGCTGGGGGATGCGGAGCCCAGGTCAGTGGGTCTGCGGCTGGTTATTGGACACGGGTGAAGTTTGGCTGAACCTCTTCTGGGAGAAGAGATGTACCCTCTGGACTCGAGAGGGCGGGACACTGGTGGGTGCGGGGCCTGGCTTGGTGGCTGAAGGTCTGTGGCTGATTACTGGCCGCGGGGTGGGGGTGCCTGGCTGATCCCTTCTGCCTGCTGCCTTAGCCCTGTGGCCTGCTGCCCTTGGAGTGGAGTCCTGGCCGGTCCTGCCAGGAGGGAGGGCTCCAGGCCCAGTGGCTCCTTAACTCTTGCCTGCTTGCTGCTTGAGCCCTGCCTTTCCTCTCTGCGTGGGGCTGGCACCACTGCTCAAACCCCACATGTTCTTTCACACCTCACTTTTATGATGGAAACAGGCACTTGACACATGTCCACTTCTGCCAAAAATGTCAGACAGGCTGGAACAGGGCTTAAGCAAGGGACTTAAGGCAAAACAGGGTGTATGGTCACCTGCAGAAAAGCTAAAGACAGCAGGAAGACTAAAGTGCAAACTGGCCAGCATATATCCTCTTGATCTTGGATCTCATCGAGAGACAATGTTAGCAGTAATCTGAGAGTTTCAACAATAAGATTGGGGTTGCCAGTTCTTTCCATACTAAAACCGTAAAATGCATTCTTTTTTTCTCTCATTGGGAAAGGAACCAGGGACAGTGCATTAAAACTTGGAGATAAGCCACGTCCCTTAAACTCACACTTTCCAAATACCTGTGCCATTTATTGTGTATTTCATTTTTCTCCAAAGTATTTCCATTTTTTATTTAAAGTAGCCAAGTCACCAATCCTGTGGTATGGAAAATAAAATAGTTGCAGTGAAACTAAACACCACATGGTAAATGGCAAGAGAGATTTTGGGCAGCTACTTGTACGCTTACAGCGTCCCTTCTTGAACTCCAGTCCTGCAATGAACTCCACATGGCCTTATTGACTGCATGCCACCAAAAGCCAGTTTGCAGGATCTTTGTGAAATCCTTACGCTTGTATTTCCTGCTGCACCAAGCCCTTAGCTGGTGTTTAATAAGTAACAAAGGGTCAAGGTTGTGTTCAATGCTGTACTTGGTTTGCATTACTGTAGTGGTTCATGGCTTTATCCCTTTTCCTTTGTTTTATGCAGGGCCTCACAAATTTCACAGTGCAGTGAGAGAAGATTGAGAGGCCACAGCTCTTGAATTCCACAACAATGTTAGTTTCTTCTGTTGCTGTTCCCTCACCCTCTTGCAGCCTCTAGCTCATAGCTGAAAACACTCATTGATATGAAATTTGTCACAGTGATTTTCCAGGCTTGATTTTGCACTGTGATCTCCAACTGACCCATCTTAACTCCTAGGACTCTGGTCCTGAGATGTTCAAGCTGTTTGGCTTGGAATTCCTTTCCCATGCATGGGCCAGTGGAGTAGGGAACATGTAGCCTGATTCAGTGGCTCATTTTTCTGGCTTCCCAGCTGTCAGCAACGGTAAACCATGCAGAGAGCATGTTAACTGCTTTTGGAGTGACAAGCAAGAGTATAAGTAGCAGTTCCAGGCAGGAAAACAGCAAATGAAAAAATGGTAGATGCTTTAATCAACATGCCAGTTCTATGGCATCTGGGAAGAATGCCAACTTCTACAGCCACAAAATTGAGGCATCCAACATGAACAGGCAGACCTCATGTCCGACAGTTATTGTTTCAATCCCTTTGCAGACTCAGGCAGGCAACACTGCATGGCTTACACGTGGCTCAAGTTTTAACGGTTTGCTTCACACCCGTAAACACAACTTGAAAGAGCAGAATGATGAGGTCCTGGAGCAGAATTATATGGGATATATTCTGCCCTGGCTGAATACACCAGGGCCTGTGATTTTATAGAAAGGTTAAAAGCCTCCAACAGAAACATTGGGTGGGAGCACTGGAAAAGGCTGAAGCTGCTTGTGTTTACCAATGAGCAGAATGATGCTTGTTCTTTTTTGTTTTCATTGTTTCATGTGAAATACTCATAGCTTTGCAAAGTTTTCAGCCCAGGTCTGTTTTAAATACTCATTCCAGAATGAGGCCTGCTGCTCTCTCCAGTTTCAATCATTTGTGCTGCTTTGGCAGAGATTAGTGGGTTGCTGTATGCAAGACACAGGCAGCTTTTGGGAGGAAAAAAAAAGGGGACTTTATAATATTATGGCCCTGTATTTATCATAGCTTAAAATACTTTCAGGTTTTATCTCCTCCATTTATATCTGGAATAACCTCTTTGTTTTTCGAATCCATTCTTGTCCATGACGTTCTGCAGGTCCCTGATTTCATAGCTGAACTTGAATGTCAGCCGAAAGCTGTGTCTGTATGGCACACACTGTACAAATGTATAAGGAGTGGGAGGTGTTTGTGCTGCCAGTGCAAATGCTTCAGGAGACAAATGATTTCCTGATCAGTCTGAAAATAAATATTTCATGCATTTTTAAAAAACTTCTGAATGAAGAGTACCTGGAGATTAAAACTGTAACCAAGTTTGCTTAAAGGAGCAAGTAATCAAGTTCAATAAGCCCTTCCTTATGAACCTCATAACATACATCTGGCTGTCAGCATGCCATTATAAACAGCCTTCATATAATGCTTGGCGCTCTGTGACCTGAAATGTTGTACAGAGCTTTCCAAAGCTCTCTGAGGTCTTCATCAGGCCTGTGTGTGTTACCTGTATTATCCAGTAAATACATGCGTTTGGTTGAGTACTGTTGATTAGAACAGCAGTGTGTTCTAAGCCCCACAATTACAGCTGATGATTTTGGGGTGGGCGGGGGGAGGCAGCTGACTATCGGTGGTGGTACATTCCACTAAGATGGAAAGAAATTAGTGGAGATGCTTAGTGCTGTTCTGGGGTTAGGAATCTGTCTGTGCTGAGGTCTGCAGTGAATTTTGCACTATACAGTAAACCCCTGCTTTACGTGATTTTGACATACATGTTAATTGTATTAACGTGAATGTCGAAATCCTGGGCTCCAGCCTCCTGCTTCCCCCAGCTGGGAGAAGTGGGCAGCTGGAGCCGGCGGCAGGGGCATGGCTGGCTTTCCCCAGCTGGGGGAAGCCAGGGGGATGCCGCTGCTGGGAGGAGTGGGGGAAGGGGAGAAGTCCCTCAGCCGCAGGGAGCTGGAAGCCAGGTGCAGCAGCACTTGGTCAGTTCCCCAGCTCCCACAAGCAGCAGGGAGCCAGGAAACTGACTAGGTGCTTCTGTGCCTGGCTCCCAGGGGCTGAGTGGGAGCCTGGAAACTGACCAGGTGCTGCTGCACCTGGCTCCAGGCTCCCAGGGGCTTGGAGGTGGAGGGAGGGGGTCCATCTCCTCTGACTTATGTGAAATTTGAGTTACGCGGGGGATGCAAGGAATGCAGCCCATGTGTAACTCGGGGTTTTACTGTACATTCCCCAGTAGTTAGGGCCAGGATGGTGCAAATGTGCTTGTTTTAGAATGCGTTTAGAGGAGCGTGCAGGGGCAATGTGCTCAGCGCTGAGGTGGTAAAATGGGGATTGGGACAGAGGTGTCTGGTATCCTTTGGCACTTGTTGGGAGAGTAAGATGCTGGCCTGCCTCCCAAAGGAAGTGCTAACATAAGAATGGCCATACTGGGTCAGACCAAAGGTCCATCCAGCCCAGTATCCCGTCTGCCGACAGTGGCCAATGCCAGGTGCCCCAGAGAAGGAGAACAGAAGACAATGATCAAGTGACTTATCTCCTGCCATCCATCTCCTGCCCTTGCAGTGAAGGCTAGGGCACCATACTTTACCCCTGGCTAATAGCCGTTTATGGACCTAACCTGCAAAAATTTATCAAGCTCTTTTTTAAACCCTAATAGAGTCCTGGCCTTCACAGCCTCCTCCGGCAAGGAGTTCCACAGGTTGGCTGTGTGAAGAAAAATTTCCTTTTATTAGTTTTGAACCTACTACCCATCAATTTCATTTGGTGTCCCCTACTTCTTGTATTATGGGAAAAGGTAAATAATTTTTCTATGTTCACTTTCTGCACACCATTCATGATTTTATGTACCTCTATCATATAGCCCCTCAATTGCCTCTTTTCCAGACTGAAAAGTCCAAGTCTCTCTAGCCTCTCCCCATATGGGACCCGTTCCAAACCCCTAATCATCTTAGTCGCCCTTTTCTGTACCTTTTCTAATGCCAATATATCTTTTTTGAGGTGAGGAGACCACATCTGCACACAGTACTCAAGATGTGGGCGTACCATAGTTTTATATAGGGGGAGTATGATATCTTTTGTCTAATTATCTATCCCTTTTTTAATAATTCCTAACATCTTATTTGCTTTACTAACTGCCGCTGCACACTGCGTGGGTGTCTTCAGAGAACTATCTACTATAACTCCAAGATCCCTTTCCTGATCTGTCGTAGCTAAATTTGACCCCATCATGTAGTACGTGTAATTTGGGTTATTTTTTCCAATGTGCATTACCTTACACTTACCCACATTAAATTTCATTTGCCATTTTGCTGCCCAATCACTCAGTTTGCTGAGATCTTTTTGTAGTTCTTCACAATCCCTTTTGGTTTTGACTGTCCTGAACAACTTGGTGTCATCTGCAAACTTTGCCACCTCACTGCTTACCTCATTTTCTAGATCATTGATGAACAAGTTGAACAGGATCAGTCCCAGGACTGACCCCTGGGGAACACCACTAGTTACCCCCCTCCATTGTGAAAATTTACCATTTATTCCAACCCTTTGTTTTCTGTCTTTTTAACCAATTCCCGATCCATGAAAGGATCTTTCCTCCTATCCCATGACCGCCTAATTTACATAAAAGCCTTTGGTGTGGGACCGTGTCAAAGGCTTTCTGGAAATCTAGGTATATTATGTCCACTGGGTGCCCCTTGTCCGCATGTTTATTACCCCTTCAAAGAATTCTAATAGATTAGTTAGACACGACTTCCCTCTGCAGAAACCATGCTGACTTTTGCCCAACAATTCGTGCTCTTCTACGTGCCTTGCCATTTTATTCTTTACTATTGTTTCTACTAATTTGCCTGGTACTGATGTTAGACTTATCAGTCTATAATTGCCAGGGTCTCCTCTGGAGCCTTTTTTAAATATTGGCGTTATATTGGCCGTCTTCCAGTCTTTGGGTACCGAAGCGGATTTAAAGGATAGTTTACAAACCACTGTTAATAACTCCGCAATTTCACATTTGAGTTCTTTTCAGAACCCTTGGGTGAATACCGTCTGGTCCTGGAGACTTGTAACTATTCAGCTTATCAGTTAACTCCAAAACCTCCTCTAATGTCACTTCAATCTGGGAGAGTTCCTTAGATTTGTCACCTAAAAAGGCTGGCTCAGATTTAGGAACCTTTTCAACATCCTCAGCCGTGAAGACTAAAGCAAAGAAATCATTTAATCTCTCCGCAATGGCACTGTCTTCCTTGATTGCTCCTTTTATATCTTTATCGTCCAAGGGCCCCACTGCTTTTTTAGCGGGCTTCCTGCTTCTAATGTATTTAAAAAACATTTTACTATCATTTTTTGAATTTTTGGCTAGCTGTTCCTCAAAATCTTTTTTGGCTTTTCTTACTACGTTATGACACTTAATTTGGGAGTGTTTATGTTCCTTCCTATTTTCCTCACTAGGATTTGACTTCCACTTTTTAAAAGCTGCCCTTTTCTCTCTCACTGCCTTTTTAACATGGCTGTTAAGCCATGGTGGTTCTTTGTTAGGTCTCTTACTGTGTTTTTTTATTTGGGGTATACATTTAAGTTGGGCCTCTAGTATGGTGTCTTTAAACAGTTTCCATGCAGCTTCCAGGGATTTTAGTTTAGTTACTCTACCTTTTAGTTTCTGTTTAACTAGCTTCCTCATTTTAGTGTAATTCCCCTTTTTGAAATTAAATGCCAGAGTGTTTGACCACTGTGGTGGTCTTCCCAACACAGGAATATTAAAAGTTATTATATTGTGGTCACTATTTCCAAGCGGTCCAGTAACAGTTACCCCTTGGACCAGATCCTGCGTTCCAGTCAGGACTAGATCGAGAATTGACTCTCCCCTAGTGGGTTCCTGTACTAGCTGCTCCAAGAAGCAGTCATTTAAGGCATCAAGAAATTTAATCTCTGAATCCCGTCCTGAGGTGACATGTACCCAATCAATATGGGGATAATTGAAATCTCCTATTATTACTGTGTTTTTTTATTGTGATAGCCTCTTTAATCTCCCTTAACATTTCAGCATCACTATCACTGTCCTGGTTAGGCGGTCAGTAATATATTCCTAATGCCATATTCATATTAGAGGAATGAATTGTTATCCATAATGATTCTATGGAACATTTTGATTCCTTTAGGATTTTTGTTTCATTTGATTCTATATTATCCTTCACATATAGTACCACTCCGCCACCCGCACGACCTGTTCTGTCTTTCCGATATAATTTATATGATAGTGTCCCACTGATTGTCCTCATTCCACCATGTTTCTGTGATGCCTATTATGTCAACTTCCTCCTTTGATATGAGGTACTCCAGTTCACCCATCTTATTAGACAGACTCCTAGCATTTGCATAAAAACACTTTAAAAAACTACCACTATTTATATGTCTGCCTTTCACAGACGCCTTGGATTTTTTATATGCGATTGTTTCACATCTGATCTTGCCCATATATTATTTCCCACGTTCCCATTCTGACTAACTTCTAGGGCATCCCTATCTATGGAGCGTCGTGTAAGAGAAGTCTCCGTCCGATCCAGGTGCTCCCCCGCACCAATCGGCTTTCCCCCACCTCTTAGTTTAAAAACTGCTCTATGACCTTTTTAATGTTTAATGCCAGCAGTCTGGATCCACCTTGATTTAGGTGGAGCCCATCATTCCTGTATAGGCTCCCCCTACCCCAAAAGTGTCCCCAGTTCCTAATAAATCTAAACCCCTCTTCCCTACACCATCGTCTCATCCACGCATTGAGACTCTGAAGTTCTGCCTGTCTATCTGGCCCTGCGCGTGGAACTGGAAGCATTTCAGAGAATGCCACCATAGATGTTCTGGATTTCAGTCTCTTTCCTAGTAACATAAATTTGGCCTCCAGAACATCCCTTCTACCCTTCCCTACGTCATTGGTACCGACATGTACCATGACCACCGGCTCCTCCCCAGCACTGCCCATAAGTCTGTCTAGATGCCTCGAGAGATCTGCAACCTTCGCACCAGGCAGGCGAGTCACCATACGGTTCTCCTGGTCATCACAAACCCAACTATCTATATTTCTAATGATCGAATCCCCCACTACTAAAACCTGCTTCTTCCTAACAGCTGGTGCTCCCTCCCCCGGAGAAGTATCCTTGGCACGAGAGGACACCATAGCACCCTCTGGAAGGAGGGTCCCAACTATGGGATGGTTTCCCTCTGCTCCCATTGACTGCTCTCCTTCCCTGAGCCTTTCTTCCTCCGTAACAGCATCAGGACTGTCAGATTGGAGGTGGGACAGCCCTACTATGTCCCGGAACGTCTCATCAACAAACACCTCTGCCTTCCTTAGCTCCTCCACTTCAGCCACCCCGGCCTCCAAAGCATGCACTCGGTCTCTGAGGGCCAGGAGCTCCTTGCTGTCTTGTCCTCTGTGACTGGAAGGGCTGTGACAGTGAGGTGAGGTTGGCAGTGCGGTGGGGGGTATCCGTTGTTTCTAACAGACACAAAGGAGGCTTCATATGAATGAGCAGGCCCCGGCTGTAATCTGTTGAAAGGGACGTGGAGGCGCTGCCTGCAGTGGTCTCATGCTGATTTATACCAGCTGGAGACACATTCTATGTAGAAGCTCTTGCTTTGATCTGAGTAAAGTGTTTGGGAGGGGGGAGGATTTTGATGGTCTGCCTGGTGGTGGGTGGGGAGTCGTGGTTCAGGGCACGAAGGGGAACTGAGGATGTGTAAACCAGGTGTTTGCATACTCTTATGCTGAGATTGAGAGGAGCACGGTGTTCTGGTTTGAGTATCTTGGCTCTCATTGTGAAGAGGCGTCTGTGTTTTTCACCATGAAGAGGCAGAGGGTGAGAAGGTAGAGAAGGAAAATGAAATGTTAATTTTGTACGTGTCATCTTTCTTAGTGATCCTTCTAGGCTTAGCATTCCCTTCACTTTCTTTCCCCCTTTACTCCAATCTTATTCCTCTGCCTGCTCTGTGCCTCCCCCGACCTTTGTTTTTCCTCCACCAGATTCCACCCAACTTACCATTGCTTAGAAAGGTTCTAATGTCTCCTCCCGTCTCCGTGAGGCTCTGGGGATCTACCCAACACATTGCCTGACAGCAGAATAAGGGTCTTTAGACTGTACTTCAAGGAACACTCATAGGGGTGATGTGGCTGGCTAGGAATTTGGAACTTCTGTCGTCCACATTGGCAGTGTGAAGCTTAGCAGTTTTGGAAGACCCTTTTGGATGCAAAAGAGGGATCCAGAGAACTAAGGAAGGGCAGAAGTGTTAGGCAGGGGAAAAGGAGACAGATTGGGGTGAGTGGTTTTGATATAAAGAGGGGTCCTGCTGCCTCACTTTTGAGTAACACACGTTGTGATCCATTTAGGCCTGTGCACATCGCTGGAAAAATATCTACTATGAGACAGAGTACATCCTGCCCCATGGTTTCTGCAGTATCATACCACCTAACCTCCAGTCCAATGGTCGAAAATTATTGCCCTGCTATGAAGGTAAGGTGTTATTTCTCTATCATGACAGCATAGGTTTTCCTATTGTCTGCAAAAGCATCTATGGTGAACCTTCATTAATGCTTTAGAAAATGTACTGTTGGCCCAGATGTAATTTGGGAGAAGGATGATCTTGATTTTAAAAACGGGAGTCAAGAAGATCATTGGTTCCCACGAGTCATAGTGTGCAGCCATGCTTAACCAATAGAGCAATAAACTTTTGGAATGGCATTTTGAGAAAACCATAAACTCCCTTATCTGGATGTCGCAAGACATGTGACATGAGTACAGCCACTCACATTTGTCTGCATGTTTGGCATTATTGATTAATGGGAAATAATCACACCCACGTCTAAGAGCTATTTCTAGTCCCACACTATCATTTACAGGGCCGGGGGGAGGAGGGAAGAATCACTGATTAACAGCTACATTTTAGGATACCAGTGTAATAAATTAGAATAAAGTTGCTGCTTTACATTGCTGCTGCTTTGTAAACGATGCCCAAAGGCACTTGTTATGCTTCTCAAAATATTGCCGGAGTTCAGAATAGATCTGGAATGGCATTGAGAGTGAGAGAACTTGTTGGAGTTTTGAACAATAGAGAACTTTACTCATTGTTTGCACTGCAAGTCCTAGTTGCTTTAATTTCCGATTTAAAGAATGATCTTCCCTTCCGTATTGTGTGTCTCAGCTTACACTGTATTTCATTCTTTAAAGAAAGACAGCCTCTTGTGAATCAAAAGCAATTAACCAATCCAAAAGGCACAGTCACATCACTAGGGAAGGTGGGGTATCTCCTAGCTTTAGCAATGAGCCATTCAAGAAAACAGGCTCTTCAGTTTCCTGGGTTGTTGTTAGATAGCTATGCCAGTGTTTCACAAACTGTGCAAGGGGTTTCCAAGGGCGGTGTGCAAATGGGCCATGGGAAGTGCAGACAGAACGCTTTATTTTTTAAGAGTTCTGACTGTTCTGCCAATGTGGCCTCCTGCAGAAAGACTGTGTATACTCACACTTGGGCTCTCCTGCTCCCCTCATGCCCGATCTCACACTGGAAAGCAGCCTGGGCTTGGGCTCTTCTTTCCCACCACCCCTAGTCCCTCACCCAGAAGCAGCCCCAGGGTGGCAGCTGCACCTCAGAAATAAGGGTGCTAGTTGTACCCTAAGTCTGTTGTGAAAATACACCAATATCACTTTTCACGTTGCTTCCCTTGCTTCTGGTATGGTGCAGCCTTCAGAGCTGGGGCCTGGCCAGCAGCTGTTGCTCTCTGCTTTGCCTTTAGAACCGTGTGTGTGTGTGCGTGACAAACGAGTGGGAGCCTGATCAAGCACATCTGAGAACCACTGATCTGCACCCCCTTTGAGGTCTGAGAAAGTGTGTAGGTTTGGAGGCCACCCTGGAGTAGTTTGTGTGCAAGACTTCACTGACTTTGATGTCCAATGTCAGGAGCAGCCAGTGTAAGGCTGGCTGCTGACATTAGTAAGTAGAGGAGAGTTAACACAGTAGATATCTTTGTCAGTTTTTCAAATAGTAATGGATTGCAGTGCTTGAAGTGTCTCTCACTGCGTTAGGTTTTACTCCAAGAGCAGTGATTGCCCAGACCAACTTCTGTGAGGACACAGCTCGAAGCACACAGATAAATTACGTATTGCAGTGAGGATCTGGAGAATTGTTTAACTCCCCTACGCCCAGCTGTTACAGGCTGCCTTGCAAACCCCTGCAACCAGTCTCCCAAAAATTATTTGTGCCTACCTGGAGACGGCAAACATTCGTGCTTGGAGCATCAGTAGAAGGTCCCAGAAATATTCATTTGAAACTTTAATGGGTTTGATTCTGTATTCGAATCCCCGGCTTTACTTGGGCTATAGCAAAATGTGTGGAAGTCATAAAATCCTCCTAACCTGAATATTGTCCTATTTTGTTTGCTTGTCTTCCTGTGGGCAGGATCAGGCCAAGACTACATACTTAAGCAATGCAATGCAATGCAAATTCTGCAATATAAACTTTTGTTACCTCCCGCTTTTTGACCACCCCCTTGCAGAATCACTTCTGTTATTTCCTGTCATCCCTTTTCACCACTCTGATGTTCTTTTAAAAGCTCTCAGTCACAAATAACTGGAGAGAGGCAGCTCCTGAAAGAGACAATCAGTTGTGTTTTAATGTGCGTCATGGCTTCAGAGTGAAATGGCTGCTTGTCTGACAGGCTATTTGCCAGGAATTGCTAGAAAATAGGAAGGTGTGGGCCCAGGGTTTGTGACGCAGCCAGTGGAAAATTGGCAGTTGTGTTACATTATGATACTAGCTCAATTTCATTGCATGCTAGAACAAAAATAGGAGATTTAGGATTGATTTGTTCATTCCACTGGCAGGCATCAAGTCGGACAGTATCGCTAGAGTGACTGAGTTTGTGTCTTTTTTACCTCTGTAACTTTCAGGTTTCAGTAAAGTAATTTATCTTATTCTTCAAAAAGAAAGATACTGCTGTGATCCTTCATTGAGAAGGATTAACTGAAACCTTCCCCGCTGATGCCTCAAGTTTATTTTTCCCTTGATCCTTTCAGAAAGTAAAAGGAAAGCCATGTTCTTCTTAGTGAAAATTTGGGTGAGGATCCCCTCACAGACAAACTGAACGAAAGAAATCAAGACATATTTTGGTAGAGAAAGCACATGCACAATGTAACTGAAACCACTTCCTACCAAGACTTGCTGCTGGCTTCCAGCACTGGTCCTAACAGGAATACTCAGGGTTGGAAACACCGTTCCAAGACATAGCACGTGCATTTACAGCACCAAGCCCTGGGACTTCAGTTCCAGTTATGGGTAATTTACAATTATAGAGGCAGTGCAGTATTTGCCACACAAACTATAATGAGAGGCATCTAACCACTGTGCATGAAGCAGACATGTAGTTCATGTACGTTGTGTATTAAGTAACCATTCACCATATAATACAGATTTAATAATTAAAAACAAAAGAGGAAATGGAAACTTCCTTACTGGAGAGCAGTCAGGAAACAAGATAGTAGTCTTGATGTGTCTTATTCTTCTCCTTTATCCCTGAGACAGCTGACAGAAATCTGGAAGCTATTGAGAACTAATGAGAGCAGCAGAAGGCCTGATAGTTAAGTGGAATCTTTCTGGCCAGGAGCTAATCTGATTTGTACAAACTGAAGTGCTTTGTGGGGCACTGTGCTAAGGTCTTGCAAGCTATATTCTCACTTGATTGGCCTTGCTTTTAATGGCTGCCAAATGTGGCTTACAAGGAAATTAGGAACCCGGCCATACTGTCCCCCTGACTCACTTAATGGGTGGAGATAAAGGGCTGCTGCTGCTACAGCAGACAGTTTAAAAGAAGTGGGGACAGACAGATGAGCTGGTTTCCTTGTTCAGTGGTGTAAAGGTCAGAGGGTCAGGGAGTGAGATGTTGGAAGCTTTAATAATAGTTGCTGGTGGTTAGAGACTAGAGGAAAAGTATCCACCGCTTACTTGATCCATCTGAAGGAATAGAGGCATTTTTCCTCAGGGAGAGACAGAATGGTCCAGCCTGTCATCAGTTTCCTGCAAGCCATATTCTGAGTCCCCTGGCTTTGTGGGATAAACCCAATCGAAAGGTTTTTGGTCAAGAAAGCAGCTACTATTTCCTCCCAATGTGGTGAGATGCTGCAACACAGGAAAGAGGAGGTTGGGATTAAATATATTGTCTTTGACTGTCAGTGCAAGTGAGTGAGAACATGTCACAGCTGTCTCATATGCTTGAAACTGTGGACAGCGTATGGAACAGAATTTCTTTGCCTGTGGTTACGCTGTCAAGTTATGGTGGCACAACCCTGGTTTTGTCAACAAAACTCATGGAGTGTATACATACAAAATGGGATTTGTCGAAGTATCTAGACAAAATTCAGCACTTTTCCCAGTAGCATTCTGCCTCAGAATTTGGAGGCAGAATGCTGCTGCAGACAGATTCTGTCAACAAAAGCTGTGTGAATGCCCCTGGGGGCCTCTCTCGACAGACAGGGCATCCGCGACAATGCGCAGCCCTGTCTGCTGTGCTTCTGGTGCCTGTTTGTTGAGAGAGCAGCCGGGCAGTCTGGCCACTCTGTCGACAGAGCAGAGCTCTTCCGATTTGACTTTTATATGTTGCCACACTCTGTCAACAGAAGTTTTGCCAGGGAATCTCTTCTGACAGTGACTTCTCTTGACGGTGAGCTGTAGTGTAACCGTAGCCTTTATGTGTTTGTGGGGGTGGGTTGGGAGGAGCTAATGCTTTTAAGTGATATTTTTTTTATTGTGAACGTCTGTATAGCAGTTTATTCTTTACGCGGCTCTTTTTTTTTCCAGTTGTAATTTGAAAGATAGTGGAGGACTTCTGTTGATGAGAGTGGTTTCTGATACACAACAAACATGTCAGGGCTTATCTTTTTTATCTCTCAAGTTAATTGATGGGGACGATGGAGGGAGGCTTTTCAAAGGGGACTTAGGCACTCCATGCCCATTAAAAATCTGTCTAATTTGTGCCTCTGGAATATCTCCGTATTAGTGAATTCATCTACTTGGGGTCATGCCTTGAACAAGCTTCTCTGCCCAGCTCTAAACACTTATTAAATCTGTAGTACTGTAAGGGTGCACAGTGCTTTATAGGTGAATAATAGAGGCCACTAGGTGCTTGTAATCAAAAGGTCTGATCCTGCCAACAGTTACTTCATGTGACTAGGAAGATGGATACAGGAGGAGAGCCTGGAACCAAGTTATTCCCACAACCTCCCAGCTGTCACATGGGTCTCGTGGTTTGTGGCCCAATGAATATGCCATTATTTATTGAAAGGGGAACAGCTTCAACAGGCGAGATCGAGAGAAACTGTGCCCAGAATGATGTGTGAGCCCAGTGGCTAAGGCACTCGCCTATTATGTGGGAGACCCAAGAGAAAGTCCCTGCTCTGAATCAGACAGAGTGGGGATTTGAACCCTATATCTTTACTCAAGTGTCTTCATCATTGCTGTATGAGTGGGGGAGCACCAGTGCATTCTCCTCTGATTTTGTGAATTGCACTTAAGTCCCTTTTGTGAACATAACACAAATAATATTTTTTTGTTCACAACAATTCAGTGAATTCATAGTAGTTTTGGGTTGATCCAAAATTGCATTTTTTTTCAACAAATAAACTATTTGAAACATTTCATTCAGCAGTAGTGACAGGCGTGCACTGAGGTGAGGGAAAGTGCCCTATCCTATCAACTTGGAGATACAAGATGTCATTGTCAATGGCCTGTCATTGGCCTGTCATTGTCTTTTGAGGTCTTGACCCAGCAGTGATAAGACTGCATGGAGAGCATAAGGGAGGCCAAACCTAGATAAGAAGGGTGCAGGAAAACAGAGAGAGGAGATCTGGGAATACAGGAAGGAAGTTCTGAGCTAGATCCTGGCTGAAATGCGGAGGCACTGGAGCTTTGTGAGGGTAAAGGCTGAGCTGTTCCTTTATATGCGAGGAGGCAGGCAGCAGTGCTTTGCACACGCTGGATTCTGAGACTCGAGACATGAGGACACCATAGGCAGTTTCAAAGGTCAAGGCAAGAGGAGATGGAGGCTGCTCAGAGGGTTTCAGCTACATGGATATCAAGACTATTTCGCTTGCTGAGAGTGCTTTGCAGCTGGTGACAGGCAGCAAGTCCAGTCTGTGTTATTCTCAGGTCTGCCACGGGCTTAGACACTCATCCCGAGGAAGCCGTGCAGGAGATGTGTGCGTGCTATCTCTGAATGTGTGCTTCCCAGCTTTGGTACAGATGTGTTAGCTCTGCATGAGCTAGAGCACCTCAAGAGCAGTGTGGATGGTACGGTCTGGGCAAAAGCATGGACTTACCTGAGCATAAGCCTGCCTAAGCTTGGTGGGTAGCCCATTCCACCACTTGTACCACTACGTCCTCACTAGTAATTTTAGTTAGTGTACATCTGGCTAGGAGCTATGG
This sequence comes from Carettochelys insculpta, assembly GCF_033958435.1. Lineage (NCBI taxonomy): Eukaryota > Metazoa > Chordata > Testudines > Carettochelyidae > Carettochelys > Carettochelys insculpta. The sequence continues at coordinate 190,129,775 of NC_134138.1, read as the reverse complement.
GAGGCACGCTCCCAGTTACGGTGTGGGCATACCTTGGGCCTCCATGCTTCAGTTACACTTCTGTCAAGTGTGACTTAAGGCTGCCTTTTCTCACCGGGGTCTGGTGCAGATACCTTCATTGACGTGTGCAAGTGCTAAGACAACACAGCATTGGGTGGGGGCACAATAGAAGTACACAGGTAGGTAGGTGAGAAGATGTAGCTCTGCATGCTGCAGGGCTACTGTTAGGAAATTTTTTCCATGTTCTATTGAGAGAGATGTATGTGCTATTCATTCAGGTTAAACTGCTTTAATGCTCCTTGTCATTCACCAGAGGCTATATAACAGCCTGCTGTGGTAGCTTTTTATATATAAAAGCTCTGAAGTTACTTGAATTGATGAGTTCCCCAGTGCCCACTGAGGCAGGGGGAGAATAACCAGTGATTTGTGTGAAATATAGGCCTACTGCTTGGACCAGACAGTATTGGCCATATGAGGGAGCTGGAACCACTGAACTCTGTGTACCACATAAAGCTGAACAGTACATTCCATGAACATGTCAGCCTCAGTGGACACAGAGCAACTTGTTGCAAAATCATTTAAATCAACAAATCCTACCCGTTTTACATTTTCAGCTCATTCAAGCAGTAAATAGTTTCTTCATTTCTCCCCAATGCTGTACATTGAAGGATATTTATAGGAATGTTTAAAAATGTACATTGCAGGCCAAAATCAGCCCTGCTGCAGCTCTGTGGACTTCAAGGGATTTGCTGAAACGGTTTATTTGCAGGAAAGGGCAGTTTTGGATGTCCTGAAAATAGGTGTGAATTTGACAGACATTCACCAAACAGATGTTGACAATTTTTTTTGGCCCTTAGGTGCCATTGGAAAAAAAAAAAAAAGAGGAGGCGGTGCCATCACTTTTGTAAATATTAGTCCAGTTGTTAGGGCAGCTCCCCTGGTTTGTGGGAGATCTAGGTTCAAGTCCCCACTCTGCTTCAAGTGGGGAAAGGATGCGGACTTGACTCTGCCCCCTCTGGTATGAATACCTTAATCACTGGGCTATGGGATGTTCTTCGGTGGCATGTAGTCTCTTGTGCTTCTGGTGAAGCTATTTCACTTTATATATACATAGTCATTAGAGTAATGAGACTGGGTTTCCCAAAACCCGGGGGAGTGCCCTAACCTCTGACCTGCACAGTCAATTTTTTACTCTCTCTGGTCTAGTCAATATGTAATAATTAATATACACAGCAGAACATCTTTAACAGGAGACTGAAGGTATGTCTTCATGGAGCTGGAATATGTAATTTCCAGCTCAAACAGACACATCCATACTAGCACATTAAAAAATAGCAATGTAGCCACAATAGCATGAACTGGCCTAAGTTGGCTGAATGCAAACCTCCATCATATTGGGATAACTAGTCCCTTTGTGCTGTGCCCAAAAACCTTTATGGAGCCATGTAAAGGAATGCGTGCCAAACCTTTTGCTAAAACCTTTACTATTCTCCATCTCATCGTTCTATTATTTTACATTTGTTTGTTGTGTGTCTTTTGCGGTTAGGATCAGATTTTGCTAAACATTTATGAAAGTGAGACATCCCACTGAACCTAATGGGACTACTTTTATAGATAAGTCACGTAGGTCCATAAGTGTGTGCAGGATTTGAACTTCAGATTGTCATAGCTCTTTGATATGGCAACTTTGGGTGAAATCCTGGCCCCATTGAAGTAAGAGGTAAAACTCATTGATTTCAATGGGTGCACGATGTGACAACACCCTATATTTTAAAAAAATTTACTTATAAATATACATACACATAAATTGGAGGTACTTTGGATAAAATGTCTCATGCCTTAATTTTAATGTTGCAGTCTGTTAGATCTGTATATCCTCTTTTAGTTCATGTATCATTCTTATATGTGAAGTTAGAAATATGAAGTATAAGCCCGTTTATAGATCTAAATGTGCTAATGAGAGCGGTTACTAGTGGCCCAGAACCATAATGATTAGTGGTCCATTTAACAACTGGTAAACAGCCTTGCTTGTTGAAAAATTCTGGATTATCTCTATCAATAAGTAATTAGTCTTTCATCTCAAAGGTGCTGGTTCTTGTAATGTTGGTAGTGTCTGAAAGCTGTACTTGTCTAGTGAATGATTGATCGGTGTCCTGTGTGTGATGAGATTATGGTCTCCTTTCAGTTCTTGACACACTGCCATTGTGCCAGGTCTTCACCAGGGGGTAAATTGGTGTAGTTGGATTGCAGTCAACAGAGCTAGTCTAACTCACTCCAGCTAAGCATGTGGCTGATCCATTTTAGCAATCTCAGCAGGCTAAGGAGTCAGTGAGCAAAAGTGCTGAAATAATTGCTCCCTCCTAGAAGTGGTCATGTCCCTCTTGGTTAGAGCTGAGGCACTGTGGTACAGTTAAGCCCTCAAGTTATGCAGGGGTTGTGTTCCTGAAGCCTCTGCATAACTCACATTTTTGTGCAAGTCAAGGGGAGCCAAGAACTAGGTTGCAGCATAGTTCCTGGCTCCCCTGGGCAGTTTCCTGATTCCCAGAGTGACAGGGAGCTTGGAGCCAGGGGCAGCCTGGTTCTAGTCTCCCCACCTGGCTCCAGTCTCCCCACCACTTGTGGGATGGAGAAACTGACCAGCTCATGACCAGTGGGGAGCTTGGACTAAGCTATGAGCCTTCTCCCTCCCTTCCCATATGTCTGGGGAAGAGAGGGAGGAGGCTCCAGCTGAAGAGCAGTAGGGTTCCCCCCCGCAGCTGGAAACCCCATGACTTGCTCTGCCAGCTGGGTGCTGACCAGCTGGCTTCCAGCCTCTGGGCTGTGGGTCTCCCCACTCCTGGCCAGGGACCCTGCACCACTGCCCACCCCCTCACGTAAACATGAGATACACGCATGTTGAATGCATGTATCCTGGAGGATTACCGTATAGCAGTGTGGGGAATCTGCCTATATCAGCTGCATTTGTTTTGTTGATAGACAGCAGAACTCATTTTCTAGGGCTACCTATCTGGAACCTTCCATCCACAAAAAAACCTATAACTAAAAATAATAAAGACAGCTGTCATCTTCAGGAGGTTGGGTGTCTTCTTGCAAAAGCCTGTGCAAAGCTGTTAAAGTATTTAAAAATTGACATTTCCTGATTTTTGTATGGGGGGGTGGAAGTGGGGGGGGGGGCGGGGGCGGGGGAACCAAAGGAGCCAGAAGTACAGGGCATGGAATTAGAACATAAGTGGATGACTGTGAAAGATTACAGGCCAACTTTCCAGGTACAGACACAGAGGTGAGGAGAGAATTTCCACAGGATGAGCATGTCCCATTGTAAATACAACTAATTAAAAAAAAATACATTCCTGGGGCAAGAATCAAAGGATTTGAGTTGGACAGATCACGAATAGGTGACAGACATTGGCACAGTCCTATGTGAAGATAAATACCAGACCCTAACAAAAAAGGGCTCCTGTGACATTCCTGCCTGACTGGCATGTCCAGAAAAGTAATGTTTGCAAGAGAAAGTGATGACTGTTGGTCCTCCTCAAATAAAAGACCAGTTCTAAATAAACGAACACAAAACCCTCCCTTACAAGGAGAGGCTAAGTTCACAAATGACTGTCTGTGCAGGGCTGGTAATAAAGTGGTGGTGGGGTATAGGTGAACTGCTCTGAGAACTTGAGTTTAAGTAAAAGTGATATATTGCGCGTGGACATGGTGTCTTGAGCTCTGAGCCTGAAAGAGGCATGGTACTGTTGGGCCCTTGAGTGCATATGGAACTCCACTGTGTGGACCCATGGGTTATCTACACATGTGTTGCACCAGGTGGATCAAGGCTGTACTTTGCATAGATTATGCCATCGGACCTGTTACTCTTAGCTGCAATTTTAGCAGATTCTGTAAAAGTGAGAGAGCCCTCAGCTGTGACAAACTCACATGTCCATTTACATACAGTCATACCCCAAGATACACCCATTCGAGTTACGAGAATTTGACTTTATGAGGAGTTTCAATTAATACCCCTTTTCCAGCTTACGAGGCATTTCTTCACATTTATGAGGACCGATTTGGAGGCTGGTGGCTCTGGTAGGCAAGCACGGAGGGGATGGAGTCGGCCGCATTGGTCTTGACAAAGAGGCCATGCGGGGGGCGGCGGTGCCCTGCGAGAGGTCGGCAGTCTGGTGCGGGGAGGTAGACTCGTCCAAGTCCCAGCAGTAGATCACGCCGCTCTGCGAGATGTGGATGCTGGGTGCACAGCCTATCCCAGCCCCACTGCTGCCGCTCACCCCCCGGGTGGCTAGGGGGCTGCTGCCGCCCGCCCTGCGCAGCTGTGCCTCGGATGCCGTCTGTGGCACTCCCTCCCATTTAGCACCTGGCTCTCCCGCCGCTGCCACCTCGGCTGCTGCCGGCTGGGCCTCTCCGCCGTGCAGCCCTGAATGACAGAGGCATCCTGTGCCTGCCTAGCTCCCCATGCGGCAAGCCCCTGGCAGTGCCCTCTCCCCACTTAACCTAAGTTGCGCTCAGGCCGGGTTGCCTCCCCGTGCCCGCCTCTGCCCTGCCTGCCCCCTTGCACTGGGTTTAATGGGATTTGGTGGTGTTTTAGCATGAATGGGTGTACATTTTGGGGCTCAGGAATGCATACATTTTTTTCCCATTGAAATTAATGGCAACTGCATTTTCAACTTACGAGAATTCACAGTAGGAGGGGTTTTTCAGGAACGAATTACCCTCGTAATGCGGGGGAAGACTGTAGTCAACTTTTTATACCTTAGGGCTATGTCTACACTAGCACACTATGTCGAAGTAGCCTATTTCGAAGTAAGAACGTAAAAATAGGCTACTTTGACGTGTATCGTCTGCATGTCCTCCAGGGCTGGTGCCGTTGACGTTCGGCATCAAAGTAGTGACAGAGAATGTCAAAAGGAGCCACCCCAGAAGGAAATGTGGAGTGTCCACACACACGCACACACAAGCACTCCCCATTGAAATAAGGGGCCAGCAAAGCCTGCAGATGGGGTCACAGGCTGGACTAGCCCTTCTGAGGCAAGAGCAAGCCACTCCCTTAAAGGGCCCCTCCCAGACACACGCGGCCTGCACAGCATGAGGTCCGCAGAGCTGACAACCGGTTGCAGACCCCATGCATACAGCATGGACCCCACAGCTGCAGCAGCAGCAGCAGCCAGAAGCCCTGGGCTAAAGGCTGCTGCAAGCGGCGACCATAGAGCCCTGCAGGGGCTGGACAAAGCGTCTCTCAACCCCTCAGCTGATGGCCGCCATGGAGGACCCCGCTATTTCGACATAGCAGGACGTGGATCGTCTACATACATCGTACTTCAATGTTGAAAGTCGAAGTTGGGCACCATTCCCATCTTCAGATAGGAATAGCGATTTCGATATCTTGCCGCCTAACATCGATTTCAACGTCGAAATAGCACATGGCGTGTGTAGAGGCAACGCGTGCTATTTTAATGTTGTGCCAGCTACTTCGAAGTAGCTGGCTAGTGTAGAAGCACCCCAGGTGTTTTTATTGGTGGGAAATGCTAAAATAATAACTTCTTATTCCTGTCACTATTTCCTGTAATACATTTTAAAAAAAGACTTCCACAAAGAGACGAATGGTTTATTAAGTTTTTTTGGTCTTTAGAATAACACACTCCATGAGGAACTGATTTAGCTCTAAAGGGGTAACATACCAAGCAATTCCTTGTAAATTCCTTTGTCATTTGGCAAGGAATACATGGTCACTTCTTGTAAAGTGTTACCATGCTATATGGTGAATGTTTTTAGAAAATGAATTACACTGGGTCCCTTAATCCCCTTTTATCCATGGGAAGATGTTGGTCTATGCAGGAAGTGACAACATAGTGCAATTGCACATTCATTTGTTTGGTAAACCTTGGGAAATAAATGTCAGAATTTGGATCCAGAACTGGGTTTGAAACACTCAAAAGTGGAAGGTATTTTGGATTCAGGTGGTAATTTGGCCCATTGGAACAATTCTGGTTCCAATTTGGAGAGTTTGGGGATGCTTGTTTTGAAAGATACAGTTTCTGTTCTTCTCTAGAAAATAACGGGAGAATCCTTGAGTGGAATAACAAAGCGGAAAGAGGTTGGTTGGTTGGTTGGTTGGTTGGTTGGTTGGTTGATTTTCAGTACTCTGAGATTTCAGTAGAGCAAAATATTGCTTCCTCTGAGCCAGGTGGAGAGTGATGAATTTTGCTGTTCAGGATGGAGCTTGTGGGAAGGGAGTTGGCAGTGTGGAGACAAGAACTCAAATTTGAGTGCTGAAGAACTTGCACATATGGGCACGCTGTATGCATGTCACTTCTATACCTCTGATTCAAAGACTAAAAGGTAATCAGAAGTAATAGGGAGGAGAAATTTTTATCTGGCCATCCATGTAGCTGACTAGTTCGCCTTGTGGGAAACACTGCTTCCTTTGGAGTTGTCCAGTACTGTATCTGAGGGTATCTGAACTCTTTTCGCTCTGAAGCATAAACAGGCAGCCATTTTACACTCCATTTCTTCAAAGAAGAATAGAGGAGAGTACCAAGAACAGTCTCCCCTGCGTTACGAGGGTAATTAGTTCCTGAAAAACCCCTCTTAGGGTGAATTCTCATAAGTCAAAAATGTAATTACCATGAATTTCAATGAGAAAAAATTTTATGCATTCCTGAGCCCCAAAATGTACACCCATTCATGCTAAAACACCACCAAATCCCATTAAACCCAGTGCAAGGGGGCGGGCAGGGCAGAGCCGGGCACAGGGAGGCAGCCCGGCCTGAGAGCAGCTTAGGTTAAGTGGGGAGGGGACGCTGCCAGGGACTGGTTGCGTGGAGAGCTAGGCAGGCACAGGATGCCTCTGTCATTCAGGGCTGCACGGCGGAGAGGCCTGGCCAGCGGCAGCGGCGCACGAGCCAGGTGCTAAATGAGAGGGAGCGCCGCAGACGGCGAGTGGCACCCGAGGCACAGCTGTGCAGGCTGGGCGGCAGCAGCCCCCTAGCCACCCGGGGGGTGAGCGGCAGCAGTGGGGCTGGGATAGGCTGCACGCCCAGTATCCACGTCTCGCAGAGCGGTGTGATCTACTGCTGGGACTTGGACAAGTCTACCTCCCCTCACCAGACTGCCGACCTCTCGCACGGCGCCGTCTCCCCACTGCATGGCCTCTTTGTCAAGACCAATGCGGCCGACTCCATCCCCTCAGTGCTTGCCTGCCAGAGCCGCCAGCCTCCAGATCATTCCTCGTAAATGCGAAGAAATGCCTCGCAAGCTGGTGTAGGGGGTATTAATCGAAACTCCTTGTAAAGCTGAATTTTTGTAACTTGAATGGGTGTATCTCGGGGTATAACTGTAGTGAGCATGCAGTGATACCTGTGCCGTAGTTAAGGCTGTGTTACAGAGTTCCATTTTGGCAGGAGTTTAAACTTTGATGGTCAGTGGCATTAGCTGTGTTAAGGTAGAATAACTCCCCGGTGAGGTGGAATGTGTGACAGTGTGATACATCATTGACCTCTTGATCTGGAAGCATATGATGTCAATGTTAGGGTTTTGTGTTGGAGTGGAAGTTTGGTGAATCTGGGCTACTTGTTTTTGGTGTCTGGTAAGCGTTGGCAATGTAACCTGAAGGGTTGAAGCGTGTTATCAGTAGCACTGTAGACAAGATGAAAGTCAAAACAAATGCAGAGATCTTTCCTTTCAGCTTCTTTCTTCCATTTCTTTGCTGTTTTGAGTGGATGGAGTGTGTCCTACAACTAGACCTACATTTTATGCGCAAAATGATAGCGGGAGGAGGGCTGATATGATTTGTTTGTTTGGCTGAACACACCAGTATCATTATACTTTCCACTTTTTATATAGCACATTTTAGCCATAGGACTCAAAGCACTTCATAATTCTCTTTACTGTGTTGCATAAAACTTCAGAGCGGTGTTATAATACTTAACTATATTTTTACAGATGGAAAATCTAATGCACAAGAGAGGTTAAGTGACTTGCCTGAGGCCACATAGTGAGTAAGTGATGGATATGGAGAGTGGATCCAGGTGTCCTAGTCCCTTGCGGTAACCCTTAGCCAACATTTACAGCACTATGGAAGGACAGCTCAGGTGGAACAAAAGAGTGCATTGCCTTAAACCACACAATTATAGTTTAACGAGCGATATTGCGGCTGCAGGTATGCCACTGACACCTATCGCACTTAGTTTCTGGATCCACTTTCTTGCCTCTTGCTGTTGTCCTGCCATTCATATCCTGTCACTGACTCTGGAGGCTTGTAGCCATATCTGATCACAAATGGGAATTTTTGTTGCTGTTCTTCCAGCTCAGTGAAGATCAGTCAACTGTAAATTTTGGGACTACCCACATATTGTGGAAGAGAGGTCTAAATTTCTGAGGTTCACTGAATTCCTGAGATTTTCCTTCTTTGGCTCCAGTTAATCTTTTTTGTGGCTCAGCACTCAGCGGTACATGTGGAATGAAACAGCGAGCCGCATGCAGCTGGCATGGAATGACATGACTGTGGTTTGTTTTCTTCCTCCTCTTCCAATCTAGAGTATAAGAAGAAATATGGAGAAGAGCATGGCTCATGTCAGGCTGGAATAGCGGCCTTCTTCACTGAGGTGGGTAATGGCAGTTTTGATGAAAACATTTAAGTTTGTGGAGGCATTTTCCTGCTTGTTTTGCTGTGCACTGGGAAGGAGTGTGGAAAGACAAATGTGCTGTTAGCAGCACTCTTTGCACTTAGCATTCTTCCTTTTGTAATAGTCTGACTTCAGTAATTCATCAAGCACCCAGCTTTTACGCTGTCTCTCCTCCCACAGTTCTGGAAATGCATCACGGTGAGGTCTCACATGACATAATATACATGAAGTGATTCACACATGAACGGATTTAGGCTTAGGCGCTCCCAGGGAAGAATGAATGAACTTTGAAGATTCTCCTGAGGGGGTATTTTTATTACATAGTCCCACTCCCTCTGTCTCTGGATTTGCTGTTTGTTTATAGCCTGTAAATTTTGCTGTAACAAGATCGTCCGTGAATGAAATAATTTGTAATGGTCTGTAGATTTAGAAAACATAGTTCTGTGATGTCTTGACCATTCTTGCTCTCTTAAAAAGGCAGACCTGGTATTGTGGAATATGTTGTGCAGAGCTGAGCCGAGTAGTTACATAAATCCTGGGTCAAACGAATCAGGGATGAATTCAGTTTATTGTTTCGGCAGTGAAATTTGTTTTTGAGCTTCCAAAAATTTGAACATTTTACCCTAAATTTCTCAGTAGCAGTCATATCAAACAGAAACTACCTTCTTCTAATGCTATACTCCTTTCTCTTCAGAATTCCTTTATTTTTCCCTCTTAGTTTTAAAACCAAAGATACCATGGGGAAAGAGAACCTTTCCCTTGTCGTATGTGGTTCAGTAAGGACTGAATCCTATAGTCTTTTTTCACTTGATCAGTCCTTACTCATGAGGGTAGCTCTTCCACTATTAGTGGGACTACTTGTGTAAGCAAATATTGCATGATCGATGTTTAAGGCATCCAAATATATTACCTGTCTCATGGTCTAGAATATAGTTTGCTGAATGTTTTGAAAGATGGAAAAAATACTCTTGTTGACTCAATATTTGTTTTCAACAGTGACTAGTGGTTAGGTACACACTTTAGTCTTGTGGGGTTTTTTTCATTTTTTCATTAGTAATTTTTGGCTGCTCAGTTGGAAAGTTTTTTTTAAATAGAGGGGTGAAATGTAACAAGTGGGTGACCAACACATTCTATGTATCAGGTCCATTTAAGTTGTCTTAAGCTGGGCCTATTTGAAAACTCTGATCTTCGTGACTGGTGATGATTAATTTACATGGATACAATATCAGAGATAGACCTGAGCTGCAAAATTCAGATCTGGGATGAAACTTTCCTGAAGTGCCCTGTTTAACCCGGTGATGAGATGTCTGCAATTGAAGGAGGGATCATAGCATAATTATTAAAGGCTCATTTCCTGCAACACTGTCGATAAATAAATTATGCCTCTATTCAGTATCCCAGTTGATTAAAAAGAAGAGCAGTGAGGGAGGACTATGTAAGGGTGACATGGGATAGGTGAGATCTGAAAGGCAGCATAAATTTGGAGTCTTCTCAGGTCTCTCCGTTTACTTATATTTATCTTTCAACATCAATCATTGTTATGCTCCTCCTTCCATGGATCTGGTTCCTTCACCTTTAAAAGTAGTCAGTGCTTTTTCCATCCTTGTTACTCCAATGTGTCCTGTTGCCATTAACCTGATGGCTCTTGGTCTGTCCTAAATCAGCTACTTTGGATGTATTCCTTCCTGTTAGTGACTGCCCGAAGGTGTAGCTTTGAACCACCAGTTCAGAGTGCTTTGGAGAGAACTAACAGGCCCGTAGCAAGAGGAGCAATAGCAGAAGCAGTAAGAAAATTAAAAAAAAAACGCGACCATCAGAAGTGCTGGAGACAATGGGAAAAGAGAAGGAAAAGAAGGTACCCACTTAACCAACAGGGTCAAGTCCTGATGGGTGTCCAAGTGAGTCCAAGAAATACTAGAAGGGAATCTATGGGCTGAGCCATGCAGTGTGGTTTCTAAAGCATGCTGATGTATTGCATGCTAACTAGGCCATGTAGACCCTGCTGGTGTGCTCTAAGAGTTCCCTAGTGTGCTTTAATTCAGTGCTCTTTGTAAAACCAACAGGTTCAAATACTCTAATGAACTTTCAGTCCCTGCCAGGAGAGCCCCACATGGACTATTTTGTGGTGTATTAGTGTGCATTAGAAACCACACCCATGTAGTGTGCACTGCCTGCTGTGTAGACCAGTTCTGGTATAATATACTTTTTTTGCCTGTCCCCTTAATATATATATTGCATCAGCTTAGCCTTCCATAAGCTTCTGTTAGACTGAAGTATGCTTAATTATTATTTAGATGCCCGTAGATGCAGGTCAGACTTTGTGGTGATGTATAAGTTAGAGTCCCTTACACAGAGTTAGACTCCCTTGGAGTTGCTTACATTCTTTTCGGGCTCTTAGGCTGTGACCATCAGTGTGGTATCTCATGTCTAAAGGAGTCTAAGCTAGTACTTATGTTCTAAGGAGGTGTAATTTAAACTAGTCTCTCCATGCAGAGCTCTCCCAGATATCAGCGGAGTGGCTGTAATTAATGCTAGGCATTCAAGGTAAGGTGAGAGCAGTCTAATTTACACACCACAATCAGATTTGGCCCAGAGAGTGTATTGTCGTGGGTGGTATAAACACAATTAGTGTACACTGCATGGAAACCTGGAATGAGATATTCCCAAGTACACTGGGAATGGGTGGCAACCCTCGTGGGAATGGCACTATGTCTGGTAACAGGAGTCTTGTCAGTTACAGCTGTTTCCTGGCTTGTTTGCGCTCTCAAGGCTGTTTCTTTTCCCATGCTGTAAACCTCTTTCACCAGCCTACTTCAAAAGGTGTCTTTGAACTTTTAGTGCTCCTGCCTTATGGAGCTTCAGGCTGAGCAGGAAATGTGGATAAATGACTTCTGAGTCAAACAGGCAAGCCCCTCCTGTACACTCATGCATTCAGTCCTGCTGATGCTAGTTGTTTCTGTCCGGGAAAAGCCATTGTCCTCAAGGACACAGCCGCTCCCAAGAATAAAACCTGTATCTAAGCACATCCCCTATTTGGCTGTGTACTGCAATCCACGTCCTTGTATACTATCAGGAAATGCCCATATTTAGCCTCCACTGGTCTGGAAAGCTCTAGTACAGGCGGCTATCACCACTATGTTGGTAATGGGTGCTGTGTTACTGGCATGATTACTGGGTTACAATTTCCTGTGACCTTTTCTATTAAAAAAAAACAGGTGAAGAAAAGCAGCTGTCTGTAAGAGCACTGAAAAGAAACAAGGAAACGCTGTAGCACAGCCTTCCCAGATTTCATAGGGTAGCTGCATGAGGCACGGAGCTACACATACAGTCACACAATAGTACAGCAATAATTCATAGCTGTGCTTCTCTGTCTTGTCAGAGCTGCGAATAATGCTTATTGCATTAATCTCCGATGTGGCAGAGCATTCCCTCCAATGTCCTGTGGATTGATATAAAGCTTCTCTGAAATTAGGGAACTGAGTATGGGATTTCCCTCTAAAAGCTGTTAGCTGCCTTATTCCACATTGTGCATAGCAGAGCTTCAGTGACCAAAACATGCATTTAAAAAAAAAGGCTGTCTGAAGGGTTTTCAGATAAGAGCACGTTACACAAATCAAAGCTGGGGTTCTGACTCATTGTTATGATTGGTTCCCCTCCCATGAGAAAAGAAATGATCTAGCATTTCACCATGCTGAGTTGGTCTTCAGTCATACAAACACCACTGCTTAGATGTCAGTTAAAAGATGCACTTAAAAAGCTGCAGTTCAGTGTATCATTTTTCAATCTACTGTGATTGGAAATCCTGTTTTGTGTCCTAAGAGCATCCTAGTGTGGGGTTTGCACATCTAGTTAGGATCCCACATTTGGAAAATGGACCTAGACTCTAGCACGTCTGCATCCTTTTCCCAGAAGTATCACTCTTTGCCTTCCCTTTGCCTTTCATCTTCTACCCACCTCCACCATGCCTGCACCAGTGTTTTTCTACAGGAGCACATTTATACAGAAGTTTCACTTTAAGGTGCTCTGAAGCTCTTAGAAATAGTTTTCCCCTTTTAGGAAAACATTTGTGTTGGTGTTGTATGGGTTGAACCTCTCTAATCAGGAACTCTCTCGTCCGGCAACACCCATAATCCATCATGATTTTAGTTAGCTGGACGACCACTTGCCATGGGTGTGACCAACTTTCCTCTGGTCCCATAAAGTTTGTTTACAGCCACCAGTCCTGGCTCTCAATGTGCTGTGCTGTTGTTTAGCTGTAATTTATTCCTAAAAGTCTTTGAAGAGCCAAGTAAGTGGTGAAAGTGATGGTAATGTGCTAGAAAATATTGACCTCCCAAGGTCCTGCAAATTCACTTGTCTGGCACTAGTCAGGTCCTGAGGTTCGACCTGTAGTAATAATCATGCTGTTTGATCAAACTCTGATGAAACTCCTCAAAACATGACAACCTCCATGTAACACGAAAAGACAAAGTTGAGTCCTCCCTCTCCTTATTGTGCACCTTTGGCAAACCTGCTGAAACAGTGATATTGCAACACTGACCTCCTGAGTCAATTCCAAGATGGGTACACAAGTTTGCACAATGACCAAGATATGTGGCTTTTGAGAGGCAGAAGGAAGGAGAATGTAGTTTCCCAGTGGCTGTGGAATACAGTTAGGGTAGTCTCTCTCACAGGCAATGAGCCTGAATGCCTCATACACTATTTCTAAAGGAGAGAGGAAAATAGAAGTCCGTTTTCACTCAGTTCTCTCACACCAGAGCTCTTATGCCATGCTTAGATTAACTCCTCTTCTGCCCTTTCCGAGTTCAGCTAACTCAGATCCTCCAAATGTGACTTGAGTTTTTTCAGCTGTGCTTGGCTTTCAGCCAAGGATCACCATCTGTATGGTTTCACTCTGAGCTGAGCTTGTTCTATGCTTTTCCACCCCTGCCACTGTTTATTAAATATTTGTGATGACCATTGGTGATTAGAAGACTCCCCTTCTCTCAAATGGAAGGATGGGAAGCTCAGTGGCTTCCACTTTTAGGGACCAATTTGAACCTTTCTTTGATTTTTCGTTCACAAGACATTGTTTAGCCTGAGCTTTTCTTTGAAAGTCATGTCCAAGAAAAGTGTCAGAGAGGTAGCCGTATTAGTCTGTAGCTTCGAGAACAACATCTGATGAAGTGGGTCTTTGCCCATGAAAGCTTATGCTCCAAAATATCTGTTAGTCTCTATGGTGCCACAAGACTTCTTGTTCTTGATGTCCAAGAAACTTACAGCAAAACTCAACTGAAATGTTAAAACTGATACATTTTTCCTGATTTCAGATAAAGACAAAGTATAACTATCCGACATCTCGTGTTTTCCACCTAAAACTATAAATTGGCTGAAGTTCCTTTGAAATTCAGCTCAAGTGCACAACTCTGGCCTGAGTTTGGATAGTTTTGCCCTCAAAACACATGCACATCCTTAAATGCACGGGTATTATCTAAATATTTATGGTTCTCATATAATCTAATTATCTTAAATACAGGGGTCCACATCCTCAGTTAATACAAGGATCAGTTGACTTGCAGCAGCTGAGAAGCTGGGCAGTATTTACAGGGGAGGCAGAGAGGGGAAAGAGAGTGGAAGGTGCACCTCGGGGCAGGTTGGGGAGAGGTTTAGAATCTTGGACTTCTTGTCTACAATATTTCTGTCACCTGGAAGCTGTGAGCCATCAGCACCAGGTGGGGAAGTAGGTCCAGGGTGCTCATTGAACAAGTGGCTGGATCCTGTCACTCAGTATGTGTGTTTTGATCTAGGAGGATGAAACAGGTGAGAGGAACACTTTTTGGAAGTGGATGTTTGTATGCAAGTTTGGTAGCTTGCGATGTTGTTTGGGGATGCTTCTTGTAGCTACCATGTAGCCATGGGCACTTCGAAGTACCCACACAACTTTGAAGTGCCCTTACTCCTGAAAATCTTATGCAGGTATTTCAAAGTGCCTGTGCCTACGTGGCGTGCCTGTGCCTACGTGGCATGCCGGCGCTTTGAAGATCTCAACTTCGAAGTTGCCATGGGGAGAGTTAGCCTAAGGAAGTGCTGCATATTCATTGCTGCACTTCATTGGTATTCTCCGCTCAGGCTGATTACCATGCCCCCTTCGAAGAAGGGAGCAAGTGTGGACACAGCTGTAGAGGTATAGAGGGGTAGTGATTCCAGATACCTGTGTAAAGGACAAAGGTTGGAGGAGAGCTCAGGTATTTTAATGGTGGGGTGAAGTGCCTGTGCTACTGGCAAAATCTTGCCTAGGAGATGTTTGGGATGAAAAGTACTATGTAAACATAGGAATAATTCCTTTTATGTAGGCAGGTGCATGCTTGAAGCCTTGGTTTACATCTCCCATGGCTCTGTAAAACGTGATGGTTGCTTGCTCTGATTAACCCTTGCATATACATTTTTCCTGGTTCCTGTCCCTTCCTGTTACCTTTTCTCTTACAGGAGCTGGTCATCATGGGAGCACCAGGATCTTTTTACTGGACAGGAACTGTGAAAGTGTTGAACCTCACTGACAACACCTATTTCAAACTGAATGATGATGCTGTGGTAGCCAGGCGATACACCTATCTAGGCAAGTAGCTCCTAGGACTCTGAAAGAGGTTAAACTAATGGAGCCATTGTTTTTCATTGGAAATAATGTTTTGTTGGTGTAAATTAAAAGCGCAAAAGAATAACTGGCTAATTTAAAATGGTTTGAGTGGCTGGTGGGTTACCTGTTCAAATATCTAGCAAACAAACAGTGAAGGACTTCTACTTATTTGTATTGCATTGAGAGGCTGTGTGGTCTCGTAGTCTGAATGACAGATTGGAAGCCAGGAAGGCCAGAGTTCTAGTAGTGGCTATGGTATGACTTACTGTGTGGGTTGGGCTAAGTGGCTCCTTTTACCTGTAGAATGATTAGTTAGTTCACTGGAAGAAATGAAGCACTGTATAAATTATTTATTAGTAGCTGGAACATTGAGGGATGGGCTAGGGAGAAGAGCAGATTTGGTAGGTGTTCAACACACTATGCTGTAACTTCTAGAGGTCTGGCTTTAAAATCAACTGATGTCACGAGTGAAATTAATTTAAAGGCTTCCACCTAATCCCCAGTGTCTAGACATGGAAACTCAACAGGCAACAGTCTAATACTGTTTGACTAAAGATTCAGGCTGATCTCCTTTAACTGCGTTGTTTTATAAATATAATATAATTTAGCAGGAGCCACTCAAGGAAAGTTACGTGAACAATGGGTGTATATATTTAAAATTATATATAGAATTTTTTCACTAATTAGACCTGAATTACAATGTTTGGCCCAGGGACAGGAGACCCATAATTCACAGTGGAGGAGTGAGCTAAATACAAGGCATCCTTAAAAGGGAAAGAAACCCAGTTCTCTCCTTAGAGTCTTTTAAACTTGCTATATATCATTTTTATTTTATAAACAAGACAAAATCTTTGATCTGCCTGTTTCAAATGCACTTTCTCTCTTTGATCTATACTTTTTTAATTTCTCAAGCATTAAATTTGCTGATGTCGTCATCTCTTGTTTTGTTTTTCTTTTTCCCCTATGAACTGAAAAGGTTCTTGATTTTTGCATTCATGATGGGCAGTTACTTTAACTGAGAGAGCACTATTCTTGTTGGCATACATGAGCTGGCCTGCCGATAAGGGGAGGGGACAAAGGGGGCAATTGCATAGGATCTCTGCGGACTTAAGAGGCCCAGGGCCGCTGCTGCCACCAGCACTGCTATGGGGCTGAGGGGGTAGAGGAACAGGGCTGGGAAGGGAAAAGAGTGGAGGCGTGGGAGCAGAGGTAGGCAGGAGTGACTGAGAGAAAGGAGCCAAGCCCCAGGGGTGGGTGGGGCAAAGGAAGGCTCAGGGACTTTAGAGAGGGGAAGGGGCTGAGCGTGGCCAGGGGAAAAAGCTGAGCTGGGCACGGGATCACTGGGGATGGGGGGGAGGGGCAGAGCTGGGCAGGATTTACAGGGGTGGCAGAGAGGGGAAGGAGAGTGAAAGGGGCACCTCAGAGCAGCTTGGGGATGGGGTTGTGACAACCAGGGGGTCATCATTAAAGAGTGGCACTCAGGGTTTCCTGGGCAAGGGTGGAGTGTGGCTTGTGGCTCTCTCTGTCTGTCTGAGGGAAGAGAACCAAGGGCCCATTGGCTGTGCTGCCCTGGGGCCCAGAATTTCTCTCCGCAGGTCTGTGCATGAGACGATCAGTCACACATGAAAGCTATTTCACCCTCATGATGCAGTCACTGAGCTCTCAGTATGCAGGTCTTTGTTTTTACTGATTCTCGGTCCACTCACATCTGGATTCTTAACTTATTGTCCCTACTACCTTTGCCTGTCCCCCACTGGGCTCTCCCTACACCTTCACCTTCTTGGTTTTTGGAAAACAATCGAGAGCTTATTGTAATTTCCTGCTGTGATGTACATTTGAACTGAATGTAGGCAAGTTCCTGTACAAAGTGAGACCTGCTGCTTTTTGCATGATACTGAGTATTTATACTCCAAGAGGAACTGTGGAACGTGTTTAGTGTGATCCAGATGGCTGACCTGATTCTCACTTTTTTCCCTTTTCCCCCCCATTTCTTTTCCTCTGTCACCCCACCCAACCTTCTACACAGGATACGCAGTGACAGCAGGTCATTTCTCCCAGCCGACTACCATGGACGTTGTGGGAGGAGCTCCCCAGGATGGAGGCATCGGAAAGGTGTGGCTTTTACTCAAACAATGATACAGTCAGATGTTAAAGGATAGAAATATATTGGCTTACTCCCTCTGTATTTGCTGAACAAAGAGATTTTGCTTGATGATTAATTTTGAGCACTTGCATGGAAGAGGTGACGTAATTTGATGAGGTCCTCAAGTTTATCTGCCCACTGTGATGCTCCATCCTGTCCACCCCCCAAAGAATCTTTAACAATCTCACTTTTAAAGAGACATTGGTCATTCAAAATTCCCTTTTCTGTCTCAGTTTTTAACCTATTTTGGTTAAAATAAAGCTAATCTGACTTTGGTGGACTTGTTGGCATGGACTTATCAGCAGGGAAGACCAATACGTTCTGAAGCGTACATATGAACAAGTGCCGCAGCATGACTGGTGATCATGCGAGCACCAGAAGTGTTGGGGCTCGGTAAGATTGTCAGTGGTAAACATAAATTGAAAAGGCAGCCAGATCACCTGCCACAGATTGGGACAGGTGGTACTTGATTTGCAAGGATACCCTGGTGCTTTTGGGATTTGACACCATGATGATGGCTTCCCTATGATAGGAATTATAATTACCTCATTTTGCTGATGGGGTAACTAAGGCAGAGGCCTTGCATGATTTGTCCAAAATTACAAAGCAAGTCAGCAGCAAAACTGGAGTTTAATATTCAGAACCCTTGTCTCTTCTGGCCACTATGAAATTTAAGATGATCTCTCTCTTCATGTCTTTATATCTAGATTAATCTCTTTCCCCTTCTCCAGCTACGTCTACACTGGTATGCTACATTGAAATAGCTTATTTTGATGTAGCAAACTTGAAATAAGCTATTTCGATGAATAGCCTCTACACATCGTCCAGGGCTGGTGCTGTCGACGTTCAACGTTGACGTTGGGCAGCACTACATCGAAGTAGGCGCTGCAGGGGAGCGTCTACACACCAAAGCGGCCCAAATCGAAATAAAGGTGCCAAGAACAGCTGCAGATAGGGTCACAGGGCAGACTAGCACTTCCGGGGCAACAGCAAGCCGCTCCCTTAAAGGGCCCCTCCCAGACACACTCAGCCTGCACAGCACGCGGCCTGCAGAGCCACAGGCATGCACACCTCGTGGAAGCAGCATGGACCCCCAGCAGCAGCAGCAGCAGCATCCAGAGGCCCACACACCCACCCCTGGAGGAGCAGTGGTTGCCCTGCTCAGTGCCATGCAGGAGGCAGCTGACCATCTTTTATTTGAGGAAGATGAGCTGTCCTCCGGGGATGAGGAAGCAGCCCCAGACCTTGCTGCCCTCCCAGCACCGCCCCCCCCCCACTGCCACACACATCGCCAGCTGTGGAGATACCCCATGAGCATGGATTGGTGGGAGCGGCTGGTGCTCGGCGAGTGGGACAATGACCGCTGGCTCCAGAACTTCAGAATGAGCTGGCAGACATTCCTGGAGCTCTGCCAGTGGCTCACCCCTGCCTTACGGCACCAGGACACCCCCGTGTGACGTGCCCTCACCATAGAGAAATGGGTCGGCATCGCTGCCTGGAAGCTGGCTGCTCCAGACAGCTACCGATCCGTAGGGCAGCAGTTCGGCGTGGGCAAGGCCACCGTTGGGGCTGTCCTCATGGAGGTAAGAGGACCCGGGGGAGGGGGGGAGCCCGGGGGGGGGGAAGGGCCAGACACACCCTGCACACCCCTCAGCAGTGCTCTCATGTCTTTCCCCTGCAGGTCGTCTGCACAATCAATGCCCTGCTCCTCCACAGGCTCATGCGGCTTGGGGACCCAGATGCCGCCATCGCGGGGTTTGCCAGCCTGGGCTTCCCAAATTGCTTTGGGGCTCTGGATGGGACCCATATCCCCATCTGAGCTCCGGAGCACAGCAGAGGACGCTTCCTCAATAGGAAGGGATACCATTCTGTGGTCCTCCAGGCCTTGGTGGACAGCCGGGGCCGCCTCTTGGACATTTATGTTGGCTGGTCTGGCAGCACCCATGACGCCCGGGTGTTCAGAAATTCGGGCCTGTGCTGCCAGCTGGAGGCGGGGACCTACATCCCCCAGCGGGAGATCCCTGTGGGGGACACCACCATGCCCCTCTGCGTCGCAGACGCGGCATACCCCCTCTGGCCCTGGCTCATGCACCCTTATGCGGCCCATGTTACAGCCAGCCAGGAGCGGTTCAACACGTGCTTGAACCATGCGCACCAGGTGGTCAAGCGCACTTTCGGCTGCCTCAAAGGGCGCTGGAGGTGTCTCCTCACCCACCTGGATGCCGTCCTCCCCAACATCCCCCAGGTTGTGGGCGCGTGCAGCGTACTCCACAACCTGGTGGAGAGCAAGGGAGAGGCCTTCTTCCAGGGCTGGGCTGTGGAGGCTGGCAGGGCCAACGTCCAGCCACCTGCTGCCCCCAGTTGCCAGGTCGACCCTGAGGGGATCCGGGTCCGGGAGGCCCTGTGGGCCCATTTTGACCAGGCTGTGGGGTGCAAGCTGGCAGGGCCAGCTGCGGGTGAGCCACCCACTGCACCCCCCCATCCTCCACAACACTCCCTGCCCCCACCCCCACACCACAGAGAACCCGAGAGCACACCCCCTCCCCCCACACTTCTGTACAATAAAAAAATGGAATTTTTTTTAAACAAAACCCTGCAACCCTTAGTATTAATAATATGAAAACAGAAGAATAAGAGGGGAACTATGTACATGGGGGGTCAGTTACAAAACAGGGGTAGAACAAAAACTATTTACATCAACATGGGGGGAATGAGTCCAAAGGAGGGGGCCATGGGGGGCAACGTCCTTGGCCACGCACCCCTATTGTCCTGTGCCTGGTGTTGCGGGCACGACCCACGTCTCGGCCGGAGGCCTGGTTGAGGCTGTGTGGGGGCCGGAAGAACCGGCAGATATGGCCGGGAAGTGTCCGGAGGCCCATGGTCGCCCTCGGTGGCAGGCCCCAGGATGGCCGATGGTGGAGGGATGGCAGGCGGAGTGGCGGGGGGGCCAGGTGCCGCGCAATGTCCTGGAACGTGCGCATGAAGGCCCCCCAAGCCTCCTGGCGCCAGGCCAGCGCTCGCTCCTGGAGGTGGAGCCGCCGCTCCTCCACCTGCTGGCACCGCTTGGACACCTCCAGTTGATGCCGGAGGGTGGCGAGCAGCTGGGGGTCCGTGGACGCCTGCAGATGGCCCCGCTGCTGTCGGCCTCGTCCTGGGGCTGGCCTGTGCTCCAGCGAGGGGCTGGCCTGGTGGGATGGCCCCGGTAGGCTCTCCGGGATGACAGACGCCGCGCCGGTGCTCTCTGGGCCCTCTGATGGTGCAACTGCGGAACAGAGGGGGAAAGAAGAGTGGAGACAGCCGTTAGTCTGGGCCCTGGCCTGTGGCCCTTGTCCCCCCACCCCTCTGCTGCTGCTGCTGCTGATGGTGATGGTGATGATGATGATGGGTGTCCAACCCGCCCCCCCCAGGGGACCCTAGGTTCTGCTCCCCCCTAGGTTCTGCTCCCCCCATCCCCAGGGATGGGGCGTGGCTCTGTCCTGCTGGGGGGCAGGGGCTGATGCAGTCTTCTGAGAGACATGCCACTGCTGTCCTTGGGGCCATGGTCATGTGGGCATGTGGAGGGCCCTGGTCATGTCTCTTGTCCCTGCCCTTTAACCCCAGGGTTGTGCACCGGGGGGGTACATACCTGACGGTCCGCTCCCACGGTCGGGGGACACCCACTGGGCAGACGCCCTGCTGGAGCTCCAGGACAGGATGGCGATCTGGAGCCCCCCATCGCTGGAGGAGTCCCCCTCCTCCTCCTCTGGCATCCCAGGGGTGGGCTCCTGGGGGGGCCCCTGGGGTGCAGGGCTTGCCTCTGGGGCGGACTCCATCTCCGGGGCCTGCTGGGGCTCATCGGCCAATGTGTCAAGGGTGGCCGGGGGGGGAGGAGGTGTACCGGGGGCCCAGGATTTCCCTGAGCTCCCTGTAAAAGGGGCAAGCGGCGGGGGCGGCCCCAGATCAGCTGGCTGGGTCCTGGGCCTGGGCGTAACCCTGCCGCAGCTCCTTTACCTTACTCCTGATGTGCTTAGGATTGCGGGCAGGGTGACCCTGGGCAGCTAGGCCCTCGGCCAGCTGAGCAAACGCATCCGCATTCCGCTTCTTGCTCCCCATTACCTGGAGCACCACCTCCTCGCCCCAGAGCCCCAGCAGGTCCCGGATCTCGGCTTCCATCCAGGAGGGGCCCCGCTGCCTCTTCCCCCTCTGGCTGGCAGGCTGGGAGCCCTGGCTCCCCTTGGGGGGCGGTGCCCTGTGGGCGCTTGCGGGGCTGGCTGGCTGCCATGGGGTGCAGGATGCTGGCTTGAGGCTGCGGAGGTATGTGCAGGCTGGGCATGTGGCTGTGCTGCTGCCTGCACATGCTCTCAGCTTCCTGCACAGGAAATAAGGGGGCAGGGAGCTTTAAGGGGCTGCTGTACGTGGTGACCATAGAGCTCAGGGGCTGGAGAGAGTGTCTGTCAACCCCTCAGCTGATGGCTGCCATGGCGGACCCCGCTATTTTGATGTTGCGGGACGCAGATCGTCTACATGTACCCTACTTCGACGTTCAACGTCGAAGTAGGGTGCTATTCCCATCTCCTCATGAGGATATCGACTTCGAAGTCTCGCCGCCTTATGTCGATTTCAACTTTGAAATAGCGCTCGCCGTGTAGACGCGGCGGGCGCTATTTCGAAGTTGGCGTGGCTACTTCGAAATAGCCAGCTAGTGTAGATGCAGCTTCCATGTCCAAGTGAATGTTTGTAATAGGTTCAGGACTTACTCTTAAGCAATTCACATTGTTGCTCCATGTGCATCCAACTATTAAGTGCCCATTAATAACTCTGTTCAATTTCGTACATCAAGTCCTTGGCTCTGATGATCAGCCTTACAGCTTTGTCCTGTTAACTCCATTAACACCTGCTGGGCAGAAATGGATGGATTAACTTCAGATTCTGCTGTTGCTGCCTCTTTGAGCAAACAAGATATTCAAGACTTCTGTGGAGACTTGCTCCTTACTGTGAGCAAGTGAGAATTTTATTAAGTGTTATGTTCTTTACCCTTCCTGTTCCTAAAAGCTAAATATTAATAAGATGCAATACTGCTTTGAGACATTAGCAGGACAGTGTAAATTCCTGTGTTATGCCAGAAGTGTCCTGGCCCCCCTGCAAGCATAAGTCCTACTAGGTTAATATAGATTCTCCTTTTCAGTTGTTCATTGCTGTATTACAACCTGGTCAATTAGACATTCAGCCCCTCCCCCTGCAGCAACCAAACCCCAAACCTGACGAGCAGCCTATATCTGAGGATGAGCAAATCGTTGTTTATACTTGACTTTCCATGGCTAGCCTTATCTATGTTGTCCGCAGTGTGGAAGGTATAGTGCATATAATGAAATAAATCTCTCTTGGTTACCTCAAGGAAGATCTTTCATTTAATTCTGCCTTGCACACTTCTACTGGTTTAATTAACCCAGCATCTACTCACAAGGTTGCTTGTTGTGGCTGGTTTGCCATTGGGTACGAATCAGGCATTACATGCTATGAAACAGTGTGAATGAAATGGGAACCGTTTTAAAACAAGATTACCATTTGACAGTATACTTTCTGAATGAGTACTGTAACCAATATGAATATTAATCTCTGAAATGCAGTCAAGAGAGAATGACCAATGTCAGAAGGCATTGGCATTCGATGTGGGGACTGACTCATAAGCACATGCAGTCCAGAATATACTAAAAAGAGTATTCGACGAGTAACTTATGTGAATACAAGTTAGAGTGCTGAATTTGGCTGATAAGGTGCTAACAATTTACTGGTATGATTTCAGTTTTTATCCTGACCTTCACTAAAACATCTTTACATTTTGTCTTACTCGTCAGACTCTCAGTCTTGATTACTCCAAGACACTTTGTTGTTATTTTCCAAGAGACATTTGATTGGGATTATGGTGGTTCTGCAGTGGGTACTTATAGTGACAACAGACTTCTTCCTTTTGATGCTAAAATTGGAATTTTGCCTTATGCTTTAGAAAAGGCAGGAGGATTGCTTTCAGTATGGAATTTGGCAAATTTTAATGATCGCTTTGTTACAATGGGTGAAGTACTTATGTGCCCAGGTTGCACAGAAGTCCTGTGGCACTTTATAGACTAGCAGATATTTTGGAGCATAAGCTTTCGTGGGCAAAGACCCGCTTCGTCCAATGACAAGGCAGGTCTTTGCCTAGGAAAGCTTATGCTCCAAAATATCTGTTAGTCTATAAGGTGCCACAGGACTTCTTGTTGTTCTTGAAGATACAGATTTACATCGCTACCTCTCTGATAGATTGCACAGATGAATTCATAATATTATACATGGATTATCTACAGGCCAACCTTTGATCAATGTTTGAAACTGCTTTTGTTTTTGTTCCTATTCGATAGGTTTATATTTTCAGAACAGACAGGCGATCCGGCTCCTTAATAAAGATTTTTCAGGCATCGGGTAAAAAGGTGAGAGATTCTTGACCAAAAAAAGGGTGGCTATTTCAATTGGTATTTATTTTTGAATTAATATCTTAAGTGTTTAATGTAAGGGTAAAAATCTACCTAAGTCCTAAAATCATCATTTAGCCCAACTACCTTCTTTCCCATCATAGTTCTGGAATTGTAAAGTGGAAGGTCTGGTAATATTGGCAATTAAAAGTCGTGTTAGAGCTGATGAAAACTTATTGTGCGTGCATGGCGAGGTACTCCTCAAAAGCCAGGTTGTGAATCTGCAGCACCAGCCTCCTGCGCTCTGGGGCTTTGGCTGCTCTGCAGCAAGGTTCATGAGGAAGCTTCCTGTGCAGCAAGCTGGTGTAGGGTAGACTCACATCCTGCGTTACCATGCAGTAACTTGGAGTTCAGATGATGCCTTGGAGGGAACTTCTGTTTCTGCCTCCGTACCAGCAGAGAGTTCACTGTGTCAAAGTGAAAGGTTTGGGGGCTCTACAAAGCTCAGCCATGCAGGACAGACTGGGAAAGAAGTAAAACCTGTGTAGCAACTGATTCTCATAAGTCCAGACCTCCTTTCCCTGTCCCTCTGGAGAGAAGGACACATCACGGTTATAGTAGCGGGCTGTGGAGCAGCTCCATTACATCGAGGAAGGATTGTTTCCCTCTTTCCTCCATGCATCTACCCTGAGTGTTGGTCTGTAGATTCATTCTGTAGCGATAACATTGGTCCTTTCTTTTAATATTCCAGCAGAACCTAGTCAAACCCCACTTCTTTGTGGGAGGTCATGTTGGGGTAGGGAGAAGTACACCTTCTACTAGACCAGGAGCCTTGATGGCAATAGGCAAACAAATGCACAGTAGATCCAACTTTAGGAAACAACAGGAATGCGCTTTACTTGGGGATAAAACTCTGAGGAAAGACTTTGCCTAGAAATAACAACTTGTATTCTCATAGCTGGAGGGTGGGCACAGAGTGGAGTCAGACCCTAAAAGAGACCAAGACCCTAAACAGTATAGCATGCAAGGTGCATTTGGCTACACTAGGTGAGCTGGTTATCTGCCTGGAACAATTTATCAATGTCTCTGTGAATCATAAACACATCCTATAGGAAGTTCTTAAACTCCAGGGACAGGAGAAAATCCCCCCAGATGAATTAGTTGGTGGATGAAGTGATTTGCATCTTCTAGGGCTCCACTCTTTTTTGTTTTGCACTGACAGGTCTTTTTCAGCTCACATACTGTGCTGCTTTCAGTTCATTCATCATTTCCCTGATGGTGCCTGTTTGTTTCCACCAGTAAATTTTCTTTTGTTTCTTCTAGTGTACTTTTAAATGGCCGTAGTGTTGGTGCTCGCACTAGATCGCTTGAAAAACTATTCCTGAGCCTAACAAATTGACTTGTCAGGAAGTTTTCTGGCTACACAGCCAAAACTGTTCCTTTCTTAATTTAATTTCACTATTCCCAATTGTAAATATCATTAATAATCTGCAACTTTGTAGTGTTGGTGTCCTTGAAGTTTTTGGAGATTTTTAAGTGTTCCATCCTCCCATTTCTTATAAAATGTGTAATTTATGAAAAAACAAACAAAAATACCCACCTGTCTCTTTCATGGTGAAATGAAATTGGATCTGCAATGGTCGATTAATGAGTATTGCTGGAAACTAAATCCAGCCAAACACTGTCTTAGCAACAAAGATATGAGTTTTTGCCTCTCATATCCCACGCATGCTTGATATAACATTCAGGCAGTTTTTTCTTCCTCTCTTTTTTTAGGGGAGAAGGGTTGGGTAAATCAACTAGGGAAAGAGTTAATGCAATAATGTGGTTGCAAATAAAAACACAGGAAGAAATTTAAGGTTCTCACAGTAACAGGAACTGACCCGCACTGTACAACTGGGTAAATAACAACCTTTCCCTTACAGCTGCCTGTACACATAGTATACATAGTTTTTCATAGCTCTAACTCACTGCCCATGAGAATTT
This sequence comes from Carettochelys insculpta, assembly GCF_033958435.1. Taxonomy (NCBI): domain Eukaryota; kingdom Metazoa; phylum Chordata; order Testudines; family Carettochelyidae; genus Carettochelys; species Carettochelys insculpta. Next base: position 190,103,981 of record NC_134138.1, on the reverse strand, counting down.
AGTTTTAAAACATTACTGGATTAAAAATAAATAAACAACAAAAATCCACGAGGGGAATTCAACTGCAAAATAACTAGTGAGCCTGATAATGGTAGAAGCCTGGCCTTGAGCCCACATAGACACACAACTCTGAGGTACAGCCTGAAACGCTCTCCTTAGCTCACCCCAATGTCCTTATGGCTTCCAAATAGTTCATTAAATGTTACATTCTTAACTTCAAGACAAGAGCGATTGTTTCCTGTTTGCCATCATCTCTGCTGGTAGATCTACACAGCTGTGACCATGCTTCCCACCCTGGATAGACAGAAAGTTTCTAGTTCTGCTTGAACTCAAATGCTAAAGATAGTGTGGCTTCTCTGGTTTTGGTGGGTTTTATAGTTGAGAATCGAGCCAGAGGCACCACCTTTGCCATCATAGCTATGTGTTAGCATGGGACTGGGTATCTATGCTGGGAAGCACACTCCCAAAGATGGGTGGATATACCCTAAGACTGGTGAGAGCTCTGTTTCATATACCTTAATCTGTCAAGGCACAAATGTGGAACTCAGTGTGTAAGAAAAACCCAAAATACAACTCCAAAATCATGCTTTGAGTAGCAAATGTAATGCCCCATGAGAACTGTACTTTAAATAAAACAACTTCATGACCTAAATTTCACACTTTTCTATTGCTGATATGAAAGACTGACAATATTAAAAGTGAGGGATGACCAGATTATTGTGGAAAGCAGATGCCTATGGGGTTAAAATGTATAATATCTTTTGAAATGAAACATTTGGAGGCATGTACTGGTAGATGAGCTATAAGTATGCCCTATGGAGTATGCACTGGTGTATCTTGGCCAGTTGGATTGAATTAAGGACCATATCTGGTTTTGCTTTCAATTTCCTTACTTGTGCTTTAAATCAAACCTCACATGTGGTTTAATGGTATATTTGGAGTGTTGATGGTTAGTATTCAGTGTTACACAATAAGAGTTGTTTGAAATAGATCTGGTAGTACACCTCCATCTTTCATTTTCTCTTTCCTAAATGTCTCAGCCTGTTAGTGTTTACTGCAGATGGAAATTGATTATATGCTTAGGGCTTGATTCTGGACGTTTTATGCATGAAGTTCCCACTGAAACCAATGGGAGTTCTGTGTAATCAGGATTGCTGATTTGCTGGCAGTTGGATGGCTGTATTGATATGTCAACACAGACACTAAGTGCAGGCTCAGATTCTGGTGCAAGCCTAAGCCCCTCTTCCATCCACACAGAAATTAGTCTGACCTCGGCTAAGAAACCCTCTTGATTTTGACTCACCCTTCCATCACTGGTCTGAGCACCTGAGACCTGCTGTGATGCAAGACAGAACCTAGGCCTTTGCAGTGCGAATGCAGCTGAAGTCTGGAGTGCCAGACTCTGGTCTGGAGAGTCTGCCAGTGCCGTCCTACAAGCTTCTGGGACTGTGCTTCCCAGCTTTCAATTCCAGAACTTACCACTCCATATCTCATGAACTTCAAATATAGCTATATGGTATGGAAAAAAATCATGCAGCCAGCCTGCCGCTTCTCTTTCTGGTTGATGGTAAGAAATGTAAAAAGACCAGAAAAAATTTTTCAAGTGTGACTAGTGATTTTTGGTTGCCTCTCCTTTTGGGGATTCCATTGTGATACACTTTGAAAAGTGGTGAGATTTTAACAAGTGCAGAGTGCCCAACCTCTGAAAGTTAGGTCCCATTCAGTTGTGTGACATTGGATCTCTCAAATCATTAGCCACTTCTGAAAATCTTGATTCAGGCTACTAATTCTTTTTTTTTTCATTGTAAACATTTTCCAAGCAAAAAGCTGTTCTGAAGTAAGACTGCTTAGTGCCTCTTTTAAATGTGTTTTGGGGTGTAAGTTTTATCCTTTTACAAAAATCTGAAGTAATTCACAGTTATAGTGCCTAATTCTTGCCAAAAAATTCCAAAAGGTCTCTCCTTAAGGCTGGTAGTATGAAGCGAAGCAGTAACTCATCACTTGATGTTAAAAAATGAAAACATAAATGATTTCCTCCTGTGTGTGGGCAGTTACTGAATGCTTTGTTGTGACTCGGCTTGGTTACAGATGGGCTCTTACTTTGGCTCCTCCTTATGTGCAGTTGATCTGAACTTGGATGGACTTTCAGACCTGCTGGTTGGAGCACCCATGTTCTCTGAGATCAGGGATGAGGGTCAAGTCACAGTCTATATCAACAGAGGAAATGTGAGTATGTGAAGTAGATGCACATATGGAAAGAGGATCAATCCAGCTGTGGTTAACAATGAAATTTGGTGCCTTATGTAAAAGGAGTGTACATGTGTGTGTTTTCAACAAAACATTGAATCCAGGTGAAATTCATCTGCTGTCATGGTTTCTTACAAACTCAGGGGTCACTGTGGAAATGTTGTGAATCTTTTGAGGAAGCTTGGGAAAAATCCTGGTTTTATGTTGAAACTTGGTGGCATTGATGAATTTGCATGATTTTGATGTCAAAACCAAGTGAAAATCAGCAGCTTTGACCAGAGTTGTGCTTTGAATAGTCATTCCAACCCACAACTCAGAACAAAACACCAGAGACTCAAGAGCCCATGTGAAAAGAAACCAATGAATAGAGGTATGTTGTTATTGGACTCTGTTTAGCCAAAAGTCTATGGTGGAAAGTCCCTTTGACTGAAGCTGCTGAATTTCACATTGCACAACTGTAGTCTTGGGATACTCTGAACATGGACTTCCTGGAATTGCAAAGAAGATAATTAGTATAGAATGCTCTAAGGAAAATGAGATGAATGTATTTTTAAAGACGTGTGTTCATGAAAAGGCCCTTTTTAAACTGCCTCAGAGAGTTGAGCTGTATTTGTTACATACATATCCCAGTGCTCCTCCCTGAAGTCAATGGCACATACTTTGTTGGATACAACAATAGCACTATTGGGTTCACATTAACTTTCTTTTTATAACTTTAATAATACATTTTTGCTGGAAATATAATGTACTTACAAATCCTATCAACCGTATGAAAGAAACCAGAGACACATTTGGTTTAATCCGGTTGCCAGTTAACAGTCCTTGAAATGAACTAGCTTTTTTTTTGTCTTGTCTCCCTACTGCTTATTCAGCATTTGATGCCTGTATTGCCTAAAGGTGAATCATATTGGGATTCCATTGTGCTAGGCACTGCCAAAAAGAATAAATGACAAACCCTGTCCTAAAAGAGCTCATGGTAAAAGGTGTGTTATTTGGGTCAATAAGGCTACATCTACACTAGCACACTACATCGAAGTAGCCTATTTCGAAGTAAGAACATCGAAATAGGCTACTTTGATGCGTATTGTCTACACGTCCTCCAGGGCTGGTGCCATTGATGGTCAATGTCGAAGTAGCGACGGGGAACATCGAAAGCAGCTGCCCCAGAAGGAAATGCGGAGCGTCCACACACACACAAGCACTCTCTGTTGAAATAAGGGGCCAGCAAAGCCCCAAGCTGCTCCCTTAAAGGGCCCCTCCCAGACACACTCGCCCTGCACAGCACGAGATCCACAGAGGCGACAACCGGTTGCAGACCTTGTGCATGCAGCATGGACTCCCAGCTGCAGCAGCAGCCAGAAGCCTTGGGCTAAGTGCTGCTGCAAGCGGCGACCATAGAGCCCTGCAGGGGCTGGACAGAGCATCTCTCAACCCCTCAGTTGATGGCCGCCACAGAGGACCCCGCTATTTCGACGTAGTGGGGCGCGGATCATCTACACACACCCTACTTCGACGTTGAACGTCGAAGTAGGCCGCTATTCCCATCTTCGGATGGGAATAGCAGTTTCGACATCTTGCCACCTAACATCGATTTTCAACGTCAAAATAGCACACGGCATGTGTAGACGCGACGCGTGCTATTTCAATGTTGTGCTGACTACTTCGAAGTAGCCGGCTAGTGTAGACGCACCCTAAATGTTGTATTAAAGATAAGCTTGAGGTATTTGCAGCAGTTTCTCCTTCCTTCAGCCTTGACATCATTGGGGCTGCCCAAGTAAACTCGCATGATAAACTGTTTTAGGATTTGTTTTTTTGACATATGGATGCCAGAATAACTCCACTTCATTTCAGTTATCTCATCCACATCACACAGACAGCACTTACACCATAAAAGAGAACCCTGATGGCCTGAGGAGTATTACTTTATAACGCACACATGCAGCTGTATGGTTTAAAAAAAATAAAATAAAAGAGGAACCGTTTCTCAGCTGGGGCTGCTGAGGTGCTGGTACTCAGTACCAGCCCCAGAAATGCTGTTTCTATCTAGTTTCTTTGCAGCATGTGCTGCCAGTGATAAGTAACGTAAACAGGACTGCCCTCTCCCCACACTTCCAAAGTCCTAATTTTAGTGCATAGGATTTTCTTAAAGTCAACAGCTCTCTGCAGCCAAGAAAAAGATTGCTTTTTGCCCTCATTCACAAATGGATGAATAAAATAACCTGAACACTTGAGGTGGGCTCTTGAGGTTGGCTGCAGCTATTAAGTTTTGTTTTCTTGTGGAAATGCTCCTTTCCTCTTCGGGTGTATTGCAAGAAATGAAATCTCATTCAAATGACTTTGTCTAGAAAGTGGGTGGGCAAGAATTGCCAGACCCAAGAGATCTCCTGTTGGCATGTAAATGTAAAAGTCAGTTTGTTCTGGGCTTACTCTGTCTCTCTCCAGTTCACTGACTATAGTTGCCCTTTATACGTCGTTTTATATTCTTCCATCATGTGCCTTGCTTTCTTACATGCAAAGCTTAGGACTGTATACACAATACCACTTAGATATGATTTATGCTGGTCTGGGGTATGAATAAATCACTCCCTGAGTGGTGTATGTTATGCCAACCTAAGTAGCTGTTTAAACAGCAGGAGAGCTCCTCCCACCAGCACAGCTACCTCTGCTTGAGGGGGATGGAATAATCAAGTCAATAGGAGAGCTCTCTGCTGCTGGCTTGAAGCATCTGTACCAACATCACTATGGTACTATGCACTGCTGCAAGTGTGGTCGCGTAGCCATAGGTTAGGAGTTTTCAAATCCTGTGTCAGAAACTCTGCAGTCTCAGTGCAAGGAAACCGCTTTTAAAATTTTGGCAGATCTCTGACTAAGTCAGTCCTGATTCAGGGCCGCACTCTTCGGGTATAATATGCCAACAGCACAAGAATTGAATAATGGTATTTAATGAACGAAAAAGTTAGTGAGCCAGTAATGCTCTGGCTGTTGGCATATTGGTTACATCATTTGTATTGCTCTCTCTTCCTGGGTATAAAATGACAAAAGTGGGGATTCTCAAAAAGTCAATATTGTCCCAGTCATGGTTCCATTAAATTCAAAGGGAGCAGATTTAGACCAAGGCTGAACATTTTTGAAAACTCCACCCAGAATTCCTACCTTTGTTCTTCATAAAAATGAGGTGGGGCCATCACTGGGGAGTTTTTGTAGCAGAGTGAGTTAATTAATATGTAAAGTTTGAGTACTTTTAAGAACACACACTCCTTCCTCCCTTCAGTTCCAAGTTCAGAGGAGCACTTATCTGCAAGCATTTTCACTCACAAGCCACTTAATTGGTGCCTGTTCAACCAGTCATGGAAAAACCCAGGGCTCTCCATGCAAGCTCTCAAATGTGGGGCTTTCTGTACAGCATAGCATCCTGAATTATGATATGTGGTGAAGGAGTCTGGCCTGTGGTATGTGTCGCCTGGCTAGTTCAAACCACTTTTGGAGTTGGTTTGATTGTGCTTAAACCTTTTGTTTTATGTAACCAGGTAAGCTGCATCACAGAGGCTTCGATATCAGTGCAAAAGTTAATGCAGCTTTGCCCCAGGTGTTTCCTGAATTGTTTATGTTCCGCTGGGAGCCCCTGTAGATTTCATTGCTCACAATGTTTTTCTTAGCCTGTCCTATTTCCTGTTTGCTAGGGAGTCCTAGAAGAGCAGCTTGTTCTGAATGGCGACAATGCATACAATGCACACTTTGGGGAAAGCATGGCCTCCCTAGGAGATATTGATGATGATGGATATGCAGGTTGGTGCATTTCAATTCTGCCATGTTCTGTTTCTAACGAAATACGGGGATTATTTATTTCAGAGTAGAGATGGACGCATTATCATATTTATCCACGTCAGAAAATCTTTCAAATACATGGCTGACTTGCCACAGCATTACTCCTTTGGAGGTTATCTCCTCTTATGACTGGAATAGTGCTGTAGTGAGCCAAGCTTTAGATGCCACCTTCTGGTAAAGATGTTTTTATTATTACATTTAACATGGGTATAACTCCCATTGACTTCAGTATGACTCATACGTGGGTAACTCTGGGCAAAGTTGGGCATTTGATCTATTTTTTTTTTTTTATTTTACACTCCATTGTATGTCTTACTAATGACTCTTAGGTATTCCCTAAAAATAAAAAAGCTGCATAATCTTTTATGTAACATTTAGAATCTTCTGTCTCAGGGCCATTCCTATATCCCATTTATTGGTGTAACTGGAGATTCTTATCAGAAGATATATTTAGCATGTGGTTTTTACTGCCTCCTATAGTAAACTCTATTTATTGTCATTTGCCCCTGTAAACTACAGTCCAGTTTCTTTCATGGGCTGCCTTGAACAAGAACACATATTGTGATAACAATAGGTGAGAATGGAGTGTTGACATCACCAAGTTTGCTGTAATGATTTGTGACCTACTAAGGACTTCAAAAGGACTGGTTGGCTTGGCATGTGTGTCTGAATATACATCCTCCCAGGCACTCAGCAGCTCTTTCGTTCTCTTGCAGATTTAAAAAACAACCCACTTGACTTAACTTGACTTTGGAAAGTTGGCATTTCAGACAATTGTCACAGTGTGAAGTGGGTGGCTTGTGCTCCTTTCTACCAGTGGTGGCTTGTTGCTTATTGCTAATCTGCCCTGGGATGGTCAGATGAAAGGACTGGTGAATGGCTTTTTGAATGGTCTGACGGTAACAAACACGTTTTTGTAACTAAGAGACATGCTTCTTATTGAATGCCAAACTATTTATAAATTAAAAAGTAATCTTTTTACATGAACTGTTTAATCAACTGGATAACTAGTTGTAACTAATGGGCAACCGTAATCCATGGGCCTCCTTTTCATGATGAGTGTCAGCCTGGAACAGGGGGCTTCTGTTAAAGGATGACATAGGAAGAAGTGTAAAAGGAAAGGATTGTGAGCTGTTTTTCAATTCACGTTGTCTTCCATATGCAGATGTTGCCATTGGGGCCCCTAAAGAGGATGACTACATAGGAGCTGTGTATATCTACCATGGCGACACGGGTGGCATTGTTCCACAGTATTCTATGGTAACTTGTTGTTTGAGTCACTCTCTCAGGTCTTGCAGAACTGCACCAAATGTGTGGGTAAAGCATGGCGATGTGAAGTAGGACTCTCTCCTCACCTCATGGTTTGATCCCCTCTTCTTCCATGGCTGGTGTTTGTCTCTGTATGTGTAGCCTGCATCAATTCAGAATCCATACCTGAGCCTATCAAAACATGCCCCTCTTCCCTGCTGCAAAAAAATAAACAAACAAAACAAAAAAGGAGAAAAAGAAGTCTCGTTCTGTTCCCTCTGCAATTGTTTCAACATTCTATTTTGCGTAGTTTTAAATCATTTGGCCCCATCATCTTCTGGCCAGGCAAAAAATTCCAGAGTGGGTCCGCGTGCGTTCTCGGATACAGCTTCGTTTTCAATGTTGATGGACTCTTGGGGTGGGGGTATTTCAGTGACAGCGGTCCCTGAAAAGGACAAACACAGGCACTGGAATAGCAGAGTAAAATTCTGTAGGGGATGGGGAGAGAAGCCTGACACTGCTCTTTTCCCGGCAGGACCACACTGAGTGAGAAGGAAAAAATTCTAGGGACCGCTTCTGCGGAAGCACACTTCGCTACTGTGAGGTGCTCCTCCTCCCAGTAGGAGATTTCACAAGAGCAGTCTTGAGGTTCTTCTTTATTAGACCACCCTGAAGTTAAAACTTCCTACATATGCCATTACAGGCACTGGAACATTGAATATAATTTCAGGGTAATTTAGTCTTTGCATTTGGGGAATAAAAAAGATAAAATCCCATGCATCCCATTAAAACACGCCCCTTAGTCTGTAATAATTGTCTAACAAGCTTGTATAAGGACAGATTTTTTTTGATCCTCCTCCTTATGCTCTTTGAGGGTCTGATTTAAATATCTTGTGTTGTTGTTGGGAGAGATCCTACATAGTAAACCAATGTAAGCTGATTTAGTGATAGGGTGGAGAGCTTTGATAGACTGTAAGGGATTCGTCCTTTTATATTGTACTGTATGTACAGAATGCATTAGCTTTTACATAGAAAGTTACAAACGTTTGATGCCTGTAAAATGTGATAATTTGTGGCTTCTATATGGCTCAGCTCTGTATGCTCCTCTCAGCAACAGTTGCTAGAAGTGATCATCTTCTCATTTGATAGAAGACTGAGGGTCTGAGCCCTTGCACGTCTAGATTTGTTTTTTGTTTTTGTTTTTGTTTTTTTTTTTTCCAATCTTGAAGGAATGGAGTTTGTTGAATATATTGTCGATAGTGCAGATGAAAGCTCTAGTTTCCCTGCCCAGCAAAATTGACAAATGCAACCCACCCTCCTCTTTTTGCTAAGGAGCGACAACTTCTGGAGGATTAAAGGAGACCTGTTGTGCTGTTTTAGTCCCCTTTTCTTCCTTGGCCTCTCTTTTGAGACTGCCAACAAGGATACCAATTGTAGCAGTATGTTTACAATGTATCTTGGTAGCTATCACAAAGGGAGTAGACTGAGGCCATCAATTCATTTTTCATATTCCATGAAAGCAATCATTAAATGCTTATAATTTTTGCTCCTTACTTACCTGGGCTGGATTTGAACCCACCACCTTGAAGTGAAAGACTTGGTGTATCCAGTTCCTGTGCCCTTGAGCCACCCAGAAGCCGTGGAGTGCATTTACGCAAGTTCTCAGAGGAAGTGTCCCCTATCATGTACCTTTTCACCTTTTTCATTCCTTTTTCTCCTTTAAATCATTGTGTGTAGCTGTCTCTCACTCTCCTACTGCAACATCAATTGTGGCTCTGAGCAAAAGCAGCTAAATTGGCATGCAACATGATGCATGCAACGTGCTCACTAAATACTGTCTAACTAAGCTTCATGGCCTGCTGTTTTCATTCATGGCATTTAAAGGAGAACAGCATCCTCCCTGAGCATTTATACCATAATAGCCTGCAGATGTCTGTGGGATATCGCTAGGCAGGATTTACCACCTTATTAGGGACCCCCCAAAAACTTAATCATGTTGTATGATGTAAACGTAACGTGAGAAGTAAGTTTCTTCCAGTTGCCTAACGTTAATTGCCTTTGAGTGGGAAAGTTTAGCTCTGTTTGTTTTAAAGCCTTGTTTCCCCTTCAGAACTGGTCGGTAGGATCAGAGGCTCCTTTTAAAGGATCCCTTGTATGTTAGTGTATTGATTTTGAATTTTCTGTTTCAACAAATTTTCTGCGTGGCATTTTGGCTGCTATTAATGGTCTTGTATGGGCTGTACAAGGAAGTATTGTAGCCTGTGAAAGGTTGTGAAGCACCAACAGCAGCCCTTTAATAAGTCTTTTTCATCAAACTTCTGTGATCGGACCCCTTTTTGAACAGAGATCTCCTTTCTTTTGCATCAGGCTGTTAGAGTATGTGATCATACTGCAGTTGATGCTTCAATAAAATTAACCATTCATTTTTAAATGATGCTCCATAAAACATTTAAGCATGAGAGTGTGGGTGATGGAAAAGGTTATGTGGAATACAAAATTAGATCCTGTCTCCGATAAAGAATATATTTTTATGTTGTTAATTTTGTGTATATGTGTAATTTATATATTATTTTAATCAGCACTAACTTGTAACTCACTTCACAACCAGAAGGCACTTAGTCATATAAACATTATGGGCCTTACCCATATGAACAGGGTTTGCAGAATGATGGTTTGAAAAGTCAGGGTTTTAGTAGTGCTGTGGAAGAGTCAAAGGAGCCTCAGTGAACATGAGGATAAGACCCTGACAGAAGAGCCATGTGGTGCTTTATGTTAATTTTGATTCCTTTCTGTGATTCCACATCTCTGCTATCTGTTGCAGAAATTGTCTGGACAAACTATAAACCCAATGCTGCGGATGTTTGGTCAGTCTATATCAGGAGGAGTTGATATGGATGGAAATGGTTATCCAGGTATGTTTACATCAACTGTAACAATAGTCCAAAAAGTAGCAGATAGATAGAGCACATGAAGTAGTTTCCATATTGCTTGGTAAAGCTCCTTCAGATCAGTAACAGGAGAGCTTCCAGTGTGAAGTACAGGGCCATGTCTTCACTACATGGCACTTTCGAAAGGCGATTGTCCAGGAGGCACCTTTCAAAAGATCGGGTTTTGAAAGACTGCAGACGCATCCAAAAGCGGATTTATCCACCGATCCATTCTTTCAAAAGGGAGCAGCGCTCTTTTGAAAGGGAACGTCCGCACACCTTGTGAGCCCTTTCGAAAGAAAAAGCCAGGAAACGCCGCAGACGGGGGTCGCGTGGCAGATGAGCCCTTCTGGGCCCTGCAGCCAGCCGCTCCCTTAAAGGTCCCCTCCCAAACAGCCCTGGCCTGCACGCACTGAGAGCCACTGTGGCAGAGACAGCAGCACAGATCCCGTGCCCGGAGATACCTCAGATCCTACAAGCACCCATGGATGGCATCCAGCTCCCCAATGGGGACTCCAGTGGCAATGTGATCAGGCTGCTGGCCACAATAATTACTGCAGCCCTTCTCCTCCTCTGGAGGCCAACCTCCCAAACCTGGTCCTGTAGGCCCTCACTACGGGGCATCACCCGCGCCCATCTCTTGTGCCATCCAGTCATGCAGGAGTGGGATCGTGAGCAGTGGCTCCAGAACCTCCACAAGAGGAAAGAGACCTTTCTAGAGCTATGCCACTGGCTGGCCCCCGTCCTTTGCCATCAGGATGCTCAGATGAGGCTCGTGCTCCCCCTGGAGAAAAGAGTGGCAATCGCCATGTGGAAGCTGGCCACCCTGGACAGCCACTGCTTGGTTGGCCACCAGTTTGGGGTGGGCAAGGCCACTGTTGGGCCATCCTGCTCGAGGTATGTGATGCTGGGGTCACATGCCCACCCTGGGGCAGGGGACAGGGGCTCCCAGGAAAGGGCAACCATTGGAGATGGGGGGAGGGTTCCAGGGAGGGGCCCAGGAGGAGCCTGGGGAGGGGACAGGGGCACCCTGACATGCACTCACGGTGGACACGCCCTCCGTCCCATGCAGGGTGTCCGAGCGATCAGTGCCATCCTCCTTCAGGGGGTGATCTACTTCATGGACCTCGCCGCTGCCATGGAGGGCTTCGCCAGCCTGGGCTTTCCCAACTGCTTTGTGGCCCTGGATGGGACCATATCCCCATCCAGGCCCCAGACCACAGCGCAGGCTGATATGTTAATACAAAGGGGTACCACTCTGTAATCCTCCAGGCCCTCGTGGATGCTCATGGCCGCTTACTGGACATTTGAGTGGAGTGGTCCGGGTGGGCCCATGACACCCAGATCTTTCAGAACTCCTGGCTGGGCTGTAGATTGCAGGAGGGGACTCATGTGCCCCCATGGGACCTCCCTGCTGGGGACACCACCATGCTCCCATGCATTGTGGTTGACGCTGCTTACCCTCTCCACCCATGGCTCATGTGTCCCTGCACCAGACAGACCAACCCCGCCCAGGAGTCCTTCAGTGAGTGCCTGAATTGGGCCTGGGGCACAGTGGAGCGGGCCTTTGGCTGGCTTAAGGAGCACTTCCAGTGCCTGTTGACAGGGCTGGAGGTCAACCTGAGGAAGATGCCCACGGTGGTGGCCATGTGCTGTGCTCTCCACAATACTGTGGAGAGCAAGAAGGAGCGTTACATCGTGGGGTGGGCCATCGAGGCAGTGCCCAGGTATGAGCAGCCCCCACATGCCCAGTGCTGCCTGGAAAACCAGGACAGGGCACGGGTGAGGGAGGCCCTCATGGTGGCCTTCAATGAGGGGCCCCAATGACCCTGCACCTGGCACCCACCACCTCAGCCCCCCCCCCACATGCCCCACCACTGCCCACAAACATGCGCCCCTCACTGATGCCCCCCCATGTGTACACATCCCACCTCCTTCACCTATCGCATGGGTCATAGGGTTTTTTTTTAAATAAACATGTTAAAATGTACAGCAAACAGAGTGGAACCAATGATACAAATGGGGGGGACTATATACAGGGGTGAACAGGGAGAACTATTACAGGATGGGGAGTAGGGGCAGTAGAACCTGGGGGAGGGTGGCCTTAGTCCTCCGGTGGATGGGGGGGGACCCTATCACCCTGGGTCCATGGGCCCTGGCAGGGCTGGGAAGGGGCTGGGACCACGGGGAGGTAGGTGCATGCTGTGGGTGCAGCAACTACAGCCTTCATGCCAGGGGCGAGTGGGGTTGGGGGTCTGGCCCAGCATGGCCCACCCTGACCAGGAGAAGCTGCCCCAGCTCCAGCAGGGCAGTTGGTGGGACATCAGGTGGGAGGAGGGTGGCAAGGTTGGGGTGGCCAGGGCGCTGGTGGGGGTTAGTGAAGGAGGTGGTGTGGGAGGTGTTGGGGGAGCTGGAGTGGGAGGTGGCATGGGAGGCGCTGGGGGTGGTGTAGGGGAGGTGCTGGGGTAGGCAGCAAAGGAGGCAGCAGGTGGTGGGGGCAGGCACTGGGTGACAGCCCAGGTGAGGTCACATAAGGCCCCAATGACCTCGCCCCAGTCCGCACGCCACCACCCCGTGTCTGCTACCTTGAAGTCAAGCCACTGCCGGAGCATGGCTGTCTGCTCCCATATTGCCACCGTCTGGGAGGCGGCCTCCTTGTTGTCCTCTACGTGGCGGCAGCAGTGTGGCCTCTGGGCATGGGCCCACACGGGTGGTGGGTGGCCTGATGGCCTGGACAGGGCTCACCTGTCCCTCAGACAGTGGTGCTGTGGAGACAAGAGGGGAGGGGGACCTGTCATCCCCTTCCTCTGGCCCCAGGAGCCATGCTCCCTCCCCCTGTGACCACCCCCCGCCCTCAACAGCCAGTTGGCCCTGGGGGATCCCTGTGTGGGTGGGCTGCGTACTTGGCAGGATCCGTTCCCCCCCGCCCCAGGCCTCCTCCCTGGGGTTGCGGATTGTGGTGCTGTCCATGGCATGGGGTGCTGAGTGCCAAGTGCGGGCTGCTATGTGGCTTGCAGGCCATGGCCGGCCAGATTGTGTCGGGGTGGGACTGGTGGCTGAGTGACTGGCCTGCTGCCAGCAGTGATGGTTGGCCCCCACCCCTGGCCCAGGGTGTCCGATTTCTCGGTCACGTATCTGATGGTCCCTCAAGGACTTTGGGGGTGGCTCAGGTGGAGGGGTCCCTGCTGAAGGAGCCGGATGGTATTTCGATAACCAGGGCCCCCTCACCATCTGAGGACGAGTCCTGCTCCTGCCTGCAGGCACTGTCTGAGGGTTCTGCCTACCAGTCCTGCATGAGCTGGGCCTCCACCTCTGGCACTGCCATGTTGATGACAGACTCCAGCTTGGCAACATCCCTTGGCCCCAGCAGCTGGTTGAGGATTTTGTAGTGGTGGCAGCTGGTGGGCGCTGCCCCCAAGTGGCCAGCCTTGTCCTGGGCCTGGGTATACACCTGGCTCAGCTCCTTGACTTTAGACTTTACTTGGGCGGGGGGTTGGCCCCGGCTGTCTTCAGGCCGTCTGACAGCTGGACAAAGGCTGCGGTGTTCCTGTGCCAGCCGGTGGTGTGGAGGAACACCTCCTCCTTCTCTCGTTGCAGGAGGGGGCCCATATTTTTGCCCCTGGCTGCCCTCCGAGGACCCCTCGGGTGGGTCAGAGGGGTGCCACTGGGAGCCATGGGGTTCTTGGGGGATCGCCATGAAGCTGGTGGGGTGCCTTTCTGGGCTGTAGCATCACTGGGAGGCCGTGCTGCTGCAGGTTTGTGCGGTGCCTCCAGCCAGCACACTTGCAGCTTCCTGCACAGGCCTTCTGGGTCTGTGCATCTTCAAAAGTGGCCAGACGCACTGGCCATAGAGCTCCTCATGTGCTGGCAGGAGTGTCTCTGCATGCCAGCTGGCCGATGCCATGGGAGACCTCTCTTTTGAAAGAGCGGTCTGTAGATCATGTACAATGATCATCTTTCGAAAGAGGGTTTCGAACAGAGAGGCTCTTCCTGACATGGAAAGGAAGAGTGATTTCAAGAGCTGCACCCTGATTTTTCAAAATTAATTTAGAAAGAGCGCTCTGGGTGTGAGGATGCATTGCAGGTTCTTTCAAAAGGGGCCCTCTTTTCAGTTTCGCTTTCGAAAGGGCTTACTAGTGTAGATGTGTCTGAGGTGTCTGTCTTCTCCCTCACACAGTGAAAGCTACTGAGGTTATTAGCCTATCTCATAGGCACCCAAGGTTCAGTTGTCTGGGTAGAGAACCTGTGGTAGAAGACTCTGAAACAAAACTGAGAATTTTAGCTTCTTTGGAAGGTCATTACTTTCTAGAGGGTTGTTTCTGTTAATGGGAAAAGACTGAGCTGAGTTGATGGTGATCCTAAAACAGAGAACTTGAATAAACTGTAGAATTCAATTCTGCAGTCCCAATGCAAGAAAAACTAATATTGTGATTCATTAATTGGTAGAATTAAGTTGAGTATTGATGATACATAACTTTACAACTGAAAATTTATAGAAATAAACACACGACAAGGATTTGTTTTTGTGTTCTTTAAATTCCCCTGTAATAGTAAAAGTTATAAAACTTCATTTTCAGATGTGACCGTTGGGGCATTCATGTCAGACAATGTGGTTCTTCTAAGGTGAGATCAATTTCTTTCTCATGTATTGTGTTTTCCTGGCTCCTGTCTATGGGGTATGTGGTTTCTCAGTCTTCCTCCCATAGTTTTTACCTCTTCATTTTGGTCAGAAGGAACAAGTTAGATTATTTTGTGTAATGTACCCAATGGGGTGTATGAAACTTTACAGGTAAGTAAAAGATAGGTCGCATCCTCAAATAATTTGCTCTCTAATTTAGAGACACAGAAAGGGATGACAAATAAAAAAGATGAGTGTGGTAAAAGTAAGGGTTTTAGAGGTAACACATTGAGATATGCTTTTGTTACGTGAACTTATCACTGTTTTCTTTTTTGGAAAGAAGATGATAAAGTTGTTTATATATTTACATGAATTTGTGTGGATTTTTTCTTTTTAGACATAAAATATTATTTGAGGTAAGGAAATAAAATTGGGCGAAAGGGCAGCAGCAGATGGAGTGGAAATGTTACTCAGTTGTGGAAGGATGAAGTGAAAAAGTGAGTCTTCATGGAGAGTGAGGTTACACTACATGCAGGATCTGGACAGCTATTCTGAGGTGTGCAGATGGCATGGAGTTGCTGACTGGTTGTAGAGACAAGAGGAGCTACAAGGTGTGACAGATTGGAAGAGTGAAGAGGATGTAGGGGGACTAGTACAGAGGTGTAGGCAGGGCAGGGCTTTGAAGGCAAGGATGAAGAATTTGAACTTGATGTGGTAGGAGGTTGGAAGTCACTGCAGGGACTGAAGGAGAGTACTGATGCAGTCAGACGTAGGTGAAAAGATGGTTTTCCCCCCCCCCCTCATTTTGTTAGGTAGACTTCCAAGGGCACCATATGAATATCAGGCTGCCACAGAGGAAGGGGTGGTTGTAGTCAAGATGACAGATGACTTGTGCAATGAGTGGCAAATGCTCGTGTTTGAATCTGGTGGTAGAATCATACTGTGTGCTGCTAATACAGGTTTCCACCTGAAATCTCTAAAGTCATTTTACTAAAGATGGAAGATAATGATGTGTTACAGAAGTCAGGAAGAAATCAAGAGATTAGCTTGCTGATCAGATTAGATGTGCTCTACCAGGAGCTGCCCTTGAGGAACTCTGAGCTCTGTTATTACTTTTGCTACTGACTCTGTCACCTTAAGCCACTCGACTGAACTTTCATGTATGTTTTCCCATCTATAGGTGGTGTGCGTGATACTTTACATACAGTACCTCACTGGAATGTAGTGAAGCTTAGTGAATGTTTTGGCAAAGTACTGTAATTTCCTCAGATGAAAGGCGCTGTTAAAAGAGCAAAGTGTTATTTTTATTTTTAGGTTGATTGATATTTTGGGCTATTTTTGCCAACAACTACAGTCTGAATAAATACACTAATGTTTAACAAAAACAACACTGTCAAGAACTAGATGGAACAATCATTTAAAGCTTTTGTGTAATGGTCCTTTTCATATCAAAAATATGAAGCTTGGGTAATAATGAAGAGTTGTGGAGTGAGTCTAGCTGCCCAAGTGGGGACACAAGATTCTGTGCAACTAGCAAAATGCCTCCTTTGTCTGTTTAACTAGTGAAGCTTTGTCACCGCACTTGCTGAATAACGTGGCAGCTTTGTAGAAAGTCCAGACCCAGACTACATGTTAGTCTGTCCATCAGTCCTGCAGTTATTGTTATATTCAGTTTCAGAGTACACCTGTTAGATACAGGAAAGACCTATTTCCTGTTACCATTGAAGTCAGTATTAAAACTTCTGTTGAATCTATGGTACACGTGCTGAATTCTTTGAGAAACATTAATATTATGTCATTACTCAGGCAAACACAGGAAGTCAATAAGCGTTCCATCAAATGATGTGAAACAGCGGCAGATGTATCAGAGAGGTAGCCATGTTAGTCTGTATCTTCGAGAACAACAAGAAGTCCTGTGGCCCTTTATAGACTAACAGATATTTGGAGCATAAGCTTTCGTGGGCAAAGACCCACTTCATCAGATGCATGCGGGGAGGTTAGAGGGGTATTTAAAAAGTGGGGTCCCAGTAAAAGGGAGGGCCAGAGCTGACAAGGTCTATTCAGTCAAGGTGGAAAAGGCCCATTATCAGCAGTCTGTATCAAAAGAGGAAAAAACAAGTGACGTCAGGCAGGGGGATGTGGCCCATTGTTAGAGTGTAATGTGGAGTTGTTAACACCCACAGCAGAGAAGCTGCTTTTGTAAGGAGCCAGCCACTTTCAGTCTCTGTTTAATCCTTGGTTGATGGAGTCAAATTTGCAAATAAATTGCAGCTCAGAGAGCTGTCTGTCTCCATTTCATTTTTGAATTTTCTTTGTTTTAGGACTGCTACTTTTAAATGTGTTACTGAGTGTCCAGGGAGATTGAAGTGTTCTCCCACAGGTTTCTGTACATTACTGTTCCTGATGTCTGATTTATGTCCATTTATTCTCTTAAACAGAGACCGTCCAGTTCTGCCAATGTAAACTGCAGTAGGGCATTGCTGGCACATGATGGCATATATTATATTAGTAGATGTGCAGGTAAAGGAGCCCCTGATGGCATGGCTGATGTTAGGTCCTATGATGATATCACTGGTGTAGATATGTGAGCAAAGTTGGCAGCGAGGTTTGTTGCAGGGATTGGTTCCAGGTTTAGAGTTATTGTGTTGTGATCTATAGTTGCTGGTGAGAATTTGTTTAAGGTTGGCAGGTTGTCTGTAGGCGAGGACAGGCCTGCCTCCCAAGGTCTGCGAGAGTGAAGGATCATTGTCCAGGATGGGTTGCAGATCACTGATGATGCGTTGGAGAGGCCTTAGGTAGGGGCTGTATGTGATGGCCAGTGTTGTTCTCTTGTTTTCCTTGTGAGGCCTGTCTTGTAGCAGTTGGCTTCTGGTTACGCATCTGGCTCTGTCAATCTGTTCTTCACTTCCTAAGGTGGGTATTGTAGTTTAGGGAAAGCTTGGTAAAGGTCTTGTAGATGTTTGTCTCTGTCTGATGGATCAGAGCAAATACAGTTGTACCTTAATGCCTGGCTGTGTACAATGGATCATTTAGTGTGCCCTGGATGGAAGCTGGAGGTGTGTAGATAAGCATATTAGTCCGTGGGTTTTTGGTATAGGGTGGTATTTGTGTGACCATTGCTTATCTGTACAGTAGTGTCCAGGAAGTGGATCTCTTGTGTGGACTGATCCATGCTAAGGTAGATGGTGGATGGAGTCTCTGAGCTCTGTTTATCAAAAATAGCTTGAAAAGGAAATATAAGTGCAAACTCTCATGCTGCTTTGGAGATATGGGCTACGTCTACACGTGAAGCCTACATCGAAATAAGCTATTTCAATGAATAACGTCTACACGTCCTCCAGGGCTGGCAACGTCGATGTTCAACTTCGACGTTGCGCGGCACCACATCGAAATAGGCGCTGTGAGGGAATGTCTACATGCCAAAGTAGCACACATCGAAATAAGGGTGCCAGGCACAGCTGCAGACAGGGTCACAGGGCGGACTCAACAGCAAGCCGCTCCCTTAAAGGGCCCCTCCCAGACACAGTTGCACTAAACAACACAAAATACACAGAGCTGACAACTGGTTGCAGACCCTGTGTCTGCAGCATGCATCCCCAGCTGCCGCAGCAGCAGCCAGAAGCCCTGGGCTAAGGGGTGCTGCCCACGGTGACCATAGAGCCCCGCAGGGGCTCGAGACAGAGCGTCTCTCGACCCCTCAGCTGATGGTCGCCGTGGCGGACCCCGCTATTTCAAAGTTGCGGGACGCGCAACGACTACACGGTCCCTACTTCGACGTTGAACGTCGAAGTAGGGCGCTATTCCTATCCCCTCATGGGGTTAGCGACTTCGACATCTCGCCGCCTAACGTCGAAGTTAACTTCGAAATAGCGCCCGGCGCGTGTAGCCGTGACGGGCGCTATTTCGAAGTTAGTGCCGCTACTTCGAAGTAGCGTGCACGTGTAGACACGGCTATGGTGAGAAGAGACACTGGCTATAGGAACACATGGGCCTGGATCCAGGGGCTGCAGTTTTTAAGGCAAGGGACACTTCCTTGTCATCATCACAGGTCTGGGCATGGGTGCCTTCAAGAGGAGCTGAGAGACTAAGCCATGCAGGAAGTTCTACTGTAAGGAGCATGTGGAACAGCCCCCTGTGATTCTCTTGATTGGCTGGCACTCCAAATATAAATCAATGAGCTATTTCAGGGAGTTGACTTCCAGCGCATCTCTGCCCTGTATGGCATTAGCTGCTGTAGGCTGTTTCCAATTCTTGCTTCACATTCTCAATTTGGTAACAGGCTCTCTGTTTGTAGTTTTGACCTGGACTGGCCCCACACTGATCTCTGACCTTTAATCCTGATCCATGCCCACAGGTCACCCACAACCGAGTCCTGATGGTGAAAGGTTTCCTGTGGAATCACCAAGAAAATACACAACAGTGTAGCAACCTGATTCCAACCACTAAAGTGATGCCTATTTATTTCTTTAGCGTATTGTGGACTAACCATGTGTCTAGGCTAATTCATTGCAGCTACTGCCAGTCAGGGAGCATGTCATGCTTGTTGTTTGAATTCAGATTAGGGTAAGGGAAAAGGCTTTTTCTTTTTCCTTGTAAAGACTTTTAGCCAGAAATAATATGTGTCTTGCCAAATGATATTAAAAAGCTTTTGTGGAAGTCACTTTGATTTGGGACAGATGATGGTGCCCTTGTGTGTGCATTGCAATTTGATATATTTCCATTAAATAGGCTAATTTTTAAGGACATTGTGCCGTGCATAGCTTGGGAAATAGTATGTTTAGGTAAAATGTCCAGGTTACTCCTGGGGGAATTCTGTGTGCTTGTGTGCTGCTGAAAACATCCCCTCCCTCACAGAATTCCTGTGCTTCCCTGAAGAAAACAGGGAGCTGTGGGGAAGAGGCGGCGGCGGTGGTGGTGGGGTGGTGGCATGGAACAGGGCAGGGGGAGAGGAATGGAGGAGGGGGGCTTGGAAAAGGACACGGGAATCACAGGGGGACGCACGGAGTACAGCATAAGATGTCCCCTTGGCGGAAGCTGGAGTTTCCTCCTGTTAAGAAGGCCCATTGAACCTCACCCTGACAACCCCAGCCCTCATACCTGTACCCCTCTGATGAATCCTCCACATCCAGACCCCCTCTGATCCCCAGCCAGCTACAGCTACACCCCCACACTATCAAGCCCCACTCCCCCTGTACCGAGACCCCACAGGGTGCCCTGCCACACAGCTATCCCCCCAGCGCTATCTCCCCACACCTACCGGATCCCCTGCAGAGTCCCATTGACTCTGCACCTGGAACCCTCCGCAACAAGCCCCTGTGCCTCCGGATCCCTTGCTGAGACACTTGCACCCAGACTGCCCCACACACAACTCTCTCACCCCATACCTGTATTTCCTGCCCCCCGCCCCCACACTAAGGCTCTCCACACTTTGGCCTTGCTGGGGTGAGCCTGCCCACCCATACTAGGTGCACCAGAGGGGCAGGGCATGGAGTGTTTCTGGAGCAGGCTCAACACTTGCTCTGTCCAGGCAAGGGGCAGCCTCACTGCCAAATCCCTGTATTGGGGCACGTGGGGGCTTTAGGGTGATCACCCACCCCAGTGCAGCCAGTGGCCAATGCTCCCCACTGGGATACTGGAGCTACATTTATTTATTGACAGATAATATTTGAAGAGTTTTAAAATATTGTGCACATAATTTTTAATTTTTTGGCCCAGAATTCCCTGAGGAGAAACAAATTTTTCTATTGACCCTTTCACAAGTGTCTGAGATCAGGCAATTCCATGATGTGAAACGATCCTAGGAAGTTTATTTTTTTCCTACTCTTTTCTATTTGCCATCTTCCATCTTGACAGATAAACTTCCATTATTAGTTTTAGATACAGTTCAGAGAGATGGAGTTGCCATCAGAGACTGGTTTTGTTCTTGTTCCAGTTGATAACTTCTTGTAACCAATGCCAAAACCACAAATGTAAATGGCCTGTTTTTTGTGTGTGTGTGTGTCGGGGGGGGAGTCCTAATGTGCTGAGCTGTTGTGCACTGCCTGGCTCTTGAGCTCACCTTAGAACTGAATCCGCTGATCACTGCACATTTTTGGACTGTGTGGGAGGTTTATTACTTGAGTTAGCTTTGGAATAATGTATTCATACTTGAGATCTGCTGCACTGAAAACTCTAAGAAAAACAGTTTGTGTGTTCCTGGGCTATGATCCTGCGTTGAGACTGGTTCTCATTGCAGGAATAGGGACTTGATTTCTTAACTGCTTGCTCCCAGCATTCTGCACTTACTGGCTACGTCTACACTAGCCCCAAACTTCGAAATGGCCAGGCAAATGGCCACCCAAACTTTGAAATGGCCAGGCAAATGACCATTTTGAAGTTTATTAATGAAGCGCTGAAATACATATTCAGCGCTTCATTAGCATGTGGGCGGCTGCGGCACTTCGAAATTGACGCAGCTCATCCTGACAGAGCTCCTTTTCGAAAGGATCCTGCCTACTTCGAAGTCCCCTTATTCCCATGAGCTGATGGGAATAAAGAGACTTCAAAGTAGGCGGGGTTCTTTCGAAAAGGAGCCCCGTCGGGACGAGCCGGGCGGTGGCGAGGCGTGTCAATTTCGAAGTGCCGCGGCCGCCCGCATGCTAATGAAGCGCTGAATATGCATTTCAGCACTTCATTAGTAAACTTTGAAATGGCCATTTGAGTGGCCATTTCGAAGTTTGGGGCTCGTGCAGACGCGGCCACTGTGTCATGTGGCACAGGAAATCAATACATCACCCACAGGGCCCTGTGATTGCGATGTGACTCTAGCTGTACCCTTCTTCAGCCTGACAGAACTATAACAGCAGCCCAGGTCATAAGCTGCAAAAGTGGAAAGTTGTTGTTAATAGCACACAGGCAGGAAAACCATCACAGCTTAATTTGGTGACATCAAGGAATACTGTAAATTGTCAGTGCATGGTATGGGGGAAATTAGTTGAACATTTCCCAGTCCCAGACGATGGGAGTATAATACACCTACTGCCTCTGGCAGAACAGTGAAAAATTATCCCACCTTTGTTTTTCCTAAAGTTTAGCTTAATGAATGCTGCTGCAAGAGCATTATATGAAACATTAGCCTTCACTTACCCTTTCCTCTTGGCCCCAGGCTTTTTTCCTCTTTTGATCTCCCTAGCAAGTGAACATGCTTAAGTGAGATTATTGTCCTCTGTCTCTAACATGCTAATCTCATTACCTGCCCCGTGCACCATGAAGTCTCTATACACCTTTGACAAGAGATTTATTATTGGTCACATCTGGTCCTTCATGATGTGCTCCAACATTGAGTATACAGTTAGTTTATTAATATAAATTAGACATCTTACATTTGCTGATGGTGAAGTAGGAAATGGGTCTTCCTTGCTGGGTGAGTGAAGTGCTGGAAGAATGCTGTATCTGTTCTAATGTTGTTTTTTAATATCTACATGATACATAAGCATTTACCTGTTCTGCTTTATTTTCATGTGGTTGTGAAATATTTCTCTGAAACCAAACTGAATTATACTTCTCCATTGGTCTCTAGGTCTAGACCTGTCATTACAGTGGGCATCTCCATTTTCCTGCCAGCTTCCATCAATATCACAGCTCCCCAGTGCCATGATGGCTTGCAGCCAGTGAACTGCTTCAATGTCACCGTTTGTTTTCATTTCAATGGCAAACATGTTCCAGGAGAAATAGGTAATGTGCATCCATAAACCATTTCTCATGCTATATTTAACTCTAGAGAAGACTGCGTTTTAGGGATACATGGGGCATGCTTAAAGGATTCCTCCATTTAATTGCTTTGTAGCCTGCTTTGGCAAATTATTTACTATGCCTCAGTTTATCCAGCTGTGCAATGGGTATAAAATATAAATATTTACTCTTTTATGCAAGGGTATTTTTAAGTTTTTTTTAATATTTATTAAGAGCTTTGAGCTTGGATGAAGAGAACTGTGTAAGTTCAAAGCACTATTATAATCATGTTGAAATATTATGTATATCTATTTTATAGGCTCAGAGGTAGCCATATTAGTCTGTAGCTTCACAAAAAACAAGTGGTTCTGTTACACCTTAAAGACTAACACATTTCTTTATTAGGCAATGAGCTTTTGTGGGTAAGACTGTGTGTGTGTGTGTATATCTATATATCTATATCTATATCTCTATATCTATATCTATATCTATATAAAATGTATGAATAAGTATACACAGTGCCTTTTCATTTTAAAAAAGATGCTGGTACTCAGCCAGCTTCCCTCCTCACACTCTTAGCCAATCCCATAGCTGGGGCTGCCAAGGTGCTGGTAGTCAGTACGGACAAGTACTGACACAACAAAAGCACTGAGTATACATAAAGGCAAATATATATGTTTATGTAAGCATTACATGTACCTGTAACATAACAGATCTATAACAAGTGGTCCCGTAGCACCTTAAAGACTAACATATTTATTAGGTGATGAGCTGTCATGCTTAAGACCCACGTCTTCCGATGACTGAAGTGGACACTTTGAATCCAAGGTTTACCTAGCAGGGAGAGAGAGGGGAGCAAAGGAAGAGCGGGGTGGGTGGGGGAGATTACCTGTCACTAGTAGGACCAGCAGATGAAGCAAATTAAGTTAAGTAGGATATGGGATGTTTCCCATTTGTGAGACCATCAAGGGTGGGGAAGTTGACCTAGTAATGTATCAGATAGCTGATATCTCTGTTAAGCCCTAATTTAAATGTGTCGGATTTGCAAATAATTTCCAATTCAGATGTCTTCCTCCATAATCTTGAGGTAAAATTCTTTTGTAGAGGAATGGCTACTTTTAAGTGCATTGTTGAATGTCCAGAGAGGTTAAAGTTTTTGTCTTCAAGTGCATTTTCCTCTTTCTGGAGAGAGCTGATTTTCTTGCAGTGTAACACAAATGAGAGCCAGTTTCATTTCATTGAATTGTGATACAACCCATACTCTTTTTTTAAACTACTGCATTTAAAAGAGCATTTGAATGCTTTTGGCAAATGTCATCCACCCCAGTAAAGAAGTCTTTGTTAAATAGATCATCGTATAACTCTCAGACATATTTTGATACAGTGCATCTAATCAAAGCAGTTTGTTAGAAAAACATAGCCAGTATTACCTAATTCTGTAGAAACATCTTGGGATACCATGTGGACAGAGTACCTCAAATAAGCATGTGATGTGGATTATACAGAACAATGCATTTTACCTTCTAACAGGTTGCCTCGTAACAATAGTTGGTGGGAGGCATTGCTCTTGTGACCAGGGTGCTTATGCAGCTGCTCAGGAGAGATCTAAATGCTGCCCAGTTGAGGAGCTGAGTACCCACAGCTAGGTTTTGTTTCCATTCAGATGCATGTCCGTTGGTGCACCTAAACATTCATTCCACATATGGATGTAAATCTGAATGAGGATAAAAAAGATTAAAAGAAACATTGGCAGGCGGGTGGAGGTGTCGGGGTTGTGGTTATTGATCAAGTGACGCCTCTCACACAACTGGTTAAAAATCTTTGAAAAAGAGAAGATTAATGCCAAAAACTGTGTCAGTGAAATGTGTTTAGATACAAAAGTCTTTTGATCTCATTCATGTATTAAAACATATTTATGGGAGATTAGTCAACATGTTTACTCTGCCCATGGAACTTAAAAAAAATAGCGGGAACGCTGGTCCAGGTCTGTAACTAGCATTTCTGTGTGCTGTGTTTATACAGATAGAAAATAATTGTGTCAGAGCCAAGTGGCCAATGTTTTCAAAAGGGACTTATGGTGAGGGGGTGTCTCAGTGTTACATGTATTAAAGGGCCCAGCAGGAATTTGGTGCACAGCACTTTTGGACACCTGAAGAGGATCACTCAATCACTAGTGTGTTTTGAAAATTGTGTCCATTGTATTTACCAAGAGTGGCTCTTAACTGTGATTGCTTACTATAAGGCAGTTGAGACAAAACAAGGCAGGATACTCCAAACTGGTGGTATGGTCTATCATTAGATTTCACCAGGCCAGTAACAATTGTCAACTCCTGTGTTATGATAAGTTTGGAGATGCACTGTCTAAAACTATCCTGCTATCCAGGCAAGCTGGACTTAGTTATATATGGTCACGTGCATAAAAAAATCACTAAGTATTCAGATTGTGCCCAGTCCCAAGAGGTCAGTCAGATCAGTTGGTACTCTATATCAGATAGTTTATTACGTTATTAGCTACTGGCATTCTATCCATAGATTTATCAGCTAGGAAAAGAATGAGTTATTTACAGATTAAAGGAGAAACACGCACGCGCGCACACGCGCACACGCGCACACACACACACACACACACACAGATGAGTTACCATCTCTGATGCCTATATATGATAGAGATGTGGCAATCTGTCAGTTCAAAAATGTCTTTCCGGGCAGACCCGGGGGTAACGCCTGAGAATCTCTGATTTTGTGAGAGTTCAAACAACAAAGAGATGAAAAAACTTTGTCAGCAATTTTTATTTTCTTCCTCTAGCATTCAGCTTGATGGGACAAAGTCTTCTGCATGTACCTCTCCGTGGTGGGGATGAGACAATTAACACAGTTTTTGTCTTATAGTCCACAATTTTTGATAGTTCTCAAGTGTGAGTGAGGGAGGTTTCCCATGCTTGGGTTCATAAATTCAGAAAAAATATTTTCAGAGTTATAAAGCAAAGCTTGCATAGTTCCTTTTAGCACAGAAAACAAATCTTACAAGTGAGGTTAATACATGCAGTACAGGTTGAACCTCTTAAATCCAGCATCCTTGGGACCTCACCAGTGCCGAAAGAGAGAATTTGCCAGACAACAGGAGGTCGATATTTTGTAGCAGCATTACCAATAGTTCCGCTGCTTACTGGGCTCTTAGAAGACATTTAGATGTAAATCATAGCTAAATAACAGCATAGAACACCGAGAGCCAGGACTGTTGGCTTTAAACAGACTTTACTGGACCACAGGAAACTTGGCCACACCCATGATAAGTGGTCATCCAGTTAACTAAAATCATGCCACATGACATAGGTTGCCAGATCAAAGAGTTCTGGATTAGAGAGGTCCAACCTGTATCTTACAAGCATTTCATAATGTAAACCGTAAATTCATTCTTATAAGATTAATACCTATTATGAACAAAACTAACATATAATATGAAGGTGAGCTGGTTTGATTTACGGCTATCAGTGTGTCAAATTTTAGCTAATGCTTATGACTTTAGGCAGAGCTGACACTTGATTTACCAGCATCACATCTACATGCAACAATTTTACAAGTTTATGCTGAACATGCTGGCACTATTCTGTTCTTTCTAATATAAACTCGTATCTGAAATGTTTATTTTCATGTACAAGTATTTAATTCAGCAACCCATAAAGAAAATCTGTCTCCAACTTAATTGGGTTGATCAAACATATTCTGAACAGGGACCTTTTTCTCCCATCTTTTTCCAGCATCAGCTGCAGTACTGCGAGTCCTTTCACAGATATTTGTAGACCAGTGTTTATTTCCACAATGTACTGTGTTATTCACAAAATACTAATCGCATCCAATTTATGAGCGCTTTGTGCAGACTGAAATCTTCAGTGTCTTTTTTTCAGCTCAAATAGTTAGGGCTGAATTTGGAGGCACAGGACAGTGAAATGTGGTGCTTTGCACTGTATGCCAGGCATTGTCCGACCTTTCTCTTTGCTGCAGCTGGACTAGAGGGCTGAGTGTCTGGCTGGATTTCACGGCCAGACAGAGCATTACCTCACAGAGATTTGTATGCATCAGAAATAGGAAACTTTTTTTTTGGTTATTTATTTTCATCAGTCTCAGTCTCTGGCCTCGGCTCTTCCTTGCTTCCCTGGTGTGACCAGAATGTTCAGGCTTGACTTTGCTGTCTGCCTTCCACTGAGTTCTGATTTTTCTATGTAGTCCTGAGCAATCTCTCATTTGGTAATAGCTACATTTTCTTTGCTTATTCCCTAGATGCCCCAGAAAGGGAGCAGTTTTCCTTGGGAACAAAGAAAAATATTGTTGCAGAAATTGTACAAAAGGGAGGAGTGTAAAGAATTGACAGATAACACCGGATTCCCCCTTTTGGGCTTAGCCTACAATCATCCAGTCTAAGTATGACAACCTTGCCCAGAGGTGTGAAAAAATCCATGTCCTTGAGGGGAGGTAGCTCTGCCATCCTAACTCCGGGGTTAAAAAGTGCTTGCTGTCTTGAAGGGAGGTAGATTAACGATGCTGTAGTGATGTAAATGAAGACAAGCCCCTAGCTACTATAAGCTAGCTGAGACTGGCCTTTAAACTATGTTTCCTAATGTGACAGGGTAACCACTTTAGCTTGAGGTTACCAGATTGAGTTGCAGTTTAGCCTTGAGTACTCTTCCTGGTCTGAGCATGACCTCCCCCACCTCTACCCCCAGAGCCCAGTACCTTCTCAGCATGCTTCCAAGCCATACTCCTTTCCTATCTGAACAAGAGAATGGAGGCTGCTTGGGTTTCCCACATTTCAAGACACTGTGGAACTTACCTAGTCACTGGCAAATGAATGGAAACGTCCTCTGCTCAGAGACAGGATCATTTCTTTATACAGAGAAGAAATATTAAGCTACAATTTAATTGGTTTTTCAGTGCTAATAAAAGTGATAGGCTGTAGGGCTGGCTTGATCTTGGAATTCCGTGTGTAAATACCATGGATGCTTCTTTGCTTAGCTCAGTCAATGCTCTCGACTTCTGCCCTGCATTACCCCATTCTCGTCCATTGCGAGAGAATGCCTTAGCTGGACGAAGCTGGTTGTCCCCAGTAGTGGAGTGGTTTTGTGGATGGAGCTATAGTTTATTTGAACTAGGAATTGGTGAATGTTGGGTGTTCACTTTGGATAAGCTGCCAGGGTTTTAGATGCTCATCCAAACTATCCAGAATTTGTGAGTCTACAGAGCTGGGTTTGTCTTTCTCATTTCCAGTCTGCTTCAGTTTGGGCCAGAAATTCCACATGAACAGACTTTTTGTTACTGTATCATGTTATCTACCATTGCTTCCACTTCAGGCACTGGTCTGAGTCAGCACCAAAATCAGGTTAGTGAGTGCTGTGGAGGCTGTGCCTCTGTAAGGAAGATAAAGGAGGCCCACACAGGGAAAGGTGTCTAGTCACTTACTATACAGGTTGTTGGCTGTTCTAGAGGGCTGTGAGTGGAAGAAGTCATAAGTAGGGAGAAGGGAGAGCTATTTATAGGAAAAGAATACCCCATACATTGTCCTCTGCTGGTGTGCATAGTATAGGTGAGGGGTGGGGAACTATTTTTTGGTCAGGAACCAATGATCCACAGAAAAATCAATTGGGGGTCATGCATAAGGTAAAAAACCTTCATTACTCCTTTGCTGCCAAATGACAACCAAAAGCAGCAAAATAACCTCAAACCAAACCTCAGGCCCTCACCCCTCACTCATACTTAACTTGGTGCACAGTGTAATCCAGCCCCAAAGGGGAGGAGAATCAGGGCTTCTGCCCTGCAACACAAAGACTTGACATGGACTGGATCAAATTAAGTCAGGAGTCTGGATCTGGCCCACAGCCATAGATTCTCCATTCCTGCAAAGTTCATGAGCCATTTTTTTTCTTAGCATTGCTGAGGCCTGTTTCATAGGGACACATGCATGTCTTGTGGAGACTTTATTTTTGTTCTTTCTTGCTAGTGCTATCCTTAATCTAAAATAAGTGCTGTTACACTTTTCAGAGGAGTAGTCATTTTAGTCTGTTTCAGCTAAAACAAAGAGTCCTGTGACACCTTAAAGACTAACATTTATTTAAGCATAAGCTTTCATGAGCAGAAACCCACTTTGTCAGATGCATTTGATGAAGTGGGTTCCAGCTCATGAAAGCTTATGGCCAAATAACCTTGTTGGTCTTTATGATGCCACAGGACTCTCTGTGTAATTTTTTTTTTTGCAGTATTATCTACTGCAGTTCTACTTAGTGAATGCACAATATGCCTCAGTTGGCATGTG
Organism: Carettochelys insculpta; assembly: GCF_033958435.1. NCBI lineage: Eukaryota > Metazoa > Chordata > Testudines > Carettochelyidae > Carettochelys > Carettochelys insculpta. The sequence continues at coordinate 190,075,102 of NC_134138.1, read as the reverse complement.
ACCTGGATTCATGACTGAATTTGGTTGGCTAGTTGAATCTTTAACTCTCCTGGCTTGGGCAAGGTGCTGACTGGGAATGCAAGGTGATGGCTCCCACATAACACACGGTGTAACTGTGTATGTGACACCTGAGAAATGAAATCATGCTGTGTGTCTGCTACTACTCATGCAGCAAGTATCTTACTATGACTGATTGGGACAACTAGTTGGCTGTAATGGTGAATAGTCTGGTTTACAAATGAACGAAATGTGCTTCTGAATGCAGTTTTATCACATTTTTAGAGATCTGGTTTGAATTCTGGGCAGGGGATTGGTTATTTCAAAATTTAATCTAAACCAATTGCATGGTTGGATGCCAAATTTGTATTCCCTTCAGAAGCTGAAGGCCAAATCCCATAAACATTTAACAGGATGCATGTGTTTGAGTCGATAAGCTCTGATAGGTTACTAGTGAGAGTTAATTTAGTAGCAAAAGCTCGCTGCCCAATACTCAGAGCAAATGAGAATAAATGAAATCACTGATGGTCCTTTATGAACTAGCTATTTCCTTTCCTGCCCTGGTCACTTTTTAAAAGCAAAAAGGAAAAAAAAAATCTTATTCATAGTATTTCAGCTTTTCCACTGAGATGACATCATTGGCTATAACATAGCAACAAGTTGCCAAAAGAAAAGGGAAAAAGATGTGAAATGCGCTATTTGAAATATATTAATCAAAAACATCCCTGGTTGCTATAGAAGGTGGTAGCTGGGATGGTTTTGTTTAGTAGCTCTGTGCGTGTTCTTATGTAGTATTTGGTGTGCTTATTAAATTGTTCAACTGGACAGGAGTTTCTTAGTAATAATAATTCTAGTTGAGAATCTTAAAAAGTTTAGGAAACACTTGTTGGAGGAGCCTCCCAACACCCCTTGTGAGTTAGGTAGCCTTTCTTATCCATCTACAACTGGGGGTCTAGGGGACTCACCCAAGAGGCTGGAGGCAGGCCCACCAAAGGAGAAGGCAAATGAACAGTTTCTCCTGTGCCTAGCGTTTCAAAGGGGCCTGGAGCTCTGGCCGCTGCTGCTGCCAAAGTAGCAGCATTGGCAGCTGGTGTTCTGGGCCCCTTGGAAATGCCATGAGCTATGTTGTCCCTCTTTGTGCAGCTCAGAGGGAGTGTAGGGGGGATGCCCAGGGCTGACTGTTCTAAGCCTTCCCATTTCACTGTTAGCCGCACTATGTCTAGGGTGGAGAGCTGGGTCCCTCTCCCCCCTTGCCTGTGGTCCCACTGTGGCTGTTGGCACCGCTGGCTGGCTGGCTGCAGCGCTTTGTTTCCTGCCTGCACAAGTCCTGGATTTGCACACTGATTTTCCTGTCCGTCACAGCAAGAGTTACTCCTGTAGCTGATACCATAAGAGCAGAGGGTCTTCTAAACAGCAGACAGAAGAGAAGATGCGGAGTGGTGGGGTGGGGTGGGGGGGCGCTTCTTCTTAAACCCTTTTACTCTGAGTGGAGAATAGGTCATCTACACATCTCCACTTCACTCTGTCTTGGGACAAAACTTCTAGCTGCCTCCTGGAGAACCCCAGTTGTTGTCCTTCAGTCTCAGTGAATCTTCTCCACATTGCCTGAGGTCTTCCTCTTTTGCGTTTTCCTTGCAGGTTCCATTTGAAAATCGGAAATAGAATTCTGTTTTCAAAATAGGCTAAAATCCACGTCACACTGGACCTTAGGCTTGATCCCTATTCTGAGCTACGCTGAGCAAACACAACTCCCATCAACTCGTATGAGAACTGCGGTGCTCAGCATTTCACAGGATCAGATCCTTTTCCGCTGAGGATTTATCTCCATGAAAATATCAGCTTAACTTAAGAATTGCCTTAAAAGAGATTTTGAAGTGCTACAAGGACTGGGTGACTGGGTGAACACTATTATTTTGATGTAAATTATTTTGGTTTATTTTATTGATTTAGTAATTAGTTTAAGACAAGCTGGTGGAAGCCTGATTTAAATAGAAATTAAAAATCCTACAGATCCATTTGCACCAGTTTGAAAAATTGTTTGATAACCTGATCCATCTACTGTCTTTAGACAGGGCCTAAATTAAGTCAGTGAGAGCAGTTGTGTTTTAAAGAGCTCAACATTTTTTCTGTTTAAAGAAAAGCTTCGCATAAGTTCTCAATCCAAGAAAAGATGAGTGCAACAATTAATTTTCAAGACTTTTAAAAAAGATTACTGTCATTTAAAGGAAGCAGTAACACTTAGCTGCTTTAAATCAAAATTAATTTTAAAAAGCCAAATGTGTGCACATTTAAGGAAATCGTTAAAATTCTGCTTAGATAATCAATGTTTGGCTTACTTATGTAATAACACACGGAAACAGACATGAGCTGATTGTCACACACATCACAGACAGACTAATCAGCTCCAGTATTGCAGGTCATCTGCTGATGTTTTGCTTATTTTATTAACTTTCAGCTGAAATCACTAATCACATCTCACAGTAGGATCCATTAGCGTTAGTGCTTCTGTGCTTGGGCAGAGTCCCACTGACTTTAGTGGTGCAGGCGTCCACTAAAAATAAAAAGCTAATATTCTTGCAGGTTCAGGATCTCAGAAATTGGTACATTCTCTTGTGCAGCAGCTAAAAGTCATTTGAATTATTCAACCAGTGAGCGGATTGTTTAGTAGACAGATAAGAAGCCACCTTCTGTTTTGTGTTTTTTATATTAAACTTTATTAAATTATTTGCAAGGTATAATAGCATGGAATAGGAACCCTTGGTGTTAGTTTATTGGTCTGTGGAGCACACATTCTGTATGTTTCTGGGGAATAATATTCAGAAAGGGAGAAATTAAAGACGAACATCTTCCTCTAGTTAAATTGTAAATGCTCATAAGATTATAATTCAACAAGAAAATGCCAAGTTTGAGTTGACATTTGGGCCTTTCTTTATGGAGACATGGAAGGAAAACAAAACATTTTTTTTCAGTAAGATGAGCAACATAGCTGTAAAAATTTTTGAATTACTTTTTTTTAACTAACGCTTTTGCAAATTCCTGGAAAAGGATCTCTTCATCCAAGGTGCCAATCATCCTTTAAGTAAGCATGCCAGAAGATACTATAGAACAAATTGAGAGCTGTGGAATCTTTTTTTGTTTTCTTTCTTTGGCAGGTTTGAATTATATCTTGACAGCAGATGTCGCAAAGAAGGAGAAAGGCCAACAGCCCAGGGTTTACTTTGTGTCTTTTGGAGAAACAATGGGACAGATTGTGGAGAACTTACAGCTGGCATACATGAGGGAAAAGTGTGAGCTCTACGTGGCCTATGTGAAGGTCAGTCCATTCTCTCTCTTTTCTCTGGAATTCACCTTTTTGGGAATTCCATCTGTTGCCTTCAGTATTTATTTTATCACTCATCAAAGCAGTTATATTTGGTCTGGTTTTGGGAGACTTTTGCTCCTCAGTTCCCGTAGTTGAACTTTTCTCAGTAGAAAGCTTTGAACTGCCTCGCCAACAGAGCTGCCTGCGGAGGCAGATATGGATTAGATGGTCTTTAGCACACAATGCAAAGAATATTAATTAGATGGATTTTGGTTTTGTTGATACCTTTTCCCAAAATACAGATGTTAAGTTACCTTGTAGGTTTTTAGTGTCTAAGAAGTGGGTGCCCATCAAATAATTTGCTGACATAAATTATATATTCACATACTCATACTTATATATACTCACAGTCATCACTTTGATGAGTGTGGAAGTCTCCAAGTGGCAGTTGTCCCAACTGTCAGTTCTGAGGTACACTTTTTGACTTCATTTTGGGCTCACATTGAAGGTGGGCTTATTAAAGCTTTTATCCATGTCATTGATTGGATTGTTATCTCATTTATTTGAGATTGGGGAAGAATGTTTCCAGCCATGTGTCTGGAAGGATAATGTTCTTCCTTTGAGAGAGTACTCTACCAATGAACTGATAGGAAATGCTAATGATCTTTGGTCTACAGCTATCACTGAAGAAATATTCCCAAGATGTCCTCTTATTTGAGAAGTAAATAAAAAAAGAGCAGAGAATCAAAATTTATTTATAGATGTCTAGAGGGTGGTTAGAAATAATCCATGTAGAATGGAATTATTGTTTTAAATTGTTTATATGCCTCTAGTGTTTGAACATGTAAAGGACCATAATGCAAATTTGTGGAGCAATATGTTGAGATGATCTGACTTGTCCAATGATGCATATGCTGCTTAACAGTTATGGCTTCCCATTTCAAGGATGCATCTCCATAAATTAGGCTGACGCCTAAATACACTTTACTTCACAGGGCAGATACTTGGACAGTCCATGTTTTTAAACTACGTGTTATGTTTGCGTTTCCACTGAGAAGCCAGTTTGTAGCCCATAATCCTTGTAATGAGGGACTCTCTGAGGAGGCTGCTTTGTACCTAAAGATCATGAGCCTGGGGGATGAAGTTCATCCTTGACATTATTAGCATTTCTGTGCAAGGTTGCTGACATAATTGAAAACAACCAGTGACCACCAAGAAAGCCACCACATGTTAAATTGCTCATGCCCTTGGACATAGAATACATCTTCCAAGGTTTTCTGCTTATGGGGCAGCTCCTGGTTTCTGCCGTGAAAAAGCTCATTACAGAAAATGTAAGCAAATTAGTTTACCATTCACTAGGAGATCTGAATGCATGTTTAATAATTCCAGCCTGTTTCAAAGCAGCATGTCTGATCAAGCTATAGTATATAATACCTTAATTCTGGTGATGAAAACAGTCCAGGGTGTATGCTCCTTTATTACTTGCATTAAGAAATAATTACTTTCATACTAGCCCAATTGTGGTTTTGGTTGCAGATAGAATTCAGTAGGGGGAAGCACACATCCAGAAAGTTATTTTATTTCTTATAATTATTAGTAGCTAAGGCTTGGGCTACAGATTGTTTTCAAAGGGAAACTATTTGCCTGAAAGAACACTTGAGTAGTGTAATTGTTTATGCAAAGGAAATATATAAACACATTTGAATTTACCAGCAGCTGTTTATCAGTAAAGTGAAGCAGCTGTTTAACAAATAGGATTTAGTTGTTTATATGATATAGGCAAGGCCAAAGATTTTTTTCCTTTTGCGGAAACTGCAGAAAAGGTCATTAGTTTGTGTAAGGAAGGATGTAAAGCACTAGGGAATGGTGATCCCTGATAATCTATGCCGTTATGGGGAGGAGGAGATGTGATCCGTAGAGTCATTTGACAATGGAAACATCAAAGAGTCTTGCAGACTCTGGAGGAGTGGAAATGGAGGTCATGACCCTTTACTGTTCTCAGTCTTTGAGCCAGAAGCTAGAAAAAATTAAAGTTCTTTGATTACATAGTTTTCTGAGGTAGCTGGTGATAAGGTCTGGGGTTGGAGGTTTGCATTGCAATGATTTATCACATAATCTTTGGCTTTAGTTTCCTTACTCTGGCCTTCGTACAAGGTGCTCTTTGAGATTACCCACTTTTTGTACAACAGTGTTTGGAGCAGCATTTCTATTTTGAAACTGCAATTCTGGAGAATGTGTGTGTGGCCACAATGTATAGATAAGTGCTTAGGAAGACCAAACGAATTAATATATTAACACCAGAGATGGGTCACCTAACCCTGCTGGGCAAACAAGCTACCTGACCCTGCTGGCAGCCAGCAGAACGGTGGGTGCCATTGTTCAAACAACAGCATGTTTGTAACTTGTTTAGTTGGCATTTCTCTAATTCATTGTGTAGTTGACAAGACATGGCTTTGGAGATGGCCACTCCACTAAAACCTACTGTAGGGCTGCTGGCCTGTCTGCCTAGGAAGCACTAGTGCCATCATCAAAATCTGTTCAGGCCTTCCCTTCAGCTCCGAAGCTCAAAATAACACCGAAGCAAAGCTATTCCCATGACCAAAGCAGGCTGCAAGAGTCCAGAGGCCATTCTCCCTGCTGCAGTGCCTGCCACCGGATTTACCCTGCTTCCTACAGCTGTAGATTTCAGCTGAGCTTTCATCCCTTTACAGGAATCACCTGTCTCCTTCACAGCTAGCTGAGCTAATCCCTCTGCTGAGGCGCAAACACCTGTTCCAAAGAGGCTTTGTCTCTAAACAGGGTTGGCTGGCTCCAAGCTGCCTTGCCTGTAGAGGCAGATCACTTGATTACACCTTTGCTGAGATAGATTATTTACAAGTATAATTCCCCCATTAATCTGAGCAAAGGTACCTCTCTTATTCCTGTTCTTGAGTGTGAACCTGTACAAAATTCTCAGGCTTTTTGAGAACCAAGTCACTGATGGTGAGTGGCTCTCTAAAGATTAGGCATTTGTGTGTGGTCTGGGCAAGGCCTCAGAAGTGTATAGTCACAGATGAATATTATTCACAATCCTTGAACTTCTCATGGCTGTGTAATTATGTTGCAAATTTCATGAGACTCCTGCAAGAATTGTGTTTTCAGTCCATGATGGACAGTGGAGTGAAACCATTTCAGAGCCAATGAATTACGTATGTGGTTCTAAAGTTAGGAGGGGGAACTGCGAGGGGAGAGATGCTGCTTCCATTTTTGGTTAGGAGACTCTTAGGTGTTTGCAGTCACCAGAACCCAGGTGATGCACTGTTCTTCATGATATGTGAACTATTAATTTAGGTATTCTCAAGAAGCAAACTTCCTGGCAGTGCACAGTGTCATCTTTGTCACCATTGTCAAGATGCAGAGATTGCAAAACTTGTCACAATTTGTAATGTGTTACCTCATGGAATGACTAGTGATGGCACTTCTTATGCTGTATCGTATATAATGTTGGAATATTCCATCTGATGTCTCAAAAAGCGTGTCAGTTTTTACTTGATGACACAACATCAGAGGAAAACAGAATGTTATATTTATTTCCACAACTTTACTCCAGTTGTCAAAATCTTGCGTGTTTTTTTTTTTTTTTTGGTCAAGTCTGTGGTCCTCATAAAGGTAGGCATTCAGCTCCTGCTGCAGAAGTAACTTTCTTTGTGACAGCCTGTGCACTGGAGACTCTCACAAATGTAGGGTTACATACCTGGGAGAATCTTTCCCAGTGTATCCTTTTATGGGGTACAGTTCTGACAGGTAACGAGTGTCTTCTGAAAATGCTGAGCATGCTCAATATATATTAACTTGAATGGGAGTTGAGGGCAATTAGCCCCTTTTGGAATCAGACCCCTGGCACATAGAAACGATTCAGGAAAGTATCAAAGAATATACAATGCTGATCATGTAGAGAGTGTCAGAGAAGATCAGTTATTACTTCACACTCCACTATCTCAGCATGGCACCATCAGGCTTCTGCTAGAATTTTTTTTTTTAAGTTCTAACTAACTCCGTCTGGCATCAAGCTATTAAGACAGGACTGGAGGGGTGGGGTTACCTACCTGGTTTGGGGCAGGCAAGATAGAAGAACCTCACCACTACTGGCCACTCTCTTGGTGGTGCAGCTGCCTCCAGTGGCCACTCTCAGTATTGCTCCCTCCTCTCTGGGCTCCTCCCTTTTGCATTTCTGCTCTCTTTGTCCTCTCCCTTTCCATGTTATGGAAAACATTTCCATTTTGGGCACTTCATCTTTTCCTGGCATAATCAAACCCTGATCTTGCTTTAGAGTTAGGGAAGCTACATACCAAATTTGGTGTTCCTAACTCTTTATGACTTAGGAGGAGTTCTTGAACAAATGGACTCACAGATACACAGCCACACTTTAAAAAATATATCTATACATATAGATTTCCATTATATACCTCTACAAACCTTTACAAAATGTTATCACTTTGAGGGAAGAAAATAAATCCTTTTGTAGCTGAACTTGTTATACATTTCTTTAGAATATTTATTTTTGGAAATGGGGAATCGCCAGCACTGTTTTTTCCAGGGTCACATTTTTATGGTTCTTCAGCACCAATAAATAAAGTATCAGTGAAAGCTCACTTTGTTTACAGCAGAGGGCCGTTGTCTGGCCTTGTTGCTAAAGAGCTTCATTATCAAGCCCGCTTACCCACAGTGGTCTGCTGGCCAATTCTAAGAGCCTTACACTTTGATTTATGAAGTATGAGCCAAGGAGCTGCCCACTCCAGCCTTAGAAGAGTTAACTGTTCCATTGAATCTCTCCCCATACTTCCAATAGAAGGAATTTCCCTTTGGCTTTCACTGTTCTCCCACCCTCCTAGCCTGAATGAGTAGTTCTGGATAATGGAGACCTGTGTGCCCAAAGGGAGAGGAGAGGAATAAAAATGAGCAGTTGGGTTTGGTATTCTCTTGCACATTAGTGCAGAGGCTGATTTCAGAACTGCAACAGCTTCAAAAACCTGTCACAGATGCCAAGAATTTCACTGGATTTGGACCATAGGTTAGACAAAGAGAGTAATGACTTATTGCATGGGGGTCAGCAGGAAGTTTACAAGTACTGTATGTAAGACAAAAGGCAAGCTTTGCCAAGAGTGACGACTGCAGTGAGCATCAGGGCTACAGACCTTTCTTTCATTGTCCTTGCTCAGCCAACTAGTGAGTCTCAGAATTAGCCAGGCCCACACGCATCACCTCTGAGGCTGGTGGGTGGGTGGGCTGATGTATAAAGCTAAGCTTGACTGATATAAATATACTGCTTTGGACAATTGTGTGTATTGCTGCTAGCCAGAACAGTGTGCAAAAGATACTAGGAAACTATTGTACCTAATATTTTCCATAGCCTCACTCACAGGGAGTTCAACCTTCTCCCCTTGGATATACACTGGCCAGTCATGACTGTGCATTGTGAGAGGTTGCTGGTTGCTTTGGAAAGCTCCTCACACAGTCTAATAGGAGCCCAGCTCTTAGCTGTGCTGTGCTCTATTATGAACTGCAGCAGACCACAGAGTTCTTTGTCGATGTCTCTTTTAAACGCAGGGTAACAGAGAGGAAGCCGTGCTAGTCTATATACTATCAAAACAAAAAAGCAGTCAAGTAGCACTTTAAAGACTAACAAAATAATTTATTAGGTGAGCTTTTGTGGGACAGACCCACTTCTTCTGATCATAGCCATACTGGAACAGACTCAATATTTAAGGCACAGAGAACCAAAAATAATAATCAAGGTTGACAAATCAGAAAAAAATTATCAAGGTGAGCAAATCCAGAGGGACAGAAGCAGGGATGGGGAGGGGGAGGGAGTCAAGAATTAGATTAAGGCAAGTATGCAAAAGAGCCCCTATGATGACCGAGAAAATTCCCATCCTGGTTCAAACCACGTGTTAATGTGTCGAATTTGAATATAAAGCTCACCTAATAAATTATTTTGTTAGTCGTTAAAGTGCTACTTGACTGTTTTTTTGTTTTAAATACAGGGATTTAGATGCGATAAGAAAGGAAGGTTACGAACCTTTTGCTGGGGAGAAAGATGTTCAAGGGAAATGTGGTGTTTGCCAGAGGGACAAAAGCTATTGATTGTTGTGTATTTGATTTTGGGTTCCCTTTGCTTTTGCAGAGGTTATGTTATTTGCTAAAGATCTGACACAAAGCCCATTAATAGGGTGGGGAGTCTTTCCACTTTGTAGCCTGACCCATGTCTGTCTTGGGAGCTAGGTACTACCTAAATTCTAGTCACAAGGTCTTCCCTCCCCCACCTCCTGCTGCCTTTAAAGACAGTGAGAGACTCCAGAAACCTTCACAGAGCTGAGACTTTCATGCTTATTAAGTTGAACACTCAGCCACACCTGTGCTCTCTCTTGGTTTAAGGGTTCCATCTCTGCCAGTCTTTCTAACTCTTGAGGAAATTATCATGTTTTCCATCCCACTGATTTATGAGTTGACTGCGGAATTTCAGACTCAGTGTGTCACTGTGGTGGGGTAGGTGGAGTCCTGGTGATCGTATCATGGCACAACTGTGCAGTAAAATTTCACTTTCTAGTTGCAGAACATCTTAGAACCTATCATGAAAATAGAATGCTTTTTAGTTTCCAAGCTTCTCCACTTGCCAGTAAAATTGAATTGACACTAACAGATTATTAGTATTTAACCACATACATGTAACAGGTGTACATGTGCTGAGGCTGGAGATAGATGGACTAGATCAATCAACATAGGAATGGTGCAGCACGTGATATATTTCTTTGCTTGAGTGTATTTCACAAATATATTTTACTTACTCTTCCTGACGTTATCAGGATATATATTTGTTATCAGGATATATGAAATGAATGTACAATATGGGTCTCATAAATTCTGCTGAAAGCACAGGATGTGCCTTTCATGTTATGGCTCCTGGTATCAAATTAATTAACTCCACATATTAACCTATAGGCAAACTTCCCCACAGGTGACTTATATGTGCAAGCCCAAAGGAGGTTATTTATGGAGCAGGTAGAAATGCCATTGTTCCAGAGGGACTGCTAGGAAAGATCCTGCGAGAGCAATCCTGGGTTTACTCCTTCCTCTTGTAATTGTAGCCCATTTGTCTTAAAACAAAACAAGCATTGGCTCGAAGAAGGCCCACCACATAGAGTGTCCGATGCTTTGGCTGCTGGGATTGCTTCTTCACTTTTCCTGCCAATTTTTATCCATCGTAATCCCTAGTAAACCATAAATGGGATGTTGTGCCAGACTTCTACCTTAAGCCCTTTAATTAATACTTTGCCCCTTTTTGTTTAATTGTTTTGCTTGTCTACAGATTTGCTCTACAGCTGGAGGGAAATTCAAGTTTTCCAAAATGGGCTTTCTAAAGGCAGGTTTTCATATATATTTTAACCAAGTTACAAATGGTTGTTTTACATAGAAAATTTACATAGCACATGGAAAATCATGGGAGACAGGAGAGATTCCAGAAGACGGGAAAAGGGCAAATATAGTGCCCATCTATAAAAAGGGAAATAAGAATAACCCAGGAAACTACAGGCCAGTCAGCTTAACTTCAGTGCCAGGAAAGATAATGGAGCAGGTAATTAAAGAAATCATCTGCAAGCACTTGGAAGGTGGTAAGGTAACAGGAAACAGCCAGCATGGATTTGTAAAGAAAAAATCTTGTCAAACTAATCTGATAGCTTTCTTTGATAGGATAACGAGCCTTGTGGATAGGGGAGAATCGGTAGATGTGGTCTACCTAGACTTTAGTAAAGCATTTGATACAGTCTCTCATGATATTCTTATCAAAAAACTAGGCAAATACAATTTAGATGAGGCTACTATAAGGTGGGTGCATAACTGGCTGGATAACCATACCCAGAGAGTAGTTCTTAATGGTTCTCAATCCTGCTGGAAAAGTATAACAAGTGGGGTTCCGCAGGGGTCTGTGTTAGGACCGGTTCTGTTCAATGTCTTCATCAATGATTTAGATATTGGCATAGAAAGTACGCTTATTAAGTTTGCAGATGATACCAAGTTGGGAGGGGTTGCGACGACTTTGGAGGACAGCGTCATAATTCAAAATGATCTGGATAAATTGGAGAAATGGTCTGAGGTAAACAGGATGAAGTTTAATAAGGACATATGCAAAGTGCTCCACTTGGGAAGGAACAATCAGTTTCACACATACAGAATGGGGAGAGACTGTCTAGGAACGACTACAGCAGAAAGGGATCTAGGGATTATAGTGGACCACAAGCTAAATATGAGTCAACAGTGTGATGCTGTGGCAAAAAAAGCAAACATGATTCTGGGATGCATTAACAGGTGTGTTGTGAATAAGACACGGTAAGTCATTCTTCCGCTCTACTGTGTGCTGGTTAAGCCTCAGCTGGAGTATTGTGTCCAGTTCTGGGCACCGCACTTCAGAAAAGATGTGGAGAAACTAGAGAGGATCCTGAGAAGAGCGACAAGAATGATTAAAGGTCTAGAGAATGTGACCTATGAAAAAAGATTGAAAGAATTGGGCTTGTTTAGTTTGGAAAAGAGAAGATTGAAGGGAGACATGATAGCGGTTTTCAGGTATCTAAAAGGGAGTCATAAGGAGGAAGGAGAAAACTTGTTCTTCTTGGCCTCTGAGGATAGAACAAGAGGCAATGGGCTTAAACTGCAGCAAGGGAGGTTTAGGTTGGACATTAGGAAAAAGTTCCTAACTGTCAGGGCGGTCAAACAGTGGAATAAATTGCCAAGGGAGGTTGTGGAATCTCCATCGCTGGAGATATTTAAGAACAGGTTAGATAGATGTCTATCAGGGATGGTTTAGATAGTACTTGGTCCTGCCATTGGGGCAGGGGGCTGGACTCGATGGCCTCTCAAAGTCCCTTCCAGTCCTAGTGTTCTATGATTCTGTGTCTGGTCAGTTCAATTTCTGTCACTGAACTGTGGATCAATAATCCATGCATCAGACAAAACATAGGGTATTAGGTCTACTGTGAAATACCAAGTCACTGCTAAATGGGAGAGTGACCAGAAAGGGGTTGCAAGGATGATTACAAGATTAGAAAATATGTCTTGTAACAATAGACTCACACAGCTCAATCTATTTAGCTTAACAAAAAGTGTTAAGGGGTGACTTGACTGCAACCTATAAGTACCAAGATAAGGAACAAATATTTTGTAATGGGCTCTTCATTGTTTCAGAGAAATGTATTGACGCAGCCCAAAGATGGGGAATTGAAGCTAAATAAATTCAAACTGGACATAATGTATACATTTTAAACAATAAAAGGGAATAATGGCTGGAACAATTTACCTAGGATTGTGGTGGATTCTCCATCATTAGCAATTATAAAATCAATTTAATGAATTTCCCCCCGAAAAATAATGGCTGTGGGAAATATTTTGGAGAAGTTCTATGACTTGTTTGGTAGAGGTGGTCAGGCTAGGTACAGTACTATTTCCTTCTGGCCTCTGAATCTGTGAATCCATGAAAAAGAACCTTTCTCAGACTTATTTGCACAGGTGCTCACATGCTCTGGCATGGAATTTTCCCCCTCAAATTACAGCTATCCAAAGCCCAGAAGGGGTTGATTCAGTTGTGGGCCTGTGGCAGTTTTTCCAGACTTTATCTGTTCTCTCATGGTGCTACAGGGCTAGAAAAGTGATCTTTATCCCAATAGGATATATAACATTCTACAATGGGACATGTGAGATTTCCTCCTAACAATGCAAGGACTACAGATATGAGATTTGAAGAATGTATATTTTTATGTTGACAGGCTAATTTCAGAGGGGATTAGAGTGTTTTGCCTTTTTTATTGTTTCTGTTCTGGGACTTATGGTTTCTAAGGAACTCAGTTTCTAAGGTTTTACAGGTTGAAGGATACAAATAATAAATATCACACTTGGCTCCTTTAGAGCCCTTTCCATCAATAGGTTTCAATGTGTTGAGAAAGTTCTGTATCATTATTGCCATTTTACAAATAGAGAAACTGAGGCACAGAGGTAAAATATGTTGCCCAAGGTCATCCAGCAGACCATTGGCAGAATTAGGAGTAGAACCCACATCTCTTGAGTCCAGTCCTATGCTTTGTCCATGAGATCTCCTTAGTTGATCTTAGAAACTCTGTGAAGCATTTCTTAGTAGTTTGTTTGCGTCAAGTAAACACAGGATGGCATGCTGTACTTTAAAGGTCTATCGGCTCTTGCTTGAAGTGGACATAAGTATCTTGCAATTGATTTTGGAGTACTGTACCCATCCCAACTGAATTTCAATGCATTATGTAGAACCATATAATAATGAAAGGTTAGTGGTGGTGCTGTGGGAGGGGAAACCATGTATCCTTCTTTAGTTTCAGCTTAGATTCTCTCCTGGCAGTTTCCCTTCCTTTGATGCTCATAATTATGTCAGACAGGACAAGTAACATCCCCTCCCTATCTCTTACCTCCCTCCTTCAATCCCATTTGATTTCTCAGTTTTATTGCAATTATTTTTTTGGTCCTCTGTACTTGTAAATGTCAGTCTGTATTGGAAATGAAATCGGTTTGATGAAGTGGGTTTGTTCCACGAAAGCTCATCACCGAATAAATCATTTTGTTGGTCTTTAAAGTGCTACATTTCTGCCACTTTGTTTCCTTGCAGCTTGTTTGTCTTAGTGGTTTTCCTGTTTACAGCACAGGGAGGAATATCAGTCAGTTTGGTGAGAACAGCTTGCTTATCCTGTCAAAACAGTGGTTTGCCTAAAATTATCACTATCTTGTTATCCTTTGGAAGGAATGAGCAAAGTTCTTTATTAGGAAATGTTAGAGACAACTTTCAGCATAAAGCTCCTGTATATGTGAAAAAAGAAAACAGTTTGTGATGGATGTGGCCACTGGTTTTATTGCAAAACTATAACCTTTTTATTATCAGCAGACACCTGAGATGTACTGGAAAAGTTGTGTGTGGTGTGTGTTTGGTGTATTTTGGATGGCGAATAGGTAATTTCAAGCTTTAGTTCATAGTGCAAGTATGAACATGGTGATGTGCTTGGAGAATTGCATTTGTAATGCATTTCAGCTCAGGATGAATGAGTGGATGTGGCAGCAAACACTGTATCCCTCCACATACACCTTTAAACTCTCTCTCTTTCCTTAGCACTAAATTAAATCCCAGCTTTTGCCATTCAGTAATATTTGACTAATGACACCAACCGGTACAGACAAATACAGCCACTGCTCATTCCTAGAGAGAGAGAGGTAATTGCAATCACTGTGGTAACTATATTTTAAAAGTCAACTTAAGCGTCACTTAGAAAACATACTTCAGTTCTGCAAGCTGTTCTGCATGGATGGTTCCCAGTGCCTTCCTGGAGTCTGATCCACTTTAGAGAGTGCCTAGCCCTCTAAACTGTGATCCTGCAAGTTGATCCCCATGATTTGAATGCCTGTACCCACATGGAGTCCCTGGCAGTGGGGTTTCGTTCTGGTTCAGGGCTCCACCCTGTTGAATGATTTGCAGGCGCAGGACCTTAGAATACCACAGGTTTCAGGCCCACAAGTGTTTTTAGTCTTATGCAGATGGGGCAGAACAAAAGAAGAGACATGTGGAATCTACGATGAGTCTTTTCCCATCAGCTTGTGCATAGAGTAGCTTTTAGAATCCCTTAGACAGACTTAGAAAAATGCACCTGTTTAGACTTATTCCTACTTTCTGATGAGTGACATACACACTCTGTACACAGTTACACATCCCTTCTGATTTTAGTATAAGATTAAGGATGCTTAAGTTGGTGTAAGTCTCGTACCTGGGAGGGGGCTAGAAGAGGGTAGGGTAGTAAGAAAAGTTGCTAACATGAAGATGTGTGAAGTTGTAAATTAAAGCTGGCCATTTGCTACTTGAATGTATAGCTCCTTGCACTTTCTGGCCCCTTGGGGTGCAAGAAGTTCACAGGTCTCCAGGAGTTATGGAGAACTCAAGATGCCAAAGGGAAAAAGAAAATTAAATGGTAAAGTATTAAAATGGAATATTCACAAGTGCTCAGAGTTACAGATGGTCAGCTTTGTGGACCTGTCATAATAGGAAAACACAAGTTGATCTTCACTCAAATAAATAAAATGCTTGACTCTCAATATAACTGAGGTTCCACTCTTTTCATTTATTGTTTTCACTATAGTACCTTTTGGAATGCTGCTATTTCACTGGGAACCTGGAGTAGGTCTTAGGATGCTTTTAATGCAGAGATGGGCAAATACTGACCTGCAAGCCAGATCTGGTCTGCTGGGGTTAGTCCCTGGCTGCCCACCCCACCATGTATATTGGGTGATTGCAGCTCTCACTGGCTGTGGATCACTGTTTGTGGCTGATGGGATTGTTAGCGGTGCAGACTGTAACACCACTTCCCACAGCTCCCATTGGCTGCAATAGATGTTCTGCAGCCAACAAGAGTTATGACCCCCTGATAATTGCAGAGGTGCAGATAAATATGAAGGTGGGGGCTTGCCTGGGACTTTTTATTACCCATCCCTGTTGTATCATAGAATCATAGGGCTGGAAGGGACCTCAGGAGGTCATCTAGTCCAGCCCCTGCTTCAAGCAGGATCAACCCTCACTAAGTCAACCCAGCCAGGACCTTGTCAAGCCAGGACTTAAAAGCCTCAAGGGATGGAGAATCCACCACCTCTCTAGGCAACAGGTTCCAATGCTTCACCACCCTCCTGGTGAAGTAGTTTTTCCTAATATCTAACCTACACCTCTCCCTCTTCAACTTCAGACCATTCCTCCTTATTGTGCCACCAGACACTGAGAACAGTTTCTCACCCTCCTCTTTAGAGCTCCCCTTTAGGAAGCTGAAGGCTGCTATTAAATCACCCCTCAGTCTGAATCCCTCAGCCTATCCTCATAGGTCTTGTGCTCCAGACCCTTAATCGTTTTTGTTGCCCTCCACTGAACCTGCTCCAACAAACCCACATCCTTTTTATACTGGGGGGCCCAAAACTGGACACAATATTCCAGCTGTGGCCTCACCAGTGCTGAATAGAGGGGAATAACTACTTCTCTAGATCTGCTCAAAATGCCTGTCCTAATGCACCCTTGTATGCCATTAGCCTTCTTGGCTACAAGGGCACACTGTTTACTCATATCCAGCCTTTAATCCATCATAACCCCTAGGTCCCTTTCCATCATACTGCTGCGGAGCCAGTCAGTCCCCAGCCAAAAACAATGCTTGGGATTCTTCCGCCCCAGGTTCAGGATTCTACACTTCTCATTGTTGAACCGCATCAGATTTCTTTTGGCCCAGTCCTCCAATTTATCCAGGTCCCTCTGGATTCTCTCTCTCTACCCTCCAACGTATCTACCTCTCCCCCTAGTTTTGTGTCATCCGCAAACTTGCGGAGGGTGCAACCCAGTCCCTCATCCAGGTCATTAATAAAGATGTTGAATAACACCGGCCCCAGAACCAAGCCTTATGGCACTCTGCTTGGAACAGACCTCCATCCAGATATTGAGCCATTGATCACTACCCCTTGGGCTTCTTGTTACTCTTCACATCCCTTGCCAGCTGCAGTTCCCATTGTGGTTTTGCTTTCCTGATTACTCCCCGGCATTCTCTAGCCATATGTTTATACTCCTCCTCAGTCAACTTCCATTTCTTATATGCATCCTTTTTGAGTTTAAGCTGACTAAGGATTTCCCTGGTAAGCCAAGCTGGTTGCCTACCATGTTTGCATTTCTTCCTATGCAGCGGGATGGTTTGTTGCTGGGCCTTCATTAAGACTTCTTTAAAATACAACCAGTTCTCTTGAACTCTTTTCCCCTCATCTTCATTTCCCACGGGATCCTGCTCATCAGTTCTCTTAGGGAGTCGAAGTCTGCTCTCTTGAAATCAAGAGTCTGTATGTTACTGCTCACCCTTCTTCCTTTTGTCCAGATACTGAAATCTACAATCTCATGGTTGCTGCAGCCCAGGTTTCCACCCACGTCTATTTCTCCTACTAGTTCTTCTTCCCTGTTTGTGAGCAGCAGGTCAAGTTGTTCATGGCCCCTGGTCAGTTCCTTGTACCAAGAAGCTGTCCCCAACATTCTCCAAAAACTTCCTGGATTGTCTGTGTGCTGCTGTATTGGTCTCCCAACAAATGTCCGGATGATTAAAGTCTGTGATTTGGATTCTTCACTTAGCTACCTGAGGAAGTTCTCATCTACCTCAACTCCCTGATCTGGTGGTCTGTAGCAGACACCAACTACAACATCACCTTTGTTACTTCTGCTTCTAAGCTTAACCAAAAGACACTCAACTGGATTTTCTCCCTCCTTATACTGGAGCTCCGAGGAGTCATACTTCTCCCTCAAGTAGAGTACAACTCCTCCTATTCTTCTCTGTCCTTCCTAAACTGTTTATAACCTTCCATGTCCGTTGTAATGTATTAGACAGTACTAATGCTATTAATAGGTAGGTGGTGTGAGGAAATTCATGTTAGCTGATTTTCGTAAACACATTAGAGCTGGGTGGGAGCTGAGTTTTCTGTTTCATGGGGAATTTGTTTTCTATTTTGGAACAAAGCTCAGGCTTTTTAGAAAATTCACAAGAGATGAAATTCCATTTTTAACCTTTTTATTAAAAATGTTTTCAAAACAGAATTTTACATTAATTTTTTTCTAAAACAAAAAAATACAAAATGTTCCCTTCCAAAATGCTGAGACCAAGCATTCTGGAAATATCAGCACATGTGGATGAAATTTAATCTGGCAAAACCATAACAATCAACATGTTCATAAATTTAGTTTTTAAAGTAATTTTCAATGAAAAACATTTTGACAAAAATTTCTGACTATTTCTAAAGTACAGTAGTAGGATTTGAATGCAAAATCAGAAAGGCTTAACAATTCCCATTTCAAGCTCCAATCTCTTTCATGTGCAAAAGCTCCAAGAAACCAGAACTAAAAATTGTAAATCTGAATAATTTGTAATCTCATTTGCCTTAAAGTATTTTACTTATTACTCAAAGAAAACAGATGCTTTCATTTAGCTAAAAGTCATGCTGGAAGAGGTTGTTGGACAGTGTTATAAATTATTCTTTTGTTTACATGCCATTGAAGGAAACATAATTTCATACCTTGTTAAGATTCAAGAACCTGATAAATTAAGATGATTGTAGAGCCTGCATCACAAAGTGGGCAAACGAGTCCAATTGCTTCCAAAATTAACTGGAATGTGTTCTAGTGAATTGGACTTATTACTTAAAAGTTCCTTTAACAGTGTAACCATCACAAGGGATAAATATTATCCAAATGGGTGGGGAGATGGTTGCTGTTTATTTGTCTCTTTAAAGAACTGGAAGAACGCCAGGTTTTATTTTTAAACTTTATATAACCAATTTTAAATATTTGTGATGGCTCGTATTACTTTTCTTATTATTTTGGGAACAATTTACATTTGTCCCATGTTGTTTCTAAAGTTTTGTTTGACTTCAGTCCTCTTTCTGCCCCTCTGAAGCAAAAGGATGTGACGTAAAATGTCATTTCATGATTAGTGGATTCCCAGCAAGAAACTCTTTTACTGCTCCACAACTTAATTGCTTTGCGTCGTGTGTAAGTTTTGCCACTTTAAAAAAAAATCTTCTGCATAATCCATTTGGGGACAGCTAATCTGATAAGGAGAGGCAGTAGGTGAGTGTTGTACATCAGCATTCCCATGCTAACCACTAAAGCTCGGATGACTCAGCGTTATAGACAGACGTTTAGATTTATGTTCATTCGATGAGAAAAAGGCATGGCATGAAAGTTGGCTTTGGTTGCCAGACAGCATGCTGCCGGACTGCTAAGAGCTAAGCTCTATGCTGGAACTGCCTCGATGTGTCAGTAACTTTTGCAGATGCAGCACGTACAAAGAATCTTCCCAGGTTCATCTGTTGCCCTCATTCCAGCCCTGGGTATGGCGGATATAACCACCAGTGTAGTGGTGGAGTGAAGGAATATCTGAAGCCTTTAGCATCTCAAGGATGATATAACAGTGACATTTCCATGACTGGATGGAAAACAGGACTATAAAACTAATTTTTAGGTTTTTCTACAGAACGGATGCGTTTGTGCACTAGTGGTGTTGAAAAAAATGTTACTAATACGTCATAACCACTGACCTTGGACAAAGACCTGAATGAAGATCATTGTTGCATACACCTCAACTGCCCCCACATTATGCCTTACTTTTTATATTTCATTGATTTCTCAGTTCTGCTCCAGAATCCGAAGAAGTGGGTCTTTCCCACAAAAGCCTATTACCTAATAAATAAAATTTAGTTTTTAAGGTGCTATAGGACTGCTTGCTTTGTTTCCCAACAGCTGTGTTTGCTGGATAAAATGTGTGGATGTAGTTTTTAATGGGCAGAGACAACCAGCTCAACCATATACCTCTCTTATCAGCAATTTCTAAACATTCCCTTCACCTGAATTCCATAATCCAAATGTCCTTTATAGGTGATGTAAACTGTTTTTGAGTCTGGGCCTGCATTTGGTTGAATCAATTTTGCCCGTTTTTTAAAAAATGCCTTTTTATGACTTTTTGAAAGAAAATTTGTTTTCATTCAATATTTTAATGATTTTAATGTTTTCTGTTGAAAAACTGAAAACCAATTTTTTAGTTTGGAGGGAAACACCTTTTTGGGAGGACAGCATGAATATTTTGTTTTTTAATGGAAAGCCAGTGAAAATGTTCAAGAAAACAATGGTTTCAATTTAATTTTCTTCTGGTGTTTTTCATAGAAATCAAAATACATTTCCTGACCAGGTCTACCTAGGAGATTTACATTTGTGGAGCTGCATTGTGCAATTATTGAAATGCTTACACTATTTTGTCATTAGTCTGACTAATAGTTGCTTACATATT
Source organism: Carettochelys insculpta (assembly GCF_033958435.1). NCBI lineage: Eukaryota > Metazoa > Chordata > Testudines > Carettochelyidae > Carettochelys > Carettochelys insculpta. The sequence goes on along the minus strand of NC_134138.1, from coordinate 190,054,927 downwards.
TTCATATTAAGTTTAAATATATTGCACATTGTGAGGGGTGCGTGGGAGATGTGGCTAGATGACTAAAGCAAGCAGAGAAATGAAAGAATGCAAAATGCGTCTGAAACATCTGGACATGCATGTGAACAAAAGTTCAACATATTTCCAGTCAGAAATTGCCCGGAATAAAAGTGGTGGTGATGTAATGGGGAGAGAAGAGGGCTGTCTATATTGGATTATAAAACTAAAACCCACAAAACAAAAAAGCAGTCCTGTAGCACTTTAAAGACTAACAAAATAATCTATTATGTGATGAGCTTTCGTGTGGCAGACCCCCTTCTTCAGACCTGTTGTCAAAAGAGTCATCATGAGAAGTGGTTTAAGCGAAGTCCATACAGACAATGCAGTGAAGGTATTTGAAATGCGAGTGTATATGTAAAAAGTACATTTTCAATCTTTATTTTGTCTTTCTGATGGATGCAGAGGACTTATGACTATATGACACTGAAACTCCTTTTTGCCAGCTCAGTCATCACGACTCTTTTGTAACCTTGTAGACTGAATGTTAGCCACGAGCAGTGCATACAGTACTGAGATGTTGAATGCACTGCACCAGCATGCACTGATATGTGAGATTCTGCTTGACGAACAAAACTATAAAAATACATTTCATGTTAGGGCCAAGCTAGTACATGAGAAGCAACTTATCTTTTGTGGAAGTAGGTGCTGATAGTGTTCAATGCTGAGAGAAATAAAGTGAGATCAGTGTGAACGAGGCTGATAAACACAATCCATTCCCATTCTGACATCAACTGAAATTTAAAAGAAAAAACGTATCTTCGTAAAGATATATTGACTCTATCTTCGTAGTCTAGTTATTAAGCAAATTAGCACGGATTTTAATTAAAGAACTGAACCAAAGGTTGGATGAATGTAGGGGTAGAGGTACAATTGGTACCCAATAAACCGAACAGAAAAAAATTGGGCTTTCCCACCAGAAAACTCAACTCAGCATGAGGCATACAAATTCTTGTTAACTACAACCTAAACAAATGAGACCTAAAGCAGCAAAACCTCCTCACCGTCCATTCTCAATATTCTAATCCTGTGGTAACAACAAAACACAACTGGAATTTTCCTTGGAGTTAGTGACACTTGGCATGCTGATTGATTACATGCAGAAAACCTGTGCTCCTCCAGCAGGGCTGGATGTAATGTGTACATCAGGGCATTGCATTTAAAATGGCAGCTGGTGAGGTGTAGGGGCCCGAAGTAGTGGTGGGCAGTTGTGGTCTTTCCATTGCCTTCAGTGGATTAAGGATTAGACCCCACGTGAGCAGCCCAACAGATGTAGAACAGGTTAACTGAATGGCTTTAGACTGTTCATGTTACTCTTGCCGAAGATTGTAGTGCCACTCCCTCAGTTGGGAGTGAACATACACCAGCCTTGGTAGTCTGAGCTGAATTCCCCAAACATTTCAACTAAAGCACACTGTTTTAGGTAAAATATAAAACAGATTTCTTAACCATAGAAAGATAGATTTTAATTGGGATTAATTTAAATTAAAGATTAATTGCGACTAATCATGCTGTATATCATTTAAATATTTTTTGATCTTTCCTACATTTTAAATATATTTATTTCAATCACTTAATACTTATTTTTGATTATAAATAATTGCACTGTAATAACCAAAAGAAATACATTTTTTCAATTCACTAATACAACTTCTGTAATGTAATCTCTTTATCATGAAGGTTAAACATACAAATGTAGAATTATGTAAAAAAAGCTTCATTCAAAAACAAAACTCTAAATTTGTAGAACCTACAAGTCCACTAAGTCCTACTTCTTTGTTAGTCTGATTAATTGGCTGAACAGGTTTGCTTGCATTTGCAAGAGATAATGCTGCCTGCATCTCATTTACTGTATCACCTGAAAGTGAGAAAAAGAACTTGCATGGAACTGTTATAAGCAGCATCACAAAATTTTTAGATGGCAGATGCCCTAAAGATTCATGTTGCTCTTCATGCTTCAGCCACTGTTCCATAGGACATGCATTAATGCTGGTGACAGGTTCTGCTCAATAATTATCCAAAGGAATACATACCAATGCGTGTTCATTTTCACCATCTGCATCACATGCCACCAACAGAAGGCTGATTTTCTATTTTCGTAGTTTGGGTTGTGTGGTTTCCCCATCAAACTGTTGCTCATTTAAGACTTCTGAAAGTATGCTCTACTGTTCCTCTCAGATTTTGGAAGGCCCTTCAGATTCTTAAACCTTGGGTCAAGTGCTGTAGCTGTCTTTAGAAATTTCACAATAGTATCTTCCACATTTTATCAAATTTATAGTGAAAGTTTTCTTAAAATGAACAGCATCTGCTGGGTCATCATCTGAGACTGCTATAATATGAAATGTATGGCAGGATGTTGGTAAAACAGAGCAGGAGATCCCACCCCTGCCATCAAGGAGTCTATTTACAAGTTTAATTCACACATTTTGTTCCAAACCACAGCATTTGTATGAGTTTTTAGCATATTTGGCATATAAATACCTTGCAGTGCTGGCTATAAAAGTACTATGCAAATGTCTGTTCTTTTTTCTGGTGAAATTTTAAATAAATTCTTATCTCCTGTAAAGGGTAACTAATTTGTTTGTGTTAGCAATTCACCAAACAAGAAGTAGGATTGAATGGACTTCTAGATGCTAAAGTTTTATGTTGCTTTCTTTTCGAGTATAGTTATGTAAAAAAAAAAACTATATTTGTAAGTTGTACTTTTACAATAAAGAGATTGCACTATCTGAATGAGTGAACTGAGAAACAGTATTCCTTTTGCTTATCATTTTTATAGTGTAAATATTTAATAAAACAATATAAAGTCATCTCTTTTACACATTGTATTCAGTGTTGTAATTGAAATCAATATATTTCAAAATGTAGAAAAACATCCAAAATATATAATAATTTTCAATTGGTATTCTGTTGTTTATAAGTGCTACTAAAGCTGTGATTTGTCAGAATTAATTTTTGTAATTGCCACTGTTATTTTTAGTTAATCACATGAATTAATTGTGATTAACCAACTGTCCTAATTTAAATGTTTACACTATAGCTGTGGCTTGCTGATAATACAGGTGAAGGCAATGAACATGTTGGGTTGCATTGGGTGGCACTCTTAATTTCTAGCTCTTTTCTCAGTTCACTAGAGGTTTGATTCGGAGTTCATTGAAGTCAATTGGAAGAATTGCATTTATTTCAATGGTGTTTATATACAGGAGCAAATAACTGTTGCTTGAAAAAGGATATGAACAGTAATGATAAATCATTTATGACTTTTGTTAAGAAAATAAGTTAACTGTGAAATGAATGACATCACTTTCCTGGCTTGTTCTATTTTTGCTCCTCAAGTTGTGCTTACACAACTCCCTGCATTTCATCACAAGCCACTAGCATTGTCATCTTTGATCAGCTGCTGGCAGAAATTGTCTTCACCCCTGGATTGGCTTTACTGCATTATGTTCGTTCCAGTTTTGAATGACGTAGGCCTTCGGGTCTGTAAAACTTAATGTATTTCTTCAGACAAAACAAGCCAACTTGCCGTATGATTTTTTTTTTTTTAAACTTCTACTTTTGTGGTAAGGAAGTTGTTAAAAACACACTCTTTGTTTTGTTTTGTTTTTTGTGTTTTGTTTTGTTTTTTGTTTTTCCAGCCAGTGCTGGTTTTAAGAGCTTTGGATGTGCAGAGAGAGAGAGCCTGAGACTGTTCAGATGTGTAGTGATTCCTGTCATTCTGTGCCAGCTTCTTACCATCCAGGCTGTGACGATAAAAATAAATTTCTGAATGTAAATCATTGTTTCAGAGGAACATGACAGCACTTTTGATTTCATTTGTGTAACACTTCAGTTTCTATGATGAAATGTAAAACTTTCCTCCCTGTTTTTGGCTGTAGCTTCTATTGCGTTCATAGCATACTTCCTGCTTTAAAAATAACAAAGGGAATGATAAAAGATGCTAGGGCTTTGACAGCAGTCAAGAAAAGAGGGTAGTTTGCTTTAGTGAGGGGATTCTGAATGAACTCTGAAGGCTACAACAGTAGTTAAGGAACAGTCCTGTTTCTCTTTGTACCAGTTGGTCTTTGACAAGGCTTTTAGGCCATATATATATTCATATACTCAGGGTCGTGTGGTTGAAAATCTAATTTGTCATCTCAAGAGTGGAAAAGTTATTCTCAGTAATGGGTGTTTATTCCCACTTTGCTAAGCAAGAAAAAATAGAAGAAAAGAGAGAAAAATAAGACTGTCTCCGCAGAGTCATGGATGTAAAAGTCATTTTTTGAAAGTTCATTTTCATTTAATTGCCCTTTTCCAGTGGGCATCTTTTTTAATTGTAAACTTGCATTTGTAGCATTAAAATTCTCAGAACTTGATGTCTTTGTGCCTTTTTAACTTGTGTGACTAGGACTTGGAAGATAGCATGATAAATTAAAAATAGTAGTTGATTCACTCCTCAAAGCTGAACAGAAATCAAGCAGCGCCTCTTCTAGGACTATTATTATTCTCGAACAACAAGAAGTCTTGGGGCACCTTATAGATTAACAGATATTTTGGAGCATAAGCTTTCATGGGCAAAGACCTGCTTCATCAGATGCATGAGTGGGGGCGTGGTTTCAGAGGGGTATTTAAAGAGTGGGGTCCCAGTAAGAGGGAGGGCCAGAGCCGACAAGGTCTTATTCAGCAAGGTGGAAATGGCCCAGTATCAACAGTAGTTATCAAAAGAGATAAAAACAAGTTAGGTCAGAGAGGGGGATGTGAGCCTTTGTCAGAGTTTAATGGGGAGATATTAGCACCCAGAGCAGAGAAACTGCCTTTGTAAGCTGTGAGCCACTCCCAGTCTCTGTTTAATCCATGGTTAATGGAGTCAAATTTGCAAATAAATTGCAGCTCAGAGATTTCTCTCTCCATTTGATTTTTAAAATTTTTTTGTTTCAGAACTGTCACCCTTAAATCTGCCACTGAGTGTCCAGGGAGATTGAAGTGTTTCCCCCATAGGCTTCTGTACATCACTGTTCCTGATGTCTGAATGATTATTATTATTCCGTTATATTGCCCATTTCTACAATTTGTTGAGGAGAGCCAGTTCTCTTGTCTTTCCCTCTCTTTTAGAAATGTGAGTCTGTCTGTGATTCTGTCTGTCTGTGAGTCTGTTTGTTTAAGAATTCCTCCTAAACAGTAAGCGCAAGGGTCACCAAATTTGGTATTCAGCTGCTTCTTATGCCAATTAAAAGCAAGGCCAGGGTTTGGTTGTGTCTGGAATTTGATTTGTTTTCCATAACATGGAAAGGGAGTGGACTGATTGCAGTACAGCGATGTGGCACAGTGGCCCCTGGAAGCAGTGAGCGTGGGAGAGAGCTGTACTGCAGAGCGACCAGTGGAGACAGCCATGCCAGGAAGGGAGTGGCCAGCAGGAGATGGAGCTTGCTGTCTTGCTGGCCACCAGGCCAGATGAGTGGTCGCCCTGCCTCAAACCTCTCCTACTGGCCCTTGAACACAGTGACAGGCAAGGGGGAAAAGCCTGCCAGCCCCCTTTTCCCCCCAGAAGGACCCAGAGCCACCCGCCCTCCTCTGGGCACAGCTGGGCTGGGGGTCACTGCTGAGGTCCAGAGAGCACTGCCAGGTCCAGCTTGTGTGGCCTTCCTCCTTGTGTCCCTTGCCCCGGGTCTGGGGAATACTGGTGCCCCTTCTCCTGATCTGGACCCAGGGGACGCCAGTGGGAGGCCTGCAAAGCAGCCACTTGGGCCACATGTTTAGAATGCTGGGTAAGTCTTCTAATATTGGCTATTTCCTGTAGCTTTTGAAAAAAGATGAACTTCAAAGAGTTTGTCACTGGAATGGTGGTCTGATGCCAATCTGCATGATCAAAAACCCAATGAATCTACAAGCCAGTGCGAAAAAATTACAGATAAAGAAACTGAGGCTCGGAGATTAAATGAGGTCATACAGTAAATCTCAGGCAAACCTGAAACAGAAGTCAGATTTCTTGAGTCTCACTTCTGTATCTCCTACACAAGACTTCCTTCTTTCCTGTTTATAAGAACAGCTTTCTTAAAAGATTTTCATTGCTAACACTTGCCAGAAACACTGAGAGAATCAGCACTTCTGGTAATGGTCTGAGCAGGAGCCTGGAAAAAGCTAGGGGAGCACAAAGACAAGGGGGTGGGAGGAGGACAATGAAGAACCTTCCAAATGTTTGCTTGATTTCAGCTCTAAGCAATGAGTGAAAGTTCAGTTGGCTTGTCTGCAGTTTAAGTCCAACCTCTAGTTTTGTGTTTTGGTTACCCGAGCAGCTGTAAATGAGATGAGTGCTAGAGTAGTGGCAGATCCAGTATGACCAAATTGTTGATTTCAACTAGTCAGGAAACTTCCATGAAGAAGCAAGAAATTTGCCTCTTTGCCTCTTAATTTTGGGTTTGGTGATACTGATTACCCTCCTTTTGTCCACAGAATAGGCATAGCAGCAGTTCTAAAGCTAATAAATTGTCCCTCTGATGTGCCTGAACCTTGTATGAGAAGGCCTAACTCTTGGAAAGGAAAGGAACTTAATTCTTCATACCCTTTGTTACCCATTCTGATAGTGGTTTTTGTTATATGAATATGGATTGGACCAAAGCCTGAGACTAATTTTGTATGAGTTACATGGGCACAGTATGGGTGGCAGTGACTTTTTCTGCTGTCAGATGGGACCAGTTTGTGCCCGTGAACTAAATGTGGAAGATTTGCTATTCTAGTGATTAATAATCTGTGCCATGCAATCATCTTAACAGTAGTCAATGGCCATAGAACATAAACTAGCTTAATGAAGATGAAAATTGTCATTTTCAGGACAACTTTGTGTTTCATAACCAGCCTACTGCATCTGAACCAGCAGGAGATCTATCTATTGAGAACCAAGCAAATGAGCATGTTTTTTTTTGTTTGTTTGTTTTGGACTATAAACTATAAGGGCAGTAATTCACTGTAAATCCTAAACTGTGGACCTGAGCTTCATGTCTGTGCTGTCCTCTTGAAGTCAGTGATCGTCTCTGCAGCTATGATTTGCCAGGAGTGGTAGCAGGATCAGGCCTGTGACTGCACCTAAAACAAAATACACATGGTTATTAGATTGGTCAGAGTGTGCAACATGTAGTCTTGGAAGGAATTAAACAGTAGCATTAACAAAGAAGTGGTAGCTGGGAAACTGAGGACTTATTACAAAGTATTTTACACTATTTGTTCTCTTATAGACCAAAACAGCACAGCGTCAGTACTATGTGCCATAGTCTGCCTGCAGTGTTCATCTGCCTGGAGGCTGCATGCTGCCCTTCCTTCCCTCCTCCTCCTCCCCCGCCCCCGGTAAAGGCATGGGTGCTGAAAGAAAGTTGACTAGGGTTGGTTTCACCAGTCAATGAAAACTCAGTGCAGAAAGGTGTTATGCAGAAAAGTCCCGATCAGTTACTTCCAAGGCAGTACTGGGAGCCATGTAAATATGTGATGATATATAAAATAAAATAGATCAACATCCTGTAGTACCCTTAGAACAAACTAATAGTAGGGAATTAGTTATTCTAAATAATCCTGTTATAAAGTCATTTAAGCTCTATTACATTCTTTGAGCTCCACAGTACAAAACAGTTAGTTGCCAATAATGAGCACTGCCCATATTTACTAAGGTGTGTTTGACCTTATGATCCCCTACAAAAACAGATGAAGTTGTCATGGTGACAATTATTTTACAGCAGTGCAGTCAAAGTTCCTTCAGACTTGCACAGATGTTTTTCTAGGCATCATATCAATCAAAATGTGAGGGAAACGGTAGCAGGGCAGGAAGCTAAGATATAAACTTTCATGTCCATGACAATGATGCTCACAGATGTGTGACTTTAACTTCAGGGCTTAATGTCAATAACACACTGCAGATAAAGGGCCAGAGACACTCTGGGCTGCATGGAGGAGCCACCACTATTACAGGGCGAGTTGAACAGGCTGTATTCATCACAGTAGTGCATCACACTTCCCTATCTGGCTATGTCTAGACAGTGGTTGCTATTTCAGGGCTATTTCAAGCATGGTATTTCATTTCCGCTCCACTTCATCATGAGAGGGGTTGCAGAAAGTTTGAAATAGGCACTTAGTTCGAACTTCAGTGCCATTTGGACAGCACCGAGTTCCAAACAATTTATTTCCAGTTATGGCTTCCATGTAGTTGTAGCCTCTGTGTTCAGCCAGCTCTGCTGATCAGAATAGAGTGGAACATCTACCTCTGTGCTCATCCGTTTTGTGAGGCTTGGACTCCCGGGGATGCCTGAGTGTACTGTGCCTGTATGTGGTCTCATCCTTATGTGATAGGAAGGAAACCCCAGCCTGCAGCGCCTCAAATTCACGCTGTTATTCTCATCTCATCCATCTCTTGCTTACATGGCAGGTCTGAATCTTTGTTCTTCTTGTCCCTGACCCTCCACAGACCTCCTCCCAGGCCTTTCCAACTGTGTGAGCTGCTCCAGAGCTTTCCTTTCTTTCAAGAGAGAGCCACAACTGGGGTCTGGTCTCTTTCACATGCCTGCTCCTTTCCCAGCATGCACTGCTGCCATGTCTACAGTTCTTTGGTCCCTCTAGATTACTTCCTGCAGAATGCCTTTTATTGGAAGAACCAGCACTAGCCTGCAGCCTCCTGTAAGAGCTCTGAACCCTGTTCCAGCCAGGTAGTTCAACCTTTGGTCTGTCAGCCTAATATGCAAATATGTTTTTCACCCCCTTTGAAATGCCTCTGATTTCAAATAGATACAGCAACCATTTAAGGTGATTCATATGCAATTCCATATAATAGTAGCTTCATGCCTGCCTGAGTGGGTTCTCTGCCCAGATTGGAGCCATTAGGCATTAAATTAATACAAATAATAAACTAGTCAGTAGTATTCTTCTGTGTCTGGCCTTTCATTTACTTGATTTCCTCTGGAATCCTGGAATGCCTTGTAATGATGAGTATAGAGCTATAGGAAACTTTTGCGCACTCATTGATATCAATAAATAGCTAGTATATAATGTAAGTGGCACTTTACACATCATAGATAAGGTATCAGCCCCTGCACTGAAGATCAGTCTCTAATATTTTTCTTGAACAGGATTGAAAATAATGTTTTGGAAGATTTAAGCCAAGTTAAATGGTTGATATTTTGAGGGGATTTTCAGCAATGACAAAAGATAGCTTTCATTGATGAGAGTGCCTTTTTTTTTTTTAATATGGCAGAACCCTTTCTCCTTTTTGTTACAAATATTACCTGGAGCCTAGCCTTTTCTGTGAAGTAAGTAATAAAAAACACAAGACAAAATGGACTAGTTTCTTTTCATTTCTTTCCTCCCCTTCTTCATCCCTTGAAAGCACACATACTCAGTTGTGTGTCATATGCTCATTTAATCCTGGCGGCTGCTCAGTGCTCCAGAAAAAGGAGAAAAACCACAAGGTTCTTTGTTCCTGCCATTGTACAATAAGAAAAATATCTGTACGTTTACAAATTAGGTGAATAGCTTATCCCTTTGCATGTGAGACATAATTATCAAGTTTAATGATACAGTCCTTGTGATGTCCTGCAACCTCAGGAGCAAATGCTGCTGTTGCCCTTTTGTTTTCATATCTCAACAAAGTACTATCTCCTGGGACTTCCAGGGGCAGAAAATTCTGAATGGTAATTACTCAGATCATTCTTCTGTGTATCCCAAGGGCACAGCAGCACCTTCAATATATTTCAAACAGTATGATTCAGGGTACTTAGTCTGAAATGGCAATCAACATTGACCACTTACAATTTTAATTAAGTTTACAGTAACATGATTTCCTTGAGTAAAATTAATTTTTTCTGAAAAAGCAGACAACCTAGGTGCCTCTTTTTGTGGGGTGGGCCTTTTATTTGACTTAAACCCTAGCTCTCATAGTGACCTCTGGCTTTTGTTTAAATGATGCCAACACATTACATATGTATTAGAAGCAAGAAACTTCTTTTTAATCACTGAACTGCCACAACGTGTTTTTCTGCATAGCAATGTAGAAAGCCATGTAACATTTTATTATATCTGCTCTTTAAAAAATAGCTGCTGGAAGAAGAACCCCTCTAAAAGGAAACTAAATTAGACGTCCTATTGAATTAGCAAAGATTTCAGTCTCACTGAAGTGTCTGGGTGGGTCAAGGAAAGTTCAGCCTGGAAACATTTTAACATTTAACGCTGCATGACCGTGTCTGCGCTAACCAGAAACTTCGAAATGGCCATGCAAGTGGTCATTTCGAAGTTTACTAATGAAGCACTGAAATACATATTCAGCACCTCATTAGCATGCGGGTGGCCGTGGCACTTCGAAATTGATGTGGCTCGCTGCCGTGTGGCTCGTCCAGATGGGGCTCCTTTTCAAAAGGACCCCGGCTACTTCTCAGACCCCTTATTCCCATCTGCTCATAGGAATAAGGGGATTTTGAAGTAGCTGGGGTCCTTTCAAAAAGGAGCCCCGTTTGGACGAGCCGCATCAATTTCGAAGTGCTGTGGCTGCCCATGTGCTAATGAGGCGCTGAATATGTATTTCAGCGCTTCATTAGTAAACTTCGAAATGTCCATTTGCATGGCCATTTCAAAGTTTCTGGCTAGTGTAGACGTAGCCCATGTGATATATCGGGTTGTGTGTGTGGTAAACTGTAGAATGGCATCCAGAGCGCAATAGCAAGTGGAAGCTGTAAGACGGAGAGGTTTAGTGTGACTGTATCTTTCCATCAATCTTATGTGGAATGTCCACTGAAGTCAAATGGGAATCTTGGGTGAAAATCATGGGGCAGGATGGTGGTGTGGCCCTAGACTCCAAAAAGACATGTTCATCTGACTTTGGTGCAGGTTTTCTGTGTATTTGATCAAATACATGAAGGAGTATCTGTAACGTATTATTTATTTATTGTTTGCATGTGCGTTGTTATCCTGATGAATACCTTGTTTCTTTCAAGTTGTCATGGTATGTCTGTGGACAACGTATGTGTAGACAATTATGTGAGATCTTTTTTGAAAACGACCGTGTATGTATTGTCTCATAATACACATCCGTCACCCCAAATTGATTTCTTCTCTTTGTGTATGTAGAAGGAGGAGAAGATTCAGAACCATTGTGTTTTTGCTTTCTCACCTTCTGCCTGTTTCCTTGTTTTGTAATGTACCCTTTTTTTCAAGTGGGAAATCCATTACTCACTCCTGTAAACGAATGTAAGAATGTAAGAACTGCCATGCTGGGTTAGATCAAAGGTCCATCTAGCCCTGTGTCCTGTCTTCTGACAGTGGCCAATGTCAGGTGCCGCAGAGGGAATGAACATCGCAGGAAATCCTCATGTCGTCCATACCGAGCTTTTGGCAAACCATCCCTTCCCATCCTGGCTAATAGCCTTGATGGACCTATCTTCCATGAATTTTTTGAACTCTGTTATGGTCTTGCCCTTCACAACATCCTCTGGCACTGAGTTCTGTAGCCTGACTGTCCACCATGTGAAGAAATACTTCTTTTACTATTTATCTGTACCAGAGAGTTGTATGAAGTTTGTGGCAAATATACTCAGGTTTTACAAAAGCTTTCCATTGATGAAGTGGTGAACCAATTAATAAATTAGACAAAATAATCCTGAGGTAAAATTGCTGGAAGCTGGAGTGGGGAGGGGAATTGGCTGGTGCCTAATCTCAGAGATTCATGAGTGGCTCTTTGAGCATTCATGCAGTCTGATTGGGTGTTGTACTCCACAGGTAATTGTGCAACATGATAACGGTGCCTGGAAGGATTGCTGCTGATCACTAACAAGGCATTGTGAGGGTGAGTTCAGGCTAGAGAGAGCTAAGAGGGCACAGCAGTCCCAGACTGCACACTAGGAGGATCCCATCAAAGCATTACTGCTAGGAAAGAGCAAATATACTGCTGTTTCTTAGTATTCTTTCTGGTCTTGGGAAACAAGCACCAATACGATGCATCTTTCTCTGTAAGCTTCAGTATTAATTTCCATCCCATTCTTTATATACCCAATAGCTTATTTCCTTTTGTTACCGTTCTGCACATTAAGGACTGGGTTTCCTGTGAGTTGTCCACAATGACATCCCAGTCTTTTTCCTGAGTGGATAAGTTGTTTAGAATCCAGCAACATGTACCAAAATATTCCCCGTAATTGTACATTACCTTGGATTTGTCAACACTAAATCTCATCTGCCATTTGCTTCCCATTCATTTAGCATTCTCATGCTCTGGTTTTGTCTAACTCAACTAAATTAGTGTCGCTTGCATATTTTATCTCCTGACTGCTCATCCCTTTTCAGATAATATAAATTAAACATTGGTCTAAATTCAGTCTTGGTGCAGTGTGCTGTTAACAGTTTTCTGTGTTGAAAACTGACTTCTAATGTACATCATATTACACCGCTAATTGAAAATTTATGAACCGCATTTGGAAGCCAGATGAGGTAAGAAACAGAGGGTGGACACACGACAGTGAGATGAAAACACATAGAAACAATAGCCCTTCACCATGAATTAGTCTTCACAGAAAATTAAGAGCATTGAATGAATTAGTCAGAAGGCAACCGGAAAAATTATTATAAAGTAATAAATGCATTGGACATTCAAATGTTTTCTTCCCAAAATGAGCACATGGAGCCACAGAAGATTGAGGGAAGAGATCACAGGTGGTCATCTAGTCCAACCTGCCCAAAGCAGGACCAACCCCAACTAAATCACCCCGGTCAGAGTTTTGCCATTCTAAACATTAACAACCTCTAAGGGTGTAAATTCCACCACCTCTCTAGGCAACTCATTCCAGTGCTTCATTACGCTCCTAGTGAAATAGTTTTTCTTAATATCTACTTAGACCTTCCCCACTCAACTTGAGTCCATTGCTGCTAGTTCAGTCATCTGTCACTTCTGCTTGCCTCTACCCTTTTTGGACCCCCACTCTCTTTCAGGTAGATGAAGTCTGATATCAAATCCTCCCTCATTCTTCTCTTTTGTAGACTAAATAAGGCCAGTTCCCTCAGTCTCTTTTTTTCATATGTCATGTGTCCCACACCCCTAATAATAATACTTTTCACTGTTCTCCACTGGACTCTCTGCGATTTGTCTACATCCTTTTTGTAGTGGGGGCCCCAAAACTGGACACACTACTGCAGATGTGGGCTCACCAGTGCTTAATTCGAGGGGAATAATCACTTCCCTTGATGTGCTGACAGTGCTCCTACTAATGCAGCCCAATATACCATTAGCCTTCTTGGCAAAAAGGGCACATTGTTTGATTCATATCCAGTTTTTCATCTACTGTAATCCCCAGGTCCTTTTCTGCAGAACTGCTCTTAGCCAGTCAGTTCCCAGCCTACTGCAGTGCTTGAGATTTTTCTGTTCTAAGTGCAGGACTCTGCACTTGTCCTTGTTGAACCTCATTAAATTTGCTATGGCCCAATCCTCCAATTTGTCTAGGTCACTCTGGACCCTGTCCCTGCCCTCCAGTGAATCTACCTCTCCCCTAGCTTAGTGTCATCTGCCAGCATGCTGGTAAACAGTGATTGATTTCAACCACATGACAAAGACTGGCTGTATACAAATCTTTCTTTCTTTCTTAACAATATTCAGTTTTTAAACTTTCTTAGAAATCTTGGTAAACATTGTTGAAAAATCAGACATGATCCTTGTTCAATCCAAAGAATTAAAAAAATTAGAACCCACAAACCCAGCACATTGTATTGAGTTTATTTTGAGTGACTTTTTTTTTCTGAGAGGAAGTATTATATGATGCTTAAGACAGTGGATTAGTACGGAGGAGATTTAGGTTCAGTTCCCACCTTTCATACAGCTTTGTAGTGAGATCTTGGAAAAATCATTTAAATGTTGTGCTGCAGTTGCCCATCTTTAAAATGCTTCTGTTCTCCCATCATTTGTCTGTCTTATCTGTGAACACTGTAAAGTTTTTGTAGTATGTGTTTGCAGTCTAACCTGTGCCTTGGGTGTAGCTTCTAGGAGCTATTGTAATGCAAATCATAATCCTCCTTGTTTTCTGAATCTGAGTGGGTTTTTTTGGTAGTGCTGCATGACAAGTTAACGTACACTGTTTCTTTATACTATATTTCTCCCACTCCCTTAAAGCATTTTGAGTAACATGGGTATTAGCAATCTCATTCAGCATGCACCCTCAGCATGCAAAGGAGCTGGTGAACGTGCACAGATTGCTTACACACAACTGCCAGTGGTGCCGTAACAGACTGAGCACTCCAGGAATTAATAGTTTGTTCTAAAATATTTCCATGTGATTTTCCTTTTTTCGTTCTTTGGTATGTGCCCAGGATTGCCAGCTGGATCAGATCAGCCTCATTCCATAAACACATTTGGAACAATCCGTGCAACAGCATTTTCTCTTTGGGACACTCGGAATTGAGCTGCTGTAACCGTGTCTGTTTTAGTGCCATGCTCTGTTGCATCCAAAAGCTCCTGCTCTCCATTATAAAAGTCTGTCAGTATTTGACAGCAACAGTGGCACAATATGTATTTGGCTCATTGTTATCAAAATATGCATGATGTGACTGGAGCTATAACAGTTCAAGCTCTGATTTTGTTAGATTTCATAAAAAAGCAAGGTCAGGCAGGCTGGATCAACATGCACTTGGGAAACTTAACAGGGAAAATCTCAGAGCTGCAGACAAGTGGGGCTGGGGTTGAGTTCATTTCCACTCTTCCCTCTACCAGCTAGTCTGTATCAGAATCGCTCCAATGGCATAGCTGTACTGATGCAGCCGGGCTGCTGGAGTGCTGCTAATGCAAATCCTCTGTGCTGATGGGACAAAGCTTGTCCCACTGATGTGGCACTGCCCCCACTGGTGCTGAGGTTGGTGTAACCTGTGTTGCTTGTGGGGGGGGGGGTAGATTTTCCACACCCCTGAGCCACTTACCTAAGTCACAAAGTAACAAAGAGGAAGCCGTGCTAGTCTATACACTATCAAAACAAAAAGCAGTCAAGTAGCACTTTAAAGACTAGCAAAATGTTGTGGTCTGGCTATGGTCTGAAGAAGTGGGTCTGTCCCACGAAAGCTCACCTAATAAACCATTTTTCTAGTCTTTAAAGTGCTATTTACCTAAGTCAGTGCTAGTACATATGAGCCCTGAGTCCATAATGAGCCCATATGACAGTATGATGGCAGGGGAGTGCTGTGCTGCTACAGGTGCTTGTTTCAAATGAAGCACATAACAAAGGACTTTGGTGTTCCTAAATCCTCCTGATAGTTTTCTCTCTGGGAGATAAAAAGAGATGGATGGAGTGTGTTAACTCCTTGCCCTTGCCACATTCTGACTTTAATTCGTTCACTTGGCTCACCTATAATCCCTTTGCCATTTTTAATAGTTGAGGTACTTTTCACCTCCAGCCCTAAGGTATTGCCTTGTTTTTGTTCAGCTGATGTCTCTCTCTCCCGAAAAGCAACTGAACATAAATGCTGTCTGAAGTAATTCCTATATGTGTGGGTTCTTACAAGGGGCTTGGGGATCTTTCTGGGTGAAAAATATACATTATATGTTTTGGCATAGTACCTAGAAACCCTAGTCATGGACCAGAACCCCATTGTGCAAGGTGCTGTGCAAACACAGTCTCTGCCACTAAGCATTAACAATCAAAGAAGGGCCAAGATTTTCATAGGCGACTCCTGATTCTGTATGACTCAGTTTTGGGGTGCCCCAGATTAAAGAACTTCAATACTCAAACTTTCAGAAGTGGCTGGGTGTCTACCCTCTGAAAAGGTGTCTGTATGTGAACTCTCAAAGCCACTAAGCAATTTTGAAAGTCTTGGCCCAAGATCATTTATCTGTGAGAAGATTTTAGAAAATAGGTTTTTGTTGGGTACAGGAATATATGTGAGGATTGCTCACTTCAGGAATATGGAAGAATCTTTTCAGTAATTGAACTGCTAAGCTTTTCTGTTTATAAAGTTTTTGCTTATTGTCACTTCTGATAATGTAAACAGCAATGCCAGGATAGCTAAAAAGAAGTGATTGCTCCTTAGACAACGATAGTAATAATAATAATAATTGGAGATACACATCTCCTAGAAATGGAATGCTCTAAAGCATTTGAGTTAATTTTTTAAGTTTTGTAGGTGAAGATGTTGACACACACACTTTGTAATTATGGCTCCATTAATGCCAGTAACGAAACTCCCACTGACTTCAATGGAGCCAGCATTTCATTCACAATCTCTCCCACACAGCTTCTGGCTCCTGCATAGTTCCATAGAGCTGTGGGGGAGGAAGGATTGCTCTTTGGCTGAAGCTCTGGGCAGGGAGAAGTGCTGTCTAGATGTTACTCCTGGCTGCGATAGACCTACAATTAACAGTGGACTCTGAGGTTTGCCACATGATCATGTGAACTTACTAGTTTAGCAGAACTAAGGTACCTCGTTGAAATTACTTTTGTTTCTTTATATCAAGATTGGTGATTAGTTGTTATTGACCCAAATGTCTAGTTTTTGGAGATTCGGCAGGTGAATTTAGTGACTTAAAGGTAAGTGCTCATATTTCATTGACTGAGACTGGGTAATAGGTAGGCTGGGAAAGATTAGATTTTTATCTGTAATTTATGTTAAACATTTTTTTACAGTCTCCCTCCCTCAGAACAACAAAATTCCATCTGTGATAACTGAAGTTTACAGGTAGGGAAAGTGAGGGTTAAAAAAGAACTTACTAATGTTTAAGGATATTGACTTTGTTTATGTTGACATGGTGTCGACGGTTTGGCTACTTCTACACGAGCATTTTTCTTTTGAAAGAGGCATGCAAATGAGGGAAATTGAAATGCAAATGAGGTGTGATTTACATACCTGGCACCTCATTTGCGTGTTCTTTTTTGAAAGCGCTTCTTTCGAAAAAAGAAAAGCAGTGTAGATTTGGCTCTTTCGAAACTAATCCCCATCGTAGAAAGAACCCTTCTTCCTATTTTTTTTTTAGGAAGACGGGTCGTTTCCAAGATGGGGTTTACTTTCAAAAGAGCCACGTCTACACTGCTTTTCTTCTTTCGAAAGAAGAATATGCCAATAAGGTAGCAGATATGTAAATCTGCACGTTATTTGCATTTTTGATTTCACTCATTTGCATGCCTCTTTCGAAAGAGGAATGCTAGTGTAGACACAGTCATTTGCGTTTTAACAATTATACAGCTTTAACTTTGTGAATTCCAAAGTCTACTGATATTAATTTTTACCTGAGCCCTGCATAACCTCTTGCTGCTGCAAACATTTAAAAGAGTTAAATATAAACGTGGATATCATAGGATCATAAAGTCATAGGGTTGGAAGGGACCTCAGGATGTCATCTTGTCCAGCACCCTGCTTCAAGCAGGATCAACCCCAACTAAGTCGTCCTAGCCAGAACCTTTTCAAGTCAGGACTTTAAAAACGTCTAGGGATGGAGATTCTACCACCTCTTTCGGTAACCCATTCTAGTGCTTCACCGCCCTCCTGGTGAAGTAGTTTTTCCTAATATCAAACCTACTCCTCTCATTCTGTAACTTCAGACCATTGCTCCTTGTTCTGCTGTCTGTCACCACTGAGAACAGTTTCTCTCCATCCTTTTTAGAGCACCTCTTCAGGAAGTTGAAGGCTGCTATTAAATAACCCCTCAGTCTTCTCTTCTATAAACTAAGTAAGCTCAGATCCCTCAGCCTCTCCTCAGAGGTCATGTGCTCCAGCCCCTTAAAATCTCTCTTGTTGCCCTCCACTGAACCTGCTTCAGTACATCCACATCCTTTTTATACTGGAGGGCCAAAAACTGGACACAATATTCCACATGTGCCCTCACCAGTGCCGAACGGAGGGGAACAACCACTTCTGTAGATCTGTTCGCAATGATCCTCCTAACGCACCCTAATATGTTAGCTTTCTTGGCTACAAGGGCACACTGTTTACTCAGATCCAGCCTTTCATTACCATAACCCCTCGGTCCCTTTCTGCTGTACTGCTGCTTAACCAGTCAGTCCTCAGCCTATAACAATGCTTGGAAGTCTTCCGTCCCAAGCGCAGGACTCTACACTTCTCCTTGTTGAACAGTATCAGAGTTCTTTTGGCCCAATCCTCCACTTTATCAAGGTCACGATGATTAAAAAAAAATTAATTTGGGCAAGCCTAGTTCTAATCTTTGGTGCTGGAAATACCTGCCAGGTGGTTATCCAGAGCTCTAGTTTGAGATACACAACAATTTTATTTTGCATATAGTGTGTTTCATACAGGTTCAAACCCCAAATTTACCTTTTTAGGTGGAAAGATATAGAAAAGCTGTTCTGGGCAGTAGGAGCTGCAAAGGAAAACCCGTTTCATCAGAAGGAGTCAGATTGTGTAAGAAGGTGGAGCAAAAGCTGTGTGACGATGGACGTAGGTGGTGGAGGGGCAGAGAAGTAGTAGTAAGCCTCTTCCATTCTTACATCTTGGACCATAGGCCATTGATGACAATTTTCCAGTGTCCCTTGTCCTGAGTAATCTTTTCCAGTTGTCACCAGATATATCCCATCTTTTAGTGTCTGCCTTTAGGTCTCTACACCAGGTGTTTCTTGGGTGTCCTCTTCACTTTTTTACTTGTAGGCCTCAACTTAAGGCTTGCCGTGTGATGTTGGTGGTTGGTTTTCTGAGAGAAGACTAAATTTTTGCTATAACCTGATGTAAGCACAAGAAGGTTTAAGACACAGAAACCCAGTTTGAACTGGATGTGGTAATGAATGAGAATTCAGTGGGGATGGACTAAAACAAAGGCCCATTAAGAAGTACATTTTTCTTGCCAATCTTCTATTAATATCTCATTTAACTAACATTAAAACTGGAACAAACTTAAGTATCTGGGTGGGGGGGAGTGAAGAGGTACCGTATGCAAGCACTTGTCAAATGATGTAAGAAAAAGCACTATAGTGAGTGTATTGTTATCAAACAATCGTACATTTTTATCACCATTTGCTTTTAGGAGATCAGCTTTTTACAGTGTTTCCTGTTTCCGTATACAGCTGGGAGAAATCAGAGGAAACCACTCTTACTGACAGAATAGAAAGCAAATGCTTCACAAAGTTATACGCTTCTTTGCCGAGATGAAAGAATGAATGTTTTTAAGAACAACCTCTCCCCTTTGCTTAAAACTTCCCTCCTCCCTCTCAAATTATTGTTGCAGAGACTCTGGACAAACCTCTTGACAATTTAGTGAAAGAGTGTCAAAAAATGTAAGATGTTTCTGTGACTTTTTTCTTTTTTGGAGAGTTTAAAAATAGCAGAAATCCAGCTGTGTTTGTGTCTGGTCAACATTTTCCCTGACAAGCGAAATGAATTATTTTATTTCAATGGCCCCAAAAATACTTGTTGTCTTTGACAGAACAGTAAAAAACAGTTCCAAATAGAGACTTGTCCAAATCTGGAAACCTTTCTCTAATTGAATATGTAGTGCTTTAAAAGTGGTGGGGAAAAAGTCAGTCCTCTGGGTTCAGCAAGATAAGAGAATAGCTTAATTTCAGGCAGCATCATTCAACAGGGGCAGTAATTCAGAATGATATGCCAGAAAAGAATTCTTATTTTACATGGGACAACTGAGAGCAAGTCCAACTGATGGCTGCATATTTGTGTGTGCTTCTGATTTCTAAGAGGAAAGAAGTAGTGACAAATGACAATGTTGAAGCGTCTTATCCCATCTGGTTCCTTGGATTATGCTAGAAACTAAGGGGATTTTTTTTTCTGGTGTACATAGAAATACTGAAGAGAAAAATCTGCAGAGCTGCTCAGGGGTTCCTGAATGCTTTATGAGGATTTTCAGCCGTGGACTGTCAACCATCTCCTGCCCAGTACATTCATTTGTTTGTGCAATATAAGGAATTGGGAGTTAGAACTCTGCAAATACATGTATATGGATTCTGGTCTTTGTTGAAGATGGAGGGAGAGGCATTTTTCCTCCTCCTGTGGAGCCCCGAATGTTGAGGAAAGCAAAAAAATAAAATAGGTTTGGTTTTGTTCAGTCAATCTGCAATGATTTCGTAAGGCAGTGGTGAATGTGTGAAGAATTACGAATCCTTCTGAAAAGACAGTTTGAAAGAAAGATAGCTTTTGTAGTGGGGGTGCATGGGGAAGCTAGGACTAGGCTTGGCAAAATCCCATTCAGTGTTTACAGTAAACAGTTTGCCTGCTGAATTCTGTTTAGGGTTACTGTGCTCTCCTTTGCTCTGTGCCTTGCACATCTCAAAGTAAACTGCCCTTGGGTACAATAATATGTAGTATGTGTGTATATATATTGTAGAGGGTTTGAGTCCAAAGGGCTTCATACTACTTCTTGCATGGACGTACAAACTATATACTCGCACTAGTATCAAACTACCCAATCCAGAATGCAGATACATCTTCATCAAAAAGTACCAGCTGTTTAACAGCGCACATCAGCATTGCAAGCTTGCACTGCAATGGTGGAGAACAGTCAGGATGCCAAAAAAAAAACAGATGGAAATGCAGGTAGGTCGAATTTAACTATCACAGTTGGAATTTTGTCAGAATATTAGGGCTAATGGGCTGATCGTCCTAAGATTTTAATGAACATGGTGGTCAAGATCTTGATTTTCTGACTCATATGAAAGACATCATGGCATGGTATCCTAATTAGGAGCAGCTCATTAGTGACCCAAGAAGAGTTCTACCTATTGTTTAATACAGCAGGGCAAATAGCTGCTGTAAGCCCCAGGGCAAGGTGTGTGTGGGGGCCTCAGGCAGAAGGATGGGTCTGGTGGCAGCCAGCCCTCAGCACTGCCGGGGTTGTGGTATCACCCCCTCAGGTGCTCAGAGCTGTGTGGAGCGCTTCACGAGGCACTCCAGCTGTAATTCAAAGAGGCTTGGGGATCCAGCCACCACTTGCACCACGGCAGCAGCTGCATGCGGAAATAGGGTCCCTCTTCTGTTGGCGGGACTGGTTTGCTCCTAACCAATTACTGATCTGATTTTGCTTAGCTTGAAAGATGTGAGAGGATCATAGTACAAAGTACGAGACCACAGACTTTTTTTGTCTTCATTTAAAAAGGATAAATGTGTCCCAAAAGCTCCCAAGTCAGCTTTACAAATGAAAGTGTTAAGTAAAATCCAGCAATGGGTTAGATCCCATTTTATTTTTTATGTATATAACATGTAATACAAAGTGTGCATGAGAAGAGGAAGAAAAGTGAGTGTACATGCGTGTGAGTGGAGATTCAAGTCATATTTCAACAGTGTTGACATCATAGGCATGAAATATGGCTGTTTAGAGTCCTTCGCAGGAGATTTCAGAGCAGATTCCCTTCATGCACAGGAGTTCACGCCGGAAGTGAAGAATATTAATCTCATTAAAGCAGCAATGAAATGCTGCAGAGTTCTATAGAACCAGACAGTAGAACTCATTTATATGATTCCTACATACAATTCCTATACACAATTCAGTAAATTATTGGCGTAAAAAAAAGTAGTGCTAGACATTGCTTTATGGAGAGAGCTCATCAACACAGCAGCAGAGTGAAGCCTAAATTCCAATGCTTATGGAACTTTCCTACAGCATGGGGAATTTGGGATCTAGGATTTTGATTCAGGCATGTCTCTAGGAAGAAAACAAAGCTTTGTGTTGAATCAGAGTCACACATATATTTGTATTGTTCACACTGTGATAAAATACTTCCTTTTATGTTTGGTTTTTTTTTTAAGTCACAAATAGTGTTCAGTTCAGGAAAATATAAAGGGAGAATGAGAACTCAGGGTAGAGACTGCTAGCTTGGGAACACACTTATTTTCTATTTTGATGCTAATCACAAAGTTCAGTGGGGGAGATTAAAAGAATGAAGTACAGTAAACCCTCAATTTAATGGACTGATGGGGGGGAAAAGCATGTCCATTAATGCCAAAAGTCTGTTATGTCCAAATCTGCAGGCCTGGAGGCACCTTACAAGGTGTACTAAGGAGCTCTGTGTCCGAGACCTTGGAGGAACACAGCAGGCTCTTTGTGCTGTTTAGAGAGCAGAGCCTCTGGGCTCACCTGCCACGAGCTGCTCATCACCTGTCCAAGGCTGGGCACTCCAATGGAAACTAAGTTTTCCGTGTGTGGTCCTGTCTGTGCCCAGGACTCTGTCTAGCAGGACGCCTGCCAGCTGTCTGGGCCGGGCATCCACCCAACTACAGTGGCCCTGGCGGCTCCTCTGGCCCCAGCAGCACCAGCCACTGTGGTGGCCTTGGCAGCTCTGGGGAGTTGCTGGCATTTATTTGTGGGGAGGGGGCTGGCGGATGGTGTCCATTATTTCCAAAGTTTGTTAAATTGGGGTCCGTTAAATTGATGGTTTATCGTGTATAGATAGTTTGCAATAACATAAAAGGCCTATATTTTATCTTCTGCAAATGCATATGCTGTGTTGAAAGGAACAGTTTTCAGTGGCTTAACACACTTTCTGGCTTCTTTTTGTTTTTTGTTTTTTCTTTCCTTCCAGACACTATTTTTTCTCAGTGTGGGAAGATTCTGCATTGCAGCTTGTAAAAGGAATCACTGTGCAGTTGACATATTTAGGAGATTGGAGGTCACACCAGTTGCTCTTTGGAAAGTGCAACAGATGTTCCTTCCTAAAAAGGATATGCTGTACTCTTTCTCCACTGTTCTGATGTCTCCAAAATACTGTGTATCAAATATTGTAGTTCTTGTGTAGAAGGCTTGGCAGTGGGTATTTATAGTTACTCCTCCACTAGATGACTCAACCACTATGTCTACACAAAATGACATGATTGATTAAATTGTTCCGAAAATCCCAGTGGGAAAACGTAACAATTGAAGTAGATCATCCTTTTGGGATTTCACAGCTGTTTGTTTTAATTTGCTAACTGTATTCTATGGTTCCTGTGTGGTCTTGGAGAAATTTTGAGGATCATATCTGTCAGTTTTTTCATCCATGGATCTCAAAGTTCTCACAAAGGAAAGCCAGTAGCAGGAGCTGACAGAATTGCCAGGTCCCTTTGGAAGGAGGGCTGTGGCACAGCTGGCTCTGGAAGGGAAGGTCCTCAGCTGGAGAGAGGGGATGCGGTAGCAGTAGCAGATGGGAGAGCCAGGTCCTTTTGAATTGCCAGGACAGCTGCCCTCAACCCCTCCCCCTACTATTGACAGGCCTGGTGAGTAGCATTATCCCTGTTTTACCAATGGGGAAACTGAAGAACAGTCAGGAACTTGTCTAAGATTGGGTAGCAAATCAGTGACAGACACAGGAATAGAATCCAAGTCTTCTGTGTCCCTCTCCAGCACTTGAATTGCTCAGCCATACAAACAGTAGAGATGCCTCACTCTCCTCCAATTCACCATGGAAATAATACCCTTCTGCTCCCTCAGGAAAGGCCTAAGGAATTTAGGAAATTTCTCGACCATTGTTAGATTAACATTTCCTCATGCTTGTTAGCCCCATAAGTCCCTTGCAAAACAGACTACCTCAGGAAAGAAATGATCATGCAGTGTGTAATGCAAACCCAAACAGTGACCACATTTTTGCATCACATTGAAATTACAGCAGGTTTGTCTTTCTGTTACCATTCGTGCTCTACACTTGTTCAGACAGACGGGGAGGCTGGGGGGCTCACTGTCAGACTGATAAATGAAATAACGGAATGGTTTTAGGCCAAGGTCTATTTGTCTGGCACTTAATGCTGCTTTAGATACTCGACAGGCAGGTGCTGAGAAATTGCAAGGCTCCTGACTAAAACGAGGAGTTGCTTGCTTCTCCCACCAGAGTTCCCTGTAAGGTGAGCACTTTAAGTCCTGGTGACTTGGATTCAGCTGAGGTGTGGAAGTAAAAGGCTAAACTAAAACTAGAATTTTATAAATTACCAAGACTAAAGCTGCTGTAACAAAGATTAAAATAAAGAAGAATGGATGATCTCTAATAACTAGTTATTTGATATTAGCCCTGATTTACCATGCACTGCTGTATACTGCAATTTCAGAGTTGTGCTAGACAAAGTTTTACAACTACAATCTGTCTTCATTTGCTGAAGTCAATCAGAATTTACTGCACTCAGATTTGCACTGTTCCTTCAACATACCTTCCCTGTAATGTGCTTGCTCTTTCTGTTCATGCACATTTCATGTCCACATGCTGCGCAAAGGCAGGGCCTTTATCATCAAAGCACACCACACTGTTGCTTTCTCTCTTTCCTTATATACACTTTTACACAAAATTCTGAGGGGACAGGAAATCGGAACTCACAATGATATCCTGGCTCAGTAGCTGTGCCATAACTAGCTAATTTTACGCCAGAGGCGAGAATATAAAGTTGCACCCGTTCATGTTTATATACTCATAGTAGTTATTTTGTAGAGGAAGGGAGAATAATAAATGATAAATAATAAATGGTAACAAAACCACATTTATTTATTATATTTATGAGGGCTTCACGCCTGCCCAGGACCTGAAGACATAACATCTGTCTGGAGGTTGAAGAGAAGGAGCAAAACCTGCCAAGGCAGATGCAGTTGAGCGAAGCACCTTGCCTGCCCTGGAGAAATGGGCAGGGCAGGCGACGCACTAAGAACCAAGTGAGCTGGCTGGCAAGGATTACAGTTGCAGAGAAAGTGCATTATCCAGCGGGGAGACAGCAGATTGGACACACTGCCTATCAGAATGACCCTGCCACGAGTAGTTACTGGGACAGATAATTTGTTTGAGGGATTCAGACAAGGAAGAGATTGAGCTCTGTTCCCAGGTGGCATGCTGGGTAGGAGTGTAAGAATGTTATGTGTGTGTTGGCTCTAGTGAGGGGGCATTACCTACCCCAGAGCCTAGAGCCAGTGGGCTGTAACTGAAACAGTGAGAAGAGCCATTCTTTCAAATTCAGTTACATAGTCAACACTTCAAGAGCCGCAATGCATGTGAATATGAGACAGTCCTTAATAAATAACGTCAAACCGTACTTTTGTCAGTATCTCCTTTTTTAGGGGCAAATATGCTGGTAGCTCGGCCATCCAGGTGTTGCTACATCCTCCCTCACTCTCAGAGAATATCCTGTGAAGGAGATATACATATCTCACAGGACTGAAAGGGACCTTGAAAAGTCATCAAGTCCAGTTCCCAGCACTCACAGCAGGGCCTATCACCATCCCTGACACGCTTTTTAAAATTTAACCTGCTCCAGAACCTTGAAAGGCCCCCGCAAGGATTGAATTCACATCACTGGGTTTACATGGCCATTGCGCTATCTTGTATGTGGAGAAAGGGAGAGAGCAGTCATGATAACATAGGGCTTTCTCTGTAGCTCTGTGCAAACTGTGTGCAGTGCCTCAGGGAGTAAATCTTAGGCACTGGGGTGTAAAACTTGGGTGGTATCTCGGTCAATGGTACATTAGTGCGCCAATGGTGCTCAGTGTGTTCTCTGTTTAACAGCTGGCCAGAGCAGCTGTGTGTATACGTGACTAGGCCTTACATGTGAGAGACAGTCAGTAAACAGTGATTTGAACCCCCCTGTGTCAGTGTGGTTCCTTCACAGGCAGGAGTCCCCACTGATCTGTCATACAGATAAGGAACTAGGCAGGGAGGTAAAGTGAGTCACAGGAAGAGGCATCAGCCACACCCAACGGGCTCAGATGTCACTGGTGCCTGCTTCTCCCTCACTTCTGCTGCACAGACTGGCAGCTGGGCTGCAGCTGGGAGGGGGCTGCACCCTCCATGGATCAGGGCAGGGACGGGTAGCCAAGGCAACAGGTAGTGGAGATAAAGAAGAGGGAGCGGCAGGGGGCAGACTGACCCAAGCCTGCTGCTCCCACCTTTGTCTACCCTGGCCCCCCCAAACCCAGCTTCTCCCTGGAGCTCTGCTCACCCAGTAGCTCCTGACACCCCAAAATCTAGCTTCTCCCCCAAACACCTTTCATCTGGCAGCCCACTGACACCTCCACAAACCCAGCTTCTCCCATAAGTCCCATTCACCCAGCAGCTCCCCAACACCCCTACAAATCCAGCAGGTGAATTCCTAGGCTGGGAAGAGGGATGCTGTGAGTGCCCACAGCAGCTGCAGCTGGGGCTGGGGCACCTCAGGGGGTGCAGTTAGCTGGCTGGACAACTCTGTCTGAGCTGCATGTAACTCTTCAAGAGCCATTTGCAGCTCATTATGCTGCCCATGGCTGCTGCTGCTGCAAGGACAAAGGTAGCTGCAGTTAGCGGCCCCCGTTCAAATGCCCCGCCACCCTCCCAAGCTGGAGCTGCAGCCACCTTTGTGCCTGCAGCAGCAGCAGCAGCAGTTGCCACTGCCACTGGCAGCATAATGAGCTGCAAATGGCTCTTAAAGAGCCACATGCAGCTTGGACAGAGCTGCCCAGCTTGCTAACTGTGCTCCCTGAGGTGGCATTACAGCCCTTGTAATGGCCCTGCCCAGTAGTATGGCAGATAATTAGCTGCGTTGAGTGATAGCATCACTGAATGTTTTTGAAAATTTCTTTGAGCCAGGAGATGAAAAAAAAGTAAGAATTTGTATATTCTTGAGGTTACTATCTGAGTATTTGGAACAGCAAATGGCTTTTATGTTATACTATCACATTCAAATTAGTCCCGAACTTTTACTAGCTGTGTGACGTGCTAAATGATGTGCAGTGATTTTTTTATACCAAAGACCATTTAATATTCCTTGTTGCCTCAAAAGATTCCTTACTCTAATGCTCTTCTTAGCTCACATATGTTTCTCTAATTAATACACTGAACAGCTTTAGGAATTTGATTTAAGTTATGTTAATAGACAGCATTTGTATAGCATTTTTCCCTCTTCAAAGTGCCTTACGGGAATGAACTAATCGTCACAGTGTTCCTATGAAGCAAGTAAATATTATCCCTGTTTTACAGATAGAAGATGAGACACAAGGTAGAAATATTTGCTCGAAGCGACAAAGAAAATCACTAGCTAAACTGAGATTAGAGTTTATGGGGCTATATGCGGATCCGTAGTCACAAAATCAGCAGAGAGACCTGTTCCTCAGAAATAGATGGGTTGTTAATTTCAGGGAAATGCAAGTGTAAAGAAGGGGAATGCAAATGTAGACACAGCCTTAATGTATGGCTGCTTGTGATTGAAAATGAAGTCTCTATTCAGTCGTGAGCGGTCTTGTGACCACTGAGTTCAGGTAGTCTCCTTCAGAATATCCCACTGAGACTAAAAACTAATGCAAGACTAGCTGGTAATAGGTACCATAGTCAACTGCATGGGCCTCCTTTTCACTTCTTCTAGAAACTTTTTGCTGTTGTCAGGTCATTTTTTTTTCAAGGCCATTTGTGTGTTGAAACCAAAGATATTTATTTGTTTTAAATGTTTGTTAGTCTAATGGTGGAATTTGTTTGCTGGAGAGTTTTCCTGTTTAATGTTTATTTCAGCTCTTCACCTGTATCCAAGAAATTATGTAGCCTTGACTCTTGAACAAAGCTCTTGAAAATGTTAATTTTTTTAAAAGCAAGTAGATTTTCTCCTGTTTTCTCATTTTTTTGATGGACTGCTTGGGAAACCACAATCTGGGGAAAAGAGAAACCACCTCCTAAAAAAATTGGCCAATGATGACTATGAGCTACTTGTACTGTACTGTACACAGAAGATGTCACTTAGTTTATCTTAAATATGGGTTGCCTGATTTTACTTCTGAAGTTCTACATTCTGTCCCCAAATGCATAGATGCTATTCTCCCCTCTCTCATTCAAGCTCAATAAATTATGCACTGGAAGTGATGCCCTATCTTTAGAAGAAAAAGCATTTTAGCTATTGGATTTTGTTAGGATCTTGGTAATTTATTTGTTAAAATTAGCTCCTAATATGTCCATTGTGGTATTGACAGTAGTTTCACTATACTCTGAATCATTTTGTTGCAGTTTTCAGGACTTGATCCCACTCTTCTTGACGTCAATGAGAATTTTCCAGTTGACCTCAGGAGAAGCTGCTGGGTACTCAAAAATTGAAAAACAGACCACTTGTTTAGATGCCTAAATATGGAGTTACAAGTCCAACATTAGGCACTTATGGGATTGTCTTTTTTAAATTTTGGCTTTGTGTATAACACTGCATATAATTGCTTTAGTGATAGTATAGTTAGTTAGTTGGAGTTGTGTTAAAAAGAGAGACATGCCTTTCTCTCTCTTTTTTTTCTTTTTTCCTGTTCACAGTACCAAGATATGCTCTGGTCACCAGGCTTCAAGCAATGTTCTTGCTTGAGGCCACAGCCAGTGGGAACCAGAAAAACAATTGTAATCGTCCCAGGTAGGCCCTATATCAGCTGAGAAGCTAGCTTATGAGTGCTGTTTGCAGAATTTTCCATTCCAAACCATTTAAGTGATATACTTGGAATGAATTATGAGAGTTCTTGTCATTCAGATTGATCAGTGACTCAATAAATCCAGCATGATTGATTCCAGGATAACATTGGTGGTGCATCTAAGCCCAGACTTCAGAGGCAAGCATAAAGCATTTCAAAAATATAGAAGCAGTATTCCATGATGATTAGTTGGGCAGACAAGAAAACAGTGCTGTTTCTGATGTGACCGTGCATGATGTATACAGTGATTGCTACTTTCCGGTCAAGAATATGCAGCTGTTTTAACAAGCAGACATTTGAATGCTTGAATGAGCTTTTAAAAACAATAGGTTCTATTTGCTAATGGCTGGACAGATGTAGGTAACTAGCTTTATAGGTAGAATATACATATTTCTAGAATATCCATGGCTATGTAAGGATTTTTTTTTCCTATTAGAAATGGACGTGGGGAAAAAAACTGGCTTGGTTTCAGTAGTGTAATTAGGTATCATTAAATAAGAATGGCCTCAGATTGAACCTATTTTTGGCCAACTCTCAAGGATTCAGAAGGAGGAATTTCACAGTATCACAATACCCTCTGGGATGTAGTCTCCAAGAACTTCCTTCAGGACTCCTGAAATATCTGGATTTTTTTTTTCATCAGTCAAAACATCTATGTACTCAGTGGAATTTGGTCTGGGTTTATCAGGAACACATAGTTCAGTGGCATGAGTATATTGCATGATGAGTGGAGTTTAAAGTGAAGAGAGAAGCTGAAAGTGTAGACAAAAGTTTGTTTCAAATGAATGTTGATGCTTATTCAGTGTTTCATGGTAAACTCATTCATAAACTAACAAAGCAAAAAAGCAGTTATGTAGCACTTTAAAGACTAACAAAATAATTTATTAGGTGATGAGCTTTCATGGGACAGACCTACTTCTTCAGATCACAGCCTTACCAGAACAGACTCAATATATAAAACACAGAGGTCCAAAAATTATCAAGGCTGACAAATCAGAAAAAGTAGGCTCCCTGCTTTCATCTTGATTAGGAGGCACTATTATTATTAACACGCTCCTGACTATCTCTTAGCAGGAGAGTTATCTACCTAATCTGAAGGAGGCAGTACAGCAGGAAAAGTAAGAAGCTAGGGCATTTCAGAAACAGCAGAGTCATGAGGCTTTATGGAAAAAGGGAAATTTACAGAATTGGGAAGAGAGGTTTGCTGGATCTCAAGTGTTCAGCTAATCCAGACAAGTTTTTTATAGACACACAAACTTTTGGGTGAAGAGCTGAACCACATCTAAGCTTGGCCCCTTTTGGGATTTGCAAGTCACTGAACCCCTGGTGATCCCCAAGAAAGTCACTGGGGCTCTGTATGAGCTTAGCAGTATAGGCTGGGGTGCACAAAGTGGAGTGTGTGTGTCCCAGTGGGGATGCAACATTTTGTGAGGGGGGGCAATCAGCTCCCCACCTGTGGCTCCACATCTGCTGCCACTGCCGTTGCCAAAGGTGCATGGTGACGAATGGGAATTGCAACTGCCCCGCCCCCCCCAGCTCCTCTCTCACTGCTGGGCAAATCAGAATGTTCAAAGGCCCTGAGCCAAGCTTTGGTTCCTGGCTCGGTAGTGTGGTCACATTGGTCCCCACAGCCCCTGGCACGCTGGCCCCTGGACCTCCCTCTGAGATGCTGGTGTGCAGCAAGTGCTGCTGCCTGTTGCGGGTTCAGGGCCACCTTCAGCCCAGTGCTACCACCATCCATCAACACAGTGCAGCTCAGGGTCACCACCTTCCTGCTATACAGCTGCACCAAGTTCCAAGGCCCGCAGCACAGCAAGGGCATTGCCTATGAAGTGAAGGTGGTGATGCAGTTGAGCCCCCAGGGTCCTCCCTGTGAGACATCCAACCTGAGTACCGCTTCCCCTTCAGGGGACCCCTTGAGTTCCCCTCCTGCTTTGGGGCACCCCTGAAGCCCACCAACACCCCCTTTCTGAGCATCCCATCCCCTTTCTGAGAGCCCTTCCCCACATCCCTTCCCATGGTCCTCCCACAGATTGAGGAGGTGCTTAATTGCAGGGCTGAAAAGTAGGGCCCAACATAAAAAGTTTTCTCACCCCGGTATAGGCCACGCAGAGCTCATTGCAGGGTTGGTCTATTGCCTTTGCATTGAAAAGCCCATCTGGATTAATTATTTGACTGGAAGAACAGTGACACAACAGGGTTAGTATTTCCCAGGAATTACAAATATTCTCATAGTGGCTCAGTTTGTCAGAGTACTGAGAAGCCTCAGCAATGTATATCAGTGTAACTTTAGCATATGATTTCCTGGTGGTGCTTTACACTGTTTTCATTAAACAAAGGCGACAAACTCCCTCATAGCTTTCCAAAACAAAACAAGTTGCAAAAGAATTCCTTTTATAGCCTACGGAATTCCTATTGTCGCACCATTGTAAGTTTGCAGAAAATGGACCTTTTCAGTTATGAAATTTTCCATGCTTGGCATCTCTGTGGGAAGTATGAATAAAATCTCCTCAGTAGTGTTTGAGTTCCATCAGAGTGAAAAAAATGATACTTTTCTGAGCTAAAAAAAACCCAACAAAACATTGTTTCCTACTTCTACATAAGTTACCCACTAATAGCTGAATGTGAAAATCTGAAATCTGATGAGAAAATACCTTTCATTGAGTACTACCCTCATCACCATATTTTACATTATGATAGATCAATAAGCAACTGATATGCAGCAGCTAAAGTTTTTTAGCAGAGATTAATGAAGCCCTGCCTCTCTTGTGATGTCACAATGTGTACTATCCCTGTATGACTTGGCTAGGGCCTAACATGTAGTGTACAGTGCTCTTATGATGCAGTTTAAGTGACAGATTGTAAATCTCTCACTGAAAAGAAGACAGAAAGCTGTTTATATGTTGTGATCTGGCGGTTATAAATGAGAAGTAAAATATGAAGATTCCACAGGATTTTAAAGGTTTCCCATGATGGTTACTGCCTTGGTGATATTCCTATGTTGCTATTCAGCTCTGCCCACTTGGAAAAGTCCCACAACATTTAAATAGCTACCTTCTATTAACAAAGTTGAAGGAAAATTATTCTTTAATGAAAAACTTGGACTTCATACAATTAAGCAGAATCCTTCAAAAACTCTGGATAAATCCTAAAATTTCAGAATTGCAGTTTTTCATACCTAGAATTTTCTCTGATACCTTTCCTTTATGGCATATACTTGGGTTTTAGAGCTCAACCGCACAGGAGAATTGACTTGTGATCCTCTCATATTTAACTTCTGACTTTTGTGAAATTAGTAGGAGATGCCAGAACTTGGTACTTGTCCAGAATGAGTTTTGGAAAAGCTGAATGTGAATAGGGGAAGTCTTGAAAGGACAATTTCCTAAGTATATGTTGTAAAGTCTGTAATACAGTGGTGGGAAACCTGCCGCCGACTAATGCTTCACCCGCAGCCTCCAGACCCCTGGCTGCCCCTCTTGCCCACGTGCCTCTCGTCCACCTCTCCTTCTACTTCCAGCACTTTTGGAATGTGACAAATTTCCTGATTTTCCCTCCATTCCTGCTCCTCTCACTCCCTCTCAAAGGTGGAACGCAGTGAAATCAGCTGCTCTCAGTGTTCCAGCTCTGGGAGGGGCAGAGAGGAGCAGGAATGGACAGCAAACGATTTACACACTCGAAAATGCTGGGAGGGTGGGGGAGGAGCAAGCGGGGCTCTGGTGCTCTGGTGCATGAGAGACGTGGGAAGGGGGCTGACAGGGAGATGGGGAAGTGGCGCAGGGCCGAAGGTGAAAGCTCAATGGGCTGCAGACTGCCTTGGCCCTCTGAGATGAATGAGGGTCATTCTTGCAGCCCACTCACTATTCCTAGTTGTCCACGCCTGCTATACCAGAATCATTTGGGTACGGATGTTTTGAAAAATTAGGTGAGTAGTTACTAGAGTACCCTGTGAAAATATCCATGGAGAGTGCAGTCGTTCATGGGTAGGCGACAGTGGTCCTGCATCCACTGATTTGCAGTAGTATTAACAAACATTCTTTGGTACGCCCATTATAAAAGTTGTCCAGCACCCTGATGGTGTTCTCAGGTTGTCTCAGTACAGTAAATCCCTGACTTGCGCAAGAATTCTGTTCCTGGGGAGCCAGGCGTAATTTGAGTTTTGCACAACTCACGGTGGGGACAGGGCCACCACCTCCAGCCCCAGGGAGCTGTCAAGGATGGGGGAATCTCCGGCGGTAATGGGTCTGGGGGTTGGCTGGGGTACAGCATTCTGCGCCCCCTCCCCACACCTCACCCCGTGCTCAGCCCCAGCCCAGCCCACCGGGAGGCACAGAAGGAGAAGGTGGCTCCAGTGCCCCCCATGCCCTCTGGGTTCACA
This sequence comes from Carettochelys insculpta, assembly GCF_033958435.1. Classification (NCBI taxonomy): domain Eukaryota; kingdom Metazoa; phylum Chordata; order Testudines; family Carettochelyidae; genus Carettochelys; species Carettochelys insculpta. Next base: position 190,022,231 of record NC_134138.1, on the reverse strand, counting down.
CGCACACATGACTGCTCCTGCCTTTCCTCCTCTGGGAGTGACCCCTGTGGTCTCCCCATGCACGGGGCTGGGGCTGCTCCAATTCTGCTGGCCACCGCAGGCTCTGAGCCATTAAAGTCACTGTGGGGAACCAGGGGCTGTGGGGTAGGGGTGCCATGGCTGCTTGGTGCTGCGAGGATGGTGGCTGGAGCAGGAGGCAGCCCTGCCCCTCCCCTAATCCAGCCCACACCCGTCTGCCCACACAGGGAGCTGGAGCCACCAGCTGGAGCAGGAGGGCCGATAGATCCCTCCAGCATTCAGCCACATGCCTTGCCTGGTTCGCCCGCCCCTCCCCTCCCCCGGTGCTGTAGCCCTGGCAGCCACTAAGTGGGAGCTGCCTCCTGAGAAGACCCTGAGCCAGTTGGCAGCCTGTTGCTGGCAGGTGGATCCTTTGGGGGTGAGCAGCGAGACGGGGAAGCGGGATCCTCTCTTGGCTTGACTCACGTTAATATTAAGTCAAGTCTGAGCAATTCAGGAGGCTACTGTATGTGTAATTACCACCAAGTTGTTCTTGTAAAAGGTTTTAATTCATGCAATAATGTGCTGATGGATCTGTTGTTTCACAGAGTTTTAGGTTTTGCCAAGATGATAATCTGCCTGATGTAGTGGAAATAAAAGAGGTTATAGACCACAGAATTGCCACACCTCGCTTAAATCAGGTCCTAAGGGTACACGCACTACACAATTCCGGAAGTTCACTTCACAATTCATGCAAATCTGGAGCTGAAAGTCAAATGCATTTCTTCTAAAGGGTTAATCAGGAAATACAGGAAGCATATGGTAATGTGCACAAATTTTTATTGGGTCTCTGGTAGATTTTTAAAGGTTTGTTAAACGTCAGCAGCAAAGTAATAGATCATGGCTAGAAGTGCCTGTAATTGGTTTTTGGAGACACTGGAGTCTTTAAATAGATCTTCAATAAGATCAGAATTGGCTATGAAACTATTGAAATGGAGCAAAGATCAAACTTCCTGGATAAACCCAAATGTGGGTGGGATTCTGACTGATGTCTGGAGACAGACACAAAAGATTCGTTGCAAGGTTTTGTGATCCAAGTCTGTCCCTTCCACAGTTGTTTGACAAATTTATGACAGATAATATATGCTTAATTGTTTGCAGCACAAAGGCTTACTGTAAAGATTTGGGAATCCTAAAATAAATTAGGTTGTCTGATTACAGCTTGGTTTCAGCTTGGAAAGCTTACCAAATATTTTTCCTCCCAGATATCTTGGGCTGAGTGAGAGGACTCATATATTATTAATGCAGTATGGTGAACTAGACTTTCTCTGTAACCATGACAAATAGGTAAACATAGGAGTGCAAGGTAATTATTAAAGCTACGGCTAGATTACAGTGATTTGTTGAGAGAAGTTTTTGTCAGAAGATATCTTCCGACAAAACTTATGATGACAAATTGCGGCTGAGCTGCCAAGCAGATCGCATGGGTGATCTGCTCTGTTGACAGAGAGTGTTTGGACTACCCAGCCGTGTTCTCGACAAAGTGGCCATCCTGAAATACAGCAGAGAAGGCTGCCTGGTGTCCTGGAAGCCTTGTCTGTCGAAAGAGCACCGCAGGTACCTCCCGACTGGCTTTCTGTTGAAAGATCTTTGTCAACAGAGTTGCTATGCCCTGTGGAGAGTGGGATAAGACTGTTGACAAAGGTACTGGATACTGTCAGTAGAACACCTTGGGAATCTGGATGCTTCCCAGGTTTTGCCAAAAAAACCCCACCAGTTTTATTGACAAAACCCTCTAGTGTAGACATAGCCTAAGGGCACAGTAAAGTAGAGTCTGACATGCACATCTGATTTTGCACATGAGTAGGGGGAAGATTTGAGTGTGCACATGGACAGGTAGACCGCTGTTTTAGTCATATGTGTTCCCAAAATCCATAATTTGTGTGTGCAGATGTGGTAAATGCTGATGCAAGGAAAAGGCATGCATGTGGGCATCATTTTGTGAAATGATATCCTAACACTTTACCTAGAAATGTGCTGAATAATTTAGGCACTGGAATCAGGGACTGGTTACTTTGAATCTACTGATAAAAAGCACTATATAAAAACTAAGTGATGGTATTTTTATGATTATTATTCATTTACTAAAGTTTGATTGGAGAAAATGGGCAGAATTTAGAAAATATCCAAAAAATTCCAAATCTAAATCAAAACTTGATTTTTAGCAGTACTCTATGGCTGTGGCTACACTACTCCTCCCTTTCGGAAGAGGCTTGTAAATTACAGCCATTCAAAAATGCAAATAAGGCAGTGATATGACTATTCAGCACCTCATTTGCATAATGATGGCCACCTGGCCTGTTGAAAGTGCTGATTTTGAACTAAAAATAGCTGTGTAGCTGGGGTTCCTTCAAAAGGGTGCCCCAATTTTGAAAGAACCCTTCTTCCCAAATTAACTAGTCAGTATACTGGCAAGCCCCATGCTTATCGGGCTGCTTCCTGGTTAACATCACGGGTGTATAACTCGGAGGTTCTGCTTTACCAAACCGAGGAGTTTTGTGCTGCCTTTGTGAATTATATGTAAATCACCTCGTGCTCATGTTCTTTTCCGCCTGTAATAATATTTTATCCTCACCTCATTTCTCTCCAAGATAGTTACCTCCCTATCAGAAATCAAAAGAGTTATGTTTATTTTCTAAATAGCTACTTGAGTACTTGCACAGTATGGAAGGGAAAAAGTAGTTTCAGAAAGTGGAGAGCTTGATTTGCATGTAGAACAATCCAGAAGCAGGAATATAATTCTAGACCATTTTATTTCCTCTAATACATTAAAAAATAAACCCTGAATATCCTTTGACATTGCAGATTTGTAGAGTCATTGAAGTAGAGATTAAGGAAAGTTTCAAATAGTATTAGGAGTATTTAAAAATAACTCGTAAACCCAGAAAGTGTTCTGTCTCCTGCTTCATAGTTTACATGGTGCACCATGTGTCTGAGTGTTTTATGCATAAACAATGTCTGACAGCTCTGTTAAATTGCTGTAAAGGTGCTCTTTAAACTGACCAAAGGTTAGGCGCTTTCATTGAGCGAGAAGCGCTGTGAAGCTTTAGTGTAACATGCTATTTGTCTGCTTCTGCCCCAGATGTCTCTGAGGCTTTTTCCATGGCTCTCAGTGCATGGAATGCCCTTCCTGGGGTGTTTCTCAAGATCCCTTTGCATTCACTCCCCTCCTGGGTACCTCCTTAACAGGGTTGCTTACAAGAAATTAGCTGGCTAAGAATGGCAAGGTTGAGGGGTGACTGCGTGACGTTTTGTGTGTTGTCTCTCTGACATTAAAAATACTGTCTTGTTATGCTGGGCATTTGGCAATCATACCCTCTTGTTGAAACTAGTGGGAGTAATAACCTCCTTCCCTTTTAGAGGAGGGAACATTAAATGGCTGAAATAATGGGCAGTTGCCACCCAAGATTGTAAATAGGCCCAACATAATAATTACATATATATAGTCAGTTGCATAGGTAATTGTGTATTTTTCATGTGAAGCTGTGTATTTTGATGCGCAGTTATGCTCTTTGTAATCCTGTAATCCAGAGCAGATGCATTTTAGGCAGGGATTTTCAGAGTAGCTTGCATTTGACAGTTGAGCTTGATAGCTTGACTTGATCAGCTCTCTAAGGCTCCTTTGAAAATCTCTTCCTTATATGTCTATTTTGACCCCTCCCATAGTCAACACTCCAGTTATTCAAAATCTGTGCTCAGTAAATGCATCACAGCAGGCAATAAAATGTTTGTCTTTTGGTGACACAGTGGATTCGGGGAATGAAGTAAAATTAAATTTTTGTGAAAGTACAGAAATACCCTGAGGGAATTCAGAGTTGACAGGAGTGTGTGCAAGTGGCCCAGGGATGGAAAAGTTGTTAAAAGGATACGTTCATTGGTGTATCCTTGTGAAGGGCCCTGCTGCCACATTGGCATTGTGGGCCTTGCAGCTCAGCCTGGTAAATGGGCACAGTCCTTTTAGTTGAATACACCATGTTTTCATTTGTTTCCTTACTTGTTGCCATTCCTTAATTGTTGCCTGCATTTTGGATCGTCCAGCCGTCTTAGCTGGTGGTTGTTCAAAAATACTGTTCTATTTAAGAGTCCATCAGAAAGATGAAATCCCAGCTGTAACTATTTAGTCTGAATAGCTACAGTGTTAGTTTAGAACAACAGTGGCCTCTTCTGAGAGTGAATCTCCATTTTAAGGTATCATTGGATTTAGCCAGAAAATATGTGACCATTGCCATAACAGTCTTTGTAATTTTGCCTTTGGAAGTAGATAACATTATTTCTAGGCTATGTGGTGGTATTCCTTATATTATATTTCATATGTGCAGTGCTCCAGATAACACCACTAGTTATTTGCTAAAGTGACTGCAAAGATTTTTAGAACAACTAGTGTATATAAACACCCATCATATTTTTGGTTGAGTAGTTAATTTTCCTTAGGACAGAATAAACTGTAGAATGCTTGCTCTGAAATTCTGCTTCCTGAGAATCTTTTGGGATGACCCATAATATATGTTTTGACTTTTTTTTTTTTCAAAGAAAAGATGCAGTCATTAGTTCAGTCAGCTCTAAGATTATATGGGCTGCAGACAGGCAGTTAAAGGAATGGAAAAGTCAATTGAGGCTATTTCTAGGTAATGGAAAGGGTTTTCCTTGCACAGACTTTGGAAAAACTCACTGATGGTGGACATCTACCACTGTAATCTAATCTGTATTTTCGCCTTTTATTTCCTTTCAAATGTCATCTGTGGAGAGAAAACTCTTCTTTACTTGCGGGGTAGTGGTCAAAGCCAGTTTCCTTGTGGAAAAGAGAATTGCACCCACTTTTAAAAAATTCTTCCTACATTTTTAATGTAAAAGGCAGAAATGAATAAGCTGCTTGTTTTTTCATCTAGTAACTAAAGATTGTGAATTTCAGTTCTCAGTAGCCTGGCTGAGGTCTTTCCAAGAGGAATTGCTCACCTGTGAGTGGTGTAAATCATTTATGCAGCTGCGACTTAGTGCCAACCCTGTTACATCTGAGTTTTTAAGACATTTGTCCATTCTAATAAAAAGCTTCTTTTATATTGACCGTCATCATAGCATTAAATTGAGGACATAAATATACCTTTATGCGGTTACTGATACTGTGAATCTTTTCTAGTATGTTTATGAGAGTGGGACATCTTTTTGTTATGGTTATTTCATGATGTCATTGTGGGAGAGAGTTGAGTTAGAGGTTCAAATATTAAACCACATGTGAGAACAATTTTGAATGGGTGTGGGTTGAGAGATTCTGCTTGCACATCCAGTTTGCTTTACAGACCAGGTGAGGGTGCAGTACGTTTCCAGAGGATTGTCTCTACTGGCTTCTTTTTATATATACCAAATGCTCCTGAAACATCAGCTGATAGTGTCCCTCATTAGTCCATATCTCTTCAACCAAAGGATCGTTATTCATGGTGGAGCAGTCCTGCTTTTAGGGTTCGGATTTTGTTATGTGGAAAAAATTTCTTTGTGATATTAGCCTGTCTAAAGGCCTGTCATAATTGTGGGCAAAGGAGATCATAGGAATGATAGAGGCCCATTCATAGATGGAGATTGCATCATCATAATGATGCAGAAAATGCTAAAGTCTTCAATGAATATTTTTATTCTGTATCTGGAAAAAACAGAATAACATACAGTACTTGTAGTTCTTTCCATTCTATTAGAAAGTAAAGAAGATGCTAACCAACTTTTAGCAATAAATATTTTTAAATCAGCAGTACCCAAGAGTCCTAAAAGAATTGACAGAAGATATTTCTGACCTGCTTATGTTACTATTTGATGAATCTTGGAATATCTGTGAAATTCCAAAAGATTAGAAGAATGCTAGTATTTTTCCAATATTCAAAAAGGGCAGCTTGGGCATTATCAATCTTAGTCAAAATAATGAAAATGCTGATACAAGATATAATTGAAGATTAAAAGCCAGGAAGATTGTTAGTCCTATTCCACAGTTTTATGGCAAATAGGTCTTGTCAAACAAACTGATTTCATTCTTGGAGATTACAGATTTGCTAAAGGTAATTGCATAGATGTAATAATATACTTTGATTTAGTACTGTATGACTTTTTTATTTAAAGTTAGCACTTTGTAATATCAATAAAGCACCCACTGGAGTGATTAATAACTGTCTGACATCTTAAAAAGTAATTGTTGTTTGGGAATCATCACTGAATGTGTGATATTTCTGTGAATCAGTACAAATCTGAGTGCAATTGAACATTTTCATCAAGGGTGTGGAAGTAAATATAAAATCAGAGCTAATAACACTGGTGGATGAAACAAAAGTTTGGAGCATGATAAATAGTGAAGTGGCCCAGATAGTCATACAGAATTATCTGGATTGCTTATAAACTGGACCCCTTCAAACGAAATGCGTTTAATGCACCCAAATTCAAAGTTAGACATTTAGGGCCAAGGAATGCAGGTCAAACCTACAGAATAGGGAACCGCATCCTGGAAAACACATCCTTGAAAAGGCTATAGGCATCACAGTGGGCAGGCATCTGCTTGCGTCCTGACAGCCAAAAAGTCTAGTGTATTACTTGGGTATATAAACAGTGGAGTGGTGAGAGAGGTGACATTTGTATAAATCATTGAGACCAGTATCGGAATATTATGAACATTTCTGGGCCCCACATTTTAAAAAAGAACATTGAATAATTAGGGAGAATGCAGAGAAAACCACAAAAATAAATTGAAGGGTGGAAAAGTGCCCTACACTGAGAGACTTGGAATGTTTAATTTGTTTAGCTTCTCAAAAAATATCAGAAACTTAATGCCAGTGTCAGAAGGCTGAGCTCCAGCTAAGAGGAGGACAGGCTAGGAGAACAGATTTGGACAGAAGAGCTCTGGCTGTGAGAAATAACACTAGATCCAAGTACAGGCTTTTGTGTGACGATTGACTTTACTTTTCACCCTTCAGGCTGTTAAGAACTATTTTTGCTCTTCAACCAGCTACTGACAGGATGGTTTTAACCCAGAAAGAAACTTGTGTGTACAATTTTAATGGGGCCCTCGGAAGTGGGAAGTAGAGGCAAGGTGCTGCAGAGGGACCTCTGGCCATGAGGCAGTGCTCAGAAAATGGCTGACCTTGTGATATCCCTGCACATTTGACTTGAACCTTAAGCAAGCTTTAAATAAATCTTGGTTTAAATTTGCCAGGCATTGGTGATCTGTCACCAGTTCATTAAGTGCTCCATTTGTGTCTGCATTTTGTCCATCAAAGCTTTCCGCAAACTTTTTTTCCCTTCTCTAGATAGCTATAAACATTCTTAGATGTCCCATTTGTGGAATATTTGAGTTTAGGCCAAATTAGATTACCCATTTCTTTTTTTAATCTCTACACCACAACATAGGTCTCTGATTTAATATAGGTCATGGGTGTTCCTTCTTAGAACTCACCTATCCTAAAAAGCATTCTAGCCACCTACATTGAAGGAAGTTAACTCCTACTTTCATTATTTTTCTGTGTAAATAATTACTATTGCAGGGATGTTGGGTCCAGAAGTGAGAGAGGATGAGTCCATGAGACAATGGGAAGATGAGAAACCCTCTTTCAATGAATTTTGCATAAGTAGTCAAAATTGAACAGATTTCAAGATTAGATGTATAAACTGAAAATTGCACAGTATAATATTATAGTACCATTTCATAGTACAAAATTACAGCCTTAATACAAGAACATAAGAATGGCCATACTGGGTGAGACCAAAGGTCCATGTAGCCCAGTATCCTGTTTGCCGACAGATGCCAATGTCTGATGCCCCAGAGGGAGTGAACGGAACAGGTAATCATGAAAGCGATCCCTCTCCTGTCATCTGTTTCCAACCTCTGAGAAACAGAGGCCGGGGACACCATTCCTACCTCTCCTGGATAATAGTCATTGATGGACCTAACCTTCATGGATTTATATAGTTCTTCTTTGAACCCTGTTAAAGTCTTGGTCTTCACAGCCTCCTCGGGCAAGGAGTTCCACACTCCTACTGTGAGCTGTGTGACGAAAAACTTCCTTCTGTTAGTTTTAAACCTGTTACCTATTAATTTCATTTGATGACTCCTAGTTCTTTTGTTATGGGAACTAGTAAATAACTTTTCGTTATTCACCTTTACCACAGCAGTTATGATTTTATATACCCCTATCATACCCCCCCTTAGTTTTGTCTTTTCTAAGCGGAAAAATCCCACTCTTTTTAATCTTTCTTCATATGGGACCTGTTCTAAACCTCTAATCATTTTCGTTGCCCTTTTTGGAACCTTTCCAGTGCCAAAATATCTTTTTTGAGATGCGGCAACCACATCTGTATGCAGTATTCAAGATCTGTATGTACCATGGATTTATATAGAGGCAATAGGATACTCTGTGTCTTATTCTCTATCCCTTTTTTAATGATTCCTACCATTCTGTTTGCCTGTTTAACTGTTGCAGCATATTGAGAATGACTCCAAGATCTCTCGAGTTGATATAGCTAAATTAGTCTCCATCATTTTGTATGTATAGTTGGGATTATTTTTTCCAGTGTGCATTACTTTACATTTATCAACATTAGAGTACATTTGCCGTTTTGTGAGATCTTTTTGAAGCTCTTCACAATCTTCTTTGTTCTTAGCTATTTTGAACAGTTTAGTTTCATCAGCAAATTTACCACCTCACTGTTTATACATTTTTCCAGATCATTTAGAAATAGGTTGAATAGGATTGTTCCCAGTACAAACCTTTGGGGGTTACCGCTAGTTACCTCCTTCCATTCTGAAAACTTACAGTTTATTCCTCGGTTCTCTTACATCCTCATTGTGATTGCCCTGTCTGTTCTTGTGCTGTTTTATAAAGTTTCTTGTATAGAACAATAATTTTTGTATACTCAGAGTTTTTTGTTTTCGGTTGACTTTTCTGTAGTTTACTGGCCCTGTTCATCACAGGGACTGGCACACAACAACTATGGTATGAATGTATGTGCCCAGTCCTAGTTGATAGTCTATGACTAGAAACTTGTGAATGCAATTCATCAGAGCTCTGACTCTGAAGTTGGGGAAACCTTTGTTGCATTATGCAGAATTGCTTTCTTTTTATCTGTGTTTTACTGGGCTTCAGCACATAAACAAAGCAGCATTGGTTTTAGGCCCTGTGCAAAAACCCAGGGGACAGTCCTATTACAAGGCACCATGTTCATAGCTTCGCTGTTCCAATGTGACACTTTGGTTGGCACTCCATGGTTGTCTGCTGCAGAGAAATATTCTTCTTGAGAAAACTGGGACAATCAAAAAGCTGCTTAAGTAGATGATGTCTAAGGGGACTTGACATTTGTTTTCAGTGTAGATTTAGTACAAGCAAAACTTTTTACATAGTGAACAAGAATATTGGTTTCTAATCCGTTTGAAACATTCATGAATATCTCCCTCACTATTCATTTGGATTCAATAATTCAGAACTTCCAAAGAAGTTTCACTTTGTAGAGTTTTTTTCTCCTAACTAAAGCTGATTTATTTGAATATAGTTTGAGGGGCAAAGCTTGTCCATTTTCGGATTAGGAAAGCAAATAATAAATTGCCACTATTATTTAATAAAAAACAAAAGTACATCTTTTTCTGAAGAGCTCAACAACAGAGATGGGGTTGAATGTTATGTAGCATGGTAACAGCTCCCATGGAGAAATTAAATGGCTTCTAAAATAGACTGTTGTGCTAATTACTTATTCTGTATATTTTTTTCAAATTCCATTATCAAAGACATTTATGATAACATCCCCATGTCCATGTAATAGTGGAAGAAAAGACACAAGGTATCCGTTTCCTCCTCACACCTTATTCCAGTGTTTGTTAGTAGACTATTCTCCCATAGCTGAGTGAAGGAGCAACATTTTTGCATGTAGATAATTTCAGCAGAGGTAATTTCAAAAATAATAATTGTTCCTTTAGATAGTACACTTAATGCGGGGATGATAAATGCCATCCTTCCTATGTAGTCAGACTCTCTTTATCTCAATTACATTCATAGAAACAAGCTTGTTTACGAAACTCTTTCCACATTTCCTTATGTATAAGGCTCTTCTTGTCAGCTGCTAAACTGAATTAAAATACAATTGGTGAAAATGTCATGGTTGCCATCTCTTCATCTGTGCATGTTCCCTTGTCCTGTAGATTGCTCTGCTTGGCTCTTATTCCTGCCTCAGAGCTATATGAGCCTTCCCTCGCTGCCCCCGTTCAGCTGTTTTGTTTCAGAGATCAGGATTAAACAGAACCCTTATATTTGCACTGTGCATGTGTTTTCAGTAAAGCTGTATTGATCGGCAGATTTTTAACACAGCTCTGTTTTAGAGGTTGTCAGCTGTGTAATGTCAAGGATCTGGATCTGGGTTCTATTTTCAAGTAAATACTTATTTTGTTGGGCTTTAGTTGTGTTTCCTAGCACTTTAGATTTTTGCCTTTTTTCAGATTTCAACCATATCTTCATCTCCATCAGACTGTGTCTGGAACATGTGTAGTGTCATGGTTTGGATAAAAATACTACCTCAAAAATTGTGAACTCACATTATTCCCATATTGCTAACTGGGGAGACAGGGAGATGTGGGTTTAATATAATGATTTTGAACTGTATCTCAGTCCAGTGACCTGCTGGATATGTGAGTAGAACATATTTTATATTGCTTGGTAAAATACATACTCTCTCTCTTTGTAATGAGTTATTTTATATCTATATCTATAGATAGATTAGCTATAGATTGATATAGATACACAGGCAGATAGGAAGATGAACATTAGGCAGTGTATTAACACTGATTTTTGCTATTCTATACTGGAAAACAGTAATGTTTGCATTATACATCCTGATCTTGTAGCAAATCTGTCATTTTACAGAATGACCGAAGAGGTAATCATGTAAGGCTGTTATTATTGGGTTTCCATAATCAGAACTGTTTGTGTAAATTACATAGTTCATCAGTTTTTGTGAGGAAAGATAGTTTACAAAGAGCTATGTAGTTAGATTATAAAAAAAACTGTGTAGTATAGCTTTCGATATTATTTTTAAACAACATTAAATACATACCATATAAAGAGAGATTGTTGGGTCTAAAGAGAATCTTTTATTTGCAGTTTCTTAAATGTGGTAACTTCCCCAAAAAGACAAGTATGCATGTTAACAGACAGATGCTGATTTAATTATCTTATATCAACAGAGGCTTCTACACCTAACTAGAATTTGTGAAAGTGTCAAGTGGTTAAAATAAGTACTGTACTATCTCATTCCATTTCAGGAGTCTCTTCCTTTGTATGTTTTCCCAAGTTCAGGCGTGATTTTACTGAGTGCTTATCACCTTTCTGACTCGCATACGGAACCAAACTAACAAAGGAGCTATCTTTGTAACCATCTCTGCTCTACATAGGTAGGAGAGGGTAAACTGTACAGTGTGCCAGGCATCACTGCCAAAAGTAGATTGGGCTCTGAAAGGCATCTTCTTCAGGAAAGACTGAAAAGTTTCAAATCCCTGAGGCCAGGAGATGCTCCCTTTCCTTGCTACTCTATTTTTTGTTTTTAAAGAGGCTTTCTCTCAGCAAGTGGGCTATAAAATGATAAAAGGGAATGGATGGTAAAAACTTGCTAACAATGTAGGCATTGAAGAGACTTGGAATTCAAAGAAATTACAGATTGAAAAAAAAAAAAGGGGAGCAGCAACTAGGTTTTTCTCGTGTAGTTTTGAATAATGAATTGTAAAATAAAAGTCAGAATGGAGGCACTGGTTAATAGTAAAACATTATAGTCACTAAGGCTACATCTACACAGCAGCACTATTCCGAAATAAGATATTTTGAAAAGGCCGCCGCCTACTTCGAAGTCCCCTTATTCCTATGAGCAGATGGGACTTCGAAATAGGCAGGGTCCATTCGAAAAGGAGCCCCATCTGGATGAGCTGTGCGGCGGTGAGCCGCATCAATTTCGAAGTGCTGCGGCCGCCCACATGCTGATGAGGCACTGAATATGTATTTCAGCGCTTCATTAGTAAACTTCGAAATGGCCATTCGAATGGCCATTTCGAAGTTTGGGGCTAGTGTAGACACGGCCGTGTAGTTATATTGAAGTATACTCATATTGCTGGTTTTCTCGTTATTGATTATTCTTTAAGAACTTTCAGTGATATGCAGTTGCCAAGTCTTAGCTAGGCGTTACATGTTATTCCGCTCAGCTCTGCTGGGAGGCAAGTATGTTATTATTGTTATTATTCTCAATCAGATCTTTGGGAATCTGAGGCTGAGGGGTGAAGTGACTGGCCCAAGTTCATTGAGTGAGTGTAACACAACTGGGATTAGAACTCAGAACTAGAGCTGGTTAATATTCTCCATCCAAGTGATAGTTGAATGAAAATTGCTTTGTTTGCACAACTGAAAATTTCCTCTCTGGCTGCCTGCCTGACAGGCTCTTGTCAGTTTAACTTCTTGCCAGTGAGATTGACAAAAGCTGTCCTGGAGTTCTGCCAAGGCAGAGAGCCTGGACACACTGCCTCCTGAAACAGAGCACCCAGCAACCCAGCTCTCTCCCTCTCCAGTTCCCAGAGCTGGGGAGAAGGTAGGAAGGCACAGCCCCTGGGCTCTCTGCTGTGCAGCTCCCAGAGCTACTTGGGGCCATGGAGGCTGAAAGTGACAAGAGCCTTTCTGGTGGGCAGTTGCGAAGCAAAGCAGTTAAGTCCCGGTCCTTTCCAACCAATTTTTTTCGGAAATCCTGTCCATAAAAAATTAATGCATTTTGTTCTGTGTTTGGTTTAACCCCTATCTCCCCACTAACATTTTTCATGGGGAAAGATTTCCATTTTCCAGCCAACTCTACTCAGAACTTCTCAACTCTCCCTGTGCTGCTTCTTCCAAAGTGCAACGTGGCCTAGTGTTTAGTATGTTACCCTTTGCTTTCATTTGTGTGTGAAACAAGAGTCTTTCAGCTTTTTGTTTTCCTTCCAATGATGCCAATAGTAACATTTTTGAAGAGGAGTTGCTACCCTGATGGAAACAGCCGAGTGAAAGATTTACATGTTCTGGGAAGAAAATAGGAAGCATTCTGCTTTTTCCAAACTGCAACTCCAGACAGCTTGTGGGGAAATGATTTTTCTAAATTCATGTCTCATTTGATATTTTAAACTTCAGAATGTTTCACAATGTATATAACAATTAAAGTGTAGCAACGAAGACATGTTTGTTTACTTTTACTTGTTCAGCATCACAAGATCCTAAAAGAAAACAGAAGTGAGTTTTATTGGAACATTAGGCCTCTTGATTGGGTTCACGTGCTATTAATTACACACAAAGTAGACAAAAACACAGTAAATATGATTTAGCCTACGGTATTAGGCTTTAAGTTCTACTTTCACCGGTGAAGCAGTAAGTCTTCTGTTTCTTCTTGTTATGTCAGTGTCTGTTGTATACTTGTGCCTGGGGTCCCAGGAGAGCCACACTGAGGTTACTTAATTAGGGCAAACTGCAAAGAATGGGGAAGGCAATCCTCAAAGCCACTGGTCATTCCAGTATCTAGATCCACCAAGCTAACGTCAAACAGCTTCTTTAATAACTTACTAGTTACCTAGAAGACAAACACAATTCTCTTAATGCCTTTATGGAGACACCCAAGACAAATATGAGGTAGATTACTGAAAATCTTATTCATCATAGAAGAAAGTTCTATTAGTCCCAAAGAACTGGATACTGTACTGCCCAGGTCAATGAATATTTCAGATCTTACCCAAATACCTGCTTACAGACTATTCTTATTAACTAAACTAAAATGTATTAAGAAAAAAAGATGGTTAAAAGATAAATATACATACAGCTATGAGTACAGTTCTGAGATCAGAGTCATAGTAGGGATGGTGAGCTTTGTACTTGCAAAGACTTCTTTCAGAATTAGTCCACAAGTTGCAGTCCAGGTTTCATATTCAGGGTGATCCAGGTGAGACTGCACAGCTCAGTCTCATGACTGAAGCTTCCTCCACGCAAAGCATCAAGCGGGTATGAGATAAAAGGGAGTAGGACCCCAAGACGCCTTTATAGAGTTACAGGCCTTCTCTTGACAGCAATGGAGTCCTTTGCTGAACAAAAGGCAGTCATCAAGGCTTTGAAATAGAACTATTTCTGAAGCATCATTGGTATTTAACTACATGGATTAACATAAAGTAATTTATCCATTAAGCAGTTTATCACAATCTTTAAAGAGACATATAGCCTGTGTCTACACTGGCACAAAACTTGGAAATGGCCATGCAAATTGCCAAATTGAAGATTACTAATGAGGTGCTGAAATGCATATTCAGTGCCTCATTAGCGTGCTGCTGGCTACGGCACTTCGAAATTGCCGCTTTTCACTCCCGCTTGGCTCGTCCAGACGAGGGTCCTTTTCTAAAGGAACCCGCCAACTTTGAAATCCCCTTATTCCTATGAGCTAATAGGAATAAGGGAATTTTGAAGTTGGTGGGTCCCTTTTGAAAAGGATCCTCATCTGGATGAGCCATGCGGAAGTGAAAAGAGGCAATTTTGAAGTGCCGTGGCCGGCAGCATGCTAATCAGGTGCTGAATATGCATTTCATTGCCTCATTAGTATTCTTCGAAATGGTCGAAGATTTCTCTAAGTGTAGACATAGCCATAGGCAATAACAATATTTTATTATTTCAATAATTTTATCTTAATGTTAAAATTCCATTTTGATCTCTGAATAGTTACAATAGACAGGAACTGTCTATTTATATGGCTGATATGTAACAAGTTGTAAGTAAACACGTACAATTAGTATCACCTCTGATTTTCTAACAAGGCAGGTTTTTCGTTTCAAAGTTCTAGCCTATCTAACATCAAATGGCCTTAATTACCATTTACGTTTCCCTAATTACATTTATATTTTCTAACATCTCTCTAAAGGTTGATACTAGGTTATTTTGGAGGAAAGCTGTTTAATTCTTTCTGGCCATGTGTCACAATACCAAGTGAAAAGAACAACTTACCACTACGGTAAACTCCTTCATATCTGACATTCTATTATCCAGAGCTCTCAAATAACTGGCATTTTAGCCATGAGTAAATTTTAGTTATGTTTTCAATAAGTACAGTATAGTGAAAGTAAATACAAATAAATACAGCATAAGTTTGCAGTGTATAATCTACTGTTGTTGGTAAATAAAGTACTCCACGTACATTTTTGTTTGCTTCTTAATATCTAATCTTATTTTTCTTTAGTGTTATGGATTACCTCTATTATCCAGAACATTTGAATATCCATTCACCTGCTAGTCCCAGGGCTGCCGAATGTGAAAGAGTTTGCTCTACAACAAAGATCACACATTTTTTGGGGAACTTGTGCAAACCTGTGTTATGTCTTCTATTTGCTTGAGAGATGCCCAGTTTCAGATGTCCTATGCCAGGCACTCGAGAGGCTTCATGAATTTAGAGTGAGAGGCACAGCAGTATAGATACTGCAGAGTTGAAGCTAACATCCTAGAATTTCATTTTTACAAAAGAAGAATGCTGTAGGGCAGTGTTTCCCAAGTTTATTTGGCCATGGAACCCTTTTAAACTCAAAAACATTTTGTGGAACCCCTAATAAGTGGAGCTGAAAATGTAGACCACAAATCAGTAAGGATAATAATAAACACATGCTAAACAAGGTAATCAGATCAAAATTTAGCTTAATTGCTCACATTTAAAAACAAAAATCACATTTAATATGTACAAAAATAAAGCTCAACAACTAATATGCATTATGTCGGCAGTTTTCAATGCGAAGAGTGTTTTTTCTTTTCGTGGCAAATCCTTTGTATATTTGGTTTAATACTGGAAGATTGGATTCACATATCTGGCATGGCATTCATTCAATTTCTGTATTTCGTTTTTGTTGCTGCATTCTTTGGGAACCCAGTTTCACAACAGTCTGTGATGACCAAGGGTAACAACTGGTAAACTGCACGTCTTGATAAAGCTGAATATTCTTAAAATAAGCTACCCCAAAATGTAATCAGAGAAACTTCTTTAAATTTTTGTTTTAATTGGCCATCTGAAGCGATTGATTGAGTATGGGGATTTGCAGAGGTGTATAACAGGCGATCACACCACGGACAGCATGTGCAGCACAGAGTAGTGACATCACTGTCTCCACTCTCTGGCTGAGCTGGCATTACCCAGGGACACTTATCATGGCAAACACAGATTAATATAGTTTTTAACGCAATTCATAAATGCATAAATATTAATTATTTTTTAAAATAATAAAATGTTATTGTAATGAAATTTTCTCTTATTTTCACTTTGCAGAACCCTGGGGTTGCACAGAACACCCTTTAGGAAACACTAGTGTAGGAAAAGGGCCGGGGCTCCTAGGCTGGTGTTACACTCCCATAAAATGGGTCAGGTGGAAGTGGGAGGGAAAACTGACCAGTAAGTAACGGAGTTGGCTCAGGAAAGTAGAAGTGATTGAATATGGGGTCCAGATACTGTGTGTGTGTGTGTGTGTGTGTGTGTGTAAATAACAAAGTAAAAGTTCCTGGGAGTGAATGACATGTCAAGGCTTTAAGACAAGACTTGGTACTAGTGGTTTTGTTTTGTTTTGTTTTATTGACTAAATCCCAGTACCAAAAGGAAGGGTGAGGATCATAGAGAAATCACGACCTTTATACTAACAGTCCCTGGGAACAATAGGGAGAGACCAGTGCTCCATGGCAGCCTGACTGACAGTATGGATAGGCAGATGAAGGAGGTAGAGCTGAGGATGGGTCCCATCCTCTGTGTGTGCTGGAATTGCTTGGGTTAAACAGAGTGGGGCCAAGCTAAGGCAAGAGCAGGTGCCCAAGCTGACCTGGGGAGCAGTCATGCCAGCCAGAGAAGCAGTCCAGAGAGCAGATCCTGTGATGGGAGCAGAGCTGTAGCAACCAGAGTCAGAAGAGCCAGAGAAGCAGCCCAGCTAGAGGCAGAGCAGCATCAGAGCTCAGTCGGAATGGAGTTGGCGCTGGAGTAGTGAAGTTGGCGCTAGGGCTGGAGCAGTCTGGAGTTGGGTGAGTGAGCCACTGTGGCCTCTGAGTGGGGGACCCCGGGCATATGACCCAGCACAAGGAGATGCCACAGGCCAAGAAGCTCTGCTGGCCAGACTTGGCGGTGAGTCATAAATCTGAGCGGGGCAAGAGGTGGGGCAGACACCGGGAAGAAGGGTGTGTAGCCACCACACTGGAGGTGTCCATGCCATAGCATCCCTGCAGCACAACCAGGGCCTAAGAAGGCGACCTGTGACCTACAAGTAATAGGCTGTGAAATTCCCTTACATAATTATGTAATTGACAAACAGGATCCTATCCACAGGGTTCATTTGGTTTACTGGTTGTGTTTACTGGTTGGTTTACTGGTTTACTTGTGTTGTCCAGCCTGGTCTAGAAATTCACTGTGGCTGGAAATGAAAGAACTATAGGCTTAGTTTACTGAAGTTCAGCACAAATTATCAGCCCAAGATGAGGCAGTACAAGTTGGAACAGAACATTGAGAAGCCTTGTCATTGGTTAAGGCAATAATAGACCAACAGGCAGCAGAAGCTGAGAAACCCCATTTATGTTCCTTTGAAGCAGAAAGTCATAGAGTCAAGGTCAACTCTCTCCTTACATACAGAAGGAAATTGGGAGTTATTGAAGGGAAGGAAATGCAGTAGGAAGAAAGCCCGTGGCATTGCAAAGAAAGGGGAAAAGAGAAAAAACTGGAAAAAAAGGACTCAAGGAAGGAAGAGAAACAAAAAGCAGAAGTAGGCTTGGTCTTAATGCGTATATTTTATTCATTAAGCAGAGTGATGCTGAAAGTGGCTTAATTTTAAGATGAAAAGATTTTTTCACTATTTAAGAGTAATATTTTATTGCTGATGATTATGGGAATCCCTTTGTAGATCGAGAGGGGTGCGTATAAACATAAATTCATACTTCAGCCCACGGGTTATAATTAACAATGGAATCTGGCAATTTCCAGGACTCCTGCTGAAGACTTTCACATTAGGATGAAGATATCTAGCAACTTGGAGGTATACTATGGCATTTGATTAGTCTCATATACAGTCCCTTAATTGTACCATGGCAGTAAGCTAAAAGAATTTGGAATTATATGCCTTAATAACTGCTCTTACTATGAATATTTTGATTGTGTGAGTGTAAATCTTCCTCCTTAAGTAAAACTGTGGCTCATTCCATGCGGAATTGTCTGGGATATTGATATGAGTGTGTTTTTTGTGGCAGTGACTTTAGGTTTGAGATGGAAGCAGATGCAACACAAGGCAGTGTTTCTGCAGAAAGTGGAGTATGTTCCTTTATTTATGCTGTCCTGGGGTGTCTGGCTGTGCATGTGAAATTGAATCCAAGGAAAGTTTCTTGTGAAAGTGAGCGTGTGTGTTTGTATGAAATTTACCTGCTTTCTGCTGCCCACCCAAGAAAAATAATATAGAAATATATGGTGGTGCCAGATTTTAGATCTTTCTCATCATCATCTCACCATTTTTATATTTTCTGTGGTGGCTGTTTTGGGAAAGGAAAGACCAGTCTGCTTTTGTTAGTACAGGTTGAACTTCTCTTGTCTGCCACCCTCAGGACATAACTGGTGCAGGATGAGAGAATTTGCTGGATGATGGGAGGTCAATATTGTCTAGCATGTTACCAACACCTTCACTTCTTATTGGGCTCTTAAAAGACATATCTGGCACTCTCAAATAACTGGCATTTTAACCATAAGTAAATTTTAATTTCATTTTCTATAAGTACAGTATAGTGAAAGTAAATACAGATAAATACAGCAAATAGAGTATAAGTTTACAGTGTATAATACTGCTGTTGTTGGTAAATAAAGTATTCTGCATACGTTTTTGTTTCTTAATATCTAGTCTTGTTTTTCTTTACTGTTATGCATTGCTAGGTATACCTGTCTGTTATCTAGAATATTTGAATAGCCAGCAACCTCCCAGTCTCGGGGCTGCTGGATATGAAAGAGTTTACTGTAAAATTGTTCCAAATTACAGATGTTGCTGGACAAAACAGTTCCAGATTAGAGAGGTTCAAACTATAGTAGTACTTCCAGGGCCCCATGGTGCTTGGCAGTGTATAAACATGTAATGAAGACATGGTTCTGAGTCCCAAAAGATTACATTCTAATGGTGGATAAGTCTACATAGACCTACTAGGGTTATCTTTAATGGTCTTGGATACCAGTAGGACTAAAACCACATAGTGTTGGCTTCAGCCTAGCCGCAGGCACAATAATGCAGAATTCCAAGTAATTTTGTACACCTCGGCTACATCTAGACTTGCCCCCCAACTTCAAAGGGGGCATGGTAATCAGGGTGATGGGAGATTACTAATGCAGTGCTGCAATGCATCGCTGACTACCACGCCCCCTTTGAAGCTGGGGGCAAGTGTGGACATAGCCATCGTGTGTGTGTATGCGCTAAGTTTTGTTTGTTATAACATCTCCAATTCTAAGTTTGTACTGATAAACGATGCTAAAACACCACTGATTTTTTAAAAAAGAAGTCAGTGTTTATCCACCAAGCACTGAAAATGGTTACCTGTTTCTAAGGGCTTGTTGACACTGAGCAATAATGTGAACTATGGGGTTATGATTTCTAAAGTGCTGCATTGACAGGTTGCACATTCGTTGGTCCATATAGACCAGGAGTCAGCAACTCCCAACAGGGGTGCCAAGAGTGGCACTCAGGCCAATTTTCATCAGCATGTGAAGCAGGAGCTCAGCCCCAGGTCCCCTTCCCCATGCAGCTGGGAGCTTGCTCAAAGCTGTGCTGCCTGTGGATTAACAAAAGACCGGCTAATCTACCAACCGCCACCTAAACAGTAAAGCTCTGCATCTTAATTTATTAATGACGCTGTTTAAGTCAGCCTATTAGTGACTTTAAAGTATCACGGGCACTTGGATCATACATAGAGGTCCAAAGGTCACATTTCGGCACTCTGCCTCAGAAGGGTTGATGACTCCTGGTACAGACCCTAGTTGTGTGCACAAAAAGTTGCCTGCTGTGCTTTGATGTAGTAGTATTTGAAATGGTAGTCTGTTAAAATGAACTAAAGAATATTGCAAAGATTACTCATTGCGGTAAGTACTGTAAGTCACTGTAAAATATGTTATATATACAGTGCTCATTACATCATAAACAAAGCTAGAGCCCTGAAACTCCCCCACATTTGGAGATCTACATGTAATTAAAAATAAATCCTAACAACTGAAATTAAACACCACAAAACGGAAGTCCTAGTTCTTTCTTCTTTCTTCTCCTTCCCTTCTGAATCCCAGTTACACAATTGCTTTTCTCGATCATTTGAATCTGTTGATCACTGTGGTTTTTGTCTGCTGAAAGCTTTTTGATTAACGAGACAGCATTTGTTATAGACTGAGTTGTCAGCAAGGCTTTTCAAGATGTAGAAATGGCTGTAGTGAAAAATGGCAGAGCAACAGAGCTGCACCTGGCCCTAATTCAGGGGTGCCAGTTTGGGAGGGCTGCGGGTGGGGAGACAGTAGCCATGCATATCGGGACTCTCCTTGCTCTCCTTCCCATCCCCCTGACAGGGAACGAGGAAAATGTACTTGGCTTGCGTGAGGGGAAGAGGCAGAGGCGTAATTCACACACCCTGTGTACTTTTTCCTTTCTCCCTAATAGCCAGGGGAACAGAAGACGACCAAGGTGCATCCCTGTATGCAGAGCTGCAGCCCCCTGCACCTCCTGCCCTCTTGAAATGGCACCCTTGCCCTGATGATTAATAAATAATTGAAATGAGGACTGTGTAAATGATTAAAAATAAGGAAAGTGAAGCTGCTTTGATGTTGGCTTTGGAGCATTTTCCTCAAACCTGGTTGTCATCAAAATTCCAAGTTTACCTTTGGAAATCAGAGCTACTTGGGATTTAATGGGAGGCTGGGGCATGTGCCCTCAGAGTATGAATCAAAAGCCAAGCATGAATTGCTCTGCTGGACTAGGGGGGAGGTGCAAAGTGAGATTAAATCCGAGAGCAGTCGTCCTTTTAATGTACTAGGGCACATTTTTCAAAGCATCATTATGTAGTTATGTTCTAGAAAAATACATGTGGCATCTGAGGAGAGAATTGCTTTCTTGCTGTGTTTTGAGTGTGAGTGTCCTCTAGGAGATCTTTTTAGTGTCTCTGTAAGAATATATGAGTAGAAAGAGCAAAACGTGGTATAATTAATAGCAGGGCAGGATTCCCTCCGCTGGTGTTAATTAAAGACAAATGGGTATGTGAAATATATTTCCCTAGGGCTTTGCTGAGGGAATATTCAGATACACAATTACTCTAGCTGCTGGAAGTCACAATTTCATTACTGAAAGAAAACAAAAAGAGATCTCAATGAACAATAAGTGCACACATCAACATCCACTGAAGTGAATGGGAAAGACGTCTATGACTTCAAAGGGCATTGTATTGGATCCTAAAGGTTCATGCTAATACTTCAAAATCATTAAGACTTGATTGTGCATCAATAGGATGGAAGAACTATAGATTGTATCCTATTGTCATGCCATTAATTGTGTGTGTTTACCAGCTGAATGGGTACAACTTAGTAAGATTGTGATCTATCTGGAAGTGTGTTTTTGCTGTTTATAACATGGATTTTTTACTTAAATTCTCAATTTACTTTCTCAGATATATATACAAGGTGCTTGTATGTTCATGCAATATTAATAAAGAGACATTACATATGTGGCATTTATTAGCGCTCCATTAGCCACACAGGTTTTGGCACTCTTATTATTAACTTTTATTTATATATATATATATATATATATATATATATTATAGAACCATAGGTTTTCAGGATGGACTAAGAGAAAGTAAAGGTATGGTCCCTGCCTCCCAGGACTTATAGCCTAATCTCAGGTTACAGTAACCTGAATCCACCAGGGATACTTGCAGGGGTTGGTAGTAGACAAGTTGCTGAAGATCTTATTGGAGGTTTGGATGTACAGAAGACTAGGCGGTGTGAATGCGATGTACCCTCATCCACAGCGGTTGTGCATATGGCATTTTGGCTAGAATCTAAATGCAGAGTGATTTGTAGGAGGTTTCTGGGTTCCAGTCAAAGGGTTTGCAGAGCACTAAAGCTTCCCTGGAAACAGATGTCGAGTAGGCTCTTTGGAATGCTGGACTGGTGCACTAGCCCTCCACTCCTGGAGAACTGATCACATCACATAGCTACCTAATTTGTCATTGTTGGCAGCCCTTGTTTGGATAGAACCTCTTACCACTGCTGCTCAGGGCTGAGGGCTTGGCCTGTCGGTAAGCTTTCTTAGCTCAAGAGAAAGTATTTATTTCCTCAGTTTCATATGCAGCAGATTCATAACATATATTTAATTAGATAAAATTCACGAGAAACATTTTCTATGGAAACCTGGGGTGTTTGATGTTTCTCTACATTCAAAAGTGTGATTTCAAAAAACTATATGAAATAGTGTGGTAATGAGTGTTTAGTCCTATCTTTTCCCAGGAAACAGGATTCATGCTCCATATGTAGTGTCAAGGTGGTATGAATTTGGTAGTCTTGATTTAATGCGCAAGGAAAACCAATCCATGTTAAGGAACTGTCCCTTTTAAACATAAGTAGTATGCCCAGTTTAGTACAATTGGCAAGTCATTTTTATAGTAAGGCCAAGAATGCCATAGTTAAGGAAGTTGAATCACCCTCCCCCTGCACTCTGACTCCCTTCCAGAGTTGGTGTTTCTGCCAGACTAAGGTCAATTTCAGGGTAGAATGTGAAAGTCAAAATTTCCACCCCTGCTCTTGTGACATTTTCACAGCTGAATCCCAGTCTTTTCACTCATTTTCCCATCATTGCCAAAACAGAGTTTTTGCTTTCTGATGTGAGCGATCATCATTACAGGTGTGCTGCTTCTTCACAAGATAGGTTTTAAGTGAAAATGACCCAGACCCAAAGTACTGGATCTGAAATCCCCTGAATATCACAGAATTTATGGCTTGGTTCTATATGTTGCATTGTTAATGTCAGGTCCATTGATTCAACCCAATGGCCTGATTTATTTATTTTCTTACGTGCAAATTTTGATCCCATTGAAGTTAGTAACAAACTCTCTGTAGACTTGAGTAGAACAAGTTTAACCCCATGAAGCCTTATTTCAAGCTTTTTAACTGTGATCATCCACCAATTCTGGTAGAAGGTATCCTGTATGTATGTGTGTGTGTATAGATATAATTTGGCAATGAAAAGAATGGGTTGCCTATAGATGCCACCTACCTTTCCCAGCATCATCTTAATGTAAGTTCTGATTGTTCTGTTCCCTTTGTTACTACTTTCTTGTGCACTTATGTTTTATTGAGATGATCATGGGCAAATAATTTTCTTGTTTACTTGCTTTTACAGAGACGAGTAAAAGACGTAATATCCCCAATTGCGTTTGAAGCGGCGTACAGTCTTGGGGACCACGTGTTGGGAAAGCAAGTGAGGGAACTCCCTGCTCTCAAGCCCATTCTCCGCTGGAAGAAGGGAGAGAAGATAGCACAGAGAAATCAGGTCAGGACTTAATAGCTTCCCCGCACCCCTTTACTACAACTCCTCCAGGTAACGGAGAGAGATATGATGTCTGTTGCTGATTGGCTACAGAATTGAACAGATGAAATGATCACAAATCTTGAAGCGTTACACTTGTCCAGGCTTGTCTTGTTACCTATATCATTCTGTTAATTTACTTGTGTTCAAATCTGGGGTTCTACAGTGTAAGTATATGCTGCTGGAGAGACATTTGTTCAGACAAAGTTTGTTTTTTGTTTTCGTTTTTATAGTCATTTCCCAGTTTCTCTAATATCAGTGCAGCTCTACCATGTTAGCTATGTCTACACTAGAGAGTTTTGTCTGCAAAACCTGGCTTTTGTTGACAAAACTCATGGAGCATCTACCCACAAAATGCATTTTTTGACAGTTTGTCAACAAAACTCAGCACTTCTGCCCACAGTGTTCTGCCTCTCTCTAATGAGGAATAACACCTTTGTTGACTGCTGTTTTATTAACAGAAACTGAGGAAAAAAAAAGCTGTGTCGATGCTTCAGGGGGCCCTTTTTTGATAGAGCAGATCAAAAGATCGATGTGCTTTTATGTGTAGATGTGATCTGTGGACAAGTTTTGTCAAAACATCTTTTGCCACAATAACTTCTGTAGACAGATGCGTCTAGCGTAGACATAGTGGCTAGGTCTACCCAGTGTGCTGCTGCCTGCAGGGTCATACAAATGAGGGCACTTAACAGTGAAAATGGAATCTCATTTGCATAGTTGCATGCCTCATTTGCATAGTGGTGCAAGATATCTGTCCCGGCAAAGGCTTCTGTCATCAAAAAACAAATGTGCAAATAGGATTCTGTTGACCAAAACTACCCTTGTTGGCAGCCCTTTATTCCTGAATAAAATGAGGAATAAGTGGCTGTCGACTAGGGGGTTTTGGTTGGCAGAACCCCGCAACATGGCTTGTTTTGTGACGACAGAAGCCTGTGCCGGGACAGCGATCTTGCACAGCTATGCAAGTAAGGCATGCAACTATGCAAATGAGATTCCGTTTTCACTGTTAAGTGCCCTCATTTGCATGACACTGCCGGCAGTAGCACACCATGTAGACCTAGCTAGCCTGAATGATCTGGCATTGATCATGAGTGTAAAACACTTGTTTTACCCAGTAGCCCCTCTGCATTCTAGGCATTGAATAATGGATTGTCAGATCTGGTCTTTAACCTCTGATTGGAAAGTTTATCGCAGATTGTGTATTCACCAATTGCATTGGCATAACATTCCCTTCTGATTAATAATAGTAGTGATATGCTTTTGACGTTTTAATGGTGCTCAAATTTGCAGGCCCCTGGATGCCTCTGAACGGATTAAATATTTACTGTACAGTAAACCCTTGAAATGCGTGATTTTGAGTTGCACTTAACTCACATTAGCATGAGTTAAGTGCAACTCAAAATCCTGCTCCTCACGCCCCCCACAACCCTGGTTCAACCACCACCCCACCCCTTGTGGTCCCAGTTCAACCTTCCCTGCCTGGCTCACTACCCACATGCCTGGCTCTGGCTCAACCCCCCCCACTGCTTCCGTGTACAGCTCCAGTTTAAATCCCCCCGCAGCTCTGGTTGAAACACTCTGCTCGTGGCTCTGGTTCAAACCCCCCATGTGTGGCCCTGGTTCAATGCTCCCAACCTGGTTCAAACCCCCTGCAGCCCGGCTCTGGCTCACCGCCACCCCCCACACCCGGCTGTGGCTCACCCCACCCCTGCAGAGCCACCCACAGTTTCCCTGGCAGGGGGCAGGGTGACCCGCAGCCCCGTAGCTGGGAACTGCCTGGGCTCCCAGCCCAGCCCCCAGCGGCAGCCTCAGATTAGGCTGCTGCTTGGTTCTCCTCTTCTCTGCTTGCAGGACCCAGGAAATTGACCAGCCATGAGCTGGTCAGTTTCCCAGTCCTGCAAGCCGCAGGGACACTGGAACCAGGCTGCCCCCTGGTTCCCAGGTCCCTGCCGTTCTGGGACCCAGGTAGGTGGCCAGTCCTGGTAGGCTGGTCAGTTTCCTGGCTCCTGCAAGCCCAGGGAGCCAGGAACCAGGTAGCAGCTAGAACAAAACCCCTGCAGAACTCGAGGGTTTACTGTACATATTAATGTGTGTTTTGACTTGATTTCCCAGCTGGCCTGTAGCCCTAGTATTTATGGATATATAGAGTATTCAGATAGGTTCATTTTACTTTGAAGTTAATTTAAAAATTGGATTAAATCCAGAATTATTTCTAAATTATTTTGTAAAGGGACTTTGTGTGGCAAACATATGCATATTGTACTCTTGTGGAAATAAGATGGGAGTTAGGAGTAGTATAGTGGAGAGCTCTTACATATACAGCATGGCTAAAAATGGAATCCTTCATTTAAGTTACCCTTTAAAAAAGTCTGCATTTAATCAGAGGTCAGGTATAACCTGGGGGTGAGGGAGTTGCACAGAGTGTCAAATCAGTATTAAAAAAGCTAGTTACAGAGATTATGAAATAGAGAGAGAATTTCCCTGACTTGTTTTCTGCTTCAATTTGGAATAGGAAAAAAGAAAGTTAGTTTAACAGTTGCTTCCCATGTGCCTCCCAGATGTTAGATCTCTTAATTGAGGATAACAGAGGTTTGAAGTTAGGATGATCTCAGCTGATAAATGGAGTTGAGTTTCAGATCTTTGTCAGTTTTGGTGATAAAATCCTGCTGAATAGCCTCTCAGAGTAGAAGTGTAACTTGAAAAAATTGTAACATGCCCCATTGTAAATCATCTTTGAAAACCAAATAGTATAGTAGCAAGAGTCATATCCATCTAAGCTAATGAAAGGAACAATTTTTTCAAAGGCACTTCGGACTTTGAGTTTCCCAATTTTTAGAAGGTGGGTACTCAGCCCTGTCTGAAAATTAGGCATTCTTAACAACTTGGATTCCCAAAAACTAAAGTATCCAAAACTACTAAGTCACTTTTCAAAATGTAGGTCAATATGGGGTGTCTGTGTGTGGGGAATATTAGTGCCCCATATCCAGCCAGCTGTGGCTGCTTGCTGTAATGGCTGATCACATATCACCTCTGTGCCCACCCATCCACTCTTCCATGCTTACCCTCTCATTGTCCTCTCCCTGCTGTGCCCTGTCACACCATGATTACTCCCCCATATGCTCCCTCCCCCACAGGAGAGTTTGTTCCATTCTTGGTGCTGTGTGGAGAATCAGCCCCCATCGAATTATTCAGCTCACCAATAGCCTAGCTGACGGGCTCCTTCCTCCCCTCACTGCCTCTGGCTGGGCTGGCGTTGAGGGAAAGCTCAATAGTTTTTGTCCCAGGGCACTGGCCAAGAGAAGACAAGCCCTGCATGTTCCAACGCCCTACACAGCGCTGAAGTGGGAAAGCTTCTCCGTACCTCAGCTAGGCTCTGGAGTGGTAGGGAGGAAGCTATTTCCAGCCTGTTTGCACCCGAGCTGTCAGGTCCCCACTAAGGGGTCCTTAGCACCCTGTTCACAATCTGGCTCTGCCCTAGGTCTTGCCCCCGGTGAGTGCCGGGTTGCTCTGTCCCCTAGACACTCTTCTGCTGAGCAACTTCTTTAGCTGTGTTCACTGAAGCCCCTGCAGCCAGGTTCTCTGGCCCCTGTGCTCAATTCCTCCTTAGGGCTGATCCCTTTCTTGCCTGTGCTGTAGCCAGGGGGCAGGAGGTGGCTGGGATATGTCACTAGCCAGCAGCAGCTTCAAGGTGTTAGCTGTCTGTCTGCACTGTGCGGGCCAGAAAGGAGGAGCTGCTTGTAGCCACAGGGAAGCCAGGGAGCTGGGGGAAAGAGACAACGTCTGGATGACCCCCGCTTTCAGCTGAAAGTTGCTCCCATCCACTCCCTCCCTCGCAGTGCCAAAAGGCTGCTGCTGGCCACATGGTGGTGTGAACCCCCAACAGAAATCTGGGGAGGAGACTGTGACCCTGCAAGCCTCCCACTGTTGCCTTGAGAAGAAGGTAGTGCTAAGTACCAGAAGAGGCAGGTCTGTCCTGGGGGCCCGGCCAGGCATGGAGGGTGATTGGGTCAAGTCTGTTGGTCACCCCGGCTGTGTCTACACGTGCCCCAAACTTCGAAATGGCCATGCAAATGGCCATTTCGAAGTTTACTAATGAAGCGCTGAAATGCATATTCAGCGCTTCATTAGCATGCGGGCGGCAGCGGCGCTTCGAAATTGACGAGCCTTGCCGCCGCGCGGCGCGTCCAGACGGGGCTCCTTTTCGAAAGGGCCCCGCCTACTTCGAAGTCCCCTTATTCCCATGAGCTCATGGGAATAAGGGGACTTCGAAGAAGGTGGCGTCCTTTCGAAAAGGAGCCCCGTCTGGACGCGCCGCGCGGCGGCAAGGCTCGTCAATTTCGAAGCGCCGCTGCCGCCCGCATGCTAATGAAGCGCTGAATATGCATTTCAGCGCTTCATTAGTAAACTTCGAAATGGCCATTTGCATGGCCATTTTGAAGTTTGGGGCACGTGTAGACACAGCCCCCTACCTCCATGTAAGAGAGGTGTATGGAAATGTGTGTGTGTCACTTTGCTCCATGCAAACCTTAATGATAAGATGGTAAATAAAAAAAACTCCAATTACGCAATATTTCTTTTTAGCAGGGGCTCAGTCAACTTGATGTTAATTTGACCATTTGTAAGGCATAGTTCTGATTGATGACCACTGAACTTGCTTGGATATAGGTAATTGTACCAGGTGTTCCGTATTCAGCGTAAGGAAATGTGGTCACCCTAGCCAATGGGTCTGCAACCTGCTGCTCCAGAGCCGCATGTGGCTCTTTAAGGACTTCTTTGTGGCTTCTGATGCTATAATTGCAAGGTTAAAAAAAAAAGTCCTGATTATTTTGGATAAATGGACTGGAAATGGTATTTTGAAATAGCTAAATGCTATTTTGAAATGCATTATGTGTTGGTTTTGAAATAGGGCTGTCAGGGAGATGTAGCCTAAGTGGCTAGTCCAAGATCTCCCAGGAAGTCTGTGGCAGGACGGGGACTTGAGCTCTGGTCTCTTGAATTCTAGCTTGAGATCCTTTCTCGCTATCCAGGCTGCAGAACTCTGTTTCATTCTTATTGTTACAGAGATTGGAATCAAAGGTTTCTTTCACTCCGTGAACCTCCTCCTTTGTTCTATTAAACTATTTTCCCCTTGTTTGGGGAGGGTGGGAGATTCCTAAAGCAGTCTGGCACCCATCTCTAATGATCCATGCTGTTCGGTAGACCTGGGTTTCAGTGGTCAGTGTTACCCTCTAACCGGTAATGACCGGGCACAGTCCATGCCCGGAAAGCTAAAAAGGACTCCACCCTGAATAAGTAATGGATAAGACTGAGGTTGAATTGGCCTGTTGGTTTCTGAATGGAGAAAAAAGAGAGAGATGCCAGTTTAGAGCTGAGTTTGAACAGCAGCTTGGCAGATGTATTGTAACTTTGAGAGTCTACCATTAGTTAACCAACCTAGATAATAAGTAGTGGAGGCCAGTGACTGTGGGGCATGACATGCATATTTTGGTCATCTTATTCTCATGTAATGGTGGGCTAGGCCAGTGGTTTTCTGTAGCTGACCCATTTGTCACTTGTTGCCACTTATCGGTATGGAAGGAGCAGCAGGCTTGAGACCCCATTAGGCCTGCTCATGACTCCCACATTGAACACTCATGGGCTAGACCAGAGATGGGCAATAAGCAGCCAATGGGCTGGATGAAGTACACCAGGGTTAATCTACAATGGGCCACCAGAGGCTTTATTTACCTGTGTGTCCGCAAGTATGGCCACTTGCAGTTCCCACTGGCTGCGGTTCGCTGTTCCTGGCCAATGGGAGCTGCGCAAAGCAGTGGCCTGAGACCAAGCACAATAGCCTTCATGGTCAGCAATACTGTCTGTGTATGAGAGGAGGGACGGAAAAAAGCATGATCTCATCATAGTAGGCCATAGGATTTAAACACTCAGAGCAGCACAATTTTGATCCGAGGTACTG
The DNA here is from genome assembly GCF_033958435.1 of Carettochelys insculpta. NCBI lineage: Eukaryota > Metazoa > Chordata > Testudines > Carettochelyidae > Carettochelys > Carettochelys insculpta. The sequence goes on along the minus strand of NC_134138.1, from coordinate 189,992,634 downwards.
TGGGGAAAAACCAGATGAATTTTATCTGATTATCTGAAGTTTTTTACTTTGAGGATTTATGAGGTGATTTTAGGGCAGCCCAATCTTTTGGGAAGAGTTGGAGGGAATTTGGCCAACTCAGGCTCTGTAAGTCTGAGTGTGGGGTTTGAAGGACAGCCCATTGTCCAGAGCCCTTGTTTTGAATAAGGGGATAATCTCTGGTAAGCTTATTAAGATGTGTAGATTCCTTTATTGTTTATAATATGTTTTCTCTCTAATGATTTTGCTTTAAGAATTAGATGTGCTTGCTTAGAAAGAGCATTTGGTAACTTAACTGTGGCACTTATGCTCTGAGGAGAGAGACACAGCACACAGTCTGTGTTCTGGATATATCATGGTATAAGACAGGATCTGTGCAATCTGGAAATACCAGTCAGAGGTGCACTTAAAAGTTCACAGAAGGAACATATCAACAAATATTGGAGGATCTCATTAATATGCCATTCTTCATTGCCTCAGAAAATTTCAGCTTTGATAAACTTTCAGAATAGACAGACTGGAAACAACGTCCCAGATTTCCAACTGCAATCAAATGCCACAATTAGGTAGACATATATAGGTATCTTTTAAAATTTGTGCTATGGGGAGCCAAGGAGACCATGTCTTTAAATCCTTTGACTTTACTGAAACCAAGTCACAAAGATAACTGCAACTGGGTTCTGACTGTTTGATGTGTACTTCAGAGAAATGGGGTTTGTGAAAAATCATGTTTTCTTCAGAAAATTCAATAATCAGGGGAAATGATAAATGTTTCATAAGAGCTCTACATATATTGGCTGAAAACTGATTATAGGAATGCAGAACATTCCTATATGAATATGTGAGAGACAGGCTGGTTAGTGGGTTAACAGATTTTACGGGAAATAGAGCTGAAGAGAGATTTACCCCAACCACAGTTATACAATAGCAAAGCAGTCAGAATTTGTCAAATAGAGCAAAAGGCAGGAGCAATTTAGAAAACAAAGAAACCAACCAACCAACCCTGAAACTAGCTTAGTAACTGTGAACATACCATTGGGTATTAGAAGTCATTCTCTCATAATTCCTGACACGGGGAGAGAGAACTCCCAGACTAAGAGGGTAATGTCCAGTCTACATCAATAAGGTGTGAAAAAAGTCATATTCCAAGAAATGATGTGTGTCTAGTCAGAGGCATACAGTGTAATGCATGAAAGATGGATGTTCTGCAGCTGTCTGCCACACTGAAGCAGTCAAGGAGTTACATTGCAGACAGTCAAGAGCTATTGTTTCTGGGCTCTATCACTTTTGATGACAGAATCTGAAAGGAGAGAGAAAATGAATAGTCTTGATAAGACTGACATTAAAATGGGTGCAGGAGGTGACCTCACTGTTGTCTCAGAAGGGACGTACAATCACCTTCAATCCCTTATGGAGCTGAAGTTGCCTGACACAGCTCTGGCTAGCCCATAGGTGTAGCTGACTGCTATTTTTGGGAGGGAGAAAAGGCCATAAAGTGCAGGCACTCATCCACACGTGCATGCTGAAGCCAGTTCCTTTGGCTCATTGGCTCTCTCTCTTCCCCTGAGTTGGATCTGGGGCTTCTGGTGTTGGAGGGGAAGGGAGCATGGACCATCTTAAATGGAGGAGGCCCCAGCTGCTGGTGGCAGCCACTCTGGCACCAGCTGCTGCGGCAATGTTGCTTGTGCTGCTGTGGCTGCCTTCCTGAGGGTGCTGCTACTGAGGGGACTCCACAGGCTGGGCCCCTGCTTCCCCTCTGCCTGTTCCTGTATCTTTTTTCCTTCCCCATTCCTTCCCCATTCTTCTCATCTCTCTTTTCTGGCCCCTTCCATCTCCATCTCGTCCTCCTGCCCTCTCCCACTGCCTTCTATACCTTCCTTTCTTAACCTCCCCTACCGATGCCACCTTGCCATGTTGCCCCTCCCATTCCCCTGTAACCAGAATGACAGCATAGATGGGGGCAGCTTCGAAATAAGTGCCCCACTTCGACATTCTCTTACTCCCACAGAACTAGATCTGAGTAAAAGAATTTGGTACCAAGATCATATGCAGTTGAGAACAACATTAGCGAGTTCAGCAGAAATCATTGACATCTCTACTATATTCCTCAGCAACAACAATCAGCAGAGCAAACTCTACAGATGGCAGATGTGGAACAATAGAACAGAGACTCAAGGATACCAAACCAACCACAGCCAGTCATTGCAACTAATGAACAGTCAAATGACCAAATTGTTAGACATCTGGGTTGTGTCACTGGTAAATAGGTATGATATGGAGATGCTTAACAGACTGATATGTGCTGAGCTCCAAAGACCGTGTGATAGAGTAAATATTATAAATAGGAATGTACACCTTAATGGGGAGATGTAATGGAATGCAAATGTATAGCACAATGCACAACTGTTAAGTGTCACTGTGCATAAAATATCTTATTTAAATGAGACTCAGCTGTATCTGGCAGAGGATTAAAGGGCCTTATGACTAGGGATGAGTTTATGTCATGGAGCTCACAAAAGTCACTTATTCCATGTCTTTCAGAGATCTCTGTGGCTATGTCTAAACTGTGGTTGCAATTAAATGTATCCCAAAAGAGCAACACCACAGCTTTTCTCCATGCTTGAAATACTGTGGCTATTTCGAGTGCGGTATTCTGTTTCCACTACGCCTCACCATAAAAGGGGTAACGGACACCTTGAAATAGGTGCTTATTTTGAACTTCAGTGCCATTTGGACGACACCAAGTTCAAATTAAGGTAACTTGAAATAATTTACGAAATTTGCATTGTGCAAATTGCATACGTTATTTTTAGTTAGACATGCAATCTAGACATAGCCTGTGTTATTTTCCATCCACTGGGTAGTAGGCTGGAGATGTCAACTGACAGACAGTGGTGGGGAGATGGACTCCAGAATTCTCAGCTGACATAGGTGGCAGGTGCTTGTCCTCATCTTCCGTGCGGTTCTGGCTCTCTTTCCCTCATCCCCTCTTGCTTGGGCTTCAGTCCTCTCCCATCAACTTAATTTTGTCACAGTTATTTTTAGTAAAAGGGACAGGTCACAGGCTTCCATTATTTTTTGTTTCTGTGACTTGTCCCTGACTTTTTTACTAAAAATAATTGTTTAATTGGTACACACAAGCAAGCTTGGTGACCAGTCCATGTTTCATCCAGAAAAACATGACAGATACAGTTATACCTATTAATTTACATGTACTAGTTTTAGTTGCTAGATAGCAGCTTTGGTTAGGGATCTCTTTTACAGACAGCTGATTTCCTTGGGGCATGCCCCTTCCTCCTCTTTGTCCAGCTTTCTATCTTTTTGAAGATAGATGTGTCCATGTCTGTATCAAAGCATGCAAAGCAGGACTCTCTTGAAACCGAAAGACTTTTTTTATGGAAAGGAGAAACTATAACGTTAGATGATATGACAAATTGTAGTATATTATTATTGAGCCTTAGGTACAAAACTTTCCTCTCGATGAATTTACTGAGCAAATTCATTCCCTTCCCCAATTAACAAACTTATGTGCTTTAGTTTAATAAAATAATTATTGCTGGCTATTCCCACTCCCCCTGCCATTTTGCTATGCTGGCCCATTGTAAACGTGGAACTATTTTCTTGTGTAACACTTTTCACAGGAACACCCGGAGCACTGGGCAAGCTTTCTGGCTGATTTCACTTCTCCCTCCTCACCATCCACCTCCACCACCCACGCTGTTCTGACTTGACTGTTTTGTTTAATAGCAGGATTCTTCTGATCATTTATAGCCCCTGTGGAGTTCAGTCCCCTGGACTGAATTTGCTTGAATATTTCCTAGACATATTCTCTGAATAATTTGTTCCTATTTTAGCTAATGTGTGCAATTAAATCCTGAAAGGCTTTCAGGAACACTAATTGCTTTTCATAGGGAATTAAATTTTGGCTTTTGCACCTGGCTCTATGGGATATTTGATTTAATAGACAGGTTTAACATAGGGGCATAGAATTTAAGGCCATAAGGGACCACCAGATCAGTCTGACCCCTTGCGTGGCTGCCATCCACTTTGCAGCCCAACAGCCAAAACCAGTCCAAACTATTACAGCCCTCAATAAATTAAACTATTTTTTGCCACTGGCAGAAAATTGGAGGAACCGAGATGCCTAAAGTTCTTTCATTGACAGGGAAATGATCAAGTGTGCTAGAGCCAGATGATCCTGGCAAAGGACCTGCATCCACTGCTGCATAGAGGAAGGTGGGGAAATCCCAAGGCCACTACTAATCTGACATGGAAGGAAAATTCCTTCCCAAACTTACATCTGGCAGTCAGACCCTGAGCCCGTGAGCAAGAGTCAGACAGCCAAAGTTACACAAGCAGTCCAGGGGAGTGGAGGGGGGCTGGCTTATTTCAGTAGCTACTACTTGACCATGTAATCAATAGATAATTCTTTCTAATAGCTTTATTTTTTGAAAACTTCAGCCCAACGTTTTAAAAACGTTAAGGGCTAAAATTATGCTAGTAAGGGCCACATTTAGGCACCTACATGCATGATGTATTTTAAAAATTTAGCTTGGCCTTCCAGTCATTGAAGGACAGATTCTGCTGCTGTTACTCCTCTTGAGTAGCATCCTGGGACTACTTGAGGGAGTTTCCGTTATATACAAGATTTATAGTTTGGTTCAGAGGCTCCCAGCACCCCCACTACAAAAAATATGGTTCCAGCACCCCTGCAGTTTTGGCTCAACGTGTATAAAAAGAGCAGACACTGGTCCTGAATGAATTTACCATTGTGTGATCCAAATCAAATGAAAAGGTTGGGTTTTGAGAGGTTACTTGTTTTTGTTTCTCCCTAGTCTCTTCTGGACTCCCATGCTAGCTGCCTTCTTCCTGTGGAAGGAAGGTCACAGTTCTTTCTGAAACCTAACATCAAGCATTTTAAGGGCTTATTTTGGAGAAGGCCCTAGGTTTCCAGATGCTTATCTGAATTTATTTACTGCTCATAAGAATTCATGTATTTTGTGCTTTTATTTGTTGCAACATTTGTGGTATTTTCTCATTCAGGATCTTGGCTAGAAGTACTACAAACACAGCCTTTCCCAATGAGGCTATATTTACATAATGCCACTTCCGTTTGTAGAGGTAGGAAGTACAGAGGCATGTGCAGAAATGCTAAATAACTGGGAAAGGGAAGGTGGGAAATAACCAAACATTCTCAAACTCCTAAACAAAAATGTAGCTAGCTCGAGATTTGGGCCTATCCTTGTTTTTGCCCTGTTTGGTTGGTTCATCCCTAAATAGTGCTTATGTGAACTAGAATATTGGTCAGGACTCCAATGTTAAGTACTTAGTCTGTTTTTGAAAATGTCTTGAATTTTGGTTAGGGCACTAGTCTGGGACTTCTGAGAGCTGAACTCATTTCCCTGCTCCTCCACAGACTTCCTGTAATTTTTTTTTTTTTTTAAAATCACTCTTGTCTCAGTTCCTCATCTGAAAAATGGGGATAACAGCAGTGCCCAATCTTGCCTGAGTGTTATATAGAGAAATATGAGAGCGGGTTGGAAATTTCCTGAGGGAGTGCTTTTCTGTTCAGAAATGTTAGTGCATTGAAATTGACACATTCTATGGGAACATCTCAATTTCAATATGATTTCTACAAAAGCCACCCAGCTCTTCAACAACCGCAACTTTCCAAGGCTGCTTCTGTCTGTTCCAGCCAGCTTGAAGATTTTCCTGGCTCCCATTTCTGGTTTCTCACTGGAAACTGTTATCCTCAATTCATCATGACTTGTGGGGAAGGTCTTACTGTCCTCCAGTCCCCAAGAAGGAGGCTGTCCTCTTTACACAGTTCTGTGTTTGGGAGCTTGGGCTGTTTTCCGTACTCCCTCCTCAGTGCCCCAGTATTTGTAATGGTGTGCCTGCCATTTAACTTCTGCTGGCTTGAGTTTCCCCAGCATGAGAAAATGTTACCAATAAGTTTGCCAGTTCACTAGACATCTGCTGTTTTAGTTTTGAGTCATTTGAATGGGCAACCATTTATCTAATCAGTATTTGTAGGAAACTTATCTGTTATTTTGATTTGAAGACTCAACAGATTTAATAACAAAAGTCCAGTTCCTTAAATTCACTTTCAATGCTATATTTTAAAAACATAGCTGATATCTTTGGACATGCAACACGTTTTTAACAATTTACTGAATTTTACAGCGATACAGTGTACAAAAAATAAAACGTAAGGTGAGATGATATTACAATTTAAGCTCCTTTTTTCTTTGAGTACTTAGACATATCAGCAGGTAGGGCTAAATCCTGAGCCGAAGAGCAAAACCCATGGAAAATGGTTTTTCTCTATGAGGATTAGAAGGGCATGTCTATCAACTTCACCTCCTTTTGAGGGATTCAATTCATCTTAGTCCATACTTTCCACAGAAATCCAGTGTACCATCACATTTATTGTTGACATTTGTTTACTGCAGCAACAATATATCATGAAACTTAAGTTACAGAAAATATTGTTTACACTGAAGGTAAGAATCCATATTTTGCATGTCCTTTAGGAACAGTTTTTAAAGTTTCTCTTTTGAGATCTTTGTCTTTTAAATAATTGGCAGGCTGTGAGTTGAGTAAACTGAAGAGAGATGGAATCCCCTGCCCCGGGTGGGTGGTTGTCTGTTATGAAACTGGGCTGTGGTCTCTTGTCCAAGCAGTGGGAGAAGTATTCACCATGTTCCCTCAGTTTCTTAATCGGCTACAGGCTTAGAGAATCCATGTTTAGTGAATCCGTGCTACTATCAGAGGGTCCGGGCATGCTCCTGTGATACTGCCAACACAGCCACCAGTGTCTTCTACATTTATATATGGAGAATTGACACCAACCTGTGCTTGGCTACAGGGAGGGGCATGTGACATTCTTGAGCTCTACCTTCTCTGGCCTGTCTCTCTGCTACCAGGGATGGAATGGCGCCACCCATGTTGCCACAGAAGCTCTGTGTGCCTCTGCAGAGTGCTGCAAAATCTTGGGCTTTTTCCTCTCTCTTCATTTCATCCTCCCGTTTCATTGGGATAATGCGTTGTCAGCTATCAGGGTTTTTTTTCCAAGTTCAAGAGGGTTGACTGTAGCAGTTCTGTTATTCTGAGATTATTTTAAGGATCTGTAATTTAAAAGACAGTCACATATTTTGCTCAAAGGAATGACATGTTTTCCTAGTATAAACAACATGGGCAAAATTTTATTTTGTTTATAGATGAGCGAACAGTTTTGATGCATGTGTCCTGAAACCTCGTACTCTACACAGACCCAGATCTTTCCCAGGGTTATGAAAGATATAAGATCATTTATTTTCCACATTTATATTAATTTTTCATTCATACTGCTTGGAACCAGAAACAGGAGTGCCAAAAATATGAGTGAGAATGTCATTATAGCCCAACCAGAAACAGGAATGCACTGAAGAAAAGCTGTGAGAATCTGTTTCTGGTGATCTTTCCACTTCAGTCTGACTAAATCCAAGAGGTCTAGATAAAGGGATCTGACTGCCTCTGAATTACTTGAAGTTCACGTCTCAGTACTTCCTGTCATGAACTTCAAGTGCGCTTATTTTTACTGGAACGTGTTGCGTTGGGAAGAGAAGTGATTATACCAAAGTTCCCCACTGTAACAGCTTTTGCCTCTGTTTTTCGCAGACTATTTTTGAGAGGAATTGTCAATCTGATGATTGTGCTGCTGATTTGAAGCTTCAGGGTAGATTATTGCTGTCCAGGTGAGTGAATCAAACTTTTTTCATGTTCTTACTTTTACATACTAGCCTGTAATCTGTTTTAATTATGGGCACTTTGAAAATCCAAAGTAGAGATCCACACCTTGCAATTTCTTGCATGCCATGCTGATTACTATTATTTGTATTATGATAGTACAAAGGAAGACTAACTGACATCAGGGCCCTGTTATGCTAGCAAAACAAAAAGCAGTCAAGTAGCACTTTAAAGACTAGCAGAATAGTTTATTGGGTGAGCTTTCGTGGGACAGACCCACTTCTTCAGACCAGAACAGACTCAATGTTTAAGGCACAGAGAATCAAAAACAGTAAGCGAGGAGGACAAATCAGAGAGTCTGTTCTGGCCTGGCTATGGTCTGAAGAAGTGGGTCTGTCCCACGAACGCTCACCCAATAAACTATTTTGCTAGTCTTTACAGTGCTACTTGATTGCTTTTTGTTTTGATAGTGTATAGACTAGCACAGCTTCCTCTCTGTTACTGTTAAGCTAGGTGTGTGCATGCACAAGAGATAGTCATGTCCTGAGAGAGCTTACAATCTGAACAGACAAAGGAGGGGAGATGAATTAGAAGCAGAGAAAAGATGAAGTGACTTGTTCAGAGTCCCACAGTAGGTCAGTGTCAAAATATAGGTTTTCTGTCCAATGCCATCTCCATACCACCTTTCAGTGAAGGTGATGACACAATATTATTTACCATGTGATCAGTAAAGCTTTGTGAAGTATCTCCATTTTCCTTAATAAAAATATTACGTAAAAATATTCAAAATATTGCAAATGCCATAAAATCCTTTGGGACATTAAATTTTATCTTGCTACCCTCTAATTTCATAAATTTACAGACTCTGCAGAAATATTATTCATTTGTCAGTTTCACAATCATTTGTCAATATTTTGTTTTTCCTTTGTGGTTTACTTTCATCTGCATGATAAAACTTGCCAAGTGGCACTGATGTGAGGTTTTTGTTTTGTCCCTTTTGACTTATGATCCAAGAAACAGGCATATTGTATTGGTTGGTCAGGATGTGCTTATTTCATTTCTGGCTCCTTTTCAGGTCAAAGGTGTACCTTATGCATCGTGTCTCTTTCCTTTTCCATAGCATTTTTAACACGTTTCTCGGGTGTGAATGCTGATCAGAATTATTTAACCATATTTCAGGTATTCTGCTGTTTGACTTCCTGTGAAGTCCTTAGCTTTCAGGCCGGGAAAGAATACAAAAAGGAAATAAAAAACAGTAAAATCAGCACATATAAAAGCATCTTGCACAACTCTACAGTGTTTTATAGTTGTAGCTAGAGATGTGCCTGAACCAAAACACAAAGAGCAAACTTTGAGAAATTACAAGCTCCAACTCCCATAAGGCTCATCTACACTAGCCCCTTCCTTTGAAGGGGGCATGTAAATGAGCATGCTCGGTAAATAGCAATGAGGTGCAGCACTGTATATGCAACACTTCATTAGCATTATTCTCATTGCGCTACTTCCAAGTTCCCTTACTCCCAAAATGTTAGCACATTAGGCCAGTGTAGATGAGCCCAGAGAAGTAAATAAATATCTTTCCATTGACTAACTGGGAGTTGGACTGGCTTTTTAAGCTATGGATTCTAAACTTGCTGTATGCCCTTCCCTCCAAACCTGGACATGTTACGTAAGGGGTGTACAAAGTACACATTAGAACAAAACTGGTGAACCTTTTTTCCCTCTCTTCAGACCAGAGATAATGAAGAAGATGGGGACAAATCCTAAATACAGTTACTTGCTAGGAGTTAGTCCTCTTAAGTTGTGCAAGTAAGCCGTATAGTTAGTAGTGTTTGTGGGATTGGTTGGTTAGCTACCTTCAGATGTTGTTTAGATTTAAGCTTGATTTTTTTTATATGTTAAAAGTAAGCTGTTGATTTTTCTTAAATAAAATTGAAAATCAGAACTGCAGAATAAATGCAAGGTATTCTTATACAATACAACATTGAAAGAGCAAGCTGCTGCTGAACCTTCTCATTTCTTAATTGTACTCCATATCTGAGTGGCTGTTTTAAATAAACAGGGTGTGTTCTAACAGATAACATATTCTCTTGATTTAGTTGTTGTTTTTAATTTTTGAGAGTGTCAGTGTCTGTTCTTAGAAAACACCTAGAACATTATAATCACTTCTTCAATATAAAGAAATTTGACTATGTATTATTATTGCCTGTTTAAAATAAAAAGCCTGCTCTGGATTCTGGCTTTGAGCACATTGTGAAGCCCATCTATTCTGTATGACTAATTACTCATCTAAACCATGCTATATGTTGAACAATTGTATATAAGTATTTATTATATTTTATGATTTTTGCTGTCTGTGTAACAGAACTTACAAACCTTATGTCATTTTCAATGCTTATACACCAGAATGAATTGAGGTATTTACTGCGTCATTGCGTATTTATACGAGACAAATATATTGGGCCTGGTTATGTTCTCATGTATGCTGGAAAAATTGCTCAATTAATGCCTGCACGGTTCCTTCAATGTAAAAAATTGGTATAAGTGTAAGTTCACTAGTTTCTCATTGTAATCATTGCTGTTTTGTGTGCTTCAGAGTCATAAGGTATACACAGTGCTGTATGGTTTGCAGTACAAGTTGAACCTCTCTAATCCAGAACTCTCTTGTCCAGCAACATCCATAATCCGGAATAATTTTAGTTAACTGGGTGACCACTTATCATGATTGTGGTCGAGTTTCCCGTGGTCCCATAAAGTTTGTTTACAGCCACCAGTCCTGGTTCTCAGTTTTCTATGCTGCTATTTAGCAGTAATTTACCCCCTAGGTGTTTCTAAGAGCCCAGTAAGCAGCGCAAATGTTTGTAATGCTGCTAGACAGTGTGACCTCCCATGGTCCAGCAAATTCTTTTATCCAGTGTGATGGAAATGAGCAGTCTCGAAAATGCAAAATGGCTGCTAATTTGCATATTGCAGAAGCTCATTTGCATATCCATGGAAGAAAACAAGCATTGAAGACTTGGTTCTTCCAGCAAAATCCTCTTCTGTCACCAGCCACTTACCCCTGGAAAAAATCAGGAATAAGGGGCTGCCAACAAAGGGGTTTTTTTTGCTGCCAGCCCTAGGGGTGAGTTTTGCACTAACCTAAGATGCTTTGGGTATAGATTATCTTCCCTTGCTCAATATTTAGGCTTGACAGAATTCAACTATTAACATCAAAATGTTCTTAGTAGTTTTGCTTAGGCAAAGTTAGAGTTTGATTTATATGAATTTTGATTATCACCTGTAGAAATATATTTTCATTAGTTTGTTTGTACGTACAGTATAATTGACATTTGCTGACATTTACTGATAAAAAGCTAATATGTCCAAGACTATCAGTATTATTTCACTTGCCCTCAAATGGGAAAATCAGATACTTATATACTTGTTGATTAGATATGCAAAGAACATGAATTTCATGAGTCTGCACACTTAAGGTTGGTCTATGTTACTGTGGTAAGTCAGCCGTAAGCTACACCACTCCAGTTAAGGGAATAACATAATACTGGATGAGCAAAATAGTTTATTAGATGAGCGTTCGTGGGACAGACCCACTTCTTCAGACCATAGCCAGACCAGAGCAGACTCAATATTTAAGGCACAGAGAACCAAAAACAGTACTGTACTGTGCTGTACTGTTTTTGGTTCTCTGTGCCTTAAATATTGGGTCTGTTCTGGTCTGGCTATGGTCTGAAGAAGTGGGTCTGTCCCACGAAAGCTCACCTAATAAACTATTTTGCTAGTCTTTAAAGTGCTACTTGACTGCTTTTTGTTTTGATAGTGTATAGACTAGCACAGCTTCCTCTCTGTTACTATAATACTAGATGAAATTGACATAACTTTGGTCATCTTACTGTGGTGTCTACACTGTGCTGTGTCAACGGGAGATGCTGTCCTGCCAACTTACCTCATTCTCGGAGAGCTGAAGTACCAGAGACAATGGGAGAGCTCTCTGCCATCAACTTACTTGTTTTCATTAGGTCTGCTAAACTGGCATTATTGCATTAATTGCAATTAATACAGCAGTGCTGATCAACTGGTAAGCGGAGACAAGGTCTTAGGCTTTTGCATGTGGGTCCGGTGTGCAATGCTCTTGGAAACCTTACTGTTGCATGAATCAAGGCCCTCCACTGGGAATGGGACCTCGGCAGTGCAGCAGGAGGGCTTGAAAATGGTGAAGAGTGGAAAAACTCCAAACATCTCAAAAAGTTTTGGGTTTGTTTTCCTGTCTGGGCAATGTTAGTTGTAGGGCCTGGTAGCATTCATATGAACTGAAATAAACTGAAAGGTTATAGCACATGCCCAGAAATGTTTCTTGAGGGCCTGGACAAAGTACTGTATGTTAAGGCAGAGAAGAGACATCATTCAGTGGTACACAACAAAAAGGAAATTCTTTCAGAGGCTATGGACCACAGATGGATCATCTCCTCTCCTCCCCTTCTCCCCGCTACCCTGCCTACTGCAGCTTTCGACTTCCCAGAGTGGAAACAACACAGTCTGTGTGGCTAGTATTGCATCAGAGAGTTTTTGTAAGTTCTGGCCTGGATGAATCGGTTTTGGAAAGGACTGCTACCTACACTCCAGATAAACAGGGAGGTGGCAACTGAGACTCATTGGCTGCAAACCTTTGTCCTGGGGAAGCAGAAGCAAGTTGGGATGGAGGTAATGGTTGGGAACTTAGTGACAAGGGCACTGAGACCTTTTCTTTACATATGTGCAGCAGCAGATACCATGGTTATGATGTAGCCATGGAAGAGCATAGAAGTGACATCCATCTTAAACTGACCCTTGCAAGTTGTTTTCCTTCAGCAAGAGTCAATATGGGAGGATTTAAACTTCTTAAATCACTTAAAATTGCTAATTCAAACTTGTTTGGTTGTTGGCTTTTTTCTCTACTTCCTGTGACCTCAGCTCCAATAAAGCTCCTATGAAAACATACCTTCTTCTGTATGTTGGACAGGACTCCACCATGGCAGTCATCTTATTTACAGCTGGTACAAGACCACAATTTGCTGTGCTCATCTAAGCATCTCCTCTCAACAGACAAGAACCTTCTTCAGATCTGTTTTCCTTAAACCAAACGAACAAAAATATGACCTTTTCTCTTGGATGGGAAGGGTCTCTGTATCACCGTCTTAGAATTGTTGTGTTGGTGAGACCTTGTGACTGACTACAGAGACTGCAAAATCTGGACTAGAGTTGCATTTTTAAAAAGGTTGAACCTCTCTAGTTCAGTACACTCTCATCCAGCAACATCTGTAATCTGGCATTTCCCATGGTCCCATGAAGTTTTTTTTACAGCAACCAATCTGGGCTCTCAGTGTCCTTTGCTATTACTTAGCTGTAATTTACCCCTAAAAGTAATCTAATAGCCCAGTAAGCAGTGGAAATATTGTTAATGCTTCTAGACAATATTTACCTCCTGTGGTCCAGCAAATTCTCTCTTTTGGCACTGGTCAGGTACTTAGGGTGCCGGACTAGAGAGGTTCAACCTGTACTACTCTACTACATAACGTATAAATACTTTAGCAATACTAATAACACAACATGCAGTCCTACAGAAAACAGGAATAAAATACTTTGCAATAGAATTTATTGTTATGGCCACAACCTTTTGGAAAGCAAGAGGAAATTGGATGTGCATGCCAACCAACCAGCACTAAAAATGTCATAATTTAAAAAGGAGATTACAGACCCAATGTAATAGTTATATTGAATCTAAACTCAAATAACTTTTATGGGTGGACTAGTTCCAATGGGGGGGGGGAGGGAGAGAGACTATTTCTTTTGATACATTTTTAACCTACCCCCACCTTCATTTTGTATTAAAAATAGTTTTTGTCGCTCATACTTACTTTGACAGTTTTCAAAGACACTCAGTGAAATTTGTTTTCTTGACAGAGAGAATGTCTTTTCCATCAAGTTTAGGCAGTAAATCTTATGGTCTCATTGGGCTTGTGGATAACTGCTCATTTGGAACTTGAAGTGTGTCTGTGTCCCCATTAGATACTGGGTGAATTTCTTTGGCTCATGTTACACAGGAGGTTAGACTAGATGATCACAGTGTCTCTTTCTGACCTTATGGTCTATGAATCTATGCCCCCTCTATGCACTATGAGGAAAAGAGCCCTTTGGCCCTTTAAAATAAAATGACAATTGCTAGTGTAGCAGGAGGATGAATATGAACAAACTTCCCATTTGACGTACTTGAATGGGCTTCAGGTTCTGATATAATACCTGCCTATCTGGACATAACTAGATGTTCTGACCCATGGGGAATTTGGGAATCTGCCTGACTCCCATGGGGCAAACCTAAAGACAGCACGTCTAGGAATCTCATTTTAAAAAAAAGTACATGAAACCATATGATCATGTGTTGTAGTAACTGTGCAGGCATTGGAGCTTTCACGCACCTGTCCCAGTATGTGAGTCATGATTAGTGTGTGCTGAATCAGCAAATATTTCTGGCCGTGTGGGCTGGATTTAGTATCAAGATTGCCTTCTCTCTCAAGCTACTGCTTGGGCGCTAGCTCAGTGCTGCTGGCATTCCGGTGTTTTTCAGCTGATGTAATAATAGTTGTTAGGCTCTGTTGAGAATGCATTATAAATCTAAAGTCCATGGAGAATGTTTGCTTTTTGTGTATCACAAAAGATATTAAAAAAAAGCCCTCCCATGAAAAAAACAAACAAACAAAAGATTAGGAGGTGACAACCTTAGAGCAAAATAAAACTGTTGTCTTCCATCAGAACTGAAGCTAGAGAAGAAATTATGCATGGTTGTGTAAATGTAATGGAAGTCTGTGTACTATAAGAAACAGTTACATTGATATTTAAAAAACAAAATAGTATTGCTGTGACTTGTGATATGGCAGCATTTTTACCCCCTTGCTTGTGGTTGAATTGATTTATATGTATAGTTTGCAAATCCATTTTGGAAAGACAGCAGGTTGCAAGATTCCTTGGATAAAAACTATATAAATTATTATTATTCATGGGGAAAAATTCAGAGGCAGCCTGTGTCCCACATAATTCTGTGACATAAAGTTACCCTTCACCTGTCACTAGACCAGCTAGGGTATTTCTAGTTATATATTTGTCCTCAAGACGAAACTGTGGCGAATGAAACAAAGCTATTTTTATGTTGGCTTGTACTGTATCAGCAGCTCTTATTACAAACTCAAATTATCTCCCTCCCACACAAATCTGTTGTTCTTATTCTTTAATACTGTAAATTATCTATGTTAGAAATACAGAGTTGTAAAATAGAATAGATAGGACACTGGATGTGTTTGGGGAATGATAGTCAGGCTATGTGAAAAATTTCAAGGTGAATTTTTTTTTGTTCTTCAGTGGAATGAAAGTGTGTTTGCCAAATGGAATTTAGTTGAAAAGTCCATTTTCAAATTGTAAAGGTCAGATTTTGATTTGGGTGCCTATCTGTGAAAAGGATTATTTTTGATGAAAAAAAGTTTTGTGTTGTTTTTAAAGGGTTTATATTTGGTAAGATTTTATAAACTGATGGAGGAAAGCAGCAAGCTTAGTGTAGGAAGTAAAATGTTTCATAACTTTGAGCTCGTGCTACTAATCTTATCTTGCTTTGATCAGTAAACAGGATTTGATTTTCAGCGAGGCCTTGTGTTTCATGGCCAGCGCTATGTGCTTTACAACACTTTGCAGTGTCTTAGAAAAACAGTGGTGATGAGGAAACAGAATATCCTTTCATTGGGAGTTTAATTACTTGTTCTGATAGGATCTAATTCTTTCTTCTGCTCTAGCCCTTTATAGCTGATTCATTTTTTTTCTATTTTTCATTATGCAATAAAAAAAATTTAATCAGTTATTTTATACTCTGTTTATCCCAGTCAGTTTATTCAGAAAAAAGAGTTCTTGCCAAATTATCTACTTCACAGAAAACAAAAGGAAAACTAGTGCACTCTGGAATTTTATCAGTCTCGGTAGCGGAAAGGAAGGATCAATGCTCATGGGGTCTGATGCAACGTCCTTTGTAATTGGTTGATCATCAGCCATTCCTGTCATATGAAATACATGTTCCAATATAATATTAATCTACTGTGTTAAAGGACACCTAGGCTATGTCTATATGACTGGCTTTTCCCAGCAAAACTGGGCTTTTGTCAGGAAAAACTGTGGAGCATCCACACGCAAAATGTGCTGTGTCGACAGTTTGTCGACAAAACCCAGCAAATCCATTGCCAACAATATTCCTCTCTCCATTCAGGTATAACACCTCTCTCGGCCGTGTTCTGTCAACAAAACAGCCGTGTAGATACTCTGGGGCCCTTTTGTCGACTGACAGGGCTTCTGGTCACCAGGCAGCTCTGTTTGCAGAGCTTCCAGTCAGCCATTCTGTTGAGAGGGCCGGGCAGTCTGGCTGCTCTTTGTCAACAGACTGGATTGTTCTTTTGATTTGCTTTTATGTGTAGACACAATCTGTCAACAGAAGTTTTGCCAGGAAATCCCTTCCGACAGTGACTTCTGTCAACAGAGGCTTCTCGTGTAGACGGAGCCTTAGTGTCTGGTCAGTTCCTAGTAATATCCTAAGAGCTAAGGTTTAAGATTTAAGTATTAAGATTTAGAAGGCTCCTTTCTTTCCAGTTAGAAGAAGAAGAAATGTGGCACATGTCCTACATGACGTCTCACAAAATCATTCTGTGGCATCACATTGTAATTTGAACAACTTCAGAGCTTAGAATTACTATATTATAGCATAACTGACTGTCATTCCAAGGCAATGTGGTGCAACATAAGGAAGACAATGAAAATATCTATCATAATATTTTTATACGTGTGTGCAGGACATTTTAAATATTATGCAGTATATATTTTTAGCCTCTCCCTAGTTGTAGCTATAATCTGTTGCTAATGAGGTGCATATTGTATTTGTGGAAAAAATTGTTGCACTGTATCAAGGATCTGATTTGCAGCTTCCTGAAAAGGCTACCAGCAGAGCCTGTGATTAATCAGAACATAATGTAAGTTGCAGTGGGAACATCATCCTAGGGAACTAGTTGAATGTTTTCCATTGTTGACTATGTACTGGGTTGAAGAAACAGTTCCTTGGTTTCCATCTGGCCAGTGGCACTCAGAGCATTATAAATCTATCACATGCAATAACATCTATTGCAAGGCCAGTCCTGTGCCTGCTGAGCACACACTGATTGAAGCGCTCCAGATGGCAATGGAACCAGTGAGTAATGAGTGATTACAGAGCTTAAAAATCAAGTGGCAATGCAAGAATATGGATTTCTACTTTCTCTTGTGATGGACTGCTCTCTCCCAGTTAGGGATATTATACAAATGAGAACTAACACTCCTAAATGCAACTTTGTTCTCTAATAAACACCAGGATATGTGTACTGGACAGTGACTGTCTGAAGGTTTTATTACATCAAAGCTTTCCAAATATATGGTTAGTTCCCTTTTGAAGTGACTGCTGAACTAATATAAAATCTAACATTCTTCATGGACATCACTGCATTGGTAGCCCATTTGCCAAAGAGATTATAGGGCACAGTACTGGTTCTTGGTCTAATAGCCAATTATGTCAGGCTGACCAAAGAGGAAGATCGAACGCTGTAAAACTGTCATATATTTTAGCTGCCACTGAGAAATCTAAGCTCACCAGATACTGCAGAGATTCAGAATTTGCAATTAAAACCAGAACGTAACAATGTTTTGCTTTTGGGAAATAAATCTCAACCAACATGTTTTTGTTAAGCAGCTAGACAAATTTTCTTTTTTAAATATATCCTTCAGTTTACGAAATCCATTAAAGCTGAACTGCTGTACAGATCAGCTGGTGAGTTACCTTGCTTGGTCAGAGTAGCAAAAAGATTGAAAAAGAGATACTTGTGATAATGTTATATGTGCTGAGTTCCATATTGATTCATTTCTCACTTAAAATACCTTAATTAAGCATATCTTACTGTTGACATAAATCACCTGCTACTGTTTAACCAATTTCCTGTTTCAAAAATTCAGTATATTTTTATATTTCCCTCCCCTTGATTAAATACCCAATGGTTGTGATCTATCTACAATCCACTAGGTATACAGCACTTTCTGTCCCTTTTTCCCCTCTTCTGTGTTCGTCTGAGTGCACTAATTGATTCCATATTTTGCTCCTTCATTCTGGGAAAACAAAATCCAACCTATTTCATGAGATTTCACTAAGAGTTCAGTTGCTAAAAGATTAATTTCTTCTCAGGAAATTCGTATTGCCTGCTGTCATTTGCTAAAGATTTAAACCATGGAAATCTCATGCCACAAAGTACTAAATTTCTTCTCAAACTGTAGTATGTTACTTCCACTAGGCCTGTCTGTGCTAATCCAGCACTGCAACATAATTCATTCCTTTGAGCTTTTAAAATAATAATAACTGTTTTTTTAAGTAACCAGTGTGTGATCCCCATTGCATCTAGTGCATACCTCCCATTTGGGGATAGTAATTATTCCACCCTCTTATTTACTACCATCTCTGACCAGTTTCTTTGATCTCCATTCTCATGTTAGGGCCTGATCTTGCACATGCTCATACATGTAAAAAACTTAACTAATGTACAATCCCACTGACTTCAGTGAGCCTGTTTACGAGAATAAAGTTGCTCCTGGATGTGTATGTGCAGGATTTGGGCTTTTGAGAGTAGATTCCACAGGGTTGTTGTGCCTCAGTCTCTTTTCACTCATGCTGCTGTTAATCAGAAGGACCTCCATGGAAATCAAGAGAATATCACTGATGTAAAGTCTTCATGAGTGAGATAAGTATCAGCCCCCCCCCCCACATTTAGGTTTTTTATCTCTGCCAGTAAAAGCTTACACACATCTGTAGCTCTCTTGAAATAAGTAGTAATATAGGGAAGTTGCCTGTTTTTGGAGGAATGTACCTAGAGTGGAGAAGGGATGAGGTGGGGGGGCTAATTGACCTGGATTTGCTTGCACACTGCTCATGTATTTTAAAATATAAAAAGTGAAAGTACCTCACTGAATAGTAGCATGTCAGGTGGGAAGATATGAGATTTATGTGAGAAGACTAAATTTGTAGAAACTAAATGTGGAAAGTAACATCTATTTGGCATTCCCAGAGAAGGTTTAGGAAAACTATAATTAGCTGTAACCCACAGCAGTAACCTCTCCTTTGTTGCAATCTCCCCGTAATGATCAGGAACGTCAGCCAGACAGTTTTATGTCATCTTTTGTGCTTTCCTTCTCTTGGGCCATTAAACTGTATTCTGGTTTTTCAAAGAAGTGGACAAGGAATGGAAAAGAAGGAAACATTGGATCAGACTTTCTGTGATCTAATCATGGACCCCAGTGTGTGTATAGACTGAGAAACTATCTGTGTGACAGAATTGACCTTGAGTGTTTGTGGAAATGAAAGGGGCAATATCAGAACTAGGCAACATCCCATGGTTTTGCTTCTTGTGGGTTTGTGTGAATACTTTTTTGCCTTGCATTGAGACTCAGGTTGGTAGGGAGGGGGAGAGGGGGTTGTTGTAATAATTTCCTACAATTGTAGTTAATATTCAGTACCTGAATACTGCACACTTGGAAGGGCTCTGCTCTTTACCTGTTGCAGGATGAATACTGTTTACCCACCTACACCATCTCTGGATTAGCAAAAATGGGCCTTTCAATTCTCTCTCCGTGCAGCTCCACCCATAGATGTTAGGACTCAGATGGGTTCGGGCATTTGTCTCATATGTTCTCTGATCCTCTTGAGTTGATCATGCCTAAGCCCTATCTACACTGCAGGTTCTGCTGTGCACCATTGAACAACAGTGGTCAATTACATCTTTTGTTGTTTTACTAGTATAGATGCAGCTCTAGTGCAAGAGATATCAGAGCTGGAATATCAATGGGGAAAATGGTGACCCAGACCAATGGGATAGGAGAAAGTCTTATTTCATTCCATCCCCACCTTGGGAGTAATCTGTAAAAGTTAGGGAGGTTAAATGTGGCTTTTTTGCTGACTAGTTAAGGAAACAGAGGAATGAGTCAATGCATATCTTTTTGGGAATGTAGATTATGTCTCCCCAGATGCATGGTAACTAAAGCACCCTCATCTTGGGAGGTGAGGGAATGAAAGTTGTAGATCTTTTCTTGGTAGCCCTCTTCCTTCTCATCTTTCTTTTCCAGATTACTGAAGCATAACTGTGTGAAGGCACTGCAATGGGGATCAGGAGTGGCACGGGAGATGAGAGAGGGTTAGAAGAGAATACTTAACATGCTCTGACATTTTAGAATTGCTCTCTTTTGCCAGCAATTTTAGGGGAAAAAAGGAAAGTACTTCCTATTTATACTTGGTGCTAGAGCCAGTTAATTCAGAGTTAGAATTTAGTTAATCAGTCTAATCGTCATCTCTAGGAAAAGGCTGGAGCCGGACTTTGCAGATAGGCTGATTGTCACAAGTCCTCTTTAAGTCAGTGGGTTGGCAGGTATTCACCACTTCTGAGTATTAGGCCTACTCCCTTTTTCTATCCCAAAACTGACATTATACATTTGGGTACATATATAATATGCTTATAGCTCTGTATAATTTTTCACACAAATTTCACCCAGCTCCACACTTCTACATTCTGTATCCCACAGTGCTTTTTTTTTTTGTAAAAAGGAGAAGCCGGTATTCTACAGACTCTCCACCCCTGCCCCCCAGCCAATCCCATTGCTGCGGCCCCTGAGCTGCTGGTACTGAGTCGGTACCGGCGAGTACTGGCACAAAAAGGCACAGGTATTCCATAATTTTCTTCTATTCTTGTTTTAAGAGTGGCTTAGTGATTTCTCATTGATAGTTAGGTTTTGATCAACGCTTCCTTATTTTTAGATATCTGCCTTAACTTGACCCATGCAGCTGGGGAAAAAGCTTAGGCACTTTAAAATTTTTCCTTCAGTGAACACTAAACAAATGCCATTGCTTGATTTTTTTTTTTCCCTTAGTTTATATGTCTTAGCTGGTAATGAAGCCTGGCTTAGTTTTTTTTTCTTTTTTCCATAGGGTGACAACACAGCTTTAGTGACTCGGCATCTCGCCTGTTTAATGTTCAGCAGATGCAAGGAAGGATGGCATCATATTGGTAGTACAGTTCATGCATCACAGCAGGCATTCCATGTACCATGACATCATGCCCCAGAGCAGAAAACAGGACTTGGGAGCTCCCTTGCCAATAGACAGATTCTTTTTTTCTTAATCCATTTCTTGCTGAAAGTGTACGTGATTCATTCCAGATGTACTCAGATTTAATGATTCAGGAAACTAGCCTCTTAAAATGAGGCTTAAACACAATCTTCTGGTGCATTTCTGATGAAGATCTGAATTCTCATCAGCTTCAAACCACTGGGGCTTTTTACAAAGTTCAGTAAGGCTGTGAATTTGATGTTAGGGCTGTAATGAATGATCGGTTAGTGCTCTCTTAAAAATCAAATTTTCCTCTTCTATATACGAGTATATTGTGAAAGACTCATTACTAGTTTAGCATTTGCCACAAGTGCCTTCATTCAGATACAGTTCAGTGTAATAGATAATGGCGTCATGGAAAGTAGTAATAGTATAGTGACATGCAGTACATGTTTATTGTTACTGCCTTTGTTTTTAATTTTTTATTTAAAAAGATCATTCTGAAGAGGTGTTCGACTTGTCAGTATTCAATGACAGCAGTCTTAGACTGAGTCTGTTCAATCAGTAAAAGTTGCAGAATCAAGGAGTCTTTTTTTCTATTGTTTGCATATGATATAGATGATCAAAAATAAAAGTAAATTGTTGATAGGATATGGAATTAGTCCTAAGTACTCTCCCTCTCAAATAATGGCAGTTTCTAGTCATTAATGATCAGAGGGCATTCCAGCTAGTCCATCCTTCACTTGATGAATCCTTTGTTAGTTTACATCACTTGCTAAACAATACATGCATCCAGATTTTACAAAAGAATCTTAGCCTGAACGTTGTTAAACTAGTCTTTAAGTTTATGCAAACACTGTGATATTGAACTTACTGGAAGATAATTCACCTTAATGATGATTTATTTTTTCTCTATAGTTTTGATTGTTAGGTAATCTGAGTACTTTTCCATTTATGCCTTGGATAATTTGTTTGCTTTTCAATTGCAAATGTTTAAAATTGCCCCATTCGGCCTTTTGAATTCGATACCTACTTGTGCAGAAGTCCCACTGCTTTTAAAGGGGTTTTTACTGATATAAAAATTGCAAGATTTCACTCTAATTGTTTTGATATCTTAGTGTCAGATTTTTAGTGGAGTTCCAACCGGGAAGGATAAGAGGAAGCTAGCAGTCCTAGCGCTTAACAGTTAGGAGGAGTTTTTGAACAAACAGACAAAGCCAAACTCTCTCAAAATATATAGTAGATAGTAGCCTACTACTGTTTACGTTTCTGCAATTTTTTTTTGTTCAATAACATCCCACAGTTTGTGGCCGGATTAGAACATCCGTAACCAATTACTTCTTTTGAGCCAGCCAAGGCTTTCTTCTATGTGGATGCAGTTTTGCAAAAATTGTGCCCTTCATTTGTTTTCATTCATGATTGTGAGAGAAAATCATACCATTTAGGTTATGTATCCAATCACAAGTGCAAATCTGTTACTCAGCCATCTCAGTGGTGGAGTTTATGCCTGCAATTAATTGCAGCTTTAAAAGTGCAAGTACAGTTGTTGCAGTTTGTGCTAAAACAGTGAGAAGTTCTCACTTGAAATATGGTAATCAAATAAAGGTTATAAACAAAATGGGCTAAGAAGATAATGCACTAGAAACACCCTATTATTTTGTGGAGAAGTCCATCAGAATTTAGTGATGAATTCATAAGGATCAACTTTAAAGATAGTGTCAAGAATATTTTACATGAAATTTAGATATACTCCTTCACAAACCACTTTGGGGAACTTGTGATATAACTGTGGATACCAGATTCTAGAACCAACTTTGGCTGCAGATGAGTGAAGCAAAGAGTGCCTTTTCTCATGTGTTATCACTTTAGTATCCTTTACCAGGAGAGCTTGTTTCTACAAGCGTGTGGTGGGTGGAAATCCCCTTGAGATCAGCGTGCAGGCTTTCTATAGTATAGTGACAGTATTGGATTTTTAAACAGAGGTGGGCTAAGGACAGAAGTGAAGATGCCAAATCACATCAGATAGGTCCACTCATGTAAATTAGTTGTTTTCAAGAGTTTCATTCTGAATCGGGATTAAGTAAAGCAAAATAGGCAAACATAAGACTCATGTAAGTCCTTGGCACAGTTGTTCCTTGGTAGAAATCTTAGAAGATTCCATAGGAAAGCTTGTCATTTAAACAATTATTTGTGTTGAAATGCTATTTGGTCAGACAAGAGACTATCTGTTTGTGTGTGTCTGCAGGTATTGGTGATACTTACCGTGGTCTGGGTGCATGCTAAATTAATGGTAGAAGAATGTTTTTGTCTTTGATGATTGTTCCACATCTGATGTTTCTTGTTGGTTCTTTCCCCTGATGTGCCGCTAGAAGGCTCTTTTCTGAGCCATTACCCAACTCCTTAATGACAACCTCAATCTTTTTCAAGGTAACTATGGCTATAGCTACACAATGGAGATTAAAGGAGCACACGTATAGCGCTGTAGCTCTGAAGGCATCATCCTGTAGTGTGACAGTGTGTGCTGATGGAAGGGGGTTTTCTGTCACTGTAGGAACACAGCCTCCCCAGCAACAGTAGCTAGGTTGAAGGAAGTATTCTTTGGTTGACCTAGCTGTCTCTATGCTGGGTGTCACATCACTAGCAAAGAGTGCCTTTTCTCGTGTGTTATCACTAGTTACATTGTTCAATGATGTGGATGTTTCACATCCCTGTGCCAGGTAGCTTTGCTGAGCTAAATGTTAAGAGTAGACCAGGCCTAAGTGGAATTGGATTCCTTCAATTGCAGAGTGGTGATTTTAGGCTGCTTTGGCACTTCTGCTTATTTTCTAACTTACATTCTGTGTACAATAGTGTGGGATGATTGCATTACATTTGCTGCAAAAGACAGATGTAGGAGAAATTGATATTTATGTATGTATTTGCATTTTGTTAGCACCTAGAAATTCCATGACCTGCTAGTTCCTTTACAAACACACAACAAAAAGATAAGGCCTGGCCCAAATAACTTCTTATGTAATTATTATTCGGTGCATAGTTATTGTAACTTCTTAAAATTTCTATTTAGCCTATGATAACTTTGTAGATGTTGATTAGCCCTCTTTGGTTTTGTCCTTTCAGCAGAGGAGATCAAAATAAGAGGATTTTCACAAAGTTACTATAATGTCAAAATTATGTTGCATTTTAAAGAAACAAAATAGAAGACCATTTATCTTTGAATGTTACTATAACAATACATAGCCCTTAGGATATCTCTTTATTACCAAAGCACTGTATAAACTGTAATTATTTAATCCTCATGATAGCTCTGTAATGGTACAGTAGGTTAAAATAGCACTCTCAATTTTACAAAGAGGGGTTAAGTGGGTGGCATAGGGCTACCAAGGTAGCCAGTGTCAGAGCCAGGATTAGCATGCACACATTGCTGGCACCCAGTCCTAAACTGGTATTACTATGTACTCATCTCATGTGCGATATAAATGTTAATGTTGACTCTGGTCTCATTAACAGATGAAGATAGAAGGAAGAAAGTGAAACTTGTGTGTTCTTTTCTGGTTACAGTGTTGATGAGAAAACACCTTATCTAGCCCTGGGAGCAGTCAAGAACATTTCACTTAATATCTCCATTTCCAACATTGGGGACGATGCCTATGATACCAACGTGTTCTTCAACTTTTCCAGGGAGCTCTTCTTTATCAAAATGTGGCAAAAGGTAAGAAGGGACAGTCTCCATGGGAGCAGACTTTGTAATATTACTGCTAACATACCTAATGGGCTGGGGGACAAATTGAGGCCCGCTGATAATAGCCACATCTCAAGGAAACCTGAGAGTGTACGCACCTATCTGAGGTACTTATGTAGAACATTACTTTTGTGAGTTAAATCGATATTGATGATAGTCTTTTTTATTTTTACACATCATTTCGGACTGAGATGGCCATAGGCATGAAAAAGAAATGTGCTGGTTTAGAAAGAGATGGAGAAAGAGGTTGGTTGCCTTAAAATTCATAGCAGACTGTATGGGAGTGAAAAACTAAAAGAGTCTGAGCTTTAATCTCTTCATATTTAGAGTTACCCCTTTCAAATTTCTAATGGGGCATAATCGGGTGTAGGGACTAAATTCTTTAAAAGTAATTATTTTAATCCTCATTTAACATGTGTCAGAGATGGTTCTGAATGGAAGTAACACATGTTAAAGGAACTGCAAAGACTAGATGCTGTCAAATGTAAGGAGAATTTTTATGATTTGCTTTTGTCCTAAATGGCTTTCACAATTGTTCTCTTTCTGCTGAATCTCTATCATAGCTTGCTGGTCACATGATGCTGAACTAACATGAGGAAGTTAAAAGCTACAGCACAGTTGGAGAAGAAATACATGGGCAAAATCCTAGCCTTGTTGAAGTCCTGGGGCGAGGATTTCACCCATGTATTTCAAAGACTGATTGCTTTTGGTTATAGAAACACCTTTTCCACTGTAGAGAGTACGTGGGGCGATCAGGGAACACTTCTGATGGGCAGTAATTCACTTGGCCTTCAGTTTTGAGCATTACTTTTACAACTGTCTGAGCAATAGTTAGGTACTGCAGTACTCCATGTCAAACAATGTATATTACCTGGATGCTGTAGCTCTTTGTCTAAACAAATCAAAATGAGTGCTGCCAATACCCACTGTCATGTTAATGGGAGTTGTACATGTAGATTTCTAGGGACTGTCCTGGCTGCCATTGGAATGTTTCCATTGACTTCAGTGGGAATAGGATTCTGAGCATATGTGGTTCGAACAGTTACAGTTTCATTCAGTAGCTAGGGTTGAGTCTTTCACACATGGATTAATTAGACCACTAGAGGCACCACATTGGTTCATTTTGGCAAGTACTGTTGGGGAGCAAGCTAAAGAAGATATTCCTTTGCTACTGATGCTCCATCATGCACCTATGTCTAACGCAATTGAGTCTGTTCTGGTATGGCTATGGTCTGAAGAAGTGGGTCTGTCCCACGAAAGCTCACCTAATAAATTATTCTGCTAGTCTTTAAAGTGCTACTTGACTACTTTTTGTTTTGATAGTTCAGCATGAGATGTGAGGAAGTAGTGTCTGGAAGCAAATGAGAGATTGCTTTAAGATTTATCTCACTTTTCAGTGAATCTTTCATACACAAGTTAGCATTTGTTAAGAAAATACACACCACAGACCAAGTGAGTGTACAGTCTTACATTTTGCAGATCCCTTTGCTATACTGGTTGTGATGTACCCTGTATACTTTCTCAGCGTGCTTGCATTTCTGCCTGCCTCTCTCCCCACCATCCCCCCTTAACAATTAACTCCTATGTAAAGAGCCATTGAAAAATGGTAAAGTGACAAGAGTTCTGTTGTGCTGTTTTACTCAACAGCCGTCTCTTTCAGTCAGCTCTCTCATTAGGATAAAATAGTCTGCCTCTGGCCTCATAGTTTATCCAGATGGGAAGTGGATTATAGCTGTTCAGACACCATATCAGTACCAGTGTTACTTACTCACAAACCTCTGTGGATATAATTTGTTTGAAATATTCTTAATCACAAACTCCATAATCCACTCCCATCTTTTCACATCTAAACTCAGTACACATTCTAATACCTTTTAAAAAAACACATATTTTGTTTCTGGTTGAAAACAGTCCAGGCAAAAATCCAGACATAAAATCCCAAAAGAAAATGATGTCTCTCACACAAGAGTCCCCCTAGCGGAGCAGTTTCAGAGTGAAAGAGTCTGTTGTTGCACAGACACTTTTAGCAACAAAATTGCCATTTAATGAATATCATCCAAATGGAGAGGGACCAACCACATGATCTTTCTCAGCAGAGGGGAGCTTTAGGATAAAGAACACATGGCTAGCATGATGGGCTTTCATAATCTGCATCTGATATCCTTCTTGATGTACTGTAAGTGTCTCTCCAGTTTGTTTTCAGTGTGTCCCCAGAGTAATGCCTTATAGATGAACTTACATATGGTGGTTATAACTACAAGTGAGAAGACAACAGTTTTTTTTTCTTTTTTTTTAAAGCCTTCATCTTAGCTTTAAAAAAAAAAAAAAAACAATCTTGGTGTATAAAGGATGTAGAGAGAATGCCTAAGATTTTGGCTTACAGAAAACATTGGCCTAACTCCGTAATTTTAAAGTAACATTTACTAAAACAACTGGGTTGTTGTTGATGCTTTTTTTCCCCTTCTGGAAGCCGCGTGTGCATGACCTATGACAGTGACGTTCCTTGGCAGAGCTACTGCTGCTTCTCATGGCATGAAAAAGGGTACACTGATTGATATTTAGAAGACCTCATTTATTCCTCTGTCTGATTTTTCCTTTTGCTCTACAGCCTGTTGTCCTCTGCGCCCTAGATGAAAGTCCAAAGTTTTCTTTCCATAGGCTCTTAGAGATGGCCCTTTTAATTGGGAGACACGTTAAGCAGACACCATGATAAGGGGCAGGCTTTTCAAACCTATCGACTTACTAATTATTTTACTTCCTCTCAAACCCCTTGCTTCTCAACAATGTCTTTACTAGACATAGAAGTC
This sequence comes from Carettochelys insculpta, assembly GCF_033958435.1. Classification (NCBI taxonomy): domain Eukaryota; kingdom Metazoa; phylum Chordata; order Testudines; family Carettochelyidae; genus Carettochelys; species Carettochelys insculpta. The sequence continues at coordinate 189,965,168 of NC_134138.1, read as the reverse complement.
AACCATCAATATGCAATTTTATGTATGCCAATTTCATAGCTAAAATTGACTGATCAGTGATCGACTTCAATGGCTGTCTATAAGGAGGAAGGTCACTGGGAGCGTCTCTCCTGTCGACCTTCCTTAATCCTTGCCAGTCGCAGGGAGTTCCAGAGTCATCTTTGTCCCCAGAAAGTGCTGTTTCATGCATGTATGAAACAAAACCCAGAAGATCGACCCTGAGTGGGTCGATCTTCCATGGTAATATAGACCTAGTCAAACTTGACACTGATTGTCAGCATTGCTGATCACTTGACACGCACTTTTTTAAATATGAAAAAAGTTCAAACATGAACTGTAGTATGCAAAACAAATAAAATATAAAGTGGCATAGATATTAGGTAACCACTAATAACTGAATTTTTATTAATATGCACATTAAAATTCATGTATATATCATTGCCTGTTAAGTTGCTGATACGTCCCATGGTACTTTCAGTTGCTTATAGCTTTGCCCAGTTTTGGACTGCTGTGTGGAGCTTCCCTTGAGCATACCTGAGAGGTGGGAGGCAGTTCCCAGTTGCTGGTAAGATTTGCTCCCTTCTCAGGGCACTCTGCGTTTGGATTGAAATTTTTCATTACATTCGCCTGCCTCAGACAGAATATCTGAGGAGAATTTGAGCACAAATAGGTCAGCCATCTCATATGGGAGTGGGCTCTCTGATTCTGGGCTGGGATGCATTGGCAGGTTGATGCCTGCATGCCCCTGTTCTGAGGATAATTAGGACGTCAGTCACCAGGGCTGGCAGACTATTAAAATGAAACTTTGCAATGCTGATTTTTTAATGGTGATGTTCAATGAAGGAGTTTGTGGTTGTTTGGATGTTAATTTATTTTTGTACCTTTGTTTTGAAGTTTGACATAAAATGTAGGTTTTAGAGGCAAAACACCCCCCGTTCCCCACTGCTTAGCTGCCACTGGCTGTCAGCAGTGAAGTGCATTCTCATGGCTCAGGAATGCAGTGTGCTGTAGCTTCCCCTAGGGATCCATTATTTCTCCCCATGCCATAACTGAGAAGCCGGGATAAGTGATTCCTGGGAGGCAGAGGGCAGGTTTTGGGGCTGGCTCCCATTCGCCACCATCAAAAGTCCAAGGAAGTAATTTGTTGCGATCCTTTATTAGCTACAGCTTATTTTCCTGCCTTGCATCAGCTACATTATGCACTTTCATAGCACCTTTCCTTCAAGTGTGTGGAAGCATAGTAGCTAAATATGCTGAAAAACGCCAAAACTATTTTACAAATGGGAGAAATGAGGCCCAGACTTGTTAAGAGCTTATTCAAAAGTACTCTAATGTGTAAGAGAGAGAACCAGGAATAGAACTCAGGAGTCCTAGCTCTCTGATTCATGAGACTGTATGGCTGTTTCTACACATGCCACTTTTGGAGTGGCATGCTAATAAACAGCCAGAAATATGCTAATGATGTAAATTCCCTGCACCTCATATGCATAATGTCACATGGTTTGGAGTCCAGAAGGCACTCTTCCAGACTCCAAAACAGCATGTGGAAGCACAGCCCCCGGCAGGTCTTCGGGAAGGAAGTCCTCCTTCCGGAGGTTCCTTCTTCCTAAAAATTTCGGAGAAAGTGGCATGTGTAGAAACGGCCTGTAACTTTACAGGAGTACATGGCTACATCTACAGTACAGCCTTCCGGAAGATCTCTTCTGAAAGAACTTCTTTCGAAAGAGAGCATCAACACACAAAAAAGTGGATCAAAAAAGTGATTTGCTCTTTTGAGACAGAGCATCCACTCAACCCCTACTCTTTTGAAAGAACAGGCAGGGGTTTTAAAAAACAGGCCCCAAGAGGACTGCTCTTTCGAAAAAAAGAGCCTGTGGAGTATCTACACACATTTTCTTTCTAAAGAAGCTTTCTAAAGGGGGCACTTTTCGGCTGTGTCTACACTTGCCAAAAATGGCCATTTTGAAGTTTACTAATGAAGCGCTGAAATGCATATTCAGCGCCTCATTAGCACGCTGGCAGCCGCAGCACTTCGAAATTGACACGGCTTGCCGCCGCGCGGCTCGTCCAGATGGAGCTCCTTTTCGAAAGGACCCCAGCAACTTCAAAGTCCTCTTATTCCCATCTGCTCATAGGAATAAGGGGATTTTGAAGTTGCTGGGGTCCTTTCGAAAAGGAGCCCCTTCTGGATAAAGCGCATGGCGGTGAGCTGTGTCAATTTCGAAGTGCTGTGGCCGCCCGCATGCTAATGAGGCGTTCAATATGTATTTCAGCGCTTCATTAGTAAACTTCGAAATGGCCATTTGCATGGCCATTTGGAAGTTTTTGGCTAGTGTAGACGTAGCCTTCCTGAAACAGGAAAGGAAGAACAATTTCAAAAGGAACACCACATTCTTTCAATTTACTTTCTAAAGAACGCTTTCTGTGTGTAGACACTCCCTGGGGTCTTTTGTAAGAACTCGCTAGTGTAGATGCAGTCTATAAGTGTGAGAGAGCATGTTTTCACATTGATTAATACATTTTTTAGCTTAAAAAGCATCGATTGATGACGAAATGGTTCAGTAGAAAGATAAAATTTTTTTCTTAAAAAAAATCTCACCTCTTGATTAAGAGCCACATTTGTTAATTAGTTTTGACAAAGAAAATTCTTTCACCACCACCCCCCCCCCCAGTGCTTTCTGGCTATTTCTAAGGAAAAGGATTTCTCCCTTTTCTTTACTTCAGATTACTCCCCCACTCTCTTTTATTCCAGTCTCCCCTTTATATGCCTCCTCCCCCATGAACAGCTCTCATTCTTTGATTTTGATTTTGCTGCTCAGAGCTTTTCCCAAACACCAGCAGGGGAGTTGCCATGATTCTGCCTATGGTGTAAACAGCAGTCATGAAACAGGCCAGAGTAAACCTGGGAAATTAACAGAAGACCATTTCCATTACATGGAAATAATTTGATTATTATTTAACAGTTTCTGGTCTCCTTTTGTATTCCCATTTCAGCACCTATGAGCAATCAAATTTACTCTCACTAACATTCGTAAAGAGAGAATTTCACTGTTTGCATCACAAATGTTTGGGCTCTCACTTAACCAGGGAACAGAAACAATATCCTATAACTTATCTGACCAATCAGAACTAAGAAACTTGGCTTGACTTTAGAATATTCACAATCAGTGTTAAATTAAATCTGAAAACCTGTTCACTAAATTAATATGAATAATGACAAAAGCTGAGGAAATCATGGCCTTCTCAGGGGAAAAAAAAAGAAAGGCTAAACTTCTCAGATGCATTGTTCACAATACGTTTGCTCAGCTCTAGCTCAGATGCTTGTTAATTTTGCTTTGGAAACCTATGAGAGGCATTTGATGTGGTTCACAACAGATTCATGGGATCTTCCTGAAATTAAAAAAATGACCCATAGTGGAAAAATGATCTTCAGCAATGGGCTTCCCTGACCTCTTCTTCCCATGTGTAGTGTTGCAAATGGTTTAGGTTCTTAGATCCTTACTTCCCACTGTAAAACTTTGAGATACAGGGAGATGAAAACGGTGTTATGTAAGAATGAAGCATTATTACTTTTGTAGTAGCAAAGCTACTTTTGACTGTCTGTCTGCAACACTGCTAGCAAAAATAGTGCATGGTGCCTCAGGATGCTATCATCCTTACTGCACCTTTGTTGAAAACACTGTTATCCTGCTGACATAACCAGCTAAACATTCCCCACGCCGGTTGAAGAATAGCCAAGGAAATGCTTTCTGCTGTCACTCACTTGGAATTTAAACCCCACTTTAGTGGGGTTTTAAGTAGGACACGGGCTATCTACTGCCTCCCTCCTCCCCCGACTTCACAAAGGCCTCCTTCACCCTTAGGTGTTCTTCTCCATTACTTTGTAGAAGAATGTTTTCCTCCCATTGGTCAGGGCTGACATCAAACCAGTGTATTCCTACTGAGGAGAGTAGATCTTCATGTATTATAAGCTTGTTACACTTGACCACAGCTTTCTTTATCTAGTCAGTCCTCAGGGATTATGTCACCTGCCCTAACTTTGTGGGGAACTGTTTTCTTCTAATTTTCTACTGGTTTCCACAATTATCTTCTAATTTTTCTTTTTGTATTGATTAAACAGTTTTTTCTAGGTCTCTTCTCCCAACACCACATTCATTAAGCATCTTTTAAAGAGCATAAATTCATCATGGGCAGCTCAGGTGGATTTGTAGTTATATATCTCACGTGTCTTCAAATTTAAGTATAACCTGCAGAGACGCAAAAATGGTTAAAGTGCACAGAAGAATTAAGATTATTACAGCTTTTTCTTTTTCTTCTTTTTTAGCAAATACAAAATTTTGTAAAATGCTTAAATAATATTTCCCAGTCCCCCTCACCCCAGCAAACTTTGAATTCACGTTTCTACTCTTAGCTGACACTTTTAGCACTGGGGAGTTTAATAATAATATAATAGCATTCAGAGTAACAAAAACCTTTAGGTACAAAACATTGTCCACTGTCACTTTTAGGAGTGGGGTTTAAATTCCAAATTAAACCCAGCTTAATGACCTTTGTAGAGGCAATGAAGTAATAGCTTTCAATGGCTTTTTTTTTATAGTGCAAGGCAGTTGGCTCCTTGCTTGTTTTACTTGTAACTTGAATCTAGAAGTTTATCAGCCTTTGCTCCAAAAGGTCAGTTCCATTCTCATAGGATTTCTTTTGCTCGCTTTTAAGACAGGCAGCTGAAGATGGTGCCGGTAGATAAATGGTATCCTGAACCAAAATTCCAACAGAATTGTAACCTTATATTTGTTTAAGTGGTGCTTGCCCTGTGGCACATTGTATATCACAGCTGTATGGCAGGAAGTGGTAGTAATTGTTTGCTTTCATCTACTTGCTCAGATATCTCCTGTGGTGTTAATGGGATCTATAAATAAAACTGAATCCCGCCCCTTTACAATTTTTATTAACGTAGGGCATGCACCTATAGTCCTTTTGCAAGCAAAACTCCAAAGTAAATGGTTTTTTGTCTGTATAAAGCCTGAAGAACCAGGCTCTAGTACACCATGTAAAGATATTTTGAATATTACAAAGAACTTTTGTAAATGTATAAATTCATAGTTTAAGGAGAGAAGAAAAATTTAGACTGTCTAGTGTGACTTCCTGTATATCACTAGCCCTTACATTTCACCTGTTTGCCACTCTACTGAGCCCAAAAGTGACCTTTGAGCTGCAAGTTGAAAAAGAAGGGGCTAATGTTATTCAGAATATTGTAAATTATTTGCCTTCCTTTTGTTTTATTCGGGTGCCCCAAGACATGCTACTCTGAACTTCTTGTCTAGTGTCAGTTTGAGGGGAAAAAAAAAAACTTCACTATACCCCTCTCCTCTTTCTTTCTTTCTTTCTTTCTTTCTTGTTCAGACTCTCATCCCTTTGACAATAAAATGAAATGTTTAAAAAGGTGCCTTAATTTTTCTTGGAAATAATGTACAACTCTTCCCCCAATCTCTGCAGTGACCTTTCATCTTCAGAAGAAGTTCAAACAGGGTCAGTGTAAATTTGTGTTATTAGAGCTAGGTATTCTCATCTTTGACATAAAGATTTCTGACATTCTGAGAACACTGCATCAGGCTGTTAATCTGTTCTTCCAGTGCAGAAAAAAAGCGCGGCTGGGAGAAAACACTTCTGTGGCATTTCATAATGAATGGAGAATTGATGAATACAGATAAAACTTTCAAAATATAATTCCATTCAAATAGGCTGTTAAGGTTTTTTTTTTTTTCAGTGTTTAATCCTGAATTAATAGTTGCAAGTACGTGGCATTAGACTCATGGCAATATCAACAGAACCGTAACAACCAAGCTGTGTGAGGTTTTAAACCAGGTTGATTCCTGGTTCACAGGAGTTTTGCAGAGCAGCCTTTCTGTGGGAAGAGTCCAGGAAACATGTGTGTGAGTTTCAGCTACAAACATGTGCAGAAGAGAAATTCAATAATTTCCACTCAGCAGGGGAAAAAGAAATCCTGTGCTGCAAAGGTCTTCCATAAAACAAGGCAGCACCTCTTAAAAATAGAGCCTTATAAGTGAACAGCTAAGACTTTATTTAAAAAAAAAAAACCAAGCAAACTTATTTCAAGATCAGAATTCACTAAGGAAGGGATTAAATGTTTAAATTTCACCAGTGCCATTAGTTTATGCAGTTTTCATTACCTACTATGCTCTCTTCTTGAACTGGTTTGAAGATTGTCCATGTCCTCCATTATTGCTGTGCAAAACCTGTTGACGTATCTTGAGTTCAGGATTCCATATCTGAAGGAGCTGAAGTAAATGAATGTGACTCTAAAACCATTGACTGGAGACTAATAATGGTCTTGGAGGGACTTATAGCTCTAAATTGACTTAAAATCCATTAATCCCCAGGAAATGCCCTGTACCAAAGTCATTACTGCTATTGTAAGCTAAATAGTATTATTTTTACACTTTAAATATTAACTTCAGAGGTTTTTTTTTCTTCTGGCTATTTTCTATCATGATTTTGCATCCATTTAATGTTTTAAAAGGTTTTTCAGTTGTCAGGTGCCCTATTAAATTGTTTTCCAGTACATGTAAGAACTGATATCAATTGTGTTTGCTTGTGGTATCTAATATCTTCCTGATAAAATTAAGTAGTGGTGAATTGCAGCATTCAAATCAGATTTTAATACAGTAAACCCTCGATTTAATGGACTAATGGGGGAGTGTCCATTAAACCCAAAAGTCCATTACATCAGAAGGTTTACTGAGACCCACCCACGCCCGGTTCCTCCAGCCCCAGTCTCCCCTCCACACAAAAAAATGCCCGCTACTCACCTGCTGCTGGAGGAGCCGGAGGCCAGCGATGCTTGTCCTGGAGCTGCCCCTGTGGTACACAGCTGCAGGGATCCCCTGGCCATGTGGCTGGAGCTGCCCCTGTGCCCCACAGCTGCAGGAAGCCCTTGGCTGCGTGGCTGGAGCTACCCCTGGCTCCAGTGGCTGGTAAGTTCTTTACTTATTTATTTTTTTTTTTTTGGTCTTGGGGCTGGGGGCTGGAGGGAGGGGATTTAGGATTTTATGGGCCTCGATTAAGCAGGCTTCAGGAATAACTGGGGTCTGGTGGACATCTGTTGTTCCTGCAGTCCGCTAAATCAGGGTTCATAAAATAGAGGGTTTACCGTACTATATTGTAAGTGTTCATGACTTGCTTTTGTATGTACGTTTGGTGGTCTTACAGCATGAGAACAGAGTGGAAAATTGATATTTTTTCCTAGTCATTTATGAAACTGATATTGATTCTTGCATTTTATTTTTGACATCTTAAATATTTTTCTTCTTTTAATTTTTAAAAAAAAATATTTTATTTGTTTCCTTGGTCCAGGTGCCTTTGTCTTTCAGGGAGTGGAGATAGGGAGATCTGGGTCTTCCCTTCAACTGGGAGTTCTGTGTGAGCTGACCCCTAAATAGGGGTACTCGAAACAGGAAGTGTAAGGGTATGTCTACACAGTAGCCTTAGTTCATAATAGCTTATTTTGAAATAACACAGCTACACACAAAGGCTGTGGCTACACAACCTCCTCCTTTCCGGAAGGGACATGGTAATGAGCAAAGCGGAATATTCAAATGAGGCCTGGATTTAAATATCTCATGCCTCATTTGCATAGTCCTGTGAGATTTTGCTTCTGGAAGAGCCCCTTCTGGATGCTACAGAGCTGTACAGACAGTGCCCTTCTTGAAGTAACCCCACTTCCAAAAGCCCCATTATTCCTGAAAGATTTGAGGAAGGGATAGGGCTGTGTAGACGCAGCCCAAATGCATTTTGAGTTAACACTTAGCCATTTCAAAATATAACATCTACACACACACAGAGCCTGTTTTGAAATAGAGGCATTTTGAAATGGATGCTCTATGGCTTATTTCCATACAGGCACTATTCCCTATCTTAACAGCTCCTATTTTGAAATAGGCATGCAGTGAGGTTCACAAATTTTGAAATAAGCCAACTGCTATTTTGAAATAGCAGTGGCGTTGTATACATGCTAGGAAAGTTATTTTGAAATAATGGTTGTTATTTTGAAATAACTTTGCTGTGTAGACCTACCTTAAGACTACGTCTGTAGTTACAAGCCTACAGCAGCACAGTTGCTCCACTCTAAGAAAATTCATGGGGCTGCATTATCTCAGCAGGGGAGAGCTCTCATGTTGTCTTAATAAAACCAGCTCAGTGAGTGGCAGTAACTACGTTGGAAGGAGTGCATTTCTCAACAAGAGCTCTGAGGTCAGATGAGCACTTAGATTGACAAAATTTGCATCACTGAGGGAGATTTTTTTTTTTTCACATCCTGAGCGGCAATAGTTTTGTTGACTTAAGTGCTAGTATCAACGTGGTCTAACTCCGCTGCTCTGGGCTACTTCCTACTAGTGCCCCCTCAGTATGGAATATGGCCCTTGTAGTCCAATTTGCTGGGGTTGCCTGCCTCCGATTACACCCTTTGTGGCTCATGAGTGGCATGATCCCAGGTTCATTGAGGCAGGACAGCTATAAGTTTGGTGAAGCTGAACCCTACAATGTCTCTGGGCTGCAGTCACTCAGTTACCTTGATTACTAGAGGCTCTAAGGTCTCCTCCATGATCTCCATTGGCCGTGAGATGAAACATGCTCACTAGTGGTTGTCTTGGCAGGCAGGGTTGTGCTCCTTTCCTTCAGGTATAACAGTAGGTAGCTCCTGTCTCTTTGCCAGTCAGTTCTCTCCTTTTCTCCCTCTGCAAGAGAGGTGCATTGGCTACAAGTATAAAGTGGCAGAGCTAAGAGGGCCCAAAGACTCTGCTTAACTCTGCTGTAGTAGCTCTGCTTTATCATGAGGTTGCATTATTTTAATTATTTTTACAAAACTTATCAGGAAGCATCAGTCCACAAAGTTGGAGGGTGTAAAATAGTTTGTGGGTCTAGGAAGGGGGACTTTAGTCATGCATGATTACTCTATACAATGCTATTAATCTAATGTGATGCTCTGTTCATAAAATGGTACTTTTATTCATATTTTGATTTGAATTGTAATAATACAAAATAATCCTTTCTGAATAGGACACGGCAAGATATAATTCTTGGTATGTCTTTTTGGACCCACAAAACTTGATTTCCTATCTGGATACTCTTGTTTCTGCTTGTCAGGCATTTAGCTCTAGAAAATCTGTAGTTCTGAAGATTTGTAAGAGTTATTAGGTTCTGCAGTGGCCTACTCTATGGCTTACCTGCCTTAATTGGATTCATTTGAGCCTCCACCTGCTTTTGTGTAAGATTTTCAAAGTTTCCTTTTTTATGGATAAATATAACATTGTTGAAGACAGTAAAGTCTCTTGCTCTGTCATTTCCTCCCTTTCTTTCCTGATTTCACACAATTTTGGTGTGCAGAAAGCATATAGGGCCTAGCTGGGAGGTGTGGAAGCTGGATGTGTTTGACGTAGACATCATGTGAGAAAAAGTATGAAAAAGATGGAGTTTTATAAAATGTGGATCATTCCCAAGCTACAGCTTCACATTTCTTTGAGCTTCTTACAGGAACTTACTCATTAAAAACCCATCTATAACATGTGGGTTTTTAGAAAATGGGTTTTGAATTAGTGACTGATTTTTTTTTTTTAAATTTTCACTTTTCCGTATGGATCTGTGATCTAACTTAAAAAATTGTATAGCAGTTTTGGACTTCTTAGGTCTCTAGATTCTGTATGTAGGGAATGTGGCAGAAGGAATGCAGTGCTGCTGAAGGCTGGGAGGAACGAGTCTCCCAGAGGTCATCTGCATGAGAATGCAAAAGGTGTTACATGTATACTGCAACAAGTTTCAGATTTCTTTGTTTAAAAGGATTAGGTTCTGATTAAGAGGACACAGACCTGGAACTAATTTATCTTTAATGTAATCTTCTTTTTAAATGCCACTTTTCCAGAGGTTAATCTTTCTAGAGTTTGGCCTTTAACGCTTTCAGTGTCTTTAGAGCAGTGGGTCTGAACCAAGGGTATTTGTAGCCCTGGGGATATGCAAAGGTCTTCAAAGAGTATGTCAAGTCATCTTGATCAATAGTCACCAACAGGCAGTCGTGTTAGCATGTGTCCTCACAAAACAAAAAAGCAGTCCTGTAGCACTTGAGACTAACAAAATGATCTATTAGGTGATGAGCTTTCGTGGGACAGGCCCACTTCTTCAGATCTGGAAATTCTGATGAAAGCAAACTGGCATGACAAGAATTTATTAGAAATATAGAAAAAAAAAAAGAAATGAAAACTGATGAATCAGCTACATAGGACCTTCCCCACACACCCACCTGTCCTTTGCAGCTTATTTGTCAGTTTTCATTTCACTTTTGGTATCTCTCTGATAAATTCTTGTCATGCCAGTTAACTTTCATCAGAATTTCCAGATCTGAAGAAGTGAGTCTGTCCCACAAAAGCTCATCACCAAATAAATCATTTTGTTAGTCTTTAAAGTGCTACAGGACTGCTTTTTCATCTTGACCAGTGTTTCTAAACCTGGGGTCATGGCGCCAATTTACAGAGGGACAGAGGGCTGGCGAGAAGGAGTAGCAAGCAGTGTCATTGCCTGGGGTCCCCAGACAACAGAGGACCCCTATGAAGCTAAGTTACACGCTTCGGCCATGGGCAGGCGGGCTCAGGCGTGAGACTCCTGACAGGAGCACAGTAGTTGGGGAAATGGAGAACCACTCTTCTAGGTCATTGACGAGTGGGACGTCTGCGGTCCTGCAGAGCAGCCTGATCAGTGAGTGAAAGGTTGAAGACTAATACAATCTAGAGCCATGTGGAGGAGGTGACATGCAGATCTGGAGTAGCTGAGTTGGTCAGGCTTGTATTCAGTAGCAGTGAAATCTCCTGAGCTGCTCTTGGGAGGATGCCAAAAATCTTTTAAGCCCAGTGGATTCAGTGAAATTTTCCACTGCTTTGAGTTATGCTTCGAGAGATGGGGATTGGGCTTTAATGCTAGAGAGGCTACTGGACCCTTGTGCCCTCCCACAGCTCTCTAATGTGTCTGGGAGGTGGTGAGCAGTTGCAGTGTGAAAGGCTGGCCTGCTTTTTTCCTCGCTCTTGTGGTCCTGCAGAACTTGGAAACTGCTTCCTGGCCAGGTACCAGTGTCTCCTTACCCGCATGATATCGAAAGGACATAGATGGCGAGTGGAGCCCCCTGTCAGGGAGGCTAGTCCTGGCTCCACCCCTTCTGTTCACGGCCAGAGCCACAAGCCACTTACCACCCCTCCCCCCACTCACCTGCGCGGGACCGGTGAATTGTATGGGGCCCAGACTCCAGAAATACTCAAGGCCCAACACGGTCAATCTGAAGGTTTATGGTGCTGTACAGAAGGGAGGGAAATGGGGGGAACTGCTCCATGGGTGGGAGGGGCTGCACTCAGTGCTATGTGGGAGGCAAAGGCATGGCAACTGGTGGGTTCTGTAACACCCCTATATTTTATGTTGGTACCTGGCTGCCACCAGCCACGCACTTTGGGTCCCGGCTGCTCCCTGGGCCTCTACCACCGGCCCTGCACCTGCCCGCAGCCTTGGCTCAGAGCCTGTCTGGGCCCTCCCCTCCCCAGAGAAATGGCCCTACTCCCGGCCCTGGCGAGGCTCTGGGGGACGGGTCTAGCTGCTGAAGTCTGTGCTGCCCATGCGCTCCTGTCAGGGCAGGAGTGGCCTTCAGCCTCTGAAGCATGCAGCTGCTTAGGGCACTGCTCAATTTGCAGCCCCAGGTCTACTAGTACCCTGCACGGCTGTGTATTCCAGCTCCACCACTGTTCAAAGCTGGGTCTCTCCCTTGGCCCTGCCTGCTGCCCACATGCACCTCCCCTGGAGCATCCCTGCCTGAACTTAGGCAACTGCCCTGCTGCCAAAAGCTTGCTCCACATGGGTGTGGTGAGTGAAACAGCTCCTTCTCGTAATTCGCAGCATGCTCAGTAACATCTGCTGCTGCCACTGCCCTACTTGGAGTTGGTCTCCTCCGCCTGCTCTTTAGAGGTGGGAAAAGGGGCAAAGGGGGCAGGGACAATTCAGGTTTGAGGATGGGGGAGACATTTACTATCCAGTGCTGGGGGGGAGTGTGCAGGGGGTGGAGATCAAGCCATTATAGGCAGTGGCAGATGAGAGGGGCTGGATGGGAGGAGGGTGTGAGCTGGGGTTAAATCTGGGGGGAGAGGGAGAGAGGTAGAAGGAAGGTGCTGTCAGACTGTGTGCGGGGGACAAAATCTCTGCACAAGGAGGTGGCAAGGGGTAACAGTTACCCTGGTTGGATGAGCCACTTTCTGCGTTTGCAAAGATACGGCCTGGAGGTAAGAAAGAAGTCTGTTTTATTTCCCCTCTCACAGGACGTTGCATGTCAGCATAGGAGAATGGGCTTCCAATTGCTGGGGCATCCTGGTTCCTAGACTCTCAATGCCTAGATGCTGCAACTCTCTTATATAACATGTTGAATTGCTAAACTCCCTCCCAGAATCTGCATCCCAGCCCCCTCTGGTCCCCAAACCCTCTGCCCCAGCCCAGAGCCTGCACTCAGCATCCCAACTCCCTCCTGGAGGCTTCGGCAGAGGGGAGCGACTTGGACCCATTCTGAGCACCACCAAAAATTGTACAGTTAGTGGAGGCATTGGGAGAAGGAGCTGGAAAGGCTGCTATCAACTGAGGGCAGCTCTACACTTAAAATGGTACAGTGCCATGGGTGCATCTGTGCTGCTGTAGTTCCTCAGTGAAAATACTATGATGCTGATACAATAGCGTCTCTAATGGGGATAGATAATGCTCCTCCATGAGAGGTAGTAGGTATATTGATAGGAGACACACTCCCGTTTCTGCACTGGAGGTTAAGCTGGTATAAGTAAGTCACTCAGAGATGTGGGTATTAATGTAAATTTGTAATGTAGACATGGCCTCAGATAAGCAACACATTTTCCCACCATTGGTGTTTAGCTCTTTGTGGCTCCTGGAGCTAGATCTGTTCTCATGCTCAGTTACAAGGTGTTTTTGAACAGCTGAAAAGCATTTGATTAACGATAGCTTCTACAAATAAATAAATCTTAAAATCGTTTTGTACAATAAAGTATACACTAATTTAACAAGGCTCTAGAGACATTTACCAATTTTGGACTGCATTGACTATTAATTTATTTTTATCTTATAAAAGAATGGTGTTAGAAACAGCGCAGAGATTAGAGTTCACAATTATACAGTCCCATACTTCAAAGGGAAAATTGTACTAAAGTAAATTTTTGTGGCCAAACTTGTAAATACGTAGTTCTCCTTTTCTAAAAAATGAAATGTGCACATAGCTGACTTTTTCCATAGACTATAATATTGAGTAGCAGTTATAATCTTCATCCAATAAAGTAACTGCTGTACAGTGGCTGTATTCTGGACATTTGCAGTGTGGGAGAGATATTAGTTTTGGCTCTAGGAAATGAACTTCCTTTTGCTTGGCTGCTAGTACACATTCGCCTTTTTATTTTGCCTTCCTAATGAATAAGGTTGTGTGTGCATGTTGCGTGCGCACTCATTTACGGAGCAAGAGGGTTGAATGTGTTGTAGAAAGACCACAATATGAAAAGATAAAATCTCCCTCCCTGTGTGACAACCAGCTAAAATTTCCTTGATGTCCATAACCTTTCTTTCTCGGGAAGGATGATTATTCTCCAGACTGCTGTTTTCTTACATTTCTTCTTTGGCCTCTCATTTAGTTGGGTGACAAAGGAGTACTGGAGGTAATAATGTATGAATTTCTCTGTGATCTTAAGGCTTGCCACGAGACTGATGCACCTCTGCACAGTAGTGGCAACTGTTGTACACATCATAGAAACAACAGCCTAAGCTGCATAGCATTAAGAATACCCTCCTACAGCTTGGGTAATTAAGTACTGGTCAGAAGGAAGTTTGTGTAAGATTGCTGATAAGAGGAGCAGAAGAATACTTCACAGAGAAGAGAAATAACAACGGGATTAAAATAAAAATAATAGTTAAAAAAAAACTTGAAGGCAATAGGATACTCATGAACAGTCAGAATGTCTGAAAATCAGATCATTAATCTTCCCTATCACCTTAGTTCCCTGATATAGGGAGAACAATCTTAGTTGTTGGGATAATTTGTAAGCCACTCAACCAATTATTGTTGTTTGAAATTAATCTTGATTTTTCATCTATATTAACCTAAGAAACGCGCACACCTGCCCAATTTATTTTTATAGGCCAAGGTGGTTAGATATTAAGGTGACAGCTGTTTTGAAAATATCCGGGATGGATGGATTGCTTTATACATGTGGCTGCATACAGCGTACATTTTGGATGTTGATATATTTGACATAAAGAGTGTACATTCTGGATGTTTGATATTTAAATTCCTTTATTTAGGAAAACTCAGCATCTCATTTCCAGTCTTCAAGTACCTCTCACATATTTTTCAGCGGTGATGACTGAAGTACAATGCAGTAAAAGTTATTTGGTCAAAGTCATGAAGTAAACCAGTATCTTTGTCTGTGAAAATTGGCTCCCCAACTAAACCTAGAGAACAGCATGTTCAAAGGGATAATTAATAGACATCAAATGAAACTTGACTTTATTTTGTTCAGTGACTGCATATAGTTTTTGCATGTGAAGGGTTTTGAAATGCTGGATGCAAAGCACAGCTCCAAACAATGGGCTTGTTCATTGTTTTGGCTTCAATTCTTTTTCTCAGTATGTGTCCATTGTAGGGAAATAAAGGCTGTTTTGCCTCAAGAAGTACTTCCAGCATGCATGGGGTTTGTAAGGGGCTTTAGTGAAGTGATGAGCCAGAGTGTTCTAATGACTTAGCTTTATAAAAGGGCATGTTAAAGCTGTTTATGAAAAATCACTGGAAATTTTTGATTGATAGACTTTTCTTTTGATAATGACACTCACTGATGGTATTTCAGCATTCAGTGAGTAAATGAAGCTTGTGAAACTGCCTTGTATTTTATATCAGTTTTAAACTGGTGAAAGTCAGGGTAGCTCTCTTTCAAGTTTTCAACCATGTCTTCTGGTGTTTTGACTGAATGACACATACACCTGCACACACCGCCTCCCCTGATTGCTTTGTTACAAGCAAGCAGCTAAATAGTCCACAGGCTCATCTGTTCGCTGAAGATGATACAATAACACAGTGAACAATAAGTGCAACCTTATGAAAGGAAGTGCATCTTGAACTTATTTTTAATCAGGTAACAATTTTTCATAGTTTGGGATTCATAAAAAAAGCCAAAATGGATTTAATGAGAGAATAAAAACCAATCCAAGTTCAAGCAGTGTTTCCTGCCAGGACCTGCTGAAGAGAGACTCTGTTAAAATACCATGAAGGCTAGAGGATTCCAGCTGAACCTTCCCTGTGAAGAGGGAACAATCTTTTCCTTTTTTGGTAGAAAATGAATGAACTGACATTTGTGCTGATGATAATCTTGCTTCAACATTTCCCAGAACTTTCCTCTATAAGATTTAGGCAAATGGAACTCTAGAGGTAACCCCAGCATGAGTGCTAAAGAGAGGTAAATAGTGAAGAGTGAACGTTGGAAGGTTTTGGTAATTTGGTTCAGATCACTTCTGGCACATTCAGATGATTATCCAGACATTGTCAAATGTGTGGGGCTTATAAAATTATTCTAGAAATTGCATGAGAACAGGCTCCCTTTTTCAGTTTCCAGTGCTTCCTGCTTCCAGACAGGCAGGAGAGATTTCTCCTGGAAGCCTCTCTTGTGCCATTTGATTCCTGACCCAACTGGAATGAGGAAAAGTTAGACATCCACGGAAATGAAGGAAGAGAAAAAGTAATTTGAACTTTTTGACCTTCAAAAAAAAGTTTTGGTTTTGGTTCTGGTCATGATTTAAGCAGCAATTCAAGAGTAGGATATTATTCTGACTGGATTGATCTACTCTGTGGCTAGCTCACTCAGGGCTGGGCCACAATTAGAGCTTTAATGAGTAAACAAAATAATTTGCTTATTACCTTTCTTCTTCTGATTGTTCATGCAGGTTGGGGGTTTAGGAAATTGTTGGTGTATAATTTCTGACACAGAGCTTCCATAGTGACAGAGTTGCAAATGATGTCACTTTTTCAGATGCTAATAACTACTTTTGTGAAGGCCAGTTGTAATTAATGCTTTATTCAAAAAATGGTTTGTCTATGGCAAGAAGCGTCTCATCCTGTGAACTTTCAAACTGCAGGCTGAAACTCTTTAGTCTGGCATACTCTCTTCCAGCAACATCCATGGTTTGGCATGATTTTAATTAACAGGATATCCACTTATCATGGTTGTGGCCAAGTTTCCCATGGTCCAATAAAGTTTGTTTACAGTCCACAGTCCTGTCTCTCAGTGCTCTGTGCGGTTATTTAGCTGTAATTTACCGCATATATCTTCTAAGAGCCCAGTAAGCAGTGGAAGTGTTGATAATGCTACTAGATAATATTGACACCCTGTGGTCTGGCAAATTCTCTCATTCAGCATCAGTTGGGTACTGAGGGTGGTGGAACAGAGAGGTTCGACCTGTATTGTGTATAGTGAAATAGGCAGAAACTTTTATTGGGCATGTTAGAGACGCACAAACAATCTGAGCTGAAGACCAAGTGAGGTTGTGCAAACCATTGACTCTTGAGCAGCTGGGTAGGGGAGAAAATTTTTGTCAGAGGGAAAAAAAATTAATTCATGTTTAATTCAAACTCCTGCTGGAGTTTATTATAAAATAATGAATATACTTTGTCCTTCATTCCTAACATTCCTTCCCCAAAACTTCCAGTTCTCCACTGTTCCAGCAAACACAGGGAAGGTGAAGACCTGTCATACTTAATAGTTTAAAGGCAAAAATCAAGCAGAAGTAACACTAGACTTGGGTTTGTTCAGCTAACATGGGTGCAAAGCTGGAGAAGAGTAGGTCTGGTAGCAAAACAGTTAAACTTCCTCAAGATGAGAATGCTGTGGTCTAAGTAATAAAAGCGCCTCCCTCCCCTTCTCTGCACTATACCAGCTACCACACACTTGCGCCTTGAAAGAGGAGAATAACAAAAAAGCTGTTATGTTTTGTAAGCCTTTTGTGAAAGAACTTTAATAATTTTATAAAGATGTTCTAACTCTCCATCGCCATTTAGGTTTTCTTAGTTACTGCATTTGAAAGTGAAATTCTTCCCCATGTGGTAGTCTTGTTACAGTTAAATATATTTACAGAAGAGAGAGGAGAAGCATAAGTAAGATTTGAACACACAATAAATAGAGGGGTTTTTTAATACATTTCTCTCCCCCTTCACTCAGAGACTTCCTGTGTGGGTCAGGATCTGTGATCTCATGATCCATATTTAGCCACTATTAGAGAGGAGGGTGAAAATTTAATTAATGACATAGAAATAGTCGCTTTCCCAAAATAAGCAGAGAATCCAAGAAGTGAAGCCAGAGTTCCTGGAAGGTTGGGGGGGGGCGGGGTGTGTCCACCACATTTACTAATGAGATCATGGAATAGGATAGGAAATCTGTGTCTGATGCCAAAGAAAACTTTTTTTTTCTTCATAAAACAACTGCTGAGATTTTTTTTCTCCAACATACTTTTAAATAGAAAAGGATGGATTCATTCAGGCCTGATCCTGCAGATATTTATACACACACATAATTTAGAACGTGTGAAATGCATGTGTAAAGTTACTTGTGCATTAAGGTGTTTTTAGGATTCAGATCTTGTTAACCATTCACTTTTGAGTAGAAGAATTTATCATTTGTAATACAACTATGAACTGGTTTTAATTGATGGTGGAAATGTTTGTCTCTGAATAAATGGCCAGTCTCAGTCTCCTTAACACCCTTTTTAAAAAACCCTCTCTAAGCCAAAAGTCAGTTCCATCCCATGAGTTTTCACATCTACTACTTTGATTCCCAAGTAGAAAATAGTCTTCAGTCTAATTGCACCAAAAACATAAGTAGATGTTGAAGTTGAATTAAGAAAACATGTAACTGTGCAAGTCTTTATCTACCAGTATTTTCCCTGTGGTAATATTTCTCCTAATGAGTTACCCTTAACGGGTCAGTTTGCACACTTCCAGTAACTTAGCCTCATAACAATGGGTTTCTCGTTATTATGCCACTCAGATGTCACTTATTTTAGTCTCTTGTTGTGTGTCTGCACAACAGTGAATGTGAGCCTGGGTCAATTTGTAGGGCTAAAAATGGCTCTAGTTCCACTTTGAAACATGGTATGTGGTGGGGTCTCTGAGCTCAGGCTCCATACTGAGCGGGAACATCTAGTGCCACATTTAGCCCCACAGCTCAAGACTGGTCAGTTGACTGGGGCTCTGAGACTCATTGCTGGGGTTTGAGGAGTTTTATGTCCAGTGTAGATGTGCTTGTAGTTATCCATATGCCACAGACATTTGCTGTTGATCACTTTTATTTTTGGAAATTAGGTTACATCAGAAAAAAGAACTGTGAAGCTAACATCATAAGACGTGTTTTTACACTTACAGGAACCCAGGCCTTTTCATTTTAAGTTTCCTGCATGTGTAATTTCATGTAGCTGATTGTGGGTCTCTGTCACGCATTTTGGTCTTGGCAGGTTGAGTACTGTGCACAATATTTTAAAAGGGTGAAACAAGAGCAGGCTCTTGTTCTTTGAGGCTCCTGAGTGAACTTGATGTCTGAGAGTGGATGAGAATGGAGATGATCTTTGCCTTTGTCTGCTCAGACTAAAAGTCCACATCTCATTTTACCAAAACTTCTTTGAAATGCTTATGAGCATTTTTCTTGGCCCTTCCAATACTTTTGAAATCATGACCGATTTAAACAAACCACCCTAATTCACCTGCAGATCTGTTACTGGTCAGCAGCTATTGGTAACAAGGTTTGTTCTATCTTCCAGGCCACAATCTATGTTTACTGGAAGCAAAACAGTCATCCTGTGTCCTCTCATGGTGCTGTTATGTTCTGCCTACCTGTTGTATTGTCGGCATCTGTGGCTTCAAGAAAGATTCTTGGGATCAGAAGGGAATGTTTCTAACACTTCTTGTTTTGCCTTTCGTAGCATGACAGAACTTCTTCAACCAGCAATTGGGGCGGGGCAGGAGCGTGCATGGCGGTGGAATGGAAAGTTGGATGTTGACAGTACAAGAAGCTTGAGTGTCAGTGCTTTTTTCACTTAGGTCGTCCTTGATTTAGGAATGCAAAACCCACTTTATTAGGACTATGCTGAACCACTCCCATGAGCTATCTCCTGAATGCTCTCAAATGCCAGTGACGTCAAAAGGAGTTGAGTGAAATCAACACTGGCAGAATCAGTCACATAGACGTAAAGGAAATATTAATTGTCTGTCCAGAAACTAAACACCTCTGTTAATGGGAGGGTGGGGAGAATCAGACATTCAGCTTCCAAATTGTAAATAGAGAAGAGAGAGAGAACAGCATTAAGGAGGACAGTTAAACTAGACAAAGTTGAAGATACAGTTTAAACAGATTAGGATTAACATTTAAATAATTTCACGTTGAATTATTGTACAGTGCAGACAGGAATTCTCTTTTATAAATCCTTTGTCAGTTTTTATTTCCAGTTTTTAGAAACCCCCATACCTCACAAAAATGTAGCACACAGGTAACTGTGTATAAAAATAGTTCTGGCTGATGCCTGAGAAGGGGTCTCTCAGATGAAATAACTTTGTGCCATCCTTGCTCAGAGTGTAGATACTTAGCCCAGAATTTTCAGTGGCTCTCGTTCTCTGTATGTGAAATGTGTGTTACAGTGACAGATGTTCTTCAATTACTTTTGTTTGGTGTTACCTTGGAAGGAAGCCAGATAATATTCCCTAATGGTGTTTGTAAGTCATATTACATTAACTTGGAACTGCTAACATCCAAGACATTTCATTGAAAATATTATGAAGAGTGTGGAGTGATGAGAGTTAAAGACAGACTTAAAGGAAAAATCACCCCCTTAGAACAGAAGGAAACTCATACTTAGGGAAGTTCTCACTTAGCATGGTTGGAAAGCCAAAGCAAGAGTAGGAAGAATAATTAACCCCTCCCCTCTTGAAATATCATCAGATTTCAAATTTTCTTTAAAGGTAAGTTAATGAAAGTCACTTGCATGACCAAGGTATAGAGTAGCTAAGGTCTTAGGGTACGTATACACTATAAGATAAATTTGAATTTAAGGCAGTTAGCTTGATATTAAAACATCACTGTCTTCACTGTAAATACCATTAGTTCATATTTTGAAGCACTAATGTTGATATCATATCATCGGAACAGGTGTAGCATCAAGTTTGAATTTAAAATTTTGAATAAAGGCCAGTGTGGAAGCGTCATGTCTTAAAATCAAATTTATTAGTCTCGAGAAGTGTCCCCTATGTATCCCACAAAGCTATGCGGTCACCTGCCAGGTATAGCTGCTTCTTTCTCCGCTGCTCTCCAGGGCCGTTTCTACACAGGTCACTTTCTTTGAAAGTGGCGTGGTAATACACGGCCCGAAATATGCTAATGAGGCACGGATGCAAATTCCCCACGCCTTAGTAGCATAACGTTATGTGATTTGGAGTCCGGAAGACTGTTCTTCCAGACTCCAAAATGCCGTGTAGAAGCGCAGCCCCGGGGGAGCTTCCGGATGGAAGTCCTTCTTCCAGAGGCTCCTTCTTCCCAAAACTACCACTCCGCTGTCAGTATTGCATTCAGGGCAGCCAGCAATTGTGAGTTCTTGGACCACAGTAGAAAGATTTCCTCTTCAAAAACTTCATCATCATCATAATACTCAACCATCATCACCCTTTTTAATCGAAAGAAATATTGCACAACAGTCCGGGAAGTTGCTGTAATGGTGTGTTCAATGACTTGAAGCATTTAAGGATCCATAATTGCGCTAGTGCTGTGATGGAGAAAATGGCGCAGTCTCCCGTTTGCTTCCACTCGGTTACTGGGTGCTCTGAATTCTGGGACAGTGCTTTGCATTGTGGGGTAGTGACATGAAATGGAACAATCACCCACAAGCAACTGGGGCTCAGGCACTGTGGAATATGTACCCACAATGCATTGCTCATGCAGTCGAACTTGGATAAGACAAAGGGGACGTGGTAACTCGACACGGAGAAATGAGGGTCAAATTTACAGAAGGTTTGCGGACGCTTAAATTCGAATTCATAAGTATGATGTTAAAAAATGAATTTATTAGAAGGTGAATTTATCTTGTAGTATAGACGTAGCCTTAGTAAATGGTTTCACTAGCTGTGAACAGACACGTTTTCAGCGACAGCATAGAAGGCTGAAGCTACAGATATGAATAATTGACCTGATTGTTGGAATTATGTGTTCATGTTGGCCCTGAGTCCTGGTAGCATACTTATTCAGCACATGATAACTTGAAGTCAGTGGCGCTTAAGCACATGCTTCAAGTTAAGCATGTGCCATGTACTTAAGTGCTTTCCTGAATCAGGACCACAAAGTGCAAATATTGCAATTAACACTTACTGTTATTTTCCTTCGTATGTCCAGCCATGGCTTCTATGAGGAGAATGCTAACCAAGGTCACAAATGTTGCTAATTCTGAAGGATTTGACTGCTATGTGGGAGTGAACCCATTAAGCAGGAATTGTTTTGAGACCACAAAAATGCTGTGTTTCACATAGGCCAGTAGTTAATGGACCTTGATAAACTCATTTTTCTCAATTCTGTTTTTTTTCTATTAAAATTCTTCCAAAGGAATTAATCAGCAGTTGTAGTTTATTGGTTGTCATCAGTTGGGAATGTAATGTACACCTACAATGCAATAATTATGCATGGTACCTAAAGAGCTGAGAAAAAATATTTTAGATTAGTGCTACAGCTTTGTTTTTTAGTCTCTACTGCCTCTTGTATTCTTCATGGTCAAAATATGGTTTCTAACCTAGGACTCACTGGTGCAAGGATTTAGTGTGATTCCAAAGGTTCGTGTATGTGGTGTGTTAGTCAAAACAAGAAGGGTGCTAGTGAGGATTAGTGTGATACACACTCACTGGCCTGTGTGGAAATGGTTGGCATGCAATACAAGTTCCCCCTATAGTACAGTTTAATACAGGATTACGTAAGTGCACATTAAGAAATCTTTAGAGCATGCCAGAAGGCTCTAGTGGGGCCAATAAGTGAGCAACACATTAGAGAGCATTAGAATTTTACACCCTGTAGAGCAGACATGTCCTGGGCAGAGGAGATGGCAGGAGGAGGGCCTTAAAGTGACTTCTGAAAAAAAAATCTCTTTGAAGATTATAGATGTTCATTTCCTTACCTTGGGTTTGTTTTATAAATAACATTTTAGGGCCCCAATCCTGAAAAATGGCTGGGCTACCATGTCTGTTCTAAGCTACAAGGTCTTTGGTAGGGATCCATATGGGTACAACCCTTGGCCCGTGCATTGAAATTTGCAAGATCAGGGATTCGCATATTAAAACTGAAATAATATTAAAACCTCAATTTTGCTTTTCACTAGTTAATTGGGACAATAAGAGTGGACTAATCAGGTTCATTGTTACTTCTGGTCAGTCTTACTTTTTAGTTTGCATGCAGGAGTGTAGTGATGTTGTGTTTGGGTTCATGATGCTACACTGGAGGGCAAATGTTGATTTAGAAAAAATCAGGTACACATGTCCGTGAATTAAAATCAGATTGCTTTTACTGGTAAGCTCAAACAATGGATGCTACATGACTAGCAAAGCAACAAAACAGTACATTCTAGTAATGTGTGCCGGATCTTTAGACATGTTGCTTCAGTCACTATCCTTCTGTACATTTTGGATGGAGTGAAGTATTACCAAAAAGCCTGTGCTCTACCTGGAGTACAGGGGTTTAAGTCGATTAAGTAAGTCTAACATGTTGAACAACCTATAAACATCACTCAAGCAATGAAGTTCAGACAATATTTAGTCATGGGGTTTCAACAAATTTTTCTCTCTGTGCCTCAGTTTGTGTGCTTGCGTGTGTATTATTTTTTCCATCTAAACAAAAATGCTTTACCTATCAATAATCAAAGAAGGAGACAGTACCACTGGGCAAACAAACTTCTGTTAAGTGTGCTTTCTGGAATTGTTTGTATTTTGTTCCTGAAATATACACTGGATATATTGCTAGTACAGTACTGTCTTCAACTTTTTAAGGCCATGCCTGTGAATAAGTGATTTGTTGGAATGAGGACTTTATAGAGCTATTTGGACATATCCTTCCTTTGGGAATTTCTTCACAATACTTTCCATTTGGCACTGTTTGATCAATTAAAAGACAAAATATTTGTTCGTCAGAAGAATTTTTAAGAGGGTTAAGTTGTCTGTGTCAGGGATGATTTACTAGCATTCAGAGGGGGAGAGCAGTTGAATTCCATCAGAGTCAAAGAAATGAGCTGAGCTCGGCTTTCAATTTTGTGGTGCAATTTTAACAAGGCGTTCCTAAGAGACCCAGGGCTGCCGACAGGGGTGGGGCAAAGAGTGCATTGGCACAGAGGGCTGGCATTTCATAGGGTCCTGAAGCTCCAGCTGACATGACTGCCAAAGTAGTAACAGCAGCGGACAGAGCTGTGGGCCCCTTTGAAACGCCGAGGCAGCACTGCTCCGTGCAGTTCTGAGGCCCAGTGCCTCAGTCTGAATGGTGCTAAGGGCTGACTTCACTAAGCCCTGCCCCTTCTGCCTTGGGCCCTGACCCTTCTGCCCTGGGCTCTGCCCCTTCCAGGGGACAGGGAGCCAGGACCCCCTCCAGGCTTGCTCCGGGGACCACAGAGGCCGTTGGCCCTGCTGAAGAGTCCTATCCAGCAGCTCACTACATGGTTTACATCAGAACCTAAACCCTGCGTATTTCCCATATTCTGTTTCCTGAAAATCTAAAAGGTGTGTGTCTGTCAGTAGCTGTCCCCTTTGAAAAGGAGAGAGCCAGCAAGTGGATGATAGTTTGGCTACAATTCTGAATGCGTACCATACCACAGTGTCATATGAGTAATCCTAAATTCTACACTTGCACAATATTGCCCATTCTCCTTTGATAGTATATATGCAAGCCAGGCAAAAGAACTTTGTCTTGGAAGGAAAAGCTCTCAGACTCAAGAATTCGAAACTAGACTGACGTGCGGTTATTGCAATCGACTGTGCAAATCCAATATTGGATGGATAAGCCATGAGAGAATCTGCAGACTCAAGCACTGCCCATAGATCCTCACCGCCGCTGCTAACTACCATCTCTTGAGACGAAAAGGGGCCATATGTACATATTAACTTGTGGTGCGGCATCAGTCGGAAATCAAGCAAAGCATGTCTTATTCCCACCTTTTGGTGAGTGTATTGCAGCTGACATCAAACATAGCCGACTGCTCTGAGCTTTGTTCATCAGTGGGATGTGTGGGTACTAGACAAGGATGATATTGGATGATAGGGTAAACTCCAGTGATGTCCTTAAGAATGTTTTGCACTAAAACATCCTTCACCTAATGGGGATGTCAGATGAGGTGTGCAAGGCAGTCAGCACCATTGCTGTTCTGTAATACAGCAGTTCCCAACCTTTTTGAGATGGTGACCCATTCTGACAATTCAGTAAGACTGTGTGACCTAAGCCAATTAAAAACTGGGGGGGAGGTTCTCCCCCAGGGAATTTTTTTTATAAATCTTGATTTCTAACCCCCCCAGGCGTAAGTCCCTTGCAGCCCCAAACTGTCCCCCTCCCCACATACCTCATATGAGCACTGCTGCTGCCCAACCCCACACAATGCTCCTTCGCTGGACAGATGCCTCGGTCACACGGCTGCCCCCAGCCCTCCTACTCCCTTCCCCCACCTGCAGCACAGGCCGTACCCTGCCCTGCCATGCTGAAATAGGACTCAGTTTAATTGGTTTAATGTCTGGATCCCTCTTGCCAGCTATTAAACCAATTCAATTGAGTTCCATTTCGGCACAGCAGGGCAGGGACTGGGAGCTGGAGGAGTGAGCGGTGGTAGCTGCAAACGACTCCTTAAAGAGCCACATGCGGCTCAGAGCCACCCAGCTGGCAACCCTTAGACAATCTAATGGTGACCCATAGCTTAAGAATGCCTGCTGTAACAGGTCTTTGTTGCAGACATGGAGCATGGCTGGCTTAAAATGTGCAGAATAGTTTCTGCTCTTGTCTTTGGGTTACATTTAACATGGCACTGCCCTTCATGTATATCCAGACTGCCACCCTTTTGTTTCCTGTCAGTTTTACCTTCATCTTTCCTTTAGTCTTCCTTCTCCCCCCGTGCCCCATCATTTCAGATTTGGGTGTAAACTCAACTGAAAATTATCCCTATAATAAGGAAAAGGAGGGAAGAAGAGGGAGAGAAAAGATAAATTTGTAACTTATGTCTATTTCAGGACGAGGGAGGGCAAATTGGAGCTCTCATTGGGGTGGGTTAGTTCTAGTAATGATATCCTCCAGCATTTACCTAAAATATATCAACTGTTGCATTGCTCCAGTTTCAGGTTACCAGAGTGTGTGGCCCATTAAATGCCATAAAGGAGAAGACATGCTTTCC
The DNA here is from genome assembly GCF_033958435.1 of Carettochelys insculpta. Classification (NCBI taxonomy): domain Eukaryota; kingdom Metazoa; phylum Chordata; order Testudines; family Carettochelyidae; genus Carettochelys; species Carettochelys insculpta. The sequence goes on along the minus strand of NC_134138.1, from coordinate 189,939,668 downwards.
AAGTGCCCAAATCTGTGCGGTGAAAGGCTGATTTGGCATGACCTGCTATAATACTGGACAGCTATTTTTTTAATTCTCATCTATTTTATATTGCCTGGAAAACTGCTATTCCACTGTAGTTCAGTTATGATTCACTTTCACTGGAAAAGAACAAAATCTAAATGTTTTTTTCCCGTGTCCCCAACTGATAACTTGAGTGCAGTCAGCAAAGTAATATTTTTCTCATGATCTTCTATTACTTCCTCCCAAACCTCTAGGCTACATTTACGCAAGTTGTCTCTATTGACAAAAGTCACTGTTGACAGAGAAACAGGCAGTGCCTCTGTCGATAGATTGCATCTCCACATGAAAGCAGATCAAAAGAGTAAGCTGCTCTGTTGACGGAGAGCAGCCGCACAGCCCTGCCCTCTCTCGATAGAATGGATGACTGGGAGCTCTGTAAACAGGGTTGCCCAGGGAACCAGAATCCCCCTCTATCGACAGAACTGTCAATAAAACACTGTTGACAGAAGCGCTATTCCTGATTGGGAACAGGGATAACGCTTCCAAGAGAACAGCTGGGTTTTGTCGACAAACTCTCACCAGAGCAATTTAGCCTTGTAGATGCTTGGCAAGTTTGTCGACACGGGCTGTTCTGTTGACTAAAGCTGTGCATGTAGGTGCAGCCCCAGTGTGGTGTGACAGGCAATTATTACACAAGTTGACACCTCCTTTTTCTATATATTTGAGCTGCTGTTAAAATGAGCTGTTCCCATGCTGAAATTCTCTATAAACCGAAATGAATATGTGTGCACAGGAAGTGGTAGGGTAATTCATGTCAACTAACTACTATACTCTGAGCCACTTAATCTTCTGTGATACTGATCTTGAGTTGTTAGAAGCAGTAAATGCTAGTTTGCCCCTGTGTAGGAGAGGGGAAAGAGATTTTGTCCCACCTGCACATGCTCTGCATGAAAGCCAGAGTATAGCCATTGTCAAAGTTCAGAGCAACTACGTGTGTATTCCCTCTGTATGGTCATATCTGGGCACCCCCTTTAAGCTCCTGGCTCCTTAATCATCATTTCTCTCCAGATCTGGGGGTCTCTCTTTTTCCTGAATGTCAGAGAAGCTATACAGGGCTCTCCCCATACTATGTTAATCCTAGAAACCAGCAGAATCTGCATTTTGATTTCCAAAGTCTGTAAACAGTAAATTTATTCACATTTAAGTCACCACATAGTTTGTTCTAAGTAAACACATTTATTCACACACACACACACACACACACTCTCTCTCTCTCTCTCTCTCTCTCTCTCTCTCTCTCTAATAAACTTCTCAGAGACAAGCTCTTAGAAGGGTTCTGGTAGGTGGTTAGTCCTTCATACCTCACCACATCTTTTCCTATGATGACATCATAAATTTTGCTCTGAACAAGAACAACAGAAATCGTTTTTTCTTTTGCACAGTCTGGACCTTTGATCTTGTTCTCTTGTAGCGGGAAACTAGCAGACAAATATTCTTTGCTCAGAGTGTAGCTTCAGAAGATTGTGGTTGGAGGTGGGACTTGCATTCATCTGTCCCTCCCTGCTTTCCAGATTTCTACGAAATGCACTTAACTTTGTCTCAAAAGTTCCTTTTTGTCTGGCATATAGTTTAAAATAAGCTGTTGAAGCTCTATAGCTCTTTCTGAGGTTTACACTGGTTATGTCTCCGTCCCCCACTCCAGACAAGATAGATACCCTCCCACAATAATATATAAACTTTGCATTTAATACAAGTGACTCCAAAATATGTAATTCAATAGGGGTTTTCCAAGGCATTGCAGGAAATCATGATGTTCCTGTTCAGACGGCATTCATTCCCATTCACTATCCCTGGGGGCAAATACCAACCAAAAAGGTGTGGGAAAGAGAGAGACCATGGATCCTCCCATCAGTCTGTAATGTTTGGCAAGAAGAATAGGTTTCAAGAGTAAGAAGAAGACCGGGGTAGACCAGAGAAGAGCATTAGTATAACTTGTGACATTTTCCTCCCTTCCCAAGTCTTCATTAGGCAAATATCAGCACACTCAGATCACTTCTTCCATCATATTACATTAAGGTGTCTATACGAACTATTGTTATCAACTAAGCAGTGGTTGCCCACCTTTTTTCATTTGTGGATCTCCAAAAAAATCAAATAGTCTGCAGACCCCCATGGATCCATGGACCATAGGTTGAAAACAATGGAAGTACAGCAACTAATCAGTTGCTGCACTTCCAAAACAAAACACCCTGTCAGGACAGAACTGTGTACAGTCCAGACCCATCCCTTACATTGATTCTCTGTTGTCAGCAGTCTTTCTGGCACTTAAAAATGCTGAGTTAACCTGGTGAAAAATAGCACTCTGGAAACAGGGCCTATCCAGTTGTGAGCCAACCTGAGAATAGTGTTTCTTCCAGGTCAGACAAATCTCTCTGCTATTTAACAAATCATTTGGATTAGCTAAGCTAAGCTTTTTTTCCTAGCAATATTCAACACAGTAAACAGTTTGAGAATTACTTTGTTGGATCACACTTACACGAAAAGGCACAGAGAGAGTTTTGAAGAATGATGCATTGCAAAGTCAATTATTTAAGTTGGTAACCAGCTGATCCACTCAGCCATAACCACATATTCATCCACATCATTTTCTCCCAATAGCCAGTTTTCCTTATGCTGTTGTGATGCTTGCACCTAGGTCCTTCATCTTCTTGTACAGCTTCTGCTTGACACATTTTCCTTTGTTACCCAGGGAATGAATTTCTTCAAGACATCCCATTGAGGGTGTCTCTTACAGAGTCCATGACAGTTTTTACGGCAAAGTGGGGAATATAATGTGAGGCCGATGGACCCGGGTCATCAGCAGGAGAGAATGAATTTGCAGCATTAGGGGCTAAAGCAATGTACTCTACTGTATGAGCTAAAAAGCAAGCTGGCTGTCAGCGAAGGCTGTTGAGCAGAGACTTCTCTCTCACTTGTCAGTGGTCTCAGTGCTTCTGGGGTTACAATAGGAAGCTGTATGTGTGCTGAATTATATTTTCTCTCTTTCCTTCCAGTCCATGCCACTGTTCCTTTCTATGCTGCCTCCATCCATTCCTATATTTAAGACAATGGCTTCACTAACTCCTCGGCCATGCTTGACCAACATTCACCACCGCAGAAGCACGGAACAAAAACAATCCTATCCAGCTCGTGTCTTTCTTTGCACCTTACCTTTTAGTTTGCTGAAAAACACAAACTGAAAGCCCAGAACTTTCAAGAAGCAAGAACTAGTGGGTTGGCTGGACAGACTAGAGCCATTAATTCATTTTTATGAGCCTGTAAGTGTATGTGTAGTGCGATAGACCCAGGCTCGCAGCCAGCTACAGCACCCACCCAGCTGCAGAGATATATAGGCAGCTGGGTGGGTGCTTTTATATTCCCCAAGGACTACGGCCCAGGAAGGATCATCCTGCAGCACCAGGGTAAATCAACACCTGGCCTAATTAATCAGCTGCGGCCAATCAAGGCCTGTGGAGCCCTTGATAAGGCTTTACCCCCAAGGAAGGATGAGGAAGGAGAGAGAGGATGGACAGGGACTGTGGAGAGGAGGACTCACAAGGGAGAACGGTGGTTGTCGGAGGAAGGTACTGGGAAAAGTGGGTCTGGTGGAAGTGGCCCAGGGAGGCGGGCTGCGGCACTAGGAGGGCTCAGGGAGGGAAGCCCCTCCTGCTGCAACTGCCTAGGGTCCCTGGGCTGGAACCCGGGATGTATGGGAGGGGACCAGGTTCCCCCCAGGCCACCTCACACATCAGGCCAGCCTAGAGGGCAGAAGAAGGCAGGCCACCCGTAAGGGGCGGCGAGTGAGGAGTGGGCCTCGTCCCTGAAAGACTGTATTTTGGACTAGCCAATGATGAGAATGGTCTGGTGATTCTGTGATCCAAGCCCTTGCGAGTACAGGAGGCAGAGCAAGGCGTACAGCAGGCCTCTGAAGCTGCTTTTAAACTGCCACTTAGTGCAGGGACCCACAAGGACAAGCCTGGGGTTTTGTCACAATAGCATGTTTTTGATGAGATTTAATTGTAACTGTTGTTTTTAAGAGCGGAATTTAGTACTTTATTGATGATTTTGTCAAAAAATCAAAAAGCTCATTTAAATAAAAATATTGTTTTTAAAAATCATCTATTTTTATCCACCCTGGTGCTGATTAAGTAAAGATGTCTTTCAAATGAAATATGCTACTTATACTGGAGGAGTTTCAAACAAAACAGAAATTTGCCCATGCAACATAATTCATCATTTACTTAACAGACTATTCTAAACAACTGGAATCTGGACACAAGTTGTCAATAAACAAAAGCCTGGATGTATAGGCAGTAGCCAGCTGCCACAGGAAAGAAGTGACTGCATTTTCCCCAGTATCAGATCATGGAGTCTTCTGTAATCTTATTTCTGAGGTTTCTAGGGATAAGAACTCTGAGGTAATATTTGAAGAGAGAAGGCAGCCTCTCAAGTCTATCTGTGCACTGTCACCATCAGACAGTTATGTAAATAAAAGTCTTCTTTTAGCCAGTGGAGGCTGGCAGATTAAGAGAGTTTATATGTTAATACAGTTGGATAGCAAGTGAAATTCCAACAACACAGAAACAAAAATATTCCCAGCTGAAATGTCTGAAATTTTCCTTGGTTATCCAGCTGTGGGGGCATTTCTGTGCTTGCATTCTTTTGATCACCAACATGAACTTCACATTATTCACACAACTTCCCAGCCCCCAAATGTTGACAAATGGAAGGAATGCTTCAGTAAAGCGATCTCTGTTGTAACTGTTCTGGTAATAAATAAAGTAGCTACATTTGGCACAGTATCTAAGAAGTGGTAGATTAGCCACTGGCCCAGTGGAGCCCAAGTGTGGCCCCCAGCGCTGCCCTGTCTCCCCTGCTTCCCTGGTCCTTGGGGCCCCACACCCCCTCAATCCATCTTTGCTTCTGAGCATGCCGCCTTTGCACAGTCTAAGGCAGATAGTTCATCTGCTGTGCTACATACCATACATGGGAATAGATACATGTTAAGAATTAGAAGTCACTTAAAAATTAACTAGAAGGCAAAATTCTGGCATAAGTTTTATTGGTGTGATTCTGGAGTAATTACAGTGACATTAAGAAATCTCAGAAGTATTCCAGTGCTTCCTTTTGTGTGAAATTGGTTGAAGTCAGTGTGAGTCATCTGGACAAGAAATATTTTTGTTGTTTGGGTATTTTGTATTTGTATATATTTTGCTGAGTCTGTGATATGAGATGGTGGTGATCTGACCTTCACTAATCACAAGAAACAGTTGCATGCTGTCAGATTGATGATGATGATTCTTGAGCGCCAGTCATGGACTCTGCTCAAAACATGATCCTTTCTTAGAGGAATTTTCGCTTTGAAGCCCCAGTTCAGAAGAGAACTGAAGCACATGCTTAGGTGCATCCTTCTCCATGGCAATACTTGTTAGTCTTAAGCATGTGCTACTGACATTTGTGCCCTCTGCGAATAGAGAGAGCTTTTGAATTGGTCCCTACCCCCAATCCAACAAAGCCTTTAAGCAAGTGCTTCAGATGTCTTAATTCAGTGAGATTTGGGGGAGCAAAGGCTAGGCACAGAGATGGTGCGTGCATACAAAACTGGATTCTGAAATGTAGAGGATGGTCCTGTCTTTGGGCCAAATTCCGATCCGAATAAAGTTAATAGTAAAACATCAATTGACTTTAGTGGTATCAGCATTTAGCTATTACAGGCCTCCCTCCATCCTTTTCACCTGCAGGATTCTGAACGTATAATATATATCCCATTTTTCATTAGTCCTGTGGTGCTGTCTGATCACAAAAGAATATTGTGCAGCTATAAGGTACCCTAGGGCCTAGGCCCTTTTAGCAGATGTTGAGGAGAGCCAGGCTCACCAGTGTGGATGAAGTGGAGGGGAACAAAAGGGACAACTGGCCGGGGGCTTGACGATTCAAAAGGCCGGGCCACTGTGCTGCCCCCACTACACCCTTCACACAAGCTGTAGGAGAACACTTAAAATAAACAGGGCAATTAACACCTTTGCAGTCCTAGGACAAAAGAAGGTGCTAGACAGCAAGATGTGTTTATAAATTGGCATAATACTAACAAGCCATCAAACTAGTGACTCTGTTAAGTCCTTGTTTTTAGATGTCCAGCAGAGTTATGAGTAAGTTTCTAAGTTCATGTTCTGAAGGATTTTTGTAGGTTTCCTTTGTGGTCAAGGGCTGAGAAGTCAGATACAGAGTGTTTGCTTTTTGAAAAGTGTTCTCCCACAGGGGATGTGGTGTGTTTTGTCTTTTACAGCTCTTCTGTTTGAGTTCATTTACATGAATAGTGCTTGTCTGGTTTTACCCACACAGTTAGAGCCTTGTGCAGATACAGAATTGGTGTCTTCATCTGTATCTGCCTCTGCAAAAATGATCCACAACTATCCTCATCCATATCCATGGGTGCAGATACCATGTGGTTTGCTGCAGGTTTGCAGAGCCATACACATGGTTTTTTTTGGAGGCATTTATAGAGGTGAAAGTGGGCTGTAGGGGTGCACCAGTAGGGATTGGCCACTGGTACTGGCTTACAAACAGCCAACATTAAAGTGCTGCTGCAGTATCAGCCCCTAAAGCATTGCCACTACCATGGCAACACTTTAATATTGCTGCCCCTTTTTGCTCTCCCTGGTCAGCAGTTGCCCCTGCCAGTACGGTCTGGCAGTGCTGCAGCAAAAGGGGCAGTGATGTTTGAGTGCTGCCACAGAACAGAAACAAAAGAGGGAGACACCCTGGCAGCCAGTGATCTGAAAGGGCCCAGGGATCCCAGCCACTGTAACAGCATCTGTGAGTCCCAGGCTCTTCAAGTCATTGCTGGAGCCTTAGGGTTCCCAGCTGCCACTGCTGCAGTCCCAGGCTCCACCATGGCAACCATGAAGAGCTGACCAGGGTGGTGGTCTGCCCGCAGGTCTGTGTCTTCCACCCAAGGCCAAAGATGCCCCTTACACCTATTGCCAAGGATGCTGGATCTGGTGCAGAGCATGCCAGCAAATTCTGGCATCTACTTTAACCCCTGTGCATTTGATGCACAGGTTGAAATACGCCACACGTTGTGGTAGGCATGTTTAGAACCCAGGGATTTTCAAGGTGTGCTGTGGGAGTGTTGAACAGAATAGCATTGGAGACATGTCTACTGGCTTTGCATCTGTTGTTCTGGCAGGTCTGGTGCTACTTTGATTTGGTGTGATCTGGTCAATGGGGAGCTTGCTTCTGATGATAAGGTTGGGTTTGCCTAAAGGCCAGAAGATCTGAGCACTTTTGCCTGCTGATAGTCCCCTGAATCATATGTGTTTCCTTCTCTGGAACTTTGAGTTTCCCCTTTCTTTCCCCAGAAGCAATTATAAGATTATCTTTTCTGTCACTTACTAACAGTATCTGAGGTTCACAGACACTATTATCAAGTGTGGTGTTGTGTATTTCCTTTTGTCTTGACTGTTGGCATTCTGGAAACTGTGCATCTAGTGGTTGCAAAAATATTTCTCATTCCCTGCGTTTGTTCCTTGTAGCCTATCACTTCTCTCCAGCACCACTCTTTCATCCGCATCCCTTTCAACCTTTCATCTGTTTCTGTTTTTTTTCCCCCTTCCTTCAGGAAGAGCTGGGCATAGCCTGTGAGCTGCTGGAGTCAGACTTCCTCAAGTGCAGCGTGGGATTTCCTTTCATGAGATCCAAGTCCAGGGTAATGTGCTGAAATTTTCACTTTCAGGATGATAGCTCATGAACCCAATTATACCAACAAGGGAAGAAACAGGAGCAGACCTGCCAGGCCAACGCATTATGTTTCTATGACACCACTGAGTTTTCACACATCTCCCATAGGGATGCTGTAGTTGCCTTTCATAATTGCAGTAAGGTGGTTCAGCTCTTTCCCACTGAACAAAGTCAGCAGTCGTGCTGTGCCCATTGTAATGTGCGTGCAGGACTAATGGGAGTTGACTGGTCCTTTGCAGCTGCGAGAAAACGATTGTGTAAAGATTCCTCAGCAGAAAGTTAGAAGAGGGGTCTCCACCCAGTCTGATTTTATTGATGGACTTTCTTTTTATTTTGGGTCTTCTCACACTATCAAAAGTACATGAAAAGGCAGCTATGTTTAGATCAGTGCCTACAAAAATGACATCATACATTTCCCTATAGTCTGCTGATGACAGCTCGATGAAATTTTACTCAATTAGCTGGTCAGAAGATGAACCCCCTCTTACTGGGATCTGAAAATCCATTTGTGTTCTTTCTGCTTCTGACATCACCAACAAAAAGAGAAGATTGAAGTCAGAACTTCAAGTATGATTTTATTGCTTAGAGAATAGGCAGAATGATGAAAGTTATCTCACCTGGGGAACATCTGTCCCTATAAATAGGTTAGGGCATCCTTAATCAACTGATATGTGCAGTATTTCATAAACTGTCCGACATAATCTTTAACATTTTGATGTATCCAAACATATAGCAGCCAATATTAATTATATAGAAACAGAATATTTCTGAATGGATAGACACAGTGCACAGCTCAAGCCCTGGGGTGATAGGGATGGAGGTGGGACGAGGAGACATGGAATTCTAGAATAGGAAAATAAATCTACAATACTCACTAAATACCACTTTTTCTTTCTGTAGTATGAGTTCAGTGTGATCTTTGATACGAGCCACTTGTCTGGGGAAGAGGAGTTTCTTACATTCCTTGTCACTGCTCAAAGGTAAGGTTCCTTGTCTGGCCATATTTCTTTGTGGAACGTGCAGACTTTTGGCCATATGACATGTATGCTTTGAAATACACATATTGCATGACATAATAAATAACTGAAATGTAATTATTAGGATGGGACTAGTATATGCTGGTGGCCTAAAGGGACAATAAAGCTGGCTTAACCAGCATACTAAGGATTGGAGATAAGTGGTTAAGCCTGTTACAGGGAGGTTGGTTAGGATTGTCTTTTCACTTTTGCTGCCAGATGCGTGCAAATTAGAGCAGTCTTTAGTGTGTTGTAATTGTATTGAAGTCAGCCTTTAGTTGACTCCGGGATCAAGAGATCATTATGTGGAATGAATTCACCATCAGACTCAGCTGCTGCTGAGCATTTGTTCCAGTGCTTGAGCAAAATAAGTGCTTGGACCTAGGTCAGGAAGCAGTGTGCATTCATTTGATGATAAGTGGTCAGGGTTCTTCTCTAACCTGCTAAAAAGTTGCACGCATTTTTTTCCCTCCTACTGATCTATTGTGTGGTGTGACTAGCTGTGTTAAAATAGCTGAGCAGTGCTCTGCCCAAAGAATATTCTGAAACTTGGTATGAAGCAGTTTAGGCTGAATGTCTCTTTGAATACAGAATTCATGGAAATGTGTTGAAAGGGATTTGATCTTAGACTTGGTGAAAACTATAACATACCCTGCCTGCTTTTTAGGATGATTTGCCATAAAGAAACAAAATCTAACTGGGATTAGGTCACAGGAACTCTCTGGATTCATGTAGGAATTGATGATAGTATGGGTTCATTAACCTGTGCTCCTAACACTGCCACTGCTGAAACATGAGTAGCTGGAGCTCCCACTTTCTGTGCTCTTGGTTGAGAGTGCAGATGCGCGGAGAGGCCCATTTTCATTCTTCCATGTCAGGATGAACATGATCACTCTTAATCCCCTTCACCCCACTTGCATGATGAAATCCCCCTCACAGAGCTGTTGGAGATGAGAGATGAACACTTAGCAGTTGCTCAGTGACTCTGCTGTCTTAAAGAATAATCCCCTCCCACCCAAAAAAATGACAGGTGTGTGGAACAAAATCCTGTAGCATGCTCTGCAGCTGTGAAATACTGTAAGAGAGCCCTCCACATCAGAGGTGAAGATTGTTTGTGTCTAATACATTAGAGAAATGTTATTATCCATGAAGAGCAGTTCATCTCTAGCAATCTTCTGAGTAAGTCCTAGTTTTTGCATGAGTTTAGTTCCATGAAGGCTGCTTTAATTTCAACCAGTCAGTGTTTTCTAGAACTTATAAAGCATACTGAAGAGGAACATGCGTATGACTCATTCCCCTGGGGTCAGATCCATCTCTCAATGTATTTAGTAAATTTTCCTTGGTTTCTACCCTAATTTTATGAGGAACACAACCAGGGTTGCCTGTAAGCTGAATGCTTGGCCAGCCACTCAGGAGAGATTCTGGTGCTGCCCATCTGATTAACAGAGCACCCACAGCCAATCATAGTGGGCAGCATGTGTTTTTATTGGTGGTGCACATCCACACATGCCTTGGTGCGCATAGAATATATTCCATCCATGAATGGAAAAAATCAGAGGGAACACTGAACCTGACATGACCTATGAAAAGCCTTCCATTAAATTGTGTATTCTGTATTCCACATTGCTGTACAATATAGAAAGAGCCCAGAAGGGTTTTCCAAGTTAGTTTGCACTTAGTGTTTGTGGACTAGAAAATATGCAGTGGTGAAACTCGTATTCCCTTCCACTGCAAAGCATAGGTTTTGGGGTTGCTGCAAGGGGTTGTCAGTCCCGCTAGACTTTGAGAAATCATTAGTGCATCACGAACTTGTGTGTGCTTAGAGAGTACAGCAAATAAGAGCAATTAGAAGATGGAGGCTTTTTTACATAAAGAAGGAAAGAAAGCACAGACTTGTGGCTAAGGACTGAGTCTTGGGAGGACTGAGTTCATATCCTGTTTCCCTCACTTTATATTACGTGCTGGAGAAATTAAGTACCTTACCTATCAAGTCCTAGTCCGCGCTCTAGCAAAAGGGAATAGTAACACTTCTCTGACTTCGTTAGGGGATCTTTGTTAGGAACTCATATGCTACAATAGTGTGAGCCTTAAAAAACAAACAAACAGTGAATATAGAAAATAAGAGAGAAAACCCGTGATGTGCCCCAGTCAGGCTGCAGTGAAAAGGACCCTCCATATTCACAGGATACTTAAGCCAGCTCTTCAGCATGGAACTGTGCTTACTTCCTACCCAAAGTGCTGGAAGTGTGGGTAGTGCACACCTCTCTAGAAGTTAAACTTATTCCTGGTAGTAGATGACTACTGATGGCCTCATTGCAGCTGCAAGTAGTGTATTATACAATAGACCCCCCAACTTACATGGGGGTTGAGTTCTTGCACAATCTCCACGTAAATCAAATTTCGTGCAACTTGGAGGAGACATGAAACTGACCTGCTCAGCACTGCTGGTCAGTTTCGTGTCTCCTGTGAATGGCAGGCAGTGGAGAGCTGTTGCGCTGGTCAGTTTCCCTGCTCCTCTCAAGGGCAGCAACCTGACTCTTGGCTCTGCTGCCCTGAGAGTCAGGCTGCCACCCTGACAGGTGCTGTTTCCCTGCTTGACTCTGCTGCCCTTGAGAGGAGTGAGGAGGCTATCAGGAGTCAGGCTGTCACACCTGACAGGAGCGGGAACAAGAGCAGTTTCTTCGCTCCTGTCAGGGGTGGCAGTTGCTCCTGTCAGGGCCGGCATCTCGGCTGCCACCCCTGACAGGAGCGGGGAAACTGCAGAAGTGCTGGTTGGTTTCCCTTCTCTTCTGAGTGGCAGAGAAGCTGGCATCAGGCGCCAGTTCCCCACCACTCAAGAGTCACGTTAACCTGAGATAACTCGTGACTCGACTATGCATCTCTTGGGGGTCTCTGAAGTCTGAAACAGACAAACTGGTGAATAGCCTGATACTTATTGTACAAAACCATGCATTTTTGGAAGGAAGCAACATGGATCATTATAGCTAAATTCACCAAGCCTCAATCTTATGTGAAACCCTTTTCTGACAGAAACGTTGCTCCTTTTCAGAGGGATAGGCAACGCATCCTTTTGGATTCCATTCACTCACAGATGAGTAGTTCTACTTGCAGGCACTGCATCTCCTTTGGTATTTGTGACATGCTACAAAATGGCACTGTTTTGGAGATTTAAAACTTGTGTAGGAGGAAAGGGTGTTGTAAAACGTGTGTTGTGTGGAGTGGGGTATTTGGAGTTCTTCTCTTCAGGCATGTGCTCTCATCAGAGACAGCAGGTCTGGGGATTGTAGAGGGAAGGCACTGCCCAAGTGCCCCTTCCCTGCACAGGCCCCACCACTTACCCACCCATGCCCCTCCCCTCCCAGCCCTGCTCTGCCTGCTTCTTCCCAAGGTAGCACTGCACTGCTTCTGGTCTCCCTCCTCCCCTGGGAGTGGCACAGCCTAAGAATAGCACTTTTGGGCTGCACTGCTGTGGGGGAGGGTGGGACTGCCCCCTACTCATTAGAAGTAGCGTGGCACCCATGGTGAGGCAGGATGGGTGCACGTGCCCCTCTGTGCACCCCCCTGCTTTGGCTATGGCTTTGTTTATTAACAGTCACATCAGAGGAGCCAGTCACAGAAGATTGTGCAGTAAGGCAGGAGCAGCTGCTCACGCCTGAGGGCATTCTTCACCGAAACCTAAAAATTCTGCTCAAAATATTTTCAAATTCTGCCAAATTCTGCAAGTTTAGTCAATAAATAAATGCAGAGGCTCCAGCATGGCAGTGGGGAGCACAGGCCACTGGCTGCATGAAGATGAGAGAGCTCCCTGAGACCCCTGCCACCCCTAGGAAACAGACTCAGCAGTGAGGCTGCACCCCCTCCCTAACACAGCAGAAGGCCCGGGCCTACCCCTGAAACACTCTGGAGCCCTACCCATCAGTACTAGACATTGGGTGAGAAGGTTGTGTGTGGGAAAGTATGGGTCAGGCAGCTCAGCGGGGCGTCTTGGTGTGTGTTGGGATCTGGATGCATAGATGCTCATTGGAGGGTTTCCAGGTGCACCGGGACTCTGCAGAGGCTTACAGTGAAGATGATTGGGGGTTCAGTTGAGGGGTCTGTGTTTGGGGTGTCGGGGGGGGTCTAGGTTCTGGGGCTTGATGGGGTGGTAGTATGAGTGCAGCTACCTGGGGGTCAGTGCCTGGAGGGTCTGGACATGGGAACTCCAGGGGGAAGAGGCTCAAGGTGGGGGGCTGAATGCAGAGAGCTCGGTGGGGGTGGTGTGGGTACAAGGGTGGGGCTTAGAGGGGGAGGGAGTTTGGGTTCAGGGGCTCTCCAGAGGCAGGGGTTGAGGTTCAGTGTGGTGGGGTTCAGGTATGGAAGACTAGGGGTCTTCTGGAGGTACCAGGTGAGTCTTGGTGGGGTGTCTGAGTATAGGAGGTCAGGATGCATTGGAATTGGGGTGGGTGGGGGAGCAGCTCTCCAGACAGTGACACCTCTGCCACAACTGAGGAGTGGTCTGGGCAAGAATTGTGAGGATGCTGAGTTTTGTGCATCTGGGGGAGGTTTCTGGGGGTGGATTTGATGCAGCCTCTTGCAGGAGAAGAGGAAGTCATCTTCTCTCCTGCCTCCAGATCTACTGGGACTTGCAGCTGATCCCAACTCAGGGTAGGATTCACTGGTGGGGGTGTCCTGAATCCTGTGGTGATTTACCCCATACTAGCAGCACGGGGTGCCTGAAACAATGTTCCTGTGCTATTAGAGAGCGGTATATGACTATTCTTGCAGTTTCCCCTTGCTTCCCTCTCAGAAAGTCATTTTTCTGTGAGGAAGCAAGGAAATAAATGGGAGACATGAATTTTGTCAACAAATATAGCCACCTGCAAATCCAGATTAGAATTTTATACAGCAAGTCTCCAGGCCGTGTGTTGTAGCCATGTTAACACTGCCTCAAAACAAGAGTGTTTTGTTTGGTCAAATATTTATATTCAGGAACGAATCTAGTACCTGGGTAGCCAAAAGCCAAAACTTGTCCTTTAAATTAGACTGCTGAATTCTGAAATAATATTTTTAGAAGGTTGTTTTGGATTGTGTGTCCATCTTTGGTGGCATTGAGGCTCACCATCAAAATAGGTATCTTTGCAATTTTGTCTGCAGGTATTTGCTCAGAATACAACATTCTCCACAAAGGCATGATAGATTATTTTAAATTTGCAGGATCATTTTATATGCTTGTGTTGATTTACTACAGCGCCACTTTAAAACTTACTACAGAATCATAAACTGTATCATGAATCCCATTTCTCATTTTAGCCACTTTTAGACTGGAATGTCACAGCTATTTTCTGATGGTACAAGTAACATTCCTCTTTGGGGACAGAGCATGAAGAAATACTGTGTCAGCCTAAAGCAAAAGGGAATTTAGGAAGGCAATTACTGAAGTTAGAAGTTGGCCACACTTGGCCCCCTTACTCCTGAGAAATATATTGTGTGACTTTCAGTGACCTGAAGTAATCTGAAAGACCCCAGTTTTTGTGACATACAAAAGACCGCATAATGGCATTCTCTGATACTAGAAGCATTCGCTCATTTCTCACTAGAGGGAAAAATTTTACTTATAATCAATGGAAATGGGACAGACACCAAATTTGGATTTGGGTCCAAGTTGTTTTAAAAGTCTCATTTGTGGCAACTTCATCCATTTTTAGACATTCATCCACACCTCTTGACACTCCACTAAATTACATGCTTCTCATGGCGTGACATGAAATCACCAGTACTGGTATGGAGTCATCTTCAAACCTGGTGAAAGGGAAGAGTTTTAGGGGCATTTAGAGTCTCAGCTTTGGTTTGGCACATTTTGGGGACAGCAATATAGCTATAAAATTTGGATTCAGATCCAAAATTTCTCAGAAATAAAGGATTTTTAGATCACTGTTTCACTCAACTGCATTTGGCTTATGAGAGCTGATGAGTTCACATCCCAAGGAAGTGTAGTTGGTGATATATTTCTTATTGATTAAAATCTATGACTGAAGCTTCTTGACTGTCATGTTATATGCCAAGAAGAGGTAATCTGAAGTAGTGTTATCCACTGAACTAGCTTTGAAATGTTTGGAAAATTCTGCTCATGGTGTCACATTTCTACTTGTGGGTTTTATAGCCAGAGATTTCCAAAAACAATATGTCTCTATATATCCCATTGGAATAAATGGACATGGTTGGGTAAGTGAATGAGAGGTGAATACTCCTATTTCTTTGCTCCATATTTTGAACTTTTGACAGGACGTGGAATAACACCTAATGAAAATCAGTATGACTTTCATTTTGGAAAGTGCCTAAATGGGATATGGGATGTTTTAGAGTACATGCCTCCATCGGTGTGCAGGGCTTCTAAGGGACATAATTTCTGGTACTGCTATTTAAAGCTGCTTAAATACAGCCTTGTTTCATGATTTGAGAACAGTCGGACCACAAAACTGTTCTGAGAACCCCTTGAAAAGAGAGTCACAATTGGGCAGGTAGAGTGAGTCATTAGCCTTGATTGTAAATTATTTTGATTATTTCTGGTATGGAAGATGGAGATTTGCCATTATTTCATGACAGCAGTTTTCCATGTCAAGCGAAGTAGATGCATTTTTGTCTTATAGGTATATTTTCAGTGTCTCTCTCGTAGTGTTGTTCTGCACTGCAGCTGAGGGATGTGCTTTCCAGTGTGGGTAGAGAGACTTGCACCTATCTGTGCTTTGGCTAGTCCAGTAAAAATAATGTAGCCAGATTAACCCAGGCAGCAGTCTGAGTACAAGCCCTTCTGGATGCTTTTTGGGTGGCTAGTGCAATATGGCACCTATACTATATTGCTATTTCAGTTCGTGGCGCTAATGCAAGTCTGTATCCCTGCACTGAGAAGCATGCTCCCAGCTTCAGGGTAGATGTGCACAAAGGCAATCCACAAAAGGCAAGCTTCATGCGTATGGACACAATGTATAAATATAACCCTTACTCTTTACAAGTCAGACATCCCTCACACAGGCTGCATCTACACTAGCAAGTTCTTTTGAAAGGTTTTTTGAAAGAAGGGGGCTCTTTTGAATGATCCCACGGCGCGTCTACCCACAAAAAGCATTCTTTCAAAAGTAAATCAAAAGAACTCAGCTCTCCTTTCGAAATCACTCTTCCTTTCCCATTTCAGGAAAAGCGCCCCCTTTCGAAAGCTTCTTTTGAACGAAAATGTGCGTAGATGCTCCGCAGGGCAGTTCTTTCATGCCACCTGGTTTTTTTTTGATCCCTGGCCCATTCTTTCGAAAGAGTGGGGGGCTGTGTGGACGCTCTCTTTCAAAAGAGCAGATCACTGTTTTGATCTGCATTTTTGTGGGTGGATGCACTCTTTCAAAAGAAGTTCATTTGGAAAAGATCTTCTTGAGGGGCTTCTTTTGAAAGATCTCTGTAGTGTAGACGTAGCCACACAGAAGTTCAGAGTAAAAGGCAGAGATGAGTTAGTAAGTGCGTGACTGCACTCATATAATTTATTGCAAAGCTCGTAGTTTTACAGTGTTCTTATTTGTCCTTTCTGACACAGTGGAAACCTAGAACACGCTGAATCGCTCCTTGACAATACTCTCTCCCTGTCTGTGCGCCTGGTGCATGAAGTGGACTCATCTATCACTGGGTAAGTGACCAAATATCAAATGACAAATAAAAATAAAATCCAAACAAGAACATGTAAATTTCATCCAGTGAAAAATTACATTCCTCTCTTTGTTTACATGTGGCCAGAAAGCTGCTTTCTTCTAGACTTGTTTCCCAGACTTCGAAAACAGGACATTGTCATTCATTATCTGGAATTAATTTATTGCACTTGCTTCTCCCTCAGCCAGTAACATTAAATATTTTAGTTTTTGATGTAAGTTGCTGCAATCCTGTGAATGTGATGGATGTTTAACAAAAAAAAAAGGGGGGGCGGGGGTGGGGGAGACACTAAATGAATCTCATTCTGGAGGATATGTATGAAGATATGGTTGAGAATTGCCAGGCCAAAGGTGAGGGTCAAATGTTCTGGGATTCTCTGAATAAGGGTGAGATCTGTTTGCCTTTCTGTTTAATGTCACAGTCAGAACTAGCTTGTGTTTATATTTCAACCTCCCACTCTCCTTCAAAAGAAAGAAGTTTGGATAAAAATAAAGGGATTCTCATGACGGCAAAGGCTGAAGTACCAGTAATACGCTGGACAAGCGCGTCTTCTGTAAAAAAAATTCATGGAGTGTATGTCCATCAATGGCTATTAGCCAGGAGGGCAGGGTTGGTGTCCCTGCCCTCTGTTTGTCAGAAGCTGGGAATGGGTGACAGGGTCTGGATGACTTGCTGGTTACTTATTCTGTTTGTTCCATCTGGGGCAGCTGGCATTGGCCACAGCTGGAAGACAGGGTATTAGGCTAGACAGACCTTTGCTCAGACCCAGTATGGCCATTATGTTCTTATGTCCCTCTCTAAGAGCCGGACCTCATAAAGAGCTATTGTCTGTAAGTTGAAGGGACCTGGTCTTTGAGTTCTTTTATCTGAGGCTGAACTTTTTCGATCCAGAGGTTCAAGGTTCAGTCCCAGGTGGTGACCCAGGAAGCAACTGACTTGAAATTAGATGACCCAGACACTGAACATGAATAATGAAGTGTGGTGGGTGGGGTAGTGTGATGTACATGTACAGTACCCACCCCTCTTGAGGGAGCACACCCTGAGCATCAGGGGTCTGAAGAATTTCAAGTTCTGTACTAACCACCATTTGTAAGAAACTCTTGAATAGATACTTTTGTGCTGACTGAATCTATGCATGCAGCATAAGCATCTGCAGTCTGAGCTAACAGACCATTGTAACATGCACAGACCCTGGTTTTCCATGGGTGGCATTGAACCCGGGACCTCTGGAGTGTAGAACACAATCCTCAGCCACCTGAGCTAAAAACTAGCTGTCTGGTAGCTAAGGTTGTAGAACAGAGTCATTCTCTTTGTAAGTGGTCTTACTGCCAATAGGTGGGACAACTGACCGCACCCAGAAGGGGTGTGGGTTAGATATGACACTGCTATACAACCAGTGAAGGGCAAAGACAGAGTTGACCACTATTGCAAGGTGTGAGAAAGCAGATACCTGTATTTATTTGAATTCGATGTGTGAGTCAGTGGAGGACATGGGTAAACCTTTAGGTTCATGGCCAAGTCATGGTTTGAACATTTAGGCCTATTTCCCTCTCACACTACAGTGGCAGAAAGTCACATAACTCCCATCAGTGCACATAGCTGCCATGCATCTGGAAGATGTGGGGGAGCTTAGTGAAAAAAAGAGAAGAATGCCATGAAACCTCAACCTAAATATCAGTCTATTTTTGAGATGCGAAAAGGTCTGGCCAACCTTTTCATTCATTTTCATTTTTACATGTCTGCACTTACAGGCTCCAAAATAGATTTTGTGGTAAAATACTGTAAGAGACTATCCCTATGGTATTTCTGTACCTATGGGAAGCAGGACATGTTGGAAATTTTGAGAGAGAATTTGTTCTCCCCACATTTCTGGTCTACCACCAGTAGTTTGGATGTGTTTGTCTGACCTGATCCCCTGAACTTGTCATGGTTTGCCCATGACTAATAAGTACAAACATTTCCATGTATTGAAAGTACAACACAACAGTGCTGAAAAAAACCCTTGTATTTAAAGAATGGAGTCATATATGTCTGCATGGAAATCAGTCTGCACATAAATGAATAAATAATAAATAATAAATAAATAAATAATAAATGAATACAACTATGATATCGTTGGCATCACAGAAACTTGGTGGGATAATACTCATGATTGGAATGTTGGTATTGAAGGGTACAGCCTGCTTAGGAAGGACAGACAAGGAAAGAAGTGTTGCCTTGTATATTAAAAATGTACACACTTGGCCAGAGGTGGAGATGGACATAGGAGATGGATGGGTCGAAAGTCTCTGGGTTAGACTCAGAGGAGTTAAAAACAAGGATGAGGTCCTACTAGGAGTCTACTACAGGCCCCCATGCCAGGTGGAAGAGGTGGATGAGGCTTTCTTTAAACAGCTAACAAAATCATCCAGGGCCCAGAATTTGGTGGTGATGGGGGACTTCAACTATCCAGGTATATGTTGGGAAACTAATACAGCAGGGGACAGACTGTCCTATAAATTCTTGGATTACATTGCAGACAACTTTTTATTCCAAAAGGTTGAAAAAGCTACCGGGGGGCGGGGGGAAGCTGTTCTAGATTTAATTTTAACAAATAGGGAGGAAATTATTGAGAATTTGAAAGTGGAAGGATGCTTGGGTGAAAGTGATCATGAAATCATAGAGCTCACAATTCTAAGGAAGGGTAGAATGGAAAACAGTACAAGCTGCAGCAGGGGAGGTTCAGGTTGGACATTAGGAAAAAGTTCCTGACTGTCAGGGTGATCAAACACTGGAGCGAATTGCCAAGGGAGGTGGTAGAATCTCCATCACTGGAGATATTCAAGAAGAGGTTAGATAGATGGCTTTCAGGATGGTCTAGAAAGTGCTTGGTCCTGCCATGAGGGCAGGGGGCTGGACTTGATGGCCTCTCGAGGTCCCTTCCAGTCCTACTCTTCTATGATTCTATGATTCTATAAAGTTTAATCGAGTGAATCCCTGGCTCCTTGATGACACCAATGATTTCTTAAACACAGCAAGATTTAATCTATTATTCTTGGACTCCTGTATTCTCTGTGTTAGTGAACAATGATCTTCCTAATGTTACAGACGCAAACATTCAAAAAAGTTCAGCACAACATGAGCTTCTTTCCTTCTCGTCATAATATCTCATGTAAAAGATAAGTCTTGAAAACCCTGCCTAACTGATTTTATGGATCACTTTCTTCATTCAAAATATTAGGAGAATGTGAATACCTTATCTGGTTACCAAGACTGAGTTTACTTTGGTTTCAACAGAGCAGATAAAGTTGTTAGACATATTGGCTACGTCTACACTACAGAGATCATTGGAAAGAAGCCCTTCAGGAAGATCTCTTCCAAAAGAACTTCTTTTGAAAGAGTGCATCCACACACAAAAACGCGGATCAAAAAAGTGATCTGCTCTTTCGAAAGAGCACAATCCACACAGCCCTTCTCTTTCAAAAGAATAGGCCAGGGATCAAAAAATCAGGTCCCAGGAGGACTGCTCTTTTGAAGAAAAGGGCCTGGGAAGCGTCTACACATTTTCTTTTGAAAGAAGCTTTGGAAAGCAGGGGCCTTCCTGAAATGGGAAAGGAAGAGCGATTTTTTCAATCTACTTTCAAAAGAAGGCTTTTGGTGTGTAGATGCTTCATGGCATCTTTCGAAAGAGCCACTGTCTTTCAAAAAAATCCTTTGCAATAACTTGCTAATGTCAGCGCAGCCATTAACATTGGTGAGCCTCTAGTTTAGACACCATAATTTTCAAGCGTATTTTAGTTTATTATTAAGGATCTGATTCTGGGGCAAGAGAGGGAGGAATGGCGTGGCATAAACAGATCCTGAAAACTCTGTGTCTAGGGGAGCGGGAACTCCTTTGGAATGGGCACTGTAGAAGATAGCAGTAAAGCTTTCTTCTGAAGATCGTCTTATGAGCCCCAGTAAAGGAGACATATTGGGAAGGGAGGGATATGTTGAATGCAGCTCTCTGGAAATTCTGAGTGCCACTGCCACCCCTCTGGTAACCTGAGGCGACATCTGTATCTTAAGTGCCCAGGGCTGTCTTGAGTTACACTGGGAGTCTCTCCGGTCCCTGGAGCATCCCAGGTTTAGGAGAGCATATAGGGAAGTTTAGTCCCCGCTCCCCCTGGACTGTAAATTTTGTGCTGTCCCTCTTAATTTGCATTGCATTTACTTTGTGAGGAGCTCATCAGACTGATGTTCAGGAGTCCTGGCTTCTGTTCTTAGGTCTGGCATTTACTTGTTGCGTGACCATGGACAAGTCACTAAATACTTACTGTGCCTGGTTCTCACTGTTTGGAAAATGGAGATGACAAGTGCATGGGTTTCTATAATGCTTTGGAAACCATGGACAGAAACATAAATCAGAGAAAATTACTACAATTTTAACAGCTTTATTGAATTAATTTAATGGTATCAGTGACCCATCCCCTGCAAACCTAATCAAGGAAAACTTGCCTAGTTTTCAGCAAAGAATTACATCTTCAGAACTGAGACAATAGCTAATGGCATTTCTACGTAAGTCTCTTTTTGCCATTTTAACAGTAAATACTAATTGTATTAAATGTTGCTAAATAGAGCTGAATGAGTAATTCATGCCCACTAATTAATCATACCGTTTTAAGGCCTCAGTGGAGATACGTTGGGAAAAATCTGGAGAAACACAGAAATGAATCAGGCCTTCAACTTCTTTTCTGTTGCAAATGTGCACAAGTGGTTCCTCTAATTTCTTCTGTGACTTGTTTTTTCTTCAAAGTTATGCTGATTGGGATAGACCCTCTCAACAGATGTAAAGCAGTATAACTTTGTTTTAGCAATGGAGTTATGCTGCTTCACACCAGAAAGAATGTGTGGCCTATTGTTGTTTTTAAATAAAGTTTGTGGATCACTGGCAAAAAGTTTTTGAGTATTTGACATTCCAGCTCTGTGGGTGAGTTCTGATTCATCAGATAAGTCATTTGTTGTACATTTTGATTTCCACAGAAACTCACGTGGCTCTGAAGTTAGCTTTCTAAAAATATTCAGACCTGTAAAACTTGATTGTATAAATGGTTACAAGAAATGAACCCCGAATGAGGCATGTGCATAGAGGGTTGATCCAACTGTCGCTGAAATGAGTGGAAATCTTTCCAGTTAGATGTTTTTAAGAACAGGTTGCATGCTCAGAGCTCTGGAAGTCTGGAAAGAAAGATTTCAGTTCCCAACATGAGAGGACCAGGACATGGACAAAAAATGTTGTGGAAGGAATTGGGGAGAAGTGACAGTTTTTAGATAAGATGATTGAAAAGTCTCACATTATGAATGGATGTTAGCAGTTCAGGATCCATTAAGATTATGTTTGTCTGACCTATTGTTGTTGAGAAGGAAACAAAGCATAAACAGTAGGATGGGAAAGGAAGGACTCCCTTGACACACCTCTCCTAAATCTCTGTACCAAGCTGTGTGAACTCAACTCTGCACTTTTCAGTCTGCAAAAATATCTGATATTGAAGACAGATGGAGATGACTGAGTTCATGTCTTAACGTTTCAGAACTGTCTCCCCAACTTCCTTTGTCTATGGAGAGTCTGTGGAAGCATCCAACTTTGTTCGGCTGGAGAATTATGAATGCCTTTTTCAGCCTCTCAACTTCACTCTTCAGGTAAAATTGATTCATCTTTACAGGTTTTTCTCTTGGCAGCACATTTTTGGGGACATTGGTGCACATTTCCTTATCCCAGTACAATGTATTAGTCATACATTTTAGGATGCTGTGTCCACAGTGGACTAAAATCGTCTGCAGCAGTGTTCCCTCTCATATTTTCTGTCCTTGTGTGGAATAAATTTTGTCATGCACACCAACACATGTGCATATGTGCACCACCAATAGAAATGTGTTGTCGGCTCTGGGAGCTCTGGTAATCAACTGGGTGGCATTTGAGCCTTTCCTGGGTGGCCACCCAAGTACTCGTCTTACAGGGAGCGTTGGTCTGCAGGGAGTATTTTTTTTTCCTTATCATAATATATTACTAAATTTACAAGTCAAGCATCACAGTTTCATGTGCAGGGAGCTGCTGTTGTTTGCTCTGGTCTTTTTTCCCTTTCATCTCCTGCAGAGTGGATAGTTCTGTTCATTCAAGTGCCACATCTCAAATTCAGTCCAAATTTTCCAAGGGAAGAGACATTGTTTTCAGTGGCATAATGCGTGAACAGTAAGATCAAGGTTTGATGCATGTAAATGTCAGCACTACGGTGTGTGCAATGCTTCTTACTAGAGAATAGTGCAATGAATGGGCCAGAACTGTGCAGCTCGTCTGTGTGGGAGTTTAACCACCCAGGGTAGAGGTGAGGATTCATTTTATACATGTCACACTGTATCTCCAAATTACTAGTGCAGGTCTGTGGATTCATCCTCTTCATGTGGATGACCTCGCTTCCTGGTTCAGTGTAACATATGGAATGCATGTCAGAACAAAATCTTTTGGCAGGCCCCAAAGGAACTCATCTCATTATGACTGTGACTGTGTTTCATGGTTATCTTTACACATCCTTTTTGACCACTAGATGGAAGTAGGGGGTGACAAATCATACAGACCTGGGAGGGTGGGGGAACCATTTGTAGATTATTGTAAACAATATTTTTTCATTTTTCTTTCTTCCCACTGTTCTCCTAATCATGATGCCACTTAACTTCATAATAGATAACACATGCCTGCATTTGTGGGCAGGCTATAGTCCAGGGCAGTTAAGCCCCTCCCGTCATGTACCGCCTCCAGCTATTTATTATAAAGGAGTAAAAGCAGGGTGTTCAAACTGGGGTTTCAGTATGCTAAAGCTCTTGTGAACCAGACTCCTAGTTCCTGTGACTCTGAATTCATTGTTTGGGATTTGCAATTTTCCCATATTCATTTATTGGTTACAGCACAGATAAAGACCAGATGTACTGTTGTTTTCACCAGATGATTACTTTCAATGAAAGAAAATTATATGAAGTATAGGGATAGAATCTATAAATTGATAATATATTTTTCAAGTTCCTGTTGATCTCTGTCATGCAAACACAAGTTGCAGTGTAAGAGAGTTTTCATAGAGAAATTGAAAACTGTAGTATAAAAAGTCACAGATCTGGCCTCCAGTAACATAGTAAATGTCACTCTGTGTGTGTGTGTGTGTGGAGAGAGAAGGGGGTTTGCAATGGCGAAAGCATGTTTTGTATCACAATTTTGTTGAATTGTTTTTAATGATTTGCCTGCCATTCATTAGTCTTCTCCAGAGGGAGAAAAGTAACATTTTCTCACCCACAAATAGATGAATTTCTAAAAATACACAGGCCTTTGTTTGAGTTTTATATGTGAAAATCTGCATTGAGTTGAATTTAAAAAAACATGCACACAAGAAAAATAAAGAGCCCTTGCTTGTTGTGAATGTTACGTATTCTAAGTACCTGTTATTTATTAACTGTTTTTCGTTATTGTGGTGGGATGTCCATTTTTAAAATTTCTAATTTATCACCTTATGCTCACATTTCATGCAGTATTTCTCCATTGTAGATGGAGCACCTTCTCCTTTCTTGTGCCTTAGGGCTTTTGTAAAGACTTGGCATTTTGTACCAGTTCTCTTTATTATTCGTGCATTGCTCAAAATGCATACAGTGCCTCAGCAACAATGCTGGTGTGGAACGCTATAAATTTAGACAATGAAATCTCAGCATAGATGAATGCTTTTAGTTGGATTGTTCACTATTTTGATTATTTAAATATTTATATATGTGTGCATATTAGCAATAGTCAGAAAATGTTTTTCCCTGTTTATGAATAATTTAGATAAAATATTTTATAAGCTCAATTTTTCATGGTTATTTCTGAGGTGTTTTGGGTTTTTTTCAGGTGAGTAGGGGAAGATTTGTGTTTTATACCTGAAACTTTTCAGTTTGGGGCTGGACAGCTTTTGGTTTTACAATGCAAAGTCAATGCGCTTCCATGAAAAATCTTGTTTTCTTGAACTCCTCCACCCAGAGGTGCTGGAGGTAGGGGTGGGAGGATTGCTGCACACCCTCACTTGAAAGAGTTTCCATTATGTACAAGATTTGCAGTTTAGTTCAGTGGCTCCCAGCACCCCCATTACAAAAATTGTTCAAGTGCCCTAGTCTCCACCCCAAATCTTAAACTGAATTAAGGTTGCTGAAGCACATTTCTTATCAACAGAGTTGGTAAAACCCACAGTTCTAGTAGCCATGTTCATCATTCCATTTTGGTTTGTGCTGCTTAAGAAAGCACACACACAAAATACAAGGCAGTGGTTACCATAGTGGAAAAAACCCCAGCATAGATAGGGAGAGCAATACTCTTTTCATTCTTTTAGACAGCATTATTAAAACATTCAGAATGCAGTCATTGACTGTGTCTCCACAGAATGGACAAAAGCCACAAGTCATTTATGTTGGGAAGTGGCTTTTTGATTACTTGCCACAGTGCACTCATGCTGTGTTCATTGTATAGTGCAAACTGTGCGTGAAAATACCAAATAGCAAAGGAGCGAAATTAAACTGAGTCCCATTGCTGTATCCCTTGCTTAAAATAGGAGTTCTTAGTGAAGTGCAATAATTTTATATTCATGATCTTTTACATATGTACTTGTATTTATATGCATTTTTACATTTCAAGGTTTACAACACTGGACCAAGCACTCTCCCTGAATCTTTTGTTGACATTCTGTTTCCTAACCGCCTCTCTGCCAGTGGGGCTGAAACTTTTCACATTCAGCAGATGATGGTGAGTACTTTGAAGTGCTTCCTCAAATAATGAAACTCACAGTTTCTCAGATGTAAGTTACAGCATTAATTGAATTCTGATTAAATAATTTCCTGTCTAGTGGAGTCTGATGCCAATCCACATTCAGTTACATGAGTTCTCTGTACAATCACCTTAAAGTATGAAACTTAAAACTGAATATAAAATTAACATCATGTTGTGTCTTACGGTTAACCAAAATGGGGCATTTTGACTGGTTGTTTACAGATGTTATTAACGGCAAGATTTAAAAATAAATTGTATCTACCACAATGAAAACCATCCCATGCAGGTGTTCTGACAAAGGATTCACTTTTTGGGTTTGGCATGTTTTAGATTTGTGTTAATCCAATAAAATATCATGTTTTTTTATTGAGATATTAACAAGAAGAGCTGACTAAGGATCTGAATCACTCCTCTCCTTTAGAAATTCATAGTAATTACACGTGGGTGGAAAAGGAATAAGCTTGCAAACCCAAACTCTCAAATAAGTTGTGAGGCTTTTTGTGGCTGCTTTTCTAGTCTTTTGGCTGGAAAAGTAGCTGCAACTCTTCCACGGCCGAAAAGCAGGTCTTTGTGTTACGGGCTCAATGCAAATGTATATCTAGTGGCATCTTCCTTTGCATGTAATCAAGACCCCTGTACATGACAATCAGCCTGTAGCTGGTTCAGAGCTATAGCAGGAGGAAAGCCCCTCCTTGCACTGCTGATTTGCTTGTACTCCTTTCCCAGACTTTTTGCATTGAAAAGTTTTGATAGTTTTAGATATATTTAAAAAGAGGGAGGGAATGACCAGAGTTAGGTTATCAGCCAGAGATGTTCAGACTGTGTCCATTCTCAAGTCCTTTTAAGATTTTTTTACTCCTCATACTCTTTTAATGCATTTTTCAGCCTAGTTTTAAATGCAAAAAGACTGTCCAGACTCGGTGTCACATTGTCCGCTATATGCAATGTGGCATCTGTGTGTATATACCATGCACAAAGTACAAGAAAATTCTTTTACAGGCTTGTACCCTTAAATTTTAATAGTCTCTCCCCCAAGAGGCTAAGTTGTGGGAATCAGGGCAAATGGTGAAAGCATTTTAGAACATACTTCCAAGTATAGGCTTAATCCTGAAAACAGCTGAATCCACGCAATTGTCATTGGCCTCATGACTTCTTAGGAACAAGCGCTGTTATGTGTTGGAAATGAAGGAACTTGTGTAACACAAAGGGCTTGTCTACATTTGCCCCCTCCTTCGAAGGGGGCATGTAAACGAGCCTGAGCAGTGAATAGCAACGAAGTGCCTCTGCATATGCAGCACCTCATTAGCCTAATTCTCACTGCACTAACTTCAAAGTTGCAAACTTCAAAGTGCTGGCAACCCATGTAGTTGCAGGCAATTTGAAGTACCCATGCAACTTCGAAGTGCCCTTACTCAAAAGATGTTTTGGAAGTGTAGGTACTTCAAAGTTGTGCGGGTACTTTGACGTGCCCGTGGCTACACAGCTTGCCGGTGCTTGCAACTTTGAAGTTCACATGGCGAGAATTAGGCTAATGAGGTGCTGCATATGCAGCACAACAGGTCATTGCTATTGTCCGCTCATGCTCATTTACATGCCTCATTCAAAGAAGGGGGCTGCTGTAGACAAGCCCTAAGAATGATATAATGCTCCTTTCCCCCAGATGTTTACAAATGTCCCCTTGGGGGATCGTGTGGTGTGTTTTCACTGATATTGATTTTCTCTATCTGTCCAGAAAGATTATGGTGTAGGACCCCTACCACTGTGGTATCTGAGAATCTCATAGGCATTAATGAATTTATTCTCATAAACTGTAAGGTAGGGTATTACAGAAGTAGAGTTGAGGCATAGAGAGATTGTGATTTGCTTGAGGTCATCCAGGAAGTCTGTGTCAGAGCCAGCCATTGAATCTGTGTCTCCGATGTCTGAGTACAGTGCCTTAACCACAAGACTACCCTTCCTTCCTGCTGAGGTTTTATTGACTAAAAAGGGAAAATAAAGCCATTGAGGCACCATAGCGCTGAACAAACAGCCCTTTAAAAGCATTATATACAAAAGCAGCAGACTGGAATAAACTTTGAAATGTGGGTCAGAAGTTGTTGCATTTCAAAAAGACTTCTGTAAGCAGATTTACTAGCAAGTCCCATGTTTTGTATCAGTATGTTCTTCCTGTAGCACAAACATCAGCTGGTATGGTTGTGCAGAGGAATAGTGTGCTTATGAGAACAATGCATAGGCAAGTTCCCTGAGAATTGCTCCTTTTCTTTCACATTCTTAGAAGTTCACATTCAGACCTCTCAAATTGGATGGAGTTGCCATTACTAATAACAGTGTTGATACAGTTGCATAAACAATGTGAATAATTGGTAGCTCCTTGCAAGGATTTAGCCTTAGAATTCATTACTAGGCATTTTAAATTTAGATGCCATAATAATTTTTTGAAAGCTGTTAAATACTTGTACGTGCCTGTCAAAGTGGATTTGACCCATTTGGTGTACAGTTCAGCACTGCGGTTTTTGGATGCTAGTGCAGAAAATAAAAAAGATGCACATTTGTGTTCAGAATGCAGAGTACGGTGTGATTTATATTGTGCTGTGATCCAATTGTTCTATATTCTGTGGATTGTGTTCTTGTTCCATAACTCAGTCACAAAAACAATACAAAGAGAGTTGTATACAGCTCATTGGAACTGTCTGTGTCTCCTGGAGGCATTTGTAGGCAACATTACCTCACTCCTTTTAAAACAGATGTTTCTCCTATGTGCTGCTCTGAGTTTTTTTGCTTTATTGCAGAAACACTTCTAAAAGATTTTATTTCTCAGCAATGCAGTTATGCTCTCAGACACCAAAGGCTAGAATGCTTTCTACAGCTCTCTGCCTTTTACTTCCTGAATCACCCAAACAATGCTTGTTTATCCTCATCCACCTACATTGTCCCTTTTTCCTCACCCACCCAGCAAGGAATTGCTGGTAAGTGCCTCCTTTGTTATCCACGAATCAGCTACTGAGAACGGGACAGGTGAATTAGGCCAGAAGCATGTCCTTGGAGAGGAGGAGCTTCCCAGCAGATAGGAGGAGGGACTGGACCTGCTCCTCCCAAGAATCTTGAGTTGCTATATCACAGCAACTCCAAACTCCTTTCTGCCTGGCAAGGCACTTTTAGCACACCACTAAGCAATAGGAAATCAGCAGACCCAAAACGTCAGTATGCAGTGTTCTAATATAACAGTTCAACCATGCTACTAAAACAACTGCTGCAGACATCACCAACTTCCCCTGTAGTGGGGTGGGGGAAGGACTGGACTTCCCCTCCACTCAAAGTCCTATCCCCGCTCTGCCCCTTCTCACAAGACCATGCCTCTGCCTGGTCTCTTTCCACCCTTGCTCTGCCCCTGCCCCACCTCTTCACCCAAGTGCACCCATCTCCATTCATCCCCGGCCCTCTTGGAGTTTCCTGAACACCACAAATCAGCTGTTTATGACACTCTACAAGCACTGGAAAGGTGAGGGAGAATGTGGTCAGTGGGGCCACCACTAGGTGATGGGCACT
The DNA here is from genome assembly GCF_033958435.1 of Carettochelys insculpta. NCBI lineage: Eukaryota > Metazoa > Chordata > Testudines > Carettochelyidae > Carettochelys > Carettochelys insculpta. Next base: position 189,910,868 of record NC_134138.1, on the reverse strand, counting down.
GTGGAGAGGGGGGAAGTGGAGAGAGCTTAGCTGCTGGTGGGTGCTCAGCATCCATTAATTTTTTCCCAGTGGGTGTGCCAACCCTGGAGCACCCGTGGAGTTAGTGTCTATGGCTGCAGAACTAGAATGTTAGGCAGAAGCACCAGTCACTTCGCTAGAGAGGTAAAACAGTTTGGAGATGCAAACACAGCAGTAAACAGAGGGGAAGGAGAAGAGGCAGATTGGTTGGTCATCATAATTAGTCAGTCTGTTTTAGAGAAGTTAATGTCTACTCATCAGAGTGCAATACATTTTCTAAAATTTAATTTTGGAAATTAACTTTATTTCAAGTTGCCGTAACGAAAGATGGGCCAAAAGTCGTAAGCCAAACCTTCTGCCCAGTGAATAATTATTTACATGTGCAAAAGTCAAATGTTTGTTGAGCCACTGTATCTGCTCTGACATGTGATCAACAGAATAAAGGAACATTGGTGATAGAATGAATATACTTTTGTATAGTTGTTTGCGACTACTGTATTACCCCAGATGGAGAGGCACTAATGAATGGGTTGCAGGAGAATTTGTCTTAGACAAACTTATAGCATGACTGCACAAAAAGAATAAAATGAATACAATAGGACGCTTCCAGAGGTTGAGGCTGTGGCCATAACTCAAAATAATGTACACAATCTGCATTGCACAAATTGCGTAATTTATTTTGAGTTAACTTATTTCGAATGAGGTGCCGTCCACACAGCACCCAAGTTTGAAATATTTTGCGCTACTTTGCTGTTTTGAAGTTTGCACTACCCCTCATGTGACAAGGGGTGCTGGAACTGGCATACCACACTCAAAGTAGCAGCGCTGCTATTTCAAGCACTTTGTTTAGCTGTGGATTTTAGCTGCGGAGTTGCTATTTTGGGATACATTTGTATCCCGAAATAGCACCTATAGTGTAGCCATAACCCAACCATCTTTAGGAAATTCTGAAAAATACTTCCGCTTCCAAATGACTTACAACATTGCTATTCCCAAGCCCCAGTCAACCAACCTGAAATAAATCAAACTATACAGTAAAGCCAAAACCAAAAGAGACTTATAATAAATGTAAAACAATGAAAGCCTGGATCTATGCGAAGAAGTTTTACCCCCAGAAAAGATGTACCAGAGATCCTATGAAGTTTGTTTGGAACATTGCTATTGCTGTTGACTGTATGTGGAAGGTGCTCAGTTGTTACAGTGATGGATGGTAGTGGGAAATCGAAGGCAGATAAATTGAAAACATATTGAATAATACTTTGCTCTTAAGTCGCACCTTTTATTTCTAGGATTTCAAAACAACTTACAATTCCCCACAAGAGTGCATATGTATCATACAGGTGGGTAGATAGTCGGGTTGCCAACCCCCAGAAATTTCATTTATGGACAAAATGAAAAACATTTGTGAACAAATTTTTTATGGACATAATTTTATATTATATTAAGACAACATAAATAGCCAAAAGTGAAAGGTAATCACTGTCATTCAGACATCACAAGAATAATATGCTATTTAAGTCACTTCCATTTACTTAGACATGGTCCTGGAAGTTTTCCATTTTGAGATCATACTTCCGAACACTAATGCTGATAACCATAGCTGAAGTAATTGTCCCAGATCTATTTCTGATGGTTATTAATCTTTCAAGCATAGAAAAATGACTGAAGCAGTACAGAAAAAATTAATCGCTATAGAAGAATTGCTGTTTTTTGAAATTTTATTGCACTTTTACAAAATCGATGGACACAATTTTTATGGACATTATGGATGCGTCCAATTTCAGCTGTCTGTAAATTTAGTGGTCGTTGGCAGCCCCACTAGACAGCGAAGGAGAATAGCTTGTCCCAAATCATGCATATTAGGTTTAGAGTTAACAGAACTCTGGAGTTTTGACTCCCAGAGCCCAGATGTAGTGACTAGATAACATACTTTCCTACAAAGAAAACACCGATTAATAAATATGTGGCTTTTGGTTTTAAACTGAATAAATGAAGAGCTTCCAACAAATTTATAGGATCGGAATAGAAAGCTAGTTTGAATTGTCAGCCAACAAGCCTTTGTCTGCATATGTTGAAAGAAGGACAAAAGACATTTCATATGGGTTTAATCATGCTGCAATTTTATTGTTGGATGCTTGGGACTCCCTAGCAGATAAAAGTGTACAGAGCTGATAACCCCATGATTATTTCATAGTTATTGTGGGGGTGGCGGTGGCGGTGAGGACTTTTTCCATCCAAGTACCACGAGCAAATTTATTGCTTGGATTCTACTGTATGTGGGAGTGGAGGTGGGGTGTAATCCACCAGCTCTCCCTCTTCGTCATACAGATCTTTTATCCAGTCACTGAACAACTTTCTCATGGAGTACCTGTGCTGCTGGACAGCCACATTAAACTTAAATAATGAGTTGCAACATGTTGCCTGCTGCCCTTCAGGGCATGCATGAACAGAGCCCTTCCTGGACCTGCTGTGGGGAAGGTGAAACATCTCCATATGCACACAAGCCAGGATGGTGGTAAGGGGAAAAAAGGAACAGGTAACCTAATGCCCACAGCAGGTTCTTGACCACACCTGGTACTTTACCACCCAAAATGGAAAGAGGGTGGGTCCTGCTTCCACTTGCTGTGTCTAAAAAGGGAGGCTTCAGGCACAGGGCTACTAATCCCTGCATTCCTAGGGGATGGGTCAGTGACCACAATAACCTCTTTTGCAGCAATTTTTATCCTCCCTCAGCCATAAAGCACTATTCCCTTCATTCCACCAGCCAGCCAAAGACTTTCCCACCCCTGCTTAACCCCCATCCCCTGCTTAGTCATTGTCAGTGGTACCCAAAAAGATGTTCAGCATGGGAGACAATACCAAATTAACCATGGGATTTCTTAAAGCTATTGTTACATTAACAGTCCTGGATTACTTTGATCAGGTGGTTCTGTGGAGCTGGATCATGTTGCTTATTTCATATTTATTTTAATTTTAGGAAGGGTATGTATGCTTATGAAAGTCAAGGGATTAACATCTGGAAAATGAGTTGGTCTATTTAAACTGGAAGTCAAATCCAGTGCAGGTAGAACCTTCATCGAGGGACCATGCTTTGTAGGACTGCCAGATTTTTAGTCTCCATTCACGTGATTCTTAGAATCAAAGCAGACTTATTTTAGACTGGAGTGAGTTATGTGTATGTTTTTGGATATCTGGGAAGTGCTAACTGTTAGGAGCAACATGCTGGCCAACAAAATCATTTATTTAAAAAGCCCATTTGTGAGACTAAAATTATGACCATGAAAAGCAAGCAGTATTGTTGTTATTACTGAGTTTGGGGACCTACACGATGTTAAACATCTGTATAGTAAGAGACAGTACAGTCCCTGCCCAAAGAGCTTTCAGTCTAAATGATGGGAAAAAATAAGAGCTATGATCTTCAGCATACAAAAAAGGGTCTGAGATACAGGGAGATTAAGTGATTGACTCAAGTGAACCAAATGCAAATTTCCTGAGTCCTGGTCCAGCGGCTTAACTGCAAGGTATATTTAAAGTTATAAATAGAACAATGTAATTGGTGGGGGTCGCAACGCTGTTCAGCGATGCCGGAGTACCTCTCCGGGCGTGAGCCTGGGCAATTATTATGGAGACTCTGGGCTGCCCAGACACCAGTGTCCCCCTCTTGGCTTTACTGATATAGTCCAAAGAAGAGGATAACCTCCACGTCTGGTACCAGCTCAGCTGCAGGAGTTGCCGGGACAGTGCCAGAAGTTGACACCGAACCACCTTCGGACTCCACTCTGGATTTTCTGTCAGGGTTTACTCCCTTAGCCTTGCTCCTTCCCAGGATAACCCACAAGGCAGGGGGGTGTGGAGAATGTGGTTAAGGATCCCACTACTTCATACAGGTCTTCATAGTCACAGTAGATGCTGTAAATGAAGTCCTCAATTTAAACTATAAAGGGCACGATCCATAGTCTATGCAGACTGAAGGATGCCTACTACAATTGGTGGGGGAGAAGAGTGATTGATAAATAGGAGAAGGGAAACAATGAGTTGTGTGCCAAGATAGCATATTAATTTATCAACAAAAGCGTTCGTTTTAATGTTGCTCTCTTCAGGGGAAGAGAAAAACATGAAAACTCAAGTGAAATCAATCTCAGGGTCTTTGGTCTTTGCTGGTTAATGTAATGTTACTTGTTACAATTTCATTTTCAACAGTTTATTGATTGCTTCCTTGCACTTGTCAAGGCACAAGGCTGGCAAGGTCCAGAAAACTCAAAAGGGAGGAGTTAAATTTATTTGCTCATCCCATAAAGAGTTCCAAGTACATTCAGGCTTTTCTTCATTTACGCTGTGAAAAGAGATTTTAGAAGTCTGGAAATGTAAACTTGGTCATGGTCTCTGCTGTTGATTTTGGACTTGCTGTTGTTCTGGTTCAAGGATCTAAGCTTTGCAACCTTACTGCAGATGTTCAAAACCTCAAGTGACAGGAGAGTATTAGAGCAGCTTAACTTAGTGTTTGTGCATATATGAATTCTGATTTAGTAATAGGAAGAGACTGCTAGAATATCTTCCTCGACACTGCTCCAAGACAGAGTAAGAGGACTCTCTCATAGCACCCCAGGCAGAATATCTCCTTTGATGGCAGCCATTTGAAGATTTGTTTAGTTGCTTTTCTTTAGAGGTTCAAGACTTGACTTTGACAATATACGCATAGTGAGGGAATGCAAGGACATAAATATCACTGATAATACTCTCTGTAGCTGATTGTCATCATGGCTGCTGTTTATGCTGAAGCTATTCCTCCTCTCCTCCCCTCCCCTCCTCCCACCATGAGATGAGGCCTGCGTATGGAAATTCTAGAGTTACACAAAGGATTAATTTAGTCCATTGTGCTAATCATCTCTTTGGCATCTAGTTTGTTTCAATGAGCACTGCACATACAAACATTCATTTGGAGTTTGTCCTTTCTCTCTGGTTTCCCCAGATTACAGAGTTCTAGGTTCATAATGGAGGAGGTAATTTACTTGAAGGAATATATTGTACAATAGTTTGTTAAACCTCTTGCCGGGCTTTAATTAAATTTCTTTTTGGAGACCAGGCCCACCAACGCGGGGAAGACAAAGAGGCATTTGCCCTGGGATCCATCCTTTCAAGGGGACACAGAGTTCCGGTTGCTGCCACTGCAGCTACTTTGGGGGTATTAGTGGCTGAAGCTCTGGGCCCCTTTGAATTACCGACAGCGCTGCTCCACATGACTGGGGATGGCCCAGTACTGTGGTTCTGGCATCGCTAAGGGTGACTGCCCTAGGCCCCACCCCTTCTGCCCTTGGCTCCACCCCTTCTGAGGTGCAAAGCCAGGCCCACCTCCCAATTTGCCCCCGTACCCACTGTGGCTGTCAGCCCCGCTGTTGGAGACAGAAGGCCATTTGAAATTGTTGCCTTTCTAGGGCCACCCCACATCATCTTTTGAATCCTGCTTTTGCCTTGATATTGTTAAATCTGGCAGAGGAGTGTAGCATGACTGCCCTATGTAGCCTGTTCTAGAGCAGCGCAGAGGAGTTCTGTGAGTGTATGCTGCTTATATGGTCCTCCCAGAAAACAGGCATATTATGTCTCCCTCTGAGTGTGGCCCTTATATGCTAGGGAGCAGGATACCAAAGGTAAGTCTGAAAGATCTCCCAAGAGTGTGTTCCTACCATCAGCATGTTTGACAGAAATGCATCAGTGCACAAGGAGTCAGGCCCCAGTGCAGGAAGGGTGCTTAATTACATGCTCAAATTCTTTCCTGAATCACGTTCTTAAAACAGACACACGGTGAACAAAATGTTTCTTGTGTGCCATGTTGTTTCTGGCTGTGCTGGCTCCAGTATATTAGAGAGAGAAGATGGGGGAGATGGTTTATTGGGCCAGTTTCTGCTGGTGAGAAAGACAATCATTTCAGTTTGTACAGAGCTCTTCTTGAGGTCTGGGAAAGGGTCACGGTGTTTCACAGCTAGATACAAGGTAGAACAGATGAGGGATTAAGACATATTGTGAGAGACCATTCATGGTTAACTGGGAGGAACACCTCTACCATGGAGGTGTAGAGCCAGAGGTGTTTTTTTGTTTGTTTGTTTGTTTGTTTTCCCCTGTGGTGAAGTGGGTTCTCTCAGGGTATTTGAGTGACCTGATTAGATATACTTCTCTAGTGGAGTGCCCTTGTCTGGTAAAGACAGTTTTAAGTGTGCTAATGTGTGTTTTTTGAACTTTCTCCTTGGAGCATGTTCTGTGCCTGTCTGTAGATAACAGATATCTTGGAGTATTTGGGAAGGTTACTGGATCTGTCAAGGTAGGTTTGGTGATCCATGGGTTCCTTGCACATAGTTGTCTGTAAGATTCCATTGTGAAATTGATTGCGATGTCCCAGAAGTTGATGCTGGTGTGTCAGTGTTCTAAAGAGAATTTGGTAGATGGGTAATGGGGGTTGAAATAGTGGTGAAAATTTGTGAGGGAGTTTAGTAGTCTGTTCAGAGGAATCATGGAAATGTACGGAATCCCAGGGCCTTGGTGAATGGAGCTGATTTGCTTCTTCCTGTGGGTGTATTTGAATTTCACTGAAAAGAAATGAAGAAGTTTTGTCAAATGAGCTATATATATATGCACCAGCCATTCTTGGATACATGAAGGAAACAGAAGGTTGTGAATATCTCATGGCAATCAGGAGTTTTACTGAAGCCTGGTGAAAAATGTACAATAGATTTTTTTCATACACTTCCTGACCTGGGAATTCACCCCTGAAGAAGTAGTGTGACAATAATATCCTTTTCGCTATTCTCCCATTGGTGAAGCTCTAACATGCCAAAAGTAGTATGGAACAAAACTTGACATTAATGATTAATTCTTTTGACATAAAAGTTTCCTGTAAGTTCCGATTTATGAGTCAGCCTTTTGTTTGCTAATAATTTGTTATAGTATCATCTAGTGAGACCAGATATGGGATGAATGTACTTTAGTTTTGGAATTAAAGGTGGTAAAGTAAATCATAAGATGTTTTTGTAAATAAACTTCCTTCTTGTGTGGAGGGATGAGGTAAAGTCCTATGCTTGAAGAGGAACAAGAGAGTAAAGTAGAGGGCTGTCTGTACTGCTGGAATCCAGCCTTGCGAGAATGTCCCTGACTTCATAAAATGATACCATTATCAGGGAGGGTTGAACGATCCTGACAGTAAAAACTTGAAGTTTTAGAGGGTTCTCTCTCTCTCTTTCAGACAAAAAGAAATAAGAATCTAGATATTGGAGGTAAGAAGGATGAGTTTGTAGTTTGCATTAGGCAGACAGGTACCAGAGCAAGCTATCAATTCCATGAATACTTGAGTCCAAACCAGGACATAAAGGCTACGTCAAGATGGCAGGCGCTATTTCAGGATACAGTAGTATCCTGAATTAGCTACCCATGTCTCTGCAATGTACCCATTGTCTCGTAACAGTTTTCGAGATAACGGGCACGCTATTGCAGCGTCCCTATCCACCTCGCATGAGGAGTACAGGGATGCCTCAAAATAGGGCTTTTTTTCAGCATGTGCACCATTTAGACAACACCACATGCTGAAATATAGCCTATTTCAAGCTTACAGCACCGTGCAGCCATAGCCAAGGAGACTCTGTGTGATGATAGTACATTAATAATGACTATGCTTCTTGGTCTGAAAGCGAGAGAATGACAGCATCTTACTCTCTATCCAGTAGCCTAAATAGACTCTTCCTTACAATGGAAGCCTACTTCTTATATGGTACATGAAAATGATCCAGGTAAATCTCTGTGTCTTTCAGGGAAAAGCAAAGATTTGTTTAAATATAACTCAGCAACATTTGGGCTCAGGATCTTCCTGTGTCAGCTGTTCTGAAATCAGAGCTGCACAATAGAGAATTTCTTGTTTCTTGCGAAGCTCCTGAAGTTTATCAGGTATTGATCTCTCTCCCTTCACCAAGCACTATTCAAAGTTGCAAGGTAGTGGTTGGAAACACTGCGAGGTTCTCTAAGCCTTGGCAGATTGAGAGTTCTGAGTGTGTCCTAAAAGTGACCTTTGCAGACTCCATAAAGAAGCCAATTTTTCTGCTTTGTTTTCAGAGCCCTTTACTGATCCCTGAGCCCCGTAATAACATTAACACAGCAGGCTTCGAAAACATCATCGGCTTTTATGTCATGCACAAAAGGCCTTGGTAGGGACTGATTTGAGTTGGGTGGGAGCGGGCATGAAAGGGTTGGCTCCTACCTTGCAGAAGCTCTCTAAAAAGTATACCTTAAATTTTATTCAACATCATATAGTGATTGGGCTTCTTACAGTCCACAATAGAAAGGAGTAACATAAATGTCAGCTCTTTCCTCCTGGATCTCAGCCGCTAAAGACTCATGTATATATACAGAGTGTGAATGTTAGGTGTAAACTGTCCTTTTGGTTGCCATGTATGGCATTGTTCAGTTGTAGGCCCATACTTTGTGTGGGCAATCAAAATAAATCAAACTGATGCTTACTGTTTCTTTTCTGTTTATGTAATGGTGCCCTCTTTCTCAGTACGGAACCTTTCTGCTGTGAGAGTTGCGGATTTCACATTTAAATATCTTTGCTATTTTTGCTCCACTAGACATGTGGCACCAGTTCTTGGATTAAATACCTCTTTGGGTGCCTGCTTGGTATTTGTAAGCAAGTGTCAGGGCCAAATCCTGGCCTCACCAGAATAGTGAGAGAGCAGAAAAGCATCCTCTGCTACAGGTTTCCTCAGAGTGGGTTGAGAGAACAAGCCAAGGTGTACACTTCATTGCCTCTCTGAGGAGGAGTGAACGTTTCCCCAGCCAGCACTCGCTGCTTGGCAGCAGCCCACTGATTAGCTGTGGGCAGCTGAATTTGCTTCCTAATCAACATGACTGATGTGATAGCAAGGCCTACCTCTCAATATGTTTTACACACAACCAACTGAGCCTGTTCTCAGGGCTGGGAAAATGAGTGATTTTTAGGTTTGCTTTTGGTTCAGGGAAGAAAAAAATAGATTCAGCTTCACTCAAATTTACTATCTCAAAAAAATTTTCAGTGAACCTAAAATGTCAACAAAATGCAACTTTTGGAGTCAAACAAACCATTATGTTCAAAAAGCCACTTAGTGTCAGGACTCTTGTTAACATAAGAGGCAGTGAAGGGTTGTATTCACAAAGCATCTTGAGGAGTAGGTAGTGATGCCCTACTTCCAGTATTAGCACAGTGGTTAGGGGACATACCAGAGATGTGGATTCAGTTTCCCTTTCCACCAAATAGGGGGAGGGATTTGAACACAGGTCTCCCACATTGTGGGAGTGAGCCCTATAAGGTAGTCTGTGGTAGGTTTTAGTCTTTCCTGTTGAAACTATTGTGTTTGGTATAAAATACCTAACCCTAACCCTATTAACTAATTATCTGAAAATTTTTACTCAAATCTAGTTCTAACATCTACAGAAAATGAACAGGATCCTCCGTCCCTCTTCCCACTTCCTGGATCCCTAGAAAAGAAGAAGGGTGGATTTATCTCAGAAGGAAGGGTGATTGGTACATGGTCAAAGGAGGTTGGTTGCTAGTTCACTGGAGGTTGATTGGTTTAGCCAGTTATTAACCACGAAAGTGTCTAAAATGTTGGGGAGAAGGGCAAGGTAGATCAATGGAATGTAATTATAGACCACACTGGCTCTTATTTGAAATCTTATAACCTGTTATACACACTTCAATGGTTAGACCGTAAAAACAACGACCATCTGATAAAATTGCATGAGGATCCATTGACTTCGTCTGAGGATTGGGCCACATTTGTTCTGGTGGCATGATGATCACAGTTACTCATTGCTTATGAGTCTTAAGGAGTTATCCCTCTGGTCGTCAGAAAGGTTTATTTGTCTGCAGTCTGAGTCATGCTCAGCTGATATATATCAGCATGGCTCTGCCAAATTATGCCCTCTGTGGCTTTGGTCCTTTAAAATTAGCTGATTAAGTAGTACACAGACCTACAATCAGATTTTGCTATGATACTTAATTGTGTGCTTCGTTGAATCTCCACATAGTAGTTTAACTTCCCAACTTTTAATCCTATTTAAAGAACAGTGTTTGAATTGTTAGATTACCCCTTTGTCTTCAGCAGCATCATTCTTATTGTATTGGTGTGAATTCTTTCAGGGTTAATTTTTGTATTCTTTCCTCTTATTTCAGAGGCTCTTAATTTATTGCCAGAATCAACAGACTATTCTGAATCAAACATATTTCATTATCTATGAATATTAAACATTTTTGGCAAGTACAAGAAGTGCTAAAATAACACAGCTTATTTGTCTACTATGTATAGCCTGACCTTGTCTGGATCTTTAGATCTGAATGTGTCTGACTTTTTCAATTAACCACTCCTCTCCATTTCTCTATATAAAATTAACACCAATGAAAGATGAGTTGGGGCACTTCTATGAGACTGTTTACAAATCAGACATATGAATGAGGTTCTGTTATTTGCTATTTAATGTACAGACTTCAACTATTTATTATGCTTATATACATAAAGTAACTTAAAATGGTAAAAAATATTTAAAAGCTATCTGACAGCAATTTCAAGACAGAAGGTTTGGCTGTCGCCCCTGGAGATGGGCTACCCTGGGGCTTGTGAGGAAATCATCCGTTTTAGGGAGGAACAGTATTAACAATTTTGTGAAACAGCTGACCTATCTTCAGACCACAAGCCTGTTTCCCGAACAGCTATAATTTGTCATTCAGAAAGCTTTAAGACTTTTAATGTTTTCCTGAACTTTTCAAACTATATTCACCCATAATCCCTCAAATGTGAATTTGGTTTCATCATAGACTTTCAAGGCCCAATTCTTCTTTTCATCTTTGAGTACAACGAAGTTGCTCCTGTTTGCCATCAGTATAAGAGAGGGGAATCAGGCTTCTGAAAGGGACGTGGGATTTTTGCTTTATCCTTTGGTTTGCTACAGTGCTGAATTTCTTTACGGGGATTGGAGGCTGTTCTCAGAATTGAAAAAAAAAAAGGGCTGGAGATCTGCAGTCGCGCTTGTAAAACGTGCGCCCTAATCGAGGTGTTAATACTGACTGACTCATTTCCAGCAGAGAGCTCAGACACAATGTTGGGTTGGGAATGGTGGCAACCTTCTTTCTCCGTCCCATTCCTCCGTGGACCTTTTCCCACAGGCATAGTCTTGAGCCCTCCCTCCCTCCCAAGCCAAAGTGTTTTTCCTAGCTGATCTCCGCATCAGTCTGCTTTGGAAGTTGCACATCACTTGCATGTCCTACTGTGCCAGCCTGTGCAAGGTGGCATAAATAACATGTAGAACCTCATATTGATTTTAAAGCATGCCAAACTGTCAGAATTCAAGTCTAGAAGAGAGACGAGCTTTAAAATGACCCTTTTGTCATGCATTCAGTTTACTGTGGCCTGGACTTTTCAATTATGTCAGTTAACACCTGTTGGCTAACAAGTGCCAACATCACACCTTGAAATCCTACTCTAGCAAGGACAGCAACAGGTGAGAGGAAGATTCACTATGCCTGACTATTCAGAATGAACATGCCTGGGTTCAACCCATATTAGAAACTGACTCTGAGTGTACAGGAGCTACTTATTTAAAATGGCTGGACTGTAGTAGTAGTTCAAATTCTAATGCCTTCTCTGTTACCAATTCTTGCATTGCTAGATGGAAATAACTGTTTAAGTTTCACTGGTACCATCTTCTACCATTCCAGTACTTTTCATAATTCCTGACGTGTGGGGGACACTTAGAAAAGATGAACCCCATTTAAGAAATAAATCAGTGCACTAGTGCCACACCATGGCTGCATCAACACTACAGTGCAATTTCGAAAGCCACCTTTTGAAAGATCAGCTTTTGAAAGCACGCGTCCATACACCAAAAGCAGATTGAGATTGCGGTCCATTTCTTTGATAGACCAGTCCCCTCTTTCAAAAGGGAGCGTCCACATATTACAGGGTGTCATTTCGAAAGAAAGGGCTAGGAAGCCATGGTTGGGGCCACATGGTGGACAAGGCTTTCTGGGGGCTGCAGCTTGGTGTTCCTTTAAAGGGCTCCTCCCCGACACCCTCATCCTCCACATGCCAAGGGCTGGCTTGCTATGCAGAGCACCACAGACCTCGACCATGTGGAACAGCCACGTCAGGGCAAAGAATAGACCCTATTCCTTGAGGCTGTGGTCAGCCTGCTGGCCATGCTACTAGCTGCTGTCCTCCAGTGGCTCCGGTGGGCAACCCTAATGGCTACCCTGGTACAGGCTGCCCTCATGAGGTGACACCTGTGCCCTCTTCTCTGGGTCATTGGGCATCTGTGGGACCAGCTGGTGCTGGGGGACTAGGATAACAATCGATGGCTCCAGAACTTCCGCATGGCGAAGCGCATATTTCTGGAGCTATGTCACTGGTTCACTCCAGCCCTCCAGCACCATGACACCCAGATGTGGCCCATGCTCTCCCAGCACCAGAGGGTAGCCATTGCAATATGGAAGCTGGCCACCCTGGGTAGCTGCCGGTTGGTCGGCCACCAGTTTAGAGTGGGCAAAGCCACCATCAGGGCTGTCCTTCTGTAGGTCAGGCATGCTTGGGGCACCCATGCAGCACAGGGAGGTGGCTCCCAGGTGAGGGGGACCCTCGGATACCAGGGAAAGGGGATGGGTGGAGAGGGGATGAAGATAAGGGGAGAGGAGTCAGCGGAGAGGGGGGAGAGGGAACAGGGGGATAGGGGAGAAAGGGGTTGAGGGGACAAGAAGGGGAAGAGGAGAGAGGGAGAAGGGAGGGGACGGGAACACGTGGAGCACCCTGTCACTCACTCACAGGCATGTTTTCCCCCCCACCCCATGCAATCAGTGACACCTGACTTTGCTGGGTCATCCGTGATGGGGACCTCGCTGTTGCCCTCATGGGGTTTGAGGATCTGGGCTTCTTCAACTGCTTTAGGGACCCAGCGCACAGCACTGGTGCCTTAATAAATTACAAGAAGTACCATTCCATGGTGCTCCAGGCCCTTGTGGATCACAAGAAGTGGTTTATGGATATGTGTGTGGGGTGGCCTGGGCGAGACCACAATGCCCACGTCTTTTGAAACTCCTGGCTTAGCCACAGGATGCAGGAGGGGCTATACATCTCCCTGTGGGAGCTCCCAATTGGGGACACAACCATGCCCTTCTGCATCATGGCTGAAGACGCATATCACCTGCACATGTGGCTGATGCGGCCCTACACGGGACGTACTGAGCCCAGCCAGGAAGTTTTTAATGAGTGCGTAAAATGGGCTTGTGACACCGGCGAGCAGGCATTCGGGTGGCTGAAGGGGCTCTTTCGTTGCCTCCTCATCAGGCTGGAGGTCAGCTTCCCAACGTGCTAGACGTGGTGGGTGCATGCTGCACCCTCCACAATATTGTAGAGGTGAAGCACAAGCCCTTCATGCACGGGTGGGCTGCTGAGGCCAGCCCTGGCTATGAGCAGCTTGCTGCTGCCCTGTGCCACCAGATGCAGCAGGATGGGTTGCAGGTCAGTGAGGGCCTCTAGGAGGCCTTCACCTGGGGACCCCTGTGACCCCCCCCATGCAGCTGCCACCACACCACCCCTACCCCAACCCGCCACCGCCCCACCCCTCCTTCATGCCTACCCCTCACCACTCCCCCCACCACAGACTCCTTCCCAAACCCCCATTACCCCCTGCCCCCCAACATACACCAGGGGCACAGGGGTGGTGAAAATTTGAGTATTTACTCAAACTGTGGCAACAGATTCCAACTTGTGTAAACAGGACAGTAAACCATTTACAAGTGGACTAGAGGAAAGTATATACGATGGGGTCCTGAGGCAGGAGTGTGGGCAATGGAACTTGGAGGGGGTCCTGGGGCAGGCGTGGGGGCGCAGTTTGTGTCGAGGCTGGGATGGGACCAGGACCACGAGGAGGTAGGAGCATGGAAGGGGTCCAGCAGGCTCAGGCTGAGGCTCAGGCTCGCCAGGTGGGCCATGGGGTGGGAGGGAAAAGGAGGGACCAACTCACCCTGGCTGGTGTTGGCCATCAGCCACTGGGCCAGCGCCAGTTGGCAGGCTGGGGGGAGGTCGGGTGGGAGCAAGGCACCAAGGTCGGGGACCACGAGGGGAGCTGCAGGGGGAGCCATGGGGGCGGTTGCAGGGGAGGCTGCAGGAGTGGCTGGCAAAGGGGTGGGAGGCTGGGCCAGGTGGGCAGTCGCAGCCTGGGAGAGGGTGCCCAGGCTGCCTGCCATCCGATTCCAGGCCTCATGCTCCATTGCCAGCCATTCCCACATGATGTCAGCCATGTCCCACCGGGTGGCAGTGTGGGCGGTGGCGATCTCCTCCTCCCCCTCCCCACAGTGGTGCTGGTGGGGCTTCCCGGCCCATGTACAGGGCCTGGGAAGCCCCTGGATGGTGGAGCTGTGGAGAGAGAAGGGGACAGAGGAACAGGCCGTCAGTACTGACGTGGCCCTGGGGCCATGCCCCCCCACAGTGTCCCCGCACCCTCTGTCAGTGGCTCCGGGGGCCCTGTGGGATCTGGGTGGTTGGGGGTCCCTGCATGGGCGAGGCACATGCAGATGTGGGTCAGCCCTGCCCCCAGGCAAGCGGCCTGTGGTGCTGTCCATAGGAGTGGGTGCTGAATGCCTTGTGCGGCCCCCACTGAGGCCCGGGGAGTGCAGCCATCCAGGGTGGATCTGGACTAGAGCTGGTGGCTGTGGCAGAGGCATGCGCCCCCTCTCCATGTGCCAGTGCATCTGGCATGTATTCTGGCACCAGCCGGTTGTGTGCAGCAGCAGTTCATCTTCCCCCCAGAGCACCAGCAAGTCCTTCACCTCAGCCTTGCTCCAGGAGGGGGCCTTCTTCTTCGGCCCGTGGCTGGGCTCCTGGGTTCGCAGGGGTCCCCTAGGGAGCACGTGGCTCCTGGCTGCTGGACGCGGTGCTGTAGGATTGGTTTGGGGAGCTGTACAGTGCACTGGAGGGCATCCTGGTGGGAACTTGTGCTGTCCCTGCTGTCAGCACACTCTCATTTTCCTGCCATGGTGTTTCTGGGTCCCTGCATCTTTAAACATAGCCAGATGCACTGACCATGGAGTCCTGCTTGTGCTGGCAGGGGCATCTCCGTGCACCAACCAGCCGGCACCATGGAGGACCCCCTCTTTTGAAAGAGTGATGTGCAGAGCATCCACACATGTTCTCTTTTAAAAGAACCTTTCGAAAGAAGGCGCTCTTCCTGAAATGGGAAGGGAGGAGCAATTTCTAAAGGAGCGCCACATTCTTGCAATTGACTTTCAGAAGAGTGCTTTTTGTGTGTAGATGCTCCTCTGGATCTTTTGAAATAGCCCCTCCTATTTCAAAACTATTTCAAAAGCACATGCTAGTGTAGACGTAGCCCATAGTATTAAATATCCAACATGTTTTGGAAGCACATTTTGTATAGATGCAGTATATCTGACCTGTTACATTCAGAACATTTTGAGCCCATAAGTGACTTTATTTTTTTTAGGAACGGTGCAATTTAATATGACTTAAACACATTGTTACATTATGCCTTTGCCCCCGATGCATGTGACTGTTCAAGTATGCAGAGACTATTAAAGAAATCCAATGGGAATTTTGTCTTATGTTGCAAATACAGCATTCTTGAAGAATGGAGTAATCTCATTTTTTTCTTCCATGGTTATGTCCTGTCTCTGAGGAGCTTTGTGGTTTATGCTGACGACAAAGTGCTGGCAGAAATGCCCACTGTATAAGATGTCATTTAAATGTTGTCTGTCAAACATGTTTATGGGCTCTGTAATGGAGCAAACAGTACTAATAAATTTACAAAGCCGGAGACTGACCTTCATTCAATGCGAGCCATTTATAAATGGAATAACTGGGTTAAGGTGCACTTGGCTTTTCTAGCTGCTTATTTGTTATTAGTAGTAGTAATAGAACTAGTGCGGCAGTGCCTTAACTTGTCTTTTCGAGGACTAAAATAAAGCTCAGTGCTGTGCTGTTTAAAGTCCAGTAGAATTCTTGTGATAGATATATGTCACACCTGTATACATATTCATGTCTATGAGCATGTGCATTTCTGTAGTTAGGCATGTACCAAAAAAGTATACACATATACCCTCTTGTGATTTTGGTCATTTGAGTTTGATCAAGCTGAGAAGCAGAGACCCTTTGAAGGGGATAATTTTCAGAAAGTGTTGAGTGTCGACTCTTTGAAACTCAGGTTTCTGAAGGTGGGCACTACTGAATCATGAAAATCTTGGAGGAACATACGCTCATGTTGAAGGGTGCCAGTGAGAGCTCAATGAAAGTTATAATGGTTTTACCCACTCTGGTGCCTTTATCTTTCACCTTATAGCTGAGTAAATGTAAAAGTCTATCGGCAAATGAAATTAGGTGAGAATAACAGACACATTGCTTCAGTCATAGCTCAAGTTTGCCATTTAGGAAATTGGTTTTTTTAGTGGTTGGCTATCACTGTTTTCTGAGAAGAATTTGGCCAAATAGTCTTGCAATAAACCTCACAATGTTTTGAATCTTGTTGGAGAAAAGGTTGCTTTATTCTGTCTCATTTTGAAAGAAATATCCATGTAGTAAGTTAGATAAGTAGAGTAGGTTGGAAAATTATTTTTTCCTTTTAAAATACTTTGAAGAAGATAATTTTTAGCTGTTGTTTAAAATGTTCTTCAAGTTTTAATTGGAAAATCATACCCATCCTCCTGAAAAAAAAATGGAAAACCCAGAGCTGGAGATTTTGTGACAATTGCCATTTCGCTAATTAAAAAACAAGTTTGAACCCCCCTGCAAAAAAAAAGAAATTTTGCAAGCTCACATAATGCTTGCTGCTGGGAAGGAGGAGTGTGGACAGTTCTAAAGTGGAAGATCTAATAATTCTGCTATTTGTCTGTTAGTGTAAACTATCATATATACAGCTGCTGAAATAAAAATCAGAGAAGACCTGCCTCACTGTGCTTTTAAAATTTTCATCTTATAGAAAGGGGATGTCATGTTTTACAGAAACACAGTGCTATTTCATGCAATTCACCTTGCGGTGTAAGAAATCGTGTCTAGCCATAAAGGAATTTGCAATGACCAGGATTGTTTTTCATTTAATATTTATAGTTGTCTCTCTGGAAATGGGAGCATTCTGTGAATGTATGATTATAATAAGTCACTAAGGCCGTGTCTACACTAGCCCAAAACTTCGAAAGGGCCATGCGAATGGCCATTTCGAAGTTTACTAATGAAGCACTGAAATACATATTCAGCGCTTCATTAGCATGCGGGCGGCCGCACCACTTCGAAATTGACACAGCTCGCCATCGCTTGGCTCGTCCCAACGGGCTCCTTTTCGAAAGGACCCCGGCTACTTCCAAGTCCCCTTATTCCCATCTGCTCATAGGAATAAGGGGACTTCAAAGTAGGCAGGGTCCTTTCGAAAAGGAGCCCCATCTGGACGAGGCGTGCGGCGGCAATCCGCGGCAATTTCAAAGTGCCGTGGCTGCCCGCATGCTCATGAGGCGCTGAATATGTATTTGCATGGCCATTTCGAAGTTTTCAGCTAGTGTAGACACAGCCCAAGAGTAAAATGTTGAAAGAGCCCTTTGAACATGTGTGAGGGATATGTCAGCTTGTGCTTTTTCTCTGCCTTCAGAATGATGCCTGCTTTTTCAAATATCTTTGGGTTGAAAATTGAACTTGACCAACATGCATCTAAGGCATTTTCAGGTCCACATTTTAGATGTGTTTTATGGCACAGGGCCCTTGATAATGATCTTGAAGGTAAGCCTGTTTTGGTTCATTTTGTCAGGAAGGGGAGCAGCCAGGGCATCATTTTGCTGTCCATGAATTCACCAGCAATTACCCGCTCTCTCCAGCCTCTCGCTCTTTACATAACTGTTCCTGTATGGTAGAGAGAAATAGATTAAAAAACAAACAAACGTTAGTTCATTTTGTAAAACAATCCCTCCCCTCCCCTCTCCTGAAATATCCTGCAGACAATGGCTCGTGGCAATGGTGAAAGATAAAAAGTCAATACATCTCCAGTATGTTAGAGGTACTTGTCTTCCTCAGCACTGCCATCCAAATGTATTGAAGGTCATTACGATTTACAGTGGTCCTCCTGACCTTTAGTCGGGGCAGGGTGAAGCAACAGAGGGAACAGCCTCCCAGATCCCCGTATTGTGTGGCATTGTGGGAGAGTACCATGTAGACTGCAGAACTCATGCAGAACTGCAGTCAGTACAGAGCAATCATTGGAAGAAACCTTTTGCAGTAATTTAGCATAAGGTAACAGGTGTCAGGTTTTTGCTACTGGTTCTGTGGCTCTGCACGATCTCTTGGGTGACCAGTTTTTCAAAACAGTATGCTACTCAGGGGGTGTGGCTGTGCCACCTAACAGCTACCTTCAACATACGTTAAGGAATGAATATGATGGAATTCAACCCAGTTGTGCACACCAGTGCTTGCAGGGTATGCCAGACAAATGTATTGTATAGTTAGGAAAAACATGGCGATTTTACACCTTATTGGCTGTGTCTACACTAGCAAGTTCTTTCGAAAGCTTTTTGGAAAGAAGGGGGCTCTTTGGAAATACCCCATCGAGTGTCTACAGCCAAAAAGTGTTCTTTTGACAGTAAATCAAAGGAATGGAGCACTCCTTTTGAAATCACTCTTCCTTCCCCATTTCAGAAAGAGCACCTCTTTCCAAAGCTGCTTTCAAAAGAAAATGTGTGTGAACACTCCACAGGCCCTTCTTTCGAAGGAGCAGTCCTCATGAGACCTGATTTTTTGATCCCTGGCCCGTTCTTTTTTTTTGGGGGTGGGGGGGGGGAGGGGGGCAGGCTGTGTGGATGCTCTCTTTTGAAAGAGCAGATCACTCTTTTGATCTGCTTTTTTGTGTGTGGATTCACTCTTTTGAAAGAAGTTCTTTCGGAAGAGATCTTCTGGAAGGGCTTCTTTCAAAAGATCTTTGGAGCGTAAACATAGCCATTATGATCCAGAGGATTGGCCTCTGTCTGAAACAGGCTTTCAAATGGGATGATCTATTGGCCTGGTCCATTATAGCAGTGTCTGTGTTTAAAGCTTCTTGTGTACATCCACTTTTTGCATGATTTTAGAGAAGAAGGTTACTTCAGTGGTTTGAGCATTGACCTTGTAAATCCAGGGTTGTGAGTTTGGCCCTTCAGGAGGCCCTTTAGGGGTCTGGGACAAATAGATTAAAAAAAAAATCTGTTAGGATGGTGCTTGGGTAGGGGACTGCACTCAATGACCTCTTGAGGTCCCTTCAGCTTTGCAAGATACATATATCTCCATATTTAAGGAAGGACTGGATTTTTGTGTTGCTTTAGATATCAAACCATGTCATGTGATGTTGTTACTTGACAGTATGAACACTTGATCCAACTTAAGATATAAATAAGTACATACTTCATACCCCTGCTGTCTGTGCTCAAAATCAAGCCCTAGTCATGCTAGATCTTTCTTTTTTTTTTCTTTTTCATTACATTTCCTCTGGCAGATTTTTCCAAGTGTACACCAGGTTTAGTCTGTGTGACATTTAAAAAACTAAGATAGGACAGGCCAGATGAGATCCTGTGCTGTCTCCACGGTAAGAATGTACTGACGTCTGCCCTAGCAATAGTAATTCATACTTACAAAGCAGGTACCAGTTCTTTGCTATTTCTGATTTGATATTGAAATTCTGCTTGCAAGGGTTCTAATCCAAATGTTGACATTTCTTTTCTTAAATTTTAACAATGTGTAAATCACTTGCACACAATAATGAAAATTAGTTCCAGGTGGGATAGATGAATGCAGAGCATCCTACCCTGAACAGGCAGGTAATCACTAGATGAAATGTCATCTAATTTGGTATTATTTGCCTCAAAATTTTTGATGGAATTTGTGTGTTTCTCTCCTCACCTGTAACGTCAGGAGAGGAATGGCTGGGTGGGCAGTGGGGCAGAAGTTCATACCTTATAGAGAAGCAGGACCATGAACTACTTGAAGGGATGAGAGACAAGGAAGATTATTCTAAAGCTGGATAAACTTCTGTGAATCATCTTTTTTGTGTGACCAAGATTCCAGACAGCACAGATGGTGGCTGTGGAGATAGGCAAGTGAAAAAGGCCACGGAGCAATTTCATGCCTCCCCACCTCATACATGGTCTAGTCAAGGTGCTGGTTTGTGATGCGTTTAGCTCCTCGCTCTGGCAAAATGGAGCAGACTGAGAGGTTAGCAGTAAAACAGATACAACAACAACGGTGTTCACCAAAGTGGGCATCTAATAAAATAATCCACCCCCCCCATCTTTCTGTGACCAGTAGGCAGTGATTTACTGATATCTGCGGTATTGCAGATATTATTTGCTTTTTCTTCAAGGCTGTTCTGTAGGCTGCATAGCATTAATTGTGGAACTGGGGGCCTGAGATAGCATAGCTAACCTTAGGGTGGTTGTAGAATCTCCATCACTGGAGATATTTAAGAACAGGTCATATAAATATCTAACACGGATGATAGTGATGGTGCTTGGTCCTGTCGTGGACTTGGTTACCTCTTGAGGTACCTTCCAGTTCTAGCATTCTGTGATTCAACAAACCTTCAAAAATTGTACTCATACATCCTCTTGCCTTAGGCATCCAGTTTTGTTGAACAAATGAGTAAAATATTGTTACTTTGTTGTCATAATTATTATAATAAACATAAATAAACTTTTTTTTTTTGCCTGGGCTGGTACATTTTCATGATTATTTTCAAAGGCTTCATTGACCTGACTCCCTACAAATATGAAACAACTAAGTTGATTGAAAAACCTGATGATAAGTAGAGTTGCAGTACAGGGGCACTGTGACTGTACACAGAATTCTGAGGTACCTCACTACCATTTGCCCTAGTAGAGACTAGTATTGCCTGATGCTATTGCTCATCTCACTGAAATCAGCATCCTCTGGCACACACACAAGCAATGCCTTCCAGGTTTCTGCAGACTTTGCCATCTCTGTGCAGGCTAGTGATAGACGCACACCAACTGCCAAGTCCTGGGGGCTCTGCCTGTGGTGCCCAGCTTCGGTCACTGGACTCTGACAGAAATTACCAAGCCAGCTGGCCCCAAAAAAACAGAGTACCTGCAACTTGACTGGTACAGCTCAGGCTCAGACCTTTTATAAACTGAAATACATTTACAGTGAAACAATCTAAAGTTTGTTATCAAAGTTAAGTTTAAGGACAGAGTGAGTCTGGATAAGAAGTGGAAGAAGCAATAACGATAATAATGATGACAAAACAAAGCCTAATCCTGTCCACACTTACTAAAGGTTAACTTTCCTGTTTAATAAAGTCAATTTTCTATCAAGGATTTACTGAGCTCCTGGGTTGCTGTTATGAACTTTGTGTTCTTCTGTCTTACTTGCATTTTAGTTATGGCCCGGTTAACTTTTGAATGCCCTCCAGTCATTTGTTGTTTGATGTACTAACCCCACCTTTGCATCCTCATGTTGACTCAGAATGCAAATATAATTCCTATTGCATTTTGCTTAAAATTCTTGATTTATATCAGAGACAGGCATAAACTTTGCATGGCAAAAAAAATAGTTTGTCAACTCTGTCTCGTTACTAGTTAAAATCTATTTTAGTAGGTGCACATAACTCCTTATATGCACTCTGTGCATACATCTCACAATACCTGTGATTACCAGTGTGTCACTAGCTTTCATTTGATACCGTACAAGGCACTGTACATGGATAAAACTCTGAAAGTGGTGTGTTAGGTTTGGTTAGTTTGTCAGACCTGATAAGAGTTACTGTTAAAGAAAAGTGAATCCTTCGTACGTTGGCACTGAAGTATTCTAAGGTTCACAAAGACACATTAATCAGCATTATGGGCGCATCTACACTAACACTAACTTCAAAGTTAACTTTGAAGTTATTCAGTACATCAAAGTAGCCAGCAAAGAGTCTACACACATTTTCCCGTACTTTGAAGCAGGGAGCCCAACTTTGAAGTTCTTATTCCATTGCTGGGAATGGAGTAGTGTCCTACTTCGAGGTCAGGTGTGTGTAAGCAACTTCAGAGTTATTTTTGTTGCGTAGACACAGCCTTTAAGTGCTATAAATGGACTTTTTTATATGTTCTGATCTTCATTATGCTTTCAGGTTGCTCAAGAGAAAGGAAACTGCTCATTTCAGAAAAACCCTAACCCATGTGTCATCCCTCAAGAAAATGACAATATTTTTCATACAATATTTGCTTTTTTTACCAAATCTGGCAGAAAAGTACTGGTAAGACATTCCATATTTGACTGAAATTTAAAACATTAAAATGTTCATATATTAGAAATGTGTTTGTAAGGGGAAGTGTTAAGAACTCAACTAAGTTTTTCTTTTCAAAATGACTTTCGTATTATCTAAAATAAGAATTACATTTTATTTGTGTTGCAGTAGTGCTCAGAGATCTCAATCCCTCACTGGATGCTTTGGTGCTCCCAAAGTACAGACGATAAAAAATAACACAAGTATTAAATATTGAATAATATTTTCTGATAGTAGGAGAACAAAAGCAGATGCAGTTTGAAGAGATCCTGTGGGTGAGAAATTATATAAAACCACTGTAACCAACTAATGAGCTGTTACAAAACCTACTGGAAGTCTTTCCCTCATTTCTTTTGACTTTGCGTCAGGCATTAAATACAGAACTTCAAGTGTGTACTTTTGCTTGAAGTCCAGATGCAAAATATACATTAGAAATACATGGAGTCTTGTTGAAAATGATTTTACGCACTACATTTTTCTATAATTCTTTTATCTCATGCCAGGTATTCTGGCCAGGGTCTAATAGATATCAGGATTTACTTACTATGTCTGAAATTTACTCCTCTGCAGAGACCCAGTGCAATGCATATTCTGTGTTCAGTTCTAGTTTAAGCGGTGCTTAGACCTTTCACTGATCCTGTGCTCGGGTGAATTTCCTCTGGCTTTTTTTTTTTTTTTTTTATTTTGAAGAACTGGAATGTTTATGATTCTGCATATTCTGAAACCAGGCATGCTTTCTGTGAGAAAGGTGTACTATCAATGGTCCTGATTTCATCACATGACTGTTTTAATCCAATCAGTAAGAATGTATCATATTGCCAGCTAGTTTAAAAATTAACAATTTCCTCCTTTCCTAATATATTTTACAGCCATTTACTTATTTTCCCTAGGACTGTGAAAGACCAGGAAGGTCCTGTTTAATTATACGCTGTGATTTAAGCTCACTAGCAAAAGCAGAATCCCGCAATATAGATGTTTACATGCTATTAAATACTGAGATATTAAAGAAGGTAAGTGCTTCTGCCTTTTTTTCAAGTTCATACACTAAGTACTAATTTAAATATATATTGTAATATACATGAAACATTGATTATCACCTCCATCTCTTTCTAATAGAACTAAATTTTATTTTTTCCACTGGCAATTTTAAAGTTAATTAATAATTTCCAGTTCAAATTTTCACTGTGGACAAAAACATCTGGTTTTTTTTGTTTTTGTTGTTGCAACCTGCAGACTCTAAATCGAACATAATTTTTGTTCAAAATTTTAGATTCTGGTAAAAATGTTCAGTTTTTGGTCTTCAAAACCAATACTTTTATCTGAAAACCACAATTTTTTGCTGAAGTGAAGTCTAAAGACTTTAATTGTGTAAGGTTTTGGTTTTTCACTGAAAGAAGAGCCAAGCAAATATTGCAGGAGATATAGAAAAAAGTAGTTATATTCTCAATTGCCTATGAAAAACAGCTGGGGCTTTTCAGTCAGCTCTCATAACTGTATATCTTCTAACTTATTGCTATATGTCTTTACTAGGCACATCATCCTGTACTTGAAATTCTTATTCATTCACTACAGATGCTAAGGAGAAACCTTTCACTTGAGCTGGGATTCTAGTCACACTAAAGAACTTTTTATACTTTAAGAAGCTCCTTTCCTCATTTTAGAATAAAGATGTGGGTATATGCCTGGGCTGTAGCAGGGCCCTTCATGCTCCTGTGCCCCAGAACCCTGTCCACAAACTCAGGGGAGAGCACTCCAGTTCCAGGCCACCTGTGCTTTCATTATTTGTGAAAGTCCCACTGTCTCCTATATACAGTACTGCGAACCACAGAAACCCCTCCAGTTACTCAGCTACTGGGGAGCAGAGCCTTCCATTCCCTGGCTCCTCCCCTTCCTCTCTCTAGCATTCCTGCACATTCCCACTTCTATACTCTACCAACTGCTGTATATAACTGCTCTGCTGCAGGGCTCACAGCTGCCAGCTATCAGGCCTGGGTTTGCTCAGCTGGTTCCTATATTCCCTCTCATGGTGGGGCTGCTGTGATAGATTTCTGGCTCAGGCTCTCTGGCCAGTAGTCTGTCAAAGTGCATACGTGCAAATGGAGTTGGGGGGAATGCACAGGATTCAAGGATGGCTGTTGGAAACTCTTATTGAATAATAACAGGGAGGTAGCTGTGTTAGTCTGTACTCCAACAAAACAAAACAGCAGAAATGTAGCACTTTAAAGATTAACAAAATGATTTGTTCCATGATGAGCTCTCATGGGACAGACCCACTTCATCAGATCAATTTCATTTCCAATACAGACTGACATTTGTAAGTACAGAGGACCAAAAAAAAAAAAAGCAATAAAAACTGACAAATCAAATACATAAGACTGAAGGAGGGGGCTGAGGGGGGTGGGGATGGTAAGTGTCCTACCTGAGATAATTATGGGCATCAAGATAGGCCCCAGAAGATCAATAACAAAACACCACTTGTCATCACCTATAGCCTCCAACTCAAACGCCTGCAATGCATCATTAAAAACCTACAACCTATTCTAGAGCATGTTGCTACACTCCAGAAGGCCCTAGGTGACTGGCTCGTCCTTTCCTATAAACATCCTCCTAACCTAAGGAAGATTCTCACCAGCAATCACAGGCTACGCCACAGTAATACTAATCCTGGAACTTTTCCTTGCAACAAACCCCATTGCCAACTTTGTCGACATATTTACTCTGGGGATACCATCACTGGACCTAACCATGTTAGTTACAAGATCAAAGGCACATTCTCATGCTCTTCCAGCAACATCATATGTGCCATTATGTGCCAACAAAGCCCAGCCACTATGTACATTGGACAGACTGCGCAAAACCAACAAATAAATGGACACAGAGTAGAGATGAAGAAACTCAATACACACAAGCTGGTCAGTGAACACTTCAGTGGAGCAGGCTGTTCTGTTGAAGACCTGAGAATTTGTGTCCTAGAGCACAGAGAATTTAAAAACAGATTACAGTGAGAATTTTGTGAATTGGAATTCATATTCAAATTTGACACATTAACACATGATGGCCGTGTCTACACTAGCCCCAAACTTCGAAATGGCCACGCAAATGGCCATTTTGAAGTTTACTAATGAAGCGCTGAGATGCATATTCAGCGCTTCATTAGCATGCGGGTGGCCGCGGCACTTCGAAATTGACGCGCCTCGCCGCCACGCGGTTCGTCCCAACGGGGCTCCTTTTCGAAAGGACCCCACCTACTTCGAAGTCCCCTTATTCCCATAAGCTGATGAGAATAAGGGGACTTCGAAGTAGGTGGGGTCCTTTCGAAAAGGAGCCCTGTCGGGACGAGCAATGCGGCGGCGAGGCGCGTCAATTTCGAAGTGCCGCGGCCGCCCGCATGCTAATGAAGCGCTGAATATGCATTTCAGCGCTTCATTAGTAAACTTCGAAATGGCCATTTGCGTGGCCATTTCGAAATTTTGGGCTAGTGTAGACATGGCCGATATGACCAGAGACATCACTTTGGTCCTCTGTATATATAAATGTCGGTCTGTACTGGAAATTAGATTGGTCTGATGAAGTGGATCTGTCCCATGAAAGCTCATCACTGCATAAATAATTTTGTTTGTCTTTAAAGTGCTACATTTCTGTTGTTTTGTTTTGCTTTTTTCTCTTATTTAAGGTCTTCATGCTATTTTTTAGAAGATGGGTCAATGCAAATTTTCTGTAATGATAATACTTGTAATAGCTGATCCCATTTTTTCTCATACCCCACAAGTGCCCAAATGCTGATATTTAGAAACTCATTTGGGTAACTCCAGCACACTTAGAAACTCTTTAGATTACCATTTTTTGTAAAAGTCCAATTGCAATAAGTGAATGTGAATTTCCAGAAAAATGCAAATTTTATGGATTTTAACCCTGAAGCGTTCTCTAAAGCCTTACCTCCTCCTAAATTCAGTGACCACTAAGGATGCTCACTCTTTCATGGGTAGTGCTTGTGACATTGCAGGATCAGACCTGAAGTCAAATCACCTGCTTGTTATAAAAATATTATAAAATAAGACTGCCAGATTTATTAATGGTAGATTTTGAGGTGTAATCCTGAATTCTGACTATTTTTTATCAAGTATATTAAAAAAGAAAGAAACAGAAATTAATACCTTTAGAAATAAAACCAAACAAAAACAGTTTTAAAGCTATTTTCTAAAACAGTCAGATAAGTTGAATGCGTGGGCAAAACTTTGATCCACGTATTTATCCTTATCTGTTTGTGATTGAGATACAAGGAAAGAGGCCTGATAATTTTTTTAATGTTACTTCAAACATATGTTATACAAGGAAGAAACACCACAGCCATCATTAGCAGGTTCAAGATAAAAAAATAAACATGAGATTCATGGTGAGAAACATGATAGTAGGCTAAGTCACATTCCATTCTATTGATGAGTAAAATAACAAAATTTGTAAACTTTAAAAAGATTTACTGTATTTCCACTTCTTTTATAGCTAAGGTGTGTATGTGGGGGGTTGGAGGGTTAAGATTACAGATTAGTTATATCAAAGGTCTGTTAGATCATGATAGTATAAAACAACCAGAGTAGGAAGATAATAAAATAAATCTGTCAGATCAATCTGTCAGTGACAGCTGCTAGAAACAGAAAAGGGGAGATCTAGATTAATTAGGCACCAGTTGATGACTGTATGGACCTTTCAAGCCGAAACCATCTTTCATCCTCTTGATTGCCCATGTTTAGAGGAAAGACATATAGATGGAGTTAAATATTTAAGTTGTGCCCACATACGATACCCACAGATATGCAAGCAGGGAATTGAGTACACTGAATATGCATTTGTGTACATGTTGACATTCGCCTCTCTGCAGAGAGTCAGCATCCGGCCTGCAGGATGTCTGGTGCAGATCCTCTGCACATGTATCTGTCACAGTTCAAGGCCCCTGCACCTGTATTTGCTCCTCTGTGAGCAGGGACACCCAGTCTTAGGCTTCCAACCCCGCAGTGGTCACCTCTCTTCGATGGAGTCATGGATCTCCCTTGTGACAGGGGTTTTTCCAGGCTGCATCCCATCCTCCCCACTACACAGACAACCACAGCAAGCTGCTTTGCTTTTCTTTGTTCAGGGCTGTAAGCAGGATGATTACCACAGCTAAGTTACCACACAGGTCTTCTTAAGCAACCACATTAATTCAAAAGGTAAAAGCATTACCAAGGAAACATATTAAAATAAATAAAATAGCCCATGTACATGCTAATAAGCTTACGTAAGGTCACCCCAATAACGTTGGACTGTCAGCTGAACAGTCCTTCAGACTCTGTTGAGGGTTTTTCCCCTGTGATTGCAAGTTCATGATAACTATGGATCAGAACAAGCACACCTATGAACTCGTGAGTCACTTTTTTATGTAGTTTGGGCCTGTGGCTTTTCCAGAGATTTTTTCCAGGTAAATAGCCAGATAGCTAGTTTCTCCCTCAGGCCTAGCTTCAAAAGGATACGTCTGGAGCTGGTGAATTTTCATGTTCTTCTCCCAGCTATCTTCTAGCAAACCAATTTTAAGTTTATTCTTGATTGGTTCGTTGTTCAGTATAGTCCTTTGAGGTTCCCAGTGCTTCAAAAAGTTCACATGTGCCACAACTCCTAGAGTAGTTCCATGCAATCCCACAGCAACATAGCAGCAGCAGCAGCAGCAGCCGTAGGCTCAGCGCTCGTTGGTGTCCGATGGCTCCCTCACTATTTCTGTCCATCTTTCCTTGTCCAGTGCAGAGCGGCTCAGTTTCTGTAGACTAGCTCCGCACCAATCTGCTATATCATCTACCCATTCTCTGTGGGGTCTGCGTCTCCTATTCGAACCGTCCATTATGCCAAATACCGGGGTCTTGATTTTTTGTTTGTCATTCATTCTGCAGATATGCCTGAATAGCTGTAACTTCCATTGCATAACCTTCTGTAGTAGGTTCACTTTTAGCTGTATCTTTCTATATAATTCCTCATTTGTATTTCAGTATGATGTCCTAAAATACTTAAACTTAATTCAACAAAATTTATCCAAGAAATTATAGGAAATTACCATATCTGTCACAGTGTCATCCACATTGAATAATTAACGGTGTGTTTACATGGGTCTCTTTTTCCCCACCAACTAGTTTATTTCTGGGATATAGACACTACTGTGTAAAGAATTAGTTAAACTCATTTGAGGTGTAATTATGAGAATACACAGTTCTGTTTATTCATCATGGGCTAGACTATGCAGGTAACATGGTGCCTGAGAGCAGTGCAGTGCTGCAATGTAGTTCTAAAGGAAAAGCGTTACGCAAATGGATCCTGTATAAGAGCAAACAAAGAGTTAAAATACATCTAATTGGACAATTCATGTTTAAATGTACTGTATAAAATACGAGGCAAAGTTAATGTTACTAACGAAAATATCAATCAAATACTAACTGTAGGCAGCATGCTGTTAGGATTTATTTTAAATAATTGAACAATTTTATCATGTACCTTATATAAGTTATGCCAGCTTTCAGATATCCATTTTGAACTGCTTGGCAACCATTGTGATTAAGATGTAGCTTTTCCATGTTGATTGGCAATATACTCTGTTTTTTTTTTCCTGGATTTTTCTGCAATGAGCTTGGGGGGGATTATCCTTAAAAGGAGCCCAGATCCAAATTTAAAAAGAAATCCAATGCTTTTTGAGATGGGTATAATTTCATTCTGAGAAAATGCACTGTAGTTTGTCCATTCATGACCCCAGCTCAATATGCATGTTATCCCAGGCAGTATTAGCACACAATTGCCATTTGTTTAGTATAATATTAATAAGCTGAAAAAAATTGTTCAACTACTTTCATTTTTAATCCTCAGGACAGTTCATCAGTCATCCAGTTTGTGACAAGAGCAAAGGTGAGGGTGGACACAACACTCAGGATTGTGGAAGTATCTAATGGGAATCCTGAAGATGCAACAGTAAGTGAATAAATCTAAAAAGAAAGGTCCTCATATCCCATTGGTACGGAATACGTTAGGTGAGCTAGGCAACTGGAACTAGTGGCTTTGACTAACAAAAATGGGTGAACGTGACTTTCACTGCACTAACAGCATTACTTTGTAATGTTTCTGTGGCTTCACTTGCTGTGACAGGCATGCCCTCATAGTAAATGATACTACGGGGTACCGTATACTCTATGTTGTAGCTAGTCAAAGTTGTAATGAGCTTTGGGATACCTTTGCCAGTACAAGTTGCGCCTCTCAGATCTGTTGTTTTCTCATCTGGCAACGTTCGTGGACCAGCATGGATGTTGCCAAACAAGGGAGTAACAGGCCAGTGTAGGATCCCCAGTGGGGCTGGGAACCAGAGCCCCTGCCTGCCCATTAGCAGCGCTGGGGGGAGGGGGAGCTAGGAACTCCTGCCTGCTGGGGACAGGAGGCTGCCAGGAAGCTGGGGGCCAGGGTCCCTTCCTGCCCTACAGCAGCAGGACCAGGTGCTAGAGTCCCTGCCACCCCTGTAGCAGCGCAGGATTTGGGAGCCAGGAGCTGGGAAGCTGCCACAGGGCCGGGATCTAGAGCGCTCACAGGCCCTTTGGCAGCTGGGAGCAGGGGCTGACTGTAGCCTTCCACATTCCCTGGGAGCCTGGACTGCAACCAGAGTCCCAGGGAGAGAGGTTGGGGCTGCAGCAGCCCCGGAGAATAGAGTCGTCTGTGTGTATGAGCCCTACACCTCCCTTCATCAGGCAGATTCTCTTGTTTGGGACCTGTCAGGTCGCAAGCATGCCGGAAAAGGGAGGTGCAACCTGTATTAAGTTTAGCTTCTTACTGTCAGGTTAATGTCAGCTTTAATCTAATTAGTACAGGTTTTCCTTGAAACCCTTTAATGGGTTTATTCCTCATTAAAATCTCATCACGTATGACATTGTGAAATATTTAAATGTTTTAATAATATTTTGGGGTCAAACAAAATAGCCACAATGATATGAAACATATAAATAGGGCAGCTATCTTTTACAAGTAGGTATTAAAATTTTCATAAAGTACGAGTACTGTAAATTCACACATATCTGGTGATAGAGGACTACTGCTCCTTTTTTAGTTTAGTGCCAGGAGTCTGAAATTTTACATTTTAAAAGAAGCCCACTTTAATGCAAAGAAATTTAACTGTATTTTAAAGTAGATAGTAGGATTTTTGAAGTACTTAAGAAAGTCAGGAGCACAGGTTCCATTGAACGTCAGTGGTTCTTGTGTTCCTGAAGTACTTAGGCACTTTTAAAAATCCCGCCCAAAGTATCTAATTAACACTGATGCTACTGAGCCTAATTCTAGTGGTTCCATCTTGCTTACAAACTATCTGTTTTCATAGTATAAGCAGTCTAGGGACCCTGTATTTAAAGGTTGTTTACAGCTTTTTTCTAATGTGCTTAATAGCAGATTAACGACAATAAAAAAAAAAAAGCCTTTAGGCTGAGATTTTCAAAGCCTTCTCCACTTAATTCCCATTATTTTTAATGGGAGTTGTTCATGTAAGTCCCCAAAGGCAGCTTGGTAATAGTGAGCCTTAATGTGTAATATGACATGTACGCAAAATAAGTAGATCCAAATGTATAGCCAGGTTTCAGAGCAGGTGCATACCTATTATTGAGAACATGCGAATACTCTTCTGATTAAGCAGCAGTTGTCGTTCTGCATTATCATTAAGCTAAATCAGTCTCCAGGGATCTCTTCCATATAGCAGTCCTCCTAATTCAATATGTCCCAATTAGAAAGAGTAATATTATTTTTCTATGTATATAACACCTTTCATCTGCAGTCCCCTTCCAATTATGTACATAATATATACTGACTGGTAGAGGGCTGCAATGTGTATTTAGCAGAAGCATGTGGATGTAATGCTGTGCAGCACTTATTCCTTTGGACCTGGAGACAGGAAGGCAAGTAGTCCTGTTCACCCATTCAGGAATTATCGACCAGGAGTTTGAATCTTCCCATGCATCTAAATTCTTCTGAAACAAAATTCCACTCATCATGCAGAATGTGACCAATTGCAAGTATGTACCTTACACAGAGCATGGATTTTTCTTAGGTCTGTGCCAGTCAGCATGAAAGTGGGTTTCTTTGTCCTTGCAGCATAATTGGATTTTTTGAAAATTGTGCACACTTATGATTTATTCCTTTTGTTGGCATAACACCAAAGACCCCCAGAGTGGACCCAGCCCCCCAGTTTGCTGTACAGACACAGAAGAAGACAGTCCCTGCCCCTGAACGAAATGGCATTTAGGAAGTCTTTGAGAAAATGAAATAAATGTTTTATGAGAAATGCGGAAAAAAAGAAAATATTCTCTTTCTATAGAGTATCTTCGTACTCATCATGTGGGTCAAATCATGAGGTCAGAACTCAGCTTTACTTAGTGGTCTTTATCCTCTTGGCTCTGTGTGAATATTGTCTGAAAGTTGGCAGGGACTTTAAAAATGCAGTAAACACTTGATGTAACAAACTAATGTGGGGGAGGGGAGTCTGTTAAACCCAGATGTCTGTTAAATTGGAGGGTTTACTAAGACCCACCCCCACCAGACTCCTCCAACCCCAGTTTCCTCACCCAAAAAATGCCCGCTCCTTACCTGTTCCTGGAGGAGCTGGAGCCCGTTGCTGTGCGCAGCTGAATGGGGGCCCACGCTGCGCGTCTGGAGCTGTCCCTGCACCTTGTGACTCTAGGGATCCTGTGCCAATATGGCTGGAGCTGCTCCCACGCCACGTGGTTGGAGCTGCTGGACCCCGCTGCGAGGCTATAGGAGCTGCCACCACCACCAGAGCTGCTACATGCTTCTCCCACTAGGGTGGGGGCGTGCATGAGTGCCATCTGCCTGTGAACATGCCTCCCCTGGTGGGAGGACTGCGTAGCAGCTCCGACAACGATGACGGTCCAGGCAGCAGCTCAGCTAAGTCCCTTGCTTTTTAAATTTGGGGTGGGATTTAGGATTTTACAGGCCCTGATTAAGTGGGCTTTGGGAACAACGGGGGTCTGGTAATCAAGGGTTTACTGTGCTGAGTTTTCAGGGGTGGCTGTCTGCATAAATAGCTAGTGTTCTCTGCCCACTTCCCAGTGCACAAACCTCCACGTCACAAAAAATACTGTCACAATAGCCCCTTTGTTAACAGACAGGGACCAAGGACCTAGTGGAGATGACAAATGGGTTATATTATCACTTTCCTAGAGACACAGCCTTTTAGTTTTGAAGCTGGGATAATTGGAAGATCCCTTCTCAGCCACAGTGGAAGTTGTTTGTTCAGTGAACGGTGGGTAATAACAGTTTTGTTCATTCGTTGGTGCCTTCTAGCACTAAATCAACTGTAAATACTAAAAATAAAAACCTGATCACTATCTTCTTTATGGTTTTGTGGTTTGGGGAGCAGTGAGGAAGTTGTATATCTTAATTTGCTTATCCCTCTGAAGCTCTCAAATGCTAACCACAGCCAGTCTATCGGCACAACAGTGATCAAGCCTACAATTATGATATTCATTGCCAAGGGAGATCTAGTGAAGAAAAAAACAAAAACAAATAATTAATGTGTCATATGTCAGAATTCCTATCAGCAAGAGGACATTACACTGAGCTGGGAATAAAAAGAAGCAGTTCATCTCCTTTCGAGAGTTTGGAGGCATGCAATGACTTTACAGCGCCAATCTGCCCCCCTGCTTTGAAATGCTCACAGCTGACAACTCAGTCAGACAACACATCTTGGATTTCCCAGTCTCATGCAGCTTAACAGCACAACTGCTTGAGGACAGCTAACATGAAGAATAATGTAGTGCTGTCTCAAATCTGACAAACTTTCCGCACCGTCTTGGGAAGAGGGGTCAGTCTTGACCTGAAAAGAACATGAAACGGTTTTAAAATATGGAATGAATTAAAGTTTTACGTTTGAGCTCTGAACAAATGCCAAGGAAATGCAATGAAAAACTAGAATCCCTTTAGACTGTATCAAAAATGTTATCTTTATACATCTCTCTCAAATTTCATACTGTGCTTATGTGTTCTCAAAGTGGCACTTTGAATGATGAGGAAGGGGAAACCTCTAAGGTGAAATACTTCTTTTTCATTGTCCATACTGTATGTTGAACCCAGTATGCATGGATGCCATGTGGAAAGTGCGTTTGTTCATGGCAATTTGATCCTCCCCCTTTTCAGTAATGCAGAATTGTGCAATTTCATTGCTCTCAGAAATTTTAAACTCTTCTGACCAAGCACATTTTTATCAGCTTGACATTTTGCTTTACAAAATTAGGATTTTGTTTTACCATCCTAGTGAACAGAAGGGGCAGTAAAGAAATCAGTTTCTCTTAAAAAAAAACTTTACTGCCCCAATTCAGCAAATTATTTTAATAAGTTAAATCCCATAGGCTTAATGGTACTTAAGCATGTGCTTGCAATTAACCTATTATTTAAATTCTTTGCTGATAAAGGATGAACTACTGAATCAGAGTGTATAATTGTCAAATATTCAGTAGTCATTTTTTTTACCGATATTCTAATAGAAAAAGTTCTGGGTACGATACACAGTTCTACATTGGTGGATATACACATTCTTTAAAATAATATTGTATTCTACAGTAAACACACATGAAATGCAAGGTTTAGGACCAATGCAGCACTTATTTAAAATAATTTTACTTGCAAACTGAACAACTTGCTCTTTCAAGTATAATTTTTGGGGAGTTCTAGTAGAGATGTCATTCACACAGCATTTTTAGGCATCAGATGCTGAAGAACCTACGTGAAAGGTTGAACATGCGTGAGGCACTAATGGGCAATGTTCAGAGTGAGGTATCTCACTACCTGTTCACCTCCACTGGATTTGCCAATTTCTTTCTCAAGACCAGTTCTACATTTCAGGGTGTTTTGCTGCAGAAGCTTCAGCCATTTCAGCTTGTTTTCTCCATTACCCAACTAGAAGGGCTCTCACTTTCTCAAGAGTAGGACTGACAATTATTGGGTTCATTGGATTGGGATGAAATTCAGCCTACTCCTTCATCCAGATAATCAGCAGCATTTCTTCATGGTTTGCTGATGTAATTGTATATTTCAGCTGCTTGACCACACTTTGGTTTATTAAGAAATATATTCAAGCAACCAAATAAACAATATCAGTCTGTTTTTATTGCTCTAAGCCAATAATAATATAGCACAAGGCAAAGATTCAATATGAAACCAGTCTCTGAGAAGCTGTCTCTTGTACCATTATAATATTCACCTTGCACAAACGGTGCACTCCCAGAGTTTCTACCTTCACATCCATTTTTATATCATTCTTGTTTATGACTAAAAGGTGAAGTGTTTGCCATCTGAATCTAGATTTAACAACTCAGCTGTCTAGTTTTTTGTTGTGTACCCCCCAAATATCTTTCTTCATAACATGCCTACGCTAGGTACTGAGAGCATAAAGACACTTCTTAGGTTTGTGGGAGGCTAGAATGTTCATATGTCTTGGCAGTTTCCTGATCTTTGTATACCAAAGCTGATTTCATCAAATGCCAGGCATTATGGGATATTAACGTAAGTGAGCAGGATTATAGGAAATACAGTGGAATTCCGTCTCCTGTACAGGAACTTGATGCTGTTCCTGGATCTGACAAATCAATCGCTACAGTCTTCTAGGACTAAAATTATTGTTTTGAGAGACACTTCCAGGATAGAAGAGGGTCTCATTGATATGTACCACATGGCCTTAAATACCGCAGTTCTCACCTCTGTGAAACTACTAGTTATAAACATCAATTCTGGCCACTACCAAAGGATGAGAGTTGTACCTTGTGAGCACTAAGTCAGGGCTTAGTCCAAACTCTGTTTTTATATTAGTTACATGATTGTACAGGGCTACTTGTGGGAGCAGGGTGAGCAGGAGTTGCCTTGCTGTCATAGAAGTGAGAATACTTTGGAGGAAGCCAACAAAACTCACAAAAACTCCTGGTACTGCCTTTAAAATTGGTGTCTGTTAAATCAGTGCAACTGTTCAATAGGCATATCTCATCCATTCAGTAATATTTTCCAAAAGGAAGCCCTTTGCGATCTCATTGGCCTTTACTTAGGATTTTGCATGTCCCTTGCAGAAAACCTAAGAGCGTTCATGACATGAATGAAACCACATGAATATAATCTTTATCTTGCCTACTTAGTACTCTAAGTTGGAAGCCTCTCGCTTCCTGTTTCATGGTGTCCCTGTTGAAAATGGTTTGAGCTGTGAAATTGGGTGCTAAACTGCAAAAGATAAAATAAAAATACAGCAAGACATCATGACTGTCTAAAACAGTCTTAGCTAACACATCTTATTAGCTTTATGGAAATTAGCATGATAGAGTGTTTGAGGAAATTCCGCTTTCACCGCCAGATACCAACTCTGTCAGCTGACTGAAAGCATGTCCATGATAGCAGCTCAGATGGAGGCTGTGGCCAAATGGATACGGTACAGCATTCAGTGGTTTACAACAACAAAAGGAAAGAGAGAAAGAGGTTATTTTAAAAGACAGAAACAAGAGGAATGGACAAAGAAACTATATCCCTCCTCCACCCTGTTCCTGGTTACAACTAAATAACTGTGGTTTGCAACAAGTATTGTTCTCAGCTGCATTCCACCAAAGAGGGAGAAGGAAAGAAACAATATTAATACCATAAGCCAAACCACATGTCTTAAATTTTTCTCTCAACATGACCCTATCCAAAATATACTACAACAGAGAAACCAACAGACATATGGAAAGAACGCTTGGAGACATTTCACATTGGAAAAGGTTGAAACACAAATGGATGTTACGCTACTAAAATATGACAAGCGTTCTCCCCTTCAGTTACAGCTCCTCAGAAATCAGTAGCAACCTTTTGTTTAGAGATGTGCTGTAGGTCAGTTATAGGCTGCACGGGGGAAATGTCACTGACTAATGAATGGCATGAGTCCTATTTATATACTCAGCAGCACCTGAGTTAATAAAGTTTTTTCTACCCTCTATTATTACAATGGGAAATAACTTTGGCTATGTCTACACTACAGCAGTTGGTCAAGAGAAGCTACTGTCAGAAGGTATCTTCCAACAAAACTTCTGTTGCCAGATTCCAGCCAGACAGCAAAGCAGATCAAAAAAGCAAACTGCTTTGTCAACAGAGAGCAGCCGGACTGCCTGGCTATTCTTTCAACTGTACGGCCAGCCAGAAGCACAGCAGACAGGGTTGCCAGGCGACCTGGAAGACCTGTCTGGTGACAGAGGACCCTCTGGAGCATTCACACTTTTTTTATTGTTATTGTTGACAGATTCTGTTTTTATCAACAGATTCTCCTCCCATGGGGTAGAGGCAGAAGGCTGTCAACAAAAGTGCCATGTTCTGTCGATTTACTGCCAGTAGAACGCATTTTTAGTGTGGGCGGTCTGTGGGTTTTGTCAACAAGACTCTTTAGTGTAGGTAGCCTATGGTATTGATCTTATGAGCAACAGTCAGCTGGTTTATGTTCCTGGAGGACAGAAGCACTTTGGAGCCCCCGCCAAAAACATGCTGCCTTTGATACATGAAATCATCTTCCCACAATGACACAAGGAAGATACAATGTGGCATTTTCCTCAAACCAGTTTCCATACTGCCCAAAAGTGACAGGAAATTCTCCATTAATCCAGACATCTCAAAGTTTTTACACATGCTTTGTGCTAATTTTAATGCTAAAACATATCTACCTCTGAGATGAAATGTTGTTACCAGGCAGCACAGACATCTCTTTATTATTATAGTTTATTATTTGAATTACTGCAGTACATAGGACCTACAGGCAAGGACTAGGACTCTATTGTTGTGGTTGCTGTACAAAGACAGAACAGAAATAGACAGTCCCTGCCCCAAATAGCTTGCAGTCTAAGTATGAGACAAGAGGTATATGGAGATACACATCTCATAGAACTGGAAGAGACCTCAGGAGGTCATCTAGTCCAGTCTCCTGCCCTCTTGACAGGACTAAGCACCATCCATTTTTTATTTTTTTTAATCTATTTTGCCCCGGAACCCTAAATTGCCTCCTCAAGTATTGACCATCACAACCCTGGATTTAGCAGGCCAGTGCTCAAACCACCAAGCAATCCCTCTCCCCAGAGAAAAGAGAAAACAGATTGAGGTAGACAGAGTCCAAGGAAACAAGACACACTCGTAGAGTGTCACACAGACTAAGGCTGAGCAGCATTAATTGTGGCAAGAGTGTAATGCGATAATGTTTTCTAGTAAGCAGTGAGGAGGTTACTTAGGAGGAGATCAGCTCAGAACATCTTTAAATCTTCCCAATAATTTGTTGCTTAGTGAAAAGAAATTCACCCTTCAGGGCTCATTCTGAGAATTCAAACTCATAACAACGCATTGCCAGGCCACATCTTACATTTGAAAACTTTAAACTTGGAACCAGCCATTCTTTTGCTCTTCCCAAAGGAGGGTGGAACAGAGTATGATACCTGCAGATCCACAATGGTTTATTTTTCTTAAAAAGAAACATTTTCTTGAATTTGGATTGATTTATTTATTTTGCTAACGTAAAATATTCTATCATATGTTCTGTGACATCAAGGACATACCCCTCCATTCTCTGGATTGTGTTATTAGTATTGCTTTAAGTTGTTAGGAAACCTAAGCAAATTAACAGAGCACTAAAATGTCTGCAATATATGAAAGTAGCTAGCGATTGCCACAAAGAATGGCAAATGTCATCACTGCAGCTCCCTAAGATGTCAGGCGTTGGGGAAACCTCTCACTTCAAAGTGATAGTGATAGTTTGTAGTTTTTTTAAATGTAAACTGACATTTGTCTGTTGTTGATTTGTTTGGTCATCTGGTCGTTTCCTTTTGAATGTAAGAAAAATGTGGCTTCTCAGATTTCGAGAAAATCAGTCAAACCTACTTCTCCTACATTCTCAAAGAGAAAATTGTGTTTAAAATAACAAGTCTGCATTTTGCTTGCCCTGCGTGTGCAATAGAGAGGTGGAGGTTTCAAGGGTCCAAGTTCCAGACTTCACTTCAGTTCTCTTCCCAGTGCAGATGCCTGCTGAGTGAAGGTCAAGCCTTGAACTGCTATTTGAACTGTTTGTGGGAGGCGTGGGAGATGGGTCTTGCTTGTGGTTACAGAATTCTGTGTGGGTTTTGGTACAACTGGCTGTGGGAAAATATTTTGTAAATGGCAGCCACTAATTAGCATGTTTCAGCTTCCCTTGCATATTTGCTGCTGTTCATGTTACATTCAGATCAAGTATGTAGTGGACAGATAGCATTTCCAACTGGTAAGAAGAAGAAATGAGTGTAACTCTGGCTGTGTGCATAACATGCTCGCACAAATGGTACAGTCCAGTCTCATCCTTGTCAGCACATGGAGTGTTGGAGGGCTGTGGAGTTCTTTAGCAGGGTGCTATCAAGGATGGAAGCCCCCAGATTTTAGCTTTCTTTTTCAACTTCTACAGCTAAACTCTGTAGCCAGTGTATGCATATTTGTATGGTACTAGCCTCCCCACCCCCACCATTGCGGTGTCATAAATGGGACTGTTTCAGTGACAATCAGTAGAGGGAAGGGAAAAGTTGGAAAAAGATCCAATTTGCCGTGAATATTTCACAGTGGAAGATACACCATTTATATTCACTTCCAACAGAAATACCTTAAATATTTGAAATACCTCTCAATGTTAGTTAATTCTAACCCCCTGTTTTCAATTACTTGCAATTCCCAAAATTTTCCTTTCTGGCTAATTTGTTCCAGCCAACAATCCTAACCAAATGTGAATTTTTGAAAAACGTTGAGCAAAAATATTTAAGCCTGAGTTGGAGGAGGGACATTTTCTTCCCCCTTTTAAAAGCATCCATAGCTGGTTGAGATGAATGTGATGAACTCTGACAGGGAAAGAGCCTGCCTTGATTTTGAGTTGACTGAAGTATAAGCCTTTGAAATTCACACACGGTGTA
This sequence comes from Carettochelys insculpta, assembly GCF_033958435.1. Taxonomy (NCBI): domain Eukaryota; kingdom Metazoa; phylum Chordata; order Testudines; family Carettochelyidae; genus Carettochelys; species Carettochelys insculpta. Next base: position 189,871,575 of record NC_134138.1, on the reverse strand, counting down.
AGAACAATACAGTTTGCTCACCTAACTGTGCAGTTAAGGAAGGCCACACATAAGACATATGCATGACTGACATTGCAACACAGGGAAGAATAGAGAAGAAACTGAACAATGAATGAGGTCAGGGATCCTCAGGGGTCCTTTTCTCATTCACTGTGCAGTTGTGAAAGTGCTCTGGGAATGGCTCTTCAATGAGAAGGACCCTAGTAGAACCTTAGCTTCCCTCACACTGTATATCTCATGAAGCAGGACAGCCAAGGAAGGAAGGAAGGAATGGTGAACATTCAGCTTTCAGTGAAAACGGTTCATGCATTGAGCATATGCAATTTTCCATGTGAAGTGTCTGGGAGTTTGGCACCATTGAAAAACTGGTGAATGAAGTGCAAAACATTTCAGTGTCATAGGACTGTGTACCAACAGGAGGATAAAGTGTGCTTTGAAAACCTCTGTTGGCTTTTGAAGGCAGGTCCTGTAGCAATATCAGCATTTGGGGTAAAATGACATAGCAGATATTTGCTGAATAATGTGTCCTGAGACTGCCTCTAATTTTTAAGAAAATCTTTGTGAAAAGTAGTATGAAAGCGCAAAATCGAGGACACATTCTGTGCTTGTCATTTTGAACAATTATTTACATTTCATCCCAACATTTGTTTACTTTGGAAATATGATTATTGAAACTAAACTGCTGTGTATTTAATAAGATGAGTACCAGGGAAAATTATACAGCTTCCAGTTGTAAAAGTTCTTTTTTAATTGCTTCGTAGGTGGTCTTTGAGGCCTTGCACAATCTGGAGCCTCGTGGTTATGTTGTGGGATGGATCATTGCTATTAGTCTGCTGGTGGGAATTCTCATCTTCCTGTTGTTGGCTGTGCTGTTATGGAAGGTAAGACATCAATCAGACACAACACAAACACCAAGGTTATCCTCTGACCTTGGAATAAATTGTATGTATGTCTCTCTGTATGCTGATTAACTGTCATTCGTACCCATTTACTTTAGGAACTAAACAACCATCTTCACCTTAAAAAAAACATTAAACATCAAAAGAGTTTTCATCGGGGAGATGAAATGGAGAACCGGCATCTTCACTGCTGGACATTAAATATTGAAAACTATAATAGCGATGCCTGACAGAAGAGAGGCTGCCCTTCCTGATAGTCTTTATTGTCTCACATTTGAATTTTAGGTACTTTACCCTGACTTTTCAAAGGCACGGTGCTCATTGATTTCAATGGGAGCTGTAGGGTGCTCCCCTAAAAATCAGGCCAATTTTGTTTTTTGGAGCAATGGATATAGTACATCCCAAACAGGAACCAATAGGTAGTTATTACTTTGGGGGAGATAAATGCAAGCAAAGAAGAGTGGAGGAGATAATCAAGCTTGAATTCTTTAGGATCTTCCTTCCCGCATGTTTTTAGAGGTGGCAAGGACAAAATTACTTGATGCCCCAAAGTAAAATCAAGTGGTTGCACTGAGTAAGAAGCACATATTGTATCTCAAACATCATAGTATAGTAAAGGTGGCCAAGATGCTGACATTTGAAAGACGTCAGCTCTATGGGACACACCTGAAGCATGAGGAACTTGAAACTTTTATTTTGTTTTCTTCTTAAAAATCCAGAAATGCAAAGGCCACTGCTAAAGCTACCAGTGGGTTGGGGACATACATGGCAACAGTTCCAAAATTATTTTACTGACAGTGACAGAGCTTCAGACACCTTATTTATGGTGTTCGATGGTGTTTGTGGTAGACTCATTCTACCAGCTGTGGTTCTCAGATTACAGCTGTATAGTGAGCTAAAAGGGTACATAACTTTATGTTGCTAGGCCCAAAATGAGATTTGGAATTCCATGCTCAAAATGCCTTCCCACAGATTTGTTTTTTTATTTTTATTTTTTTCTTAGTTTGAAAAGCAATGTTTGGCTGTAACCTGAAATCTGTCTTTATGCCTAATTTGGGGTACCTCTGAAACATTTTTGTTCTCCTTGGCACAGAACATTTCAGAATCTGTAGATAAGATGGAAGAATAATCATCAAAATGTAGAGGTATCTGGTATGAAAAGTCTGTGGCTTGATTCTGGTGATACACAATTTTAAAATGAGGACGATTGTTGCATATAATTATATCTGTAAGACTGGTTTCTTATAGTTAGAGCCCAGAATGTGAAGGTATCTTAGTTACTATGGATTACAACTTTCACAGTGTTCTTTCACAGACTCCAGTGCTATATTTTACTTTAAATGCCTTAGCAATTAGCACTCACTTGCTTTAAAGTGAGAATCAAGCTCTCTGAACCATGTGAAAAATGAGATTTGTTAGCTAATCACATGCATGCACAAAAGTTGCCATTTTGTCATTGGATTGCAGTATCTCAAATGACAGCAGCAGATGGTAATAATAACACCTTGCACTTTTCATCCAGAGGTATCAAAGCACTTTATAAAAGAGGTCAGTATCATTATCTTCATTTTTGGAGATGGGGAAACTAATGCACGGGAAGATGTAGTTGCTTGCCCAAGGTCAAACAGCAGGTGATAAGCAAAGCTCGGTCTAGAACCCGAGTGTCTAGAGTCCCACTTTAATAGTTGCTCCACTACGACATGTGGATTATTAAAGCTGCAGATAATTTGAGCTTTTGTTATAGAAACATGGGACTAAAAAGACATTGATTCAGTTAGTACTTTGCCTTTAGTTCTGCTTTGAAACAATAATTTCATATTAAATATTTTAATATTCATGGCAAGCAGAGAATGAAAAGTGACTGGCAGTATTAAAGGGCTGTGAGATCAAACTGACATGGAAAAATTGCATTCCTTTGAAGGGAATCTTGATTGCCTGATTGTAAAGATTTATGAACTAAAATTGGCTTGACACATCCTAATGCCATTACCAAATTTTAAACATTAAAAATCTAAACAGATACGCAACAAGATTTTTTTAAAGCTTGGAGTGAAGTCATAGTTATAAAAATATTCTTTGGCTCAAATGTGAGTCAAAGTTTTGGGTGCTGTAAAAGTCTTTGTCATTTTTGGAGCTGTGATGACTGCCAATTTCACTCAGAATAAAAGCCATTTTTAGTATTGTGCAAGAGCATTAAGCTGTTTTTACAGACATCATAAACTTTGTAGCATGAGATCAGCCAGTTTTTTTTGTCTGGCTTCACTTCTCTGATCCTTGTTTTTAGTATTTGATTTACAATCCATGGGTCGAATTCACCTCTGGCCTAAATGAGTATGATTCCATGCAAGCTCTTATGCCATGTCTTCCCTCTGGGGGAAATTGACACTGCCGTGCTTGATCTTCTGGAGTTCAATTTAGCATGCCTAGTAGGGATATTGTAAATCAAATTCACAGGGCGCTCATGTGGGCGCCAGTACTCTTGCCCCTTGCTAGGAGCAAAGGAAGTTGCCAGGAGCATTTGCTCCCATTGACTTCCCATGGTAAAGATGGAGCGGAACCTTGAATTAAGGGACCTCAACTTCAGCTGTGTAATTAACGTAGCTGGAGTTGTGTATTTTACTTCAACCTTCACTTGTATTGTAGACCAAGCCTTAGAGTAGTTCCTGCTTACATTGTGATGAACTTGTCACTATGCAAGGCAGCTGTTATAATAATCTGGGGCAATAGGGCTCAACCTTTGTGGACTACTGTGCCCCTTGCACAAGTCTGATTTTCCTTGCTTACCCCCAAGTTAGATCTCACTTAAAAACTGCCCGTGTAGACACAGCCTGTGAATGTTCCTTGTACATTAATACACTCCTCCTTCTAGAGCTTGAACCTTTGACAGAACAGTATCTCTGATCAGGCAAGGAGCTCCCACTTTTCTGACTATGCTAGTGTCAGTTTTGCCCCTTTCTCATTATTTGAATGTTTGAGAATCTTCCTCCATCTTCTGGGATGGTGCTGTGTAGAAGGTATCATCTAAGGCTTCTGCTATCAGCTTAGACTGCTGATCTTATCATTTTGTCATTAAGCCCTCGTTTGAAGCACCACAGTGACAGAGGCTTTTCAGGTGCAGAATAAACCTGAATAAAAAGGTCAGGTAGATTGAATGGCTGTTTATGCAGTCACCTATAATCTGAATGCTGTGTTTAGGAATTACAGTGCCTTGTCAGGCCTGTACTACCAGACAAACTGAAGGGTGAACTTCTAAAAAAACCCTAAACAGGTAGGATTTTTGAAACGTGCATGGCTCTGTTGTTTGGAGAAGCACAGACCTTATGTCTGCTTGCTGTGACTGTGTAACTCTATTTAGAAGAATGTTTAAATATGTTTGTGCGGTGCTTATAAATACTTCACATGTTATCGGAGCATTCAGAAAATGCCTTACACTGTCTAAGGACAAAGCCAAATTGAAATTCACCTAGGTGACAGAGACACATTACAAACATCAGTTTCCCCTTTTCAGATGAGACTCTCCCTTATTTAGGGCCTCACACAGTATTAGTCTTCTTTATACAATAGGCCAAAACACACAGCTCACCGGCTGCCAGAAGGAAAAGCAAAACAAAACAAAAGTCTGCACTTATTCTTTGCCAGTGGTTGCTCTGTATCCTGTATAACAACTCCAGATAACATTCTCCCTCTTCTATCTGCAGCTGAGCTACCTCAGGGAAGTGGATGCTAAATGCCATTACTTGGCATGTGCTATGAGTAACACCCACTCCTGAATGTCTGTTTGAAGAATATTAGCCCCCCAGGGAACTCAAATTGTCAGGCCTTGCAGAGAAAAAAGAGAATGCATAAGCATGGCACAAAGGCCAGCTAGGATCTCAATAAGTGGCAGGGAATTAAAAAAAATACCTTTCTTACATAACCTTTCATGCAAGAGATTTCTCATACTAAATAGAACACCTCCAAGCAGGAATCACAGGAATTGTCTTTTAAATGTTTCTGTAGCAGATGACTTGAGATAGACAAGTCTATTTAGACTCCATTGTAGTGCTTATTTTTTTGCCAAGGCTTGCATATCAATCCCCAGCTCTTCCATTTCCACACCATGTCAAGAACAAAACAATGGTTAAATTGACAGTGCTTTAAAGTTAAAGATCATTGGAAGATGAATGGTGACACTGGAAACCTTTGCATAATTGGGGTTTAGATAAACCTGGGAGTTGACCTAACAAGGTTCAAAGTCTCTGATTAGGGTCTCCTGATTGGCAGCACAGATGTCAAAGCACATAAAAATTTTCATTATACGGAGATGTAGATAAACTCACCCATCAAAGAAACCTGCCTCTAATTTCATCCTGAGAATTTTTCATTTTTCTTGTTGCTTCAGTGGAGTCTATCCCCATTTTGAAACAAAATAAATATTCCCTCCTTCTTCCTTGAGTGCAATCTCCTTGTCTTTTCTTTCAAGTTCCTTCAGCATTCACCTGTTTCATCTCCATCAGATTAGCCAATATATGACACTCTCATATCCAACCTTTACTCTCCCACCAGTGCAGCCTTAGGCTATATCTACACTACATGATAAAGTCGAATTTAAGGCAGCCAGCTCAATTTTACTATGTCACTGTCTTCACTGCAAATACTGTTAGTTCAATTTTAAGGAGCACTAAGGTTGATGATATAACACAGTGAGAGGCGACTCGATGTAGCATCAAGTTCAAATTTAAAAGTTCAAATTAAGGCTAGTGTGGAAATGCCATGTCTTTTAGTAGACTTTATTAGCCTCCAGAGGTGTCACGTATGTATCCCACAATGCTCCTCATTGCTCCGCTCTGGCCGCTTCCATCTCCGCTGCTCTCCAGGTGCTCAGGAGTTAGGTAACAGGAAGCCTGCAAAGTTGAATTCAGCACCAGGAAGCCTGTGGCAGCTAGCCTGTGGGCTCATACTTGTAAGAGAGGCTCAGAAACTTTTTTTCTATGCCATCATTGCTGTGAGTGCATCTACCCATTAAAAATAGCCCCAACATGGAGTTCATTGTTCTGTCTCTCCCTCTGTAAGCGGAGCACTTGGATTTCTTTTTCAGCGCTGGTGTGAGCCCCTGACCCACTGCACCACATGGCAGATAGGCTGTGGGGGGTGTGCTTGTTTGAGAGGCTGAGAATCTTCTTATTTGTGGTTTACATTTGTACAGGGGCAGTCCATCCCTCCCCCACAGGTGCCGTGCAGTCAGGGTCTTTCCCAACCCAGCCACATCAAGTGACTAGTCCCTGACACAATAAAAGGACATGCCTGCTGTTCCGTGTGGACCATGCTGCCAGGCAGCACTGTGTCCTGGCTTGTGAGTGGTGAGGGTTCAAAAGGCGGGAAAGATTTTCTGGGGCTTGCTGTCCCTGGGGGCGAAGTCTCCCCTCCCCCCTCTGGCACCAAATATTTTTGGGACCTTGCTGTCACTGGGGAGAAGTCTGTCCCCATTGCCAAAGTTTTTGGGGGCTTGCCCTCCCACCTGAGCAACACTGAGGGGCCATTTCAATCGGCCCTTCAGCCAACAACCCCACCCACCATGGCACCTCCCGAGTGGAATTGGGAGGCCAGACCCCCACAGTCAGTTGGTGCTTCTCCCCACACCTGAGCAACACTGAAGGAACCATTTCAAATGGCCCTTCAACCAACAAGCCCACACCACACATCCACCCATGAATGTGAAAATTTGGTGAGCTCCATCCCGTGTCGGACGTGTTTGTGTAACGAAGTGGGAAGCCAAAAACCCTGCATCACAAAATGTCTTTCTTCCTAACCTTTGCTATCCTCTTTCTTTGAGCTTTGCATTATTCCTGTAAAATTTCCAGAGATGATGTTTCTGGATTCAAGGGGGGGAGGGGTTGGAGGGCGAGTTGAGATGACACAGACTCCTGGGTGATCACCAATCCATATAACAGACCCTCTGTCTGGCGCACTGCACCTTCTGAAGCCAGTCTATTTGGTTTTCCCTCACCTGTGATTCCCTACTTTTACTTATTTCCCTCTGAAAAAAATCCGTTTGCTGCTTTTTGTAAAATCTTTGATAATTCAGTTATAAAAGCAAGAGACTGCAGTTAATTTGGTGATCTTTGATGATGCTTTCTTTCCAATCCTTTTTGCTTTTGGCGGATTCTTTATCAAATGGCTTCCCTAAGACAGGCCATACCATATTATGGTTTCAAGGGGGGAAGAATAGCTGAGGGACCAGCTGACATGGCATAATCATCTGGGTGATCCCAGAGCACATACACATTGGCTATGTCTGCATCAGCAAGTTCTTTCATAATATTTTTCAAAAGAAGGGGCTCTTTCAAAATATTTAGTGTAACATCTACATGCAAAGCATGGTCTTTCAAAATTAAATGGAAAGAATGCGGCACTCCTTTCAAAAGCCCTCTTCCACTCTTGTTTCAGGAAGAGCGCCTTCTTTTGAAAGCTTCTCTTGAACGAAAATGTGTGTAGAAGATCTGTGCACCCTTTTTTTTGAAAGAGCAGTCCTCATGGCACCTAATTTTTCAGTCCCTGGCCCGTTCTTTTGAAAGAGCAGGGGCTGTGTGGACACTCTCTTTCAAAACAGCAGAACACTCTTTTGATCCTCATTTTTGTGTGTGAATACTCTCTTTTGAAAGAAGTTCTTTTGGAAGAGATCTTCCAGAAGGACTTCTTTGAAAGGATCACTGTAGTGTAGACATAGCCATTGTGATTCCCTACTTTTCCTTCTTTCTTCCTGGAAAAATGGCCATTAGCTTTCTGTGGGAGAAGAATGAGGACAATGCAATGTGGGAAGATGATGTCACATATCCACAACCACTTGTGGGGCATTTTTTCCACATACTGCCCCAGCGAAATAACCAGAATACTACAAGGCTGAGGGAACTGTGGGATAGGTTCCCACAATGCACTGCTGCAACAGTGTTTGGTGATTGAGCGTGGCAGCAATATGTTGACTTTGTTGTGAATTTGTGGAGAGGTGAGTATAATCGATTATACAGCATTACAAAATCGATTTTAATAAATTCAAATTTATCTTGCATGATAGACACAGCCTTAGTTGCCGCCTTGTCCACTTCCATTGAGTACTTCTCTTCTGTCTCCCATGCTTCACACCATAGATAAGCAAAACTCTTCTTCAGAATTCAAAATCTGCCACCTCGTCCCCTTTAAAATCCCACCTTTGCTATATGCCTAAAAATTGCTACCATCTAGCAATAGTTAGAAAAGTGACACATTGTGAGGCCTATTTTTCTGTTGAATGCTATTCATTTTGTTACATTATCCTCTTACTCAGCCTTGCCCCATTTTTTCTATTTATTCGGTGTATCAGATCCTGTCTGATGCTGACTGTGACCTCTTTGAGACAGGAATTATCCTTTGTTGGCATAATGGGCTTTGATCAGCTTCCTAAGAGGAGATTGCGGCAGATGAGTAGGAGTAATAATAATAATATAGTTGAGGTGATTACATTTTAAAACTAAACTAAAACTAAACTCAAGCCCTACCATTTGAATTTGAATCTTTCAGTTTGACTCAATGAAATGTTGTTTGATGTATATAGGTATCTTAGATCTTGCAGGAATGGTAATATGGGAGTGGTTTTTCGAGGGTTCAATCAAGAGTTAAAATTTGCCCAGCACAAGGCATGTGCACCACTTGAATTCCACTTTAGCCATCAGAATAGTGAGTGAGTTTCACTCAGGGTTTGCAAAACCTTAACTTTCTGAAACCACAGGTTCATATTTTGGTATCCTCTGAGATAGTTCATTTGGGTGGCATGGAGTATACCACAAATTGTGTGCATAATTTTTGATCAGACTCGAGAATCCAGATTAGTTGTGAACGACATGGTATACTTTGTACAACTAGTAGGTTCTAATGTCCCAGAAAAAGTTCTCCTTTCCCTAAGGTTGTTCTGTGTGTCATGTACTATTTGACTACAATCCTCTAACATAGAGGTGGCTGCATTTTAGGAAAGGATATATCCTTAGAGCTTGCAAAATTAATTGTGTTATCCATGTGGATATTATAATATAATATAATATGATATAATGAAAGACTGTTTTGCTGACCTCAGTGTCATCCAAAGGAGAGCTGTGCTTGCCCATGCATTTCTGAATGTCAGAACCATTAAAGTTCTGTAGCTTTCATCCTGGCACCTATCAACAAATTTATTGAAAAGAAAAAAGTCCTTCTGTGACTCAAAGTTTCTTTAATAACAAGAGAAAATAATCATCATTCTCAAGAGCCCAAACTAGAAAGACATGTAGACTCGAAAGTTGCAAATAAAAATATATTCCAAAATTCTCAGATACTAGAGGGGAACGTGCACATTGATTGGAATTCATGGTCATCCCTCAGAATCAATTACTTACAAACAGGGAGAATATACTTTGTTTAGCCTATTGTTTCATTCTTAGCTTGGTGTCACAAAGGGAAATGCTATCTAATGACTTGCTCCAAATCAAAGCCCTTTCTTATTGGTTCAGCTAAGCACATACAGGTAACTTCTGCCGATAATTATGGACATTATACAACTTTCAGTCAAAATTTTTAGCAGGTCAAATATATCAGAATACAATTGTACTGTCACTTTTTATTGAATAAAGCAATAGCTTGTTAAGCTTAGCCAGGATTCAGTTTTAAAAGAATGCCAGAAATCTTTCCAGAGTTCTTCTTTTAGAAAGGAGGTGGGGATTGAGATACATCTTAAATAAATCATAGTTTCCAGAAAGACAGTGCATTTAGCTACTATTTTGTTCCTACTGAGGTTTAAGAAATCTGGGTATAGTAGCAGGCTGTCCAAACACATTGGCAGTAAATACACAATTTACTCTTCTTTTCCTTTTCTGAGAATGAGAAAAGGAGATGAACCCTTCACATTTTTGAACATGTTCATTTTATTAGATTTTCAATGATAAATTGCTGCGTAGAATTATATAATAGAAGATCCAACCTCTAAAGTATTCAAGAAAGTTTGTGGTATTTTATATTGGTTAATAGAATTTTTGGTTAAAATCACTCATCCAATTTGTGATCCACCATAAGCACTAGATCCCTTTCAGCACTAATGCCCAGGCAGGGTGTTTGTAGGTGTGAATTTTATTTTTCCTTTCTAAGTAAAGTATTTTGTTATTTTTTAAATTGATTATTTCATTTCTCCAATTTTTTAAGGTTCTTTTGAATTCAAACTCTCCTCCAGAGTGCTAGCAACCATCCTAATTTATTGGCATCTGCCAGTTTTATAAGCATACTATATACTCCATTATTCCAATCATTAATGAAAATATGGAATACAAGCACAGACATACCCCCAGAGGACCCACTTGTTACCCCTTCCTGTTTGATGGCAAACTATTGATAGGTACTTGTTGGTATGGGTTTGCTACCAGTTATGTACCTACCTTATAATCATTTAATCTAGCGTGCATATCCCTAGCTTGCATATTGACTTCTTCCCCGTGCCCACTAGGCCCATAACCTTTTAATGGAAGGAATTAGTTTCATTTGGCATGCTTTGTTCTTGAGAAATACATATTGGCAATTACTTATAACACTATTATCCTCTAAATGCCTACAAATTCATTGCATAATAATTTGTTCCAGTATCTGTCCGGTATGAAAGTAGGCTAATTGTTCAATAATTATGCAAGGAGTGATGTTGTGCGCAGGTCTTAACAGGGTTTGTCCCATGGACGGGAATGTTGGAATTCTTCTGTAGCTGCTAGTAAACTTCTGTGGGTCTCAGTTCTCCATGTGCAATGTGAGAAGTATGTAGGTGAGGAACTGAGACACAAGGATGTGACTTGCCCAAAGACACGCTGAAAGTCTGTTGCAGACCTAGTAAATGAATCTCTGGAATCCCCATCCAGGGCCTTAAGCACAATATCATCCTTCCTCTCAAAGGTACATGTGTAACCATATCAACATTTTCCAATCATGCCTCTGACCTTGCAAGGTTGGCAGTTCGCCTGGCTACTACAGAGAACTTAGATAACCTGTATTTGATTTCAAAATACCGTAAAAGACCAAAATGATGTGGCAGTAAAGGATTCATTACATACGTGAACCTTGAACACAGCAGTTTAACAATTCCAAAAACCGTGTGAATATATATTGGCTGTCACTAATAGAGAAATCCTATTTTTGAGGAAAGATCAGCCATTGGATGGGGATTTAGAAAAAATGGGTTTGGTTTCAAGTCTGTCAGAGACTACATATCTGACCATGGGCAATTCATCTTATTTACATGTGCCTCAATTCTGTATCTGCAAAATGGGGATGATAACGCTTCCTTCATCTCTCTTGTATGTTTACCTTGTAAGCTTTTTTTTTAACAGGGACTGTCTTCTTACTATGGCTGTGACTACAATAGCCCTTGCCTTTTGGAAGGAGCATGGTAATGAGCCACTTCAGCAGTCGCTGATGAGGCACTTTTGTGAATATGCAGAGCCTCATTAGCCTAATGGCGGCCGCACGTGTTTCGAAAGTGCTGCTTTCTAAATGAACGCTGCCCATGTAAATGGGGCCTTTCAAAAGGACCCCCCAGGACTACAAAAGCCCCTTCTTCCCATTTGGTTTTGGGAAGAAGGGGCTTTTGATGTCCAAGGGGTCCTTTGAAAAAGCCCCTGTCTACACCAGCGACGTGCATTTCAAAACAGCACTTTCAAAATGCATGCAGCCACCATTATGCTATTGAGGATCTGCATATTCATGGCAGTGCCTCATTAGCATCTGCCAAAGTGGCCCATTACCGTGCCCTTTCTGAAAGGTCGGGACTAGTGTAGCCACAGCCTAAGTGTTTCAACCATTTTGGACACCATGGAGTATGTTGTATTAATTTAGATGGAATGTATAGGCCCAAAGAGCTATCACAGTTTTTACTTCAGTGCTTACCTGTCTATATTACTGTTTTGCTGGACTTTTACTAATGTGGGATGTCACTTGTGAAAAACAGTCCAATTTTTCAACAGGTATGTTAATCAGTACCCTATTTGGTAAGAATCAAAACTGCATTTTTTATTTTATTGAGATCAGGTCTAGATCACGATCAAGGAAACTGTATAAGGTTACTTTTCAATGAATACCCCCAGAACAATTCCACCTGCTGCTAGATGTGTTAAGTCTATTTGTTTTCAATTGTGAGAGAGAGTTTAGTTCGTATATTATAATTTTCTTCCTATCCAAACATGCTTGTCACTGGTTTTCTAGTAGGCTAACCACAGCATTATACCAAAGGAGATGTCATTGCAGCATTCATGTTTATTGTTAAAAAACAGATTTGCAATAGGTCATTGGTTTGACCTTCTCTGTTCTTGGGAAGATAGCAGAAGAGAGAACAGAATCAAGGAGCAGAAAGACAGTAGCAATTTATCATTTTAACTCCCAGAAACCACTTTCCTTGCTCTTTTCTGTTTGCATACTGATGTGGGAAATCAGTGTCAAAATGGATTTTTAGGCAAATCTTGCCAGATATGAGTTGTCTGTGTTTTTCTAAAAGGAATGTAAGTTTGACTTGGCAACAAGCTGAATTAGTGCACTTTAGTGAAAGACAAACCTCAGAATTGCAGATGATGTGAACAATTTGACAATGCAATGGATTGACCTAAATGAAGTCCAGAATTAACTTGAGTAATTCACCAGCCTATAGGGAGCATTGGTTCTGTTGTGCTTTAAATGGAAAATTAATTTTTATTTCCTTAAAGTACAGCCCGGTTTCTGCTCCAGAAATGCTGTAGAGGGCAGCATGAGTACACCAGAAGAAAACAAACATACTGCAGTAACTTGCATCTGACAGTTTCAAACAGAAAAAACCTAAGCACCAAATTTATGGCAGCTTCAGTTCCGGGATGTATGGGAAGCTGTAAGGGAGAAAAAGTGAGGTGAATTGGACAGCAGTGTCATCATTAATCCGGGCTGGGAAATCCTGGCTCACCATTTTTTATTTTCTCTGGAATTCCGTGGGAGCTGGGTGAGGGTAAGTTGGCTGACCCTTATTCTCTGCACAACAGAGAAGATACTATAGGTTCAAAGAACCTTCAAGAAGAGCTAGAAGAGTGCTAGCTACTCCCTCCGTTGGGAGAGTGGTGGCTGCTCCTATTGCTGGTGAGATTTGCAGAGTGGGAAACCTTTTGGATTACACTATAGTTCTCAAATTCTTAAAGTCACCATCTCTCCCCATCACACTGGATGAAGAGTGTATTGCACATCACTGATGTGGGCACTAACCACAATCTATATCCACACTGTAGCTGCACATTGGTGAAAGGCTTGGGCAGGGGGAGGCATAGGCTTTCCCTGCTGCTTTCCCTTGCCAGAGATTTTCCCTATTGCGAGAGTCTTTGGATTTTCCTTTTGCTTTAATGTCACTTGTTGCTGCTCCCTCTTCATTTCACCTCTCTCCTAGCACTGCAGTGCTTTCCACTGACCTTCCTGTCCACTGTATTCCTCTCCTGTTTTATCTACCTATAATTTCTTTCCCATTTCTCTTCCCGCTTCTTTACTCAATCCCCTGTTCTCTTCCCAGAAGCTCCTCTCCTCCTCACCACTTGTCTTCCATTTCAGTCTCAAGGAGTGGTATCCTAAGCAAACAGCTCCCACCAAACTGAACAGTAGCAATATAGTTTTATACATATATAAAAAACCTAAGTCTTTTTTTAAAATGGTCACAGCCAGGCTGCACATCCATGCTTTTCTTCTTTCTCCCCATGTGTTTCCCCCAGATTTAATTCATTTCCCTCCCTTGATTTTGCAGCTGTCACAAAGACTTACACCAAATTACATATATGCAATTTCATAGCAGGATAACTTGTGGATTCTGGTTTTCGTGCTTTGGTAATATTTAAGATTTTCAGTTCATTGTGTTCATTCTGGAAAGTCTTGCGAAGTGTCCCTTATCCAGTAATGAAATAATAAAATACCAGAACTATCACAACTTTTAAAGATAATTCCTGAAGCAGATGTTCACAAGCAGACAACTTTTATTAAAATAACAGTGGGAAAGAGTTTGCTTTTGTTTGTTTGACCCTGGAGGAAATTAAAAAGCCTTTCTATAATTTTGATTATAACTTCAAGTGTGGATTTTATTGTTCCAAGGATGTGGCTGTATGAAGGATGGAAAACTTCAGAGCTTAAACCATGTTTCAAACAGCTATAAATTAAGCTTTCCTTGCCAATGTTAGCAAAACAAGTCCCATGGCAATTTTCTCTTCTTGACGTTTTAAAGTGCTGACTATGTAGGTCTGCTCTCACAACTAACTTTATAAAAATGGCACCCTCTTACTCAGCACAATAGTAGTAGGCATCCTTCAGTCTGCATAGACTATGGATCATGCCCTTTAAAGTTTCAATTGAGGACTTCATTTACAGCATCTATTGTGACTATAAAGACCCACACGAGAGTGACAGTGCTTGCTGCATCTCTTGCAGATGTAGTGGGTGTCTGGCAAGTCCTTATTGTGCTTTCTGTGCGCTCGCTTCTCCTCTGGTAGCTGTCTGATCTTCAACTCGCCCTTCTGAAGGCCCTTGTGTAACCCCTGCCTCCATCTGCTGCAGTCGTCTGCTAGATCTTCCCAGTTGTCCAGCTCGATGTCTACCTCTCTGAGGTCTCTCTTGCAGACATCTTTGTAATGCAACTGGGGGCGTCCGGGAGGTCTTTTGCCAGAGGCTAGCTCACCATACAGGATGTTTTTAGGAATCCTTCCATCGTTCATCCTGTGCACGTGGCCAAGCCAGCAGAGTCGACGCTGCCTGAGGAGGGTGTGCATGGTTGGGATTCCAGCTTGCTCGAGGACGGCAGTGTTGGTCACTCTGTCCTTCCATGATATTCCAAGGATGCGCCTGAGGCAGCGCAAGTGGAAGACGTTCAGCCTCTTTTCCTGGAGGGCATACAGGGTCCAAGTCTTGCTGCCATAAAGGAGGGTGCTGAGGATGCAGGCTCTGTAGACTTGCATTTTGGTGTGAGTGTACAGCTTGTTGTTATTCCACACTCTCTTGCTGAGTCTGGACAGAGTTGTGGCCGCTTTTCCGATCCTCCTATTTAGCTCAGTGTCCAACGACAGGGTGTCAGTGATGGTGGACCCTAGGTAAACGAACTCGTGGACAACCTCTAACATATAGTTGTCAATGCTGATTGATGGGGATTCAGCAACATCCTGACCGAGTACATTCGTCTTCTTTAGGCTGATGGTAAGCCCAAAGTCCTTGCACGCTTTGGAGAACCGATCCAGCAGTTTTTGAAGCTGGTCTTCTGTGTGAGACACTACAGCAGCATCGTCTGCGAACAGCATGTCTCTGATGAGGACTTCTCGCACCTTAGACTTAGCTTTCAGCCTTGCAAGGTTAAACAGTTTCCCATCAGATCTTGTGTGCAGCAAGATGCCCTCTGTTGAAGATCCAAAGGCATGCTTCAGGAGGAGTGCGAAGAAGATCCCAAACAATGTTGGAGCAAGCACGCATCCTTGTTTGACGCCGCTCCTGATTCTGAAAGCATCCGATAATGCGCCGTCATATTGGATGGTTCCTCTCACACTGGCTGCTTATTATATCTACAGTCTTGTGACCAAAAATGTATCCCTGCCACTAACTCTTGTTAGCCTTGCAGGGTTAGCAAAGTTAAGTAAGTGATTTAAGTAAAGTAAATTAAGTAAGGTGGATTGTATTTTTTTGGTGGATTATCAACAAAAGATTTATTAGGGACCTGATCCTGCACCACTTAAGCGAATGGGAACTTTGGCATTGATTCCAATAATCTCTATGTGCCTGGCCAAAGATCACTGATATCAATGATGTGGTTGAACTAGTGATTAGTGTAGATGAAAGCATAACTGCAAAAGCTTTATTACTGGCAATGACGTGAGAAGGAAAGAATTCAGCTTGAGTCTCAAGTCTTAAAGTGAGTTTGAAGGCCAGGCAGTTAGAAAAAGTTATTTGGTTTTGTTTTTTAATTTGGAAGACAGTGAGTGAGAAGAAACATGTACAATGGCATTTGAATAGAGTCATATTTGAGCCGTCAGATGACTCCTCCAAAAATATGAGGAACAGATTTTCTTTTAATGGTTGTGTGTTGTTTCATTTTACTGAGCACAAGACGTAAGACTCTGCTGATGATGTCTGAAGAGTAGGTGAGATCTAGTGCACTGTGCACAAAACTAGGAGCTAGGAATTTTTGAGTTGTAATTTTGGCTGTAACTGTAAATCTCTGTGGCCTCAGAAGAGTCACTTTACTGATCTACTTCATTTACTTTATCTGTAAAATGGGGATAGTATCAATTCATCCACCTTTCTGTCTATTGGGGGTCGGGGTTAAGACCTCCTGATCCCAGGGGTTAAAATAAATACTACGGTTCAGTAAGAATTCAAATTAGAAAGCTATCTTTAACAGAAATGTAGCCATGACATATAGTGCAAAATTTTCTTAAGTTTGTTTGTGAATATAAGATGTTAATAACTGACTAGCATAATTTTTACCCAGCAGGAATTGAGAACAGAATGGTTGCATAAATGTTACATTATAATAAACAAAAAGCCCAACTTACTGATCTCAATGGCATGCTCCTAAGTTTGACAAATTATTCTTGAATTCTCACCAAAACCTAATATGAAGATCTTTTTTGTTTATGTAAAAGGCTCGAAGAGACCAGAGAGTTAAGCTATGCTATTAAAACTGACAGGAAAACTACTGCTTTACCAATACTTGTGAAACAGGAGGCAGAAGTGGGGCTTACTCCTGTGAAGTTGAGAACTGTAGATCATCCTTGCTGCTCAGGGAAGTTACTGTTGCTGTTTAGATGACTCAGGGCTGAATTTTGGATGGATGAATGAATGGAGTTTTCCGTTAAGTGGCAATTTCACCAAATTGAAAATGAATGTTTCAAATTGGACTGAAAACAACATTTTTGACATTTTTGGTGAATCAAAAAGTCAGAACAAATTTTTGTTTGGGTAAAGTAAAACGTGCATGTATTTTCAATTATTAGTAAATATTTTTGTATTATTCAAAAGTAAAATTTAAGACTTTTTCAACCAAAATTCATTTTGAACCAGTAAATAAAAATGTTTAATTTTTAAAATGTCAAAACCGTTTGATTTTTTTTTTCCAGAATATTTTTGGGAAATGAAAAGTTCAGTGAAATCATGATAGATTTCTGGAGCATTTCACTGAACCTGTATTGTTTGCTAAAAAATATTTTCTTTTAAAAGTTCAGCTCCTTAAGTGCTTTGTAGGAGCAGGCCTATATTTTGCCTTCTGTATTACAAATTACATTGTGTGTGTCACAAGGAAGAATCTGAAATGAGAGCTTTCTGTCAGTGTATCTTAAGTTACGTGTTCCTTTGCACTTATTTCCATTAGATCTTTGCCCTGAGATCCTACCTTGCTGAACAACTACTTAACTCAAGGAGTATACATGGGCCCCCATGGAGGCAGATGACCTTGGTTGTGGGGAAGCAAAACTGACACATGGCATGTTCAGAACCAGAACCAGAATATGCCATTAAGTGGTTCTGACCTATTATGTCAGTTTTGCTTTCACGTTTCCAGCAGTCAGCAGCCTCCACTGGTGTGCATGTATTAATGCATACACCTGAGTAGCTGTTCAGTAAGCTAGGATCATGGGGTAATGAACTACCTGACTCAAAATGGGCAGGGATTGCCATATTTATGCAGGAGACCCTCTACTGCTGACAAACTCAGCAATAAATATTTGTCAATATTTTCAATATTTTCTCAAACTATATTTTTATACATAGTTATTAGATCTGGAGTGATTGATTCCAGAATCTGGAAACTGATTCCCTTAAGATTCTGATTTCCTTGTCTGACCCAGGTACATAAAAGACTTATTTTCTGGTTTGGATACCAATGGAAGTATATGAAAGTGTCTGGTATTGTGAGACTTCCATCTCAGAAGCGGATCGGATTAATGCCAGGTCATCTGATCTCACAAGATTTGTGTCACTTTAGCCCAGAATCACCCAAAGAGAGTTCATGGGATCTTGACAAACCCTCACCCTAATTTAGACTCATACCCAAAACTAGTCTTAATAATGTCTCTTAAGCCCATGTCTTCTATTTTTTGTTTTCTGAAAATATTTTAGCAGCTTTTAGACTAACAGATATTTTGGAGCATAAACTTTTGTGGGCAAAGACCTGCTTTGTCAGACTCATTTTAATTCATGGCATCATTCTTTATCATGATCATTCTTTTCAATTTGCAGATGGGCTTCTTTCGCAGGAGATACAAAGAAATCATTGAAGCTGAGAAGAACAGAAAGGAAAATGAAGACAGTTGGGACTGGGTCCAGAAAAATCAATGAACTGCCAGAAAAAAGGGGTCACGTGACATATACTTGCTAGCCTATTGGTCCTGCTCTTGTATCTTCCATATGTGGAAGAAGGAATCTTCTCCAGATTTTTCGGAGGCCCTCTTAATGCTGTGTTCTTTATCATCCTAACAAGCTAGGGAATATATCCTGAGGCAACCACTGCAGCCAGATCAGGTGACTGGAGCGATTTATATTTCCTGTAAGAGTTGAACTTTGAACTTTGGTAACCAAGCTGCAGTGCAGAGCAATATTTATGAATCCAACATATGTGGTATACCCTCAGGGGAAGACTGATACCTAAAAGTATTTTTTATAAATATAAGCATTTTATACTGATTATGTCTTTATATTTGTATCAATGTTTTATTGTTTCTATTGAATAGTTATATAGTTCACTCAAGCACTGATATCTGACCTTGGAAATATATATATGTATATAAAAATCTTATTGTACTTTTGAACTTCAATGCAAAAAGAAGGAGAGAGAGAGACTTTCACATGAAACTAGCTGAAAAACCTCACATAGCAAATCCACAAAGCTTGGTGATGTATATAGACCATTTAATGGCAATAAGCCAAAGTCTTTTCACATTTTAAGCTGAAGCTGATTTTTGAGTTATGAGCTAAAGAACATAAAGTATTAGTCACATATGATTTTCTGCATTTGAATATATCCGTTACTAATCTGAGTTGTGGGAAACAACTACTCACAGCCAAGTAACAAGAGTTATAGTTCCACATTGCCTCTTGTATTTCAGGAACATAACCTTTTGATCACAGGGTGTATTGCACTGAAGAAAGCATTGAAGCATGTCTTCCTTTGGTCAACTCTGTCTCCTACAATCTGTAAACCTTTAGCAATGGGCAAGATTTGGACCTAAAAGTATTTAAAGCTACTGCAGGGACATAATTGGGTCAACCACAAAGGGATCAATTAATTATCTTGTGTTAAAAAAGGAATTAATTATATCAAAATTAGTGATATAAAACACGGTCTTTAAGACTTTGTTCAATGGTCATAATCTGTTTTACATTATGTTTTCCAAGCTAGTGCAAACAGCTATAAGGTTTGACTCATGCCTGTCATCTAAACTTTACATGCCCAAATTATGAATGCAGCCATTTTCTTACAAAGAGCTGCTTGATAACTGAATAGAAATAGCATTACTGCTACACCTCTGGTTTATGGACTTTATTGGTTTGTGTCTGCTTTTACGTTTCAACAGAGTACATCAGGACTAATTATTGATATACTGATGTAAAATCAATGCAAGGGAGACGGGAATCAAGCCCTGTGTGTTAGAAGGAGATGAAAAAGGTGCAAGAGCATGATTGGTGTTGTACTGCTGCATGATGAAAGAGTAGTGAAGACTTGAATGCAAAAAATAAACACATCTGCATGACTACTTGTCTGATCCTTACGCTTGTGAAGAGGCGTTTTCTTTGCAAATTCACTATTATTTCCAACTACAAATATGAACCATGTCTATAACCTATCAGAGGGGTAGCTGGCTTAGTCTGTATCTTCAAAAACAAGGAGAAGTCCTATGTCACCTTATGGACTAACAGATATTTTTGAGCATAAGCTTTCATGGGCAAAGACCATGTGCTCCTTATCATTTAGCTACAGGTTGATACTTCATGTAACAACTGTATCTATCTTAACCTCTAGTTGTGGAGACAGAGATAATTTTGTATCCACTCCAAATTTGTCACTGAAGGGCCTTCTTATGTATGTGAGATTGGAAGTCTATGCATCTGCCTTTCCCAAAAAGACGACAGAAATACAAATAAGACATATTTAGGACTTGTTTACCCTTACAGCTCTGCAGCAGCACAAATGCACTGAGGTACTCCTCCTCTCTAAGAGGTGTCTGTATCCCTCAGTGATGTAGGTATACTGACTTAAGTAGGTAGTGTAGACCTAGCTTCAGTGTAGCAAATGACCACACAGACAGAACATGAAAGGATCCAGTATGCAAGAACATTGCCATAATCACTTATAGCAAGCTGAAAATTCTTTTTTCAATGAGCACAGAGCCTGAGTATAGTCTCCTATTGCACTATTTAGTATCCTAGACTTGAACCAAATCCATCCCTGGTATAATTCCGTTGATTTCAAAGTATTTTCACCTGAAATATATTTGGCTCAATGTTTTTGTTTGTTCGGATAAAGTACTGAAGAAGGCTACAAACCGAAAAAAGATGTTTTGCTGTAAGGATAAAAGAGAGAGAAGAGATGCAGTGTAAGGGATTGCCTAGGCCAAGATATGGAGGGAAGGAGAGAGAGAGATTATAAAAAAGATATTCAGTGTGTGTCCTAACTCATAAAAATGATATTGTCTGGCTAGATTAGTGACATTATACCATAAATGCTGAATAAAATCATAGAGGATCTCAGCTGCTGTTTGGTGTTAGCTAATTTGTGGTTCAGGTGTCACGAAAGGTTTAATTTTTCTGTCTGAGCTCATCATGAATTTCCCTGTTGGGTTCTTGGCAAGTTCCACTTTGCTCCCAAGTTCCACTGAGGATGGTAAAATTTAACCATACCCGAGGACAGAACATGTTTGAAAATAATAAATTAAAATTGATCTGAGCCTACAGGATTTGATCAAGTATCAGTTTAATCAACTTCTGAAAAGAAAAGCAAACCCTCATGCAAAGGTAGTGCGCTTCAAATATGTATATAAAGTAGATGTGTGCTAAAGGTGTGCTTTTTTCACAAGGGGGCACAATAGGTATGTAAATCACTTATGGCTCTTTCTGCCATGTTCAGGGTGCCCCCTTAGAAGAGTCAGACACTGTCAACTCTCCTTTAGAATCAGAGAAAGATTTGAAACCAAACTCAGTGAATAAAAATTCACCCCTGTGCAGAGGGCTAGTATAGGACCCGTGCATTTCTTAGGAACTACTGAATCCCTGTCTGGAGTGCATAAGCGATAAGAGTGCATAGGTCTTGCCTTAGGGCAAAAGTAGTGGGGAAGGAGAGGACTTCTTCAATGCTGCTGCGGGAATGTCACCCACTATAAAGGGGAAGGAACCAAATCCTTACTACTTTCAAATGTCAACAAATAGTGAAGGACCCTCTTTGAAATCAAGGATGTTCAGGTAACTTGAATGGACAAAAGCAGCAATGTGTTTGATAAGGCTTAGTGCCATCATTCTTTGAATGTCTTCTGTTTATGGGAACATTTTGGAATCTTGCACAATTTTCGAGCACAATATTATCTATGTGACATGGGAGTATATGTGTGTTGTTTTCACTAAGGATTTAAGGGAATCATAGACCTAATTTCTGCCTTCATTTAAATTCATACTCTCAGTGGGATTGCTAGGATGTAAATGAGAGTAGGAATTGGCTCACATTGTATCTTGAATAAACTGGCCTGAAGAGTGTAGCAGCCCTGAAGCATGAAATTGCATATACAGCAGGGTACCTGCATCATTTTAACTCCTTTTTTTTACTTTCACTTCTTTTGTATTGTAAAATTGTAAATTGCTTTTTTCTGAATGTGGCTGGAAGAATGTGTTTCACTATTATCACCTGTATTTAGAAGCTATGTGTGCACCTGTATTCTGATTCACTTGCACTGTTTTAGAAATGTCAGGTTTACAAAAATGCAGACTTTCTGGAATAAAAAAATGGCTACAAAATTATTCTAATAAGATTATTTTATCCCTTTTTGTTCAACTCAAATATTTTGCTTTTGATTAGTCAAAATATTTCCATGTTATGGTTTGATGGAATCATGTACCCACTTATTTATTATTTTTGATAATGGTAGCCATTTCCTTATATCTGTACATATTGTACAAACCAGGACTAGGCTCCAATCTCGCAAATGCTTATGCAATTAATTTTACTAAACCAAGTACGGTAGTAAAGTTAAGCAAACCACAGGCGAAAGTTTTTTTGCAGGATTCATAGTTCGAAAGTTTGACATTACTGTTATAAATGTAATGTCATCTTCCATATTTATTTCATGAAAAAATGGAAATGTGACTACATTATGGTAAGTCCAATGAAATGGTATTGCCCATTGCTATTAATTTTCTGATTGGTAATATCACATTTGTTTCATAAAACCAAACTCATAGTGGAAAATATGCCGTGCTCTAGTCATTCAGAAAGGAGAACTCTGTCAAATGATGCAAGGCATTGGAGCAAGAGTTTACTTAAGTATGAACTTAGATGAAATTTACAAACTATTTAAGTTTGCTTGTCAAGACTTACCCCTTAGTCCAGGTTTAAGAAAATAGTGAATCTAAAAGCAAGATTTTCTTTAGCTCATTCCACCTTTCTCCCTTCTGTATCACAGAATATGAATGAAAGCCAGTTTATTCCACTGGTTACTCTGTTTCTACTTTCTTATCTATTACTTTCCTCACTTTTTCTTTCACTGGGTTTCAATTCAGAGTTTTCCCATAATTTCAAGGAGGTGAAATCTGTTTAGTGAAGAACTGACCTAAATCTTAATTTAAAAAGAGAAAAAACAAAATGAAAAATCTTTGAATTGAACCTGAAACTGAAATGCCCTAAAGGTTCCTACCGAAAGAAGTCCCCGCTTTATGAAAACCAACATGTGTAGTGGTTGGCCCTGAGGATTAGGAATCAGGAGTCTGCTTATCTGTAAAGTTGGAATAATATCCCTCTTTTGCACCACATGAAAACCTTGGATTACAGGAGCTCTATTAAATGCAATAGTTCTGCAACCAGAAGAGAAAAGAGAAATGCCAGAATTCTGTGGCCAATACTCTGCTTGTAGACACAACTAGAAATTCCTGGAAATCTCATAAGAGCCTGGTGTAGCCAAAAACTCCAGACTAGTGAAATTAGACTAAGCAACTACATTTATAGACATTAACCTGACCTGGATCTGCTAACTTCTTTAATTTTATTCATCCCTGCTAAGATCAGGAACTCAGCTGTCTCCTGCTGCGATCTCCTACCAATCCAATGAGGTCAGCTGGATCCAATAGACCCACGCTAAGTGACTATGCTCCCTGATTGGACAGAAGAGCTCTATTTAAGCCTGGCAGCAACAACAGCGGAGTGGCTGCTGAAGGAGTTCTGCACCTGCAGCTGCACAAACTTGCTTCCTGTCTAGCCCTTGCTCCACTCCTGCCTGCTGTGGTCCAGCCCTAACCCCAGCCTACTTCTGAACCCCTCACTGCTAAATATTTTTAAATATTACATGTTAAATTTTTTTATGTTCGGTCCTGTGATCTTCGCATCCATATGAAGAACCTGCAAGCCAAGTCTGTGAATCTCATTTCAGCTTCTCCCACCCACTCTGTGGCTTGGCTGCATAATCTCTATGGACTTCTAGTGGTGTTAACATGCTCCTAAGGGCACTCAGCCATACTGACCAAAGCAGAGCTCCTGGCAAAGATGGTCCATTTTATTCCCTTTCACACTGTGCCATGTGCACATGAAACCGTGCAAGTTCCCGTGGTGCACATTTTTAGTACCATAGCATACCAACCGACATCAATCATTTCAGATCCGGCCCTCAGGTTTATTTCTCAGTTCTGACAGGAATGTCCTCAAACTCCCTCAACCCTCACCTCCCTCGCATATCGTCTGCTCACTGATGGTCAAACTGAAAGAACTTGAACACAAGCTGGTGCAGTATGTTTGCTGTTTTCTGATGTTCCGTGGGGATGGTAGGCTCCCATTCAACCCAACAGACCCTGTTCTTTGCAAAATTTCGTTTTCACTCCTGTGTCCTCCCAGAACTGCCTGAAGGCTCTACCATCCCAACACTCACAGGCCTGGTCTTTCCACCCCCTGAAAACACACCAGGAATTCAAGGAGCGCTGACTTTCTGCTACAGAATAGGGTGAGCAGACATCCTGTTTTAAATTCTCATTGAGGTGTGCCAACCTGTATATTTTATCTCCCTTGCCATCAGTACTGGTGGGTCCTGCCACTGGCCAGATCCTTGCTCTCCAGTCACCTGCTAATGGTGAAAGGGGGGAGTGCAGTGGACTGGTGGTGAAGCAAAGATGGAGTGTGGGGTCAGCAGCTTCTCATGCTGGTCCATCCATGCAGCCCCCAACTGCCTCTTGACTCTCAGGGACCGACTTCACTCATTTCCAGCCAGCACAGTTTGCATGCTGTAGGTGGTAGGGGTTGGTGAGGGTGGCCAGACTGGAAGGGACCTCAAGAGGTCATCAAGTCCAGTCCCTGGCTCTCTCAACAGGACCAAGCCCCATCCCTGACATGTGTTTTAATCTAGTTGCCCCAGACCTCTTAATGGCTTCCTCGAGGATTGAGCTCGCAACTCTGGGCTTAGCAGGCCAATGCACAAACCACTGAGCTGTTTGCTTTTGAGGTTGCTTTTGCTGCCCAGTCATCACCACTTTACATGCTCCCCACTCACTGTCCTTTCCCTGCTTTGCCCCTTTGCCCCTCCAAGTTTTGCTGGTCCACCATATCTCACCATCCCCTCCCATGGGGCACGTCCCGCTTCCAGAGCTTTGCAGAGAATTGGAGTTTGGTTGGAGTGCTCAGCTTACCAACAGCCTAACCAGCAGGCTCCTTCCTCCACTGGCCTCTGGCTGAGTTGGTGCCCTGAGAAAGCTCAGGAACCTCCAGCCCTGGGCTCTGAGTTGCGCTCTCCTAGTACCAAAGTTCCACACAGTGCTGGCATGGGGCAGCGTCTCTTCTCCTTAGCTAAGCCCAGGGAGTGGAGTGGAAGGTGAGGAAAGCACTTTCCATCCTGTTTATGCCATAAACCTGCAAACTTCATAGCAGCCCCCAGGGCAGGGGCACAGCATACTCTCTCCCTCCCCACCCTGAGTCCAGCCCATAGGGAATGTGGGGCTGTTTCATCCCTGGCACTTTCCCTGCTGTGCTGCCTCTTTGGTTGGGTTCACTGGAGACCTGTTCTTTTAAGTAACTTAGGCTACGTCTACACTAGCCCCAAACTTCGAAATGGCCACGCAAATGGCCATTTCGAAGTTTACTAATGAAGCACTGAAATGCATATTCAGCGCTTCCTTAGCATGCGAGCGGCCGCAGCACTTCGAAATTGAAGCACCTCGCCGCCGCGCGGCTCGTCCCGACGGGGCTCCTTTTCGAAAGGACCCTGCCTACTTCGAAGTCCCCTTATTCCCATGAGCTGATGGGAATAAGGGGACTTTGAAGTAGGTGGGGTCCTTTTGAAAAGGAGCCTCATCGGGACAAACCATGCGGCAGCGAGCTGCATCAATTTCGAAGTGCCGCGGCCGCCCGCATGCTCAGGAAGCGCTGAATATGTATTTCAGCACTTAATTAGTAAACTTCGAAATGGCCATTTGCGTGGCCATTTCAAAGTTTGGGGCTAGTGTAGACACGGCCATGATGGGAATAAGGGGACTTCGAAGTAGGCGGGGTCCTTTCGAAAAGGAGCCCTGTTGGGACAAGCCGCGCGGCGGCGAGGCGCATCAATTTCGAAGTGCCGCGGTCAGCCGCATGCTAATGAAGCGCTGAATACACATTTCAGCGCTTCCTTAGAAAACTTCAAAATGGCCCTTTGCGTGGACATTTCGAAGTTTGGGGCTAGTGTAGACACGGCCTTAATGACACTATTCCAAAAGTACAGACCCCACATTTCTTATGAAAAAAGCAATTTAGACTTCCGTAGGTTTAGTTATTCGGTTTCTAACATGTCTGCTATCTGCTTCTTGATCATACACTAAAAAGTATAGCTAATCTAGTTTATTAATATTTCATACCACATCTGTTCTAATTAATAATAATAAACAAAGTTCACAATCTTAACAAATAACATTAAATCATCCATAAATAAGTAATAATGTCCTATAATGTTGCATATTTATACTTGGTATGTTTGAAAAGCTATTATCTTTAATGAAGATGAAACAGAAGTAGCTCTCCCTGGCTTATTTTACTATTAAATATTAAGACCCTAATCTTGTCCTGACATTCATGCAAACACAGGGCTGATGGGATTAGGGCTCAAGATAGTAAAACTTTAACAAGTGATCAGAACATGGAGATGAATGAATAACAGACACATGGGCTGAATTATAAGAGCCTGACTGCAACTTTACTTATTTATCCCTGAAATAGGAGTTAATCACCCAGCTCCCTACTTTTCCATTCCAGTCATTTAAGTGGGTCCAATGTGGTGGAAAACCAATAACTTGGCTCACCCCTAGGATTCAGAGCCTCTCCAAAGAGTAAAGCTTTTACAATTGTATTTACAGTGTTGAAGCTGTTTGACATTTGGAACTTAATTACTTTGTTCTGGATTGGCAGTTAAAGTAAGTTTTACTTTCTGTTTTTACTTGCATTTGTGCTCCACACACTATCACCAATTAATGCTGTTGTGATTGGGTCCCCGATACTTCAATGGAGAATGTTTATATAAACAAAGCTAGAAGGGATTACAAAATTAAGATTATGATTCCATTAATGAGAGAGGTTTTCAGACTCTTTTTCTCTCCCCTCATCTGTTCATTTTTCCTTATTTCTTTCTTACTTTTGTCCTTTCTTTTTTTTCCTTTCTTTCTTTCTTTCTTTCAAACAGAAGCTAAATTGCTAAATTGCCTAAACTATCAAACAATGGTCCAGTAAATGTATATACAGCTCATTTTGGCTTTCAGATACTTCTCTCTAGCTAGGATACTTACATAGTCCCTGTGCTGTGGTTTCTGAGTGCCTTACAAATCTTTAATGTATTTATCCTCCCAACACCTTAAAAGATAAAGAAATGCCGTTCTCTCTATTTAACAGATGAATAACTGAAGGAAAAAGAGAGGCTAACTGACTTGGTGCTGAGACTCCCTTGTGCCCAGTTGCAATGCCACTCACTAAAATTTGGCCTGGATACACCATCATCATGATGGAGGAGAAGTCTGGCTGAACATGCCTG
Organism: Carettochelys insculpta; assembly: GCF_033958435.1. Classification (NCBI taxonomy): domain Eukaryota; kingdom Metazoa; phylum Chordata; order Testudines; family Carettochelyidae; genus Carettochelys; species Carettochelys insculpta. Next base: position 189,844,460 of record NC_134138.1, on the reverse strand, counting down.
ATGTTGCAATCACATGCACCAGGTCGCAGTTTCCTGAATGGGAAGCCAGGCCCATGCAGTGACACAGAAGCTGCAGCAGTGATGTGAGTGCTCATTGGTCGCTCTCTCCCCAACCACCCCCCTTCCTTTGGGGGCTCAGTTTTAGCCCCTCCCCCCATAAAAACACCTCTGTGTGGTTCTGCTCTTGCACTGGTATATATCAGGATTAACTTGATTGGAGCTGATGGAGTTCTTACCAGCCTGAGGCTATGTCTACACTCCAGCGATCTGTTAACAGAAGTTATTGTCGGAAGAGATCTTCCAATAAAACTTCTGTCGACAGATCATGGCTGGACTGCCTGGCTGCTCTCTTGACAGAATGGCTAACTGAAAGCACAGCACACAGGGCTGCCCAGTGTTTCAGAAGCCTAGTCTGTCAATAGAGGGACCCCCAGAGCATCCACGTAACTTCTTTGGGGACAGATTCTGTCAAGAAAGGCGTTCTGCCTCATGAGTCAACAGGGCACATTTTTAGTTTGGACCCTGCAAGTTTTGTCAACGTAGACATAGCCTGAGACTGGTTTAAAGCAGAAGGTGAATGAGGCTCCGCAGCTACGACTTTCTTGCTGGGAATGAGCTCTCAGGTTAGAAATCAAGACATTTTCTGACTAAGAAGTGAAAATGTGAGAATATTGGTTTTGAGGCCCAGAATATGTTCATTGGTCTCTGCATATGTTGAGGATCTGCATTGCTTTTTCAGAGGCAGTAGAGAATGTAACAGTGGCTGTCTCTCTACATGCCACTTCTTCCAGAATACAAGCCCAGCTTGCAGAAGGAGGGTTTCCTTCTGGAAAATTCTCGCAGGCCACGCATCTGCAAGTGTATTTTGGAGTCCGTACTACGAACCACGTGCCCACATGCTAACGAGGTGCGGGAAATTTACATCCTCGCCTCATTAGCATCTTCCAGGCAGCTCATTACCATGCCCCTTCCAGAAGAAGTGGCACGTGTAGACACAGCTAGTGGGTGAAAGTGAGACATCACAGGCCACGGTGGAGGGATCGCTATTAAAGCACAGTGCTAACAGCTTCTATAGTGAGAAGCATTTACAATGTTTAGATATATGAGTCATGGAACTCCTGGGGCAGCAGTAAGGTCGTAGTCCTGCAAAGGCTTGTAAAAATAATCTACTGACTTCCATGGATTTTGCCAATTCTCAGCACTTCTGAAAATCAGCTTATTCTTATTTAGGAGCCTAAATTTGGGTTTAGGATGCTAGTTTTAAGTAGACATATTTTAATATTGACATACTGGACCAAGATGTGTGTTGTATTTGCTACTGTCTATATGACTGCCTGTCAGGAATTAGCCTGAATAGCTGTGTCTACACGTGCACGCTACTTCGAAGTAGCGGCACTAACTTCAAAATAGTGCCCGTCGCGGCTACACGCGTCGGGCGCTATTTCGAAGTTAACTTCGACGTTAGGCGGCGAGACGTCGAAGTCGCTAACCTCATGAGGGGATGGGAATAGCGCCCTACTTCGACGTTCAACGTCGAAGTAGGGACCGTGTAGACGATCTGCGTCCCGCAACGTCGAAATTGCTGGGTCCTCCATGGCGGCCATCAGTTGAGGGGTTGAGAGATGCTCTCTCTCCAGCCCCTGCGGGGCTCTATGGTCACCGTGGGCAGCAGCCCTTAGCCCAGGGCTTCTGGCTGCTTCTGCGGCAGCTGGGGATCCATGCTGCAGGCACAGGGTCTGCAACCAGTTGTCGGCTCTGTGGATCTTGTGTTGTTTAGTGCAACTGTGTCTGGGAGGGGCCCTTTAAGGGAGCGGCTTGCTGTTGAGTCCGCCCTGTGACCCTGTCTGCAGCTGTGCCTGGCATCCTTATTTCGATGTGTGCTACTTTGGCGTGTAGACGTACCCTCGCAGCGCCTATTTCGACGTGGTGCCGCGCAACGTCGAAGTTGAACATTGACGTTGCCAGCCCTGGAGGACGTGTAGACGCTATTCATCGAAATAGGCTATTTCGATGTTGGCTTCACATGTAGACGTAGCCAATAAGGTGTAAGACTGAATAGGACTCTAGGGTTTAGTCCATTGCGCCCACAAAATGAAGGGCTTAGAGGCCATCGTTATGTCATTAACTCATTGCCAACAGAAGAGAATCAAAGTTTATAGTAAAATAAATACATAAACCTATAGTTGTCTTTCATCAGCTTAAATATTGTGGGTTTAATGCAATTAATGAACCAATCAAAAACTCCTGCCGGCTGTGATGGAGCTGCAGTCACTTACCTCACATAGTGAGAGCTAGGAACTTAGAGAAAAAAATAATGGGAGTTTGCCTGAGTAAAGCCTGAGTGAAAACTGAGTAAAGGACTTCAAGATGTTGGCCCAAAATAAGTAACAAGGACCAAAGCTTCTTCCCATTGTGTTATTTTCTTTGACCTGTTGGGTTTGCTGACTAGAAGATTTACCCGGACGGCACCCCTTGACTTCTGTTGGCCTGATGCTGACTCACTGAGATCAATGAGAGCTAGTCATGATTTTTTTAACTGAACTATTTTTCATGAGAAAAGGCAGATTTGTTAAAAATGAGACTGTGGAAGACTCAGACTTTTACAAAAGTCCTGTTTCAAAATTGTCAAAGTGGGACATTTTTGAAACAAAAAAAGTTCCACTTCTCAGTTTGAAATGTTTTAAATTTATAATCAGTCAGAGAATGTAAAAGGTCAAAAATAAATTCTTCAGACTAGTGACAGGGAGTATTTCAATAATTCAGATATGATCTGAATTTTTATCACATTTTCAGTTTGTGGAAATTTCTGAGTTTTCAAATTTTTGTCCTGGCTCAGGATACATATATATATATTTTTACCTCAAAGCCTACATCTACATTAGAGAATTTTGTTGATAAAACCCTGGTTTTGTTAACAAAACTCGCAGAACGTCCATACTAAAAATGTGTTCTGTCTGCTGCTCTTCTGTTGGCCCTTCTGTCAAGAGAGCAGCTGGATAGTCCAGCCACTCTCTTTCGACAGAGCAATCTGCTTTCGTGTGTGGCTGCTGTTGACAGAAGTTTTGTCAGAAGATATCTGCTGACAGTAACTTTTGCTGACAGATCGCTGTAGTGTAGACATAGCCAGAATCTCACAGGAAGGGAAAACTCTTTCTCCTCCATCCCCACAACTTTAATGACCAAGACAGTGATTTTAATTGGAGTTGAAGGTGGTTGTGCAGCTGCTATATAACACCATCTGTTTTTATGAGCTGATTTCTTCAACTCATTTTATAGCTGTTGTGTAGAACTAGAACAATCCTATGAAAAAGGCGAGCTGAAAACAGTCCAAATGGTTAAAGGTAATACAAACAGGAGTGACAGCAAAAGATACTTTGAGTGTTAGTCCTCTATGTGACCATTTAAAATGACCTCAGATTAAACAGGAACCTTCAAGCTCCTGTGGGGTATAAAAGGGACCACTATCGGGTAAGTGAAAAAGGACAGACTGAATTTAGTTAATGTCTGAACTCTGAATCAAAGCACATTTTTTACTAGAAAAAGATCATTCCTTCTTCCAGTGAAAGGCCAAGGGAAAGAGGAATATTTGAAGTGGGTCTGGATCATGATGTGCACTTATAGCCTTTGAAAATAAAAGTAAATGTTCTCCATCAGGAAAGCTTTCTTCAAGGGTAAGGAAACATTGTGTAAGAAAGCGAGATATGAGGATGGTCCTGAAGAACAGGAATTTAGCAAACATTTTGCTTTTGAGGATTAGTAAACGCTTTATGTGAAGCAGCATCAGCTAAAATAATAACTGCAAACATTTGGGTCTCCTCATATCTCCTTTGTCATCATGTGAATATGTTTATTTATAGGTCCTAGTGACGGATTTGCTGTCCCAAGAATGCAAATTGATGATTTGATACTGCCCTGTGGGGTTCACTATAATTCTTTTTTAACAAAACACAGAACAGTGGGTAAAAAACCATAAATAAACTGGGATGCTCTTAACCACACTTGTAAACACACAGCACTGGGTGTGATGCGCACCACCCTGAGTCATCCTTTTCTTTCTTTCTTTTTTTTTAATCAAAATTGTAAGCTTGTATAACTGTCACTATGGCTCATGCCAGAACACTTGAGGAGATGATACAATGTAGGCAGCTATTAAACACCTAAAGAGATCTTGCACTGCTACTTGGAAGAGCGGGGGGCAATCAAAAAAACTATACAGGGACTTGCCTTCCCAAACTACCTTATGTTCATCTGGTGTAAATACTGCCACCAGTGAAGACAGTACAGTGTAGGCTTCAATATGAGTGGTGCAAGCCCAGCATGGGTTTGCATTTGTACTTGATTCATTAGCTATATATGAATCCAGCACTACTGTTTTCATTACCAATGTCACCGCACTAGCTGGCTTAAAGCTAGCTCAGAGAAAGAGGTTGGGGGGAGGGAGTGGTTTATTTCCTGCTCACACCTGATACTACAGGAATGTTGTCTGCCTGAAAGGAGTGGTGCATGAGAACCTATCTTCCCTATCCCGGTTTCTACCTGGCCAGCAAAGCAGGCTGGGTATGGCATTTGACTGCATGCAGTACTTTCTCCCAGCCTAATTCAATGGCCACACTGCTGTGACCAGTCCCAGGGAGCCTCAGGGTGGAATTTTGTCTAAGCCACACTGAATCCCTCCTGGAGACTCCAGCTGCAATGCACGCCTGAGGGTGCAAAAGGGCCAAACAAGCCCACCACCTAAAATACTTAAATTATTGGCTTTATACGCAGCTCTTCCAGTTCTCCCTCAGACTGTCGGGCCACGTAGCTCGCTAGGGCTATGCCTTCCCTACAGACTGGCCTCATGGGTAGTGTACATGGCGCTATCCTGCTGCAGTGAAAAAGCACACCATGTCCACTCTGCGTGTGCAGCTACATGCAAGGCTCTGGCAAGGGAAGGCTGTGCCTTTCCCCACGGCCAGAGTCTTTCCCTGCTCTGGGGAGAGGGTTCAGCAGTGGGGAGCTGAAAGGATATTTCTCCACTACCAGTAGTACTCCCTGCTGCTGGCCCTTTTCCCTCTGACAGGGGAAGACATCAGGGGAAGGCTGAGCCTCTCCTTCCTGCTGGAGTCTTGCCCGCTGCCCGTTTCTGCACTGCCTCTCCCACGTCAGCGCTTCTCCTGCTGCAGAAAAAGGCTCCAGCAGCAAGGAGGGAGCCTGTGGCGCTGCACACTCCAGTGCAAACAGGGAGGCGTAGCTTGGGTGAGCAGAGAACTGAGTGGGGGCTGTACTGCATAGTACCCACACATGTAGGACCCATCTTTAAGTCCTGGCTCACAGGCCACGTTGCAACTCACCCCCCAGGAGGGGTGTGAGTGCGTGGCCAGGTGGGTATATACCCTACACACCATGGAAAGAAGCACCTACTTGAGAGCAGGGGCAGCCAACTAGTTAGAGACGAAACGCCAAAAGAGCAGTGGATAGAGTGCAAACAGCCACATAACCTACATTGATATTTATGTTTAATATATCTATAATTCAATATATAGAGAGATACATAAAATAAATATAGATCAATATATAGATATATAAAAATGAATATATAATATGTGGCTCAAAGCCCTCCCTCACCCCCAGAGCCAGGCACCCCAGCTTACTGTTTTCACTGAATGCCCTCCTCCTTCCCCCGAGCCAGGTACCCGCAGCCGCCCTCCACTGTAACTGAATGCCCTTCGTTTCCCCCCGACTCAGGCACCCCCAGCACCCCACCACTACCACAACCCCTCTAATTTGATGCCAGCAGCTCACTGGAGTTGCCTGTGCCACCATTGGAGCTGCTGCCGCCAGGCACTTCTCCCACCAGGCAGTGGGGCTTGTGTGTGGAGCTGGCGGGAAGCACTCCAAGTGCGCAGCTCTGAAGAGGAGCCGCATTTAAAGGCTCAAAGAGCCACGTGTCCGTCAAGAGCCACAGGTTGGCCACCCTGTTTTAAAGTGTCAGATCTTCGCCTGTCTCAGTAGGTGTAGATTTACACCAGCTGGGAATCAGCGGCACTAGGCTTGAAAAACTTCTGTTTTTCACGTGGGAAACTTGTATTACCAAAGTATTTTATTTGCAGGTTTTTTTTAAAGGGTATTTTGATTTTTCTAACTGCTTGTTGGAAAATGTTTAAATGCAGTTTTAAAATGTGCTGATAGCAGACTATGATGATTTTTGAGCCCTTCTGTGTTGAAAAGCTGATCTTGCCTCCTTTTGGGAGATCAGTTTGTTTAATTATGCGGTACAACTGCTATACGTTCAGACAGCTTGGCGCCAGAATTGCAATACGCTAGATGGCATCTGTTTTTTCAAAGGATTGGTGTCATGTTCAGATGCACAAGTGATTTTCATGTCCTACATCTGCTCATATTTTCACTTCCAAGGTTTTAACATTTTAAACCTACCTATGAATGGAGGTTTTCATCTGAGAACTGTTTTAGTGGGCATTAACCTTAAAGGCAGAGGAATGAATTTTTTCCAAAAGGGCAATATAAATTATATACAGTTGTAATGACTGAACCATACTACACTTACCTGTGTGTATTTGAAGGAATTAACGTATAGCAACTTCTTTCAGTGAAATTCCATATCTCCCTTAGTTTTAATGTATGCTGTATTGTTTGAAAACCACCTGCCTCCAAATAGGTACCTTTTAAAACAGTTAGCCAGTAATTTAGCTACCATAAAAGATCATTGACAGCTGGTTAGTGTAGCCAGACAAAGTCTCCCCCTTACAAGCCAGCTTGCTCGCTGCCCCCCCACCCCACTGAGGAGCACACAGGGCACGGAAACGGCTGCTGACAGCACAGTCTTTGATGCCCTCATTGAGGCCCAGATGTGCTAGCTTATCGTGACCCTGAGAAACAGAAAGTACAGATAGAAGGCTAACAGGCCAAACTGTCAACAAGAGAGGCAGAGGAGACCCTCAAGAAATCACCCCAGCTGGCACTGATGAATTTGATGCACACACACATACCATCCCAGAAGAGGAAGTCTCCGCCCACACAAAAAGAATGTCCTGTACTCCTAAATTGCTTATCTCCTGTCTTACAAGTGCAAATTAAGTAAGAATTGCCCTTGTAACAAACTGGCGTCACAAAGACAGACCAGTATGATCTGGCACCTTAGATAAGAAAGAGAATACGTAACCCAAAAAGGGGTATAAAAGGTGGGCCCAGCAGAACTCTAACTTTGAGTGCATTCCACCAACTACCTGCTGGTCGGGTCAGGTGATTGCCTCCCGAGGTCCACAACTGGGGATGCCCAACCTCGTATTCGTCTTTCCGCGGAATTGAGTGACCGATCCAGCTTGGCTACGCTGGTACCGAGAGACGCAGAGAGGGTAAGATATACCCATGCAAGGTCTCCTTTCTTTTTGTGCACAGTTAAAGAGTTAGAGCTCTGTAACTAGACGTCGTTGTATCAAGATATCATTGTGTTTGATGGTAACAGATATCTTTGTATTGGATTGTAAAGTAACTTGTTAACACTTGTACTTTGCTAGCATATAAGAAGTAGACAATAGCCTTTTGTAACCACATGCTTATAACTGTAGCTTAATAAACTTGTAACCAGTTAAGATCTAAGCCTGACCCTGTTATCCTTTTGTCAGTGCAACACAGCCGGCACAACAAAAAGAACTTTAACCGTTTGGTTACTACAGCCTGGCCGTAGGTGAGAGTGCTAGGAGCTCCCTGCTCTAACAGTAAAAACTGGGTTGCTTAGGACCCAGGGGAATCCGTCAGCCTGTCTTGGCTGCTTGCAGCGACGAGCTCCCTGCTCTCGCAGTTTTAAACTCGGATGGTAACAAGGGCATAGTTGGTACCTCACTGCACATTACCCAGCCACCGACTAACAGTTGGTGAGTTTGAAGAGACTTTGCAGTGCTGGCGAATCTCATTCGCCATGAGAGGAGACTCAGTCAGGTCTCCTTAAACTTGAGAGAAGTAAATTGGTGTGGCACATTTTGCTCTCATCTGCATTCATGTAAATCTTACAGCAATTTCAGTCATTTCAATGGCATTCCTCTGAGTTTGGAGTAGAGTAATTGAGTCCCAGTAATACTGCTTCACGAGGTCCTCAACAGAAGGCTGGAGCCGGCGAAGGAATTATCTGGTCCACCTGGGATGTATGCAGTGTTGTTGTGGCTTGCTAGCCAGGGACAAAGACTGCTTGCCTTGCACCAAACCAATGGGCATGTGTAAGGAGATCAGGCTGTGTCATCCCAATGTTTATCAGAGCTGAATAATCATGACTGTGCAATGTGGATTGTTTTTATTCCTGAGCGATATTTAGATATTGTTTACTTCATTCTTTTTATGGGGGCAGTGGACAAGATAAAGCTACAGAATAGTGAAATGCTCAGTTATTAGCTGGGACCAATATCCATGCTTCAAATGTTACAACCAGGAAGCAGATTACAGTGATTTAAAGCTCCTATCTCTATGTCATTTGAGCGATTATGGAAAGACAGCTAAAAGTGGGGACAAATGTCCTCACTCTTCTGATTTTAAAGAGGGTGACAATAACTATGAAGAACCAGAAAATTAATTTTCAAATATAAGAACTTAGTGTTTGAAAGGCCAAGATTGGTAAGTGGCATGGAAAAGGGAAGAAACTCAAATTAAAATAAAGGATCTTCTGTTCCCTCACACCCAGGCCTTGCAACTGCATGACTATGAGCTTTATTGAGAGGGAAATCCAGGCTGGCCTCTGCTAAAATGCAACTTATTTTATCTCTGTTACAGATTCAGAAACAGTGAGTGAGACTGCAACTGCTGACACCTTTAAAAACCTTTTAATCCTTATGCAAAAAACCCAGACAAACAAACAAACAAACAAACAAACAAACAAACAAAAAAACCTTGTGTCTCTGTAACCCACATGCCTATGTGTGGTTAACTGTCCCATGTAGTGTGCCTAGACCACTTCACAGAGAAAGAATAGGTGTCCTCTACAGCCTGAGCTGAGAGCCAGCTGGCCTTTAGCTCAAGCTGTAGAGGTGCCTGTACTAAGCACCTGAGGTTCCAGTCTGCATGAGGGCAGTTACACCTCTGAGCAGCCAGGAGATGCTGAATGACTGAAGGGATGGAGATTAAATGCTGCACGACGCACCACTGAGGACTATTGCCCACCAAATGTCTCCTCCCCTCTTCCTCCTCCAAAGTTGGAGTGTGGAGGGAAGTACTACCTGAATGTTTGACTGGGTTGAGAAATGTTGTCCCCTTCCCTGACTTTGTACTGTGGCCCATAGGCGGGGAATTTTGCCTTCTGCCTCCTGTGTTGGTTTGCATAGTACATAACCTGGTTTGTGCTGCGTGCATATGGGCTTGTGCCTTTAAAACTAAAGTGCGCCAGTTCAGTGTTCGCTGTTTGGGACAATATTGTGCACTGAGACATATGTGACAAAGTAAGCTGCTCTTAATTCATGCTCAGTCTTTCATGTGGTAAAACAAGCATATTATTTGTAATGGAAGCATGGAAAAAAATTGAGCTTCTAGGAACAAATGCATATAAAGCACCATTAATTATTACCTAATTACTTATACCAGTGTGGCATGGGCAAAGAAGTGCTCTGAAAAGATGAAGTTGTCAATTACAGCGGATAATTAAGGGGCCAGGTGCATGTTCAATTTAACAAGATAAATATCTGCCCAGATGTTGTGTGGCTGGTGGTTCGTAATCAAGTAGGTAGGTTAGAAGGGTTCCAGGCACTGCAAAAATCTATTAAATGTACAAGTTTTGCTGTGCCAAAAACATATCTACTCCTTTAGCAGGTATTCAGTTAGCAAGGCTCTATTTGTAGGTAATAGGATTGGGGTAAGCATTTGAAGAATGTATTTACTTAACAGATCTGTCCTTCTGGCAGCCCATCTATTTCCCCATGGCTGCAGAGTTGATTTGTAGTCTTATGCACTGTACATTTAATTTTAACTGCTTTATGTTAATTGTCTGATTTGGCAGAGGGGCAGTGTATTTCTGAGTGCTCGTGTACTGCACACAAAATGAAATATTTCAATAGGTTCGTGGGTTGTTGACCATTTTTAAACTATTGAATTGCTCCACTGACATATGACCTTGAAAGAGAGATGCAGTAAGCTTCTTTCATATCCGGCAGCCCCGAGACCAGGAGGCAGACGGATATTTCAATATGCCAGATAGCATAGTTCATCCCCACCCCACTACTCAACATGCCAGATCCTGCTTAACCACTGCCTTCTTGGTGCGGATGGCAGGGAGCTGCTTGCCGGGCTCAGGCATGGCTGCACTGCAAGAGGAGCCATTGCCAGCAGTGGGCACTGGGCAGGGAGCCACTGCCACATTAGTGAAAAGGCTGGGAACCACTGACTTAAAGGGCTATGAGACCTAACAAGCCTTAATGGGCTCATGGTAACAACTTGGACTCTGCAGTGCTATATCTATGAGTAACCAGCTCTGGCTCCAGCAAGTGAGTACACATAAAATACACACCTACGCTAATTACCATAAGGAAGGATGCAGCAACCTGCGTAGAACTTGGAGGAGGTTTGCCTGTCTTAAAAGGCTCGAAGCAGAGATACATGTCTATCTCCTCCCCTAGTCCCGTGAGGCTGCATTTAAAGGCCTAGCGGTAATTAACGGGACAGTAAATTCTGTTTTATCCAGTATCCAAGCAACTGGAACTCTCAATTAACTGGCATTCTGTCCCACCCCAGCCATCCCCTTCTTACTCAGGCAGCCACTGCATGTGAGCGCAGCCAGCGGCAACTCCACTCTCCCGCCCAGAGCAACCATGCGGCAGCAGCCCTCAGAGTGGCTCCTTGCCTAGTGCCCGCCACTGGCAGTGGCTCCCCAAGCAGCCATGTGACAGTTGACCCTGCCAGCGGCTCCCTGCCCAGTTGATGGCTGAGGCTGTTCCTAAGCCCTCTCCAGCCCTGAGTGTTACTCTGCAGTTGTCTTCAATTTTGTTTATACTCTGTTTGGAGACTGTAGCTATCTTGTGTAACCTGCTTCCTACTGCAGCTTGGACTATTGCCTCTTGCCATTAATGTGCATGGCTGTTGGGGACTGTACTCTGATCTGGTCACCTGCGCATGATAGCGTCATGTCTTTGTTGTAGCAGGCTGGCTGTCTAGCTTAGCCTACCCGTAACAGCTTCTGTGTACTTTCTTTCCTGCTTCACTAAATGAGGGGGCGGGGGGGAATAGCCTAGTGGCTAAAGCTCTGGGCTTAGCCTCTTCAGGTAGAGGTTCAATGCTCTGCCTGAGGTTCTCTGTGCGAAGTCAGGCAGCTAACTCAAAAATAATCACTGCCCTTGGGAAGGGAAAAGCTTCACAGTGATGTCCTCAAACCAGAGAAAGGATGGGGATGTGCCATGGCACCAAGACTGCTGGAATAAATTGCCTCATATGCTCGTAGAATCTCCACCATCAGATCTAGGTCGGGATAGGTTGGACCAGGGTCTACAAACAAAATAGCCAGAAGTCCCATTTTTTTTCAAATGCTGTTACAAAATCAGTACATCAAGATCTGCAATGCATGTGAATATGAGCCAGTCCGTAACAAATAACATGAATCTGTACTTTTTTGTAACCCCCATTTTGAGAACAGCGCACACATTGATTTGTACCAGTTAGAAAGGTTAAGTTACTTTCATCCCTAGGTTGAAGAGTGTAGGATGACAAGGAAAATGCTGTGCCTGGGGATAAGCTCTTCAGCAGGGAGGAGCAATGTTCAAATCAACCCTCCACACACCCCCACCATTCCCTACCCCGCTGAACCTCCAAACCCACCACCCATCTCCAGGCTTTGCCCTCTTCAGCCCCCAAATATGTCCCCCATCCCACAAACCTGCCCCTCCTTCCTCAGGCTTAACCCCTCTCAGCCCAAAACCCAGCCTCCCATCCCCAGGCTTAGCTCCTCTCACCCCAGGGTGAATTAACCTTCTCTGAGGGCCAGCTGGCAGAACCACTGCCCTCTGCCCTAGAGATGGGGGGGTGAGGATCATAACCACCCATTGCATGAACTCTGGTCCACCCTGAGGAGCTGGCAGTGCTGAGTTGTCATGGGCCTGACCACGCTGGCTGCACACACCATCTGCTGGCAGAGCAGAGGCTCTGGCTGCCCTGGGGATGCTGTGAGAGCAGCCCGAGCTCTGTCCTGGAGATGGCGACCCGGCAGGTCCCAGCTGGGCTGTACTAGGGGTGAAGCAGATGCTCATAGCCCTGTTTGAGCCGGGAAGCAGCCAGGTGCTGGGCTGCTGCAGGACCTGTGCATCCTGGGCAGTGCTTCTGGGCATGCTGCCCCACCTGGCCAGTGCCAATGGGAGCTCCACGGCTGGGGGCAGGGTCCTGCCTGTGGCTCCTTCGCCTGCACCTGGTGCTGGGGGAGCCACACCTCACTGGTGCAGGAGGCAGAGGCGTTGGCAGGGTTGTGGCAGGGCAGAGAGCCACAAGAGGAGTCAGCGGCAGCAGCAGCACTCCAGAGTCACAGGTTGCTGACTCCTAAGTTAGACGAATATCTAACAAAGATGATATAGATGGTGCTTGGTAATGCAGTGAGCGCAAGAGACTGACTTGGTGACCTTTATCAGGTCCCTTCTAGTTCTACTGTTCTATGATGCTATAAAAGGCTCTTAAGGAAACTTAAGTAGGGCTGCACCAGACTATCCCTCAGTCTGCAAAGCAGAGTCTTGGTTCTCCGGGCCAGGGGTGTCTGTGCTGGGCAACTGTTTAATACCCAAGAAGGATATACTGGGATAGTCGAACTTTTCCCTCTAGGGTTTCCTTCCTCCTTTTTGCCTTTGCCATTAGTCTCATGGCTTTACTGTTAACTCTGTCTTCCCATGGGTTTGCAAGAAGATGTCTTGTGCTCAGATTCCCATCAGGTTGGCCTTTGAATTAGAACATGTTATAGCAGCCATATGAGGCCAGAGCATGTTCTGGCTTGGCTAGTGTCCTGTCTCCAGCAGTGGTCCATGCCAGCGCTTCAGGGAGCGTGTACTGAACAGGGTGATCATGGAGTTATCCATCTTCATGCCCTTGATTGCCTTCTTTGAATCTCCTTCCAGTTATACTATGTCCTTTTTGAGACAGGATGACCAGAATTGGACACAATATTCAATGGGTGCAGGCAACATGGATTTATATACTGGTATTACAATATGTCTGATTTTTCTATCCCTTTTCTAATAGTTCCTAACATTCTGTTAGAATTTTGACTCCTGCTGCATACTGACTGGGAGTGTATCCATAAAGACTATAAGATCACTTTCTTGTGTGAAAATAGCTTATGTAGGCGTCCTCAATCTATATAAATAGTTGGGATTATTTTTCCAAGGTGCATTACTTTTCAGTTATCAATATTGAATTTCATCTGCATTTGTTGCCCAGTCACCCAGTTTTGTAAAATCCCTTCATAAAATTTCACAGTCTGCTTTTTGACTTTTCTGCAATATTTTTGTGTTGGCTGCAAAATTGTCCACCTCACTGTTTGCTCCCTTTTCCAGATCAGTTAGAAATTAATATATAGAACAGCACAAGTCCAAGTTCAGATCCTGAGGTGCCCTGCTTGTCACCTCTTTCCATTGTGAAAACTGAACATTTATTCCTACCCTCAGTTTATTATTTTTTATCCAATTACTGAGCCATGACAGAAAAAAAGCAGTCATGTAGAACCTTAAAGACTAACCAATTTATTAGGTCATGAGCTTTCGTCAGTAAGACCCTCTTCTCAGATGTGAAGAATAACTGATAGAAGAGAAAAAGAACTGAAAAACTGATAGAAAAATTAAAGGAAAAAAAACCCGCAGGAATCAGCTGGATGTGGGGAAGGAAGGGAAGGAAGAGAGAAAAACCCTCTGCAAGTGTCTATTAAGTTAAGTGGGATGCCTGACACCACTGAGAATATCAAAGGTGGGGATTGTCCTTGTGATAGGACCTTCTTTATTATCCCCTGGATACTTAGTTTCTGCAAGGGCCTTTGGGTAAGGATTTGTCAAGGTATGCTGTATCCACTGAATCACCCTTATGCACATGCTAGTCGACCCTCTTGGTGAATTCTAATAAAGCGATAAAGCATAATGTCCTGTAACTCATCAAATCATGCTTATCTATGTGTCCGATATTTCTGCTCTGTAGTAGTTTCTCTTCAAAATCTCTGCTATAAGCCGGCATCACCAGTCCCACAAACCATCCATCTCTAATTAATGAGTCTTTAATACCTGCAAAGTCTGTAATGTCATCTATTCCCTCTTCTGCTTCTTGGTTTGCAGCAAAAATCCCCAGTATCTTCTCCTCAGTCTTTGTGCGCAGATACAGTAGTCATCAAACATTGATCTCTGCTTTTTCAGTTGTTATCCCTGGTTTTAGTGTGCCACTCATTTGTCTGCTCCCCTCCTTCCAGTAAGATAGTAAAAGAATTTAGCTCTTTTGACCATCTTTATCCCTGAAGTATGGTCAGTTCTATATACAGACTCAATTCTTGCTTTCACTACTTCCAGGCTTGATGTATGGCAGCATTTTTTTTTATTTTGGCAATCCAGCATTCCCAGCAATCTGAAGCCTACCCATGCTCTGTTTGCTCTGTTGTGAGGTCCTGCTTTTGTTAGCCGGTTAATCACACTCTCTTCCTTGCTGTGGGTATCACTAGGCTGACCACTGCTGTCATGTCTCCTCCAATCTCTTCTCTTCTGCACTCTCGGCTCCTTACTTCAAGAGGCTGCTACACTAGTCAGTAAGACATCTCAAAGAGGCTTCCATAATTTAGAAAAGTACCCAGGGCTGTCTACGGTATATCATGGGCCTCTCCAGCCATCGGAGCTTTTCTGGATCGAGAGGTGCAAAGGTGGCTGAAAAACAAATGTAACTTATGCTTGTCTTTGGCTAGGCGTTCTAAGCTGTGTCTCTTAGAGGCGCATCTCAGAACCCCAGCTTGCATTGTCATGGTGGAGATTATGCTTTTGCCCGTAGTTTGCAAGTCCTTTTCTCTCTGAAGAAACACTGTGTTATTGTTTTAGTGATGCTGTCTCTTCTTTGGGAACTGCTAAAAGCAGCAGCAGAGTTTTCTCTCCACTTTAATCTCTCTAAAAAGAGTCAGTTCTTCAGGCAGAGGTACTCTCTCATAGCTTGGCATGGGTGTTTGGGCTGAGATGTTGAGAAGAGCAAATTGCCAGTGTGGTGTTTGACTACCAGTGCTCAAGAACTGGTGTATATCATTTAAATGAAAACAAGCTACACTAAGGACTAGCTTGCAGACAACATTTGTATTGTGCAATTATTTGGGTAGGGGAGTGATTTTTTTATTTTTTTTTGTAACTGAAATTGCTCTGTGGGTAAAAGTGTTTTTATACTGGTAGAGCTTATTCCATTTCCTGTAAGCTATACCAGCCCATTTATTCTGGCATGATTGCGTTCACACTTAGGGGGCTTGTGCTGTGTTTAACTGTATGGTTATTATACGTGTGGTGCAATTTTTGTGTACAGACAAAGCCCATGTGGGGGGCAAAAATCTCCTTGCCACTCTTTTCTCCTCTAAATGGAAAGTGACTTGCAAAGCCCATGCAGTTGGTACCCTGTGGCAGAGGAGCAATGGTAATGTTAAAATAAAGGGTTAGCAAACCCCACAGGGATTAGAAATGTTTCTTATGTGAACATCTTTTAATGACAATAAAATTATTACAAATGTCTGTGCCTAAATGTGGTTTTGAACTCGTGACTTGTACACCACTAAAGAGATCACCTGGGGTGTGTTTACATTTCAGCTATACCCCGAGTCCAGTAGTCTGTACTAGCTGACTCAGCGTCACAGGGCTTAGGCTTGATGAGGGCCAAGCGACTGTTTAGATGTGGTGGAGATATTCTGTCTGGGACTCCCCCCACATCTTGAAGGGTCCTAGAGCCCAAACTTGAGTCAGCAAGCCCTGGGCTAGTCACATGTTTTTAATTGTGGTGTGGCCATACCCTGAGAGAGCAGATTTCTGGTGACATGAAGCTCAGTATACAGCTTCCTCCTGTCATAATTTAAAGCAACGTAAGGGCTTGCTTGTGTCAGGTAAATGGAATGTGCCTGGAGTGGAATTGCATATCATAACAGAAAAGAGACAGAATCACCAAAGTTGGCATTACTAAGTGAATGTTGAAAGAGGCTGAACCAAGATGAACAGGAAAAATAGGATGAACCTGGAGCAGGATTGCTTTTCAATAAACCTTCCAGAAAAGAGAGAAAACAGAGAAATTTGGAATAGTGCTCTGTTTGGCCATACGTTTGAAAATTAGAAGGAAATGTTATTGGAAACCAAACTGACTATAGTCTTTTTGTTAAAATATAGTGAATGAGAAGAGTTTGTAGAGATGAAACAAAAATGGGCTTGATGGAATTCCCCTTAAAAAAAAACTAAAAAAAAATTAAAAGAACAAATTTTAAGAATCCCTTTTTTAAGGAAGCCAAATAAAAATGAACTTCATTAAAATAACATTGTATTTTTGAGAAATATAATCATTTCAATAAAGCATGTATGTTTTCTTTTAATTGAAAAAAGTAATTGAGTCTAGGATCTGAGACATGCCAGGTAAATCTACTGGTTTTGGAATAAAATAAAGACCACAAACAAAAACCTATGATAGAAGTCAACTTTTTACACCTCCCTTTTAAAAATATTTCCCATGTAATATATTCTCTGCTCACTTCGGTAGGAATATTTGTTTTTGTGATTTAGTGTTTCTTGCTCCTTTCAGCACAGCTCTTAGTAATTTGTTTTACTGTCTACTGTTGTCCCATCAAACACACACCATTCCCCCCTCCCCCTTATTGAACATATGTTCTTCCAACAGAACATTTCAGGTATTCCCAGAGGAAACTTGTCCTTCACATGCCAGTCAAAAACGTTAACAGCAACAAGAAGAAGCTGTGTGCTTGGCTTTGCTCCTCTTGAAAGCTAAGGAGCTTCTAAAGGCTAGTAAATGACATAAGTGTTTGAAAGTTAAAAGTTATACTCCTAGCAGGGGATGATTGTTTCCCCCAGCTCTTTCTGTTTAATGTGCGGCTCAAGTACATATTTATACTTTGCCTTTCCTTTCTCATCTTTACAGTTTCCAAAGGTGACTTAGGGCAGGTCTACACTAAAGAGGAAGACTGAAGTAAGATATTCAGCTCCAGCTACATTAATTATGTAGTTGGAGTCAACGTACTTTAATAGGGGTCCTGTGCAGTCTCTGCTGTGGGAGGTCAATGGGAGTGAATGCTGTGTCCACATCCCTTACTCCTTGCAAAGAACAGGAGTACTAGCTCCAATAGGGGCACCCTCTGAGTTCGAGTTAGCACGTTCCAACCAGATGTGCCCAATCAAACTCCGGAAGATCAACTGCAGCAGTGTTGATCTTCTGGTTAGTGAAGACGTTTCCTTAATTCTGGTGAAAGATGCCAAGAGGATGTCTGTGGGAAGTGAACTCCTCTACTACACCGAGAAAGTAAAGCAAGGCAACAGCAGTACAAGCTTTCCGCATGGTTGCCCCATGCCAACCACCTCAGCCATGATGCGAAACTAATTGATTCCACTGGGAATGAGAAGACATATCCATCTCCATTGCCATTAGGTTTTGATCCTGAACACACTTACACGTGTGTTTAACTTACTAGTGTGACAAGCTGCATTCTCTCAATGGGAACCATAAAGGTAAAAGTGGGCATATATCTTTGCAGGATTGGGCCCTGAATTCATGATCTGTTTGCCCATAAGGAGACTGCTATAGCAGTATCAGAGAACAACAAGAAGTCTTGTGTCACTTATAGACTAACATATTATATTTTGGAGCATAAGCTTATATTTTGGAGCATAAGCTTTAGTGGGCAAAGACCAGCTTCATCAGATGCATGAGTGGGGGGGTTAGTTTCAGAGGGGTATTTAAAGAGTGGAGCCCCAGTAAGAGAGAGGGCCAGAGCTGACAAGGTCTATTCAGCAAGGTGGAAATGGCCCAGTACCAACAGTACTTATCAAAAGTGGAAAAAACAAGTCAGATCAGACAGGGGGATATGAGTGAGCCTTTGTCAGAGTCTAATGGGGAGATATTAGCACCCAGAGAAGAGAAACTGCCTTTGTAAGTTGCGAGCCACTCCCAGTCTCTGTTTAATCCATGGTTAATGGAGTCAAATTTGCAAATAAATTGCAGCTCAGAGATTTCTCTCTCCATTTGATTTTTGAAATTTTTTTGTTTCAGGACTGTCACCCTTAAATCTGCCACTGAGTGTCCAGGGAGATTGAAGTGTCCCCCCACAGGCTTCTATACATTACCATTCCTGATGTCTGACTTATGTCCATTTATTCTTTTATGGAGAGACTGTCCAGTTTGGCCAATGTAAATTTCAGTGGGGCAGTGACTTTCGTAATGTGACCTTTGTCTACTATGACCTGGTCTGAGATCACAAAGAACTTTCAACTCAGTCTTTGGTGACCTATTACAGAGAATTAACTTCTCATAGCTGCAGATCTTGGCCACTTGAAATAGGAAATTTACAAATGAATGCTTCTGTAGTCTAACACTAATCTCCTAAATTGTCCTTGTTGTTATTACTACTTATTCACAAGAATAAGATTTGCACCTAGAGATGTCAAAGAGGATCATGCTAGAAAAACATGTGTCCAAAAGTTAGCAGTCTGAAGACCCAATCCTGCAGTTTTCAACACGAGGGTAGCCTAGTGCACCTGCAGGGAGCCGTGTTGATTTCACTGGGGCTCTGTAGTGTGGGGGAATGCTACAGACTCTAGGCTTCAATGTGCAAAAATGACAAAGGGTGGGGAAAGGGATGTAAGCACACAAACAAATTGAAAACTGTGGTGATTGGAAAAAGTACAGTTAGTTCCGTGACCTTTAAAAAAATCACTACCATATTATGCAATATAATTTTCAAACTGCTGCATCAATTTCAGTATCAATCACTTTAACAACATACTTTAGATGACTCTAGTATCAAGTTTTGACATCACATCAGATGAGTCATTCCTTCATTTTGATTTCAGATTTTAATGGACAGAGCTGAAGACATGAACAAGCTCTTTTAGCTTAGCAAAGAGAAGGCTTCTTGAAAGTCCTCACTTTCCCGATAGTGGTGCAATATAATCCCATTGAATGATAAACTGATTAACAGAAATGTGGATTATGCCTTCCAAGGTAAAGTTCCCCATTCATCCTAGACCTTATTCATGGAACTATTTTTGAGACATCCCTAAAACCTCAGATTGCCAGGTCTGAGCAGCAATGGAAACAATAAGGTTGGCCATAAATATGCACCCTGTTGTAATTCAGTTTCATGAATTGGAAGATGAGCACTTCCATTTAATCTGACCCTTCTAAATTATTAATGCATCACATGACAAATCCAATAAGGGGTAAAGCATAGCACATAGGCCATACTTCACTTTAAGTGTGTGAGTAGTCCTACTGAAGTCCTTTGAGCTCATGTTTAATTGATGAACTCCACTAGGGACAAACTACTTAGCACATTTAGAGGGTCAAGACCTCTGTAAGTTACTGGATCACAGTCTGAACTATCAGGATTCCTAATTTTTGTGAATGAGTTCACCACTGATATTCAGCCATATAATGTGCTAGGGGGTTAATGATTGCCCAGTTCAGTGAATTCCAGGTGATGCCATATTCTGAAATAAGATACGGGCAATTATAAATTTCATATAGGTAGGTTAAAAGGGATTATAGAAAAACCAAGGGCAAACTGTAAAATAAATTGTTAAAGAGAAAGAAATGGGAGTGCAGGTCTTCAAGTGTATGTCTCAGCACATTAAAGAAGATGGATGAGGGCAGGACAAATCCTTGGAACTACTTGGATGAGTAAAGACTATTTATGTTGGCAACATTTGCTGCACTAGACATTAACGGAGCAAGATCACTTAAGTTATCATTGAAATGCAGTCACCTGTTGGATAAAACCCAGCATTTATTTATTTAGAAGCACACACCCATGCCATGCATCAATTTAGGATCAAAGATCAAGCATATGTGTCCAAAGATACTTACAATTCTGGAATTTTCCACAGGCAGGATGTACTTAACCAAGCTAGAATCTGACCAAGACATTGGAGTTTGCATCCTTGTTTTGGTGAAAATATCAGAGGACTCTTTACTTCCTCCATCTTGTACTGTACAACAAATCCAGGTAGAACGCTGCCTTTCACCTCTGTTGGGGGGCTCCCTGTAAATTTTGGCAAAACCACCTCATTGTCCATCTATCAAATCCCTCCTCAAAAAATTACAAAAAGAACCTTGACAATGGTGTGTGGCAACACAGGGCCCTGCTTACCCATAGGAAGCACTCAATCGCATAGAGCCCTATGGTCACTTGGTGCACCATGCGTGGCTGGTGTGGCAGGACAGCCCCATGAGGTGAACCAGCAAGGTGGAGCTCACTGAAGGCATGCTTGCAGGGAACGCTGGGAAGTGCAAGCCAGGACTGGGGCAGAGAACTCTCTGCGTAGTGTGAGGGGGCTCTTTGCCAGCCCTCGGATGCCATGTGAGGAGTGTTTGTTATTTGTTTAACAGGAGCGCAGGCTGCAAGCAATGCCCACATCCATTTTAGGCAGCCCCAGGCCCAGTTAGTACTGCTTCGTGGTGGTAGGCTGAGGAGGCTGCAGGGGGAGGGGTTGCTGGGGTCTGGCGCTCTTCTGCAGCTCCTGGCTAGCAGTAGCACTTTGTGCTGTCTGACTGTAATTTCTGGAGTGGAGCGAGCATGAGCCTTTGGTGGAGGAGCAGCCCCCTCACCCATTCCAAATGAAGCCCCCAGGGAAGGGGTGTGCTGGCTGCAGGCCAAAGAAAGGACTCCAGGCCCCCAGCAGGCAGCCCACGCCGCTCACGTGTGTGTAGCATGCCCCACGTGTTTGTTGCACCAAGAATTCCTCTGTCCTGCTCTTCCCTTCTGCCTTCACCCTGACATTTTCCTCCTGTTTCCCTGCCCTCCCCTGCACTGCTGCCCTCTGCCACCCCTTCACTGCCTCTCCTTCCCTGGCCACATCACTTCCCCAGCCCTCCCCTCCTGTTTCCCTGCCCCACCTTCAGCCTCCCCCTGGTCCCCATTCACTGGCTCCCCTGCCTCCACAAATCCCTCTGCTCATTGTCCCTTGCTCCCCACTCTCCTGCTCCAGGCTCCCTGCCCTCCACTCACCGCCTCTCCTCCCTGACTCCCACACTTCCCCCTATTTCCCCCACCCCCCGTTCCGCACTCACTGCCTTTTCTGCCCTCCATTCACTGTTTCCCTACTCTACACTGTGTCTGTTCCTCACTCAGCACACAGCAAGTCAGGGGTGCCACTTTAACAGTACTGCATCCCTCAGTTCTTAAGTCCTAAGAATGGCCCTGCTGCAACAGCTGCTTAACCGGCTGCCCTGTACGTTCTCATTGTTTACTTGGGCTCCCTTCTCTAGCCCCATCTGTTCATGTTTGTTTTATCCACCTAGTGCCCATGACTATAGAGATTCAGATCAGGGATTGCAAATAAATATGCTGAAGATGCAACGATAATCAGTGGCACTCAGTTCCAAACTGTCTCCACGTTCTATCCATGTATAGAAAGGTGATGTCAGAAACTTGACATGTGCTCATTAACTTTTAAAAACAGCATCTAATCCGTCACCTTTATCTCTTTAAAGCCGGTACAGTTACTTTCAACAGAGCCTTAATGGATGTACATGTGAGCAGAATTCAGCCAGTTCATGTGTGTAATTGAGAGAAGAATTAAGCCCACTAACTGTAAAGTTCACATAGCTCATAATCAATACAATTCATTATCATCATAAGCACAGGAAGCTTGGAGCAGCCTGCCAAAGACAACCTGAAGGATAGTCAGGGCAGGCTGGCTGCAAAATTAGTGATCAGTCCAATGCTTGTAAAGTTTAGCTGCTCTGCTTTAGCTTATTGCACTTCCTTGGTGACAGTTTCCAATAAAACATATTAGGAAATATTTGACTCTGGTTTTTTTTTAACTGGGAATTAAAATATCTGGGGAAAGAAAGAAGTTGGAAATGCTTTTGGAAATGGAAAAGAATGAGGATTGCCCACTGGCTTGCTGTAAACTTTCCTGGTCTAGTTTTTTACTCTGAGCAGCGCTGGAATCTCTGAGTGAACATTTTCTTCCCACAAAACTTTATTTGTCTACCTTACAGTCCAATGCTAGTTCTGTCAAGCACTACCTGCCAACTGAAACACTGGAAGTAAAATCCAAACCATATAAACTTAGACAAGCCAAATTTATATAGCTATAAAAACAATGCTTTGCTATTGAGGAAATCTTCAGCGATAGTTGGAATATCATAGTTACTGTTTTATTTTTATGCCTTCTGTTTCAGTTTATTATTAAAAAGTAAAGCTGTCCTGTTAGGAGTACACTGAAATTATATAAGAGGAAAAGAGTCTCTCCAAAAAGTTATTAGAGATAGACTTGGCGATCCAATTTCCTTTATAGTGTTACTACCACATAAAGACGCTATTCTTTATTAACTCATGTTCATGGGGCAGAAAAACACTCCAAAAACAAATAAGTTCAATTCTCCCTCCTCTCCCCACCCCATTCTGATTTAGATCTTTCATGCTCCTTTGCCATACCATAACTGCAGGATTGGTATCTGATCTTTATTAGGTTTCTGGATACTACGTTACCATGTGAATGTGTAGTAATCTCCTTTATTTAAACTAGCTTGACCTTAATGCTTGAGGCCACAGGCAAAAGGCCTGGAAGGACTTAACTGGCAACGAGGGGTTTTCGACTGATTACACATTTCATGCATTTACTGTCTTTGTGCACACTTCAAATAAAATCATACCGATACCTAAGATTTTTGAAGCATTCTACTTTTTCTGATGTTTTTAAAGAGTCTTCAACAAGAAATGTCTTTTATTCTGCTAAATTTTCCCATGCAGTTAAATACTAAGATCTGTCTGTCTTCTAACATAGGAACAGCTCAAGTACACTCTAAAATTACAGAAAACAAAACAAAACAAAACAAAACAAACAAAAAACCAACCCACTCTGCCCTCTTTGATGTAGCATACTTAGAGACACTTCCCAAGTCCATGTAAAATTAGTCATTTTGTTATAAATACTACTGAGAAATATGTTCTAATATGTCTGAATAAAGAGCAGAGAAGAGTGGATACCACCTGAATATAGCAGATCAGACTGCTGAACAAATGGCACTGTGCCCAGATCACCTTTTAGTTTGTTATTGCTGTTCTTGTTATGATGGAGTGCCCACAGTTCCCCATCTAGATTCTGTTGTGCTAGTTGCTATATAAAAATACATGAGAAACTGTGGTGAAATCAATGGGTCCAGGATTTCACCAGGGCCCTCTAGTCACTGGGTCCAGAATTTCACCAATGATCCCTGTCCTGAAGAATTTACAAGAGAGATTGTCTCCTTAATAGTTAATATTATTAGCTAATGTTAACATTGCCTAAAAGGTGGCCATCTTTTACAAACATAGCATTCCTGACATTTCTTCCTCCCATTATGTTTTATCCAAAGACTTTTTTTTACTGTTTTCTGTTTTTTTTTAAATTGTTCTTCACTTTAGTTTCAGTTTTATCAGTAAATAGGTGTTAAAAGAAG
Source organism: Carettochelys insculpta (assembly GCF_033958435.1). Classification (NCBI taxonomy): domain Eukaryota; kingdom Metazoa; phylum Chordata; order Testudines; family Carettochelyidae; genus Carettochelys; species Carettochelys insculpta. Next base: position 189,820,859 of record NC_134138.1, on the reverse strand, counting down.
TCTATCCCCAAATTCTTTGAAATAAAATTCAGACAGTAAACTGAACAGAAAAAAATAAATCTAATGGCATGTAGGGCTGAATTATAGCTGGTCTGAATAGACCTATATTTTTCCTATATGGAACATTTTTGATGACAATGAAAATTATGCTGGTGGGATTATTTATATATTTTCAGGTATCACTAAATCTTCTAGTCTGACCTCCTGTGCATCAGAGGCCATTAACTTTCATCCAGTTAACTCAGTATTGATGGAAGCCCCTTCCACAAAGAAGTTTTAATTTACAAAAGGGAAAGACTAGATCAACATAAAGACAATACTAATACAGGACTACATTTAGCCTGTTAACTTCACTGGGACTCCAGTTTCTCTCAGTGTTTGTAGTATAGCATGTGACAGTGCAAGCCTACACAGTTCTTGTGTGAAGTTAGATGTACTGCAGAAATTAACTACAGTAAATATGCACCAGTGGCAGTTTCTGCCAGCTAGGTCACATGGATTTTTGACTTTTCTTTGCATCTGATTTTGAAGCCCTGTGAACATATTAACAGGTGTTTATTTCACAAACTAAATGATAATGACTTTAAATGTTGGCTAGCCTCCTGAATTTTAGGGAAGCTCTGAGTGCCAGATCCCCAGCAGGTATCAAAGAGCAGAGCTTCATTAACTAGCATACAGCTTTGCCAGTTACTTGATTGCTCGAATGTTCATAGGAGTGAAATGTAAAACGAGCCAAAGGTGACTGAAGAGACTTCATTTATGAAGTCAAGTCAGTACGTACGTCAGTCAAAGCTCATTGATGTCAATGGAAAGGATACATTTCTGGATGCATTTATTTTTGGTATTACTCACCCATGCCCCATTTTCTGTGATTTAATAGGTGATTGGAAATGTGCTATTGGCAGTGTGACTGCTTGACGTACATGTGGTGAACAGCATGAGTAACCACAGCAAATGAAAAGAATCATGAACATGCCTAACTTTCCGCTTTTACAACTTTTAGTTAGCCACTGAAGTTATGAAGTAAGTGCTGACATCTACTAGTGTCAGGGAAGAATAATATGTTAAAGGGTAAATGGCTGAAAATAACTTGTATGTGTTTGGAATGCTACGCACTAAAAGAAGGCCAAATTCCTGCTGGTGTAACTCCATTTCATCAGGATAAATTTGCCACAAACCATCCTGTTGCCCCGATAGATTGAGGAGCGCTGAATGTTAGTAATCCTGTTCTAGAGTGACCTCTGGTGTTGTTTGGGGAAATCACTACCTGAATTATTGGTTCCTTCTATGCCGTTACCATTGAGATTATGGAAATACAACGGAATTGATATAAATCCACTCTCTTGGCTTTACTGCATGAAGCAACATCACTAAATGGAGTTATATTTTTTCGTGTTGGCCAGTACAGGGTCAAAGTAGAGTATTTCACTGACTGTTTTCTGAAATCAGACCAACAGCATTAGCAAGAGGATTTTCCCACCCTTTAAATTAATTTTCATGTATGTTCATTACCATTAAGCATCGTCACCTTTCATTGGAATGACCAGATGTCTCACAATGCCTGAAGCAATGCTGGCATCAGGCTATGTTGCCTCCATCCTGAGTGAATACTGACTGGGATGCCAATATGTTCTGGTTTTTAATGGATGATTGATTTGCAAGGCTCTTTTACGCTGATTCTCCCCTGCTTACAGAAGCAAGGGTCCATTTTTATACAAAGCAATGTTTTCCAGTGTATGGTATGGTGACTAATAAAGTTGGTTCTCTTACCTAGCTAGCAGGTTGCTGGGTTTTTAATGATAGCTTGCCTGAAAAGCATTCACTTCACAATAGATAAACTTTCAGGGCCAGTGAAACAATTTGGGGGACACATCCAAATGTCTGTGAGTAGCCAAAGCATCCTGTCTGGGTATAGGGAACAAGTGTCATGAGAGACAAAGTTTCCCCAACCGGGTCCTGGAGAGGCAGAAGCAATGTTTTACTGAGTGCAGTTGTCTACAGCAGGTGCTTTGTGACTATGATGTTACCTCTGCTAGGGGAAGAACTGGAAGACCTCATTAGTAGCATCAACCCCCCACCAATCTTCATGGCCAAACCTCCTGTTGCCTGAAGACCCATTTATATATGCCCCGTACACCACCAGCTGGTGAGGCCACACAGAACTGGTCTTTCCAAATCCAGTCCCCCAAGGGTAGCTAAACTGCATTGATGTCTCTGTCAGAAAGCCCTCCACACGCCTTGGAGAGGCAGAAGTTTTGTTATTTACTAAATACTTTCTGTTATTGAGGAGGGATTACAATACCTAGGGTGAAATTCTTAAGGATGATAATTCCTGAAATTCTAGTGCTGGCCAGACCTCTGTGGTGAAGCCTATTGAAAACTATAAACTAAAGGCTGGAACCTGGTGGCAATTGGAGAGACTGGAGCTGGAGGATGTAAAAGTCCTTTTATTGTTCCCTGTCCATTCTTTAAGAATTTGGATGGAGGTTGGTCCAACAATAACACATTTACTCATTAACTTTTCCAGCTCCCAGAAGATTTTTAAGTACACTGTGCAAATTTGCTGCACAACTTTTACAAATGACTGTAACTGAACTTCATGCAGTGCAAAGTGCATTTAAAATTAACTCATGTAAGTGTTTATATTTTACCACTTTATGGCCCCCTTTCCTTTGCTCTGACAATGTAAAGGGGCTTTAGAGTATATGGGAATCAGGCTTTTAATATATTTTAATGCCAGAAACGGGGTCATGTTGATTCAGTTCAATACTTGTGAACAATTTCATCTTAGGTACCAGATATTTTAACGCTTTGTTGCTGTTTTCCTTTCGCAAAGCTATTGCTAGAATTCCTTTTGACATTACTCGATTCACTGACCAGAGGCTTGTTCCTTCTTTCATTGAAGTGAATTGGAGGTTGCCGCTGAGTCTAGTGGAAAAAGACTGTCTGAAATTCTCATAGTGTAATGTAATGATATGTTTTTATGCTGGTTTATATGACTTTGTTTTGCTGAGAAACAACCTCTTTGGGTGACAGTCATATTTGGAAACATATTCAGAACGTGAGATGTCTGCTAACAGTAAATAATAGGGAGATGATTAGCAAGTAAAAATGAATGGCTTGACATTTACATGGCTGCATGTGAAAGCAAGATTTTCGGATGGCTCCAAATGGACTCCTCATGATACTCGTTTTGTGAAGAATAATGCTTTTCATCCAGAAAAAAGGAAAAGCCTGCAGATGTTCAGGCTGCCCCTAGAGGTCACTACAATCCAGGGATTTTAATGACTCCTCCTTTTGCGCACAATGAGGTTTATACCTGGAACATTCATAAGAACAGTGTGACTTCCTGCAGGCTTGATCTGGGTGTAAAATCTGCAGGCATTTCGTAACTTCGATAAAATGCCTTTCTTTGCTTCTCACTTTTCAAGCTTACAGCTGGATACTAGCTTGTAGTTAGGTCTTCATTTTTCTGAAGAACTTAGGTTTCTTTTTTTTTTTAATGCAGTGCTGTCCTATCTGTGTTGGTCCTCAGGTACCAGAGAGATAAGGTGGGTGAGGTATTATCTTTCATTGGGCCAGCTTTTGTGAGCAAGACAAACTTTTGAGTTTACACAGAACTCTTTTGCAGGATTTTGTTTATTTTTACAGTTCTAAAACTGTAGACTAGATGATCTTTTGAGTTATTTTAGTAAGGATTAATTATTTTTCTTGATGGGTCTAATTCACCCCTGTTCAGAAGACTTGGAGGGCTCAAATGGTTCATTGGCCTGTACTGTCCCTCTCTCTGTAAGGACTGACCTACATGGTACAGTCTTCTTCTTGGCATCTTGGACCGAGCTGTTGATCAACGCATCTCACCTTTTATGATGTTGTTGGTGAGTGATCAAACCAATCCTTGATCAGCAGAGCCCATTACAGATGTCATATAAAAAGCTGTTGACTGCAGGTGGTGTACATTCTTTTCAGCTCCTAAGCTTTTCCTGTAGTGCCTGAATACACTAACTCTCAAATAAATTAAGCATCTGTACAGTGGTTTGCTGACAGGACAATCTATCCTGAGCTAGAGTTTCCAGATCATTGGGAGATATGCCACATGACTTCACAATGGCCTTTAAGATGTCTTTATAGTGCTTATAATGACCACCAATAGAGTACTTTCCATGAGCAAGCTGGCCATAGAAGATAATTCATGGTATCCGTGTAATATCCATCCTCATAACATGATCAATCCAGTGACGCTGACTGTTGATAAGCATTGCTTCCATGCCCAGGACACCACACATCTTAAGAACCTCCACGTTAGGAGTTTTGCCCCACCAATTCATGTGGGCGATCTTCCTCAGACAGCACATATGAAACTGGTCAAGTTTCAAAACATGGCAGTGATAGATTGTGCCATATACATGGCAGCGTAAAGTGTGTTAGAGGGCCATGATTTGTGAAATGTTGTAATTGGCTGCTCTTACTGCTCTGTATGGCTCCTGAAGGTGCAAGCTAAAAGCTGCTAAGTTTTCATTACCTTTCAGTTCACAGGTAGAGTGCAGCATGTTAGAGTGCACTAGAAATCACAGCCTTCTAATGTGTTCTAGGTGTGTGAATTTTATCCTGTTTGATTAACCTGGTACAGCTTAGACTGCATTTGGTCTAAACACATGGTCAGCCCCTGTTTGCTTGACAAATGTAAAATAAACTCCTCAGATCTCGTGCACACTTGGGTTTTCCATGAAACTCAAAGTTCTTCCTTTGTATTCTACCTTTTGTAAGCAGAGCTGCTTGAAAACAACGTGCAGCTTTGTAAGGAGGCATGGAAACACACTATTGCTGTGTGTGAATTCACAGTTCCTAACCACCTTTTTGACATTTGGCTTTCAAAATAGTTCTCTACTAACTTGAAGTGGGCCTAGATACCCTGCCACAATGAGCTGATGGCATTATTCCTTTAAATCTGGTGGTAAGAACACATATTTTGTTTGGAGGTTCTGAGTTCAGTTCCTGCTCAAGAACACTAACATTTTCATTGTATTTGCAATATGAGACTGTCTCTGATAGCTAGTAACCCAGAGTCCTGTTTGCTGTCTGGGGAGATGATGTAAGCTAGCATGTGGCCTACTGGCATGTAAGCCACAAGACATGAGTTCTATTTCTAGCTTTGCTTCTGACGAGTTGTGTGGTCTTTAGCAAGTTTATGTTACATCACCATCTCTCCTCTCTTCCTTTGTTTTGTCTATTACCAGGTCTTATTGTGTTATTGTACAGAGCCTAGCACAATGGGGATCCCATCTGAATCCAGGTTTCTAGGTGCTACTGTAATATAAAATAATAATATATACTACTACCTCTAATTTGCAAGGACAAAGACACTTATCATGACATGGACATTATGAAAGATGTAACGAGTACAGGTGTTGAGTATCAAGCTATTCAAGTTTGGGAGGTTAGCTCAGATAAGTTCCCAGTATCCTAGTGACCTAATTTTCAGCAGTACATTCACCATAAACTAGAAGTATAGTCAACACAGCATGAGGAGGAGTGCACACTGCACCAGATATAGACATGTTGCAGTGTATTCTTTCTTTGAAACATTGGAGATTTCAGGAGAATCGTTGTGACTCCTGCATTCACATTCTCTATTCCAGGCTACTGCAGAAGCAGCCCAACAATGAGGTGCTTCTAGCTTGGAGCTCGATCATAAAGTCATGATTAAAGCTGGGCAGGGATTTTTCATGGGAATGATTTTTTTTGAATGGAAAATGCATTTTTGCTAAGATCAAAAATTTTTGTGGCAACATTTTGACTTTGCTCAAAACTTGCAATTTTCCACCAGGAGTAGCAGCCAAATCAATATATTTTGGTTCTTGAAATTTCTGAGAAAGTTTTGCTGCAAGCCATTTAAACATTTCCTTATCATGTGTGTGTTGTCTTGTGAAAGCTATGATTCTATCTCCTATTTTCTCCTATGCGTTAGTGTCCCTTACATAGGCAATAATGCAACATGGGAAATGAGTTGAAAAGTGTAGCATTAAAGTCACGTGACTGTCACTGCATTAGGGGAAACGTAGTCAGAACAGGGACTAAAGTGGGAATAGGGTCCAAAACGACAGTTCCCATCAAGCAATGCAGTCATGACAGCAAAGTGCAGTTTATTTTTTAAAACGCTCAGGACTAAGTGTTGTGGGTCGATTCAACAAAACATTTCTATTGTGGGGATGCTGAAAGGGTTTATTATGATTAAAAATGTTGAAATACTTTCAACATTTCTGATTTTTTTAAAAGTTTCTTGTTTTGTGGAGAAACTCAAAATTTCAACTTTTGTCCTCATTTGGAATGAAACCAAATTTCACAAGATTGGAATTTCTAATGGGACGGAAGTTCTGTGTGTTTTTCGTTTGTTTGTTTGTTTTGTTTTGTTTTATTTTATCTGTCTATCTGTATGTGCTGGTCATACTCCTGCCCTTAGTGAGAACTGAAAATTCAGCTGTGTACTCTTTGTAATTCGACTGAGCAAATTCTGCTTAAAATACATACTTACATTTAGAATAAAGATGACAGAAATTTCCTGTACTCTCATCAAGGAGCATCCTGTTACAATGGATGCAGGTTAAACATGGAAGTACGTCCTGCCACTGGGCAGGTAGAGCAGTGTAGCTGGGGAGGCTACAGTCATACCTATATGACATCAGTTTTAATTGAGGATAACACTATCACATTTTAGCATCATATTGCAAAATATGCACATCAATGCATAATGGATTTAATCCTATTAGAAAGAGATTAAAAGTAGTTAAACATGTCAACCTTGATTCTGTTCTCTGACTTGTTAGTATAGGCAGAAATGTATGCGTATCCAGTTGTTAAACCACTGCGGTACCAATAGCCACAAGCCTGTCTTGAGAAACTTATGTTTCACTTTCTCTGAACTGCAGCCTTTAACCTGAAGTCAAATCTTTTTAATGGGACTTGTTTACAGTACTGTTAACCTAAGTCACTCCACATCAGTTCCATGAATAATGTAACTAAGTTAATGTGGTTTAGGCTGACTTATTACAGTTGATGGACAATGGTCTCCTGCCAACTTACCTTATTCCTCTTGGGGAAGTGATGTATCAAATTATTAGGAGAGCACTCTGCCATCAATTTAGCATGTCTGCTCCATACCTACCAGACCAACACCTGTTGCATTAATTGTAGCAGTGCCAATCTACTGGTATGAGTAAACATGACCTTAACTATTGTTACTATTTATGCCAGTTATAATCTTCTATTTATATGCCTTCTTTTGGATCATGTCTAGTGGATAGAACAGAAATCTGACAGGTAGGACTCCTGAGAGTTTATGCCTGGCTTTGCCAGACTCACATTATTTCTCTGGCAAGTCACCTAACTTCTTTGTTGCTTTATTTTGTTACAGTAAACTCGTTCATATCCAGCAGCCCCACATTGCTGGATATTCAAATATTCTGGATAATAGAGAGGTATACCTAGCAATGCATAACACTAAAGGAAAATAAGGTTAGATATTAAGAAACAAACAAAAATGTATGCAGAGTGCTTTATTTACCAACAGTAGAACTGTATACTATAAACTTATACTGTATTTATTTGTATTTACTTTCTCTATACTATACTCATGGCAAATGTGACTAAAATTTACAAATGGTTAAAATGCTGGTTATTTGAGAGTTCTGGATGATAGAATACCAGATATGAAACACTTTACTGTGTTTGGACCAGGCTCAACAGAAATGTAGCAATAAAGAAGCTTCGTTCCTATGTTGCGGATGCGCCCAGTTATTGAAAGAAAATTGGATAATGTTATATTGCAAAATATAGAAATTACAGGCACTCAATTGCCACAACCATATGACTAAATAGCTGTGGTATAATATCCCACTAATGTGAAGTTGATGTACTATAATGTGTGTGGTTATTTGCATGGAAAGTGGAAGAAATGCCCAGTATAAACATTACTTTTAGATAAAGCTGGAACTCCTATATTACCCCAGATTAGTTGGGTGGGAGGGGAGTATCAGGAGTATCACTGATTTCAGCTTCGCTGGCCCCAAAGGCTGGTTGTAATGGGGAAAGGTGTCTGTTAAACCCGACAGTCTGTTAAATCTGAGGGTTGATGCCCCGCCACAGCCAGAGTCCTCCAATCCCCTCCGCCTCAAATAAATGCCAGTGACTTACTGGAGCTACTGGAGCTGCTGCAAGCAGAGCCACCATTGGACTTAGTGGTGGCAGTGGACTGAGTGGCCTTTGGGAACAACAAGGGGATGGGCTGGCGGCTGTCTGTTGTTCCTGAAGTCCATTAAATTGGGGTCCATAAAATTGATGGTTTACTGTACCTGCCATGAGAATGTGTGACAGTTTGTATCAGAAAGGAGAAATACGTGCCCCGGTGGACAACTGTGGTTGCTCTTTTTGCCTATTCTGAGAAGAAAGGAAATAACTAGTCTTATTGAGGACAATAGAATTCTTGGCATACTTAAAGCTACACATGATTTAAGTATCCTGCTGTATTAGAGTCCTGAATTCCTGTTTGCAGTAAGAGTCAGTAACCTTAACTAAATGTCAGGTGGCATCATTATATCAATTCATTTAAAAGAAAAAGATCAGGGTGAAATCTCTATTAAATGACTGTATATATGCACATAAAGGAAACAACTTGTTAACACAAACAATGTCTGCTATAACAGACTGATCAATTGAACTTTTTTCGTTTGTTTTTAGCATCATTTATTGACTATTTTGTTGTTACATAAGCAAAACCAATCACACTTCTACAAGTAAACTGTACTTCTGTTCCAATGGGAAACTACTGGCGAGACATGGGAAACCCGCTCTGGTCTGTTAGGTACTGAAAACTGTTCCTGAGCTGGGATGGGCTGCATTGTGTATGAGACTCCTCACTTTGACAAGTAGCATGGTTTTTATTAATTGGCAGCATTCCTTCTGGTTGCTGTTGTAGTGCCAGGGGTATCTAAATAAAGGAGGTAAGACCACATAGCCTTAAAAATCCAGTAATTCTTTAATGCAGTCAGTGCCCTCACATGGTAATATTTGAGCTACCTCCAAACAACACCATTCCCAGGACACTGTGTTTCTCTTTCTGTTTTCTGATCTCACGACAGAGGGGCTTTTTGTCGACAGGGGCATATCTATATGGCCTCTTTACTGCCGACAACCCCTCCCGCGAGAGCGAACTCCCGTGCGGCTATGCTAATGACCCACAGGTTCATGCTAATGAGCAGCCATTTGCAATTTCAAGGCTGCTCATTAGCATGGAACTGCCGGGAGAGCTGCTGGGTGTAGACCCAGCCTAAGTGCTTCCCCACTGCCTCATTTGATGCCTTCTTCCTTCTGCCGTGATCCTGCTATATCCTGTGTGTGGAGAGCTCAGCTGGAGAGGGGTACTACACCGGAGGGCACAGGTTCCTCACTTACCAGGAGGAACAGCAGTACCTGCTGGAGACAAGGAGACCTGATGAGACAAAAGGGCAGAGAGGACTGGAGGAGGTGGTCGCATCAGAGACTCTAGGAGGCCGGCTGGCTGCTTTGAGCAGCTGCCAGATCAGCCAGCTGACAGGAGGACAATGCACAGCTAGTTAACAAGGCAGAAACTCAAACATCCCTGAGGATGGGCTTACCCCTGTTAAGTCAGGTGGAGAGGTCAAGGGAAGGGGACCAGCTTATCCCTTCCCACTCCTCAGACAGCAAAGAAAATTGTGATGGGGAAGAGCATCTTTCCAGAGGACTTACGTGCAGGAGGTGAGAGAGGCAGGAAGGCTAGCCTGGGGAGGCTATCTTGTTTACTGCCTGGAGTCTGCTGTGCCCACACTGTGTTGGCAGGTGGGTAGGATATTGCTTTTAGAACACAGGCTCTAATTCTCAGCTGAGGAAAAGGGCTGGTCTAGCAGGGGCTTTCCCCTTGAATATGAAGTGTCTCTTTTGGATGGCTGTTGGAGGCAATGACGGCCTTCAAAAATGTAAACTGGATTTGCATGTGGGGGCAGATTAGTTTGTCATGGAGGGGGAGGAGTTAGTGTAGCAGCTGTTTGCTTTCTTCTTACCTACTTATGCCCCAACAAGATTAGTTGCCATTTGCCTTTGATCCCACATCCTCTTCCACAGCTGGGAGACCACAGCTATTGTGTGGGACAGACTAGCAGTGTCAAAACGAAATGCATGTGTCACACCAGATGAGTGACACTTAGCAGGACTGCTTTCTTACTAGCACTCCTGTGTGCCGCACTGTCATTTCACTCAGCCTATCCAAGAGCAGGCATCCTGCTCCTGCCTCAAGAAAAATACGGCTTCCATGCAGCCGCTGAGGGGTGAATGAAAAAAAAAATACAAAAGCCCAAACGGTGCATCAGCTCCTGGGACAGCTGCTGTTTTTGTTGCAAAAGAAGGGTGAGAGCCTATTTGGTGTGGCTTAGCAGTCTGGCTTGCAATTAGTGATCAGTAGATGGACAGAAACTGGCGGAGGAGATGAATAGCAGCATTTCCTTCCAAGACAGTCTCATTGTGTGCACCACCTGAACCCTCAAGCGTGTTACTTTTCCTTGTTGCATGGCACAGGCTTGTATCCAATTGGTTAGAGTCTGTGGGATTAGTGTTAACTATACATCCTTTCCTTTTGTCCATTGTTCATTGTTGCTGCTAATGGTTATCAGTCTGCTTTTCCTTCTGTTTATGTACCATATTCAGAGACTTTCCATCACCTGTATTGATGCCAAACAAAAATTGGCCTCCATCATGGGTTGAGGCTGTGTAGAATTTAAGCATGGAGATGGAGATGGATCTACCCTTATTTATTGGTATTAAAATTATTTCACTGGAGTTATGGCAGTGTGAGATCAAAATCAGGCCTGAGGTTTCAAAGTCGTAGTTCTAGCCAAACTATTAGTGAGGTAGTGACCTGGGACAGTGTTTAAGAGTGCTGCATGTATGCTTGAGTATGCTGGCTGGCTGGCTCTCCTGGAGGCTTATATGCACTGTATGGTGCTACAGATTTTTGCATTTGGTTTGGAGAGCAGACCAAATCGAAATATTTAGGTGTGGTAGCTCCCCTCAGAGAACTGGATTAACGTCAGTGGGCCAAATTCAGCTCCTGGATATGCCAGAAAAACACCCCATCAACTCCACTCATTTCACAGAAGGGCACTAATGTAACTGAGAATGACCTCAGGCCCAAGGGGATATATGTGTACTTTGTGTTAAATGGAGTACATGCCCTTAGCCTAGCGTTCACCTAACAGCGATGCAAGTTGTGCCTTCATGAGTTGTCAGTAAAACTCACACACACACACACACACGTAGGCGCTGGCCCACTGTGTTTCAACTTTGTGCTAAAAGAATTGTTCTGCCTCCTCCATTTTTAAAAGACAGTAGTGGCAATAGATTTCCCTATTTACTGGGGTACAATTTATTTATATTTAGCTGGATTTAAGTGGATAAGCATATGGCAAGACACAGTGGCAAACATAAATAAATCTTCTCATACACTTTGGTGATCTAGGAACATGTAGTCTCTTAAAAAATTAAGATTTAGAAATGTACTGGAACTCAGTGTTATACAGTAAAATTCCTTTAATCCGGCACATACAGGACCGGCCAGGTGCTGGATTACCAAATTTTCCAGGCTGTTGACATCACCATAACCCCCACGCCCTAGTTCAAACTGCTCCTTCACAGCTCACCAGGCCCGCACCCAGCGGTGGCTCCCCACCCCTACGCATCCCTACTTTCTTCACCACCCCCACATGTCCCCAACTTCTTCACTGCCCTTCACTCATCCAGCTTCTTCAACCCGCACTGCTGCAGATTCTTCACCACCCCATGCTCCCCCCACGTCACCACCCCCACACATCTCCAGTTTCACCACCCCCTCATGCCCTGGCTCCAACCCCCACACTCCCCAGCTTCAGCTCCCACACGCCCCAGCTCAACTCCACCTCCCTGCCCACCTGGAGCCCTAACCCACCCCAGGCTTAGCTCCACTGCCCCCTCCCACAGCTCCAACCCACCACCCAAGACCATCGCGTATCTCAGGGGACTACTGTATGCCAGACCATCAAATTTTGCTGGATTATCTCCATAAATGGGGCTATATTTTGCCAGATGCTGGACCTTCAGGATTTCCTAATCATCAGAGCCCAGATTAAAAGAATTTTACTGTATTATGAAACTGAGTCTGCAAGGACCATGAACCCCACACTCCACTAACACAGAAAGTGTTAAGCACAATTGTACAGGTCACCATGGAAATCACAGAGATGACTGACCAATGCATAGCACCTAGTGAAAAAGCAAACTGTAAAATCAAACCATATGGCAATACTGTTAGTGGAATTATTTCCAAATGAAAAGTAACAATGAATGAATATAATCATGGTCAAAGTGGTCATATACCCTTTTAAAAACTTGAAAAGTTTGCTTTGATTATTAGTATCCTACTGGTAATAAATACCCAAGCACACACAGAGAACATACACAACGTTATTGGCAAGTGTATTTATAGAAACAGCAAATCTGAAAAGAATATTCATAGAAAGTGAATTTAAAATATGCAAATAGGAACACACGTTGGGCTCAGTTCCATTTTTGATTGATTCCACGAGTCAGATTTACTGAATCAATGTAAAGCAGTATTACCAGGTGACCTTTGTGCTCAGGAAAATCTGGCCAACATTGTTCAAATTTGGCATACTGAATGCTTGTGTCAAACAGCTTATGACCAAGGTACAGACTGAAAATTGTTTGTAGAAATTATTCAGGAAACTATTTTATATATGAGGTACACTCACGAAAATAACAGACCGAGGAAAATTTCAAAGAATTAGTTATTTTGACAAAAAATGGGGAAAAATCCATTAAAACTGATGACTTTCTCTTAGACCTAGAAAATATTCAACCTCCCATGGACAGTTCTTAGACCAAAAAAAAGAAAAAAAAGACACTGAATATCAGAGCTACGACTTACATTCTCGGCTTCCTTTGATCCCCACCTTATGAGAACTAGGGTAGGAGACTCTCCTCAGTTCCTCATTTGTTAACCTCCTTCTGCAGACAATGAAAAATCCCTTCTAAGGGGGTAGAAAAATCTACATTGGATACTTCAGGTTTTCATCTAATTTGTGCCCCGTACATGGGGAAAACATAGCAGATTGCATGTTGTGTTGACTAAAGAATATACACGTGCATTTAAATCACTTACAGCTTCCTTTTTTATGATGCAATTGTGAATTATGTTCTTTTTGCATTTGTAATTAGAGGGCAGAACAGATGCGAAAGCATAGTTTAAAGTGATGTGTCCATTAAAAGAACCTATACTGCTAAGTAATTGTTCATTATAACAGGGGGATATTCCCCATAATAGTGGTTTTGTTCCATTTAAATACACTGAAAGGGCACAAGCCTTCAGGAAATGTTCCCCATACCATGGAAGTCCCAGAAACCAGGTTGCACTGGATCTGTCTGGATTTGTTTACAGAGGAAAATAGGTGCCAATCACGCCATATCTGACTCTGGAATAGAGCAGAATGAGGGTTCAAAATCATAACATCTTAATCACTTCAGTGATTTTTCACAAAAGCTTTTGTTTTCATTAACTGAACAACCCTCCACAGTATTTATTATCCAAAAATAGCTTAAAATATTATCTATTGGTTTCTTTTGTTTTTGAACTAAGGCTAAACAAGCACTTATATTCTGATCAGAGACAGCTGCCTGGTAATCTGTAGTTATGCTTGATTGGGATGGGCTCTGACAGCCAACATAATAATAGACAGACCATTCTTTAACATATTAACCCTTGTGACCTAATTAGCAATCCAAAAATGCAAATCAAATCCTCTGCAACCTTTTTAACCATTTGGTTCTCAATGACATTTGATTTTCCTTTTGCAATGTCAGTGCACTTGTATTTAAATTTTAAAGATGTTTAGCCTTTTTAGAGAACAGATGCACACATTAAGCTAGTGTGCTGCTATAATTGGAAACCTCTGTCTTTAGCCACCAGAGCTCACAGCAACATTCACAAGCTCAAGGTTGAAGATCTTGGTCTAAATAGAATATTAACCATCCACATTACATGGTTTGCACATTTTCTGATAATCAGTAACACATCTGAAATGGTAAGCTGGGAATGTGAGGAAGGCAGAGGAAAGGCTTGAATCTCTTGTTCTCTCTTTATTTTTACACAGGATCCCATATTTCTAAGTCTAAGCCATTTCAGGTTCGAATGGAAATATGCAAGGATTATTCATGTGACATATTTAATACATGATAGTATCTCCATCCAACAAATTGTTATTTTTAACTGGCATTTGATCACTAGCGTACGTCAAATCTGATGCAGTCTCCGAGTCTATTTCTAAGAACAAAGCCATGAAATCCACCATAAATATCTTTGGTTTTCTAACCATGGAGACTCAGACCTACAGTTTCAATGAAATGTTGGAATTAAAGTCAGAGAAAACTCAACATGGGAGTGCTAATTTTTTGCCATTGTATTTCTCTAATAGTATGATCATTTACAAATGCTGCTAAGCCCTTGAAATTGCAGGCAATTAAAGTATATTTGCATGTACTGTTTGTCTAGCTATATCTTTTAGAGCAGGTGTGAGCAAAGTTGCAGGGGCATGAAATTTTGTGAGGGCTGATGGTTGTCAGGCTCGTTCATCTCATCAAAAATATTGAAATATGTCACTTTTTTATGTATGAGTAGTCACATTTATATACTGATTAATGAAGTTTTTACATTCTATGGACTTACTTTCTTACACGTATGGAAAGGTGCTTTTTTCCCCATATGAACATAACTGAAATTTCCGTCAGTTTGGATTACATTAGACAGGTTGCGGGGCGGGCTGCTAATTGCAGGGCTGAAAAGTGGGCCCTAAGATAAAAAGTTTGCTCATCCCTGCTTTACAGCATCACCTCTTTGTGCCCGTCTGGCGTACTACCCTCTGCTTCTGTAAGAGTACGGATCAGGGATTCCCACCTATGGGTTGTGACCCAAATGTGATTAGATTTGGTAAAGGTTGCTGGCTGGGCAGCTCCAAGCTGAATGTGGCTCTTAAAGGAGCCATGTGTAGCTTTGCTGCCGCTCACTCCTCCGGCTCCCAGTTCCTGTCCTGCTGTGTTGAAATGAAACTCAGTTTAATTGGGTTAATAGCTGGCGGGAGGGATCCATCCATTAAACCAATTAAATTGAGTCCCATTTCAGTGTGGCAGGGCAAGGAACTGCCCGTGCTGTAGGTGGGGGAAGGGAATAGGAGGGTTGTGGGGAGCTGCACAGAGGAAGAGGAGGTGGCAGACCAGGAAAGTAGTAGTGGGGGCCAGCAGTGGCAGAGAGTAGAACTCATGTGAGGTAGGTGAGGGGTGTGGGGGCTGAGGGGGTTCAAGGCTGGGGATGAGAGGGAAGAGAGGGGAGCTGAGGGCGGTTTAAGTCAGGGGAGTGGGGCTGAGAGGGGATTAAGCCAGAGGCTGGGGAGGGGGCTGGTTTGGGGCTGAGAGGGTTTTAAGCTGGGAGGCGGGGGGTGGGATGCATTTTTCCCGGGGGGAGGAACAACCTCCTCCCTGCCCTTGCTCCCCTGGTTTTGAATTGCCTTGGATCACAAAGTTTTCCTGAGTTGTCAAAATGGGCCCCCATCTCAAAAAGGTTGAGACCCTCTGGAGATAGTTCTGGAAAGCCAAGAGTTAGGCTGCAAGTCACATTCGGGGTGTAGTATGCTTCAATATCTAATACTTTAATTATCGAAGTCTTAATTTGCTGTGCAATAACACCCAGGCTCACAACAGCTAGACATTTATAGGTGATAAAGCTGATATTCATGCAACTCACGTTGAACTTGAGATTCTCAGTCACTCAGTAGAAATGTTAAAAATAATCCACATGGTTTTCATCATCATGCAATTCCTCATAATGCTCTTGATGAAATATCTTTAAAAATGTGTGTGTATAACTATACACAAGAAAACCAGAGGGGAAGATGCAGTGCATAAAGCGGTATTGTTTATAAAATTTTCAAACCTAGTTACTCAAAAATCTTCAATCTGGCCTCAAACATTGTCCGCTTGGCCTTAAAATCTTAAGATTTATTTTGAAAACAATTGTAAAGTTTGCAGTTCTCATTTGCCCTCTGGGTTTTGCAATTTAGGGCGCACGCAGAACCTGTTTTGCAGCTCGTCGGCAACTGTGAGGGGTAAAAGCTTATTTTAGTTTGAAAATGAAAGCTGAAATATTCATGTAATCCAATGGCTCCCTGAGCTGGAAACTGGCAATCAGATCTTGAGGTTTGGCATCACTGTTTTCTTCACCTAAGACAGTGCTTTGCAACTGATGTGCCATGGCACATTGGTGTGCCGTGAAGTGGCATTTAATATGCCTCAGAGCCACGCACCAGAAGAGCTGGCCATTGCTCTGGGAACACACCACACCCTTTGGTGGGAGAAGTGCATGGCAGCAACGGTGGTGGCAGCAGCAGCCCTGGGGTGATGGGCTGGGTGTGCCTGGCTCTGGAGGATGGGAAGGGGATTGGGTAAGAGCAAGGGGCTGGGGGTGCCTGGTTCTGGGGGAGAGGGAAGGGATCGGGTTATACATATTGGGTGCATCTACACTAGCCAGCTGCTTTGAAGGAGCTGGCACAACGTCGAAATAGCACGTGCTGCATCTACACACGCTGTGTGCTATTTCGACGTTGAAATCGACGTTAGGCGGTGAGATGTCAAAATCGCTATTCCCATCCAAAGATGGGAATAGCACCCTAATTTGACGTTCAACATCGAAGTAGGGCATGTGTAGATGATCCGCGTCCTGCTATGTTGAAATAGTGGGGTCCTCCATGGTGGCCTTCAGCTGAGGGGTTGAGAGCCGCTCTGTCCAGCCACTGCAGGGCTCTATGGTCATCGCGTGCAGCAGCCCTTAGCTCAGGGCTTCTGGCTGCTGCTGCTGCTGCTGCAGCTGGGGGTCCATGCTGCGTGCACAGTGTCTGCAACTGGTTGTCGGCTCTGTGGATCTCGTGCTGTGCAGGGCAAGTGTGTCTGGGAGGGGCCCTTTAAGGGAGTGGCTTGGGGCTTTGCTGGCCCCTTATTTCGACAGGGAGCGCGTGTATGTGTGGACGCTCCACATTTCCTTCCATGGCAACTCCTTTTGATGTTCCCTGTCTCTACTTTGACGTGGAACGTCGCCGGCACCAGCCCTGGAGGACGCGTAGACGATATGTGTTGAAGTAGCCTATTTTGATGTCCTTACTTTGAAATAGGCTGTTTTGACATAGTGTGCTAGTGTAGATGTAGCCATTGGGTGTGCCGTGATATTATAAAGAGTGCGGAAGTGTGCCACGAGGTAAAGGTTGCGTAACACTCACCTGTGGCCAGAGAGAGAAACTGGGGGTGATGTTTAGTCTTCATAAGGAAAGCTAGTGATGATTCCAGGGTTGTGTCAAAAAGCTGTGACCAGTAGGTCAGCCTGATTCCACACATGCACATACCCTTTCCTCCCAAATCAAAACAAGCTGCACAAAGTTAGAAATGCAGCTTGGTGAAGTATAGCTGTGTCTGCACTGGGAGCTTTTGCCAACACAGCTACGTCAGTCAGCTATCCCATCCTAACCAACATACCTATTTCAGCAAAAATAAAATTCAATCAAATAAAATAAAATCTGTTCTGTAGACCAAGCCTCCCTGTCGGAAGTGAGTGGAGTGACTATGCACTATGCATGGGTAACTGGTGAGTTTAGAATGGTGATTACTTTGGATTCAGAGCTTCTGGAGTAATTACAAATGTGGTAGAGTGACAATGCATTAGCTAACTTGAGTGCCTATCTTTGTCCTTAACTCAAGAGGGGCGGTGGTGTTGGGAGCTTCATATTTCCATTGCATGGTTAGTGCATTTCACATGGGCTACGTCTACATGTGCTCATGAGCTCATGGGAATAAGGGGACTTCGAAGTAGGCGGCGTCCATTCAAAAAGGAGCCCCGTCCGGACGAGACGCGCGGCGGCAATCCGCGGCAATTTCGAAGCGCTGCAGCCGCCCGCATGCTAATGAAGCGCTGAATATGCATTTCAGCGCTTCATTAGTAAACTTCGAAATGGCCATTTGCACGGCCATTTAGAAGTTTGGGGCATGTGTAGACACGGCCACGATAATCCAAACATACTGTGACAAAGTCCCTTGTCAGCCTCTGTGGGCCCCTGCGCTTCCTGGCGGATCTGTGCTGCCTCAGGGACTCACGGAGGCCCCCACTTATGCCCAGGCCCTTCCAAAGGCAGGGGTCTCTGCTTAGCGAGCCACCCTCATCATAGGCAGGACCAGTACAGGGAGAATAATACCAGTCCCCTTGCAGGCCTGCGCCTGCTCCAGTAAAGTGATCCCTCAAGGGAAGGGGCGGGGGAGTCCAGACCCACCCTCTACCCTGGACTTGGGCCCAGGGTCCCTATGAGAACAAGAGGCAACCGGCAGGACCTTTACCCCTGCCCCAAAGTAGTAGCCTCACCCTGGGCCACTTCACCCACCACTTCCCCGTGGTACCTCTTCGCTGTGCTCCTGCTCCTGCTCCTGCTCCTGCTCCTGCTCCTGCTCCTGCTCCTGCTCCTGCTCCTGCTCCTCTGATGCATCTCCCATAACCTTCCCCGCCTGCTACCAGATGGGGAGCCTTTTATAGGGAGCAAAGGGCCTATCTGACCAATGAAAGTCTGGGCCTAGACATGGAACAGAGACACTCTGTCCTCTAGGCTGCAGGGCTGCCGCAGGGATCCCATCTGGGGAGCCCCGCGGTTGGGTGGTGAGGTGCGGGGGGGTGGGCAGCCTTTGGCTGCTTCAGGCCCCCCTGGGGCTGTCCTTTGGCCCCCTTTCTGGGCGAGCTTCTCTTCCCTGCCTTAGGCAGGCTCCTTTCTTCTCCTCCCCACCCCACCCGTCAGCTAGTTTCTTCTAGACCTGCTGCGTGGGTGGTGTGAGGGGGGGACTCCTGCTGCCCTGCCTCTTGGTGGGGAGGGGGGTCCCCCCCTTCCATCTTCTGGGGGGGACTCTGCTGGCCCTCTACTTGGGCCCACCTTTCCATCCACTGGCTGCTGCATCCTCACTGCTCCAGAGGAGGTAAGGGGCTTTCTTGGGCGGCGGCTGGGCTTCCCTCCAAGGCTTGCTGTGGAGTGGCTTGGGGTGGTGAGTTTGGGTGAGGCCCCTCCCCACCGGGGCTCCAGAGGGGTAGCTGCCTAGATGGGGGTGGGGTGTTAGGGTGCGGTCCCTGCCCCCCCCACCCAGGTGCCACCGGGGCCCTCTCCAACTGGGCACCACCCTAACCATCTGCCCCTTCCTCCTTCCTGCATCTGTGGGACTCTGCAGCAGCAGCTGTTGTGGGCCCTCCTTCAGGCACCCGTGGGCACACCTTTCCCTAACACCCCCTCCCCTTCCTGGTTGGCTCTGCCACCCCTCCTTCTTACCCCTCCCTTTGTGCCCACGCCCCCCCTTTATTTTTTGTGTTTGTTAGGTGCCTGAGTCCCTCCCCTTCTCTCATACTCACCTCCCCCACAACCCAGTGCAGTAGTAGGAGCCATTTACCATCTTGTGCTTGGAGTTGTGGCCTTCTTGCATTCCCTTTCCTCCCTCTCTCCTCCTGCCCCACCCCCACCTGACCAGGTCCTCAGCCTGGCCAGTGGGGGAGGGGTAGCCACTTCCTCCCTCCGTCCTCCCCTCCCCCATTCCTTCTTAAAGTGCCCTATCTCTATAAAATTCCTTGCCCTGCGCCCCTCATCATGACCTCCACAACTGCCGGGGGGACATCTGGTGATGCCCCCCTCCCTCTTCCCTCCACTACTACCCCTTCCACACTTGAAATGGTGGCCCACTTGTCCAGGGCTGCCAGGGATCTTGCCATCACATTGGTTGAGGGCGCAGGCGTGGGCTCTGGGGCTCCTGCTGCCTCCTCTGCGGCGCCCTCCTCCAGTGACCCCGCCCTGAATCCACCCCCCGAAAGGGTGGGAAGGGCCAAGGGACCAAAAAGGGCAAGAGCCCTGCCCAGAAGGCCAAACCTCCTGCGGCCAGGCCCTCCACCCCAGCTGCTGAAACACCTACTGCAGCTTTCCCTCCTTCCCGCCCCCTGTTTCCTCCACTGATCCTGGGAGCTCTGATCCCCCGGCACCCAGGTCATATGCCCAGGCGGTGGCGGCCGCCATGCATCCTGCTCCTTCCACCTCCGCTCAGAATACCATCACCGATGGTCGCAGCCCCTTCCCCGCCCTCACCAGGAGGCATGGAGTCCGCTGCCTCGCCCCACGTCGAGACCTACGTGCGGGCATTGCGTGGGTGGTGGGGCATGCAGCCGTGGTGGCGGCCTCTTGAATGTTTGGGAAGATCGTCTTCTTCCTGGCATCGGAGGCCGCCGCGCAGGAAGCGGTGGAGAGGGGCTTGGCGGTCGGGGGCATCCACGTGCCCCTGGAGCCGTTCGAGGACCTGGGCATACGGGTGGTTTTCTCCTCTGTCCCTCCCTTCCTCCCCAATTCCGCCCTTCTGCCTTTCCTCACCTCCCTGGGCCAGCCCTTGTAGGTTCTGAGTCCCCTCCCTCTTGGCTGCAAAGACCCCGCCCTATGGCACGTGCTCTCCTTCCGCCGGCAGGTGTGAATCTAACTGGTGCCAGCAGCAGCATAGGGCAGGGTGGCCCAGGAGGGGACTATACTGGTGCCTCATCAAGGGGCCCGGTACTGGGTCTATTACACCTTGGGAGAGGCCCGGTGCTTCGTATGTTGGGCAGCGGGGCATGTCCGGAGGGATTGCCCCCTGGCCCGGCACAAAAGAGGGGAGCCCAGGACCTCCTCCGACTGGGGGGGCGCCAGCCACATGACCGGTGACACCCCGACCGCAGCAGGCCCTGGGACCACCCCTCCTCCTCCCGCTCTAGACGGAACCATCACCACTCGGGCATCGGAGGACACTCAGGCGCATGGCGAATGGCAAGAAGAAGCAGGCGCCAGCGCCTGAGCAGGTATTCAAGCCGGGTCTGTGGAGGAGAGGGAGGCAGGGCCGGCAGCAGGACCCGGACAGGGCCCACCCCAGGGCGGGCCGTCCCTTTCCCTCACTGTCCCGTTCTCCTTCTCCTTCCCTCCCTCCTCGTTACCTCCATCCCCTGGTCCTTCCTCCTCTACCATTGAGCCCGCCTCTTTGGAGGACTGGCTACTAGTAAGGGGGAAGCACAAAAAAAGAAACGCACATGCCCGGCACTCCACCCTGCTGGAGGACGGGGTGGATGTGCCACACAAGGTGTTAAAGAGAGCTGCCAGCCCTGATCCACCTGCTGAACCCCCGGCTACTGACCATCTGCTGGGGGTGACTGAGGCCGCCGCGGCGGCAATGGAGGATACCACCCCTTCTGTCCCGGAGCCCGAGCCCAAAGGGGCAGAGGAGGCCTGTCCCGAGCCCGTGCCCTCCTCCGACACCCCTCCGGCTGCTGCCCAGACCGCCGTCGCGGAGCGCCCGGAGTAGGTGAGCCCCAGCCTCGCCCTCCTCTTGCAGGAGGTCGAGGCCCTAGGCCTAACCCCGGCTGCTCTGGACATAGAGGGTCTCCTACTAGAAGCCTGCAGGCTGACTGCCTACACTCAGCCATCCCCCTCGCTTTCCTCACCTGCCGGCGATCCCCCAACCACTACCCCTCCTTGTTCAGGGACGTTGCGGGGTGCGACCGCCCCCCTGGCTGGGGACACCCTCCCAACTGCAATTCCCCAGCCCCTGGATGCTCCGGGAGGATCTGTGTCCCCCTCCTTGCTCTCCCTTCCATCCTGGAGTCGAAAACCCCAGTGCCGACCCTCCCATCTCATCGGTGCCTGCTGCCGAATGCACTGGCACCTTGTCCTTTACACCCTCTCCCTTCTCGCCACCTGGAAAAGCTCCCCCTCCTGAAACTCTTCTTGTTTGCACTCCTGCCCCCACTCCCACCTTAGCCCCCACTCCTGCCCCTCCCCCTGCCCCCACCCCCACCCATTCATCCAATCAATGCCTTGCCCCAGAACCTGTGCCCTTACCCCCTCCGGACCCTCCCCCTCCCCCCCCACTGCCTCCCCCACCCTCCCTCCCTCCTCCTCCTTCTCCTCCTCCCCCTTTTCCTCATGGCCCCTCCCCCTTCCCTAAAACCTTTACCCCTCCTGCCCCCATTGCTTTCCTTCCTGCGCCCCCCCTTGGACCCTGTCTGTTCATAACCACTCCCGAGGCTGCAACCCCTCGGGAGGCCCCCTTTGCTTCGCCCTCTTCCAGCACTTTCAGGGCTGCTCTCCCTCCACCACCCCTACTCCTCCCAAAACCAAGCCCCAGTCCCCATCCTGACCTTCTTGCCAGCCATTGGGTCCAAAAAGATACAAGGCCGAGGGGCACTTGGGACCCCGAGGCCTTGGCACCCCTAGCGCTGGCGGACGAGATGCGCGAGTTCTTGGAGGACACTCGCGGCTCCAAGAACAAAGTAGCTCTCGCCCTCCAGTGCTGGGGTGACTTTCACTTCACCCTTGAGTCCGTGAGGGCCCTTCTAAAGGAGGGCAAGGGGACCGGGAGGAGGGATGCTGTGGTCTACCAATGGGCTCGTGGCTTCTGTGATGCTCTAATCACCTAGGGCATCAGCCACGGCTTGCTGCGCAGCCCCAAGGGGACCGTTGGCGTTCCCTCCGGCAAGGATCCTCCCCAGCCCTCTAAATGCTGCCGATCATCTTTGTCACCTTGAACACCAGAGGCTGCGGGTCGGGTCTCCACAGGTGCCGGGTGCTCTCCTTCCTCCGGGGGGGGGGACGGTACTCGGTCACCTTCTTACAGGAGACCCACACTACTCCAGCCGCCGAAGCCAGCTGGCAGCTGGAGTGGGGAGGTGGGGTCCATCTTAGTCACCTCTCGGCCCATTGGGTCTGGGTAGCGACCCTGTTCTCCCCAGACCTGCAGCCCGAGGTGCTGGGGAGCGTCGAGGTCATGCCAGGCCGCCTGTTGTATCTCCGGGTATGGATGGAGGGGCTGCCCCTCCACCTCATCAATGTTTACGCCCCAACATCTGGCCCGGAGAGAACATCCTTCTTCCGGCAGGCGGCGGCCTTCCACGACTCCATCATTCCTCACGAGTGCCTGGTCCTCAGCGGGCATTTTAACTGCACCCTCAAGGAGCGGGACCATACAGGGACGAGCAGTGCCAGGCCACTGCGGACATCCTCAGGGAGCTCATCAATCATCACTCCCTGGTGGATGTCTGGCACAGCCACCACCCAGACAAGGACACCATCTTCACCTGTGTCCGGGTGGTGTGCCACAAATCCATGCACTCCTGGTTGGACCGCATCTACATTTCCTGGCAACATCTCTCTCGGGCCCACTCCTCCAGCGTGTGGCTGGCCCCTTTCTCGGACCACCACCTGGTGGCTGTGAAGGCTTTCCTCTCTCCGGGGAAGTGGGGGTCGGCCTACTGGCACTTCAACAACAGCCTGCTGGGGGATGTGGGCTTCGTAACGTCCTTCTGGGACTTCTGGCTGGCCTGGAGTGGGCAATGGCACGCCTTTCCCTCGGCTCGGCGGTGGTGGGATCTGGGAAAGGTGCACACGCGGCTCTTCTGCCGCGACTATGCCCCGGGGGGGGCAGCAGGTGGCAGAGTGAGTTGATAGGACAGCTGGAGTGGGAGGTTCTTGAGCTGGAGAGGCGCCTGGCCACCAGCCCCAGAGATCCATCCCTCTGCGGCACGTACCGGGAGAAGCAGGATGAGCTCAGGGCCCTTGACACCCTTCGGGCACAGGGGGCCTTTGTGAGGTTGCGGATCCAGCTCCTCCGGGAGATGGACCATGGCTCCCACTTCTTCTATGCCCTGGAGAAAAAGAGGGGTGCCAAGAAACATATCCTCTGCCTCCTTGCGGAGGATGGCACCCCTCTTACGGATCCGGTGGAGATGCGCGAGAGGGCTCGTGCCTTCTACGCCACCCTTTTCTCCCTGGATCTGACCGACGCTGACGCCTGCAGAGTGCTTTGGGACCAACTCCCTTCGGTCAGCATGGGCGACCGGGACCGGTTAGAGCTTCCTCTCACGCTAGCTGAGCTCTCGGAAGCCCTCCGTCTCATGCCCACCAACAAATCCCCAGGCTTGGACGGGCTGACCGTGGAGTTCTACCACGTGTTTTGGGACGTCCTCGGCCCAGAACTGCTCAGCTTCTGGGCCGAGTCCTTGCAAAGCGGGGTCCTCCCCCTGTCATGCAGGCAGGCCGTCCTCACCCTGCTGCCCAAAAAGGGGGACCCCCGCGACCTTGGGAACTGGCGTCCCATCTTGCTCCTCAGCACGGACTACAAGATTATCGCTAAATCCATCTCCCGTCGCTTGGGGTCCGTGCTGCAGGACGTGGTCCACCCCGACCAGACCTACACTGTCCGGGGCCGCACCATCTTTGACAACCTCTGTCTGGTCCAGCATCTCTTGGAGCTCAGGTGTAGGGATGATCTGTCGTTCGCCCTCCTGTCCCTGGATCAGGAGAAGACATTCGACAGGGTGGACCACGGGTACCTCCTGGGCACACTGCGGGCCTTCGGCTTCGGACCCCATTTCATCGGGTTTCTCCAGGTGCTGTACGCTGCCTCAGAGTGTTTGGTCAAACTCAACTGGACCCTGACCGCTCTGATCAGCTTCGGGCGAGGGGTTTGTCAAGGCTGCCCGCTGTCAGGCCAGCTCTATGCTCTGGCCATCGAGCCCTTCCTCTGTCTCCTTCGATGAAGGTTGATGGGGTTGGTGCTCCGTGAGCTGGAGCTGCGGCTGGTTCTGTCAGCGTACGCCGACGACGTACTCCTCGTGGTCCAGGACCCGGGAGACCTGGTGCGGTTGGAGGCCTACCAAGCCGTTTACTCGGCAGCCTCTTCCGCCCGGGTCAACTGGGTCAAGAGCTCTGGCCTGGTGGTCGGGGCTGGGTGGCAGGTGGGCCGCCTCCCACCCACGCTTCAGGCCATTCGGTGGAGTGTGGGTCCGCTGTCCTATCTGGGCGTCTTTCTATCTGCCACGCATCTCTCTCCACCAGCAAACTGGCAGGGTTTAGAGGGCAGGGTGGCTGAGCGGTTGTGGAGATGGGCGGAGCTGCTCCAGTGCCTCTCCCTATGGGGGAGGGCACTGGTGCTTAACCAACTAGTCCTGTCCATGCTCTGGCACTGTTTCAACACCCTTATCCCATCCCCAGCTTTCCTTTGCACCCTCCAGAAGGTAGTTCTGGAGTTCTTTTGGCCAGGACTGCACTGGGTCCCTGAAGTAGGGAGGACAGGGCCTGACCTGCCTACACACTCAGGTCCATGTCTTCCACCTCTGGGCCCTGCAGGGACTCCTCAACAGCAATAGTGCAGATAGTCCGGCGTGGAGCATGCTGGCGCACGCTTTCCTCCGTTGCTTCTGAGGGCTCCGATACGACCAGCAGCTCCTTTATTTGCCTTTGAGAGGCCATCCGCGAGACCTCTCAGAGCTGCCAGCCTTCCACCAGGACCTCCTCCGCACCTGGAGGCTGCTTGCAGTCTCCAGGTGCTTAGGGGCCGCTGGGGGGGAGACCTCCTCACGGAGCCCCTGCTACACAACCCCTACCTCCGTGTGCAGGTGGTGGAGTCCACCGCGGTGTGCCGGAGGCTGGTCCTCGGTGGAATCACCAGGGTCAGAGACCTCCTGGACTATGACCGGGGAGACTGGATGGAGGCCCCGGCGCTCGCCCGGCACATGGGGCTCTCCACCCTACACTCTCCCCGGCGCATACTCGAGGAGGTGAAGGCCACCTTGCCACCTGCTGCTCACACCTACCTATGCCAGGTCCTGCGAGAGGGTGCACCCCACCCCTCTCTCACTCCTGGCCCTTCAGATCTCTCTGTGAGCCCCCGGCTCCGCGAGCCTTCCCCCCGCCCCGCATCATCCCAGCCGGCTGCACGCGTTGCAGCCAATCCCCTTTCGAACCACACCCTGACGTCATCTGTACACGCTCGTGCTTCACACGCTCCACTTCCCCACCCTCACGTCCCGCCCAGATCACAAGTGGCGGGACCTTCTACCATCTTTGGAGGGTGCGGAGCCCCGGTGGGCCAGCCTTTATTCTACCCTGGTTCCGCGGCCCGCCGGGGACATAAGCTGGAGAATCCTTCATGGGTCGGTGAGCACGGGCGTGTACTTGGCACGGTTCACCCCCCTCCTGGCACTTGCTTTTTCTGTGGAACGAGGGAGACCCTGGCACACATTTACATTGAGTGCGCCAGGTTGCAGCCCCTCTTCCGGCTCCTCCAGAACCTCCTGCTGAGGTTCTGGCTGCACTTTTCCCCACACCTTTTTATCTTTGCACACCCCATCCATGGCCCCACTAAGTCGCGGGACTTCCTCATCAGCCTCCTCCTGGCTATGGCCAAGGTAGCCATTTATAACACTCGGGAGAGGAGGCTGGCGGGGGGGGAAGCCTGCTACTGTGGGGCCTATTTCCGCTCTGCTCTTCGCTCATGAATCCGGGCAGAGTTCCTTTGGGCGGCGTCCACTGGCTCTCTCGACACCTTTGAGGGGCAGTGGGTGCTGTCCAGGGTTCTCTGCTCGGTGTCCCCTTCTGGTTCCCTCCTTTTAAACCTTTGACCTCCACTCCTGTCCCTGTTTTCTCTTCAGTTGTCCCCCGTACTTTGTTGGGGCCATGGTTTTTTTTAATGGGTTCCCTCTCCCTTTAAGAGGGGCCTTTTAGTTGTGGGCGGGCTGCGCCCACCCGCTCCCTAGCCTTCAAATAGAACCCAGTATACTGTCCTTCTAGAAGGCTCTGGAAGCTTCCAGGTAAGAGTCTACCACCGGGTTTATCACAATACATATCATAATTATCATTGTATCATGAGCGCAGTGGAACATTCTCCACCAAGGGGAGGTACACCACATACGCTATGCCCTCAGAAGAGAAAGGGTGATGAGATTTGTTTTAAAACAGTAAAAGGATTAGATCCCCTGCTTTTCCTTTTGTCCCTAGTTCCTGGCCTTTCCTCTTCCTTATTTTAACCCCATCGTTTATTAGGAGCAAATGCTTCTTTGTCTTTAACTGCTGCTCCTTGATTTCCTGTAATTATCTGTCATAGCCTAGTATTCTTAAGGATTGTCTATTAGGCTATGTCTACGCTAGAGGGTTTTGTCAGCAAAATAGCTGTTTAGCTGACAAAACCTGTGGAGCGTCAAGATTCCCAAGGTGTTCTGTTGGCAGTAAGTCGACAGAATGCAGAACTTTTGTCAATGTCTGTACCCTGCTCCCCATGAGGAATAATGCCTTTGTTGACGGAGATCTGGTGAGGGAAAGCCAGTATGGATGTTCAGGGGGGCCCTCTGTTGACAAGCAGGGCTTCCGGGACACTGGGGCTGGGTCTACACAAACTTGTAATGCTGGCAGCTTCATGCAAATAAGCAGTCTCACACTTGCAAATGGCTGCACATTAACATCTTGCAACATAATTGCAAGATCCTGCCAGCAGAGGCTGCTGCCGGCAGCAAACACTGTGTAGATGTGCCTCTGCTGGTAAATGCCCCTCTGTGACCAGCCCCTTATGCCTGAATTTTTTTGTGGAAAAGTGTTCCAATTTTGTAGCTACAAATATTGCCATCACAAGGTTTTCTCCCTTATGAATGTGTTGCATAGGACTAGACCTAGAACAGACACTGTGGAGGGACACTATTTGGCCCCCTCCATTCTGAGAGCTGACAATTTATACCTACCCTTTGTTTACTATCTTTTAACCAGTCACTGATCCAAAAGAGGACTTTCTTCTTATCCCAAGGCAGCTTACTTTGCTCAAGAGCCTTTGGCAAGGGACCCTGTCAAAGGCTTTCTGAAAATCTAAGTACACTATATTCACTGAATCTCCCTTGTTGATCCCCTTATTGTTTGATCCTCAGAGAATTCTAGTAGGTTAGTGAGGTATGATTTCCCTTTACCCAAAAACCATGTTGACTTTTCCCCAACAAATTATGTCCATCTGTAAATCTGACAGTATTGTTGTTTACTATAGTATCAACCAGTGTGCCTGGTACTGAAATCAGGTTTGGTGGTCTGTTACTTCTGGGATAATTTCTTGAGCCGTTTCAAAAAATTGGTGTCACATTAGCCACCCACCAGTCATTTATCACAGAAAGCTAATTTAAATGAACAAACAGTCAGTACTTCTGCAATTTCATATTTTAAATGGAGGCAGCTCTGCTATATTCAGGGGAATAGCTTTGTTGCTGAGCACCACTAAGATCAGGGAACGTGAATGTAGCTTAAAGCCACTTTTGTCTGCGCCTTCTCAGCTGCTCCAGTTGGAACTTGGCTAGATCTGACCATCAGAGTTGAATAAGAAGGTTTATGTGAAACATTCCTCTGGCACAGATAATGAATTTGAAGCAGGAATTATTACAGGGATGTCTTGTAGCCTTTGTTATAGTGGCAGTCAGGTTAGATTATCACAATGGTCCTCTTTGCTTTGTAGATATTGTGTTATGTTACCTTTTATCTTTTCTAATTTCCAAATGTTAAATGTATTAGAATTAAATAGTAGTTAATGCCTGCAAGGATAAGCACATCTGTAACAGCAACTGGCAGTTGTAATATGAATTTCTTTCAGTAACCGCCACAGCTATGAAGTTCAATTCATTTTTATTAGACCAGATGGGTCAATGTGAGACTGTTGAAACATTTTGTATTAAGTTATTCCAACATCAAATAAAAATACTACGTATGGAATGGATACAGAACTGAGTATCCAAAAGGGTAATATGTGCCTATTTATTAGTAAATCTTTTCCTCACAGGAATTTAAAAATGGGGTAGATTTAGTATTAGTAAGGGCTGCTGCTCTATAAAGATATATTTATTTTAAAGAGTCTCCTTGTTTGTTCAGTACATCTATATAGTCATTGAATCCTTTTAATTTATTTCTTCTGTTTGATCATTATCTTTTGACAATTTTTGCTGCTATACTAGATATCTGCATCATCATTCTTCACAACAACTAAAACACAAATAGTTTGTTCAAACAGTAGGGAACAAAGTGAATTAACTACTAATTATTTTTACCATATTCCTGCTAACTAAGGAGAGAAGCATTTTTAAAAAATAATTAAAACAGTTATGTTTCAAAAACCCAGCAGAAAAAAATAGGACAGAGTTGACAAGTAAAGTCTCTCAGTCCTGGTGTGGGAGAGAGATTATGAAAGAATCTCCTACAGTCTGTATTCAACATGCTGCTGTCAATCGTTGGTGACTGAAGCTATTTGAGCTTCATAATAATGCGCAGTGCTTTGCAGAAGTACCATAACTAAATGAACATGGTACAGAACTACTGGTTTGATTTGTTCTGAACACCTTAAAAAGCTGATGATAATGTCCTAAAATATTAGACAGAATTTCTCTTTCCAGTTTGTTGAAGCAATTTCAGAGACTTTTTCTGCAAGAAGTCCTTATTCATGTGAACAGTCCCATTCACTCCCATAGTTCTGCCAGCAAGGATTGCAGGATTGTGTCTTAAGTGTTATGCATTTTGATCGTTGCTAGCAAATTTGGAAAGGCATTGGTAACATCATATTTTCATATTTCTTGAAAGAATAAATTCTACAATGGACCCTTTTAAAAATTTTAGTTTCATCTAGCAAAATGAGTATGTAAAAAACCAGCAAATCATCCAACAAAATGAGTAGGTAAGAAACCTGTTTTTGATTGTTATGCAATGTATTCCTTATTCCATTAGATACAGAGCAACACGTGGGGAATTTCTTTCAGTCACTGCACTGGAAATTTGATTGAAAACAACCAAAATAGGGACCACATGAAACTATCAGTTTTAAAGCAAAATTCCTCATTAAAGTCAAGCATTTGAAATCAACACATTAATATGGATGGCACCGGAGGGTCCCAGAATTAAAAGACACCAAAACAAACCCAATCGTGCCACCGCTGAGGAATTTGCCATTGGTTCTTATAGGAGAAAGATTAGGTCCTGACAGCTCAAGGGAGAAATATGTATTCATAAATTAAAAAACAAACCAAACCAACAACAACAACAAAACAAAACAGAAGAGGACTGACCTGACATTCAAATTGTTTTGGGGAGAAATTTTTGCCACTGACTTCAGCAGAGCCAGGATTTCACCGTTTGTATTTCTACACCTTGTTCCATTTTAAAAAGCAATTTTTTTTAATACTGTCATGCAACATGCACACATGCACATCAAGTGTTTTCAGTAACTCTTATTTCTTGCCTTTGGGCTTGCTTTCAAAATATTCAAATATATTTGGCTTTTGCAACTTTCACTAATTAAACCATCTAAAGCAGATGGAATTACAGAAATTACAGGGTTTAAAATATCATCCTAATTGGTTTACGATCTATGTGACACTACAGTGCTATTCAGACTGTGTAATGTTTAAGGACTGCACAAAAGAGAAATCTTGCCAATTAATTTTCTTAAACTCCATTATCCACAATTTTTCCGTCTTTATCATCCTTTTTTCCCCAGCTTTGCTCAGAATACAGCTAGTTGAATAGAGGCACACACAAGTAACTCCATGTACTTACTGGGAGGGTCTCTCTGTTTACTGCGCAGGAAATTGCTTATTTTTCATGTGCAAGAGTATATAAAAATAAGCAAACCTAAGGAAGCCCAAAGATAGACATCGTGAAACTATAGAGAGAATTATATATATTAGTAATATCAGTTCTGCACTAACCACTTCTGATACATCTTTGCATTATGGGAATTTGAAAACAGAGTAAAATGTTCTAATCTTGAGAGCTTAATCACATAAAGTTGTACCAAAATATAATGATTCTCTTTTGAAGAGATTAAAACAAAAACCCTTCTGTTTCTTTAAAGTATCTCATTTTGCTATTTAGACATTATTTTAACTCACTGTTCCCTTTTGTTGCTATGGTAACAGGTTTTGGCCCTCATTGTGACAAAAAAGTATCTCAGTCCTTGTTCCTATTTGAATCCATATGTTCCTGTGTATCACTGTACAAGGTAGGGAAGAAAAGTCTGAGAAGATCACACCTTTCAGAGCGAGGTAATAACTTGTGCCAAATAAAGCCAGCAACTGGAGAAATAGCCTCTAGCAGGCACAGGTTCACTGCATGGAGTAGTTCAGGTTCCAGTTTTAATGATTCTAGCAAAGGTTGGGGTTTCTTACCCCCCATGTGACATTTCAGGGACTTTTTGTATATATAAAGCATACTTAACTGAAGTGTGTTTTCAGAGATTTCTGTGGAACAGACCGTAAGCCCCTTTCAGCATTGCAGGGGCCAGCTAAGAGAACCAGTCATCTGTTATTCGAACTTAAAAAGGAAAACAAAGGAAGGAAAAAGAAAAAGTGGACAAAAAGTAATGTTAAATAGCATGGAGCATGACTAATGGCACAAGCATGTTAAAATCATTGGGAAAATGTCCTTGGAAGACAAATGAATTTTCAGCAGAATAATTAACTTAATTAACAAATTTGCATGCATATTCATCAGGCTATTGAAGTCTTTCCAGCACAGCTTGATGAGCATTGGTGTAATAATTGTCTCATTTACATTCTGCAATCTACTACAATTTGGGGCATGCAAAAAAAAAAAAATCCCCAACCTCTTCCCTTCGACTTTTTTTAGGACCCTGGCCCTCCTAATAAACTCATGCAAACAACGCGTAATGTCCATTCAGTAGTCCTTCTTTCAGCCCTTTTAGCACAACCTTTCTCAGCCTCTACCACGCTTTCCTCCGCTCAGTTCCCCCCACCCCACCGCCTTTGGCCCACGTTCGCTGTTTTGCCTCTGCGTGCTCTCCTGGGTAAATCTTGGCACCAGTTCTGACTTCAAATCTCCTGGGCCGCCAGACTGCATCATGTAAAAATTGCCATTTTCCTCTATCTCTGCAGGGCAATCTTTAAAGGCAGTAAGGTGTGACGCTCCAGACTGGCAGCTTGGCAAGAAAGAGCCCATGGATACCAGCACACAGGAATCTGGAGGGCTCACTCTGACAGCCAGTCGGTAGTGGTAACAAAAGGAATCTTTTTATAAAGGGGGGAAGCAAATGTATTTTTATGTGTTGTAGACATATGGCCACAAGACCAGCAGAGAAACATTTAATTACTAATCTCATGCTTTAAAGAAAAAAACTATACACACAATAATAAAGTGCCCACATTTTATTTTTCCCTTTAGATTATATATATATATATATATATATATTTGAAAGGAGCCTTCCAGTGTCAACTGGTTTAAATATAGACCATGTCCACAATATGGTTTGACCCTTTTTAGCCAAATTTGGCAAACATTTGTGAACACAAACTACTAGTATTATTCTATATTAGCTTGAACTGACGTGTGATTTTCATGTCAAGTGTGGATAGCATTTCCTTTTAAATAGCAACTTTGCTATTTAACAATGGGGATTCTTTCTATTGACTTCAGTGGGCTTTGGATAAGGTAATTCAAACTGTAGACTTTCACCTCTAAACAGTCCACACAATGTTTTCTTCATCATTTGGAACACAGTTGATCACTAAATTTGGTGTGGATGCAAACCATGCTATAATGATATTAGTCACTAAGTCATTGTGTTTGAAGGTAATTTCAGATTTGATTACAACACAAGGTTTATTGTGGTCCTTATATTTCCCTGTTCCCCTATATGTCAGTTATACTAAAAATGTAGTCCATGGCTGCTGACTAAATTATCAAAATAAAAATGATAGAACCACAACAAGTGCCGTGGTTATATAAAAACCCATTGTTAATACAGAGATATTGGTTCCAATTCAGCAAAACACTTAAGGGCCGTGTCTACACTAGCCCCAAACTTCGAAATGGCCATGCAAATGACCGTTTCGAAGTTTACTAATGAAGCGCTGAAATGCATATGCAGCGCTTCATTAGCATGCGGGCAGCCGCGGCACTTCGAAATTGACGCGCCTCGCCACTGCGCGGCTCGTCCTGACGGGGCTCCTTTTCGAAGGGACCCCCCCGCTACTTCAAAGTCCCCTTATTCCCATCAGCTCATGGGAATAAGGGAACTTCGAAGTAGGCGGTGTCCTTTCGAAAAGGAGCCCCGTCTGGACGAGCTGCGCGGCGGCGAGGTGCATCAATTTTGAAGTGCCGCAGCCGCCCGCATGCTAATGAAGCACTGCATATGCATTTCAGCGCTTCATTAGTAAACTTCGAAATGGTCATTTGCGTGGCCATTTTGAAGTTTGGGGCTAGTGTAAACGTAGCCAAGAACAGGCATACTTTTAACCATGTCCTCAACTGGCTACAGAGGGAGGTACTTACTTAAGTTCTTTGCATTGAACCTGCAAGGCAGCGCTACCAGGAAAAGGAGTCTCTGAAGAAAAGAGCCTGAAGAGCGATGGGGGAAGGTGGACCTGGGGGTACTGAGAGCAGCTGGGGGGAGAGGGGCCAGTGCAGTAAGGAGGGCGGACATGGGAGCAGATGGGGTTAGTGGGTTGGGGAGGGTCCTATGGTGATGGTAGCTGGGGGGAGGGGGCGAAAGGTAGGGAGGAGGGTCCCGGGGATATGAGGTCATTGCTCCACAGGGAGCTGTGGTGACAGGGAGTTATGAAGTAGTGGGATCCTTAACCACATCTTCCACACCCCACTGCCTTGGGGGTTATCCTGGGAAGGAGAAAGGCTAAGGGAGTGAACCCTGACAGAAAATCCGGAGTGGAGTCCGAAGGCGGTTCGGTGTCAACTTCTGGCACTGTCCCGGCAACTCCTGCAGCTGAGCTGGTACCAGACGTGGAGGTTATCCTCTCCTTTGGACTATAGCAGTAAAGCCGAGAGGGGGACGCTGGTGTCTGGGCAGCCCAGAGTCTCCATAATAAATGCCCAGGCTCGCGCCTGGAGAGGTACTCCGGCATTGCTGAACAGCGTTGTGTCAACACGGGAGGCAACAGATACCAGTTATAAGCTCTTGCTCGATTGGCATAGAGAATGAGCGCCAGGGGTTGCCTTTGATGGTGGGAGAGATCCTCGCATCTCACTAGACAGTCACCGCCCGCCTCAAGCTGGGCAGCCCCCAGCCAATAGGGTACTGTCCCGCCACAGTTCACCTGCCTTGCTGGATGCGTGAGGCTTAAGGTTCCTGAACCTGGCAAGTGACTGGAATTTGGGCACCAGGCAAACCAATAAGAAAATCAGCAAGAAATGAGAAACATCAACAATTCAAGCTTGCTTTCTGGAATGTGCGGACCATGCTGACTGGCTTGACTGAAGATCTTCAGGCCATCAGTGACACCCGCAAGACTGCTGTCATCAACGAGGAACTGAAGAGGCTCAGAGTTGATATCGCTGCACTGCAAGAGACACGACTCGCCGATTCGGGATCTCTAAAGGAAAAGGACTACACCTTTTTCTGGCAGGGTAAAGCCCAAGAAGAACCCAGAGAGCATGGTGTTGGCTTTGCTGTCAGAAACACCCTTCTACAAATGGTGGATTTAGTCATGGGTGGATCAGAAAGACTTCTTCAGATCATGCTTCAAACTCGCGTCGGTCCTGTCCACCTGATCAGCGCATATGCTCCAACCCTGTACGCCACACCAGAAGTAAAAGACAAGTTCTACGACATGCTTAGTGCTGCTGTAGTGCAAATACCTGCTCGTGAACAAGTGTACATCTTGGGTGACTTCAATGCAAGAGTTGGAGCTGATTGGGCCTCATGGCCTTCCTGCTTAGGACACTTCGGTGTGGGAAAAATGAATGACAGTGGACAGCGTCTCCTTGAACTGTGCACATACCACAATCTGTGCATCACAAACACATTCTTCCGAACGAAGCCACAGCACAGAGTGTCGTGGAGACACCCACGCTCGAAGCACTGGCGTCAACTAGACGTGGTCATCACTAGGTGTAATAACCTCAAAAATGTCCTTCTGACACACAGCTATCATAGTGCTGACTGTGATACAGATCACTCGCTAGTTTGCTCCAAGCTCAAGCTGAGACCCAAGAAGCTGTACCGCTCTAAACCTGCTGGAAGGCCCCGCATTGACGCCAGAAAGATGGCAAACTTGGAGAAAGCTGAAAAGTTCAGAGAGACCCTCCAGGAAAATCTGCGCAGCGGCCCTGGGTGCGCTGATGCGACATCCAAATAGCAACATCTGAGGGATACAGTTTACAACACGGCTTTGTCGGTGTTTGGAAGAAGAGCTAGAAACACGAATGACTGGTTCGAAGCTAACTCTGATGAGATGATTCCAGTAATTGAAAAGAAGCATGCTGCGCTCCTGGAGTACAAACGCTCACCGAGCCAGAGTACCCAGCAAGCGCTTAGAGAGGCCAGAAGAACAGTACAGCAGACAGCCAGGCACTGTGCCAACAACCACTGGCTCCAGCTATGCAGCAGCATCCAGACCTGTGCCGACTTTGGTAATCTCAGAGGAATGTACGAGGGTATGAAGAAGGCATTAGGACCCACCCAGAACAGGATGGCACCTCTGAAATCCAAATCTGGTGAAGTCATTACTGACAAAGCGAAACAGATGGAGTGCTGGGCTGAGCACTATTCCGAGCTGTACTCACGCGAGAACATTGTGGTTGACGCAGCCCTCAATGCCGTCGAGCTCCTACCAGTAGTGGATGAACTGGATCAAGAACCGACTGTGGATGAACTGAAGAGAGCTATCGACAGCATTGCAGCAGGAAAGGCCCCTGGTCAGGATGGTATACCACCAGAGGTAATCAAATGTGCTGCGAACACACTCCTGGAACCCCTACATGAGTTACTGTGCCTGTGCTGGAAAGAGGGTGAGGTTCCACAGGATATGCGCGACGCTAACATTGTAACATTGTATAAGAACAAAGGAGACAGAAGCGACTGCAACAACTACCGTGGAATCTCCCTCCTAAGCGTCACTGGTAAACTGTTCGCTCGCGTCATCCTTGGCAGACTCCAGAAGATTGCTGAGAGGGTGTACCCCGAATTGCAGTGCGGATTCCGCGCAGAGAGGTCTGCCGTTGACATGGTCTTCTCTCTAAGGCAGCTGCAGGAGAAGTGCAGGCAGCAGGGAAAGCCACTCTACATAGCCTTCATCAACTTGACCAAGGCTTTTGACTTGGTCAGCAGGGATGGTCTGTTCAAACTGCTCCACAAGATAGGCTGTCCTCCACAGTTACTCAAGATGATCCAGTCATTCCACGAAGACATGAGAGGAACCATCCAATATGACGGCGCATTATCGGATGCTTTCAGAATCAGGAGCGGCGTCAAACAAGGATGCGTGCTTGCTCCGACATTGTTCAGGATCTTCTTCGCACTCCTCCTGAAGAATGCCTTTGGATCTTCAACAGAGGGCATCTTGCTGCACACAAGATCTGATGGGAAACTGTTTAACCTTGCAAGGCTGAAAGCTAAGTCTAAGGTGCGAGAAGTCCTCATCAGAGACATGCTGTTCGCAGACGATGCTGCTGTAGTGTCTCACACAGAAGACCAGCTTCAAAAACTGCTGGATCAGTTCTCCAAAGTGTGCAAGGACTTTGGGCTTACCATCAGCCTAAAGAAGACGAATGTACTCGGTCAGGATGTTGCTGAATCCCCATCAATCAGCATTGACAACTATACGTTAGAGGTCGTCCACGAGTTTGTTTACCTCGGGTCCACCATCACTGACACCCTGTTGTTGGACACTGAGCTAAACAGGAGGATCGGAAAAGCGGCCACAACTCTGTCCAGACTCAGCAAGAGAGTGTGGAATAACAACAAGCTGTACACTCACACCAAAATGCAAGTCTACAGAGCCTGCATCCTCAGCACCCTCCTTTATGGCAGTGAGACTTGGACCCTGTATGCCCGCCAGGAAAAGAGGCTGAACGTCTTCGACTTGCGCTGCCTCAGGCGCATCCTTGGAATATCATGGAAGGACAGAGTGACCAACACCGCCATCCTCGAGCAAGCTGGAATCCCAACCATGCACACCCTCCTCAGGCAGTGTCGACTCCACTGGCTTGGCCACGTCCACAGGATGAATGATGGAAGGATTCCAAAAGACATCCTGTATGGTGAGCTAGCGTCTGGCAAAAGACCTCCCGGATGCCCCCAGTTGCGTTACAAAGATGTCTGCAAGAGAGACCTCAGAGAGGTAAACATCGAGCTGGACAGTTGGTAAGAACTAGCAGACGACCGCAGCAGATGGAGGCAGGGGTTACACAAGGGCCTTCAGAAGGGCGAGTTGAAGATCAGACAGCTACCAGAGGAGAAGCGAGCGCACAGAAAGCACAATAAGTACTTGCCAGACACCCACTACATCTGCAAGAGATGCAGCAAGGACTGTCACTCTCGTGTGGGTCTTTATAGTCACAATAGACGCTGTAAATGAAGTCCTCAATTGAAACTTTAAAGGGCGCGATCCATAGTCTATGCAGACTGAAGGATGCCTACTACTACTCTTTGCTGAACAGTGGTGGGTATAGAGGGGAAAGATGCTCTTGCCGTGAAGGAACTGGACTGAGAATTAGATCTGGATTCAGTTCCCAGCTTTGCCACAGGCTTCCTGTGTAACCTTTGGCATATTGCTTAATGGCTCTGCCAAAGTAGGATAATCAGAGGTGCCAAAATCCAGTGTAGGCTCCGGGGCAAGGTGGAGCATTGCCAGCTCTGTGTGCCTAGAAGAGGCAGGGCCATAAGCAGCGAGTCCTTAGCACCACTGAGATCATGGCGCTGTCCCCCGGCTCCTCAGAGCAGCACAGAGTAGCACTGCCTCAATGCTTCAATGGGGCCCAGGGTTCCAGCCACTTCTCCTGCCAAAGTAGCAGTGGCAGCAGCCAGAGCGCCGGGTCCCTTTGAATCAGCAGCTCTGGGGCAACTACGCCCTTTGTGGCCCCCCCAACCACCACTGCCACCGGCAGCGGACCTGGAAATAATAATGCGTACCTTCATCTTTCTTTTGTCTGTTTTATTTAGGCTATGTGTACACAGGAGCTGCGAGGTCTAATTCCCTGCTCCAGCTAGCACTTTAAATAGTGGTGTTGCTCATGCTAGGCATCTGAGTACAATCCTGCTCAAGCCCTGGGTATTCAGATAGCTAACCCATTCTACCGCAGCCACTGCCACTTTTAGGCATTAACTTGACCAGGGTTAGCACACATACATCCACCTGGACAGGAAATTACACCTCCCAGTTGTTGTGCAGACATTGTCATGGATAGCAAACCCACCATGGAAAGGACAGCCTGTTATTATGCATTTGTACAGCAGATAGCACTAGGAACTTTCTGACTCAGCTGCAGAATCTGGGAGCTATTGTAACACAACTAACATTGCAATAGTAGAGCTAAAATAAAAAAACAAATGTTGAGGGTCCAAGTAGGGTGCAAATAGTTAATAAGCCTTCCACTGGCCTCTTACACGGGGCCAGTGGAATTTTTTTTCCCTTGATAAATGCATGCAGTCGTATTTGGTCTGAGTTTCTAAAGTTTGCATGATTAATTTTTCATACATGTTGAATATATTAGCTAAATAAGGATGTCTACAACAGGCTTGCAATATTATCATTAGAATCTACCAGTTCAGTCATGAGATTTGCTTGCTTGCCCATTGTCATGAGGTATATAATGCAAACCACAAGATGTAAAGTGGCAATAGTGCTTGTTATAATGAAGCCCACAGTCACAACCATATAGTTAAGGCTAAGTTCTGTCTTGCACTTGAAGGAATTCAACCTCTTTATTTTGTATGAAAAATACAACTATGGGCATTTAGCATCTCAAACTCACCTTACTTACACCTTGGCTATGTCTACACTAGAAGCATCTGTCTGCAGAAGCTACTGTTGGAAGAGATGTTCCAACAACACTTCTATTGACAGATCGTGTCTACATATAAAAGCGAATCAATCTTTTGATCCACTCTGTTGACAAAATGGCCCCGGGAGCATCTGCACAGTTTTTCTGTCTACAGTTTCTGTTGACTAAACACATTTTGTGTATAGCAGCTCCACGAGTTTTGTCTACAAAACTCTACTGCAGACATAGCCCCTGAGTACAGAGTTAGCATCTCAAAATTTACATATATAGCCAGAAATTAATGTGATTTACAGCTAGAGTAGTTAAAAATTGTGAACTTTAAGAAAATCATCATCTGTCAGAATTTTCCTTGTCCATGATAAGCTTAAGAAACTAACACACATTCTTCAAACTAAAGTTAATTGAAATCTTGTATATAGGGTGCATTTGAAGAAACATTTTGAAGAAGCTAAGCTAATAATAATAATAATAATAATAATAACAATAATATTTAGCCCATAGGGCGCTTTGATCTACAGGTCTGAAAATTCTTAAGGGTGGGCCTTTTGTTACATCAGAGGTAACTGAACTAACTACTACCCTTCCTCTAGAGCAAATTTGCATGAAACATTTCTTTTGGTTGTAATAATTCTCTGGCATAAGGCTGGGCACATCTCAAGAGAGGTTATTGACACAGCAGACACTGCCCTTTAATATCAGTCCTCTACTACACACTCAGGTATCACTGCTAGGAGAAACTAAAGAAGGGGCAGAGGGGAAGCCTGTAAAAGACAGATGCATTATGATTAAAGAATTATGTTCCCCTCCAGCACTGTTACATCTAAAACGCTTTAATTCTGCCCTGTACTAATACAATGAATGAGAAAAAAGTCCGTGTCTTTAAAAATAAGTTTACTCTAATACGGACTGCAAACATCACGATGTCTATGCATTAACAAATGGTTATTGCCTGGTGTCACTATAGGGCAGAGTTAAGGTTGTTTGAGAACCTTAACTGAATTTCTCACCTGGAAATGTTTTAATTTCTTTCAAGTGTACCCTTAACATTGAATTTCCTGAACTTGTAATACAAGATGTTTTACTGTTAGAATACCAATACTTACTCTCAACATTAACTCCCTCTCAACTGGTTTTTGGGAGTTGGGGAATATATGTAGAACATCAGTGGGTTTTTTACAAAGATTAAATAATTAATCTTCATGAGAAAATGGGTAAACTGAGGTTAGATATATTTGACTAATGACAGAGAGAAGGAGATAGGAACTCAGGATTTTCTGGCTCTTTGTCCCATGCTCAGAGCACCAGATAAAGACCCTTCTTTCTCTAAATAGGCCACATTTCATTCCACAGTAAAACAATCTATTAATTTGGCATGGCATGGGATTAAAGCATTGGCACACAGGTTTCCTGAAGTCTTCAAAACATAATTGAAAAGAAAAAATCAGGCAGTATTGCACATCTTTTTATTTTACGCAATGGAAAAACAGTACGACTACGTCTACACTACAGTAACCTGTTGACAAAAGTTACTATCAGAAGTGAATCTTCTGACAAAACATGTCTGAACAAAAAAGTGGATTGCTCTGTTGAGCCGTTCAGTCGACAGAGAACAGCTAGACTCTGTGACCCTCTCTCAGCTGAATGGCCAATTGGAAGCTCAGCAAACGGGCTGCCCGGGTGAGCCAGACACCCAGTCTGTCAACAAAGTCCCCCCACTCTCCCTGGAGCATCTACTTGGTTTTTTTTGTCTACAGAAACTGTCGAGAAAGGTGTTATTCCTCATCACAGAGAGGCAGAATGCTGTTGACACAACACATTCTGTGTGTAGATGCTTCACTAGAGTTGTCAACAAAACCTTGATTTTTGTCAACAAAACTCTCCAGTGTAGACATAGCCAATGTATATTGATATCAATATAAGAATTCCATGCAATTAAGGGGAAAATAATATTGCAGTCAAGATTTTCTATGTGGATCTGAGAAGAAATTTTGTCTTTAATTTCTTCCAGTGTTAATTCATTTCTTGCCCTCTGCTTACAAAAGGATTTTCATTTTGTTTCCTAGCTAATTAACAAAATTCACTTCATCACCATTAATGGCCTCATCTTCCTCTGCACTTAATTAAATTAACTTTTTTAGAGTTAGAGAGGGTTTCATTTGTCCAATACATCATGTTTTGTAACGCTGTTTAAAGTGTGCAACATAAATTCATTAGGAAGAAAGTGAGACTAGTCAGGGCTCACCTCTTTGTTAATTTTCTCCATCAGAAAATAGAACTTCTGAGCATGGTGTAATGGTCTGATCTGATGAATCAGTCTTCGTGCATTTCTGAGTTCTTTGTTTGAATTTGCCTTTCCTATAAAAAGATCTGCATGAAAGCAAACACTTTTTCACAGGTTTTACAGTCTGTTAGACAAGTTTCATCTAAATGTGTGTCTGGCCAATGGGAAATGAACCAAAGAGTGAATACAGTGTCTTTTCCCACAAGTCAGTCATCCAGAGGGTGACTGTCACTCGTACTTATGTCTTAGAATTAGCTAGTGCTTGCAAAGCACTTTGAACATGAAAAGTGTTTTGCAAGTGGTTGGTGCGGGTATCTTTACATAGGAAAATTATTCTGGAATAGTTTATTCTAGAGTTATTATTCAAAATAGGCAGTTCCAAAATAATGCACCTACACTGCAAGGAAGCCCCAGAATAAGCAAAACTTGTTCTGAAATAATGTGTGTACACACAATAGAGCCTATTTTAGATTAGCACCCCTGACAGCACTGCTTCCAGGGGCTCTAATCTGAAATGCTAGGTTGACATAGTGGAATTATTTTGGAATAAGCTATTCTGGAATTGTTTATTCTGAAATACTCCCAATTCCCTGTCTACACAGCCCCTATTCTGAATATTTATTTCAGAATAGATGCTATTCCTTATCGAATATAAGGTTTACCAAATTCTAAAGTTGTCCTCTATTTCAAAATTATTTCAAAATATTAACTGCATTGTGTAATTGCATTCTGCCTGCAAAGTTATTGCAAAATAGCATCTGTTATTTCAGAATAACTTTCCTGTGCAGACATACCCTATCACTGCAATTTTCAGTGGCGAGTATGTTTTAAGATTGCATATCTTACAATATGGCTACAGATTCACTTATTAACAGTAGGCAATCTTGTTAGAGGTATCATTACCGAATGGCATTTTCCCAGAATGGTCGTCTGAAGAACCCCTCATCTTTGTTACCCTCCACTCATTTGGAATCTCAAATTTGTTTTGTTAAATGGATTCTGACTTCTCCTTTTCCTATATAGCTCCTCCACTTGGTGAACTTATGAAATGTAATGTCTTGGGTCTTGAGCCCTGGCCTGGAAACCCAAACTGCCGCTGTGTCCTGGCCTCCACCCAATGTCTTCTGAAACCTGGGAGGTTGAGTAGCCAATTGGACTACAGCCAAAGCCATGGTACTGTCCAGGCTTCACCAGTGGGTTCAAACATGCTATTTAAGCTAGAAAGAGGCACAGGAAGTTGTCCGAGCAACCAGGTGGTTTCTTGTTGTGGCTGCATCAGACCCTGCTTGTGCCAGCTTCCTTTGGCAACCCTGTTCCCAATCTGGCTCTAGCTCCTGCCTTACCTCTGTCTTCACTTCTGTTTCCACTATGTTCCTGCTCCGTGGTTGTTCCTGGTCTCTCCTTCAGTTCCCGCTCTTACCTCACTTCCATCGTCAATCCTCAGTCCTGGCTATGGCTCTGCCCTCCAACTTATGACTCTGGCTTGACCCTTGGCTCTGGTGATTACAGCTGATTCTGGTGCTGACCCTCAGCTTGTTCCCCAATCTGGATTCTCAGCTCTGCCCACTACACATGACTTCTGTTCTGACTACTAGGCCAGACTGTTTACATTCTGGTCCATAAGAGTACACAGCCTTTAAAAAGATTTCTGGTTTCCTGGTTTAACATACTTCTTTTGATACAGCTTTTATGATTTTAACTGTATTTTCTGTCCTGAATACATTCTGCCTATGTAATACTTGCAGGCCCAGAATTGTCTTTGGTGACATATGTTTGACTATTACTGAGTAGTGGTATTTATTCTCTCCCCGCCTCAGGTGCACGTGCCCTGAAGTGTCCCTCTTTATCTAGAACCAGGTTCACCTATGAAATCCAATGTGTTCTCAGCAATCTTTGGCATGCTTAAAGGACTGGTTCTTGTATCATTCATGAGAATCAGGATGTACCAATACCTAACAAATAACAGCCACTTTACAGTTATTAGAAAGCTATTTATTTAGAGTGATGGATCCAGCCTTCCCTCAGTTTCTGTGCCTGCAGGTCTTTCCTGCTCAGCCTTGCACCCATCACACAATTGTTGATAAATAATGATTAAGCCTGTGAGCATTGTGTTTGAGAAGTGGCCTCAGCCTAGCTGCTAGCTGGTTGAAACATCTGTTGCAGCTGTGTCCTCCTGTCTTGATGACATTTTAAT
Source organism: Carettochelys insculpta (assembly GCF_033958435.1). Taxonomy (NCBI): domain Eukaryota; kingdom Metazoa; phylum Chordata; order Testudines; family Carettochelyidae; genus Carettochelys; species Carettochelys insculpta. The sequence goes on along the minus strand of NC_134138.1, from coordinate 189,777,658 downwards.
TTATTCCGAGGATTAGTCCACAGAAAAGCAAAACGCGCACAATTTATTGAGAAGGCTTTAGTAACGTGCAAACCTTAAAAAAAAAAGTATCTTCCAGCCTCCTACCACAGAGTTTCTCAGAGTCTCATGAAGGGGTACGCAGTGATCCCATAGCAAGGTAAAAGTGGCCCACCTCTAGGCAATGCCCCAAATCATTTGAGAAATCCAACACTTCATTGGATTTGCAAAAGTGTTTTATTTTTTAAAAAACCCCTAAAGGAGACCTGGGTGGAATAGTCCCTCCCTCATTACTTTATTGACAAAAAAGGCCTAATTTCTGACACATCCATGATGCTAAATCGATTTCCAGTTCCATATTTTTTTGTTTACCAGGCATAATCATAACACAGCCCTTGGGTTACATCAACAGATTCTCTTGTTTAGGCAAATTCAGTCTTTATATCTCACTTTACCACCTTTTTCCACTATCATTTGTTGTTGCAGGTTATTATGATATTTTACAAGCTTACACCCACTTTCCTGTAGTTGCACTACTAGGGTAAATGTGTAGGCCCAATTTTATAACTGTGTCTTATCACTTTGTTCAGGCTATGCCTCTATTACATAGAGCAAAGGTGTCTTTTTAGCTGTGACAGCCAGCGTATGAGTCATCTCTCAAAAGGCAGGGGATAACAGCATAATCTTTCCTCTGGTCTCTGTGCCCGCAAATCCGTGGAGCCAGTGTAAAGATAATTCTAATAGACTTTCTGCCCTTTTCATTGTCCTACAATATGCAGAGTTGGATCTAGCCTGTCATCAAGAGATAGTTAAAATTTGGAATCTTGACTTCTAGTAGACATTTTCTCACACACACACACACACAAAATCCAACTTTCTGTTAAAAACCAGTTAGGTTACTGTCACACTACTGCGCTCTGTCACACTGTTGGAAGAGATTTCCCAACAAAACTTCTGTCAACAGAGTATGGCCACACACAAATGCCAATCAGAAGACACTATGCTCTGTTGACAGAGCAGCCGGACTGCCCAGCTGATCTTTTGACAAAACAGGGACCTGGAAGCACAGTAGATAGGACTGCCCATTGTTCTGGGTGCCCTGTTGGTGAGAGAAGGGGCCCTCAGAGCATCCATACAGCTTTTTCATCAACAGAATCTGTCAACAGCAACATTACACGTGATGGCTGAGAGGTAGAACACTGCCAGTGAAAGTGCTGTGTTTTGTCACAAACTGTAGACAAAACTCATTTTGTGTGTGGATGTTCCACCAGTTTTGTCTTCAAAGTCTGGGTTTTTGTTGGCAAAACTCACTAGTGTAACCATAGCCTTTGAGTGGAAATTTTGTGCAACCCTCCTTGTTAACCAATGCCAGTATGCAGTTTCAAGAAGTCATGACCTAAATTAAGATGTTCAGTAATTGTTATATCAAACATAGTTAGCCTTTTATGAGTATCACTGTACTGTTCTGACCAAAATAGTTCACAGCCTTTTACGCTGAGTATCCCCTATTATCCTGTTCATATGAAAGAAGAATGAATTCTCCCCTCTGATGTGATATGCATGTAGGAGAGGGCATAGGTTATCAGCTACCCTCCTGTGGCATAACAGGTCTTTCTACAATAAGGGAAAACATATTTGAAAGAGAAAGATTTTTCTCACACGTCAACCTAAGACTGTGGAATGAACTCCCACAGAAACTAAGGATGATCAAAAATCTCCCTAGCTTCTGCCCTAAGTGCTAGGTGTATTTCTTTGCCTTTGCCTTCTGTAACGTAAGCATATGGAAATGTGTGCATGTATGTATAAAAGAATTTGATTGATTGATTGATTGATTGATTTAAAATATCCAAAACAAGCCACTCCATTGCATGTACTTCTCCCATAGGGCCATGATGTCCAACACACTACCCAATAGCCAAATGTGGCTATTTGGCCAATTGAGTGTGGCTAGTTGGCTCGAACATGAGGCTATTTGGCCAACTGAGTGTAGCTAGTTGGCTTGAACATGAGGCTATTTGGCCAGTTGAATATGGCTAGTTGGCTTGAACAATAAATATATTTTCAGAATTATGTGACTAGTTCACTACAGCAGTAGCCACTATAATTCAGATATGTTTGGATACCATGGCCCCTGGGTAAATATTTGGGAATAAACACAGTACAGACATGTAGGCTATGGCTACACTAGTGAGTTTTGCTGACAAAACCCCAGTTTTGTTGACAAAACCGGTGGAACGTGCACACACAAAGTGCATTTTGTCTACAGTATGTTGACAAAAGTTAGCACTTCCACCAACAACCTTCTGCCTGTCCAAGATGAGGAAGAGTGTCTTTTGTCAACACGTCCTGTTGACAAAAAAAAAGTGTGGATGCTCGGGTGGGGGGGGCGGGGGCTTCTCTTGACACAGAAGGCATCCAGAACAATGGCATACCTGTCTACTGTGTTTCTGGGTTCCTGTTTGATCAAGAAAGCAGCTGGGCAGCCTGGCCATTCTGTTGACAGAGTGGAGTGTTCTTCTGATTGCCTTTTGTGTATGGCCATGCTCTGCCAACAGAAGTTTGTTGGGAAATCGCTTCCAACATTCGCTTTTATCTACAGATCACTCTAGTGTAACCATAACCGTAGTCACGTTAGTTAATGCACAAATGGTAGGTGCTTAGATACTGTGTTGAGGAGTGTGATATAAAAACCTAGGCAGAATCAAAGTATTATAATTTAAAATTTATCATTGCTGTCTTTTTTTTCGGGATCATCACAAACGTGAGATAGGCATCCCGTGAGACTACCTCAATACGCAAAAATAATTTAAGATTTTTATCATTAACTACATTCCACTGAACTTTTCATTTGGTTCTTGAGAATCAAGAATTTCTTTTAATATAGGCTATGTTTTATTGGAATTGCAATTAACTAATATTCTTATTAATTTCTATGTTATAGTCTGTATGGTTATACAATACCACTGTGCCCTCCAGCACTAGATGAAGTTGCATAAATTTTTTTCTTAGGGTTTCAAAGTTGTAACATTTCTGAACCCAAACCAATTCATTTTCCAAAATGTTAACTTTTAAGGATTGTTTGTTCCCCATATTCCCACTCCCTTAACACATGGCCACTACTTAACTATGGTCCTAATTCAGCAGAGCACTGAAAGCCATGTGTCTTTTCTGGCAGCATGGTGGCCTTACATGGCTATCTTGTGAAGTGTTGCACAGTGCTTCCAAAGAGGGGCAGTCACTGCGAGTTGAGCGCACTCAAAATCTGGCAGGATATGCTCCACACATTGCAGGTTTGGGCCCCAAGCACCATGCATTGGTCCTCACTAGTTGCCTGACACTAATGTATGGTCACAGTAGGCCAAATCAATCTAGTCCTTTCTATGACTGCACTGAAATTACACTAGGGATGAACTGAGAGTGGTGTCATCTGTAGAGCAATCTGTGTGAGCAAACCAAACAGAAAATAGCTCAGAGGGTCTGTGCTGTGGTGTTCACATTTTGCCTCTGATGCTACAGATTGCCCACTGGCATTTTCTCCATTGAAAATTGTTTACAAGAGGAAAGGTGATTCTGAGGTCTGCTGAGCAATATGAAATGTCCTAACATATCGCAATTTCTTGTGTTGGACATAATAACCTTTGTGTTGGCCAGGGTAATTTTTCTGCTGGACAGAGAATTTTTTTCTGCTGCTTCTTTAGACTAGATTATCAGGTAGATCTGGTTCATTTGCCTGTAAATAATTATAATAAACAAATACCATTCAAAATTGCAATCTACTTTCTTTGGAAGTTTAACTGATAATTGCAGAAGTACTTGGATTAACTATATCTTTATAGGAAATGGACTATTTATAAATATTGAATTATGCTATTACATGTCTGCATATTTGTAATTATAATAAAGACATATAGATAAATATTAGAGAATTATTTAAGGTATATTTAACACATACTGGGTTCTACAGCCAGATGGGGGTCCTTTTTGAAGGGACCCCAGGAACTTCAAAATAACCTTCAGCAGATAGGAAAAAGGGCATTTTGAAGTTGGTGGGGTCCTTTCAAAAGGACCCCCATCTGGACGAGCCATGCAGCAGCAAAAAGTGGCAATTTTGAAGCTGCAGCTGCCAGCATGCTAATGAGGTGCTGAATATGCATTTCAGCGCCTCATTAGTAATCTTAAAAATGACCATTTGCATGGCCATTTTGAAGATTTGGGCTAATGTAGAAGTCGCCTTAGTCAGGCAAAATTCCTATTGATTTTAATGGGAGTTTCTTCTCGAGTAAGTACTGGTGGAATTTTTCTGTAGGAAATTGATAGCTATGATTGATAAGTGACTGAATAAATTGCATTCAGTGCATGGGAAAAAATGTTGTGGTCCCTAGTGGCCTCTGTGAATACTGAATCCACAGTTAGCACCACAGGCACCTGCCTTCTTCAAACAGCTCTGCCTGGAAATAAAACAGAGAAGAGGTAAGGGCAGTACATGCCCACAGCCATTCTCTTTACAGAAAGGAGTCAGGAGCCATGGAGAGGCCATGTAACCTGGAGGAACCCCTCCGTCACACTGGATCTGCAGTGAGAGCCTGGGCAGTTAGGAACTGGTGAAGGTCAAGTTTTGAGGCCTCAGCACTCAGCCATTTCTATAGCGAAACATCCAATGTAAGGCCCTTAAGGTCAGAGTATAATCTAACTGAGGATTTTTTTTCAGTGTTTTCACACTTTTTAGTGGTTGCAGAGATGAAACATTTCAGCTTGCGAAAGAAATTTCCTGTCATTTTTCTCAAGTATCAAAGACAGTTTGTTGCCATATATCAGTGCACTTGTCAAAAGCTTTGACACAGATGTCTAGTTTTGGCAACCACTGAATTTGAGTATTGTGGCCTAGAACGTATCTATTCATAGAGTCGAATTCAGAACCTGTGTGGGAGGATGCAGTTTCATTAACTTGAACTGAAAGGCAGCTGCCTGCACTTGATCTGGTTTTAAGCTTTATCAAATTTGCCTGAAAGCAGTCTGGGGAGGGTTCTCTGAGGCTTACCTGCATCTTTTCCTGAAATTGGAATAATATCAAATGTACCTATGAAAATGGCAGCAGTTTGAGAAGGAGTAAGATATGGAAATGGTTGGTTTTTCTTTATGGCTATGTCTAAATTAGGGCAAGCTGTCAACAGAAGTTTTTGTTGGAAGGTATCTTCCGGAACCCTGTCAGACAGGGTCACATGACCAGCAATCCCTTCTGGGAGCCCCAGAATGATGAGCCCTTAAAAGGCCCCACCTCTCCCCCGATGCCCATTCCCTGCCCATGCTGAGTCTTTCCTACTTCCACAAGGGACTGCACAGCTGCTACAGCAGGGCTTCAATGCTTGCTGAAAGACACTGTGCTTTCCAGCTAGCCATGGTATCAGAGCAGCCCCTGAGCATGCATTGGTCCCACCCAGAGGTGCATCTGCACCTGCTACACCTCATCACAGCCATCCTCCTCTTCCTGTGAGAGTGAACCTGCCACCAGCTTTTGGGAACTCACCACTGCTACTGCACAGTCCCACCTGTGACCCGTGCCCTCCTCCCCTGGTGCACAGGCAGATCTGGAGCCACAGCACCAGTTCCAGCTGGTGGAACTGGCTGGTCATGGGGAAGTGGGATGACCGGCAGTGGCTCCAAAACTTCCGAATGCAGAAGACCACCTTCCTGGAGCTTTGTGCCTGGCTTTCCCTTGCCGTCTTGAGACAAGCCACCTGGCTCTGGCTGGCCATCCATGTGGAGAACCGGGTCACAGGTATCCTGGGAAGCTCACCACCCCTGACAGCTGCCACTCCATGGGCAACCAGTAGGGGGTGGTGAAGTCCACCATTGGGGCCCTCCTCATGGAGGTAAGGCACTCTTGGGCTGCAGTCCCTACACAGGGGTGGGTGGTTCACTCCAAGAGGGACCCTCAGGAAGTTGGGTCGGAGGTACCAGGAGTGGGGTTGGGGTGGGTGTAAGGCCCCATTCCCAGGGGACCATGCAGTTCCACCCTCACACAGCCCTGCTGCCAGGTGGGGTGGCCTCACAAGGGGGAGGGGCACTCCCAGAGAACTCAGGAGTGAGGGGATGAAGGGGCAGGGGACTCCCCCCTCTGGGGAATCCAGAGATTCTCTCCCTCAGTTTCTGATGTGTGTGTTCAGTACCATCCCATTGCAGGTTGTGACCACCATCAACACCATTCTGCTGCAGTGGGTCATCCATTCCCCAGCAGAAGTGGATGTAGTAGTAGCCAGCTTTGCCACCCTGGGGTTCCCCAACTGCTTCAGGGCTATTGACAGGACCCACATCCCAATCCATGCCCCGGACCACAGTGTGGCCAAGTACATCAACCTAAAGTGTTCTTTCTCCATGGTGCTGCAGGGCCCTGTCCACTGCCCTGGACACTTCATAGATGTTTATATCAGGTGGTTGGGCTGGGCACATATTGCACAGGTGCTCTGCAACTCCAGCCTGTGCCAGAGGATAGAAGTGGGCATCTTTGTCCTGCACTGTGAACTGGCAGTTGGGGATGTGGCCTATCCCCGCATGCCATGGCTTAGAAGCCCTTGCCCAGGCAGCTGGATCACAGACAGGAACTCTTTAATGCCTGACTCAGCTGGGCCCAGATGTAGGTGGTGTGCACCTTTGGCTGTCTGAAGGCATGCTTCAGGTGCCTGCTCACCCTCCTGCACATGAGGGAGCACAATGTCTCTCAACCTGTGGCCACACGTTGTGCCCTCCACAACATAGTAGAGGGGAAGGGTGAGGCCTTTCTCCCAGGGTGCGGGTGTGGGGCAGATGCTGGCCATGGCTATGAGCAGCTGGCCACAGCTCTGATCCATCAAGCCCATCAGGAAAGGCCATGGATCCACGAGGCGCTGAGGGAAAGCTTCTCCCACGGCCCCCCAGTGACCCTCTCCAGGGCATCTCCAGCAGAGGCTTTGGTCCAGCAGCTCTATGCCATCCCCACCAAGGCACCTCTCTTCCCTCCCCTTGCCTCCCCCACCCCTGAAGAATGAACATGGATGTGGGGGTGGTGTTCAAATAACAGGTTTACTGAAAAAAGATAAACATGAGGAAAAGAAATGTTGGAATAAAAAACTATGTACAAAGTGCATAACCAGTGAACTATGTACAGGAGGGGGGCTTGGGATAGGGGATGGGTGCCTCAGTCCATGGAGAAGGTGGGGGCTGCAAACCCAAGGAGGAGCAGAACCCTGAGCAGCATCAGCCTTGGGATCCCCTCCTGTCATGGGTTTGGAGCCCCCATTGCGGATGGGAGTGGGGGGCGGGGTAAAGAGATGGTGGGGCTGCAGCAGGGTGTGGGTGGGCAGGGGGAGCAGGGAGGCCTGGGGAGGCGGGGGGGGCAGCCATGGCCCTCAGCCACCGCATGAGGTCTAGGCTATTCTGAAGAATGGACAGCAGGGGCAGAGCTGTGGGGAGGGGGCAGGGACAGTTGGGACATGGGTTGGGGCAGCCTTGGGCAGGTGGGCTATCATGTTGCACCAGATGCTGGTGGCAGTGTTGAAGGAGTACAAGAACTGGTCCCAGGCCTGTAACTGCCACTCCGTGTCCTCCTGCACCCACTGCTCTATCAGCTCCATCATCCTCCACAGGGCAGCTTTATGGTCCTTCTGGAGGTCTTTCTGCACCCAACGATGGCCCTTCTGGCTCTGAGCCCACCGTGGTGCTGGTGTGGGGCTGGCTTGCATTGGCAGGGAGGTGGGGCTGGCCTGGCCCTCGGACAGTGCAGGTCCAGCTGTAAGGAAGACAAGGAAGGGAAATGGTGAGTCATGCATGCAACACAACACTTAGTGCCCTTGTGGTTAGCCTGCTTTCAGCTGGGGCAGGTGCTGGCAGGGCCCACCTCCTGGGGCCAAGGGCTGATCCGGCTTCCCATGAGGATGGCAGCAGGCTGGTGCCCATGCCCAGGGGCTGTCCACTGGGTCTGGGTGGTACAATCTATGATGCACATGGTTCCATGTGCCAGTACCACAGTGCAAGGTCCCACCCGAGCTGGCCGGGTGATGCTCATGCGCACCCCATCTGTGCTCACCTCCCACACCCTGCAGTGTGTGATGCACAGGTATTCACGGGAGGGATACTTGCCCAGCACTGCTGAAGCTCGGGAGCTAGCCTGGCTGGTGGGGACTGACTCCAGGAGGATGACCAGGCTGCCACCATGTTCATCTCTGGCAGGCTTTAAGGCTTGGAGGCCTCCTCCTCCTCGTGGTGATCCTGCTCCAGGTGGTGGTGGGGTTGGGGGCCTCCAGTACCATGTCCACACTGTGGCTCAGGGGTAATGTGTCCCCCCTGCCAGGATGTGGTGCAGCTTGTTGTAATAGGGGCAGGTGGCAGGTCCTGCTCTGGAATGTTGGGATGCATCCTGGGCCTGTGCATAGCCCTGGCAAAGCTTTTTTACCTTCGCCCAGACCAGCTCCATGGTGTGGGCACAGTGGCCACATTCCGAAAGTGTGGTGGCCATCCAGGGTAGGCAGGGGCATTCTGATGCTTGGCCCTGGGGTTGAGGAGGGTTTCCTTATCACCCCACAGGTCCAGAAGGGCCTGGGCCATGGGCCTGGTCCACGAGGAGGGCCGTCGCTTCATGTCCTGCCATGGGTCCTGGGACCCCTCTAGACAGTCCCTTGAGGACCCAGGGGATCCCAAGATGCCTGGCTCTCTGCCATCTGTGAAGGTTTAATAGTAGGGAACGGCTGCCAGGGTGTGTGTCTGGGGGAGCGCAGATGGTTCCTCTCCAGTTCCCATGCTCTCAGTTGCCTGCCATGTGGTTTCCTGGGCTCTGTGTGGCATTGAGAATGTCTGGAGGCAGGGGCCATAGAGCACTGCTTGCTGTGGACGGGATGTCCCCTGGGGCACACGCACAGCACTCTGGAGGCCTTTTCTGTCGACAGAAGGCCTCCCACAATGTCCAGATGGGCTTTCTGTCAACAGATCTCTGGCAACCGAGGTGTTCTTCTGCATGGGGAATGACAAACGGCTGTTGACAAAAGTGCTGCTGATTTACTGTTGACAGAATGCCTTGGTAATCTGGATGCTCCATGGGTTTTGTCGACAAAATGATCTAGTCTAGACATAGCCTATAGCTGGTCCCATATGCAGCTGTGAGTCGCCTCTATTTATTCTGATTTAACACATAAAATTTTAAACCGAATCATCAAAGAATAAAGAAGCCTGACCTGACCTGTGCTCTTACTGCGTGCCCTCCCATAGTCTGTTGCCTCATTATCTCTTTCTATCCCACCGTGCGGTATCTTGCCTCTAAAGTTAGACAGTGAGCAGGCTGAGACCATATATTTCCAGTGGTTTTGCCAAGCTTGCCATGTATTTTAGTGGGCAATAAATATATTAAAAATTCTAAAGACCCCAACCTGTAGGCTATGCCTATAGAGAGGGTAGGAGTTGACAGGATTTTTCACTTTTAATAGTTTCTTACCTTCCTGGAGAGAGGAAAGTAGGATTGGGCCTTCACCCTTACAAGAAATAGAGAATGCAACCCTTCCAAAACATGAAAGAAATAGAAGCTAGGGATAGTGACGCAGAAGCCCTCTGGCTCTGTGTCCTCAGGCCTGACCTCCCCAGCTCCAAAGCAAGTGCTACCACACCCAGTCTTGTGCACAGAGCACAGCGTTCAGCCTAAGTCCTTCCTCTCCAGCTGCCCACCAGAAGTCCCTTGAAGGCTCAGGTGTAGCTCAGCCCTCTCTAGTTAGATTGGCTGGGTGGTCCTAGGGAGCTGGGTTCAGTCTATCCAGATGGACCAGCTTTCTTGCGACGCTGCAAATGTTCCATCTCACTCACTGTACTGCTAAGAAAATCCTGCGACCTATTGTCCCTGGAACCTCTTACAAGAAAGTTTCACATTGCAGAGAAGACAAACGGGGAAAGAATACTGACAGGATGAGCTGTGATGTATCTAGTGCTCCCCCATGTCTGTGTTAGAGACTGACTCTGCAATTGTCACTCCCCCACTTCTTGATCCTCCACACTGGAGCTTCCCTTGGGTCATGGGCAACAGTCCCCCTCACAATCCTGCCCAAACCAAGCTCTACGGGTTTTCCTCCTCTCCACCTACAGAGGTAGAAAAGACAATAAAGCCCCTTGACTGTGCGTTGTAATCTGGAGCATGAAAACCAATGTCGAGTGTATTAATATTCCCCGAGGGGATGGAACTTATTGCGAGTATCAAGATGTGGCAGCCTGACTCTTGACAATGATACAAATGTAAGAGAAGAAAAAAAGCTGTTTGTTTTTGATGTTTTCAGGAATAGAACACAGGTGTCAGAGTACATTCAAATGTGTTCCTGTTTCTTAGATCCAAAGAGGAGTCTCTTGAGATTGTTATACAAAACTGATACTCATTGGGTTAATATATTATCTTAAGCATCATTACTTTGAGCTGCATTGCTGGTATTGGCAGTACAATGTAAAATACAGGATTATGTTGCAGGTATCCTGTTTACTGTGCATGGAAGATGTACACACCTTCATGGGCCCCCAAACATTGATTACAAAATGACCATAGTACTTCGTTCACACACCACCCACCTTTTGTTTACAGGCTATAAAACTGAACAACTGGGACTGGGATATTTTGGTCTAGGTCAAAGAATCTAGTTAGCTGCATCCACACTTGGCTCTGTGTGCAAACATATGATATTCAAATGTGAGTTGTCCTTAATTTTTTTGTAATCATCCTTTCTTACTTCATTTTTCTTAGGAAGGGTGCACTGCTTAAAGCCTGCTTCTCCAAGGCGAGGTCTAATTTTACTGCCATTTCCAGCTTCTCCCCCACAGCCCCACATGGAACTCAGAAGAGATTAAACCAGCTGCATTGTATAAAAATTAAACAGGGTCCTACTGAAATCACTCTTTTAAAACATCTAGGCTGGGTCTACAATTGCCCCCAACTTTGAAGGGGGCATGTTAATCAGGGCGAAGGGAGATGACTAATGAAGTGCTGCGGTGAATTCTCCCCTGCAGCAGCTTCGAAGTGTCAAACATTGAAGTGCTGGCATGCATGTAGCCATGGGCACTTCAAATTGCCCACACTACTTCGACATGCCTTTACTCCTCATGCACGCCGGCACTTTGAAGTTTTATGCTTCGAAGATGCTGGGGGCAGAATGTGGGGAAGGTGGGGAGAGAATTAGCGTAAAGAAGTGTTGCATATTCACCTCAGCACTTCATTAGTAATCTCCTGTCACCCTGATTTAAATGCCCCCTTCGAAGTTGGGAGCAAGTGTAGACAAGTCGATAATGTCATAAACACTGGTTTCATTCCTATAATTTGTTTTAACCTGAATACAGAATATAGTGGACATAGTGTGATGTAATAATTATAGCAATGTATTCATCTCTCACATCAGAAATCACAGAAGATCACATCTCTCACAGAAGAAATAGCACATGTGGCCACCCCAAACCATCAGAGTGGCAGAAGAAGTCAGAGCCATCAGTACACATGTCCTGCTTCATAAGGGGCTGATTCAAAGCTCATTGAAGTGAATTGGAAGACGCCACTGACTTCAGAGCCTACTGGGTTTCTTCTGCAATTGACTTTTACTTGGATCATTCCCATGCTATGTGGCTTATGTTGCTTGAGACTAAATTAGAGAAATATGTAACCTTTGAAACTGTATCTCATATGAGGTCAATTTTTTGTTGCTTTGTGCCTCTTCTCACCATTGTAAAGTCAATGTAGGACCAGAGGTAGGTCAATATTGAAGATGTTTCTTGGCCTTCAGCTTGGAAAAAAGTTACCGTATTCCCTGTGCTTTATTGCAATTATTAATGATAATAATGCTCAGCAGCAGTACCAATTATATCAGTGTAAATAACAGATTATAGACTATGTCTACACTAGCCCCTTCTTTTTGAAAGGGGCATGGTAATGAGCGAGGTAGAAAGATGCTAATGAGGCACTGCTATGAATATGCAGCCCCTCATTAGTATAATGGCGGCCATGGCAATTCAAAAGTGCCACTTTCAAATCACACGCCACCCGTGTAGAAGGGGGCCTTTTGAAAGGACCCCACCCCAGTCTTCAAAAGGGCCCCGTCTATACCCACAACACATGATTGGAAAGTGTCACTTTTGAATTGCTGTGGCCGGCGTTATGCTAATGAGGGGCTGCATATTCATGGAAGCACCTCCCTAGCATCTGCTGAAGTGTCTCATCCCCCTTTCAAAAGGTGGGGGCTACTGTAGACATAGCCTTAGTGTTATAAATCCTAGTAGGCAATTCACTCACTGGGGCTAATCATTGAAGATCTCTCGTCTATGGTAACCAGATTAACACAAGCAAGAGAGAAACATTTTCAGAGATGTTAGTGTCTTTGTTGTTATGACCCTAGGACTGAGACTTCTTTATTGTGATGGTTTTACTATGTCTGTATAACGATGCTTAAGTATTAATTCATTAATATTTAAACATCTATATGCATTTCATGCACAAATAATGACAACATTTATAAACTCAAAATACATACCGGCATCAAGCAAATTCCTTTTTTAAATTAAGAACAAATTTAGTGGCATAGAAATATGTTTCCAGTCTCATTTCCTCCTTTATCCCTATCTACTGCCTGTGCTCTTTCAATGCCTCTTGCCCAGACACACTTTTTGTACCTTTTCTCTCTGCAACTCATTCTGCAACTTCATCAAAGCCATTCCCTGACTTTCTAACTCTTTATTACTGGCCTCAGATTCAAGTCCCTTATTTTGCTTCTCCCAGCAAACTTTTCAGTAGTTTCCTGATATAGTGTGTAGTTTAACTGTCAGATAACATAAAGTTCCACCCTTTGTATAAGTACGTCATGTATCTCATGCACGTATACATGGACTGTAATGCTGGTAGCTCATTTTAGATTGTGAGATTGTTGGAGCACAGACCATGCCCTTCCTGTCTGATACAGGTGTGAAAACACCTTTGGTACTTAATAAGAAGACACAATTTTTCAACATTTTAGGGCTGTACAATAGAGTGGAACATTTCGGGGAGGTGAGTTATTCTGTGCAGTTCAGGTCTATTCACAGTATAGATACTTTGATTTCTTTAGTGCTAAATCTAACGCCTCACACTATCCCTGAGTAGCCAAGTTAGGGGAGAGGTTTTTCTTTGGACAATAACTCCTCCTGCAACACTAATGGATCAGCAGATATTTCTGCAGCCGTTTTTCTCTTGTCTTTCCCCTTGAGACTGTATGAGATACCAAGCTTAACAGATACCTTGGAGCATGGGCTCTTGTATGATGTCTACAAATCCTCTCTTTTGTCCTGGTGCACCTAGGGACATCTGAGGCTGTGGAGATACTCAAGTTATTACAACCCAGCACAGACATAGAATGTTCATTGTATAACATGGTTATAGTGTTAGATCTGAGTTTGAATGGGGCATTTTTAAAATTGGTTTTAAGATTTAAAGTTCTTATTAGGAAGAAACGGATTATTTATTCAGATGATCAAAAGATCACAGTTTTGGGAAGTGTAGTCAGTCTATTTCTATAAACCAAAGGGTCTAATGCTATGAACTGCTTTAACTGAATGGCCGCTGTGCCAGACATAAAGACTCATGAATTTTGGTTTCCTCCATCTATCTGTGGCAGGCTAAAGAGTTGTAAATTCTTTTGTTGGTGTCAGGGCCTGGGCTCTTTTCTCTGCTGGCCTTCCACAGGAAAAGTACCTCCAGTCTCTTCCTTGTTTGAAGCACATGAGCAGCCTAGGCATTGCTTGACAGGCTTTTGCAACATTTGCCATAGCCACCTGAAAATGGAACCCATCAGGAATAAGCAATACTCCCAAACAAAACAGGAAGAGTTCTCTTGGCTGCTTCTTCATCAACCATAGGCACAGGGGGTATTCCCAAGCAGGCCAAACACTGAGCAGGGGAGTACTATTGCTGGGGCGTTCTAACACTCTGACACATTGTCCCTGTAAAACTGCATAGGAATCACTGACCCAGGAGCTCCCCACACAGGTCTTGACTAAGGCAGATTCAACCTCTTTGTACCTATGCTGGGGTCAGCACAGAGATGGATCCAATATGTAGGGTCCAGATGCTTGTACTTTCTTGTCACTAACATCACTTTACTCTTTCAAGGCAGCATCTGCTAGGAAAAGGGCCATGAAATCACTCTGTAAATGAAACTGAGCATCTCTTGCATGCCTGGATCTCACAAACTGGGAGAATCATAGGCCAGCTCTGCCACAGCACCTAGTTTCTCCTGCATTTTCTAGGTGTATCCCCCATCTCTGTCACTGTGGTAGACTTCAAAAATACTTCAAGATTGCTTCATCCCAGCTGACACTTAGCACAATGACTGATGGACAAGCATCTATCACTTCATTTCTCTGTTTTTTCTTTGATATTTCGGATTTCAGAAAGGGACCTGGGGTTATGGTGGATGAAAGGCTGGATATGAGTAAACAGTGTGCCCTTGAAGCCAAGAGGGCTAATGGCATTTTAGGGTGCATTAGGAGGAGCATTTCGAGCAGATCTAGAGAAGAGGTTATTCCCCTCCATTTTGGCACTGGTGAGGGCACACCTGGAATATTGTGTCCAATTCTGGGTCCCCCAGTATAAAAAGGATATGGATGTGTTGGAGCAGGTTCAGCGGAGGGCAACACAAATGATTAAGGGGCTGGACTACAAGACCTATGAGGAGAGGCTGAGGGATTTGGGCTTGTTTAATTTACTGAAGAGAAGACTGAGCGCTGATTTAATAGCAGCCTTCAACTTCTTGAAGGGGAGCTCTAAAGAGGATGCAGAGAAATTGTTCTCAGTGGTGGCAGATAGCTGAACAAGGAGCAATGGTCTGAAGTTACAGAATGAGAGGAGGAGGTTTGGTATTAGCAAAAACTACTTCACCAGGAGGGTGGTGAAGCACTGGAATGCATTGGGTATAGAGGTGGTAGAGTCTCCATCCCTAGAGGTTTTTAAGTCCTGGCTTGACAAGGTCCTGGCTGGCATGACTTAGTTGGGGCTGATCCTGCTTGAAGCAGGGGGCTGGACTAGATGAGCTCCTGAGGTCCCTTCTAGACCTATGATTCTATGATATTGAGTTCCCATGGTCCCTTTAGATCTTAACAGGACCCTCACACTGTAAAGTAGTTTTCCTCTGTAAATCCAACCTCCCTTAATCTTTCCACAAAGTTTAGCCTCAGAGTAGATTGTCACTGAAAGAGGGGAGTGGTGTTTATCTTGTCTTCCTACCATTCCTCCAAAGGATTGATTCTGGCAATTCACAATGAGTATTACGAATGTTTCTTAACTTAGTTTAGCACTGTGAGGTAGTTTTCCCCTCCAAATTGGTGAGTAAGAGGTAAGATGGCAAAAACCTGACAATGGAGCATTTGCAAATCCATGGAAATCATTCACAAGTTTAGTGTCCTATAAAGAATGAACTCTAGCTATGGGTTTTAGTGCAAGTATTCTGTACTCTGAATGAGTGAGGGGCTGGATGCATTTGAGATACACGTTAAAAGTTTTCTAGGCCTAAAATGTCTGTTTTGTGTCTTGACAGGCAGCCCATCTAGAAACTTGGTATTCTTTCCTTGTATCATTTTTTTAAATGACCTATGCCAAGGGAATACCTGTCGGAATTGTTTCGTAATGGAACCTTTCACTTTGAGATTGATACAAAGGCATTCTTATTGTGCAGTACCTCAACGCTATCACCATCTCACTGCCTTCCTTCAGATATAATATATTGGCTCAGTAGCTGGAGTTTAGGAAGCAGTGCTGGTGCTGCATAAGGAAGACTTGAACTCAGGCCTTTCTGTGGTGTTTTGGCTTGGATAATAATGAGGACGAGAATTAAATGCTTAATTTTGTAAAAAATGTTTGCAGCTGTAATTGAAATAAAGGGATAGAAGCTGATGATCAAGTAGTATCATTATTGTATAATTAGTTGTCAGGATAGAATCACACTTTAACTCTGCTTTATTCCAGGAACTTATGACTGGCAAAAGATTGTACCACAAATAATCCCATTAGTATAATGCTACTTAAGTGTATTCTGTCTACTTCTATCTAATCTCTAAAATAACTAACATCACCACATATTCCCTCCTCTATGAAATACACAGTTCCCATCGGATAAATAATAGAATTCCATAATAACTCTGTTAAATTGTTTGCAGGTGTCAGTCATAAATACAGAAATGAATAAACCAGAATAATGGCTCATAATATTAAAGCGTCATGAAACAGCAAATTCAACATGAATATAGTAAGGCAGCCAGGGATCTCATACACAGTCAGGGTTTTTATGGGGTATACTAATGATCTCTGGTCATGCATGTTCTTTTTATCTTCCAGTACCCCAGCAATGTGGTACAACTTCATTTCACTGGGAAGCAGCTGTAGGAGGCAAGCAAACACTAGAGTCCAGTCCAGTAAGAGAATCAAGAGTATGGCTCCTATGTTCTTGATCTGCTTCAAGTTGTATATCACATAGAGGAGAGTATGGAGTAGGGGAAGTTAATTCTCAGGAGTGCAAGTAACTTAAATTTCCTAGCGGTTCTGTTGTATTGCAAACCCCTTCCTTGGGAGTGGGCTCAAGGCTGGGGTTGGGGATGAGACAGGTGCAGGAGTTAGGGCAGGAGTTGTGGGGAGTATGGGGGGACTTAGGGCCAGGGACTGGAGGATTGTGTGTACTCCGGGCATGCAGCTGGGGTGTGGGGAGGCTTGGGTCAGGGGACCTAAGGACATGGGGGGAAATCAGATCTGGGTGAGTGGCCACCACTGCCCAGCTGCTGGGTCCCCAGGGCAGCAGGGCCTGTACTGCCCAGTCACCTAAGCAATGGGATTGGAGCCTGGGTGTGCTGGGGCCATGCAGCCCAGGGTGCTGGTGGCATTCAGAGCCCTGCCCCCAGCTGGCCAGTCTCTTGCCAGTGCTCTGCACAGGCTTATTTTCACCCTTGGTATTACTTTAAGGGATAGGCTGGAGTCTAACGCCTGAGCATAATCAAGGAGACCTTGATCTGCTTGGTGAGGCTCAGCCCTATAAATAGGAACAGGAAGTGACTCAAGGAGAAAGGGGGTTGGAAAGAAGTGCAGCAGGCTGCAGTAGGTGGGTGTTTCTCTCTCACATACTAAGAGACCAGTCTAACAAGACCCAGAAACTTAGGTGTGACTGTAAGGTGGCTGGCTGGGGCCTGAGGACCAGTTTGTTGTTAAGATTTCTGGACTTGAAACCTGGTTAAAAGGAGTTGAGGTTTTATGAATGTGCTGGCTTCTTCTTGCCCTGGAAATCTGTTGTTCCTGTGATTGAGGAAATTAAGCAAGGGTGCCATCTTGGGGGGAGGGGGAGGGGGAGGGGGAGGAGCAGCCCTGCATACTGGGATGCTGCTTGCTCTTCTTCCTGTTCCCCCATCTCTCAGGGAAGGAGAGGACAGTTCATGGCTAGCATGCATGCCCCTCACTCTTGGCCGGTGAGGGGAGGGGACAGAGGAGTAATTTGCACTCACTCCCCGAAAGTCAGGGGACCAGGAAGAAGAGCAAGCCGTGCCCGGTACACACAGCTGCTGCCCTCCGCCCCCCCCGGAAAGAGTACCCTGGAAGTTACGATGGTGCACACCTACAGGGCCTGCCCACACCTTTACAGTTATTAGGTGTTTTCCTATCTGATGTAGAAGGCCTTTTGGTTCCAGAATCATAAGTCTGTCATTGAAATTTCCTCATGCATCCAGGTTCAGACACACTTACCACGGACCACTCGGGAATGGTGGATGCTCAGCAGGATGGCAAATGTCTGTTTTAATTTTATTTTGCTTTTTCCACAGTTTCTCTTACAGACAAAGGCATATATACCAGCTTCTTTTGTGTGTTGACTACTTCCCTTTGGCTGTTTCTACACGTGCCAAAATTTTGGGGAAGAAGGGGTTTCTGGAAGGAGGGTTTCCTTCTGAAAGATGCCCTGGGCTGCGCATCTGCATATGTACTTCGGAGTCCAGAAGAGCTTCTTCCAGACTCCGAACCACGTGCCGATATGCTAATGAGGCACAGATAATTTGCATCTGTGCTTCATTAGCATCTTCCGGATAGCTCATTAGCGTGCTGCTTCCTGAAGAAGTGGCACATGTAGAAACAGCCTTTACGTGCAAATACAGTTGTACTGTTTGTTGTGCCAGACTTACAGTAGTCTGTCATAGAGGAGATGGAGGTTAAACAAGTAAGTTCTTTCTCTGCAGAAGTTGGGGGAAAACATATCCCTCCGTAACTTGCAGTTTAAAGCCATAAGGGGGTTCATCCAATAATAAGGACTGTCAGCTTTCATACTACAGAACTCTGCAGATTCACAATAATAATCTTCCAGCTCTAGTTGTTTGCTTATTTTGAATTAGGATGCACCTGTTCAAATCTCTGTGATACTTAAAATTAATAGTAAAATATACAATTCAGGACCAATGTCCAAAGTATGCATTGGTTAGTGCGTCACCCAAGACAGACATTGCTTGATTTCAATAATGTACCAAACAGTTTAGTTTTTCTAAGCTGTGCACTTTGAATCAATAGCACTTTCATTCAACAGACTAACCACAGATGTAGGGCTTTGCACCCTATGATGTTGTACTTAATTACTGCATCTATTTATGTCAGGACAGGAATATCAGATACCTGCAGAGCATTTCATTTTATTTAAAGTGAATTTTGTAATGTGGTAATACACCATAATGGGTTTGGCTCTGGTGGCTACAGCTTCAGCCCTAACAAAGTGGAAGTTACCTCTGCTACTTTTCAGATTTAGTGTCTCTAGAAACACATAAATACCAAGAACAGTGACGACACATTCATTCACAAGTACAATATCTAGTCTGTTTTACACATTTCGTTAAAGTTATGGTTATACAAGCATAAAGGAATTCTATAAAGACCTATGCACAAATTACAAATTCAGTTATACTCACATTCTTGAAGAATATTCTTTAGGGGTATTGGCTGCCCTGCCCACCAATCATCAAAAGAGGGAAGACTCCTGCTAGAATTCCCCATAGGGTGCTCAGTTTTCCCAAGCTGGGCACTGTCTTTTTATAGTGTGAGGCTGACTGTATCCCATTTGCATTTACACACATAATGAAGCTTGCAGTTAGGACATGTGTTAGAAAAATGTGACTACTGGGTATCTTGGAAGCACAAAAAAAATTACTTGTACTGTAAATTTTTAAGCGGTATCAGCCATTGGTACATCTTTTCTTGTTATTTTGTGGCCTGTACTCCCTACAAACTGTGCTCTTGGGTGGTCACCAGGACAGATTTAAAATGTCACCTGTCTGAGGAGCAGAGTGCCCACGGCCTGCGGCATGTATTTTTATTGGTGGTGCACATTTGCACACGCTTTGGTGTACGTAACATAATTTATTCCACACGTGGATGGAAAAAATAGATGCATAGGACCATGCTTTGGTCACTTCATCACTTCAAGCTTCTCGTAAGCCTATGGTCTAACGTGGCTAAGCTAAAATTCTTACAGGCCTCAGCTGTGTACCTGTGTTTCAGCCCTATTTGCTTACATATTAATATTTAATTGTCCCTTCTAACTACTGACAAATCTTACACTTCTATCATCCAACAATTTAATTTTATTTAGCATACAACAATTATATATGGCATAACATGTTAGTTAATCACAGCATCACATAATAAATTAGCATTAAATTAAAATAATTTATGACTTCAGTAAACCAGAACCTCCAGCTCCCTGATATGGAGCAAGCCCAGGCCTCAATGCAGATTAAACTTTTGCCAGGAAGCTTTGATTTCTGTCACTGATTTAAAGCCTCCATGATGTCAAAGCCCCCCATGCTTTATGAAAATCAGCATATGAATATGCATAACTTAAAGATGCGTTATGCAAGATGCATCATGAAACATATCAATTTTAAAATTACAATCTGCTGAATGTATACATCCTATTTTGTGCATGAATTATTCTTATATGTGAAGTTAGATGATATGTAAATGTGGTATTAATTTTAAATGTCCTGATGATGGCCATTAGGAATTCTTCAGGAACATAATGTTCAGTCCTCAAACCAATGGCCTGTGAATAGTCTTTTTTGTCCTGTAAGACCAGACTGTAGTTGGTCCCATAAAGACATGTGACCATGCCACCTGGTACTGGCATCCATCTTGAATATGGCACCTAACTATGGGTTGGAAAGTGCTAAGCAAAAGGTTTGTGCCCTGGGAGAAAGTCTATTTAAGCAAGCAAGAGAAAGCAATCAGGTGTTTGTCTTCAGCTGACTTTTGAAACTGCTTCACTCGCCTTAAGAGGTTACACAGGAACAAACCTGAAAAAAAAAAGGACTAAAGAACTCAGAAAAAAAGCTGTTGTTCCAGGTCAAAGTAAAGATCAGCTCTGGCTTCAAGCATTTTATCTGAATTAAGAACAACTCTTTGGGTAAGCATTTGCATTCAACAAGTTTCTTAGTATATTAGGATTAGCTGGTGTCTTTTGTTTACTGCAATTATTTCACTGTCTGTTTTCACATGCAGTCACGTAAATCCTACTTTTTATATGTAATAAAACATTTCTGTTTATTATCAAGCCCAACGTAAGAAATGGTTACCTGGGCTGGGGGAATAGCAGCCCCTGTGCATATCTCTTTCATTGATAAGGAGGGCGGACCTTATGAGTTTTCTCTATGTAAAGCTTTCACACAGAGTAAGGAGGATTTATTTGGGATTTTGGTCCCTTTTGCTGGGGGGGTTGGTTCCTGGTGCTGTTCATGGGCCTTATAGCTGAGTCCTCCTGGGGCTGAAGTGCGGTTGGGAGATGGAGGGGTAACCGCAACTCTGTGCCTTGGCTGAGTGAGATCAGAGCTTCTGGTCCAGCAGGAAAGCATATTAAGGGAGCTCCAGAGGGCAGGAAGGGGGGGCATCTGTGGCTTGATCAGCACCCCAGTGGACAACCCCAATGCCATTTCTATCATCCAACCTGTTACATGTGGAACAAATGACATTGAAGTTTTGCTGTGAGCAGCTCCACTGTGCCACACTTCTTCCTTATTCCTGACCTCCCTATTGCTCCTGGAAGGTGGGGGCAGAAACACCCAGCAAAAAAGGCACCAGCAGAGAGTCCCCCCCAGCAGGGAATTATCTGCTGGGTATTCATAATCAGCTCACAGTCCCTCTGTGCCACCTCTATGACACAAGGAGACGGCAAAAATAACTAGAGAATCTGGCCCTGAGATTTCATTTCCTGTATCTACTTTCAAGAGCAAGAACTCAACAGAGTAAAGCATTGCTCTGCTCTCACTGATGACACCAGGAAGCTCTTTCAGGGCATTCTACCTGGATTACCACATGCAGAAAGGGTCCACAATGGAAGCACAACTTTGTTTTGATGTTTAGAGAGTGCTGAGGTGCCTGACACTTATTAGATGAGAGAATTGCCTGCCCTCTGTATTATTGTCTGCCATTCCTATACTGGTCTATCTGCAGCATTATCAAAATGACTCCTGGTGTGATTTGAATTGCCCTTGAGCAATTATTTTCGTCTCTGTCAACGCAGACTCAGTTTGGCCAGCACTAAGGGTAGATTTCTGTAAAGGTAGTTCTGGTTCAAGCTGTAAGTGCTGGTATATAAATAGCATTGCTGGTTTCTCCTCAGCTGGATCTCCTATAGTCAAAACTAAATTCCCCTAAAGCTCTACTGATGTACTGGTCAATAGCTTGAATTACATCTAGTGCACATTAGCAAATTACAGTACTTACTGTTCTGCTGTTTTTAAATATATGGCTGCTTCCTATACAAAGAAGAGACCTTTGCCTGGGGTAGGGGTCAGAACTGATCTTCTCAAAGGGGCCTAGATCAAAATGGGTTATTTTTTATTGTCGGGTGGACGCCATTAGGTTATGCACGGCTTAGAGCGTGCTGCAGCTTTCAGTCAGAGCAATCTGTTTCAAGGAGGAGGAGGACTCTTACTGTTG
This sequence comes from Carettochelys insculpta, assembly GCF_033958435.1. Classification (NCBI taxonomy): domain Eukaryota; kingdom Metazoa; phylum Chordata; order Testudines; family Carettochelyidae; genus Carettochelys; species Carettochelys insculpta. The sequence goes on along the minus strand of NC_134138.1, from coordinate 189,755,706 downwards.
CAATGACTTTTTAAACATGTATGTTTCGACTGGTGCAGCGTCATTTGTATTAGCCTCTTTATTGTGTGGCATTATGTGAATAAGACCATGTCCTGCACCTTCCCATAGCAGCACAGAGGAGAATTAATTTTTAAGGAGGGGCTGTGTAAGCATGCCACAGTTAAAGTTCTTGATATAAAGAAAGTCACCAATTCACAAAGGAATTTGATTACCTCTATCCATTATACACACACAGTGAGTGATCGTGCTACTAACCATCTGTCATCTATTTCATTTGCATCATCAACACCTGCCCTGTTTATCTGCTACATTCTTTTCTTCACTGGATTCTTACACTGCTTTAATAAAATACAGAAATGTTATTGTTAAAAACCAATTAATTTACAATCCTCTGTAGAGACAGTATTACTTATAATTCAATTTTGCTTCTAATGACCTGCTTTCTTGCAAAATGACTTAATTCTTGTGTCAAAGATTAGTTATTAGACATTACCCTGCTGTACCAGTCGTGTACTGCTGAGACAGGCAAAGCAGCTCTTGGTGTCCCTGCCCATTAATCAGAACTCGAAGACATTTTCCATTTAACTCATTATAGAACGTGGTTTTACCTCCACCTCCCTTAACTCTTCGCTCTGTTTTGAATCTCTCTTTCTGCAGGTGTTCTTAACTTCATTGTCCAGACTGTAAGAACACAGACAAAATCACAAAAATGTCAGAGAGAGCTGTCATCGCCTCAGTAGGACTTATCCTAAGCTTTGTGCTGGCCCACCTCTGTGGAATTCATTTTACATCTGAACCATTATATGCATGGGGCATGGAAAATATTGTTCCTTTTTCCCTATATCAGATTTTTGGAAATTAACACATTTGGATTCTCCACACAATTACAGCATTGGGTGTACTTTCCCTTCTTATTACAAGAAACAGTATCATAAACTTATATCACAGAAGCCAACCTGCTCACATGTTACGAGTTTGGCAAAGCATACTACCGCTATCCACCTCCTTCCTAAGCTTAACAAAAGAAATTGCTTAGGATGGGGCCAAATCCAGCATATTTTAGAAACACCAGCTTGGCCCACAGGCTTTCAGAAGAATGTCTGTTCTTATAGTTTGCTATATTAACTCATTTTTGTGCAATGCCTGGGTATTTTGCATGTGAAACTGACCCATTTTTTTTGTGTTTCCAATAGTTTTGCCCAAATTCCTCCTGCACTTCAACCCCAAGCTAGGTTTGGCCTTTCTAAAACTTCGCAATGGGACAGAATCTGCCATGGTTGCTCATGTGGGGTAGCCCCTTAATATGTGAGTAGTCCCATTGGACTTCTATGGGGTATTTTCAGAGTAAGGTATTATTGTATGCAAGTAAGGAGGCAGGATCTGGCTCTGTGCATTTAGGTTTGGATAATATTGTAAATTCATTATTCTATTTTTTGCATTTCTTTTGTCTGTGATATGAGGGAGAAATATCTGCTATTAAACTAAACCAAGCCCCAAGTCAGCCCAATACTCCAGGAGTATAAAATTCTGTAAACCATCATCTGATTTGTGTAGGGGAAAAAAAAAAGTCTAAACCTCTCAAACAATTTATGTTGATAATTACACGTGGAATTTTTATATGCAACCCTTCCCAAAACCCTAACCTTCCTTAAAACTTGAACTTATTCTAGAAACTGACTCAAAATACATCCACTTAGAATTTACATTGATGCCTGTAGACAGAATATATAGCTGTATTCTGGTGCAGGAAGTTTTTTTTTTTTTTTTTACATTTACAATTAAGCCCATATACACCAGAGCTATTTCCATGAGATCTAATTTTTAACATATTGAACATTTTGCAGCATGTGTCTGCTGACAATTTTTTTTTTTCATAAACTGTACTCACTGATCGTTTTAAAACCGTTCTGGAGACTGTGTGAAGCTACGTGGTATTAAAAAAGGTAACTAAGGTCTGCTCTGACTTCCTGATAACTGCGTGCCACAGTGAAAGGATAAGCAGTGCTCATTATTTTCCTGAAGCAAAAGAATTGGCTGTACAGTACAGGCTGATGAAACTTGAACAGCTGTCTTCTAAGAAGCATTTTTTTTACGATAAATTATCAAGGGACATGTGAATAGTACACCAGACTAACTCTTAAACAACAGGCATTCATACAAATGATCAAACTCAGCTATGAGTGCCTAAGAATAACCTCCCTTTGGATTGCAAGGAGAGATGCTGATTTCAGTGCATTGCAAATACTGAGTCAATATACAAAATGTCTTGCTTGTGAATTTTCCTGCTTGTATAATATACAATATTTACAGGTGAAATCTAGTTGAAACAAGAAAACATGAAGTGTGGTGAGTTCTAATCCTTTGCACAATATGGTAAATCTCTTTGTGTGAGCATCCTTAATAATAATGCTTTCAGAATGATGTACACTTGAGTTCCAATCAGATTAATAAATAATTTACATTAATTTAATTTAATTTGTTTTCAATGCTGGGTGGCAGAGCAGAGTGTGGGGGTGGGGTGGAAAACATCCATATAGAGCCAAAAATGTCTTAAAAGGTAATCCTAAAATAATCTTGTTTTCAAATGGTAGAAGTTCGTGCCTCTGGCTCCGGCAGTGCATCATCAGCATCCAGATCAGGAGTTATGCCAAAATAGCTGCAATCTAATATGGAAATGAGATGTTGGCCTTGATATTGTGTCATTCTTCTGAATGGGATCACCTGCACCCATCTCTCCTAGGAGGACATTTCAAACAGAGTTAGCTCCTTAAACCTTCTAATTAAAATGAGAAATCCCTAGGCTTCCATGACTCAGCCTTGGAAAAAAGATTATTAGGAATTTAATGGGGAAAATATCGCATCTTAGACCATCTGTGACCCAGTGCTCTGTGAGAATTTAAAGAAAACTAGAGGGAGGAGGCAGCACACTCCAGTGCATGCTCTAGGAGTACTTTGTTGGAGCTGCAATAAATCAACATAGTTAGAGTACAGCCTTTTTCAGATTTAATTACTGTTACATAATTATTAGCAAAGCAGTCTCCTCTGAAACTGTAAAACTCATTACATCAAAAATCCCCAAGCTCCTGATGGAATTTATGAACTAGTTACTTTCTTCCTAGCTCTGGGAAAATGTAGTGGAATGTATTCCTGTCGTCACTAGCTTTATGCGTGCTGAGCTATTTTATTATTATTATTATTATGTTTCAGTGAATGTTTCCTATGTGCTTTTCTTTCACTATGCAGAGAGTTTCTTGTGTTCTTTTCTGCTTCTGTCATGACAACTGGCTTATGTACAATAAACGCATTGGCCTGGATATACTCCTAGTGAGGCAAGGCATTTAAATCTCTCTGCCATGGGATTCACTCCCAGGAGTATCAAGCAATAGCATTGTCACCACCCTTCCCCAGAGGTTCTGGCAGGGGTGGGCAGCTTTAAAAAACAGCCAGGATTCTGTACAAACCCTGCCAGGGGAGGCTGTTTGGGCAAAGCGCCAAATCAGCAAATCTCCCAGCCAGCCTGACCCCATCCCCTCCTTGGCTGGCCCTGACTACTTGGAGAGCTGTGACAGCTGGCTCCTGGCTCTCCTCTGGAGTGTGGGCAATGGGCAATTTGCCCTGCCCAGCCTCACTTCTTAAGGACTTCTGCTGCCGCAGGCATGCCGTGCAGATTCCACTGGAAGAAGCCCAGTGAATCAATCTAGCTCATAACACTTATAAATATAACTCAGGGCATAGCTTATAATGCTAGGCTCAGGTTGGCTGGCACTTAAGTCAATAAGGGTATCATTGCTGTCCTCGACAGGAAGCAGAAGTGGACCCATCATGACCAGACTGGGGAGATACAGTCTCTCAACATCCCAAGTATGACTTCTCCAGCTACCTTTCTCTCCGATGCAGAGTAGATTCACATTTGGACAAATTGGTTTGCTGCTGCATGCAGAATTGCACAGCACATCAGGGTGATGTTGGAGAGGTGGCTAACTGCATCAATGAAGCCAGTGCTGTTTATTGACACACCCAAAAATCCATGAGATACTTTAATCCCAAGGTTTGAGCTGTATAACTTCATTTATTTAAGTGGAGTTACACAGACAAAACTGTGAACCATTTAGAAAAATGTGGGGCAGAACACCACCTTAGATCAGTAGTTGGCAATCTTTTCACTAGTATGGACCCACAATTACCCCCCAAACCATTCACAGACCCCTGCCAAAATCATTTTGTTACCAAAGACACCACAACATAGATTTTTGGACAGCAGTTAATAATTAATACAACTTCATTTTGCACAGCAACTTTCAGGAGCTCTGAATCTCAAAATGCTTATTAGAAGTGTATTATACTAGTATTGCAATAAGTGAAAACAGGAAAAAGAGATGCATGAGATAATAGGTGCTTTCTCTGCTGAGGGAATGGAACACTCAGGAAGGATGTCTCTGACAGCACAGACTGGAGAGGAGAGGGCTCTTGCACTAACATTGCTGAAATTGGTATGTGAGAAATGTGCAGATGGTGTTGGAGCTCCAGGGAAGAAACAGGTTAGGTAATTTTGAACTGCTTCATGAAATTAAAGAGGAGTTAGTTATAAGAGGAGGAAGTGATAAAGGAGAAATGGAGAGCTGGGTCTTGAGGTGGCCAGAGGGAAAGGAGTTTTGAACACAGGTAAACAGAAATAAGAGCATGGATAAAGAATTATCCATGAGTGAACTCAAGGAAGTGGCACATAAAAGAACAGAAGACAGGGGAGGAAGGTACAACACCATCCTGGACCAGGGTAATGTTGCAGACTGAGAGGTGGTTGATCTTGTTAAGGAGCAGGGATGAAACTGCATTTGAGGATCCCCCTTGCTCTGCAGCACAGGATTGTCAGAGCCGAGTTACCTAAGACACCACTACGATAGCAGCCCCTTTTTCTGAAATTTCTTCCTTATGAAATTGCATTGAATCCACACCTCCTGAATTAGAAATTTCACGGATGAAACAATTATTTTTATCCCACATTTATTCTGGAAGGTCTGTCTGGAATATTTAGTTGGAGCTGCATGCCATTTGGCCAAGGAATCACAGGGAAAGGCAGGCAATTTGGGAAGACAATGTGGTCACTTAGGTAGAATACCAGATATTGAGTGAGCAGATGAGGCTTGGGCTGTGTTCAGGTGAAAGGTCAGTGTCTGACCTCCCATATCACTACTTCTTGCCATGCCTTCATTTCCTGTGTGTGGAATAGGAGCAACAATACAAACTCACTTTTGCAAGGTGCTTTGCTACTCTATCACCAGCTAATACACTGGCTATGGTTACACTAGTGAGTTTTGCCAACAAAACCCCACTTATGGGAATTCTTTGCATGCACCCTGGTTTTGTCAACAAAACTGGTGGAATGGCCTCTCACAAAATGCACTTTGTCAACAGTTTGTTGACACAACTCATAACTTTTGCTGGCAGCGTTCTGCCTCTCAGCCATGAGACATAACATTGCTGTTGATGGATTTTGTCAACAAAAAAAGCTGTGTAGAAGTTCTATGGGGCCTTCTCACGACAGACAGGGCATCCAGAACAATGGAAGTCCTGTTTGCTGTGCTTCTGGGTGCCTGTTTTGTGGAGAGAACATCCGGGCAGTCCGGCTGCTCTGTCGACAGAGCCAAGTGCTCTTCTGTTTGGCTTTTTGTGTGTGGCCTCACTCCGCCAACAGAAGTTTTTTTGGGAAATCTCTTCTGACGGTGACTTCGGTTGACAGAGCGCTGTAGTGTAACCGTAGCAACTGTGCTGTCACAGCTTCACTGCTATTGTTATTCAACCTAGTTAGATCAAGGCCAGCTCGGGGCAATCTATATGTGCTGTGGTCACATCTCTGATTGCAGGGAGGACGTACACTTTGGCTGCGTCTACACTAGAGACTTTTGTGGACCGAAGGGGCCTGCTCTGTTAATCTGGCTGCTCTTTGTCAACAGAGTGGATAGCTCTCTTGATCTTCTTTTGTGTGTAGATGCACTGAGTTGACAGAGGTTTTGTTTATACAACTTTGTCGACAGATGTTTCTCGTGTAGAGGTAGCCTTTGTGTTTATTAATATTAATAAGTATAAATAGGGAAATAAATGAAAATTGCCTGTCTCCAATGCCAAATTCTATTTTCATTCATGCTTCTGTAATTCCACTGAGTGTAAGTGGCACTGTGTCCATGTAAATGAAGACAAGATTTCACTTTTAGGAGCTATTCTTCTGCTGTCGAGTATACAGAACTTCCCCTCATGTTTATGGCAATTCTTTGCATGCACTGAGCACAGCTTTCAGAAGAATGCTGCTGCCAACTTTTCCTTGTCATTTATATTTTCTTTAGGTTTACTTGAAAGAACTCTGTATGTTTACCACCTCTTGATAAAGTTGCCAGGTTGCCCATTTTTATCACCATATTTGTATATAATTTAATACTGAGAGGGTTTTTGTTTAAATTGAAGATATTCCCCTGTGGAAAATCTTTTTTATTTCATCTTTGTATGTTGATCATAACGTGGCACTCTAGACAGTCATTCTGCTCAGAACTGAAAAACACAGCATTTTCTTTAATGCTACCAATAAGCTGTTATTTTTTTCCTTTGGCTTTTTTCCCCTGCAAAATGCTACTCTAAGCCCCTGCCAGTTTTTCAAGTGACAGAATCTTTTGGAGGATAAAGAAAAAATATGCCAGTATTTACAAGTTACAGTAAGTATTTCCAAAAACTTAAAAGGCACAAAGTCATAAAATATTTACTAATGCACATCAGTTACAATATTCTGCAACCACGTATTGTGACTCACATAATAAATATATCTCTGTTGCTATTGCCATGACAATTACTGACAGAATCATCCAATAATTCAAAAGAAACATTTATTGACTCTATCATATTAATGAAATATTTGCAGAATAAATTATACTGTGGTAATTCAGGTGGGTCATATGTGTAACCCAAAAATTTAAATCTCATAATTAAATTAATCCATTGCTGTAAAATGGTCAACCTGGTATTTCAGTGATATCTTAAGAAGAGACAATTGATGTGATTGCTGTCCATTCACAAGTGATTTAATGGCTTTCCTATTGTACCACAAATAGGTTCATCATGGCTTGTCCTGCCATTCACCACCTCTAATGAGAGATCACAAGAGATACAAACTTAGCTATTATTCTGCCAAAAAATCTTCTGGATCTCTGTAAAATCATCTGATGTCATTATCTGTATCTCTGGAAGATAACAATGTGCAATAACAGAACAAGAGCCAAAGATCTTAGTTAAAATGTCTTGCCCTAAAAATACAGGCAGTCTCTAGTTATTCATCAGATTAAAGATTTTCAACAGAGCAAAGCTACCCCCATTGACTACTGCTGCTGGGCTGGCAGGAGCAGCTGTCTCTTACCATTATGCCCTCAGGAAGCATTGGCATTTGCCAGCAAACTCCCTCTGTGTATAACTCATTTCCTACATTCTCTTCTTTCATTTGCATAGTCAACTGGTCCTTATGCCTCAAGAAAATCAGGAGAGCAGAGGAATAAGTTGTTAGAAATGAAGTTTTAAAACATCACATCAGGAGGTGCATGCACAAAGCCTCATTATATTCCCGACAGGTCTGTCAGCTCATGAGAGCAAAACAGAGGAGTGAGACTCTCAGTACCAAGTGACAATGCTAGAACAGAAAGGGCAGTTTCCTTGCTCATCTTTCAGTGTAATATTTCTGTAAGCCCACTTCCCCTTACGGCATGCTCACAGTTGGGCAGGCGCTCACAGCAAAGGGCTAGAAAGATTTTTTTAAATGAGACTTGTCTGCCTCTATTGTTTTCTTGTCCCCCTTCTCCTTCCCATCTTCCCTACTAGAATGTACTGGGGAGCATCCATTATAAAGCTGGTCAAAATAACAGAAATCTGTAGGAAATATTTTGGCTGAGGACTTCACCAGGGAGCTCTTATGGGCAGGAAGGCTTTTGTGCAGTCATGTTATTTGATCATTGTCCCACTTGTCCATGCCCAGTTTGGCATCTCCAGCTGGGAGAGTTGTGCAGCTCTCTAGGAGAGGGCTGTACTTCAGCCTTTGTTTCTTTGCAAAGATCTAATGCAGCTTGGTTTTTTCAAAGGACAGGCTGATACTAGCCCCCACAGAGTAGTAGCAGCCATCAGTTGCTGGAAACTCTCAAACATTAGTCAAACGTTAGTCAAATAGCCGTGTCTTTGCATAGTTCAGTTTAATAAAAGGGTGAGTGTGGAGGCTGCCTGTTTTTAATTCTTGTGAGTCTTGGCCTCGTACTTACAGCTGATGGTGTGCTTATGGGTCTTCTGCTCTCCTTCACCTAAATTTGTACTTACTTGCCTTGGCACACACTGGTTTGGGGATGAGAAAATCTCCCTTCCATCTGAGCCATGTTACTTCTTAACTTGGATTTTCTGAGCATACACAGGATTGTGATTGTGCTTGATATAGTTTCCCAGCACTATGCAGAACCCATCCACAGATGATCAATTCTGCACCTAACCAGCTGTCAATTTGTCAGACAAATAGCATAAGTTCAGTCACTGGTATAAATGGGAAGAAATGCTCTCATGTCCATGATTTTGTCTTACTTTGTTGTTCCCAGGGTGACATTAGCTGTTCAATAGCTAATGTTGGTTGCCCATTTGAAGCAAAACAGAAAGCACTCTGGGAACCTGACACAACCTTTCTAGTCCCCGTGGCTTTTCGTATCCCACTGATAGAACCAGCATCCCGCCCTTTCCCAGAAGGCACGTGAACTCTCACTAACCAGCACAGCAACGAAGGGTCCTGTGGCACCTTATAGACTAACAGTTAGTCTATAAGGTGCCACAGGACCCTTCGTTGCTGTTACAGATCCAGACTAACACGGCTACCCCTCCGATACTTGTAACCAGCACAGTTACCTCTGGACTTGCACTAGCCTTTCGTGAGCCAGCCCCACTGCTGGATCCCCCTATGCTCCTAAGCCAGGGGAGCTAGGCAGTGCCAGGGCCTCGTTTCTCACTCTTATTCTCTAAGGGTTTGTCTACCCAGCAATCAGAAGATGTGATTGCAGCATGTGTAGACAATCCAGGTCCAGTCCAGCTCAAGTCCTACCAGCAGTGAAGGCACTGAAGCATGAGTTTGGGGGCAGGGATACTTAACTATGCTCTCTGGAAGGTGTAGTCATGCTGTCTTGTACTCAGGTTGCTAGTTCTTGCCAGCACACCTACACTAATATTGTTACAAGAGCTGTGTAAATCTAAGATGACATGCCACAATCACACCTTCATTTGCAATGTGGACACTCCCAAAGGCGCACTCCCAGAAGCAGTCCATGTCTGCACCTCCAGAGCCCAGCTGTCTATACCCCAGATGCGCAACATTTTTTTTTTTAATGTGACAGGGTGAACTAGGCTCTGAGGACCCCTACTGGAGGAATTATGGTCCTGTCCTGCCATACCACACCTGAGAGAAGGGCAATAGAGAGATCCCCCAATCTGCTTAGAGCAGCTGCGTGGGACTCAGGCACTCAGGGCCAGCAACCTAACGTAAGAAAAGCTACCCAGTCAGAAGGAGTTGTGTTCCTTGCCAGAGCTGGGGGAGAGCAGATGGTACTCCAGACTGGCTGCTGGGACTCCACAGGGTCAAGTTTCTGAGGTAATCCCACCCTGGATTCAACCAGTGTCCCTAGACTAAGCATCTATTCCACTTTTCTCTCTTCTCCAGCCCTTGCCTTCTGGGACATGACAGTGCACCTCCTGCCCCACCCACCCCCGCCCGCTGTGCTTAAAAAAGCAGCCAGTTTTCAAAAGGTCTCTGTCCCTCCCGTTACCCATGAGCTTTTGCTGGTGAAATAACAGGCTTCTCCCCTGAGTACAGAATCATTCAGAATCAATGGTCATACCAGTTAAATGGTCATATCATCATGGTGCTGCCCATCTTGCCCTCTTCTCAGAGCTGCACAGAGCAGCACAACAGCATTGCATGGCACTTTAAAAGGGCCCAGAGCCTCTGCCACAGTAGTAGTGGTGGTGGCCAGAGCTCTGGGTCCCTTTGAAAGGCCAGGCCCTGGGGTAACTCTCCCCTTTGCCCTCCCCCTGCCCCAACCTGGCAGGCCTGCCCAAAGGATTGTCTCTGTTCCAATGCTATTCTGCCACAGCAGAGACACTCAAGCTGGCTCCCCCTCACCAAAGAGAGGCCATGGCTGGAAGGGTATGATCTGGGATTGTGAGACTTCCTCCCCTTCACTTCCTCTTCGTAGTTTGAAATAGACTGAATCTGGTGACCTTCAGAGCAAAGAGTTGAGGGAAGGCATCCCACGACAAGGAAGGAATAGAAAGGAAGTGGGATTTTTTGTTTGTTAGTTTTTCTTTTTCTTTTTTTGGGAGGGTGGGGGAAGGATTCTGGCTAAGTTATTGGTTGAAATGACTATTGTATTGCTGTTGGGATTTTATATTATTACTTACTTGTGAGCCTAGAGCCTTGAATAGACATCTTTTTATTATTTCAATCTAAATTAGTGCACTATCAATCTGTGGCATGGTATTCAGTTGTCTACAAAATTCAAAGGCTACGTCTGCACTTACCTGAAAGGTCAACAGTTGCTATGAGATTTTTGGTATGCGAATGGTGTACCAATTGCGCCATGAAGCCTATAGGGGTTCCATGCCAATCCCAACCCTGCAGAAAGGAGGAGGGTTGGTAAGATAAGTGTCAATGCACTGATTGTGAAACAATATGAACGAAATCTGATGCCAGTATGACTAACTGATAAAAGATGCCAGCTTGGATACCACCTAAGCAAGGTTCATGGCACCAGTCAAGATCATGGGAAAGATGATCAAATATGGTGGAGAAAGTATGATTCAAGAAAAACACCGACTATGTAATGTAGCATGGAAAGCAGGAAAGGCACTTAAGGAATGGACTAGATCTGTACTAGTGACAATACACAAGAAAGGAAGTACAATGGAGTGCTAGACCTACAGAACGATTGCCCTAACAAGTCATCTAGACAAGGTGCTGATGATGATACTGATGGAGAGACTGAGATCGCAGGTAGAAGAACATCTAGCGGATGAGCAAGTGGGATTCAGGAAAGATAGAAGTGCCATGCAGCAGATATTGGCAATAAGATTGATAGCAGAGAAAGCTCAATGAAAAAACAAGAACATCTACAATTGCTTCATTGATTCTCAGAAGACATTTGACATTATAGATCAGAAAGTGACTTGGGTGGTGTTGGAGTCGTACGGCATGAATAGCAGACTGATACGATTGTTGAAGTATATCAATGACAATGCGGAGGCAGTGGTGAGAAAGTGTGGAAAATTGGGAAGTTGGTTTAGAACGAGTAGGGGTATGAGACAAGGAGATCCAGTATCTTCACCACGCAACTATAGAGAGAAATGGACAAGATCAAGGAAGAAGTAGAAGAGATATTGGTGCACAGGATGAGAATCAACAACTTGAGGTTCATAGATGATATAGTTATTGAAGAAGATGAAGACAAGCTAGCGAGAATGGTGCAGGTGCCAAACGAGGAAGGGAAGCAGTAAGGACTGATTATGAACATTGATAAAAGAAAAACAATGGTATTTGGAGATAAGAAAATAAGAAGGAAGATCAGTGTCGACAGGGTCAAACTAGAGAACATAGAGAAGTTCACGTATCTGGGAGGCAACATAACATATGATCTAGAACATAAGAAGGAAATAGTGACTAGAACAGCAAAAACAAGAGTGAGTTTTGAAGGTGACAAATAAGATCTGGAAAAGCAAAGTGATTAGCTTAGGAATGAAGGTGAGCATCTTGAAAATGTGTGTATTCAGCAGCATGTTGTTTGGATGTGAGACATGGGTGATAATGAAAGATTTGAAGAGAAGGATATTGGCATTTGAGAGGAGTTGTAGAAATATCTTTAGAATAGGGTGGATGCAGAAGGTCACCAATGAAGAATTATATAGAAGATACAGCTGAAAGGGAACCCACTGCAGAAGCGAAGAGAGTCCTGTGGCACCTTATAAACTAACAGATATATTGGAGAATAAGCTTTAGTGGACAAAGACCTGCTTCACCAGATCATACATTTGGTGAAGTGGGTCTTTGCCCATGAAAGTTTATGCTCCAAAATATCTGTTAGTCTATAAAGTGCCACAGGACGCATGTTGTTTTTGAAGGTACAGACTAACTTGGCTAACCCTCTGATACTACAGCAGAAGATTATACAATGGAAGTTTCAGCTATTTGGGCATATCTGCAGAATGAATGACGGATGAAAAGTCAAGACTCTGGTATTCAGCACAATGGAAAGTTCGAACAGGAGAGGCAGATCCCACAGAGAATGGGTAGATTAGTGTGGAGCTAGTCTACAGAAACTAGGCCACTCTACGCTGGACTGGGAAAGGAGGAAGGAAATAGTGAGGGAGGCATCGGACACCAACAGGCACTGAGCCCATGATTGTTGTTGTTGATGATGATGATGATGAATTGTGTACCAAAAATTGACTTTGCAGCTGTTGACTTCCATGGCTGTCTTCACGGCAAAAGGTTGACAGAAGTGCTCCATCGGTTGACCTTCTTTAATCCTCGAGGCTCGCGAGGAGTCCCAGGGTCGACATTGACCTCGGAATATGCCATTTCACGTGTGTGCGTAATGGTGTCCCAGAAGATCAAATGTAAACTTTGGAGTTAGTGTAGATATAGCCAAAGAGTCCTTGCTCCGCTTCCTGTACCACCTGTCACTCCAATGGAAATGTGACGGCATCCATTTATTTACTCTGTCACTGTGGCATTCATTATCTTCATCTTCACTATCTTCTCTCTCAGGGGAAGGAAAATCCTTCTGTGTATTGCCTGCTGGTAACCCTCCTTTCCAGAGTCACTGACCCCTGCATCTCCCTGTGGTATCACAGGACCACTGTCCATATCAGCTTTCACTTTTACCATTTTTACACTCTTTAACATTAGCTGGTGCAGTCTCACAGCTTTTCCATTGTGCAACGTAATGCAGTGTGAGCCAAGTACCTTCCTAGAATATATGTATACTAAAATTATTGTTGCAAGGCAGTTAAGTTATTCAGTCCAATTCTCACAAGTGCTTTTTCTGCCTCAATTTATATAAAACATATTAGTTAGAAGGTAATGTTCTGCAATGCTTTTAAAATAAAACCAAGGGAGACATGGTTTAGATTACACACTACCATCAATTAAAAAGTAACAAAGCCCTGCACTTTGCCAATTAAGAATTAATGGGTTATATAAAATACTACACATGCCAAGAAAATGTCTTCCAAATTACTGCTGAATTTGAAAAGTGTGACGTGTGTGTGTTGTGTAACTTACATATATACGTACAAAAGCCAAGACTTATAAATATAAATGCCTAAATTTAGGTTCCAAAGTCCTCATTTAGACACCTAAATAAGTGGCCTGATTTTCAGAGGTGCTGAACAGACAGTAGCTCTCATTGAGTTGCAAAGGAGACCAGGGGTGCTCAGAAGTCTTGAATATCTGCCTCCTTATGTGAGTGGCTCACTGTGGATTTAGGAGCTTAATATTAAGTGCTTACTTTTGAAAATACTGGCTAACTATATTTATATGTGTGGCATTAGCCATACCTGCATACTGCAGAATAGCTGAAGGGGATTTCTATTTTAAATTTTTGTATTGTACATATACAGACAAGAGCTCTTTATTTGTAATTTTGCAGTTGGGTTTACAGCTGCACATTTCTTCCAACAGTACATGTCAGTTATGGCACCAAGTCATGTGTAGTGTCAAAAACATTATGTGAACTTTAAGCAGGTGGCACCTAATCCAGACCCTGGGTTAGGAAGTCACTGGAAATACAACCATTGATTTTAATGGACTTTGGAGCAGGCTTGTCATGCTTACAATTCTGGAAGAAAAAAATATGGTCTTTCTTTTTATGGTTTTTAAACATTTATTTTAGACCTTCATTTCAATAAGCACTAGCTGATTTCACATGCCCAGAGAGCATTCTGCAAGCGATTCTGTGGATTGACCGGGATCCTAAAATTGAAGCCATATGGAAACTTACTGTGCATATTAAATGGCATGCAGCAGCGCTAACAGCATTTTGATTTGTGGCTGCAAGTAATAAATGAATTATATTAATTTTGTAGCTGCAAGCTAATTTCTCCAGAATTACTTTTTAATAACCAGCATCATGTTCACTGGTAAGATTTAAATACATTTAGGAACAAATCCGTGGAATTTTTGGGAAAAAAAAAGTGATGCTAGAATATCATTTTGAGACTTTGAGTTTGTTTAATAATTCCCTCTTCGCCAAAGCAGTTTTAGAGAAACTGCTGTACAGCTACGGAGTGACCTAAGGCCAAATTATCTACATGTGTTGCAGGAGCAGAAGAATCCTATGTGTGCAGTGAATAAACTAAGCAAAAAAAGTAAATTTAAATATACTCCGTGTTCTGTGCCACTGCAGCTATTCCTTACAGTCCTAGTGAAGCTATGGAGCTGGTTGAGGGGGAAAGAGGGGTTAGCTCCCCACATAGATGGTACTCTGAACCAAAAAAAACATCCTTCCAAGCGTAATGCTGGCTTACCAGTCACCTAGAACTTGGCTACAAAGCAGGGCATTTAATAATGCACTTGCAGTTTGGAATTGCTATTTCCTGAAATATAGGCTGAAATACCTTATTTTAGCATGCCTCAGTCACATGAGAATGGGGCCAATGTTTTATCGATGACTCTGGTCGCCTTATAACTTGGTTATATAATATAATATAATATAATATAATTTGGTTCAAGCCTTATAGATTGAATGTGAGGGAGAACTTACATTCTGCTAGTTTTGTACAAGAAGCAAATGCAGTGCATGACCTCAATATAAGGATGATATTGCACTGGCACAGATCTCATTGTCAGGCTCTGATGGAGGTGCTAGGCACAGTTAAACTGGGCTACCGAAGAGCTTTTGCGTAAGGCAGTGCCTCTCATAGAAGCCATTACTCACAGAGACTCCACCATATTATAGAATACGCTGACATCTGTGTGAGTACCTGAGGGTACAGGCACTCCATGATTGAGTAGGATGCAGATGTATTGTACAGCTATGTATCTCCTCTAGGGCATCTTTTGCAGGCTCAGCTGTGGTGAAATGATGGGTACTTCAGCATGAAGACTGAAGTAACCCTTATAGGCTAAATGACCTGTTGTGCAAAACAAGTGTTTGGTACTGTGACAGGGTACAATTAACAGCTTCGGTTGGGCTCTATGGTAACCAGCACCGCAGCCACTGAGAACACAGAGTGGTCTGGGTGTGCTTAAGGTACAAGGGAGTACTTACACAGTCTGTAGCCTGCTGAGTTAATGAGGCAATTCGTTTAGCGGCTGGAGAACCCAGGAAGGAAAAGGAGCTGTATAAAAGAAAGTGGCTTCTGATAAAAGCTTTTATATCAGTGTGTTGTATGTGGCGTGTAAGAAGATGAACAATAAACTCTTGAGGCGAAGGTACCCTGGTGGTCCCAAGCACTGCATATTTTGCCAACAGGGTTTCCCAGCCACGGGTTTTCTGGAGAGAAAGAGGGAGCCTATACGCATACATAGTAAGGAATAGGGAGAGGGATAATTAGGAGGAGAAAGGTAGTTACATTGGAGGGTAGGGATAGGGTTCAGAGTGGCTTGGACAAACGGGAGGACTGAGCGAAAACAAATCTGCTAAGGCTCAACAAGGACATGTGCAGAATTCTGTACTTGGGACAGAAGAATCCAAAGCACTGCTATGGGCTGAGGGCTGACTGGCTAAGAAGCAGTTTGGCAGAAAACGGCCTGAGGTTTACAGTGGATGAGACACTGGATAGGAGACAACAACATGCCTTGTTGCCAAGAAGGCTAGAGGTGTGCTGGGGTGCATAAGTAGGAGCATTGCCAGCAGATTCATTGAAGTGAGTATTCCCCTTTATTCGACACTGGTGAGGCTACATCTGGAGTATTGCATCCAGTTCTGCTCCCCCACCCCACCACCACCCCAGCATACAGAGGATGTGGATGCATTGGAGAGAGTCCAGTGGAGTGGAAGAAAAATGATTAGGAGGTTGGAACACTTGACTTATGAAGAGAGGCTGAGGGATTTGAGTGTATACCATCTACAGAAGAGAAGAGTCGGGGGGATCTGATAGCAGCCTTCAACTACCTGAAGGGGAAGTTCTAAAGAGGGTGGAGAGAGGCTGTTCTCAGTAGTGATGGATGGCAGTATGAGAAGCAATGGTTTCCAGCTGCAGAGAGGGAGGTTTAATAGGAGAGGGTTATTAGGAAAAAAGATTTTTCAGTAGGAGGGTGGTGAAGCAATGAAATCAGTTACTTAGGGAGGCAGTGGAATATCCATCCTAGAGGTTTTTAGGTCCTGGCTTGACAAAGCCCTAGATGAGATGATTTAGTTGGGGTTGGTCCTGGTGACCTCCTGAGGTCTTTTCCAGCCCTATGATTCTATGATAGCCAGGACATGCCTACCGTCAAGCCAGGATCCATAGAATGTTCAGCCCGTGTATCTTGCAGCATTTGCTTCAGCAAATACTGCTGAGATGTATCTGTGCACCCAAGAAGCAACTCTGACCCCACCCAACCAAAGTGCTTTGTTATTGGATGTGATGAGCAGCGACTCTACCTTGAGCTTCTACAGAGGCATTGGGTACATTCCAGCACTGAACTCTACTGGCAGCTGGTTGCATTCCCATTATAGGGTCATTTTTGATGAACCCATAGTGATGGTTATAACTCTTTGCATCCCTTATCTCTGTTTTTAACTATTCTGAACAACCATCAGAGATCAGCAGACATTATAGTCTTACAGTTCTGTTCTATTTCTAGCAATAAATGGTAGGAAGAGGAAAAGGCCTGAAAGGCTCCTGTGATCATGATGGCTGTCGTGCTCAAGGGAGAGATTCTGCTTTATTAAAAGTGCTTTAACTCCTCTTCTATCAGACGCTAAGATTAGTGCCCTTCAGACTCCAAAACTGGTGAATGTATTTATTCAATGACAGTTGCCTGGCCTTGAGTTGGCTTTCCTGACTGTGTAGGATCTGCAAAACTCCCATTAACTTCAGCAGGATTGGGCCCTTGGCTTCCTCCTCTTAAGCTGTGTCTACACGTGCACGCTACTTCGAAGTAGCGGCACTAACTTCGAAATGGCGCCCGTCGCGGCTACATGCGTCGGGCGCTATTTCGAAGTTAACTTCGACGTTAGGCGGTGAGACGTCGAAGTCGCTAACCTCATGAGGGGATTGGAATAGCGCCCTACTTCGACGTTCAATGTCGAAGTAGGGACCGTGTAGACGATCCGCGTCCCGCAACGTCGACATTGCCGGGTCCTCCATGGCGGCCATCAGCTGGGGGGTTGAGAGGCGCACTCTCTCCAGCCCCTGCGGGGCTCTATGGTCACCGTGGGCAGCAGCCCTTAGCCCAGGGCTTCTGGCTGCTGCTGCCGCAGCTGGGGATCCATGCTGCATGCACAGGGTCTGCAACCAGTTGTCGGCTCTGTGGATCTTGTGTTGTTTAGTGCAACTGTGTCTGGGAGGGGCCCTTTAAGGGAGCGGCGGGCTGTTGAGTCCGCCCTGTGACCCTGTCTGCAGCTGTGTCTGGCACCCTTATTTCGATGTGTGCTACTTTGGCGTGTAGACGTACCCTCGCAGCGCCTATTTCGATGTGGTGCCGCGCAACGTCGAAGTTGAACATCGACGTTGCCAGCCCTGGAGGACATGTAGACGTTATTCATCGAAATAGCCTATTTCGATGTTGCTACATCGAAATAAGCTATTTCGATGTTGGCTTCACGTGTAGACGTAGCCTTATATGTCACAATTTACATTATAAACCCTGATTTTCAAGGGCTTATAAATCAGTATTTTGGATAGATTTCCTTGTTTTATTGCCCTTTTGTTTTTAAAAATACAATTTTGACCTAATAAAGCACTCAAAACTTACACTTTCAGGCTTTACATTGAGACCAGTAAACAAGTTTGTTTAGAAAAATATAATTTGGAAAATAACAAAGTCCAATTCAGAAAAAATATCTGCCTGGACACCTACTCTGCAAACTAGTGTTATTTCAAGGCTTTTGCTTTTTTGGGGGCTTGGGGTTGTCTTTTAAAAATAGGTCTGTTATATCCAATCTCAGATGCTTTTAAAACTTCCCAAAATACCTCCAAGTTTTGATTGACACCAAGACCAGACTATGATAAAGGTAACAGTTCATTTTGGTTTTGTATGGTGTTTTCAATACTAATAACAGCAACGAAGGGTCCTGTGGCACCTTATAGACTAACAGAAAAGTTTTGAGCATGAGCTTTCATGAGCACAGACTCACTTCATGACCAGCATCTGATGAAGTGAGTCTGTGCTCATGAAAGCTCATGCTCAAACTTTTTCTGTTAGTCTATAAGGTGCCACAGGACCCTTCGTTGCTGTTACAGATCCAGACTAACACAGCTACCCCTCCGATATTCAGTACTAATGACATCCTAGAAGACCAAAAACTACAAGATATTTACCAAATATTCATAAACCTGAATTACCCACAAGAACAAATAAAAAAACAAATCGACAGGGCCAGACAAATACCCAGAGACCAGCTACTCCAAGATAAACCCAAAAAAGCCAAGAACAGAACACCACTGGTCATCACCTACAGCCCCCAACTCAAACCACTGCAACGAATTATTAAAGACCTACAACCTATCCTTAATTAGAATTAAGTAGTGTGTGTAATGCAGTTGCAGAGATACATATAAATATAATAGTACCAGTTCAGCCTTTCTAATCTGAGACTCTCGTCTGGCAAACTCTGTAATCTGGCATGATTTTAGTTTGCTGGATGACCATTTACCATGGGTGTGGCCAAGTTTCCCATGGTCCCATATAGTTTGTTTACAGCCACCAGTCCTGGCTTTCAGTGTTCTGTGCTGTTGTTTAGTTGTAATTTACCCCTAAATGTCTTCTAAGAGCCCAGTAAGCAGAGGAAGGGTTGGTAAAGTGCTAGAAAATATTGACCTCCCATCACCTTGCAAATTCTTTCGTCCGGCACTGGTCAGTTTCAGAAGGTGCCAGACAAGAGAGGTTCAGCCTGTATAGGGAAAGGTTAATTAAGAGGAACAGCTCTGGAGAAAAGCCTTTTTGGAGAAGCTCTGTGTGGTACTATGTAGTAGCCTGTGTAGATGCATCTGAGACAATAGCCCATCTTAGGACATAGTTATATGACCATCGTTTGGTTGCATGGGGTGCCCCTGTCATTAGGAATTCTTGGCAAAAATAAATGATTAACTCTTTACAAACTGTTCTGCTAACAAATTTGGCTTTCCTACTCCTTCCAGGTTATTCTTGTATATCTTTGGAAAAGGCTTTCACCAATGGTGCCAGCCTTTTAGTGGCATAAGGTGACAGAATTTTGAGAGGAGACCTGACGTCTTGCAGCACAGAAGGTGAGGAACTGGGAAACTTGTATGCTACCCTGCAATTAATAAGTTCACCTCTGATAACATGAGAGGTGGCAGAGGTGCCCCTGAGATTCAGTATTATTGTGCCAATTATCCTCTGGGCTGACCTGTTTTCCTGCAGGATAAAACTGAACCTGACTCTATGGTTTAGTTGTGGGTCAGATCCAAATTCACGTTTTCTGGGTCTGAGACTGATGAGATTCCAAGCAGCATGGTGACATCAAAAATTCGAGACCAAGATTTCTGTGGTGCTGTCCTAACATTTTGTGAGGCCATCTTCTAAGAGTTTGATACTGTCAAATCAAACCAGAGGCTAAATGTAATTCAGATCATAATCCGGAACATAAACTCACACAGATAGCATTTAATATATACAGAGATCTGGTATTTACTTCTGTGTTGAAACATTCTGTCTTGTGTTTCAGTGGCACTTCCAGTTTCCAGTTGCTGCCTTTGAGAGCCCTAAGAGCAAAGGGGATAAAAGGAGAGTAAGGCAGGTAGAAGGGGAAAAGAGAATTGCTGGTATGAAGAAACTTGGCCTTTATTTGTGCATTTGTTTGTGTGTACTCTCTAAACCTTCTAAACACCTTCTTGCATATATCTGTGAAGAGGGAGAGCACAGACAACCCCAGAGAGAGTAAACCTGGGAGATTTCCCAAAATGGGTGCATGACCACAGGAGTGTGAATTTCATCTGGGTTCCATTCAGAGCTTGGCAAGGAAGGAATTAACCCTTTTTCTATAACTAGAATAGTACAGGGTGGCAGAGATAGGCCACCTGTGGGGGCACTAATTAAATCTCACCCCAGCATACTAAAGGCTTGTCAACATGGTGAGGTAATGGGCCGTATGGGGGTCTGAGAGCTAAAGCGACTGATGTTTTTTGTGTTAATTGCACCATATAGCTCTACTGGGGCCCATTAAAAGTTCCCTGATGTGCTTTCAAGAAGTGATGCTACAAACAGTACCATGTTCAAGTATACTAGGGAACCTTTAGTGCACACCAGCAAGGGTCTACACAGACCAACCAGGGCACAACATATTAGTGTGCTTTAGAAATCAGATACCCCATAGTGTGCACAACCCCATTGTATAGACATGCCCTATCAGAAGGATGGCAGAGGTAAAGGGTTTTAGGAACAAAGGAACTTCCATATAGAACAGATCAATGGTCCATTTAGGCCAGGGTCTAATCTCGGACAGAGGCCAGTACCAACTGCTTTACTTTAAGGTGTCGGGAGAACCTTACAGCTGGCAGACATGCAGATAGTTTGTCTCCTATATGGTGTAAATATTGTGATAGACCCCAGCCCGCAGCAGGCTGCAGCAGCCTCATGGAATGTAGATACGTTGGCAGCTGGGTGTGTGCCTTTATCTTTCCCAGAAACTGAGGCTTATCCGGGGTCCGCCAGCAGCAGCAGGCAAAACCAGCACCTGCTGCCAATTTATCACCTGTGGCTAATTAAGGCCTGTGGAACCCTTCAAAAGGGTTTCCTTCAGGCGAGCAAGGGGGAAGGCAATACAGGACAGATGAGGAGCAAGGCAGGAGTGTGGAAGGAGGACTCCCAAGAAGAGAGTGCTGCAGCCACCTGAGGAAGGTACTGAGGAAGCATCTGGTGGAAGTGGCCCAGGGAGGTAGTTGCTGCACCAGGAGGGCCCAGCGAGGGAAGCCCCTCCAGCTGCAGCTGCTTAGGATTGCTGGGCTGGAACCTGATACATGTGGGAGGGGTCCAGGTTCCCCCACAACCCACCCAACAACCCAGGGCAGCCCTACAGGGCAAGAGAAGACTGGGTACCCCAGTGGGGTCTCCTCCACTAATGACTGTATTTTGGATAGAGCCAATGATGAGAACGGCTCAATGATGCCGTGACCCAGGCCTCTGTGAGAACATGAGGCAGAGCAGGGACACGTCTGAGGCTGCACCTAAACCGTCACCTAGTGCGGGGCCCAAGGAGGACAAGCTTGGGGCTTTGTCACTATATTTTTATTGGTCTTATGGTTTGCAGTGCCTTGAGGCAGAGCAGTGCCCTCACAGAGCCATCAGAATGAATAACCTGGCTCTCCTCTGGTCCTGCCATGGAAGTGAGGGCAAAGACTTGGACTGGCATTGATTTTCCTCCCTCTATCCCGGTTCTATAGCCAGAAGGAAAGATGGACTGTTCCCTGAGTTATTGAGTTAACATAGGCCCATGGAGACCCACAAATTGTAGGGCCCGAAGTGCTCTCTTTGGCTTAGTACTGGCCCTGCATTTCCTCAGTATATTGTGACAATCGTTTATTTCCTTCTGTTCATAGCTTTAGGCTATTTTTGTAACTTCTCCTACAACTCACACACACACACACACACACACACATATTCACAAATACACCATTGTGGAAACTGAACTTTGTAGTGCTCCTCCCTGTCTCTTGACTGGTGAAGACAAACATGAAAATCTAAATGCATAAGGCTGCTGCTTCCACCCAGCAATAGAACATTCCACAAATGTTGTGAGTTTCTGGGTTCTCTGTCATTGACATGGTGTGACTTGTGGGTTTCTTTTCCTAGCTTCTACCCTGCTTACAATGGCAGGATGATACCCACACATTATGCTAGTAACTGCATGTTTCTTCTCCTGGCCTTCAGTTTGTTCTGCCTCAAACACCCTTCTGTCACCTGCTGTTTAATATTATTTGGTGTTGTTCATATACACAGAAACAGCCACTGGAAAAGAGGGAGCGTCTCCACCTCCAGTTTCCCAAACCTATATCATATTCAATGCAAATTATCCAGATCATGGTAAAAATCAATTTTGTTGGTACTTTGGTCCAATATGAAAAGCTGCCCTCTGCCTCTTTCCCTGATGCCTGTCCCTGACAAAAGATTGAAATGAGCCCTAACCAAAACTGTGGAATCAATAACCCTGAACTATGAGGAAGCTGAAAGACGATCCCTGCATCTGTTATGATAGAACATATACCTCTGTAATGAACTTTGTCAAAGCAGCATCCTGGATCCACACCATGCTCCAACTTCAGATTTTAGGGCATTTGGATAGAGATCCAGACTTTCTGGATTAGGCTCATTTCTAATTAAAGAGAAGCATCTAGCATATACCAGAGGTCAGCCTTGGCCAGTAATTGAGCGTGTTAACAACTAAAGCTAGTTGTGAAATTAGGCATTAGCAAATGGGGCAGCTAGCAGGAGAAATCAGCTTGTTCTCTCCTTTTGGAAGAGGCATAATAAAGTGAGGGTCCCAAGTTCGTCAGCCATTTACCAAACCATTATCCAGGGCTGTAGTTCAGTCTCTGGTTGTTCCACATAATTTGCTTGTGGTGTTGGTATAAGTGTAGAGGGTTTTATTTTTAATAATAATTCCTCACAACTCCACATTTACACTGCACTCAGGTGAAGTCAGCCAGTAGAGTTTGTATTTACACCACCAATATCCAAGGCCTTGTGGACAGGCAGAAACTGCACTGATTTAATTTCAAATAGTTTTTAAACCCAGTGAGCTAACTCAGTGCAAAATACTGGGCTGAAAGTTAGTTCAGTTTATAAAGACCTTTTTTCAAGTCAGATTAAACCTGTTTTTAAGTGACTTAGATAAACTGAAATAAACCTGCTTTAAACAGAGGTAAAAATATTCCCATACCCTTTTGCACCAGTTTTCCTAAATCAATGTCAAATTGCACGTTTAGTGAAACCCAAGCAACTTTCTCATAACACAAACCCTGAATTTAACAGCAAGAAGCGGTCAAGGAATCTGCCCATCTATACACCTGTCCTCAACTCCCATCCCAAGTGCTATTCCAGATGCCAGAGTTGCTCAAAGGCAACCTGGTACTATTTGTTTACGTACCATCTTTTGTACGTTTTAAGATCTATTCTTGCATTTAACTAGGCTAGAAATACTAATGTCTGAAAACACTAATTTCTTTATTATCTTTAGTGAACATATCTTCTGTTTAAGAATATCTAAGGTGTGCCTATATGTTGGTAAAGAATGTGTCTGAATGTGGTACGTAGTAAACCCTGATAATTGTCCATGGTTTGAAAACCCACAATCATTAGTGCAGAAAATAATACTGTGCAATAAAAATAAAGGCACCTGTGTACTGTGTAATAATAAGTATCAGGCAAAATACAGTATCACAGTTAATAGATGTATTTTATGAGTGGAGACATCTATGTTTAATTGCATTTAAAATATGTAGTGAAAAAACACAGTAATACATTGTTATAACAAACCCTTACATCTGAAGTCAGAATAATACAAAAAAGTGCTGATACCATTGTATTATTATGTTAAAATAACTGATGCAAAATTCTGACAATGTCTTCTAAAATTCTGTGTATCCCCGATCAGCAAACACTCTAAATTTTATGAGGAATAATTCCCAAAGGTGATCATCTATATTTTTCATACGGAGAACCAAACAACCTTCTCCCCACAAAATCAAAGAAAATATTTTTTTTTTGCATAGCTTTAAATATTGCTGCACTAACTCCTCTGCATCTTGCAAGCCCATCTCAGTTCAGGGACAGTTCTTTTAAAATTCTGAATAATTTTTTAAACTCCAGTTCTTCTCAAATACATAATATATAATTTCTAATAATTATAAATACATCATTTTTACTCATTTGATTTTAATAACATGCATTCATATAGTTACTGTACAATTGAAACACATTGACTTTAGACAGTGTGTATGCATTTATGTCAATTATATTGTTTAGACACACTGTTCAATGAATCAAGCAAATAGGGTGAAAAAAAGAATAAACCTCTTGTAAGAAACAATCTCACAGTGTTTACAGACAAAAAAAGGAAAATATGTATAAGAAAAAGGATTTATTAGCACATAGAAAATTCCCACAATAGTTGAAACACATTTTAGAAACTAGTAAACACGTTAAATAGAGTTGTGTCCATTATGCAGTGCGTGAGCATCTGCTTTATCTTAATTAGACAGGGAGGTGAATGACCACTGTTTATTTTCATTTTCCTCATTAATTATGAAAAACTGCATTTAATTCATCTTGCATGGTGAGAGACTGGCTGCGCAGATGTAAGTCGTAAGGGAAGTGGCTCTCCGTAGGCAACCTGAACATGGAGCTCTGCCCAAGGGGACCCCTGGGTGGCACTGCACAGTAATGCATGCCATAATTGTAATTTTTGCCATAGTCCAAGGCATCTTCTTGCTTCAGGGAAAATATCCCATTATAGTTAATTGGGGGAGGACTTAAGGGACCTTCAAACTGTGGGCTGGCACACTCAGGGGAAGTGCTTTCATAGAAAGATTCATAAGCACTGCAGTAATTGTAGGGTTTCATAGATTTGGAATTGTCCAGAGTTCCATGCCCTGGAGGAGTGCTGAGCTCAGGGCTGTGATAGGGAGGATAGAAGCTGGAATATGGTGACCTTGCATGATGGGCAGTTTCTGCCGTCTGGCCCATCAAGAAACTTCTGGCATTCAGCTGTAGGCACCCTGCCACCAAGTTTGTAGTTGGTTGGGATAGGCCTTTGCATAGGTTTTGGACAAACGTGAGCAGGTCAGGTCTCTTGCCAATACGCAGGATTTCAGAAAGAGCCCAAATATAGTTTTTGGCTAGTCTTAAAGTTTCTATTTTAGACAGTTTTTGTGTTTTTGAATAACAAGGGACCACTTTTCTTAAATTGTCCAGAGCATCATTAAGGCCATGCATCCTGTTCCTTTCTCTAGCATTGGCTTCTTGCCTCCTGAATTTGACCCTTTCCACTCTTATCTTGGTTGTCTTTTTTTTCCTAAGGCCCCTCCTTCTAGGCAAACCATTCTCATCCTCCTCCTCTCTGTCTTCTTCCTCCTCTTCTTTTTCGGTGTCTTCTCCAGTGGCCCTCTTGATATTCTTTCCTCGGAGTACAATCTGTTTGGAAAAGCTTTCTGGCTTCTTAATTTGCTTTTGGTCCTCACTTTCTCTGGAAAACTTTCTGCACATCTGGGATTCTGGCATTACAACAGACTCATCAAATGGTAGTGTTAGCATGGTTCTATAATCTTAAGTTACCTGAAAGAATGCCAGCACAATGTTTAAATGTTTCCATTTGTCAAGCTTGTATACTTACACCAACAGCTATATACACCTTTCACTTGTGTGTGTACATACACACATGTGCATGTATACAATATGAAAAATTTCTAACAAAATATCATTATCATTTTAAAAGATTTTTCCTAGTTGTTTTTAAAAAATTAGCTGCCAAAAATGTAAAAAAACAAAACATGCATTATATCATCACTAATATAAGCAAATTTATGACAAGTAAATACAGAGTAAAACAATGTGTAATAGTCATAATCAACTCCCTGCACAATTGTATTTTTAAACAAGCTTTTAGAATCCCCAACACTGTGGAATGCAAATGCAAACTATGGTAAAGCAATGCGGAAATTTCATTAATCCATATTCCCTTGGGTAAAATATGAAAAGGGAGAGACCAGTTTTAAAATGAAAAACACTATATCTCTATTAATTGACAAATATTTCTTAAAACCACCTATCAACTTTTATTTTGAAGTTTGTTCATGTGCATTTTTCCATGAACCAATACATTTAAGTCCAGTAAATTGGAATGAGTTAGAAGGAATTCAAATGGGTGGGGGGACCTAAGACAAATTAATCATTCAGTGACTTAATTAAAATGAAGTGAGATTTTCTAATCATCAGTGTGAAAATATATGAAACAGAGTTTTTATATTTTAGAAAAAAAACCAGAAATGATCTCTAAACGTACTCACATCAGACAGAATTAAAAAATAAAAATGTTTCTAATTTTAAAGGAAGAAAGATTCCAAATTAATGGTACAATTTAATTGTTGCAATTAATTTGTTTTGCTTTTTCCATCAGTCCTGAAAACACAATCACCAAAAACAAAAACCCTCCACGCGTTAGCAGTGTTTATGTTCTGCAAGAATCAGACGTCTCCCTCTAGCTAATATCTGACAGGAATGGGCTGTGGATTCTGACTGCAATTGTGCACGTGTGTTCAGAATCCAGAATGAAATGAGGAAATAATTTTCTTTTTGAATTGTTGTTTTTTTTTTTGCAGTCTTGAGGCAGCAAATACTGGGATCCACTGTCCTCAGAGACAAGTATAAATGAATGCAGAGACTTTTTAATAGAACAAAACTAAACAAACCCTCCTAATAAAAGACTAACTCTTTTAGTATTTCCTATACCCTTGCAGTATTGCATAATCCCAGTGAAAGTATGCAGTTACATCACAAGAATGGAATGTTAGGAGAAGTTATAGGTAGTAAATAGCATACATAAAATACAAGACAATGATACTGTATCTTTAAACACTTGCATGCACACACAGCCCCAACTGAAATACATCTTTATTTATATTACCTTAGCTTTTTATTTCATTCAAAACTCAGTTTTCATTTTTTGCCTTCCAAATCTTTTCAGTCTGAATGTCGCATCGTCTCCTGGAGTCTAGATCTGTGTATCTCTGCACTATCTCATTGATCTCTAAAAAGTGACATTGATGCCAACTGCCAGAGCTGGTACCCATGCCATCTGCTAGTGACGTCACAGGGCAGAGAAAACCATGTGATCCTTTCTCCTGGGACCTTCATTCTGCACTGATCATCTGGCATCCCTGTAAGTGGGTACCAGCATTCATGTATCAACACAGAAGGTTAGACTGATGGGGGAAAAAATCTGTACCAGCATTTTACATACAGTAGGTGCGTTTCTACTAAATCTGCTTCTACTTAACAGGCAATCTACATAGAGAGGCATGCCAACATTCAGTTTTATCCACACCTACAGGTACAGCGACTCCATAGTTGTTAATACTGTGTTATTTATTAAATAAGGGTTGTGCCATATTGATCAAATTCCCCTTTCTGCCCCTGGGGTACTCATAAAAAACAGTTAAGGGACAACTGAAATCAGAAAGAAATGCAGGTCTTATCACACACCTAAGCAAGTTTAGCTCAAGTATAAGAAGTCACAAAAGTAGTTTTTGTTACTGTTATTGTGAGCAATCTAGCTGAGTGATTTAAAATGCTGTGGGCTGCTCGATAGCAAAAAAAATCACAGAAGAGCGAGTCCATCTGGGGTCTGTGTGAGAAATCCTCCATTTTTTTCTTCAGGGATTTTTGGTAATAAACCTAGGGGGAAAATAAGAAATTTGATGCAAACTATAAGGATATTCTGAATGTTTCAAAAATAGACTGTGTCAATACGCTGGGTTCCTACCGCAACATTAGAAATTAGTGCATGCCAAAAACACGCACACACGGTCACTTTTCCCATCACTGATATATACTTAAAAAGCACTAAGTGCTTTCATTGTGATCCTTTTGTAATCATACCTCTTTCAGGGTAATCAGATTTTCCTCTTGGTTTGCTTTCTGTGCATCCTGCCTTCTACTAATACTTCCTTTAAAAAATTAAGAAGTCTTGTTTGTCTTAACATTTCAATTACAATTTTGTTCTTCCTTCATGATTCTCTTACCTGTTTTCCCAACTGCCTCTTTTTCTACTTTTATTCTTTCTTTTATTCCTTTTCTCATGTTCTCTCTGTCTCTCCTTCTGTCAGCTGTCTCTCCTGCTTTCTGCTTTCTCCTTTAACCCTTTTGTCTCTTTCATCAACAACAGACAAGAACTATTAAATAAAGCTGACAAAGCCTCTCAGCTAACCCTTGCAATAGTGTTTACGACAAACTCCACCTTGTTTTTAGGAGAGAGATGTCTCACACAAGCAAAATGTTTTCAAGCTTAAAATAAGAATGGACTGCCTCGTATGGAAAAATATTTAGTCTTTCTATTGTATTTTGTTGCTTTTTAGTGACTAAGTAAGCTCAGTTTTAGAAAGTGAGAGATTGATTATGCTTTTAGAATTAAAGCAGTCCCTACCAGGGCTGCTACTGTTATGGGTCTGTGTCAGCATTTCCATTATATATCCTGTTTTTGAAGGGTTTTCAACTCTTTTGCTTCAATTCACATTGGGCCCAAGATTGGAATTAACGTTCTGTGCTCAGATCAAATTAAGTTTCATTTTAATGTGTTTGAACTTTTTTTTTTTTAAGAAAAAGTGGGAAGAAATTCCAGGAACCCTTTTATTTTTCTTCTAGTTACCAAAAATAATCACTCCCCCCCAAACCCCCCCGCAAGCCAACCACACAAAAATCCATGAGCAAACTTTTCTTTTTTATTGCAGAGGAAAATTGAAGGCCATTAGTTCTTAGAGTTGATTGGGCCTGTTTTTAAAAATAAATATATTTGAAGTGACCAAGGTCTTGAAACTTAAATAGCTATTTCAGGAGAGCAGCAGGCACTCTTCTGTGCACGTACCCATTTCATTCTATATTGACTATTACAGCCAGTAGACTAGAACACAGTGTAGCATCCTTTTATTTTCAGCTGAAATTTATGGATTAAAATCTATACTGCAAAAGGTCCTAGGTATCGTCAATCTTTCCACAAATTTGGCACACAGAGATAATCATACAATACACAATTCTAAATGCGCAAAGTCCTGAAGCACTGTTGAAATGAAATTTCAATGCATACTAAAAATACCAAGTAAAATCTAAGGAAAGGTTGACATCGTAACAACTCTGTGTTAGTGGAAGAACTGTAAAATTTTCAGTCACATCCTCTAGTCTCCAAAACACACACTGTATTTTTCACCTCTTCTCTCTGTTACACTGTTTAACAATAAAAAATCCAGCCTGTCAAAATATATATTCTATTTTTGGGTGTATTTTATGGTACCACTAAAATTAAAAATAAACCAGTTAGGGTGTGGGGAAGGATTCAGTTTTGCAGTTTCTTTCTCCATTGTTTGACTTCTTTAATATTTTCGAACAAATTGTTAAGAAGCAAAGTAGCTGCGATATCAAGGTTTAAAAAGCATCCCCTGTGTGTGCATAATAACTTTTCCTAAGAATTGTTACTGTGAATTTTTATAATGGTTCTATGATATGCAAATGTGTACTGGTGTTAATATGCATTCACAGCATACACGATAACTGCCGCGTTGCTGTCTACTGTGAATGCCTGTTAAGAAGAATAGTCTGATACATGGTGCTAAGGCTAGCACATGTGCTTCAGAGCAATATAGAGGCCTTTTTTTTAATCATTTTGGTGATTTTAATGATTCCTTTTTTCTTGGGATGTCAAAAAACCCAAGCAGTGCCTCTGGAAGAAACTATCATGAGATTATGCCATTTTTAGAAACAGTAGGGGCGTGATGGGGATGTACAAACCCTACACTGGGTCCAGAAGGGTTACCTCTGCCTCTCCAGTTGGAGAGGTACTTAAGAGGCAGCCAGTCATCACGAAGTGTGAAAGCTGTAAAGGATGTTTGTTTTGCTTCCTTATATTGGACTGAGGCTGTGTCTACACTAGTCATAGAAGTCAACCACAGGTACGTGATTTTAGCTACTCCAATTGAATAGCTAAAATCGACATATCTACACTCAGCTAACTTGTCTGCCTTAACAGGGGAAGGTCAACAGGAGAGTTTCTCCCATTGACCT
The DNA here is from genome assembly GCF_033958435.1 of Carettochelys insculpta. Lineage (NCBI taxonomy): Eukaryota > Metazoa > Chordata > Testudines > Carettochelyidae > Carettochelys > Carettochelys insculpta. Next base: position 189,725,726 of record NC_134138.1, on the reverse strand, counting down.
TCCTTACTCCTCATCTCTCATGAAGAGGACAGGGTTGACTTTGTCACCTGAGAGCTCGATTTCATGCGCACATGAAATCGGTCCACAGAAGATTGACCCTGAGTGGGTCGATCTTCTGCAGTAGTATAGATTAACCCTGAGAGACTCTCAGGGAAAAGGATGATAGGAAGTGACCCAGGGAGGCAGCTCTGAAGTGCCCAATGTTGCTGTTTCTTGCAGGGACCTGGACTGAGGCCCGGTGGAGTGGGTGGGTCTGGCTTCCTCTACAACCTGCTCTCATTGCAGAAGGGTATCAATGCTATTTCCCAGGCCCACCAACCAGATGGAGAGGGCAAAGAGGGCAACTGCCCCATGGCCCAGCACAGTAGCATGCTCCAAGGAGCAATATGGGTTTGGGTGGGGCAGTGCTGAGGGTTGGCTGTCCTTGGCTCCCTCCCCTTCCAACCTTGTCCCCACCCAACCCTTCCAAGAGTGCAGAGCCAGGGACCCCTCTAGCTTGATCAGGTGCTCACAGAGACTGTCAGCTCCACTGCAGCAGGGAGATGGTAAGGGTGCTGAAAAACTCTCCAGTGAGGATAAGCCAAAAAACAAAAGTTAGGAACTGAACTGAAGAGCCTTCCTGCTGGGAGGCAAGAGACTGAAAATTTGGTGTGTTCACACTAGGACCCCTTACTCTTCAGGACTCTACCACAAAGGGAATAATATAATATAATATATATTAGTCATGGGATGTCATGTAAAGCAGACCTTTGGTACATTTGGAAATTATTTTTTTCTTTCAGACTCAAACAGGATTGTCATATTTTTATTGCTGTAACTTACTGATACCCTTAGAGCAGTGGGTGTCCCTAAAGTAAGCAGTTTTCAGAGCATGGTGTAAATACTTTGCTATAGAAGATACTGTAAATATTTAGGTGACACACTGATAAAATTACCAAGGCGTGACAACAAATCAACCTGTATGACTGTCAGTGTCCACATTGTGATGGCAGCCACTGTAGATGACTTTAAATAATTGGAAACCTTTCTTGTATTTTTCACATTATTATCATTCGTACAGAATTTCCAGTCTTACTGTGTACCCACTGTGTTCACGATGTGTACCCATCTGTCTATTTCTCCCCTTAATTTAGGGTCTCCATTTTAGGCTTAGACTGAATCTTTGCTCAGTGCCTGTTATCAGATGAGCTGTATAGCCGCAAACCCAAGGAGCAGCTCTGGGATGGAATGGTGACTTTTTTCTCCAGTGAGAAGAAGTCTTATGATAAGGCAGGTTAATTTCTCCCTCATTAATGGTGTGAAGCCAAAGTAGTGCCTCTCTGTCACCATCTACTCATGGTGAAGGAGATGAGTACAAGAAGTGCAGCTCATTCACTGTGCTTCAGCCTTAATAAAGCAATCAGTAAAATGGCCACACAAAGGTGCCTTAGATCTCGCTCCAATTTACCCGGTGGCATTGCTGTATTAGATCTACATGATTTTCATGTAAATTTTTTTGTAGATTGAGAACTTTGGTAGTTTAATAAATATAAAGACAGAATCCTCTAAGTCAGGGATTGGGTAGGCCCAATCACGCCCACTGTTTATTCAAGCTGAGGGAACCATGGAGGTGGCAGGCTTCTGAATAGATGCCTCTTCCTTTGCAATACTGGAGAACTCACTCCCTGTTGATCTCAAAGAGCTGTGAGGATGGCAAGCCACACTCCCTCCTTCTGGAAACATCTTTCATCTGATAACACTCAGCAAAGTCAATCTGCTAGTTTTCATGACCCTTGACATTGACTCCTCTGTGGGCAAGGATCATCCATTCCTTAATCACTGACTACACACTCAGGACTAAATCCTGAGTCTGCACTCAGGTCAAGAGCCCCACAGAATTATGTTTGCCTGAGTAAGGACTTCAGGATATGTCAAAAAGAGCACAACTGCACATGCTGAGATGAGCAGTTTATTAAGAACTGCGCTGCATGCTCTAAATCAAATGCAAGACACAAAGCTAGAGAGCAGTTAAATTAACATTGAATTGACAAGAACCACAGAACAAAACCATGACTAATGTCAGCTTTTGCTGGACAGGCCCATGTTAAGAAATGGTACCATTCATCATTGGGGAGCGGGTAGCAGCCTATATTTGGTTTTTCGTTTTACACTTCCCTTTATAAAAGATTCTTGCAAACTTTTTGAGAAGTTCTGACTTTTCCATTATTTGCTGATGACCTTCGAAATTCAGTAGGGAGAAAGTTCTGAGGCTAAAGAAGTGACTTTTCTTGATGCCCTATAGATCCAATCAAGCCAAAAATACTAACGGATCACCTATGAAATTAAATTTTAAAAAACAGTCTGTTAAAAGAATGCTATGTAAGTTACTCAGTAACGCATTGAAAGTCAGGAAGAGTCAGATTTACAATAAGCCATGCAACCTTAATTTATGCCCCTTGTGCATGTGTGCTATGATGCCCCCCCTCCTCAAACATGTGAGATCAGCAGAGATGCTTCTGGTTTACAGAACAACAATTTTAAGACTAGGACAGTGGGCTTCAGGGCATAAGGAATTTTAACATCTTGGTTGTCTTCCAAACTCTGAATTTTGTGGCATTTTGGGGAAAGCCATGTGCTTATTGAATTTTCAGCACTTTGTCTGTTAAAGATGTGTTTGCTTTCTTTAAGAAGAACAGGAAAGTTGTGGAACTAGGCATTCAACTTGTCCCAAGGGAATATTGGAATGTAGTCTTCATGGTGTTTCTCAAGCATATCTAATATTTGTGAGTGATTTTTATGTTTGCTTTGGGCTATTAGCAGATACAGTTATGTGGGAATGTAGACATCCAGCAATCTCCTTAGAAATGCGATTACCACAATTTTAGAATGGATGTGGAAAACAAACACTCGTGGAGTTTAAATGATTTGCCTAAAATTGAAAAAAAAAAAAAAGCCAGGGCAGGGTTTTTAACCCAATATTTTTAAATCCCAGCCTAGTGTCTTTCTGCTGGATCATCCTCCATTCTTCCTCCATAGCTGTGGTGCAATGAGAGAATTTGACCACAACTAGAACAGCTTTTATAAAAGCCCTATTACAATGCGTCCCAGAAAAATGAAAGACAAGATCAAATTCCACTCTGGTGTAGAATGCTGTTGAAGTCCTTAACAGTTGGACCACTTCTGCAGCGATGAGATAAATCCAAAGAGACTTGGCCATGACATAAAATTTGAAGCCCAAGTAAAGTTTTTCCAATGATGGGTTAATGATGCCATTCTCAGCCAATTATGTGCTCCACTGTTTTCTTCCAGCTGCTTGCAAGGGTCCAATGTTTCTTACCAAAAAAGGGAATTTACATAACATGTTTTTTCTTTAGATTACTTGAAAGTCCACAAACTCATTCAGCAGGATTATAATTTTCGCATGCCCCTATTCAAACAGTCATAATTTCCCTAGAAATGACATCCTTAGTAACACGTGCAATTCTCCACTTGCATGCCAGGCATGACCTCTCCTGTACAGAGCATGAGGTCATGCTCTGTGGGGCATGGTGGTGCATTAAGTGGGTGTATAGAATTGTTAGGAGGGAACAGCTGGTCCCCAGCTGGTCCTAGGGCATGCAATGCATGCCTTGCATACGTACATGGCCTGCTACTGCTGAGAGGAAAAGACTAAGATAGAGGAGAATGTCCTCAAGTATCTTCAAATACACATGGGTTTTTGTTGTCTCTTTTCAAAAGATCTGCAGGAGACAGAGCGCATGCTTTTTAATTTGTATTCTATAGGGTCTGGACAAAACTCCCCCCCAAAAGGATGTTGTCGGATAACAATTAAGTCATATTAGCTAAAATCAGCAGTCATCTGTATGGTTGGCCAAAAGAGAGCAACAGTTATCCAGCATTTGGGCTGCAAGTGACTGCCAAACCTACCACCAGGAATACGTGCCCTTCAGCAGCTGTGGTTGAATAAATCCCTGGGCGGGATCTAGACACCCAGGTTTATAAACTTGCGCATGCCTGGGTTTTTAGTCCTGACCAGAGCTGACTGGCTTTGGTTATCTCACTGGTTTGCTCCTTGAAGTTGAAGTGATAGCAGTTCTTTACAAAAGGACATCACATTGCATTATGGATTGGAGTCTCAGCTGTGTTAGATTAGCACTTGGAAGCAGCGGCTCTGAAAGCCAGCACAGGCCCAGGGCCAAGATGAGAGGGGAGCCCAGTTCCCCACCCCACCCAGAAGGGGTGGGGCCACAGGTGGAAGGGTCCTCCCTGCGTGCAGCCTGGCAGCATAGCACTGTTTCAAGGGGCCTGGAGCTTTGATAGCCAGCACTGCTACTGTAGTGGTGGCTGGAGCTCTGGGCTCCTTTGAATTGCCAGGCCTGGGGCAACTGCCCCTTCCTGTGAGCCCCCACCCTCAATTGTCAGGCCTGCTTGGAAGGTGAAGATGATGCTGTAGTTTCCCTTATTTCACACTTAAATAAAGTCTCAGAGGGATAGCCATGTCAGCCTGTAACTTTCACAAAAAACAAGCAGTTTAAAAACTTAGTGATTCATTAGGACATGAGCTTTTGTGAGTAAAACCCATTTTGAGAAGTGGGTTTTACCCATAAAAGCTCATGACTTAAATACAGGCAATGGCCAGGGGCCAGTCTGATTTGCATCAAGTTTAGAGCAGCATTAGGTCTGCTGCAGTGACTAATCTAACGATCAACAGGAACAGACAACACTGAAAGTACTAGACTGACAAGCCTTTGCAAATTACGAAAATGTTTTGGACTGTTCTAACGGCAAATGTGCTTCAGTAATTTTCTCAGTTTCTACCAGCTACCGTCTGTTTATTTCCCTCTTATTTTCTATCTTTGTAATCATCTTTGATTAAATTTTAATTCCAAGAAAATTTCCTTGACCTCATCTGCAGAAAGACTCTTCAGTAAATTCCCAGAATATCAATACAGAAATCCAATGGGGGAATAGTCTTGCCCTGTCAGAATCCCATTTTCCAATCAGATGTAGTGAGCAGGTACATGAATGTGTAGTAGTAGTAGTTAGTAGTAGCATCCGTCAGCCTACGTAGACTATGGATCGCGCCCTTCGTAGTTCATTTGGGATCATCATTTGTAATGTCGACTGTGACTGTGAAGGCCCACACAAGAGTGACAGTCCTTGCTGCATCTGTTACATATGTAATGGGTGTCTGGCAGGTCCTTACTGTGCTTTCTGTGGGCTCGCTTCTCCTCTGCTAGCTGTCTGATCCTCATCTCACCCTTCTGAAGGCCCTTGTGTAGTTCCTGCCTCCATCTGCTGCGATTGTCTGCCAGCTCCTCCCAGCTGTCCAGCTCGATGTCTACCTCCCTGAGGTCCCTCTTGCAAACATCTTTGTAGCGCAACTGGGGGCGTCCAGGAGGTCTTTTGCCAGAGGCTAGCTCACCATACAGCATGTCTTTTGGGATCCTTCCATCATTCATCCTGTGGACGTGGCCAAGCCAGCGGAGCCACCGCTGCCTGAGGAGGGTGTGCATGGTTGGGATTCCAGCTTGCTCAAGGATGGCAGTGTTGGAAACTCTGTCCTTCCATGATATTTTAAAGATGCCCCTGAGGCAGCGCAAGTGGAAGACATTCAGCCTTTTTTCCTGGCGGGCGTACAGGGTCCAAGACTCACTGCCATAAAGGAGGGTGCTGAGGATGCAGGCTCTGTAGACTTGCATTTTGGTGTGGGTGTACAACTTGATGTTATTCCACACTTTCTCGCTGAGTCTGGACAGAGTTGTGGCTGCTTTTTCGATCCTCCTATTTAGCTCAGACTCCAATGACAGGGTGTCAGTGATGGTGGACCCGAGGTAAACGACCTCGTGGACGACCTCTAACAAATAGTTGTCAATGCTGATTGATGGAGGGTCAGCAACGTCTTGAGCAAGTACATTTGTCTTCTTTAGGCTGATGGAAAGCCTGAAGTCCTTGCACGCTTTGGAGAACCAATCCAGCAGTTTCTGAAGCTGGTCTTCTGTGTGTGACACTACAGCAGCATCATCTGCAAACAGCAAATCTCTGATGAGGACTTCCTGCACCTTGGATTTAGCTTTCAGCCTTGCAAGATCAAACACTTTCCCATCAGATCTTGTGTGCAAAAAGATGCCCTCTGTTGAAGATCCAAAGGCATGCTTCAGGAGGAGAGCGAAGAAGATCCCGAACAATGTCAGAGCAAGGACACATACTTGTTTGACGCCTCTCCTGATGCTGAAAACATCTGATAATGTGCCATCATATTGGATGGTTCCTCTCATGTCTTCGTGGAAAGACTGGAGCTGTGTCTACACGTGCTGGCTACTTCGAAGTAGCGGCACTAGCTTCGAAATAGCGCCCGTCGCGGCTACACGCGTCGGGCGCTATTTCGAAGTTAACTTCGACGTTAGGCGGCGAGACGTCGAAGTCGCTAACCCCATGAGGGGATAGGAATAGCGCCCTACTTCGACGTTGAACGTTGAAGTAGGGACAGTGTAGACGATCCGCGTCCCGCAACGTCGAAATTGCCGGGTCCTCCATGGCGGCCATCAGCTGGGGGGTTGAGAGACGCTCTCTCCAGCCCCTCAGCTCACTGGTGGCCGCGTGGAGCGGCCCCTTAAAGGTCCCCTCCCCCACCCTGACTCTGCAGGAAGCTGAGGCAACGTGCAGGCTGCAGCTTGTACACGCGGGCAGCCTGCACAGCCATCAGCCCCCCACACAGCTGCAATGGCGAGCCAGCAGCACCCCCAGCACCCCCAGGGGACCCCCCCCACCAAGGGGAGCCAGGGCAGCCAGCCGAGCCAGAGGACCAGCCAGTCTGGGAAGCGGCAGCGGGGCCCCTCCTGGACGGAGGCCGAGCTGCGGGACCTGCTGGGGCTCTGGAGCGAGGAGGAGGTGCTCCAGGTAATGGGGAGCAAGAGGCGGAACGCGGATGCGTTCGCTTGGCTGGCCGACGGCCTGGCTGCCCGGGGTCACCCTGCCCGCACTCCGGATCATGTGAGGAGTAAGGTGAAGGAGCTGCGGCAGGGTTATGCCCAGGTCTGGGATGCGGCCAGCCGATCTGGGGCCGCCCCCGTCACTTGCCCCTTTTACAGGGAGCTCAGGGACATCCTGGGCTCCCAGCACACCTCCTCCCCTCCGGCCACCCTTGACACCTCGGCTGACGAGGCCCAGCAGGCCCTGCAGCCAGAGTCCGCCCCGGAGGCAAGCCCCGCACCCCGGGGGCCCCCCCTGGAGGCCATCCCCGGGACATCGCGGCAGGAGGAGGAGGAGGAGGGGGGGGGGCTCCTCCTCCGCAGAATCCAGCCTGCAGATCCTCCTCTTGCCATCCCGGAGCAGCAGCAGGGCCTCCGACCCCCGGGGATCTCCGGACCGTGGGAGTGGGCCCACAGGTAGGTACCCCTCTCTGGTGGACACCCCTGGGCTTGAGGGGCGGGGGTAACAGAGATGTGTCCAGGGCCCCCCACACGCTCACATGGCCATGGCCCCAAGGACACCAGGGCCATGGCCCTCACAGCACTGCAGCCATCAGCCCCTGCCCCCCCACCCTGCATGACAGTGCCATGCCCCATCCCCGGGCCAGGGGGGAGCGGAACCTCGAGGGGCCCCCAGGCGGAGGGGGTGGGACACCCCGCAGCAGCAGCATGTGATGGAGTGGGGGGAGTGCCAAAGGGAGACTCAGGCTACATATGAGCCACAAGAGCCAAAGAGCTCCCAGGGCCAAAGGAGGATCCTGGCGCTACAGCTGGCAGGTGACACCTCTGCCCTGAACAAACAGGAGGGAGGAGCCGAGCTGGCTTGGAATTGGGGGGCGAGGGCGGGGGCCACAGGTAGAGGCTAGGGGAAGGGAGAGCTGGTAGGCAGCCAGCCTGAGGAGGGGGAAAGCTGCATCCCAGAGGGGCCCCCCTTGGGGTCTTCTCCTCACGACGGGTTGGAAGGACTGTCTCTTCCGACAGCTGGTGCTGTCACTCCTGGCAGAAACTGGCCATCTGTGGCCTAAGAAACCTCTCCTGCTCTCAGACCCTGCGTGGTGAAGTGAGAGTCGCTCCCACCAGGGGACGGGGTGCAGGGCAGGGGGACCCCTGAACCCCATCCATCACAGCAGCATCTCCCGGGGACGGGGATGGGGAACCTGCAGCACAGGGCCGGGGGGACAGAGGCCACGGCTCGGGGCCCACACTAACGCCTGTCTCCATTCTTCTTTCCCCCCTCCTCTCCTGTGTCCTGCACCTGCACCATCCGAAGGACCGGAAGAGAGCGCCGGCGAGGCCTCAGTTGTCCCGGAGAGCTCTCCGGGACCATCGCTCCAGGGCAGCCCCTCGGCTGAGGAATGACTGGCCCCGCGGAGGGCAAGACGGCGGACCCCGCGCCTACTACTGGCGACGGCGACGGACCCCCAGCTGCTGGCCATCCTCCGCCGGCAGCTGGAGGTCTCGGAGCAGCACCTCCAGCTGCAGAAGCGGGCGCTGGCCTGGCGCCAGGAGGCATGGGGGGCCTATATGCAGACATTTAACCAGCTGGTTGAGTACCTGGCCCCCCATGCCACGCCGGCCGACCCATCGCCCGCCGTGCCCGCTCCTGCAGCCCCACCACCAGCTGCTCTGGCCGTCGCCGGGCCGTCCGCCGTCGCCCCACCACCCACCCGCGAGGGCCAGAGCGCCGAGGGACCCCTGGAGCCACCTGAGACTCGCTGGCACCGATACCTTCCGGTCCAGCCCGCTCCCACCCAGCCGCGAACCAGACTGCAGGCACGGCGGGGCTCCGGGCCGGGCACGCCCAGTGCTGGGCTCTAGGGGCGAGGGGCCCGGGACGTGGCCCCCCCCTTGTTGTATATAGTTGGACTGGTTTTTTTTGGTGCCCCCGTTTGCCCCGTCCCCCCCATGTAAATAGTTCTCCCCGTTCTCCTCCCTGGTTTTCTTTTTTGTTGATGGCGCACACTTGTTTGCTTTGTTGTTGCATTGTTTTATTTGTGCACATCTTGCTTTTTTTGAACGTTTGTCCCTACTTTTTGGTTTGTGTTTCACATATTTATTTATTTACATACAAAAAACAAAAGGTTCTGAAAGACAAAAAAAAAGTTTACGTTCAGCCACAAGTTCGTGCTGTCATTTGTGCAGGACAAGTGAGGGGGGGGGCGGTGGGGTGCTCCATGGTGTGGGCGTTGGAGCAGGAGTGTGGGGGAGGAAGGGGCGGGCAGTAGGGGGCCTGGGCAGAGTTCACCCCGCGGCCTGTTGGTCGAAGTGGGCCCGCAGGGCCTCCCGGACCCGGGTCCCCTCGGGGTCCACCTGCCGACTGGGGGCAGCAGGTGGCTGCACGTGTGCCCTGCCGGCCTCCGCGGCCAAGCCCTGCAGAAAGGTCTCCCCCTTGCTCTTCACGAGGTTGTGCAGGGCGCAGCAGGCACCCACAATCTGGGGGATGTTGTTGGGGCCCGCATCCAGGCGGGTCAGGAGACATCGCCAGCGGCCCTTGAGGCAGCCAAATGAGCGCTCCACCACCTGGCACGCACGGTTCAGGCGCTCGTTGAAGCGCTCCTGGCTAGCGGAGAGATGGCCCGTGTAGGGGTGCATGAGCCACGGCCGGAGGGGGTATGCCGCATCTGCGATGATGCAGAAGGGCATGGTGGTGTCCCCCAGAGGGATCTCCCACTGGGGGATGTAGGTCCCCGCCTCCAGCCGGCGGCACAGGCCCAAGTTCCGAAAAACCCGGGCGTCGTGGGTGCTGCCAGGCCAGCCCACGTAAATGTCCTGGAAACATCCCCGGCTGTCCACCAAGGCCTGCAGGACGACAGAATGGTAGCCCTTCCAATTGAGGTATCGTCCTCCACTGTGATGCGGGGCGCGGATGGGGATGTGAGTCCCATCCAGAGCCCCGAAGCAGTTGTGGAAGCCCAGGGTGGCAAAGGCGGCGACGGTGGCATGTGGGTCCCCCAGCCTCACGAGCCTGTGCAGGAGCATGGCGTTGATGGCACGCACGACCTGCAGAGAAAGCACATGGGACAGCCCCAATGAGGGGTGAGCAGGGTGTGCGTGGCCCTGCCCTGCCCTGGCCTGCCCTGGCCCCCCTGGCCTGCCCTGCCCTGCCCTGGCCCCCCTGCCCTGATCTGGCCTCCCCCCATGGGTTCTCTTACCTCCATGAAGACAGCCCCGACGGTGGCCTTTCCGACACCAAACTGCTGCCCCACGGATCGGTAGCTGTCCGGAGTGGCCAGCTTCCAGACAGCAATGCCGACCCGTTTCTCCACAGGGAGGGCACGCCGCATGGCAGTGTCCCGGTGCCTGAGTGCGGGGGTGAGCCACTGGCACAGCTCCAGGAATGTCTGGCGGGTCATCCTGAAGTTCCGGAGCCAGTGGTCGTCGTTCCACTCCCCAAGCACCAGCCGCTCCCACCAGTCGGTGCTGGTGGGGTAGCTCCACAGCCGCCGGCGTGTGAGGCGGGGGGTGGAGCGGGGTGCTGCAGGGGTAGGGGTTGAGCCCTGCTGCCCTGGGGGCATCTCCTCCCCTGGGGCAAGAAGGTAGTCAGCTGCCTCCCGCATGGCACAGAGCAGGGCAAGCCCTGCTCCTGCCGGGAGGGCTGGGTGGACCTCTAGCTGCTGCTGCTGCTGCTGCTGCTGCTGCTGGGGGTCCATGACTGCGGCGCCCGGGGTCTGTGTGCCTATGGCTCCTCAGACCGCGTGCTGTGCAGGCTGAGTGTATGTGGGAGGGGCCCTTTAAGGGAGCGGCTAGCTGTTGCCCCGGAAGCGCTAGTCCGCCCATTGACCCTGTCTGCAGCTGTGCCTGGCATCCCTATTTCGACGTGTGCTACTTTGACGTGTAGACATTCCCTCGCTGCGCCTATTTCGATGTTGGGCTGAGCAACGTCGAAGTTGAACATCGACGTTGCCGGCCCTGGAGGATGTGTAGACGTTATTCATCGAAATAGCCTATTTCGATGTCGCAACATCGAAATAAGCTATTTCGATGTAGGCTTCATGTGTAGACGTAGCCTGGATCATCTTGAGTAACTGTGGTGGACAGCCTTCCTTGTGGAGCAGTTTGAACAGTCCATCCCTGCTGACCAAGTCGAAGGCCTTGGTCAGGTCGATGAAGGCAATATAGAGTGGCTTCCTCTGCTCCCTGCATTTCTCTTGCAGCTGCCTCAGAGAGAAGACCATATCAACGGTAGATCTGTCTGCGCGGAATCCGCACTGTGATTCGGGATACACCCTCTCATTAATCTTCTGGAGTCTGCCGAGGATGACACAAGCGAACAGTTTACCAGTGATGCTTTGGAGGGAGATTCCACGGTAATTGTTGCAGTCACTTCTTGTTCTTTGTTCTTATACAAGGTTATGATGTTAGCGTCGCTCATATCCTGTGGAACTTCTCCCTCTCTCCAGCACAGGCACAGTAGCTCATGTAGGGGTTCCAGGATAGTGTCCGTGGCACACTTGATTACCTCTGGTGGTATACCATCCTGACCCGGGGCCTTTCCTTCTGCAAAGCTGCCGATGGCTTTCTTCAATTCATCCACAGTTGGTTCCTGGTTTAGTTTGTCCATTACTGGTAAGAGCTCGATGGCATCGAGGGCTGTATCAGCCACAATGTTCTCGCATGAGTACAGCTCGGAGTAGTGCTCGACTCAGCGCTCCATCTGTTTGGCTTTGTCAGCGATGACTTCACCAGATTTGGATTTCAGAGGTGCCATCTTGTTCTGGGTGGTTCCTAATGCCTTCTTGATGCCCTCGTACATTCCCCTGAGATTACCAAAGTCAGCACTGGTCTGGATGCTGCTGCACAGCTCGAACCAGTTGTTGTTGGCACAGCGCCTGGCCGTCTGGTGTACTCTTTTTCTGGCTGCTCTGAGTTCTTGCAGGGTACTCTGGCTCGGCGAGCATTTGTACTCCAGGAGTGCAGCATGCTTCTTTTCGATGGCTGGAATCATCTCATTGGAGTTAGCTTCGAACCAGTCATATGTTTTTCGGCTCTTCTTCCAAACACCGACAAGGCTGTGTTGTACATTGTATCCCTCAGATGCTGCCATCTGGATATCACATCGGCACCCCCAGGGCTGCTGCGCAGATTCTCCTTGAGGGTCTCTCTGAACTTTTTGGCTCTCTCTGAGTTTGCCGTCTTTCTGGCATCAATGCGGGGCCTTCCAGTTGGTTTAGAGTGGTACAGCTTCTTGGGAATCACCTTGAGTTTGGAGCAAACAGGCAAGTGATCTGTATCTCAGTCGGCACTATGATAGCTGTGTGTCAGAAGGACGTTTTTGAGGTTATCGTGTCTAGTGATGACCACGTCTAGTTGATGCCAGTGTTTTGAGCATGGGTGTCTCCATGACACTCTGTGATGTGGCTTGGTTTGGAAAAATGTGTTTGTGATGCACAGATTGTGGTACGTGCAAAGTTCGAGAAGAGACTGTCTGTTTTCATTCATTTTTCCCACACCGAAGTGGCCTAAGCAGGAAGGCCATGAGTCATGATTGGCTCCAACTCTCGCATTGAAGTCACCCAAAATGTACAGTTGTTCGCGAGCAGGTATTTGCGCTATGGCAGCACTAAGCACGTCATAGAACTTGTCTTTTATTTCCGGTGCGGCGTACAGGGTCAGAGCGTAAGCGCTGATCAGGTGGACAGGACCAGCACAAGTCTGAAGTATGACCTGAAGGAGTCTTTCTGATCCACCCATGACTAATTCCACCATTTGTAGAAGGGTGTTTCTGATGGCGAAGCCAACACCATGCTCCCTGGGTTCCTCTTGGGCTTTACCCTGCCAGAAAAAGGTGTAGTCCTTTTCCTTTAGAGATTCCGAATCTGCGAGTTGCATCTCTTGCAGAGCAGCAATGTCAACTTGGAGCCTCTTCAGTTCCTCATTGATGACAGCGGTCTTTCGGGTGTCACTGATATCCTGAAGATCTTCAGTCAAACCGCTCAGCATGGTCTGCACATTCCAGCAAGCAAGCTTAAAACTTTGATGGTTTCCTTTTCTTGTTGATTTCTTATTGGTTTGCCTGGTGCTCAAATTTCAATCACTTGTCAGGTTTGGGAACCTTAAGCCTCACGCACCCAATGAGGCAGGTGAACTGTGGCGGGACAGTACCCTTCTGGCTGGGGGCTGCCCAACTTGAGGCGGGCAGTAACTGTCCAGTGAGATGCAACGATCTCTCCCACCGTCGAAGGCAACCCCTGGTGCTTGTTCTCTACACCAATTGAGCAAGAGCTTATAACCGGTATCTGTTACCTCCTGTGTTGGTTCAACGCTGTTAAGCGATGCTGGAGTATCCCTCCAGGTGCGAGCGTGGGCAATTTTTTGGGACCCTGGGCTGCCCAGACGCCAGTGTTCCCCTCTCGGCTTTACTGATGTAGTCCAAAGGAGAGGATAACCTCTATGTCTGGTACCAGCTCAGCTGCAGGAGTTGCCGGGTCAGTGCCAGAAGTTGGCACAAAACCGCCTTACGACTCCCCTCTGGATTTTCTGTCAGGGTTTACTCCCTTAGCCTCACTCCTTCCCAGGATAACCCACAAGGCAGTTGGGCACATGAATGTGTAATTTAGAGCTAACTTCCAAGAGGCTATCACATTAGGGCTACGTCTACACGTGCACCCAACTTCGAAATAGATTATTTCGATGTTGCGACATCGAAATAGGCTATTTCGATGAATAACGTCTACACGTCCTCCAGGGCTGGCAACGTCGATGTTCAACTTCGACGTTGCTCAGCCCAACATCGAAATAGGCACAGTGAGGGAACGTCTACACGGCAAAGTAGCACACATCGAAATAAGGGAGCCAGGCACAGCTGCAGACAGGGTCACGGGGCGGACTCAACAGCAAGTCGCTCCCTTAAAGGGCCCCTCCCAGACACACTTTCATTAAACAGTGCAAGATACACAGAGCCAACAACTAGTTGCAGACCCTGTATATGCAGCATGGATCCCCAGCTGCAGCAGCAGCAGCCAGAAGCCCTGGGCTAAGGGCTGCTGCCCATGGTGACCACAGAGCCCCGCAAGGGCTGGAGAGAGAGTATCTCTCAACCCCCCAGCTGATGGCCGCCATGGAGGACCCCGCTATTTCGATGTTGCGGGACGCGGATCGTCTACACGTCCCTACTTCGATGTTGAACGTCGAAGTAGGGCGCTATTCCCATCCGCTCATGGGGTTAGCGACTTCGACATCTCGCCGCCTAACGTCGATTTCAACTTCGAAATAGCGCCCAAGACGTGTAGACGTGACTGGCGCTATTTCGAAGTTACTGCCGCTACTTCGAAGTAGCGTGCACGTGTAGACGCAGCCTAGGAGTGTTCTTAAAGCAATTTGTGTGGGCTGTGCCTTTGCAAGCAGTAGGGGAAGAAGTGTCTCCCAGGGACAAGCGGAAGATCAGCAGAAGGAACCTGGATATATAAAGTGTTTCAGATTTTGTCCTTTGTTTTTGTCTGACCTGCCATTCATTCTCAAACTCTGAAGCAATTATCAGTTGGGCAGAACCCTTCTGGGGATGTGCACAAAGTTCCATCCCACCTAGTGTTGGGGGGACAATGATTCAAACATTTGGCTTTTTATAGGTGGTAATTGGGCGGAGGGGACATTCCTGACCAGCCTGTGTGCTACTTGCAGGTTATCCTGAGGGGAGCTGAATGCATTCAGCGCTCACTGGTCAATAACTGCTACGGGGGTGCAACACCTAACAGATTCCGGTTCTTAAGAGCATGGACTGCTCAGCGATACTACCCATTGGTTTTTAATTATCCTGGCAGATTAATTATTTTCTTGTACCATGCACAGAACTCCTGTAGTATCACTAAGAGCTTTTTTCAAAGATTTTTGCACAGGTTCTGCTTAAATGTGCATATTTCAGTAAAGCAGAAAGCTTTGATGTTATGATGTGGGGTTTGACCTTGGAAGTAGAGCAGGTTGAAGATGATCAAATGGGATGTTTCTGCTGGCAAAGGCTACTTCATTAAAATTGAAACTTTTTGCAAGGTTTTTTTTTTAATAACATAAATTCTGATTGTTCAATCACCTCCATGAGAAATTTTGTGGTACTTCAAGGGTCTACAAAGGACAGTTATCAAACTACCAATTAATAATTTCTGAATTTGTCATGGGCACTTATTAATCTGTTCTGTGTCACATATTGTATCATGGAATTACTCCAGTTTACTACTATTTAGCCACAAATATAAAAGCTACTCAATTTTCCCCCTCCCACTTTTTTATTTAATCATCAGTATTTCTCAGTAGTACTAGTTCAGTCTCCCCCAGCCCTGAATCCATTATACACAGCACAGCACAAAAATAGCCTTTGTTAAAAAGTTTAATGTTCTTAATTAGTAGAATTGTCAGACTAATTAGAATACCAATTAGAATTGGCAAGGCTATCGTTAATTTAGAAGTGCTGTGGTCTACTGTTAATCGCTATTAAACATTATAGTTTGTGAAAGAGAGCAAGGAGATGAAGGCACACGTACAACCCTTTCCTCCCCTCCCCCATTAAATGTTAAGGGTCCATAACCATAATGATCTGTTCTGTCGATGTGTACTTAGGGAGTATTTAATCCATAAAGACATTGATGAAAAGTTAATAACTACTTACGCACAATCGCACCACTTCCAAATAAAAACCTGAACTTTTTGCCTATATCAAAACAGTAAAATCAGACTAATAGGCTCCATCTACACTACAGTGATCTTTCAGAAAAAGTTCTTCAGGAAGATCTCTTCTGAAAAGTCTTCTTTTGACAGAGCACGTCCACACACAAAAGAGCAGGTCAAAAAGTAAGTCCTCTCTTTCGACCGCGAGTGTCAACACAGCCCTCTCCCTTTTGAATGAACAGGCCAGGGATCGCCATGATCTGGGACCAGGAGAACTGCTCTTTTGATAAAAGGGCCCACAAGAGTGTCTACACACAATGTTTTTTTTTAAAAGAAGTCTGCGGAAGAGGGCACTCTCCCTGATCTGGGAGCAGAAGACAGCTTTCAGGAGAAGAGCCGTATTCTTTTGATTTCGACTCAGAAGAGTGCATTTGGTATGCAGACGCTTCGCATGTTCTTTTGTAAAAGGGCTGGATTTTCCGAGGGAAAAACATACGTTTTCATCCTTAAACTGGGCCACAGTGCTCGGAATCTATAAATGCCGCACCTGTTGGTGATAAGGGGAGCTGTGATTAGAGTGCTCTGCTTTTCACTACATGCTTGTGTTGAATGAGCCTGATTTTGAAAAGGCACATAGCTCAGTTTTATGTGCTGTTTGTCTTATATTTGTGTGTTTTACAAATTGCACTACGGTAACACCCTGAGTCACGTGGGGGGTTGCATTCATTGCAACCCCACTGCATAACTCAAATTTTGTGTAAGCCGGAGAAGGAGGACCCTTCCATCCTCCTCCAAGCCCCTGGTAGACTGGAGCCAGGTGCAGTAGCGCCTGGTCACTTTCCAGGCTCCCACTCAGCTATGGGGAGATGGGAGCCAGGCAGAGCAGCATCTGGTCAGTTTTTTGGCTCTCCGCTGCTTGTGGGAGCTGGGAAACTGACCAGGTGCTCCTGTGCCTGTCTCCTAGCTCCCTGGGGCTGAGGGACTTCTCCCCAGTTCCTCCTCCCCTCTCCTTCCAGAAGTGGCTGGGGAAAGCTAGGGGAAGCCGCAGGGCTGCTTATTTCACCACTCCACCACTCTACCACAGGACTTGGAGCCAGCGGCGGAGCATTGAAAGGAGCAACCACACAGCTTCCCCTTTCAGCGCTCTGCCACCAGCTCCAAGTGTGGGAGCCAGCAGTGGAGTGCTGAAAGGGAAAGTCCTGTGGCTTCCCTCTGTCTTCCCCTAGATGGAAGCCATATGCCACTCCCCAGGCTGCAGACACCCGCTTCACCCAGCTGGGGGAAACAGGCGGCTGAAGCCCAGGATTTTGACATTCTCATTAATACAATTAATGCGTATGTCAAAATTGCGTAAAGTAAGGGTTTACTGTACAGTCAAGGAGTCCTTACCTCATTCTCTGGCAATCTTGTTTATATGTATGACTCTGTTTTTAGTATCCGATAGTAGAATTTGCTTCATTTGTGTGTCTAAAGTTATGGGGAGGAGGGAGACAGGCAGAATAAAAGACGGGAATATATGAGATGAGGGCAGAGTTAAGTTTGCATATACAATTTTAACCTTGGTATTTCTTAACTTTTAAGCGCTTAAAGCCAAATTTGATCCAAAAAGAGTAAAAATCTTATAAATGAGTTGGTTAGGAAATGAAAAAAATAAATATACCGAAATCTGAATTAACCATCCGAATAAATATTTTGATTACATTCTTCAGAAATTAATCTGAGTTTATTAAATGTGAACATTCATCCCTTTGGTCTATCTTTTCTGTTTAAATTAGAGATTCAGTTAAAATGTGAATATGTCCAGGAAAACGGAAACTCAGGAACAGGAAAATGAAATTTAGTTTCATCCTAAACCAAACGCTTTTTGCAGATCTGGAAAAAAAATAATAGAGTTCATAGGTGGGTTTTAACCAGTCTATTTATTTTTGGTTTGTTTTCAGCATAATACACTTGAATTTCTAGGTTTTGGCTGGAAAGTTTCAGTATACTGTGTGAAATACTGTCAACAACCCATTATTTTCAGTGAACACAAAATTATTATGACACTTGAAATCTCATCAGCTAATTGATTTTCAAATTTCCAAACTCTCTTTTTTAGGTAGGTGTGCTCTGTGGATTCCATTTCTGATTAAGGAAAGATGAAGGATACTGTTAGCCTGGAAACTCTACTGGTGTTTTTGTTTTCTATTCATATATCTGGTGCTGCTTGTCCTAGTTTAAGAACAAAAGCATAGATTCTACAAAATCTCAAGCAACCTCATAAATGTTTAAGCCTGTGAATTTAGTTCCTTTTCACTGCACCGTTAAATTGGTACATCTATTTATATAGCATCTTGTAAGGTTCATAGATAGGACTGCACACACGTGTATTAAGTTATGCATGTGCTTTAGTCTTCAGGCCAGCAGTTGGTTGGGAAATTCTGCAACTTCAAAATTGATTTTCCATTAGTAAAAACAAAGCAAAATTGTTGGACCCAAACTGGAATATTTTAGTTTGAAATATTTCCAGTGAAGCATTATTTAGAGTCTGTACAACATTAAATTACATTTCCCTATTTTGGTGCATTGCCACATGAGAGTTGTAGTTTGTACACCTATTCATCCCTATGGATTTGATACCATGGCTTGCTTACATCTCACATAACTCAGTGAGGTTGTTCCTCTGATTAACATACTTTTATTCTCAGAACTTCTGGTGCATCATGGGAGATGAAGTCCAACCAGGTAGCCTGAATGGGTGCACTAGACTGCTGAATGACAATTCCTGTGAGGCATGTACCATCGCAGAGGAATGAAGCTTAATGGTGAACTGATTCAAAATACTTTGGTTTTCGTCAGTCCGAGAGTTTAAAATGAGCATTTAGACTCAGAAATGTAATAATGTTTATTTTTACTTGAAAATATAGAAAAAATACTTCAACACTTCCAAACTAAAACATTTTCTGCCTACTTATTGCCTGTAAAGATTGGGTGTCCTAAGGTTTTTCCATGGATCCAGATGAAAACAAATGTCAAATTATCAGAATTTTCTCCAGGAGAGTAGTTCTGATTTTTCTCTCAGCTCTGCTCAGGGCCCAATAGTATGAACTTGAGAGTCATTAGCAGCACAACTCCCTTTTTAACATACCATCTTTAGAGATCAGACCCTTCTCTTCAAGAGGACACATGGTACCAACAACAGAGGTGTGAAGATTTTTAAAAAGTTAAAGTTGAAAAGGACAGCAACCTGGTTTACTCCGGGCTGTTCTGGACAGATATGGATACACTGATATGACCTACACTTGTGCAAGCCCCTAGAGTAGAAACTAAATCAGTATAAAAAAGGTGATTTGCGGTAGATCTTCTTACTCTGTTTTGAAACTAAGCTATCACCGGGAGTGGGAATTTTTACATACACGCTGTGTATCTATATTAGTGCTTAGCAGTGTTTCAGCTAAGAGGGTGTAACTACAGCAGTGCAAAGCGAAAACAAAACAAACCCCTTGGAAATATAAACAAGGTGAGAGAGAAGAAGAGAGAGATTAAAAATCACTTTCTGGAAATGATATATATAGAGAGAGACACACCCCTTCGGAGAAAGATGAGCTACAGAGGTGAACAGAAGCCATGGCGTGCTCTTCCAGGTATCTTACTGCTTGGGCTGGAAAGCGTCAGAGTGCCTGAAGGCAGAGAGCTGTGGTCATGGAGGTGCTCTATAGACAAAATGATTTTTTTTTTCATTTTACTGCCATTTCCACAACCATTATTTTTATTTTTTGCTTAGGTGCTTTGCAGTTACTTATTTATTGTTTGCCTTCAGGGCTTTTGCTGTATTGTCTCCACCATTAGTCAGTTCCCTTCTTATTTTCTCCTCCCAGTGATCTATGCAATCTAGTTTTTTAATCTAGTTTTTAAAAAATCTGTCCTCTTGTCCATTGTGCATGCTATTGTTTCTAAAGGGAGGAACATTATTAATTTATTTTCATTTTTGGACAAAATGACTGATGTATTGCACCTCCTTTTCCTCAGATGATCGGAGAGGTTTCTTTCTGTTTGTTTCATCTCTCAAAAGATATGTGGAATAAAACCAACCAAATTTCAAAACCTATCTGCTTCCATGAGGGAGACTAATATTTAAGGAAAAGATTCATATATAAGAGCATAGGAATTGCCATATTGGGCAAAACCTGAGGTCCATCTAGTCCAGTATCCTGTCTCTACGGCTACAACTACACTAGAGAGTTTTGTTGACAAAACTTGTGAAGCAAGTGTCCACACACAAAATGCAAATGCTTTATAGTAAATCACAATTAGCAAAATGCCGCTAATAATAAATAGCAAATACTCTTGCTCATTCATTTTAAAAAAAAAGACATGAATAATGGCTATCTGAAGGAAGAACAACTACTCCCCAAATGCATTTTCCAAACCCATTTAAGTAAATAGCTAATTACGGAGAATA
Source organism: Carettochelys insculpta (assembly GCF_033958435.1). NCBI lineage: Eukaryota > Metazoa > Chordata > Testudines > Carettochelyidae > Carettochelys > Carettochelys insculpta. The sequence continues at coordinate 189,705,740 of NC_134138.1, read as the reverse complement.
CAAATATAGTCAATTCAAACAATGCAGTCTGAAGCTCCTGGTCAAATCCAAACTGATCTTGCGATGCTAAAACTGAAGAAAAATCTTGATTTCACTGCACTTGTAGACCGAGCAAACGATAGGAGCGTAGGTCTGGAAGGCCATGGTTTGAACTTTCAGTCATTTTTCTGATCAGAAACGCTTTTTAAGGCGTGCTAACATCCACTGGAAAAAATGGTAGTCTCCCCCGCAAAACTTTAAAAACAAACTCAAAACATTAAAGAAGTCACTTTTATTTCCAGCCTCTACTGCAGTAAATCCTGTTATTTGCTGCTAATGGACATGCTCGCATAGCTTTTATTTTTAATCAAAATCAATATATCAAAGGTTAAACAGATTTGGCCAAATAGGTCTGAAGGTATATCTCATGTTGAGGTGCAGGGGCGTGGGTCAGTGTTCACATCCCATTTCCCATCAGTACATAGCCTGGGTTAGAGATGTTAATGGTCCAACCAGTGGGCCAAATTTCATGTTGAATCCTGATTTTGTGCCACCTGAGGCATATTGCACACACAGTAAGATTTGAAATTAATATTTTGAAGAACATTTCCAACAGCCTGTAAGTAGCCCTATTCCTATCTAGTATCTGTTAATTATAAAAGAGTTACCTGTGGAGATTTGTCAAAAGCTTTACATATTAGTTGATGCAAACTTGTAGGTTTGCAAAGAAAGCCAGTTGCTAATAGCAGGCAAATATCACGGCAGGTGGGGGCGACTGTACTGTAGAACAAACAGTCTGGATCCCCTGTGACTCTGAGAGCTTTCAAACTTGGAAAGAGCACAAAGCCTTGTTGCCTTTTAAATAAGCGTTTTAATTTGCATAATTTCTAAGCCATTAAATCGTGCTTGTGCATTAGACATTTAAGCAAAGAAGGAAAAGTTCATGCAACTTCAATCTAATCTGTCCCTAAATTGTCCACAAGGCTATATTTCTGCTTAGGTCCCTTTCCCAGGAGCTAAACATCTGCCCAGACTTAAGGTTCTATGACACCTTCGATCAATGTGTAGGAAAGAATGGAGACAGCAAATCCTCTCCCTGGGCTGTAAATTGTATGAAAAATAAACAGATCCAGTTCTGGTTAAACTTAGCATGATAAAGGCTTTTGGAATTTAATTACCTGCAAACCTCATTGTTGTTTCAAGTTAAACCACATCATTTAAGGCATAACACAAAACATTTGCTAATGGCTTCTTTATTTTTATTCCAGAAAAACTTTAAATGTTGGATGTTTGATCCTCCAGATATTCACCCACAGCACTGTTGACTCTTTGACTCTGTATCTCCGTTCATTTTGCAGCCTACATCCATGATACGTATCATGGACTGACAATGTACAACCTCTCAAGAAGCTCAGAATGCATTATCCAAATACTAGTATAAGACAGTGAAAGGGAACAAAGCATAAGTGGAAAAAAATCCTCTGGTTTCAGCAGAGGAGGGTGTGGAGTGTGTCTTTGTCCATGAAAGCTTATGCCAAAATAAATCTGTTAGTCTTTAAAGTGCCACTGGACTCCTTGTTGTCATTCCTGATTGGTTTCTTTCATCATCTTATAATTATATGAAAGTAAATCTTCTTCTTTAGCTTTCCAACTCCTTTATGAAAGAATCCAGGTAGGCACTGTGGGTTTAGGATGAGCTGTGCACCACAGCTTTGCTTAATGAGGAGTCATATCTTTCAGGTGATGTAAATTGATGTAGCTCCATAGACTTCAACGGAGCTATGCTGATTTACGCCAGAGGATGATCTGGCACGTTGATTCTACTGCAAAAGTCTTCTCGTGCTGAATAGTTTGTAACACTGTGGTGAATTCTAGGAGTCGTTTTTTCACAAAGGGTTTGGAACGGTGTTTAGTTCAAGCCAAGGCTTACTGCCAAGCCTGAGCTTCAACACCTCTTGGTTTTGTAGTTCACAGACCCAGTGCCTCTGGACTTACCACATCCATTATGAGTGTAAAAAAAAATGGCTCGGGACCAAGCTGGTTGAGCCCCAGTATCTCTTTTATTGCAAATTAAGCATTGATTTGGAAAGATATGAAAGAAGCTTCTCTGTCATGTTAATCAACTTCTGTGGAGTTATGCTGATAGACAGCATTTGAGGAATTTGCTCAATGTGTGGAGATGTACTGCTAGTGAACTCAGACAGTAATAATGTGCGATGAGAACAGCACTGGGAACAACTACACTTGATCTTAGCCAGAAGGCCAAGAAGCAATGTATGTTTCAATCTTCAACAACTGAATAAACTGGGATGGAAGAGAGAGACGACTGAAGACACTGGAAACCAAGAGTAGAACTGGGAGAACCAGATTCAGTAGCATGGTGGATATATGTGGGAAAAGAGGAAAAAGAGGATTAAGAAGTGATATCAAAATAAAGAGCAAAGTCAGAAATTCTCCATCTTTGTCAGCTCTGAAGTATGGGCCAGGCTAGGGAGAAGGGCTGTCCAATCAGCATCCTTTGAACTGCTTTCATTGCCTCTCTTCTGCTCTCCTGACAGTTCATTGGAATGGGTATCTTCTACAATTCAGTGAGACTCCAAATTAAAAGGGCATAGATCTGTAATGACTTTAGCATAAATGGCCTCTTGAGATCTGATTCTGATCCCCTGGGGCCCACTGCTGTAAAGTGAACTGAATACTCTCCTCCAGATAGCTATCTTTATTCTCATTTTTATATAATATATATTAGAAGCATTTGCTACAAAATGTGTGAACCACTGAGCTCAGAGTCACAGCCTGCAGCATAGCAAACTGGCTTTTGCTGAAGTTCATAATGTGATAATTAAATTGCTAACAGGCACCTTAGTGATGGCATTTGCTGAAGATGTGAAAGCCTTCTCACAATTGTACCTTTTTGCAGGGGAATTATCAGTACAGGCAAAGTGATCAGAATAGATTATATATATATATATAATTTTTTTCCTTCAATGAGTACATTAAATTTTTATGTGGAGTGAAATGGGACAGGACTTGTTTCCCTTCCACTGCACAATGATTTATTACCCCAAAAAGACCGCAGAACTAATTAGCAGAGTAATTAATTAATATAAATTTGCATATTTGCATTTGCAATTAGTGCAGCCGACTGATTAGTCTGAAAATGGGAAGTTTGACTCATTAGATGTTAGTGTCTGCTGGACTGGAAAGCGGCTGCCAGATGAGGCGAAAAAGGGTGGAATAAGTGTGTGCATGTGTGTGCGTGTGTGTGAGAGAGAGAGTGTGCACCCATGTCTTTTGTTAGAAAATGAAGGATACGTGAATATCTGGCCTTAGACATCAGAGCTTGCTAGCATTTTTTTTATCACCATTGCAACTGTTTGTCCCACTCACATGTTCCATAACTCTTTTCTTGCAATGAAATGCCTCACCTGTGAAATTCAGTAATGCTTCTTAAACAATAATGTTGAAAGGAGAGCACCTATAGAATGGCTGTCTGGCTTTGCTGTGGATAAGGGAACTGAGGGGATCCCTTGACTGTGTGAAGACTGACAAAGGACAGTGTCTCTCACCTGAGTGATAACGTCTAAACAACTGATAATGCTAGAAGAATCGGGCTCACTGGATCTCAGAAAACAACAGTGTCTGTGGGTAGCTTTCCAGGTTGCTCTGTACTGTTGGTTCCACCAGACAGATTTTATCCTAATGAAAGGAGACATGGTCCATAAAATAGATTTCCATGTTTGTCTCTTCTAAATGTTCTGATCTGCACAGTAGTGTGGTGCTGAACCCTACAAATATGTGCACATCAGGAGAGGAATATCATATTCCTTAAATTTTAGGATGCTTTTGAGAACATACTGGGGTGATCTATGTATTTATCTAATTTTTGATGCACCTAGGTGCTGCCTTAATATCTGAATGATGACTAGTTTTAGATGGTGCCCCTGCACAAGAAGAGGTAGTACATTTGGAAAATAGAAACAAGGAAGACTAATTTGAATTCAACACAGAAAAATAGGCCAAATCTTGAGCATCTGTGGTTCACAGTGGAACTGAAGATGAGGTTCTGAGCACCCTCGCAACCTTCGGGAATCAGGAGTTTGGGAATCTATTCCCAGCTCTACTACTAAATAACTGTGAGCCCATGGGGAAAATCACTTAGCTTTCCTTTGTGTCAGGTTTGTTCTACACATAAAGGTTTTGCTAGCCTAGCTCTATTGGGTAGGAGTGTGGGGGAAAAGAAAAATTCACCTCTATCCACTGAAACCTAGAGGCACAGAGACCACTGATAAGTGAGAATTAAGTCTGCTTTACAACCTTAACTGTGAGGGAGCAGGACTTTAGCTCATGCAGTAGACAGAGTCATGTGGCTTTATTCCTTGAAGTTGCAGGTTCAGCCACATGTGCTGATGACCAGGTTCTATTGGCTTTAGATCCCCAAAGCTATGCTGGGGAAAGTCCTAATGTAGATGCAGAACAAAATTCTTCCATTCCATTTAGGAAACTGGTTTAATCTACACCAACAAAAGAACTTTTATTTGTTGGTATAAGCTTTCTCTCCACAAGGGGGCATCTCCCGTGTAGCCACACTAATATATCTACACTGACAACCCCTTTAAGGGGTAGACAAAGTCCCTGCCAGTTGGCAGTGAGACTGCTCCATGCCTGGGAGAACTGGACTCTGATTTCAGTGAGTGGTGCAGGACTCAGCAGCAACTCTCAGACCTGCATTCACTGAAATGTTTCATCTGAAACCCACACAAACAATTTCACAGTGTAATAATCCTGTAAAATGGATAAAGCAGGCTTCCCGTTGTATGGCTAGGGTTATATCAACCAGTGTAGTTATATATGATTTTAATGTGCCTGACTACATTTAGGTGGGCAATATAATTCAAAAAATGAATGTTTCTTGCTATTCGTCATTAAATCTAAGCCAGATCATTCCCAAAGTTACAAAGAAAGGAACAAATCACATTTTCCAAATATAGATTATATACTTCTAACCTTCTGGGCAGCGTGATGAGTAGAGGTGATCATAGAGTGAAAATATCAATGTGTACATTGTTGTTTGAAAATTTTGCCATTTGCTCCTTGATGAGTATTATTTACAGAATATTAATGAATATCTTAAGAATGAAAAAATGTTATTTAAGAAGTTATTCAACAACAAAACCCCCAAATATGTGACAAACATTATTTATAGCCAAATAGTCAACTATCTCTAAAAGGAATTAAAATTGTTATGAGAATTTCAGGACAATTAATTCTCTTTTAATAACAGTACATGTTATAGATTCTGTGTCTTAATCATAGTTCAGAGAAAATATTCTACTAACAAAATTAACATAAGTTTTTATTATGCATTGTTGTCCTAGATTAAAATTTTCAAAAGTTTTGCTAAATCCCATTTTTATACATGATTTAAGGCCTGTCATGAGTGAGTGCCTGTAAAGGGTTGAAACCAAAGATAGTGGGTTCTCTGTTGGCAAACAGCCAGGTGAGTTAATGGGAAGGGAGAGGGGATTTTTGAACAGAAGAAGTTACCTACTGATAGGTTCATTCTTTTGTGTGGCTGGAAGAGAAAGACACAGTGATGATTTAAGTCTGAACCAAGCTTGGAGGATTTCAGTAAATATCCGGGCCTCAAGGAAATATGGGCATACAGCTATGTAAGTAGAAAGGAAATATTTAGTCAAACATGATCAGGTTATTTTTTATTTTGGGATTAGTGCAGGATTTCTCATGCTGACTGATGAACATTCTTATACTCTGTAACTTTTAAACTGAATCCCAGGGAAGTAATTCTCTATGCGTTAATCTACCTTTTTTTAAAGTTGCTCTGTAACACCTAGCAAACAAGTATTCTTTATCTTGTACATATTTCATTTTATTAATAAAATGCCTTGGTTTAAGGCAATGATTTGATTCCTGGGTCCTAAAGAAGGTTCTGTGTGTATGCATGCCAAAAACTGAAAGGTCAACTATCAGAGTTCATGGTTCATTTTTTTTCTTCTGTTTTCAAGCTCTCTCGCAAGAGATAGTTAAGAAATTGGAGTTGCCTCACAGGGAGACATCCCAAGTGTGTCCTCCTGGGTTCTAAAACAGGGTTTTCTTACTTGTGTGGTGGCAGCTACCTCTGAAGTTCAGGGAATTTCTGACCTTGGGAAGCTTTTAAGCAGATGTCTATAGAGGTAAGGTATTTTTTACTTCTCTTGAAGGCTCCCACTTTCTGCAGTCAGAGTGTCAGAGTGGGGAACAGCCTTGACAAGGCCCAATTTTAAGCTGTGAAGGGCCACTTTTTCTTATGGAATTTTACAGATAGGTATTTTACCAGGATCTTCAAAAATATCTAGGTGATGCAAGATTTATTTTTCCTAAACCAGCATTAAACAGACTGAGACTCATGAGGTGCAATTGCCTTTTTAATGTGTCTCCTGAGGCACTTTGCAGAACATGATATTAAAACACTGTGGCTATGGCAACACTAGAAGCATCTGTTGACAGACATTTCTGTCAGAAGAGATTTTCTGACAAAATGTCTGTCGACAGAGTTTGGCCATACATCAAAGGAGATTGAAAGAATGATCCATTCTGTCAACAGAGTGGTGGGACTGCTCTCTCGACAAAACAGCCAACTGGAAGCCCAGTAGATAGGGCTGCCCAGTGTCCTGGAAGCCCGGCCTATCCAGAGAAGGTGCCCCAGAGTGTCCACACAGCTTTTGGTAACAGGTTCTGTCAACAAAAGCACTCTTCCTCATCTGAGAGAGGCAGAAGGTTGTTGGGAGAAGTGCTGAGTTTTGCTGACTTACTGTCGACAAAACACATTTTCGTGTGTGGGCTTGTGACGAGTTTTGTCAGCAAAACTCCAGTTTTGTTAAAAAAAACTTGCTAGCATAGCCGTAGCTTGTGTGATTTAATTATTAACCAATTGGGCTGCTTTTATGGTGTTAACCAATATTTGTTGACAAATAATAATACTGTCATTTTGCTGTGAGAATAATCTATATAAATAAAAGATTTCTCAGTCATGCTGTTTAAATATCTCTATCTATATTAGAGTGTGCCTGTCTGATGGCGCTATGTTTGTTCAAGGACTTCTCTTAAACAATAAAAGCTACAACCACAAAATTTGGTATGTGGCTTCCTCTTGCCCTAACTTAAACCATGGTCAGGGTTTGATTGTATCTGGAAAGTGGGAAATGCCTGAAATCCCAGGATTTCCCAGACATGGAAAGGGAGGGTGCAGAAGGAGGATGGAAGGGCATAAACAGGAGGGACATGATATTTACCCTGGAGGACCTGCAGGCCTGGGGGCAGCAGCAGCCTAGGGATGGGGGTAGCTGGAGTCTGGGAGCAGCCGCAGAACCCTAGTCCCCACCTAACAAGCAGCCAGCCCATGCTCCCTCCATCCCAGGAGAAGGTACTGGCTGAACAGCACAACCCTTGCCTCCAGGAGGACATACCAGCACAGTAGCATCACCCTCACTCTCACCATCACAGGTGGCCCTGGTAAGAGCCCTCCACCTCCCTTCCCCCCAGTCCTGACCTCTGCCCTAACTTTTGCAGCTTCTACCTGCCATGGTTTCTGTTCCCCCACCTGCTGACTTGAGCTTCCCCACCTTGAGCGCCCTCCTTCCTAAGCCACCCACCTCTGCCTCTCCTCACACCCGAAGCCTCACGCTAGCCTTGATTTGACTTCATTTTCGAAAAATACTATTGCTGAAAACACCATGCTCATTTTTTATTTATTTTCAAAAAATTACTCACTTAAAGAGCTGAGCAACGCTGGGTACATCTGCTAGTTTGAGTATCTTATTCTATGGTAAATGAAATAGTGAATTCATGCTAGTTTGGCTCCTCTGGGTAATGTTGATTGCTGATATGGTCCTGAACCACTGTGGGTATTGTTGCTCTAAACCATCTGAGATAGACAGCTATCCAGCCTCCTTTTGGAAGTCCCTTCACTGAGGGTTTCCACAACCTCTCTAGTCAGTCTGTTCTATTGTCCTACTGCCTTATAGTTAGGAGATACGTCCTGAAATTAAATCTAAGGGCCTGGCTACACTTCCAGTTTACCATAATGTAACTTTCTCACTCAAGGGTGTGAAAAAACACCCTCTCCACAAATGCCGCAAGTTACAGCGCTGTAAATCACACAGGCTCCCAGCGCTGCCAGCTACTCCCCTCGTGGATGTGGTTTACGTACGGTGCTGGGAGAGCTCTCACCTGGTGCTGGTGCTCCTGGTGCTGGTGCTCCAACCACATGGTCACATTAAAGTGCTGCTGTGGCAGCGCTTTACATTTAGAAGTGTGAACAGAGCATGTGTACTTTGCTGTAGTTTGAACCCTCTTGTCCTGCACTCTGTGGTAAGACAGAACAACTTTTCTCATCGCATTCAAGTCTTTGACGATGGCTATCACGGCCGGATAGTTTCTCTTCTTAGTTTTGAGTTAGCCGAAAATGACCCATCTAATACTGGAAGCCTGAAACTTTTGACTGTGTGTCTGGGCCTGATCCAAAACCTTGTGAAGCCAGTGGAAGTTTTTTCATAGTCTTCAGTGACCTTTGGATCAGGGCCTTCAAGAGGATTGGGTACCCTGTTTGTTCTTGCAACCATGTAGGATATATTGCACCTGTGAAACATGTTCCTGATGCACTTCTTTCAGAGAATAAGGTTCAATAGTGACGGCACTGAAATAAACTAATAAAGCATTGAATGAATAGTAATTGTGCTTGGATTGTAGCAAACAAGTTACTAATAGGAATGTTTGGCAAGCTGGTAGATTTTAAGTCTGTATTCCAGAATATCCACAGACACTGATTTTTTGAGTATGCGATGGTGAGCAGTTGGTTACATGTACAAGGAAGAGACATGTACCATGTGTCCTATGTATCCAATCAAAGCAGCAAAACTTTCATGTGCCTGCAATAAAGTGTTCACAAACAAATGTGACAAGAATTATTTACAGAAATTATGATGGTGAATAGTGCTGAATAAAGTCTAGAAAATCACTATGTTCAAGTTCAGAAAAAGGAGATGAAATAAAATCCAAAAGAGTTCTCAATATACCTAGTTTTTCCCCTACATATTGTATGCCACATCACACGGCGCTTTGGATGCTGGTCCTGTACCCAGAGCTTGTTTATGTGATGTGATTACGGTGATGTGGCAGCAGACCTTCAGCCTAAATAGGTCTAACTTGTGTAACCTATGTTGTCAGCTGATGGGACCAATTGTGTTTATAAACTGCAGCACTGTTATAGTATGTAAAATCACTGAACTGTAACACTAACACAGTCACTAGGTAAAACAGAGTTTTCTGAGATCTATTTGATAGTCATATCTAACTTGTCCTTAAAATAATTATTTACAGTACTGCCAGCCCCAAGTGTTCAAAAATCAGGCATCAGCCAGTAGCAGTTTGGCTTAAAGATCAGCCTGCAGGGACATCTAGAGATGGGAAGAGAACTGCGGTACCAGATCACAGCTGCTAAAAGCTGCTCATGAGGTGAGTGTGGTGTGTATCCTCCCTCCCTTACCCCCTCCCACCACCCATCACAGTAACCAGGAGGCTTTCAGACCCTACAGTGTAAAATAACATGATTACATAGCATCAATGCTTCATAAACTAGAGAAATATCTTACAGGGAATGATTTTGCATTGGCTGGGAAATGAATATGGTGATCTCATAGGTCCTGTGCATCTTTAACTTCTGTAATACCATGGTGAATTTATTCAAGTTTCACAATCAAAGCAGAAGAAAAAATCAGCCCTAGTAACTGAAACTTGACATCAGTTAATCATTCATTTCAATGTGTCATATGTACATATAACATGAAACTACAGAGAAACCCAGACTGAAAGACCCTAGACCAAACCCTGTATCTCATGAATGAAACTATTTAAATTCCAGGAATAGATGGCTGACAAAACTAATTTTCAGAGATTAACATTTTTCACCTAGGTTTTATATTTCTGCAAGAAATACAAACTGCATTGCTTATGCATTGATCAAACTTTTATCGTGCCAGCTGTACTTCATAGACTTGAAAAAGTGATTCAAACAAAACAAAAGCATAAAAGCAAAACTATAATGGTTTTAAATCCCAAAGAGGCAATTACAACTTTGATTCCAGTGATGCAGCTGGACTACATTGGAAAACTAAACACTTTACACATATTAAGTAGATATGAAGGCTAGGACCTGGATATAAATCCACTCTGCAGTTATATCTGTAAAGTACGGCTCTTTTAATAAGTTGGGAAAACATTATGATAAAATTCACACTAATTCATGTGCTACAGATAGTTTCTACAAAACTGAGATGTTAAAACAGGTTGGAAAAAAACTGTAAATTACGTAATAACTGCTTATTTAGGTAAAACAAGTGGAAAGAACATAAGAAGAGTGTGCAATGAGGATCAACTGTTATTGTTTAATCACTAACTGGGTTAGTGTGTAATGCAGGTTTTTGTATGCAGGCCTTTTTTGTATCTTTGTAAGGAGAAGGAAGATAAGCAATGCAGTGTGTACTTTCTGTCTCTCTCGAAAGAAAAGGAAAGAAAAACAAAATAGGGGGAAGGAAAAGAGGAAAACTGAGGGCAGGATATCGTGTGCCAAACCACTGGTGGGGCCAACAGCCATGGTGAGCCCCAGGATAATGTATTGGGCAGAGGAGCTGTCTCTGCAGTCCCAAAAGGAGCAGGGCCAAGGGCAGAAGAGGCAGGGCCAAGGGCACTTAGTCCTTAGTGTTGTCTGGCCCATGGTGTTTCCTTCCCTCAACACCATCAGCTGTCAGTGCCATGCAGAGCAGTGCTCCAATGGTAACTCAAAGGGGCCCTGAGCTCCATTCCTGCACCCTAGTTCCCACCCAGACCCCCCACCTTCACCCCTATCTCACACCCTGGAAGCCCCCTCCCACACATTGAACCCCTCATTTTTGGCCTCACCCTACTGCCAGGGGGACTTTATCTAGAGATGGGAAGAGAACTGCAGTACCAGACCACAGTTGGCTGGTGATCCATGGAAAGGTTTGAATTGAGTGAGGTCAGCTGTGGGCCTAAAAAGTTTGAGAACCACTGGCATAGTGGAAAACACCATACAGAGTTATCCATATGACATTTCCTCTCAAACACGATAAATGTAATGTTTGTGAGTAATCTGCAGTCTTGCTTGCTGATGGATAGCCAGATAATGCCAATATATTGGTATCCACCACTGTTACCTTACAAATAAAATTTTAATTTGGATATGAATAAAATTTGTTTGCACAATTTCTGGTTCATGGGCACAGGTTGTATTTGGATATGACGTGATTTTTAAATGCCTGTGAAGTTAAAGTCTAAAATCTTCCTCTTGGAAGCTAAGAGGAAACTAAAGAATAAAATTAAAATGTGAAAAGATATTTTTCTTGAAAAATACTTGGGAACAGTAAAACTATCTCTACACTGGAGAGTTTTGTCGACAAAATCAAGGTTTTGTCAACAAAACTCATGAAGCAGCCACAACAACAATATGTTCCATCAACAGAACTTGCAACTTTTGTCAATAGCCTTCTGCCTATCCCCCAAGAGGCAGAACATCATTCTTGACAGAATCTGTCAACCAAAAAGCTGTGTGGATGCTCCAGAGGGCCCTGTCAACAGACAGGGCTTCCAGGTCACTGGGAAGCCCTGTGTGCGGTGCTTCTGGTTGGCCATTCTGTTGAGAGAGTGGCCAGGAAGTCTGAATGCTCACTGTCAACAGAGCGGTTTGACAGAGCAATCCACTTTTGTGTGTGGTCACAATCTGTCAAAAGAAGTTTTGTCAGAAGTTCTCTTCTGACAATAACATCTGTCAACAGATCATTGTAGTGTAGAAGTAGGCAAACTGAATTACACTGGTCTGCAAATTGAAACAAAGTTGCAGTTGTTGTGATAAAAAATAGTGACTTTACATAATTTTGCTATGCTGATTTCAAAAATGGCATCCATTTTGCTCTAACACATCAGGATTCTTCACAAATTAAAGAGAAAAAATGGACATTTTTCTTGCTTTTTATTCCACCTTATGCATTAAAACCTTGGTAAATAGTTTATTATAGTTCTTTTAGAAGGTCTGCTGTAATTCCTTGTTTAAAGAACAGAGGAGCGAAGGGTGAAATTTAACAACTGAATAATTTTAAATTATTAGATGTGACTGAATCAATGCTTTTAGACAACTTTTATGCATTTCATGATCACTCTCTCTCTTTTAAGGGACCAGCAGTAATCAGCCATCATGTTGACATCCCAGTATCCTTGATATCTATTTTCCAACACTTGATACCCTGATGAAATCTTTCCCCATGCTCTTCACTGACACTTCTAAGATTTTCAGGAAAATAATCCAAATGGAAGTGCAAAAAATGAACTTTCAAGCTCCTGTTGCATCCAAGTATTTCAGATTTGTTGAGCATGTTGCCAACAATGTTTTTATAATCAGGATCTTTGTTATTCCCTAAGAAGTTTTGCATGACATTTCTGAAGGCCACCCAAGTGTCTTTCTCTGGGTGCGTCTACACTAGCCGTCTATTTCGAAGTAGCTGGCACAACGTCGAAATAGTATGCTTCGCGTCTACATGCACCATGCGTTATTTTGACGTTCAAATCAATGTTAGGCGGCGAGACGTCAAAATCACTATTCCTATATAAAGATGGGAATAGCGCCCTACTTCAACGTTCAACGTCAAAATAGGGCATGTGTAGATGATCCGCATCCCACTACATTGAAATAGTGGGGTCCTCCATGGCAGCCATCAGCTGAGGGGTTGAGAGATGCTCTGTCCAGCCCTTTTGGGGCTCTATGGTTACCACATGCAGGAGCCCTTAGCCCCGGGCCTCTGGCTGCTGCAGCTGGGGATCCATGTTGCATGCATGGGGTCTGCAACCAGTTGTTGGCTCTGTGGATCTTGTGCTGTGCAGGCTGAGTGTGTCTGGGAGGGGCCCTTTAAGGGAGCAAGCTTGGGGCTTTGCTGGCCCCGTATTTTGACAGGGAGCGCTTGTGTGTGTGTGGATGCTCCGCATTTCCTTCCAGGGCAGCTCCTTTCGACATTCTCTGTCACTGCTTCGACATAGAACCTCGATGGGACCAGCCCTGGAGGACGTGTAGACAATACATGTCAAAGTAGCCTATTTCGATGTTCTTATGTCAAAATAGGCTACTTCGTCATAGTGTGCTAGTGTAGACATAGCCTCTGTGTCATTCATGATTTCTTCAAAGTTAGTGTCAAGAATCAGTTTCCTGATCTGAGGACCCACAAAGTCACCCTCCTTAACTTTTTGGTAACTCAAAGCTGGGATCTTGTTGCAAATGTACTTGAAACAGTCACCGTTCTTGTTTAATGCTTTCACAAATTGTTTCATCTAACCTAACTTGATGTGGAGTGGAGGTAGGAGTACCTTGTTGGGCTCAATCAGTTTTTCAGGAATTATATTCTTGAATTTAGGAGTCAGGCTTTACCTTGGTGGCTCCTGATTTGTCACCCAATGAAGATCTCTTGCCCTGCTTCCTATTTGAGTAAAAAGCAGTTCATTCATGCTCTGGATAATGCACCTTTCAAGGAGAAGTTCAAAATTTTCATAGGTTTCTCTTAAGTGAACAGAATAGGCAATAGGCATAGAGGTATATTAATTGCCATTGTGAAGTACAAGACATTTTAGGCTTGTCTTTGAAGAGCCAATAAACAGCCTCCAGTCACCTAGTTGGTAAATTGTCCCCAAGCTTTCTATTAATTCAGCAATGTTATTGCAGTATACGAACAGACAATCCATAGAAAAGATATGGCGCAAACTCTTTCTCATGGTTCCTGTACCAAAGAAAACTTGTCCCAGAGGAAAGCAAATTCTTTGTTTGAAGTGTGGATCCCAAAACCTAAGCAGAATCTTTAGGCAGATCCAGGTCTCTCACCAAGCCATTCAATTCACTTTGGGTGAAAATTTGTGGCTCATTACTGCAATGTTCTGGTTCATACTCAGTATCACTTCCAATATTATCAGCATCGGTGTCAGAAGACAACATGAAATTTTCAAGACAATTTGGTGGGTTAGGGATAGATACATCAGGTCCATGTGGTATTGGCAGTATTGCAAAAGGAAGGTCTGGGTAAGAAGTACCATTCTTGTTTTGAGTTTTATACCCTTCTACATTACATAAACAGAAATAACAGTCATCCCCGTGACTCTTGGGCTCACGCCAAACCATGGGAATTCCAAATGCCATAGACTTCTTTTTTTCTTGGATTCCATTGTCTTTTTATGAGGGGCCCAAGACTTGTCTTGTTCCCCAAGTTTTATACCAAAATAGGCGTGATATACATTTCTAACAACATCTGTTATATTCTGTCTTTGCTTCTTTGGAACAAAACTGCCACAAATGTAACAAAATATGTCTGGATCATTCAGGCAACCTTGAGATGCCATGTTAGGGAACTACCTAAAAAATGCAGAAAATACAGTCGTAAGTGTCATTCAAAATATAAAACAATTAAACCATTCTGTTTTGTTACTCCTATAATATATAATATAATAATTTTGTGATACTCTTCAACAAAATTAAGCTAGATGGCATTCATTTTGACAAATTCAATCAATTTGAGGTATTTTTGCATATAAGTTCTTGAAAATATGTCATATCATATAAAATGTTTTAATAGCAATTTTTGAAAGGGTAGACTCCAGTTTTCAGAAAATCTGTATGTCATGGGCAAAAATAGATGTAATTTTTGAACTCAGCACCCCAAAATTAGTTAAGAACAGTTATTTGTTCTCAAACAGTGGAACCCACGTAGAAGGGTGTTATTAATAAAACTAGCGTTGTCTAGAGGAAAAGCAGGGAATGGAACAGATTGTTTCCTGATTTACATATGAAGGGTACTGGAGGAATGAGTTCTTTATTTTGGTGGTATTACTTGATCCACAAATTTTAAAAGTTTACAAATGAGTTATATTTGTTTGATTTATCACTGGAAAGAACGTGCTGTTGCTCGAGTTTGTTACTTAAGAAGGTGGGGCAATGCAGGACAATCAAATGAGAAGTTTTCATACGAATTGCTTTCCTAAAGAGGAGCTTTCGTTTATTCCTTTCTCTACAATGCAAGGTTAAAGCTGAAGCAGTCTGGAACCAGAGCTGGAGCAGGACCAGAGTAGAGTTGTAAGGACTGGGTCTTGTTAAGAAGAAAAATCAGGTGATGCCAGACCCATTTGACAGAAGCCAGAACTGTGTCAGGATGTTTGTATGGTAAGTTTCTTAAGAAAGTTATCAAGGACTTTGTGCCAGCCTTATGGTGATTCAGTCAGAGTTCTTAAGGGATTTGCAGTCTGAGATTCCTCTCCACTACTGTTTGTGACAACAATTTTAAACAAAATGTGCTTTCAGAATACACAGGCCAGTGGTACAAAATAGATAAAGTTGGAAGAGTTAAAGGGCCATCGTCAAATTTCAAAAACCAAATTAAAACTGCTTGAGATCTAGGTCTGTCTGAATCTGAGCCATACCATTGCCTATGTTCCTCTTATATACAAATGCTTTTTTTCCCTGGTGCTGTATGGAAGACTCTGGGAATGAACAGAGGTCGGTAACTAAGGCACAGAACCTGAAGTTAAACCCAAGAAGGCAAGAAAGCCCACTTTGTTGTTCAGGTAGAAAGTGTAGAGCCAGTTTTGTTCTTTCTTGTTAGGTGCTAGTACAATTTTTAGAATTGTTTTGCAACCGTGTTCTGCTGTCTTGCTATTGAAGCTAGATTATAATTAACTTGAACTCAGATGTGTGTGTGTAAAATTGATCTCTCTGTCTGGAATGTGACATGCCTTCCTATGAAACTTTATGTTATTGCTCTTTACTTCCTGGTACTAATCTCTGGGGTTTTCCCTGACACCATTTCTTTGGTGAGAGTTGGGATTTGTTGTTTGGTGCTTATATCTCATGTTTTGTATTACTGGGACTAAAGATAAAGCTACTCCAGTTCTCCAAACCTCAGGACACCCTTTCTGTTTGATGCTTTGCGTGTTGTTGGCTTTTTCTTATAGACTTGAAGTGCGTTCGTCCTGTAGGAATTAGTATGAAGATAGAACCAGTGGGATAAACTTGCTGCAGACCTCAAAGGTGCTGTTTTCATTTTATCCCCTGCTGATGAAGCTCTGAAAATTATGTTTCTATCTTAAGAAAACAAATTGAGCTATTAGTTGGTTGCTGATGTTTACAAAATGCAATGATTTCTAGTTTCCCAAATAATGAGGGGAAAACCAGGGTATCTGCAACAATGACCAGTAATCATTCAAATACTGCTCATATTAATTACCTCTGCCTGAAACCACTGAATTGAAGTTTCAGACAAAGACTAACCAACAGTACAAGAGTAGCATAATGTAATATTTAGCCTAGATTTATCAGCTCTTTGAGACAGAGCCTGCCTTTTTCTTACATGCTTGAACCAGCACAGGGAGTCCACAGTTCCATATGGGAGCTGCAATAATCAGTATTAGAGCTGGGAAATAGTTTTTACATCATGGGATTTTTTTTTCAAAATTTTAATAAATTTTTCTGTTTCCGACTGGAACAAAATCTTGACATTTTGTGTGAACTAATTTTTTTGGTTTTTTAACTCTGTGTTTTAAGTGAATTAAAATGGTTATTTTGATGATTTCTAAACACTTGATTTGGATACTTTTAACTATAATAAACTTAAATTTCTAACCAGAAAATTGTTTTGAATGAAATTACAGGTTGTTTTGACCGGGGCTTTTTTTTTTGTTTTGTTTTTGTTTTGTTTTTTTCTGGTGGAACACACTGGAACGGAGTTCTGGCACCATTTTTATGTTAGAACACCAGAAAAATTTTCACCACCATTTCTGCAGCAGTGGCACAATGGGGCCAAAGCCCCTGCCTGTTCTGCAGCAGTATGGGGATCAGGGACAGGAAGCCCCGTTGATCCTGCAGCAGCACAGGGACTAAGGCAGGAGCCCCCACCAGTCCTGCAACAGCACAGAGACTGGGGCATTAAAAATGAATTCTCTAACCCCTATGAGGCATCATCAGACTTGAGTTCTGGCGCCTTTTTTTCTAGAGAAAAAGCACCAGTTTTGACAATATTTAAACTTTTTTCCTTCAAACTGTTTCATAATGAGAAATTCATCAAAACTGACTCTTTTTCCTACAAAGTATTTAGGTTTCAAAGACTTGGCATTTTCTGATTAAAAAAAAAAAGTTTGTCAAAAAATACCTGACCAACTCTAATCACTGGGAACTATTAAAACAGTCAGAAAGAAATCAGACACTAGAGCATTTGAACATTTATTGGGTCATCATTAGGATATACAGGAATATACATAATTATGGGAATTACTGGACAAGTGATGCACATAATGAGGCATGATCAAGAATCAAAAAAGAACCCTTATACAATATTTGGGTATAAAGATGTGTACTTTGTACTCTTTTTAAAATGTAAACTGTCTGTAAAAAAGAGTCTACCATCTTTAAAGACATCAGCATGTGTAGTAACACTTAGGTACTAGGGAAGACATGATCTCTCACATACTTAGGCTGCTCAGAATGACCTCCTACCCAGTAGCAGCCAGGCATGAAAATTCTCAAGGCAGGGCTACACTAAGGGGTAAAGTTGACTTCAACTATGCAACTCCAGCTATGTGAAAAGTGCTGCTGGAGATGACATACCATAGACCAACCATCTGTGGTGCCTACACCATGCAGGACCAATGTGAGAAACTCTCCTGTTAATTTATGTGTCTTGTTCCAGTAGAATTCTCAAGTCTCTGAAAGTGCATTCAGCAGTTGATTTAGCATGTCTTCACTAGACCGGCTAAATCGATTCCAGTGGCTTGTTTACCACAGTGTCTATCCACCCAGTATTGGACAAAAGCCCTCAGTATGGAAGGACAAGAGAAACAACTTTTAATGTTTTATTGTACAGATAAAAGTCTAACAAATAATTAAATTCTTGAGGGTAGTGCAACCACACTTGTAAGACGTGTGTTAACATGCTGGACCAGATCACTTGAGAATATTGCTTACACATGTGCAATGTGTTCTCTCTCTCTTGCTGTACGCTGTAGAACAGTTCAGTTGAGAATAACATTGCTAGGTGGGCAAGTGAGACTACATCAAGGACTAGTGAGGCATAAGAACATGTTGTGAAATTGGTGTCCCTGTTTAGGTCCCAGTTCAGAGGAAGTACTTACAGTTGCGTTTAATTTTAACTTTTACCCCTCCACATAAAAAGGCTCAGGAATTCCGTCCCCCACCCCGCAAATTTGGCAGGTCCATATACATATCCCAAGGGATTGCATAACGATCAGGATCAGGGTTGACCTTGTGAAAGTCCCATATCTCCTCACCAATTTCCTCTCAGTGTACCCTCCTCCCATCACTAGCATTGTGCTTCCTCTGGTACTAATCTATGCAAGCTCAGTAAGGGGCTGAGGTACCTTCTCTTTCTTTGCTACATGGCCTAATATCTATCCACTCCCTCAGCACTGAGCTGGTTTGCATGAAAATGCTTCTGCAGTATGAAGGGTGAGGGGAAGAAGGTACTGGGATGAAGGCCCCTGAATCATCCTTTGGCATGGACAAGGGGAAAAAAACCTATTCTCCTTTGTGTGTATTTTTAGGAGACTATGGCTACGTCTACACGTGAAGCCAACATCGAAATAGGCTATTTCGATGAATAACGTCTACATGTCCTCCAGGGCTGGCAACGTCGATATTCAACTTTGACGTTGCGCGGCACCACATTGAAATAGGCGCTGCGAGGGTATGTCTACATGCCAAAGTAGCACACATCGAAATAAGGGTGCCAGGCACAGCTGCAGACAGGGTCACAGGGCGGACTCAACAGCAAGCCGCTCCCTTAAAGGGCCCCTTCCAGACACAGTTGCACTAAACAACACAAGATACACAGAGCCAACAACTGGTTGCAGACCCTGTGCCTGCAGCATGGATCCCCAGCTGCCGCAGCAGCAGCCAGAAGCCCTGGGCTTAGGGCTGCTGCCCACGGTGACCATAGAGCCCCGCAGGGGCTGGAGACAGAGCATCTCTCAACCCCCTCAGCTGATGGCCGCCATGGAGGACCCGGCAATTTCGACGTTGCGGGACGCGGATCGTCTACACGGTCCCTACTTCGACGTTGAACGTCGAAGTAGGGCGCTATTCCAATCCCCTCATGAGGTTAGCGACTTCGACGTCTCGCCGCCTAACGTCGAAGTTAACTTCGAAATAGCGCCCGACGCGTGTAGCCGCGACGGGCGCTATTTCAAAGTTAGTGCCGCTACTTCGAAGTAGCGTGCACGTGTAGACACAGCTTATGTGTCCAATTGTTGGGCTAGAAACAGTGTGATGCAAGACTGGGTGGGCAGAGTATCCCATTGATTTACTTTAAGATGAAACTGTCAGTGAAAACATTTCCAACAGCTTTCATGCTCAATAAAAAGTGCTTTGATCAAAGCACCATGCCTAATGCAAAATCTGCACAAGTCTTAATCAATATTCAATAGGAAAGCCAAAGGCCCTGTCCACACAGGACTCAGACTTGGGATAATGGCAACCGTGTTACTGCTGATAAAATTACAGAGAAACATCTGCAGCCTATGTTCACCCTTAATCCTTCTTGGAATGCCATGTAATAATGTACTTAATTATAGTACTGCAAATGTGCAGCAAATGACATTTTTACCTTTATATTAATAATAGACATTATTTATCCTTTATTGCCTTGCAACATTTTAGGGACTGTTGTTAATATTTTGTAGAAATAAATGTTTATGGAATCGTTAACTCTGGTTTTATTGGCCATATTTCTTGAAAAGATTCTGAGTCATGCCTTCAAGTCTGCTAGAATTTGTGAACCCATTTTTGTTTGTTTTGTATGTTTTGACTATGTAACTTGAAGAGATAATTGTAGAGTGTAAGTTGGTGGCAAGTATTCTTTATTTTAATTAAAATGCTAACATAAGAAATTATCTTATTGAGTGATTGTATTATAGCAGAACCAGTTGTTCTGCCATACAGTAGTTAAGTGTGATTTGATGCTTCTATTATAAACCTCTATTCTCTGGGGCATATAGAATAGCCAAAAAAAAAATTCCCTTCAGACTGAAACTTGGCACACAAAATCTCATCCTAACTTCAGCTGTTTGTGTTTGAAACTTAATCACCAAAACTTTGCTTTTCCTATTTTTTGAGTTACTCGGGAAAAGGCATGTAAAGGCCTTTACATCATTTTGGGGGTTATCTTCATAGCATAGAGGTGGCTCTGATATTAAATGTGCACTACTGCTGACAGCTAGTTTATTATGTGGATTAATTGTTGTTGATGGAGATGAATGAGGTCCCGTATGACTGGAAAAAGGAAAATGTAGTGGCCACCTTTAAAAAAAGAAAAAAAAAAGGAAAGAAGGACAATCCAGGGAATTACAGACTGGTCAGCCTTACCTCAGTCCCCAGAAAAATCATGGAGGGGATCCTCAAGGAATCCATTTTGCAGCACTTGAAACAGGGGAAAGTGATCCGGAGTATTCAACATAAATTTACCAAGGGCAAGTCCTGCATGACCAATCTGATTAGCTTCTGTGATGAGGTAACAGGCTTTGTGGACATGTGGAAGTCAATGGATACGATATACCTTGACTTTAGCAAAGCTTTTGATACAGTCTGTCACAATATACTTGCCCATAAGTTAAGGAAGTATGGATTGGATACATGCACTATCAGGCTAGATGGTTGGGCCCAATGGGCAGTGATCAATGGCTCATTGTCTGGTTGGTGGGCAATTTCAGGCAGAGTGCCCCAAGGATCAGTTCTAGGGCCAGTATTGTTCAGCATCTTTATTAATGACCTGGATGAGGGGAGGGATAGCAGCCTCAGCAAATTTGTGGATGGGGGACAGGTAGATACATTGGAGAAAAGGGACAGGGTCCAGAGTGACCTAGATAAATTGGAGGATTGGGCCAAAAGAAATTCGATGAGGTTCAACAAAGACAAGTGCAGAGTCCTGCACATGGGATGGAAGAAACCCAAGCATTGTTACAGACTTGGGACTGACTGGCTAAGTAGCAGTGCAGCAGAAAACAACCTGGGGATTACAGTGGATGAAAGGCTGGATATGAGTTAATGGTGTCCCCTGAAGCCAAGAAGGCTAACGGCATAACGGGATGCATTAGGAGGAGCATTTCTAGCAGATCTAGAGAAATTATTATTCCCATCTATTTGGCACTGGGGAGGACAAATCTGCAGTATTGCTTCCAGTTCTGGGACCCCCAATATAGAAAGGATGTGGGTGCATTGGAGAGGGTCCAGTGGAGAGCAACAAAATGATTTGGAGGCTGGAGCACACAGCCTATGAAGAGAGGCTGAGGGATTTGGGCTTGTTTAGTTTGCAGAGGAGAAAAATGAGGGGGCATTTGATAGCAGCCTTCAACTTCCTAAAGGGGGGCTCTAAAGAGGATGGGGAGAGGCTGCTCTCAGTAGTGACAGATAGCAGAACAAGGAGCAATGGTTTCAAGTTACAGGGGGGAGGTGTAGGTTTGATATTAGGAAAAACTATTTCACAAGGAGGGTTGTGAAGCACTGGAATGTGTTATCTAGAAGGAGGGTGGAATCTCCATCCCTAGAGGTTTTGGATTCCTGGCTTGACAAGCCCTGGCTGGGATGATTTAGTTAGGTTTCATCCTGCTTTAGGCAGGGGGCTGGACTTGATGACCTCCTGAGGTCCCTTCAGCCCTAGGAATCTATGATTCTATGGAAAGGAATCATCAGCTGGCTGAATTCTTGTTGTTTGCAGATAATACCAGTAACCTGGATGAGGGGTTGGATTGCGCCCTCAGCAAGTTTGCAGATGACAGTAAGCTAGGGGGTGAGGTAGATATGCTGGAGGGTAGGGATGGGGTCCAGAGTGACATAGACAAATTGGAAGACTGGGCCACAAGAAATCTGATGAGGTTCAATAAGGACAAGTGCAGACTCCTGCACTTGGGCCGGAAGAATCCCAAGCATTGTTACAGGCTGGGGTCCGACTGGCTTAGTAGTAGTTCTGCAGGAAAGGACCTGGGAGTTGTAGTGGATGAGAAGCTGGACATGAGTCAACTGTGTGCCATTGTAGCCAAGAAGGTAATGGCATATTAGGTTGCATCAAGAGGAGAGTTGCCAGTAGATCCAGAGAAGTAATTGTTCCTCTTTATTCAGCTTTGGTGAGGCCACATCTGGAGTACTGTGTCCAGTTCTGGGCCCCCAATTATAGGAAGGATGTGGACACACTGGAGAGGGTCCAGCGGAGGGTGACCAAAATAGGGGGCTGGAGGATATGACCTATGAGGAAAGGTTGAGGGAATTGGGACTGTTTAGTCTTCAGAAGAGAAGACTGAGGGGGGATTTGATAACAGCCTTCAACTTACTGAAGGGAGGTTGCAAAGAGGCTGGAGAGAGGCTGTTCACAGTGGTCACGGATGGCTGAACATGGAACAATGGTCTCAAATTGTGGTTGGGAAGGTCCAGGTTGAACATTAGGAAAAACTTTTTCACTAGGATGGTGGTGAAGCATTGGAGTGGTCTGCCCAGGGAAGTAGTTTAGTCTCCATCCCTGGAGGTGTTTAAATCTTGCCTCGACAAAGCCCTGGCTGGGCTGATCTGGTGGGTTTGATCTTGCCTTGAGCAGGGGGCTGGACTTAATGGCTTTTTAGGTCTCTTCCAGTTCTATTGTTCTACGATTCTTTGATTTTAATATCCTGGCATTCTCAGGCCTAATTTCACGCTTATTGATTTACACTGAGTACAGATTTACACATGTGTTTGAGAGGGGAATCAGAGGAGACTCATGGTATGTCTACACAGCAATGTTATTCCAAAATAAGCTATTCCAGAAGAGCTATGCTGGAAGGCCGTCTTTACACAGGCCACTTCCTTCCATGAAGAGATCTGCTGGAAGATCATATTTCGAAGACCACAGTAGTGTAGATGCAACCAGAGGGTCTTGCAGAACATGGGTTCTGGCCTCCCTGACATTGATCAGATGCATATGAGGAGTGGGCTGTCAGATGCTGCAGTATAGCTACTGGTGCTGGTAGGCCAGAAAAGAGTACTTCACAAAAGACATTAGTGGCCAGATTTCTGAGCAGAAAAAGAATCCAATGTGCTGAGCTCTTTTGTGAATCTCTCTGGGAGCTGGTCTAAGTGCTGAGCATTTCTGAAAATCTGATCCTAGCAGTCATGCTGAACCTGCAGTCCCATGACTTATTTAAGTCAACCCCCGCAATTCGCAGAGAAGAAGAAGGGGTGAAAAAAGCGCATGAATTAGCCCTTTCTTTTAGTACTATGACTCTCACAGACGAGTGCAGGCCAGAGCCATAGATCAATGCACTTGAGTATTAGGAGAGATAAAAGGAGATGCTAATTGTATTGTTTTGTCTATCTATAACCTGCTCTTTACTGTTATACTACACTTACATTATGTATGCCCGGTAATTAAATGTCTCAAGATAAAAAGTGTGTGTTAATGTGACTGTGTAGACGGGTGTCTGAACTTCATGGAAACTAATGGAATGTTATTCAAATTGTTTTCTATCATCTGTTCCTTTGTCAATGTAATGATAGGTATTTACATTATGTCTACCTCGACAAAAAACTCAACTGATGCAAATGAAGCCGTGCTAACTTGAAAGTAGTTGGTCATTGCATGGGTAGAAACACTTATCAGAAGGTTCTGTGGAGGAGATGCTGTAAGTATGGATTGGAAGGAAGGTCCCTTATCTCCTAGACTGTTTGAATTCTACCAGGGCAGAATAACTGAACAAGAAGACTCAGATCCCCGGAATTGTTCTAGGGAGCCCTGGAAAACAAAAATTGTGAAAGTGGTCGATTACTATATCGCTGCTATCATTTAGGACTCACAAACTTTGACTCGCTTGTTACAGGAGGCTCTTGTTAACAGCAACGTTTGCTTCCTGTTGCTATATTGCTCCTAAGCGTTTGTTGCCATTATGAAAAGTCATCTGGCCAAAGGCAACCTGCTTTTTCTGGGACATAGAACAGTGACAGCGTACACTAACAATATGTAATTGTAACAATATCATGTATGCTATCAAAACGAAAAAGTGGTCATGTAGCACTTTAGAGACTAACAAAATAATTCATTAGGTGATGAGCTTTAGTGGGACAGACCCACTTGATGGCTGCTTATTTGTTTTGATAGAATATAGACTAACACGTCTGTCTTTCTGTCACTATTCATCATGTATGTTACCAGCGTTAGTACAGCATTAAATCAGTGTGTCTACTGTACATTTTAAACATGTGCTCTGTGACTTTAATGCTCTTGATCACATCTTGATCCATGTGCAGCCTACTACTATATTGTATCAAGAAGTCAGTAGTAAGTTAACATTACAAAATACTCAGGTTTTTTTAATATTTTAAGAACAAGCAAGCTATAACAGTAAACACAACCTCCTGCTCTTACTTGTAAATATTTTTGAGCTCACACTTAACTGCAATATTTTATGTGCATTGTAAGCAAACCCTAATAAGATTATAATACACTAAAGTAAAGTATTATTCCACATTCCAGTGTGTTCTATTTATGCAGTGAATATCAATGGGCACATTACTTAATAAAGGATAAGCTCACTCATTTCAGGTGAAATAACTCCCTTATTTCCTCTGGTTCTTTTCAGTCCCAAATTTGTTTTGAAGATAGGATTCAATGTCAGTGGGATGAACCTGTCACCAAGGCCCTCTGTCAGTGAGAAGTGCCAAAGTATGTGTTCAAAACTTCAACAACTCAAAGGTTGCCAGGGGTGGAGCTTCTTCAATATCATCTTCCCTCTCTTGATGTGCTTCTTGATTATGATGTGGTCCATCAACATAAGCCAATTTCTGTGGCCATGCAGCAACAGTCCTCATTGGTAAACTCTCCAAAAATGAGCCAGTCCTCATCCCCAGCCACAGCAGCTACTGA
This sequence comes from Carettochelys insculpta, assembly GCF_033958435.1. Lineage (NCBI taxonomy): Eukaryota > Metazoa > Chordata > Testudines > Carettochelyidae > Carettochelys > Carettochelys insculpta. The sequence continues at coordinate 189,680,775 of NC_134138.1, read as the reverse complement.
GTTAGCTAGAAGTGGAACATCCTCAGGATCTCAGACTCTTCAATATTCTCATCTTGTGCACCTTTCTCTGGCTCAACAAATTTCCCTTTCCTGAAACAGTTGGAATTTGCTGTTGGCTTTACCTCTTGCCATGCATTGGCAACAAGATGAACACAGTCTAGTGTATTTATAGTTTTCAGGACTGTCTGAACATCTGTACTAGAGGCTGCATCAAGAGCAGTGCTAATCTGTTTTGTGATTTTTGACTAGTAATCTCTCCATGTTTTTGATCATGCCCTGGTTCATAGATGGAATGAAAGGTCTGGTGTCAGGGGTAAGCAGTCAAGCTGAAAGTTAATAAGAATCACTTCTGTGGTGCATGGGGAGAAATTGTACACGGAGAGGCATATTTCACAGCTCTGGAAGCAAAGCTGGCAATGCCACTTTTTTAGACCATTGATGAAAATCTCACCTGCCATCTATATATTCACTGAATTATCATAATTGAGGGCTGATTTATTGAAATCCTTCAGAAAACATCTGGGTGGTTTGGATTTTCAAATCATGAACAGTGGCCATTTATCACTCCCATTTATGTTGGCACAGAGGAGCACCTTGTCCTTTGAAGCTAGCCCTCCCTCTAGCTTTTTATTTTTCCCATCTTGGCTTCCATTGCAGAATCCTCTGTGATAACCTCCTGTTTCAACACCATTGTGGCTGGCAGCTAGAGAAAAGCTCTCAAGAATCTGAGGACGTGTTCCACACTGCCAGTTTTCAGCTACTAGTCTGTCTGCTGTTTGGTTTTCATCGTGCTCTTTTTGGTAAGCAACATTGAAGCATTTCACCCACCAGGCAAACCAAATATCACTTCCTTAAAGTCATTTAAGCCAAATGAAACAGCAAGCTGAAGGCTTTTTCCTGGATTGCAAGTCCAGAAAGTCATGCTCCTTGTGCCCTCTTCTTGACTCACAAAAAAAGAGTCGGGTGGAATAAAAAGAGAGTCTGGTGGACATTAGGGGCTTTTTCTTCACCCCCTTGCTTATGGCAGCTATTTGAGTATCTGTTTAGCCAAAAAGCTTATCCTTCTGTTTCCACATTCTGCATACCAAGCAATTTTGTGCAACTCCTATTTGACTTCAGTTTAGTTTTGAGTAGCCCCCAGAGTTTGAGAATCTCAGACAACCTGTAGTTTTACTTTTGGTGAGAGAAACATTGGTCAGAACATCACACATTAAACAGAGACTGGGAGTGGCTGGCCCCTTGCAAAAGCAGGTTCTCTGCCCTGGGTGTTGTTAACTTCCCATTAGACTCTGACAATGGCTACGTCTACACGTGAAGCCTACATTGAAGTAGCTTATTTCGATGAATAGAGTCTACACGTCCTCCAGGGCCAGCAACATCGATGTTCAACTTCGACGTTGCTCAGCCCAACATCGAAATAGGCGCAGCGAGGGAACGTCTACACGCCAAAGTAGCACACATCGAAATAGGGATGCCAGGCACAGCTGCAGACAGGGTCAACAGGCGGACTAGCGCTTCCGGGGCAACAGCTAGCTGCTCCCTTAAAGGGCCCCTCCCACATACACTCAGCCTGCACAGCACGCGGTCTGAGGAGCCATAGGCACACAGACCCCGGGTGCCGCAGTCATGGACCCCCAGCAGCAGCAGCAGCAGCAGCAGCAGCAGCAGCAGCAGCAGCAGCAGCAGCTAGAGGTCCACCCAGGCCTCCCGGCAGGAGCAGGGCTTGCCCTGGCCCATGCCATGTGGGAGGCAGCTGACTACCTTCTTGCCCCAGGGGAGGAGATGCCCCCAGGGCAGCAGGGCTCAACCCCTACCCCTGCAGCACCCCGCTCCACCCCCCGCCTCACATGCCGGCGGCTGTGGAGCTACCCCACCAGCACCGACTGGTGGGAGCGGCTGGTGCTTGGGGAGTGGGACGACGACCACTGGCTCAGGAACTTCAGGATGAGCCGGCAGACATTCCTGGAGCTGTGCCAGTGGCTCACCCCCGCACTCAGGCACCGGGACACTGCCATGCGGCGTGCCCTCCCTGTGGAGAAACGGGTCGGCATCGCTGTCTGGAAGCTGGCCACTCCGGACAGCTACCGATCCGTGGGGCAGCAGTTTGGTGTCGGAAAGGCCACCGTCGGGGCTGTCTTCATGGAGGTAAGAGAACTCACGGGGGAGGCCAGGGCAGGGCAGGGGGGCCAGAGCAGGGCAGGGGGGCCAGGGCAGAGCAGCGGGGCCAGGCCAGGGCAGGGCAGGGCAGAGCAGGGCAGGGCAGGGCAGGGCAGGCCAGGGCAGGGCAGGGCAGGGCGGCCAGGGCAGGGCAGGGGGGCCAGGGCAGGGCAGGGCCACGCACACCCTGCTCACCCCTCACTGGGGCTGTCCCATGTGCTTTCTCTGCAGGTCGTGCGTGCAATCAACGCCATGCTGCTGCACAGGCTCGTGAGGCTGGGGGACCCACATGCCACTGTCGCCGCCTTTGCCACCCTGGGCTTCCCCAACTGCTTCGGGGCTCTGGATGGGACTCACATCCCCATCCGCGCCCCGCATCACAGTGGAGGACGATACCTGAATCGGAAGGGCTACCATTCTGTCGTCCTGCAGGCCTTGGTGGACAGCCGGGGACGTTTCCAGGACATTTACGTGGGCTGGCCTGGCAGCACCCACGACGCCCGGGTTTTTCAGAACTCAGGCCTGTGCCGCCGGCTGGAGGCGGGGACCTACATCCCCCAGCAGGAGATCCCTCTGGGGGACACCACCATGCCCTTCTGCGTCATCGCAGATGCGGCCTACCCCCTCCGGCTGTGGCTAATGCACCCCTACACGGGCCACCTCTCCGCTAGCCAGGAGCGCTTCAACGAGCGCCTGAACCGTGCACGCCAGTTGGTGGAGCGCTCATTTGGCCGCCTCAAGGGACGCTGGCGATGTCTCCTGACCAGCCTGGATGCGGGCCCCAACAACATCCCCCAGATTGTGGGTGCCTGCTGCGCCCTGCACAACCTCGTGGAGAGCAAGGGGGAGACCTTTCTAAAGGGCTGGGCCGCAGAGGCCGGCTGGGCACACGTGCAGCCACCTGCTCCCCCAGTCGGCAGGTGGACCCTGAGGGGACCCGGGTCCGGAAGGGCCTGCGGGCCTACTTCGACCAACAGGCCACGGGGTGAACTCTGCCCAGGCCCCCTACTGCCCGCCCCTTCCTCCCCCACACTCCTGCCCCAACGCCCACACCATGGAGCACCCCACCGCTCCCCCCTCCCACTTGTCCTGGACAAATGACAGCACGAACTTGTGGGTGAACGTAAATTTTTTTTTTATCTGGCCGAACCTTTTTTTGGGGTGTAAATAAATATGTGAAGCACAAACAGAAAACTAAGTACAAACGTTCAACCAAAGAAATATGTACACAAATAAAACAAACCAAAGAAACAACTGCGTGGCATACATAATAAAAAGAAAACCAGGGAGGAGAAAGGGGAGAACTATTTACATGGGGGGGGACGGGGAAAACGGGGGCACCAAAAAAAGAGGGTCCAACTATATACAACAAGGCGGGGGCCATGTCCTGGGCCCCTCGCCCCTATAGCCCGGCACTGGGCGTGCCCGGCCGGGAGCCCCGCCGCGCCTGCAGTCTGGTCCGCGGCTGGGTGGGAGCGGGCTGGACTGGAAGGTATTGGTGCCGGCGAGTCTCAGGTGGCTCCAGGGGTCCCTCGGCGCTCTGGCCCTCGCGGGTGGGTGGTGGGGCGACGGCGGACAGGCCGGTGACGGCCGGAGCAGCTGGTGGTGGGGCTGCAGTAGCGGGCAGGGCGGGCGATGGCTCGGCCGGTGCAGCATGGAGGGCCAGGTAGTCCACCAGCCGGTTAAATGTCTGCATATAGGCCCCCCATGCCTCCTGGCGCCAGGCCAGCGCCCGCTCCTGCAGCTGGAGGTGCTGCTCCGATACCTCCAGCTGCCGGCGGAGGATGGCCAGCAGCTGGGGGTCCGTCGCCATCGCCGGTAGTAGGCGCGGGGTCCGCCGTCTAGCCCTCCGCGGGGCTGGTCGTTCCTCGGCCGAGGGGCTGCCCTGGAGCGATGGTCCCGGAGGGCTCTCCAGGACAACTGAGGCCTCGCCGGCGCTCTCTTCCAGTCCTTCGGATGGTGCAGGTGCAGGTGCAGGACACAGGAGAGGAGGGGGGAAAGAAGAATGGAGACAGGCGTTAGTGTGGGCCCCGAGCCGTGGCCTCTGTCCCCCCCGCCCTGTGCTGCAGGTTCCCCATCCCCGTCCCCGGGAGATGCTGCTGTGATGGATGGGGTTCAGGGGTCCCCCTGCCCTGCACCCCGTCCCCTGGTGGGAGCGACTCTCACTTCACCCTGCAGGGTCTGAGAGCAGGAGAGCTTTCTTAGGCCACAGATGGCCAGTTTCTGGCAGGAGTGACAGCACCAGCTGTCAGAAGAGACAGTCCTTCCAACCCGTCGTGGGGAGAAGACCCCAAGGGGGGCCCCTCTGGGATGCAGCTTTCCCCCTCCTCTGGCTGGCTGCCTACCAGCTCTCCCTTCCCGTAGCCTCTACCTGTGGCCCCCGCCCTCGCCCCCCAATTCCAAGCCAGCTCGGCTCCTCCCTCCTGTTTGTTCAGGGCAGAGGTGTCACCTGCCAGCTGTAGCGCCAGGATCCTCCTTTGGGCCTGGGAGCTCTTCGGCTCTTGTGGCTCATATGTAGCCTGAGTCTCCCTTTGGCACTCCCCCCACTCCATCACATGCTGCTGCTGCGGGGTGTCCCACCCCCTCCGCCCGGGGGCCCCCTCGAGGTTCCGCTCTCCCCTGGCCCGGGGATGGGGCTTGGCACTGTCATGCAGGGTGGGGCGGGGCAGGGGCTGATGGCTGCAGTGCTGTGAGGGCCATGGCCCTGGTGTCCTTGGGGCCATGGCCATGTGAGCATGTGGGGGGCCCTGGACACATCTCTGTTACCCCCGCCCCTCCAGCCCCGGGGTGTCCACCAGAGAGGGGTACCTACCTGTGGGTCCGCTCCCACGGTCCGGAGATCCCCGGGGCTCGGAGGCAGGAGGAGGATCTGCAGGCTGGATTCTGCGGAGGAGGAGCCCCCCCCGCCTCCTCCTCCTCCTCCTCCTGCCGTGATGTCCCGGGGATGGCCTCCGGGGGGGGCCCCCGGGGTGCGGGACTTGCCTCCGGGGCGGACTCCGGCTGGAGGGCCTGCTGGGGCTCGTCAGCCGAGGTGTCAAGGGTGGCCGGAGGGGAGGAGGTGTGCCGGGAGCCCAGGATGTCCCTGAGCTCCCTGTAAAAGGGGCAAGTGACGGGGGTGGCCCCAGATCGGCTGGCCGCATCCCGGGCCCGGGCATAACCCTGCCGCAGCTCCTTCACCTTACTCCTCACGTGATCCGGAGTGTGGGCAGGGTGACCCCGGGCAGCCAGGCCATCGGCCAGCCGAGCGAACGCATCCGCGTTCCACCTCTTGCTCCCCATTACCTGGAGCACCTCCTCCTCGCTCCAGAGCCCCAGCAGGTCCCGCAGCTCGGCCTCCGTCCAGGAGGGGCCCCGCTGCCGCTTCCCAGACTGGGTGGCCCTCTGGCTGGGCTGGCTGCCCTGGCTCCCCTTGGGGGGGGTCCCCTGGGGGCGCTGGGGGGACTGCTGGCTCGCCATCACCGCTGGCTGGGTGGCTGATGGCTGTGCAGGCTGCCCGCGTGTGCAGGCTGCAGCCTGCACGTTGCCTCAGCTTCCTGCAGAGTCAGGACGGGGGAGGGGACCTTTAAGGGGCCGCTCCACGCGGCCACCAGTGAGCTGAGGGGCTGGAGAGAGCATCTCTCAACCCCCCAGCTGATGGCCGCCATGGAGGACCCGGCAATTTCGACGTTGCGGGACGCGGATCATCTACACTGTCCCTACTTCGACGTTGAACGTCGAAGTAGGGCGCTATTCCTATCTCCTCATGGGGTTAGCGACTTCGACGTCTCGCCGCCTAACGTTGAAGTTAACTTCGAAATAGCGCCCGACTTCGAAGTAGCGTGCACGTGTAGACACAGCTAATAGGTCATATCACCCTATCTGATCTGACTTGTTTTTTCCTCTTTTGATACATACTACAGATAATGGGCCATTTCCACCTTACTGAATAGCCCTTGTCAGCTCTGGCCCTCCCTTTTACTGAGACCCCAGTTTGTAAATACCCCCCTGGAACGCCAACCCCCTCCCCCACTCATGCATCTGATGAAGTGGGTCTTTGCCCATGAAAGCTTATGCTCCAAAACATCTGTTAGTCTATAAGGTGCCACAGGTCTTCTTGTTGTTCTCAAACATCACACATGTAACTCTTATGAGGCCATTATGTTATTGTTACCATAAGGATTGTTCATGACAGGAAAAGTGTTCCCTAGGGAAATGTTGTGTGTAAATGGAGTTGCTCTTATGAGATATTGCTGCAAACAAGCATCTATTGTATCGTATTTCACCGGCTTTGACCTCTCAGTAATGCTCATTCTTTTTCTTAGTTAACATACCTATAGTTAGTTTACTATAGAATTGGCTGCCAGTGCTGCTGCTGGTGTAAGATCTGGATTATTAGTTGATCTGTTATGAGTGACTGGTCCCTTGGGTTTGGGAGACACCTGATGTGGTGTAATTTTTGGCTTTAATAACTTTTTTTTTCACAAAGTTTGTCTGGGAGGCAAGATAGACTGGAGAGGCTCAGAGGCTCGTCTGTGACTCCATGTAAAGACAGTGATCCAGGCCTTTATATTTGTCACTAGTTTGGTGAAGTGTAATTATAGAACACACCACCATTTTGGGCTGTTGGCCCTGTTTTATTCTGCCACTCGGACAGTATGACACCTACCTTAAAGCCAGTATCAATCATATTGCCTTAGAAATGATAATCTTCTGCTGTGTCCTAGGAAGAAATCCAGTAGAATTTAATAAAAAATGTGTCTCATGTAGCCTTTTTCATTATTTCCTCATTTAGAAATTACTTTGAGACTCTTTGCTTTTGTTGTCCCTTGTTCCATGCATTACAAGTTATCTTTGTGTTGTGTGTGTCATGAATGTTCATGGGCAGCTATGTGAACTGTGATCTCATTGCACTTGTCAAACTACACAGAGGCAGACAGGGTAGGTCAATGCTAAAATAGGCGACAAACCCAGGTACTTCTCAAATGAGCACTGGGGTTTCAAGAGATGAAACTCTCATGTCTGAGTGTAGGCCCCTCTTGGTTCCTGCCTCTGGCATGCTGGCCAAGTCATTCAGAGTCATTGGGGTTCAGTAATCACTGATGCTGTTTATTTACAGGTTGTGCTCCCTTCCCCCCACACCTTTTCAGCAAGCACAGGTTGCATTTCAGTGTCTGTACCCAGGAAGTATTGGAGCTATCACTCCAGCTTCCATTTCCTCACTCTCCCCACTCTGGCTTCCAGTCTTTTATATAACCCCAGGCCAACTGGGTGGGCAGTATGGGCAGTGGATGAAACCCAACTGGAGAAAGCAGGTCCCAGCCAATGGCCTGGGGCCCTGCACCTTCTGCTACCACTGCAGCCCTCAGAGCCAAGCCCATCTAAGCCCCAACAGAGGTTATTGCCCCCAGCCCCTGACAACTTAATTCCCAATCCCAGGGCATGGTGTGAGCCCACACTTCCTGGCCAACCACAGTGTCTGGTAGTCATTCAAGCTGATATGACACTAAATAGATGTTACCAATATATTTTTATTGAACATTATTTTTATCTGCATGAAGATCAGTAGGTACCCGCTGGGACTCAGACACACCTCATGGATATGTGGTACCATATCCCAGCTTTCCTAAAGAACGTAGGCAAGGAGAGAAGTCTGTCCATGAGCTCAAGGAAGAAAATAACACAGCTGCACCTAAAGTCTCATCCAAAGCCTACTGAAGTCAATAGAATATTTCCAGTGGACTTTGGATCAGGCCATAAAGAGGGCAACCTCCTAGGCAGGCATCTAGGAAAATGACAACACACTACCCTCAAAAACATATACTTTTGGTAAGTGGATTGGTAGACTGTAAAACCAGAAGGGACTGCTATGACCATAAAAATCTCACTTCTTGTATAACACATGCAAGAGAATTTCACCCAAGGAGTTTTGCAGCTAGCTCAGAGTTTGGGATTGAGTTAAATGATATCTTTTAGACAGACACAAAAAAGTATACTTTTTTTTATGAACCTTGTTTTGAATGTGCAGACCAAGGAACCTTTATGAATGGACTTTCATTTTGTGCTGTTTTTCTAAAAAAATAAAAAAGCTTGTCTCCCATACCACCTTCTTCTTGTTTCTTCTTCAGGTTTGTGAAGGATTTTACAACCAGAGCCAATCACTATCTCATTGTTTTTATGTATGGATTTTTTTTCTTTTTTTAAAGGCAGACTAATGTAAATAAAATGTTGCTATTGTATGTGCTACAATTGTGCACAATGTTTTTGCTGAAGTAGCTCCATAAGAATATCAGAAATGAGTTAGGCAGTTGCCCATTGGCGGTAGGGAAAGAGAGGTGTTAAATGGTAAAGCCAAAAATACTGATTCTGATCAAAGTCACTGGGTAAGTCAGGAGGCATTTAACTCATGGCCACGAAGTGAGCTGTAGGATTGGCTAATGTGAGGCCAGACTCTCTCACAGGTTATACTTCAATAGTATTTCCTTATTTTTGTGAGCAAAGGAGTGAATGTGGTAGATCAATAGTACTTAGGTAAAATTGAAGCCTACAGCAATTTAAACTTACAGCTGAAAAGACTTGGCGTGATAAATCTGAATACATTTTTATTGAACATAATTTTATTGAAGCCTATTAAATTACCACAGTGGGCCAGAATTTAAAAAGAAAAAAAAGGCAACACATAATAATGAGCAACCAAATGAAAATTTTAAATGGGTAAACTAAAAAATTACAGGTACCCCAGTGCAAGACATGCAGAATGCTCTTGATATGAAAATATGAATTATTTATATCATCTTTAAACTGTAGAATGTAAATTTGTGTTGAATTAATTTCTGTTGGGAAATCACTACACAGTAAAAATGACTGTCTCCTAGGATGATATTTTTTTCCTTTCTAATTATTATTGTTATTATACTATTTGATCATATTGTTTGGGGAAGAGAAGAAAAAGGAAAAATGTATGGTAATGCAAAATTAAGTTGTGGTTAGATTGGAAAATTAAGCATTTTATTTCTTGACTAAGTTAATCAGAATCTAGACAAGCACAAATCTAACTTAAGAAATAGATTCTTAACTATGACCTGTCCCTGTTTTACAGTTCCAGTGACACAAAGGTTCAAAAAAGAAGTTGCATCTTAGTGGAGACAAAAAGCTTATGGAGACGCCCCTGTTAGGGGGCATTTACGGGATAGAAAGGGTCTGTCCATAGCTCTGTTTCTCTTGTGATTCCCGGTTGGAATACAGCTTCTTGCCTACCACAGCCAGGTGGCATAATTTAGAATGACCTGAAGACTGATGTAAATTATGCTGAGGCCAGTGCAAGCATACCACTGGTCCTAGAATTAGGGAGCCTTTAAGACACTGATCCTTTCACATTGTAATGACATTTATTTTCATATTATTTGTATTATGGTAACCCCCAGAAGCCCTAGTCCTATTGTGCTGGTGGTTGTACAAATAGAGCTTACAAGGTAACTAGCTAACTGTTAGGGACAAACAGGGTTCCACACAGTTTGGTAGCACAGTGTTACCAAACACTGGCTACGTCTACATGTGAAGCCAACATCGAAATAGCTTATTTCGATGTAGCAACATCGAAATAGGCTATTTCGATGAATAACGTCTACACGTCCTCCAGGGCTGGCAACGTCGACGTTCAACTTCGACGTTGCACGGCACCACATCAAAATAGGCGCTGCGAGGGTACGTCTACACGCCAAAGTAGCACACATCGAAATAAGGGTGCCAGGCACAGCTGCAGACAGGGTCACAGGGCGGACTCAACAGCAAGCCACTCCCTTAAAGGGCCCCTCCCAGACACAGTTGCACTAAACAACACAAGATCCACAGAGCCGACAACTGGTTGCAGACCCTGTGCCTGCAGCATGGATCCCCAGCTGCCGCAGCAGCAGGCAGAAGCCCTGGGTTAAGGACTGCTGCCCACGGTGACCATAGAGCCCCGCAGGGGCTTGAGAGAGAGCATCTCTCAACCCCTCAGCTGATGGCCACCATGGAGGACCCAGCAATTTCGACGTTGCGGGACGCAGATTGTCTACACGGTCCCTACTTCGACATTGAACGTCGAAGTAGGGCGCTATTCCGATCCCCTCATGAGGTTAGTGACTTCGACGTCTCGCCGCCTAACGTCGAAGTTAACTTCGAAATAGCGCCCGACGCGTGTAGCCGCGACGGGCGCTATTTCGAAGTTAGTGCCGCTGCTTCGAAGTAGCGTGCACGTGTAGACACAGCTACTGTGTGGGATATTGTACACACTCAGTGAAATGGCTGGAGTAGCATAAAAAGGCCCTAAAAGCCCTGGTTTCTGCTGGAGCATTCTGCTGCTACTGGAAATTTGGAAGACAGTCATAACTCTGACTTCCACTGACTCCCCACAAGCCCTGGCAGGGTTTAGGGGTAGGAGTGACAATGTGTAATGCTGCAGAGATTTTCAGCAGTGCTGCAGCCCATAGTGCAGCCCCAGGAGGCTGACAGAATTTAGGCAGGTTGCCAGGATTGGGTTTTTTTTAAGTTTACCACAGATTTTGGTAGATGCTCTATCATTGTGACTATTTTAAAATCAAAAATGGGAAGTTTTCTTAAGAGGCATGCTGTAGAAATTATTATTTGGTCACACTAGACGAAGATCACAGTATTTCCTTCTGGCTTTAGAATCCATGAACCTCTGACTTGCAGTATCTCAGCCTATAATGGTGTCCTAAAAGCAATGACTGAAGACCTCATTTTGAATGAAAAAGCTGGTACTGGATTTCAAACTAGGCATTTTCTGCACCATGGTATTAACCATCCTTCCCTTTTCTTTGCACTCATTGCCTGATTATAAAGTAAAATACTGAGTTTACATTGAAAACAGTGGATATATATATATATATATATATATTATAAACAACACTAATTCTTTACACCATTTCTGGCTGTGATTGATGACCTATCTGGATGTGAAACTCATTGCTAGCTTCAAAGCATGCTCTGCCCAATCTCAATCCTCTGACAATGGCTGGATGATGAGCTAAAGATGTAAAGAGTTTTGTTCTTATTATTTTGGAACAACTGTTCTCCCATTTTCTGCTGTTTTCTCTTCATGGACCATTAGCAGCTTCCAAAGGCAATATCCTTTCACTGTCACACTATGCCATAGGGTGCCGTTTCAACAACTTCAGATGAAGGCATTAAGTACAATTCTGGATGAGAGTCAGAGCATAACCAAATAAAAATAATAAAGGAAAGCTTGTAAGAGCAATTTGGAATGCTGTCCTGTGCTGAATTCATTTGCAACTTAGCAAAGACCTACCAATCACAGATGATCAGCACAATACTCCACAGCACCTTATTTAATTGTAAAGTATTTCATACCCTAAGAAACATCACTGCTCGTATGCTGTTCCTTTTTCCGTGATCATCTTTGCTGAATATTGAGCCACAATCAGTGGGAGGGGAAGAAAATTCATGTTTCTAATTCAAGTAGAAAAAGATTCAAATTCTTATTGCTCTTCTTTCCTCCCGCACATGAAATCTAGAGTCCTACATTCCTTTAAACAGTTTAAAACACAAAACAGTGGGAACACTCTCCCCCACACATAATCTTTCAGTTAAACTTTTAACACCTAAGGGTTGAATTCTGGCAGGTGCTGCATATGGGTACGTGCCAAATAATCCTCAGCAAGAAGTAAAAGTGTGGAGCAGAAGCTATATGATTAATGCTGTCTCCCATTAAAACTCAGGAAGGGACCATTCTACACATCCTTCACAATAGCCTAGGGGCTGCAGAGGGCATGAGCTACCTGTGTGTGTTCAAATGCCCCATGACTTGGCATTAGCTGATTTGGTATCAGTTTCTGTGTACAGTCCTCTGCCCAGCTTATTTCTGCTCCTAACTGGGAAAATCTGTGAGGTGCACCGTGGAAGGACTTCTCAGAGCGCCATTGTAAGCAGACATTGGCTCTGATTTTGCAGTGCCTCCCTGCACCTATTTAGAGGGTGACAGATATGCCTTTCCTGGCTGGAATTGGGATGCAGGGATCTCTATAGAACATAGCAGCTGAAGAGCTGGTCACCTGAGGTTTACATATAGGCCTGGGAAACAACAAACCTGGGTCTCAGTTCTGACTTTGCCACTAATTCACTTTGTGGAAGTTACTTAACATCTCAATTTCAACATCCTTAAAATAGGGATATAATAATCTACCATTTCATGTATTTTAGGATTTTCTCTTGCACCAATCACTGTGCTTAGCTACCTTAGCACCAACACTAATGGCATGGTGAGGCTTAATTAATTCATTTTTGTAAAGCTCTATACATATTCTTTGAGCTACGTGTTTATTTATTAACAATGCACTAGCTTCTTACCACTGGAGAGTATAATTTGATTTTAGTCATTAATAAGATGTGGTCTTATACTGCCTTCTTGCCTATTGCTCATCGTTTCTCTCTTTAAATTGATGAATATATAAAATCTTCATTCAGCCTGGAATGACAATGGCGGTTTTTCTGTGGAAAGGTCTAAGGCTAAAATAAAATTGGCATTGCAGACCAAGATGTAATGGACTCTATATAGTTGTATGGAGAAAACTGAAAAGTTAGGGCTGGGATTGTCATTTACTATATTTCTGTACTATCTCTAGTATGACCCTGAACTGCCTGGACTGCAAGCACTATGTACTGTAAAACTGAAATTATCGTGAAGTGCTAAACACCACCACATTTTGCAGTGGTTTTAGCTGTGCTGCATCTGTGGAAACTTCTGACAGCCACTCGTGGCACCAGTGTTTCTTAGTCTCCGTGGGCAGAGCTGGGTGATTTTTTTTTTTTTTCAGTTAAATACTAAATTTGTGAAAACATGGAGAAACTGCTTGTGAATTTGAGTCAACTTTGGCAATTTTGGCCAAACAAAAATGAAGAAGCTTTTTTCCTTCAGTCACATTGGTTCATGGTGACATTTTTGTTTGAAAACGTTAACAGGCAGCTGTTTAACAACACTTGAATTTTTTTTTTTCAGCAAGAAAAATAGTTCAGTTTGGGTTCAAAACTAACCAATTTTTTTTTTGCAGGGGATGGTGGAGGGGAGCTGTAGTAGAAGACGTTAATTCAGACATCAAAATGAAAAATTATTTATTTTCCCAGCTGTAATTGTGGGCTAAATGATAGTGAGGTAGTTAGCTGCACCTCTTCTAAAGGAGACAGAATGGTGAGGGTCGCTAGTCCTTCAGACGAAGACTGTGGCTGGCCCTTCATGAGTTTGCGAGTGGGGTGCAGGGAAGTCTATTTACACCATCACCTGTGCTGGGGCCAAACACAGCTTTGATCCTATGTAGTCTTGCGTCACAGAATCATAAGCCATTGTGTCAGTCATTGAAGTAACATAGCATTTATGACCAGTGGAAATGGGGATTAGTTGCATCCTTCTATCAGGTGACAGCACTGTAATTATTCCATACACCCAGTTTATGGACCTGCATGAAAACAAGGAGCTATCCAGACTAGTGCTGCTTCCTCACAATTCTGCCTCTAGTTTGCCTCTATGACTGTTTTACAACACACCACATTTTATTTGACACCTTCAGTCGTTTTCCTCTTATTATACATTTACTAGAAAAGCAAAAAAAACCCAACCCTCTCTAAAACTGCTGGACTGAAAATGAAATATGCAATGGCTGCGGGCTATGTTTTTCGTCGCTGCAAAGCACTGCCATGGTAATTGTTTCTAGAAAAAGAAACTACTACTCTGGCAAAAACAAAACAAAAGCAAAAACAACCAACAGTCACCCTCTGTTTATCTGAACCAACCATAAACTATTATGCTAGTAATTATAGGAGCCAATTGCACAACTGCTTAGTTTGACTTAATTGGCAATTTTTTAAAGGCTGAATCACAATAAATAGTCCACAAACTCAGTACACAGGTTCCAGAGACAGTCAATTTCACTTCAGTGAAAAGCCATAGATCTTTGTAGCTGACTGACATTGTTGGATTGTAAATCACTTTAGTCAAATATAATGTTTAAAATGCCCTTTGGTTTCTTTTTTCTTTGCAATAAATGGAAATGTGTAGAGATCTCTAAAAGCAGGGCCTAGGCCTTGTCTGAATACTGGTTTCTAACACGAAAGAAATACAGAAGTGTGAAAAATCAGTCAGAGATGGATGGAGTTCATTTGTGAACGTTACGACTTGTTTGTTTGTGGCCTGCCTTTCCTAAAGTGACTAGTGATGGGTGCCAAGGCAGAAACCTTACAGCAGTCTGATTTTCAGAGGGCAAGGGCTTTGCACATTTTGAAGCACACCCCCTTTAGCAGGCCTCAAAGTGGGGCACCCAAAATCACTAATCACTTTTGAAAAATTAGGCCTGTGGCAGGTTTTTTTTAAAATATATATTATATTATATTATATAAGTTTTTTATATATATATATATATATAAGTGCTCACAGTGTGCTAGGCATGCCTCAAGCAGCAGTGATGGCAAAGTCCTTTGCCTGACACGTTTGCTATCTGCAGAACAGAGGTGAGCAAACTTTTTACATTGGTCCGCACTTTTCACCACTGCAATTAGCAGGCCCTGCCCCCACCCCCACCTGTCTAATGTAATCCAAACCAATGGAAATTTCAGTTATGTTCATATGGGAAAAAAAATCTTTTGGCATGTGTAAGAAAATAGGTCTGTCGAATGTAAAAACTTTATTAATCGGACTATATACGTGACTGCACAGACAAAAACAGATATTTCAATGTTTTGAATGAGATGGATGAGCCTGAGTCCCAACAGCCAATCATGCTGTCCCCCCCCACACAAAATTTCATGCCCCCCCAAAGGGGGGGGGGTCCCTCCCCTCCCTCACTTTGATCACCCCTGCTATAGGTAGTCATGCAGATCTATACGCTAAGGGGAAAGGGTGCAACATGTGAGTAATCAAGTTTGTGTTTGATCAAGTCTGAGCTGTGGCCTGTGGATCTGAGTGAATTAATATTTTATTTATGTAATCACAGCACAGGTGATAGAAGTATGGTAAAATATCAAATGTTGGATTTTTATAAACATTAAAATTATAAAAAGTGTGCAGATTTGTCGTGATTAACCTTGCAAGAGAGGTAATTGAGCCTGCCAATGGCTAGCTAACTGTGTACCTGGTTCTGAAGATGATGCAGTCCCACAGTGATGTAACAGAATTCAGTAAGCTGTTTAGCCATCTCTATAAATGGTCTCAGCATCTGTTAAGTTAAAAAAATTTGTAATTTCTATAAGACCGTAATAGATCACATCCCTTTTAAATGCTATTGGCTTTCCTGAATGCTTTTTAAACTATTAAATAGTTATTTTTAGAATATTTGAAAATGATCTTCCTTAAGGAAAACCAGAACATAGAGAAATAAATCAATTGGGGCTGCGGGGAATGGAGGTCTATTATACTGCAGCCTTAGGCTCAATTCTGTGAACTATTCACCGAGGTGGTCCCTGCACTAATAGCACCCCAGTGACTTTACTGCTGGGGTAGCATTAGGGTCAACCCACATAGCTGGGCCTGCAGCAGTGGGTTTTAAACAGCACACATTT
This sequence comes from Carettochelys insculpta, assembly GCF_033958435.1. NCBI lineage: Eukaryota > Metazoa > Chordata > Testudines > Carettochelyidae > Carettochelys > Carettochelys insculpta. Next base: position 189,665,076 of record NC_134138.1, on the reverse strand, counting down.
TTAATACATATTAATTTCTGCCAGGAATGCATTTAACTCCCTCGTTGTTCCCAAGGGTGCTGGGGTGTCAGAGTAATTACAACTACAGATATAGTTTCCATTTTTAGCACCTCTATTAAAAATGGTTCCAGCACTCTGGTTCAGTGTTCCCATCTTATACAGGGTTTTCTATTTGTTCAGTGGCTTTCAGCACCTAAATTAACATGGCCAAGTCATGTGGTTCTTGTGGAATGGGGACAGACTAAATAGTAAACAGCAACTCTTCCCTACACTGAGGTTGAATTCTTGATCTGATGTCTCACCCAAGGAAGCCACATGGATTTAGTACCAAGTCAGAGAGACACGTGGAACCTGAAACACCAATATCATCCCATAGTTCTAAAAGCATAGGCAATGCTGGCATTTGGTGGTGGAGGGTGTTGCCTCTTTTCTTTCTCCATCCCCTGGGCTTGAGGTCTGCTCCCTGGTGGATGCAGAAGGTGATAGTCCCTGCTTTTCATCTCTCACAGGCTGCGTCTACATATGCCACTTCTTCCAGAAGCAGCATGCTAATGAGCTATCCGGAAGATGTTAATGAGGCGTGGATGCAAATTTTCTGTGCCTCCTTAGCATATCAGCACATGGCTCGGAGTCTGGAAGAAGCTCTTCTGGACTCCAAAGTACATGTGCAGAGGCACAGCCTGCAGGGATCTTCTGGAAGAAGGGGCTTCCTTCTTGAAGAGGGCTTCCTTCCAGAAGATCCCTGCGAGACGCGCATCAGCATGTGTACTTTGGAGTCCGGAAGAGCTTCTTCTGAACTCCAAACCACATGCTGATATGCTAATGAGGTGTGGAAAATTTGCATCCATGCCTCATTAGCATCTTCTGGATCGCTCATGGAAGAAGTGGCACATGTAGATACAGCCACAGGGACTGTTATTTTAAGAAGCCCTTGTATACAAGAGAGAAAGTACCTTTTAAGCCATCCATCCCTCTGTTTGAAATTTTCCATGTTAAGTCAAAGTAGAAAGAAATGCAAACAGCTGTGGTCAATTTAGGAGCTCATCATCTTGGAGCATGAACATCTTTAAAATTAGAATGCAAGCTAACAGATATCGCTATCTGCCACTCATGCTGGGAATGCACAGATTTCTTTGGAATGATTACACTTTTCCTCACATACAGTGATGTGTGGTTATTAATATTGCAGAAAGGTTAAATGACATGAGTCAGCGTCAAAAGTATCATAGTTTCATTTCAGAGATTTTGTGTAACATGGTTTCCTAGCTCACTTTTCTATAATGAGGTGGCAGTCTTTAAACAAAGGCATGGCTTGTTTGGAGGCTTATCTGCAAATTCTGGCTCTCCCAGTAACCACTGAGAGGGCAGAGAGGCTAGCACTGAAATTACCAGTAAAAGCTGGTATCATTGGAAGCATGCAAAGATGAATTAGTGTAGCTGTTGTGCAGGCCATGGAAGAAGAACTATTTGATTTCTCCTTATTGTAGGTAAATTCTGACATCATGTGGTGAAACATACTTATTTACATTATTGCTCTTAAAAAAAACCCATATCTTCTTATGATAACAAGAACCAGACTTCAGACTGTGGATGAGCACATTCTTACTGCCCATTCAATATCTACCATATATTTTAGAGAGTTTGTCTTTTTGATCAAGAACTCCTCCTAAAGGATAAGTGTGAGGGCCACCAAATTCAGTATACAACTTCTGCTGATAACGTTAAATCAACATAAGGGTTTGGTTGTGCCAGGAACATGGGATGTGTCTGGAAGGGGATCGCTTCTCCTAAAATCAAACTGAAAAGAGACAGAATTACCATATGAAGTAATTCTCAAAACTGACATACCTCAGCAAATGTTGAAACAGACTGAATCAAGATGAGCCAGGAAAAATAATATGGATCTGGAATAGGATTGCTTCTCAATAAACCTTACAGAAAAGAGATAAAATAGAACATTTCTCCAAATTTCCTCCTTTTGGCATAGGTGTTGTATGCTTGGTATGCAATAAAAATGAGGATTTCTGAGTGGAAACAATCTGATTGTACCCATCATTTGTCAGATGGTGTGTCTGTGTCACTCTCTATTTCCTAACAACACTGCTTGGAAAAGAGAGATTAGTCACCATAGTTTTAGGTTAGAATATCCCTGAGTAACTCTACCACCAACATAATCCAATCAAGCCAACTCTAAAGTGAAATTCCAGGCAGTTGTAAGATGACTGGTATCTGATATCCTCTCTTGCACCTGCGAACCTACCAGCCTGGAAGTCTCCTTTCGAGGAAAACAGCAGAGCAGAAGATGGTCTGGTGTCATCTGCTCAACTCTGATACATGGGGAAATGTGATCAAGTGGGGAAGCTCAAAACATCAGCACAGAATTGAATGAAGGGTCCCATTTTTTTTCGGTATTTCTTGAAATAGTTCTGACAACAGCTCCAAATGTTAACGGTATTGTAGTGAAATTAAATTTCTGCAAAGTAAACTGGTACAAGAGCACAGAGTACCACCATTCATAGTGCAGTCACACTGTGGGGAAAAAATTCTTCACAGAGTCCATAAAGGGACTCAGCTAGCGAAAACTCTAACTTATCACAACTATATTTCCTGTTAAGTGCTGATCCTGAACCCTCCTTAAGCCTCGTTCTGGTGGTGCTAAAGGGACAGAAAACCACTTCAAACACTGGATTGGGACTTCCCAGGTAACATAGAACTGACATAGCCATTTAAACCTCACCAGCACCTGAAGTCACAATCATTTTACCATCAGTCTGTTAATGTGCTTTCTAACCTGCCTTTCTTTCTTAGAGGCTGGCTGTACCATGAGATGTGATTTGTCTCACAGGGCATCTGCCAGAAACTAGAAGTTGCAGAGGCACATAAAAAAGAAGTAGGTAGTTATCTGAACTTTCTCAAGCCTCATGAAAAGTGTTGTTTTAGTTTTGGGTAAAGGTATGTGTCAATTTTACTTCATCTGAATCGGCTTTCCTATCCATAGCCAGGAATATGCTACAGTAGGGCAACCTTTTAATTTGGGTTCATGAAGGGCTTCCTAGTCACTGAAGATTGATTTACACATTGATTTGCATACTCTTATTCTTATTTCCCATTGTATTTATTTTTTGAAAAGTCCTTTGTGTGTCTGTGCTTCCCTTAGCTTAAGTATTTATTTCTTTTCCCTGTATGTTGACAGTGCCTTTGGCTAAGGTAACAACTTCATAACACCAATGGGCACATGGAGAGGCTTAGAGAAGGTGAACTCCATGGCTGAAATGTGTTTCACACCTTATGCTTATATTTTTGTGTCTGACAGGAATTACATGCAAGTGTTACAGGAAGTGTAACTGTAGTAATTTTGCTCAAGCATTATCAGGTTTCATGCACACCCATCAGAATTTCATAGTGTCTAGCCATTTGGGAACAGATTCTCAGCTGGTGCAAATTAGCACAGATTCATTATCTTAATGGAGCTACCCCAATTTATAGCAGTTGAAGATCAGTGGTGTAGCCTTCACTGGAGCTACGCTGATTTGTACTTGCCAAGGATCTGATTCTAACCTTCTTTATGAAAATTCTTTCAAGGTGGTTAAAATGTTACTTCTGTCAGTGAACAAGCATAGTGAACATCTTGGAACAATATACCAGGACTATTGTCACTGAGCCCCACAAAACTGACCCTGAGCAGTGCTCATGTGCAACCTAATAAAGGTCCATAGTTGCTTTCTTGGCAGGTTATCATCTTTCTTGCTGAAATCTAATACTCCCTCCTACTTGCAATGAGAATAACTCCTACTTGTTGTATTTCTCTTCTAGATTCTTTCCATACTGCACTTTGTAAGTACATCAGGCTTAATAGTCCTTGGCAAGAGAAATTTGTTGGCTTTTTGGCATTAAGATTTTGGCCTTCTGCCCAAAGTTTCTGAACTCATTTTAAGAATAATGCACTTTTATGACTTTTATGACAGATATCTTGAACCCTCTGGGACTTTTTGAAAATGAAGATGTTTGCTTTTCGTATTGATCTTTTTTACTGACCCATTTCACTATAGGGCTTGATATAACGTATCTTAAACTGATGTATCAAAGAGAATCACTGAAAGAAATTACTTGGAAATTGTGGTCTGTTCTGTGTGTGTTTCTTTTTAAAAGAGAAGCCTAAGGTGGTGCTGCAAACTGGTTACAAACCCAAGAATTTTAACAACTAAAAACTCTGCCTTTGCCCCCTTCATTATCTTGTTGGCTTGCTTTTTATCTCTATAATCCAGACTGACTGGTTACTATTCACTTGACATGGCACCATTTTTACAAGAATCCTTGCTATCATCTTTCTACCCAAAGGCAAAGCCTTGGAACAATAAATTTGGCAATTTAAAAAGTGCAAAAAACAATCCCCTAGCCTGGCAGCTTCAATTTACAATGTGTTCTTGTATTGTAACAGGGTTGTACAAAAGCTCCACTTAAAAAAATCTGGAGAAGTAGTCCATCAACAAGAGCTACGTTTTCCCATTTAATCCAAATAGCTATCCACCAAGCTTGAACCAAGAATGGTCAGGAATGTCTTCTGGCTTCATTGTGGCTTTTCGTTCTTCTTGCCTTATTCATTAGATTTGATGCTTAAGTAACTTATCTGTGATTGCAGAATTCATGCCTCATCAGAACAGGTCAGCTCTGGCTGAGTTTTTACATTTCTCTCTATCCAGATGCAAATCACAGGAGATAATTTGTAACCTTTCCTAGCTCACGCTGTGTGTGACTGTGGTAAACCTGGTGGTAGATCCTTACCTGGAAGCTTCCGGAGCATTCTAGAAGGACAGTATACTGGGTCTATTTGGAGACCAGGGAGTGGGCAGGCACAGCCTGCCCATGACTAAAAGGCCCCTCTTATAGAAGAGGGATCCCATTAAAAACAACCATGGCCCCAACAGAGTGCGGGGGGACAAAGGAAGAAAAAATAGGGACGGGAGTGGAGGTCAAAGGTTTAAAAGGAGGGAACCAGAAGGGGACACCGAGCAGAGAACCCCGGAGAGCGCCCACTGCCCCTCGAAGGTGTTGAGAGAGCCAGTGGACAACGCCCAAAGGAACTCTGCCCGGATTCGTGAGCGGAGAGTGGAGCGGAAATAGGCCCCACAGTCGCAGGCTTGCCCCCCGCCAGTCTCCTCTCCCAAGTGTTATAAATGGCTACCTTGGCCATAGCCAGGAGGAGGCTGACGAGGAGGTCCTGTGACTTAGTGGGGCCATGGATGGGGTGTGCTAGAATGAGGAGATGCGGGGAGAAGTACAGCCAGAACCTCAGCAGGAGGTTCTGGAGGAGCCGGAAGAGGGGCTGCAACCTGATGCACTAAATGTAAATGTGCGCCAGGGTCTCCCTCGTGCCACAAAAGAAACAGGTATCCGGGAGGGGGGTGAACCGCGCCAGGTACACGCCCGTGCTCACCACCCCATGCAGGATTCTCCAGCTGATGTCCCCGGCAGGCCGCGGGACCAGGGAAGAATAAAGGCTGGCCCACCAGGGCTCCCCACCCTCCGAAGATGGTAGAAGGTCCCGCCACTTGTGGTCTGGGCGGGACATGAGGGTGGGATAGTGGAGCGTGTGAAGCATGAGCATGTAGAGATGATGTCTGGGCGCGGTTCGAAAGGGGACCGGCTGCAAGGCATGCAGCCGGCTGGGATGATGCAGGGGAGGGGGGCGGGAAGGCTCACGGAGCCAGGGGCCCACGGAGAGATCTGGAGGGCCAGGAGTGAGGGGGGGCGGGGTGCACCCTCTCGCAAGACCCGGAGCAGGTAGACATGAGCAGCGGGTGGCAAGGCAGCCTTCACCTCCTTGAGTACGTGCCGGGGAGAATGTAGGGTGGAGAGCCCCATGTGCTGGGCGAGCGCTGGGGCCTCCATCCAGTCTCCCCGGCTGAGGTCCAGGAGGTCTCCAACCCTGGTGATTCCATCGAGGACCAGCCTCCGGCACACCATGGGGGACTCCGCTGCCTGCACACGGAGGTATGGGTTGTGTAGCAGGGGCTCCGTGAGGAGGTCTTCCCCCGCAGCGGCCCCTAAAGACCTGGAGACTGAGAGCAGCTGCCAGGTGCGGAGGAGGTCCTGGTGGAAGGCCGGCAGCCCCGAGAGGTCTCGTGGATGGCCTCTCAAAGGCAAATAAAGGAGCTGCCAGTCATATTGGAGCCCTCGGAAGCAATGGAGGAAAGCGTGCACCAGCGTGCTCCATGCCGGACTATCTGCACTATTGCGGTTAAGGAGTCCCTGCAGGGCCCGGAGGCGGAAGACATGGACCTGAGTGCGTAGGCAGGTCAGGCCCTGCCCTCCTTCCTCCGGGGGGAGATGAAGAGCCCCTGCAGGGACCCAGTGCAGTCCTGGCCAAAAGAACTCCAGAACTACCTCCTGGAGGGCGGCCAGGAAACCCGGGGGTGGGACAAGGGTGTTGAGACGGTGCCAGAGCATGGACAGGACTAGTTGGTTAAGCACCAGTGCCCTCCCCCGTAGGAAGAGGCACTGGAGCAGCCCTGCCCACCTCTGCAACTGCTCAGCCACCCTGCCCTCTAAACCCTGCCAGTTTTCTGGCGGAGAGGGATGTGCAGCAGATAGAAAGACGCCTAGATAGGATAGCGGACCCGTGCTCCACCGAATAGCCTGAAGCGCGGGTGGGAGGTGGCCCGCCTGCCACCCAGCCCGACCACCAGGCCAGAGCTCTTGACCCAGTTGACCCGGGCAGAGGAGGCTGCCAAGTAAACGGCTTGGCAGGCCTCCAACTGCACCAGGTCTCCCGAGTCCTGGACCACAAGGAGTACGTCGTTGGCATACGCTGACAGAACCAGCCGCAGTTCTGGCTCACGGAGCACCAATCCCATCATCCTTCATCGAAGGAGACGGAGGAAGGGCTCGATGGCCAGAGCGTAGAGCTGGCCTGACAGCGGGCAGCTTTGACGCACCCCTCACCCGAAGCTGACTGGAGCGGTCAGGATCCAGTTAAGCTTGACCAAACACTCTGAGGCAGTGTACAGCACCCGGAGAAACCCGATGAAATGGGGTCCGAAGCCGAAGGCCCGCAGAGTGCCCAGGAGATACCCGTGGTCCACCCTGTCGAACGCCTTCTCCTGATCCAGGGACAGGACGGCGAACGACAGACATCCCTACACCCGAGCTCCAAGAGATCCCGGACCAGATAGAGGTTGTCAAAGATGGTGCAGCCTGGGACGGTGTAGGTCTGGTTGGGGTGGACCACATCCTGCAGCACGAACCCCAAGCAACGGGTGATGGCTTTAGCGATAATCTTGTAGTCCGTGCTGAGGAGCGAGATGGGATGCCAGTTCTGAAGGTCGCGGGGGGTCCCCCTTTTTGGGCAGCAGGGTGAGGACAGCCCGCCTGCACAACAGGGGGAGGACCCCACTTTGCAAGGACTTGGCCCAGACGCTGAGCAGGTCTGGACTGAGGACATCCCAAAACATGTGGTAGAACTCCACGGTCAGCCCGTCCATGCCCGGAGACTTGTTGGTGGGCATGAGACACAGGGCTTCTGACAGCTTAGCCAGAGTAAGAGGAAGCTCTAGCCGGTCCCAGTCGCCTGTGCTGACTGAAGGGAGTTGGTCCCAAAGCACTCTGCAGGCGTCAGCGTCAGTCGGATCCGGGGAGAAAAGGGTGGCGTATCTCCACTGGATCCGTAAGAGGGGTGCCATCCTCCGCAAGGAGGCAGAGGATATGTTTCTTGGCACCCCTCTTTTTCTCCAGGGCATAGAAGAAGCGGGAGCCGTGGTCCATCTCCCGAAGGAGCTGGATCCACGACCTCACAAAGGCCCCCTGTGCCCGAAGGGTGTCAAGGGCCCTGAGCTCGTCCCGCTTCTCACGGTACATGCCGCAGAGGGATGGATCTCCGGGGCTGGCAGCCAGGAGCCTCTCCAGCTCAAGAACCTCCCGCTCCAGCTGTCCTATCAACGCATCCTGCCGCCAGATGCCCCCCCCCGGCTATAGTCACGGCAGAAGAGCCGCGTGAGCACCTTTCCCAGATCCCACCACCACCACGCCGAGGGAAGGGCACACTGTTGCCTGCGCCAGGCCAGCCAGAACTCCTGGAAGGATGCCACGAAGCCCACATCCTCCAGCAGCTTGTTATTAAAATGCCACTAGGCCGACCCCCGCTTCCCTGGTGAGAGGGAAGCCTTCACGGCCACTAAGTGGTGGTCCGAGAAAGGGGCCGGCCGCACGCTGGAGGAGTGGGCCCGCGAGAGATGGTGGCGAGAGATGTAGATGCGGTCCAACTGGGAGTGCATGGATTTGTGGCCTACCACCCGGACGTAGGTAAAGACGGTGTCCTCATCTGGGTGGTGGCTGCGCCAGACGTCCACCAGGGAGCGATGATTGATAAGCTCCCTGAGGACGTCCGCAGCGGCTGGGCACTGCTCTGTCCCTGTACGGTCCCATTCCTCGAGGGTACAGTTAAAATCCCCGCCGAGGATCAGGCACTTGCGAGGATCGATGGAGTCAAGGAAGGCCGCCTCCTGCCAGAAGAAGGATGTTCTCTCCGGGCCGGATGTTGGGGCGTAGACGTTGACGAGGTGGAGGTGCAGCCCCTCCACCTGTACCCGGAGATACAGCAGGCGGCCTGGCACAACCTCGACACTCCCCAGCACCTCGGGCTGCAGGTCTGGGGAGAACAGGGTCGCCACCCCGGCCCGATGGGCTGAGAGGTGTCTAAGGTGGACCCCGTCTCCCCACTCCAGCCGCCAGCTGGCTTCGGTGGCCGGAGTAGTGTGGGTCTCCTGGAGGAAGGTGACCGAGTACCCCCTCTCTCGGAGGAAGCAGAGCACCCAGCACCTGCAGAGACCCGACCCGCAGCCCCGGTGTTCAAGGTGGCAAAGATGATCAGTGGCATTTAGAGGGCTGGGGAGGATCCTCGCCGGAGGGAATGCCAGCGGTCCCCGTGGGGCCGTGCAGCAAGCCGTGGCCAGCGCCATGGGTGATTAGGGCATCACAGAAACCGCGGGCCCATTGGTAGACCATGGCGTCCCTCCTCCTGGTCCCCTTGCCCTCCTTCAGAATGTCAGGGATTTTTTATCCCTTGGGCATTATCGTCCCCGTGGGCCAGGGGAAACAAGCCTTTGGCCATTAAACATCAATGCAGGTACAGGTAGAATCTAAAGTTACATAGGCTGCCATTTAGCAGCCCCCTGCAATGGTCACTCTGTGTCAGTTGGTTTCCCTGGTAACCTGAACTCATGAATAATTCATGCCCCAGGTTCAAAATCCAGGCCTCTGATTGGGCACAGGTGGGGGGTTTCTAGTAACTTCCACAGGCCAGAGGACCTGGTTGAGAACTGCACGTACAGAACTCTCCTATGATAATCATATCATACATATTCATAAGACTGCTCTATAAATTCAGGAGCCACCCACCATTCTGTGGCCCTGGGAGTTAGCTATCATAATAGCTGCTGCCACACAGGGGAGCGCTGGTTGCTGCGGCAACGTCCTCTGACCCTTAGGCCAGCATGATAAGAGAGTGAAGAGCTGAAATCACAGTGGCGTCTGCCCTTTAGGGGGCACCGCCTAGAGCTGAAATCACTGCAGCACCTGCCTCTGGGCGGCGCTGAAGCTGTGCTGAATCACTGGAGCTGCAGCTTGCCTCAGGGGCAGCTGAGCTCTGAAGCGGCGCCGTCATTCAAGCGCCTCCCCGAACCCCAGCACCGCGCTTGCATCCAGGAGCGGCAAGTGGGCCTTCAGGCATACTCACCGGGTGGCGAACTGGCCCGTGGCTTAGGCCACGGGTACCGTGTACCCGGTGAGGAAACCGGAGGCCCACCAACATCATCTCATCGACGCCGCTCCTACAGCCATGTCATCGCCTGTGTGCTGCAGGTGTGCTGGGGACCATCATTCTTCAACCATAACTACTGATTGTGACACTTACCTGGATAAGACATCAAGCCGGACTGGACCTCTACAACCTTCAGGACACGTAACTTACCTATAGGCCTGTGGCACAGCCCAGGACCTTTTGACATTTCACTCTAAACATTTTATTTTAACACAGACACTTGGGTACTGGGTCCCCTACCAGGGGGGTTCGGGGTCACAAGCCGGGCCACGCCCTTCCAGGGCCAGGGAAGGGTCACACCCAGGTGCTCGACCCTAGGGCCGGGCTTGATTGCCCAAATATAAACACTAACCCAAAAAAGGGAAACAGAAAAAAAAAGCTGTACACTTGTATTAATAGTTCAGTTTAAATCAGTTATAGTTTAACTTAGTTATTATAGTCAGCCATTAGTACATACTTAATAGTTATATTCGTTAATTTATTGTGCAGGTGGGTCGAAATGGTGGAGGCCCAGCCTCCCGCTTCCCCGAGTCTACCCTGCCCTGATCCTATCCCCTCTTTCCTATCCTGATTCTCCAAGCCCCAGCTGGGGAGGCCAAAGATACTCGCTCAGCTGGGAGGAGGCCTTAGAAGGCACAGCCCTAAGGTCTCCAATAGGTCAGCTTAGCAACCCGGCTGGAGCGTATAGGGGGAGGAGCAGCGCCCTCCCCCCACTCGGAGCTAAAATATCAAAGCTCTTTATACCTCTTTCCTAACAGTTTTCCTTTAACCTCACTCTTTTGCCTTCTGGTTTAATAAAGACAAAGTTACAGGTCTGACTTTATGGATTTATTAGTAACCATTGTAAGTGTTTAAACAAAGTATCACTATTATAAACTGTTTCAAGTCTTGTTGTTCTTTGCCAGCTTGTTGCTGACTTTTTCAATAAATAGTTTTATTGAGTTCACACTTAAAGCCTCCCTCTTTTGCCTCGATTTTGCCCTAGTAGCCAGCCACTGCCTGCCAGGGGAAAGTTCCACCATACAGCGGCAAGGGTACGTGCACAACCCTGGGTCTCCCTGCCGGAGGTGGGTGGGGGTGGTCTGCAGAGGGGGAGGGCGATCTTAAGTCGCCGGGTCTCCGCCGTCCCTCCTTACCATCTCAGGCCTAGGCCCTTGAGGATTCGGACAGCTGGTGTCTGGGAGCCTTGCCCCCAGTTGCGCTAGCTGGGGCTGCCCAGAGCGGGTAAAGAGGTTAGCAATTCCCCCTTTTAACACTGACACAGAAGGGCCCTTATGGACTCAAGGATGAGATGGAAGTCACCCCAGTGCTGGAGGGCGAGAGCTGCTTTGTTTTTGGAGCCGTGAACGTCCTCCAAGAACTCGCGCATCTCATCCACCAGTGCCTGGGGTGCCGAGGCCTTGGGGTCCTGAGTGCCCCTCGGCCTCGTATCCTTTTGGGCTCCGCGGCTGGCAGGGAAGGTCATGCAGTGGCTGGGGTTTGGTTTTGGGAGGATTAGGGGTGGCGGAGGGAGAGCAGCCCCAGAGGTGCTGGGAGAGGGCAAGACAAAGGGGGCCTCCCGAGGGATTGTGGCCTCGGGAGCAGTTATGAGCAGATGAGGGTCGAGGGGAGGTGCAGGAAGAATGTGGATGGGGGCAAAGGTGATGAATGTATTGGAGGGAGGGTGAGTGTCGTGGAGAGAAGAGGAAGGCAGAGGGAGAGGAGGAGGGGGGAGAGAGAGGAGGAGGAGGGGGAGAGGAGGAGGAGGAGGGTCTGGAGGGGATTGGGGCGCAGTTTCTGGGATGGGACTTTGACTGGAAGAGGGGGTGGAAGTGGGGGTATGAATAAGAGGGGTGTGGGGAGGGGGGGCTTTTCCAGGCGGCAAAAGGGGAGGGGGGATAAGGGCGAGGTGCCATTGTGTCTAACAACAGGCACCAGTGAGGTGGAGGGGTCGGTGTCGGGGTTTTCGATACCGGTGGGGCGGGGGCAGGGTACGAGGGGAACACAAATCCCTCCAGGATATCCGGGGGCAGGACAGCTACAGTCGGGAGGTGATCCTCAGCTGGGGTGGGGGGGCAGTCGCACCCTGTGACGTCCCAGAACAAGGGAGGATAATGGTTGGGGGATCGCTGGCAGGTGGGGAGAGAGAAGGTGAGGGGGGCGGCTGGGTGTGAGTGGCTGGCCCACAGGCCTCTAGCAGCAGACCCTCTACGTCCAGAGCAGCTGGCGTAAGGCCTAGGGCCTCGACCTCCTGCGAGAGGAGGGCAAGGCTGAGGCTCATCTCCTCTGGGCACCCCACGACAGTGGTCTGGGCAGCGGCCGGAGGGGTGTCAGAGGAGGGTATGGGCTCAAGACAAGCCCCCTCTGCCCCTTTGGGCTTGGGCTCCGGGACAGGAGGGGCGATATTCTCCATTGCCGCTGTGGCGGCCTCAGTCACCCCCGGCAGATGGTCAGTAGCCAGGGGTTCGGCAGATGGATCAGGGATGGTGGCTTTCTTTAATGCTTTACATGGCACATCCACCCCGTCCTCCAACAGGGTGGAGTGCCGGGCGCATGTGCTTCTTTTCTCGCGTTTCCCCCTTACCAATACCCAGTCCTCCAGAGAGGTGGGCTCAGTGGTAGAGGAGGAAGGACCAGGGGACGGAGGCAACAAGGAGGGAGGGAGGGAGGAGGAGGACGGGACAGTGAGGGAAAGGGACGGCCCGCCCTGGGGTGGGCCCTGTCCGGGTCCTGCCGCCAGCCCTGCCTCCCTCTCCTCTACAGAACTGGCTTGAATGCCCACTCGGGTGCTGGCGCCTGCTTCTTCTTGCCCCTCACCATGTGCCTGGGCATCCTCCGACACCCGAGCGGCAATGGTTCCATCCGGGGCGGGAAGAGGAGGGGCGGTCCCAGGGCCTATTGTGGTCGGGATGTTGCCGGTCGTGTGGCTGGCACCCCTGGGGTCGGAGGAGGTCCCAGCCTCTTCTCTTTCGTGCCGGGCCAGGGGGCAATCCCTCTGGACATGCCCCGCCGCCCAACACACAAAGCACCAGGCCTCCCCCAAGGTGTAAAAGACCCGGTACTGGGTCCCTTGATGAGACACCAGTATAGTCCCCTCCTGGGCCACCCTGCCCTGTGCTGCTGCCGGCGGCATTTGGATTCGCACCTGCCAGCGGAAGGAGAGCATGTGCCATAGTGCAGGGTCTTTGCAGCCAAGAGGGAGGGGACTAAGGACCAACAAGGGTCGTCCCAGGGAGGTGAGGAAAGGCAGAAGGACGGAAATGGGAAGGAAGGGAGGGACAGAGGAGAAAACCACCCGCACGCCCAGGTCTTCAAGTGGCTCCAGGGGCACATAGATGCCCCCGACCACCAAGCCCCTCTCTACCGCCTCCTGCGTGGCAGACTCCGACGCCAGGAAGAAGACGATCTTCCCGAACATTCGAGAGGCCGCCACCATGGCCGCAGGCCCCACCACCTGCGCCAATGCCCGCACATAGGTCTCCACATGGGGCGAGGCCAACACCATGAGGCAGCGGACTCCGTGCCTCCTGGTGAGGGCAGGGAAGGGGCAGCGACCGTCAGGGATGGTATTCCGAGCGGAGGCGGAAGGAGCAGGGTGCAAGGTGGCCGCCGCCACCTGGGCGCACGACCTGGGGGCCGGGGGATCCGAGCCCTCAGGATCAGTGGTGGGAGCAGGGGGGAGGGAAAGAGGGGCTGCAGCAGGTGCATCGGCAGCTGGGGTGGAGGGTCCAGCTACAGGAAGTTTGGCCTTCCGGGCAGGGCTCTTGACCTTTTTGGTCCCCTGGCCCTTCCTGCCCTTTTGGGGGCGTGGATTAGGGGCAGGGTCACCGGAGGAGGATGCCACGGCGGGGGCAGCAGGAGCCCCAGAGCCCATGCCCGCGTCCTCAACCGTCACAGAGTTCCCGGCAGCCCTGGACGAGTCGGCTGCTGCTGCAGAGGTGGAAGGAGTGACAGTGGAGGGGGGCATCTATGGACAACCCCCCAGTGGGTGGGGAGGCCATTTTATGAGGTATGAGGGTTTGTGAAAAATTGGGAGTGGGGCCTTTAACTAGCGGGGGAGGGGAGAGGGGGAAAAAGAGAGAGAAAATGAAAATGAAATTGGCTGCCCCTCCCCTACCAGCCAGGCTGAGGACCTGGACAGGCAGGGGTGGGGCAGGAGGGTAAAAAAAACAAAGGAAAGGGAACACAAAAAGGCCACAACTCCCAACACAAGATGATAAGATGGCTCCTGTTTCTGCACTGGGATGTGGGGGGAATTCAAGATGTGTGTGTGGGGAAGTGAGTGCAAGGAAGGGGAAGGGGCTCCAGCACCTAACAAAAGAAGGAGGGGGGGATTCATGGGCACAAAGGGGAGGGAGAAGAGGGGGAAGAAAGGGGGTGGCACAGCCAACCAGAAAGGGGGAGACAGGGGGTATAAAGGGAGGGATGTGCCCACGGGTGCCTGAGGGGTGGGCCCACAGCAGCTGCTGCAGAGCCTCACAGAAACGGAGGAAGGAGGAAGGGGCAGACGGTTAGGGTGGGGCCCAGATGGAGAGCGCCCCAGTGGCAGCTGGGTGGGGGGGGCAGCAAAGGAGGCAGTGGCTGCAGGGGTGGGGCAGGGACCACACCCTAACACCCCACCCCCAACTACGCAGCCACCCCTGTGGAGCCCTGGTGGAGCAGGACCCCATCTAAACTCACCCTCCCAGCCACTCCACGGCAAGCTGTGGAGGGAAAGCCGGGCCACCGCCCAAGAAAGCCCCTTACCCCCTCCGAAGCAGCGAGGATGCAGCAGCCAGTAGATGGAAAGAGTGGGCCCAAATGGAGGCCCAGAAAATTCCCCCCCAGAAGATGGAAAAAGGGGGGGAAGGGTACCCCCTTCCCTGCCAAGAGGCAGGGCAGCAAGAGTCCCCCCCCACACCACCCGCCCAGCAGCTCCAGAGGGAAACTAGCCAGGAAGGGTGGAGTGGGGGGAGGAAAGAAGCAACCTGCCCAAGGCAGGGAAAGGGAAGCTGGCCCAAGAAAGGGGCCAGAAGACAGTCCCAGAGGGGGCTGAAGCAGCCAAAGGCTGCCTGTCCCCCAGTACTCACCTCCCAACTGCAGGGCTCCCCAGGTGGGATCCCCACAGCCTGGAGGACAGAGCGTTTTTGTTCCCTGTCTAGGCCCAGACCTTCATTGGTCAGATAGGCCCTGTGCTCCCTGTAAAAGGCTCCCCATCTGGTAGCAGGGGGAAAGGTTTTGGGAGGTGCACCAGAGGAGCAGGGGTAGGAGCTGGAGTACAGCGAAAAGGTACCACGGGGAAGTGGTGGGCAAAGTGGCCCAGGGTGAGGCTACTACTTTGGGGCAGGGGTAAAGGTCCTGCCGGTTGCCTCTTGTTCTCATAGGGACCCTGGGCCGGATTCCAGGGTAGAGGGTGGGTCTGGACTCCCCCCACCCTTCCCCCGAGGGATCACTTTACTGGAGCGGGCCTGCAAGGGGACCGGTATTATTCTCCCTGTACTGGTCCTGCCTATGATGAGGATGGCTCGCTAAGCGGAGACCCCTGCCTTTGGAAGGACCTGGGCAAAAGGGGGGCCTCTGTGAGTCTCTGAGACAGGACAGATCCGCCAGGAAGCGAAGGGACCCACAGAGGCTGACAAGGGACTTTGTCACAGTGATGTTATAACTTGATGTTCCTTTTACAAAACCTGTCAGTTGCAACAGTATCTCCTCATTAGTACCAGTGTATTGTCATGCCTCTGTTGTCTGGATTTTTTCTGATGGGCACCCATCTAAAATTGTGCTCTCAGGATATAGCAAGTTTGGATCACTTTGCATTTCTCACTTGAGCTTGCCAAATTTTGTGCTGGAAATGGGTAGTTCTTTAGTCATATTTGTTTCAAGCTGTTCTTTGTATAGCTCCTTGCTGTCACTACTTACAGGAACTCATGAAAACGTGTCCTCCATATGAAGTTTGTTAATATGCCTGCATCTCACTTTTAATGAGTTCTGTGGCAATTTCATGACTATTTTCTGGTGCGTAGGTGGTTCACTGCATAAAGGTTTCTGTACTATGGTTTCTAAGAGTTTATGCGTGATTTCTGGCTTGACCAACTTCTGCCCAGAAACATATTCACTAACCTGCTCACCATGAAAACAATTGCGAAAATTCCTTTTGCAATCCGAACATAATTTTGTTCTGCTTTACTTGATGCATTTCAGCATGTGCTATGGGGTGGTTATCTTGCAGGCACAATGTACCTGGCCACCTCCGAATCTGAATCTATGAAAAAGGGAAGTTGCTTAAAACGTACCCATGAAAATTGGAGACTGTGGTGCATTCTCTTATATCAGAGCATCATCCTGTGTCAAAGACAGAAACAAAAATTGCAAATACTCTCCCAGATCCTCATCAGTTCTATGGTGTAATGCTCATGATTGATGTCTTATTCACTTCTTTGGAGAGCTCTACAAATCCTTCATGAGTTTTTGTATTTTTAATGGTGGCCCTCCTGTTAACTAAGGCAGCTAGTAGAATCTTAATAGTTCTTTGAAGGGGTTAACAAGCATGCAGACGGGGGGATCCAGTAGACATAGTATACTTAGATTTCCAGAAAGCCTTTGACACGGTCCCTCACCAAAGGCTCTTATGTAAATTAGGTGGTCATGGGATAGGAGGTAAGATCCTTTCATGGATTGGGAACTGGTTAAAAGACAGGAAACAAAGGGTAGGAATAAATGGTA
Organism: Carettochelys insculpta; assembly: GCF_033958435.1. Classification (NCBI taxonomy): domain Eukaryota; kingdom Metazoa; phylum Chordata; order Testudines; family Carettochelyidae; genus Carettochelys; species Carettochelys insculpta. The sequence goes on along the minus strand of NC_134138.1, from coordinate 189,648,581 downwards.
AATTTTCACAATGGAAGAGGGTAACAAGTGGCATTCCCCAAGGGTCAGTCCTGGGACCAATCTTGTTCAACTTATTTGTCAATGATCTAGGGAAAGGGGTAAGTAGTGAGGTGACAAAATTTAGATGACACCAAACTGTTCAGGATAGTCAAAACCAAAGCAGACTGTGAAGAACTTCAAAAAGATCTCATTAAACTGAGTGATTGGGCAGCAAAATGGCAAATGAAATTTAACGTGGGTAAGTGTAAGGTAATGCACATTGGGGAAAAATAACCCCAATCATACATACAATATGATGGGGGCAAATTTAGCTACAACAGATCAGGAAAGGGATCTTGGAATTATAGTGGATAGTTCTCTGAAAACATCCACGCAGTGTGCAGCGGCAGTCAGTAAAGCAAATAGGATGTTAAGAATAATTAAAAAAGGGGTAGAAAATAAGATGAAGAATATCTTACTTCCCCTATATCAAACTATGGTATGCCCACATCTTGAGTACTCCGTGCAGATGTGGTCTCCTCACCTCAAAAAAGATATATTGGCATTAGAAAAGGTTCAGAAAACGGCAGCTAAAATGACTAAGGGTTTGGAACGGGTCCCATAGGAGGAGAGGCTAAAGAGACTGGGACTTTTCAGTCTAGAAAAGAGGAGACTGAGGGGCGATATGATAGAAGTATATAAAATCATGAATGGTGTGGAGAAAGTGAATACAGAAAAGTTATTTACTTGTTCCCATAATATAAGAACTAGAGGACACCAAATGAAATTAATGGGTAGCAGGTTCAAAACTAATAAAAGAAAGTTTTTCTTCGCACAGCGCACAGTCAGCCTGTGGAACTCCTTACCAGAGGACGCTGTGAAGGCCAGGACTCTAACAGAGTTTAAAAAAGAGCTCGATAAATATTTGGAGGTTAGGTCCATAGATGGCTATTAGCAAGGGGTAAGATATGGTGCCTAGCCTTTTGTCGAAGGCGTGAGATGGATGGCAGGAGACAAATCACTTGATCATTGTCTTTGGTTCACCTCCTCTGGGGCACCTGGCATTGGCTATTGTCAGGAGACAGGATACTGAGCTAGATGGACCTTTGGTCTGACCCAGTATGGCCGTTCTTATGTTCTTATGTCTGATTTTGCCACTTAATCAAGTCCAGCTTTTACTTTTTCTTCTTCCTAATGGGATTTTGTGCAGTGTCTGTATTTTTGGAATCGATAGCACTGTGATGTACATCCTTAAGGCATTCCAGTCTGCTAAACATCTCAGAAATTCATTAAGAATATATTTTTCACTCTGCTGTGTGGACAAGAGTAATGGAGTGTACCTGACCCTTTGAAGCCCCCTGCTGGAGGCCATGAGATCCTACCACACCTCACTTGGAAAGTAGCAAAGGTGGGTCTTGTACAGAGACAGACTGACATACTGATATTTTAATGAAACTTTAGACAATACAAGGAATAATGCACTATCATTAAATGGCTTGATAGTGAATTATTTCACAGATTAGAAAGCTCTAATGTTGTTGTAACCGAAACTGAAACTCTACACTTCCAGGCATGGAAACCTTTGAAAAAGACTGAATCACAAAAAACCCTGTGTATTTGAGACTAACTTGAATTTAACTGTTGCAATATTATCACAATAATTTCCCAGTAAAGGGATGAAGAAAGGAAGCCAAGTATTTCATAATGAATGCAGCATATAGCTTTTAAACAGGAGTAACATATGGACCACTAATGTGAATGTGAATGCAAATTAGATACTTTTGATTGCTTTGAAATAAAGTCAGAAGATTCCAGGCTTCAAAAAGCAAATTGTGCAGATTTAACCACCTGAGTGCCACATCCAGAATACCGTTCATACACTATTTCCATATTAAACAAGGTAATTAAACAAAATTTATTTAAAGAAACTCTGCCGGAAGCAACTTGAAGGGCTTGCTTTTTCTGGAAATATCTGTTTTGGCTTTCTCTGTTTTTATGACCCCCATTTCTTTAAACCTTGGTGGGCTACACTGCAGTGCCTTCACTGTGCTTATCTACAGCTGTTCCCTAGACTAGCTGTGGTTTGGAGAGACTGTGCTGTGTAGCTTGCTCCTGACAAGAAATGGCGCAACTAGTATGTAGCTGGAGATAGCATTGCTGGGACCTCCTCAGTGAAGTTGGAGGAGGATGGAGCATATACCGCACTAGGGAGTTTAATGTGGTCTGATTTAGATGAAGAGTGGAAGCGGAGAGGTGAGCACAAAGGTCTTGGAACTGCAGGCGCGACACGGATCAGCACAAAGCAGTGACACTTTACTACACACAATCATTCTGCTCGAAGGAGGTGGGGAACCTCGGGTCACTGCTGCCCTTGAGAAAACAATTCATTTGGTTTTGATGAAGAAGAAAAGAGGGATGCCCAGTGTTGTGCGTGCAGCCTGGCAGTCACAAGTGGGGCAGCCCTGTGCTGCCTACTTGCCTGTCAACCTGAGTCTCTTGCCATTGGATTTAACAGAACTGCAGGCAGGAAGTGCAGTTCCTACCATGGCTGCTAGATGCTGATGTGAAGTTTGGCATCTGGCAGACCACCACGTGTCTGCGTAACCTCTGGCTGCTCTCTGCTGGACCTGAGGGGGAAGCAGCAGCAGCAGCAGCAGCAGCAGCAGCAGCAGCAGCAGCCGCCAAGAGACCACATCCGTCCTGAGAACAGAATGTGAGAGGGCTCACAGTCTTAGATCCAGCCTTCAAGCTGCCAAGTGATGTGCTACTCTGTCTGATCTCCACACTGCTTGGGAAGGGTGTACTGACCCCTATGCTGAAGTTTACAGCCCCACATGCAAATTATATAATGAGCTAACTCCTGCATTTGCAAACATTTAAATTGGTTTATTAAATATTTTGCATAAATTGACATATCTGGAGCATTGAAAAATTTGGTGGCTATGACCAGAAAAGATTCTTTTTCAAATTAATAATTGAAGAAAAAAAGGAAAGTAAGCAGATACTGGAACATAAACATCTTCGCAGTTCAAGTGGGGATGTGGAAAGCAACTCTGAACTGGCAAACATTCAACATTGAATTCTGAACATTACTTTGCAAACTTAAAACCTGGCCCAAGCAGATGCAGTCCCATCAATGGCAATACCATGCTTCCCATTTATGTCACATCTAAACGTGGGTGCCTGGTTCGGAACTGTGACTTGAATGTTACTGAAGTACCACAGTGCTGTGGAGAGACTTTCAGAAGGGAGGGACTGAGGCAGAGAGAAATTTTAATGGAAAAAAAAAGAAAGAAATATGGTGTTCTGATCACTGGATAGTGCTAGTTGAACATGCAGGGACAGTTTAAATGTGCTACAGTCTTTAGCCAAGTCTCTGTAGGCGTGTCTACACAGCAGCTGGGGATGGGGTAGGGGGAGTAATTCCCAGCTCAGGCTCACACACTAAATTTGCACAAGTCAGTCCCTACATATAGCAATCTGGCCACGGCTGCACAGCTAGCAGCTCAGGCTAGTCACGAATTATGTACCCAGAAGGTTGGGCAGGTTGGCACTTGAAAGGTGACCCTGAGCCACATTCATGTAGCCATGGTTGCACAAATCATATTAATATGCTGGCTTGAGCAGAGCTCACACATGAATGTCTACCCCGGGGGGGAGTGACAATTCCCAGCTGCTGTATAGAGATATTCCTGTGTGTTCCTGAGCCACATAGCCACATCAGCTTGTAAACTGAGTGTACCCTACAAGTTTGTAGTGGTGGGTGGGGGGAACCCTTGAGAGTATGAAACAAATTGCTGTGATGCCGTCTCCATGTATCTGTATGCAGCCTGAAACAGCAGTTCTGGGAACAGCCCTATTCATTGAACAAGCTTGTGACACTAAAATGAGAAATATTACTCTTTAAAGCTACATCTATGCTATGAGCTAGGTGCATGTGTCCCAGCTTGTACTGGCTTGGTGAGCACTAGTCTAATATAAATAGTAGTGCTGCATACTAATAATAGCATGGGCTGCAAGTGTGCCATGTGTGTTCCCTCAGGGTTCAGGCTGCTGCCAGTGCTGCTGTGGTTGCATTTTTATTTAAAGCCTCACTAGCTCTCACCAAGCCAGCAGCAGTAAGCGTACCATGAGGCAACCTCTAGATTACAGGGATTTGTTGACAGATGTTTTCGCTAGAGGTTATTTTCTGATATAACTTCTGTCGACAGATCGCGGCCAGACTGCCCAGCGGATTGCAAGAGTGATCTGCTCTGTTGACAGAGAATGGCCAGACTGCCAAGCCACTCTGTCGGCAAAATGGCCAATCAGCTGCACAGCAGACACGGCTGCCTGTTGTCCCAGAAGCCCTGTTGGTTGACAGAAGCCCCCTGGTATGTCCAGATAGGTTTTCCATTGACTGATTTCTGTCAACAGAGTCATTATTCCTTGTGCTGCGTTCTGTCAACTTACTGTTTACAGAACACCCTGGGAATCCGGATGCTCCACAACTCTTGTTGGCAAAACACTCTAGCTTAGACAAAGCCTGAGGGAGGAAATCACACCAATAATATACGGTATAGAAGTAGCCTAATATCAGCACCTGTCCCTTTTTCAATGCTGGTCATTTGAGCACAAACATCCAGCTAATGTTCTTTTCCTACAATCCTGAACTGGTTTTTTTACCTCCGAAGATGACAAAAACTCCATGTATCCACTACCCAGCAGCTAAAACCGTAAACTTCTCTCAACAGCTTCGACCATTCAGGCCAGGTCAACACTATACACTTTTTCTTGCACAGCTTTATCCGTCAGGGATGTGCTGAGTTGCTCTTCTGAAGAAAGTCCTTAGTATAACTGCAGCTATGCTGGTGAAACTGTGGGGGGCGGTGTTTTGCAAGTGGATAGCTTATTTTGCTCAAGAGGGCTGGAATAATTTATGCCTACATGGCAGTAGCTATTGCGGGATACTGCAGTATCCCGAAATAGCTGCCTACATCAATACAACGTGCCCATCACTTTGAAACATCTTCTGAAATAATGAGCATTCTGTTTCAGCATCCCTGTACACCTCATTGCAGGAGGAGTAAGGGATGCTTTGAAATAGTGCTTTATTTCAATATGTGGCACCCTTTAGACAGTGCCACGTGCTGAAATAGCCTGTGATGAAATTGACTCGAAATAAACTATGTAGTTTGCATGGCACAAATTGCACAACTTATTTTGTTCCTAATCTAGATTTGGTTTCAGCTACTCTGTCAGCACGTAATTCTGTGGCATATTGAAAATGGAAAAGGTGGAGGCACAGCAAAATAAAGTTAATTTTAATATCTAAATTAGATCTGGTCCAAAAAACTTTCATTGATACCGTTTTTTTGACAGAAAGAAGGTTTTTGGCAAAATAATGATGTTTCTTTTTGGTTGAAATATTCTGGGTTTTCTAGGGACATAAGGAAACCACTGCAACATGCAACTTTTTGTGTAACTATAAAATAGAATAAAAACTCTACTTTTTGGTAAAAGGTTTTGGGGATTCTAAAAAAAAAAGTTTTTGCAAAATAATGAAAAATATGGAAAATGATAGTCAAAGACCAAAATTTTTGCTACCAGGGCTTTACAAAAAACACAAAAAATATTAATGCAGAATCAAGATTTTTTTTTTTTCAAATATGTAAAATAATTGGTCTTTTCTCAGCATCTTTACTTCAAATAAATAATAGATGGACAATGGTAGTGGTTGTTGTACTTATTCATATTTAATGTGCTGAAAATCTCTGCTTTAAAATTTAAGGAAAGCTGCCATAAACTTTTCCTGTCTTCTGGGCCAGAGTCCAGGCACCTTCCACCAAATTTAAAACCAGTTTGATGCAAAAGATCCAGAGCTTGTTCTCATCCGGAAAAAAATATTTTAGCCAAATTCAGCCCTTATTACTCCACATATGCTAGTAAAGGGGATACATTTTTAAAGGATTATTTATTGAAAAGAAAATGAGTTTGTGTTATAAGAAAACTGATGTGAAAACTAGGGTACATCTACACTATGGGACTTACAGAGGGATAGCTATGGCCCCTGATTTTAGACCAGTGGATGTGGGCTTGCCAGAAGTGACTCTAGAGCTGCTTCCCAAAGAGAGGAAATTCGTTAGAGCACCATGCAGCCAGACTATCTTTTTGGCAAATGCGGCTTCCTTAAAAGACAGTTTCTCCTCAGAATACCACAGTAAAAGATTTCTGGTTGTAGTGGGAAAACTTGACATGTGAGGATGAAATAATTAGATTATTATCTAACTGATTGCACTGAGTGAGTTTAGGCACCTTCAGGATTAGTTGGCAGCCACATAGGAGTGTTATGGATCTCAACGGTACCTAAAAATTGGACATAGGTGACCATGTCTCTTTTGGATCTGGGCCTCAGCTTACAGTGCTGGAAGAGGTTTCTCTACCTCTGTAAAAATACTGCATCCCTGAACAATGGTAGCTGGGCAGACATTAGCTTTTTTCCTAGCTGCAGCTATATTGGGAGTTAGGTTGGCACAGGTACAGAGCTCAGGAGTGAAGATTTTTCACTCCCCTGAGCACCTACCTAGGTTGACCTAAATTTCAAATGTCGCTCAGGCCTAGAACTAGTTCTGTCTACCTGTAAAATATCCAAAGAGGCTTGCAACCCTCAAGCTCCCAAAGGTTCTCTCTGCCTTGATTTAAATGTCATCCAGCATGCCAAGTACTTTGGGGTGTTACGGACTACACTGTAGTCTACAGTAATTAATTTACTTGTGTTCCCCTTGGCATGAAGGATACAAATGAAAACCTGTCCAGGTACAAAAAAATTATGCTGACATAGAGGAACACAACTGAAGAGAAAAAATACTTCTGTGCCACCATTTCTTGAGACTGTGTTGCAGTCCTTTTCATTTTGTTTTCTTTGAAAACAGCTTTGCTGCTCGTAAGAGTCCCTTCTGGCATTAAGTTCTGAGAAACTGAAGCAGAACTTTTTTGGTTTTTTTTCTAGTCTTTGTTTTACTGATGTATATTTTATATATTTTATATTTATATTTTCCAGTGAACAAAAGCACAATGCTTCAAATATGGGCAACAGCACTAGGGAAAAATATTTCCACTGTATATCCAGCATTGTTTGTTGAATTCAGAAGAATGCCCTATGCTTGCATACCTTCACTTGAGTTGCCCATTTCACAGGAGAGTACCTGAGTAAAACTCACTTGTGCTCTAACTCACCTTTTTCACATAGGTGCATGATGTTTGGTGAATATAAATTCTAGTGAGTGAGTGTGTGTGTGTGTGTGTGTGTGTGCACACACCAGTGAGAGAGATCATTTATGCTAAAGGACAGCTGCTTCTGTAACATACTGCACACTCTCACCTCTAGGTCAGTGAGAGATGAGGGTATGCAACCCCTTGCAGGTTCAGGCCCAAATTATGTAAAACTGTTGTTTGCAAAGTGAGGTGGCCCCATTTTGGGTATTTGACCTTTTACATCTTGTTTCTTTGGATAGACTGTCTACTGTTCATAGGAGGAGGAAGTATGAACCAGTGCTTTCGGCAGTAACTTACAGCTTGAGAAACCAGGCTTCAGTTCTTTGCTCCAGCATGGACTTCCGGTTGGACTGTGGACAAGTCATTTTAGTTCCTTTGTTGATTCAGCTGCCTGTCTGCAATAAGGAAGAGCAGTACTTCCTGGCCTGAGAGAGCTGTTGTGAGGGGAAGTGTGCTAAAGATCAAAAGGTGCTCAAACACTGTGGTAGTGGGGGGTCTTAGAAATACCTGACATAGCACCTTAGCTGTCTTCTAAGTTTTATATGTAATCGCTATGTAATGCAAATTTAGTAGTTTACCTTGCAGGTATAGTGATTTATGACTCAGTTTCTACAGCACACACGTTTGTATAAGCTTAGCTCAGCTCACAGATTTCAGGATGCTTTTCAGAATTGTACGCATACTCCAAGTGAACATGAATGACTTGCATCTATCTCTCCTCACCTAAGATGTCTTTCTATATGTAGTACCCAGAGGCACTGACACCTCATACTAAGGTGAGTGGAGCCTCAGCTCTACAGCCTCGGCTGAGAGCTAGCTGGCTTTTAGTTCATGTGGTAGAACACAGGCCTTTAGCTCCTGTGAGGGTAGGTTTGATCCCTGGTTCTGGTGACCCAGGTCTGTTAATGTTACGAATTCTGAGGTCAGATTTGTGCCCCATATTCTAATGATACATGTAGCTGATGTCATAGTCTCAGAATTCTGAGTTATAATAATTTTGTGAATACAGGAGAACCCCGATTATCCCTTTGATTATCCAACATGATAATGGCCAAATCAAAGAATACTAATGAGGTGCTGAAATGAATATTCAGCACCTCGTTAGCATGCCGCCAGCCGCGGCACTTCAAAAGTGCCGTGTTTCTCTCACCCACGGCTCACCGACAAGGGGGTCCTTTTTGAAAGGACCCTTCCAACACTGAAATCCCCTTATTCCTAGGATCCCGTTATTTGAAGTGCTGTGGCCGGCGACATGCTAATGAGGTGCTGAATATGCAGTTCAGTGCCTCATTAGTATTCTTCAATTTGGCCAATAGCATGGACATTTTGAAGTTTTTTGTGAGGTGTAGACACGTCCCTTGTATTGTGTTTTCACTGGCATTAGTAATAAACTGAGTTTGTAGCTATTTGTACCTGTTTTTTTTCATTAATGTTCCGTATTATCTGACATTTTCGTTATCTGACCATCCTTCGGTCCCATTTAGGTCAAATAATCGGGTTTCTACTGTAATGCCTCTGACCTCATCGGAGAAGGAGAGTGACTGTCTGTTCATACTGAGTCATTACACTCTCCTGTACGAATGTACAGCTCTAGCTGTTGGAGGGGAGAGAATAAATCAAAAAAGCAATGCAATGACTGTACATAAGCAGTCTCCCAACAAACCTTAGACTACATCTACTCTACCGGATACATTACATTTTATTAAAAACTTTAATATTTGATATTATAATGCTGGGTTTTATAAACTCGATTTTGAGTATCCTCTCTTCGCACAAAGTTAGGTTAGTGCTGCCACACTGGAGTGGCCAAACATCGACTGTTGCAGCAGTGCATTCTGGGATCCTCTCCCATAGTTGCCTCAGCCCTGCATTCTGTGCCCTCCCCTGGGCCTTGCTGCACCTCCACCACAGGCAATGGTCACCTTGCTGCCTGGTTCCTGGGTCTCCGCAGCTTGGGGGAGCCAGGAAACTGACCACTGCTGCTGCGGTGGTCAGTTTCCCAGCTGCCACCAGTGTCAGGCAGCTGGGAGACAGGTGCAGCAGCACCAGTCAGCCTCTGGAAGCTAATGAATTTGATTCAAAGACATGGTGCTTCCACACTAACCTTCATTCGAACTTCCACACTAGCCTTCATTAAATTAGAACTTGATGCTACACCCACCAGGTTCTGGTGATATTATGCTATTGATATTAGTACTTCCTAAATCGAGCTAATGGTATTTACAGTGAAGACAGTCATTTGATACAATTGACATATTTGCCTTAAATTTGAATTTATCTCATAGTGTGGATGTAGCCTTAGAGGGCAATTACTAGACAATGGCCTCCTTCAAGGTTCCAACCTGATAGCACATAGTTGTTTTGCTGAGTATGGGAGCTTAGAGGTCAAAGGGATATACACAGTGACCTATTCTTTGAAAATGTACGTGATCAAAAAGACTGACTAGCTTTTAGAGGTGATTTCCCAACATGTGTGGGGGAGGTATTCTTTTGTGCTAAAGAAAGAAATATAGATCTTAGCTGTTGTAGGAAGCCTTGATCTATGGGCTGTGTCTACATTTGCATGCCTCTTTTGAAAGAGGCATGCAAATGAGGGAAATAAAAATGCAAATGAGGTGCAGATTTGCATATCTGGCATTTAATTTGCATGTTCTTATTTCAAAATAGCTTCTTTCAAAAGAAGAAAACCAGTGTAGACACTGCTCTTTTGAAAGTAAACCCCATCTTAGAAACAATCCTTCTTCCCTTTTTTTTGTTGGAAATAACAACATTGGGTTCTTTTTATATATTTTCTAGATTGAGATTATTGAGGGATCTGTTTTTCTAGCTTTTCTCAGTGTAGTACCCAGAGGCACTGAGACCTCATACTAGGGTGAGTGACGCCTCTGCTGTATATCTCTCAGGTGAGAGCCAGCTGGCTTTTAGCTCACATGGAAGAACACAGGCCTTTAGCCCCTATGCTCACAGGTTCACTCCATGGTGGTGGTGACCTGGGTCTGTTGGTGTTCCACCAGTAAGAATGAGGACTACTCTCTTTCTAAAATAAAAACTTCCTTTCTCACAGTCACATGTCTGACTTTAAGAAAAATATCAAATATCACAAGACTCATTGCGATATTACAAGAATTAGCAACCCTGATGTGAAGTAGCTGAAACTGCAGTCTAGGAGCATCATCCCAGCCTCCACTTTCCTCCCTTTATCAGAGGATCTGCCTTGCATGGAGTTAATTACATAGGTTTTTGGACCAAATTTTGCCAGTGGCTCAGCAAAGTGTTTCTAATGAAGGATCTTGTCCACTCTGTGCATGTGACAAAGGTGAAACAATTCTTACACTTAGGCTGTGGCCACACTTGGCCAAAACTTCAAAATGGCCATGCAAGTAGCCATTTCGAAGATTACTAATAAGGCACTGAATTGAATATTCATCACCTCATTAGCATTAGGATGTTTCCGGCCGTGGTGCTTTGAAAGTGCCACTTTCGACCACTCGTGGCTTGGCGCGGCTACACAGGGGTCCTTTTCGAAAGGACCCTGCACCTTTCAAAGTCCCCTTATTCCTCTCAGCAGAGGGGAATAAGTGGATTTTGAAAGGTGTGGGGTCCTTTCGAAAAGGACCCCCGTGTAGCTGCACCGAGCTGTGAGCGATTGAAAGCAGTGCTTTTGAAGCGCCATGGCCGGAAATGTCCTAATGCTAATGAAGCACTGAATATTCAGTTCAGTGCCTCATTTGTAATCTTTGAAATGGCGACTTGCATGGCCATTTCAAAATTTTGGCTAAGTGTGGCCGCAGCCCTACTGTTTGACAGTGTCTTCTAAATTTATGCTTGCAAAATTAGGTGTGCCAAACTGGACTTTGTGCAAGCAAGTGTATATCCTCATAAGGTCATCAAACAGTAATTTGCTTAGGTACACGAAGATATTACATGCACAGATTGGTATCCAGGCAATATTGTAAGACCAAAGTTATCGTCCCCTTTTGGAAATGTGCACACATAATAGGTATCACTGAACAGAACTAGAAATTGTGGGTATAATTACTCCTATACCAAGCTGACCATTTACTTTGTGTGACAAGGTCTCCCTGCAGAATTAATTATCGGCTTCAGGGAAATGTGGGTAGCTTTTTATAGTTTGATATTAATTTATCAGCCTCTCTCCCACACTCCTTTGCTGGCTGGTTGCTCTAAAAGCACACAGTCAACAAGAAAGCAGTGAATGAAATATTTTCAAGAGCAGATGGGATGTACCTTCAAAAACCAAGATTGTCCCAGTGCAACTGGGACAGCTGGCAATCCTAAAAAAAATCTTCAAAGTAGATGAACTAAAAATTATGAGAAGTAGGAGTAGAAAAATATGTCTTTGCATTGTTTAGCAGGCCATGTAATTAATCTCCTTCAATTCCCTTTTCGGTCCTTGGTCTCAAATGAGGAGAAATAGGGACCGTATTGCTTTACTATGCATTAATTCTCACATAGTAATTTGAAAGCAGTAAGAGCTTTAAAACTTAGAAGGCATAATTCACTTCTTTATACTTCCAAACATTTGCTATAAAGTGCCCACCATGATTTTAAGAATTAAGAACAACAGCTTTCTATCTTTAGTCTTTCTAGGGATTTCAATCAGATTTGGATCGGTCTAATATGAAGCAAACAAAAATATGTGGCTGTTCACTGACAGATTGTGAAATAGCACTAGCTGCTCCTAAGCTAAACATGAAACTGGAATCATTTTCTGAGACAGATTTTTCTACGAGCCCAAATCCATCCCTCTGAAACTTCATATGCTACATTTCACCCCAAGATAGTCTTTCCCTCCCACCTCCCCCCAGGAAACTTACAGAAACATAGAAAGGGAGCTTTTAAGTTATAAAACAACCAAATCAGTCACTCTAAGTCCTTCATACTCCACTAACACATGACAGAGTGGAACTCTGATGTCACTGAAATGTGTCATTGGATTTTAATCATTGTGAAATATTTACCATACATATAGGATGTAATTTATACATGTAATAGCCTACATCTGTTACATTTGTACAATACTGGGCTCTAATCCTGATTGAATTGAATGTTGACTATTGAGTGGGGCAGGACTTTCTATTCAGTGTTCGTACAGTGCCTAAAACAGTGGACTCCTGGTCCAGGAGTGGGACTCCTGAGCACTACCACAATAGAAATAATAATACAGACGATAAAGATATGTTTGGTTAAGTAGTGCAAAGCTGTGAAGGCATGTGCAATAAGGGAGGGGAAAGCAGACCTCTATAAGCTTGGTATTGAAGGGTACAGCCTGCTTAGGAAGGACAGACAGGGAAGAAAGGGGGGAGGTGTTGCCTTACATATTAAAAATGTACACACTTGGACTGAGGTGGAGACGGACGTAGGAGATGGAGGTGTTGAGAGTCTCTGGGTTCGACTAAGAGGGGTAAAAAACAAGGGTGATGTCCTGCTAGGAGTCTACTGCAGGCCGCTTACCCAGGTGGAAGAGGTGGATGAGGCTTTTTTTAAACAACTAACAAAGCCATGCAAGGCCCCGGATTTGGTGGTGATGAGGGACTTCAACTACCCAGATATATGTTGGGAAACTAATACAGTAGGGCACAGACTATCTAGTAAGTTATTGGATTGCATTGGAGACAATTTTTTATTCCAAAAGTTTGAAAAAGCTACCGGGGGAAAGCTGTTCTAGATTTGATTTTAACAAATAGGGAGGAATTGATGGAGAACTTGAAAGTGGAAGGCAGCTTGGGTGAAAGTGATCATGAAATCACAGAGTTCACAATTCTAAGGAACGGAAGAAGGGAAAACAGCAAAATAGAGATAATGGATTTCAGGAGGGCAGATTTTGGTAAACTCACAGAGCTGGTAGGTAAGGTGCCATGGACAGCAAAACTGAGGGGAAGAACAGCTGAGGAGAGTTGGCAGTTTTTCAAAGGGACAGTAGTAAGGGCCCAAAAGCAAGCTATCCCGCTGCGTAGGAAAGATAGAAATTATGGCAAATGACCACCTTGGCTTAACCAGGAGATCTTGCATGATCTCAAAATAAAAAAGGAATCATATAAAAATGGAAACAAGGACAAATTACAAAGGATGAATATAGGCAAACAACACAAGAATGCAGGAGCAAGATTAGAAAGGCTAAGGCACAAAATGAGCTCAAACTAGCTACAGGCATAAAGGGAAACAAGAACACTTTTTATAAATGTATTAGAAACAAGGAAGACCCGGGACAGGGTAGGGCCATTGCTCAATGAGGAGGGAGAAACAGTAAGAGGGAACTTGGAAATGGCAGAGATGCTTAATGACTTCTTTGTTTCGGTCTTCACTGAGAAGTCTGATGAAGGAATGCCCAACATAGTGAATGCTAGTGGGAAAGGGGTAGGGTTAGCAGTTGAAATAAAAAAAAAAAAACAAGTTACAAATCACTTAGAAAAATTAGATGACTGCAAGTCACCAGGGCCTGATGAAATGCATCCTAGAATACTCAAGAAGCTGATAGAGGAGATATCTGAGCCTTTATCTATCATCTGTGGAAAATCATGGGAGACAGGAGAGATTCCAGAAGACTGGAAAAGGGCAAATATAGTGCCCATCTATAAAAAGGGGAATAAGAATAACCCAGGGGATGACAGGCCAGTCAGCTTAACTTCAGTGCCAGGAAAGATAATGAAGCAGGTAATTAAAGGAATCATCTGCAAGCATTTGGAAGGTAGTAAGGTGATAGGGAACAGCCAGCATGGATTTGTAAAGACCAAATCATGTCAAACTAATCTGATAGCTTTATTTGATAGGATAACAAGCCTTAGTGGGTAGGGGAGAAGCAGTAGATGTGGTATACCTAGACTTTAGTAAAGCATTTGCTATGGTCTCACATGATATTCTTAACAAAAACTAGGCAAATACAATTTAGATGAGGCTACTATAAGGTGGGTGCATGACTGGCTGGATAACCATACCCAGAGAGTAGTTCTTAATGGTTCTCAATCCTGCTGGAAAAGTATAACAAGTGGGGCTCTGCAGGGGTCTGTGTTAGGACCGGTTCTGTTCAATATCTTCATCAACGATTTAGATATTGGCATAGAAAGTATGCTTGTTAAATTTGCAGGTGATACCAAGTTGGGAGGGGTTGCAACTGCTTTTGAGGATAGGGTCATAATTCAAAATGATCTGGATATATTGGAGAAATGGTCTGAGGTAAACAGGATGAAGTTTAATAAGGACAAATGCAAAGTGCTCCACTTGGGAAGGAACAATCAGTTTCACACATACAGAATGGGGAGAGACTGTCTAGGAATGATTACAGCAGAAAGGGATCTAGGGGTATAGTGGACCACAAGCTAAATATGAGTCAACAGTGTGATGCTGTTGCAAAAAAAGCAAACATGATTCTAGGATGCATTAACGGGTGTGTTGTGAACAAGACATGAGAAGTCATTCTCCTGCTCTACTCTGCGCTGGTTAGGCCTCAGCTGGAGTATTGTGTCCAGTTCTGGGGACTGCGGTTCAAGAAAGATGTGGAGAAATTAGAGAGGGTCCAGAAAAGAGCGACAAAAATGATTAAAGGTCTAGAGAATGTGACCTTTGAAGAAAGGTTGAAAGAATTGGGCTTCTTTAGTTTGGAAAAGAGAAGATTGAGGGGCGACATGATAGCAGTTTTCAGGTATCTAAAAGGGTGTCATAAGGAGGAGGGAGAAAACTTGTTCTTTTTGGCCTCTGAGGATAGAACAAGAGGCAATGGACTTCAACTGCAGCAAAGGAGGTTTAGGTTAGACATTAGGAAAAGGTTCCCAACTGTCAGGGTGGTCAAACAGTGGAACAAATTGCCTAGAGAGGTTGTGGAATCTCCATTGCTGGAGATATTTAAAAACAGGTTAGATAGATGTCTATCAGGGATGGTTTAGACAGTACTTGGTCCTGCCATTGGGGCAGGGGGCTGGACTCGATGGCCTCTCGAGGTCCCTTCCAGTCCTAGTGTTCTATGATTCTATTCTGTTCCAAGCATCATCATGGCACATTGTATTTTTACACACAACATCCTGAATAATCACAACTCACTGTGATCCTAACTGCATCTGTATGTTCCCAAGCAATTATATCAGAATCAATCCCAACTAATATGCCCTCTAATTTTTTCAACCCATGTGTGGAATGAACTTTGTTATGTGCTGCACCAAGGCTTGTGCACATGTGCACCACCAGAAGAAATACATGTTACCAGCTGGGGGTGCTCTGCTAATCAGCTGGACCACACCTGAATCTCTCATGGATGACCACCCAAGCTCTCAGCTTACAGGGAACACTGATCCCTACCCATCTCCCTTATTATCAAAGCTTCTGCTTAGCCAAGTAGTTTTGATACTCATATGGAACAAGTGAGCTTGTGCAATATAATTAGGCTCTATAGCTTTTTCTCTATTTTATCTTTTTTTATCCTTTTTCTCTATTTTATTTTATATGTCCCCAGCTTCATCCAGTAACTGCACCTTATAGTCTCTGCTTGATTTTCCATCTCTGATTCCCTTTTAAATATTCATTCTCACTTTTTCTAAAGCTAATAGTTAAAGAAAAAACACCCATAAATCTAAGTACATCTACCAGTTGCACAGAGGCATCCTGGGAAGAATGGAATATGGTTCTGAGAAAGGATACTGATGGCCATCGGCTGCAGGCATACAGTATGGCTGTGGCCACACTAGCCCCTCCTTTCAGAGGCACTATGGTAATGTGGCACTTCAGAATATGCTAATAAATTGCTGTCATGAATATGCAGCACCTTATTAGCATAATGGCATCCACATGCACTTCGAAACTACCCGTTTCGAAATGCATGCTGCCATCTGGTTTTGGACATAAGGAGCTTTCGCAATCAGGGGCGTCATTTCGAAAGGCCCCCAGCTACACGGGCGGCGTGCATTTCCAAACTGGCAGTTTCGAAGCATGCGCAGCCACCATTATGCTAGTGACATGCTGCATATTCCTGGAATGCCTCATTAGTGTATTCTGAAGTGCCACATTACCATAGCCCTTCTGAATGGAGGGGCTAGTATGGCCACAGCCTAGATGTGCCAAATGCTGCCGTCAGTGACACCCACACAGCTTAGGTGAAGTAACTGAGGCCAGGATTTGGCCCTCTGTGAAGGGATTCACAGAAAATGGTGCTGGAGATGTCCAGGGAAGGAGGAGACACACATGGCTCCCATTTAACTGCTGCATTTGTACTAAGAGTTATAAGTTGTTTTACTGTTGTATGGACATGTGTGTTTCTGAGAAATGCAACTTCTCAGCACAAACATTCAAACTGCCCCAGTTGCTTAACAGCTACACTAGGCCTTATGCACAAAAACAAGATAAACAATGGAATGCTGTTGATACTTCATGGCACATATTGAATTTGTTTGACCAGATGAGTGGTGTGTAGTACCCTTTTTAGCATTCTTCTTCATCCATCCCAGAGAAATACTAGCTTTATTATGGAGTAATCAGATGATTCAAACAGTGTTTCAAGATGTTTTCTTTGACAAAAGCAGGCCGTTTCAAGAACCACTTAACTCATTCTTGGGTCAAAATGACCTCTGCTGGTGGAATTTTGCACATCTGTTCAATTAATAAAGTATCAAGTCACATAGAAAGCTTCTCATGAATATTTGCCTCAAAATGTGTTGCTCCATTTTTAATGTATGTTTCCATTATGATGAGTTTGAATATTTTAGAGGCAGAAAATTATAGAATATCAACTGTTCTTAGTATCAAAAATGTACAGGATAACTTAAGTGTGAAATAAAACTTAACTGTTTGAATGTAAAGTCAGGTGCAAAGAGAACACTTGGGACACAGTCTGACTTGTGACTGATGTCCAAGACTGACTCACAATATTTTTTAATCAATTTTTTTAAAATAGCTGATTACATCTCAGGCTTTCAACAAAATCCTGCAACAATGACTCAGATTCCAGTGGCAATTTCTCATATGCATGTTGATTTGTGGGTATCATTAATAAGCACTGGTATTACTGGATTTAGATCAAGGATGATTTTGGCCCAATTAGATGAGCTATGTTCGATTATAATGAATGTAATACTGTTGATATGGTGTATGAATTTAATACGAAAGGTTGTATTGCATTTGCTAGTAAATAATATGCAGGTTGAACCTCTGTAGTCTGGCATCCTGGGAACCTAACAGGTGCAGAAAGAGAGAATTTCCTGAACTACGGGAGGTCAATATTGTCTAATAGCATTACCAACACTTCCACTGCTTACTGAGCTCTTAGAAGCCATTTGGGGTAAATGAGAGCTAAATAACAGCACAGAACACTGAAAGCCAGGAGTGGTGGCTGTAAACAAACCTTACATGACTGAAACTTGGCCACACCCATGATAAATGGACATCTGGCTAACTAAAATCATGCTGGATTACGAATGTTGCCAGATGACAGAGTGCCAGACTAGAGGGTCAACCTGTACTGAGAACAATGTAATTATGTGACTTGCAACAACTGAGGGCAAACAGTGAGGTTTTCTTTGTACACATGTTGAGGAATATCTCCTCTGAACCCTGCCCCCCGCCACTCATGCATCTGATGAAGTGGGTCTTTGCCCAAGAAAGCTTATGCTCCAAAAGATCTTGTTAGTCTGTAAGGTGCCACAGGACTTCTTGTTGTTCATGTTGAGGAATGACTATTCTAATATGAAAGTGCCAGATAAGAGAGGTTCAACCTCTCTATAATTTACTCCACAGGATGGCAAAACGTTTTCTAGTCTTACGGCCTGTTTCTCATTTAAACTTAATTTACTTTGCACTTATTTGTATATCTAAGGGCTCTCAAACTGGAAGTGAAAAAATGCCTTTGGATAGAGGGTG
Organism: Carettochelys insculpta; assembly: GCF_033958435.1. Taxonomy (NCBI): domain Eukaryota; kingdom Metazoa; phylum Chordata; order Testudines; family Carettochelyidae; genus Carettochelys; species Carettochelys insculpta. Next base: position 189,630,488 of record NC_134138.1, on the reverse strand, counting down.
GCAACTACACACATTGCAACAATGAAGAACAGGACATGGCGGCCAACGATCCCAGGGCAAAACTTTAGTTTCACAAAAACTGCTGTATGATCTTTAGCTCCCAAGCAGACCATATAGGGGTCTCTTATGTTTATGAAGTAACTGTATGGTGCCTCTCCAGGAGCATTTATATTTACCACTGAAAATATTTTTATTTCAATGTTAGAGAACACAGCAATCAGAGATTGCTATAATCTTCAACCAACACTGTCTGTTCTGCCCCCTGCTTTCCAGAATTTGCCTCCCAAAAGTAGAGTGGGACCTTGAGGTCTCAGGTATGACAGCAGTATGGGAAATATGCATCACTATAAGCTCCAGTAAGAAGCAGGCTTTGTCTCTTCACTGTACTGCGTATCTACATATGACAACCAAAACCTTTGACATGGCAGACTCTGGAAGCATGGAGCTGCCAGAGCCTTTCCCTGCTACAGGAGTCCTTTTCTGACGCGGGATAAGACTCCAGGAGCAGGCTGCTGTACTGCTATAAGTAGCAGTGTAGACAGGGGAGGAGCTGCTTGGTCATATAAGCCACGTCTACACGTGCCGGCTACTTCAAAGTAGCCGCGCCAACTTCGAAATAGCGCCCGCCACGTCTACATGTAGCGAGCGCTATTTCGAAGTTGACATCAACGTAAGGCAGCGAGACATTGAAGTTGAACGTCGAAGTAGGGCACTTGTAGCCGATCCGTGTCCCGCAACATTGAAATAGGGGGGTCCGCCATGGCGGCCATCAGCTGAGGGGTTGAGAGACGCTCTCTCCAGCCCCTGAGCTCTATGGTCGCTGCGTGCAGCAGCCCCTTAAAGCTCCCCGCCCCCTGCCTTCCTGTGCAGGAAGCTGAGAGAGTGTGCAGGCGGCAGCCCAGCCACGCAGCCAGCCTGCACGCCTCCCTGCAGCCCAAAGACACCCCCCCCCCGCTGCGATGGCCACCCACCAGTCCCCCAAGCGCCCCCAGAGCACCCCCCTCAAAGGGGAGCCAGGGCTACCAGCCTGGCAGCCAGCCCTGGAAGAGGCAGCGGGGCCCCTCCTGGACAGAGGCCGAGATCCGGGACCTGCTGGGGCTCTGGAGCGAGGAGAAGGTGCTCCAGGTAATGGGGAGCAAGAGGCGGAAAGCGGATGCGTTCGCTCGGCTGGCCGAGGGCCTGGCCGCCCGGGGTCACCCTGCCTGCACTCCTGACCACATCAGGAGTAAGGTCAAGGAGCTGTGGCAGGGTTACGCCCGGGCCCGGGATGCGGCCAGCTGATCTGGGGCTGCCCCCGCCACTTGCCCCTTTTACAGGGAGCTCAGGGAAATCCTGGGCCCCTGGCACACCTCCTCCCCGCTGACCACTCTTGACGCCTCAGCCAACAAGCCCCAGCAGGCCCCGGAGGCGGAGTCTGCCCCGGAGACAAGCCCTGCACCCCAGGGGCCCCCCCAGGAGCCCACCCCTGGGATGCCGGAGGAGGAGGAGGAGGGGGAATCCTCCTCCAGCGACGGGGGGCTCCATATCGCGCTGCCATCCCGGAGCTCCAGCAGGGCATCCGCCCAGAGGGTGTCCCCCAACAATGGGAGCTGACCGTCAGGTATGTACCCCCCTGGTGCACACCCCCGGGGTTGAGGGGCGGGGACAACAGACATGACCAGGGCCCTCCACATGCCCAGATGACCATGGCCCCAAGGACAGCAGTGGCATGTCCCTCAGAAGAGTGCATCAGCCCCTGCCCCCCCAGCAGGACAGTGCCATGCCCCATCCCTGGGGATGGGGGGAGTGGAACCTAGGGTCCCCCGGTGGCAGGGGGTGGGACACCCACCAGCAGCAGCAGCATCTCCTGGGGACGTGGATGGGGAACCAGCAGCAGAGGGGTGGGGGGACAAGGGCCATGGCTCAGGGCCCACACTAACAGCTGTCTTCACTCTTCTTCCCTCCCGTGTTCCACAGCTGCACCATCGGAGGGCCCAGAGAGCGCCGGCGAGGTGTCAGTGGTCCCGGAGAGCCCCCCGGGGCCATCGCTGCAGGCCAGCCCCTTGGCGGAGCACCAACCAGCCCCACGGCGGGGCTGACGGTGGACCCAGCACCACCACTGGACGGCGACGGACCCCCAGCTGCTGGCGACCCTCCGGCGACAGCTGGAAGTATCGGAGCAGCGGCTGCGGATGGACGAGCGGCGCCTGCAACTGCAGGAGCGGGCGCTGGCCTGGCACCAGGAGGCATGGGGGGCCTTTATGCGCACTTTTGAGTGCATTGCAGACTACCTGGCCCCCCATGCCACACTGCCCACCGCTCTGCCCGCCCTGCCCGTTCCACCCGCTGTTCCACCTGCCATCCACCGCCGTCCACCACCGAGGGGCCTTCCGCCGAGGGGGACCTGGGGCCTGCTGACACCCGCCAGCCGTATCTGCCTGTTTGCCCGGCCCCCAGCCAGCCTTGGCCAGGGCTGAGGCCGAGGTGAGGGTCGCGCCCGCCAACCCCAAGCGCTGGACAGTAGGGGGTGCAGGGCCCAGGATGTGCCTCCCCACCTTTGTACATGTCTCCATTATTTTGTATATAGTTTGTATTAGACCCCTGTTATTTTATGATACCTGCCCCCCCATGTAAATAGTTCTCCCCTTCCTTGTGTTCCCCTATTTATCATATAATATATATATATTTGTAGTAATAATAAGAGAATTCACCGTTTTGTGGTTTCAAGAACAACAGGCCTATTTTTATTTGCAAGAAAAGTCGGGGGGTGTGCTCCTGGGTGCTCTGTGGTGTGGGCGTGGGGGCAGGGAGTGTTGTGGAGGATAGGGGGGTGCAGTGGGGGGCCTTCCAGCCTTCACCCCGCGGCCTGGTCAAAATGGGACCACAGGGCCTCTCGGACCTGGGTCCCTTCGGGGTCCACCTGGCGACTGGGGGCAGCAGGTGGCTGCACATCAGCCCTGCCAGCCTCCACAGCCCAGCCCTGAAAGAATGCCTCCCCCTTGCTCTCCACCAGGTTGTAGAGTGCGCTGCACGTGCCCACAATCTGAGGGATGTTGGTGGGGCCCGCATCAAGGTGGGTGAGGAGACACCTCCAGCGCCCTTTGAGGCGGCCAAAAGTGTGCTCAACCACCTGGCGTGCATGGTTCAGGGGTGTGTTGAAGCGCTCCTGTCTGGCTGTGAGATGGCCCGTGTAAGGGTGCATGAGCCAGGGCCAGAGGGGGTACGCCGCATCTGCGACGACACAGAGGGGCATGGTGGTGTCCCCCACAGGGATCTCCCACTGGGGGATGTAGGTCCCCGTCTCCAGCTGGCGGCACAGGCCTGAATTCCGGAATACCCGGGCGTCATGTGTGCTGCCAGGCCAGCCAACATAAATGTCTAGGAAGCGGCCCCGGCTGTCCACCAAGGCCTGGAGGACCACCGAATGGTAGCCCTTCCTGTTCAGGAAGCGTCCTCTGCTGTGCTCCGGAGCTTGGATGGGGACATGGGTCCCATCCAGAGCCCTGAAGCAATTTGGGAAGCCCAGGGTGGCAAACCCCGCGTTGACGGCATCTGGGACCCCAAGCCGCACAAGCCTGTGGAGGAGCAGGGCATTGATGGTGCAGACAACCTGCAGGAGAAGGACATGGGAGAGCACCAATGAGGGGTGTGCAGGGTGTGTCTGGCCCTCCCCCCCAGGGTTCCCCTCCACCCCCAGGGCTGCCTCCCCCTCCCCGTGGGTCCTCTTAGCTCCATGAGGACAGCCCCAACGGTGGCCTTGCCGACGCCAAACTTCTGGCCCATGGATCGGTAGCTGTCTGGAGTGGCCAGCTTCCAGACAGCGATGCTGACCCATTTCTCCACGCTGAGGGCACGCCGCATGGTGGTGTCCTGGTGCCTCAGTGTGGGGGTGAGCCACTGGCAGAGCTCCAGGAATGTCTGCCGGCTCATGCAAATGTTCTGGAGCCAGCGGTCGTCGTCCCACTCACCGAGCACCAGCTGCTCCCACCAGTCGGTGCTCGTGGGGTAGATCCACAGCCGGCGGCGTGTGCGGCGGGGTGGGGGAAGAGGACAGCAGAGTCTGGGGTTGCTTCCTCCTCCCCTGGGGGCAGCTCCTCTTCCACGAATAAAAGGTGATCAGCTGTCTCCTGCATGGCATTGAGCAGGGTGAGCACTGCTCCTGCAGGGGCGGCTGGGTGGACCTCTGGGGGCTGCTGCTGCTGCTGGGGGTCTATAACTGCTTCGCCGAGGTGTGCGTGCCTATGGCTCTGCAGACCGCGTGCTGTGCAGGCTGAGTGTGTCTGGGAGGGGCCCTTTAAGGGAGCGGCTAGCTGTTGCCCCGGAAGTGCTAGTCCGCCCTGTGACCCTGTCTGCAGCTGTTCCTGGCACCCTTATTTCGATGTGTGCTGCTTTGGCGTGTAGACGCTCCCCTGCAGCGCCTACTTCGATGTGGTGCTGCCCAACGTCGACGTTGAACGTCGACGGCACCAGCCCTGGAGGACGTGTAGATGCTATTCATCGAAATAGCTTATTTTGATGTCGCTACATCGAAATAAACTATTTCGATGTAGCATTCACATGTAGACGTAGCTATAGAGGGCTGTGTAGCCTCAGTCACCCCCCACACCTCTGCATTACAATTTCAGCTGCTCGTATGCTTTGTCTACCTAGAAAGTGGTACTATTTTAACCATGCTAGTTTAAGCTGTGTAATCCCTTGAATACTGATGCAGTTCTGTGTGTTTATATGGTTACAATTTATTGCTGTGCATTTAGGAAAACAGCTGTACTTATATGAAGCAACTTCGTATTGGTTCTAACAGGGTATGGAAGCCCTATGCAACGGGCGGACAAAGTTCCCCTCTGTCCCAGCCAGGACAGACAGATCTGAGAGGTTATTAGACCTATGTGCGAAGCACTCAGAGCCTGATTAGCTGACTGAATCAGGTGAATTCAAAAGAGGCTCCCAGTCCAGCACCAGAGATTTGCTGAAGGGGGAGTTTCTGCAGCTAGCTGGGAAGAAGAACAACTCAACCAGGACATAGCACCAGCAAGGATGGCTGTGACAAACCTGAACCACTGAGAGGAGAGTTTGACACTGCAGCTTGAAATCAAAGCACTCTGTCCTGGGGATTTGCTGGGGAGAGTCTACAGGCCAGGGAGATCAGGACTGGGTACCAAAAGTGAACAGAGCTCTATTTGGAGCTAGTTTAATAAATTCAAGGGGGAAATTTTGGGTGTAAGTAAAGTTATTTTTAAACAGCAGGGGGAAACTGAAGCAGAATTCTTGTGGGGCCAGACTAGGCCATTAGGGACTATACCCATGGGAATGCACCTGTTTACACCAGCATAATTACATTCATATTAAGGTTTGTACCAGTGTAACTGGTTCAGTGAAGAACACCACACGCTCATAGTGAAATGCCTTTCTATTGGTGTAACTGGTGTTGGACAAGTGTGAATGATACATTGAAAGACTGATACTTGCCCTAGGGCAAGTGTATCAATGGCAAGGCTGGCAAGAGAGGTAAGGTCAACTTTTTCAAAGACATTTAGAAGCCTGAAGATGCTTTGAATATCTGGCACCTAGAAGTAGAGCTGGTTGTAATATGCGGGAGGGAAATCTAGCAGGTTTCTGAAATCATGGGATTGAAATTTTTCCATTTGCTGTTTGTAACTTTTGAAGAAAAAGGTCCGTTTTCTTTCATTTTAAATCCTCAGTCCTAAGTGATATAAAATGCTCATTTTATTTCAGTATTCTGGTTTGATTTCCCCCTCCTGCACCCAAATGAGTTCCTCATGTCCTTTTGGGCAGCCTTTTTCCCTATCAAGGGAAGCAAAGGCAACAATAAGGGACTAATACACATATATTTATTTGCATTTAAAAAGTCCAGTGTAAAGATGAATAGAATGTAGACTTCTTCCACTTTCTCCTGTTGTCTTGTAGTTCCTCAATTTCTGATTACCTTGAAAGGATTACTTCTCTTCTAGCACTAACAGGAATTGCATGGCTTACCACTCTTCTTGAAGTAATAAGAATCAGCAAACAGGTTGAAAGTGGTGGAGGGAACCTACTTTTCCACACTTTTGTATTATTACCAGATTTGCCTATTAGAGAACAGTAACCCTGGCAAGAGAGCCTATGATTTCAAAATGTGGTGGGAGGGAAGGGAAGGTCAGACAGAAACTCTATTTTATTCTGTTTTTTTTTTTAAGTAATCAACATTGAATTTTTCCATGTTTAAAAACTGTTTGGTTTTGTTTTTTTTACCACCAAACCCTATTTTCTGATTTAAGAAAAAGTGTCTTTGGAAATTTTCTTACCAACTCTGTCTAGAAGTCATTAATAGGATCAGGATCATTGTCTGTCTGTGTGTTTTGCCTTTTTCGTTTTGCCTTGCTCATTGGACTCTGTATCCTGTAGGAGAGAGATGAGGGGAAAGGAATAGCGAATTATAAATAATTCATTGGGCCATGGCCAGGGAGAGTAAAATATTATCTATTACCCTTTTGAAGTATGTTCTTCACCAGTTTCTGGCTAAATCCATTCAGGGCACAAGAGAAATACAGCTTCAACAGTAGCGTGAATAATTCTGCACAGTGATACAAATGTGCACATGCACACACATTCTAAGATCCCCTCCATTAAGGATTGCCTTGTTGAAAAGTGTTCTCCTTTTTTGCATAGTGTTCCAGAAATAGCTCTGAAAGGAACAGTTTTGCTTGAAAGCCATATGTCAATTGGACTTTTATTTATTATTTGTACAGAAGGTGTATGTGTCCTTACATCCTCTGTGCATCAACCAGCCTATTTGCATTTTTGAAAGGGAGGAAGTTTACTTGAAATATGCTGCCCAAGAAAATGTGACAGGCTGACTCTTAGTGAATGCCCTTAGAGCTAAAGTTCTGGTTCTGCAAAATACTTAAGCACAAGGGCTGGCCAGAAAACAAGACTGATGTGAGGAAAATCACAAAATTTGTTTTCATTCTGCGTTGGAAGAAACCCAAAACTTTAAAAAACTTATGTGAAAAAACTGTCCCATGCCACCCAGAATAGTAACTAGCCTGACTGTGTAGGGCATCGTGTGGAGGGGAGGGGGCTGTAACACTGAGGTGCAAGTCCTTGTTCTACCTGATTTGGAGCAGGGACTTGAACCTGGGTCTCTCCCATGCTGTATGGGAGTGCCTCAGCCAGCAGATTATTGGGTAGGTGTGTGGGGTGTGGTGGGGGTTCCATCTCTTGCTTTCACCAGAAGTTCCATCCTGGGGTTGAGAACCCTTTAAAATGAAAGTTCTGTTGAATCCAATATGTTTCTGTGAGACCTCTTGGTTCTGATGAAGAAAGCATCTGGTCACAGTCACTGTGCCGTCTGCTGCAATCAGAGCCTAAATTCTGTTCTTGGTTACATCAGTGTAACTCATAGGGGAACAGGATATCTCATGTTCATATCAGCAATAAAACTCCTGTTGACTTCACTGTGAGTGGACATGAACTCTTACTACTACCACCAGATGCAGGTACTGTTAACATGAGGTTCTTGCAAAAACTCTTCCCTAGCTTGAGTGAAACATCTGTTGGGTATGTGTGTTGTTTGGTGGGGGAAGCAGGGAATCCATCAGCCAGCATATGGGCTATGCACCTCTTAATCCCATGTAAACTTCCCTTTTGGCAAAATGGAAAGAATGTGTGTGGGAGGGGGTGAGGGTGTAATTCATCTATCTTGTTTTTATTTAAACAAAAAGTTTTTCTTCGAACCATAATGAAGAAAGGAGGCTACAGTACTTGGCAAACACTGCTATTAAGTGCATTTGCTGGCCAGTGCTTATGCTTACTAATCAACTTGTACAGGAACTAGTAAGAGACTCTGTCTAGCTTGTGTTAGATTGACAATTAACCATCAGGCAGGGAAGAGGTATCTGTTTACGGCAGTGTCTCAAGGAACCATTCCCTGGGAATGTTTATTTTAGATTTTGGCCAATCGGGTGCAATCCAAAGGAAAAGATGTGGCTCTTAAAAATTACTTTTAGGAGCACCAGGAATAATCACCAGTGACAGGGGGGAGTTGGGCTTATCCACAAAGGAGATGAGCTGCATCAGGCAGGAGGGAGATCAGCTCAAACCTCCTTCCACTTGGTGGTGGATATTTTGAGAAGCATTACTGAGAGCCTCTTCCACCAAACCATCTCCTCTTTGACTCATCATTCCATGGGTTCCTGATTCTTCAATATTGTTAAATCAGGTTGTAATTTTCCCTTCAAGTTTCAAATTGTCTTGTTTTGTTAGCAAGACATTATATTATTGTAGCTATTATATCAGCAACAAATAAAGAAAAGAATGAAACAAGGGCCATTTGCTTTATGTAACATTCAGGAAAAAAAAGGGGGAGCCAGTTTCTCTGTGGATCTAATTTGGCAAAGCTCCACGGGAGTCAGCAAAGCTGCACTGATTTATACTAGTTGAAAATCTGCCCTGGTGTCTGAGGTTCCTTCTGCTGGGTTGACAGCAGCAAACAGAGACGTACCCCGGGGTGCCGTGTGAATCGTGTAGGTAAAAGGAGTTTTGTGTGCTCACGCAGCATAGTGTCAGTGCAAGTAGGAGGGTGCTCATTCTTCCCAAATATTGGCTCATTTCAGTGATGCTGTGGTAAGGCTGATCTCAAAGGGAGTTGGCAGCGCAAGTGCACGTTGTTGTCGTCATGTGGTGTTGTGTCCATCTGTGGTTCTGAGGTTTGAAAGGCAGAGCGTTCTCAACACTGGAATTCATTCTCTCTTGCTAACTGACAAATCACACAATCTTTAGGATGCACAGTAATTCCACTGGACTTTTTTTCACCAGCTGGGAGATGGCTTTGGTCACCAGCTGGGAGACAGCTTATTGTCACTGAGGAAGAGTGGGAGAGGTGGGATAAACCGAGCTTACTGAGAGTTTATTGGGGTTTGATGGCTTTAAATGTCTCTCTCTCTCTCTCCCTCTCTCTTTTCTGTTTTATTCCTGGCTCCCTCCCCACAATAGCTGTAAATATCTCTTATCCGTACTAGCATTTACTAGGAGCCTGTCCATGGGTTATCATGTGTCTAGTTTTGCATGCATATGTTATAAATACATTATTTTAAAAAAAGCTATTGAGCTTGCAAAAATAAGCACTCAGAATGCGCAAGCAACCTTAATTTAGCACCCACTCCTGTGTGTGTCCATTATGGTACACTTTCATGAGATGATCACATACTACTTTTTTCCCATGAGCCCTGCCTCATTGAGTACCTCTTTGTCCCAGTCTTTTTCTCCAGGGAGTCCCAGTTCTAGCCCCTGCAAACAGCTCCTTGTCACATCTGTCTCCCCTCCCTCCTCTTTTCCCACCTCTGGTCCTCATCCCGGACTTGTAGTCCATCTGTTCCCTTTCCCAGCTCCCTCAGTTCCTGCCACTCCCTGGCAAGCAATTGTTCCCGCGGTCCCACCATTTTTAGAAGTCAAGTGATTGACAACCCCATAGGGGAAAGAATGTGGCAGCTGAGCCACCTCTAAACATGCCACTCGCCCACCCACATCAATAGGTGGGAAAAATTGATGCAGCCAGCAGTTAAAGGGGAACACTTTCTGAGCAAGGAAAGGAGGGACATGCTGGCTGAGGGCCAATAGGAGCTCATTCTGTGTCAGTCTCTGGCAGGCACTGGCTTGCTGGAGGAGAGGCGTGCTGATTGGCTGGTATTCTCCAGCATGCAGGATTTAACTCAGGGCAGAGGCCACGTGCAGCCTCTTTTGGCTCCGTTCCAGTAGCCCATGCTACTCATCTGACCTGGAAATGGAAACCCAGCCTGACAGAAACTGTGGAGCACCCGCAATTCACAGTAGGCTAGGTGGAAATGTGCATGGTGCCTAACCATGGTGTCGCCTACACATCACAACTTGCTGCCTAAGTTCCCTCTAAGCTCCTTGGCCTTGCAGCTGCACAGCCACACATTAAAGCAGCTCATGGCCACTCAGGGCTGAGGTGGGGAGAGATACCTGTTCCCAAGTCCCAGACCTGCTGCAGTGTCTGTCCTCTGGCCTGGCTCAGCCCCAGCCTGGAGCTGCCATTTGCGGTTCAGCCCCCACCTGAGCTGCTGTGTCTGGGTGATAGATACCTCTCCCCCAACCAACCCAGACCACAGCTGCCAAATCCAGGGACAGGAGCCTTAAACTCAACCCAGCCCAGCCCAGATCCACTGCAGATAGGATAGGCACCCCTCCCCCAGCCCAATCTGAGAATGCCATGGCTGGGAAGAGGCTCCTCTCACCTGACCCCAAGCTACTGCAGGGGGAGAGCACATCCTCTTTCCCCACTGCAAGTACAGGACAACCTGCACCCCAGATTCTTCATCCCCAACCCCACTTCAGAGCCCAGATCCCCAGCCAAAGCGTTCGCCCCGCTGCACTCCATTCTTTTGACCCAGTTCTGAGCTCCCTGCCACACGCCAAACCCCATCCCCAACACATAATATCCATGAATTAAATTAATTTTGTTATGTGCGCTGACATGGAAGCAATGTCACAATTTGCTTCCATATTGGGTGTACACAACAAAATTCAGTCTGTATGTGCACATAAAACATTGAAGGGAACACTGCTCACAGCTGGTTTCCAGTGCAGTTAAGAGCACAAGATAAACGGTTACCAGAGGTAAAAGACCTGGGATTTTGGTGATTGGCCCTGGGTTCACGTGGACTTTGGCAGGTAGGATCAGATCTTGTGGTTCTCCTGGGCTGAGGTCCCTGCCCTGATGTACCCTCTGTCCCCTTCTTGGATGTGCATATTCTATGACTCAGAGACAACTTAGTCCTAGGTGCTAGGCTGAAGAAACCCTGCACTGTGGGTTATATTGTAAGAAGCCATGTAACAGACAACCATACTGGAACGAGTTATATTCCTGGTGTAACTTTATATGGGTGAAGTGTGGGTAGTGCCCCTCTCTTGTACTAATATTTTAGGTCTATCGCTTAACTCCAGGCATGTGCCTCCTCATTTTGTCTGCCTCAATAGATGAATTGTTGGCAGCCAGCCATATGAAGCATTCATGCTGACTGATATCTCATATATTGGTGACCCCCCACCCCCTCCAATAATAATACAGGCAGTACCTCCCAAAACGAGGACTCTCTGGTCAGGCAATATCCATGGTCCATCAGGATCATAGATATTCCTGGATCAGAGAACACCAGGACTGAGAGATTAGTAGCAGGAGGGTCACTGCCTGGGAGCTCTGCTGGGCTGGGAGCCTGGTGGTAGGAGGGCTGGCTGCCACGCCACACTGGGAGCCCGGTGAGGCTCAGACCAGCATCCGGTAGCCTAGCTGATGCCAACCTGGCCAGGGCTGGGGCTGGCATGTGCAGGGCTGATGTCCAGCAGTCCATCTTGGGCCAGCAATAGGGGAGTGGCCGGGGGTGGAGGTAGAGGGTCCAGTTAGGGTGGAAGTGGAGTCAGCAGTAGGAAGGGGTGGCAGGCTGGGGGCTAGGGGCAAGGGACCTCCCGGGTCTGGCAAATTCCCTCATTAGGAGCCCTTTAGGTCTGGAGGGTGCCAGATCTGGCAAGTCCAATCGGTACTGGCAAAGTGTAAGTGCTATTGATAATAACTGAGTCCTCTCAGATAAGATCATCCCGTGAATGACATCTGTTAGCAGATATTTAATAATATTGTGTGACTGAGAATAGTTTTGTGTATTTTGGTTCTGTTTTTTGCCTGGCTTTTTTTTTTTCCCAAGTCTAATGAAAGCAGCTTTGTATACTTTGGCTTTATTATTTTCATTTGTTTTCAGGGCCTGAATATGTTTTAGAGAGCATGTTGGTTTGTTTTAAAAGTCTTGTTTGTTTTTTGTGGTGATGTTTGAGAAAGCCCTTAGGAATTTGCGTGTGGATGAAGGTGTTCAGATTTTTTGTCCCTCAATGAACTCTGCATTTATCACCCCGCTCCAGTGCTTGGCTAGTTCCCCAGAAGCATAATGTCTTTCTGGGAGGGTACAGATCTTGGTGGTGCTAGAAGACTGTCTTTGAAAAATCAAAACCAACTCTTGGGCACACAAGACAAGAAAGTGTGCATGTCATCATACAGTCAAGGGTTAGCATAAGAGTATAAGTACACCATATCTTGATTGTCCATGGGAAGTTAAGTATAATGCAATCATATTTTGAATGAAGATTTTCAACCATAAATGTCAAAGACATGTAAATATGTTATACTGAAAGTCCTACTAGAATTGGGACATTATTGTCAAAAAATGTGACTGAATTACAGACAAGCCATGGAAAATTACAGAAAAGTAATATGGACCTTATTTATGGTGGTAATGGCTCCGTGCTACCAAAATTGAAGCAGAAACCTAATATTGCAGAATGTGCAATTTCTGCAGAAAAAGCAACTTAACTGTGCATAAGTGAGACCCTACCTAGGTCATCCTAACACCTTTTCCTTTGTTGACCAGGAAAGAAAAGAAAACAATACCTTAATGAGCCTTTAAAAATCAGTTTTCTGTCATTTTGAACCACAAACTCTGCAATGCCTTCATAGTAACGGTACTGTTATTGCATGAGGTCATAAGAGGACAGTGTTAAGATTGTTTGGAAATGCTAAATTTGCCATTGATCAATATGTCTGGGTTTCTTTGAAGTTTAACCTTCTGGATATTTTTGGAGGTTAGAAGGGAAAAATAATTGCAATATCCCTCTAATTGTATTTACCCTAAATTATTGATAATGATCTCTAACTTAGCTCCAACTTGACATAGCTTTACCTTGGAATATAAAGTATGTCCTTTCTTATAATTTATAATCTTATTCTATATAAATGATTATTGTGTCATTGAAATTAGAGGTGAAAAAGGTGTACTAAAATCTCCCTCCTCTCATAAGTGCCAGATTGATTCCAGTTGGGGATGTACTGGATAATAAAGAACATTTCTAGATGTGTGGGGGTGTATTTCATCTTACCTAAAAGGCCAAGAGGCAGGTAGATTCACTGGAAGATACTGCCAGGGCCCAGTTGTACATAAGAATGCAAAACCAATTTTAGTTTTTCCTTCTTTTACTGCAGTGCTCTTACACAAAGGCTTGCAATCAACGCCTGGGAAAATACACAAAAGTCAGTCACTGGACACAGTTCCTCCTTTATTCCGTCTTGGTCTCAGTCTGCCTCCCCCACCAACCCTGACAATTCTGAACAGGGATTGGTAGGTCACAATCATTTTTTTCCTTTCCAGTTTGCACACTGAATAGTTTAGTTAGCTTACTGCACACACCGTGCCTTCCTGATCTCACTTGTGTGACACTGGGAGCAAGGAAGGTGTATCTGAAAAACAAGTTTCTCTTTACAGTGAATGGGTGGGGATTATGAAAATGTCAACCTAGATTAGGCAAATGTTTGTCCTTTCTCCTTTTTTCCAGTAGGAACTGTTAAAGCTGTGTCAAAAGATTTTTAAAGCGTGAAAGCTGTTGAACTAAAATGGGAAATTCTACTGGAGAGCTTAACCTGCCAGTATTCTGCTTCTGGATGAACTTTAGAAAGTGGATTTCATACTTACGTAGGTAAGGCTGTTTCCTCTCTCTCTCTCTCTCTCTCTGTGTACCTATATATATAACTACTACTATAACCTTCTGGTGTAGGGCTATAAAAATGAGTGAACCTCACAATAATGTTTTCCTGCTTTCCCATGGCCTTTATTAAATCCATGTTTCTGGCTGAAAGGTGATGCCAAGGCAAAATACTTTTTAAATGGCCAAATGTTTTGTTATTCTAAAGTGTATTATGCACCTAGAACAATATGAGATTGGAATGACAGATTCAGTAGTGATCTCATGTGCTTTCAATTAATTTGTGTCTATGGGAAAGTGGTGGTGGTAATTTCTGTCTTTGATCTCTTTGGGAAAACTGTATCACCTAGTGATTAACTAGTGATGCTAATAATCAAACACAGATTTTTTTGTCTCTTCAGCAATGTATTGTTAGTGGTTTTTATATATAAGGTCAAATCCTAAATTCTCTCTATTTTATTTTTTTCTCAGTTCCTGTTCAGGCCTTATTCAAGAAAATTCTCATTAACATCAATGGACCTGCGACTGAGTGAGAGATGCCAATAATACGGAAGAGGTAAGTGAAGTTGCTTAGATTATAGAAATCAAAACAGAGAATAAAATCAGTGCCTTATGAATTTGCAATATAAATTCACAGACAGCGGAGTTATACACAGTGATTAGCACATCTGGGGCCTGATACAATGTAAGTTTACTGCAATGAGTATCTTTTCATTGACTTCATTGGGCTTTGGATCAGTCCTGTAGTCTGTCAGGAAAACTGTGAATGATTTAGAGAAAAATCCTATCTACTTCCTCACTTACATGTACAGGTCGAACCTCTCTAGTCCAGCACCTTTGGGACCTGACAGGTGCTAGAGGATAGCTCCTCCCATAGAGGTGATGCCTCTGGAGGACTAATAGAATTAAAAAAGCACCAAACCTTTATTTATTTTTTTGTCACTCAGGTAAGTGGATATATCTTGGAACACACACACACCATAAACTGATCTATTTAGTGGAGGATCTAGACCAAAGTTATTTCAGAGGTACTGGCGTGATGCCTCTCTTAAAGGATGATCCACTCATAGGCTGCGTCTACACTAGCAAGTACATTCGAAATTGAGGTTGGAAGATGGCCTTCTTTCGAAATAACCTGCAGAGCGTCTACATACACCCTGTGATCTTTCTAAAGTAACATTGAAAGAATGGGGCTATTCTGTCAAAGTTGATCCTCCGCTCCTGCGGTGGGAAGAGTGGCCCACTTCAAAAGATTTTTTTGAAAGAGAGCAAGTGTAGATGCTCCACTGATGGCTCTCTCAAAAGAGGGAGTCTTCCATGGCGGCAATCAGCTGGCAGGTGGCGGTGCCACTCTCAGCATGAGGGGAGCTCTATGGCTCCAGAGTCCAGCCGCTTTTAAAGACACAGGCTCCCACAAACCTCAGACAGGAAGCGGACGGCGTGCAGGCAGCAGGGAACCCACGCTGCTGCACAGCCTGCTTCCTGCAATGACACCCCAGCCAGCTTGTTGCCCTCCCAGGCTCCATAGCCAGCCACCTGGACCCCCACCCACACCAGGGGTCTCTCAAGGACAGCAGAGAGCCCTCCTAGGAGGCAAGCCAGGCCCCAAAGTGCTGGGCCCACTCCTAGATGGAGGCCGAGCTCCAGGATCTCCTCTCCCTATGGGAGGGTGAGGAGGTCCTCCACTAAGTGGGGTTCCGGTGCTGCAATGCCACGGCCTTTGAGTGGCTGTCAAAGGGCCTGATCGGCTGAGGTCACCCAACCCACACTCCGGACCAGCTCTGTTTGAAGGTGAAGGAGCTCTGGCAGGGCTATTACACGGCCTGGGATGCGGCCGGGCAGTCAGTGGCAGAGCCCACAAGCTGCTCCTACTGCAAAGAGCTCCACTGCCTCCTGGGTCCCAAGGAGGCCAGACCCTTGGTCATTGTGCTGGATACAGTCAAGCCTGAGACCAAGCTGGAGATGGCAACAGAGGCTGAGGAGCACCTGGGACCATCAGCCAGCACCAAGCACCCACGGGCAGCACACCAACTGGACCACACCAACATTGACGAGGACTCAAGCCAGGTGGCCATCGTCATCAACCTCCCATCTGGGCTGTCCAGCCAGGCCCCATTCGCCCATGCCTTGCCCGACTTCCCGGAGGGACCCACAGGTAGGCGGTCTGCATGCCAGCCACCCTGGGGCCTGGGGAGAGGGCTCTGGGTCCTACTCAAGGCGGCCACAGGCCTCCCATGCAACCGCCAGTCCCAGTGGATGTGGACCCCAGATGGCTACACCCCCTGGGCTCTGGGGGCCGACGCACAGCACTCACCATGCATCAGGGACAGAATCATGGACTGGCCATGGAGGGCCCGGCAAAGAGCCAGAGGGAGCCCATGCCCGTGGCACACATACGGGGAAACTCCAGGATGTGGGCATTGCAGGGCCCCCAGGACAGGCAGTGGGTGGGTGGGGACATGGGGGCCAGCATCCAGCCCTCTCCTGTTCTGTCTCCACAGCTCCAACAGCCATTAGCTGGACCAGCCCCACCACGAAGTGTAAGGAGGAGCAACCCAGATACCATGCAGGGACTGCGCAGGGCTGTCACCGAGCCATCACCGGCACCACAAGGGCGGGGAGGAGAAGGTGAGGTATACTGCCCATGCCGCAGCCCTGCAGGACCTCACCAGGGTGCTGCAGGAGTGGCTCGCCATAGAGCAGGAGGCCTGGGACCGGGTTGTGATAAACTGGATGCCCTGGTAGGCCGCCTGGCCCCAGCCGCTGCCCGATCGCGAGCCACTCCTGCACCCACCCCTCCCAGCCCCTCACCACTATCACCCGTCACTCACTGCCTCCCCCATGCTGACCCCTCTTCCCACCCCAGTCCCCCAGTTAGCCTCTCCCCTGCACCTCGGTCCCCCCTCCTACCCAACCCCTCCACAGCGAACACCCCCCATAAGCCCGACCTTGCTGCCCTGGTCCTGACCCCCCTGTCCCCAGCCAGCTTCATAGAGCTGGCCCATACGTTGCTGGCCAGGGCCGGACAGGAGGAGGCTGCACCCCCCTGCCTCCCACTTCCCGCACCCCAGCCGAGCCCCTACCTCCTCATGCCCCCCACCCCGAGGGGGTCCCTAGACACGGTAGGGAAGAGGCAGGCACATGCAATGAGGATCCCAGCCCTCAACCTCTGTCAACAGGTAGAGCTCCCTGCCCTGACCCTCGGCCCTCCTAGGGCTTGGACGGCACCTGCCCTGGGCCTATACGATTCTGTACATAGCTCCCCCCAGCCTCCTGTTTGCGGTTATCCCCTTATATAATTCCCCCCTAGCCTCCCATTTGCAGCTCCCCCATGCATATAGTTCCCCCAGTCACCTGTTTGTAGTTCTCCCTTATATAGTTTCCTGGAGCTGGCACAGGCACAGACTGCTGTCAGGTGCAATTAAAGAGTTTGTTGTGGAATTTAACCCCAAGTCCCCTGTGCATGTATGGGGGTGGTGGGGGGAGTGCGTGTGCATGGAGGTGCTAGGGGGTGTATGTAGGGTGGGGGGGTTACCGCAGTCCCTGGTGGAAGGCCTGGTACAGGGCCTCCTGTACCCTCACCCCATCCTTCTGGGCCTGGCAGCATGGTGCAGCAGGGGGGCTGCTTGTACCCACGCCCCATCTTGACGGCCCACCCCTGCACAAATGGCTCGTACTTCGTCTCCATGAGGTTGTGCAGGGTGCAGGAGGCCCCAACCACCGCCCACACACTGTGGAGGCCCACCTCCAGCCCGGTGAGGAGGCATCAGGAAGCACCCCTTCAAGCAGCTGAATGCCCGCTCAACTGTATTGTGGGCCCAGTTCATCCACTCGTTAAAAACGTCCTGGCTAGGCTGCGTATGTCCTGAGTAGGGCCTCATAATCCAGGCCTGCAGGGAGTAGGCCGTGTCTGCCATGATGCAGGGTGGCATTGTGGTGTCCCGGATAGGGAGGTCCTGACAGGGGATGAAGGTCCCCGCAGCCATACAGCGGCCCACCCCTGAGTTCTGAAACACCCTGGCATCATGGGCACAGCTGGTCCAGCCCACACAGATGTCCTGGAACCGACTGTTGGCATCGACATGTGCGTGGGCTAGCATGGAGTGGTAGCCCTTTCGCTTTACGTAGGCCCCACCACTGTGCTCCAGGGCCCAGATGGCGATATGTGTGCTGTCCAGTGCCCTGAAGCAGTCGTCCAGGTCCCCAATGTGGATCAGCTGCTACAGGAGGACCCTGTTGATGGCCTGGATGACCTGAAGGGCATTGGGGAGGATGCGCTCATGAGTGTGGGGTGGGGTGCAGTGTGCTTGCCCATCCTCCTCCCTGCTCCTGCCCCGTCCCCTTTAGGGCAGTCCTCTCTGGGGCCCCCGACCCCTAACTCCTGCACGCCCACCCATCCCCATCCCCACCTCTGCCCTTGTCCTTGTCAGGACCGCCCCTCTGGTTCCCCATGGTGCCCCTTGCTGGGGTGTCCCCGAACCCGGCCCCTGTTTGCAGTGGTGATGTGACACGGGCATGGCTTACTTCATTAAGGATGGCCCCAACGGTGGCCCTGCCCACCCTGGACTGATGGCCAATGGATTGGTGACTGTCCGGGGTGCCCATTTTCCAGAGGGCAATTGCCACCCTTTTGTGCAGGGGGAGCGCCGGCCTCAGGTGTGTGTCTTGGTGCTGGAGGACTGGGGCGAGCCAGTGGCACAACTCCGAGAATGTCCCCTTGGTCATTCTGAAGTTCTGTAGCTACCAGTTGTCACCTCAGTCCTCCAGCACCAGCTGGTCCCACCGGTCGCTGCTTGTGGGGAAGCCCCACAAGCAGCGGATGACCTGGGGGACTGGGTGGGGGATGTCACGCCCTGAGGACGGCCTTCAGGAGGGTGACTAGTAGAGTGGCCACCCGGAGCTGCTGGTGCACAGCGGCCATGACTGCAGCCAGTGCACTGGCCACAGCCTCAATGGGCAGGGGAGCTGCTCGGGGTCCATGGGGGCCTGGGCTGCATCCTCTGCTCACTCTGCCTGCACGTCTGGGAACAGGTGTATGGCCCTTGGCGTGTGCAGGCTGAGGCTTGGGGGTGGGGTCCTTTAAAGGGACCTCAGATGGCGGCCCCAGAAGGGCTTGTCCTCCATAGCCGTGTCTACACGTGCACGCTACTTCGAAGTAGCGGCACTAACTTCGAAATAGCGCCCGTCACGGCTACACGCGTCGGGTGCTATTTCGAAGTTAACTTCGACGTTAGGCGGCGAGACGTCGAAGCCGCTAACCCCATGAGGGGATGGGAATAGCGCCCTATTTTGACATTCGTCGAAGTAGGGCACATATAGACGATCCGCGTCCCGCAACATCGAAATAGCGGGGTCTGCCATGGCGGCCATCAGCTGAGGGGTTGAGAGACACTCTCTCTCAAGCCCCTGCGGGGCTCTATGGTCACTGTGTGCAGCAGCCCTTAGCCCAGGGCTTCTGGCTGCTGCTGCGGCAGCTGGGGATCCATGCTGCATGCACAGGGTCTGCAACCAGTTGTCAGCTCTGTGGATCTTGTGTTGTATAATGCAACTGTGTCTGGGAGGGGCCCTTTAAGGGAGCGGCTTGCTGTTGAGTCTGCCCTGTGACCCTGTCTGCAGCTGTTCCTGGCACCCTTATTTCGATGTGTGCTACTTTGGCGTGTAGACGTTCCCTCGCAGAGCCTATTTCGATGTGGTGCTGCCCAACGTCGAAGTTGAACATCGACGTTGCCAGCCCTGGAGGATGTGTAGATGTTATTCATCGAAATAGACTATTTCAATGTCGCTACATCGAAATAAGCTATTTCGATGTAGCGTGCACGTGTAGACGTAGCCCATGTGACCCTGCCCACAGCATTTCCTGCCCCAGTACTTTCAAAAGAGGCCCTGAGACTTGTGGATGCTCTCTTTCAAAAGTGCAGTGGGGCCGATTCATTAGGGCGGCTTGAACCTTCGCTCCCTTTCGAAAGAGAGGTGTAGTATAGATGCAGCCAGAATGGCTATTTCATTTAGTTTACTGGCCAAGCTCGTTGAGATATTGTTTTTTTGTTTTGGGGGGTTTTTTTAATTGTGTTACTGTTTGGGTTAAATTTGCCATTGAAAAATCCCGGCAGGAGCATTTCAACATTAATTTCATAGTATTGAAAAAGGGAGCGGGGGAAGGAAAAGATTCTGCTTTGCAGCAAGAATACTGGAACTGAGACATTTAAAACATGAGCCTACTAAATGTTCAGACACCTATGCAAGGGGACCTGGTTCTGTATTTGCAGACCATGGGCAGTACTTGCCAATTTTGCCTGAGCTCGATAGAAGTGTTCCCTTTATTTGCTGTCCTTCCTTGTCCCTGCTATAGGGTATACCTCGAATGCTGGAAACACTGCATTAGACATGCCTGTTGGGCCCAGCTGTGCATCCTGCTGGTGGCAGCTTTACTGCACTACCTTGGAAGGGGAAAATGGGGAAACTCTGTGCCCCAAGGAACTCTGTGATAGGCAGGGGAAGCTCCTGCCCTGCCACTGTACTCCTTTACAGAGTTCAGCCTGCCTCCCTCTGCTGTCTCGTCCTGATTTGTGGGCCAGTGTGGAGGGAAAGGAGGTCCTGGTCATCTTTGCAGTGCTGTGTGTCCTGCAAAATAGGAACAGAGTAGCTCCCCTGCATAGTGCAATAACTAATTGTGGAGGGTTTACTCAGGCCACTGGAAGGGTGGAGGAAGGGTCTCTGGATCCATTCCCTCCCTGATTCTCACCTACATCGTGTACTCACTCACCCTAAGAGCCTGGCAGAATCTATCCCACTGCAGGAAAGTTATCACTAAGGCAGAGGTAGGGGTGCTAGAACCATTTTTCGGGGGAGGGGAATGACGAAAGCCATTGAACCAAACTATAAACCCTGGAGTTTACTTCAGGCCAGGGTACAGCAGCACTCCCAGTACTTGCTTCCTGCACCTACGGTGTGACTGGGAGGTGCCTAAAACAGGCATGAGGGTACAAGAAAGTCTCGGTCCTGTGAACTATAAGCACCTCCTACAAATGGCACTCAGCATCTCACCAAGGGCATTCAGCACCTCACTGGATCTGGCTCTAAATGAATTTTTCTGCAACCAGTAGATGCTCACATCTGAGGCCTGGTCAGCCCTGGGACTACCATGTAAAGTAAGATGTTATGTAGAAAATAAACAAACCAAAATCTGAATCCTTTTACAAAGTTTCCTGCTCATTATTTTCTCACAGTGTTTGTCCAGTAATAAGATAGCATTTGACTTTAGCTTACTGCAAAGAGAGTTTTAAAAACACATGCCATGCGAGGCTGGGTGCCAACTCCCTGGTTTAAAAGAAAGTGAAAAGCAAAACACATCTGTATTGGGCAGAAAGGGGAGGCACATATTGGGTCTGATTCTCCTCTCACTCACACCACTATAAACAGGGAGTAAATCCACTTAAGTCTCTGGAAGTACACTGATGTAAAATTGGTGCCAAGGAGAGGAGAATCAGACCCACTCTTCTATACTGACCAAGTAGTTCTCTCTTCACCTCTTTCTAGTTTCTTCCCTGTCTAATTTCAGCAGCCATGCTGGGCTAGATGAAAGAACCCAGTTGTTACAGATAATGGTCTAAATTCAGCTGTGGTACTTGGGACTGTGCCTTTCAGGTCTAAATGTCACAGAACACCACACAATAAGTGGCATTCTGACCCAAGTCAATATGGAACTAATATCCCAGAATGGCACTAAGGGACCCATTTTCTCTGGGCATATTCATCCAGCTGAAATCCTGACCTCTCTGGTCCCTGACACAATAATATATTTCCTTCAGGTCACAATGTCTATGCTTGGCGACCTGCTTAATTTCCAATTCTAGCAATTACATTCTACCTCCCTGAATCTCACCTGGAGTTTCACATGTGCATGACAGTCTTCATGATCTGTCCTAAATTGTGATCTAGTCTTTCTCCACATTCTGAATCAGCTGTTTTGGATTCTGCATAGCTCTCATGTGGCTCCAATGGCTGTAACTGAGCTGGAAGGGAGGAAGAAGCTGCTCTGCCTTGCATACCACATGTAAAGTTTGGCTGAGATGCAACTTTAATTATTCCTCAGGGGGAAGAAAGTACCTCAGAGGGTACAGAGAAGTGAGGCAGACACAGCTCTGCCCTCCTCGCCCCACCTACATTGACAAAGCTGGCTGGCTAATCAAAGGAGATCATGATGCCACCATCAAAATGATATCAAAATAAAAAAGCAGTCCAGCAGCACTTTAAACACTAACAAAATAATTTATTAGATGATGAGCTTTTGTGGGACAGACCCACTTCTTCAGGCCATAGCCACACCAGAACAGATTCAATATTTAAGGCACAGAGAACCAAAAATAGTAATCAAGATTGACAAATCAGAAAAATATTATCAAGGTGAGCAAATCAGAGAGTAGAGGGGTGGGGGGTGGAGAGTCAAGAATTAGATTAAGCCAAGTATGCAAATGAGCCCCTATAATGACCTAGAAAATTCCCATCCTGGTTCAAACCACATGTTAATGTGTCAAATTTGAATATAAAAGAGAGTTCAGCAGCCTCTCTTTCCAATCTGTTGTGAAAATTCCTCTTCAGTAAGACGCAAACCTTCAGGTCATTCTGGCCCACTCCATAAACAGACTGGCCCACTCCATTAAAATGCTGGCTGACTGGTTTGTGGATCAGGAGTGTTTTTATGTCTGTTTTGTGCTCATGAATTCTTTGTCTAAGAGAGTTTGAAGTCTGTCCAATATACAAAGCATCTGGGCATTGTTGGCACATGATGGCATATATGATGTTAGTAGAGGAGCATAAGAATGTGCTTGTGATTCTGTGAATAATCTGGTTAGGTCCAGTGATGGCATCTCCAGAATAGATATGTGGACAAATTTGGCAATGGGCCTCGTTTCAAGGAAAAGTTCCAGGACTGGTGTTCCTGCGGCATAGACTGTGATTGTTGGTGAGAATCCTCATAAGGTCAGGAGGTTGTCTGTAGGAATGAACGGGCCAGTCACGTAGGGCCTTCTGGAGTGTGGCATCCTGACTGAGCACAGGCTGTAGGTCTTTAATAATGTGTTGCAGTGGTTTGAGCTGGGGGCTGTAGGTGATGACCAGTGGTGTCTGTTCTTGGTTTTTTGGGCCTATCTTGGAGTAGCTGGTCTCTGGGTATTCGTCTGGCCCTGTCGGTTTGTTTTTGTTTTGTTTTTTCTATTTCTCTTGGCGGGTAATTCAGGTTTAGGGATATTTGGTAAAGATCTTGTAGTTTTTGGTCTCTGTCAGTAGGATCAAAATGATGTGGAAGGTGGTGTGCTCCGCTGTACATTGGGGTGCTCAGGGGGCCACCCTTCCTTTCTGCTTCCTTTGGGGGTGATGTGGAATCTCTGTTCCCAGTGCAAAGATGTCACAATTCAACCCCAAGTGACTAAACAGCATTTATAGCCTAATGTCTGTATAAAATCCTTTTGAAACTGTATAAGATCCTTTGAAATGAGAAGCCCTTAATAGGCTCTTCAGTAACTCACTGGGATTGACAAAATTGGGGCCCAGGTCAGCTTTTGCTTAAATCCTTGGGAATTTGGCTATTTACATCATTGGGAGAAGATCTGGGCCATATGTGTCTGGTATCACATGTAATAAAAATGATGTGCTGGACTTAATGACTACAATAATGGCTAAATGCTAGGTGATAAATTGAATTACTAGTGACCAATTACGTGCTATTCTTTTATTTGGGTGTGGGGGGAGGCAAATGATAGCACATAGGAAAGTGAAATACTACAATCCATTCTCAGTGGATCACTGTAGCTCAGTTTCAGGGATCTTGCATTTTGTTCTAACTTGTACAACATCTTGCACAATGGGGTCTTGGTCTTTATCTAGGGCTTCTAGGCATGATGGTAATACCAATAACAAATACTAATGAACATACCATTTTCCACATTCATTTCCCTTCTAGTATTGATAGAAATCTAGTGTGATGAAAGTTTCAAATGATTTAGACCATGTTGCTGCCAAGTAGCTACAAAACTGGGAAAAAAAACAAACCAAAACTACATCTCAAAGGTAGATGTCAGTAGAAATGTCACTTACTGGTTACAAGTTCACAAACACTAATGGATGTACCTGTTACTTAAGAATATGAAACCCAAATCCTTTATTTCAAGTTTTGGATTCTAAGTGCCAGCGTTGGTCTACAGGTCTGCCTATTTTTACTTTTGAGCTTTTATAGGGACGGACGTTACACAGGCACTCTGCATCCTGAATATCAAGTTCTGTGTCCTTCATTGCTTATGATTGTTTGCAATGCAAATGGGAGGGTTTGTATCAAAGAGGCCCATATCCATGGTAACCAAATGAAGACAAGTTTGCATTGCTTCCTTAGTGAAGTGTAATCCTTCCCTTTGTGCCTGTGCCAAAGGGTCACATTGTGTTAAAGGGACAGGAATATCTTTCTTAAACATAAAGGTAAATAAAGCAGTTTCTTCTTTTGTATTGTCTCAGTTATCTCACAGCTTTCCATCTGATTTTTTTTCACATCTTTTCATCACTAGAACCTAGACTAGACACTTTTCCTACTTTCCTTTGGCTGGGAGGGTAAACATTCACCCCATTTTAACTGTCAACTCAGACACCACTTGTTGGCAAACAGCCTTTATTAGACCTTCATGTTGTGGTTTTTGATTTGTTTTTCTGTTTAATGGGGACTAGGGAGCCAGCATGAGCACAAGATCTTGTACCTTGGTTTTTCATTCTTTGGGTGTGTAGCACAGCACAGATATAGAAGCACCCAATTTCATTTTAACAGCTGGAGAAAGCAATACAGGTTAGATTGCAGCTAACTTTTTATTATACTGTGAAAAACCTTCTGTTCTCCTAACATAATGGGAAAAAAGTTGTTTTGTTCTTATTTTTCTGGTTTAAATTCCAGTTAAAAGAACTGTAACCTTGATTTCTTTAGCTTTTTCCCAGACTTGTAGATTGTACTTGTCTGACTGAGGGATGTTATTAATGAAGGCAATGGAATCTGGTCAGATGGAATGAATTGTTAGACCTTTGAGCTTGTTGCTTTTTATTAGTTGCTGTAATATTAGTTAACAAGTTGTAGCATGTGTCACAAGTTATGAGCTGTGTGCTAAATTTTCAAGCTTTCTCGTTCATGATCATACCAAAGGCATTTAAAATTCAATTATTTCTCTTCTTTCTGTTCAGTTTTGCATTATGTTTAAAATGGAAATTTTGGGAGAGGGTGTCTGCTGTTGGTTCTCATTATCTGCTGTGCTCAGTCTTCTCAATTAAAAGTTAAATCATTTTGCTAAAAATGTAGCTGTATTATATGATTCAGCTGCGGAAGGAGAAATGATTCAGAAAAAGCTGAATTGTTGGAGATTACACTCATATTTCTACTTTGTTAAGAATGAGTGAAATCCTGGCCCTACTGAAGTGAATGGAAATTTTGCAACTGACTTCATTCTGATCTGTAACGAACTTAAGATTTTTCTCTACAAAATCATGATAAAAATAAGGCATTTTTTTCCAATTTAGTAAACACTGTAGTTTTTTTTTTTAAATAAATCTGTTTCATACTATGGAATTATTTCTTATTGTTTTAGCATCTAATAAACAATATTTTGCACTTCTACAGTGATATTCATGCAGGGATTTCAAGACACTTAACAAACAATTAATTTAGCTTTACAGTTTCTCTGTAAAATAGCTTGGCATACTGGGAAAAATCAAGGCAAAGAGGTCTAGATTAAAAAAAAAAGAAAAAAGACTTATGTAAGTAACTGCTGCCTAAAACATAGAATCAGACTGCCACTGGGAAATCACATAGTGCCATACTCAGCTGCCCCTAAATCCTGTAGGTGTCTAAAGTCACAGGCCTTGCTGTCTAGAATGTGGAAATTTTGTTAGATTGGCTGCTGTCACAAGATTTGCACCATCCTGTTCCCCTCCAAACAGGATCCAGAAAATTAGTCCCGTACAGTTTTAGATCTGAACCAAAACTGTGGTGGTTGGTTTAAATCCAGGGATTTAAATCTGAAACCCTTTTCCACTTCAGATTTGCCAGATGGAGGCTTTCGTTTGAGATTTCAGTGTGATCCCATCTCTAGGGTAAGATTTTGACCATTTCTGCCCAGGTGACTTGGGGGGAGGGAAACAGGGTGCAAAAAATCTCCCCACTCCCACCCCCTACACATACATGTATACCTTGGGATGTAGAGATTTGGGATGATGGCCATAATTTCATTCTATAAATACTTTCAAAGAAATATGATCAAAGTCTGACTTTATAGTTTATTTCTTATTTTTTAAGTCTTTCCTAAATGGGTGGGGGGATCATTTTAGAACTATATGTAGCATTCCACTTACACATTCCAGAATATGCAGAACTTGTGATCCTGACATATATATCTGAAAATAGCCTGGCTTTGTGACAAAGGTGTTGGAGTGTAACAATATAGTTAATTTGCTCTGATCCCACATAAATCATTCTGGACCCAAGAAAATGCCCAAATCCTTTGCTGAATGGAGATAGAATTACAGTACTAATATGTTGCAGGTTAAGCCTATCCTTAAATTCATAGCTGAGCTGGAGTGTCAGTGACTCACTGATATATTCTAAACCATATCTGTATGATGTATGTGACTTTTCATCATGTGCAAGCCACTATGGTGTGCTTGTCCTGTCATCTGTTTCTGCCCTCCTGAGTTTTTAATGCAAACCTTTCCATTTTACTGTAATCAGTTGATCAGACGATTGTTGAATTCTATCCTTTTCCGGATGGTCAATAACAAGATTAAATAACATCTGTTCCAGAGTTTGACCCTTTTGGAACACTATTTTTTCATTTGGCAATCTTTACAGTAATAGTCTCCAGTCTCCATCGGTCCATTAGTTTCTATTTCATACCTGACTTGTATTTGTCTATTT
The DNA here is from genome assembly GCF_033958435.1 of Carettochelys insculpta. Classification (NCBI taxonomy): domain Eukaryota; kingdom Metazoa; phylum Chordata; order Testudines; family Carettochelyidae; genus Carettochelys; species Carettochelys insculpta. The sequence continues at coordinate 189,604,036 of NC_134138.1, read as the reverse complement.
CCTTTAAATGTTTTTAATATGCATGTATAGTGCACCAGGATGAATATGGTGTGATGAGAGGAATTTTGAAGAATAGCTTACTTTTGTGAAAAAATAATGTCAATATTGTGGCAAGAAGAATGGGTTACTAAGTGCTGGTAATTTTAAGTAAGACTGATCATCCTGAAAACTTGGCATAAATTGTCAACATGTTATTTCAGATTTGTTTATTTACTTTTTTCATTTAAGAACCTGTGTACGTAGCTCATTCACAACAGTCTTTAACTTCTACCTTGTTGTCTTCCCTGTGAATAGAGCCTTCAAGATGTTCCCAATGTGTTATCAAATGAAAAAATATATACAGAACATGGAAACTGGCCAATCATTCATTTAATGAACAGATTTGTAGAGCTAAATTTGCTTCTGGAGATCAGTTAAATTAAAACACACAGATGATGAGAGGCTCTGGCACCCAAACTATGATCAAGAGGACACTTGAGTCTGAAAAGATGTACCTTATCAGATTAATCATTATGTAGTACTTAATATGAAATCAAAAGAAGCTCGCCTACTATCCAGGGAAAATAAGTTAATAAAGCTAACAATAATTAGCGCTACTGGGAGTTATCTCGATGCATCTTCAGATAGAGGGGTCCATTCTCTATTGCTCTGCATCTTGTGTGGTCATTTACACAGAGAAAATGGATATAATACACAACAGTTTGGATTTAGTAGGATTTTACACCCAATTTGCCCAACTATAAAGGACATGAGGTGCAGGACAATTGAGAATCAGGCTCCCCACGTACAAAGCTTGAAAATGAGCTAAACTGTGTCTGAATTTTGACCTTCACCTCCAGACAATCTGTTCAACACCATCTCACCTCCTTTTTCTGCTGGACATGGCAATGGGGAGAAAAAACAGCTCTCCTTCCCTCCCCGCATTGTAAAGGATGTGGGTTTATATTCTTTGTGTGACCCATTTCTCGCTTTCACAGAATTTTGAATAGTAACAGAGAGAAAGCCGTGATAGTCTACATACTATCAAAATAAAAAAGTAATCCAGTAGCACTTTAAAGACTAACAAAATAATTTATTAGGCAATGAGCTGTCATGGGACAGATCCACTTCTTCCGATCATAACCGTACCAGAACAAACTCAATATTTAAGGCACAGAGAACCAAAAATAGTAATCAAGATTGACAAATCAGAAAAATATTATCAAGTTGAGCAAATCAGGGAGCAGAGGGGCAGAAGGGGGGGAGTCAAGAATTAGATAAAGCCAAGTATGCAAAAGAGCCCCTATAATGAGCTAGAAAATTGCAGTCCCAGTTCAAACCATGTGTTTAATGTGTTGAATTTGAATATGAAAGAGAGTTCAGCAGCCTCTCTTTCCAAACTGTTGTGAAAATTCCTCTTCAGTAAAACACAAACTTTCAGGTCATTAACAGAATGGCCCACTCCATTAAAGTGTTGGCTGACAGGTTTGTGAATCAGGAGTGTTTTTATGTCTGTTTTATGACCATTAATTCTTTGTCTAAGAGAGTTTGAAGTCTGTCCAATATACAACGCACCTGGGCATTTTTGGCACATGATGGCATATATGATGTTAGTTGAGGAACTTGAGAATGTGCCCGTGATTCTGTGAATAACATGGTTAGGTCTGGTGATGGAATCTCCAGAATAGATATGTGGACAAAGTTGGCAATGGGCCTCGTTTCAAGGAAAAGTTCCAGGATTGGTGTTCCTGAGGTATAGACTGTGATTGCTGGTGAGAATCCTCATAAGGTTGGGAGGTTGTCTGTAGGAGAGAACAGGCCAGTCACCTAGGGCCTTCTGGAGTGTGGCATCTTGATTAAGGATAGGCAACCTTGATTACTATTTTTGGTTCTCTGTGCCTTAAATATTGAGTCTGTTCTGGTATGGGTATGGGCTGAAGAAGTGGGTCTGTCCCACGAAAGCCCATCACCTAATAAATTGTTTTGTTAGTCTTTAAAGTGAAACTGGTGGACTGCTTTTCTGTTTTTACAGCATTGTTTTTCTGTCAGACATAGGATTCCATTTCCTTGAGGGCAGTGCTTCCTGTAGTCCCACATTTTCACTGTGAGCTCAGTAGAGAGGGAGGCTGTGCACTTAGCTTGAGTGTAAGGAGAAGTTAGATCTCCTCACCTTGTACACTAGCATCGCCTCTACAGATATTGGGCCTGTAGGCACAGGACAGAGGGGGCACTGTATGTGTTGCCTCCCACACCCCAAGCAGGCAAGCAGAGATAGAAAGGCATAGCTGTCTCCTTCACTCTTGTCTTCCTGCATTGTATTGGTCAAGACTACTCACACAGAGAAGACTTCACACGTAGTCCCCCAGACACTGCTATGTGTCCAAGGAAAGAGAGGGAGATCATTCTGTAAACATTTTTGCCGTGAGGAATTTTTGATTTTATTCCATTCCAGAGTGCCAAGGCTAGGGTGTGTGTGTGTGGGAGATATGCTTCCTTTGTTCTCTTCTTCTCTCTCTACATTCCTTACCCCTCCCACCACCAACACGACCACCACACACTGTGTCCTTCCCCATTACCATAATCTGGAGAAAAGGCATTTAAAGGAACTAGACTCCCTCCAAGAAAATGTTGGAGGTCACTGGCAGCACAGCATGGAGAAGCTCATGCTGGCATTATCTGTGCTATGACTGTTCTCTGCATGAGTAGAGGACTTTGCACTCTAGTTACTTTGAAAGCACCAGCTCACCTCAGAGAGGAAAGCAGAACTCAATAGGTAGAATAGGTTGTATGAGCCAAAGTGCCACAGATAAGGTACATCCAACAAGAAGTGTTTTCAACAGATGCTGAGAATCCCAGATGATTTACTTTGAGAATATCCATAACAAACAAATTACAGAGAGATTTTCTATTACATCCCCGTTACAGACAGTATTTATCTTGGTAGGCTCCTGCCTTTTCAGTTTGGTTCTGTTCCAGGCCGATTAACTTCTTAGCTGCAACAGAACAAACTTTGAAAGGGATCTTTGAGCTTTGAAACTGCTAGCCTCGCTAACCCACCCCACTGTTTCCTAGAATGCCACTTGATGACAGATTCTCTGCACCAAAAGCAGTTGGATTCCACGGGGGATACTGTAGGTAGAAACGACATGCCTTAGTAAAGTGAGGCAGGGAGACTTTCCCAATGCTTGTTCAACAGCATTTGTCAAGTCTGTTGTCGTTGATGAAGAAAAGAAAAGCTCTAAATGAATTTAAAAAATGAGAGAGAGAGAGAGAGAGAGAGCCTACCCCAGAGTCCCCTTCCTCTCCTTTTCTGTCACTTTTGATAAAGAAAAGCTCTTAAAAGCTGCTCTTATGGGGCTTAATGCTCTCTCCCCTTGTAAAATCTTTGATGCAGTCTGGCCTCCATCTGTCATTGCACTCACACCGAAAAAACAGTCTTGTTGAAAATGTGATTCATGACTGCAGTGATCTTGGTTAGAATGTTGCCTCACAGCTTTATTGGAGCGCCGTGGGCAGGTGGGATGGCAGCACTCAAAAGGTCCAGCCAGTGACATGAGGTCGTGGCACTTATTTATTGCAGGCATAATGGGCGAATTGCTAGACTGACATGGGGGAAATTAGTAACTGGTAGAGAGTGAGATATGCCTGCAATGCCCATGGGAGAGAGACTTAAAATTTATATCACAGTAGCACCCTACATGACCAGTTTAGACGAGAGACACACTGTGCTGGACACCGTACCAACACGTAGTAAGGAACAGTTCAAACATATGCACCTTACAGATAAGGAGCTGAGGATGCAGAGAGGTGAAGTGACTTGCTCAAGGTCATATAGGAAGTGGCAGAGCCAGGAATTGAAGTCAGGTATCCTGTGTTTCACTCCAGTGCCTTAGTCCTGAAACCGTTCTGTGTAGAAATGCAGACCTCTCCCACTTGAGCTATAGGATGATTTCCATCCATAGATTGCTATCATGTGAAACAGCCAGGATTTATAAAATGTATTAAACATGGTATGCTTTGTATCTGTTTTCTTAGCTCACAAATTTGCGCTGTGGGATGGCTTCTGAGTCTTACTGTCATGGGACCAGCAGTAGCATTGGAATGAACAAGAGAGAGATCTTGTTATCTGCCAAAGCATCATGGGCTCACCTGGATGAAGATTCTCTGACTCCAGCTGGAGTAGACAGCCCTCTTCCTGATTCACAGCTTGGTTGGTGAGACCTGGGAATGGCATTCCTGGGATTCTTAAAAGCCTATTATGGCAGATAATAATGGCATTTTTACTTGCACGGTAGCAACTGCTCTAATGACACAAGTACTAAGGCACAGACTACGCTAGACATAAGATCAGGCTTATATTCACTTGGCTACCTTGAAATGATCGTGTAATTTTGCAATAATTTTTACAATAATAATTACAGTAATTACATACAATAATTGCAATAGTTCCTTGGTAGACAATATGCACACTCCAGTGGAAACAATTACATGGTAATAAGCATTAATACTATGTGTTGTCTCCTAATAACTCCAGTGATACAAGCTATAAACAAGAATGTCATATAATTTTTTCAGTACCAAAGACCCTTATGTGTGGAGTATATAAAGGTACAATAAAAGCATTAATTTTACACTTGTGGAGTTTGCCAGACTGATGTATCTGCCAGGTGCTCCCATTAGGTCACTCTCCAGTTTTGTCCCTTCTCATTTCTATATTTCACCTCTATTTATGTTAAGGTTTTATTGGTTTCACACTGGCACCAATCACCATAGGGTATGAACCCTTTTCCCATAGAACTGAGAGCAATAGCAAAGTCCATAGGGGATTGCATGGTGTCTCTGTCCCTTTTCCTTTTTCAGTGTGTAAACTCTACTTGCAGTAGACTTTTGTTTTGTGGCATTTTAGATTTTATTAGTTTGCTTTCTAAGGCTGATTTTGTTTCAGGTTATAGCTGGTTGATTGGTTGGTTGATGCTTATTGGCTAAATGGGGTATCAGTGTTTTGTCTACAACTTTCAACATATGTTAACTCCAAATATATTGTGGAAGTGCAGACCTCTTCCACTTGAGCTCATGGTTGAGCTCTGTCTATAGGTTATTATATTCTAAAACAACCAGGATTTGTAAGATGCATAAAACACTAGTTTCTTTGTGTCTGTTTTTTGTATTGTTTTTCATTTTAGACCCTAATCCACTAATGTGCCTGCGTAGTGGAAAAAGTTGAAAAAACAGACCAAGGCCTCCTTTATTTTCAGAAGTTGTACTGATTGATTTGAATAGGCTTTAAACCTGTCCAGTCTGCATTGGGAAATTGGGTTCAGTATAACTATTTGCTCAGGGGAGTGAAAAGTTCACATTTCAAAGGTTGTTTTTGTCAAAGTTGTACTATTTTTGCATTTTTCTGACTATCGTTCATATTTATATTTTGGTGAATGTGGTGTCTAACATCAGACAGAGCACACAGTTCCAGAGCATACCATTCCTATGAACTTTCACCTGAATACCCTAAGTCAGTGTTTCCCAAACTTAAATCATTCGCATACCCCTTTTAGGACTTCAGCCTTATCGACATAACCCCATGCCCAGTGCCATCCCAGTGCTTATCTCCTGCACTTTGGGAAACACTACCCTTATTAATTAAAGACTCAGTGGTGATTGCAAGGCCATAGATTCATAGACTCATAAAATACTAGAACAGGAAGGGACCTTAAAATGTCATCAAGTCCAGTCCCTTGTCCTCACAGCAGGATCAAGCACCATCTATATCATGCCTGTTAGACATTTATCCAACCTGTTCTTAAATATCTCCAATGATGGAGATTCTACAACCATGTTAGGCAATTCATTCCAGTACTTAAAATCTTTTCAAACAAAGATTTATCTGAACATCAAGAAGCAAAAAAGCATAACTACATATCAGAATCACTCTCACTTTTTAATGACTGATTAAATAATTTTGAATTTTTCGGTGAGAGGGGATCTTCTTTAACCTTATGGCTGACGACTGTCATTCAGGAAATCTTAATTCCATTCATGACCCTGCAACAGACTTCCTGTGTGTGCAATGTTTCTGTGTGCTCTAGCTTTTACAAATGGGGATAATAATCCTTCTTTTCTCCAACCTTTTATCCATGTTCACTATATAGATTGTACCATCTTTGGGGCAGGAACTGCCTAGCACAATTGAATTTTGTTTAGAAAGAATTCTAGTTATTGAAATGCAATTACTGTCTGTCTTTCCTCATAGGTTGCTTTTGTTGTTGGTGTGGCTTTTTTATTTCCTCTTTCAATTTCTGGGATTAACGGTACTGGGAAATGAAGCAATTCAGTCATGTGATAAATTGCAATAAATTGATCAGTAGCTATAGCCAGTGATCCTAGTTCTATTTTTATTATTTGTAGAAGATTCTAAAGAAGAAAATATTCGGCACTGGCTGGATTCTGGGGTCTTGTAAGTATTGTTCATGTTATTGAATATGTATTTGCTGCATTATCAAATTATTCCTATACACTTACTATTATCAACAGTAGAGCTGGTCTGGACTTTTCCATTGGATGTTTTCCTGATGGACAATACAGTTTCTGGAAAACTGAAATTTTTTGAAATTTTCCACAGGAAAAATCAAATCTAAATATTTCATTTTGGGTGTGTTCAAAATGTTTTTGTTGAGTCAGTTCAACATTAAACTATATTTCCCTGTTATTGTGCATTGTCCTATATTCCTTCATATGGGTTGGGGGGCACACTGCCACTAATGCAGTATGGATAACCTTGGACCAAGCTCTGTGATGCATCATGGTAGTCCCATGATTTAGGTGGATCACGGGGAAATGTTCTCAGTGGAGGGAGTCTGGCTTATAAAATAGAATAGGTGCATCATATTCTATAATTACATCTCTCATGGAACAATGCATCACAATGGGTACAATGCTAAATTGTCTTAAATTGAAGCTCTTAGATGAGTTCAACAATTCCAAACTCAACATTTCAGTTTCAGAATTTCTCAGCGTATTTCATTCTGTGTGGGGAAACAAATAAAATTTCAATCTGTGATAAAAACAAATATTAGAATTTCCCATCAGATAGAAATGCTGAGTTTTGCTCACTTGTAGCCAATAGCACTGTGCAGACAGTGCTTCAATAACTAGAACTAAATTCTATTTCATAGGCAGCATTGCACCATGGAGGAGGAGGAGTGGCACAGCCTTAGCGATATGTCTCTAGTGCCGAGTATAAAAGGATGTAAGAAGCATTCATCCTGTGCGGACATGCCAGCACCTTCTCGGCTGAGGGTGGATGGGACCATCACCCTGTACCACCCAGCCATACCCCACTTGGTCAGCTGGTATTGCTAGCTAGTGACCATCCCACCACACACATTGGACCTAGTGGAGCCAGATTATGTCTGCCACCTATGTGAGTGTGCTAAAAAGAGCAAGATTTCTTTCAACTCCTTGCATCACTAGTGCCGGTGAACAGAAGAAGCTTGCTACGGACAAAGCTTCTGTTTATGTCCATGAAAATTTTGCTTGAATAAAGGCTGCAGTTTAGATATAGGGCAATAAACTGCAGCCTTTACTCAAGCAAAATTTTCATGCGCATAAGCAGAAGCTTTGTCTGTAGCAAGGATTTTGCAAGACTGGCCACCGAAGTGCTCAGTTAAGGTGTGTGGTGGAAAGGAGGTGGCATGTACTGGTAGGTATTAAGTTGGGCATGGGAAGTATTTTCCTCAACAACAAACATACGTAGCATTGAATGCCTAGTGCTATGCTTTTCCATGAAATGACATCCCCCTGACTTATCTATTTAATGAAAGAACAATTGAATGTCATGTTTTTATAATGATTCAATTCCTTCTTTTAAAAAAAAAAACACGACATCTTATATTTACAGCTTATCTATAAGTGAAGATTTACAACACGACAGAGAAAAAGCAGGTAAGAGAGAAAAAGCAGGTAAAACAATGAAAACTGTAAGGTATCTGCTTTCTGGGCAAAAGATTAACATTTATTAGTTACGGTAGCTATTGCAAGCATATCAGACAGCACGTCTCCAATTTATAAATAATCAGTAGACATTTCACCATTTATCTTTTTCCTCTGAAGCCTTGTCTATTTGTACAATACTAAAAGGCACAGTTCTCCATTTTTCTTTTCATCTGCTGTGTAGAGCTTTTTAATCCATAGGTAAACTCTCTGTTTCTTCTCCCACTTGAGTCTCAATCAGTACTCAGCAGAGACCTGTTTAATCTCCAGATGCTCTGCAGATATAAATTAGTATGTCTGCACTCCAGTCAGTAGAGCTACCTATGCCGATGTCTACCAGTGTCTGATTTGAATTGCTTCAATTCTTGCTTTGATTGTGACATTGCTCCTAATGTACTTGTTGACTGAAGGTAACAAATCCCAGAGTTATGTCAGTGATGGGGTGGGATATCAGAGGGAGCCAAAAAAATCCAATGCCTTGTTCCCTGTCAGATATGCAAGTCTGACAAAGCTTGAGTTTATGCTGTGGATCCAGATTAGTTTACCATGTTCACTTTCTAACAGGTATTCTCAGCTCCCTATTTTTTCAAATTTAAGAGGTATAGAACTGCAAAATGAAATTTCTTCTTATCTTCTCTTAATATTGAACCATCTTCTGTACTGCTACAATTTCCAGAACCTCCCAAGTATCAAAAACTACATTTAACCTTACCAAATATGTTCTTTCTTGCACATATGTAAGTATATCTTTGCCTGTGAACAAGTGCCAATTAGCACTGTTTTTGGCTTAGAAAATCAATTTTGTTTTTTGTTGTCATAAGCTTTTTCGACTGATTTTTAAAGGGTGTTATTTCCCCAAAAGTGTATTCCAGCTCAGTAATCAGATTAAAAATTTATTCAGAGTTTAGAATAAACACATTTTTAGAGATCAGAAAGTGTAGCTACTTAACTGTAACACTACTTTTACGGCCTCTTAGTTTGTGTATATATTTTCTTTTCATGTACCTCCTAAAAACACACTGCTTGCAGTTTGAGGATCTTCTGATTAAGGCTCAAGACAGGAAAGGAAGTAGAGAGTTTACCTGTCTACTTCACAGATATCCTCAAGTGCAAAGATAAATTCTTCTATGGTGTGGCTATGCCTGTTGCTGACAGATGAATTATATGCCAGGTATACTCACGACACTGAAAGCTACAATCATTTCAAATTAGCACACAGGAACAACTTCCACAGTGTTGTATTTTTGCTTCGGTGAAGCATGTGTTCATTTCAATCCCGGAAACACACACTACTGAGGAGTAACAGAGAGAAAGCCGTGCTAGCTACTGAGGAGTTTACTATAACTGTAAATTTCTGTTGGCAGGGCATCAAGTTCTTTTAGAAGGAAATGTTGGCAAGCTCAATCAAGGAAGAATTCTAATAACTTCCCACATTTTTTTTCTTTTGCCTTTGACAGGCCCCCAGCATTTTTATAAGCATCTAGAGCTTTTGATTTCATGAAGCCGGAAGAGTATACACTGTGTCATGAGACAAGTAGCAGATTCTTGTGCAAATTATGCACAGAGCTTGCTATAAAGGTTCTGTTTTTTGTTACCATAGCAATTACAGAATGCCAACATCCTTTATGTTCATAATTTAGATGGTTGTCCTTTAAGTAAGTAAACCACAAGAATTTGTGTCGGGATTTATGAGCTGGAAAGTAATCTAAAAGAGAACAAGAAAAGATGCTTTTTCCAAACTTTGTAGACAAAGTTTTGTTAATAGAAAGCAAATTCCACCTCTCAAATATAGTACTCTCTCATCTGGCAACATTCTTCCAGACCACAGATGTTCCAGAACCACAGAGTCATGTGGCTGGGGATAACCGGCAAGTGCGGGTCCATGGGGCAGCTTGGCTGGAGCTGGAGCCGGAGCCAAAGCCCCTGCCTGATCTGCAGCAGACCCTGAAGGTGCAGGATGGGACTGGCACCTCAGGGCAGCCCCAGGAAGCCTGAGGCCAGTGTCCCTAGAGCAGTGCAAGGCTGGGGCTGGGGCAGCCCCTGGAAAACACAGGCTGCCTGGGGGCAGAAGCCCTGTACCTCTCTTGGGCCATCAAATTCTCTTGTTAGGGCCCTGTTAGGTCCTGACCATGTTGGGCTAGGGAGGTGCAACTGGTATTTAAAAGTGACACAAAAGAAAGCTTCTGTTAATCTCACAAAAATATTCTGCCCCAGTGTCCAAGCAGCGAGCAAGATTTGGAATCCACAAATGCTATTGTTGAGAGGAACAATAAATTGTACTGATGCAGCATATTGTATCCTAATCTGACTTTATTTACAGCAGTGAGCAAATTTATTAATGACATAAGCAAAACATAGCTCATAGCTCTAGCCTTCCTGGATCTCTAGTAGTCAATATACAATGCTTCTGGCTACTAGTCAAACTGTTTCTCAAACAATAACTATTTCAGATGCTGTGAATGTATTAACTCCTCCCCAAACACAGGAAAGATTGGATCCAAAACCTAGTGGAGTCGATGGAAAGACTTCCATTGACTTCACAGGGCACTGGATTTGACTTTAAAAGTTTTATCCGAACTGGAAAGTTATACCAGTACAAAATAACAGGTGAATTTAAACTAATGTGATTATACTATTATAACCCCCTGTGGTACTCTTACTCTTAAGAAGAATTAGCCCTGCCGATTTAGGTGACAGTCAAAACTACTACAAAGCATGGTGCTCAGAAATCTCAGTTAACTGTCAGCTGGGACAGCTGTGCCTTTGGAATGAGTTTGCTGTTGATAGTTCATCACCTCCAAAACCATCTATTTTCACCTCTTTACTGCTTTTATTTTTTGCTAAAATAATATGGTAGTGCAATAAAATAAACTTTATGTATGTTCAAATTTGACAACATTTCTGTCCTGAGAGGCATAAGGAAGCATAAATATAGGTATATTTTTCTTATTTGCAGTTTCCTTGGCTCACCCAGGAATGGTGCAAATGACTGTGCAAGATTATATGAGGTAGGCTTCAGACAATGCATAGCTATGTTAGATATTCATTTTTATAAAGGAATTAATTTTATATTTAATATGTTGAAAAAGCAGCAAAGCTCTTTTTGCCTGTGGATATCTCTTTTGCTTTTTAAACATTAGTTCCTTCATTCAGGACCTAAGCACTACGTAAGTCTTTTGTTTCAGCTGTATCTTGTGCTGCATCTTGGAAAGGGAGCAAATAGATCGCCTTTTTATCCATAACTTTATTAATGCCCCTAACCTTCTCAGTTAAATGTGGGTAAAGCGAAGTCCATCTATTACAGAAGCATGAAATTTGTATGCTAGAAAAAGGCTACCAGATTACAGAATGTTCATTCTGCAATGAATAAACCCTTAAAACCAGTCATTGTTGTTCAGATTTATTCCGAATACAGTCAGAAATCTTAACTATGTAAAGAACTGAGATGAAATGTAGCTCTTGCTGTTGCTACTTAGTGAGCCTATTCTTTGTTAACAGTAATTATATCCTTCAGAAGTAGGTGGCTAGAGAAACTGTGCTCCCTAAAGATTCCCCAGAGATTCACCATCTGTCAGAAGCGAGACATTCTGCCACCTTTATAATTAGCATTTACTGGTACCTCACACCTACATTCTAACACCTACTGTAACATACTGTTCTTGAGAATAAGTTGTACTGCCACAGTATCATATATGCTCTTCTTCTTTGGCCTTGATATTATGTATCATTATAAACTAAGAATAAATGCAAATGTTTACTCTGGAATAAAGTCATTATGACATCCCGCAGGACCACAAAAGTAAACACACTTCATTGTTGCTTTTTCAAACTCCTGTAGATCTTTGCATCGGTTTTCAGAAACTCCTGTTATGTCAAGGTGGAACAGTTTCAACTCATCCCATTCTCTTGCTAGTGCACCAAAAAGGTTAGTAGTTTCTAGATATTTTAAATTCTTTGTGGTAGCACTTAGTCCTCTTTAGAGACTGACAAATACCTGAGAGTTAAAAATCCAATACATTGATAGCAACGAAGGGTCCTGTGGCACCTTATAGACTAACAGAAAAGTTTTGAGCATGAGCTTTCGTGCTCTGATGCATGCATCTGATGAAGTGAGTCTGTGCTCACGAAAGCTCATGCTCAAAACTTTTCTGTTAGTCTATAAGGTGCCACAGGACCCTTCATTGCTGTTACAGATCCAGACTAACATGGCTACCCCTCCGTTACTTAATACATTGACAGTAAAGGATAAAGATACCAGGACACTCAGTCCTGCTCCCAGTGAAGTTCATGAGAATTTTTTCATTCACTTCAATGAGAACAAAATGGCCCTCTGCTGATGTATAAGGACCTGAAACAATGCTCACAGATAAGCTTTCCATTTCCATCAGAGGGCTGTGGGTCAGTCCCCGGTGAGTATTGAGGCATGTTTATGAGGCACTCTGTGAAAGGCTAAATTGCTGTAGCACATGCCTTGTCTAGAATGTGGGCGGAAATCCTTTATCTTTTTTATAACTTTTTTATATGTTCTCTTTTACTAAGTACTCTACATCTCCCTTATCTTTTTAGTGTAATGCATCCCTGAGAGAAAAAATCATGTGCCTCTGTACTGCAAACATGTACCTGTCACTAAGGCTACGTCTACACGTGCACGCTACATCGAAATAGCTTATTTCGATGTAGCAACATCGAAATAGTCTATTTCGATGAATAACGTCTACACGTCTTCCAGGGCTGGCAACGTCGACATTCAACTTCGACGTTGGGCAGCACCACATTGAAATAGGTGCTGCAAGGGAACGTCTACACGCCAAAGTAGCACACATCGAAATAAGGGTGCCAGGAACAGCTGCAGACAGGGTCACAGGACGGACTCAACAGCAAGCTGCTCACTTAAAGGGCCCCTCCCAGACACAGTTGCACTAAACAACACAAGATCCACAGAGCCGACAACTGGTTGCAGACCGTGTGCATGCAGCATGGATCCCCAGCTGCAGCAGCAGCAGCCAGAAGCCCTGGGCTAAGGGCTGCTGCACACGGTGACCATAGAGCCCCTCAGGGGCTGGAGAGAGAGCGTCTCTCAACCCCTCAGCTGATGGCTGCCGTGGTGGACCCCGCTATTTCGATGTTGCGGGACGCGGATCGTCTACACGTGCCCTACTTCGACGTTCAACTTCGAAGTAGGGCGCTATTCCCATCCCCTCATGGGGTTAGCGGCTTCGACATCTCACCACCTAACGTCGATTTCAACTTCGAAATAGCGCCCAACACGTGTAGCCGTGACGGGCGCTATTTCGAAGTTGGCGCCGCTACTTCGAAGTAGCGTGCACGTGTAGACGCGGCCTAAGAGATCAGTGTTGGGAGAGTGAGATGGATGAAGGAAACAGAATTTTTGAACAAAAGCAAAACCATGTAATAGCTAACCCAAAAGAAGAGTGATGCTGGGACAGTGATATGCATTGCGTTTGTTTTCTCCACAGTATCACTGAATGGCTGCAGTTCTGGGAAGAGGATCCAGTTGAGATTCTACTAGATTTGGGGTTTGGGACAGAAGAACCTGATATTTGCAGTAAAATCCCTTCTCGATTCATCAGTAATGCATCTGTAGCAAAAGGAATCAACATCCGAGTCTTTCTGGATGCTCAAAAGCAGCGTATGGACATTGAGAATCCCAATTTATATGGTAAGTAGGGAAGCATTTCATCAGGGAAAATAAAGGGGGGTGGGTGCTGTGCGGATAGGGAGAGAAGGACCCGGCAAGGAAAATTAATAGGGTCCAGGGCCATATTCAGGAAACATAAACACAGTTCTGCAACCTTACAACATAACTGCTTCCTGCCATTATAAATACATTTATGACCTTTTAACTGTATCCATAACCAGGTTGTCAAACGTAACTGTTTTTAAAGGGTAAACAAACCCTAAGATGTTTTAAGATGTAACCAAGCTCAAATTTTTGCTGTCTGTGTTATTACTTTAAAAATTACATTTATTACTTACCAGAAGATTTACACAGTAGTGCTTAGGTTCTTAACTCAAATAATATTTGGGTATTTTTCATGTAAATTATTGCTCTGGGGTGGTGCTGGAGATGAGGGATTCAGTCTGTAGACTCCCCCAAGGAGAGAGGACAACACTAGCCCTCTCTCACCAAATCACCTTGGGGCCAGGTGAAAGGCACCTGCCCATGACAGATCTGGCTAGGGTGCATGCCTGGGGGACAGACAGACGCACAAACTATCTGAAATATATAGTAGATAGCTGTCCCTTTCTTCAGCTGTGCCTCCCACTGCCCCAATGGAATTATAGTTATCCTGGCCCCTTGTTGCTCCCTGTGTTCATTATCCAGTATAACTGTCCCTTTCCATTTTATAAGAAACAGTTGCATTTCAGGCATAACCCATTGTCCTGGCAGAACCAAACGCTTACCTTGCTGTAAGCTATGGTAAAAGGAAGGTGCATACCAAATTTGGTGATCCTAGTTCTTAACATTTAGGAGGAGTGCTTGCACAAGCAGACAGATGGACAGACAGACTCACAGACAACTCTGCCAAATATATAGTAGATATAGAAACTAAAAATGCACCATGCACTTCATAGGTAATGTTTCTATGCTAAAGGAAAAACATGATACAGGCATACTAGAGTTCTTGTTTTTAAGCACAAGTCTGGGAGACATATGGTTGGATAATCAGTTTTGTAGCATATTTGCTCCTAGAGTTGTTCCATGTTCCAAAGTAACAGAGAGGTAGCCGTGTTAGCCGTCTGTACTCCAACAAAAAAGCAGCAGAAATGTAGCATTTTAAAGACTAACAAAATGATTTCTTTGGTGATGAGCTTTCATGGGACTCACCCACTTCTTCAGATCAAGAGAGCTCATCACCAAAGAAATCATTTTGTTAGTCTTAAAAGTACTACATTTCTGCTGCTATGTTTCAAAGATATTGAAAATGTGAAAGGATTCAGAAAAAAACATTAAGACTAATTTGAGGACTGGAAAACCTGGTTGACAGTGTTAAAATCAATCCACACTAATCAAAGAACAAGCCAAGAAGTGACTTGATCACAGTCTAAAGGCACATATGTGGAAATGAGATGTTATCAATCTACCTACCAATGTGGTATTCTGAAAACTTTAAATTAAGATTGAAGACCTTTCTAAAAGATATGTTCTAGATTTACATGAAGTTATGGTCTTGATGTAATTCACAGCCTTTCAAATTATTTGGTGAAATTCACATGCTTGTGTTTTGCAGGAGGTCCTCTTCTGTCTTTATAATCTGCTGATCATCAGTGTAGACAAGATTTTAGGATTATGGCCATGCTTTATAACCTCTAGGTCTGATTTCTAATTCAAATTATTAAAATTCACCTACATTTATACTGAAGACTACCTAACTAGGGTTACCATATTTGAACTTTCAAAAAAAGACAGCCCGGAAAGGGCATGTATCTGTATCATGATCTACCAATGCACACTGTATTAATGTACTAGATATACTATAATGTATCAATACAATGTGAGTTGGTAATACTCAGAAAGATACACTCCTTCTCAGGGGTGTCCTTTTTATTATATGATGATCTTAACCTAACTCAGCTCATAGTCCTGCTAAAACTAATGGATCTATGTATGAAGAAGTGTTGAAGTATCTAACATGAGTAAAACTACCAAAATCTGGACCCCAGGCTTTTTAGTATAGACCAAGTAACTGTGGTGTCTTGTGCCTCATAAGTACCAAATGTAGGTAGATCACCTCACTACATCACCTATCTTTACTCATGCCTGTCTTGTTGCCTCCTGTCATGCAATTGGGTGCTCCCTATGATGTCAAAGTGGTACAATCCATCTTCCAGTGTCTTTCCAGTCTCGGCACTACTCCAAGCCACCAGCAAAGCAATGAGAATCTGTTCCTCAGTCTCAGAATTACAGCTGGTTGACTCATTTTTTTTAAATTACAGATTTTGACTTTTCCAAAGGAAAAGGGATTTTTTTTTTCAGAGGCCTCCTTTTTCTACTGTCTTTGTTCAGTCCATATTGCCACACACTGCCCCCTTCCTTCTCCTGTTGGTCAGACATCCCTTCCATTTTTTTATTTATTTTTTTTTTTAATCTGGACTTTTGAAATTTGTCTGACTAGGCAGATTGGTCTCCATGGGGTGGGAGGGAGTTGTTGTTTTTTAAATCTCCCAGCTATTAATTTCTGGAGGCACTCAGACCTCAAACTCCCTTAGACAAAGAATTAATAGGCACAAAACAGACATAAAACACTCCAGATCCACAAACTGGTTAGTCAACATTTTAATGAGGTGGGCCATTCTGTTAATGACTTAAAAGTCTGCATGTTACTGATGAAAAAATTTCACAGCACTCTTGAAAGTGAGACTGACGAACTGTCTTTTATATTCAAATTCGGCACATTAAGGTGTGGTTTGAACCAGGATGGGAATTTTCTGAGTCACTGTAGGGGCTCGTTTGCATACTCGGCTTAATCTAATTCTTGACCTTCCCCCCTTCTATCCCTCTGCTCTCTGATTTGCTCACCTTGATCACATTTTCCCACAAAAGCTCACCTTATAAATTATTTTGTTAGCTTTTAAAGTGCTACTTGACTGCTTCTTTTCTATTTGGGTTTGCTGGTTGGGTGACTGCAGTTGGAGAATAAACTGTGGTTTTGGCTTCCACAGTAAGGCCAGATTTATTATTTTCCTGGGTTTCTAGAGCTGTTTAATTGCTGGTCTGACCTTTTCAAATGCATTTGCTGCTTGTTGGTGTATTATTTGTTGGTGCTTCTGTTTGATTGGTGGTAATTGATTCCTCTGTATAGTTACTGAGCCAGATTCTCAAAAGAGCTCAGCATCCACAACTGAAGCCAGATTTTTCAAGAGCTCAGCTGTCCTTTGGGCACCTAAATAAAAACCAGAGGTGAAATCCTGGCTCCATCTAAATCAATGGCCAAACTCCCATTTGTTTCAATAGAGCCAAGGTTTCAGCTCTGATTTTTCATAAGTGCTCAGCAGCCAGCAGCTCCCTTTGTGACACAGATGGCCAGATTTTTGTGAGCTAAGCACCCCAAAGGCTGAGCTCTTTTGAAAATCTAGTCATTTACTGTGTTGTCTAAATGGGAGCAGAACTCCGTAGAAAATCTAGCCAGTTCAAGTCATCCTCAGGTTGGAAAGGAGTTTGCTGGGAATAAATGGCCAGAAAATACCAGCCTTGAGAAGAAGAAAACATTTGTCAGTCTCCATTTTCACTCACTCTCTTCCCCTTCTGTCTTCCTCCTCTTTGATTTTCTGTGCATGTCTGATTTCAGAAACTTTATTGTTGATATTCCTGGCTCTTCAGTGTGGAGGTTCCCCCAAATGTTCTGTATCTACATGCATTAAATGTTGCATTCTGAATCTCTTTTACATATTTCTGAAAGATAACAATGTTTTGACTATAAAATCCAGAGTGCTATATTTATTGTGTGACTCACTGGAAGGAAGATTGCTTAAAGAGAAAGAAGGTGTATGTTTGAAGATCCATAATTAGTTCCCATTTTGTGTTAAATTCCTAGAGCTGTTCAAATATTAGAACTTCTGTCCCATGGCGATACATTGTGTCAAAATATGCTAATGTTGAAATTTTTGAGGTGGTACAGTCAAAAATTGATTTCACATGGGTCAAAACTTTTCATTTCAACATAATTGCTCCAAAGAAAACATTTAAAAATTCCCTAATCTAAAACATTTCCTTTCATTATGTGGTTCCTATGTTGTCTCCCTGAACTTCTCTGGTGCCTCATGGGAGTTGCAGTTTGGGTGCCTCATGCACCCATTCTTGTTTTTAAGTTCTCAGCCAGGTGACATTTCTAATGACGCACTATTGTCTTATGATGTCCATGGCCCATCACAGAAGTTCATTCAGAGGATAGGCTGCAGCACATCATTCTTCAGCTGCTCTGAAATGCAGTATTTCAGGACCACAGACCAAGATGACGAGAACCAAAATTAATCATTTCATTTTGGTTTCTCTCAGTGGCAAATTTAAAATAAGCAAAATTTAAATTTTTGATGCAAATATGTTTACAAAAACTGCATTTTCCAGTTAAAAACATTTTGTGGGAAAATTTCCAGTCACCACTCAAAGGATGTCCACTTATCAGATTCTAAATCTTTATAGCACAGTCTTCTAGACAATTTAGCATGGAACTTAGGTAAAGAAAAACCAAAATGAGTTGCTTTTTTTGTTCAGGTATTGAAGACCGGACCTTACAAAACCATAGACACTAACCAAAGTATATATGGTATATAACTGAGTCATATACAGAGCATTACACATGTGATAGAACTAAGCCACTGATCAAATTACACATGCTATATAACTGTAAAAAGGCTTATTTACAAAGTTGTTATCCTGAGACAATTACCACACAACTGCAAATTCTAGTGTCTCAACTCTATTCCTTAAGACAGAGGTAGTCCATCATTTTTTGTCAAGCTTCAAATTTCTTGGTCAAAATATAGTCAAAGTCCAGATTCTGGAAAAAATAATAATTAAAAATAACAACAATGATAATAAGTAGTAAATACAAATATTTTGGAGTTCATTGAAAAATGGCTGGTGGGCTGGATTTGGCCCAGGATCTGCCTAATGACTACCTTGCCCTTAAAGCCTCATCTTCACCACAAATTTCAGCTGTGGTGTAAATGGCTGTGTGGATAACTGTACTGTAATCAGGGTCTTGCAGTTGTAATATGAAAAGACCTTGATGCATAAGAGTAGTTTAATTGAATTCAGTGAGATTTCCTGCATGGGCAAGTATTTGTTAGAGTGAGTAAAGATTTGGACAGATGGCTCCTTAGTATGTAGAAAAACAACTAGAAGTTCTGTAAGTAATGTGGGCTAAATTCAGACCTGCTCATCTTACTCGTGTGTAAACATTACTGATGGGACAGCTCCACTGAAATCAGTGGGACTACCCACATAGGGAGCAATATTGATTGAAGCAATGTTAGCCTGATGTGGTTATTCCAGTGATGTAACTGAAATCACTGTAGTTACACAAGGCATGAATCTGGCCTGGTGCATCAATTACACGCACAATTAGTGAATTATTGTTTGCATCTTTTTCCTCCTCATTTGACTCATTCATTAGCTGTCATAAACTGAGGGAGTAGTTTTTGACATTTTGCTCTGCTTTTGCCATCTACTTCAAACTATAAAAAGGTAAGGACAATGTACGTCAGAAATGTTCAACAATTCTGTCATTAATAATTCAACAGAGATTAGTAGCTGGCCTTTTAACATCCTGATATTGTAATAGCCTTTTAATGTGTAATACTGAAGATGTATCTTGTAGTCAGGAAATATGTTACAGCATCACTGATATGCAAAATCGTAAGTGAGTCAGGCCATCATCCCAAACTCAAGTCAATAAAAACTTTACTTCACAAAACACCACTGTGTACTCTGTATGCTGGTTGATCCAACGACTAGTTTTTAACCATAACTAGTGAGAGCTTTGTCATTGTCCATAAAGACTTTAGGGTGGCAAAATCCTACTCTGAAGTTAAAAATCAGGCAGTGCTTGGAAAAAATGTAAGTCTCCAAGAGAAATGGTAACAATCAATATTATGATAGTGGTCCCTGATGCTTAGGGTCACCATCCATCCCATACTGGGTGGGACGGTCCCGTATTTGGAACGCCAAAAAGGTGTCGTCCCAACTTATTTTTAAAAGTGGACTAATTGTCCTGTACTCAGGTGTTCCCCCTGCTGACCTTCTCTGCCAGCAGCTGTGCAGGCATAGCTGCTGGTGGGAGTCACTTCCCCGAGCCTCAGGGAAGCAGGGGGAGCATGGGCAGCTGCCACGTCCCTGCTGCTTCCATGGGGTTCCCCAGGTTTCCTGAGGAGGTCTGGTGGCTGCCGCTTCCCTGGGGCTTCTGGGGTTTGCGGGCGGCTTCCACTTCCCCAGGGCTTCCAGGGAGTGCCCAGCTCTGCCACTTCCCCTGGGCTCCCCGGGAGCTTTGGTGGCTGCCGCCTCCTTCTCAGCTCCCTGGGGCTTGAGGGAGCTGGGAGAAGCCGCCCCTCCCGCACATATCTCCCTGTCCTGTATTTGGGACGGGGAGATATGGTCACCCTACTAATGCCCAGACCCAGCTCAGATCCATGTTAAATAGTCCCAGGTTTTCTAATCATCAGTGAAGTGGCTTTCAGCATCTGCATGTCAGTACGTGCAATAAATTTGGCTGCTCACTATGAGGAATGGAAGCCAAGAAGATTAGAACTTTTCCATCTATTCTCCTCAGTGAATTTCTCAAGGAATCTGGAGCCCTTTTAACATAATCATTGCCGCAGGAAGGGAGCAGGACACAATGCGCAGCCACTGTGTTTCAGCAATTTTTGCCAAGAGCCTGGCAACATTTCACACTGATGGAAATCTCCAAAATTCTTTAGTTAATTATTTATTTTTTTATGAAACAGATGAAAAATTAAATAATTTCCTGTTAGCTCTTATGCTGTGAAATAATATTTGCCAACAAAATACAGAGACTTGATAACTTATGCTGTGGGAACCATGTGAAACTTCTAAAACAACAAGAAGTCCTGTGGCACCTTATAGACTAACAGATATTTTGGAACATGAGCTTTCGTGGGCAAAGACCCGCTTCATCAGATGGGTCTTTGCCCATGAAAGCTTATGCTCCGAAATATCTGTTAGTCAAAAAGGTGCCACAGGACTTCTTGCTGTTTTTGAAGATACAGACTAACTTGGCTACCCGTCTGATACATGTGAAACTTGTGTGTGTGCAAATTCTGCCGTGGTCTGTGTAGGACAATATACTTAGGATCCTAAAATCCTAGGGCTTGAAGAACCTTTGGAGGTCATCGATTCCAGTCCCCTGCCTAAAGCTTTCCTGCTTTCTGTTTTTCTGAAAACAAAAATGGGGCCTTTGGGGTTGTAGTGAACTATGTATTGAAATAAATTACAGTACTTAATTGCTATCAGGTAAAGGATTTATGCGTTTTACAGGGGGTTTCAATGACAGACAGCAGTACATATTTGAGATCTGATTCTGACACCTTTATTCACAGTGAAGAGCACTTTGAACAAACCTATTGAGTTCAGTGGGTTGACACATAATATGAGTCACTACGTTGTTAATACTGGAATCGGATCTCTCTTATTGTATTTGAGAACTTGAAGCTTGTTTCTGCAGCCATAACTTATGTTGAGTAATATTAAAACAAGTGGATCTAATGAGCTCAGTGCAACTTTTTGTTAAGACTACCTGATTTAAGAGTAACGCAATCATGCTGTTATAAGCCTGACCCAAAACCCTTTTGAAGTCAATGGAAAGACTCCAGATGACTTCATTGAACTTCTGATCAGGCCCTTAATGTGTTTATTAACCATGAAAGTTTTTTAAATTAATTTAACAAAGCACTTAAGCATGTGATTATCTTTAAGCACCCAAATCCACCCCTATTTACTAAAACATTTAGGGAGTGATTCTGATTTACACTAAGAGCCCTTTAAGTCCCATTTTAACTGCCAGCATGGTGTCTAGGGCCCAGAGTGTAGCTGAGAAAAACACTCTTAGGAATGAAGCTTAAGCAGAAGTTTAAATTCTTTGCAGAAACTTTGATTTCTAAAGTAAGCTCCTAAATCCATATTCCTGAACCATTGTACTTATGCCCTGCAGGTTTTGGTTGCAGAACACTGAAAAACACTCTTCAAAAACACTTTAAAATATGGATAAAAAAAGAATCCATAATAAAGAGATCTGTAGAAGCCCTAGCATTCCTTTCCCAAAGCAGCCCATTATTTGAATAACTCACAGTCTCTCTGAAGAAATGCAGAGGGGCTGAACCACCTTGACAATGTGTGTAACCTGAAGGTATTATTTTAGGTCATGGACACATTATTCTCTCCTGTTTTAAGAATTTACCATTTCATTCTTTCCTTCCAACTTAAGGGCGTTTTCGACAACTGGAAGTATTGGATCACGTGACTAGTGCCCTGTCCTCTTTGCTGAATGGCATTAACACCCAGCAACAGAAACCAGAGGAGAATCACGGGGAACAAAAGAGCGTGATGAACATTCAGAGGGACAAAACTGAGGCTGCACAAGGCAGACAGAGAAGGCTGTGTCAGTTCCTGAGAAAAGCTTCTAAGCAGGCAACAGTACTGCAAAGGAGCCCTCAGGCTTCTGGAATCTCAGAGTCATTCAAGAACAGAGGAGAGCAGTCCCTCACTTCTGCTGAGATAGACCAGCATGTAGCAATCAGGACACGCTGTTCAGAAAAGAATACTTCGGTGAGTCTGACCCAGGAACAGTTTTCCACTGAGGATGGTGCACAAACATTATCTCAGCTGCCACAGACTCCCCTAGGGAAACCTCACATTTTGTCACATGGAGTTGTAAAGCAGCCACAGTTTTCTTCTGCCTCAGAGATGACCATCAAAGACAAATCAAGGAAGGAGTCCAATTTGCTCTTAACCAACACACTCAGAAGAGTGTCAGGTTTAAAGAGGAAGTCTCCAGATTCATTTGAAATGGAAGAGGTAAGGCAGATTACAAAGTGCTGCACAGGGGCAATGTGCATGGACAAATGGTAAATACAAGCATGGATCCGGCTTCTTTTTTTCTAAGATGAAAATAGAATATTTCAAATGTCACATCCTTGCCCCATGGAGAGAAACAAGAGCCCTTTGGCCATTTAAGGTTTTCAATTTAGTTTAAACTGCTGTCAGAAAATTTGGCACAAGGGTTACTCGAAAAGCACGATTATACCAACAAGTGCATGATGCAGAAGTTGTTTTTTTAAGCTCTGTGTCTTCAACCAAGATCATTCAGAGCGATAACTTGTCTTTCGATCCACATTCCATTGAGTGGCTCTAGTTCCCCATCTGCTGACAGTGCCTGTTAGGAACAGTGCAAAACTGATAGGTTCAGTGTGGTGCAGCCCAGCCTGGAGTGTTTCTTAGTCCTAATCTTACATAAAAATTGCAATTGTAACACTGGGATCAACTGGAGTGTGTCTGGTCCCATTGCTGCAGAAAGAAGCTCAGTAAGACTATTGCCCCCACACTGGTAGTTCTTATGGGATGCCCAGAGGAGCAGGCTTATCTCGCCAGGCACCCAAAGACTGAAGGTAGGGAGGGAGGCCAATATTTGGGGTCTTCTGGAAGAACCAAGAGAACAGGGAGAGGGAATACCTGCTATGGACATTTGGAACTTGAGAGGGAAGTGGCATGTCTCCTCCCTAGAAGATGGCAGCAGATTAAGAAGTCTTTCCACTTTAAAGAGATGTTTAAAAAAGGTCATTATAGTGAGGCAGGATCCTGGACCCATGGAGAGGAGACTGGTCCTGGTCATCTAAGTCTTATTTCAAGTTTTTATTTTGCTACGACAATTTTTTATCCCAGCCAACATCCACCTATGTGCCCTGCAGAAGCTAAGAAAAATCCTAAGCTCTGGCTGCAAGGTTGGGGTAATGGCTCCACCCACTCACCCCCACGCTTCCACACATCCCAGCTCACAGAGAAGCATACGAAACACTCTCTGAGGCATAAGCTTTCGTGGGCAAAGTCCCGCTTCATCAGAGGCATCTGATGAAGTGGGTCTTTGCCCACAAAAGCTTATGCTCCAAAATATCTGTTAGTCTATAAGGTGCCCCAGGACTTCTTGTTGTTCTTGAAGATACAGACTAACACGGCTACCTCTCTGATACTTGTCTCTGAGGCAGTGTGTCTCAGCACAGTGGATTAGAAGGGCCAAATGAGGTGTGTACATATTGAAGAGCACCTCGCATAATAGGGGCACTGATCCATATATGGGAGGTTTTGAGTGCTTCTCTAAATACAAATTATGAATAATAATAATAATAGCTAGAGGTTCAACTGAAAGAGTAGCTATGGTTGTTTGGTTATCTCATTGACTAGAGTTTCTTTGAAGGACTAGTACATGGTTTTATCAGATTGCACAATTCTTGGTTCAGGCACTGTCTCTGTTCTACGTTTGCACAGTGGGGCACTGATCTATGATTGTTGTCCATAGCCACTATCTCAATGTAAGTAATAATATGCTGGGGACATAGTAAGCTACCATAGACAACAATTTTTTTTTCAAATAATGGTTTCTAAAGAAACCATTAGAATACCCTAGCAGAATATCTCCCTTGTTACCTTGGAAAAGAAACATGACCCAGCATTCTCTGAGCAATATCCTGCCCTTTCTTACGCATCATTGCAAGGATTTGGCCCCAAAGGTCAGATTTATACTACTATAGTCACATTTTTGAAGGGCATTTGTTTAAGCCAGTTCAGTGTCAGGAGCTTGAATATATAGTAGCAGGGTAGGAGTCATTTTGCATTGACAGTTAAATGTGGGAGTCAGAGAGTGACCAGGACTAGAACCTGCCTTAAAAGGCTAAAAAGCAATACAAACGGGATCCATGGGAAGATTTGACAGAATTTCTGTTGAAATTTCTCAATTCTAAAAGGGGAAATAGACTTACAATAATAAATAAGCTGTTTTTGTTTTGTTTATTTTCTGTCTCAGATCCAAAGCTTTGAGGATGAAATTCCATGGGGAAATCCTCATGACAGCACTTCAGGTGGGTATTGACAAATAAAATGCAACTTTAAAAAAATCCCAAATTTTTTGGCTGTGTCTACACTAAGACAAAACTTCGAAATAGCCACACTAACGACCATATCGAAGAATACTAATGAGGTGCTGAATTGAATATTCAGTGCCTCATTAGCATTAGGATGCTTCCGGCCACAGCCTGCCCAATGCTCTTCTAGATGAGGGACAGAAGCCCAAACCCTGGCGAGGACAAGCAGAACCCATACCGTGTACCCATATCTTGTGTGGGACTGTGAACTGAACAAAAGTCTGGGGCTCAGGAGTGGGACTGACCTTGTCACACCATCTATTGCACAATGCCTTCTCTAAGTACTCTTACCTTCTATGCAGTTTGGATGCACAACTATGAATGTGCCAACCAAATGAGCATTCTGCATAGTAAAATGATGTGGCTTTCATGTATGCCCACAAGGTAAAAGGAGCTCTGTCTGTGTGCCTGGAAGTCTGCTCACATGCCATTCACTGCCAGGCTGGAGCCTGTGTTAAGTGCTTAAAGGGTTAATGCACAAATGACTGGACTGACAGTAAAGTGGCAGTGTGCCTTATATCAGGTAGGTGGACCTGCATTTGGGTGCTGAGTTCTTTGTGCTAGAAAAATGGATGAGAAATGTTGGAGCAGCAGGCTTCTCAGCCTCCTGAACAGGGCATGTCTGGCAGAGTTCTCGAGTTCCTCTCTCTAACTGAGGGTGAGCAATAATTTTTGATGAGAGGATACACCAAGATTTTGCTAAGTGGTCAAGGGACGCACTTTTCTATGGCGGTTGGGTGCAGAAGGGATAGGGGACTGGGGTACAGGAGAGGGTGTGGGAGTTGAGAGTGAGTTTGAGCAAAGGAGGGGGTTGTGACCCGGGGCAGGGTATTGAGGTGCAGGGCCTGGGTGGGGGTGTGGATGCAGGACAGGATTCTGGCCTAGGAGAGGTGTGTAGGAGGGGGTGGCGTGCCAGAGGTGGACTATGGCTGGGAGGCACTTATCTAAGCAGCTCCCAATCAGCTGCCTGAGCATGCTGGCTTCCCTGCCTGCCAGCAGACCCAGATTCAAAGCCAGGAGCTGTTCCATGTTGCTCTCTGTGATGGGTGAGAAGGCTTGGTGCACTGCCCCTGCCCCTCAGCAAAATCTTAGTGCCTATTGTCTGTAAACTAACCAACAGCAGCTGAGATATTGCTTGGTGCAGGGCAACATGCGAACACTCCCCCACCCGCAGTGCAGAGAACCACAGAGAGCAGCCAGTTGGCAGGCTGGATCTTGCCTGCCCCAGATCTAGCTAGAACTCAGAGCAGCCATGAGAAATTCCCGAGCTGGGGTGTATCATTTTGTCATTAAACCTGAGATTGGTAGGGAACAGGCAGTAAGGGATAAAGGGAGAAACCCTGGTGAGCCTTACCATATCCTAATGATATGATGTTAATATTTTAAAATGCACAGCACGCTCCTGAAATAACTAGCCAAAATCCATACTTAGTCACATAAATAAGTGGTCTGATATCCATTGATCCTAATCATCCATATACTCCATTGACTTAAACAAGACTTGACATCTCCCAAGGTGACATTATGGTGGCAGCATAGCCAATAGGACAAGTTGCATTGATTGCAGTAAGGCCAGGAATTTACCCTGGTGCATGTGTTTCACTTAGTAAATGCTAGAACTGATCAAGCTATTTGCAGTGAACAATTTATCCAGCAGCCTTTCCTTTGGTTTCCAAACGATCAGTGAGCAGGTGTTTGTTTTTAATGATTGTGGTAGTTTATATGTAATCATTCAGTAAATGGATCGATGTGATTGTTCATTTTGGTCACGACTTTGGCTAGTCACTATGGGCCTGATCCAAAGTCCATTGATATTACTGGAAAGAATGTTTACACTGCAAAAAAGCACCTGTGATGACCCAAGTCAGCTGACAAGAGCTTGTGGGGTTATAAATTGCCAGGCAATGTTGAAGCTCAGGATGGAGCCTGGACTCTGGCACTCTTAGGCTCAGGCTGGCTACTGGAATGTCCACCCAACAACTAAACAACCCCACAGGCCAAGGCCTATGATCCCTAGCCGGCTGCCACAGCCCAGTCATGTGTATGCTACTGCAGTATAGTCATAACCTCATTAACTTTACTGGGCTTGGAATCAGGTCCTCTTTTTTCTGGGGTAGGTAATAATTTTGATGGAGGATGAGGGAGTGTCACTCCAATAATTTAGTAAGTGGTCAAGAACCACAACCTTAGTGATACTAATGGAGGCCATATGGGGTCTGGGATGGAGGTTGAGTGCAGAAGAGAACTTATGGTGGGGGAGTGGGGTGCAGGAGGCAGATATGGGGTCTGGGGCTTGGGTGAAGGAGGTGGTTGTGACCTGAGGCAATGGATTAGGGTTCAGGGTCTGGGAAGGGTGTGGGGGAGAATTCTGACCTAGAAGGTTGGTGCAGGGGTTTGGATTGTGATCTGAACAGTGATTAGGGTGCAGGGTTTGGGTGTGGGTCTGGGTACAGGAGTGTGGGTGCAGGAAAGTTAGAATTGCGATCTGGGGCAGAGTGCAGGGGGGGACAGAGAAGGGCTGGCGTACCAGGTACAGGCTTTGTCTGGGAGGGGCTCCCAGACAGCAGCCCAGCATGTCTCTCAGGCAGGCTCCCTGCCTTCTCCACTGCTGTGCATGACTCAAAGCAGCCAGCTGCCAGGGCCATGTACTTCTCAGAGCAGTGCAAACTCAATGGGGTATGCAGGGAAGAGGCTTTTCATGCTGTCATCCAATAAGAGCAGCGAGATTGTGCTGGGGATGGGGTCAGCATGGAAAGCCTCTTCCAACCCACCTAGGCTCATAGCAGCACTCAGAGAAGCACATGACCCCCACATCCCACTGCTTTAAACAGCATGTTGGGGATGTCTGAGGCTCCTGCTGGGCTGCAGGCCAGATCTAGTGGCTTGGTGGGCTTTATCCAACCCGTGGGCCCCATTTTGCCCACCTCTGTTCTATTTGCTATTCATGGTGTGTTAGTCACCTCACTTACATAATATTGTTGTCTCTGCTTCCTGAATGACAGCTGAATCTTTATAAATAGACACCGGTTCCAACACCCCTGTGCTAATTTTCATATTCGAACAATCATTCCCCATCATGTGTGTGAAGAAAACCGCAGTGTTTGTACTTAGTTGCTGCATGTTACATAATTATATTGTTCTCAGTATAAGTAAAGGAAAAACTAGGTGTCCTGCATTCTAGTGCAAAACACAGAAATAAATGTATGCTCAGTTGTAATTGCATGGTAGAGTATGTAGAATGTGATTAATTTGCTTCTACTGATGGCAATGCTTTGCCATCCAATTAAATGGACAACCCATATCATATAAATAAATAGCGTGTGTATTATATTAATGTCTATGACATAAGAGCTGCGTCTACACGTGCACGCTACTTCGAAGTAGCGGCAGTAACTTCGAAATAGCGCCCGTCACGTCTACACGTGTTGGGCGCTATTTCGAAGTTGAAATCGACGTTAGGCGGCAAGACGTCGAAGTCGCTAACCCCATGAGGGGATGGGAATAGCGCCCTACTTCGACGTTCAACATCGAAGTAGGGACGTGTAGACGATCCGCGTCCCGCAACATCGAAATAGTGGGGTCCTCCATGGCGGCCATCAGCTGGGGGGTTGAGAGATACTCTCTCTCCAGCCCTTGCGGGGCTCTGTGGTCACCGTGGGCAGCAGCCCTTAGCCCAGGGCTTCTGGCTGCTGCTGCTGCAGCTGGGGGTCCGTGCTGCATATACAGGGTCTGCAACTAGTTGTTGGCTCTGCATATCTTGCACTGTTTAATGAAAGTGTGTCTGGGAGGGGCCCTTTAAGGGAGCGACTTGCTGTTGAGTCCGCCCCGTGACCCTGTCTGCAGCTGTGCCTGGCTCCCTTATTTCGATGTGTGCTACTTTGGCGTGTAGACGTTCCCTCGCTGTGCCTATTTCGATGTTGGGCTGAGCAACGTCGAAGTTGAACATTGACGTTGCCAGCCCTGGAGGACGTGTAGACGTTATTCATCGAAATAGTCTATTTCGATGTCGCAACATCGAAATAAGCTATTTCGAAGTTGGGTGCACGTGTAGACGTAGCCAAGGTGTGGCTCCAAAGTGTTATTCCTGCATGTGATTTAAATTGGGATCTCTTTCTCTGACTAGTGACATTTGTGTTATTGATACTTTTCGTGATTTCAAAGAAGATAAGGTAGGGCCAGATCTTCTAATGTATTTTAGGCAGGGCGGTGCTTAGGAATAACGGGGCCCTATACAGTACTATTAAAGTAGTGCCCCTATGTCCAATAGGGGAAATAATGATTTTTTTTAAGAGAAGTGTTTTTTATAATCTTCAGCAACCCATTTTAAAACAAATTTTAAGCCAAGGTCCTGTGGACAACACAGTAAGTTCAGAAACTGGCAGTACATATCTGGGGCTGGCAGATGCCTGTAAATGGCTTCATTGCCATTTGAATGGCTATTTCACATGTTCAGTGTTCTGCTAATACTTCTGGCTGGCATTTTCACTTTGAAGTTAACTAGATCATCTCCAGGGGAAACAGAGCCACAGAACAGGGCTAGGAAGAGGTGGATGGGTGGACATTAAGACCCAGAGGTGCTCTGAATTTTCTGGTGCCCTGTGTAGCTGCATATAGGTAAAGACAGCTCAGTATTTAGATACCTGACTCAGAACTGTGGATTCCACTGAGGGCAAGATACTTAAACACTGTATCACTAAGTCTAAAGCCCCCTTGTGGATCCAGGTGTTAGGACACAATTAATCAAATCATTTAAGCATGTGCTTGACTTAAATTGAATAGTAATGGACTTACACACATATTTAAAATTAAGTCCTTAAATGAGTTCCAGGACAGGGGTATATTTATGCACATGGTTAATGCCACATGTTGAAACGCTTTGCCAAAAATGACCACAATTGTGGCAGCTCAAAAAATTCATGGTACCGTTCCTGTTCTTGATCACAATGGACTGGATTATGAGCAGGACAACACAGAGCCATCAATAGAGCATTCAGTGACCACTTTTCAAACATCTAGAGGGCATTGATTTTGCTGACGATGTCGCCCTTCTTTCACTCCGGCATGGAAGCATGGAGGAAAAGTTTGCAGCCCAAGACAAAACTGCCTCAATGGCTGGACTGAACGTTAACAAGGGAAAGACCAAGACAATGAGGATCAACCAGTTCAACAACAACACCATGACACTGGGAGGGGATGACCTGGAAGATGTGGAGCAGTTCACCTACCTGGGGAGTATTATGGGCAGAGATGGAGGAACAGACAAGGATATCAGTCTAGGATAGGGTAAGCAACAGCTGCATTCCAGACTGTTCATCCCATATGGAGCTCACAAATAATATCTGCAAAGATGAAATTGTGTATCTTCAACAGAAATGTGAAGAGTGTGCTCTTGTATGGATGTGACACCTGAGCTGTGTCTACACGTGCACGCTACTTCGAAGTAGCGGCACTAACTTCGAAATAGCGCCCATCGCGGCTACACGCGTCGGGCGCTATTTCGAAGTTAACTTCGACGTTAGGCAGCGAGACGTCGAAGTCGCTAACCTCATGAGGGGATCGGAATAGCGCCCTACTTCGACGTTCAACGTCGAAGTAGGGACCATGTAGACGATCCGCGTCCCGCAACGTCGAAATTGCTGGGTCCTCCATGGCGGCCATCAGCTGCGGGGTTGAGAGATGCTCTCTCTCCAGCCCCTGCGGGGTTCTATGGTCACCGTGGGCAGCAGCCCTTAGCCCAGGGCTTCTGGCTGCTTCTGCGGCAGCTGGGGATCCATGCTGCAGGCACAGGGTCTGCAACCAGTTGTCAGCTCTGTGTATCTTGTGTTGTTTAGTGCAACTGTGTCTGGGAGGGGCCCTTTAAGGGAGCGGCTTGCTGTTGAGTCCGCCCTGTGACCCTGTCTGCAGCTGTGCCTGGCACCCTTATTTCGATGTGTGCTACTTTGGCGTGTAGACGTACCCTCGCAGCACCTATTTCGATGTGGTGCCGTGCAACGTCGAAGTTGAACATCGACGTTGCCAGCCCTGGAGGACGTGTAGACGTTATACATCGAAATAAGCTATTTCGATGTTGGCTTCACGTGTAGACGTAGCCCTGGTGTACTAAAGTCTTCATATCACAAGCTACTCATATTCATAAACAGATGCCTGAGGTGCGTCCTTCACATCAAATGGCAAGACTTTCAAATAGAGCAGGACAAGAACCACTTGACGTTCAAATCCAGAGAAGAAAATGGGGATGGCTAGGCCACACTGTCAGAAAACCATCATCCAGCATAGTCTGTCTAGCTCTCAAATGGTACTTGCAAGGAAAACACAAAAGAGGAAGACCTCAGACAACATGGAGAAGATCTATTGAGACTGAAGGACAACAATTGGGGTACTCCTGGAGTCAGTTAGAAATTTTGTCCCCAGACAGAGTGAAGTGGAGGAGACTTGTAGATGACCTATGATCCATTTGGAGTACAAGGGCTTAAGAAGAAAATAACCAAACAAAATATAAATTGTAATCTCTTTGGAGGGCAGGGAGTGTCAGTCATATTCATCCAGCAACTAGAACAATGAGATCCTTTTTCAGCCATCAAGAAGTATTGTAAGAAACATGAGTTACAAGCATCAGAAACTGGGGATGGAATGGAAGCTGTTCTGCACTGTTATCTCTAGGTGTAGTGGTAGGTGCTGAAGAAGCAGGCTAAATAGCAACAGAGTGTTTTGCATAAACAGAGCATATTAGAAATGGGTGACTTATTGATGTATTTGCCCTAATGGTCTTTTCCCTTGGCTCTGTAGCCTGGCCTAAATTTTAGTCCAATTGCTTAATTTCCTACACTCCCCATGGAAGCCAATTCCCTGTCTGCTGTATCTCTTCTTTATATTTCTCCATAATGTAGATTTTTGGCTGTTTAAATGCAGCTGGCTTTATGATAAAGCTTTCTTCTTCCTCTTCTTCTTCTTTTTTTTTTCTTTTTGGCAGAATGCTGAGGCTTAATTTTAAAATACACTCAAACCCCCCAAACATCCCTGAGTGACTTACATGAAAAGCAGTGTTTTCAAGCTCTATTTTTAAAAAAATTACAGTTTTTATTAGGCAATTTTATCATTGTTATAAATAAGTAATTGTACTGGGGAGAAGGGATAATCCTTATTTAATTAAATTCATCTATACTCCCAGGTTGGCAGCAACCAGACATATGTGAGACTAATACCCACAGCCTGCCTGTATGCATGTGCAATTAAAAATTCGCTCTACAGTAGCACTGGCAGTTTAGTGTTGCTTTTGGCATTTACAAATTCTTTTATTTTGTGACTTTTTTTTTTTACCATACACATATGCTGGAGCAGATGTTGCTTATTTGTTGTTTATTCAAATCTGTAGGCTCTGGCAGCTAACTCCATTGTTCTGTAATGAAGCTTTATTCACTGTCCTGTATTAGGACCCAGCAAATGCATGACAGGCAGAGTTAGCTCCCAGCAGGAAGCTATAGTTATTGCTCTTACTTATTGGCTGTTTATATTCTAAAGCTCACAGTTGAGAGAGCTGGCTGGGCAGGGCAAGGGACCAGTGCTATTGTGTTCTAAGGGAAATAACTCCACTGTATCTTTCCCCGGATGAGACGCAGGCTTGCATGTAAACTCATCTGTTGCAGGGATTTCATATTCGATACTTGGAAACAGAGCTGTTCTCCCTCTCCACACACCCCCCCTCATTCCTTCCATTTTCAATTAGCATTTGTAACGTACTGAGTTTAACTATGGAATGTTTCCTTGCTGTTCATGTCTGTTAACTCAGCACGTGCCTGAAGATTCATTTGCAGCAACATCTATTAGGGATGCAAGGGAACCGATGTTTATTTTTGTACAAAATTGTATTCATTCACTCCCACTACTTTCTTCTTTACTTGTCAATGTCTTTCCCCATTAGGAGAGCAACACTATTGAGATACAAGGTTACAATGTGGTATTGACCAAAGAAGGACCTGCTGATCCCTAAAGGTTGCGTGCCAACGTAAAGGCATTAGCCTGCTGGAAAACCTCTTTGTGGCACAAGAGGCAATCAATCAGAGAAGTAACCACCTCCATCTGGCACTCTGTGACATGGAAACTCACTATTAGAGCATTTGTGATTTATCTTGTCCCAACTAATGGTGCCAGGGATCAAACTACACTCCATCTTCACAGCAGCTGGGAACATTCTAGCTTCCCTGCGTGCTAAGCTAACACATTAGCTCCTGTGACTTATGAAGTAGCAATTCTTTTAATTATCACACCTTTGCTCCTCCTATCCACCAATTCCGCATATAGCCATGGCACAATGGGAATATTTCCAGAATGCAGTCAGTATTTTTCTTAATTGGCTGTGTTCCAACAGTGTGAATCCTGTTTATTCTCCATTGCAATGTGAATGGTATTGAGTACTCCATGCCACCACAACTATGGCAAAGCAATCCACATGTGTTTCCATGTTTCAGCTAGCAACATGATATTCCTGTTGCTTCTCATTATTTTTAATATTTAGCAAAAAAGTAACAACTAGGGTAAGCTACCATAAGAAAGATTCCTTCTCACTAGTGTAAGGATGGAAAAAGGTAACTCATAGCACTGATTACCACTGGAACTGTCACATTTTGACTATCTTTTACTCTCCCCATTTTCTGAACAGTCCTGATGCATCAGCATGGTGTTATAATGGTCTCCATCAGATGGGGCGAGAGAGAAGGAAATTAGAACATTTCTGGTGGAAATTCAGTGATGGATAATGCTGGTAACATAAAGGAGGCTGATTTTCCACTTTTACATAGGTTTTACATTGGTCTGGCTCCCTTAAATTCAATAAACTTGGCCTGATGGAGTAAATCAGGCCAAAATGCTTTCTATATTACTGTTACTTTGCAGTCGCTGTTGTGGGAGATAGGTGGGCTTTCCTGTCTACTGGGGAAATGCTGAAAAGTGGAACTCTTCTGAGTGGCTTCTTTTTGCTCTGATGAACTTAAGTTCTTCACAGACAATTTCTGTGAAATTCACAATAACCTTTACTAGTTACTGAGTCAAGGAGCAAGGGTTTGCTGTGCTACACCCTCACCCCATGAGTGTTGTGCAGTATTCTGATAAGAGGTTTCTAAGATATTGTGATTTAGATCTCAGCCTGAGAGAGGGCAAGTTGCTGGGAAGTTTCAAACAACTTGTGGTCAAACATTCTAAAAAAAAAAAAAAGTCACAGATACTGTTACTTATAGCTAGTGTAGTAATGCCTATGAACCCCTCTGTATCTTAGGACCTCTTTGTGCTAAGCATCATACAAACAGGACAAAACATGTGTCCGAGCCCCAAAAGAATTAACATAACTTTTGTCCACTGTGGGCTGATACTGAACCTTTTTTTTCTGGCTGAGGTCATTAAGAAGGCCATGATGGGTCTAATCCAACATCTGATATTTTGAAATCCTTAACTCCCTGTCCAGTCAGGCTTCTGGCTGGCCATCAGCATGGAAACAGCTGAATCTTCACCTCAAGACCTTTCAGAGATTTTTAATACCATTAGCAGAGAGGGTTACTAGACCTGGTAGAGGAGGAGGGAATTTTTGTGCATTCTTGTTTGGGGTGATTCTGTAAGATGGTATTGAGTGGCTCCTCATTCATGAAGGTTTTTTAATCCAACAGGAGTTCAGTCCTGTCATTTCTTTTCATTGGTGTCTCTATGCAGTTGCCACTTAGGGAGATTGTGAAAAAAATATGAACTGCAATGTCATCCGTATGCTGATGACACTTAGCTCTACATCTCATTTTCATCAGAACCAGACATAGCCATCACCAGGCTCTCCCAAAGTTTGGCAGGGATTGGAAGCTGGCTTAAAGACAATTGGCAGAAGCTCAATCACTAATAAGATGAAGATGATGCTGGCTGGCAAAGAAAAATATTGGGAGGACATGGCAAAGTCTGAAGCTGTTCCATCAATTGAAGGAGGATAAAAGACCATTGTCAAAGTGGTCTGTAATTCTAGGGTATGGCTAGATTAATCACTTGTCTTAGAGTCCTTAATTGTATGGGTAGCTAGAAATAATTCTGATCATGTATAACTGGCTAAAATATTATGTCCTTGTCTTAAATAGGCAGAGCACAGATTGCCTATTCTCACCTCTATTTCTATTCTTGCCAATGCAATCTGTTTATGACTAAGCAAGAAAGCCACTGAGAAGCTAACTGGAAAACAGCTGCCTGTCCTCTGAGTGAGGTGGGTTGTGAGAGAAAATCACACCTGTGGCCTGTACTGTTTCCAGGGAAAATGTGAGAAATTCAAAGTGTTGGGTAGTACAATCAAGCCTCAGATGACAGCCAACCCCAGATACCTTAAAGAAAATATTCTCTCATGTTAACTCTGACCCAGTTGTCCTCAGGGTGTGGTTGTTGGAGCCAAAGATAGGAAACTGCAGCCTCTGGAGTTCTCAGAACTCACTTCTGGCTATTTCTAATGAATTGTAACATTTTATTCACTAGACAATGTTTGGGAAGTATTTTTCCTCATCATTTTTTTCCATATTCTGCTAATTTTTTCCTCTATAAGTCTGAGGTCTTGGAAAACACACACAGCAATATATTCACTGGTGTTCTAAAGAAAAAAAGGACTTTCTTCATGAAAAAAATGTTCTAGAGAAATTTTTCAATCTGTTCTTCTCCTCATCCAGGCTTCCTACTAGCTGTGAGTTATGAAAGCATGTGCTCATAAAGAGAGTGTGTGTCCTAGCCATTTCACTATTTTCTAAAACAAAGGGCTCATGAGGAATATGATTCAAAGCTATTAACTTCTCAGGTGTTTTGGGTGGGAATAGGTTGAAGACTGAGGGCTATGGTGATGTTAATTATTATGGAGCTTATTATGTCATTTATGTGGTTAGTCTAGAAGATATTTTACATAGTTTATATTTATTCTGTAAGATTTAATCTTGTGAAATAATTAGAGTGTGGGATAATCACCTTTAAATCAAAATAAGGAACAAAATTTATTTATTTATGTGTGGACTATATAGTCCTTTATCCAGTTATGCAAAGTGTGACCCTATACCACAATGATGCATGACTTATGAAAAAGTGATTTTACATTATATATATATATATATATATATATATATATATATATATATAGTGTAAGGCAGAAAACACAAGAAAAAATTGCACAATTGTGTGTAATATAAGCCTCATAGTACTGAAAATTTACATGACATCTTATCTGTATCAGTGTTATCTGTGATTACAGAAAGAAAAACAGATCATGCTGTTCAAGGGGGAACGTAAGCATTGTTCAGTTCGGTAGTAAAATTAGAATAATTATATAGCAAAATCTCTCGGGGTCCTGGATGCCTTAAAGTTTCCTGGTTTTGTTATTAGTTCTTTGGGGCAGAAACTATCTTTTTGCTCTGTGTTTGTACAGCACCTATCTCAACAACATTTTTGCCCAGGACTGAGATTCCTATGTATTACTAAAATGTAAAGTTGTGTTTAGTACAGAATTTTGTATTTTACCGATAATATGTGGTGGAGCACACCTTCAATATGATTTAGCAATATGAAGAAGTTGCAAAAAAAGAAAATACAATTTTAAATTGCATTACCTTGTATAAGATACAAGTCCCAAGAAGTGACAGTACCATTCTGTGTAGAGCTAGGTAGGCTTGAGCCGGAGTACTGGGTCCAATTTTGGTCATCAAGGTATAAAAAGAATATAGAGAAAATGGAAAGGATCCACAGGTGAGTGACAGAGATGATCAGAGGGATGGCATGTGAGCCAGATGAGCAAACACTGAAGGAACGGAGTATGTTTTGCTTGGAAAAGAGATTGGCATAACATTATTCACATACTTGAAAATCTGCAATAAGAAAGATGGAAAAGAGTTCTTTATTGCCACAGAGGGCAGGACAAGAGGTACTAGATTCAAACCAAGCGTAGCAAATTTAGATTAAATCTCAAGCATAATGTCCTAAATGGAACACCAGTAGGACAATGGAACAGACTGCCTAGGGAGGTTCTCGAGGCACCTACATTGGGGGTTTTCAGAAGGAGGCTGGATGGCCATCTGTCTTGGGTACTACAAATACTACATCTTGGCAAGGAATTAGACTAAATGACCCTTGTGGCCCCCTTTAATCCTCTGGTTCTGTAATATCATATGTGCTGATTTAAAAAATCCAACAATTCCAGGTGGAACAGAAGACATGGATTTTATTTAGCTAACCTAAATTTTGAAAAAAATGTAACTGATGCATTGTGGGGCACATGTTACCTTTCCTATCATGGAGGTTTCAGATAAGAGGATTTATCTAACTTCTACTATAGTTTCAT
This sequence comes from Carettochelys insculpta, assembly GCF_033958435.1. NCBI lineage: Eukaryota > Metazoa > Chordata > Testudines > Carettochelyidae > Carettochelys > Carettochelys insculpta. The sequence goes on along the minus strand of NC_134138.1, from coordinate 189,567,075 downwards.
TTAAAATGAAGATCAGTGGAAGGTCATGAATGGAAGCTGCAGTTTATTCCAGCACTGGTAACTGAAGTGATAGTTTGTCTGCTGCTGCCACCTGGTGAGCATTCTGCTATGCTACTGGGCAGCACTTAGTCCAATGAGAAATTCCATTAAAATGACAACAAGAAGTCCTGTGGCACCTTATAGGCTAACAGATATTTTGGAGCATAAGCTTTCGTGGCAAAGACCTGCTTCCTCAGATGCATTAAAATGGGCACTTCTAGGAGGTGGTAGACTATAAGCATGAGAGAGGGTTGTAGTTATTGGGCCTCATACTGTCTCTGTTGAAAAAGTTAGTGTAAACAAAGATGTGTTAGTACAATCAAGTCAGCAAATTTTTATTTTAGAGGTGAGAAAATAAAGTTTTAAAATGCTTCAGAAAATATGTATGATTAATAAACTTGCTGTTTTGTATTTCAGTGACACTGAGTGTGTAGGGCATGAGTATTGGTTGTCAGCAGCAGTCTGAAAGAGAAAAACAACCCTTAGTACAGAGTAGGCAATAATGTTTGATGGGGGGCCCCACTGTGAGTGGTCAAGGGCTACATTCTTCCATAACACTTCATGGAGGATGTGTGAGGTCTGCGATGAAGGCTGAGTGCAGAAGGGAGCTTGGGGTAGGGGAATGGGGATACAGGAGGTGGGTGTGGGATGTGGGAGGGACTTTGGGTGGACTTTGGGTGAAAGAGGGCATTGTTACCTAGAACAGGGTTTGAGGTTCAGGGTCCAGAAGAAGATTCTGACATGGCAAAGGATGAAGCAAAGAGTTCAGGGTCTGGGAGGGCGTTGTGACCTGGGGCAGGGGTGGATGAGGTGGGGCAGGGGTTTGGGTTGTGACTCAGGGCAGGGGCCTGGAAGTTCAGGGTCTGCGAGAGGTATGGGTGCAGGAGAGAATTCTGACCTGGAAGAGAGGTGCAGGAAGGAATGCAGGCTCTGGGCGGGGGTTGTGACCGAAGGCAGGAATGCAGGAGAGGGTGCAGGGATTTGGGATTTTGGGTTGTGATTGGAGGTAGGGGACCAGGGTGCAAGGCCAGGGAGGGGCATGGGGTTGTGACCTGGAGGAGGGGGGTACAGGGTCTGGGAAGGGGGCATGGGTACAGGAGCAGGGAGGCAGAGGGTTTCAGGGAGAGGGATAGTTCAGTGATTTGTTCATTGGCCTGATAAACCCAAGGTAGTAAGTTCAATTCTCAAGGGGGCCATTTAGGGATCAGGGCAAATAGCTGTCAGGGATGGTGCTTGGTCCTGCCAAGAGAGCAGGGGACTGGACTAGCTGACCTCCTGAGGTCCCTTCCAGCTCTATGAGATATGATGTGTATTACCTAGGGTAGGGGGGCAGAGGGTGGAAGGCACTGGAGTACCAGAGGTAGGCTATGGCTGGGAGGCAGGTACCTGGGTGGATCTTAGCCACGGTCCCTGCCTTCCACATGCTCAGAGCAGCAGCGGGGGCCTTGTGTACTGTTCTGAACTGAACACTGGGAGTCAAGGGAGAAGGGTAGTTCAAATGTTGCCTTTCCTGCATCAGGCAGCTCCTATCAGCTGGAAACCAGCTAATGGGAGCTGCAAGGTTTTGCTGAGTGTGAGAAGCCTCTGCCTCCACCCCCTGGACTTGCAGTGTTCACAGACCCCTTCAGCCAGCTTTTCTGGGCACCACAGGGGGGCGGGGCAGGTGGGGAGCTGGTTAGCTTGGCAGACCAGGTCTAGCCCGTGGGCTGTCTTTTGCTCAGCCCAGCATTAGGCTAAAGGGCATAATGTGCAACTGTGGCAGTCTTGCACTCTCCCATTTTGACAGTGAAGTGGAGCTGCCGTGCAGATGTGCAGCACAGCTTAGAACAAGATGTTTTTGACTCAGACCTGAGGACCTATATGGTCATTTGTAAGCTGTTTATACTTGTTTTACATCCATATGCTTATGTGAATTTTCTTTTAGTGTGCAAAAACCCAATGGACTGGAAAGAGTTCTTGGTTCAAAGTATTGTTGTAAGAACTCTGCATATCTGAGCATGGAATAATTTCACTAGATTTGATGGGCAAGTTGTAGCAGTTTGATACTCCACATACTTCTGTTCGCCAGTCAGTCCAGATAACAGATGATTCTTTATTCTCATTCTAGTTACTTGAACTGTCTCTGAATGAAGTGCGGACAACATTTAGGTAGAAATGTTCTGAACTTCTGGCCTATCATCCTGAGCAATATTATCCCCTAGTTTCCTTGAGGTTCCCTGTGTGTGTCCATCTGTTATATCTTATCTCATACTTCCATTGTAAAGTCTTTGGGGCAGGAACTGTCTTTTTGTTCTGTGTATGGTGCTTAGCGCCTGGCCTTTGACTTGGGGCTCCTAGGCACTATGGCAAAGCAAATGACTAACAGGAATAATTAGATCTTACTCAGCCCTGATTTAGCAAATTGGTTCAGAGATAATGGAAGATAATTGGATAGGAATTTCCTGTTGATTCATGCTGTAGATAAGGTTATGCTGTTGAGAAAATGTGACAGAACACAGATGAGGAGACACACCATCAGAAACTGCAATGCCTGATGTTGCAGATAAGGTTGCGGGGCATAAGTGAGGCATACTTAGCACCTGTTCCAAAATTAATACAGCTCTAAACAGAAACCTGAATTTTAAGTGCCACCATGTTGTGGCTTCATGTCATGACACGCATTCCAGCAGATAAAAGTTAAGACTGACATTTTCGAACTTTGCATGTTGAATAGTAACAGAGAGGAAGCCGTGCTAGTCTATACACTAGCAAAACAAAAAGCAGTCAAATAGCACTTTAAAGACGAGCAAAATAGTTTATTAGGTGAGCTTTCGTGGGACAGACCCACTTCTTCAGACCATAGCCAGGCCAGAACAGACTCAATATTTAAGGCACAGAGAACCAAAAACAGTAAGCAAGGAGGACAAATCAGAAAAAGATAATCACCTTGATTAAAAATTATCTTTTTCTGATTTGTCCTCCTTGCTTACTGTTTTTGGTTCTCTGTGCCTTAAATATTGAGTCTGTTCTGGCCTGGCTATGGTCTGAAGAAGTGGGTCTGTCCCACGAAAGCTCACCTAATAAACTATTTTGCTAGTCTTTAAAGTGCTACTTGACTGCTTTTTATTTTCAAACTTTGTGCCTCAAGTCAGAAACCTTAAGGCTCCATCTACACAACATTCCTCTCGCAAGATAGGAATGCAAATGAGGGAACGCAACATAGCAAATGAAGCGCTGATTTACAAATCTCGTGCTTCATTTGCATAATCTCACACAGTCATGCTGTTGGAAGAGATTTTGGTGGGAAATAAAACAGCTGTGTAGGTGGGGTTCTGTCAGCGAATCCCCCCTTTGTCGACAGACCCTTATACCTCACTATTTTCAGGGATAAAGGTCTATTGATGAAGGGGGTTTTCACTGACAGAACCCCATCTACAGAGCTGTTTGTTTGTTTTTCCAGAACCTCTCCCAACAGCGCAGTCACACAAGGATTATGCAAATGAAGAGTAAGATTTATAAATCAGCGCTTCATTTGCAATGTCTGTTTCCCTCATTTGCATTCCACTCTCACAAGAGGAATGACATGTAGACATAGCCAAAGTGTCTTGCTTTAAGGAAAATGGGGGAAGGAGGGTTACTAAATGTGTATGGATCTCCAAAGGTGCCAAACTATCAGAGTTGTTATGTTTGGCATTTTTTTGAAGAAAGGACACTTTTATATGGATGCCTATATATGGATTTAAGGTCTACCAAGTTTAAAAGCAGAGCTCTAAATTAGTATAAATCATTCTCATGTGTTTGCCTGCTTCTTTGGTTTGTTACATATAGCTTTTTAGAAGTAAGAACATTCAATCTATAATCAAATGTTGCCCTTCAGGATCTACCACCGTCATGTAATAGCTGCAAGATGCCTGACTCTCAGCACATTGTCATCTTACCAGAGTCATTCTGGGACTACTCACTGCTTAGACTTAAGCATATATAGGATTAAGTATCCTGCTCAGTTGGACCTAGAAGAGGAGAAGATCATGATTTATAATTATGCTAATACTTTTGTGTGAAAGACTGAAAAGTGCCTTATAAATACATCTAATGTGTGTAATTCAGAACGACTCTTTTAGCCTACTCCTTACAAAATATGCATGATCTCTGATTCTTTGAGTTTATTATTCACATATATGTCCTGGATATATTTTAGAGAAATGTATGCTGTTGATTACAGATATTTAAAATGTGAGCCACATGGCTTACTTGTGGTTGGGCAGATAAATTGCATTATTTTCTGTGATTGGACGAGTTGGCAAGCACTTTGGTGTGCTTTTTTAATTGTGAAAATTTAAAATTCAGTTTCTGCACCTCATCATTTGTCCAACTTTGAAAATTCTGAATATTAGTGCCAACAAATCTTAAGTACTTAAATGCTCCTCAAGGACAAAGTGTGATTGCAGGCCAAGAAAATATATTTTAAAATTCATGTGAATATTATTAAATATTTTTGCTGCATATCTCCAGCAATATTTACATTATTACACCCAACACCTTCTGAGGTAATTAAATATTAATTCAATGATTTCAGATTAGAAAACAGGCCACAAAGAGATTAACTGTCTTGCACAAGGTCAACAGAAAACAAGTGGCAGAACTTGCAGTAGAATTCAGACCTGGAGCCCAAGTGTATATTTGAACTGCAAAGCAGTACCCTATGAGGAGTAAACACACAGGTGCCAGAATTTCAAGCTCTCTATTTGCCCTAATTTTATGATCTGGAGATTGCTGCAATTGGAGGACACTATATCCACTACACCCAAAAAATGGGGAGATCACAAGCCTTTTTATAAAACTATGGGACTGAATGAAACTGATTAAGAAGGCTCTGAGCGGCTAGTGAGCTTTGGGACCTGGAAAGCACAGTCTTTCTTGGGAAGACCAAATAGTTGCAGAGGAGTCACAGGATTAATAAATTATCCTAATCTACTTTTATTTACAACTCATGCAGAACAGCAGTGGGATTTAATAGCAAAACCCGCCCAATCCAAGCTAGCACAGCAAGGCTGAGAGCCAAAGCTTTCTTCACTAACATCTCTGGGGAAATTCTCACAGTTCTTCTTTCTGGCCTGGCCAGATGTGTTCTCTGCACAATTCCCCAAGTTGTAATTGTTAACTCATAGCTTAGAAAAGGTCTGAATCTAAAGCTCCTCTGCAAACACGCATTAGATCCCCTGTATGCTATGCTCTGCATACATGATGAAAATCTCTGCAGGTTTGGGAGCCTCCATATGCTAGGAGAATGACCTATTGCAGACAGCAACTTGTGCCCCTTTGAGTGACTTCCAGTGCTGAGCATAGCTGAGCTATTACTGTGGAGAGGGCCACCCTCTCTTGAATACTGTCCATATGTTTGACTGAAACCTGGTATACTGAGTTAAGGAGCTATCAGAGATTTATTATGGAAACCCATTTTTGCCAATGCCCTAGTGTAGCCCAACATTATTATGCAGCACAGAGGGGAATTTACTGAAATGCTCACTACGTGTTTAGAGTGATAATCATTAAATACTTCACCATTATCACTGGTAAGAAACAGAGGGGTAGCCATGTTAGTCTGTAAAGGTTGAACTTTTCTAAATTGGGACTCTCTGAGCTGGTGACAGGATGGCTGTTGGCTGGGAGCCCTGCTGGGGCTGTGATCCCAGGTGAGCCAGTGGCAAAGGGTCAGCAGTGCTGGCCGGCAACAGCAGGGCTAGTGGCTCTGGAGGGGCCAGGAGCCCTGTCAACCTGGCATCACCAGAGCCAGCATCTAGAAACCCACCTAGGCTGGCAGCATGGCAGGGCTGGGAACAATCTCTTCTAGTCCAATTAACTCCCTTGTTTGGGACCAGTCAGCCTGAAGAGTGAGGGACCAGGGTGATTCAACCTGTATCTGCAAAACCAATGAGGAATCTTGTGGTTCCTTAAAGCCTAACAAATTTATTTGGGCATAAGCTTTCATGGATAAAAAAACACCTCGTCAGATGCATGCAATGAAGTGTTTTTTACCCACAAAAGCTTATTCCCAAATAAATCTCTTAGGCTATGTCTACACTAGCCAAAAACTTCGAAATGGCCATGCAAATGGCCATTTCGAAGTTTACTAATGAAGCGCTGAAATACATATTCAGCACCTCATTAGCATGCAGGTGGCCACGGCACTTCAAAATTGATGCGGCTTCCCACCGCGCGGCTCGTCCAGACGGGGCTCCTTTTCGAAAGGACCCCGGCTACTTCGAAGTCCCCTTATTCCCATTTGCTCGTAGGAATAAGGGGACTTTGAAGTAGGTGGGGTCCTTTCGAAAAGGAGCCCTGTCTGGACGAGCCACACGGCGGCGAGCCGTGTCTATTTCAAAGTGCCGTGGCCACCCGCATGCTAATGAGGCGCTAAATATGTATTTCAGCGCTTCATTAGTAAACTTCAAAATGGCCATTTGCATGGCCATTTCAAAGTTTTTGGCTAGTGTAGACACAGCCTTAGGGGAGGTGTACACAACAAAGCTGTTTTGAAATAACAGATGTTATTCTGAAATAACTTTACTAGCATCTAGGCAAATCAATTGCTATTTTGAAATAACTTTGAGATAGAGATTGGCATATTTTGAAATAGATTAATAGATTTTTTGAAAGAAGGGGGCTCTTTCGAAAGAGCCCATGGAGCGTCTACACACAAAAAGCGTTCTTTCAAAAGTTAATCAAAAGAATGTGGTTTTCCTTTCAAAATCACTCTTTGTTTCCCATTTCAGGAAGAATTTCGTCTCTCAAAAGAAAATGCGTGTAGACGCTCTGCAGGGCCCTTCTTTCAAAAGAACAGTCTTCATTTTTGATCCCTGGTCTGTTCTTTCAAAAGAGTGGGGGGCCGTGTGGATGCTCTTTCAAAAGAGCAGATCACTCTTTTGATCTGCTTTTGTGTGTCTGGAGGCACTCTTTCGAAAGAAGCTCTTTTGGAAGAGATCATCTGGAAGAGCTTCTTTTGAAAGATCTCTGTAGTGTAGACATAGCCTTCCAGAATAGCTTACTTTGAAATAGGCTGCAGTATAAACAAAGCTGTACTCTTTAAGATGCCATACAGCTGTTCATTGTATTGACAAGAAATTTAGTTACCATAGTATTTATAGGACATGAAATACACTGCTGTTCACAGGGCCAGCATGAGACATATCTTCATTTTAGGGCTCATTATCAGCCGTCTTTTGAAGGTTGAAGAGGAATTGAAGTGGTGCATAGACCTAGAGCGAGCAAATGGCACGGGAACCACCCCAGCTGTTCTGGCAATTGAAAAGATTTACGGTTAAGTGGTGAGTGCTGTTTCAAATGGAGTCATCTTATATTAGTTACATAAAAGCAAAGCAATTTTAGGTTGCTGTAGGCTTAGCATTGAAGGCATTGGAGGTGATAGTACTGTTTGTTCTTCTTGCTGCTGGTTACAACATGAGCAAATGTAACGCTGACAGACCCTCCCTCCTCCAGTTGTCTGGGGGCAGAACTGAATCTTGGCTCTTTGGAGCTTAGTGCATAAGCCTATAGCACATGTCCTAAAAGCCAGCTGGCTGTTAGTTAAGGCTGTGGAGAAAACTCATTATTCTCTCTGTTAATAGTCTTGGTACCATTAGATGGGATAGTGCACCATGCCCAGAAGGTATATAGGTTACACAAAGGAAAACGGAAGTGAGTAGGCTTAGTTTGGAAAAGAGACTAAGGAAGACATGATGGCAGTCTTCAAATACTTGAAAGGCTGCCAAAATAATGATGGAGAAAAGTTGTTCTCTCTTGACGCAGAGGGTAGGACAAGAGACAATGGGTTCAAACTACAACATAGCATATTTAGATTAAATCTCAGGAAAACTTCCTCACTGTAAGTATAGTAGGACAATGTAAGGCATGCCATGAATGTTCCTTCACTGATTTCAGATGGAGGTCAAATAGTCATCTATGCTGGAAGGTTTTTAGATACAACAAATCCTTCATCTTAATGGGGGCGGGGGTGTAAGACTAAATGAGCCTTATAGTCCCTTCTAAGCCTCTGACTTTACAGTTCTTCCTTTTTTCCTCTAGTTTTGGCAAGCCACAGACTGCAAAGCAACCCCCTCTTCCCCAAAATAAAAATGTGTCCCTGTTCTTCCAAATGCATGATGTTAAAAGTAAAATTGTCAGGAGATGGGCCAGGAATAACTTTAAAAATCCTTGAGCCCACACCCTGAGTTTAATATTCAGATGTTACATTGTCTTATAGGCAGACTCCCACTGAAGACAAAGAGATTTTGGCTTGAATAAAAACAAAGGACAAAGCTGAGAAGCTGACCAACAAGCGAGAAAGTTTCATCATTGCAAAACGATCTGTTTTTTGTTGTAGGACTTCTGCAATAAGTCTCTCATTTCAATAAGTGGATATATCTTGATCTGAAGATGCAGTTCTTTTCTGCTTGCTTTCAAACTGCAATCCTAAAGGGTTTTTATTTAAATAAATTATGAAAGAGTAGCAGATTGAATTTGGACATGACATGGACATTATGACCCAGCGTATATCACAGTTTGCAACCAATTAATGATGTGATTGGTTCTGCCTCCACCTCCAAAATGATTAATAGCTCTAAGTCATAGCAACTAGGTGTAACCCTTGCTTACAGTCTAGGCAGTTACATGGTAGTCTTCCCATAGCTAGGTTGTAATACTGTATGTGCTTTGATCTGTGGACAGCTCAGTCAGTCTTTTATCCTCCTTCTGTGCATTAAGGTTACTTACTGTACAATGCGTTGCTTCATGTCTGGATGGTATGTCTTGTATGTAAACCTTTTAGGGAGTCGTTGATTTTTGATGGATACAAACAAGGGTAGTAAGGGCTGACATGCAAATATGATTTTTGATGACTTTACTGTGGGAAAAGGTTCTGTGTGGGTGCAACTCAATCCAATTTGTAGTAAATTGGATCATACCAGATTGTTATGATAAATTTGGTGGGTGTAGGGCTAAAATGTCTAGTCTTCTATTAATATTTGGAAGATTTCTCTATGTAATTACCAATAGTGTTAATGTGCTTTGCCTATGAACTCTTCATCAAACAGCAGGAGACTAATTCTCTTAATCTCTTCCATGCCCAAACAAAAGAGAAGAGCAACAAAAATGATTAAAAGTCTGATAACAGGACCAATGAAGGAACTTTGAAATATGCAGGTTTTGTTAGTCTGGAAAAGAAAGACTGAGTGGGAATGACAATAGCTTTCAAGTTCCTAGAAAGAGAAGGGAGAAAAATATTCCCTTTGCTTCTGATGGTAGGACAAGAAGCAGCAACAGAGATTTCGGTCGGACATTAGGAGAAATGTCCTAACTCTCAGGGTGGGTAAGCACTGGAATAAATTGCCTAGCGAGACTGTGGAATTTTCATCATTGCTCTTCAGAATTTCCAGATTAGACAAATTTCTGTCAGGGATGGTCTAGATGGTGCTTGGTGTTGTCATGAGTGCAGGGCATTGGACTTGATAACCTCTATAGTTTTATGATTCTATGAATCACAGGTAGCGTGAAATGGTGTTCTTCTAACAGCAGGGTGAATTTCCAGATTTACAGTGGAATGACCCTATCTGGGATGGACTTTTTTTCATATAGGGCATAAGTTTGAGTCTAATGCAGATGGGAATACCTCAACTGAAAAAAATGACATTTAAAATGATGCTTTGCTTTTGTTTATTCATAAATGTGAATGCATATAGGACAGGATGATACATTATCAACTGCAGCTAGTTAAGGTGAAAAAGGTAACTGAAACATCATGTTAAAAAGTTGAGAAGTAGTGGAATATTTTTCTCATGGGAGAAGCTGGCCTGTGATTTGGAGACCACCCATAAAACAAGGTTTGCAGCAGGCTTGATGCAAATTGTGATTGTGCAGGATACAAGCTGGTAATTCCCATGTGAAATGATGCAACGCCTACTAAATCGATGGTTTATCTGCTGGTGATAAGAAGATGGATACCTCAGTTTATGAATATTTACCTAATAGTGTGGTCTTGATTTTACAATTGCCTTCATTTACAAATGATTTCCACTCTATTAGTTCATACATCAAAATGGAATATATTTAATGCATTTCATTGTAGTCTACTGGGTGAAATCATCTTTTTGTAATGCTGCTTTTCATGTATCTTAGTGTACCCAAAAGAGTGTTGACTATTCATATCCTGGAATTAGTGGTGTTTGGGAGGGTGAGTTACCCCTCAGATAACTAGCTGCATGTGGATTCAGGATGAAAATGGTTGATTGCCACAGGTTGTGGGAAATGTGTTAAACAGAAGTGAAGAGTTTATAGTGGCTGGGAGCTTGGGCGGCATCAGAAGTCCAGAAGGACTCCACCCCTTGGGAATGCCATTCTGCCCTGATATGCAATCCTACTCTGACGTCCCTCCATTATGGTGGTTTCGTGACTGCTCTCTCAGTCAGGAGCCAGTCAGGAAGAAGGCTGCATCAGGACAGGAGCTGAGATTAGGATAGTGATGAATCGAAAGGGCAAACAGAACTGCTTCTTGCAGAGAAGTGGCACAGGACCTGCAGTGGAAAATGTGTAGCTCTCCCCATCCTACTGGGCATCTATCAGCACTTTTCATTGGAAGAAAGGGTAACAGGGGTTAACATCTTCTTCTACCTGACAAGGAAGTGTTTCCAAGGAAGTGAGGGAGTGAAAACAGGGTGAGTAAGGGCTTCTGCCCTTTTGGAGAAGAGTGCTTCTGCCCAAGTAAGGATAGCAAAAAACTTAGAAAATCATTGTCCTTTAGTCCCTTAATTTTCAAAAGTAGCCACTCATTTTGATTGCGTCCGTTTTTTTAGTGCCTGCATTGGCACATATAAGATGAGTCACTCAGAAGTGATGAACCCAAATCACTTTTAAAAATTTGGCCTCACACTGTATGCATCAAAAAGAAAACTATATGGTGCTTTAATCTCCTCCTGATTCATGGGAGAGGGAAATTGTGCTGGTAAGGCAACAAGTAACATGTTCTAAGGTATCTCAGTCTCAACTTATGTAACTTACAGTTTTAAATGCCAACTCCCATGCACCTTAACCTCGCAAGTTGTCCCTTGGAATTAATGGACTGCTTATGTGAGTAGAATGAATAGGATTTGACCCATGGTGCCTTGCCTATAGTGATCAAGAAACAGTCAAAAGTCATCAAATTCAGCAAACGAAATGACAGTCAGCAGGTCCTCAGGTGGAAGGGGCAGAGTGTTGCCCCCCCAGGCCTCAGTTCTGTCTGGAGCACACAGCACAGTGCTCTGACAGTGATTTATAGGGCCTTGGGGCAGCTGCCACCCCTGCCTCTGACCCCCGGTCAGTGGGCCTGAATGAAGTAGAAGGACAGGTGGTTTATTGACTATTTACATTTGTTTATGTTGAGTGTTCCAATCTTTGTTTTCCAAATATGTAAAAGGGAACTGCAGTTGGTGATCAGACCCGTTGCTAAACCAATGCCTGCCCAGCTATGATGGGCATACTTTGTAGTGAATTCTGGTTGTAGAGATGTGACCATTTCAGAGTAATGCTGCTAGGACCAGGAATTTACTTGGTACAGGAAAGAACATTTAAAGTGCACTAACACTGTAGGCTCTAATGAAAAGCATCTCCTCATTTTTATCCTGACTTGTTGTTTGACTCTTTCTTCTCTTCCCCCATTTTTCTTCCTGCAGAAATGCTAGTGACAAGAATGAACAGCTGCCAGTCTGACAGCAGTGGATTTCTGGAGGAACCACCAGAACCATTACCTTTACAAGTAAAGAACTGTTGGTAATCTTGAATGGGATTAGTGTGAGGAAAACTAATGCCCAGAAGTGATCAGGTTTATGAAAAATCAAAGTAATACAGGATGATAGATAGTGACAGAGAGAGAGGCATGTTAGCCTGTATTCTATCAAAACAAAAAAGCAGTCACGTAGCACTTTAAAGACTAACAAAATAATTTATTTGGTGATGAGCTTTCGTGGGACAGACCCACTTCTTGACAGGGTGATAGAATCTTTCTGAGATTTCCTGTGGGTAAAATAGAGAAATTTTCATAGGCCAAAAGATATCTATTTCTATTGCAGTGGAATACTGTGCAAGGCCCAAAATCTTACCTTGTCAAACTATTCCACCTTGGCCACCTATATCCTATCTTACAGTATGACATTCTTGCCCTGTTGGCTCAAGTGGGCAGCCAACATTTTAGGGCTTTGCTGAGCTGAATGTGTTAGGAAGAGGTGTTGTGAGTCAGGCATATTCTTTTGGTGTCATCTAACTTACTTACAAAAGAGCTACAGAAAGTTAGATCAACTGCTGGTAGTAAGCCTCACCCTTGCTGACGGAGCTAACCTTGTTATCCCCACCCTTGCTCTGGCTTATTTATACCTGGCCCTGCAGATTTCCAAGACCAGCATCTGATGAAGTGAGTCTGTGCTCACGAAAGCTCATGCTCAAAACTTTTCTGTTAGTCTATAAGGTGCCACAGGATCCTTTGTTGCTGTTACAGAAAGTTTAGTTTCCCTGAACACAGTAGAAACAGCAGGCCCCTCTCCTTGCCCAGAAACAGCTCAGTGTGAAACCCCACCAAGCTCTGAGCCCCAAAGCTTCGTCTCTCTGCAGCCGGTTAGGGCCATATTTGCAACAGCTGCTCTTGCTCTCTGCCACCAACCTAGACTCAGCTGCAGTCAATATTCCAGCTCCTCTGTTTGTATCCAAGAAAGCCTCACTATACATACAACTTAGCTCTGACCTGCCACCTGGCCTAGTGCATGGGACAATAGCACCCACTCCTTGCAGATAAAGGAGCTATTGAGCCTGAAAACAAGTGCTTGGCACACCTGTTAGCTTTCACAAGTTTGTCTTTGGATCAAAGAGCTCCTTAATGGCAGCAATTAGCATCTTTCCACATAACATTACCTAGGCAGTAGCATGGTCTTCCTTTTCCAAATCCCTCCTATTCAGATATTTGCAGGAAAATACAACTAGAGAGGATTCAAAGTAGAGGGCTGGAATGTGACAATACTGTTGGAGCCAAAGCTCAGTGAGGTCAACAAGAGTCTTTTTATTTACTTCAAAGAGCTGTGAATCAGGCCCATAAAGTGCAGACCTGAGTAGTTGTGAGGTGCAAGGGTTGAAAGCCTGATTGGCCCAGTTGGCCTTGTCTTCACAATGAAGTGTCTAGTCTTTTGATCTCCCTGCTAACTCATACATAAACTACAGACTGCCTTTTTTTCATGAGAATATTTACTTGAACTCTGAGCACTCCTTTTCCTCACAGTGGAAATAAGGCCTTTGTGTAGAATTAGTGCAAAATTCAGATGGAGAAACTCATTCTGTTCTCCTGACACATCGGCTATGTCTACACTAGCCCCATACTTCGAAATGGCCATGGAAATGGCCATTTCGAAGTTTACTAGTGAAGCGCTGAAATACATGTTCAGCCCCTCATTAGCATGTGAGCAGATGAGAATAAGGGGACTTCGAAGTAGGCAAGGTCCTTTTGAAAAGGAGCCCTGTCGGGACGAGCCGCGCGGCAGCAAGCCGCATCAATTTCGAAGTGCCGCGGCCGCCCGCATGCTAATAAGGCGCTGAATATGTATTAGTATATGCATATGTATATATTAGTATAGTATATGTATTAGTAAACTTCGAAATGGCCATTTACATGGCCATTTTGAAGTTTGGGGCTAGTGTAGACATGGCCAGTGTGTCTACCCAGTGACCAAATTCCCACAATTGGCCCTTAACAACATGCCCAGCAGTAGAATTCCTTTTATATTTAAAAACTGTTCAAGATCAAGTCCCATAATCCATCTCATCAAACTAGTTAATGGCTTCACCATATTTTATTCTTAGCGTCATCTCATTTTCCTTGCAGGATCCACCTTTTCCAGGAAACCTGAGCCTTAGCTTGGATACCCCTGACCTAAAAGCAGCTCTGCCACGTAGAACAGCTTTTATATCACACCAAGATTTTCATCAAAAAACAAAGGGCCTTGTTGCTAAGGCTTCCACTGCAGATTGCGAGAAAAGTTCAAGGATATCTACTCTAGACAGAGGACACAAGGACCAGCGGGAAGAGACCATCCTCCCACTACCTGTGGAAGATGGTCCACATCAAGCCATCAGTGATCAATCAGAAGGTGTCATCAAAGAAATTGCGTATTATGCAAGTAATAAGCAGGAGATTAAAAGTGAAAAAGATCAATTAGAAAAAGAGAAGATCTGCACTCAACAGCATACCCCATGCTTTCAGGCTGATGATCAGGATGTGGGACATATTATCACCCCTGAGCTTGACTGTCATTTATACTTGAGTTCAATACCTGAAAGTCCAGATCCAGCTCACACTGAACATCACAGCACAACTCCGATTGACTTTGCTGACCATGGAGGCTGGGTCAAACAAGTGGAAAGTGAAGGATCTTCGACTGATGAGGAAACTAGGAGGGTACTTATGGATAATATCCAGAAGGGTGTTACAGAATGTGTAAGAAGAAAGCGATGGGATATGGAGACTTTCAGTAAAGTTGATACCCTGATTCCAGTCACCAAGGCCGCAAGTGTTCAACAGTTTTGCAAATTTGATATTGATATCAACGGTATAAGCCACTCCTGTGAAACAGGGACCCCAGAAATCCAGTGTCAGGGCTCACAGGTTGAAAATGAAAGCAAGATTGTTTTGAGCCATTATTTACAAGCATCTAACCTTGCTGCTCACTGCTCAGAGGACAGATCTGAAGGTAGTTCCCAGGAAAGCACAGAGACTTGTTGTTTGGGTAAAATAACAGGAGATACCAAATTAGAAAAGAATGACTGTGCCCAAAACACTGAAATAAAAGCCAATGCCTCTAAATCTGTTACTGTTCAGATGTCTTCAAGGCTGGTGTCCACTGTGCAGAAAGTTTCCCTGAGTAAAGGCCTTGAAAAAGACCGGTTTTTAGAAATCAAATCCCGAATGTCTCAGCGTTCAGAGGGTGAGCCAGTAATTACTTCAGAAGTGGGTATTTTGATGAAAGGTCCAAAGAAGACAAAAGAAGCTTCCATGCAAACTGATACAATTGAAATGGAAACAAGAATTGGGAGGCCGGACCCAAACTTTCTCCCTCCATTCTATAGACATGGTCTTCTCACAAAATCAGTTTCCCTAGACACAGGGCTTTATGAGAAATACAGCTCATCCTACTGTGAAACTCTCAGTGCCTGGTCTGCGCAGTGTGGTCACAGCTGTCACTGTTTCTGCTGCCATCATTGCTGCCACTGTTCAAAGCACGGCGCCATGAAGTTACAGCTTTTGAAAATGTTACAGCTCCTCCACGATACAGCAGTGAGGAACATTTTTCCAGTAAGTATAGTTTAGAAAGAACAATATGTAGAATGTGGATTATGGAGAGTAAACTCAGGAAGAGCTGGTTATTTCAAGCTCCATTCTTTATTTAAGAGAAAGTGTCAAGAATGTAGCTTAGGAAACAGATGGGAAGACAGGGCAGTTTGCCCTGAACCAATTGGGGGAATGTCAGAAAACTACTTTTACCCCAATTAAGTTGTGTTAGACTACATCCCTTTAACACTGAGAGTGCTGAAATGGTAACTGCTACTTTAACAACTGATCAAAGTGAGCTGGAGCTGAGATCAAATTCTTAGATGAACCTGAGCTGTGATTTGCTGCTGTTTCCACTCTCTTCATGGTATAAATTCTACTAATCTGGGATTCCTTGGAGCATCTCTACTGACAAAATAAGTACTGCTTTTAATAGCGTAAACCAGGAGTCAGCAACCAAGAGTGGCACATGAATTGATTTTCATTGGCATGTGAGGCAGGAGCTCAGCCCCACCTTGCCTTCTCCCATGCAGCTGGGCACATGCTCAAAGCCATGCCGCCCACAGATTAACAAAAGACCAGCTAATGCTACCAACCATCACCAAAATGGTAAAGCTCTGCATCTTTATTTATTTATTAATGAAGCTGTGGTAAGTGGAACTATCAGTGACTTTATAAAGTATCACCAGCAGTCGGACCATACATAGAGGTCAAACGGTCAAAGTTTGGCACGCGGCCTTGGAAAGGTTACTGACCCCCAGTTTAAAGCAGTATGTCTCCCCCTCCCCAGTATGGCTGCATTTGTACAGAGCTTACGTTGATAGAGCTTATTCTCAAAAAGGCAGGGGAATAAACTGTACTGGTAAAAGGTACTAATGTAAGGTTATGTCTAGACTGCACGCTTCTGTTGGGAGACTGGAGGTCTCTTGTCAGAAGTCTGCCGCTTTGGGAGCTTTCTGCCAACATCCCTGTATTCCTCGTTCTCCGAGGCAGAAGGGATGTCTCGGCAGAGATGGTGTTCCCAACATTTGAGCCAAATATCAGGAAAGTCTCTCCCGACAGAACTGTTCGCAAGAGATACACAAATGTGGTGTGCAATTTGTGTATTTTTTGCCAACATTTCTCAGCATTCTAGACACAGTGTAAGTGATCCATGCTAAGTGCTATTCTAGTATAAGGTTTTCAGTTTAAAAAGCCTAGCCCCTACAAGAAAGTGTTTGTACCAGTAAAAACCTGCCAATCAGGCTGTAAATGCTCTGACACTCCATCAACCTTGCTTACTCACACTTACCAGTATGCAAATTACATCCTCTTTCGCATCACTCTGAATTTAGCCAAATGAGTTTTGTCCAAAAAAAGTGCTTCAGTTGTAACTTCTATCCTGGAGGGACCAGCACCTGGAGGAAATTACACTTGTTCAAACTCACCTTACTTTGGCCCTATACCTTTGTTTTATCAGAGGCCTCATTGCTGGTGCACCAAAAACAAACAAACAAACAAAAAAAAACTACTGCTCGTAGAAATGGCTATAAATCTAAAAAGAGGGAAAGAATTGTGGGGCAAAATAAGTCAGACGTATTTGGTGATACAAGGTCGTCCAGTATTTTGAAACCAAAGGGGAACTTTGTGGTTTTCTATGAATGTATGCTATTTAACCACTTTCTGTCTGATGCAGAATGCCCTCCTGTTGGTCTTTATCCATGCTGCTATATAGTGAATAAATAAGGGTGAAATCACATGCAACCCAGTCTTCCCATGAATAGACTCATTGATTTCAATAAAATTGATATGATGCTTTGGAGCCCTGGTTTTCAGAAGACCCGAGCAGGCAAAACGCCCACTAAAGTCCACAGATGAATGATCAATACCTCAGCAAATCTGACCTAGGTAGATAAGGGAACATTTCAGGGTATGTCTAAACTATAAGTAAACATCTGCAGGTGGCCCAGGTCTGCTGAGTCAGAGTCCCAGAGCCTGGGTCTGAACATCTATAGCATTTTTAGCAGCCCAAGCCCCATGAACCCATCACCTGATGTGGCCAGCAGCAGGTATAGAGATACCCTTAGCCAACCTAAGGCTGTGCTCACCACCAGAACCACATGAAATGCTTTGACTTTGTTATAAACTCAGAATTCAGCATGCAGTGTCACCCGGGGGCTTGAGGGAGCTCACCTGTGTAAGAGGCACCCTGAACCAATGGAACAACATGATGGGAGGCAGCTAAGACAAACTGTAGGGCATGTCATTGCAACCTGACACACAGGGTCACAGCTCTGCGTAGGTTTGGCCCAGCTGCCCTGGGCCATGACAGAGGATGAGGGACAGCAGGTGAAAACTGAGTGAATGTTGCTAAGACATCGTGCACAGTGTCACAGAATCTCTATGGCTAAAGCAGCCCCTGCATGCAATGTGCCACATGCCAGGCCCTCTCCTGCTGGCTATCAAAACCATGTCTAGCTTGTTCAGCAGTGGAGACTGGCAGGGAAGCAGGTTGAACCCATCACCGGCAGGCAAGACTCAACAATTTAGAAGGTTAAGGTAAAGAGTGGGGTCAGGGAGATGGCAGGAAAGCGCTCTTGAGGGGTCAGACTCCTGGGAGAGGGGCGAGTGTGTGTGTGTGTGGCTTTTTAGAAAACCAGAGGGGTCTCCATTTCAGATTTTGTACTAGGTCTCCATAAGCCGGCCCTGCCAGTATTATTGAAAAGTTCAAAAGATTTGGAGGATACCTGTGCTGATGGATATTTCTGCACCATGAGAAATGTGAGTTTCTCCTAGTTTTGTATTAAAGCAATACAAACGTGGAGGTTTCAAATGAGTTTCTTTCTTTCTTTGTTTAGTGTATTTGAACCTGAAACTCAAAGTGAAACTTGGGATACTGTAAGCACAAGTGCATCAGATGGGGAAAAAACAGGTTATGTGAAACTCATGAATTTCATGTCCCTGTCAATAGCAATTCTGCCCTGGCTTTTCTTTGTTCTGTTTGCTGGAGTGCTACGAATGTTGTGAGATGACTCTCAAGTGCCACAAGATGTCAGTGTTTCAGTGCATTACAGCTGAGTTTATACTATTAGTTTATCACTCTTGTGATGAGAGTAAAGGATTAACAGTGATGCTTTTTCAACAATTTGACGCTGCAGGCCCTGACTGCACACTACGACATTGGTATTCAAGCTCTGTTCTTTGAGCAAAGATGTGTCTGATGTAAACTATATGGTGACGTGTGTTGGCCAAAAGGAAATGCCATGGAGGGAGTCAGTGAACACTCCCGTTTATGAACAGTGGAACTCTATAGCCATCTCAAGTAGGAAGCCTTAGTATGCGGGTGTGCAGTCAGTGGATCTGCCACTCTACTGGCCTAAAAGCTTGGGGAGGTTCAAAAGGAGCAGCAGCAGGTTGCAACTGCTGCTGCGTTCTGTGACTTAGACTTGTGGCTGTGCTTCACTCCACCGCATGAGGAGCCTGACCAGTCAAAGCTGAAGACTCTGTTCCTCACCTTTTCATATGAAGCAAAACCTGTGTACAGGGGCTTTGTTCCACGTTTATAGGATCTAGTTCATCATCTTTAGAGTTCGGAAGTAATCGTAGATTGCCAAGGGATTTTAGCATCACGGGATTCAGGCTGGCAGCTTGTGAGGCTCAGGCTGGTGGGAAGGGAGCTGGCCCCAGCAGTGTGGGGCTCAGGCAGGTGGCTCAGGTGGCTGGCCCATGGCTCAGGAAGGCGTCTGGGGCATCTGGTGGGCGGGCGTCTGGCCCTGGCAGTGTGGCGCCCCAGCGTCTGGTGGGTGGGTGGGCAGGAGTTTGAACCCAGCAGTGTGGGGCTTGGTCGGCTCGGGCAGATGGCTCTGGAAGCTCAGGGATTGGGTGGGCGGGTGGGGAGAGAGCTGGCGCAGGCAGGTCCGGTGGCTGGCACAAGGCTCAGGCAGCTGGCCAGCTGTGGTTACACCAGTCACCCACAAGGGACCAAGAAAAATTATTTGTGCTTATCTTTAATTTTAAATTATATCAATTTATCAATTAAAATATATCAATTAATCAATTAAAATATATCAATTATATCAATTAAATTTTAATTTTAATTTTTATATCAAGTTTTTGTGTTTTATTTTAAATTACAAATTTAAACATGAACCTCCTGCCCAAGCCCCTCCCATCCCCCAAAGCCAGGCAATCTCAGACTCCCACTCTTACCCTATCCTTTCTCTTACTGCATGGTGAAAGTTAGTCACTAGGGCTATGTCTACAGGGCAGGTGCTATTTGGGCATACAAAGGTACCCCGAAATATCTGCCCATGTCTATGCAACAGGTCTGTTGTCTCAAAACAGTTTTCAAGGGAACGGGCATGCTATTCTGGCGCCCCGTAAGTCTTATTGCATGAGGAGTACAGGGATGCCTCAAAATGGCACTTTATTTCGGCATATGACACTGTTTAGACAGTGCCACATCCTAAAATAGCCTATTTTGAAATCTACTCAAAATAAGCCACGCAAATTGCATACCTTATTTCGGGTCAGGGAGCCATCTATACATAGCCTAACTGACAGAAGTCAGAAATTTCTATGGGCAGATTATTCCATAATCTCCCACTATATGTTCACTCTTGCACAAGGTATTGCTCTGAATGAACTGGCTTTATCCAGTAGGGCAATTCCTATGTTTATATCCTTGACAATTAAAAAGAAAAAAAGGAAAAAAAGCCTACATTTTTTCATGTCTACAACGTACATGCACTGATCGTTGATTGTTATTAGGAACTAGTGCAGTTACAGTTGCTATTTTTATGCTCATCGATATCTGATCCTCTTCAAATTTACTAATTTCCATCCTATAGTGATATTAAAATCAGCTAAACTGAATGTCTACAAATGGTGGGTCAACAAAGCATGATGATGGCTCCAAAGTTACAGTGCTCAAACTGTCTTTCAAATCAGAAACATGAAGCAAACTTCTTCACTGGGGCTACGTCTCCACGTGCACGCTACATCGAAATAGCTTATTTCGATGTAGCGACATCGAAATAAGCTATTTCGATGAATAGTGTCTACACGTCCTCCAGGGCTGGCAACGTCGACATTCAACATCAACATTGGGCAGCACCACATCGAAATAGGCGCTGTGAGGGAACGTCTACATGCCAAAGTAGCACACATCGAAATAAGGGTGCCAGGAACAGCTGCGGACAGGGTCACAGGGCGGACTCAACAGCAAGCCGCTCCCATAAAGGGCCCCTCCCAGACACACTTGCACTAAACAACACAAGATCCACAGAGCCAACAACTAGTTGCAGACCCTGTGCATGCAGCATGGATCCCCAGCTGCAACAGCAGCAGCCAGAAGCCCTGGGCTAAGGGCTGCTGCACACGGTGACCCTAGAGCCCCGCAGGGGCTGGAGAGAGAGCGTCTCTCAACCCCTCAGCTGATGGCCGCCATGGAGGACCCCGCTATTTCAATGTTGCTGGACGCGGATTGTCTACACGTTCCCTACTTCGACGTTGAACGTCGAAGTAGGGCGCTATTCCCATCCCCTCATAGGGTTAGCGACTTCAACGTCTCGCCGCCTAACGCCGAAGTTAACTTCGAAATAGCGCCCAACACGTGTAGCTGTGACGGGCGCTATTTCGAAGTTGGCGCCGCTACTTCGAAGTAGCGTGCACGTGTAGACGTGGCTTGGGTGATGCAGATGTAAATCTGGGGCAACTCTGTTCCATGCTAATGAGTTCACTACATGTAAATAAGCTCACAGTTTTACACTTTGTAACAAAACTATGGGCAAAATCCCCTCTCCCCTGAAAACAAGAGCAAAATTCCCATTGAGTTCCAGGGGAGGACTTTGTGACTTAAGAGCTGATTGCTAAATAGGCTATTTATGTTGTTAAGAAGTCATCTCACTTGTTACCTGGGAGCTTATTTCTATAAAAGTCTGACAAGCCTGCTCATGATGTTCTGTTCTGTGGATTAGAGTAGCGACTGCTGCCTTCTGGGCTGTCAGCCTGACAAAAATTAAAGGGGAAGTAACTCTTCTTGTTCTTCTCTACAGTGCACAATCCAGGACATTGAAGCTATGAAAAGTTCCTGCCAGAGTTTCCGAGAGAAGCTAGATGAGCTTGAGCAGTACCTCGCAGAGCAACAGGATCTTTTTCCCAGCACTATGTCAGAGGAAGGAAGGTAATTACTTCACTAGAGAAACAGACCTTGAATGGCCATTAAAAAAACATTTAGGACCAGCTAAATCTTCAGGATGTTTGCAGAGCGTCTTGATGTATGTGCAAACACTCAGACTTCACATTTTTACTGTATACACAGAAATCAGTGTTCATCACTTTATTACTATCCATTTATCCAAACAATATTTTCTTGTTTATATAGACTTGATTATATATCTAGAAGATAAGATAATAAACAGCAATCAGCATGGATTTGTAAAGAACAAATCATGATAAACCAACCTGATAGCTTTCTTTCATAGGATAACAGGCCTTGTGGATAAACCTGTATATGTGATATGCCTAGACTTTAATAAAGCCTTTGATACAGTTGTGGCAAGACTTTCTCATTCATAAACTAGGGAAATGCAATCTAGACAGGGCTATTGGTATAAATTACCTGAGGAGGTTGTAGAATCTCCATCACTGGAGATTTTTAAGACCAGGTTAGACTAACACCTGTCCAGGATGGTTTAGTTGGTGTCAGAGCCTGGACATGATGACCTCATGAGGTTTCTTCCACTTCTAAG
Source organism: Carettochelys insculpta (assembly GCF_033958435.1). NCBI lineage: Eukaryota > Metazoa > Chordata > Testudines > Carettochelyidae > Carettochelys > Carettochelys insculpta. The sequence goes on along the minus strand of NC_134138.1, from coordinate 189,544,992 downwards.
ATTCTATGTCAATGTATGTTATAAGAAGTTTGTTGCATTTAGGTTATGTATACATCAGTGATTTATAATACGTGCCAACAAACATACACTGTTTCTGATACACCTCAGACTCAGTTCCTGGGATTCACGAGTATGATATCCCCAATCAGAAAGTTGCTGTCATGAGTACTGTGTATTTATTATAACCATTCTGCAAGTAAAAAGGATTTTTGAGTCCATAGAAAAGTAGGATGCATCTCCATTAATTTCAAAGTTCAGTATCATTAGAAGTTTTTTTAAAAAGTCACATTTAGAACTATGGTCCATTTTAGTTTTACATTACTTATTTTATTTTACATTACTTAAAATAGAATGGAAATACAGGCCTAATTTGGAATAGAGCTCATTTACATCAACTTCAGCTTTACAGATGAAGATATGTGAGGTTTTGTGGGGAGTGGGGGTTGGTGTTATACAGATGAAGCCATAATCAACGGCTTAACCCCATCATTAAGATTGTAAAACAGCCACCATTTATGCACCTAATTTTAAATAATAAATCTTTCCTCTATTGAAACTTGTTTCTGGCTAAAATTTTTCATATGCAGTCCCTTGGCAGTGGAGAGTAGTTTGGGAAAAGTAGGCAGTTAGTCAAATGAGGAGTTTTTTCACTTTTTTCATTGTTTTGAAGTGTCTTTGTTTTATTGTAAGATCGTAATTCAAAATGGCTGTCTCCGAAGTTATTTAGTTGGGTTGTCCGCAGTACGAATGAATGCCCATGATTTCTTTGTATGACACACACATGAATTCACAGTCCTGTGTCCTTCATAGTGCAAAGCAGCAAAAGAATGGCATGGTGCTTGTACTGTTAGGTTAATAATTAGACTGTAGAGCACAGTGTGGTAGAGCATATGAAACAACGTGGCTGACTGGCCTGAGTGAGAAATGAATGCTTTGCTAAATGTCACTATTCACATAATCGTTGTTTTTTTGCTTTCTACTATAGGGAGGAAGAAAGACAACTGCAGGTCTTACGTCAAGCGGTTCGTCATGAGGTTTCTGAACTGGAACATCAGCTGAATGATCGCTCTCGCCAGGTTAGGGAGGGAATTCTAATGGTAAGTTGGGCAAGCAGCTATTCTTGTGAAACTTGAGGGAAAAGGAATCTAATATAAAGACTTTTTTATTCTATTGCCTTTACCAGTGCAATGTCATAGAGAATGGTGCATGGTGCCAGGTGTGGTTTTCACATAAATTTGCTGAGTTTAACATATGACCAAACCTACACGGTTAAATTGTGTCCTCTGATTCAGGCTTGGGACAAAATTTTCAAAAAGTGACTAGGGATACTGGGTACTTCAGTTTTTGGGGTGCTCAGACGCTAACTGCTTAAAGGTCTTTGCTTTCAGAAAGTGCAGCTGTCCAGCCTTCTGAAAATCAACCCCCACAAGGTGTTTCAAACCCCCAGGCTCTCAAAATCACTGGTCATGTTGGCTACGCAACTACTGTTTCAAAATCTAAAAAGTTTTAAATTCAGCAGTGATTTTATTAATAATCTGCTATCAGATGCAGAGCAAATGTTTTCTTTTTGGAAGAGAGGATTTTATATGTTGTCAGATCGACAAATGATTACTAGTTTCTTTCTATTTTTGATTTTTACACCCAAAAATGTCATTGCCTTGCCTCCAACTCAATCACCGTAGTTTTCGAATTCATGTGTGACTTGCAGTCATGCAAGAATATGCTCAAAACAATCATTTCTATAGGAATGTCACAGTGCAGAAATTTTCTATCACTGAAGGCTGATAAGAGCCTGCAAAAAATGAATACGCCTGGTAGGTGCAGTTAGGATTCACTTGGCATTGATACACATCAGCTGTGTCTACACGTGCACGCTACTTCGAAGTAGCGGCACTAACTTCGAAATAGTGCCCGTCGCGGCTACACGCGTCGGGCGCTATTTTGCAGTTAACTTCGACGTTAGGCGGCGAGACGTCGAAGTCGCTAACCTCATGAGGGGATCGGAATAGCGCCCTACTTCGACGTTCAACGTCGAAGTAGGGACCGTGTAGACGATCCGCGTCCCGCACCGTCGAAATTGCCGGGTCCTCCATGGCGGCCATCAGCTGGGGGGTTGAGAGATGCTCTCTCTCCAGCCCCTGCAGGGCTCTATGGTCACCGTGGGCAGCAGCCCTTAGCCCAGGGCTTCTGGCTGCTGCTGCGGCAGCTGGGGATCCATGCTGCAGGCACAGGGTCTGCAACCAGTTGTCGGCTCTGTGTATCTTGTGTTGTTTAGTGCAACTGTGTCTGGGAGGGGCCCTTTAAGGGAGCGGCTTGCTGTTGAGTCCGCCCTGTGACCCTGTCTGCAGCTGTGCCTGGCACCCTTATTTCGATGTGTGCTACTTTGGCGTGTAGACGTACCCTCGCAGCGCCTATTTCGATGTGGTGCCGCGCAACGTCAAAGTTGAACATCGACGTTGCCAGCCCTGGAGGATGTGTAGACGTTATTCATCGAAATAGCCTATTTCGATGTTGCTACATCGAAATAAGCTATTTCGATGTTGGCTTCACGTGTAGACGTAGCCATCATCTGCAGCTACTATGAAGAAAATAAAACAGCCATGACCAGTCAGTAATGAAAGTGTTGATGTACACAGAAAATGCTTCATAGGTATGAAGCCACTGAAAGCTGTTGTTTGAGCAATAGAGCCAGCATGAGATTAAAACCAACCCAAGATTTAAGTGTTCGGTTATTTGAAGAGTATTCCCATTAAGCATAATTCATAAATCCCCAGTAAACAACAGCTGCTGTTTTGAAGCATTGACTCAACCAACCTCCCTTTCTCTGGGCAGGGCACAGGTACCGGTAGAGGTCCAAAGGTAGCACGTCTGCAACTTTTTCTCTTCAAGTTGGGTGTAGACTTGTTTTGCTTATGTGGCTCTGGACGGCCTTGGAACAAAAACACCCAATGGCACACAGAGTTCTGAGACCATTTAATTAAGCCAGGGGAGAGTCCAAAAGAGGGTGAGGGACTGAAGGATTTCAACAACAGTGCACTACTAGCACCACTCATTCCCCCACTTCTGCAGGGACAACACAACCTCGACCCTATACCCATGCACTCAAGCCCTTAACTCCTACCAGGCTGTCCATAAAGCTGGGATGCACTAGCCTGAAGACGTCTCTGCTCCATCCGGGCCTCTGGCCTGGTGGAATTTTCTGCTTCTTGGCTACTTCGCTTTCACCTACCCCAGGATAGGCGCATCCCTAAGTCTCCAGTGCTCACCACCAGTCTCAGTCTAGCCACTCCCACTGCCCTGTCCCTGGGCTCACTCTCACCTGCACCCCAGGGCAACATTACCCTTCTTCCTTCCCCAGAATCCCCCACGTCCTCAACTCCCTCCACTGTCATAGAATTCTCCCACTTCTTGTCCTTCTAGGTCATTGATTCATGACTAAGCTGTTCATACATGAGTACCGTCTACTGGCTTATTACATTACCCCTCCTAAAATGATGTGCTTCCGTGTCCTGCTGAAGATAACTTTAAATAGTCCTTAAGCCAGTCTGTGCATGCACTGCAGCCTGATTCTTGCTCCCCTGCTGAGCCCTGTCACTATCTTGAGTGTTTGCTCACCCCCAGGAATCCCCATCTTCCTCGCACCAGGGTACCCATTTGAGCTTTGGTGACTCAGGAACGTTCCTTGTATGTAGGAAGGGGAAGGAATCTGTAATACAGGACTCCTGGGAGTATCTTGGCCGAGGGTGGCTGGTCACCCAGAGCTCCTGTGTTGGCTCGGTGTCCCAGCCCTGAATTCAGAGAGGGCTTCGACCAGTTGTAATGAACCACAAAGGTTTGTCCACCATGGACAGCTTATGGAACATTCCCGTTTCCTGATAACTATAAAAGGGACTTTCTGAAGCTTTCTGAATCATTTTGGACCCTGCCCCTTCCTTCAAGTCTCATATCTACACCAACTTTCTTAGCTCATCTACTCCTCTGGTGATCCAGACATCATAATACAGTAAAATTCCTTTAATCCAGCCTCTGATGGTCTGGAAATCCTGATGGTCCAGCATCCCCTGAGATACACATACCTCAAAATTTGCATAAGTTGAGGGTCTTTGGTGGTGGGTTGAGGCCGTGGGAGGGGGCAAGGGGGTTAAGCCTGGGATGGGTTAGGGCTGCAGGGGGGCTCAGGGGGTAGAGTTGAGCTGGGGCATGAGGGGGATGGAGCCGAGGCACGTGGGGGAGGTGAAGCTGCAGGAGTGCGGGGGTGTAGAAGCTGGGGATGTTGGGGGCTGATGGAGAAGCTGCAGGAGTGGTGAATCTGGAGATGCACGGGGCGTGGTGGAGAAGCTGCAGGAGCACGGGGTAGAGAAGAAGCTGGGACACACAGGAGTCATGAGCTACAGCTGGGCATGGGGGTGGTGAGCCACGACAGGGGATTTGAACTAGAGCGTGCAGGGGTATGGTGACATCCAATAGTCTGGAAAATTTGGTAATCCTGCACCTGTCCGGTCCCAGACATGTCGGGTTAACGGAATTTTACTGTATTACTTCTTTGTGTGGTCGTAGCCTGAGTCCTTTTATCAGCCTGACTCATCACCCTGCTAGTCATGTGACATACTCAGAAGCATTGCTAAGCTTGTGGCTCATTTTCTAAAAACTTCAGGATAATGTGCAGCAGTGGTCACAAGGGCTAACAAGGTTAAGAACTATTAGGCAAGAGGTAGAAAATATGACAGAAAATATCATAATACCACATACAAATCCATGGTGCTTCCACACCCTGTGTTCAGTTCCAGTATCCTCATCTCAGAAAGAATATAGTGGGACTGGAAAAGAAAGGCCACAAAAGCAGTCAAGGGTATGGAACAGCTGCTGTACAAGGAAAGATTAAAAAGATTAGAACCGTTCAACTTAGAAAAGATATGACTAAGGAGAGGAATGACTGGCATCTATACAGCCATATGGGAAAATTGAATAGAAACAATACAAAAACCCTTTCCAGCAATACAAAAACAAGCAATCACCTGGTCACTTTAGCAACCAGAAAATTTAATACAAACAAAAAGATTTTTTTTTACACAATGCACAGTTAACATGTGGAAGTCATTGCTGTGGGATGTTGTGAAGGCCAAAAGTAGGAACTAGATAGGACATGGAGGATAGGTCCATCAATATTAGCCAAGATGGTGATGACTGTAACACCATATTTGAGGTGACCCAAAACTTCTACCTGCCAAAAGTCAGGAAGGGAACCCAAGTAGATCTCCCCTGTTCTGTACACGCCCCCTGATTCTTGGAGACAGGACACTGGGCTATGTAGACCATTGGTCTGACCTAGAATACCAGTTCTTTATGTTCTAACACTTCCGGCACACTTACACCAGATATATGTTCAACTGGCATGCAGATCTTCCACCAAATAATACTTTCTAAAGTATATATCCTGTAGATGACTGGACAGTGCTTCACAAGGCCAATCCAACATAATGTACAACCTCCTCCCACTCTTTGCGAGTTTGACTCAGAGAGGGCACCAGGGGTTGAATCACTGAACCAACCTTTCAGAGTGGGGATGTAGTTCATTTTTGTGAATCTTTCAAAGGTCACACACCTCTTGAAACCATGGGAATTCAACATTTCTTCCCTGTTCAGTATGCAGGGGGTGAGCAGTGTCTTCCTTGGTAGCACACATATATCTTAACAAATGCTACTGCCTGAGCTTCCTGATTAGGACAGGAGTATGATTCTACCCATCTTGAAAAATAGACAGCCACTGCGAGCACATCTTTATTGCCTTGGGGTGTAACAGGGAAAAACCCCAAAAATATCCAACACCATCCTTTCAACGGGGGCCCTGCCTGACCCTTCAATCCCAGGATTTACTTCCTGTTTCTTTTCAAGCCCTACTCACTCTACACGACCCATACCAATCTCTCAGCCTTCTTCCACCCCAACCAGTAACACTAGCCCTAGAATTTGAGTGACTTTTTTCCATACCTAAATGTCTCCCTGTATTTGCATCATGAAGGGACCTCACAATCTCCACCACTTTTTTCTTTGGCACTACTCCTTGAATAAGTTTAGACGTTTTCCAGATCCTGGCCATTTCTGCACCAGCATTTCCAGTCTAACCCTCTGCTCGGGCCATGAAGTCCAACAACTCTTCAGGCGTGGATGCTGAACTTCGTCTGGGAATGTCCCATGACCATCTCTCTTTCTGCCTTTATTGGAAAACTGAGGCACAGAGGCTGGGGATAAAATTCACAGAAGTACCAGGCATCTAATGCTCAGTGACTTCAGTGGACGTTAGCACTTAAATACGTTGGGTCTGGCTCTTATGCAATTTACCCAAGGTAACACAAGAAGCCTAGCAGATGTGAAAACTCCCAAGTCTGCAGGTAGTGCCCCAGCCACTGAAGCATCCTTCCTTCTTACCTTATGCTGCCTCTCTAAGCATTCGCCTCTGCAGGGAAATTGGTTGGCATACCAAGAGCCCAGTAATGATAAAAGTGACTTTATTTTGGAATATTTCTTCTGACAGTCACTTTCATTCTGGAGCGCAGTATTCACACAGGGACTTACTCAGGCTGCAGCACAGCTGTAGTGGTTTGCTTATTGTGCTTCAGCTGTCCTTGTTGTTTTCCCCTGCAAGGTGAAGCCCTGAGAAAAAAAACTCAAATGGGGCTTCCTTCTCCCCTGTCCCAGATCTCCATTTGGTGCAGAGCAGGGAGATGGCTACCAGGGTTCTCTTCTTCCTAGCACTGCTCTGCCTGGCATGAGAGTTACCCACAGCCCCTGAGGGAGAACAGCTGCATTGACAAAGTAGTGCTCTGCTCCTGCCCCAACATCGCCAACAGCTTTCTCTTCCACAACAGGGGCTCACCATTTCCATATTGACTCCCTTCCCTTTTGCAGTGCCTGCCTGACACACAATGCCTAAAACACAGTGATGAATTGAGGGCAGTACATTTTTAGGGGACCCCATTTTCAATCCAGGACTCCCACACACATCCACAGAGGTCTCTTTGCGAGATTGTACTAAGCCTTACTAAGGCAAACTAGGGCAAACTTGTCAACCACACTAAAATGGGATTGAAATATATGTTACTGAAACCTGAAAATGGGATTGAAATGTGTTACTGAAATCCTTTTCACAGCAGCATCTCAACTGCCAAATTATACTTCTCTTCTCTGAACCAAGACTAAGAAGTGGGCATGCTTCATAACCTCATGTGTATCACTGCCTGATATATTTTATCATTTTTTTTATTATTACAGTATGCATGTCTTCCATATTTTCTCTGCAGCAGCTGGACCAGTTACTAGGAGAACAAGCCCATCTGTTTTCTGAGCTTGGACTCCCTGATTGGGGGGAAGAAAGAGCTGCCCAGAATAAACAAGTTGTTCCAGATGCAGCTGACGCTACAAATCCTAGAGTGGGGAGCTTGAAAATGGTACTTCCAAGACTCCTGAGGAGAAATGAAATGTTCCCATCAACTCCATCAGCTTCAGAGCCAGGAATACCTGAGAGGCAGTCTCTTTCTATGGTAACAGTGGAGCCAGACCCACAGGAAAGCCTCATCAGTAAAGAAGAAATAAAAGATCCTCTCCAGCCAAAAGTTAACCTAAAGGCTTTGCTACAGAGTGTAAGAATTCATTCTATTCTGGTTGCTTGAGTATTCTAATGTCAGAACATGCTGACATGAGATTACTATTGCATTTATTACAGTAGTGGCTAGAGGCCTAACCGAGGGTAGGGCCCCTTTGTACTAGATGTACATACTCCTAGCCAACTGTAGTCTGTGCTCTAAAGAGCTTACCATGTAAGCAGACAGGACAAAGGGTGGGAATGGCATTCCCAAAGTTAACAGCAGTGTTTGCTCATGGTAAGGAACACCGTACAGGTTGAACCTCACTAGTCTGGCACCCTCAGGACCTGACTGGTGATGAATGAGATAATTTTGCTGAATGATGGGAGGTCAATATTATCTAGCGGCATTACCGACACTTCCACTGCTTACTGGGCTCTTAGAAGTCATTTAGGGGTAAGTTACAGCTAAATAACAGCACAGAACACTTGGAGCCAGGACTGGTGGCTGTAAATAAACTTTATGGAACTCAGGGAAACTTGACCATACCCATGATAAGTGGTCATCTGGCTAACTAAAGTCATGCTGGACTATGGGGCTGCGTCTACACGTGCACGCTACTTCGAAGTAGCGGCACCAACTTCGAAATAGCGCCCGTCACGTCTACACGCGTCGGGCGCTATTTCGAAGTTAACTTCGACGTTAGGCGGCAAGACGTCGAAGTCGCTAACCTCATGAGGAGATAGGAATAGCGCCCTACTTCGACGTTCAACGTCGAAGTAGGGACAGTGTAGACGATCCGCGTCCCGCAACGTCGAAATTGCTGGGTCCTCCATGGCGGCCATCAGCTGGGGGGTTGAGAGATGCTCTCTCTCCAGCCCCTGCGGGGCTCTATGGTCACTGTGGGCAGCAGCCCTTAGCCCAGGGCTTCTGGCTGCTTCTGTGGCAGCTGGGGATCTATGCTGCAGGCACAGGGTCTGCAACCAGTTGTCAGCTCTGTGTATCTTGTGTTGTTTAGTGCAACTGTGTCTGGGAGGGGCCCTTTAAGGGAGCGGCTTGCTGTTGAGTCCGCCCTGTGACCCTGTCTGCAGCTGTGCCTGGCATCCCTATTTCGATGTGTGCTACTTTGACGTGTAGACGTTCCCTCGCTGTGCCTATTTCGATGTTGGGCTGAGCAACGTCGAAGTTGAACATCGACGTTGCCGGCCCTGGAGGACGTGTAGACGTTATTCATCGAAATAGCCTATTTCGATGTCGCAACATCGAAATAAGCTATTTCGATGTTGGCTGCACGTGTAGACGTAGCCTGGATGTTGCAGGATTAGAGAGGTTCAAACTGTATTACTATGTGGCCGGTGGTATCAGCAATGCCTTGCCATTCTAGAACGCAGAATGTGATTGGCTGAGATCTATACCAACCCATGTGAAATTAGCAAGTAGCAATAGATTGAAAAACAACTTGAGCTATTTTACATGGGCAGCAAAGGTAAGTGAATTTAGTGCTTCACTGTTTTATGTAAAAGTGAAAAAAATCACTTTTTTACTGATCTCCTCTTACTGACTCACCATCACTGAGACAGTGTTTTTCTTTATTGTTCAAGGCTTAGTAAAAGAGATTAACTAGAAAGTGGTTTAGCTAAAAGAGTCAGATGGGTAATCATCATGGTCTTTCACTTTCCGACTTAAGTGTGTGCAACCAAATTGTTGGGGTTAGACTTTCTCTTAAGCAAACAGCTAGAGCTAAATTCTGCACTACCTTCATGTACGACTCATTCAAGTCAGCCGATTTCTTTCTGTCACACCAGTTTAGCAAACGGAAGTTACCCTGATCTATAGTAATAAAGCAGACTCACAAGATCATTTCTGAGAATGAAATCACAGGCCATGTCTGCACTAGCCCAAATTCGAAGTTTACTAATGAAGTGCTGAAATACATATTCAGCGCCTCATTAGAATGCCGGCAGCTGCAGCACTTCGAAATTGACGTGGCTCGCCGCCATGCAGCTCGTCCAGAAGGGACTCCTTTTCGAAAGGACCCAGGCAAGTTCGAAATCCCTTTATTTATAGGATAGAGAGATAGCCGTGTTAGTCTGTATTCTATCAAACCAAAAAAGCAGTCATGTAGTACTTTAAAGACTAACAAAATAACAAAATAAAACATCTAATCCTGACAATTATGTTGTTAGTCTTTTTTTGGTTTGAAAGAATGAAGTCCCTAGCTTACAAAACCAAGCAAGCAATTGAAGATTTCATTTAATGTATTGTTTTTCTTTATAGCAGATGTGTAAAGACAAAGACTGTTTAGTTATTTAGAAGCTAGATTTTGATTATTTGAAGACTAAGGCATATTTTTCTTTTTGCCAGCTAAAGAAATATTTCCGAAACTCTTTCAGTAATGACACAACGGAATGAAAAGTTTGACAGAAGAAAGACAACTTGTGGATTTCTTTTATAGTTGTAATTTCTCCCTCCAACAAACATTTTAAAGCACATGAGGCTTTACAGAGATAGAATGAAACAGCTGCCACTTGCATTAAATATTCTTGCAGTGCGTGGACTGCCCTGAAACGTAAGCCATTTAAGGGGTGAAGTAGATGAGGATATCATATATCATGCTGTTCTGTGGTCATAGGATTTATCACAGGCCTTTTGCCCTTCATTTGGCAAAGTATTAGACTCTACATAGTAAACTGACATTTCAAAAATCAGTTGAACCCTCATAGTTGTAAAGAAAAACTTGGAAACATGAACCAAGTCAACTGATGCTATGGAGTCTTTTTGCACCATGCCCAAAAAATATTTCAGAAAGGTATTAATTGTGCCAAGACTCAACTTTGTAATGGAAGGATCCAGCTAACATTAATCATCAGCTACAAACTGCCTCCTACCCTTTCCATAACCAGCCACTAAAATCTCCAGCTTCCCCCTGACCACATCAATGATGGATATATCTGTCGTCACTATAGAAATGAGCTGCACATTTACAATGTGTGGACAGCATATAATATAGATGAAATTGAATTCCAAAATATGTAATACTGGGAATATTATACTGATTGTATTTGTCACTTTAATATTTAATTCCTGTAAATCTAAGTTTAAAATAATATAAAGGAAACCACAGCAAGAATCCTGCAGAACCCAAGAAGGTTGTATTGTATTGTCCATAATCTCGTTCATGTTGGTGTGGATTACACAAGAGCATTGGTTTAGACTGAACATCTATGGGCTTTGAGAGCATGTATAACCTCCCAGGCAGCTCTGGTTCTACCAGCTGTGTATGGGATGGCAATACACAAAATGGTCAGTAGAAGAGACAGAGTATTGTGTATGGACCAATGAGCCGCAGCCCCTTTTTTAGGGTGGGGGGGTGGAGACAAGCAGCAAACTCCTCCAGGTGCTGTTACCATTCAGTACAACTGTATGTAAAAACCCACACACAGCTAAGTTGCATGAATGGTCCCAGAGCCACGCATGAATCACACAGAGCAAGGCACCAGACAAATCCCCACCCCAGCTCCCAGCCTTATACTGCTAGAGTATACCATCTTGCCCTTCGCAAATCCCTTTGAGGAATGCAGATTTATTCATTGGTTCACCACTTTGTCAGTGGAAAACGGACATGCATCAGTCGTTGGAAGTGAGCAGATCTACCAAGCATGTCAGTCAAACTCACCGGTAAGGACAACCATTAGAATAAGTTTGACTGTGAAAGATGGACTTAAAGGTGTTATAAGTGATGGGCCAAAGTCAGCATAGTTACCAAAGGAAAATAAAAGATAAGCAGACAGTTTAATTTGCAACCTTATCAAACTAGGCACTCTCTGGGCTAAGCAGTTTTTCTCACACCATTGGATGCTGCAGTTTGGGTGCAATCTTTCATATCTGGCTCTTCCTGTTAGTCTTCTCAGCGCCAGCATTTTCATTGCCTTCAGTGTGGTCAGAGAAGAACTGGGCAGACTATCTAGTTTCTGTTGTCTGTATTATATCCTCATTCCACCTGCTTGGGAAACAAGTCCAGGCATGTCTGGTGGGTGCTGATGAGTCACCTGCAGGACTGCCGATGAGAGAGGGGCAAGGGGCCAACAGCAAAGTGTAGTACCCAGAGGCACTGAGACCTCATACTAGGGTGAGTGAAGTCTCTGCTCTGCAACCTTGGCTGAGAGCCAGCTGGCCTTTACCTCATGTGCTAGAGCACAGGGCTTTAGCCCCTATCATTGCCAGTTCAGTCCCTGGTGCTGGCAACCTGGGATTGAACCTGCAATTATAAGGGCTAAAGCCCTGTGTGATACGCATGAGCTATAAGCCAGCTGGCTCTCAGCCCAGGCTGGAGAACAGAGACTTCACTCACCCTAGTATGAGGTCTCAGTGCCTCTGGGTACCCCAAAAGCATCACTCCACCACGCCACACTCCTGCTGAGGGTTGGGTGTGGGGGAACGACAGTGTTCCAGACAGCGCTAAGAGCTGACTGTCCCCAGCTCCTCCCCTTCCACATGAGGCTCCGACTCTTCTGGGGGTGTGAAGACAGAGTGTTAGCCCCGCTGGTCACCAGGCAAGGTTGAGCAATTCCCAGGGTGTGGCTTTGGGTATGGGATTTATTGAATTATAATTCCCTTGCTGGACAATGGCTGTTGATAGTGCAACATGTGCCCAGGCATTTGTTAGCTCCCTTGTTGTCACTCTGGATAGCTCATATGTGGGCAGTTCCCCAAATCACAACCTATTTGTGTGATAATCATTTAACACAATCATTCTATAACTAGAAGGACCTCAAGAGGTTATCAAGTCCAGTCCCCTTTCCTCATAGCAGGACCAAGCATCATCTAGATCATGGGTCTGCAACCTGTGGCTCAGGAGCCACATGTGGCTCTTTTAAGGACTTCTTTGTGGCTCTTTATGCTATAATTGCAAAGTAAGAAAACATCTCTGCTTCTTATTTTCAATAAACTGTGAATGTCTAAAAGCCCAACAATGAACAACTCACATCTAAATAGCAATCGCTATGTGATTTCAAAACTTTGGATAAGTCGTCCTTTACTAAGTGCAGTGCATTGTGGGACATGATACTGTATCTGTGTTTTGATCTTGCTGATGATAAAGTCTTGATTTTGAAAAGGAAAAGGAAACGTATGGCATTCCTGCTGTAAAGGCAACATGTACTTTAAGAAAGAAAACTGAAATTAAACATGAAGTAAAATTGGCATAATTAAAGTGGGGCTGAAATGACTTCTAAAAAAAGAGGAAACTCAGAGAAGAAAACAGAATTTTTAAACTGAATGGACCCATTTGCAATGAGAAATTTGCCAACAACAACAAAAAATTCAACCTCCAGACACATTTTCTCAAAAAACTCATTATTTCTGCTGAACAGTATCCAGTTGGAGATGCATGAAAAAAAAGTCTTGGAGGCACTGCTCTACAAAGCAGAGCAATGTAAGAACACATTCACTAACTGGGTGATATCATGAAGTAGCAGAACTGTGGCTAGTGTTCTGGAAATGCAAAAGATCTTGAAACGAGGAAAGCCTTTGTGGGGTGATTTCAGGACTTTAGAAAGGAAAAGGCAACTTTGTCATTTCTGTTGGAACCTCTTGAAACTGATACCTCTGCACTCAACTTTTCAACATTTACAGGAGTGGACCCAGCAGAACTGGAATTGACTGATTTGCAGAACAAGGACATGTGGACTTCTAAATTCAAAGGCTTGGTGACTGAACTCAAAGATCTAGAAAGGCGGAAATCCACTCTGGCTCTTCAGCACATACGGACTGAAATAAAAAGGCCAAGTCATGCTTGAAATTTGGAATTTTTTAACCAGATGACTATAATAACATGAAGAGATACGCATTTGGTACCTTGTCCATATTTGGCTCTACTTACCAGTGCGAGCAAGTGTTTTCAAATGCAAATTTCATAAAAAAGCATAATGAGAAGCCAACTGAATGATGAAAGTATACAGTTCTGCTTGAAAATGAAAACAACAGCCTACTCTCCAAACATTCAACATTCAAAGAAACTCAGCAGCAGAAATTAGTAACCTGAAAACTGTAGCGGTATACTTAGGATGCTAAAAATAATTAAATGTCCCTTTTCATTGACATGAATTCCCATTAACAGTGTATTTGTCTGAAACAACATTAAGTGTTGTCTTTATACACTAACGGTATTTGACAGGCAGCAGTAGATGACACCTAGTATCCTCCAGAGAGGGAGTTGGTTCTGGATTGAAATTAGGAAGACAGTGGTACAAACACACAAATCTAAAGTGTGAGGAAATAGAATATGTAAAAGTTTGTGAACACCTTGCAGTGAACATGTATGACATTACAAATCATTGTGTGCGCACTGTTCTTAAAATAGAGGTTACAAAAAGTATAGTTTAATGTTAATTATTTAGGAAGGACTGTCCCCTATTCATGTGCATTACAGCTTTGGAATTATTGAGGTTTTTACTGAATTCAAAAAAAAATGGCTCTTCTTGCTGTTTTGATTGCCAACCTCTGATCTAGATCATCCCCTCATATACATTAAGGATATATTTAGAGAGAACAATGACTTTATACAGATCAGATCAGTGGCCATGCATTCTTTGTATGAAATATCACCACTATATAAAAAAGTATAAATACAGGGGTTGCAGGGTACTCCCCCCATGTTATACAGTGTCACACAGGCTGATCTATGAACGAATACATGGCATAAACATTAGGTCATATAAATATCTGGTATAAATCCTCTGACATGAAGGGTGAGTTTAGCTCAGCATTCCTCTAGGCTCCCAATGCAAGAGTGAATGAAAGAACAGTTGCAATAAGACTGAAGGCTGTACACATAGGTATTATGCCACTGTGTATAGCGGAAGCATATGCAAAATGGATAAGAAGCATAACTGATGCCTGTCTGGACCACAGAAAGAGCCATTAGCTTTGCAAAATGCCTTTATCTAGCATGTGCAAAGGCTGTGGACCAGGGTTCCCTCTATTTTTTCCAGCCATGTGTGGAATGCATTTTGTTGTGTGCACCAGGGCATGTGTGCATGTGCATCACCAATAGAAACTCATGGGGCCCGCGGTGGGTGCTCTGCTAATCAGCTGCGCAGCACCTAAATCTCTCCTGGGCAGCTGGAGACCCTGCTGTGGACCCTCCCACAGAACTGTAAATGGCTCCTGTTCAGCAGAAGGGAAAATTAATTCAATAGAAGAGGCAAGATCCATGGCAACTTCTATACTGTGTTACTAAGCTACAGCCAAATCTCCAGGGGTTGAATAAGGACCTCCAGCTTTGGCGCAAAAGATGAAATTTACCCGCTGATGAAAGAGACCACACATGACCTGTGCGCCATTTACATTCCACCACTTAAATCCTAATCTAATGGTGAATTTCATTGCTAGTCAGTACACACTGTCATTTTAACCGTCTTTGAATTTTAGGGCCAGTGCATGGTGCGAAACACTATTCAACATTTTAATTTAACAGGGGACTATAATGAAAAGTGGTTTGCTTTCTCACATGATGCTTATAATTCCCAACAGTAATAAATATCACCCTGAACTTGTACAGAACTTTCGTGCATTTAGGGCAATTCCACTAACTCGATTATTTTAATAGTAAAAATGATTGTTTTAGTAATAAAAGCATCTTCAGCAACAAGAATCAGAATCAGTTGTCTTCACTTTCTTATGTACAATAATAATAATACTTTGTTCTACACTGCAACTCAGAGCATTGTGGCAGACCACAGCCTGCAGGCTGAAAGAGCCTAATAAAAGGCAGGCACACAGGGAACTGGCTCAATGTATTCCTGTTCCCTAACTAGGCTCACAGATGAGGCTGATTAAGGACCAGCCTGCGGCACTAGGTCAATCAGGCACCTGCTGCCGAGGTAAGCCTGCTGGCTCACTATAAAAGGCTTCCCCTCCAGGCAAGAGGGGGAAGGAGTTGGGGTAGGCACAAGGAGGTGAGGTGAGGTGAGGTGAGGTGAGGTGAGGTGAGGTGAGGTGAGGTGAGGTGAACCGGACCGGACCGGACCGGACCGGACCAGGGAGAAATTGCCAAGTTAAATCAGGGGTAAGAGCCCCACTAGTTCCTTCTGGCTATGTCTACATGGGGATGCTACATCAAAATAACTTATTTTGATGTAGTGAAATCGAAATAAGCTATTTCAATGAATAGCGTCTACATGTCCTCCAGGGCTCGTGCCATCGACGTTCAACATCGACGTTGGGCAGCACTACATCAAAGTGGGCGCTGCAAGGGAGCGTCTACACACCACAGCGGCCCAAATCGAAATAAGGGTGCCAGGAACAGCTGCAGACAGGGTCACAGGGCAGACTAGCACTTCCGGGGCAACAGGTAGCCGCTCCCTTAAAGGGCCCCTCCCAGACACACTGAGCCTGCACAGCACGCGGTCTGCAGAGCCACAGGCACACACACCCCGTGGAAGCAGCATGGACCCCCAGCAGCAGCAGCAGCAGCAGCAGCAGCCAGAGGTCCACACACCTGCCCCTGGAGGAGCAGTGGTTGCCCTGCTCAGTGCCATGCAGGAGGCAGCAGACCATCTTTTATTTGAGGAAGATGAGCTGCTCCCAGGGGAGGAGGAAGCAGCCCCAGACCTTGCTGCCCTCCCAGCCCCACCCCCCGGCCGCACATGCTGCTGGCTGTGGAGCTGCCCCATGAGCACGGACTGGTGGGAGCAGCTGGTGCTCAGCGAGTGGGACAACAACCGCTGGCTCCGGAATTTCTGGATGAGCTGGCAGACATTCCTGGAGCTCTGCCAGTGGCTCACCCCCGCACTGAGGCACCAGGACACCTCCATGCGACGTGCCCTCACCGTCAAGAAATGGGTCGGCATCGCTGTCTGGAAGCTGGCCACTCCAGACAGCTACCGAGCCGTAGGGCAGCAGTTCGGCGTGGGCAAGGCCACCGTCAGGGCTGTCCTCATGGAGGTAAGAGGACCCGGGGAAGCCTGGGGGGGAGTCTGGGGGGGGAGCCCAAGGGGGGAGCCCAAGGGGTGGAGGGCCAGACACACCCTGCACACCCCTCACTGGTGCTCTCTCATGTCCTTCCCCTGCAGGTTGTCCACGCAATCAATGCCCTGCTCCTCCACAGGCTCATGCGGCTTGGGGACCTGGATGCTGCCATCGCGGGGTTTGCCAGCCTGGGCTTCCCAAATTGCTTTGGGGCTCTGGATGGGACCCATATCCCCATCCGTGCCCCGGAGCACAGCGGAGGACGCTTCCTCAATAGGAAGGGATACCACTCCGTGGTCCTCCAGGCCTTGGTGGACAGCCGGGGCCACTTCCAGGACATTTATGTTGGCTGGCCTGGCAGCACCCATGACGCCCAGGTCTTCAGAAATTTGGGCCTGTGCCGCTGGCTGGAGGCGGGGACCTACATCCCCCAGCAGGAGATCCCTGTGGGGGACACCACCATGCCCCTCTGTGTAGTCGCAGACATGGCATATCTCCTCCGGCCCTAGCTCATGCACCCTTACACAGGCCATGTCACAGCCAGCCAGGAGCGGTTCAACACACGCTTGAACCATGCGCGCCAGGTGGTCGAGCGCACCTTCAGCCGCCACAAAGGGCGCTGGAGGTGTCTCCTCACCTGCCTGGATGCAGGCCTCACCAACATCCCCCAGGTTGTGGGCGTGTGCAGCGCACTCCACAACCTGGTGGAGAGCAAGGGAGAGGCCTTCTTCCAGGGCTGGGCTGTGGAGGCTGGCAGGGCCGACGTCCAGCCACCCGCTGCCCCCAGTCGCCAGGTTGACCCTGAGGGGATCTGGGTCCAGGAGGCCCTGCGGGCCCATTTTGACCAGGCTGCGGGGTGAACGCAGGCAGGGCCAGCTGCAGGTGAGCCACCCACTGCACCCCCCCCATCCCCCACAACACTCCCTGCCCCCATGCCCACACCAGAGAGAAACCGAGAGCACACCCCCCGACCCACTTTTCTTTGAAATAAATGGAAATGTTGTTTCAAACAAAACAGTTTAACCATATTATTATAACAGAAGAAAAGGGGGGAACTATTTACATGGGGGGGCAGCTACTAAAACAGGGGTCCAACAAAAACTATTTACAACATGGGGGAATATGTACAAAGGACGGGGCGGCCACGTCCTTGGCCCCGCACCCTAATGTCCAGCGTCTGGTGTTGGTGGCCGCGACCCACGCTTCGGCTGGAGCCCTGGTCGAGGCTGGGTGGGGGACGGGAGAACCAGCAAATACGGCTGGCCGGTGTCCGCAGGCCCATGGTCCCCCTTGGCAGCAGGCCCCAGGGTGGCAGACGGTGGAGAGATGGTAGGTGGAGCGGCGGGTGGCGCAGTGGGCAGAGCGGCAGGCGGTGCGGCAAGGGGGGGGGGGGCCAGGTGCTGCACAATGTGCTCAAAAGTGCGCATGAAGGCCCCCCAAGCCTCCTGGCGCCAGGCCAGTGCTCGCTCCTGGACCTCTAGCCGCTGCTCCTCCACCCGCAGGCACCACTCTGACACCTCCAACTGATGCCAGAGGGTCGCGAGCAGCTGGGGGTCCGTGGCCGTCCCCGGGTGGCTCCTCCGTCGGCCTCGTCCTGGGGCTGGTTGGTGCTCCACCGAGGGGCTGGCCTGCTGGGATGGCCCCAGTGGGCTCTCCGGGACCATGGACACCTCGCTGGCACTCTCTGGGCCCTCCGATGGTGCAGCTGCAGAACACAGGGGGGAAGAAGAGTGGAGACAGCCGTTAGTGTGGCCCCTGACCCATGGCCCTTGTCCCCCCACCCCTCTGCTGCTGGTTCCCCATCCCCTTCCCCCAGAGATGCTGCTGCTGATTATGGGTGTGTCCCCCCCCGGGGAACCCTAGGTTCCGCTCCCCCCATCCCCAGGGATGGGGCATGGCGCTGCCCTTCAGGGGGGCAGGGGCTGATGCACTCTTCTGAGGGACGTGCCACTGCTGTCCTTGGGGCCAGGGTCATCTGGGCGTGTGGAGGGCCCTGGTCATGTCTCTTGTCCCCGCCCCTTAACCCCGGGGGTGTGCACCAGGTGGGGTACATACCTGATGCTCCGCTCCCACATTCGGGGGACACACATTAGGCGGATGCCCTGCTGGAGCTGCAGGACGGGAGGGTGATGCGGAGCTCCCCCGTCGCTGGAGGAACCCCCATCTTCCTCCTCCGGTGTCCCAGGGGTGGGCTCCTGGGGGGGCCCCTGGGGTGCAGGGCTTGCCTCTGGGGCGGACTCCATCTCTGGGGCCTGCTGGGGCTCGTTGGCCAAGGTGTCAAGACTGGCCAGGGGGGAGGAGGAGGTGCACCGGGGGCCCAGGATTGCCCTGAGCTCCCTGTAAAAGCGGCAAGTGGCGGGGGCGGCCCCAGATCGGCTGGCCGCGTCCCGGGCCCGGGCGTAACCCTGCCGCAGCTCCTTGACTTTACTCCTGACATGGTCAGGAGTGCGGGCAGGGTGACCCTGGGCAGCCAGGCCCTCGGCCAGCTGAGTGAACGCATCCACGTTCTGCCTCTTGCTCCCCATTACCTGGAGCACCTCCTCCTCGCCCCAGAGCCCCAGCTGGTCCTGGATCTCGGCCTCCATCCAGGAGAGGCCGCACTGCCTCTTCCCCGGGTGGCTGCCAGCCTCGGAGCCCTGGGTCCCTTGAGGGGGGGTGCCCTGTGGGCGCTTGGGGGGCTGGCTGGCTGCCATGGTGTGCAGGGTTTGGCCTTCGGGCTGCAGAGGTCCGTGCAGGCTCTACACGTGGCAGTGCTGCTGCCTGCATGGGCTCTCAGCTTCCTGCACAGGAAATAAGGGAGCGGGGAGCTTTAAGGGGCTGCTGCACGTGGCCACCTTAGAGCTCAGGGGCTGGAGGGAGCGTCTCTCAACCCCTCAGCTGATGGCCGCCATGGAGGAGCCCGCTATTTCGATGTTGTGGGACACGGATCACCTACACGTGCCCTACTTCAACGTTCAACGTCGAAGTAGGGTGCTATTCCCATCTCCTGATGGGGATAGCGACTTCAATGTCTCGCTGCCTTATGTTGATTTCAACTTCGAAATAGCGCTCGCCACGTATAGACGCGGCAGGCGCTATTTCGAAGTTGGCACGGCTACTTCGAAGTAGCCGGCTTGTGTAGATGCGGCTTCTGTGTCCTAGGGATCCTGGGCTCGAATCCAGTGTAGTTGGTGGGTCTGGACTCCCCCACCCTTCCCTTGGAGGTTTGCCCTGCTGGGTAAACAGGGGGAACCTGAACCCTGCCATGGGATTCTGCTCCTGCTCACTGCAGACTTGCCTGTGATGCGAGTGACTCAGTAAGCAGAGACCATTGCCCTTGGAGGGATTCCGGCAGCTCAGGACACTGTGAGTCTCTGAGGCACACACAAAACCACTGAGAAGTGCAGAAACCCCTAGAAGACTGATAGGAACCTTATTATAGCATTTATAACTATCATCAACAGCTACAAACTCAGGCGCTCACTTGGGTATTGGAGCTGGGTCAAACAACCTATCAGTTATACAACAAATTAAATTATTGCATTCAAATTAACAGTAGAGTGAACCTGATTGATTGTTACCTTTCCTATCACAGCGATAGGATTCTGGGTATGGTATATATACACTCCTTGCTGTGCTGTAACACTGGGATAACTCTAATTCAAAAGGGCTAAAAATTGAACAGTTTATGAATCCCAGATCCGATAGAACCTAATGATAATCTAAACATAAAGTGCTCTCAGCCATACTGGTGGTTGTGTTTGTGGCTTCAGGTTCATGGTTACGTGAAGTCAGTGAAACATCACATGTTAATAGATCTAATCTAGCTACCGTACGCCATCTCTTCAGGCCCATTGATCGGGGGTGGGAAGGCAATGCCCTAGGCCCTCCCCTTCCACCCTTGACTCCTCCCCTTTCAGGGCAGGGAGCTGTGTCCCCCACATCACACCATACCCTAGGGCCCAGCATGGCTGTTCCTCCTGATTCATAGCTTGCAGCAGGAGCCATGGTGAATTGTTATATAGATGCTATGGTACCATGCTAGGGTCTCCCACTGGTGGCTCCTCCAAGTGTCTATTTGGTATGCCCCACAGAGTAATGGATGAAAAAACATCTGTGCTTCTATGTATATACTGTGTGACTGCAAGTGTCTCCTACAGAATCCAAAGGCAAGGAAGCTTGGAATTAATCCGACTTCCACTGAGGTCAATGATGGTTTTGTCATTGATTTGAAGAGTCGGAGAATACTTGGACTTAAAGTGGTGTTGTTGGAATTAACACTTGACTAATGACACTTTACCCCAGAGTTACTGGCATGAAGTGGCTATAAAGAAGCTTGATGATTTTCAGGGAACAGCTGTACACAGGAGTTTCCCTAGGAAGTACAGAGCTGACAGAGCATGTTCCATTCCCTTCCTCCCTCCTCCACCTAACTCCCCCACCACCCACATGTAGCCGGGCAGATGGAATAACCTGGCTAAGCCCCTAACACGCCTTCTACTCCCTGGCAACAAAATAAACTATGTGTGATTGCAGCAGAGTGCAATTTTGAACAAAGAAGAACCACACTGACGAAAGGTTAGAAATATTATTGAACTACTGTGTGTGTGATAAAGACTACAATACCTTCCCCCAAGGTCACCAAGCATTCTGCACACTTGAGTGAATTGCATCTCATAACACTCGTCAGAAAGGCTATGTCTATGCTAGAGAGTTTTGTTGACAAAACCTGCAGAGGGTCCGCATTCCCCAGGCGTTCCATTGACAGTAAATTGACAGAACATGGCTCTTTTGTTGACAGCATTCTGCAACTCCTCCTTGAGGCAAAATGCCTCTGTCAACAAAGCCAGTCTGGATGTTCTAGGGGGGACCTTCTGTCAACAGACAGAGATTCTACGACTCCAGGAAACCCTGTCTGCTTTGCTTCTGGTTGGCCACTCTCTGTCGACAAAGCAGATTGCTCTTTCTATCCGCTTTACAGTCTGGCTGCAATCTGTCAACAGAAGCTTGGTTAGAAGATATCTTCGGACAATAACTTCCGTCAGCGATCACTCTTCTGTAGACATAGCCAAAGACAAGATAGGTGAGATCAAAACTTTTATCGGAACTATTTGACGTATCATATGTGGGCAAATACTTTTCACAAAACAGTCACTGCACTGCAGACCTGTGTGTCCTCATATTCAAATGAACCCAACATAACACTTTCAAAAGATGAGCCAGGAAACTTAAATTCATACCTTTGCTAAATACTAAGCATCATGGACCCAGTAAAGACTCTGGATTATATCTTATTATAATAATCTGTGACTCATTAGCTCTCCTTCCTCCTACAACTGCAAAGGTGTTAACCATTCATTTCACCTTCAATGCTCTCTTGCAACATGTGGCAACTCCTTTTGCTGAACAACTGGTTTCACTTTATGTTTAGCTGTAACATTCAACCCTTTCCACATCTGAAGAAGGGCTCTGGGTAAGCTCAAAAGCTTGTCTCTCACCAACGGAAGGCTCTTGAGCTGTCTAATATCATGGTCCACAATGGTTACAAAAATTGCTGCAAACATTCTGCTGGGGATAAAACTTATCTACCTTTTATTATATATAAGGAACAGTGGGCTGGAGTGCTGAAGCAGCGTAAGCAAATTTACACACAAGATCTGTGGCACAGCAAGGTATGTGACCTTCCTGAGTCCTGACTATCAAGTTGTACCTTAGCCAATAGTTTGTATTCTCACATGAGGATCAGTTGCCACAAGAGAGAAATCTCACATGCATTTGCAGCAGGAGATTTGCCCTGCAAATACCAGGTATTTTTCAGTGGGTGTCACCATAAAAACCAAATTCTCTGGTGGTGTAAATGGCTGCAATAGCTAAATGGCTAAATATCACTTTGACAGGTCAAGCAAAACCTCAAGGGCATGCATAGTAGCAAGTAAAATTCTGGCCTCACAGCCATACAGAAGCATTTGCCCCCACCGCTGGCAATTTATACTGCTAGACCAGCCCAAAGTCACCTAAAAGGGTTTAGCATCTGATTCCCCTCAACAACCTCTCTACATCCCACACCACAGATGCAAGGAGAAGCATGTCAAGAGAGGAGGAAGTAGATAAGACGGAGGTCTCCACTGATCCCTGGCAAGTTAGAGCAGGCCTGTTTCAGTGGGAATAAAGGTCAACTGGACATTATGCCCTGAATGAATTAGATTTGAGATGTATCTACCATCTTCCTGAGCTGACATGAATATGCCTGCATTGACAAAGGGTAGATAGTGTATTTTCCAGTTCTAATTTCTACTATTACTTTTTGTGTAATGGCTGGGATCAGAGCTTAAATGGCCAGCTTTCTCATGCGCTGTTTTTCACCCTCCTCTTTTCATATCTCTAGCCAATTATTGTAGCAGTGCTCTCCCATCACCCTATAATTACTTTTAGGTGGAAAACCTGAGCTGAGCTAAGGATTTTAGGAAGTTAGACACTATGGCTGTGTCTACACTACATAGAAATCTCGAAAGGGGGGAACATCAAAAATCCATATCGAAACAAGAGATTTCAACACAGCACATCCACACACACAAAGCAGGTCTCTGTACTGGTCCACTACTTCAAAAAAGGCCCCCAGTCTTTTGGAAGGGAACGGCCACACAGCAATGCAAGTCCTTTTGATAGAACAAGCTAGGAAACACCACGCATGGGGTCACATGGCCAAAAAGCCCTTCCGTGTACCGCAACCAGCCATTCCCTTAAAGGTCCCCTCCCAAACACACCCACCCTGCACACACACCGCACTGCAGAGCAGCAGACAGCACTGCAGACACTGTGCTCTGAGGAAAGGCCACAGCGCGTGGGGGACCAGCAGCTGCCCAAGGCTGTCACCCCCACCGACACCGGGATCCAGATCGCCGTGGTCATCCTGGCCATGGTGGAAGCCGTGCACCCCACAACATCCTCCCCCCGCAACACACACACACTCCACCGAGGTCCTGCAGGCCCTGGCCACGGGGCAACCCCCACTCCCTGTTCCCTGTCACCTACGGCATATCTGGAGCCACGGCCGCAGCAGGGAGTGGTGGGAGAGGCTGGTACTGGCCCAGTGGGACAACGAAAGGTGGCTCCAGAACTTTAGGATGACAAAGCAGACATTCATGGAGCTGTGTCAGTGGCTCACACCCGCCCTGCAGCACATGGACACCCACATGCGGCCTGCACTCCCAGTCGAGAAACGCATGGGGAGTGCACTGTGGAAGCTGGCCACCTTGGACAGCCACCGGTTGGTGGGACACCAATTTGGGGCGGGCAAGGCCACCGTTGGAGCCAGCCTCCTGGAGGTAAGCCAGGCCGGGGCCCCACAGCCACCCCAGGAATGGGGGAGGGGGGTGGGAGGGCCTGCAGGGGGTGGGGGCCCCACAGGGCAGGGGCATCAGGGGGCCATATTGCTCCCCAATGTGCAGGCCCACATGTCAATGCCCCCTTCAGCCATGTGCTCCTGTGAAGGGCTGTCTGCCTCAGGGACCTGGGCGATGCCACAGTAGGATTCACATCCATCGGGTTCCCCAACTGCTTTCGAGCCCTCAGTGGCACCCACATAGCGATCTGTGCCCCAGACTACAGCTCGGGCTGCTACATAAACTGCAAGAGGTACCACTCAGTGGTGCTGCAAGCCCTCATCAACGCCCAGGGACAGTTCAGCAACATCTGTGTGGGATGGTCCAGGTGAGCCCATGACACCCAGGTATTCAGGAATTCCTGGCTGGGGCACCGCATGGATGTGGGCACATACGTCCCTGCCTGGAAGCTCCCCGTGGGGACACCATGATGCCACCATGCAGCCATGGCTGATGCACCCCTACACAGGGCACACCACCGCCAGCCAGGACGTTTTTAATCACTGCCTCAACCATGCCCGCAATACTGTGGAGTGGGCCTTTGGACACCTGAAGGGGTGCTTCCGATGCCTCACTGAGGAGCTGGACATCAGCCTGACCAATGCTCCTGGGGTGGTCACAGCCTGTTGTGCTCTGTACAACATCATGGAGGGCAAGCACGAGCATTTCATGCAGGGGTGGGCTGTGGATCGCGGCCCCGTGAACGAGCAGCCACTCAGGGCTCCATGCCACCAGAGGCATAGGGATGGAGTTAGGGTCTGAGAAGCACTCCAGGAGGCCTTCAACTGGGAGCCTCACTGACCATCCCCCTGGCACCCCCTGGCCCACCTGCACCCACCCTGCATAACAGCCCCCCACACACACATACCACGCACCACAGCCTGTCATGCACACACAGGGGACACTGGGGTGCACGACAGAACGATTTACTGCACTGAACAGAAACAACACGTAAATAAACTGTACATTAGAAGAAAACTCGTGTGGGGATTGTTGCAACTGGGAAATGGATACGGGGCGAATGGGGAAGAACTATGTACAAAGGGGAGAGGGCATGCCCTGTAGATGGGGGCCACAGACACGGGAGGGCCTAGTCCTCCACAGGGGTGGAGGGGCAGGATCCTCAGTGGATGTGGGGGCCCCTGCCCCTGCAGGTGCAGGCTGAGATGGGGCCGGGCAATGGGGAGGTAGGCGTGGGCGGGGGCAGCAGGCACCACCCCAGCAGGGGGCCAGGTGGGCTGAGGGGAGCAGAGGGTGCTGGGGTGCTGGGGGGTTGATGAGGTGCTAGGAGGGGCGGGGAGGCAGGCTCCCCCTGACCCACACTGGCAATGAGCCAGCAGCCCAGTGGAAGCCGGGCGCATGGGGTGAGGATGGCCGGGATAAGGGTGGTGAGTTCAGGGGCAGCAGGGGTGTGGACAGGGCTGGATGGGGTAGCAGAGGGTGGGGCAGCAGGTGGAGCAGCAGGGGGTATGTCAGAGGGGCTGGGCAGGAGAACAAGATGCTGGAGGGCCGTGGATGCCTCGCTCCAGACCTCCCTCCGCCAGGCCCTGTAATCCTGCCCGGAGGCCCTGCCGGAAAGGTATATCAAGTGGGGTTCTGTAGGGGGTCTGTGTTGGGACCGGTTCTGTTCAATGTCTTCATCAATGATTTAAATATTGGCATAGACAGTACGCTTATTATGTTTGCAGATGATACCAAGCTAGGAGGGGTTGCAACTGCTTTGATGGATCGGGTCAAAATTCCAAATGATCTGGATAAATTGGAGAAATGGTCTGAATTAAATAGGATGAAGTTTAATAAAGAAAATGCAAAGTGCTCCACCTAGGAAGGAACAATCAAGTTCACACATACAGAATGAGAAGCAACTGTCTAGGAAGGAGTACGGCGGAAAGGGATCTAGGGATTATAGTGGATCACAAGCTAAATATGAGTCAACAGTGTGATGCTGTTGCAAAAAAAGCAAACATGATTCTGGGATGCATTAACATGTATGTTGTGAACAAGACATGAGGTCATTCTTCTACTCTGCGCTGGTTAGGCCTCAATTGGAGTATTGTGTTCAGTTCTGGGAGCCGCCTTTCAAGAAAGATGTGGCGATATTGGAAAGTGTCCAGAAAAAAGCAACAACAATCATAGAATCATAGAACACTAGGACTGGAAGGGACCTCGAGAGGCTATCAAGTCCAGCCCCCTGCCCCAATGGCAGGACCAAGTACTGTCTAAACCATCCCTGATAGACAGATATCTATCTAACCTGCTCTTAAATATCTTCAGCGATGGAGATTCCACAACCTCCCTAGGCAATTTATTCCACTGTTTGACTACCCTGACAGTAAGGAACTTTTTCCTAATATCCAACCTAAACCTCCCTCGCTGCAGTTTAAGTCCATTGCCTCTTGTTCTATACTCAGAGGCCAAGAATAACAAGTTTTCTCCCTCCTCCTTACGACACCCTTTTAGATACCTGAAAACCGCTATCATGTCTTCCTTCAATCTTCTCTTTTCCAAACTAAACAAGCCCATTTCTTTCAGCCTTTCTTCATAGGTCACATTCTCTAGACCTTTAATCATTCTTGTCACTTTTTTGGACCGTCTCTAATTTCTCCACATCTTTCTTGAACTGCAGTGCCCAGAACTGGACACAATACTCCAGCTGAGGCCTAACCAGCACAGAGTAGAGTGGAAGACACTTCTCATGTCTTGTTCACAACACACCTGTTAATGCATCCCAGAATCATGTTTGCTTTTTTTGCAACAGCATCACACTGTTGACTCATATTTAGCTTGTGGTCCACTATAACCCCTAGATCCCTTTCTGCTGTAGTTGTTCCTAGACACTCGCTCCCCATTCTGTATGTGTGAAACTGATTGTTCCTTCCCAAGTGGAGCACTTTGCATATGTCCTTATTAAACTTCATCCTGTTTACCTCAGACCATTTCTCCACTATATCCAGATCATTTTGAATTATGACGCTATCCTCCAAACCAGTTGCAACCACTCCCAACTTGGTATCATCTGCAAACTTAATAAGCGTACTTTCTATGCCAATAGCTAAATCATTGATGAAGATATTGAACAGAACGGCCCTAACACAGAGCCCTGCGGAATCCCACTTGTTATACTTTTCCAGAAGGATTGATACCCATTAAGAACTACTCTGAGTACGGCTATCCAGCCAGTTATGCACCCACCTTATCGTAGCCTCATCTAAATTGTATTTGCCTAGTTTTTTTATAAGAATATCATGCAAGACCGTATCAAATGCTTTAATAAAGTCTAGGTATACCACATCTACCGCTTCTCCCCTAGCCACAAGGCTCATTATCCTATCAAAGAAAGCTATCAGATTAGCTTGACATGCTGGCTGTTTTCTATCACCTTACCACCTTCCAAGTGCTTGCAGATGATTTCTTTAATTACCTGCTCCATTATCTTTCCTGGCACTGAAGTTAAGCTGACTGGCCTGTAGTCTCCTGGGTTATTCTTATTCCCCTTTTTATAGATGGGCACTATATTTGCCCTTTTCCAGTCTTCTGGAATCTCTCCTGTCTCCCATGATTTTCCAGAGATGATAGATAAAGGCTCAGATACGTCCTCTATCAGCTCCTTGAGTATTCTAGGGTGCATTTCATCAGGCCCTGGTGACTTGCAGACATCTAATTTTCCTAAGTGATTTTTAACTTGTTCTTTTTTTAGTTCAACTTCTAACCCTACCCCTTTCCCACTAGCATTCACTCTGTTGGGCATTCCTTCATCAGACTTCTCAGTGAAGACCAAAACAAAGAAGTCATTAAGCATCTCTGCCATTTCCAAGTTCCCTGTTACTGTTTCTCCCTCCTCACTGAGCAGTTGCCCTACCCTGTCCCTGGTCTTCCTCTTGTTTCTAATATACTTATAAAAAGTGTTCTTGTTTCCCTTTATGCCTGTAGCTAGTTTGAGCTCATTTTGTGCCTTAGCCCTTCCAACCTTGCTCCTGCATTCTTGTGTGGAATGATCAAAGAGCTAGAGAATGTGACCTATGAAGAAAGACTGAAAGAACTGGGCTTGTTTAGTTTGGAAAAAAGAAGATTAAGGGGGGACGTGATAGCGGTTTTCAGATATCTAAAAGGATATCATAAGGAGGAGGGAGAAAACTTGTTCTTCTTAGCCTCTGAGGATAGAACAAGAAGCAATGGGCTTAAACTGCAGCAAAGGTGGTTTAGGTTGGACATTAGGAAAAAGTTCCTAACGCTCAGGGTGGTCAAACACTGGAATAAATTGCCTAGGGAGGTTGTGGAATCTCCATCTCTGGAGATATTTAAGAACAGGCTAGATAAGTGTCTATCAGGGATGGTCTAGACAGTACTTGGTCTTGCCATGAGGGCAGGGGGCTGGACACAATGACCTCTCAAGGTCCCTTCCAGTCCTAACATTCTATGATTCTATGACCCCCGCAATTCCCTGACCATCCCCCAATGCGGCATCTGCTTGCCCAACCCCCCCAGGGGGTCCCGATTAGGTGCTGTGGCCACATCCATGGGGCACGTGCTGGCTGAGATCTGGCCCCCACATCCCTTCCCACTTGGTGGCAGGTTGGGGTGCTGTCCATGGCTGTGCCTGGGTCTGGGATGCGGTTGGGGGGATGCAGGATGAGGTGCCCAGCCCCCCAGGGCTGCCCGATCAACCTTTTACCTACCTGGGACTCTGGAGAACAGATCGGAAGACACCACTGTCGAGGGGTCCTGGCTGGAGGTGCCAAAGCTGACAGTGATGACAAGGGGGACTTCCTTCTCTGAGCCACTGCCTAGCTCCACTGCTCTGGGCTGGACTGATGGTCCCAGCTGGTCTTGAGGGTCTGCGTCCATGTAGGTCCTGGGCTGGCTGTGTCAACCACCGCTACTAGCTCGGGGGCATCCTTTGGGCTGAGGAGCTGTTCCAGTGTCCAGTAATGTGGGCACATCAGGGAGGCCCCTGATCGCCTGCAGGCATCCCTGGCCCGGCTATAGGCCTGCCTCAGCGTGTTCATCTTCGATTGGACCTGATCGGCTGTATGTTGGGGGTGGCCCCGCTTCCGCAGCTCCATTGACAGCCATTCGAATGCTGCTGCATTACAGGGCCACCTGGTCCTGTGCAGCAGCACCTCCTCCTCTGCCCAGAGGCTGAGGAGATCTTTAACCTCGGCCTCTGTCCGGGAGGGACTCCTTCTCTTCTGGCCCTGGCTTTCCTCTGGTGACCTCTTGGGCTGGGAGGTGGGAGCCTCCTGGGGGTTCCTGGGGTGCGGGGAGCTCACCATCCATCTGGTGGCTATGTGGCACCTCTGTCTGGGCTGCTGGGACATTTGCTGGGCAGAGCTTGTGCTCCTGAGGCTCTGGGCACGCTCTCAGCTTCCTGCATGGGGTTTCCGGGGCTGTGTGGCTTTAAGAGGCTGGTCCCGGGAACCATAGAGCCCCACTGGGGCTTGCTAGGGCCTCTCCACGCTCCTTGAGGCCATTGCCATGGCAGACCCACTATTTCAAATAGTGGCCCCACAGAGTCTACACATGCCCTATATCAAAATTTGATTTTGAAAGGGGCAGCTCTTCCTGAAATCAGATCGGAAGAGCGGTTTTGAAATTCGTGCCCCTTTCCACCAAAAGCTATTCTGAAAGAGGCTGTCGTGCGTGTGGATGTTCCGTGGCCTCTTTCGAAATTGGACCTCCTTTTGAAATTGATTTCGAAACACGGGGCTAGTGTAGATGATAGATGTGTTCACTCCATCAACAGGAATATTCTTACAAATGGGCCCCAACTGGGAAAAGACTGCATGCACATCCAAAGGCAAGACAGACAGCGATAGACCACAACCAAGGAAATTCTAACATCTGTTCCCACAATGTCAACACCTTTGTGGTAGAGCAGAGCATCTATTTAGCAGTATATAACAATACAGTCAGCCTAGAATTTAGCACACCATGTTAGGCTAAGAACACAGTGGGAGAAATTGTGCCTGAGTGCCTGGGATGGACCACACTGAGACTGTCACATGCAATGCAGCCTGCAAGAAACAGGGTAGAACATTCCCCAGAACTGGTGGTTTGTTCTATAATGAAATTAATCAAGCCAGTAACAAAAAGTGCTTTGCAGTACTGCAGTAGTTAAACAGAAGCCAAACACAGTCCACTTTAGGCCTGCCAACTCCTGACTCCCATCCAGACAAATAAATCTAGTATATTGAGAGGTTATTGAAAACTCAATTAGACATATGTGAGGTTTTGCCAATTCCAAAGAATGAGACACTTACTTCAGGGTCAATATGTCAGCATTCTAGTGACACCCTTATAGACAGAGGTCTATTATCATTCATCCTGGAAGCCATCTGTCCATTAATCTTTTTTCCTTCCCTGTAGCTGACTTCAGAGGTTTTGAAAGTGAGTGGCATGAACATCTCTCATACTTTCAAAGGGTAAATTTAATATTTTCAGCTTGTATTTTAATAGTGTCATGTTTTGATTAGGCAATTTAAAAACATGGTATGCATGAGAAGGGCTAACTTTAAATATTGTTTTATCTTTGTTATGCTGACAATGTTTGGGTTCAGAAAATGGAGACAGGAGTGTGACAGTTGATTCAGTTAAACATTGTAGGAAATGAAATGCGCATGCTGATCAATACCTATTTTCAGGGAGCAATATTGAAAGCACCAATTAAGTGCTTGGAAATCAATAACCGTAAAACGCTATTCTCTATCACCAATGATACGAAGTATAGAACATAAAATTCACCCTCACGTTGCATCCTGACACTATTTATTCCCCACTGAGATGAAATGTACACATTTTCCTTACTAAAACTTACTATAATTTTATATGGGAGCCAACAACTGGAGTTTACCAGGTTGGTGTGAACACACAAACTCTGTTATCAGGTTGAAGAAGTGAAAATAAGCAAAATGTGCTCTACAGGACCCTCCGGAATTAAAAATAATGGTTTGTGCTGGTTCAGCACTCCTCTCAGATTAAGGCTAGTAGATTCCAAAAATTTACCAGGATGGAATATTTTTCAGGATGATGAATTAAAACCTCACCACCTTCCATACATCTGTAATCTGAAATGAAGGCCTCTAAGTGGAATAATTGGTGGTCAGCATCTTTCTCACTTCTTTAGACCAGAAGTGGGTCTGTCCCACGCAAGCTCACCTAATAAACTATTTTGCTAGTCTTTAAAGTGCTACTTGACTGCTTTTTGTTTTGCTAGTGTATTGGCTAGCACGGCTTCCTCTCTATAACCTACACCGTGCCTACACTTCCAGAAGATTGCATCTACATGTAAAAAGCAGTCTGAAAGAGCCAGCCGCTCTTCTGGAAGAGTGTGTCCACACAGCCATGGGCACTCTTTCAAAAGAAAGGGCAAGGAAACACTGTGGATGGGGCCACACGGCTGGAAAGCCCTTTTGGGAGCCCTGGCCACGATCTGCCAAACAGCCGCCTCCCTGCACATGCTGCTGAGATCTGCCAAGCTGTTTACAGTGAAGTTGAGCCTGTGCCCAGTGCTGACCCTGACCTTTGAGAGGCACGGACCCACAGCAGCTGTGGACCTGCAGGATCACCCTGGGATGCCTGCTGGCTACCATCCTGGTAGTCCTCTCCTGCGTCCTGCAGTGCTGGAGACCCAGCGCCATGGGCCCCAACCCTTCAAGGCCCCTGCTGCAATCTCCCAGTGCCATCCAGCAGGTCTGGGCCCACCCTGCCAGCACCAACTGGTGGGACCAGGTGGTCCTGACAGTGTGGGCTGACGTGCTGGATGCAGAACTTCAGGATGAGGACGACACCTTCATGGAACTCTGCAGCTGGCTTGCCCCCGTCCTCCAACGCTAGGACATCGGGATGCTGCCACCCATCTCTGTGGAGGTGCATGCGGCCATCACCTGTGGAAGTTTGCCACCCTGGACAGCTCCATTGGGCAGCAGTTCGGGGTGGGCAAATCCATTGCTGGAGCTGTCGTCCTCCAGATATGGCATGCTCTGCCCTCTGGCCCAGCATGGGGAGGGGGTGCTGGACAATGGGGGCCAAAAGGGGGGCCAAGGGTGCGAGGAGTGGTGCTGAGGGAAGGGGAGACCCAGCCCCAGGGGAACCATGATGACCCACCCTCACATTGGCCCCCTGCCAGAGGAGCAGCCCTGCAGGGAGTGTGCCCAGAGGCCCCAGGATGGAGGAGGTAGGTGGAGTGGGAAGGGGCAGGTGGAGAGGGCCAGGGGATAGGGCAGGGGGAAGGGCACGCTTGTTCGCACCCATCAGCCTGCCTGCTTTCTGTTCCCTGCAGATTGTCTGAGCCATTAACCGCATGCTACTCCGGAGACTCATACATGTGGGAGACCTGGATGTGACTGTTGCGGGGTTCACCAACCTTGGCTTTCCCCACTGCTTCAGAGCGATTGATAGGCCCCATATCATCCTCTGTGCCCCAGCCCACAGCAGCAGCTGCCATGGCAACAGAAAGGAGTACCACTCTTTTGTGTTCCAGGCACTGGTGGACCATCGCAGCTGCCTCATGGACATTTATGTGGGCTGGCTGGTATGGGCGCATGATGTGCACGTCTAACACAACTCCGCCCACTCCCAGATGATGGAGGTCAGGGCCTAGATGCCACAGTGGGCACGTGCCTTCAGGGACATCACCATGACCCTCTGCATACTGGGCAACCTGGCATACCCTCTGCTGCTGTGGCTCATGCAGCCCTACACAAGCCACCTCACCCTGTCCCAGGATGCCTTCAATGACCAGCTTGCACGGTCACACTACCCCGTCCAGCCTGAAGTCTACACCACAATTCAATAGCTCCTTAGCCTGACTCCTGTGAACATGCGTCAGCTTCCAAGAGCAGCTGTAGGGATTTATTTCCAATGTACACAGCAGGGCCTATTGGGTGGTGGGGTTGGGACACAGGTGCTGTTTGGCCTGGGCACCAGGAGTTAACGGGGCCTCAAATTTTAACATTTCTCTACCAAGTACCAAGTAGCTGTTTAATTGTGGTGTAGACTCCAGGCTTGATCTGGAGCCAGGGCTTCCAAGAGCTGCCATGGGCCCTAGGATTAGGTGGGAATGGAGCCCAGCTCTGCATCCCAGAAGGGGCAGGGCCAATGGTGGAAGAAGTGGGGCCAAGGACATTTGGCCCTCAGTGCCACTGGGAGCACAGTGCTTCCCCTGCCCCCTCCCAATCACATGCAGCCAGAGCAGAGCTGCTGCAGCTACTTAGAGAAGCCAAGAGTTTCAGCCAGCACCACTGCTACTTTGGGAGCTCTGAGTCCCTTTGACTGGCTGGTCCTGAGAGTAACCGCACTCCGCCTGCCCCGCCCCCAGCCCCAGGCCCCACTGGTGGACCTGGCTGGAGGGTCACGGTATTTTTATAGTAGAGCAAAAGAAAAATTCCGGTAGGTCATTGTTTCATAGTTAAAATTAAATTGGAGTAAACATTCGCAAACGTATTTTACATAGTCTGGATAAACTTTGTATTTCTGTAACAAAATGAACGAACCTTTATCATTTATGCATATAAAAAGGATGATAATTTTCCTTATTCATCACGTAAAAAAAATTACGGAGCCTCACTTGCTTTCCTGTGAGAACGCAAGGTTCTCTGGGTACATATTCAAAGTCCTTTCTGTGAAAATTATAAATTCATTTTGTATGGTATAAAGCATCTTACATTTGACATGGCTTAGGGCCTCAGACTGTCAAAACCCAACCCTGCCTGCATTTTGACAACTTCAGTTTGAATCAGCATGAAAGCACATGGGACACATGCTGTATACCATTGGCAAAACTCCCACATTTTTTTACACGAGTAAGTCAAACAGGATTGGGCATTGTGACTACATTCGCAGCATGTATATTTTCTTCTGATTTAAAAGAGTTTCCTTCCATCGTGGTTCTTGAAACAGAAGGGTGAGACTAAATAAAACTTGTGTGGCTTTGCTAGATTATAAATTATGTAATGCAAACAGAATTCTATTCAACTCATTTCTCAATAGCCACTTGCCAGAGGGGCTGAATTGCATTTTCTTATCTTTGATGTTAATTTCATGGCACTGAAGGATAAAAAGGGAACTCTACAGTCTTTGGGGTGTTCAATATTACAAAAGAAAGGTTGCTTTCACATGTATCTGCAAAACTTCCAGGTATTAACATTCATTGTTCTGCAGTTTCATTATTGATGGGCAGAAAATATAGCAATGAATGGACATTTAATTAATCTGCAGGGAAAGAAGGAGCTATTTCATGCAGCCACGCTTGTTAGGAGATTGCTTGGAATGGAGCAGCCATTGTCATGGAAATTCAATAGGAATTTATCATTGAATTTCAGGTTCACAAGTACTTTTTTCCCTCTGTACATTTTATCCTTGCATTGTTCATGTCACATGCCTTAAGCCATAACCTTTGTCTGTATGGCTGTAACTGTAACAGGAGACATTTCCCTACAAAGGGCACAATTATTTAACAAAAAGCAGTTGTGTAACCCTCTTAGATAACATCTGAATCACTGCTATTCAGGCTTTACCCTGTAGATGTCTTTTTTGACCCCTCGTGGTATGGTAGGTAGTCCATTGTGTCCGATAATGACGTCAATGTGCAAAGAACCTGTGCGGGAGAATGTTTAAAGTGGAAATCAGCCTCAGAAGCAGCGTGGTTCCAGTGGTACGAAAAGTCATCAGGGCTGGGACTTCCTAGGCTGCAATGGATGGCCGTGCCTTCTTTGGTGCCGTGTCATGCCCTTCGCTCTCCACAGAGCGTTGCAAAACCGCTTTGCTGGTAGTTGGATCTTCCTGTTGATCTCATCCACCCAGTCCACCGGGGCCGACTTTGCATGCTGGGATAGGCTATTCCCTATCTCACCGCAGGTTTCAGGCCTGCCAGCTACCCTCACCTGGTTCAGCCCGTCTGTCAAAGCGGTTTATTGAGGTGTGACCGCTGTATGCTACAGCTTCTTGGAGCCACAGGTGAGAGCTGGGTGCCAGGTGGGGACCAAAGGTGCACGAACTGTCCCAAAGAGACACAACAGGTCCCTCCACGAGAGGTGCTACCCCTCCCTGGAACCCTTCACACGCACCTGAAATGTGAAGAGATAGCATTAGTTATATTGAGCATGAGCCAGTTGTGTACTCGGGCAAAGTTCTCGTTCTAATAAATCAAGTATCCGAGGGGCAGCCGTGTGAGTCTGGATCTGTAACAGCAACGAAGGGTCCTGTGGCACCTTATAGACGAACAGAAAAGTTTTGAGCATGAGCTTTCGTGAGCACAGACTCACTCCACCAGATGCTTCATCAGCATCTGATGAAGTGAGTCTGTGCTCACGAAAGCTCACGCTCAAAACTTTTCTGTTGGTCTATAAGGTGCCACAGGACCCTTCGTTGCTATTCTAATAAATGACACTTCTGCAGACATGCTGTCCTAGCAGAGCTGCTTGAAATGATTTTACCTAGGCAGGATACCCACAGCAAAGCCAATATATGCTGAATGGGAATTTTGTCTTTGGCTTCAGCGTGAGAAAGATTTCACCTACAGTGACATCTCACCAATAGAGGGCTGTGCCATTCCTGTCCTGGGGTGCTTGGCAATGCCTTGCTGCTGTAGCCTCCAAACTGGACTGCTAACAAATGGCTACCAGCAAACAAGTTACTCCCAGATGTGTTTGTGTAACTGCAGCTGCCAGTTGCACTCAGGCTCTTACCATCCTTGGTTATACTGCAGAGGGACCCCAGCTATTTTTTAATCCACTTCTGATTGATCTTCTCTTCTTCCAGAACCATCTGCTCAACTGCCTCTTCTATTACAGTGTCTATCCCTTTCACTCTCTCTAGGTGCTTCTCTGTGCCCGCATTCCTGATCTTCTCTTCGAGCACTGCTCTGTACATATTCCCTATTTCTACCTCGACTAGCCTCACCACATCTCTTCTTTTCTTAAACTGTGTCTTATACTTTCTCTTGAGTTTCATCTCGATGTTCATGACCACTAGACTGTGGTCCTAGCCTATATGCACTCCTTGCAAAGTTCAGCACTGCTGTACTGATGTTACCCATCACCTTATCAAGATCATATCTATTACTTTCTGCGACTTCCTGTCATCCAATCACCATGTTCACTTCCTATGGTCATTTTGTTGGAATCTTATGTTGCAGATCACCATCTCATGCTCTGTAACAAGCTCTCGTAACTTCTCGTTTCTTTCTCCATATCCAAACCTTCCCATGTCTCTCTCCCAGTCTTCGTTTTCTGTTCCGACATTTGTGGTCCAATCTCCTCCAATGATGGTTTGTACTCTAACAATGCTCCTTAGCTCTTTTGCTAAGAAGGAATATGACTCCTGCCTCAAGTGAAATGCCTGAACTCTGTGGGCAAGTGGAAAGGCCGAACTGCTTTGAAAGGAGATGGAGAGATGATGATGCTACATACATGGACTGGTGGAGGTGCATTCAATGTAATTTGTTAAATTAGGCATTTGTAAGTGTGTTTTTCTTTATTTTTCTTGTAGCCATTTTTGATGGACTCCTCCATGAAGCCTGGATGAAGGAGGAGTTCTGGTCAGATGAGTGAAAATGTGCTGATCATAAAACAATACAAATGAATTCTGATGCCAGTACAATTAACTGGACATCGACCAGATAAACAAGGTACACAATACCAATTGAGCAATTGGGGCTGGGCCGATAAGTTTGTTACTGAAAGAAGATTACAACACATATACTATCAGTTGGAATGTGAAATGCCTGAACTCTGTGGGCAAGTGGAAAGGCAGAACTGCTTTGAACGGAGATGGAGAGATAATGATGCTATATACATGGACTGGTGGAGGTGCATTCAATGGCATTGGGAGAGATGTGTGGTTGCAAAGTCATTTGGTCAGGGAATGAAACAAAGCATGTGTTTGTATTGTTAACAAATTACATTAGAGTCGAACAAAATTTCTCAACGCATTTCCAGAAAGTTGACTGCCAAACTGTTCACATCAGGACTCCCCTCCCCTGTGTCCAATGGTGGTTTCCTTTTGTCT
This sequence comes from Carettochelys insculpta, assembly GCF_033958435.1. Classification (NCBI taxonomy): domain Eukaryota; kingdom Metazoa; phylum Chordata; order Testudines; family Carettochelyidae; genus Carettochelys; species Carettochelys insculpta. The sequence goes on along the minus strand of NC_134138.1, from coordinate 189,508,076 downwards.
TCTTACGTGCAGAGAATGCAATAAGCAGAGAGAGTAAGACAGGTATCTTGGGGTGTTTGCACCTCTTTTATATAGATTCAGTCCCCTTACTGAAGAACATTTCCAGATGAGAATAAGGAAATAGAGAGTCTGTGAGGAAGGATGTCCCACAGATGTTTTCTTTTTTTTCACCTATTTGAGCTTCCTTTCTATGGGATGACTGGTTTGCTTCTTATTGAGCAAATACAGACAAGCACACATTCTTGTGCTTAGGACAGACCTGTTTGCCAACTTTAGCCTGGTCAGGGCTGTAGAATTTGGAACATGTGTTACTATCATCATACAGGGGGTTCTTATAATTTCATATACAGTGTCATCACACCTAGTTTATTAGGACAATACATATCAGTAGATTTTCAAATGATAACTTACAAGCTATGCCTTGTATAAAATTATTATAATAGTGTGTAGGATGTGTCTACATACGCATATTTTGTCACAATTGCTACACAATAACTATAATGGAAACCACAGCATGTCCATTGTACTTCTCTGCCACTACTGATAATGAGGTCGGCAGCTCAGTGAGTGTAAGACCCTGTGAAAATCTTTTCATTGGTTCTTCAGCCACATATTTGTTGTGTAGCAAAGTATTGAATAATATAGAGAGGGATTATAATAAACTGCAATGTGCTTGCACTGGGACAGGTGTCTAATGGGTTACCTTCAAACTGGACAGAACTGTACTGAAATGAGTCTAAAGATGATAAGACTGGGTAAAAAATGAAGAAAGGAGCAGCTCTGTTGTAAGGCAGTGTGGGAAGAATTTTCAAAGTTATTCAGCTTTTTGCCTCACCACGCCCACTGAAATGAGCATTTTACTATTGACTTCAGTGGGACCAGCAATACATCAGGGTTCATTGCTCTTGAGAAAGCTGACCCCATAGATTATCTTTGAACCTTCTTATGCCATGTTGTTTTTCTAAGGCCTCTATACAGCCAGAAGTGATGGAGAGGTGGCCTCCAGAGGCATTCCGGTTTCTGAGCCTATTCCCAGCAAACAGAGCAGGAATTATGCAAGAGCTATTGCAACAGCTCCTCCTCCAGTCAAATGTCCCTTCAGCTCACACATAGAGCAGACCTGTGGAAATCATCAGCTCTGAGGAGAATAGAACTAGTGAGACTGTGAGGTTAAAAACTGTGCAGAAATTAGCACACGGCACCTACTGGCCATTGTTTGCCTTTTGGCAGCATGAGACCTCATTGCAAATGCCTTCAAATATTGTATTTCATCTAAAATAATGTAAGGCCCAATATGAAGATCGGCCACAAAGAGTGCAACAGTTGGAACTTGGTATCATCTGGCATGTGGCATCTGTTCCTCTGAGGGAGTTCTCAGACAGAGGTTGTTTATTTTATGTTTGTGGTAAATCTTGACATGGCTATTAACTTGACAACATTTCCCTTCCAGGCTCCCCACCCCATTCCCCATGTTCCATACTCCATGGTTTCGTCTCATGACTTTTAAAATTTCTGGAATTCCATTTAAAGTCTGTGGGTAAGTTTTTGTGTTGCACCTCCCGGTAGCTGCACAGAAAGAGAGACATGCCAAGGAGCAAGAGGGCGTAGGTGCTCTTCTACCATCTTTGCAGCCTCCACATTCTGGGCCAGACAAAGGTATTGCTCAGACCCTGCCACACTTTAAAGCTCCTTAGGGTGCAATGTTCTGCAGTATCACAAAATAGAGCAAGTGAGCCCAATCCAGCCAGTTACAGAGAGCTGGGCTGTACCTGAGCTTATAAAGGGCTGCTAGCTAGCCTATGGGAGTATAGGTGATTCATTATAGCACTTTGGAGGAGCACCCCTCATATGCTCTCCAAAAATTTAATTGCCAAATGCGTGTCCTCACATGCCCCCTTCCTCCTGCAGGCAGAGCTAGCTGGGAGGGTGCTTGAGACAGGCTGTGCCTTGGGAAGGAAAGACACAAACGAGAGTGGAGCTAGTTTTAGATGGGGGAGAGTTGCTGAAGCAAAGGGCTCAGAGACACAGCCCTGTGGCTGTTGCTCTGAGGAGAGTGCTGACCAGACTGAGAGTGGAAAGCTGCCAGAAGTTGGAGTACCAGAGACTCCAGGGAGAGGTGGCCTTGAGGCCTGGTCAGAGGATTGATTTAAGATGGTGTTCTGTTTGTTTGCCAACCTCTGTTAAAGAAGTAAGCCTCTGCGCAAAAGACTGAGCATGGCAGTGCATCCTTTGGTGCTGGGGTGGGCAGAGGGCAGCTGGTGACAGTGCAGCTATACTGAACCTACTTTGAGGCTATGTCTTCACCACCTGGAAGATCAACACGGTCAGGTCAATTTTCTGGGTTCGATTTCATGTATCTAGTGGGGACATGTGAAACTGAGCTATCGGGGTTGACGGTTGGTCTCTGTACTCATCAATCTCACAAGGAGAAAAGGAGGTGGATGGGATAGTTTCCCCTGTCAACCTCACTCAGTGAGGATGGGCAGGTAAGTGGATTGTCGGTAACTCGATTCCAGATACGCAAGTGCCATCCGCAATTACCATCTAATTGTGTACCTACAATTGATTTTGAGGTCTCATGTAGATCTGGCCTGAGACTGCCCCTTCCACTTGTAGACAGATGCCTAGCATGCCCCATGCCACAGGCTAGTGAAGTGTGGCCCTACCAATCCTACTCTGAGCAGGCTTTTCCCCAAGAGTCGCTCCAAATAACAGTGCTTTTCAGGGCTACCAATGGGCTGCGTTGCACCCACGGGCAGTAGGGCAGCGTGCTCCTGCAATATCCCTCTCCTCTCATGCCCTCTGAGATACTCTTACACCAGAGGCTGTGGAGGGGAGCAACGCAGCCTTCTTTGCCAGCCTTCCAACAACAAATGAATCCCTTTCCTCAACAGGTAGCTCCAGAGGGCCACTCTGCTCCCTTCATGGCACCTTTTCTCAGCCAGGGAAATATAAGTCCACAGGCGAGGACAGAATTATGCCTTTACTTCCCAAGGACCATTCAGCAATCAGTGCAGAAACTCAAGCGAACATGCATATCCCATTCATTAAAACATGCTGAGGGAAGGTGTCTGACTTGATTATGATATATAAGTCAGCATATTTTAGGTCTATTTTTCACCTTTCTTATACCTACTTAAGTATTTAAAATGCCTCAGTTAAAGATCCCCAGTGCTAACAAATTAATATTCACCTACAGTTTTAAATTAGCAATGACCATATGGCTTGCACTTCTGCTATACTGCCCTGCCAGATGTCCAGTTTAAAGAAACTAGGACTTGGTACTAGTAGAGGCGCTAAAACCAGCATGACTAAAGAGAAAATAATAATAGCATAGCGGGGAGGGGGAAGCTTTCACTAAGAATTTAGACACAGCAGAATAGAAACTATGGCCCAAACCCCCCTCCTATTGAAGTCAATAGCAACATTGACAATTGCTTAACCACTAGGTCAGGCAAGGTGGAAACCAGAAGTAAAAATGGCAATGAAATAACTTGGAGTAAATAGCCAAAGGTCTCATGAAGAACAGTGCAATTATTCAAACTATCATACACTGCTATTATAACTGAGCCAAGAAACCTGTGTTTGCAATGTGCAAAAACCTTATAATCCAGATTTGCTAAACTAGAACCAGAGGTAAGTTGGTTCAAGATTCCTCTAGGTTTTTTTCCCCCATAACCACCAACGGTACTGGAGAGGGAATGAAAAATGTGCTTTTGCCCCATCTTTAATTCCCATTTTTATATTTTTCTACAGCACCACAGGGAGGCATCACACTCTGCATCGATATTTATTCGTGATGTAACTACATTAGCATCAGTGGAATAGCATGACTCTGGTCTGAGCTCATTAGCCTCATGAGCTTACAGCCTAAGGCTCCAAGTGAGAAAGCTGCTCCCCCATTAATGGACACTCCCCTAGGCTCACCTCCCACTTAAGCCATTGGTGCTCTTTCCACATTGCCCTGCAGACCAGCTCACAGATCAATGTTAGTGAATAGGGACAGCAGAAGAAATAGCACAAAGATGGCATGTGTGACTGCATGTTTGCTAGATCAGTGCATCTCAGACATTTCCAGGCTCCATTAACCTATTGCGGTTTCTTACCATAACCTAATTAACTTTGTGGGATAGTTCCTGACTTGTTCAGGCTCCTTGAAACCCCCAGAACTTGTGTTCCTTTGCAAAATCAAAGGCAGCTGGGTTTTTGTCTCCGTCATTTCTTGTGTTATGCAAAATTAAGACTCTCACCTCTCCCTCCAGAAAGGATGCGGGATCTGGACGGCAACTGACCAGGGACTCAGGACATTGGGGTTCAATGCCCAGCTAGACTGCACATGATATCATTTGACCTTAGGCAAATCAATCTCTCTGTGGGTATGTCTACACATGGACAAGCAAGCTATAGGTGGTTCAGGTCAGCTGATTCAGACACATAAAGCCTGGGCTCCAGGATGGAAAACTGCAGTGTAGACCTTTGGCCTCAGGCTGGTGCACAAGCTTCAGGACCCTTCCCCTGCTTTATAGCATCCCAGAAGTCAGGTTTCAGGCTGAGCCCAAAATGTCTGCACAGCAATTTTCCATCATAGCATTTCAACTTTACAGCCTGAGTCAGCTGACTTGGGCCAGCTGTGGCCTCTTTTTCACTGTGTAAATGTAACCATTGCCTCAGTTTCCCACCCATAAAATGGGTATAACATTTTTTCTTGTCTGTTTAGATTGAACATTCTTTAGCACTGAGTTGATCTCTTGCTAGATGCTTGTGCAATGACGAGCACCAGGGGGCACTGAGTTCAATGGGAGCCTTTGAATACTACCACAATATGAAGCCTAAGCAAAAAAAACTGAAAAAAAGTCCCATTCAGTCTTAGCGGAATTTAGTTTGTAATTTCCTGCCTTAGGCTGCTTTGAAAATCTCATCCTCTTCCTATCTGTTTCATGCCTCATTAGTTTATGGTCCAGTGTCAGTCCATTCGGGGTTCGCTAATATTTCCAGCATTATATTCTCTCCGTAACACATATATTCAAGTACTCTTTGATGAGATTCTCCACAGATGCATGGGCTACAGCCACTCCCTCTCCTTTTTATTGTCTTGGTCATAGGCAAAGGGAAACCCAGGAAAAAGCTGGAGCGTGTAAGGAAGCTTTGACTCTAGTCTGAAAGAGAAGCATATTTGGTATTCAGAGCAGTTTCCCACTTTCATGTGTGTAAGTTTATTCGGTAAGCACTACACTTCCTAGGCTTGCCCGCCAGTGAAACAAAGCAGACCAGATATTAGAATACATCAGAGTTCTGTAAATATGTTGAATGAGAAATGAATAAAGTCTATAAATGTATTTAGAAATATAGCACTCAGTGACTGGAACCAGAAAACCTTGCAATAAATCTTAACTGGAATGTGTTACAAAAAGAACCCAGCATACCATAATAAAACAACTCTGTGCCTAATACCATCATGGTAACTTTTTTAGGGAGAGGGAGCAAAAAGGAAAAGAGGAGGTGAAGATAAAAAAAGAAAAAGAAAGGCTCTCAGGGAAACTGCACCAGGAAGAGAAAGAAAGGGGAAGGAGGGAAACCAGAATTGTGAATATAACCACTTCAAAGGGAGCTGTGGGTGGGAAGGGGCTCCAGATAAAAAGATGGGGAAGGTAGCAAAATGGGCCTAGACCAGATTAGAACTCCCCTTTGACTCTGTGTCATACAGATCTCTGCATTTGAGGTAGAATATACCCTGCAGGGGCCAGAGGGCTTTTGCTTCGGCTTTTTAAAGAGCCATTATCTCAATCTCTCTGGAGAACAGATTTCCATTACCATCTGCTGTTTAGTGGATTTTGACATCTGTCCTCCCCTAAGTGTAGGCAGAATAAAAACTGACCCATGGAAATATAAATGGGGATGGAAGGAAATCGTAGCCTTCAAGGCTTTCTGAATCCCCAAGCTCATTTGAGAATCTTTTCCTGTAAATTTGGAGTCATGTATTTTCAAGGGTGATTGCTCCAGGAGTTAAAGGGAAGCCTGTGTTTTGTGTCAGGGACAGGAGAATCCCCTCAAAATGTGAGGCTGGTACAAAATCATGGCTAGGACACAAAATATATCCTGGGCAAAATCCTCCTTGGTGACGTTTTTCTGTCCCCATTCATGATGAGTGGGATACCTGGGTGTAAAACAGGAGACTTTCGCCCTCTCTGTCTACATTTTCCTTCGCCCTAGATGTGGCTTCTAAAAGCAGCATGACTCAAAAACATTCCTCTCAGACACAATTCCCTCCCTGCTTTTGCTTTGTTCTGGGAGGCAGGAGGAAATGATGCATTTGAGGCTGGCCTCACAGCATCCACTGTAATGGTCCACACTACGGAGCTCGGTCAACAGAAAGCAGGTTACCTGACTCCGTAAGCATCTATGCTAAAGCAACTTGCCCATTACACTGATGCACCTCCACCACCTTGAGAGGCATAGCACACCCGGGCCGCGTCTACACGTTCACGCTACTTTGAAGTAGCGGCGCCAACTTCGAAATAGCACCCGTCACGGCTACACGTGTTGGGCGCTATTTCGAAGTTGAAATTGACGTTAGGCGGCGAGACGTCGAAGTCGCTAACCCCATGAGGGGATGGGAATAGCGCCCTACTTCGAAGTTGAACGTCAAAGTAGGGCATGCGTAGACGATCCGAGTCCCGCAACATCGAAATAGCGGGGTCCTCCATGGCGGCCATCAGCTGAGGGGTTGAGAGACGCTCTCTCTCCAGCCCCTGCGGGGCTCTATGGTCACCGTGGGCAGCAGCCCTTAGCCCAGGGCTTCTGGCTGCTGCTGCCGCAGCTGGGGATCCATGCTGCATGCACAGGGTCTGCAACCAGTTGTCGGCTCTGTGGATCTTGTGTTGTTTAGTGCAACTGTGTCTGGGAGGGGCCCTTTAAGGGAGCGGCTTGCTGTTGAGTCTGCCCTGTGACCCTGTCTGCAGCTGTTCCTGGCACCCTTATTTCGATGTGTGCTACTTTGGCGTGTAGACATTCCCTCGCAGAGCCTATTTCAATGTGGTGCTGCCCAACGTCGAAGTTGAACGTCGACGTTGCCAGCCCTGGAGGATGTGTAGTCGTTATTCATCGAAATAGACTATTTCGATGTAGCGTGCACGTGTAGATGTAGCCAAGATGATGTAGTTAGATTGACACAGGGTGAATGTAAACCCTACGTCTATCATCTGCCATACTGGGCCTCACAGGGTATGTCTACTCTGCAGTCAAACCCCCATTGCTGGTCCGGGCCAGCTAGGGTTATCCTATTCAAACTTTCAAGTATAGACACACTGTAACACATTAATACAACGTGAGCTGGAAAATACAGATATAGATACACTCAATCTCAGCAGTGTCCTCTTTCTTATATGTATCAGAGAGGTAGCCGTGTTAGTCTGTATGGTCGAGAACAACAAGAAGTCTTGTGGCATGTTATAGACTAACAGATTTTTTGGAGCATAAGCTTTCATGGGCAAAGACCCTCTTCATCAGATGCATGAGTCATCCTAGTGCCAGCTGACTTGGTAGGGTTGCCAGGTGTCTGGTATTGAACCAGACAGACCAGTATTTGAGCTCTCTTGCCATATAAAAAAAAAAAAGAGTACCGGACACTAAATGTCTGGTATTTTTGTGGAAGACACCTGGCAACCCTAGCGGCTTGGGCCCCGGTGTACAGCACGGCATGGCTCCTCCACCGGCCGCCACCACCACTACTGCTGCTGCTACATCCCGTACCCGCCTGCTCTGGGACACCACCCAAAACCAGCCAGTGGCATCCTCCCACCTCTAGTGATGGTCTCCAAGCAGCACCGGTCAGGCACCTCCACAGCAGGGCATGCTACACAGCCATTAAACAGTCCCTTAGCCCGAGCCTCACTAGCCCGAGTCAGCTGCTATGGGCCAGCGGTGGGATTTTAATCGCAAAGTAAACATACCCAGAAACTACTCCAGCCTCAGTGGTTTCACTCAGCATTACAACAGACACAGATGGTCTGTCTGCTGGACAAGTGCATTTTGTTTCAGAACATGGCAGAGATTTGCCTGAAGTCAGGCTCCGATTTTTGAAAATCTGTATGTATATGCCTTGCTTCACTGACAAAGTCAATTCACGGTCTTACCAAAACGCGAAGAAAAATGGAGGAGAAAAATCATAATTTCTGTGAAAGTTAGATGTATCAGGCATGGCATTTAGTCTATCACATCCCGAATGTAGATGAATTACAAAGAAGCTATGACGTTTAAAACAAAATAGAAACAAAACACATCACTTCTATCTGATGAAAGGCCTCGCTCTATTCATTAATGTAGCTGGTGCTAATTGTCTTTTAATACCACGTCAAACCATACCGACAGTAGTGACCTAAACTATAAGATGAATCATACATTATTACCTAGAGGTAAGTGCCCAAGTGGCTTAGAAACCTAAGTTTCACTAAAGTCAATGGATTTACGCTTCTCAATACCCAAGTCACTCCTAAGTCCCATAGGCACTGTTGAAAATGTTCCTCCCCATGCTCTTAATCAATAAAGTTTCTGTCTGCAATTAAACTTGTTCTACCATGGCCTCTGATCCTATTTCAGCAGAGTGTCACTCTGTGGATGGAAGACCATGATGGGAAACATTGTGTCTGAAGTTAAAGTGTTTGGTTTTATTTTACATAAACTCATGGGTCCACACTCAGAATAAAATGAAAGACAACTCTCTTGTCACCACTCACATTCCGAGCTCACCTCTCTGCTTAATACTGTCGTGCTGCCTAGAAAAGCTCACAACGATGAGTGCCTACCTCAGGGCAGACTGTCAAAAACAGAGCAGACACCGCAGACTGGTGGTGCATTCTAGAATTAGTTTTCACCAAGTCAAACAAACCTAAAGTCGTGGATAGTCCCCTTAGGCTCTCCAGTCTATGATGTCACCCAGACAAAGTGGACTGGATGATAAGTGGTCACTTGTACCCAAAATCACACAATATTCAGGTTGCTTCCACTCCCAAGAGATCACTCACCTCAGATCAGTCGGTGCCATGGATCGTACAGCAAAGACAACCCCAGTAGCCTATCTAAAGGTTTATTGACTGGAAAGAAAGAAGCGAGTTATTTAAAAGTTAAAGCAAACATACGTAGCCAAATGAGTTAGCATCTAAATTTGAACAGTGACAGAGTTGTCTGATCTGTCAATTCAAAGCGCCCTTCAGGACAGCCCCAGTAAAATCTCTGATTTCAATCTAGAGTCTCTGAGCCTGTCAGAATTCAAACTTCATAGAGAGATGGAAAATTGTCCTGTGGCTTTGTTTTATTTCCTACATTTGGCCTCCAAGTCCACAGGACGAGTTTCCTCACACGCAGCATTTCCCAGATGTGATAGGACCATTAACCAATTTGTCTTATTGGGATATTTTCCTTGATGACTCACCTGATTTTGGTGGGGGGTGGAGGGGAGAGATTCCTGTGCTGGTTCCACAAATTCACAGTAAACATTTTCCAAGTTATAAAGCAAAACTTATTTTCTTATGGCAGGGAATATCCACCTCACAAGTGAGATTAATGCTTGCAGCAATTTACAAGCGTTCTGTGGTGTCTAAACACAACATACATTTAAGGCCATCTGTGGGGCCCAGGTCAACCCCCACGCTGCCACAGGCCATGCCCCTTCCTTGCCTCCTCCCCCCTCTGCTCTGTCCCCACTCTGCTCCCACTTCACCCCTTCCCCTGAACCCCACTCTGCTCCACCCTGACCCACCTCTTTCCAGCTCTGCTCTGCCCTTACTTGCCCTCGTTGCAGTCTTTGCCTGAAGCCCACTTCCAAGAGACATGAGCCTAGGGATTAGCAGGAGCCCTGACTTGGGGTGGGAGCAGGAGCAGGACCCCCCCCCACACACACACTCACTGCAGCAGCAGTAGCCACAGGAAGTGGAGCAGCCCAACAGCCTGCTCTACTCTGCTCCCATCTTCCAGCTGGGTCGCTCTGCTTCATTGCGATGGTAGGAAGTGGAGTGACCTGGTGCCAGCCTGCTGCACTCCACTCTCCCTGCCTAATACCAGACTAATAACTGTTCTGAGCAAAACTACCATAAGGGTGAGCTAGTCTATAAGTCCAGCTATAAGTTTGTCTGTCCTTAGCTCATGCCTTCAGCCTAGGCAAGAGCTGCCATTTGGCCTGCCAACATCATAAGTGCCACCCCTCTCCTCCTACTATCTGAACGCTTACTCAAACCAGCAAACTATCGGGCCAAACAGACATAGTGTATTGAAACATTTTGCTTCCTTTTTTTTCCAGGAATTATGGGGTAACTGCTGAAATATTACTTTAAAAATGGATCTATTTTGTGCATCATGGCAGCTATGCTCTCAATTATCCTCATCTCTTTGGAGACGACATTCCACAATAATGATTTCTATGGACACATACACCATGCCCTGAAACTTATCTTTAACTCTCCATAAGGTATTGCCCCCTCATGCCCATGCACGTCACCTTGTTCCTTCCCCCCAATAGACTGCTCCTGATGTTTCCTGTGCATGCTGTCCTCTCAACGATGCTCATATTCACTGTCCTTTCCTCCCAAGCAAGCACCATAGCCACCTATGGATTCATAACATTCTTTCCAGACCACCAGGTCAATAAAAGAGATGTCATATTTAAAACATGAACTTGCACAGCAATCCAGGCTCAGCAAAATTATTTCAGGAATTAATTTGTGACCCATGGAGAATAAGAAAACAGGGACCACCCCATTTTACAAGGCCTCCCGGAATCTGAGGTTTTTCGCTGCCCTCATAAGCTATGTCTAGCATTTGCAGGACCCCTCATCTCGAGGTTAAACTGAATCTTTCTTACTTGCTAATCTGAAGCGTTCCCCTCCCCCCACACCCTAGATGTAATTCAGTTTAATGTAAGGGTAACTCTAGCCAAAAACAAGCATAATTTTCCCTGTATACACTCCTTCCCATATATATTCATTCTACCACAGACGCTACAGTGGCAAATATATGGGTACCATATGTATCACATGCATTAGCTGGCACAAACTCTATCATTCACAACAGCACAATCGCATTTAAATCAAGTGTGATTGCACATTTTGAATCACATTTCTGGTTTTTTTTCAATACAAGTATTCTTTCTTCTCCACATTCTCCTGATTTCTTTATCCCCAACCTCTCCTTAGCAAACATGAGGCTACAAGCCTTTAAGAAGCAGCTTTTTGTTCCACTCGTACATATCCAGTGGCTTCAGAGGAGTTTCTCCGGATTAGCACTGGTGTCAATGAGATCAGAATCTCACCCTGAGCTGGAGCAGATTCAAAAGTAAGCAAAATGCATTCATTGCAAACAAAGTTATAGTCAAGAAAGTTATTACAATGTTTCACTATCAGTGGCAATAGATTTAATATGCATGTATGACAGACCTGTCTGACAGAGAGCTGTAGCTACATTACAGAGTGCATAGCTACTAAGACAACAAACTTCTACTGGCACCAGGATGCCTCTATAAATCAGCCTATGTATTACTGTTTGGTTTTGGCAACAGTTGCAGGACATCAGTATTCCTTTAGAAAGGAGATTTATTTCCTAGGACATAGGGCAAGTAGGTGTCCGATTCCTTTGGAAGTAAATAGGAGTCAGAATCCTAACTACCCTTCATGTGTTAGAAAATATCACCTTTAATTTCAAGTCAAGCTGAAACCCAATAGCAAATGTACTACAGATATTTATTATACACAGGGGATCCAACAGTTTCACCATGCCCCTGGACAAGGTGTCAGGAGCGCAGTCTACCTAAGACATTATGCCCCATTTTCATAAGTGACTTGGGCATTTCCATTCCATTAACTTTCAGTCAAACTTAAGCTCCCAAGTGCCTAAGCCACTTCAGAAAATGGGACTCAGAGTCCTAAGTCACTTAAGTATTTTTTTAAAATGTTCAGCCTTCGTCCTAGGATAAAAGCCCTTCTCCCCAACTGAAGTCACTAGGCAATCTCATTTCAATAACTGCAGAAAAGAGTCCCTTAGGGAATTAAAAGTGTTCAACACCTTACAAGACTGGACCAAATTTCACAGCTGAGTGTGGTCAGCTCATCGCAGGACTGGGGGCAAGCTTTAACTTTTGGGTCCTTGGCACACATTCTCCCTACTGTATGAAAGAAAACAAGACTAAGTTAAGCAATGTGTTGCAATGTGATAGTGACAGCCTGGGAATGGCAATCTGAATGTGACTACCCAACTGTCAGAAGTCATGGGTTTACAAAACGTTTTACTGTAAGGACCCAGGAGAAGAAGAGATTTTCATATGAGGATGAATACTAAAATAGGTGTGATTCATAACAACATCAACTGAACAGAGTGCTTCATCTTGATTTTGCAAAGATCTAGCATGTTTATACATTTTTCCCCCTTCCAAATAGCAGTCCTGTCTAAAGCAATAGGCTAAAATAGCAGAGACCATACACTGCTGGCAAGAATACAGCAGCCACAGAAGACTCCCAGGCTGGCTCCATAAATGACATCAGTGTGCCAAGCTTGTGTAATGAGTCAAGGCCACATACACACACATACAAACACCGCAGTCCTCAGTTAAACCTTGCTGCTGGAGACTTGTAAAGTTTGTGGGCCTGCCTCCTTGCACTGTTTTTCATCTGCTGCCTCTTTCACCCCAAAACAACCTCGCGCTCTCGTGTCTGGTTCCTTATTGATGCTTGGCCATAGCAGCTGTATGTCTGATTTTTGTCTCCAGTTGGCTCACTTTAAGATTTACCATCCGCTGTTTAATTCCTTTCATTCCTCCATCAAAATGTTTGGATCATTGTCTTTGCTCTCCAGTATAAGAGGTTGTTTAACCCTTTTTTTCCTCACCAGAAAAAAAAAAATCTATAGAATTTATTTCCTTAATTCCAATAAAAACAGTAGGAATCAGCACTTCATCAAAAATCTATTAAGTATGCAGGCTAAAGGTTATTCTTTTTCTTTTTTTCCTCCCCAGAGTACTTTTGAAACAAAGCATTACCATAGTAACCGCTACAGCGGCTCCCTTGATAAGGAGTGCAGAAGGACACAGCAGCAGCAAAGAAAGTTCAGGCTTCAGTGAACGCTGACCCTATCACACCCTGCCAAGAACCTTTCAGCAGTCGGTAAGTACATCTGCACACATGCACTTTACCTTTGCTTAACATTTTTTTTTATTTTGTAGTCACCAGGACCAAGTTGTTTACAGTTATCTGATGATTTCTAGTTGCCTGTCTATTGACAGTATTATCTAGATCATGCTGAGCATGTAGTAAAGTTCGGGACTCAAAGTACTCCACAAGATGAAATTAGACATAGTAAATGTATGGTACCATATGGTGAAATTTGGAGGTGGACTGAGCTGTGAATGGGAAAGATGGGATGGAGGATGAAGTGGTATAGAGACAAATATGTCAATTTATTTTAATTGCAGCCTTATTTCATGAACAAATTGTGCAACTTGACAGAATATGAAAGATTATTAGGATTTTAGCCAACTAAAAGGAGAGACATGTGAATGTTTTTCTCAGAGGGGAATTAATTAGGCAAGGTTTTGCATATTTAGTCATCTCCAAGTACAGCAACTTTTTTTTGGTCAGAAACTCAGAAATTTTATTCTGCTTTTGACCCATTGATTCAAGTTGAGCTGCTGCTGCTATAGGGTCTGATTCAAATCCCACTGAAGTCAGTGGGAATTTCTCCATAGACTTGGAAGACTGTTCAAAATCAGTTTTGTGGGATAGATGCGAGACAGGGAGTTGGTACTGGTCAGAGGTTTGGGTGGACAAAGAAAGCAGTCAGGATTTTAAACACATGCACTATTATGTATCAGAGAGAGGATACAGTTTAAGTCAAACTATGTTGGTGGAAATTTCTGGAAACAAAAATTGAATGTTAAAATGAAACTTCAAATTCTGGAATATAAACTTTGTATAACGTTATCAGGGCTCAAGTATAGGTGAGTTCCTTTGATGAGGTGGTATAATATCGAAGTGGTAAAACTGCCCACAAAGAATTTCACTTTGAACCCTCTTGTAAAGAAAAGTCAGTTTCCTTGTGTATGGCACACATTTCCTAATCTAAATGTGTTTAATTCTAACAATTACCTGAGGATGTATTTGTGCAGGGGCAGAATATAATTAGGGTGCGGGAAATAAGAGCATATACTCTAGTAACAAAAATCAAACACTGATGTCTGATCACAAGTGAATGGGCCATTTTCCATGGGCTTTCTCCTGAAATAGTCCTTTCCGTTGCCCTGTGTGAGTGTGTAGTACCCATACAGCAGTGATACCATTTTAAACCCACTGTGCACAGAGGTAAATGGCCACATGTGGTGCAGGGCAGGGATGAACTGAGCTTCAGGCTTTCTTTTGGGATTCAATCATAAGGCCTCTTGCTTTCTCACAGAGAGAACTAAGGCAATTCCCCACTCTCCCTTGTGGGTTATCCATATTGCAAGAGCCTCCAAAGGACGGGGTGGCAGTGGGGAGAAGCTGCCAACAGGCAAGCAGGGCTTGGAAGTCTGCCTCCCCCTTCCCTTCATACAGATGCCAGCATCCCGGTGTTGAAAGAGAGAGGGAAGTGCTAGCAAAAAGGCTGGCATGGCTTATTTCCCTCTTGGTGTGAAGAAGTACCAGATTGTGATGCTCGAAGTCACAGGCCAGATCTACACTACTGACATATATCAGTATGTACTTCATTTGGGGTGTGAAAAAGTGTGAAAATCCCCCCAGCAACACAGTTATATGGCTCTATCCTCCACCCCACCCCATGCAGACTGCGGGAAGGGTTTTCCTGTTGGCATAGCCACTGCCTCTCTGGGAGATGGAGTAAGGGTTTGCATGCACCAACACTTCATACAGTACAACTTAAGATGCTTAGGGGTGTGAAAAAAGTGATGTAAATTACACCCCCCATGTGCCAGTATGGATTGTACTGCGTTCACAGGGATGTAGAATAAATTATACTGGCAGGCAAGCCTGCCGACAGGGCTTGGTGATTTAAAACGGCCTGGGCTCCCAGCTGCTGCCCCAGGAGCAAAAGTAGCATGTAGAGCCCCAGGGCCTTTAAATTGCTGCCAGAGCTGCAGGCGGTGCTGAAAGGCTAGCTGCAGGAGCCTAGGCCCACCGGTCTCCCTTATGCATAAGGACCGCCCTTTCCAGGCTCTGGGAAACAGCTCCCCCCCTCCCCAAACACACACACCTTGTGCAGGGCCTGGTGGAGTCTGTTGGCTGCCTACTGACAAGAGAACTTTCTCCCACAACCGTAGACTGTCTGCACTGGCAGTACTGCAGCAGCATAGCTACGTTGGTACAGCTGCGCCAGTGTAGACTTTCTAGCATAGACCAGCCCTCAGCTCACCAGAGGGAGAAGCTCTCCCATCAGCGTAAGAGCACCGTCACTGATGCGGTACAGTGCAGCTGCGCTGAGGCAGCGTTTTTAAGTGGAGACTTGCCCATGGTCTGATTCAGCCCTCCCACAGGGGCAGTGCAGCCCCTTCACTTGTGTGTCTACGGGGCCACAAACCATCAAATATTCATAGTCACCATTTGCAGCTCCATTGCACATCAGTGGCTGAGAAGCAAGCACTGCTCACTCACACGCATGTAAATACATTCTCGAGCACTTACAAGCCAACCTCTAAACATAAGGCCCTAGCTGGCAGCCCTCACTCACACATACAGTCTGGTCAAAATAAGGGGAGCTGATTCTGCTCTCAAGGAAGCCAGTGAAGATTTCCTCTTGCTTTAGTGGAAGCGGGATTAAATCCAAGGGAACAATTCCCCCAACAAGGGGTAAGGCCTTTCATCTCGCTTACTAGGCTTTTGTTTTCATCAAAATTTGATTGGCAGTAAGGGAAAAGAAACAAGAAAATCATACACACACAGTTTTCTCAAGAAGCAGCCCCCGTCTTCGCCTCAGATAAAACCAGAAGAAAAATATTTTGGTTTATTATCAACAGCATTTTCTTTCTAAAACACTATTCAAAAGTTTACAGCAATTATTGCCAAGTCTATATTTTTAATTAAGTGCATGCGATCCAGGGGAAATGTAAGCACCTTGCATTGTAGCTGTTTCTATGGTAACTTTTTTATTAACTAGCAGAATAAATATTCATATTAAACCTGAATAACTTATCACCATATAACAAAAGCGTCTTCTCGACAGCTGTTATTTATGCACCGTGCATGATAATGCTTCCAAGGTCATCTTAGGCTATGTCTAGACTAGAGGGATTTGTCGACTAAATGGGTGTTTTGTGGACAAAACCTGCAGAGCGTCCAGATTCCCAAGGGTGTTCTGTCAACAGTAAGTCGACAGACCACAACGCTTTTGTCAACAGCTGTATCCAGCTCGCCAAGAGCAAGAATGCCCGCCGTCGACAGAGATCTGTTGACAAAACACCAGTCTGGATGTTCCAGGGGCCTTCTATCAACAGAAAAGTATTCCGGGGCACCACACAACCCTGTCTGCGGTGCTTCCGGTTGGCCATTTTACCAATAGAGTGGGCAAGCAGTCCAGCCACTCTCTGTTGACAGAGCAGATCACTCTTTCAATCTGCTTTTGCCTTCTGGCTGCAATTCGTCGAGAGATGTTTTTTCGCAAGATATCTTCCAACGCAAACTTCTGCCAACAAATCCCTGCAATCTAAACATAACCTTAATGATTATTCATGTAATGCATGCTGTAGTGTTGCTCTTATTTTTCTTGGCGACCACATTGCTTTATGGGATCAGGTAATCCCCTGGATGAACAGAACACCCAGGTGCTTTTGTGTGGAGAAGTGCATTACACCAAACCGTGAGACGGAACACCTTTGAAGAATCCTTCAACTGTGCAATATATATTTTATAAAACTGTACTATTCAGGGAAAACTTGCAATAAAAATTATAATAACTCATCTCCTCAGTGCAAAACACTAATGCCTATTCTCAACTACAATTTCAGCAGGAGTTACAAAATTAGCCTCTGTTAATATTAATAGGCATTGCAACTGCAATCTGATAGCTAAGAATACATCTCTTGGTGTATCATCTGGCACATAATCATTTATTTATTATCTATGCAACTTCTTAATCTTCATGCAGTCAAAGTAAAAGAAAGTTTCAACCATTTTCAGGCATATAGAATTTAGATAGAACTTAAGGGCACGATTTTCAAAGATGAGTCTGTGCAATTAAGCGTAAAAATAGGAGAATTCAGCATGCAAAATGGCCACTTTAGATGGGCAACTTGGTGCACAAACATTTTATATGTACAGCCCGGGAGATGGGTAAAGCCACTGGGCACAAGCAGTCATACATGACACATGTTAAAACTAGGTGCCACATGACCTAGTTACACTTGTTTTGCAAGACAAAAAAAGCCATCTTGTCGCACTTTAAAGACAAGACCGCTTTTTTTGATTTGTGAACATACAGACTAACATGCCTTTCGCTCTGTGATTATTCTGCAATGTTACTGCTGTTACCGTGCCTTGGTCTCAGTTACTGATGAAGTCATGCGGGTGTGCTTTTTGCTTTCTTTATGTGGTGGCACTAATAACGTTCGTAAAAGCAGCAATAGGCTAGTCATAACATCTCGACTCCCCAAACCTTCCCATTTCATTTGACAAGCCATTCATTTTTCTCGCTGTGTCTCACACACTCACTCTCTCTCTCTCTCTCTTCATGACTCCAAAGCTAAAGTTTTAGTCTGACTTCAGAATCAAAACATGACCAAGGCCTATTTTTTTCAATTTTGTTTCAAATATCACAAAAAGAGCTCTTTCTCATAAGATTTAGCCCAGGATCATTAAACTTTCACAGTATCAGTTGATTTCACAATATTTGCATCATTTTGGACAGACGTCGTCAACCTAACCCTAAACCATAGCCTTTGAATGATCACAAATTAACACCTAAGCTAAACCAATTCAGTTTTATAAACTGCTTTCTCTTTGCCCATGTACAATAGGGTCCAGTTTAACCGAAGAGTGGATTAAACTGCCTTCCATGGAAGGTGATTTTCAATATAGCATTAAAATCTGTCAACCTTAGCAATTAAGGTAATCATTTACTGCCAGGAGAGTGAAGGGGTTTATGTATACTGTGTAGATGTTTGCTTTGTGGTAAAAAGATGCATCTGGAACATCTGTGCATATACTTGAAGGAGTTTTAATGAAGTAGTCCAGTGAGCTCTCCATATGCTTCTCCTGCTCTTGTTCATATGAAGGCGCAAAGCGCTCTTAACTGTCACATGACCATGACTGAGCACGTAAGCTGATCCTAAGAGGAAACAGATGACTTTTACTGAGCTTCTCAAAGTCATTGATTTTTTTTCCATCCATCCTTGCATTACCCATTCTTCCCTATCCACAAGGACAGCCATTAAAATGCTATGCCATGATCTTTCCCATTTGGCAACAACCAGCCAACCTGCTCTTTACCAGCTAAAAAAGAGCATTTGTAAACCTTCTGCTCAACCCCAGCCAGTCTCAGTACATCTACGTTAGCCAGGAGACTGACCCAGTCAGGGTTGAGCTTCTGGGGTTTGATTTCACACTTCCAGTGGGGACGTGTGAAAAATCTAACTATCAGGGGTCAACGGTTATCCCCATACTCCTTATTCTCACAAGAAACAAGGGAAGTCAGTGGTTGAATTTCTCTCATTGACCTCCCTCAGTGAGGGGCAGCTAGACAAGTTTACTGTAGATACATTGATTCCAGCTACACAATTGCCATGGCTGGAAATGTATCTACAATCAATTTTGATACCTAGTGTGGATCTGGTCTCAGCTTTTGCCGGTCCAAGAAGTGTGAAGCTAGACAATCCTTCCAGCCCAAAAGAGGCAATCTAAACTCTGGTACAATCCTAATTCTGATGCAAACATTTGCATTCATTAAGAAAATGTCTCACACTGGTCTAAATTAATCTCACCTACAACCCTGCTGTAATCACTGGAATTGCACATAGGATGAAAATGATCCATTATCTCTACATGCTTATCTATCACAAGCCTTCATGGACAACAATTTCCTTAAAAGGTGATAGATTTTGACCAGAGACTCTAGAACGTCTCAGCACATAGTCCAGCTGAAAAGTAGTTCCATTTAAGGTACTACAATATGGGCTCAAGAAAGTATATGCTTCTATTTCAAAGAGGAAACTAATGATTCATATTAATCATCTTCATAGTTTTGTCTTCTAGAATGTTTGAAGATTTCCTTGGGTAATTCACTTCCTGGATATCAGGATTTTATTTCATTGCTTTATGAAAGCATGCTTAGTATGGAAAGTCATGCACAGTTTATCTGCGTGCATCTGAAGAATTCCGAATCTCTTTGCACAAAGATGCTTTAAAATATAACTATACTGTTAGACGAACCTATTCATCTGGGATGCCACAAAATAACCCACAAAGGTATCGCAGCTTCCTAAATTTGAGACTGTCAGTGAGCAAGCTTCAAAGGCTACAGGGTCAACGTAAGAACATAAGAATGGCAATACTGGGCAAGACCAAAGCCCATCTAGCCCAGTATCCTGTTTTCTGACAGTGGCCAAAGTCAGATGTCCCGAAGGAATGAACAGAACAGATAATCTGCAAGTGATCCCCTCCCAGTCACCCTTGTCCGGCTTTTGACAGAGGCTGGGGACACCATTCTTACCCATCCTAGCTAATAGCCATTGATGCACCTAACCTCCATGAATTTATCTAGGTTTTTTTAAAACCCTATTAAAGTCCTGGTCCTTCAGAACATCCTCTGGCAAAAAGCTCCACACATTGACTGTGAGTTGCATGAAGAAATATTCGTTTTGTTTTAAATCTGCTACCTATTAATTTAATTTGGTGACTCTCAGTTCTTATGTTACGTGAACAAGTAGATAACTTTTCTTTATTTACCTTCTCAACATCAGTCATGATTTTCGAGATCTCTATCATTCTCCCACCAACCCCTGTTTCCTCTTTTGTAAACTGAAAAATCCCAGTGCCATTTTTTTGAACTTTTTCCAATGCCAAAGATATCTCTTTTGAGATGAGGCCACCACATCTGTATTCAAGAATTGGGCATATCATGGATTTAAGCAGAGGCAGTCAGATATTCTCTGTCTTATTCTCTATCCATTTTTTAATGATCCCTAACATTGCTGGGTTTTTTGACTGCCACTGCACGTTGAGAATAGCAGAACCTCATCACTAGCAGCCACGCAACCCTTATCAAGATATCATCAAAAGTATCACAGGGACTTTCCAGGAAGCGTGAAGTTTGCCTAGCTCATACTTGGCATTTTTGGTTTCCAATTTTTTAATGATGTCTTAGAAAAAGTTAATGGCTCACCATTGATTTGATAAAGTTACACTTATTTCTCCATTTTATTGCTGTTACAAGCAACACCTTAGATGATTATAGCAGAAAGGGAACAGAGAAGAAAAAAATATTCTTTATTTTTCCAGTGTGCTTTATGGTGCATTTGATCACAGAGACTAGCTTTTATTGTCCCGGGGGGTGTCCCCTTCCTGCTCTGTCCCAAAGGCCTGCCCCCACTCTACTCCTCCCTCAAGGTCTCTGCCCAACCCCTAAACATTCATCTCTGTCCTCCCCCAAACATCTCCTCCAGCTACAAAACAGCTGATCAGAGATACTGCTGAACAACTGTGGTAGGTAGATGCTCAGCACCCACTATTTTTTCCCATGAATGCCTGAGCCACAAATCACCTATACTGTCTGCCTATGTATTTGCAAGTGCTTCCTGTACGGTCACTTTCACTGGTTCCCCTGTGCAGGCCATTTGTTAGTTTTCCCTGTCAGTGTGGACCTGTTGCAACAAAGTGAATGAAACCAATGTCTTGTAAAAATGGGAAAATGTTATTGTAAAACCACCAAAACCCCTTCCCTTAAAAACAATGTGTATTTACTGTGCCCAGCAAAGTGGGGCTTGGATCCTTAAGCGAGAGCGCTAAATGAATCGCACTAACAGCATAACACATGGCACAAGGCCTCAGAGCCTGGAACTACTTTTAGTGTACTTTAGATTTTCAGTGTAGTGTGTCCCTTTAAATAGGTTCCTTCTGTACTAATGGTTACAACCCCTTCCATCTGGCCTGCTGTTCTCTAGGTGGGCAGATTTTTCTTAGAATCTGCAGTTTTGCATTCTTCAGTGGAAGGGGCGGGTCAGAGGGCAATAAGCCCATACAGTTCACAAGCACTCAAGATCAGCCAGACTATCAGTGGTTGTATGGCAAAAAATCATTCTGAAAACAGGAATGGCCCAGGGCTGGCTGGGTGAAGACCATTGGTACAGACTATCTGTTTCATGGGACGCTTCTTTTTGCTATTACAGCTTCAAGAGCAAACCTTTCCAATGATGTCAACAGACTGCGTGCAGCCACTTGATATCCCAGAAGACAGATTGGACAAGCGAGACTCACACTGCAGCCGCTTAGGTTAGTGTTGTTATGGTGATGTCAGTGGCTGGTAATTAGAGAGATGTCTTCGTTACATCAAGTACTGTCCATTGGTAGTTCGTTCATAAGAAGTACAACTGAGCCCTCATGAAACCCGATAGACTATGCCTTCTGCTAACACATCTGATGCCAGATGGACAGGAAAAGGGTGTTTTTCTTGCACAAACATGCTGGCTGAAGCTTTTTAAAGAAAGGAAAGGGGAAAGAATCATTGTTCTTTTCCCTGATAAAGAGAAGCTCTTTCATTGATTATACGCTAATAGAATAAATCTATTATATAGAAACTAAAATATATCTGAGACTTCCTTACATCCACTTTCTATGTACTATTTCAGTAAATGATTTCAAATATTCCTTGTGCTTATATTTCCTCTTTATTGTCAATCCATGCCCTTCTTAGAGCTGACTTTTTACATAACTTTTCTGCTTGGCATACTAGAGGTACGGCTCTGCTCAGACACACTTCTAAATATGAGGCTTTCAAGACTTTGATAGGGTGCCTTTTGCATAGTCACATTCCTTGCCTCTGGTTCACATTATTACTTCACTCCAACCTTCTAAATTTGTCAGGAAGATTTGCTAACCCAGGCACGCAAATCTACTTGCCTACCCTTACACTGGTGATCACAATGAAATACAAATATTTTATTTGGCCCAAGCAAGGAGAATTTTGCAAACCTGCTTTGCTCACACACAGTCAAGATATCTGTGTCCCAAGTGTGAATTCACACTGGCATTATCTGAGTTCCCAGACAACGTCAAGGTTCTTTTATGCTGGGACTGTATAAACACAAAATAAAAAATGTCGCTCTTCTGACAAATTTACATTCCAGGTAGACAAGACCAACAAAAGATGGGAGAAAGGAAGCGCCATTATCCCCATTTACAGGTGTGGAACTGAGGCATACAGGAATAAATTATTTTACCCAAGCCAAGGCTATGTCTACGTTAGGGAAAGTAAGCCAATTACAGACATGCAATTCTATCTATGGCAATTGCGTAGCTAGAATTGAAGTATCTGCAATCAGTTTACCTAGTCGTCCTCACTGAAGAGTGTCAATGGGAGAAATTCTCCCATCAACCTCCCTTACTTTTTGCATATAACAAGGAGTACAGGGGTCAATGCTGACCCAATAGGTTGATTTTGTATGTCTCTACCAGACGCACGAAATCAAGCCGCAAAGATCAATCCTTCACAGGTCAATCTTCCAGGCTAGTGTAGCCTCAGACTGTAAGCCTGTGGCACAGTTGTGCCATGGAAGTATGATGGTATGAAATCTAGGAACAGAAAAGAAAAGTTAACAAATTTAAAAACCATAACTCTGCATTATATATGACTTGTAATGGGTCAGTCTCAAAAGACTCAACTTGCTCAGGTTGGCCAAGCATCCAGAAATTTGGATAATTGCCTAACATATATGCAGGCTATCTGAGGTGTCAAGCCAGAATAACCCCACCAAAATAAATGGGAGATGGGGGTACTGACGGACTCTTAAAATTAATCTTATTAATTTAGGTATCTAAATATGGCATGTGAGGTTGAAATTATTAGCTTTAGCATCTGTGTCACTGTAGCTGTAAAATGGGCACATTTTCTTCTTCTTCACAGAAACTGTGAGGTTTAATTTTCTGAGGCCAGCACAAGCCATTTAAGTCTCGCTTATCTCCTATTTCAGTGGTATTAAGGCCCTTGTGATGAGCTCCTGTCCAGAGGTCAATTTGCATAATCTTTTGAGCAACTAGGGTGGAAATGCAATTATTAAAGTGAGCCCTTTTCTGAGTTCTGTAATTCATTATTTTCCCTCAGCATTAACTTTTTTCTTTATTGTTTTCATTTTTTTATTCTCTATTTTTTCCATGCAGATGATCTTTCAGAACAGCTGATTAAGAATTGTGATCTCAAAAAGAAATCAAGAATGGGCAAAAATATCCAGGCTTCCCAGAACGATGAACTGGAGCAGAAAAAACCAAGGAGAAAAGATACTCCTGCCTTACACACCCCACCGCCTATACCAGGTAATGGAACATAATAGTAGAGAAATCTGCCAAACTTCTGATGATTCATGGTTTACTTGTATTCCCTGGGAATTAAATAAAAGTATTTCTCTTCTAAATTCTTCTAAATCTCTGTTTGCCTTATGGCAAGGTGGGAGAACATGATTCTCAGAAGCACTCAGTGTTCAAAGGTTAAAAAAAAATCACATCCCTGACACACGTAGTTAAGTCTCCTAAGGCCCCATGTAGACACTGCTAGGTTGACAGAAGAATTTGTCCATCAACGTAACGATCGCATCTTCAGGAGGTGCATTAACGACATTGATGGAAAACTCTCTCCCTCACTGTGCCACTACCAGCTCCAAGACTCTAGTTGTGCCACTACAGTGTAAGCATACCTTGAGTATATTAAATTCAAAGGGTGCAATTTTTATCAGTGTAGATGAGGTTTTCATTGTGTGTTGTTCCCTGCAGGCCTCCTCTCGGACTTTTCAGAACATTTCGTCAAAAGCCATGACATTGCAGAAAAAACACAGAAGAGTAAAGTAACGTCAGTCTCTCAGATCACTGGGCAGGAACAGAAAAAACCCAGGAGAAAGGATACACCTGCAATACACATCCCACCCCTTATCCCAGGTAAGAGCATTAACACAGCTTTGAAAGGACGAAAAATAAAGTCAAGTAAGGTAGAAGTGTAAGGGATGCCCACGCCATTTAACTCATCCTTTCCTACCTACTTTGAGCTACGGATTTTTCTTATTCCCAATTGGCATTTTTATTTGTACTGGAGGAGTGACCAAAACGTGTTAGGTTCTATACAAATATAGGGTTCAGTCCCTGTTCTGAAGAACTTACAGCCTGAAAGAAATGGGGTAAAGAAGCTTTCTTTTGGCCTTATCCCTACTGTGAACTTGGCATGAGTTCAGCGGTCCCAAATCTTTGCCCAAAATTTGACTTGAATTTGTTTAAAATTTCAGATTTGGGCCATGACCCTGCAGGTCAGTCAACACCTGATTTTAATGGGGTTGTACAGACGCTATGGTCTGGTTGTGCAGAGCAATTTGAAGGACATTGGTGGATATTCTCCCTACACCACAAAGGTGTTGTTAGCTTCATAGCGCTCATGGTTGCACAGTGTTCTGAAGAAGAAACGTGCCATATCTGAGTCAAATATTACTACTGTGTAGGGAGGAATGAGCTACTGCCGCTTAGAAGACTCAGTGCAGCAGCTGTTTCCAAACCACTGGGGAGGGAAGGACAGCTCCAAATCTAGTGTTAAATGGTTCATAAAGTAAGATACCACTGGAGAGGAACACTTGTTAGATTGGCTGCTTCTGTTCTGTTGCTCCTTACTAAGAACCTGATTCAGCAAAGCATTTAAGCACACGCTTACATTTAGGAATAATTAGCAGGGAGAGAGGGAGGGAGACAGAAAAAAGCCAATGGAAGAAAATTAGAGAGGGGAAGAATGATAAGAATTACGCTCAGCAGACTGAGTGGGGATCCCACCCCCACCCCCCTGCCACCACCAAGTCTTTGGGGCAGATTTTCAATGGTATCCAAAGTTGCAGTTAGGCACTTACTGGAATTTACAGGATTGCCCAAACAGGTTAGGCACCTAAACCTGTGGTGCTTGCCAGGAGCACCCAAGTTTGTAAGACACCTGGCCACTCACAAGGTCTTTGGGTGAGGAAAGACACAGTCTTGTCTGAGCCTGTGTGAGTCAGCTCCCTGAGACTACCAGGCTTGGGCAGCACAGATGCTGCTTTCCAGGCCTCTGCAGAAGTCACTTTCTCTATAGGCAGTGGCGCTGAGGGGCACTGCCGGCCCAGGGGCAAGGTGGGAGGGGGTCCCAGCTCTTTGCCCTGGGAGAAGCCGGACCAAGGGGGAAGAGGCAAGGCTTGGGGCACTCAGCCTGGTCCTCTCATGCTCCCTCTGAGCTGCCTGCGGAGCAGCACACAGCTCCGCGTGGCATTTCAAAGGGCCCAGAGTTTTGACCACAGTAGCGGCCATAGCTCTGGGACCCTTTGAAATGCCAGGCCTGTGGGCAATTGCCCCTTTTGCCCCCCAGCCCATCGGCAGGTCTTTCCACAGGCAGGGAAAGGAACACACCAATCCCTGAGATTTCCAAGCATCCCTCTAGGGCTCTGAGCCCCCATTCCTTTGGACACGCACAGAACTAGATCTGCTGTTCCCAAAGGGAGAGCACACCTCATCTTGTAGCATCATCCCCAAGTCCCTGCTTTGCCTAACACACAGAATTTAGACAGACTAACAGGAACAACAATAATTTTATTATCAAAGACCAGAGATTCAAGAGATAGAGGATGGGAAACAAATGGCTTAACAAATTCTTTCTCTGTCTCCTAAAGACAGTTTACTCCAGGTTCTTTCCCCAGCTTTTTCTTCACTTTCGCCAAGACTTCTTCTCATCCATTGAACCCCCTGGCATGCTGTGATTACAGACTGGAGGTGTATAGCTCAGCATCCTTTTGTTATATCCCCAACATTTAGTTGACCATACTTGGAAACAGGGCTCTCCCCTGCTAGTTCCCTTCTTGGTGTAAATTTCCTCTTTCTGAAAATTTTTCAATCTTTCATAGCATTCAGCTCAGACTATAAATGGGGACCCATTGTGTACCATACAATACATTATTTACATTTACACAGATAAACATTTCTTTCCTGAAAGAAAACATGGTTGTCTCCCTTTCTGGTAACCAGTCCTTAGTCACATACCTTAATAAAGTAATTTTGAGTATAATACACGTAACTGTTTACTCGTTATCCAAATGTATGTATGATTAAGATGACCATTGTGATAAAAGCTTTCATAGAAACCTTGAATGACATTTTTTTGGTAAACCCAGGGAATCCCTGTGCCCCTATATGCCCCAGTATGCTCTTCTAGTTCCCATCTAGATCAGTGTTTCTCAACCTTTTTCTAAGAAGTACTCCATCAAAAAATTATAAGTACTCCTAGATTTCTTTTGCCTACCCATAAGGCAGTGGTTCCCAACCTTTTCAGTAACATGGCACACTTCAGTGAGACAAGCAATTCCATGGCACACCCACTTTTTTCAGCTGAATCCATTGCTCATAAATGTCACATTTACTTATATTTACTATGGTTACATTTCATAAGAGAGGTTTGCAACATAGTAGTGTGTACAACCAGCTAAACAAGGATCAGATGCATTAACGTTTCAAATCCACCACAGAATACACTGTCTTAGACAGCGAGTACAGACCCATTTTCAAAATCTGCTCAGTGCCGGGCTTGGGATGTTGAGTAAACGTGTAACCACTGACATCAGGCTCCTCTCCCTGCCAGCTCTTTGAAGCCAAGATATGGCATTTAAATCATGCCCCAGCTCCAACAGGCTCTGCCCCCCACTCCATGGGGGGCAGGCTCCCTTCAGCTTATTCAGGCCTGGAAGGAGCATATCAGCGGCCTCCCAATGCAAACATGGTCCTGCAGGGTGGTCATTTCCCTTCACAGTGGCTCTGCGAAGTTGACAAAATTTCATGGCATACGTGGACAGTTCTCATGGTACACTAGTTGAAACCCACTGCCTTAAGGGTACGAGTACCAACAGTTGAGAAACATGGTCCTCAGGTAATCTGAGGTCTTGAAACAAGTGCCATTCAACCTTTCCAGATAACTGTACCCTTTTCAGGAGTCGGATTTGTTTTGCATACCAACAAGTTGCACCTCACTTAAAAAATACTTATTTGCAAAAACACCACAGAAGACTGCTCCTGAAAACTTGCTGACTTTCTACCATCTTATTTTCAAATAAATGAATTGGAATAGAAATACTGTATTTACATTTTAGCATAAGGCATATGAAGCAGTAGAAACAAGTCATTGTCTGAATGACCTTTTAGATCATACTGAGTTCACTAACATTTTTTTTTATGTAGCCTGTTGTAAAACTAGGCAAATACCTAGATGCGCTGATGTACCCCCTGGAAGACCTCAGTATACCCACACCTCTGGTTGAAAAACACACTGTTCTAGATGTTCTTGGGTCACAAATGAATGGGGCTTATGTTACTTTTGAACATCCATCTAGGCAAATGCCTGCCTCTTTAAGTACCTAAGTAAATCTTTGTAAATCTGTCTCTCTTGGAGGCCCAGATCTTACAAACATTTACGTACGCAGATGGCTTGACTCCTGTAAGCGTCCCTGGTAAATGAATGCATCTGGTCCTGTGGGTAGGGTTGAGTATGGGTATGTTTGGAGGCTCAGGTCAGAGTTGGGCAATTATTGGAAAAAACTAACCGATCAATATCCTACAAATTACTCTGGACATTCAAACTCAGGCCCACCAGTGTAGGGAGTGCAAAAGGGAGAGTTGTCCCAGGACCCCTCTAAATCGCTAGAGAAGTGCAGCTCTGGCTGTTCGTGGCTGGAAGGGACCGGGGAGAGGGAGTAGTGCCATGGTCCCGGTGGTACCCTTCCGTCATTGGCCCTGCCTCTTCCAAGGTGCAGAATTGGGCCCCCATCGCACCTTGTCCCACGTCCCACTGAAGCTCTCAACAAAGGTGATCAGACTTTAGCACCTGCGCAACCCTATGAAAATCACACATTAACCAACTTGCAGGCTCAAGACCTAAACTTGAATTTTTAAACCATTCTGCTTATACTGGGTCTGCAAGCACTGCTGTGTTCCTTTCATTCAAATATTTTAGTAAACATCCCCGGCAGGGGGAAATGAAACCAAGCTTAAGAAATCATTAGAAGACAGGCACCTAAATATCTTGGAGAATCTGGGCCCAGGTAATATATCTCTAATTGCAGCTGCTTTGTTTGCAAATGTTGACTATCAAACACTTGTAATGAGCTATTCATAGGCAACAGGTACAGACCAAGAATTACTGGGACAAATTATTTAGCCAAAAATGTCATACAAATAATAAGCTGGAGAAAAGCTATCTATTTGCAGTTAATTAGGGAGCAGAAAGAGAGGCACAGTTTGTCAAATCATTTGTAATAAATTACTAACGTGTCACTATCCTAGTTTGAAAATACAGCATCTCACACTGTTCCGTGCTTTCAGCTCTACCCTCTCTGCCATGCCTTGGAAGAGGGTTGTACGTGTAAAGCCAACACACCCAGGTCAGTGGTAGGAGGAAAGGAACCTGTGACATTAGTGGCTAAAGCCCTCAGGCTTTATCATATGAGCTAAGCACCTCTCAGCCAAGGCTGTAGAACAGAGACTTCACTCTCTTCTGTCAGCAGTCTCAGTGCCTCTTGGGTTACGTATGGAACCAATTTTGCCAGCTCCATACTGTTCCAATGCCAGGGAATTCTCCCCTGACCACTTGCCGAAACTTTGAAAATCCTTTATGTTTCTGGGACCGCATAGGGAGACCATGCTGTGTGGGGCAGCAAAAATCAACCCCATACGTTGTTATTTAAGTAGCAGGTATTTGGTGGTGTCATAATATCCACAGAGCCTGGCACAATGAAGGTGTTAAAGTGAAACTGAATATATTTTGTTTTTGTTTCTAGTAAACAAGAATGTATTTCTTTGTAGGAGCATTATATTCAATATAATCTCTGGTATGTCGCAGGGGTGCAGCTAGGCCTGATTTATGGTTTGTCATCCAAATTCATTCTGGATCAGTTTTGTTTGTTTAACCTTTACCTCTTTAGTGAGCATTTAAGTCAGAAATAGAGCCCCTAGTGCAGGTTTAAAGATCTTTACCCATCTCTACCTCTAGAAGACTACCTTTTCCTTCTGCTAAAATGCACAAATGATAGCACAGGCTAATGAAGGTTACATAGTAGTAGAGACATTTCATTATAATGTCCAGAGGATTTGCCTGACAAGAAATATAAACAGGGATGAAGGGAAAAGAAAAATGCAGTGATTTTCACATGCATAAGCAGAAGCAGCATATGCATTCAACTTCTGCAGCATGTGGCAGTTGATAGAAAATTAAACCCGCCCTAGGCTCCATTTATCACTGCAGTCACTAAAGTGTTATGCTAGCATGACTCATCTGATTTTCATTTCATTACATTGGACTAACCAAGTGGTGAATGAGGAAGTCACTTTGTCCCCCTCTGAATTCACTCTCACAGCCTGCCCCTTACTGCCTTCTCTTCGCTTACAGCAACAGTGCCAGCTGCCTTTCCATGGGCTTAGTTCTCCTGGCCGTGTCTACACGTGCCCCAAACTTCGAAATGGCCACGCAAATGGCCATTTCGAAGTTTACTAATGAAGCGCTGAAATGCATATTCAGCGCTTCCTTAGCATGCGGGCGGCAGCGGCGCTTCGAAATTGACGCGGCTTGCCGCCGCGCATCTCGTCCAGACGGGGCTCCCAGCTCATGGGAATAAGGGGACTTCGAAGTAGGCGGGGTCCTTTCGAAAAGGAGCCCCGTCTGGACGAGATGCGCGGCGGCAAGCCGCGTCAATTTCGAAGCGCCGCTGCTGCCCGCATGCTAATGAAGCGCTGAATATGCATTTCAGCACTTCATTAGTAAACTTCGAAATGGCCATTTGCATGGCCATTTCGAAGTTTGGGGCATGTGTAGACATAGCCCTGCAGAGCACATCTCCCATCTAATGATCCCCAGGGCATATTCTGTGCTTGTGACACAGGTAGTGTGCCTTGTGTTCCCAGGTTTGAATCCCTCGTGTTTTGAAGCAGCCTATCTTCTTTTCAGGTTGGATATGAGAGTACAGAAAGCAGATAGTTAGACACAAAGTGCCACGCTGCATGCCTCGCAGTGAAAGGGTAACTCACAGCAGCTGTGGATAAGTCTAGTACGTAAAACTTATTTACTTGTAGGGTTAGCCAGTAAGGCAGCAAGGAGAGACGATATAAAATGAGGTTTTGTGGACCAGCTGTGCAAAACAAAATCTCAATTATAGACTCAAACCCCAGATGCCCTAGCAGGGTTACTCGCAAAACAAACAAACATGAAAGGGCCTTTCTGTCCCTAGTCCTCTATTATTACTGTTGTTGGATGTGCGGCTTCCATAGCGCACACAGTGCCCAGTGCTCTCTCAATAACTTGCACTGTTGAGCGTTCCAGGTTGAGTTTTTATTTTTCTCCCCACTTGCTGCTAAAGGCCAAACACTCCAAGCATTACCAAAAGTACAAACTAAAACTACCTATTTTAACAGCTGCCGTCACAAACATTTCTCCCGTACACAGAACTAAAAATCATGCTGCTTCCCTGTCCCTTCCATTTTTGATTAATGTCCTTGATTACTTGATATTAGTCCTTTCCACTTTTGGATGGACGGAGACTCTCTGGGGACTGGCTCTGTCCCACACTGTCTGAAATCAGTAGGGCTGCTTATGGAATAAAGGGCACAGAATCAAGCCCATGCTACTTTACATCTTCCAAACACTGAACACACATGTACTGTGTGTTTTTAGAACACCCCATAAGACACATAAGTATTTAAAGATAGAAACTGAGGCACACAGAGGTTAAGTGTCTTACCTGAGGTTACAGCGAGTCCCCGAAAGAGAACAGGACTCCTGGCTGGCTCTCTAATGCTCAGTCTAGAGAAAAACTATCAGTGCCAGCAAGCTATGTAAAAACATAATAATGTCCAGAATTGTAATTTCTAATTCACCTAAACATCCCAGTGAAGATCAGGGTCCCATCCTCCTAGGTTCCATGCTTACACATAAGAGAGAGTCCCTGCCTCAAAGAGTTTTCAAGTAACATGAACAAAACAAGTAAATGTGAAGGGAAGGGTGTTGGGGGGGGGGAAGGAAATATTATTACCTCCGCATTACAGATGAGTAATTTGAATCAGACAAAGAGATTAAATGACTCACCCAAGGTCACATATGAAATAAGTGGCAGAGCGGAGAATTCAACTCAGGTCTCTATCTCATGCTTGAAGAATAAGCCCATCCTTCCTCTCCTGAGCAGGAGATACATTAAAATGAATTCTGAGTTCTGATAAATTTGCTCTTCCTTCTCATTTTACCTTAGTCTTGTAGCTAGAGATATACCTACAACCAATCTCTTCACAAATAGGGGGGCTGTATGTGTTGCAGTAAGCAGCCCAAAGTATTTGATAAATTACTGTGGCATTCAAGTTGCAAATCTTGCTGGAGCAATGCATTCATTTAACATCACTATTTTCCCTAGTGTACTAGGGATACATGTAAGTTCATCATTAGTAAGTGACATTAAAATAACTAACAGGTTAAAAACAGGCCACATTAGGGTTGTTTTTTTTTTAATGAGAGCATGTGACAGATATAAAAATGAATCACTCTGGAAAAATGAAAGCTATTTGAATGCCAAGTAAATTAAATCAGCCCACATCTTGGGCTTCTGATGGAGGGTAAATGGCCTTGATCTCTGTCAACGAGCGTTTGGCACGTCAATACTTTTAAGGATTCGGGCCAATGTCACCACAAATCTAATGAGGCTTCCCCACCCACACCCTCCCACATGGCCATAAATGATTTGCATCAGATCTGAAACACTTTTTATTGCTATCTTCACTTAGCAGCATAGTCAATTCAAGCAAGTATTTCTGAAGAATCTCTGCAAAGGTAGTTTTTGACAAGAATGTAAATATTCATGTGAACATGGCAAAGCTATGCCTGACTAATAGATAGTTGAGATCATTATAAAAGCCGCACTCTTCCCCTTTGCTGCACTGCTTTGTAAAGCCAATTTTACTGACTCCCTCAGGATTGCCCTGACAAGGAGCCGGTCCCTGCATGCTGTACTACCACTAGAGCAGCTGTATGACATCTCCTCACTGGCCACAGTTTAGGGGACATGGCTGAAGCTCCTGAATGCTCTAGCAGTGTCCAGTCGACAGGAATTGTTCCATGACTGATAGACAGTCAGATATAAATGAGAATCAACCAGAGGAAGCTCTACAAGGCACCAGGGACCAGACAAGTACCTGATGCTCTACCTCCACTCGCTAACTCTATTACCACAGCTCTCGCATGAACCTTAGAGCCTCAAGCCAGATAGTCTGATGTTGGGCCACAGATTTCTCATCAGTACCCGGTTCCACTGTAAACTACTACTTCATATTTATTTATACGCTGCTTTATAATT
Organism: Carettochelys insculpta; assembly: GCF_033958435.1. Classification (NCBI taxonomy): domain Eukaryota; kingdom Metazoa; phylum Chordata; order Testudines; family Carettochelyidae; genus Carettochelys; species Carettochelys insculpta. Next base: position 189,475,540 of record NC_134138.1, on the reverse strand, counting down.
CAAAGCGGCTGGCAGACATCAATGTTGTTTAATGTATTAATCCTTAAAATATCTCTATGAAATGATATGGAATGTTATTATGCCAATTTTGCAGATGGGAAAGCTGAGGCCGAGAGGCTCAGTGACCACCCAGGCACTAAATCAGTAAACAGAGTCAGGACTGGTACATAGGTATTGACAAATCCCACCACGCTATCCTTAAACTCCTCGCCTCTTGAAGAGGATCCAGACTTGAAGATAGCCTTCCTGTGTGGCAAAGCTTCCTTCGTTCTATTTTCAGACTTCATGATGAGAGGGCTTACAACACAGAAAGCAAGAAAGGGGGTTGGTTTGACAGAATAAGTTGGCAGGTTGGCATGCACTGACAGTAAACAGTAGGAAACTGGCTCAAAGCATTTTGGTTGGCTTCATGTCCTGGTTTCCCTCACCCTGTTTATACAATATTTTAGCCACCATACCAAAGCAACAGAAATAAAAGATACTGTGGAGGCTATTCATTGGGTTGAGTGTTTTTTTTTTTTTAAATAGGAATAGGCAAAACAAACCAGTTCAGCTAAAATAAGGATGCAGTAGAACCTTTGCCTGCTGGATCCCATGGGATGTGGTGACCATACCGTTTTAGGGACACCATTTTTAATGCTCTGTATCACTGTAGTGCATAGAGGCCCCCGTCAGTAGCAGGGCCTCATTGTTCTAGGCGTTAGGTACTTACATTCTATATACAGCAGACAAATAAAAGATAAGGGCTCACAAGCAGAGACAAAGATATATTAAATGATAGGTGACATAGGACCTCACTCAGCCGCCAAACTTCTATCTCTTGAATTAGTCCTATGCTTTAATCACAAGACCATTGTTCTTTATATTATGCTGTACAATTTTCCAATGCCGTAGTGACAGGCATGTGGTTTTCAGTAATTATCCTTATTATTCATTTACAGGTAGGTCTTCTTTGATGCTTGTTGAATTCACTGCGCTCAGTGTTGCCCGTAGTGGTACAATGTCTCTAATAATGCATGTGAGCCTGTTCAGCATTGCTCTGAGTTCATATTTTGTTTACCACTGCAACACATTGCCATTAGATGAGTTCCAGTGGGGTGATACTGGATATGGGGGATATGAAGTCTTACCATGTTTGCCTATTTTCAGGAATAAGCATTTGCAAAATCTAAGCAAAAGAGAGAGAGAGAGAGAGAGAGCACTTGCGCACATGCATGCTTATAACATTAATTTGCTAGTACTGTAGAGTACTGTATGGACTGTTAGTAAACTGAAGAGTTGACACTGTTTTACCAATTAAATCTTTTACAAACAGTCCAGTAGACTTCGGAGAGTAAACCACAACGTGCTAGTTATTTAGTTATCACGAGTGTGTGAGAATGCCCAATAGTTGAATTACAAAGGGCACAGTTACACATGAGTTTCAGGTTTACTACTGGTCCTACTAATAACAGGTAACGTCCTTTTTTTCTTTTTCTTTTTTGTTTTGGCTGCTATATATACCCTGGTCTCTGTAGTTTTCACTCTAACCCATTTAAAGAAGAGGATTTTTGCCCATGAGAGCTCATGACCTAAAAATCTGTTAGTCTCTAAGGTGCTACAGGACTCCTTATTACTAGGGACATAATTAGACACATCTCATCAGAATCAGCAGCGCTATAGCAGTAGTATCAAACGACTGGAAGGGATAGGAAAATTGGACCCCCTTAAAGCAAAAGTGTTAACCCAAGTGTTTTTTTTTTTCCTTTGAATTTTAAGGTACTCACCTGCTGAAAGAAGAAAAGCAGACAGTGATTGTGGAAGATGATGAAAAGGATGGCGAAAAAGCTCTTATTTAAGATTGTGATATCTCCAAATTACTGTAAATAATTCCAGAGCTTTCAAAATCATAGCCTATAACAAAGCCCTTCTCTTTTTATAAATATTTTTTGTAAGCATGGGCTACATTTAAACTAGTATCAAATGCTTATATGTAACTCATGGGCTGTATCTACACTGGCACAAATCTTCAAATATTCGGCACCTCATTAGCATTAGGACACTTCTGGCCGTGCCGCTTTGAAAGCACCGCTTTCGAACGCCCATGGCTCGGCATAGCTACACGGGAGTCCTTTTCGAAAGGACCCCGCACATTTTGAAATCCCCTTATTCCCCTCAGCTGAATGCCTCATTAGTAATCTTTGAAATGGTAATTCACATGGCTATTTCAAAGGTTTATGCCAGTGTAGACACAGCAAGTTCATGGCTAGCATAGGAAAAAGAGGAAAGTAAATAGAGTCGTGGTTAGGGTTGAAAGAAATATCTTGTATTATCTAGACCTATCACGCAGAATTTGCTACAGTGATTCCTTCTGAAGTCAAACTTTTTTTTTTGCACATATCTAATAGCAGGAGCCACAAGAGGTGCCAGCTACTCATTACAGTTAGCAAACCAGTGCTGACTTCAGATGGCTCAGCGTGGGATTCCCACTAAGCGTACATCTACACTTACCTGGAGATTGACTTGCTTGGGGTTGATCCAGGGTTCGATTTTGCGTGCCTAGTGGGAACCTGTGAAATCACACAGCTAATCCCAGTACTCCTTATTATCAGGAGTAGTAAGGGAGGTCAATGGGAGAGTTTCTCCTGTCAACCTCCCTCAGTCAGCATGATCAGATAAGTCAGTCCTAGATAACTTGATTCCAGCTACACAGTTGTTGTCACTGGAATTGCATATCTGTGATCAACTAGAAGGTCTAGTGTAGACCTGCTCTTAGTAGTAGGCTTCTTTATTGAAGAGAGCTATTAAAAGTCTATCCCACAAAAGGACACACTGGGCAGAAGCAGGCCAGCTCCTGCTCCAGCCCCATTTACAGTGACAGTGAAATTTTGGCTAAAGATTTAGTATGTATTTGCATTCTGATTCTGTGCTTCACCACACCAGCTTTAATCTGATGGAATACCATTGATTGAGATGAAGTTACATTAGCCTAAGAGTGAACAATCAAATCCACAGGTCCTAACATTGAGCCCAGATGTATCTTGGATGTGCAGCTTAAGTTCAGTGTTCATAGTTGTAATTTTCTCCTGTGTTATAACCTGTGCGTTTGCTGTAATACCAAAAATTAGAACCTCGCAGGAGCCATCAACTCTGAGATCTTAAACATTAAAAAGCACAGGGCTGTCAGAAGAGAAGCTTCCTAGAAGTGCAACATTTGTAATTTACACTAGTACATATTACTGAATTGTTAATGTCAAAGTTCTTTTGCCAAAATTTATGAAATATGAACTAGTTGGGTAGCTGATCTTCTTTTAAGCTATACATTTTCTTTGGCAAGTGCTTTTAATTCAACCCTTGCCTGTTAGGAGATTTGTATAAAATTAAAAATCCTTGGAGAATTCAGAGCTGAATTAACCACAATACATTAAATAATGTTTTCACTATATTTGTGGCAACATAGTGATTTACAACTTGTTTGTGCAGCTTAATTCATGCAAAATGTCTCAGTGAGTCACAAGCAATTATGATCGATATAGTTCAAACAAATACCCAAAACAGATGGCCTGTATATAAAAACCTGGGTGTTCTCATGGCTGTTCAGACTTCTCAGGTATCCACCCCTGTGTACAAAGTCCAGTGCTATTAACATCAATCTGTTCTTTATTCAATCCTTGGCAGCAGAGAGGCCAAAGACTGTCTAGTCTGGAAGATTGAATTCAATTATCCTTTTAATGCCCAGCATGCTCACCTCTTTAAGACATCTGAAAAATAAATACTGGTTGTAAGGAATGTTTCCAGAGCTATTAGTCCAGAATCATTCACAAGCATTAATATGTAAATGCAATATAGATATGGTACAGTAAATCAACTTGAATACCCTAAAGCTCACACAGCAAAACTTGGACCGCGAACCTGAAATGAATTAGCTATTTCCCATTTTTTTACTGAATGTTAATTTATAGAGATGATGAAATATTAACAGAAACCAACAACAATGAGCTGTGAATATGTTATAGGTTATGCTGTGCAGTTCAAGTTACAATCAACTTCCTGTTATGTTCTATCTACACAGCTAATGCATTATTGTTTTTAAGCTATTGTTATATAGGGCATGGCTGAGGGTCTGCTGAAGGAGCAGGTGGAGGAAGGGTGCAACTGCCTCAAGGCCTGATGATTCAAAGGTGTGGGGGGTTCCTGTCTGCTGCCACTGATTCTGCAGCAGTGGTGGCTGGAGTCTCAGATCCTTTAAATTGGCTCTAGAGCCCCATGCAGGCCTCTACAGTGCTCCAAGTGGCATTGTCTGGGCAGTGCTGAGGGCTCTTTGCATTGGCCGCGCTCCTTCTGAGCAAGGCCCTGCCCCTTCCAGGAGCACGGAGCTGGATCTCCCACCTTGCCAAGGGCCCAGTGAGTCTCTTAGGTTGTACGGATGTTTCTTTATTCACATAGTTTCCTTTTAACTAGTGATGGCCAGCAACTTTTAGTCCCCATCTGTACTTATGTCTTCATGTTACAGGCCCGTTCCACTGAAAGAATTTCCCACACCCTTACTCAGTTGTCACAGGCAGTGGGGAAATTGTGTATTCAATTCTAGAACATGAGCAGTTCAAGCCACTCGAGCAGTGCATGTGAATGAGTTGTCATGGCCTACTGGGTAGGTCACAGGACTTGGACCATGTTCTATTCCTGGCTTTGCCATTATCCTGCTGGGTGACCCTTAGGCAAGTCACTTCACCTCCCTGCGAATCAGTTTCCCCATCTGTAAAATGGTCATAGCAATACCTCCTCTGTAAAGCACCTGGAGATCTACTGAGGGAAGCATGAGATAAGAGTTAGGTATTATCAGAAGCAGGAGGAAGAAATTCTCCCTATGACAAGGAATGGAAGCACAGCTACTCAGTGACTAGCTCTGGCAGTTCAAGTCTAGACAGAGGGATTTATGTGATGAATCAAGATGGATGGATAGCCACAAAGAAGGCCCTTTCCTCTTCTCTTCCTCCACCACCACCACGAGGGCCATGAGCTCCAGTAAGATGCATGGTCTGGTAAGCCATTCCTGCAGGGTATTTATGGCCAACAAGGCACACCAGAAAGACACAGGAGGAGCATAACATGGGGCTGCTGGGCACCAGCCCTTCCAGGCTGGATCTCTTCTGCCTCTACTGTAGAGCAGCCCCACCAAAGGACAGAGGCGGCACAGCCACATTGGGGGAGCTGCCGGGGGGGGTGGGGCCCATGTTGACTGTCCCGGAAACAGCAGTGGAGAAAAGAGCAGAGTGGCAGCAGCCCCTCCAGCATGGCTGTGCTGCCCCAGCGCCGCACTGTCCTCCTGTGGGACAGCTCTTCAGAACCCACAAGCAGCTGGGTGGGAGGGTTAGGGCAGCAGAGCTGCTGGCATTCCAATCCTTTCCCCACCATGGTTCCAAAGTCGCTGGCCCAGCAGGAAGAGAGCAGAGCCTCCCTCCACTGGAAGGCAATGCAGAGAGCAGAGAGGCCCTAGACTGGGCTCTGGGGCAAAGAGGCCCAGGGTCCCAGGAGTGCCACAGAGCTCTGAGGCATAGGCGCCAAGTGGGTGTTGAGCACCCACTGGCAGGCCCCTCCCCACCCAACACCTCCTGACAATGGTGCCCTCCTCCCCCCGCCTCCCCAGCAGTGGCAAGCCCCAGGCATCATATTGTCCCTGTCTTCCCCAATGCCTCCAGTCTCCGCCGTTCTTAAAAGGCAAGTGGAACAGGCTTTGTAACTAAACATTTAAGATCCTAACTAGAGTAATACGTTCTGCAGCCAAGCCATAAAGCTGTAAACACCTTCACACAACACGAGTCACATCTGGGAACATGGCCTGTGTGAAAGTCTATTTCGCTTGTCCCCATTTATACAAAGCAACTCTAGAAACCCCTTTTTATCCCCCCTGCCTGAGCCAACAATTATGTCAGCAGGTAAATGGTCCTGGTATTGTGGGGCCTTTTCCTGGCTTCTAGGCCCCCTGTGGAAATGGGCTAGTGAAAGGATCTGAGTTGCTTCCACTTCCTTTACCCAGAGGGAGGAAACTGGAAAGGAAAACATAGCCCTGCTCTGTGGCAGGGACAAGGAAAACAGCCGGCTCTGAAAAGTAAGGGCAGTTCCCAGTCTGGTTTTCATGTGTCCCAGGCCTCCTCCGGCAGCGGCTGTGCTGCAGGTCAGAGACTTGCTCTGGTAGTGGCTGTGCACCTTCAGGTTCTACTTAGCAGGGCCCTTCTTCCCAGCCTCAGCCCCTACCCCTGTTGGGGTTATGTCTCCCCCTCCCATGTCCAGCCTGCAACACCTCCTGGGTGGTGGCATCTCTCTCCACTAGGCCCTCTACATAGCGGCCCCCGTCTGTCTTTCCAGCTGCTCATCACACCCAGCTTCAGCCTGTTCCAGCCCCAGCTCTGCTCTACCTCAGTACTGATGCTGCTCCACCTCCAGCTCCCTGGACTGCTTCACTGGCTTTGCTTGCTGCAGTACTCTTCCCAGCACAGCATCTCAGCAGCTACTTCCTGGGCTGTGTCTCTGGCTGGCAGTCTTTGCTCCCCAGCTCAGCTTGGGCTCCTGCTTTCTCCTTAGCCAGGCCCCACGTTGTCTGACCCAAGCAATTCCAGCTCACATAGAGGACAAGACCCACCCTCACCTCCTGACTCCCTTATTCACCTGCTTGCAGTGAGCTGGAGGCTGGCCTGGACCATTGGCCTCTCCCCATTGCTCCTGGAGATTGTCAGTCTCAGAGTCCTGATTTCTCATCAACTCTTCCCCTTCCCTTTGGTATGGGGAGCTAACCAACCAAAACCCCCCACTGATTTCAGTGGAGGTCCCAGAGGCTTGGAAAACGGAACATGTAGCACCCACCTTCAAACAGGGAAAGAGGAGGATATGGGGGAACCAATTCCTACAGATGCTGCCTGTTTGCAGTTCCCCTTCAGTCACGCTCAGGCAGTGAGAGGACAGTGCACAGCATGGGTCACTCACTCACTCACGCTGCCCCCCCCACCACTGGCTGGGAGGGCCGGGAATGCAGGTGAGCTGAGTGCTTTCCTCTCCCTCCCTGAGAGTGCTGGAAGTGGAACAGCAAGCAACAAGTAGCGCTGGTAAGAGTTGCGGGGGGCGGGGCTTCATCCCCCCCACTCCTTCTTTAAAAGGTGCCCGGGGGTGGGGGGGCTGAGGCAATCCTGGATTGTTGGGGGAGCATGCCCCCCCCCACCAGCCCCTTTATACCCTTCTTCTGCTCAGCACCACCGCCCAGCAGCCTGGCTCGGAGCACGCCATGCCACCTCCTGCAGCAGAGCACCCAAGCCGGCTCTGACCAGATTGGGTGGGTGCTGGAAGGCTATTGAGCAGGGCTGAAAGAAGTGCAGAGAGCCACCAATGTCCCACAGAGGAGCTCTGCTTCCACACTGACGTGGGCACTGATAAGGAGGAGGCCAAGTCAGCCCATGGCCAGGCCACAGGAACCTCAGTGCATTAGTATGGTGAATGCAAATGCCACCAGGAATAGCACTGCCCAAGATTTGCTGCTCCTCCTGCTGCCAGTCAGGCGTATTTCCTGGCCTGAGAGCACTTCAGAACAGCCTCAGGGCCAGCCCCTGATGGAAGGAAACATCTAGGCCTGCAGTGTCCAAGACGTTCAACACCTGTGGCAAATAGGACTCTGCCTTGCGGCGCATGCTGGCATAGCTAATGGGGGAGGCCAACCTGTGGCTCTTGAGCCGCATGCTGCTCATGGAGCCTTTAAATGCAGCTCCTCCTGAGAGCCATATGCGGGGTGCATCGTCCGCCCGCTCTGTGCGTGCGCCCCACTGCTTGGTCTCTGCAGGAGGGCATTTATTTAGCTACCAATATTCATAATCAATATTCTCATTGGTAGCTAAATAAATGCTCCCCCCCAAGAATCAGGCACCCCCAGCCCCAGCCACTTGTTCTAAGTGAGTGCCCTCCCCCATAGTCAGGCACACCCAGCTCCGCCCCGCTCATTCTAATTCAATGCTGACAACTCACCAAAGCTGCTGCAGCCACGTGCTTCTTCCATCAAGTGGTGGGGCACGTGCATGGGGCGGGCAGACGGCACTGCCTGCATTCGTATGTTGTTTAATAAAGTTCTGTGTAATGTAATGTGGCGAACATGGAACAACGACAACCACAAGCCTGGCGAGCTTTGACTTCCTATTGGACACCTCTGCTCTAGGCATTCACCATGAAAAATATTTCTTCCCATCAGCTGCTGAATGCCACATGGCAATTGTTGGACACACCAGGGCTGACCCTTCTGTACTTGATCCTGTCAATTTTCCATCATGAGTCTGAAGAGCTGCTTAGCAGCCTCGGGGTAACACAGAAGTGCTGTCTCAACCCTCAGCGGTGTCACTGAAGACCTGACCCCTTGTCTCCAGGAAAGTGAAAGCTCCAATACCATTGCTGAACCCCAACGTGTTAAGTTCAGTGGTCGCCATGTGGACCCCAAGGAACCTCATCGGACCGAGAACAAACCTGCTTCAACGGCATCAACTCTGCAGTGAAACAGCCTTTCAGTGAGACTCAAACCAGACTCTCCTGTTCAATGCTGGAGGAACATTTTCAACGTTGTGGCCTTTTCTGAGTGTGGTGTGTGCCTTCAGGGAGGTGTCCTTGTGTAACCGCAATGGAGCAGCCATGGAGAAGAGGAAGATATAGGCAATTAGAGGGGTAACCCAACACCTCAGAGCAGCAGGGCAAATGGGAACAAACTGGCTTCTGAAGGGAATCTTGGTTCCAAAAGCTTGGAAGTGTTGACCTGGTTTGTCAGTCAAGCACTGTACATTGTTTAAGCAGTAACTGTATCGCCAGTGATACCTCTTGCTGCATCACATCTAAATTTATCAGCCGTGCATGGGTCAATGCAAAAGCCAGCAATAAAAATACCCCCAAACAAACTGGTAGGTGTAATTCATTTTTAAAAAGGTGCAGCTTCGTAACTTGTCAAATGTGTATTTACTATTTTCCACATATTTTCTACCTGGGGCACTGGAACGTTGTACTCCAGTTGGGCAATCAGTAAACAGTAGGTTTTTGCTATGTTCATGGGCAGAACCAATATGTAGTTAACCTTTTTGACAGGTGGTGTCAGTAGCAACATGGGCCAGGTTCAATATTGAGGGGACTGGCTTGAGCCCTCTCTCTATAATTAAGGAAAATTAACCACCAACCCTGGGCTTCTCAGAGAGGCTCTGCTTCCCCCTATTGCAAGCACTGAGTCTGCACAACAAAAGAAAAGGAACGAGAAAGCAGCATTAGTTTGGGAAGACACCACAACCAAGATTCAAAAGCTTGTAACCATAAACACCCATGCCACTGTACATCAGGCAGTGCCCTTTGCCTCAGTTTCCCACTTGTAATGAGCAAACGTGCCTTTAACACACCACCCACTTGCCCCTTCACTGTACGCAACTCGCAGTCGGCTATCCTTGGTCAGCAAACACATGGAAATCAGCTCTGCCTTCACCTACGTGCAACTTGTACCTTTGAAAATGTGGGGTGGTGTCAAGTAAACAGCAGCTGAAGCATCTCTCTGCCCACGTTTGGCTCTATCATTGGCCATGGGCAGTGTTCCCTCTAATTTTCCATCCTTGAGCAGAATAATTTTTGTTACGTGCACCCAGGTGTGTGTGAATGGGCACCACCAGTAGATACACATGATGCCCAGGGTGGGTGCTCTGCTAATCGGCAGGGTGGCATCTCTCCTGGGTGGCCACCCAACTGCTCAGCTTACTGGGAACAATGGCCATGGGCATGCTGCTTTCTCTGCCATCGCTGGCCACTCACTACCATGTCTGTTATGCGGCATTCTCAGGTTCCACGAATTACCCACATCTTAGTGCTTTCAGCCCCTAGAGATTTCACTAGGCAAAGGGGAACACAACACGGTTCAGACCAGTTGTGTTGACTTTTCCTGCAACACTGCCTCCACACTAGGTGTAAGGTTTCGCCCCAAAGCCAGCTCATCAGCAATTTTAGCTCTGGTAACCACTGAACAGAAACAAGGCCTCTCAATTAAGTCTAATCAACTCAGTCTTTAAACACTGGGGGTGGAGCTGCGAGGGGTTGTCAAAAGACCTCTAGGATTCTAAAATCAGAGTTCTCACCCTCAGGTCAGAATGCCTGTCCTCTCACAGTCTGGTGTTTCTCACAGGAAGTCGGCACCCCTGCTCAGTAAGCGAGGGTGGGTTCAGGCTGACCCCTCAAGGAGGGCATGCTAAGTACAGTCCTTCTGCCATTCACTCATACAATAAGGATAATGCCCTGGCACTGAGTAATGAAGTGACTTGTAGCCCCAAACCAGCCACAACTGAACATTTTGACAAAAGCAGGTCTGTCTGCTGAAGGCTTTGGAAGGGTAGGTGTAGCTAGACCACTCCTTTCCGCTCCTGATGTTTTTCCCTGTGGTTCGTCACTAGGTATCACAGGAAAGCTCATGCAGATCTGCTTAATTTCTCCCTGTGTTCGACTGCTCCGCTACATGACTTCAATATGATTTCCTTTGCGCATATGTACAAGGGAAAATCAGCGGTGAACATCAGGTCAAGGTCCTTTAGAAACTGTGGCTTGGTTAACTGCATCCAAGTTGTATTCAACCAGGACTTTCATTCTACTCCCCAAAACTCAGACTGTTTTCAGTAATGTCAAGCCCACCAGCACACATGAGATTTTGGAAATGTAAGGTTTCTAGTCAAATGAATGCAAGGAGTGAAACCTACTAGCCTGCTGGATTTTTACTCTCTGTAAATATTTCCTTGACCTTAATTTTCCAGCAGCGGAATTGGGGTCCCGCCCTCATTTTGTTAGTCTGCTAAACTGAGGAAGCGCAGCAAGCCATCAAGGAATCTTGCACCGCAAGTCTTACTGGAACAGACAACAGGACAAGAATGGAAGAGAAGCAGAGGGAAGAAAATGAGAAAACTGGGCACCTCTGGGGATGTAAATATTCTAACAATGGGTTGTATTGTCCATGTCTGTTCTTTCAGGTGCAATAAGCAAGAGACTAGCCCAGGCTGACTAACTGCTGTACCAAGAAGTTAAAACTAGACTGTATGGCCACCATGGACAGACCCTGTCACAAGCTCTAGAACCCATCAAGCCGCCCATTCATTTGTGTCTTGGAAACCACTTCAGGACCTTTAGGGCCTGGTCCAAAATCAACAGGGGTTGATGGAAAGAGTTCTAGCATCTGCAGTAGGCTGTGGATCAGGTCCCTAATGTATTTAAAAAAAAGTCATTTAGTATTGCATTCTTCTCAGTATTATCTGGGTTTCCTCTTCTCTCGCTGTGTTCCTTATTGGAATTCTCTGTTCTGGGAACCAATCTTGTCTCTCCAGCACAGTAGATTTCCAACTGTTCAAAAGTCTCCTCTACCTTTTTCCCTGTCTTGCAATCTTATTTTACAAGACAATGGACAGAGCGACTAGTAAGAGTTAAATGGAAGAGTGTGGCCAGAACTTTTCTTCCAGGTGTTGCCAGCTTCTCCCAGATAGTGGAGAAATCTGGGACTGGGGCCCCAGTCAGTGTAAATCTGCATAATTTCATTGAGTGCAGTGTGCCAACACTAAATTACACCTACATCGGGCAACTATCCTAAGTTTAGCAGAGCATAGTTGTGGTCCTATGGTTAGTAGACTTGTTACACCTTGACTCTCAGGCTGGAAGCTTGCCGGGTCTGTGGGAGGCTAGGGGAAGAGCAATGGCTGGAGGGATAAATAAAGGCCTATGGTGAGATTCAGTGGGACCAGCCTGGAGGCAAAATAGCAAGCTGGCTGCTCAGCTGAGCAGCAGGTCTTGGGAAAGAGGTTGAGGGAGTGGACCCAGAGAGACAGGTTGTGCAGGGACTGAAGAACAAGGCTCTTCACTGCCTAGTTAACCTTACCAGCTCTACTGCTTCCCCTGTCTCACTGCATACTCACACCCTCATCCCATGGACTGTGAGAGCTCCATCTCTGCTACTCTCTCTCTCTCTCTCTCTTTCTCTCACTCTCTCTCTCTCTCTCTCCTGCTGAGGAGTCAACTTCCTAGGGGATACAGAAGTCACGCAAGCTGTTTCATGGATACACACCTATAAAGTGTGGAAAGAAAACTTAAAGAACACCCCCTGCCCCCGGGTATAGCTAAGAAGTCATAATGGATGCAATATTTTGACGTTTAATGAACAGATCCTTAACATGCATTGCCTTGCCAGAAGTAATGCATCTAGTGGTTAGAAGAATGGATGTTTTCACAAATGAACCACAAAGTGAAGAAAATTTTACGTGTACAATGGAGAGTTGCAACAAACAATTCAGGCACCACTGAATGGTACCAAGCTTGCTGTCTCCAAACCCCTGAGTGTTATGTTATCCAGACTCCCACTACTTGAGGATCTAAGCAAAACTTTCCTTACAATGCTAGGTATCCCTTAAACAGCATATGCTGCTCTTAAAAATCATTGCTTGGAAAACTTCTATAGGTCCGCTAGATGGCAGTGTTGTCCTGCTAGGGTTTCGACACATGCAGCCCTGTAGAGTTGAACGGAGCTGAATTATTTCATTCTCGTATGTTCTCCCCACCCCTTCTGTCCAGGAATGATTTGCTCCAGTGCCCAGTATGTGCATGGTAGAGTCCACAGAAGCCTAAGAAGTTTTTAGAGGGATAATAACAGTACATCAATATATAAAGTCCAAGAATCACAGCAATAGAAGGTGACTCTTCTACATCTAAGTTACATGAAGAGACAAAACGAGTGAGGTAATCTCTTTTATTGGACCAAAATTTGTGGGTAAAATAGGCCGATTTTGAAGGTGCAGAGCTCTTCAGAATAGCAGATTTCTTTCAACAACAGAAGTTGGGCCAAAAAACAAAACAAAAACACAACCTTATAGCCTCATCTGCCTCATCTGTTTACTATCCTGGAACCAGTACAGCTACGATAATGCAAGCAATGTAGTGTTAAATGGGGCATTTGGTGACATCACTCACTCTTAGCCAAAAGCAGCATTCTCCAGGGGATACAACACTGGGCTGGGACTTGTATGATGTAGAATCTCTTTCCCTGGCCTTCTGGGTAACCCTAGGAAAGTCATGTGGGCTGTGTGCCCCTCACCAGTAAAATGGGGATAGTTACACTCACCTCAAAGTATAAAATGCTTTTAGACTTTTGGATGAAAGACTGTACAAGAGCTGATTTTTAGTTAAGTTGACAGGGCTCTCAACCAAGAGTTTACAGTGGGTATTAAGAATCTCTATTCCTAGACTTAGGACAGAGGTCAAATTAATGACTTTTATTTTTTTTCAATACACACACACTAATGGTTCAATATAAAATATATAGTTTGTGATCAACTTCTTGGTTTTTATTTATGCAGATTTGGTCACAATGTTTTCCCTGAGTGCTACGTACATCCCAGCAGTTATTAAAAAACAAAAGCAAATAATTTAAATCAGGCCCATACTGACAGATTACAATAAAGGGAGAGAATCTGCTATAGCTTTTTGACCTCCACCCCCCAAAAATATCCTAGCCCAGCCTCTGTCTACTTCCCCATGCCCAGAAAAAAAGCTTGGGAGACTAAACTCTCTGCAGAGGTGCGGGGGGATAGGGTTTGAGGGGGAGGAGCCCCAAAGGAAATTGCCCTGAGATGGTGTATCAGTTGCTGGGTAGCACCTCTTTCTGCCACCAGCTCTGCCCAGTTCAGAGCCCTTTCTCCTCGTCTACTCTTGCATGCTTGTTCCACTCACAAAGTCACAGTCCAGTGACTTTGTGATGTGACCCACTAGCCAGTCCAGATTGCGATTTCCCCTGCTGGTTGAAATCTTTCAACAGCATCAGCATCAGGCAAGTCTCATGCCCATTGCTCTGGCTATGGGAATCCCACAGTATGTCACAAAAGCTTCCCAGGCACTGCTCCTAGCAATGCCATGCTGCAATGGAACTCGGGGCCCTGGGCTCCCCATAGCAAGCAAGCAGTTCAGATCCCCTGGCTACTCGCCGAGGCAGCATCTACACTACAAGATACATTTGATTTTAAGGCAGTTTGCTCGATAGTACCATGTGACTGTCTTCACTGTGAATACCATTAGCTCCATTTAGGGAGCACTAATATTGAGATCACAAAACTGCAGTTACCTAATGGGTGTAGCATCAAGCTCGAATTCAGAAGTTCGATTAAAGGCCAGTGTGGAAGCGCCACATCTTCAAATGGAATTCCTTAGCCTCCAGAGGTGTCATGTGTGCAACCCACAATGCTCCTCAGTGCTCTGCTCTGGCTGCTGCTCTGCAGCAACAGGAAGACTGTGAATTTCAAAGCAGGACCAGGAAGCCTGTGGCTATGGGCTCCTGTTTGTATGAGAGCCTGAGAAATGTCTGTCTGTCTTTGCTATTAGCGCTGTGAGCGCATCTACCCATTACAAATCGTCCCTGCAGGGAGTTCATGGTTCTGTCTCTACACTTGGTATTTTTTCCTTTGCTGCCTGGCACCAGCTGCCGCCCTCCCGCACCACAGCTGTTCTGGGGGTTGTGGCTGCATAAGAGGCCAAGAAACTTCTTCTCAGCAGTTTACATTTGTGTGCAACCCCCCTTTCCCTCCCCCACAGGTGCCACACAGTCGGGGTCTTTCCCACACTCAGCCACATCACGGGGGTAGCCCCCAACCCAATAAAAGGACGTGCCTGCCGTTCGGTGCTGACCACACTGCCGGGCAGCACCATGTCATAGATTGCACACGTTTAGGGCTCCAAGGGCAAGAACAGTATTTGGGGGCTTGCAGCCACCATGGGGCCGTCTCCCCCAGTGGCTCGCATACTGGAGGTTTTGCTGCCACCGGGGCAAAGTCACCCCTAGCAGCTAAGATAGCCGGGTAACTACTTCAGCAGCCACAGACCACAGCATCCCCCCACACATCCCGCTCAAAATATTTCCGGGAGGTTGCTGTCCATTGCAGATGCCTGCAGGTTTATATTTCGGTTATAAAATCTTCTTGCTAATATCTGCTATCTGTCTTCATGCGTTGACCCCCTCAGAAACCTGGTGGCAGGGGGAGGGTAGGTCTAGTTGAAATTCCTGTTTGCGTTATAGGTTCCGTGTATAACATTTCGCTGCCCCCCACCCAGGCTGGCAATATCCGTGCAGTGTAGGGAAAGTCACAAATTCTTTTTTCCTAGACTTTTCTTTCCTCTTCTTTCTAACTTGAGAGTACAGTCGGGGCCCCTACATTATTTTCAGGGATCACTTGCAATGATGGGAGGTGGGACACTCAGTGGGTGGCCAGTTGAGAACACAGTCATTGCACAGAAGCCTTATAGTGCACCAGAAAGCCAAAGACTCTCCCCAAAGCAGCGTAAAGAATGGGAAAACCAACAATTCTTTTGTCTCGCACTTTTGTATCTTCTTCCTTCTAAGTTTAGAATACAGTCTGGGTCCCTGGATTATTTTCAGGGATCGGAAGTGATCATGGGAGGGGGGGCCACTCAGTGGATGGCCAGTTGAGAATTCAGCTACAGAATAGAGACATTTCTGTAAACTTTTTTGCCACCTGTGTGGATGCCCTAATTTTCCTTCCTTTCAATGGGGACGATGGATGTTTACTGAGCACAGGAGGGGAATGAGGAAAATGCAATGTGGGAAGATGATGTCAAAGACCAGCGAGCATACCCAGAATGCTACAGGGATGAGGGAACTGTGGGATAGCTTCCCACAATGCACTGCTGCAATTGTAAATGTTTTCCAACTTGCGTGTGGCAGCAATGAGTCGATTTTGTGAGGAGCACGTAGGAAGTGAGGATGGTCAAATTTGAACTTATACATTACAGAATTACAAAATTGTTATTAATAGATTTGAATTGATCTCCTAGTGTAGATGCAGCCTGAGATACTTACTATCCCCAGCCATCAGTATCCTCTCACAAAAAGCTTCCATTCTCTCCCGCTTCTCTTTGCCTTAGAGGCAGAAATGGTGAGCTTCTAGCAGTGCTGCCAGCCTCCTGGCTTTATTGAAGCCTTTTTCCTCACAGGTGAACTATTTTTTCATTTGTAATTAGAAGGCTTCCTGCAGCTTAAATCTCCCCCTTGCTGCTTAATTGGCTGATTGGGCCCACCTGGCCTAACTCAGCTCTCTCAGGACAAATGTGGTGGAGCACATCCTGCACCGGGGGCAGGGAGGGGAGCCAACAAGGCTTGAAAAGAGGCTGGTGCTGGCTGGGAAATGGCCTGGGTAGGTGGAAGATAATATACTAACTCACCACATCAGCCTACAAAAGCCAGGCTCCTAGAGAACACTCAACAGATTTTAGAGCAGTCCCTGTCAGCCATAAATGCCAAGGGAGGTCAAGAAGCTTCACTACACTGTTTTCTCTTGAGGTAAATTGCCTTTCATCAGAAGGAGCCAGGCTGGACAAAGAATATCTTGTGATAAAGATGATGGATTGGATCTTGACAGAACCAGGTTCAATTATTGGCTTTCCCATTTACCTCCTGTGTGACTGCAAGCCAATCATTTGGTTTCCCTGTGCCTAGTTGCCCATCTGTAACAATAAGATGTCAATACTCTTCTACATGGCAGGAGGAGGAGACGTTGTGAGGCTATCACCACTCTGCTTGTGAAGTGCACAGACTCTATGGTGATGCAATGTAAATAACAAAAAGGAAGTGTATATTAAACTAAATCCAGGGAGCAGGAAGGTGAATCTGGCTCCGTAAGGCTAAACCGGTACTATTTGATTCCAAGGATGTAGACAGAAAGGGGAAAAGGTCGAAAAAAAAATCTGTGGCAAATCAAAGGCTGTTTGCAAGAAAGAAATGACACAGAAAATCCATTTTAAAGAACAATATATTGCATTTCTATACAACCCAGTCATGTAAAACATTTCAGGGAACTTTACAAGCAATATAGAGTCAAAATATATGGTCTTCATCATTCTGAGAATTCCCAGATATAAATCAGGTTTTCAACATTTCAGTAACAGAAGACTTTTTAAATAGCTACTATATTTTATTGCACTTATGTAGCTGGGAAGCACAGTAACCAAAGACTGTAGAGATACAAATTGTGATAGTGTTTGGGGAAAATGGAACATAGAAACCAAATGCATAGAGAGGTGACAGAGCCAATAGGCTGGGATTAATTAACTGGCAGTGACATTAGTGGTGCTGCCTATGTGCTACTTAAGAGGAAGACTATTAAGAAACTAAAAGTAGGAGCAATATGCTGAGGACACCTATTTTACGGTGCTCACTGACAGCAGTTGTCTGTGAAATGCTACACGACCTGTGCTAGTGTTCAAAGCACCAAAAGGTAATTTCCAATGAAGAACTGCAGTGCCTATAACATTCCCCAATTTTTTCCTGTGCAATGCTCAGCCTTTATTATACTATCAATGTGGCACGACAGTGTTAGCACTTGAAATGTAGCCCTTCTCTTCACTGCAGTCTATAGCCAAATGAAACAAGGCATTGGATGGGTAACACTGCTATCCTACCCTGCACGCCTGTGGGACCAAACAGACCTGTCACCGTGTGAAGTTGACCCTTGAACTTCACTACTTCATGTATTATTGAAATGGGGCTAATTAATAGGGACAATGTCACAGCTTCAACCCATGAGTTTTCATTACCTAACATCATTTGTAGCAATGCCTTTCAGAGACAGCATTTCCAGGAAATGCTAAAGAAGAGTGTGGACCTGTTTGGTGCTCTTTACTGAGAGACTGAATTTGAGTGCATGCGTGATGAGCCTGCAGCCCTTTCTTCTTCTTCTTACCACCTTACTCCTGTATTAGGTATTTATTTAATACCAGCTTATCTAAATCTATGGTTCCTTCTTCTCTAGAAAGTTTGGAGGGACATGGCTCAAAGACTTGGATTCCAGACTTTGTATCGACCAATGGGCCAAAGGTCAGACACATACACTAATAGCTGAACACAGCTAAATAAGCCTCATGCATTTTAATGTGGTGTTATGCCTTTTTTTTCTGTGTGTATGTGAAATTAGGTGGGAGGTGTTCATCTCACATTCCCTCTAGTTATGTGATTCTCATGGTCAAGTCTCCTCACAACATGATCAGTTTAAAGGTAGCTTAGGCACACGATATTGGGTTCAATGCAGAAATTACTGCGTTAAATCCTATATACCCTGTGTTATATAGAAGATTAAACTAGATGGTCATAATGGTCTCTTACAGTCCAAGAATCTATACTCTTCTTGGTTTGATAGTATCTCTATGTATGCAGATTTACTTTGGAAAATTAAAAGTAACAGCTCAATATTTTAGTTTAAGGAGGAAAATATGCCAGTAATGAGGAAGACTATTGAGAATGGGTCTACTGAAAGCTTCCATGGGATTATTTGGCTAAATCATACACTTGTTTGCATCCTGGATTCTTCCCACTTGGCGCAGCATTAAAATGGTCCATGTGATCATTACAGAATGTCCTTCACCATCCTGTAAATACCAGTGTGAAGAAAAGGCGCTTTTCTCTCTTCTCCTATTTCCTGGTCCAGTTCTGAGAAATGTGTTGAATCTTTTTCATCCTGCCCCTCTGGTCAAGCAGCTTGTATTTCACCAACTGGTCCTCGGATTTCTTGTGAAAGGGTGGGAAGTCGGCTCCTGAGTGGGAACTGGGTCTCTTGGAATGGCACAGTTGAGGTTTGATTGCTAGAGGTTATAAAATAAAACAGAAAACAAAGGTCACTCATTTACAAATCTACTGTCAGAATATTGGAAACCATTCCTTGGATTTATTTGCACTCCAGTCCACCTCAACCGTTATGCCTGTCTATACAGAGGGAAGGAAAAACATATTGTCTGATTAGTGAAAGATGGCCTAAACTTAAAGATCAGGTCTGTAATTATCTAATTAGGTATCTGCGTACCACGTCTTCTTTCTAAATATACAATAGCTACTGTATCACAGAAACAGGGATGAGTTTCCAGCTCTATTCTGGGGAAATACAGATCTGAAGAACAAGCATCCAGGGATGGTTGGATCTGGGACTTTGTATTTCCCATTAATGAGATAGTTTGGTTAGCTGTGAAATTCATGCATGGATCCATACTTGGCTCTGAATCTTCTCAATGTTCAAATTGTGGGTGTTTGGAGTCAAGATTTGCTTTGGGATCATTTTATACACCCCAGGAGAAATGCAAGAGATAACCAGCAGAGGGTGTGATTGAGATTTGGTTATCAAATGTAAATGAAGTCACCAGAATAGTAGCAGCAGTAGCAGCAGCAGCAGCTGAGTATTCTATAGAAAATGTCACCTTTAGCATCAAAGAAACTAAAGAGCTGTCTAAATGTGAGCTACTTAACAATAGTTTTGGATGTACACTTCACTCTCTCATGTTGATAAATCCCAGAAAAAAAATGTACAGGTTGAACCTCTCTAGTCCGGCACCCTTTGGACCTGACTGGTGCCAAATGAGAGTATTTGCTGGATCACAGGAGGTCAATACTGTCAAGCAGCATTACCAATATTTCCAGTCCTTACTTGGCTCTTAGAAGACATTTAGGGTAAATAGTGCTACATAACACCACAGAATACTAAGAGTCAGGACTGGTGGCTGTAAACAAACTTTATGGGACCACGAGACACTTGGCCACACCCATGATAACTGGTCACCTGGCTAACTGAAGTTAAGTTAATTGGAGATACACACAACTCACGCTGGAACATGGATGTTGCCAGATGAGAGTGTGCCAGATTAGAGAAGTTCAACCTGTACTATAAAACATTCTATTAAACAAAATACTTTATTCCTCCCATCCCCAATAACATCCATTCTGATTCTTCCCTGTTTTCAAGGAGACTAGTGTCAGAGAGGTTGCCATGTTAGTCTGTAGCTTCAGGAACAACAAGAAGGCTTGTGGCATGTTATAGACTAACAGATATTTTGGAGCATTAGCTTTCGTGAACAAAGACCTGCTTCGTCAGATGCATCTGATGAAGTGAGTCTTTGCCAACAAAAGCTTATGCTCTAAAATATCGGTTAGTCTATAAGGTGCCACAAGGCTTCTTGTTGTTCAAGGAGACTGTCATTCAAGCATGTAGAATTAAACTGTGTCCATTAGATGATTTATAGCTTGTCAAGAGCATTCACTCTTCATCTTCACTCCCTTTTCATTACTCAGCATGGACTCAGCCAAACTTTTGTTGGATTTCTCCCTGCTCGGCTGGGAGAAAAGTTTATTGCTAACTGGAATTCTACCAGAGTACCTGCAAACGAAGATGAGTTGGCTGATAAGGATAAGGGGTATTGCCAGAATAGTGACAGGTCATTTCTCATCCTAATTCAATAGCTAAGCATAGGAAAACACAATACATTCAATTTCCTTAATCATTATTGGCTCCTGCTATGTGTATGGGGGATGGCTATAAAAAAAGACTGGGCATTAGGATTTCCAGCTTCCATTCCTGACTGTGACACTGTGTGACCTGGAGGAAGCTGCTTACTTCTGTGCTTTAGTGCCCCCATCTGTAAAACAGGGATACTTATAATTATTCAACGCAGCATTTCCGAGAGGCCTAGATAATTATTGTTGTCAAGGACATTAGATGAATGAGTATCATCACTGCTGTCTAGGCTTCGTGCTTGTGAGAGCTGATCTTACAGCCCTGGTGGGAAGTGGGGAATTAGAAGGATGTCTAAGACAATATTGCATGGCACCCTGTTCCTGCGTTGGGATGTACAGTCATCATTAATGAGAGGGACTTGAGGACAGCCAGTGCTGCTGTTTTGAAGCCCCCTTTTGGACTGTGTGCATGTGCGTTATATAGTGTGGTATAAACTAGAAAATGTTCTACATGGATTCTTCATCTGACAGATCAAAAGCCACTGTGCAAAATATAAAACTGAGCACAGTGCAGAGAATCAGGGTGCAAACAACATTGATTTATTTTGTTCTTTTTCTGAGAAGGGCAATGCCTCAAGTGGACCAGAAGGTAGAACTTCCACTGACAAAGCTTCCATGTTGGGGAGCACAATGGCCACAATACACTGGGTGGGGCAGGGAATTGCCAATTGAGAATAGAGCTGAGTAGCCCTAAGTCTGCTCTAATGTATGCTGAGAGTCACACCAGCTCCTGGCTGGCCCAAGGAAGAATGAGTTGAAAACGGACTGTCTCACCCTGAGTTGCACTGCATGGATGATGGACACAGCAGAGACTTGAAATCCTAATGTACATCTGTGGGGTGGGTGTCACATTACAATACAGGCAAATGAATGCAAAGGAGGTGATGAAGGCTGAATAAAAATGACTGAAGTTGACAATGGAAACAGTGTTACCATTCTTGTGTTCTCAGCTCTGCCCAGGGCTGTAATAACTAAAAATGTCAAATCTGTGCACCAGAGAGATGAAAGCAAGGCTGGGGACATATTTTTAAAAAAATTAACCCTGAGGCCTGGTGAGTAAAACTTGAGTACGATTATAAATTCTCCCAATGACTGATATCAATATTTTTTGAAAAAAGAAAGTCATTCCCTGAACCTGTAAGCATATTGTGTGTTTTTCAGCTTTGCTACTCTTGTAACTCATGTAACTTGTAGTCATATAACTACTCATAACAGGTATTCAGCAGAGCTGAAAAAGTACAGAAGGAAAAAAAAAACTATTCATGGAAAACCATTTGATTAAAGCTGTGAATTTGAGACCTTTTGTTCACTTCCTTACATTTGTGAGGGACATTTGGTTCACAGGAGAGCGTACTGTGAACATGCCTCTGAATATGAAAAGATTCGTGCAGCCATCTGGAAATGGAAATATGCTTTAGGTTGATCAAAGATAAAAAGTATTATTTATTTGAATTGAAGTGGCATTCAGAAGCCCAAGAGGAGATCAGGGTTCCATTGTGCTAAACACTCTGCATAAAAACACAGAGAGACTCTTCTTTGAAGAGCATGTAATCTAGGCAGATAGACAAAGAGTTGGAAAATATGAGGTATTTGTAATCTCCATTCTACACTGATAGAAGGATGGCACAGGGAGTCTAAGGTCACAGACAGTCATGAGCACAGCAGCGTATCAAACTTAGATTTTCAAGGTCTTAGTTGACTGCCTTAACCTTCCTCTCTCAGTAGCTGACAGCTCACGTGTACCCACTCAAACAACTCAAAGCAATAGCTGCAGGAAACAGTTTGGCTACATCTACACTACAGTCATCTGTTGCATAAGTTACTGTTGGAAGATATCTTCCCACAAAACTTCTGTCAACAGATTGCAGCCACACACGAAGGCGGATCACTCTGCCAATCTGCTCTGTTGAGGGAGCAGCCGGACTGCCCAGCTGCTCTCTTGATAAATGTCCAACCAGAAGCACAGCAGACAGGGCTGTCCGGTGACCCAGAAGCCCTGTCTGTTGACAGAGGCCTCCCTGGAGCATCTACACAGATGTTTTCTCGACAGATTCTGTTGAGAAATATTCTCCCTTATGGGGGGAGAGGCAGAAGGCGGTTGACAAAAGTGAGGCATTCTGCGATTTACTGTTGACAGAATGCATTTTTAGTGTGGGAGCTCCACAGGTTTTGCCAACAAAACTCTATAGTGCAGATGTAGCTTTAGTGGACAATCTCTAAACTGGGATGGTTTTCTATCTTCATTTCTTGAATAATTTTGAAGGAACGAGTTGGTTTGGGGTGTGGGCTACTAGGAAATAATTTATAAAAACCTAATTTCATCAAACAAATTGTTTGCTGTGACCAATTGCACAGATCTGGCATGCAAGTTCTGTTTTCAGCACCTCAGAGCCATGGATAAGTCTCCTTCTTCTACCTGGTTTTCTTTTGGACTAGATCTAAGAGTTCAGATGCTTATCTTTGTTCCTATCAAACAAGAACAGAGTATCTGTTGTGCATCTTTTTACTTACCTGTACTTGCTTCTAAGATTTTGATACAAAACCTGAAATTTTCATCAGGTCCAACTAAGTTTTAACCAAGATGCCTGAATTTTGAGCAAACCTGGGGAACAGACTTTGAGAATACCTGTATAGCATCCTTGTCAAATTTACAGACAACCAGGCTTGAGATGGAAACTGTGTGAAATGTGATCACACAAATAAAGAACTCAGAAAAAAATACAGTTGCAAACTCACCACAATAAAATGAAGGGGGGGAAGCAAATAAAAATGTAAAAAAAAAAGTAAAAAGTAAATGTAAAAAAAGTAAAAAAAAGCAAATAAAAAAATTTCATCTAGCCATGTCCTGCCAAACACATTCAACTGCAGATAGCTCTAGTAAAGAGGCATATGCTGAGACAAAAACTCTAACTCCTAACTCTAACTAAAGAGTCTTGCACGAACTGGCAACAGATTTCAGAACACTTGCCTTTCCCACCAAATATAACTTAACTCCTGTCTAGTTGATCTTAATCTCTTCAGTGTCATCTAAATAAAAGTGAAGACATTTCTAAATATTCAGCATGGCCGCTTGACAACCTGAGGTTTTGATAGTTAATGTTCTGTAGGTCCTGATGTGATCAAAGATCAACTGCATGGGATGAAATTCTCTCCCTGGTACATGTGTGTAAGTTTTATTAGCACTCAACAGGAGAGGGGAAAAAAAAGAGGTGCATTGATGGTAATTGTGTGACATGAAAGTGATGAGGTAAAATAGCACAGTAGCTCTGGGAAATGTGTCCTTATAGAAATAATATAATCAACAGCAGGTGCTAGACCCAATGTTGATGGGTGTGGCATAAAAACAGAACCAAACAGTTTAATTTAAAAAAAAACCCTTTGCTAAATGTGTTTGGTTATAGGAATAAGGGGATTTTGACATCTGTGGGGTCGTTTCGAAAAGGACCCTGTGTAGATGATCTGCGCGTGATCGAAAGCAGCACTTTCAAAGTGCCGCGGTCACCATTATGCTAATCAGGTGCTGCATATTCATTGCAGTGCCTCATTAGCATATCATGATGTGTCTCAGCATCCCCCTTTCGACGGGGGGGTTACTAGTGTAGACATAGCCTTTGTGTGTTTAATGTAAAAAAGTAATACTCCGCTTTTGCAGCCTACCACAGGCAGTATCCTCCACCCAATGTTTTCATACCTTGGGATAGGGGTACACTGGTACCAGGGCCTCTGGGCTGAAACAGCTTATGCAGGGCTGACTTTCACCCTTGACAGAAGTACTTTTTCATCTCCTCTACAGAGAGGCAGCACACAATAGGATACAACATGCTGAGTGTACTTTTCAGGCATGCACTGCAGCTCTCTGCCTGTGTGCACTAGGGTCAACCACATGTGACCACGTCTCCCTCGCGATGCCATGCCTGAGTGAACCATCCATGACATATACACTTCCAGCACTCACGGATCCCGTGATGGAGGACAACTTCAGCAAGCCTCTATGTGTATGTGATGGCTTTTGCCTATGCTGTGTAGTAGTTGAAAGCACACAGGGCTCTCAAAACTGGGCTTCATGAAGGATGCAAGAATCACACCTTGAGAGAGTAGTATAAGGTTATATCATTACAAAGATACATGCAATGAACTGAAAACAGATTATGTGCCATAAGGAAAAACCTTCATAGCCCATTTTCATGGGTGGCTACTTGGGAAAATTGCTGTCATTTTCTAAGCTGGGATTTAACTGTTAAATGAAGTGAGAGATTTCAGCAGTGTTTCTTCTTTGCCTTCCTTTGCCACTGAAGAGGTCTCACACAGTAATTTAGAGCAGCCCTCTCAAGAAGAGTGGAGGAGGAGAATCAAGATTGTTCAGTCATTAAGAATATTGCCACACTCAAGAAATGTTCTAAGCCTGGGGGTTGGGAACTAGTCTCCAAGCAGGTTTTAAAACATCTGTCAGCCTGTACAAAACTCAGTGTCCCCAGCTGCGTCTTTCAATGGAAAAACTCGCAGGGAGGCTAGAGAAAAAGAGTGCCCCCATACACAAATAGTTCCCCCAGCACAGCATGAGGACCTAGCTGCTGTGAGGTTGGTCATCCAGGATACAAACTGCTGTGGGCCTCAGTTGCTAGCTATGAAATTCCTCCATCCTGGTAAAATATACAGTTCCATGGCTAGTGTGTTATATTACTCTCTGCACTTAATCACACGCTATTAGCTTGACAGCCTGGCTCTTAAGCTCACACTGTGGTGGCAGGGACTTTCAGCTCAGGATTTCACCAGTTGCAACAGCCAGTATGGTGGACCTCACACTTGCAACCTGCACCCCTTGGAAACCAGGTGTGTGCAACCCTGGCCATCTCCCAAACCACACAATTTGAGGTGCTGGGCATTACCACCACAGTCCTCTTGCATTCCACAGGTGGGTTGTGACTGCCAGCTCAGCAGAGGAGCTTGTGGGAAGCAGGAATGGCTCATAAATCTTTCCTTCTCAAAGAAGTAGCCACAGTTTGGCCCAATATTTGTAAAGTGGAAATGGACAAAACTACTTGGAAAAGCTGTTTTGTTGCCAAGCTTCTGAACCTGTATTACAGTAATGAAACTAGAAATATCACAGAGAATTATCCATCTCTCTCCCTTTCCCTTGTGTGCCCATCTAGCCAGCCAGACATTTCTAAGGTTCTTACATTCCGTGGGGTGAAGGATCAGATTGTACAGCTATTTAGGGGATGAAATGCATAGCTGACTTAAGGACCCAGGTTTCTTGTTGAAAAGATATAAGCCCATGGCTGTGTTTACACTACCACCCTCCTTTGAAGGAAGGATGGTACGTAGGGTGTTGGGAGTTCACTAATGAAGTGCTGCAGTGCATATGCAGCAATTCATTAAGCAAATTTCCCTCCCGCCCCACCCCCTGCGGCAACTTCAAGGTTTTAAACTTCGAAGTACTGGCACGCGTCTAGCCGCAGCTCACCCACCGGTACTTTGAAGTGCCGGGGCAACTTCAAAGTCCCTTTACTCCTCCAAATTACTCCACATTTTTGAGGAGTAAGAGAACTTTGAAGTTGCCTCGGCACTTCGAAATACCAGCGGGTGCACTGCGACTAGACGCCTGCTGGTACTTCGAAGTTTAAAACCTTGAAGTTGCTGTGGGGGGTGGAATTTGCTTAATGAAGTGCTGTATACAGCACAGCACTTCATTAGTAAACTCCCAACACCCTACTTACCATCCTTACTTCGAAGGAGGGTGGTAGTGTAGACAAGCCCCAAATATCTTTAAAAATCTGTGCCTAAGCATCAAAAGTTATAGCTAAGCTACAAAAACAAAACTCCCCAAAGCATAAAACTTCATATTCTCTTCAGTGCTGTAAAACTAGAAAGAAATAACATTGACAAGTCAGTCTTCTATTAGAAAGTTACACAGAATAACCACCAACTCATGTGCCTACCTTTCCCTTGAAGCTTCTGTGATACATCAAATTTTAATGGACTTTTCTCCATCTCTGTAGCAACATGCATGCATCAAAGAGGCAATTAACAATTATTTTCTTTTGCCTGGGTTTTGCCTCTATCATAAACATATTTTTAAAATCTACAGTCCTGGAGAAGATTGCCATCTGAAGAAGTGGGTTTTACCCATGGAAGCTCATGACCTCATAAATTTGTTAGTGCCTTAAGTGCTAAAGGACTGCTTGTTATTTGTGAAGTTACAGACTAACATGGTTACCCCTCCCACCTCCCGTGACTGTATTCCAAATAAAATTCTGTTTGGGGAGGTTTGTAGGGAAGAGGGGGATAATGTCAACCTTCAAATAGCTATTTAGTATCCTGTATGCATCACCTTTTGCTCTGGCACAGAAGCAGAAGAAATGTCCCTTCAACAAAGGGTGAATTGTACTCAAATAACACACCTAATTATTACCATTATTATCCTTGCTGCTATATACAGAATCTATGTAGGTTTAGATATGCTTGACCTCCCCTGGGAAGTTCACAAACTATGTCCCATCAGTAGAAGCGATAACACAACCTTTTGGCTCCACCATTGGATTTATGCTTTCTGTCTATTTAAATTGTTTTCATGACGGATCTTATCCGGCCCCAAGTAGGTTGCTGGCACTTAATAAAAACAATAATAATAAAGCCAGCCATCTTTTTATTTTGATTGGTCTCTTGTTGATTGACAACTGATTCAAACCTTTGCCAAACATTTCAGTGCAACTTTTTGGGCAGTTCAAAGGGTCCAGTTAATGTCTTTAAGTTATTTTTCATTTTTACTCACCTTTGCATTTCTGGTTCTGATTCAGACCAAAGGCATAAATGCAATAATTTCACGAGAAAGACTGTAAATAGCATAAAAACACTGTAGCTGGAAGCAGGAAATACCAGAAATCTATCACAAGAAACCATTTTTTCATGACCCAAAGTCATCCAGAAAGACCAGACAAGATTTGGATAGTAACCCAGAGTGTTCATCTGGACTGAATATCCAGAGTGTTCAAAATTCACCTGTATCTTTTTTGTATAGGTTTGCATACCATGTGCTCTGCAACAGTGGAATGCTGGGAATAGAATCGGTAAAGAACCTTGGGATTCTTCCAAGAGAATGGTGCTGTGGTGTCTGTAGCTTTGTAATTTAAGATTGCATTTTCTGAAAACTACCATCTTTAAATTTCAATGAGTCTCCTCTTTGCTGAAAACGCCTGGCATTGTGCGGAGGCTTTTGGAAAACACTCAGCACTGATGAAACTCTACTCTGACTGAAGTCAACGAAAGTTTTATCATTGACTTCACTGGGAACAGAAATAGGGGTCAGTGCTGAGCATTACTGACAACCACGGCCTTCAAGTTCAGTTCACATGCATCCTGCCACTGATGCTCTCTGATGGAGACTTCACTTTTGTTCTTTTTCATTTCACTGCTTCACCTTAACCTACAATAAACATCACTTGAAATCAAAGGGGATAATTGCTCTTTATGTATCAAAAAAAAAAGCGCTGATGAGAATTGTGCAATGAAAAAATAGCTCAGAGAAAGTGAGGCAGTCTCCTAGCTAAATAGGGCAAACAACAAAACCAAAGTTCTCCGCTAGAGAACACAATGCGTGTGTGGAGATGGGGGTCCCCTTCTGTTTCTTAATGGAGCACAGCCGCCTCCAGCAAAGAGCAGACGCCTAATAACTTAATGGCTGAGGACATCAACAACAAATCAGTATTGTTACCAAGCTATAAGCCCCATAGGGTTATACATATTACACTTAATGTTTCCTGTCAATAGATCATAAGTCTGTGGGCATGAATAACTGATTCATGCCCTGTACCAAGCTAAATATTTCTGTGTGACCTACAAGGGAGTGTACAGGTACAGTGGTACATTATTACACATGCACATACAGAAAAATCTATTCAGTCAATTGCCAAAACGTACACTGATGTGGGAAAGCTTTAATAAACACAACAAGTTATGTAGGTAGGTGCCATTCAGTGTGTTTCTTTGGGCAATTCACTTAGAGATGATTATCAATATACAGCCTGAAATACCAAAGACTGAATAGGCACCAGCTTTACACTGTAGTGATCAGCAAAACAGTAAGGCAGACTGGGGTGGTCTCCGGGAGTTCTGGTGTGAGGTACATAGAGCCACGGCTGCCCTTGCTCCTTAAGGGGAAATGCTCAAGATTGCTGACATTCATGTCAGGTGACCTAACAATAGTAAAAACAATGTAAGTGTGTGTTAGTAAGGACACTCAAAATAACCATGCAATTTTCTCAATAAGCACAGGGGTAGGCAGAGGAGGGGGAAGATAGATTACTGTTGCAATAGACACATTTTTGCTGTTATGTGTACTATCTGCACCAACAGTATAAGAGATAAATACAGCAATATACGCTGTGCTGAAGGCATACTAAAGTATCCCCTCAAGTGTTTGTGTGTTTGAATTCCGTCACTGCTGTTTAACATAGCACCTTTCACCAAGAGCTTGAAAAGCATTTAACTTTGAGTAAGCATCCTTATCCTCCTCTGTACGCAGGAGGAAACTGAGGCATGAGGCATGGAGTGGTGACGTGATTTGCCCATGGGCACCAGAGAGATGATCGCAGTGAAAGGAACAGCAATTCTATCGCATGTAACACACTCCGGAGCCCTATTCTCTGCACAACTTGTAACTCCTCTATTGTAATTAGCTATATTCTGAGAGCAGAGATTACAAGCAAGTAGGTAAGCACTACTGGCAAGGGCTCAGTCGCATGAACAACATGGATGAAAGTCAGTTGGTAAGTGCTGCTTGTTTAAAAAAGTGTAGTATCAGGGAAGGAGTGCAACAGTGCAAATAACATATTAAAATCTAGGGTCAGCCTTCCTGTGCTGTCCATGAATGTTTAATTTATACATTAACTCACCCATTTTTAAAAAAAAGTTACTAGCCTTTCTAAAAAATGTCTCCATGTACCAGATCTAATAGGTATTATGATAGTCCTCTTCAAGGGAGTCCTATCCACAGTCCTTTGAAACAGGATTAGAGATGTATAACAATGTCAATATAAATGTACGCATGTGAACAAAATTATAGCCATAGAGGCAAGGGTGTTAAAGAAATGGTAGCAGGATAAAATCTACAACTAATGCTACAAAACATATTAAGTACTTCAGTCAATAATGAGACATTCAGTACATTAAGAGAATGATCAGATGGTGTTTACAATACTGTACCTTCTATTCAGGGCTTCCTTTGAGCAATGTACATGACAGAGGTCCACAGACGAGTGATGTGACCAATTTCTTACATTCTACTTTCACTGATGGTCTATATTTACTAGAGGACACAGTTGTGAATGAGGCCTCAAAGACTATGCTGCTTCATCTGGGAAAAGTAACATTTTCAAGTACCTCTTCACCGTTTTACTTAGTTCCAGCCAGTGATCCAGACTGCTTATACTGGGTTGTACCTTGAAGAACAGTCTGCCGAATCTCTTATTAACATGTGAATTTATGGCATGCCAGGCCCAGCATGAAGGTGTCAGTCATACAGTGATGTGCCGTTTCATGGTGATGTCCACATGCAGCACTGTATTGTACCTTGAATACCTGCATTTCCACAATGAGATGGCTTCAAATATGAATTTTTAGTGCCTTTCCAAATTGGAAGTGAACTGTTTCCCATTTCCTTTTTTTAATTTTCTTTCTTTTTTTTTTTTTGAGCCAAACCTTCCAGGTGTTTTGATAGGAACTTACCCTTGCATGCACCCAATGTCATTCAAAGACGTATGTCCTTACTATCCCTGCAGGATGACTCATTCTGAGCCACCCTTTCATATTGCTTTCCCTTATTGACTTCCCTCCTCTTGTAGGGAAAGATAGAGATAAAGGGCCTCTGGAGGATGATATTGCTGACATATCAAAGGGATTTGGAGGCAGACCCACTGACGGGGTGGAGAAGGAGATAACTGCATAGGGGTCCAGTGTTTCAGAGGGTCCTGGAGCTCCTGGCCACTGCAGCAATGGCCAAGAATTCCAGGCCCCTTTGCAACACTATGAAAGCATCACTCCACTACTCTGTGTGGTTTCCGAGGGCTGGGGGAGGGGCCCAGTGGTACTAAAGGCTGGCTACCCTTGGCCATATCCCTTCTACCTAAGGCTCTGCCCCCCATACATTGGCCCCGAGCCCCTGATGGCTGTTGGCCGCAATGGTCAGGGAGGTGGGAGAACTGAGAAACAGCTCCCCTGCAATTCAGAGAACATTACTTCTACTCCTGTGTGTGTGGGCAACAAGAACCAAGCTTGTTTTTCTTACCACATTCAGCTGACTAAAATAATTTGTGCAAAACCATCCACCACATATAAGCTTTTCTTTTACAGTCAACACATAGTCCACCCAATCCAAGCCCCAAAACAGGAGTGGGTTTTTGATCTAATTATGGCCCCAGTGGGGAGAATTATGGTTTGAAAAGATAAGCACTCTGCTGATTACCCGATTGTGTGGCAGTGCATACAAAGACATTCCAACACGGAGATACCTACTGACCTGGCAATGTAAGGCGGCTTGTCACGGAACCCGAGTCTGGGGCCTCATTTGAATGCTGCTTTGAACCTTTAAAAAGAAAGAATGGTTTCAGCAGTGATGGGTGAGCTGCAGTCCTACCTCTGCACAAATGCTTTTTATAGCACCAACATTTTGGTGGGTTCTGCAGGATTCTGATGTGCTGTTTCTGGTGTAGGTCTCTTTGTGGATTGTTATTGACATAATCTGTCCAGACAGATTACCCCGAGATGGGGTTTTGTGTGTTCAAATGCAATACAATTTAATACAACCAGTGCAGAGGTAACACAACGTGTGCAAATGTTTTAACAAGATCTCACCAACGCTTCCCCTTAGTCTTCAGTAAACCTCATGCATAACAGATACATCTGCTTACATTGAGGAGAGCGAATGACTGTGGGTTTTATTCCTTTATCTTCCCATTTAAACATAGACTAGTTGTTATTAGGTTGCCAATGTTCTAACTGTACAACATCAAACACCCGTGCCCCAACCTTGCGCTTTTCTGAGGCCCTGCCCTGTCTCACTCCGTCCCCCTTCCATCCATTGCTTGCTCTCCCATGCCTTCGTTCACTTTCACTGGGCTGGAGTAGCGGAGTGAGATGAGTCAGGAGTGAGGGCTCCAACTGGGTCTGCAGGCTCTGAGATGGGACCAGAAATGAGGGGTTCAGAGTGCTGGTGGAAGCTCTGGCCTGGAGCAGTAGTTGAAGTGTGGGAGGGGGATGAGGGCTCAGCCTGGAACCCCCAGAAGTGACTGGAATGTCCAGCAATGGGCACTTTGACACTGGCACTTGGGAAGGAAGCAGAGCAAAGAGCTCCCCAGGCCAACCCTTGAGCCAAAGAGTTGGACATGCCAGCAGCTTCTGGAAGTCATGTGGAGCCAGGGCAGGAAGGAAGTCTGCCTTAGCCTGCTGTGCTGCCGGTTGGACGTTTAGCAGCTTGGTCAATGGTGCTGACTGGAAACATCTGGGTCCCCTTTCAAATGGGCATGCCAAGCCACAACCAAACACTTGGCAACCCTACATGTAACCCAGGATGACGACAGTCCATGACTATCACTTAGTGACCAGAATGGTTATTTGACACAAAAGGATGTGTTATGGAAAAGCAAACATAAGTAGAGAAAATGGCAGGAAGGTGTGTGGGAAACCTTGGATATAAATCTGGATTTCCCTTGAGCCTGCTTTTGTGGATTAAGCCCAGTCATAAAATTTTGCTTGGGGTTGTGATCCAAATGTCTCAAAAATTGAGGGAGGCCAACTGTGATAATCCAGAGTTCAGGCCCATCTCTAATATAGTGTATATTACATAAACACAATACATAGGTGGACATACAAATCCATAGTTCTGAGGTTTAGTCATAAAATATTGTTTAAAAATGTCGAGAAATACCCACACCCCCATTTCTGAAAGACGGTATTGCCTGATGGAATGGGAGGGATTTAGCTGTCTAAAAGTCCTAAATTCTAATTCCAAATCTGACACCATCTCCCCTACGTGGCCTTCGCAGATATGGTGACATTCTGTCTCAGTTTCTTAAGCTGTAAAATGGGGCCCTGCTACCTACACGCTTTTCTCAGAGGGGTTCTGATGCATAATTAATGTCCATACAGTGCTTTCAGCATAAACAGCAGTATCCCAATATTGATTTTTGTTATTTTGCAAAGAGACAGGCAGTACAGAACTTCATGTTTGCAACAAATATAAAAAATGACTCAACAAACCAACCCTTCCCCCATTCAAATTCAAATGGAGTGGAGACCTCATTGACTTTATTTGGTAATAGAATGGACATACATGTATTCATTTACAGAAAAAAACTGGAATGCTGGAAAAGTATTTTGTACATTTAGAGACTACAAGCCTCTTCTTTCAAATAAGGAACATTCTCATAAATACATATTTTTTTAATTCTTCTCAGCAGAGTTGAGAACACTTGCCATTACATGGGCACAATTCGTTTCAGTTTTTTGCTAAGTCTGAACAAAGCAAAGAGGTTTTTCTCCAATAAATTTGTGTTTAATTTTTGCTTTTAAATGGATTTTGATTTGTTTTCTAATTGCCTGATGCACAATATACACAGTAACCTGGCTCGTGCCTGCTTGAAAAAGGCTGTGGATTACCAGTATATTCTACTTATATTACTTCTGTTCAACAAGACATCTCCATTACAATTTCTGCTAATACAAAGATAGTCTAAAAGTGTATGTTCAACTTTATATATAGAACTCCCTGCACAATGTCAGCTGAGAAAAGATTTTACAATCTTGAATCCTTGCATTTTGGTACATGTTGCCTTTTCCCCGCTTTGAAACAGGTTGAATGTTCTCTAGATTAATCAGGACCCATTGCTACAAGTGTAACTTGAGAGCAGTGAAATCTAGTGTCTCAGGTAAGCAGGTAATTTATAGATGCCCTTCTTGCTGAAGGTACTCGGTGTGCTATTTTTGTGCCTTCGCTGTAGCTTCCTATTGATCTAAGCTGCTGCACAAGTAACATCATAGGAACAATGACTACATTTTTTTCATTATTATTTAAATCCATTGCAGAGGAAGCAACTCCCACCACACTGAAGGAGAACATCACTACTATTGTATATGGGGGCTTCAGACTGAATCACTCAATGTTTAGTGTGCTGTATACATGTTCCATTTACACTTTGATGCCCGTTCCCAATGGGGATGATAGTGAAACCAAACGGCACTTGTGTGCAACTTCAGTCAGTTTCAGAGCAACTGATGACATGGTTGGGCCGAAGGTTTTTATCTTTTGCTCTAAGCTGATGTTGCAAATGCAATGGCTTTTGTCTGGGGGATCAGGGGGTGGGAGGTAATAAGAGTGAAAAATCTTAGTGGGAGAATCTGGGCCTGCAGACAACCAGATGTTCTGGTAAAACCCAATCAGAATCCTACAAATAAAAATAGCAAATATTTAAAAAAATTGTATATAAAATTGTATAAAAATATCATCAGCCTGAAGAAAAGGAAAATGCTCACGCTGCCACTAGGATTTATCACTACACAACACCTATGGCCATAAATTGATTGTGTTTCATATACACACTCCTACAATCACCCAGCAAAGATAAGATTACATATATACTTCCTCCTACCACAGGATGGCTTCTAGAACTGAGCATAGGGTGAGTACACAACAGGCCTTCTACATACACGTTGACAAAATAAAAGGAATACAGAATATCAAGTGTGTTGTGGAGCCTGTACATGTGTACTCGCATGTGTTTGTGTGCCTGTGTGTGAGACAGAGGATTGAGAGAGACTCACAGCTCTGCTTGGTTGTCAGTGAGAAATCTCACACTGTATTTGCTCAGAAAAAGAAAAAAAAACATGCAGGAAAGGAAGAGTCAAAAATCTGAGGAACTAGAAACAAAGTGCCCACTTTCCTGTTTTAATGGCATATAATGGGACCATCCGTAGTCAAATGATTTGCTTGCAGACATGAGCAGAGTGATCTCCGATGGACAAGACCTATCTGATCACCAAACCTACCTCCTTGTGAGATCAGGATAAGCATCCCCTGAGAGAAGATATATCTGATGTTAGATTGACACTGTGCATGGTTTGAGCCCATGATTGTTAATTTTAATTGAAATAAAAAAATACCATTGGCATCAAGGGAAGCAGGCTTGGAGCATTAGAAGACTAAAATGTGAAAATATTTTAAATTCTAATATACTGCTGTGGTGTATTCATAGATTATAAGGCCAGATGGGATCATGAGATCATCTCGTTTATCGCAGGTCATTCAATTTCACCCAGTTATCTATATATTCAGCACAGTAACTTGTGTATGAGAAAAGCAAATCTTTCAGAAAGGAATCCAGGTTTATCTCAACATCCCAGGAGATACAGAATACTTCACTCACACCCTTAAACCTCCAGACTGATTTGCACCAAATTGCTAGGGCACGAAAACAAAGAAATGGTTGACTATAGTCTCGTTTTTCTTTTGACAACACACTCCGCTTGGATGGTGAATCACAAATATCATATGCACTAGCTCAGACTGTGTCCAAGTTAAATCCAAGAGGCAGTAAGGACTGGGTGAGCAATGCAGTATTATTTATATTTTCTCAATGTCCCTTTAAAGAATTTGATAATGACAAAGACTCAGTTACACAAAAGAATTTAGGCTGCTCACGTCCATTGATTTTAACAAAAATTAGGAGCTTTAGTGCCTTTGTGGATCTTGGTCTAATGGCCAAATTCTAGAGCTGCTCTATGTGTGGAACTGCCGTTGACGCCGATGGGGGTTCTAAGCGTGGAGCAGCTACAGAGCAGTTCTGAGGAATTAGAATAGTGTGTGTTCCTTTAATTTCCGTAAAGGAACCAAGATAGAGAAGACAGCTGGAGAATTTACAATAAACTCGATAACAACAGCAGCAATTATTTTTATATTTTACTAAGTATGAGATGACCTCCAGCTGAATCCCTTGATCTGAACAAATTCAAACTTTGGTGTCTGAAGTAAAACTTAGACACAAATTGGAATTGTTCAGAGTGGGATGAACCATAACCCTGGGATACAAACCTTCCTGAGCTGGGGAACAAAAATGAACTTGGATTAGCCCCATTGCTGCTAGTGTTAGCTGAGGGTGATACAAACATGGCAATATTTCCTACTGCCACCTTAAACATGCTCATCCCTGCTCATATGCATTTTGAACAGGAACTGTGGGGCTTCTATCTAATATAGGCTGGCGGTAGAACAAAGTTTTGTGCTTTGAACATGGAAATGGAATACGTATTGTGTGTATTGTCCTCCTGAGGCCAAGGTTTTCCAGATTCTCTAAAGTAGCATGAAAGCAGCCTGACTCACAGACTATACCTAGATTACAATGATTACAGACATAGCCATACTGAAAATATATGTGAACAGGGAAAAACTACACATTGAGTAAAATGAAATATGAAAAAACAACTGCGTGGATGTCAGATTTTATAGACTGTAGGACCATGGCTACATTCGCTCCCACCTTTCGAAAGGGGTATGCTAATGAGCCATTTCGGCAAATGCTAATGAGGCCTCCATGAATATACAGTGCCTCATTAGCAGAATAGCAGCCATGTGAGTTTCAAAAGTGCTGCTTTCAAAACACACGCTGCTTGTGTAGACAGGGGCCTTTTGGAAGGACCCACGGACTTCAAAAGCCCCTTCTTCCCATTTGGTTTTTGGAACAAGGGGCTTTCGAAATCCAGGGGGTCCTTTCGAAAAGCCCCTGTCCACAATGGCAGCATGTGTTTCGAAAGCGGCACTTTGAAAAACGCGTGGCTGCCATTATGCTAATGAGGCACTGCATACTCATAGCATTACAATTACCTCATTACCATTTGCTGAAGTGGCTCATTAGTATACCCCTTTTGAAAGGCAGGGGCTAGTGTAGCCACGGCCTAGGTGAAACCAAGATATATTGAACTAGATCCATTGTGAGGTTCTACTCCAGGATAGCATTCAATCACACGTTTAATGCTTTCATGAACAGCAACACTTTGCAAAACCAAGGCCTGAGTTAGTTAATTTTGCACATTTCAACTTTACATTTTATGAGCCAAATTCTCTGCTGGTGTCAATATATACTAGTCCACTCCAGTGGTGTACCTAGACCACAGTGGTTTTTTTTTCTCCTCCATCTTTCTTTAACTGCCTATATTTTGCCAACTATCTCTCCTTTTATCCATCCATTCAATTGATGATAAAAGAAATGTCACACTAAGATGAAAGGAAGAATTGATCCATCTGACTTCCTAATGCTCTCCTTCCCTCAGTACTTCTGGGCCAGGTAAAGAAACAGATGTGAGAAACAGATCATTATTGGAAATGACTAGTTATGGAAAACAACGTAAAACATATGTTCCTCAGAGTTTGAACGGACAACTGCCCTGAAAAAACACCCTATTTGTGAGTCATTACTCAAACAAAATAAGAAAAGTGCACAACATTAATCAAGGACCAAATGAATTTGCTTACAAGATAAATTTAAAAAGAAACAAACAAAAATCATTATCATAGAATGCTGGAAAGCTGTGTAACAGCACTAAATCCTAGCAAGAAATTTACAAATTTAACAAACCAACCTTCATAAACAAATTCCTCTGAATTGATGGTATCTAGTTCTCTGCCTAGCAGGTGGCAACAATAGTACAAATGTCGTAATTTCAAGCCCCTTCCTGTACATTCCAATTTTTTAATTTACCACCTTAGCATGTTTTTCACTAGCTAGGGCTTCAATGGCTTCAGAAGAAGATCCTCACTTATTTGCCCATCCAGAAAGTGGAATTATTTTGTTAACAAGACCAACAAAAACAAAAAAGCAAAAAGCAAAAAGCAAAAAGCAAAAAGCGGAGACTTTTCTAAAAGAAACCACACACACAGAGTGGGGGGAAGTGAAAAAAATAACACTCAAACCCCAGAGTCATGAACTGTGAAGTAGCCAGTGGGAGGAGGGTTGTTTTGAAAGCTGTGTAACGCCTTCCCCAGATACTGGTCTTTGCGGAAGAAGGAGGAGGAGGAGGAGAGGAATGAAGAAGCTCAGCTAAAATGATGAAAGAAATTTTGCAGTCTCTTTTTTTTAAATTATTTTTTTTACTCTTCTGCATCTGGAAAAGAAAAAGACAAAGAAAAGCGTCAATGCTGCCTTTCCCCCCCACCCCACCCCACCCCACCCCACCCCACAGTATCAAGAGGATGGGAAAGCTGGGAAAGGAGGGAAAAAGAGGTATCAGTTTAGACATCCCAGTGCCTTCAAGTATCAGCACTTTGATTAATGTCACAAAGATCATAACATGAACAACTTTAAGCGAAATTCTCCCGCTTGTTTGTTTTGGAAGTAACACTCTTACACAAGCTGACCCATTTGTCTTCCTTCTGAACCCATGGAAGTTTAAACAGTGATTTCGACGGGATCAGCTCAAGAACTCAGTTTGGACACAGAGGTCATATTAGTCTTTTTAGTAAAGGGGATTCCACTCACCCTTGCTTCCCAGCCATTTCAGCATCTCTAACACTAAAATGGGGCAATACCATACTTGTATTTTCAGTAAAGAAAAAAAAAAGAAATCATTCCCCAAACTAAAACCAGATCCTCTCTTCTAAACGGCTCTGTCACAAAGAAACAATGGGTGGTAGTGAGGCAGCTCAGTGTACAACCACACAAAGTTCTTCTGAATTCACACAAAATAGAAAGCCATTCTGACACAGTGGATTTAAAATACTAGCTTAGATCAGATCACAGGTGAGAGTGAGTTTGGTGGTCATGATCAAATCTCTAGGTGATATTTGCTGACAGCACCACACAATACAGTATATTCACAGTCTCTGATCAAGATACACAGACCAGGAAAAACAATGCTGAGGCATATAAAGATTATTGGATGTTGGCAGAATTGGGTGGTTAAGCTTGTTTGATCTCGTTATAATGTGAGTGAGGACAAACCAGAGTGTACCAGCATGACATTTATGCCTAAATTAAGGTAAACCTAAAGGAGATGTGTTACTGAAATCAATTTGCAGATGGAAGAGAAATGAAATCTTCCAGTACCAAGATCCAGTTAACATTGAGTTCATTTGTGACAACAGCAGTGGCACCTACTGTGCAGTGAACTTGTGGTAAGCAAAACACATACAAACCAGTCCTTTAAGCCTTATTTTTCAAGGCAAAGATAGAACATGTATTCGTACATCAGGGTGTTTTGCTATAAGCAAAGAGTCATTTAAAATTTGAATTGTATATTTGTCTTCAATAGTAATATCTCTAGCTGTGCGTGTTCTTGCGAGCTCTAAGGTGACCATCCATCCCATATTTGGCAGGAGGGTCCCGTATTTGGGATGCCAAAAAGGTATCCCTACTTATTTTTTAAAAGTGACTCATTGTCCCGTATTTGGACCCTCCCTGCCGCTAAACTTTTCCACCAGCAGCTGCAGGGGCACAACTGCTGGCTGGAGAGCACATAGGTAACTTCCCTGAGCCTAGGGGAAGTGGGGGAGCATGGGCAGCTGCCATGTCCCTGCTGCTTCCCCGGGGCTCCTGGGGATGGCTGGTGGCTGCTGCTTCCCAGGGACTTGCCGAGCACTGGGGGTTGTCATTTCCCTGCTGCTCCTGGAGAATGCTGGCAGCTGCTGCCTCCTTGTCAGCTCCCCAGGTTTGATGGAGCCAGGACGAACCACCACTCCCCCACCATATTTCCCTGTCCCGTATTTGGGACAGGGAAATATGGTCACCCTAGCGATCTCAGGGATCCCAGATCATCAGTTAAAAGTAACAGAATAGCTAGCTCGGCAAACAACTACCTCCACGTTTTAAAACTAAAATGTATTGGACTACATTCATCCTGGACATCGTAACTCCATTGACTTCACTACATCCGCAGACAAATCTGCACACCAAAAATATCTCCATGAGGAAGAACCATTACTAGATCATGAGGTATTTTTTTCTCTTTCCAGGACAAAGAAAACACTGTATCCAGAGCCAACAATCCCTACTCACAATTCTCTTGAAAAACTAGCAAACTTGATAAGAGGGGGACCAAACCAGTTCTGAAACAGGCTCCTGTGAATATCTTTGGCACCTGTGTTTAACCACCTGTGCTCTAGCACCTACCCATATCAACTAGCCACAATTAAGGAGTTGGATATGCAAGAAAACCCATCTGAAGTAGCATCTGATTTATGCCTCAGAAGTGACTTTAGATCACAAATCACTTTCTGCCATTTTCCAAAACCAATCTGATTTGTCTCTATAAAGAAGAGAGCTTTCATTTGGGTAAGGAGAATGGGGTTTGCCGACTTCAAGCATAGGTATGTTTTCTAAAGTATATCTAAGCTGAGTAGCAATTGCAGAATACATAAAACACAGCAGTGATTGCACAGCTATTTGCTCACAGATTTGCCTCATTCTTTTTTTATTGTACACTCAGCGAGGGATTTTTCATTATATGATGTTCATCTATAAATCACTGCAACGATTCCAAAAATATTGAACGTGGTATCCTATCTACCAAAATAATTATAACATTGGAGTGCTGGACTCCTCGGATTTTTCTGGTTTTATTTTAATTTTAATACATTCTCAGCTCCAATGAGAACAAAATCTAACATCAAGAATTTTACACTCCCTTTATTCTTCCATCTAAGCTCCTCCTGATTTGCTAACATTCACATAATACTAGCCCAATTAGTCCAAGAGGGGATACTGAATCACAAGGAGTTAATGATATCCTTTTGCAGAAATGCTGAGCACTCATAATTGCAAGTAAATGACAGTTTTGGGTACTCAACACGACAATAAAATATTAGGCCCCATATGAGTTGGCTACGGTCATACAGTGAGTTCTGTAACATAGCTGGATGTAAAGCCAAGTGTTCCATCTCTCATTCTGATGCCATACCTTAATCACAAAAGCATCCTTCCTTTCCTGATAATGGCAAATAAAGGAATAGATTTCTCCTGGACTTTAAAAGGCCTCAGTGAGCAAATGGAGCACAGATTGGTTTTCACTCTCATCCATCACATTACCAGCTGCGCCAACAAGAAAATTCTAGCTCTGTACTTGCTTAAAATGAAGTTAAAAACCTCTAATTGTTCAATTGTTTTGCTTTCAGATGGATGATCTTTGGTGCAGGAAAAAGTGTTTTCTTTTTAGCTGGATTTTTCTTTGGGTACAAAAAGGTTCCATACCATAATATGGACATTTTAATACCCCTTTTGCCCTGCGTATGATTAAGACTCATTTTCATTTTACTGCAATATTCCAAAACTGTCTTTGACGTAGAACATACACATATTAACGGAAATAATTTTAAAAGAAAGGTATACTACTATAAAACTTTAAGTATTATCTAGACAAGTATTTAATTTAATGTACTCAAATAAATATATTTATATGCGTATCCTTCCAGTGTTGTCATGTTTATATTTTGTTATGTCCAACATTAGACTTGCCTAGGGATCATTACTACAAATATTCAAATACATGGCTCCTAACAATGACTCCTGTTGTACTCCATTTTATAACGGTACCCACTTGGCAATTTTAGATTGCAAATTGGTCCAGAATATGTAATTATTAACCATTTATACTATGGTATTTTCAATGCCAGGTTGAACTCCTCTAATCTGGAATTATCTCATCCAACAAATCTGTAAACTGGCATGATTTTAGTTAGCTGGATGACCACTTATCATGGGTGTGGCCAAGTTTCCCACGGTCACATAAAGTTTGTTTCCAGCCACTGGCCCTGGCTCTCAGCATTCTGTGCTGTTCCTTAGCTCTCATTTACCCCTAAATGACTTCTAAGAGCCCAGTAAGGAGTGGCGGTTGGTAATGCAGCTAGACAATATTGACCTCCCCGGTGGTCTGGCAAATTCTCTCGTCTGGCACTGGTCAAGTCCCTGTAATGCCAGATTAGAGAGGTTCCACCTCTAGTGTTCACTCAGTGGGTTATTCAGAAGTTTATTATGGAACTATTTTGGATACCTTATTGAAATCCACATATACTGTGATACATCAATACTAGTGTGCACTCTATGGCTATGGCTACACTTGCATTCCTCTTTCGAAAGAGGAATGCAAATGAGGGAAATCAAAATGCAAATGATGCCCTGATTTACATATCTTGCACTTCATTTGCATAATCTCTTTTTGTAAGAGATTCTTTCGAAAGGAAAAAACACTGTAGACAGAGTTCTGTCAAAAAGAAACCCCATCTTTGAAAGTACCCTTCTTCCTGAAACAAAATAGGAGGAACGATTCTTTTGAAGATGGGGCTTATTTTCGAAAGAGCTCCATCCACACTGCTTTTTTACTTCCGAAAGAGGAACGCAAGTGTAGACAGGGCCTATATATCTACACCACTGTAGGACTGGCTGCTGGTCACAGAAAACCAGTGATTAGTCTTCCCTATTTGCCTACTTCTTTCTGACTAAACAAGTGTATTTAAGTTCTTGAACTCACAAGAATTAGAATGTGTAATTAGCAGTTGGTAGTAATTATGCCCGTCTAATTCAAACTTTAGCAATCTGCCACCCAGTAGGACACAGGAACAGAATCTCAGAGTCATTCAGAGTTGGGGGGAGAGTTTAAACTGATTTAAAAAATAAGTGCTATGTGTGACTCACTGAGTCAGGCCCTGAGTGGGGGGTAGCACAAATGAAGTCACTGGAGCTATGCAGATTTATACCATTTGAGGATCTGACCCACAGTAATTAATGTCTGTGAAGATCTGACAGCTCTGCCTTTCTCTGTACCAGCTGGGTGGCTGCTCCCCAGAACGTTGGAAGATATTATGCTTGTCCATGAACAGCGTCTCCCAGAGAGACTACTGGGTTGATGCAATTCCGCACTTCCTCCAAAGCAGTGCTGTGTCTTCATGACACAGTGGGGCCTGACACTTTAAAAACTCTCTAAAATATCCCCCACCTCCCTACAAATACAGAATACATGGCAGATCAGTGTGGAACAGATGCTTTGTTGGCAGCGTTACAGGGCACATTCAGCTCTTGTGAGCGCCATATTGGCCAAGTGCATATGCCTGCATCATCTCCCTCTGCGGTGTGTCTTTGGTGATTCAGCCCTCCTGCCAAGTCACACACAATTTGTGTGGTGAAAGAAAAGCAAAACCTCTTCTGGTGCACACTTTCAACAGGGATCTCAGTCAGAATCCCGTGTAAAGTCTCTCTCAAGTTATGCTGCTCTAAGATAGAGCAGTGCCCCACGGTTCCTTCTCTAGTGACAAAGTTTTCTTACTCTTAGGCTTTTCCGGCCATAACTACCCTGCTGGGCCACTGCAGTCCTCACTCTGGGGCATCTTGCTGCCCAGGCCATTTCCCACAGTGCTTAATGGGGAGGTGAGGTTGATCTGGGCCCTTCCGCTACTATGGATCCCAGTCCAGGGAGCCTGTAGATAGTAGCTATCTGCTGTGTCCCTCTGAGTCACACTGCTGCTCTAAATCCCTAGGCCACTGTTCCACAGCCACGCGCAGCAGGTGTAAGAGGCAAAAGCAGGCAATGCCTCTTCTGGGTCTTAGTGCTCCACCTCCCCATTCTTCCTATGCTTATTCTGACCCTTTCTGAAGGCTCCCACTGCAGGCTTTTGAAGTTTGCAGATGCAAGACCCTGCCCCCAAAGTGGATTTGTTAATTTAAAAGTGAAAAGGTTTTCATCTTGTCAGACCTATTAACATAACCTACAACCTGTGAAAGAGCCATTAACTGGGTAATGAAACTGTTTAATAAGCATTGGAGGGGTAGCCGTGTTAGTCTGGAGCTGTAACAGCAACGAAGGCTCCTGTAGCACCTTACAGACTAACAGAAAAGTTTTGAGCATGAGCTTTCGTGAGCACAGACTCTGATGAAGTGAGTCTGTGCTCACGAAAGCTCATGCTCAAAACTTTTCTGTTAGTCTATAAGGTGCCACAGGACCCTTCGTTGCTGTTTAACAAGCATGTATCATCCCTGAATTTACTGACAAAAACAGCTGTGTATTACTGGGCTTGCCTACACTGTGGTGGTGGTGTTTTTGTTTGCTTGCTTGCTTGTTTTGGAAAAAATCCTTTAAAACACACACTCACAAAGCATCCACACAGCCAAGCAGGATAATTTGAGATAGGAGGGCTTTTCCCTGAACATAATTACTCCAGTTCTCTGAACAACTTTTGTTGACCTTTTCAAAGTCAAAAAGGAATGCGTGTGAACAAAGTCCAGCTATTATCTTCACATGTGAAGGCTCCTTTTGCAATGCTGTGGCTGTGAACTCTGGCTGTAAGTGAGAAAGCTCCATTTTGCACTGCTGTAGCTGTGCGAAGGCAATTTTCCAACATTACTTATTTAGACATTAGAACATCGAAATAAGTAACATGGAAATAAACCTTCAATGTAGCCATAATCACTTTGCCTACAGAACCTTAGTTTAAAATTTGCTTTAAATAATTCAGCATTTTGTGGCTGAAGCTTATAAAATTACATCTCTAAATAATCCTTGCACAGATATTTAGATCCACAATATAAGTACTCAGCCTTAAAACCTTGGATCTGCAGACAGTTTTTTTTTTTAAATAAATTCTTTAAAAGACCATACTGATCTAAAATAAATATTTTTAATTTTAATTACTACAGTACAAAAACTTTCTTCCAAAGTCTTCCTGTCCTTTCCATACAACCTTCCTGCCCTTTGACCCTCCCTGTTGAAGAGAGCCCTGGGACAGACAA
Source organism: Carettochelys insculpta (assembly GCF_033958435.1). Taxonomy (NCBI): domain Eukaryota; kingdom Metazoa; phylum Chordata; order Testudines; family Carettochelyidae; genus Carettochelys; species Carettochelys insculpta. Next base: position 189,431,455 of record NC_134138.1, on the reverse strand, counting down.
AATTCCTTTTCTTCCAGAGAGCTGGAAAAATTAGTTTCTTTTTTACTTCTATTTGATGAAATAGTTTGAAGAGAAGCCTCCACCAAAATCAGTCTTACTAAAATTAAAAAAACTCCATGGATGTGCCTAAAATCTTCGGAAACATATTTTAACAAACATATAGTGAAATGTCCTGTACATGTCTTGTAAGGAAAATCACACAAAATTAACAGTTTCCATTTTCTAAAAGCAATGAACTTTGTTATGAACACACTAAATTGCTCTGACTGATGAATTTAAATAACGTCTTTCTTTCAGTGAGTTTAAATATGTAATAATCTGAAATGATTTCTTTATAATGAATTTAAGAACATATTTAAAATACAAAATCAGCTTAGAATTACTGATGAAGAAAATGTAAAACAGAAGGGCTGCATCATGTATTCCATAATATTTAATACAGGTTGAAGCTCTTTAGTCCGGCTCCCTCGGGACCTGACTGGTGCTGAATCAGAGAATTTGCCAGACCACAGGAAGTCAATATAGTCTAGCAGCATGACCAACACTTCCTCTGCTTACTGGGTTCTTAGAAGACAGCAGAGGTAAATTACAGTTGAACAACAGCACATAACACTGAGAGCCAGGATTGGTGGTTGTAAACAAACTTTACGGAACTACGAGAAACTTGGCCAGACCTCTGATAAGAGGTTCTCCAACGAGCTAAAATCATGCCAGATTACGGATGTTGCCAGACAAGAGAATGCCGGACTAGAAGTTCAACCTGTATTGTATTCAGCTGGACTTGCCCTTAGTACAGAGCCTTTGCACATAAATCTTAGACTAACTCCCGGCTCTATGAAAAAAACCTGTGACTGACTTTTGTATTCCCAAATTTAGTGCTTTAATTAACTATCTTCTGCATGATCAGTTTTCACAATCTGTCATGCAGTAGAAAACATGCTTCATTTTCTTCAGAAAAAAAATTAGAAGAGTTTTTATTTTTTTTCTAAACACCATTTCCTACATTTGGGTTCAGGGGTTTGGCTGGAATGGGTGAGCAGAGAGAATAGGGAGACAGTGGGAAGGGGTGAAGAAAGGGCGGGGTCTGGACAGCCCAGGGGTGGAGTATGGGCAGGGCCACAGGCTAGGAAGCTTGCCTCTCTAAGCAGCAGTTTCACCCACTGCCCATGCCCACAGCCCTGCACCATCTTCACCCTTACCTCTGGGCCTTGTTCTCACAACCAGCATAAGGGTCCTTCTCACTCTCCCTAGCATCTGGCAACACTTCTTCATCTGAGGTCCTGCAGCTCCCTCAGCCAACTACACATCATCCATCCTTCTCCAGTTCTAGAAAGGAACTGGAATTTACCCTGGCCCTGGAGCTCTTCATATACTGATCTGCTGGCCACTGACTTGCTGTATCCTATAAAGCCATTCTAGGCAGCTTGGGGGATCCCCTCTGCTGCCCTTTTCTAGGGTTGGGTGGAGTGGCAGGGTTATGAGGCCTCCAGCACTGGGCATCAGAGGGTCTTGTACCCCATCACAGGCAATTTTTGAGGTGAACTGCTTTGCTGTTTTGGAGGAACAATCTGACTATTTCTTTTGATAAAATCAATATATGATATATTCCAACATGTGTTCTTCACTTTCTCTGTGATTTTGCATATAAATCACATTCCATCTATTTGATAATTGTCACTCCTAAGCCGTGTCTACACGTGCACGCTACTTCGAAGTAGCAGCACTAACTTCGAAATAGCGCCCGTCACGGCTACACGTTTTAGGCACTATTTCGATGTTAACATCGACGTTAGGCAGCGAGACGTTGAAGCCGCTAACCCCATGAGGGGATGGGAATAGCGCCCTACTTCGAAGTTGAACATCGAAGTAGGGCACGTGTAGACCATCCACGTCCCGCAACATCAAAATAGCGGGGTCCGCCATGGTGGCCATCAGCTGAGGGGTTGAGAGACGCGCTCTCTCCAGCCCCTGCAGGGCTCTATGGTCACCATGTGCAGCAGCCCTTAGCCCAGGGCTTCTGGCTGCTGCTGCCGCAGCTGGGGATCCATGCTGCATGCACAGGGTCTGCAACCAGTTGTCGGCTCTGTGGATCTTGTGTTGTTTAGTGCAAGTGTGTCTGGGAGGGGCCCTTTAAGGGAGCGGCTTGCTGTTGAGTCCGCCCTGTGACCCTGTCTGCAGCTGTGCCTGGCACCCTTATTTCGATGTGTGCTACTTTGGCGTGTAGACGTTCCCTCGCAGCGCCTATTTCGATGTTGAACGTCGACGTTGCCAGCCCTGGAGGATGTGTAGACATTATTCATCGAAATAGCCTATTTCGATGTTGCTACATCAAAATAAGCTACTTTGATGTAGGCTTCACGTGTAGATGTAGCTCTAGACTTTTTAGTAATTATGAGAAACACAGAGGGACTCTGTGGTGGGTTACTCCAAGATTTTCCTTTCAAAGTGACTCTGGCAGTCTTTTAGTTCAGTTCTGGAAAATATTACATACAATGTAAAAATATTATCCCCTCACTCTCATGCCATAAAATGCTTCTGAGGAGCATTATGTCACCACGACAGAGAGAAGCATTTGCTATGCTATCAATCTAATATTTCGTGTCACGACAAGGAAGTTATTACTATCTTGCATTTCAGCTATTAATATACGTCCAACATATCCTTCATTCACTCTCTCAGTTATGATGTAAGTGTACCTGGAGCACCAAAAGTCCTCCTCTCTTGACATATCCTTTTTCTCGCTCCTGTCTCCCTAAGTACGCATATCATAGAAACCCTTGCTACAGCAGTATACCCATGGCTCTCTCCAGGGCACTCAATGCCTTTTCTTATGCCAGCCAGGCGCTGAGGATGCTAGGGAATAATGCTAAACATCCACAGCTCCTCTGGCAACACACACCATGACAAACCACTTAAGCAAACAAGTTCTGAATAACCTTTAATCTGAAAATTCTTCATCAAAAACATGTTGGGACTATTTACACCCAGTGGAAACATTTGCAATTAACAGGACTGGTTGGTAAATGACTCACAACATCCCTCCTCCACAAAAGCCCTCAGGTTTGGTGAATTTTTCATGTGATAGATACTGTTTGACCAGCTCTAGTAATGTGCTACCACTATCCAAAGGGATCAAAGAGAACTTGGAGTCAAAGGCTGGGTCTACACTTGGCCCCAACTTCGAAGGGGGCATGGTAATCAGGTCCATGGGAGATTACTAATGAAGTGCTGTGGTGAATACATAGCACTTCATTAGGTTAATTTTCCCCTGCGGCAACTTCAAAGCCTCAAACTTTGAAGTGCCAGCTTGCGTGAGGAGTAAAGGGCCTTCAAAGTAGCGCGGGCACTGAGAAGTGCCCATGGCTTCACACAAACCGACACTTTGAAGTTTGACACTTCAAAGTTGCCGTGGGGGAAAATTAGCTTAATGAAGTACTGTGTGTTCACCACAGCACTTCATTAACAACCTCCCATGGCCCTGATTACCATGTCCCCTTCGAAGCTGGGGCCAAGTGGAGATAAGCCCATAGAGATGCAGCAGAGGAAAAGGAAGCAGCTGGAGAGAAAGTTGGCCTTTTGATTCTTTAGGTGGGGATGAAATTAAATGCCTCAAAAGCAGCTTAGAAACTGTACAGCACTGTTTCTAAACCAGGGATTGTTCTATTTAAGGAGTTTTCATGTCCTGACTTCCCTTGGACACTTCAGTGTCAGGCTGGCATGATCTGGAGCTGTAGCATTTGCAATATATCTGAAGGGAGTAAATATCAAGGAAAACAAGTTCAGAGGATGTAATTTGTATTAAGGGGATGATATGACAAATAGATCATTTAGGCTGTTTTTCAGAAAAATTTCCTGATCTGTTAGGTTGTGGAATTGTCTACCTGGGGAAGTCTTATTGTGCGGACATTTAAAATTATACTGGGGACAATACAACTAAGGGAAAGTGATGGGTTACATGGCTTACTTAGACTTTCTCTTGTCTTTCATTTCTGTTATTTTGGAACATCATTTACTTTTTCTACTGTGTTAGCAATTTGAGTTTTATTCCATTATTTGAATGAAATATTTGTGTGTTTCATATATACTGGTGTGATCCTTATCTGATGCACAGATGTCAGCTGAAGGCTGCGTCTACACGTGCACGCTACTTCGAAGTAGCGGCAGTAACTTCGAAATAGCGCCCGTCACGTCTACACGTGTTGGGCGCTATTTCGAAGTTGAAATCGACGTTAGGCGGCGAGACGTCGAAGTCGCTAACCCCATGAGCGGATGGGAATAGCGCCCTACTTCGACGTTCAACATCGAAGTAGGGACGTGTAGACGATCCGCGTCCCGCAACATCGAAATAGTGGGGTCCTCCATGGCGGCCATCAGCTGGGGGGTTGAGAGATACTCTCTCTCCAGCCCTTGCGGGGTCCGTGCTGCATATACAGGGTCTGCAACTAGTTGTTGGCTTTGTGTATCTTGCACTGTTTAATGAAAGTGTGTCTGGGAGGGGCCCTTTAAGGGAGCGACTTGCTGTTGAGTCCGCCCCGTGACCCTGTCTGCAGCTGTGCCTGGCTCCCTTATTTCGATGTGTGCTACTTTGGCGTGTAGACGTTCCCTCGCTGTGCCTATTTCGATGTTGGGCTGAGCAACGTCGAAGTTGAACATCGACGTTGCCAGCCCTGGAGGACGTGTAGACGTTATTCATCGAAATAGCCTATTTCGATGTCGCAACATCGAAATAAGCTATTTCGAAGTTGGGTGCACGTGTAGACGTAGCCGAACTAGCCGCATGGTTACAGTTAAGCACATATTTAACTCTTCTATCTAAGCAGAGTAAAACTGTTCAACATCTTAAAGACTAACAAAATAAATCTGATCTGAAAAAGTGGGTCTGTCCCATGAAAGCTCACCACCAAATAATGTATTGTTTTGTTAGTCTTTAAAGTGCTACTGGACTGCTTTTTTTGTTTTGATAGTATATAGCCTAGCACGGCTATCTCCCTGTTACTGTTCAACATCTTGCAGGACTGAGTCCCTAAATGAGTGGCCTCATTTTAAAAGGTACAGAAGTACCTCTTCCCATTGGGTGCCTAAACATACAGTTACACATGGGGCCAAACTTTAGGCATGAAAATTTGAGCTAAATTTAGGTGGTCAAAGTTTCATAGCTGGGACTAAAACTCACAGATCCTGAGCCCCAGTGACCAACTTCAACCACTAAATGACACTGAAGTTTTAACATTCAGATTTCATTTGACAGCTTTAGTTGCAATAGAAAAACTTTTTAAAGAACATTTAGACCATGAATGAATAAGTCCCATATTTGCATGTCTCTCTTGTTTCTGTTGTGTCAGAAGAGAGAGTAAGGGAGAGGCCTGAGAGATACCACTCAGTAAATCAAACAGAAAACGAGGAACTGCAACACAATATATTATCTCCATTAGCTATTTAAAAAGGATCAGAAATTTCAGAGTGAAAATTCTTGCAAGAGGAAACAGAACATAACTTCAAGATGACAGAGTCCTGTTAAGCTGGAAAAAAAGAATAAACCCTGAGGAAAAGAAAATCTGTAATACTTTTTCGGTATGTTGTTTTAATATCACTTTGATTTAGCTGATGACTGGAGTCTTTAACGTTGATTTCACTAAGGGGAAAAACGAAATTAGAACAGAAAAGATTCTGAATTTCTGGCTTTGGCACATAATTATCCCTAAGTGGTTTATGGGTTCAAATAATTTCATGTCCTGTTCACAATGATCTTAAGATTTGTATTTGTGTCACAGCTTCTATAACATTTGACCTAAAATCACTTAGTATGTAGAGGAAAAAGAGATTAGTTTATACATATATATGTTCATGATTACAAACACATTTTGGAAATGCAAAGCACAGGATAAAAATAAGGAGTATGTTAGCAGTGTCTGACATTGCAATGGATAGTGAATGCACCATACTTGTTCCTAACCTCCTTAGATTTGCTTGGCAATCTACCAAAACCAGTGCAGAAACATTTCCATAATCAAATAACTTATAGGAATATGCTGTTGTTAATAAAGACGTAATAAAGTGCATCTCAAGTGTTGCTCTTCACAGGTGGGCATCAGAACACTGGTGATGTCTGTGCAAAAGAAGGATGAATAATCATTTGGTATCTAACTACTCGCAGCATCAGTTTGACGCACTGGTACAGTCAAAGCGAAGCAAATGTCAACATAAGATTCTGGAGCTGGATCCCTTGAATAGGAAATGGCACATTACAGTCTTGTAAGCCTATAAAGTGACTTTATAGTCTGTGCTGACTATGGGATAGCAAATAGCTGCAGCACTCTAATAGACACTCCGGTCAGCTCCTCCCCTACTTTCCCCATGCAACGGGGATGCAACAAGAACTTCCCTTCTAAATGCAGTACTAAAGCACCAGGCACAGAAAGCTAACTTGTAGAAGTGCATTTATTTGAAACGCTTAGCTGCCTATCTCCTATTTATTTACTAAGTGGAAGCCAGTCTTAGTGCGAACAAGACAAATAAGTTAAAACATCTTGGTGGTTGCCCACAAGAGCAAAGACATCTGGTAGCACAGCAGATGATGCCATGAGTGTGCATGTGAAAACAAAGCAAAACACAACTGACGGTCTGGATAGTGTCACTTAAAACTGTATTACAGCATGCTTCCCGGTTACAGTGTTTCTTCTCTCTAGGTTTCACGTTTTCACATAGCCATTTCAGCTCTGCAGCACCAGAAGCCCAGATACTAGTCAGGCCCCTAACTCCAAATGAAAACAATGGGAATTAGGTGCAAATCACCTTTGAAGTTTGGGAGCCAAAGGCAGACCGCCCTGCACAGGACAGCCCACTGAATCTCACCCAGCCACTACAGTAAGGCTGTGTCTACACTACAAAAAAAAAAAACAACTTCAAAGTTGCTTACTTTGAAGTACAACTTCTAAGTAAGAAATTTCAAAGCTGAGCATCTACACACACCCTGTTTTGAAGTTAAACTTCGAAGTAGGGCACTACTCCATTCCCAGGAATGGAGGAAGGAATTTGAAATTGGGCTCCCTACTTCTAAGTTAACTTTGAAGAAAGGGAAAAATGTGTGTAGACTCTCTGCTGGCTACTTTGATGTAGTGCCTAACTTCGAAGTTAACTTTGTTCCTAGTGTAGACACATAAGAGAACTATAACCTCTAGCTGAGTTACTGAAGTCTTGAAATCACAATCAAAAGTCTTCAAGTTACAGATAATTCACTGTTTACTATACAGTAGATCCTCAACTTATGTGAAGGTTGCATTCCTGGCAACCCCACTTAAGTTCAATTTTCAGGTAACTTGGGGAGTTTCCTGAGTCCCACTAGCAAAGGGGAGCCAGGCTGCCACCTGGTTCCCAGCTCTGTGTTGCTCCCAGGGACTGGGAAACTGTTCCTGTCAGGGACAGCAGCCAAGAGTCTGCATCTTCCATAATTTCCTGGCTCCTGTCAGGGATAGCAGCCTCACTCTGAGCAGACAGGCTTCTAAGCATGCATCGGACAAACCGGGTCTCTGCCCACGAAAGCTTATGCTCCAAAATATCTGTTAGTCTAAAAAGGTCCACAGGACTTCTTGTTGTTCTCGAGGCTTCTAAGCAGTTTCCCCACTCCTGTCGGGACAGCAGTTACGTTAACCTGAGACACACGCAACTCAGTTGCATGTATCTCGGGAGTTTACTGTAGTTTAAACCAGCAAGTGACCTGAGCCCCAAGTTGCAACCTCCTCCCCCTCACACATCCCTTGGTCACTGCCTAGCTGACCTAGTGGGAAAGTTCTTCCCAATTCCAAATATAGTGCAATTTAGATCCTGAGCATGTGGGCAAGACATATCAGCTAGGCACTGGGGAAAGAAAGCTCTGTAGTAACTCAAGCCGTGTCTACATGTGCACGCTACTTCGAAGTAGCGGCACTAACTTCGAAATAGAGCCCATCACGGCTACATGTCTTGGGCGCTATTTCGATGTTAACATCGACGTTAGGCGGCGAGATGTCGAAGCTGCTAACCCCATGAGGGGATGGGAATAGCGCCCTACTTCGAAGTTGAACATCGAAGTAGGGCACGTGTAGCCGATTCGCGTCCCGCAACATCGAAATAGCGGGGTCCGCCATGGCGGCCATCAGCTGAGGGGTTGAGAGACGCTCTCTCTCCAGCCCCTGCGGGGCTCTATGGTCACCATGTGCAGCAGCCCTTAGCCCAGGGCTTCTGGCTGCTGCTGCCGCAGCTGGGGATCCATGCTGCATGCACAGGGTCTGCAACCAGTTGTCGGCTCTGTGGATCTTGTGTTGTTAAGTGCAACTGTGTCTGGGAGGGGCCCTTTAAGGGAGCGGCTTGCTGTTGAGTCCGCCCTGTGACCCTGTCTGCAGCTGTGCCTGGCACCCTTATTTCGATGTGTGCTACTTTGTCATGTAGACGTTCCCTTGCAGCGCCTATTTCGATGTGGTGCTGCGCAACGTCGATGTTGAACGTCGACGTTGCCAGCCCTGGAGGACGTGTAGACGTTATTCATCGAAATAGCCTATTTCGATGTCGCTACATCGAAATAAGCTACTTCGATGTAGGCTTCATGTGTAGACGTAGCCTCAGTGTCCTCCACATCTTGTGACTCATCATCAGCCATTGGAGACACTTACAGTTAGCAGTTGCAGATTAGTGGCGTGTTGTTGTAGGCCATCACATCATACTGTCACTTACATAAATTTATTAAGATCCGTCTTGAAACAATTTAGATATTTTGCCCTCACAGCTCCCCTGGGACAGCTGTTACAGAACTTTCCTGCTCTGATGGTTAGAAACAGTCCTCTAATTTCAAATATTAACTTGTTGATGGCCAGTTTATATCCATTTGTTCTTATGTCAGCATAAGCATTTAATATAAATAACTACTCTCACTCCCTCCCTCCCTCCCGTGTATTTATCCCTCTGATGTACTTGGAGAGAGCAATCATATTTCCCCTTAGCTCATTTTGGCTAAAAAACCAAAGCTGCTTAAAGTCTACTTTTGAAGGGTAGGTTTTCCATTCCTCGGATCATCTTAGAAGCTTGTCTCTGCATCTGTTCCAGTTTGAATTCATCTTTCTTAGACATGGGAGACCAGAAAGCATACAGAATTCCATGTGAAAACAAAAAGCAGTCAAGTAGCACTTTAAAGACTAGCAAAATAGTTTATTAGACTATCTTGCTAGTCTTTAAAGTGCTACTTGACTGCTTTTTGTTTTGATAGTGTATAGACTAGCACGGCTTCCTCTCTGCTGGAATTCCATGTGGTGCCTCACTAGTGCCTTCTATAATAGCAATAACACTATCCTATCACTACTGGAAATACTCATGAGATATATCCTATGACTGCATTAGGTTTTTTTTTTTTTTTCATGGCCGCATCATGTTGGCAGTCACAGTCATCTTCTGATCCTCCATAGCTTTCAAAATAGCCAGGATCTGAGGGGTAGTGCAAACTTGAGACAGACTACTCACAGAGAAAGGCAGACAAGATGTGTGGCTACTCATTATTAATATCTCTCCAGGAAATATCCAATATTCTTCCTTCTCTCTTGAGAAGCTTTTCTGTATGCTTTATATTCAGTAATTTACCTCATCTGTGATCAGGTTTCTCTCAAAAAAGCACAATCTTGCTTGGGAATATGATTGTTTGGGCATGTCAGAGTAGGCCTGATTGTCCCTGGACTTAGTGTAGGCAAGATGCAAGGAGCAATTTCCCTTCACAGTGAAAAGAAGGAAGTACTCCATAGATGCATCTCGTGGGGTACAAACTGTCTTAAAAGGAGTAGACTATAAGTGGGACCATGGCCCTCTCTTTCCAACCAGTGTGCAAAGTTGGATACCTGTGTTGGGAGTAGGAGGAACTGTCACAAGGGATTTTGCAGTTTCACACCTCTATGTTTCAAGGATTAGGGAAAAAAGCTTTTTGTGTCTCCTGAGCTCTTCTTTGTGTATTTCAGATCAGCATCACTTCCAAAGCAGAACTTTGGCCAAATGCCAACATCTAGACTGAGTATGCAGCTTGTAAAAACTCCACACATAAACATTGACAGCTAATTTGTCAAGACATGCAACTGGGATAAGTGAACCAGTTAACGTACAATAACAACTGCACTATATCTTCACTCAAAGCTGAAATCAAAACATGCTGCACTTGATAATTCCAGGGTTTGTACTCCATCTTCAACTGAGTTGGAAGTAAAAATAACTAAATATCATAAAAAAGACTGTGCTTCCTGTTCTTCCAGAAGGGATTCCTGGAAACTGGGCATAAGATACCTGCATTCCATCAAAAAGAAGAATGAAAAATTATGATAGGTTTTTAACTCCTATCCAAATTTAAATTTCCAAACTTATTTGTTTTCTTGTCATCTAAGACAGTGTTCCTCAACCAGGGGTATGTGTACCCTTGGTGGTGCACTGAGGTTTTCCAGGGTGTACATCATCTCATCTAGATATTTGCCTACTTTTACAACAGGCTACATAAAAAAACACAAGTGAAGTCAGTACAGTCTAAAAGTTCATTCAGACAGTGACTTGTTTCAACTGTTTCATATACCTTATGCTGAAATGTAAATACAATTTTTCTATTCCAGTTCATTAATTGAATAAGATAGTAGAAATCAGCTAGCTTTCAGTAGCAGTCTTCCAAGATATTTGTGCATGTTTTTGTAACTAAGTAGTTTTTCAGTGAGGTATAACTTGGTGGCATGTAAAACAAATCTGACTCCTGAAAAGGGTACAGTAGTCTAGAAGGTAGAGTGGCACTTGTTTCAATACCTCAGGTTGAGAAACACTGATCTAAGTTGTGGCACAATTAAATGATATGCCCAAGATCAGGATTGAACATGAAGGTTGGGTTCCTCTAACTGACTTTAGTGATCATATTTATATTTTGCTTATTATCTATTTGATATGAAAGTAGAATTATAAACAGAGTACAGATCTTTGTCTATCCAAATAACCTGCCTTCGGTGTCGCATTTTATTAATTAGCCACGGCTATGTTCCAGTCCAGACTATTGAATAATAACTACTTATGTGCATAGTTATGTAGCTAGTGAGCTATTATTTGATATTGGTACAGAAATTATCCATCCATGTAGTAACAAGCAAAGGTGTGTTTGGACAGCAAAATGCTAGCATGTCTTCAAGGGAGCTTTTTGGGTCATGGCTTGTCTTCTTGTAACATATGCATAGAGCCTAGCATTCTGAGCACCATTTCCTAGACTGGGACTGCTAAGTGCTACTGAAATGAATGGAAGGAAGGAAGGAAGGAAGGAAGGAAGGAACTTGAACTCAGCCAATCTTTACCCAGTTTTGCTTTGAAGTTGGGTGTGATGTGTACCATGTAGTATAGAAACTGTGAGGATCAGAGGAAAGGAGATAGCTTTGTATCTGCCTCATGAATTTTGCTGAGAATAGAATAGAATTATGTTTCTATCAATAAAGAAGAACTCAACCTAATTTTTGGAGCTTGGAGCACCTCTTTTTATATTGGCTCAAATTTACCCTCTTTACAATTGCCATGCTCCTAGGAAGTAAGCTCAAATCTTGCTCATTTACACACTTGAATGGTCTCATTGAGAAGTCTACTCATGTGAGTAAGGTGAGCAGGATTTTGCCCAGGATAGAGATTTCTTACTACAATGGCTCACTCCATCGTTGGATGTGGGTTTTGGCTGGATAGATATATAACTGTACAACAACACTGAAAATCGTGCTAGCGCTCACTCTAGTAAGAGGCTTCAAAGATATCTGTACCTTATAATTCAGTGACATGTTTTAACAAAAGCTCCACTGCTCACAGTGACACCAGGAAAAGACATTTGATAACACAGTTTGCCCTACAAAAACATGACACCATTGGCATGAACTGATGCATTCTACTGGAAATTCAAGTCAGCACACTAATTAATTTGCCACCACAGGTATTTTAACCCCTCCTGAAGGATATTTGGGAACGTTTAAAAAATTAAAAACTTTGGCCCATGGCTACTGTATATTTGTGGACTAGGTATATTTTAATGATTGCCAAATAGAATCAGAAGCAAATGACAGCAAGTAGTGCTTGTAAGTACAACATACATAACACATCTGAACAGGCGGTGTAACAATATTAACCTGCTCATGTCATAAAACCAACTAACACCCTGAGTTTTTTTTAAGTCTGGTGTGCACAAAAACGTAAATTTGGTTTCTAAAACAATAAAACATATCTCTATGCTCTCTGCATTCTAAGATAAACATTTTGAATAGGAGGTATGTGGTATATTTGACATTTCTACCGCTAAAACATGTTGGCTACGTCTACACGTGCCCCAAACTTCGAAATGGCCACACAAATGGCCATTTTGAAGTTTACTAATGAAGCGCTGAAATGCATATTCAGCGCTTCATTAGCATGCGGGCGGCAGCAGCGCTTCGAAATTGACGCGACTTGCCGCCGCGCGGCGCATCCAGACGGGGCTCCTTTTCGAAAGGGCCCCGCCTATTTCAAAGTCCCCTTATTCCCATGAGCTCATGGGAATAAGGGGACTTCGAAGTAGGTGGCTTCCTTTCAAAAAGGAGCCCCGTCTGGACGCACCGCGCGGCGGCAAGGCGCGTCAATTTCGAAGCGCTGCTGCCGCCCGCATGCTAATGAAGCGCTGAATATGCATTTCAGCGCTTCATTAGTAAACTTCAAAATGGCTATTTGCATGGCCATTTCGAAGTTTGGGGCACATGTAGACATGGCCGTTACCTGTTAAAACAATGCCCAGATGCTTTATATATTTGACAGACTTCAAACTCTCTTAGACAAAGAGTTAATGGGCACAAAACAGACATAAAAACACTCCTGATTCACAAACCGGTCAGCCAACATTTTAATGGAGTGGGCCATTCTGTTAATGACTTAAAAGTTTGCATCTTACTGAAGAGGAATTTTCACAATAGTCTTGGAAGAGAGGCTGCTGAACTCTCTTTTATATCCAAATTCAATACATTAACACGTGGTTTGAACCGGGATGCGAATTTTCTGGGTCATTATAGGGACTCTTTTGCATACTTGGCTTAATGTAATTCTTGACTCCCCCCTCCCCCACCCCTCTACTCTCTGATTTGCTCACCTTGATAATTTTTTTTCTAATTTGTCAACCTTGATTACTATTTTTGGTTCTCTGTGCCTTAAATATCGAGTCTGTTCTGGTATGGCTATGGTCTGAAGAAGTGGGTCTATCCCACGAAAGCTCACCCAATAAATTATTTTGTTAGTCGTCTTTAAAGTGCTACTTTACTGCTTTTTTGTTCTGTTAAAACAAAGGTTTACAATTTATCCACTAGGTGGGAGCATTGCTTACAAAATGCTTATCCTTTCCATGTTTTCCTCTTTCTGAGTGGCAGTTTTTTTCCAGCTAAGAATGCACATAGATCACAGTGTTGATGCCTATGATTAGATGCATAATATAATGCTTCTAATTGTCTGTTGTTCCTATCTTAATAGAAATCAGAACAAAATGTGCTTCAATCCCAAGAGCAACAAATTTCAGTAACAAGAAAACTAACAATGCAGACTCCCCAGAAATTAGTGGAAATATGAACATGGATCCTCTCCCTACCTGCTCTACTTCCTATTTTTTTGTATCTTTGGGAATGCAATTATTGTTTTGTATCCTTGGGAATGCAATTATTCAATGGGTAAAAATATGCTTTCCAACCTTGTCTAATAATATTCTACCCAAATGGGACCATTTGACACACTATTTGAGCTGGTGCTGTTTCTGATGAGTCTATGCTCTGCCAAAAAAAATACACTCTGCTGCTATGCTATACTTTTTTTCTCAGTCCTGAAGATAAGGTATACATTACTGAATAGGGTTCCCCATCCAAAAGCAAGGATAGTCACAAATCAACTACTGACTAAAACCAACCACAATATATTAAACAGCATGAAGAGAGTGGAAAGATTATCCACCATGCTAACTTAGGATGCAGGAGAGAGAGGTTCATATCTTTGCTCCACCACAGACTACGTGTGTGATCTTGGATGAATTAGTTAGCCCCTGTGTGTGGTACGACCCCATCTGTAAAACAGGGATAATATTTCCCTATCTCACATGCTGTTACGCCATTAAAGATTTCAAGACACTCAGATACTATAGTAACGGGGATTACAGAAATACCTAATTTCTGCTTGTAAATCATGCTCTTCTATCACATTCTCAGCTTCTTTGAAGTCAACTGGAATTATTCTTGAATAAAGGCCTCAGGACCTGACCTCTGACACACAGGAACTGTGGTCTGTATAACACACACAACACAGAGCTTCTAAATAGTTGGCTCCTACTCTGCTACTTCAAAGTTCCTATTTTATGGAGAAGGGGAAAACTGTGCAAAGTCTCTTAGACTCTCTAGCCGTGTCTACACATGCACGCTACTTCGAAGTAGCGGCACTAACTTCGAAATAGCGCCCATCACGGCTACACGTGTTGGGCGCTATTTCAATGTTAACATCGACGTTAGGCGGCGAGACGTTGAAGCTGCTAACCCCATGAGGGGATGGGAATAGCGCCCTACTTCGAAGTTGAACGTCGAAGTAGGGACCATGTAGATGATCTGCGTCCCGCAACATTGAAATAGCGGGGTCCGCCATGGCGGCCATCAGCTGAGGGGCTGAGAGACGTGCTCTCTCCAGCCCCTGCAGGGCTCTATGGTCATCGTGTGCAGCAGCCCTTAGCCCAGGGCTTCTGGCTGCTGCTGCCGCAGCTGGGGATCCATGCTGCATACACAGGGTCGGCAACCAGTTGTCAGCTCTGTGGATCTTGTGTTGTTTAGTGCAACTGTGTCTGGGAGGGGCCCTTTAAGTGAGCAGCTTGCTGTTGAGTCCGTCCTGTGACCCTGTCTGCAGCTGTTCCTGGCACCCTTATTTCGATGTGTGCTACTTTGGCGTGTAGACGTTCCCTTGCAGCACCTATTTCAATGTGGTGCTGCCTAACGTCGAAGTTGAACGTCGACATTGCCAGCCCTGGAGGACGTGTAGACGTTATTCATCGAAATAAGCTATTTCAATGTAGCGTGCACATGTAGACGTAGCCTCTGTGTGCAAATACCATATTCTGGAAGGGTAGACTTACACAGTAAAGTTATTTCTGGCAATCCCACCTCAACTATCCTAGTGTCTACACAATGCAACTGCTATTTTGAAATAATTTTGAAAGAGCAGTGGCTTATTTCAAAATTGATAAATCTCATTATACAAGGAATAGCACCTATTTTAAAATAGCTGTTTCAAAATAGGGGTTGTGTAGAAATAAGCCAATGGAGCTGTTTCAAAATAGGCCCTATATGTATAAATGCTGTATTTCAAAATAGCCAAGTACTATTTCAAAATGCATTTTTCTGTGTAGCAGCATTATTTTGAAATAAAATATTTCCGAATAGCTCTTCCAGAATAGCTTATTACAGAATAAGGCTGCTTTGTAGACATACCTTAAGGCCGCATCTACACTAGCCCCCTCCAACTGGAAGGGGCATGGTAATGACGGATTTCGGCCAATGCTAATGAGTCACTGCCACGAATATGCAGCACCTCATTAGCATAATGGTGGCCACATGTAATTCAAAAGTGCTGCTTTCAAAACACACACCGCCTGTGTAGATGGGGGCCTTTTGAAAGGACACTCTGATTTCGAATGCCCTTCTTCCCAAAATCAAATGGGAAGAAAGGGCTTTCAAAATCAGGGTGTCCTTTCAAAAGGCCCCTTCTACACAGGTGGTGTGCATTTCAAAAGCAGCACTTTCGAATCGCGCATGGCCACCATTATGCTAATAAGGTGCTGCATATTCATGGCAGTGCCTCATTAGCATCAGCTGAAATCCCTTATTACCATGCCCCTTCCGAAGGGAGGGGGTTAGTGTAGACACAGCCTAAGCAGCTTAGTCCTTGCTCTATGCTTAACTTCATACATTGTGAGTTCATTCGGAGGACTCCTGATAGTGGAGGACATGAAGCACAGGAAAGCTTTTGCAAGACCGGGGTCTTGTACTCTATTTTGGATGACCATACCTCACATTTAGGCTGGGACAGATCCTTTCTTAAGCCTTGTCCTGGCCAACCTGACTTGGAAAGTTGGCAAGAGCAAACCGGACAAACAACAACTTTTGTAAACAAAATAGGGTGAAGTGCAGAGGAACATACTGGGGGAAAAATTGGGAAAGCCAGTCCCACACTTGTCTGGTGGCAAGACTCCGGGGTGCAAGCAAGGTTTGAGCAGCCAGTGGTAGCCTCATCTGGGGTGTAGCCCAGGGTCAGGTGAGCAGGGACTCCAGCCTCACACAGGGAGTGGAGGTAGGAGGCAGGACTTGGGTGAGCAACTCGGGCCAGCCTTGCTGAGGAAAAGAGAGCTGTCTTGGGCCAATGTCCTGTTTTCTGTGCGAGAAATATCACCAACTCTGTTTCATGCTGGTGTGACTCTGTCTCCTTACAGTCTCTGGCTATACCACAGCCCAAACTGACACTCTGAGATAGAGCCATTGGTGGCTGATTCGCTGTGTCTAGTTAACACCCACCAAATTGACTCTTCCACCACCCTGTTACTCTACACTGGACAAGCAGCATAAGGGAAGTTGGTGGGAGACTCATCATTTAACTCCCTGTGATGTAGACTCCACAATAACTCAAGTTAAGGTATCTCATCTCTAGCTACAAACAAGGAATCCAGTGGCACCTTAAAGACTAACAAATATATTTGGGCATAAGCTTTCATAAGATACAATTCAGTTCCTCAGACTCTTGAAGTGAAGGAAAGGCAGGAATGCTTGAAGCAAAGGAAAAGCAGGAATACAGAAGGGGGATGTAAAATCTGTGCTACTTAAATCAGGGTAGATGAAGCTGAATCTCCAACAGTGTTGAGAAGGTAAGACTATCTGAAGGGGAAATTCCATGCTTCTATTCAGGCCACTATCATATCACAGAGCCAGAAGGGACCTTGAGAGGTCATGGAGTCTAGTTCCCCACCCTCACAGCAGGACCTACCACCATCCCTGACAGATTTTTTTTTAAACCTAACCTGCCCCAGGCCCTTGAAAAGTCCCCTCAGGAACTAAACTCACAGCCCTGAGTTTACAAAGCTAATGCTCTAACCACTGAGCTATTGCTTCCCTAGGCCCCATGTGACACTGTTAAGTTCACACATGAATTCCAGCTCAGCAGTTTTTGATTTTGGGGTTTTTTTGTTTTGTTTTATTTTGCTTTGCTTAAGAATGGCAACTTGCAAGTCAGTAACAGTGCATCCAGAGAGATTAAATTGCTCCCAAGCTGGTTTCTGTATGTTGCCATTCTTGATGTCTGATTTGTGTCCATTTATTCTTTTGCATAGATATAGTCCAGTTTGTCCAATGTACATGGCACAGGAGCATTGCTGGCACATGATGGCATATATCACATTAGTATTGTGCAGGTGAACAAGCCTTTGATAATATAGTTGATATGGTTAGGTCCTTTGATGGTGTCACGAGGGGGAAATGTGGCCAGAGCTGGCAACAGGATTTGTTGCAGGGATTGGTTCCTGAGTTAGTGTTACAGTTGTGGGGTGTGAAGTTGGCAGTGAGTATTTGTTTCAGGTTAGGGAGCTGATGGATTGTCATCTAGGATAGGTTGTAGATCCCTGAGCATGCATAGGAGAGGTTTTAGCTGTGGACTGTAAGTAATGGCTAGTGGCATTCGGCTGATTTCTTCATTGGGTCTGTCCTGTAGTAGGTGACATCTGGCTTTGCTAATCTGTTTCTTCGCTTCCCCAGGTGGGTGTTGAAAAGTTTTAAGAATACTTGACATGAGTTCTCTCTCACAAAAGTTTATGCCCTAATACATGTTTAGCCTTTAAGGTGCCACTAGCCTCTTTGTTGGTTTTGCTGAAACAGACTAAAATGGCTACCTCACTGAAACCTCTGACTCTAGCTATATTATTCACATAGCTATAGTAGTGTAGCTTAAATCAACTTTCTGTTGTAGGGTAGATGTAGCCTTTCTCTCCTTTTCCCTCCAGCTTACATGCAGTTGCCTGTGTAAATATTTCATTCTTCTGCATGTAATGATGTGTGTCAAATTAGTATTTCTTTTTCTGATCCCCACTCTGATAGTAAAAGCCTTTGTTCCACAGCTGGTAGCAGCTAGCGCTGACTGAGAAGTATTTGTCAAAACAAGGGTATCACATACACATCTTTTCTTTGTTTTGCAAATCGTTCACAAACTTTTTCTGATTTCTGCCAAGGAGGTGAGAGCTGTCTGAAGTGTCTGAATGAATAATATTCAGCCTCAGGATTGCTCGTGAATTGCTTCATTTGCTGTTTACTATATGACTGATCATCTGCTCCCTGAATGGATCTCTAACACTTTAACAGGGAGAGTCGCAAATGTTTACACTTAACAGTGCATAACAAGTAGCACATAATGAAAAGCAAATAACATTTATGAAGATTTTGGGATTTGCAAATTCTTTCATGACCACACAGTGGTCATCTGAATATTCTTGATTAATTAAAAGCATGGCTTTGCAAAGAGAAGTGAAATGAGCCTAATCATTTATTCCTTAATATCACTGCCTTCCAGTTCTTTTAATTATTTGACCATAGGGTTTTTGCTGGTCGATATTTATCTCAAGTGTTTAAAGAATATAGCTTTTTAACAAAATAAGCATATCCGAACTGACATTCTTTCTTTAAAAGACCATTTTATAGAAAACATATTATTTCTGGGAGAATTAATATATTGTCCTGTGTTATATTCTTCATATTGTTAGTCACCTTTTTAATTATAAAATTATCAAGGCAATGCTTCTTGAATAATTAATTTACACATATCCAATGAAGGGGAGATATTTTATTTCAATGAATTAGAAGATGTAATTATTGCCGTTCTCAACTTTTGCTGCAATAGTTACAATAGTATCAAAACCCACCACTCTGTTGTGAAATGGTGAAAACTGTATCTTCTCAGTGGAGTTAACTGAGACATATTCAGATGAGTAAAAGGTAAGAGTGAGTTATGTATCCATTTATAAATGTTACTTAACTTCTATTAAACCATTCACATTAGCAATAGACTCCAATCCTCAACTATATCACAGCTCTTTTGGTACACCTGAGGAGAGAGAGAAGAGTAAAAATAGACTATATTTGGTTTTACACTTCCATGATTCCTGGGGATGCTGGAAAACCACCTGACTTCCAGCATAATTTAGACCAGCCTCAGAGCTGCTCTAAAATGTTTCCATTTGCAGTGACTCCCAACAGGCTGTTTCACAGCTGAGTTGTTGGAGTACATCAGTATTCCAGCCATTTCCCTTCTCTAGGATGTCCTTAATGCATATCCTACACTGGATGGGGAAGGAGATAGCATGAGGTCATCTGTGCCTGCTGTATCTCACATAGGATTCCAATAGTCCAGAGGACTTCCCACATAATCACTTAAACTAGGAAAATCTTACTTCTGAATTGGCACACAGCAATATACATTATAGATAAAATTTTGCAAATCCCGAAGTCAATGGAGTTAATCTGCATTTACAGTAATGTAACTCAGTGCAATGTTTGACTAAATAAAAGTAAAACAGATGGGACTAAATGTAACCACCTAATCTTTTAAGAAGTTTAAGTGTTTGAAGATTTTTCTTACAAAAATGTTGCAACTTGATGTGCAAGGAACTTGGTATACCCACACAACAATTAAGTGCTATGAAGCACTATTTGGGAAAGGGATGATTTTATTTGAAGATACCCTGAAGAGTTTCACCAAATGCTGCAGAGTACTTTCTTATACTGTAATTTTAGGACAAACTATTGCACTGCATACTTTTGTGGAAAAAAGTGATAGAAATTAGCTCCTTACCATCTGTTTTCTTTGATTCATTTCCCACACTAGACTGATCTTTCTTGTCTGACTTGTTATTGTCGTTCTTTAACTCACCTGGAAATAAGAAGTGAAACATAGTATAAGCATTTTTAGTATAGGGTGTAGCTGAACACTGTCTCTAACCCAATCATATTAAATTGCTTGAGAAAGATGTCTCTTCATGGGAAACAGCACACATAGGCTGGGTCTACACTTGCCCCCACCTTCGAAGGGGACATGTTAATCAGGATGACAGGAGATTACTAATGAAGTGATGCAGCAAATATGCAGCACTTCATTAGGCTAATTCTCCCCCGCAGCAACTTTGACATTTGACACTTTGAAGTTCCTGCGGGGGGGGAGAATTAGCCTAATGAAGTGCTGCTTATTTACCGCAGCCCTTCATTAGCAATCTCCTGTCACCCAGGTTAACATGCCCCCTTTGAAGTTGGGGGCAAGTGTAAACAAATTCAAATTAACCATCATGATGAATCACCAGACAAGATTTACACAACTCTAAGGCAATGTCTAGACTACAGGATTTGGTCAACAAATAGCCCCTTTGTTGACAAAACCTGTGGAGCATCCAGATTCCCAGGGGTGTTCTGTCAACAGTAAATTGACTGAGTGCAACTCTTTTGTCGACAGCTGCACCCTGCTCGCCAGGAAGAAGATCGCCTCTGTTGACAAAAAGCTGGTCTGGATATTCCAGGGGCCCTTCTGTTGACAAAAAGGGCTTCTGGGACACTGGGCAACCATGTCTGCTGTGCTTCTGGTTGGCTGTTTTGCTGATAGAGCTGCCAGGAAGTTTGGCCACTGTCTGTCAACAAAGTGGATTGCTCTTTCGATCCGCTTTGCTCTCTCGACGTGATCACAAATTATCTTCCAACAAAAACTTCTGTCAACAAATCCCTCTAATCTAGACATAGCCTCAGAGAAAATGCAAACCTTACAAATAGCCTGCCTATTTTAACTAATTGATGGTGTCTGTTTATGTACAGAAAGGAAGTACAAATGCGAATCTATATGCATAACTCCTTCTGGCAATAACAGCTGTGTCTCACCATAAAATGTAGCATTGTCCTTGTTCCAAACTCAAGACCTTTGATATTTTCACTTTCAAAAGGGCAGTAGTTTGAGAATGGTCACAGGACATGGTTTATACATGACAATCTCCCACAGGCAAAACCCTGTCTAACGGCACCACCTTAAAATATACCGAAGTATCCAATACAATTTTATTTGACTTTTAGTTGCTAGCCATGTCATCTTCACCATTTTTTCTCCTCTGGATGATGCACGGCAGTGAGTGGCTGGGTCCCTGAAATAGCTCCATTCCTGGACTCTCTCAAACAACCCAAGAAAGCAAGGGCTTAGATGATATAGAATAAAAATAGCATTTGGTCCTCAGAAGTGCACTCCTACTCTATGAAGCCTAGGAATGTACACTGGGACCATCCTCAGTCTTCACTGCCAATTATCAGTTACTTTAATTACAAAGGTTATGTCTACACATGCCCCTCCCTTTCATAAGCACTAATATGACTAGTAAGCACCTCATTTGCACAATGGCAGCCACACAGAGCATCAAAAGTGCTGCTTTCAGATTGGAAACTAGCTGTATAGATGGGGTTATTTCAAATCCCAGTTTTCAAAGCACTCTTCTTCCTAATTTTTTTTGGCACTTTCAAAATCAGAGTTTCCTTTCGAAGGAAGCCCGTCTACATTCATATTGGCTTCTCTATACTCGCTCCAATAAGACTAAGTTGAACTCTGCAAGCCTATAGTACATTAACATAACAAGAGTTGGTACATACTGATATAGATACACTCCCTCTCAGGGGTGTCCTCTTTTTTGAAATTTCAAATATGAGTACCCTAAAAAAACAGAGATTCCAACTTCTGGCAGCTGAAAGCACTGTGGCTGAGCCCAGACAAGCCTGGGAGGAAGACATTTTTGGGTCAGGAAGCAGGCTAAAAAAGTATGTTCCTAGTGCAGTTAAAAAAGAAGTTGTTTCGTGCTATTTGATTCTGTCTGCATTCAGAGACAGAACTTTGTATATTTTTCTAAATAAATAAAACTGCATCAAAGAAATACCTGACTATCGCCAATGTATACTCCCAGCTAGAGCATCCCCTGGGCTCTAAATCTGGCTGCTACTCAGGTTGGAGAGTGGAAACAAAGTTTTGCCACTCCACATTTGCCTGACTAAGGTTACGCCTTTTGGACCTGTTTGAGTGGCTTGTAGTTACTGGGAAGCTGATGCACTATGCCCCTTTGTGTTGGGGGAAGTAAGGTGTGATTTCCCCCCATTTTGTCTATGAACGTACTGCCTCACTGGGCAACTAGGCAGATAGATTTCTGTTCATTGCTGTTTTGACATTGGAGCTGAACAAGCCCTGGTAAAGTCTGACTCTTTTTAAATATTGATTTTCTGCAGAGTTCAACAACGAACATAGTCTAGTTTGGACAGAAGGAGGAGGAATTTAGTCTGGGTAGTTCTGCCACGCTCTCCAATTTGGCTACGTCTACATGTGACCCTCCCTTTTGGAAGGGGCATGTAAATGAAGTGGGTCAAAAATGCTAAAGAGGCACTGATATGGATATTCAGCTCCTCACTTGCATAATGGTGGCCACCCAGCATGTCAAAAGTGACTTAAATGGTGATATGATCAGGTGGTCAATTTACAGAAAGAAGTGGACCACTGGAGGACCAAAACAGCCTTTGGAAGGGGATGCCAGATGGGAATACAGTTGCTATGACACCAGGATATAGGGAGGTGTGAGGCCAGCCTTCTACATGATGACACAATTAACTACTATGTATACATGAAGAGGATATTGACAGTATCTACTGTACACTGTACTAATGAATAGGAAGGCATTACTGCTTTGGGCAATGTAGAAGTGGAAAGTGGAAAAAAATTCTCCAATACTTCTGAAAATCATGCTTCTCAGCTCAGAAACTCCCAATAATATGAGGCCAATTCCTGAAAGATGTTAACCATCCTTACAAGATCCCAATGACTGAAGGCTCAGGACCATAATTCTTTATTTCAGGTTATCGCTGCCCCCCAAAAAAAGTATCAAATTTGATTTCTTAGTTCATAGCATTCTTGAACATGATCCTTTTAACCAACAACCCTTTAATCTTTATCTCTTCACATCTTTAGGACCTCGGTTCAACAAAGCATTTAAGCAAGTGCTCAAGTCCATCCCTATTCAGCAAAGCACGGGAACACATGCTTGCTTCTTTAAAATGAATGGACCTAAGCTCATCCCTAAAGTTGAATGTTTTCATTAAGAGGGTTGGACTGCTGAACTGACACCCCAGAGATGAAACTTTACAACTTTTACAAACATTACCCATAGGGGTGAAGCAGGGTGGCGATGAGGAGAGAGACTAGAATGTGGGAATTGGGTTTGGAATGTGGAAGTCAAACACCGGCTCAGCTATGTTAAGCATGATACAATTTATAGTCTTTACAGCAAGCGCCACATGGGCATAAGGGTCTGCCTATGTGAAGCTCAGTGAAGGGCTGGGATCTTCTCAGTGCAAGACTAGAACCTGTCGTCAAAGAACTCCCAGGTTCAATGTATATGCGCCCCTCCCTCACAAAAATGGCGTGAAAATTTACTGGCCAAAACACAAATGTCTGTTCACTTGCCTTTAATCATGGTGGTTAATAATGAGAAACTAATGATACTTTACTTGCCCACTGAAAACTAAAAATGACTTGCCCCAGCTGTGCGTACACAAGGATGATGAATGCACACATTAATATTCTTTCATAATGCACTTAGTGCTCCCTCTGAGAAGCCACCAAGGATCTGACGGAGACAGATTTCAAACTAATGTGAGGAGACAATTTTTGAACTTTTGCTGAATATAATTTATTACGACAAGGAGAAGTTATGAATATTATATTAGCTGGTCTACCAGACTCGGGAAGAATGGTAAGGATAATGATCATCTTCAAGGACATTACAAAACAACTGAGAATCAGGAGAATATTTTACAATAAGGTATTACCTTATAGACATAGCATAAAGGAAGCAATATTGAACGCAAAGAGGTGAATGTTTGTTTCCTGAGTCTGAAAACAAGAAGAAGTCCTGTGGCACTTTATAGATTAACAGATGTTTTGAAGCATAAGTATTTGTGGGCAAAGACCTGCTTCATCAGATACATGAGTGAATGGTTCCAGAGGAGGGTTTAAATACATGGGCTTATGAGAAGGAGTGAGTCCCAGTCAAGGGGATGGCCAGAGTTGAGGAGGTCTGTTCAGTCACAGAGGATGTGGCCCATTATCAGTGGTTAATATGGAGTTGTAAACATTAAGAGAAGAGAAATCAGGTCAATTGAGTCAGGGAGGATGTGGCCCATTATCAGTAGCTAATGTGGAGGCATGAACATCAAGAACGAAAGAACTGCTTTTGTAATTGACCAGCCACTCCCTGTCTCTGTCCAATCCTTGGTTGATGGTGTCAAATTTGCAAATGAATTGCAGCTCTGCAGCTTCTCTTTGGAGTTTGTCTTTAAAAAATTTTTGTTGCAGGATGGCTACTTTTAAATCTGCTACTGAATGTCCACGGAGACTGAAGTGTTCTACAGGCTTTTGTATGTATGAATCAGGAATGGTAACAGAGGTGGGAGAAGGAGGAAAACATCACTAGTTATCCCCTGAAGTCCTATTTGCATTCTGTCCTGGCAAATTGAGATCTGCTGGGTTACCTGAGCTGGCAGTCCCTAGGTTTGTACGCCTTATGCTGGGCTTTCTCAATGGAAAGCCCTTAGCTAGAATTTGTTTGCTTACCCTGCCCTGAGTTTTGATTCCATGGCACACTGCAAGCCTATCTATTCACACAGGGCATGTTGACACTGCATCTGCAAATATGCATCTCGGCTTAGGCACACAGATACACACTAGCTTTGCCTGAGCAAGTGTGCTAAAAATAGCCGTGTGCAGTGCCAACAATGTGGGCTAGCCACCTGCGTTCAGATGCAGGCTTGCTCCCAGCTGAAATGTGAATGTACCCTGGGGCTTTTCTTGAGAGGGTTGTTGAGCATGATTTGTGAGTCCCTAGATATCTGACACTGGTGGGATGCAGCTTTATTGTCTTTTTTGTTATTTCTGTATATAAAATGAAAAAGTAATATGCTTAGAACACTTTTAAGATCTCCTCCCATTTCACAAACTACATTTTGGGTTACAGCAATTCAGGGATTTGTTTGCCCCTTACTTCAAACTAACTTGCTGAATATGTCTTCTCATGTCCATGCTAAAGCCTTGGTCCCATCTGAAATTCTCACGCTGGTCCTTTAAGAGAAATGGCAATTGAAAATAGCTTTATGTAGGTAATATGTGGCTATATGTAGATAATAATTTCAAAAATGCACAAAGCAATGGGATGTAATTTTCACAAAAGCTTTCTTATCTTATCTTTCTTATCTTATTGTTCATCAATGATCTAGAAAATGAGGTAAGCAGTGAGGTGGCAAAGTTTGCAGATGACACCAAGTTGTTCAGGACAGTCAAAACCAAAAGGGTTGTGAAGAACTACAAAAAGATCTCAGCAAACTGAGTGATTGGGCAGCAAAATGGCAAATGAAATTTAATGTGGGTAAGTGTAAGGTAATGCACATTGGAAAAAATAACCCAAATTACACGTACAACATGATGGGGTCAAATTTAGCTACAACAGATCAGGAAAGGGATCTTGGAGTTATAGTGGATAGTTCTCTGAAGACATCCATGCAGTGTGCAGCGGCAGTTAGTAAAGCAAATAGGATGTTAGGAATTATTAAAAAAGGGATAGATAATAAGACAAAAGATATCATACTTCCCCTATATAAAACTATGGTACGCCCACATCTTGAGTACTGTGTGCAGATGTGGTCTCTTCACCTCAAAAAAGATATATTGGCATTAGAAAAGGTACAGAAAAGGGCGACTAAGATGATTAGGGGTTTGGAACGGGTCCCATATGGGGAGAGGCTAGTGAGACTGGGACTTTTCAGTCTGGAAAAGAGGCGATTGAGGGGTGATATGATAGAGGCATATAAAATCATGAATGGTGTGGAGAAAGTGAACATAGATAAATTTTTTACCTTTTCCCATAATACAAGAACTAGGGGACACCAAATGAAATTGATGGGTAGTAGGTTCAAAACTAATAAAAGGAAATTTTTCTTCACACAGCGCACAGTCAACCTGTGGAACTCCTTGCCGGAGGAGGCTGTGAAGGCCAGGACTCTATTAGGGTTTAAAAAAGAGCTCGATAAATTTTTGCAGGTTAGGTCCATAAATGGCTATTAGCCAGGGGTAAAGTATGGTGCCCTAGCCTTAAGTACAAGGGCAGGAGATGGATGGCAGGAGATAAATCACTTGATCATTGTCTTCTGTTCTCCTTTTCTGGGGCACCTGGCATTGGCCACTGTTGGCAGACGGGATACTGGGCTGGATGGACCTTTGGTCTGACCCAGTATGGCCATTCTTATGTTCTTATGTTCTTATGTTCTTAGTGGGAAGTGGGGAAAGGAAGGTTTCAAAATTGTATTTTTTTTACCAGGTGTGTAGCTGGTTTACAAAAATGTTATGGAACACAGCCACAAAAAGTAATATTTTTAAAAACGCAATTGAAGTTTTCTTCCAAAAAATGCTGCCAAAAGATTGAATTTCAGAGAATTTTGACTAGCTCTAGCTGTTATTATGATGTTATGCTCCTTTTCTTTTCCCTGTTCTTTCTATACTTGTCTTCCTAGGTTGTAAGTTCTGGAGCAGGGACCATGCCTTCCTTTCTGTTTGTACAGGGCCTAGGACTGAACCAATGATAGGATACGCACCCTAGACTTCAGGAAATACAAAAAATACCCTGGACTTCAGAAAAGCAGACTTTGACTCCCTCATAGAACTGACAGGAAGCATCCCCTGGGATGCTAACATGATGGGGAAAGGAGTCCAGGAGAGCTGGCTGTCTTTTAACGAAACTATTGAAGGCGCAGGAACAAAGCATCCCAATGAGCAGTAAGAAAAGCAAATATGGTGGGAGACTGACTTGAGGCAGTGAGGACCTTGGTGAGCTTAAACACAAGAGGGAAGCGTACGTGAAATGGAAACTTGGACACATGACTAAGGAGGAATATAAATATATTACCTGAGAATGCAGGGTTGCAATCAGGAAGGCCAAAGCACAACTGGAATTGCAGCTAGCAAGGAATGTGAAGGGTAACAAGAAAGGCTTCTACAGGCATGTTGGAAATAAAAGGGTGATCAGGAAGGGTGTGGGCCCCTTACTGGATGAGGGACACAGTGCTTTTTTTGTGCCAGTTCTGATTACCAACACCTCAGCAATCTCCTGCCATGGGATTGGCACAGGGCGGGGGGGTGGGGGGAGTGGGGGTGGAGCAGGGAGCCAGCTGAGTACCAGATCCTCTATTTTTTTTACAAAAAAGGCACTGGAGGAAGGTAACCTAGTGACGGATGATATGGGAAAAGCTGAAAAACTCAAAGCTTTTTTCCCCTCTGTCTTCATGGACAAGGTCAGCTCCCAGACTACTGCACTAGGCAATGCAGTACGGTAAGGAGGTGGGCAGCCCTCTGTGGAGAATGAACAAGTTAAGATCTATTTAAAAAAGCTGGACATACACAAATCCATGGGACCAAATGTAGTGCATCGAAGGGTACTGAGGGAATTGGCAGATGGCATTGCAAAACCTTTGGCCGTTATCTCTGAAAACTTGTGGGCATTAGGGGAAGTTGTTGGTGATTGGAGAAAGGCAAATATAGTGCCCATTTTTTTAAAGGGAAGGAGGACAATCCAGGGAATGACAGACCAATCAGCCTTACCTCAGGTCCCCAGAAAAATCATGGACAGGATCCTCACGGAATTCATTTTGAACCACTTGGGAGAAAGGAAAGTGATCGGGAAAAGTCAACATGGATTCACCAAAGGCAAGTCATGCCTGACCAACCTGATTGCCTTCTATAACAAGGTAAATGGCTCTGTGGTCATAGGGAAATCAGTGGATGTGATATAACTTGACTTTAGCAAAGTTTTTGATATAGTCTCCCACATAATTCTTGTCAGCAAGTTAAGGAAGTGTGGTTTGGATAAATGGACTGTCAGGTGGACAGACAGATGGCCACATGGTCAGGCTCAAAGGGTAGTGATAAACAGTTCAAAGTCTGTTTGGTGGTTCTTTACAAGCAGAGTGCTCCAAGGATTGGTTCTAAGGCCAGTTTTGTTCAACATCTTTTTTAATGACCTGGATGAGGGGATGGACTGCACCCTCAGCAAGTCTGTGTATGACAGTAAGCTGGGAAGAGAGATAGACATGTTGGAAGGTAGGGATAGGGTCCAGAGAGTCCCAGACAAATTGGAGGACTGGGCCAAAAGAAATTTGATGAGGTTCAACAAGGAGAAGTGCAGAGTCCTGTTTTTGGGACAGAAGAAACCCAAGCACTGTTACAGACTGTGGACCAACAGGCTAAGCAGCAGCTCAGCAGAAAAGGACCTAGGGATTATAGAGGATGAGTCAACAATGCGCCCTTGTAGACAAGAAAATTACTGGTATGTCAGGGTGCATCAGGAGATGCAGCGGATCTAGAGAAATGATTATTCCCATTTATTTGGCACTGATGAAGCCACATCCGGAGCACTGCATCCAGTTCTGGGCCATCCCACTGCAAAAAGGGTGTGGATGTGTTGGAGAGAGTCCAGCGGAGGACAACAAAAATGATAGGGGATTGGGGCACATGACTTACGAGGAGGGGCTGAGCAAACTGGACATATGTAGTCTGCAGAGGAGAAGATGAGGGGGGATTTCATAGCAGTCTTCAGTTACCTGAAGAAGGGTTCAAAGAGGATGGAGCTAAGCTATGCCCAGTGTTGGCAGATGACAGAACAAGAAGCAAAGGTCTCAGGTTGCAGTGGGGGAGGGCTAGGCTGGATGTTAGGAAAAACTATTTCACTAGGAGCGTGGTGAAGCACTGGAATGTGTTACCTAGGAAGGTGGTAGAATTTAAATCCCTAGAGACTTTTACGTTCTGGCTTGACAAAGTTCTGGCTGGGATGATTTAGTTAGGGTTAGTCCTGCTTTGGGCAGGGGGATGGATTTGATGACCTTCTGAGGTCTTTATGATAAAGGAAACAAGGCCTGTATGGCTACGTCTACACGTGAAGCCTACATCGAAGTAGCCTATTTCAATGTGGCGACATTGAAATAGGCTATTTCGATGAATAACGTCTACACGTGCTCTAGGGCTGGCAACGTCGATGTTGAACATCGACGTTGCGCAGCACCACATCGAAATAGGCGCAGCGAGGGAACGTCTACACGCCACAGTAGCACACATCGAAATAAGGGTGCCAGGCACAGCTGCAGACAGGGTCACAGGGCGGACTCAACAGCCAGCCGCTCCCTTAAAGGGCCCCTCCCAGACACACTTGCACTAAACAGCACAAGATACACAGAGCCGACAACGAGTTGCAGACCCTGTGCATGCAGCATGAATCCCCCGCTGCAGCAGCAGCAGCCAGAAACCCTGGGCTAAGGGCTGCTGCACACGGTGACCATAGAGCCCCGCACGGGCTGGAGAGACAGCGTCTCTCAACCCCCCAGCTGATGGCTGCCATGGAGGACCCCACAATTTCAACGTTGCGGGACGCGGATCGTCTACACGGTCCCTACTTCGACGTTGAATGTCGAAGTAGGGCGCTATTCCGATCCCCTCATGAGGTTAGCGACTTCGACGTCTCGCCGCCTGACATCGAAGTTAACTTCGAAATAGCGCCCGACGCGTGTAGCCGCAACGGGCGCTATTTCGATGTTAGTGCCGCTACTTCGAAGTAGCGTGCACGTGTAGACACAGCTTATATGTCATAAGAAGCAGCATAAAAAGGGACAAAAGAGGCATGTATAAATTAAAAACTCATAAAGATCCTCTGGTTCTTTTGAAATCTGTCTGAATCACCGAAGCAGTGGAAAAGGATTTTAAGCCCGCTCTAAAGCAGCTCATGAGCTCTCTTTCTTCCCCTCTTCCTTGGTGCAATAAACATGTACTCCGTGAAGCTGAGGGTTCCGTCCAGGCCAACTATTTCAGCTTCCAGTGTGCACAGTGTACCTAATAGTTACATTTTGATGTGGAGGCAAACTCACCTTTTTATCCACAGGTGCCAGGAAGTGAAGGTAGAGTAGAGGCTCTCAACCTTTTATTTCTGAGGCCTCTTAACATGCTATATAAAAAGTCCCTGGCCCACCTGTGCCACACTCAATATAAAAGCCATGGCTTGCATGAGGGGGTAGCAAGCAGGGCACTTGCCTGTGGCCCCATGCCAATGAGACCCCCAGGAAACTAATGGCCCTGGACCACTGGTTGAGAACCACTGAGTTAGAGCATACATGGGACTGGATAATCTTTGATGCAGGACCTTACAGAATCCAGCTCCACAGAGTTCCAAGAATGCTTCACAAGTGGGACATTATGTAGGCCGGCAGAGGCTACTTCAACTGCTAAACTGGAGTAGTCTGCTTGGAAACGCTCCAGAACCCTTTTCCATCCTTCACAGGTCTCCCAAATACCTAACTGAGATCTCTGGATTTGGGACTTGATTTAACCCTGAAATGAACCAATGAAAGGACTTACCATTTTGCTGCTTCTCCTCTCCTGTCGCTTGGTGAGACTCAGTGCCCTTGTCTGCTCTAGACTGGTTTTTCCCTTGAGAGGTTTCCAGTTTGTTCACACCACTTTTCCGAGTCCCATGTACACGGCTCTTCCTAGGTTCTGTGCTCTTATTTTCCCCGGGATTTGGTTCTTTGCTGTTTTCTGACTTGGCTGTTGTGATATCCTCAGCTGGCTTTTTCTCTTCTTTTTCTTCTGTTCTCTTTTCATCTGTTCCCTGATGAGCATTTTCCTCTGCTTCTCTCTTAGCTTTTTCTTCTGCATCCTCAGGAAAGGGGAAAACAAAATGAAGGCAGGGTCGGGGGGAAGGAAATCAACACCATCAGCAGATTTGCCAGAGCAATACCATACACACACTTTAAATCCAATTTCAGCCATGTCCTCTCAAATGATACTAACTTAGGCTATCTCTAGACTACAGGGATTTGTCGGCAGACGTTTGTGCCAGTAGATATCTTGCGACAAAACTTCTGTCAACAGATCACATCCAGATGGTAAGGCAGGTAGAGAGAGCAATCCGCTCTGTCGACAGAGAGCGACCAGACTGCAAAACGGCCAACCGGAATCACAGCAGACAGGGTTGCACAGCATCCTGGAGGCCTCCTCTGTTGTCTGAATGCCGCCTGGAACATCAGACCTGAATTTCATTGACAGATCTCTGTCAACAGCAGTGTTCTTCCTCATGGCCAGTGCAGCACAGATGTCGACAAAAGTGCTGCATTCTGTCCACTTCTTGTTGACAGAACGCACTTTCCATTCTGGATGCTCTGTGGGTTTTGTCAACAAAACAGCTGTTCTGTTAACAAAGCCCTGTAGTCTAGACATAGCCTTAGATAAATGTGGGAAATTAACATGACAAGAAAAAGATACCAAAAGCAATAAAGCATTTAGGGTGAGATCTTCAAAGTGCTCAGCACTGGCCTGGCTGTATTCGCGTTAAAGTCAATTATTTGTGGTCATTTTTGAAAATCCCCCACTAACATAATTGCAAATATGGAGCCCAAACATTTTATACTAACGTGTTTTAAAAAGCAAATTAAGGGGAGAACAGTTCAACATCTGTGTAAAATTGAAGGGGAGGGCCTCATTTCACCCCTGGCATATGCATGTGAAAAATCAATCAAATTCAATTCGTTTCACATTATATCCAAACCCAGCCCCATCTGGAAAAGTGTGGCCCTTGGAACAGTTCAGCATTCTTCCTCAATTTCAGTCTGTCTCTGCTGGCTTCCTACTCCCTTTCTTTCCTCTCACTCTTCCCTAAATTTTCTTTCCTTCCTTCTGGTCTCATGCTTTGGCTATGGATGTTTAGAAGTATGCAGTGACCTTCTATCACAAATGATCCAAAAGAGCTTCACAAAAGTGCAATGACACACAGTCTACACAAGTACCACAGTCTTGCAGCTGCTTGTGGGGTGGAATTTGTGTCGGAACACCATAGGTCAGTCAGAAAGAGAACAGCTGATGCAACTGGAAGTGAAAGGCAGGTAAATTCAACCCCTTTATGCCTCTTCTCTCAATCTGTCTTTTGGGGAGTGTCACATCAGAAACATGGCTGGACTCTTCGCACCAAGTCACTAGTGGTATTTTATTTCCCAGGGACAGGAGGCCTGTCAGCAGAACTGAGTACCCCTATCATTGGGCCACCTGTCTATGAGTTGTAAATCAATGGAAGCACAAGAAGGGCAGCTAAGCATGGAAACAATCAGCCCTTAGAAATAAGAACATTTCAAATTTCATACAAGAAAATTAATAAAGAACAGTAACTTCCCTCTTTAAAAGTAATCTATTTGCATGTCCAGCAATCTGAACATGGGTTCTGCTGAGACAGCAGACACTTAGAACCAATGATTTAATTCTTCCTGTCTCTTAGGACTTTCTCAACTTAACTGTGACTTGTACCACTAAAATACAGTTTTTTGGCTCCTGAGGGCCCAATCATTTGGACTGCTGAACAACATCTACCAAGTGCTGAGCACCCTCAATTTAAATCCAAATGGAGTCAAAGGAAGTTGACAATTTTCTACATCTCTGATAACAGTACTCTATATCTTGCAGGATCAGGCCCCCACGCAAGGGAGTAAGAAGTGTTTACTAAACATCTCCTCACATGCAGCCAAAAATTTTTGATAACTGAATCAGAGCAATTTTCTTCAGAAAATTGACCAAAAAATGGAAGAAAACAGAAGGGGGAAGGGAAATGTCGTTGTATAAGAAGCATCAATCTGTATTTCCTTGCCAGCAGCTGACAAAAGTTAATTAATTTTTAAATTAATAAATTATGGATCACATGAAAATATAATTAAATTAGATATGAGCCTCCCACACTTTATTAATCATTTCTGAAATAATCTGTTTCCATAGATGGCTCAGTATGCACATAGATCTTATCCTTACCAGCAATGATGCAGTGAAAGCTTTCCAGAGCCCTCCCTTCATTTTGAACTCTTTGAAAAAATTTGCTAACATTTTGCAACCCTAATCACGAGAAATAGCTGAATCTCATGAAAAAACTGCAGGAAACATTAATCTACACAGAGATTTAGATAGAAAGTTGCCTGTTATTAAAATTAGTGTCACAACATGGTTACTCTGTACAGTGCTTTTATACCTTGGGGCAGATGTTTATTCTAGTTCTTAATTTATAAATATTTAGTAATGATCTTTTAAGCAGTAGAAGATGAGCAGCAAGCCCACTTATTTTGCCTGTATAGTCCAAGACATTTTCCAAGAATAGCATACTCAATATAAAAACAAATTTTTATTCCTAATATCCTCACTAAAGATACTACTGTATTCTATGGAAATAGTATAAGTCATTGCTTCTGGTCCTAAATTGTTGGGCTATACAGCTATGCACTAATAAATAGCTGCACACTCTCCTATTAATGATGATGATGTATTTGGAGTGTACTTGTGCCTGTATAACGGAGATTATAGTTCCATTGTGCTAGGCCCTCTGCAAACACACTGAGCAATGGTCTCCATCCAAAGAGCTTGTAAGACAAACAGGTAAAGCAGATAAAGTGGCAGGAAACAGGCACTTAGAGGTGAAATGATGTGTCCAAGGTCTCAAAACAGGCCAATGGCAGAACTAGGAATAGAACCCAGATCTCCTAAATTCTAGACTCCATTGCTCAGCCAATCCAGCAACAAGTCCTGAATTTATAAAGATCTTTAGAATGAAAAGTTTTGTATAAACATGTCTATTAATGAACACACCCAGAAACGTACAAAGATTTAAAAACTGACAAGTAGAGGCAAACCAGAATCTAACAAATGTTATACATGTCCATTTCAATCATGTGACTTCTGATGCCTATTTTAACAAAAATCCTTATTCAGAGCACTCACTGCAGATGGGTAGAAGACAAATTTAAATACACAGGCCCCATTAACATCTGACTTAGGCATTTGTCTGTAGGCAATCAGTAAAGTATGTATTCAGTTCCCTGATGGCCTCTTCTGCATACAGGATTTAGATAGTGCAGGTGTGCACTTTAGACAAATAAACAGTATTCGCTGTCATGAAAACCTTATGAATAGCAATGATATGTTAAAGTACAATAGATTGGCCACATACATTCAACTGTTATATACTAAAAACCATCTGGCCATGTTGATGACTATAGTCATTTGGTAAACTTTAATTTGTTTTCATCAGATCTTTTTGATCCAAAAAGAACAGATGAAACGAATAAATACAATTTTAAAAAGTAAGAGCAAGCTGAAATCAATTGGCTAATTAACTGACTTCTATTTTTTGTCAGGAGAAGAAGCATAAAAAGGGTTGTTACTTCGTAAGGTGTGTTTTAACCTCAAGGAAAATTTTATTTGGTTAATAAACTTTTCCCCCTTTGTCATCCAAAGAGGTTTTATAATTGAGAATGAGCAATCTGCTTCAGTTAATACAAAAATGGAACCAAGTCTTCCACTATGCCTTAAGCCAAGTCCAGATCAGTTTGGTTAAAAAACTTTCACCTTTGCCTTTCACCTTCCTTTCTCGTTTCCACAAAAGTATTACAGGTTGAAATTCTCTAGTCCAACACTCTCTCCTCCATCAACATGTGTAATCCAGCATGATTTTAGTTAGCCAGAAAACCACTTATCATAGCTGTGACCAAGTTTCTTATGGCTCCATAAAGTTTGTTTACAGCCACCAGTCCTGGCTCTCAATGGTCTGTGCTGTTATTTAGCTGTAATTTACCCCTACATGTCTTCCAAGAGTCCAGTAAGCAGTAGAAGTATTGGCCATACTGCTAGACAATATTGACCTTCCGTGGGCTGGCAAATTCTCTCATTTGACACCTGTCAGGTCCTGCAAGAGCTGGACTAGAGAAGTTCAATCTGCACAATTACTAATAATGAACATCAATGTAGCTCCTACAGGTCACAATCAGGATTCAGGCTTCATTTTGCTGGGCACTATTCAGACATACAGAAGAAATCGTCCCTGCCACAGAGAAAAGTATCTCACCCTATAGCAAGGTAGAGTTTGATCCTGCAAATATTTACTGAATGGGTTTATGTTGGTTACTGGGTG
The DNA here is from genome assembly GCF_033958435.1 of Carettochelys insculpta. Taxonomy (NCBI): domain Eukaryota; kingdom Metazoa; phylum Chordata; order Testudines; family Carettochelyidae; genus Carettochelys; species Carettochelys insculpta. Next base: position 189,396,348 of record NC_134138.1, on the reverse strand, counting down.
TATGAATAGGTCTGAATGGGAGTGTTTATAGTATTAAGTCCCATGGCTATCAATTATTTGTAGGATAAGGCCCATAGGTAGAACTGTACAATGTTACCACCATACAATAAAAACAGTATTAAAATCAAACTGTCCAAGTCAAACTATTTAAATATATTGACTCAGTTAATCGAAGATCTGAGCAACAGGAATCCCACTCTGAGGAGATTTCACAAGCAGTCATAAAGACAGCTCCAGCTTTTCATGTGGGTATACTCCAAAGCCCACTGACTTCCCTTTACATTTTCTTTCTATCACCTTTTCTACTTCTGTCTTCACCACCCTCAACTGAAATACTCATCCCAACCCTCATGCACACAGTATATAAAAAGTATAAGGCTTTCAGCTGAGTTACATGGCACTCCTGACTTAAACTGTGGTGAGTACTGCTGGTCACTGGAGCAGATGGTTTCAAAAGTCACAGCTTACTTCAGAGCTAAGCGGGTGGGGAAAAAGACTGAAGGGAAGGAGGAAAAAAGAGCTTTCAGCCTTTCATTGTGAAGCTTGTCTGTTACCTTTGGTTGCTTTTGCTTTCCACTTCTCCCGGTTCTGCTGCACCACCTCCATCCAGGTGGCTTTAAAACACTTGAAGTCCACAGTGAGTATGGAACAGTTGAGTGAGGCACTTCCTTCTGACCCAGTGCTTTTGACACTTGATCTTTTAACTTCTGAGGGGCTAATGCTATTCAAACTAGGAGACAGAAGGTCAAACAGTGTAAAAGGAATTAGCACTCCATACACTTATATACAGCTAAGGGTGAAACAGACCACAGCCTTAAAATACCATACAGTCAGCCAACAAAAGTTACTATCCAAAACTTAAATTTCCTCTCTCTGTTCCCAAGCATGTGTTGGAAGAACTATTTCATGAGCTCATTCAGGATCTAATTTAGAATTCATGACACAATCTGGACCATTATAAGGAGCAGTGAGTCTAATTCCAATATAATTTCCGCTAGTGCAATTGTGTCAACACACAGTGATCTTGTTCCCAATTCACACCAGCGTGAGATGGAAAGTTTGCTGTAATTCCTTAGATATCTTAACCCTCTTATAGTGTGAACTTCAAGGAGGTCAGCACTTTTAATGCACATCTATGTTGCATAACGCTAGTAAAGTTGTGTGAAAGTTTCCATTCTCACTTTGCAGATTTTTCATTATTAAAATGTGTGTGAAACTGCACACCAAAACTTTCTTGCATAATTAAATTCCAGTCACTAAAAATGTAACTCAAACACATTTTGCCTTTGCATAAATAGGAAATAGTGTCCTGCAACTCTTTTTCCTTTCGAAATAGATGCAAACACTATTCAAGACAGTACTTTATAACTTTTTTGTGTCAACACCTGAAAAATTACTAAATGTCTCCTGAAACTTCCCTGAAGTGCATCAGGCACTATTCATGCCCTATCTCACGTTTCTATAGGTTCCTGACTCAGAAATGGGCTAATGGATTGTCCACATCATGATCTCTGGACATCGATCTCTACTAGCTCTTAGTTCTATGGCACTGAACTACAACCTCATTTAGATTTTAGCACTACCAGCAGCTTCAGTGAATTTTACATGTGCTTAAAATCAAGTTCAGATGCAGACAAATTTGAAAGGAATCCAAAAAGCAACAAAATAATAACCAATCTAGAAGATCTAATGATGTAGAAAACTCAAGTGCCTATACAATTGTTGACAACAGTGACTAAGGGCTGAGGGTAGAAGAAAGATGACTGACTGGTACAAGGCGTTTTTAGCTTGTCTGCTGCAAAATTTAAGTTTCAATTCCAACCCTCTTCCTTGAAGTTCAAGGGCTTTTAGGACTCAGGGTCTGATGGTTTAGGTTATGGAAACAGAGCATCATGGGATCCAGTTTCAGATTCTGAACTGCCCCAGGTGTCAGAGACAGACGGATATTGAATTTTGGTTACAACCAATGTCTGTCTCTAAATATCTGCTGAGTATAAGCATCAAAGGTGGAAACAAACTATTTAGTGTGCTATAAAGGGTGACAAATAGAAGGAAAGGAAGATAATGAAAATTCAGTTTGATAACTAGGAAATACTCCTTTGCAGTGAGACTAGTAGACTTCTGAATCATTCCTTAAGGGAAGAGATTTAAGCTCCATTGGAGAAGACATGTACAAGTCAATGGAGAATATACAGTGTCTGGAACACTGGCAAAGGGACTGGCTAAATGACCAAATAATTCTTTTTTCTCTCTCAAATTTCTACTTCAGATTGAAACTATCTAATACGTCACTCTCTCATCCAGCAACATCCGTAATCTGGCATGATTTTAGTTAGCCAGATGACTACTCATCATAAGTCTGAACGAGTTTCACGTGGTCCCATAAAGTTTGTTTACAGCCACCAGTCCTAGCTTTCAGTGTCCTCTGCTATTGTTTAGCTGTAATTTACCCTTAAATGTCTTCTAACAGTCAGTAAGCAGTGGAAGTGTTGGTATTGCTGCTAGACAATATTGACCTCCCAGGGTCCAGCAAATTCTCTCATTCAGCACCAGGGAGGTCCTGAGGGTGCCAGAAGAGAGAAGCTGTATTCTGACTAATCAGATAAAGGTGAATAGCATATGAATTATCACATTAGTCTCCCATTCAAGGCTTTTGAATACTCACCCTGTAATGGTGGGCCAGCACAGGAGAAACCCTATACTTCAAGATGGTAACATCATAGCACTTATGACAGACGATCAGATTAAATTAAAATGAGACTCTACATTCAATTCCAATGACTTCTGATCTTGGATAGATGTATAAATTAAGCAATAATCAACCATTTCCGATTATCCTTCATGGTCTCTCCATTTCTACTGCACTCCCTAACCCTATTTTGCTTCTGGTAGAAATCAATACAGAACAAATGGGAGGTCTGCACTTATACCCAACCAGTCCTAAGAGCACAGGCAGTGCTCGTGTACCAAAGCAAACATAGGTACTCACCTGGAACGTCTAAATCCAGTCATGCCAGAGCGGGAGGCTTCATCAATGAGCGGTGTTACAATCTTCTCTGTCATGTCTGTCAGCACAGTAAAAGTGGGCTCCACAATGAAATCAATAAAACCTGAACCAAAACAGAATGAGGATATACACAGAAGGGGTCAATATTTATGTTTTGCCATTGCCTGGCAATTATTTATTGTAATAGCACAGTGGATGAAAAGAATTACATGTTGAAAGAGGAACTGAAAAAGGACAAGGAAAAATGATACCGTGTATCAATCCCTACCATTAACTGATATTTTTGGTGCAATAATAGCTTCTTACATGTTGGAAAGAAAGTGTAAAAATTCAGAATATAAACAGATGCAATGGAACTTGTTTTGCACGAGTTTTTTGTTTGTTTGTTTTGAGTACCAAAGCCAAATTCTTGGAAGAAAGCAAATTTGGAGAAAGAAATTTCTAGAATCAGAAAAATAAAAGAATAGCAATAATGACAGTCTTCTTTGAATATCTAGTCAAAGTTTTGGGAAGTTAAACAAACAATCCCACTATGAAATATCAGTGGGGTTTTGTGAATATGCTGATCTGAAAGTTTGAACAGCTTGTAGTCATCAAGGGTCAAACATAATTCAGATTCTACTACATTAATTTTTAACAAATTAATATTTTATTTTTAATTCAGTAGGAGAGAGAAAAACACAGACCTAAATCTTTCCTCTATGGGCTCATGCACAAGGCTGTAGGGCTGAGAGGAAAGAACATAGGAAGTCTTCCTGCAAGTCAGCTTTTTATGCAAGCAGTAGGAATGGATTTATCCCAAGTTCAAAAAAGCACTAAGTTTTGGCCCATCTGAGGTGTTTACTTATACACCAGCCTTCAACCTCCTGTAGCTGTGCCCTGTACTGACATCATACAAAAACCATATAAGTATCAGAGGGGTAGCTGTGTTAGTCTGTCTGCAACAACAACAAGAAGTCCCGTGGCACCTTACAGACTAATGGATTTATAATCATATGGTAAGTAGAGCACTTTGGAGTTCGTGGTCACTAGATATGCTAATTAGATAAACTAATTTTTAAGACACAGATTTTTCAATTTTATTTTTCCCGCATGGTACCACTGTTGGGCACAGTTAGGTTATTTGGAGCCTTTGCTGTACATTCCCATACTGTAACACATCTGAATTTATTTTAAAATTTAACCTGAACTGTGGATTTCTTGGGTTTATAATGCCCTGTTTAGAGATACTTTACAACATCCTATAATGTATTTTACTCTAAATTATTGATATATATACTCCACCTTAACATAGCTTTTGTCTGGTATCTTATGCCTTGTCTTTACACTTTGAGATGGTGGTCCCAAGGCCAACTGCCTAGAGCAGTAGTTTTCAACCTATGGTCTTTGGGCCCCTGGTGGTCTGCTGATTATATACGAGAGGACCACAATAGGTTCTCATTACCAGAGTACAAAGGTTATCAACCTTTGGTCCACATAATATATCTAAGATTTCCAAAGAGGTCTACATCTCCTATTTGAAATTTTTAGGGATCTATAATTGAAAAAAGTCAAAAACTACTGGCCTAGAGCTTATTTTCATTCCATGTTAAAAAGGACACCAAGGTGATGCTAGTTAGGGAAAAATTTCTTGAGAGATGGCCATTCAGCAGCAACACTGTTTGATCATCAGCTTCAGGGGCCATAATTTTCTTTGCAGCCAGCCAAAGGACAAAAATAAAAGGATGTTGCTACATTAATCAGCTGTAAGAAACAGCGATGACAAGAAAGGCTGATTTTTAGTCAAAAGCAAAGCTTCCCTCTGCCTTGACTAAAAAGAAAGAGGCTTTAAATAGTTTAATTCTCCTGTTGAGAAACAAAAATGTCGGCCTAGTAATTCTTTGCAATTGACTGAGTTCTGCCTCTCACTGTCCTCCTCCCCTTCCCAGACTGTACCTTTGACCAAAGGTCTCACTAAGTATGTTAATTGCCTCTGATTAGACTTGTTCTCGGCATTTTCTTTACAAAACAAACTGGAAGGTGAAAGAATGTGTCATTTTTTTCCTTCCTTTTAAACACATTTTCTTGTTAAATTGCTTAATTTCTGTAGAAATGATATATGCTAAGAAACACTCTCTTTGTTGCTCTCAGCAAGCCATGCTCATCTGCCTTGGGTCTTTGAACCCACAATGACTAGAGCATGCTGAAAACAATTCTGGCAAAGCATTTTTTCATTGGACACCGCCAATTTGTTGAAATTAAATCATTTCATGGTGATTTTTACAATGTCTGGTGGAATCCTACCTGGTTTCCACCCATCTGGATCATCAGCAGACTACCACCACCAGAATTAGGGACCTCAGGGCTTATGGAGTCTGTGGTTGTCTGTAAATTAGGGCTTCATTCCTTTTCGCAGCAGATTTTAATATTTTTGCATTTCATTCTGAATTGCAACAAACCTAGATATCTGCCCAGCTCTGACAATGACGTTTCATAAAGCTGCAAAATATAACACAGTCTTAATTCCAATGAGGCGGGAACCTCTAGAGGTGATTTAGTACAGTCTCCTCTGATCTATAAACAAGCTGCTGAGATAGCCCAGAAATTCCAGGTCACCAACAAGAAAGTGGTCTGGGAACCTAAACTTATCTCATAAAGGGCATTTCCTTTTCTCTCTTGAGTCGAGGGCTACACAGCTGTAGGCAGCAGAAGAATTTGGAATTCATGACGAAATTAACTTCTGCAAAGTTGCAGAGGGATAGCCACATTAGTCTGTAGCTTCACAAACAACAAGCAGTCCTGTAGCACCTTAAAGACTGACAAATTGATTAGGTTATGAGCTTTCGTGGGTAAGATCCAATTCTTCCTCGAGTGCCCCCATAGGTGCTCCACGATAGGTGTCGGGCTTGCCCCAGCACCGCAGATCGGATCTTTCCAGCAGTTTCTGCCGGACCGCGCATGCGCCGGCGCACACCGCTCCCTTGCACGCTCCCAGCCACGTGTGCGATCCAGTCCCCGCCAGTTCCTTCTTAACCGCCATCGGCTGCAGATGGAATCCGCTCAGGCTGCGGCCAGAGTCAGCGTATTTAGAGTTTTTAGAGTTGTTAGAGTTTCAGAGGTCTTAGTTAGATTGTTTGATTCTTTATTGCAAAAAAAAATAAATAAATAAAGATATATGTAGAAAGTTCTTAGTCAGAGAGAAGGAGGAGCGGAGGCAACACGGGGACGTGAAGGCCAGTAGGCCTCCTGCCGCGGCAGGCTGTGGTCCATGGGAGGGGAACAGGCACAGAGAAGGTGCTAAGTACCCTATTAACACCTCAAAGACTCACCGCGATGTCCTCTTCAGGATTCAAAAAGTGTGAGTCGTGCCGCGAAGCTATGCCGGCCTCTGATGGGCATAGTCAATGCATTAGGTGCCTGGGGGAATCACACGTTACCCAGAAATGCTCCTTTTGTGCAAAGCTCACAGCTAGAGCCAGAAAGGATAGAGAAATGCGGCTGAAAATGCTGCTGTTTGATAAGGCCCTCCAGCCAGACGTGCCAGAAAGGCCTCAATTAGAGGGACCTACAGGGCTCCATAAAAGGAAGGCGGCATCCCTCACCCCCTCGGTGCAGAAACAGAGGAAGCTCTCTCCAGCCCGATCCCTGCCGGCGGCCACAGCGAGTGGGACGGGCGTAGCACACAGCCCCCAGCTGCAGTCACAAACAAGCAGCAGCGCGGCCGCGCACATGGCACAGGCTGAGCCTCCAATTACCAAGCAGCCGGCACGCACAGCCTTCAGAGAGGCAGCCAGGCAAGCACCAGAACCAGCGGCACCGCCGCAAGCGGCACAAACCCCCGCGGCGCCAACGGTGCAGGGCCAACAGGCACGCAGCCTGCAGGCACCAGAGGAGGCCATCCGCGTGGCACCGCAGATAAGCATGCCGAGCGCGGCGCCGAGATCCCTGGCACGTGAAGGGGCGGAGCCAGCCCCGCAGGGGAGGGGAAAGGCAGCAGCAAAAACCTGGCACCGCAGCCCTTCTCTGGGCAGGGCTGCAGGGCTGCTCTCAACAAGCCCTCCCCTTATGCTGCAAACACCAACCAGGAGACATGGGTCTCCCCCAGCCTACCCAGAGCCTCCTTCTCCATTCCTCCAACCAGCGTCACCATGGCTCGGGCCACCCTCGCCCTTTCTGGGATTTGACCCCCTGGAGTACTATCACAAACCAGTTTCACCATTGTCTCAGTCATCCAGACGATCTCGCTCTCCCAGACATTGGGGGTATGCACCTCGAGAGTGGTCCAGGTCTCCATCCCAGGAACCGTGCCCGTGCTGCCACGGTCGTCCTTATCACGCTGGGCATAGACACCACAGGCATACACCCAGGGGCAGGTCCCCCTCGACCGTCCAGTATCCCCACGGACACTCACGGACGGGGACAGAAACACAGTTGTCTCAGGGGGAGTTGATTTTGGAACCCCGAGATTTTCCCTCGCAAGCCTCCAGTGAGAGGGGGTACCACCGACAGCAGGACCCTGAGAGTTCAAGGGAGGCCTACCCTAGTAGTTCCCCCTTGTCCTCCCCCGACGAGGCTACGGCCCCCGGGGATGTTGCCCCCCCGGACGACCTCAAACAGTTTCAGGAGCTATTTAAAAGGGTGGCTTTCACGCAAGGCATCCAAACAGCAGAGGTGCAGGAGAAGCACCACAAGCTCCTCAAAAACCTGAGGCCCCCGGCCTCGTCCAAAATCACTATCCCGCTCGACGAAGCAATCATGGAGTCTGCTACCACCATATGGCAGACCCCGGCTTCCGCTCCACCTATAAACAAGAGAGCGGATAAGAAATACTTTATCCCAGAGAAGGGCATGGAGTTCCTGTTTAGTCACCCACAACCATATTCACTGGTGGTAGAATCGTCTCAGCAGAGATCGAAGACTTCCCAGTACAAAGCGGGGGGAACAGACAGAGATGCCAAGAAGCTAGAGCTATTCGGCAGAAAGGCATACTCCTCCTCCACCCTGCTGCTGAGAATGGCAAATTATGCAGCACATCTAGCAAACCACAATTTCGACAATTACTCCAGGCTTACTTCTCTCATGGATTCACTTCCAGAAGATAAGAAGCCGGTGCTGAAGGCCATCGTGCAAGAGGGCTATGCAGCTTCGAGGATAGGAGTCCAGATCGCCCTGGACGTAGCGGACACGGCGGCACGCTCAATGGCTACGGCAGTGGTCATGCGCAGGGAATCCTGGCTTCAGACATCGGGTATCCCGAGGGATCTGCAGGCAAAAATTGTTGATCTCCCTTTCGACACACAGAAGTTGTTTGCAGAGTCAACTGATTCTGTCCTTCATTCCAGTAAAGACTCAAGAGCTACACTCAGAACCCTCGGTATTTATACCCCTCCATACAGAAAGAAAATGTATTACCCTCAACAAAGGCGATATCCGCACCAACCTCAGCGTGCTCAGTACCAACAGGGCTACGACCAAGGGCGGCATCAACAGCAACAACAGTATAGAACTCCTAGGCGACGTTCCCAACAGAGCCGTGCATCCTCGGGGCAGGCCCAAAGGCAACAAGTTTGACGGACAGGTCGAGGGCTGCACTATTACTACCATCGCGCAATGTCATCCACAATTAATGTTCCATCATCACCTCCGATCGTTCTACTGACAATGGCAAAAGATCACCACAGACAAATGGGTACTGGAGATCATAGCCACGGGTTACGTGATCCCCTTTCAGTCGCTCCCACCGCCAAGACCTCCGCCCAGGCCTCATCTCAGGGATGCCTCCCACGAGGCGAAACTCAAGCACGAGGTGGACCACCTTATGCTCATAGGGGCAGTGGAAAGAGTGCCGGAGCGACTCCAGGGGAAAGGGTTTTATTCACGATACTTCCTCACAGAGAAGAAAACAGGAGGCTGGAGGCCCATCTTAGATCTTCGAGGCCTCAACCAGTACTTGCGCAAACAACGTTTTCGGATGATCACAGTTGCGTCTATACTCCCGGCACTGGACGATGGAGATTCGTTTGCAGCCCTCGACTTACAAGATGCGTATTTTCATATAATGATCCACCCGGCACACAGATGTTTTCTCCGGTTTATGGTTGGCAAAGAACATTTCCGATACAAGGTTCTGCCGTTCGGCCTCTCCTCGGCCCCCAGAGTCTTTACCAAGACCCTGGCAGTGGTGTCAGCCTACCTGCACAGACAGGGGGTATTTATATTCCCATATCTGGACGACTGCCTACTGAAAGGGGCCTCGAAGGCAGAGGTACTACGCATGATACGCGTAACAGCAAACACGTTTTCTTCGCTGGGCCTGGTCATCAACCTTGCGAAGTCAAAGATCGACCCCACACAAGACATAGAGTTCATAGGGGCACGCATAAACTCTATCACAGCAAGGGTTTATCTACCTGATGCTCGCTTTCGCGCCATCGGCTCCCTAGTGCAAGTCATTACATACAGCCCCACGGTGCCGGTTTTAATGTGCTTGCAGCTGCTAGGCCACATGGCAGCGGCAACGTTCGTGGTACAGAACGCCAGATTGCATATGCGCAACCTGCAACATTGGCTGGCGAGCGTCTACAAGCCGGCACCCCACACTGTCCACAGGGTGGTGTCGCTCACGACAGAGGTGTGCAGATCCCTACAATGGTGGGTAAACCCCAAGAACATGCTAACAGGGGTACCCTTTCACCAACCACAAATCTCTATTTTTCTCACTACCGACGCCTCCCACATAGGGTGGGGAGCACACATTGGCGAAAAAGTGATGCAAGGACTGTGGTCCCCTACGGAACAGTCACTGCATATAAATATACTGGAGCTCAGAGCAGTGTTCAATGTCTGCAAACACTTTCGAGACCACATACAAGGCAAAGTAGTCGGGATCAATACAGACAATACCTCCACCACGTTTTATATAAATCGACAAGGAGGAGCTCGATCCCGTGCCTTATGTGCGGAAGCAGTCCGGCTGTGGAACTGGTGTAGCACCAACAATATAACGTTGAAAGCCTCGTACTTTCCAGGCGCTCACAACGTGAAGGCAGACCAGCTGAGCAGGCGCTTCACACTCACACACGAGTGGCAGATCCGCTCCGATCTGCTACGACCGATCTTTCATGCATGGGAGTTTCCCCAGATAGATCTGTTTGCCACTCAACACAACAAGAAGTGCCCCCAATACCGCTCCAGGGCAGGACTGGGGCGGAGCTCCTTGGGGGACGCATTCGCGATTTCGTGGAAGGGCCCCCTGCTTTACGTGTTTTCCCCCACAGTGCTCATCCACAAGGTCTTGCAGAAAGCCAGGAGGGAGAGAGCCCGCATGCTCCTAGTAGTCCCAACATGGGATCGACAGCAATGGTTCCCCTTGCTTCTGTGCATGTCGGACCACCCACCGCTTCCCCTTCCGGTGGTGCTGGACCTACTCACGCAGGCCCAGGGGTCCATAGTGCACCCACACCCCCGAGGCCTGCGCCTGCAAGCATGGTTAATCCATGGCTCAGCTTCCTAGAGAGTACATGTACGGAGGGAGTACAACAAGTCCTGGAGAGTAGCCGAAGGACCTCCACCAGGAAGACCTACAAGCAGAAATGGACTCAATTCACTGCATGGTGTTCTACCAAGCAATTAGCTCCCCTCGATGTGCCTATACCTGTAATACTAGAATACTTACTGGACCTCAAGAGAGGAGGGCTCTCCCTATCCTCGTTGAAGGTCCACCTCGCCGCTATATCGGCTTTTCAGCATGAAGAGGAAGGGCCCACGGTGTTTGCCCATCCTATTGTTACCAGGTTCCTGAAGGGGCTGGTAAACCTGTATCCCCCTTGGAAACCGCTTCCACCATCGTGTAGCTTGGACCTGGTGCTCAGCATGCTAACGGGACCACCGTTTGAACCCTTAGCCACAGTTTCCCTCCGTCTCCTTACGATAAAGACAACCTTCCTTCTTGCAATCATGTCAGCTCGCAGGGTGAGTGAGCTCGCAGCAGTTATGGCAACGCCGCCCTGCACAGTATTCTCAAAGAAGGCGGTAACCTTACAGCTGCACCCAGCCTTCGTTCCGAAAGTTTCTTCAGAGTTCCACCTTAATGAGCCTATAGTTTTACCCTTGTTTTACCCGAAGCCTCACAGCTCCAGCAAGAAGGCACGCCTGCATCTCCTGGACATGAGGAGGGCGTTGGCCTTCTACATAGACAGGACTAAGTCCTTCCGGAAAACGGACAGACTCCTAGTCTCTCTCGCTCCCAGGTCAAAAGGAGAGGGTCTCTCTTCACAGAGAATCTCGAAGCACATTGTGTCCTGCATAAAGATGTGCTACGAATTTCGGAAAACCCCTTTACTGGCCCCGCTTAGGGCTCACTCCACCAGGGCGGTGGCGGCATCAACAGCCTTTTTCAAGGGCATCGCGCTAAAAGACATCTGCAGAGCGGCGATCTGGTCATCCTATGACACCTTCGCCAAGCATTATGCCCTACACCGGGTATTCCAAGAAGATACCCGCCTCTCGACAGCGGTCCTTTCGGGGCAAGCTGCACATAACCCGATTACCCACCTCCTTTCTTGGGTTACTGCTGGGTAGTCACCTATCGTGGAGCACCCACGGGGACACTCGAGGAAGAAAGAGAAGTTACTCACCATAGTAACGATGGTTCTTCGAGATGTGTCCCCGTGGGTGCTCCACCACCTGCCCATCCTCCCCGCTTCGGATCTCTGTTTAGTGTTTTTCAGGAGCATCTGAGGCGGTTGGTCAATGAACTGGCGGGGACCGGATCGCGCACGTGGCCGGGAGCGCACAAGGGAGCGGCGCGCGCCGGCACATGCGCAGTCCGGCAGAAACTGCTGGAAAGATCCAATCTGCGGCGCCGGGGCGAGCCCGACACCTATCGTGGAGCACCCACAGGGACACATCTCGAAGAACCATCATTACTACGGAGAGTAACGTCTCTTTCCTTAAATGACTGGCTGAGGAAGTGGATCTTACCCATGAAAGCTCAAGACCTAAAAAATTTCTTAGTCTTAAAGGTGCTACAGGAGTGCTTGTTACTTCTACATAGAAACTCAGTAATTACCATTCAGTGGAACTATTTGTTAAAATCTATAAAAGTGGATAAACAAATGAATAGGAGCTGAATATTTCTCTGAGAATGCACCCCTGCACATTGAGAGGAGTCTTAACTCAATATACATTGGTTACAAAGGTAGGAGCTTTTCATTTACTGAGGGAAACAGTAAAGACATCGGGCTATCACCTACGTGTTGAGCAGACTGCAATGAAAATTTAACAATGTTAGAGGGCAAGCTTTCTAGATAAAATGTGCCTCATAATGCCATTTGGATGCAATTAAGTGCACACATTAAATATAATGTAAACAGCACAGAACTAAATAAATCTTTCTTTGTTATCGATTAAGTGCCTATTTCTGAAGTGGTAATTGTTCGGTCAACAGCTTAATTCACCATTAATTTTGCAATGATTTGCACACTGGAAGCGATCATAAGGGTCTTTTTATTTAGAGCCAAATTCTGGCTCGTCTGTGCATCGAATACAAAGAGGAGAAAAGTACACGCAGCTTCTCCACTCATTCTGTGCCCTGCACAGGAGTAGGGAAGAATTCCATGGAGTGGAAAGTCTGAAGAAGCAAAGGGCCTGAAATGGGGCGTGCCACAGGCCAGGCCTTAGCACCACTCTTCCCTCCACACCAGCCAGTAAAGCTCGTGGAAATGGGGAATTATGTCGTACTGTCTTCTAGAACAGTACAGTAGACATGGACTGCCTGGGAGTCCCCAGCAAAGATTCTAGTCAAGCTGCACTTTCCCTGTGTTTTCCAGTCCCTGTATAGTCCCCATCCAGCATGTCTGAGGTGCCTATGCAGCAATGTTGCTCTTGCATTATAGTATTTACTGCATGTAGCTACTTTCCCCAGGTAAAACTCTGTGTTGCAGGTAGGGAGAGCTGAATAGTAAAAGTTTAGGTAACCAGATATGACTCAAATATGAGCTTATTGGTACAAATAGTTAACTGAACCAGCTGAACATCTGGAAACTGTAAAAACAGGAATGGAAGCACTCTGAGATTTCTGGCTCTGCAACTCTGTGTGACAATCTGAAAGGGAATGTAAGAAAACATCTGAACTAGGGATGGATGTGAATCACAGATATGGATCTGAACTTCTCCAAAGTTCAGGAATGTTTGGATCTAGGTTTCCATTCATCCCAGGACAATGCTGGGGGCAGCTGTGAAATTTCATCCTTTTACATTTCTTCAGCTTTATTATAAAATGTTTGCAGGGAAAACATAACTGTTGCAGCCCTTTTCCCCTCCCCTCATATTTTCCCCTCCCCTCCTCTGTCACATTTTTAGTGTCAATGGGTGTGTCTATGGTGGAGCTCAAGTTAGCAGACCTGGGTTTGTCAGCCCAGGGCTTCAGTGTCTACACTCTCCTGTAACCCAAGGCTAGAAAATGTTGAACTCTGACTCCCACTGCATTATGCAGGCCACACTCCAACCACCCATATACCAGACTTTTTACCTTCCCCAGATGTGGCCATTATAGCTCTTTTTTGTGGTGCAATGAGGGAAAACGGGACTGTTTTCTTAACTTGGCTGTCCAGAGATCAAAGAAGGTCAGGCCATGGAATTGTGCGGTACATTTGGTAACTTCCCAGAGCAGAATACCAGTGGTGTTGCATCTACATCAGCAAATCCATCAGGCTTGACTCCTGGGTCCAGCTTGACTTAGGCTTGGGATCCTCTACCCCCGTGGACTTGTGGGATTCTAGATCCAAGCCCAGCATTAGCATGATTTGCATGTAGATGGAACTGGGGTTAGGCTAGAGTCTGAGTTCAAACCAGGGCTCACAACACAATGTAAACATACTCAGTGTTTCCCCAGTTACTCCTGCAGTCCAATTCCACACACCAGTCCCTCTCTCATTCCATTTCTCCTGCCCCTTGTTCATTTACCTCCTTAATTTCCTCATGTAGCCCCAGGAGCCCATCTACACAACTTCTGGTAGCTTCTCTTGCCCCTAAATTCCAGCGCACCTCTAAGATTATGCTTCCCTCTTCCTTGCCCCTCCATAGTTACAGATTTATTGGCCCTTCCCTGTTTCCATGCCCCTTGACAACCTCGGGTCTCCACTGCCTGCCTGTTGAACATTCTCCCTAGACACCATTCACAGTTCCTCTTGCATGAGTGCAAGTGGAGAAGGAAGCACCATTTTGGTTCAGTGCAGGCTCCCCCCTACCCTACTGAAGTAGGGAGATAGGGGCAAGAAGCTCTCTGTACCTAGGGGTGTTGCTTGTTGAATGGGGAAATCAGAACACTGCTGGATTAGAAGGTAAGGAAATCAATTAAATGAGCAAAACAAGATCCTCAGACATAGTGCAGGTGTCTTCTGTGGTGCTCAGAAATGAAGGGACAGACACCATGCAGCCATGCATAGAGGTTGGTCCAGCAATAGCATTTGTGTTAACTCACTTCCCCTTTAATAGAACTTTTGTAAATCAACTTTACGTGATGGGGTTCAGCTAAGAATCATCCATTTAGGGGCAACAACACTATGGGAATTTCTTTTGTTCTTTCGATTTCAAAGTGATGAGAGCTCAGAGTGATCTTGCTCCTGTTGGGGGAAAATTTGTTTCCCTTACACTCCTGCTTTCAGTCCTAAGTGGAGTACATTGAAATGACATACCTATCTGAGACTGAGGAACCATAGTAGACTTGCGGTCACACAGTGGGGAGAAAGGAAGCCCTAGTTCTGCTTCTTTGTCACCCTGGAGAAACAAAGTTGAGAGCAGATTAGAATACAGCAAGAGTTGCTTAATATTTGTAATAGCTCTGGGCACTGGCAGGGCCCTCCTCCCTTTTTATTTTTTTAATTGAAGCTCATGTTACGCCCTTAATTGATAGATTCAGATGTTTAAAGAAGAACTTGGTTTATTCTGGGCACTCAAACCGTATTCTTTACAAGCTTCTTTTAGACATCTACAACCTCGCAGTCCAACTACTGGCCAACCTCCTCTTGCAGCAATAGCATCCACTCTGTTCTGCACTCTCTCTCATTCTATTCTGAATAGGACAGCTTTCATTTTTCTTACACAATTTACAGCACTATTAAATACAAACAAATACACTGAACATAAACAAGATAGACCTATTCTTAAACATCCATTCTGAGGACATCACACATTCATATTTTAACAGATAAATCAATTTGAAGGAGATCTAGAGATTGAAGCCATCAGAGATTGAATCCCAGCATTTGCTTGTGTTTCCTATGCTTACAAATATATCCTGATTGAAAGCACTCTTTGCCTATTGGGTTTTAATATGGAGTACCCTGAAAATAAAAGAGGGTTCTTTACAGTACTTCTCACGTGAAACCAACAGCTAATGGAACTTTATTATTAGAGTAAGGCCCCCAAGATAACATGTCCCCGTCAGGACTTCTCCAGGCTTTGATTCTATTTGTATTTTTTACTATGCATTTGTAGCTCTATAAAGTGGCTCACACCTGCTTCAGAATTTTCTCTGAGCAAAATACTGAAACCCTCAGTGTGCTATAGCTGGTAGAGCTGTTGCCCAAAAGAAATGCTGATGCTCAGAAGCCTGGACACATTTTCCAGGACCAGAATTGCATGCCCTCCTCTGTCATGACACTTATGCAAAAGATCAAGTGTTAAAATCCCTTCTGGGCCAACCCATTTCACTTGTCAGAATGCCCTTTAATTTGTTTCACTCTGACACAGAAAACAATGAGCAGAGAGGACAATAATTTACATGAACTAACATATATGACCACTCAGATTTAAAATAGCTTGTGAAATATGCCAGTATCAACACACTAAATAAACAGCCCACTCCAACTTCATTGAACACGGTGACAGTGTTCCACATGGTTGTGACTGGGAGCCAAAATAAACTGCAACAATTTTAAATTATTACAGAAATCAACTGTCGGCGTGAGAAGTCCTGGAAGTTTCTTTTCTGTGTTTGTTCACACCCAAGTAATTGCTGCGACCTGACCTGGTGTCCAACAAGCTAAAAGCTGACTGACCTGGCTCCCAACAAGCAAAACAAACTAAAAAAAAAAAAACAAAAACAAAACTCACTGACTTGCCTCCCAATAAGCTTGGGCCTTACCTCCCCAGTAGCAGTGCAAGGCAGCACTCGCTGTCTAACCATGCAGGGAGAGGGGGAAGGTGCTGATGCCTGCAGACTTACCACAAAGTCATAGGGTGAGTGCTGGCTCACCCTGCTGCATTGGGAAGCCCCAAGCTTCACCGTCGGCTGGATCAAAGTCAGGGGCTGGATTTGGCCCATGATCCACAAGTTCCCCCTCTCTGCCTTACTGTATTCCTTTGGGTCCTATGTATTTTTGGGCTTGCATAGTCATCAGTTTTTCAGTGATCTAATGTCTACTTAATAGGTGACTATTCTGCAAAGTGTACTGTCCTTCTGACTTGGAAAAGCGTAATGATGTTTGTATGGTGAGATTTTTACTAGCATATACAGATCACCATCTCTTGAAAAGTAAATGACTTTAATGCTTCCAGTCGAAGGCTGGTAGTGTCTTTGTTAAATCAGGATTACTGCAGTATCTTTACATTTCAGGATTTTTATACAACTGACTGAAAAGAGCTACAAAGGGATCTCACTGAAGAGGGTGACTGAGCAACAAAATGGGAGATGAAATTTAGCACTGATAAGTGCATACTAATACACCTTGGAAAAATAATCACAACTATACAGACATTGTGCCTAAATTTGCAGTTACCACTCGAGAAGGAGATGTTGGACTTGTTGCGGATAGCTCTCTGAAACCATCCCCCAGTGTGCACTGAGCAGTCAAAAATCTAATAGACTGTTAGGAACCACTAGAATATGTATAGAAAATAAAATAAAGTATCACAATGCTGCTATATAAATCTATGGTACACCCACATCTTGAACAATGTGTAGCATTCTTTTGCCCCATCTCATATATAAATACATAAAAAATGAAAAACGTGTAGAGAAGGGCAACAAAAATGATTAGGAACATAAGACAGTTCCACATGAGGACAGATTTACAGGACTGGAATGTTTCATCTTAGAAAAGAGAGGACCAAGTGGGAACACGATAGTGATCCATAAAATTTGAATGGAGAGGAGAAAGTGAATAGGCAATATTTATCCCTTCACATAACACAAGAACCAGGGGGCTTTCAATGAAATTAATAAGCAGAAAATGTAAAAATAAACTAAAGGAAGCCTGTTGTCACGCAGTGCACAGTCTGTAGAAATCATTGCAAGGGGACTTTGTGATGTCCCATATTATAAGTGGGTTCAAAAAAGAATTAGATAAGTTCATATAGATTGGTCCCTCAATAGCCATAAGCCAAGCTGGTCAGGGACACAACCCCATGCTGGAGTGCGGAGGATGTCCCTAAACCTTCAACTTTCAGAAACATCTGACACTGGACACTGTCAGAAGACAACATACTAGGCTATATGGACCATTAGTTTGACCCAGTATGGACATTCCTATAGTCTTGTGGTAGAAAAATTTTGAATTTCTAAATATTGTCTGTATTTTGAAAACAAAATAAATAAACTGAATAATAATATGAATGTTATTAACAATTTTAATAATAAACTTCACTGCAGTTTTCACTGCCTCTTCCCCCTATGTTTCAACTATCTGTGGAGCTTGTCAACATTTCTTTATTTTGGAAATAATACAAAATTTTGAAGTTGGAGAGTGAAAAAGATCAATAAAATTGTTCTGATTTTTTTGACCAGCACTACTTTTTTCACTATTAAACAGCAATTTTTGAAAAAAAATTACTTTTACTGTACCTAAAGAGAAAAAACCCTAAGGTCTGAGTTTGATGATTGTATGGGTATCACACAGGAATCAATCATGTGTCTGAATTGTGGTTCTGGTAACAGGGAGCCCTGCAAGATCTAAAGGTTAGACCACAAGTCAACAGAAAGGGTAACAACATTTTGATTATATATGTCCACTTCTGTAATCTACAATGTATTGGGTTTTATTAGTTTTCAAGACTTCATAGGAAAGTAGAAATCAAGTAGAGTTTAAACTGGCATAAAACTGGCAGCAGAATCAGGCCAGAGAGAAATAGGAGGAGCCTCGTCATTGAAGGAAATGACAGTCTGGATCTAATGCTGAGTGTTCCCCCTGAGTTGCACTCAGTTCCTGAAGGTCTTAAATGGTTGACAAGCTGGGTACTCAGACATTTTGCCTTTTGGTGTTTAGAAATATGCATTCCTAAACTGGCCACAGTTCTGCTGGATGTCTGAAAGACTGAGAATTTCAAATATGTTAATAAAGGCAGCATACAAGACGCTAACAGTCAGAAATAGCAATACAGTTTCAATGAAGTCAGATGAAAAAAGGTATCTACTTTGCTGCTATAAGAGGTACTTTTGCTATGAAAAATGTACGTGAAAGAAGATGTTGACCTATAGGATTAATTCTCCCTTTCCCATTCCATCCCTCATTCTGTCAGCAAAACTACAAAATAATGTTGTAAAATCCCCAGGTTACCTGTCTGAAGAACTCCTCTAGCAAGGACATGGTCCAGCGATGATGAAGCTCCCAGGCCTTGGCTGGATGACTGATGTCTGCTGTATGCAACAACAGTGATAAGGCTTTCGGCTTGTCGATTCTGCAAACCCAAATGACAGAACAAATTAATTGTCTGCACCAGTATGGAAACAGAAAGAACAAAAACCCAGCTAAGCAAGTAAATGAGGCCACCGTAACCTTTGACTGGGCTACTTAGAGATTGATTTGTGCATTTACGAAATTGACAACTCTGAAAGATTAATCTAGCTTTCCAAAATAAACCTTTCCTTTGCTAATGAAGTCATTCAGAAGTGTAAAAGGAAACAGGGAGCATTAGCTTCCCTTATTTTCTTTAAAGCATTTTTGTGTGTGCATGAGTGAGCTTTGCACATTGACACTATTCTCAGGATGGGCTGGGTTACATTTTATGAAACTCCAGTCAGTAAACAGTTCCAGATTATTTTAGTTTGTTGACTTGCTGAAACAATTAGGGCTTGATTCTGATCTCACAGTGATAAGCATCAACAATAATTCCATTTAAACCAAGTGAATTCCACCAGTAAAAAGCTGGTGCATGTAAGAGATCAGAGAAGAAACTCTTTGGAGATTGTAAGAGGCTGAAATTTTCTTAAAACCACGCTACTGACAGGACAGCCCAGGAGCCTAGTGAATTATGATCTAAACTAGGGCTATCTTATTTGATCTTTCAAAAAAGAGGACACCCCTGAGGGAGCGTGTATCTGTATCAGTATCCATCAACTCACATTGTATTAATGTACCTTATACACTGTAACACATTAATATAATGTCAGTCGGTAGATACTGATGCAGACATACCATATCTCAGGGGTGCCCTCTTTTTTGAAAGTTCAAATGTGGTAACCCTAATCTATATCCCCAGGCACTAATCCCAATCTCTTATTCTCCCAGACTGGCAGGAGTGCTGCAGAAGCAATACAACTAGCACCTCAGAGGAAAGAGCAGCCAGCTAGTGTCAGCCTTGTCTGATGTAGGTACAGATTTGCCAGGATCTGGGAAGCCATGCACCAAGCCCTTCTAGGGTGGAAGGATACTATCCACAATGCAGAGGTTTGAGGGTGTGGATAATTGGTGTGCGAGTTGGGAGGGGTAAGTAGGGGAGGAGTGAAGAGACCTGGGGCTCTAAGTTGCTCACAGAATACCTTGGGAGAGGAAAAGCCCTTCTTCCAATTATTCTGCCTCCTCCGTAGCACACACGTGCCCTCTGTGGCTTTCCGATTGTCTCAAACTTCAGAGCTGGCTCCCCGCAGTGGAGGCACAAGCTGCACTCTGTAGAACATTGCTGCAGGCAGTGTTGCCCTCAAGGCCTCTGACTTTCAGTCATACTCCCCATCTGGATGACACGGGCTCTTTAGCCCGTATTGTTACAAAACAGAAAAAGATTGGGAAAGTTCATCCCAAAGCTTTGCTGTTTAGAAGTTGTGATCCTCCACGGTATCATATGGCATGCGCCTGAGGGCTCACATGTGAATTCATTCAAAAATCCAACAAATGAAACAGACGGGTGTGGACATCAGAGGGTCCTCTGGAGACTTCAGAAGTTTAATACAATGGCAAAGGACCAGCTGAAGTGCAGCCCTTCACTGCACACAGTGTCAGGAGGTGACTCACCCTTCTGGCTGTTGCAAAGCATTCTTCATGGCTTTGATTTGCTGGAAGTGACAGGACATATCAGTGGCCAACACCATCTCTACCACAAGAGCCCTGAATTCCCTTTGGGGGCAGATATTGAGCCAAGAGAAAAGAGGAAAGAGAAAGAGAACAAGTTTAAAGAAGCTGTTTCTTTTGTTGGGTAGCTGCAAATCACTCCTGATATTTCCCCCACTTAAACTCTTCATGTTATCAGGAGAAGAGAGGAAGAGGAATCTCATGTTGTACATTCCAACCAGAGAGTGAGCAATTTAGTCAGACAATTACCTCTGACTAAAAGAATTCCCAGCGGTTTCTGACAAGTCCATTACAGTCCACTGTTTCCAATTAAACACAAAGCTCCCAAATCAATTTCTTCTATAGGAGCCTCTTAAAAGGAAGCAAGCAGGCTGTTCAAATAGTGTGCATGCCCTGGGTAGGAGTGAGTGAACTTTGGAAAACAACTGTATATTGACTTACCTCCTGAGCCAGTTTTTTAAATAGATTTCTTAGAAAAACTAAGTGGCTAGTGTCCATGTCTTAGTACTCGTCTGAAAAGTTCATATATTTTAACTTCATAGCTTGTGCAAACTGAACTTATTGCACCCGCCAGCCTCTTTGCACCTCTCCCCCCAGCTTCCTCCACAGGGTCTCTGTGCACCCGCCGCAATTCACCCATCCTAATTTTAGGCCCTTTCACTCTCCCCTCCAAACAGTAACACCGTGCATCGCCATTCCCACTTCTCCCATACTTTTTATTTTCCTCCATGGCAAGGGCCGCTATTCCTCCCCAAGGCAGGGGCTCTGCGCACCTCCTATTTCCATGCTCCCTGCTATGGGGTCTCTGATTCTCCCCACTCCCACGGGTTCTGTGTGCTCCTGCTCCCTACACCCATGCCAGGGGGCTGGTGTGAATCCTCACTGCCTTTCCTTAATTCCCATGCTCGGGTTCTGTGTGCTCCCCTTCCTACTCCTCCACTCTCCCCACTCCAAGGGATCCCATGATTCCCCTTCTCCCCACCTCTATACCCTTATGCCCTTTTCTTTCTGTCTGGGGGATAAGTCATTCTGAGAGTCAACATGTTAAATTCCATAGGCAGGATGAGCAGAAAAACTGCCATACTGTGCCACCCTTACTTCTGCAATGCTGCTGGTAACAGCAGTGCCTTCAGAGCTAGGCATCCAGCCAGCAGCTGCCACTCTCTGGCTGTCCAACTTGAGCCATGGAACCTCCTTCATTACAAATGAAGCACCATTGGATTTAGACAGGATAGCAGAGATGCTTTCGCCTGTGGCTATACTAAAGAGCTGGAAGTGGCAGGGGGTGCTCCCCTTTTAGTTTCAGATTTGTCAGCCCAAATCAATATGGTTTTGGCCCTTTGATGCTGCGCTCATTCTTCAAAATTCCGGGAATGGTGCAGAGTTATCATGTTAGACAGACAGAGAAGTGTCATTAAGTTGTGGTTGTTCACTCCTACCTAGTCCATAGCACTTTTTTTCAAAACTACTTTCCTGTTCAAGTGTGTAACATTTTCTTTCTGATATTGCTAATTCAAAATACTTCACAACTAATAAATGAATGGTTTTAAAATGATATATCCCTATGATCTTCATAAAAGGGATGTGGTTCTGTCATGAATTCTAATCTAATCTTTACTTTGGGGGACCTATTCATCCTGTTGCACTTTGCAAAACCTCCTTCTCCTCCACGGAGTTGTTAGGGGTCTGTATTCCAGAGGAGGGCACATAGTACTTGCATCAATGCTCTTGTTGGAAAAAGCAGCTCTAACAGGGAGCTGGCTTTCTACGGGAGTCCCACCAACAGACCTTGTGTACATACTGTATTAGCACATCTCATGTGTGCCCTGCCCACACAGTCTGCCCACTTTTCTAGCTGCTGTGGTAGGCATTTGAAGATGCCTCCCAGCATCTTCAGATGGATTTCCCAGCAGCAGGAGATTACATTTGCACTTTCTGGTGTCATCAACTAGGGCGTAACTAAAGCAATGGGATAAAAATCCTATATATATTGTAAGTGATACAGTAATACTTCTATGGTATCTTTATCACTGTTTATGGCAGACTTGAAATAATTAATTATGCATGCTTGAGTCACAGGCGTGCATTGTCGTTACATCACTAGGCTGTTCTTTGACCTCTGGTCTGATTTAATTTACACACATAAATTCTTTCAACTCTCATTAGTCCATCTGGAACCCACAATAACATGCTCATTAGGACAACTGCCCTGAGGACGTTCACTTCATGAAATGTTTCATAATATTTTCTGATGTTGTGGTCCATGTGGTTTTTCTCCTTAACTCCATCCAATTTATCCTGCGGTCTATTGAAAAAAATTATGTCTACGTAAAGTCACAGACACTGGAGAAGAAAAGGCCTATTGAGCTCATCTATCCGTGTCCTGGGGCCCACAAGCAGGATTGTTGGCGCTTTGTCCATTCCACTTCAGTCAAATTCATGCATTTTTGTGCATGGCAGAAAATCATGTATATCTGTGTACTGTGGGGTTCACATTTTTTATTCTCATGGAAAATAATAATAGAACAACAATGCCTTAAGGGCAATATTTTGAGAGGCTGATATCTAAGTGATGTGCATACACACACACTCCACACATAGAAATACCAGATTTGGACAAGAACAATATAGAATTGCTTGTGCAAATGTCTCTCTGTTATATGTACAAATGAGGATTATGGGCAGGTAAATTTTTCAACCTGAATATTTGTAAATGCATCTCTAAAAGTTTCAAACATCCTACAAAAGGCATAATTGACCTGCAATACCAACACATCAGTAACACACACACACAGCATGATATGGTATGAGAGATCACATACCCAACTGTTGGATCACGACTTCAAGTCTGTAAACAATGGTTTTTGAAACCTTTCATTAGACACTATTTCCTGAGTTGTACACTGACAGGAGCTCAAGAGTCAATATTTTCTAGATCCTTTTTTACTTCTGTACTTGTCAGTAAGGGCTTGTACTAAACATACTCTTATTTCAAAAAACTTCATCGTATTTTTTAGCAGAGGAATACAGTGCCATAAAAGATCCATAACTGTACCTCGGAAAGCATCTGTTTTCTTTGCAATTTATTTTCTTAATTCAGTCTGATTTATTTTAGTTTCAGTTTTATAATGTATTTGTTAACTGCTTCAGAAATGAGGTTTGTCAGATGAAGTAACCTATCAAATTTTCTTATAGTTCACAAGTAGCAGGGTCCTTTAATATGAAAGGAAAAAAGGTGCAGAAAATTAAACTAAGGACTGAGCTCTTTTCTCCATGATTTCTCCCCACGCCCCCTCAGTAGACCTCTTGTAGGCTCCGCTGCTCTCCCTGCACACGCAAAAGTCACAAGATCTGCTGTACTGATTGGATAGCAGAACCTTCCCTGAAAACATTATGGCTGTGGCCACACTAGCCCCTCCTTTTGGAGGGACTATGGTAATGTTGCGCTTTGGCAGTTGCTAATGAGGCACTGCCCAGAATATGCAGCGCCTCAGAAGCATAATGGTGGCTGCACGCATTTGGAAAGTGCTGCTTTCAAAACGCACACCGACGATGTAGCCAGGAGCCTTTTGAAAAGACCCCCTGATTTCGAAAGCCCCTTATTCCCATTTGGTTTTGGGAAGAAGGGGGTTTTGAAATCAGAGGGTCGCTTCGAAAGGCTCCCAGCTACAGAGGCAGCGTACATTTCAAAAACAGCACCTTCAAAACACATGCGGCCACCGTTATGCTAATGAGGTGCTGCATATTCATGGCAGCACCTCATTAGCATCTGCCAAAGTGTCACATTACCATAGCCCTCCAAAAGGAGGAGCTAGTGTGGCCACACCCTACTAGACTAGAAAGACTAAACACCCAAATTATGTTTACACTGGGTCATTGTTTTGAAATAATTTATGCAATTTGCAGAAAGCAAACTGCGTAAATT
Source organism: Carettochelys insculpta (assembly GCF_033958435.1). NCBI lineage: Eukaryota > Metazoa > Chordata > Testudines > Carettochelyidae > Carettochelys > Carettochelys insculpta. The sequence goes on along the minus strand of NC_134138.1, from coordinate 189,372,152 downwards.
ATTTCAAAATACCTTATTCTGAAATTGCTGCTGTCCAAATGTTACCGAAGTTTGGAATAAGCAGGTCTTCCAAAAATCCCTTTACTCCTCCCACGATGAGGGGTAGCAGAACTGGAATAGCCCACCAAAAAAGCAGAGCTATTTTGGCCTCTGCAAATGAAGTACTGCATGGACTTCAAAAAGAAATTAACAGGATGAGAAAAAGTGTTTTGGAAAGGGGAAAAAAGAAAATCCCATCTGGGAATGTTTATTAAATGTTTGCTTCACTATATTTGGGTGGAAAATATGACACCCAGACACTTTCCACAAAGGAAGTAAAAGGACAGCAATTTTGAATTATGAAAAAGAGGTCTTAGGCTTGGTGGAACATACTAGAGAGAAATGTGGGTGTAATTATTTTCTTTCAACAGGAGGTTAATCTGTTACTCAAGTTTACTCTCTAGATTCTTATAATTTTGTTTTATATGTAACCATTTCCAGTATTCTTACTCACTCCAGTGTACTTTAATTCGTTTGTTCACCATAAACACATCAGTGCTGTTGGTTTAAACAAAGTGAAGGTCCTGAGCTGACTCTTACAAGTTTAGGGGTGCGTCTACACTAGCCCCCTTCTTTGAATGGGGCATGCTAAGCAGGCAGGTCAGAGGAGGCTAATGAGGTGCTAAGATGCATATACAGCACCTCATTAGCATAATTGCTGCTATGGGAACTCTAACATTTCTAACTTGGAAGCACTGACAGGCAAAGTAGCTGCGGATATTTCAAAGTGTACGCCGAACTCTGATGTTCCCTTACTCCCTTTGGGAGTTTGGCACGTACTTCAAAGTGCCCGCAGCTGCACTGCCTGTCAGGGCTTCCAAGTTAGTAGCTTTCAAGTTCCCGCAGTGGCCGTTATGCTCATGAGGTGCTGCATATGCATCACAACCCCTCATTAGCCTCCTCTGACATGCCTGTTAGTACGAATGGGGCTAGTGTATATGCATCCTATGTGTACTGATCCTTTGGGCACAGCAGGAATGGTAACTCAGTGAAGAAGGGGTTGGACACTTCAAGAAATGCTCCAAGGATTCGGGAGTGGATACATGTTTTTTGGCACCTACAGAGAGCATGAGGCCTACACACCTGCCTGCAAGGTGAGGCCTGTGCTACCAGAGGCTTTTATTTTCAGGGATGTGATGCACAGTAAGCTTGGATAAGACTCCTTCATGCTAAAGACAAGTGGCAGTGAGGTGTCCCATAATACTGGACACCCTTTGGAAGCATCATGCTGGGACAAACAAAACATGTTTGACCTGAAATATTTTACTTTCAGGGACTTTTTAAATCCTTGATTCACAAAGCAGGAGGTTTAGGTGACTCTTGATAGCACTCGGGAGGTGCACTGGCCCCCTGTACCTCATGCCAAAATGTTAACTATCAACTGCGGTTCCCTTACATGCCCGCTGCCTGCCCCTCTGAATGGTCCTCTCTACACCCCATCCTTCCGCTGGCACCAGTTGCCCCTGGAAGGAGGTGCTGGTGGTATCTCTCTTACAACTTTTAGCCCAGTGCTCAGGCTGTGATAGGTGCTAATTTTTGCAGCAGGGAGGCCACTGGATGAATTTTGGTAAGTCATTGCTAGCTGCACATTTCTAAAATATTAATGGAGAATGAATAGGCTCTGGGAGAGCGCTTGGGTGCAGGAAGAAGCTACAGGCTGTTGCAGAGCATTGGGGTGCAGTAGAGGGTGATAGGTGTGTGCCTTGGGATGGTGCTCCATGCTGGGGCAGGGTATTGGATGTGGCAGGGGGCAGGAATTTGGGTGCAGGGGGGGGACTCTGATCTAGACCAGGGGGCTGAGATACAGGAGGGAGTGTGAAGTGCAGATTCTGACCTGGAAACATTAGCACAGAGGGATCAGAGCTAGTGGCACAACAGGGCTCAGGCAGGTTCCTTCACAGCAGTGACCTCAAGCCACCCCTGGAAGTAGCTGTCTGCTGGCATGTCTCTGTGCGCTTCTTGCAGCAAGGGAGGCAGCAGGACTCTGTGCGCTGCCTGTGCCCACAAACACTGTCAACTCCCCACCACCACTACTGGAGCTACAGGCCAATGGGAGCTGTGAGGACAGTGCTGGAGATGGGGCAATGCTTGGATATGCATTTTCCCCTCTGCCAGGGGCATGCAAAGACTTGTCAGCCCTAACTGCTTCTGTGAGCCATGGAGGCACAGGCAGCTTGCCTGAGCGCCCCACTATGCTGTAGGAATTTTAATGGCCCAGAGATCATGAGGAGGCAGCCAAAGAGCTGCTCTGCTAAAGATCATGCTGGGCAGACAGACATGTTAGATGGGCTGTATTCAGCTCTCAGGACATATTTTGCACCTCCCACTGCAGGGTTAGGTGAATTTCTGCCAAAGTGTGAATAATTTCAGGCCAACCAAATAGTTTCATTTTTCCTGGCGAATAAACTGTTTGCTTAATTTTTTTTGCCCAGTTCTAATTGTGACCGGGGGCTGCAGCCGGGGGTGGAGGGGATTGTGCTCAGTCTCCTAAGAATATGGCCAAAAGCAGCTTCTAACAATGTACTTGGTAGCCAATGACATGCATTCGTACTGCAGCTCAGAATGAATTATTGTTTTTCATTGAACGGACAAAGCAATGCACCCCCCATCCAAGTTAAGTGCGCAGAGGGTGGTGGCTGGCACATCACAGTGTTTTGATTTAGTTTTCTTGGTCAATTTTTTATTTATTCATTTTCACAAAGAGTTTAGAGACCAAATTATTTCCCAGGGTTGACTCATCTTTCTAAGACAGATAAACCCAGTTTCCATGTTTTTTATACTGTTGTGGCCTTTCCATGATACTCCACTTACGACAAAACTACCTCACTCACAAGTGCAGAACCATACAATTTGCCGTTTGTGTGGTTAGCTGAAGGCTCCCATGTAAGAGGTTATAGCATTTCAACACCTACATGTTATGAACTGTGTTGGGATGAAAGACGTTATTCCTAAAATGATATTATAAGGAAGAAGCGAGGTGGGAATTAAGATGCTAAGAGAAAGAGGAAAGTGGAAGAAATGAAAGAGAATCAAGGAAGCTGTCAAGTACCATTGGCCCACATTTAAATTTGTGGACAATGTAGTTACAGTAGGGATGAATTTGTCCCATTGTGCTTTGTATATCCCTCACTCAACTTTTTGGGGGTGGAAGTGGGAGATTTAAGACAAAATTGAAATTTTGGCCCCAATCTGATCAGACTACTTCCTCTATTTTCCCAACATTTTCTTTTCCACCTTCATCATTAACTTTCAACAAGATACTTAAGCATCTGCTTAATTCTGAATACCGAGCAATCCCACTAACTTCAGTGTAGATATGTTGCTGAACTAGAACTGTAATTTCTCTTTTGCTCAAAATATCATCATAGGTGTAGAAATTCTGTGTCAAATTACTTCACAACCAGCATGAATCCAAGATGGCTACCCTGCTATGACCACTTGGGATGTGCCAAAGAAAAATTAGGTGGTTCTGGAATTTAGGCTGGCTGCTCAGGTAGGGTTACCTTGTTACGATCCCTGGTTCCACCTGTCATAAGAGTTTCTGTGCTGGGAAGACTGGGTGAATATGGACCACAGACTCAATGGAGAAGGAAAAGGGTGAGCCGTCCTTTCCCTTTCTCCTCCCTGACCCAGCTTACCAGGCCCTGGAGAAGTATGGCTGAGTGGCCTCCATTTCCATTGAACTCAATAAGCACTGTGTGCGCTCAAGAGTTTGTTCAGTTTGAATGCATACATGAGCCAGTATATGTTTGTCTGGAATAACCTGATCGGATGCTTTCTCTCCAGTGAGAAAGAATACTGACCAATTTATTACAATTAATTTAAGATTCTTCCTGTCTGGTCCCGGTAACTCTATATGTTTTATGCATAATTGTTATTTCGAAGGCATCAGTTATTTCAAGTTAAAAAAAGAGGTACAATTTTTCTTCCAGTTTAAATAATCTTCTATTTAAAAAGTATTGATTTTTGGAAATAAATCATTTCCATCATGAATGTCTGTTTTAAATTACACCTTTTGAGTTCTTGGCAAGTCTATTACACCCATTTATAGTCTCTGGGCCTGACTCTCATTTACACTACATCTTATTTATAATGTTCTGGCAGTATAAAGCGCTCTCAGAATGGGCATAAATGTTATTTATGTCTTAGTGTAAATGAAAGTCAGGCCACCAGTAGATTCACCTACATAATGTTAAGTGGATGCAGGGAGATCTATGAGAGATTAATGAACAGATTCTATTATAAAAGCTAAATAACTTCACACATCACTTCTGAATTTAGTCCTAAGAGTACAAGAGATAAAAGTGAGAGGGGAAAAACAAGATTTTAAGCATCATTTTTCTTGGTGTTACAAAATATAGATGTTGATGGATATGGTTACTCAAAGAACTGTAGTAAATGAAAATGGCCCAGTTATAACTTCCCCATATGGCCTTGCAAACTGGTTCTTACCTCCAATCATCCTTTGAGAGGTTAGCTAAAATGTTCATCTCCTCGTCATCTTGCAAAAGGCGATAGGCTGCACTAACATGGTGATTTTCAAGAACAGATCGGTCATTGTACAGAATTGCTGAATCTGACCTAGTTGTTAAACGAATGTAGAAAAGTTATGCTTCCTTCTATTGTGTGTCAGTCTCACATTCAAATAATACTACTATGATTCACAATTACAGACTATATGTTGGCATCTTTACAGTGAGTGTAATGCTGTAGTCTCTACTGTGTTCAGAAAACATTAAGATCAATAGTTGAAATTCACCTCAGGGATAAAACCTTGTGCAAACCCCTGTTCATGGCTTAAGACCCACCCAAACTCTGAGTTAAAGATTTAAAAGGATTGCTATGAGATACCTGGCTGCTAGCTACCACATAGATATCAGTCATTGGGTGAAACAATGAGGCTTTTGCTCAATTCTTACTTAGGTAAAACTTTTACTTTGTGTGAGTTAGGGATTGCAAGGTTGGTTCCGTATTATTATCTGAACTAATTTTTTATACAAGGAATTCATGGTGCAACCATTGCCACCAGTGGGCCTCCTGCTGAGAGTAGCTGCCCTTTGACCTAAAGGGTACATTTCCAAAAGCACAATGAGAAGTTAGGTGCCCAACTGTCACTGAAAGTCAACAGAAGTTAGTTTGGTCACTTGAAAAATCTCCTTCAAAAGAGCTGGGTACATCCAAAATGTCACTGGTCTAGTCAAGTTCTTGCCCACCTAATAGTTCTGAAGTGCTCTCCAGTGTTTTCAAATATGGCTGCCACAACTGCTGAAGCACTGTAAACACATTTTATTGCTTCAGGCACAGCATTTGGTAGGAAGATGCACTGGTAAAAGCTGATGATATGTACTTTCTAGTTCTTTCTGATGTATTGATGAATATCTGTTTTCTGTTTCAGTCTTTCAATGAAATGGTGTCTTCTTCAAGTTGAAACAAACAACCAGAAGAAGAAGAAACATAACCAGAACAACCCCCAAATTATTCCAGCATGGCTCACCATTTGTTTAGAAACTATCAGCTTTATGAAGTAAGAATTATTGGCCCAAATTCTCTCCTCAATGGCAACTGAGGTTAATTATTTGAAACCATTGGAGTTACTCCGTTACTGATGTAACAGTGGAATTTTTTTCCCAATGAATGGGAGACATTCAGGATCACCAAATATAGTCTGTCTCAAATTTTACCATTTACAATTCTTTAACCCTTCTATCCACGTAGAGAGTAGCAGAAAACACAAAACAAAAGAATCCCAGAAGAGCCAGGTATAGATAAAATAAGCATTCTACCCTTCCTTCCCTAAATAACTTACAAAGACCTCACCGTGTCTGAATGTGAAAGTTGTTGGTGGTTCCTGTGTGTTCATAGTCATGGACGGCAGCTGCAAAGATCATAGCAAAGATCTCCAGCTCTGTCAGCCAGTGCTGAAAAAGAGATTAGAGAGCAATCAGATAAGCTGTTGTTTCTCAGGAATTAAGGCTTTTGTCTGTTAAGACCAACTCTCTCTTTCTGACAATACACATTGCACTTAACTGAACGTTTCCCTACAGCCTGTCAGCTGTTCCACAGAAAATGTCTCCAGCTCATATGTGAAAGTGAAACGACTGTTTTTCTCGAATGGGAATCTAAATAAATTAAACCCTGGCAAAATATTTTTTTTTTAAATTTTGACACTAAAAAAGCTGAAGCAAGAGGAAGAACAGATAAACATTCTTTAAAAGGAATATGACAAAAAAGCAAGTCCAGGAAAGGAACAGTTTGCTTTTCCAATAGAAATATACAACCTATTGGCACATGTGTAATATACTCACGGTATAAAATGTACATGCAATCAGCTATGCATGCCTTGAATAGTGATGTTACAAGCCTCAGACATACTAGAACTTCATTAATTCCCAATAACTCAAAGACCGTTCATGAATTACTGAATTGTGTGTACCGTATTGACAAAACAGCAAACACATGTAATATTAAATAAGAATACAGCCTCTCAAAAATGTAATTCTAATTGTGTTTTTATAATTTAATGAAAAATATTCAGAAAGTCATGGAGCAACATTTTCAAAAAGCACCTGATTGACATAGAAGCCCAACTCCCCTTCTCATAAATGCTTAAATCAATTAACCATTCTGTGTCTCAGTTTCCCCATCTATAAAATGCACCTATCTTCAGGGTTGCCATTAGGATTAAAGTAATTAATGTTTGCGTAGTATACTGAGAACAAAGCACTAGATACTATCACTGTTAGTGGTCATGTCACCCTTCTATTTGTGAGCCTGTTGATGGTTGATCAGCCTGATTCTGGAGCAGATGATCTTAACTCAGAAGGTGCAGGTGTTGGTAGCTGTTGGAGTGGTGAGGGAAGATTCTGACGTTCTTTTCTTCTTCTCCACCTCTCCTTGTCTGCACCGCAGCGGGACTTCTCAAACTGCTCCACCCCCTCACAGATTACCATTCTCCACTGGGGAGGGACTCGGGCAAAGTTCTCCCAAGTGTTAACAATGATGCTGCACTTTTTCATGTGTGCCTTCAGCGTGTCCTTATGTCACTCCTCTGGCCCCCAGTGCTCCTCTGTCCTTCCTCCAACTTGGAAAACAGAATCTGTTTTGGGAGGCACTGATCAGACATCCAAACCAAGTGACCACTCCAACTAAGTTGTTGATTAATGATAATGGCTTCAATGCTGGTCATGTTTGACTCTTCCAGGGTGCTAGTGTTTGTGCACCTATCCTCCCAATAGATATTTAGGACTCTCCTAAGGCAGCATTGATGATATTGTTCAAGTGCCTTCAGATGCCGATTGTATGTTGTCGAGGTTTCACATGCATACAGTAGCATGGGAACAACCACTGAATGGTACACAAGGACCTTGTCTTGGGATAAACACACCAGTTCTCGAAGACACTTTATCTCAGGCAAGTGAAAGTAGAGCTTGCATGGCTCAGATTATGCTGGACTTCTGCATCAACATTGACTTTAGAGGAAAGATGACTTCCAAGGTATGGGAAGTGCTCCACATTTTCCAGCATTTCTCCATTGATTTCAATAGAAGGTACATAAGATTGCCCCATCGGCAAGGGTTGGAGGAGGCACCTGGGTCTTTTTGATGTTCGGTGTGAGGCCAAGATTCTCATATGCTTCAGCAAAGGCACTTAAGATGGTCTGAAGGGCTGCTGGAGAAACAGCAGGAACCATATTGTTGTCCAGATACTGGAACTCCATGATTGAGATCGTGAAGGTCTTGCTTTTAGCCTTCAGTCTCCTGAGACTGAAAAGCTTCCCCTTCATTTTACAGATAATCTTCACACCATCTGGAAGCTTGCCATCAATGAGGTGAAAAGTCATGGTGATGAAGATGCAGAACAGTGATGGGACAAGGATGCAGCCTTGTTTGACTCCCGTTTTGACCTCAAAGGTGTCACTTTGGGATCCACTGTTGCTCAATATTTTGGCAGTCATGTTGTCATGAAGCAGCCACAAGATGCTAATGATTTTTTTGGGACAGATGACCTTTGAGAGGATGGTTCACAAGGTGCTACAATTGACTGAGTCAAATCCTTTGATCAGGTCAATGAAACTCATATATGGAGGGCGTCGTTCGCCGGCAGAACCATGTTTACACAGCTTCTTTTGTGCTGGTGAGTAAATATGCAAACGAGCGGTCGTTTGCATTTTTGAGACCATCCATTTGCATACTGCTGCTGGCCATTCACATCAGTGTCACCATAGACTTCAGGAACAGGGAAAACACTGTCAGCAGAACAGCTGACTTCTGTTGACAAACACTCAACAGAGCAATTTAGCTGTGTAGATGCTCTGGAGTTTTGTCGACAGAAGCCCTATTCTGTCGACAGACCTTGCCCGTGTAGACACAAGCTGCATCGACACGTAAGCACCCTTTCGAAAGGGCAAAAATCGAAGTTCGGCTTTCAAAAAAGCAGCCATCAAAAGAGAGCCCCCACCGCCATTTTTCAGATCGGCGTTCCGATCCGCTCTTTCCAAGTGCCGCCCTGGTCTTTCGAAAGAGAGAGTCCACAGAGCTCCAAGCTCTTTGGAAAGAAGGGAGGCAGGAAACACCGTGGACAGGGTCCCATGTCCGACAAGCCCTTCTGGGGCCGCAGCCAGCCGCCTCCTTCAAAGGGCCTCTCCCTCCGCCCTCCCCTCTGCATGAGCCGAGTGCTGCCCAGGCTGTTCGTGCCCAGCAGACCCACTCGTGCCCATGGAAGCCCAGCGACAGCTCCTGCAGGCAGATGCCATCATTATGGACGCCTTCCTGGCAGTGCTGTGCACACTCGCCGCAGCTGCACCCGAGCTCATCGGGTGGATATAAGGTTCCCCGAGGGCCATGGGGCTCCCCGCCCGGGTGCCCCAATGCCTCTGGAGCCACCCCAGCAGCACTGACTGGTGGGAGCGCGTGGTGCTGGGGGAGTGGGGCGAGGAAAGGCGGCTGCGGAACTTCTGCATGTCGAAGCAGAACTTTGAGTAGATCTGCCACTGGCCCACCCCCGCACTCCGGCACCAGGACACCTGCATGAGGCCAGCCCTCACCCTGGAGAAAAGGGTCACAGTCGCCATCTGGAAGCTGCCCACCCCGGACTCCTATTGCTCTGTGGCACAGCAGTTCGGGGTGGGCAAGGCCACCATCGGGGTTGTCCTTATGGCGGTAAAAGAGGGCCTGGGGGCGGGGGGGGCTGGGGCAAGGGGAACCCTCCCCTGCAAGGGGCTGGATGGGGCAGGGGTTGGACAGGAGGGGGCAGAATGGGCCCGAGGTGGAGGGCCACGGCTGCCACACCCACATTAGAACACGTGTCCCCCTCCCCCTCTGCAGGTCATCAGGGCCATCAACGTGATGCTGCTCCATAGGGTCATCTGCCTGGGGGATGTGGACAACACCGTCGCTGGCTTCCAGGACCTGGGCTTCTCAAACTGCATCAGCGCTTTGGACAGCATGCACATCCCCATCTGTGCCCCACCACACAGCGCTGGCCAGTACATCAACCGGAAGAGCTACCATTTGGTGGTGCTGCAGGCCCTAGTGGACATAAGGGGCTGGTTCACTGACCTCTACGTGGGCTGGGCCAGCTGCACCCACGATGCCCGGGTCTTCCAGAACTCCGGCCTCTGCCGCTGCATGTGGGCCAGCACCTTCGTCCCCCAGAGGGAGATCCCCATGGCAGAAGACATCACCATGCTGCTCTGCATGGTGGCAGATGCGGTGTACCCCCTGCAGCCATGGCTCATGAGGCCCTACACGGGACACCTTGACCCCACCTGGGAGGCGTTCAATGAGTGCCTTGACCACACCTGCAATGTGGTGGAGCGGGCCTTCGGGCATCTAAAGGAGCACTGGAGGTGTCTCCTCACCCGGCTGGAGGTCGGGGTCCCCAGTGTGCCCCAGGTGGTGGGCACCTGTTGTGTCCTCCACAACATTGTGGAGGGAAAGGGGAACACCTATGTCCCCAGTGGGGACCCTCCGGCTGGCGCTGTCTATGAGCAGCCAGGCGCTGCCCTCATCTGCCAGGCCCACCGGGATGGCCACCATATCCAGGAGGCCCTCAGACAGGCCTTTGCTGATGGCCACCTCTGACCCGCACGCATGCCCACATCCCCTGCACATCCATCACCCACCATTCCTGCCACCACCACCCCCACCACCACCAGCACCACACCCATACATCCACCATCCACCATCCACCAAGGAGAACAGCACAGAGTGGTGAATAATAAAGAAATGTTTATATAACTTAGGTGTTTGGAATAATATGTGCAGGGGGAAACCTAACTTGGAGAGGGGCGGGGGGAATCTAACTCGGAGGGGAGTGGGGAGAACCAACTTGGAGGAGGGCGGAGGGAACCAACTTGGAGGGGGGCAAAGTGCTCATTGCGGGGCAGGGGTGGTGGGCCATGAACCCCATCGGCCCCTGGAGCCCCTGCCCACCCCGATGTGGGGTCCCCGGTGGGTGGGGGAGGGTGCCAGTACCATCGGCAAATATTGCTGGTGGGTGGGCCTGGTGGGGGCAGGCTTGGTGTGGGTGGTGGGGGCAGGCTCAGTGGGGGTGGCGGAGGCAGGGCCAGCAGGAGGAGTCTCCAGGGGGGCCAGGAGGCGGGCCATCGTGGCTGTGTGCTCCCGCACAACCTGGCCAATGCCCTGGCGTGTGTCCAGCAGACTGTCCCAGGCTGCCCTCCTCCACTCCATATCCGCCTGGGCGAGCTGGATGTGCTCCTCAGCCACCTTGGCCTGATGCTGGCTGGCCTGGTCTTCCTCGGCCCGGCGTAGGGCCCTCCGGCCACAGCCCCGATGGCACCCTGCCTGGGGTGGCA